>NC_138582.1:2909226-5854226 GCF_964289735.1 Phaethon aethereus | reverse complement strand
CCCAAAGGTGAACCTGTAGCAAACAATCCACACTCAAAGCAAGTGCATTTCTATATTTAGCAGCAAACGCTTCTGTTGTGCTGCTGCAGAGTCTATTTAAAGAGCTGCATCTTCAAAGAGGTCTTCGCAGAGCCATTGAGCTAGAAAGTATTGAAGGGGGGTTGTCTACAATTCAGCATTGTTAAGCTTATAACTCTTAAGCTTACAGCTGGAGGCAGAGCAGAGCGATATTTGCATGGTTAGCTCTGTTTCTTTTCTTCCTAGAAATTGAAGAGAAGGAACACAGGATGAAAAATTAATGCCAGAGCTAAAAAAAATCCCAGTGTCTGCCTGTAATAGCACTCTCTCTTTCCCATATAACCTTGTTCAAACAAGCACTGAGACATATTGGGTGTCCATTGCAATGACTGATAGCTTAACACCCCTGTCTGAGTCTTTTTTTTTCCCAGAATAGACATGAATATCCATATCCACCCTACTTATAGCAATATGACTGCGTTCAGTTGCATTCTGCTTAGCTAAAACTGCCCCTGACACTTTTACTGGCGAGACCAGACCACATATCCCCTCTTGATTGATCTTGCTGGTAGTGCTAAATGAGCCCAGCCCAACCCTCTCAGGAGAGCTATATATGTTGGCAGAAGTCTTCTTAATCCATGCACCAGGCAGGACGCTATTCACTCCTGTACAACCAAGGTTCTAAATCCTGCCCTTCACAGTTTATTAATTTCAATACTGTTTATTAATTTTATGTACATCTATGGGGTGGGCTCTGTGAAGATACCTCCTCTGATGTGAAACCATGTAATTCTGGTTTCACTATTCTGCAGAGTATTTACTAGACCCTTCTAAATTGATATGAAAAATACGTGACTTATACGACTGCCTCATCACTCTCCACATTGCATAAGATGGAGGAAGAAAGTGAGGATTACAAATATTGTTAGCTCGAGAAAAAAGTATTGTGTAGAAGTTTTCAATCCTTTAGTGATTTTGATATAGATAAAAATTTATACACTGACAATTATTTGCATAACATATGTGTGGGGCACAAAGATCAAAAACCAATCATCTAGGCCCTCTGTAATTTAAAACATTATTTACTTATTAATTAACAGTTAGTTAAAGAGGACAAAAGAGTTAGATATTTTCAAGTACACATTATCATCTGAGAGTTCTCTTACAGATGGACATTTGTTCTTCAAGTATCAGTTACATTTTCTTTTTTCTAATTTTATTCTGCCACTTGATATCTGCACCATTTTTGTTCCTCTGTCATTGTTGTCCCAAAGGTGGCTGGATTTGAGCAGAATGAAAATATTTGTACATCTCTCATACCCTGGTGAAGCATCATCTTTGACTAAGTGGCTATTGATGTCAATGAGACTTTTGCCTGGATAGAATTTCATCGGCATCCCAGGATTTGGTACGCAGCTGGCAAGGCACTCCAGGGGCTTTGCAGGAAAGAAGCACTACAAATTCAAAGACACAGTTATTGGTTCAAACACCCCTTTCTCAAAGAAAAGTGTTTCTCTGGGTGTAAGAAGAGATTTCAGGATTCTCTCTCATTTTTAGTTTTTGCCATAGTTAAGGTGAGGAACATACCACCGATAACTGAAGAGAGGTCAGCACTGATGTGAGAGCAGCATGGGGCTGTCAGAAGACAATAATGAGAATTAAGCTACCAGGAGCAGCCTCCTCCCAGCAGGGAAACAGCATATTTCCAGGGGCAGATGCCAGCAAACCAGCCCAGTCATGCCAATATCCCAGTCAATTTCCAGTTGCTTGTCAGAGGTGATGGATCATTCCAGTGACAATGGAGAATGGGGGCGTGCCAGATGGGTAAGTTGCAGGATGCTTGCTTTAAAGAAGTCCTATTAGGACCCAGATATTTTTAATTTTCTTGTCCTGTTTTGAGATGTAAGTCAATGGGCACAGAAGGCAGGAAGGAATTTCCCTGTTGCCATATGGATGATATGATGGAATGACCACATCGGTGGACAAGGGAAGAACTACCGATGTCATCTATCTGGACTTCTGTAAGCCCTTTAACATGGTCCTCAGCAACACCCTTCTCTCTAAATTACAGAGGTATGGATTTGATGGGTGGGCTGTTAGGTGGATGAGGAATTGGTTGGATGGTTGCACCCAGGGGGTAGTGGTCAACGAATCAATGTCCAGATCAAGATTGGTGATGAGTGGTGTCCCTCAGGGGTCCCTATTGAGACCAGTACTGTTTAATATCTTCATCAATGACATAGTGAGATCGAGTGCACCCTCATTAGGGTTTACAGATGACGCCAAGCTGAGTGGTGCTGTTGCTTCACCTGATGGACAGGCTGCCATCCAGAGGGACCTGGAGAAGCTTGAGAAGTGGACCCATGTGAAACTCATGAAGTTCAACAGGGCCAAAAGGAGGGTCCTGCCCCTGGCTCAGGGCAACCCCCAATATCAGTACAGGCCAGGGTCTGAAGGGATGGAGAGCAGCCCTGCCAAGAAGGACTTGGGGGTCCTGGTGTGTGAAAAGCTGGACATGAGCCAGCAATGTGCGCTCACAGCCCAGAAGGCCAACCATGTCCTGGGCTGCACCCAAAGCCGCGTGGCCAGCAGGGCAAGGGGGGGGATTCTGTCCCTCTACTCCGCTCTGATGAGACCCCCCTGCAGTGCTGCGTCCAGCTCTGGAGCCCTCAGCCCTGGAAAGACATGGGCCTGTTGGAGAGGGTCCAGAGGAGACCACAAAAATGTTCAGAGGGGTGGAACAGCTCTGCTGTTGAGGACAGGCTGGGAGAGTTGGGGTTGTTCAGCCTGGAGAAGAGCAGACTCCAGGGAGACCGGAGCTAAAGCAGCATTTCAGTGCTTAAAGGTGGCTTATAGGAAAGGTGGGGACAGACTTTTTAGCAGGGCCTGTAGCAATAGGACAAGGGGTAATGGTTTTAAACTAAAAGAGGGCAGATTTAGACTAGATTTAAGGAAGCAATTTTTGAAAATGAGGGTGGTGAAACCCTGGCACAGGTTGCCCAGAGAGGTGGCAGATGCCCCATCCCTGGCAACATTGCAGGTCAGGTTGGACGGGACTCTGAGCAACCTGATGTAGTTGAAGATGTCCCTGCTTACTTCATGGGCGTTGGACTAGATGACCTTTAAAGGCCCCTTCCAACCCAAACTATTCTATGATTCTTTGGTTCTATAAGATAGAGTAAGTACTGGATAGGATTTAGGAGCCTATATACGTTTGTGATTCCGGTGTCTTGCTCTTCATATCAGTCCGTACACATTTAAATTACAAGGAGGGTCTGTTTCAAGACCTGTTTTGATTTGGATGCAGAACTTCATATATTTTAAAAAGTGGTTTGACAAGAATATAAAATGTTTTAATTAATCTGATGCTAAATGGAAGGACACACATATACAGTGTTGCCCAGATCCATAACAAAAGGAAGGAAAAATTTGGAGAATTTTTCCCCATCATATGTCAACATTTTGAATTCATTTTCCTTGACTTTGTTATCTTCTGTTACCTTACTTTTATTCTTGGAATGTCACCATATTTCTGAAATTCATGTAGATAAAGTTATTGAGTATACTCAGTGTGAGCGGAGAGCATAATAGCAAACTATAGAAGTAGGTCGGTTTTTGTGAGTTATGTCACTGTACTTGTTCTGGAGGATACTACCAGCTCTAGAGCATATTACACTGCTGCATGTACTTGGGCCCGCTCAAGGTTATGGAGTGCTTGCTCTCCTCCATCTTGTGTTACTGCTCTGTTGAGCTGGGAAGTGGCTATTCTACTCTGAGAGAAAGGGAACATAGCTTTTCAGAGAACAGGGTTTAATGCAGACATATACCAGCATACCCACATTTAAAACATACATACAGTTGTGTACAAATTCGTTTGGCTTGCAAGCCAAATGAAGCAGGTGACTGGGAAAATCCAACACATTTACCAGGGGTAAGTCATGCCAGACTAACCTGATCACCTGCTACAACAAAAAAACCCACTTTCTGCTAACATGGGGAAAGCAGTGGATACTGTTTACCCAAACTTCAGCAAAGTGTTCTTCACGACTGTTTGCCACAGCCTTCTCCTAGAGAAACTGGCAAGATACAGACTGAATGGGTGGTCTTTGAAATGGGTGGGATATTGGCTAACAGGCTGCACTCAGAGGGTGGCGATCAATGGTTTTTCTCAGGCTGGCAGCCTGTCACAAGTGGGGTCCCCCAAGGATCCATACTGGGCCTCACACTGTTCAACATCACCATAAATGACCTGGATGATAAATTCCTCTCCTGTTTATATTCAGATGTGAATTAAATGATAAATTTCTTAGCAAAATAAATCCTAAATGGCAACACAATCTGCCTTTTTAAATCTATAGGCATCCTTTTGGATGAGAGGAAAATCTGCCTGCAGAAAAGTTTGTCTGAAACCTGCAAAAGCTCTCACTTGCTATGCACCTCATGCACGGAATTGCGTTCTGCTGAGAAGTACAAGGAAGCACAGTCTGTATCTGTTTTTAAATCGTTTGATATTGCTTGCGTTGTTCAAAAAGGTTTTATGACATGTCCTTTTGCTCTGGTAATGATTTGTTGTTCTATTGTGTTTCATTAAGCTATTATTTGTAAAGTGTTTTGTGATGCATTGCATGAAAGCTGCTATATAAACAATTTTATGGGCTGGAATGACAATTCAGGTATCAACAGGCAAGGATTAATGATGCTAATTATTCAATAAAATTGTTTCTTTCTTTAAGTCCTTTGTTTAGAGGGAGGGGTGAATTAAAATGAGTGAGTGGATATTGTATATAACAGCTGTAAGCATTTCTGCCGATGGAAGATACAAGAGGATATCAAAGAACATGAAAAATAACTCCAAATATTATCTATTTGAATGTGACTACTATATATCATGTAAACTACTCAATAAAATAGAATTGTACAAGCTACAGAGCAAAACTAATAATACATCAAATAATCCATTTGCAAAATATGGAAAAAAAGGTAGAAAATCCATCCGTTATCATCTTCTGCACCAACTCTAACCTAGAGCAGGTTTGCTGAAGTGGACTGTACCATTGTAAAATTTTCAGCAGGAAGCACATGCCTACTGAACCCAGCTCTGTTCAGAGCAATCTGCTGGAAGAAATGTTCCCCCAGTGAAGAAAACATAGCTACTGGGTTAAAAATGTTTGAAAGTTTTCCTGTCTCTGGGACAAGGGGAGTCTCTCCAGGACCAATAGGACATTTTAATGCATAATTCTAGACAATCCTTGCGTTTCCTGCTTCGCAGGCTTGATCATCTTGGCGTGGCTTCCTGAACATCTGCCAGTTAGTCCAGGTTTTAGGCATGGTACCTCCATGTTAGGTAACATCTATAATAACTGCAAGTATAGTTTTCCTCTCCTTCTAGGTTCCTTAGGCAGTGTCTGATACACCTGGAGATTTTTTCTTTACTGGTAACTGCAATTATGATGCTCAGCCTGCAGGAAATGTCAATCCTCTTTACATAAGAAAATGCTTTCAGCAGAGAAACACATGTTTCCATACAGCTCAACTTCCAGCTTTGCCTGTCGTTTACCCCCTGCTTCCTAAGCATGCATAAGACAGGCTGTATTTTAGTGCTGTCGTGAGAATGATTTATTCACATTGCTGTACTGACTAAATCCTAGACGAAACAGAACAACTTGTAGAGATGACAAATCCAGCAAGAACACAAAGTGAAACTCCTGCTTCCTTTCTGTACCCTTCAGATGGGAAAAGAAGATGCTGCTTCATAAGTTAATCAAACCATGACCTCTTTGTCTGTGAAATTCCAGGTTTCTTGCCTCCTACTAGGGCAGAAAAAAAATAATAATTGAGCCAAGGGAGGATCCTATCTCCCATACATAGGGATGACACTAATGGTTAATTGCCAGCCCTGCTCTCCCCAGCAGCTGTGTGCTCGACTTGGGTATCTCCGAAGCATTGCTGCTCTTTGGAAACCAAAGCAAGTGATATATTGTGGCTGCAGGGCCATGGACCAAAACATGACCTGGTTACTAATACAACCGGATAATTATTCCCTGATGGTTAGTGTGTACTCATTATAATGTGTATCTAATGCAAATTATTCATTTTAATTGTGTTCTCTCCTCCCTACGTGCACTTAGCTCCCATTGACAGGGAGATCGGAAGAGACACCCTCCGCTTTCACTTATTAGTAAGTGTTACAAGGATTATTCTGGTTGGGGAAGGTTTTGGGTGCCCTGCAATGGTATGCCTGACTCATCACCTACTGTAGCAAGTAGGGAGGGTTATTTCCACAGTGTTAATATGAAAAAGCATGTGGAAAATGTAATGCTTCAAAGAAATGCTTGCTGTGGAAAGTCATTGCTAATTAGGTGGTATGTGGGTGTCATCTCGGTCTCTGTAAACTATAGGTCATGCCAATATTTGAATCCTCTGAAGATTTTAGGGTAATTAGGAGGAAATAATTAGCATTTCACCTTTCATGGGGAAATTGTGATTAACTATGAAATAACCCTTTTTAATGATTTTCGGGTTTTCTAGAATTGCTAAGTTCCTTGCTGCTTTCAAAGCTGTGTACTTAATGACAACCAGAGGGCATGTGGAAGTCTTATTGACTATCACAAAGGGTCTGCATCTCTCTGATCCAGACAATTACTGTCATCACCTCTTTATGCTGAAACACTGTCTTACCCACCAGAGATCTGTACCATATTGTGCTAAATTCTGCATCTCAATACAGAAAGACACAGTGCCCTGTCTCACTTAAACAAAAAATGGGAATTAAATCAGAATTGTTAACTATTTTGTAAAGAGTCACTTCAGATAATAAAGTGGACTCGGGACTACAGCAGGAGACAGGTATGTGATCTGGATGAGTTCTAGACCAGATAACTTAAGTACTAATTACAGCGTAGTCATAACAAAATCCCCCCAGGACTCTGGAGACACCTTGTGCTAAGCTTCCCGATGCTATTTAATTAAAAGCTGTTTCAGGTATGTGCCTGAGAGCTGCAGCCATATTTCTGATTGACATGAAGTTTTACCCATAATATGAATCATTTCTGCTCTTGCTATTGATTGGTTATGTGCAGTATGATGTAGCCTCAGTGGAGACGTTCGTTGAGTCTCTTACTCCCTTGCAGCAGTATCTATCCCTGTTCTTGTGTTACGGCCATTGCTGTATTGTGATCAGCTACGGAATTCATGTCTGGAATCAAAGTTCCCTAAATTTCCCTAAATTCCCTAAATCAAAACTCCTTAAATTACTCTTCCTGTGGGAAGAGTACAGATTCAGGTCATTTTCAGAGAGGAACAAAGTCTTCC
This sequence comes from Phaethon aethereus, assembly GCF_964289735.1. Lineage (NCBI taxonomy): Eukaryota > Metazoa > Chordata > Aves > Phaethontiformes > Phaethontidae > Phaethon > Phaethon aethereus. The sequence continues at coordinate 5,846,897 of NC_138582.1, read as the reverse complement.
TTTTTTGCCCTTCACCCAAATGGACAGAAGTTTAACCTCCAAGAACATCTGTCAAGCCATGCAAGTGGATCCATTCAAGATCCAGGCAAGAGGCCAGGACTCTTTTCTCTCACTGATAGACTTAGGGTCTAGACTTGAATATCAATTCTGTTACAGCCACAGGACCAAATCTCCCCACATCTTAAATGGGATTCTTATAACAAAGCTGAGAGTATCTTAACATATCCCAGGGTAAGGATCTCTTCCTGGTGCACCAAAGCTATGCTGTGCTACTGGGAAGTATGCAATGTGGACCTACGTATTAGTCCCCTTGCATCCTAACGGGACAGAGAGTTTTGTCTTCTGATTTTAAGTGTAAAGCTGACAGACCCCAAAGAGGTCTACTTATCCCAAAGTAGGGTGTGAACTGTTAGTTTAAATCATTCTGCAAGAAAATGACACTGCCATGTCCATGCTGTATCATGGCTTTTCTCTTCTCAGCTACAGGTAAAGCAAATACATAATCCTCAAGTGTCACGTTTGCATTAGAAACATGTGCAGCCTGGTTCCCAAAAGCCTTTGGTGGAATGGTGTTAGGTAGGACAGAGCACAGTCTCAGTATTTTTGATTCCCTGATGGCTTCACTGCTTTTCTGGCTGACTGTGGGATGCCCTCTTAGGAGAGTTCCAAGAGACTTCTCTGTGTGGCATTTAGACTGCTGCCAGCCATCAGAATATGGCATGCCCCGAATCGCAGTGGGGGACCTGCAGCTATCTCCTGTCCGACTTTCTCTGTAGGTACTGTGGGCCATATGTTGTCCCTGGCACGATGCAACCAGCAACACTGAACATAGGAGCTGGCAGTGCTCCTCCTGTTCTCCCTGAAACACTAGAGATATCAGAGGGGTTGCCAGCCACAGACAGGCAGGAGGTTCGGCCAACAGACATCTGTCCATGCTTTTCTGCCACTACTATTGCTGATGCCCAGCAAGTTCCCGGAAGCCTGCAGAACGAACTGCATTTGGCCTCACGTAAAAAAGCTGGTGCTGAGAGGGAAACATGACAAGAAGCCTGTAACTTTCACCTTAAAAATGAAGTATGCATGCAAAAAGGAATTAGGGAGAAGAGGAAGAACAGCATGACCACCTACCTTGCTGGAACAGAGTGGTGTGTCACCATATGTGCATGCTTCAGGGCCTCAGGGATACTGTGCTTGGAAGAGAGGCGACATCTTCATCCAACAAATTAATAATAGCAGTGCAAATAAAGACTGTGGTTTAATTACTCACACTAAAAGCTCAGCAGAGAAGGCAGGTAGGGAAGGTTATGTGACAGATTCTGCTAGCGTACCTAGTTTAGACACTAAACTTAGTTTAGATATTGCCTAAATCACACGCATCATTAGACTTCACAGCTATGTGAATATACACTCGTGTGTATGCCACAGGGTGGGATAATGCTGTGGGAAGTTTGCAGGTTATGCTGGGGAGCAGCAGGCAGTTCCCATACACTAAATCCCCGTCAAAGATAGATGCATACAGGCAAGGGGATGACCCAGCAGCCTGAAATCCTGCCTTCAATATCAGCTTGATGAAGCAGCTCCAAACAGTCAGATTTGAGAGCGCTAAATTTTCACCGAGGTGTGTGCACCACTGAAGCAGAAGTGGAAGAGCAAAATTGACAATGTGCTCTATGACAGCAGGACAAACCACGTCACCCCCAAATGTCAGAGAAGCCACCAGTGACTGGAGACACTCACAGAGGTGGCTGCAGCCCAGGCCAGCTCCATGGAACATGCTTCCAGAATCCATCTTCTTTCTCTCTGCTTAAAGCTTCTGTGGGTTTATGAGGAAGCCTCTGAGCCGTATGGGAGCAAAAATGGGATATTGGGACCAAGCTGGCTGTAATTGTTGCCCGGGGACACTAGATGGAGAAACGCCTTTAGGGATAGAGAGTAGGTGAGGGACTGTGTCACCAGTCTTACAGGAAAAAACACGGAGTAAGTGCCCTCAGCTCACTGCTATTGATGCTGTTGGCTTTAAGTTTTGCTTAAAAGCTTTCTGTTTTCAGATCCCATTACAGTTCTATATAGGCCATTAGTTAATTAAGTTATGCCACCAGAGTCTGTCAAAGCCTGGATATGTTGTTACTCACTGCCAGCTCACTCAGGCTCCCTCTCACCTCCCTCCCCTCACCACTGGCAGATTTGGAAAATACAGTAAAAAACAAGACTCTGAGTGCATCAGAGAAGTTGTTATATCCTTGATGAGGTTGAACCAACACAGCTTCCCTGCGCCAAGTACATCAAATCACTATTTCCACACAACTGTGGCACCCACAGCTTTCTGATACCAAAAGCATCATCAGAAGCCATTACTTTCTTTTTGTCCCCACAAGTATGCCTTTGCCTCCCCATGACACATCCCCTAGGAGTAGGTCACCTGTGAGAACAGAAACTCTCAATATGGAGCAGCCAAGCCATCTGTGCCTTGTAGAGAAAGGCATTGTACATCCTCCAAGACACACAGAGGAAGACACACAAAAAACTGACTGCCCCCGCCTCTGTTTGCCCCAGCTCATGTGCCAACACCAATTGTTTATGCTGGGACACAATATCCTATTGTGCCCATAGCTGTCATTTAGGGTTTGAGCTCTGTGGTGTCTCACAGTGTCTGAGCTAGCAGAACTCACAGTAACTCCAAAAATGGAAGCAATGATGACAGTTTCCGCACCTAACAAGCAGAGCATGTTGGCACAGTGCTACACTAATACGATTCCCAAGACCTTTAACATATCTGTGTTCAACACTGTATTCTGTAGTTGGCTCTAAACTTGATTTCTGTAAATCACACTGCCCAGCCACGTGTCGGTTTTATGTCCCTAATACAAAAATATGGTCTATAGACCATATTGTCTTACCAATTCTCCCAGTGACAGCCTGCTAATTAAAATTAATATGTGAAAGAGAATTATCTTTATGAGTGGGTACCTATATGTAAAACATGCAGATGGTACTGGAGGTCTCTGAAGACTCTGGATGCATCCCTCAAAATGAGGGATTCAAAGTGCTCTGATGTGTTTTTTGCTATGTGGGAAAGTGATGGGCTGGAGGTTCAAGTCTTGGACAAAGAAATCAGGACTGATTATCACCATGAACTGCACTCAAACAGCTGTTTCTCTGGGAAGTCAGCTGCAGAAGGTTATGAAGACCAAATCAGTCTTAGAACAAGACCAAGTTCCTTTGAGCAAGTAACAGTTGTTACTACAGAGAAGAGTGGAGTCAATGCAAATGATGAATCTTGTACCTGGCATAGGCAAAATTTCACTTTTAGTGTCAAGAGCTTGAGGGTGATCACAACATTCTTCCAACTCTTAAATAACTGTCTTCTGCCAAGAACTCTACCTGAGGATGGACACATTCAAGTAATGCTAAAGCATGGAGTCTTATGCAAGGTAAAGAGTGCAAACGCATCCAGCCCCTGAATAAGTTCAGTAAGCAAACCTGGTACGCTTTCTGCTGCTTTTGGAAGACAAGTCTTTTAACAAAAAAGTTTAAATCCACCCAGGATTCTGGGGGAAAAAAACATTCCCACTGATTGAGAGCAAAGTACACAGTGAAGCCATCCAGATATTCATCTTGTTCTTGATAGCTGGAGATTTTACAAGCCTGGAACACAAGGGACAAAACCGGTAAACCTGAAGCTGCTGCACTTTTCTCTTAGCAGGGGGCTGTTTTATTCTTCGATAGAAAGGAAATGGTACAGTCATCACCAGATGATCTGGGTTGCATTTTATCAGTGCAAAAGCAGAACCCAAAGGCTACTTAGCAAAGGGGAAAAAGTAAACTGCTTTTGAAGAGTGATGTGTTGTACTCAGACAGCTTCGTATCACAACATGGAACAATTCAGGAATTTGCTTCTAACATATTCTAACAGTGTAATTTTAGCCTCACTGACTAAGTTAGCTACCTTTTCTCCTTTCTTAATGTCTTTATTGCAAGCCGTTGACAGCAAGGATGCAGAATAACCCAGCACATTTCCCTTATCGTATGCAACTCAGAGTCTTTGTTGTCAAACACAATCTGGGTGTGGAGATGTTATCAGATAACTGAACTCAAGAACTCATGAAACTAGTAACTTGTGGCTGTAGTGCTTTTCCTCCTAAGGCTGAAAAAATACTGTGTGGGGGCGTGTTTCAGCAGGAGGAGAGATTTGAGAATGTTGAGAGGCTAAGCCACAATTTGTTTGCTTTTCTCAGAGCTGAGAAGATTTTTATGATGAGATACTGGAACTCTGTCAAATAAACTGAATTACAGACATGTCAAGGGAAAGTGTGTGAACTTAACTGCAAACATAGAGAAGGGAATGAGATATAAGTTGAAAATGGCAATAGGGACTCTAAATCCTGCTGCATTAAAACTCGGTGGGTGCTAGAGTTTGCATTATCTGAGTGCTGTGTTCAAACTCTCCCTCTATTTTTAAAATAAACCTGATGAGACCTAATTTATTGTTGCCTTTTCTTGTTGCCTTACCTTGCAATGTCAACTTGCTAGTGCAGAGTGCTTTAACCTGCCTGATTTTTCTGCAACACAGAAGACATGATACCATTATCATGAGTAGGTGTAGCAAAACAATGACAACATATGCCTGAAAAGATGGGAACTGGGTGCTAATAACTTACCACTGGTTCAGGAGAGTGAGTTTGGGATGGCAGGCTCCACCATATCACAAGAACTAGCAAAAAAAGGCATCTTTAATCTGACCCTAAATTAATATGCAGAAAATATTGGATGCCAGTGAAAACTGAATATAGAATTAAAGAATTATAGAATCATAGAATCATGGAATCATAGAATAGTTTGGGCTGGAAGGGACCGTTAAAGGTCATCTAGTCCAACCCCCTTGCAATGAGCAGGGACATCTTCGACTCGATCTGGTTGCTCAGAGCCCCGTCCAAACTGACCTGGGATGGGGCATCTACCACCTCTCTGGGCAACCTGTACCAGTGTCTCACCACCCTCATTGTAAAAAATTTCTTCTTATATCTACTCTAAACCTACCCTCTTTTAGTTTAAAACCATTACCCCTTCTCCTTTCGCAACAAGCCCTGCTAAAATGTCTGTCCTCACCTTTCTTACAAGGCCTCCTTTAAGTACTGAAAGGCTGCAATAAGGTCTGCCCAGAGCCTTTTCTTTTGCAGGCTGAACAATCCCAACTGTCTCAGCCTGTCCTCACAGCAGAACGGTTCCATCCCTCTGACCATTTTTGTGGCCCTCCTATGGCCCCTCTCCAACAGGCCCATGTCTTTCCTTTGCTGAGGGCTCCAGTGCTGGATGCAGCACTCCTGGGGCAGGTCTCACCAGAGTGGAGAAGAGGGGCAGAATCCCCTCCCTCGCCCTGCTTGGCCATGGTGCTTTGATTGCAGCCCAGGACACGGTTGGCCTTCTGGGCTGCGAGTGCACATTGCCGGCTCATTTCCAGCTTTTTACCCACCAGGACCCCCAAGTCCTTCTTGGCAGGGCTGCTCTCAATCCCTTCACCTGCTGGCCTGTACTGATACTAGGGGTTGCCCCGAGCCAGGATCAGGACCCTGCACTTGGCCTTGTTGAACTTCATGAGTTTCACATGGGCCCATTCCTTGAGCTTGTCCAGGTCCCTCTGGATGCCATCCCATCCCTCAGGCGTGTCAACCACAGCACTCAGCTTGGTGTCATCTGCAAACCTGCTGAGGGTGCACTCGATCTCACTATGTCATTGATGAAGATATTAAACAGTACTGGTCTCAACAGGGACCCCTGAGTGACACCACTTGTCACTGATCTCAATCTGGACGTTGAGCCATTGACCACTACCCTCTGGGTGCGACCATCCAAACAATTCCTCATGCTCCCAAATGTCCACCCATCAAATCCATATTTCTCTAATTTGGAGAGAAGGATGTTGTGTGGAACTGTGTCAAAGGCCTTACAGAAGTCCAGATAGACGACATCAGTACCTCTTCCCTTGTCCACTGATGCATTCAGTCCATCATAGAAGGCCACTAGGTTGGTCAGGCAGGGCTTGCCCTTGCTGAAGCCATGCTGGCTGTCTCAAATCACCTCTCTGTCCTACACGTGCCTTGGCATAACTCGTAGGAGGATCTGTTCCATGATCCTCCCAGGTACAGAGGTGAGGCTGGCAGGTCAGTAGTTCTCAAGGTCCTCCTCTGCACTCTTTTTAAACATGGGTGCAATGTTTCCCTTTTTCCAGTCTCCAGGGACTTCATCTGACTGCCAGGACTTTTCCAATATCATGGAGTTTTGCTTGGCAACTACATCAGCCAATTCCCTCAGGACTCTCTGATGCATTTTGTCTGGTTCCACAGACTTCTGCATGTTCAGGTTCGTCAGGTGGTCACAAACCTACTAGTGGAAAGTGGGTTGAGTGCTTATATCAACAGTCTCAGCTTACCTATAGGCAACTGCACTTCAACATATGACTTTTAGCAGCTTCTGTGTGGAAATTAAGTGTTTGGACAAAATACCCCATGGCATAGACTCCATCCTCAATTCCTCATGGTAAGGATCTAGAGACCTAAGCATGGGTTTTTCACCCTTGAGGGCAGGGGTTACCAGCTGAAAAGGCAGTGGGAAAAGCTAAAGCACCAGGCAGGAGTGCTTCATCATGATATTGTTTGACAACAGTACACAAAAAACATGTCCAGAAAGAGGCATGTGAATGGAATTAATCCCACAGGACTGAAATTGTAGCAAGAGAAAGTAGAAGCGAATCACCTAGGACTCAGCACCACAAACAGAGCAGCTTGCTCCCAGCAGTTTGGGAGCTATTCAGGATCATTAGGTATCCAACCTGAATATTTCCTCTCCCTGTTAGTTTGATCCCTTTTACACTAATATGAGTACAATCAATCAGCTTTGTGGCACCAGCGCAACAATGAAGCTGCAGGCGTGACAACATCCATCCATATGACCTCACCATCCACTTCTGGGGCATGTTTCACTGTGGTCCCTATACAGGAAGGGCACAGATCCCGTGGATCAGTCTGGGATAATTTCTTCTTCCACTCCACAGAAAGGATAAGGGTATTTCTGATCTTACAAGGTGGTGGCAGGATCCGCTCATGAGTGGATCAACGTGATAGACCAGACTGAGATGGCAAAGATTCAAGTTCTGTTTCTTGCTCTGCCAGGAAATCAGCTCAGCCTCTGTGCCTCTATTTATTTCCCCAATTTTTGTCAACCTGAAATGTTAATCTTCTGAAGAGATAACTGGTTTTCAGGACAGTGCAACTAGATCATATCTGCCGCTCACCAGCTCCCAATGTGTCCTTTCCCTCCCTGCAGGGAACCACATCTCTCCTCCAATATGTCCCCATTTTTGCCCTGATGCCACCCTTCAGATATGCCAGTACAGCAAAGGGGGAGTGATGGAGCTGGGCTGTGACAAAATGTCTCCTGCCCTTTCCCTTTTGTTGTTGCATGGATTTTGCCACCATTTCACTGTGGAACGCTAGAAACAGCTGTGGGGACAGGACAATGGTGACCCAAACGGCCAGGTTCAGGAGGGGCAGGAGCCCTCACGGCGCAGTGCCCAGTCTCAGGGCCAGGCTGCAGTCTGATCTGGGACTTCTGCTAATTGTTACCATGAAGTGATGGGTTATGAAAGATACCAAGCCCATGAGCACCTTGATGTTCAACATGCAAAACCTCTCTCCATGAGCAGGGTTTTCTCAGGCCACTGTGCAAAGCCTGACAGATCTGAGAGCGCTCTGACATTGCCTCAGCCAACCTGACCCCAAATGCTCGCTAAACAAGCACCAAGTGCCCTATTTTACATTGCCTGTAACATCCCAAAACAGTGTCTGACTTCTCAATTAGTTCAAGAGAGGACTGTAAACTTGAAATCCAAACTGATGGGCTGTGAAATCCATATCACGTTGTCACCCACAGCACACTCTCCCTGCTCTGCACTGAGCTATAAATAGACTTTCATTATTAGCAAGCAGACAAAGACAGACTGGAAGATGTTCCACGCTGACACTACTCCTGGCTTACTGATTTCTTGTTTTCACCTTGATATAGGAGTGAAGATGGGGACAAGCAGGGAAGGGCTGCTCAACAGCAACAGAGCTGAAATCACTTCTTCCCCTAACCAGGATTATTTCTGGGTTTTGTTTTGGGTTTTGGTTGGGTTTTTTCTTTTGCATTATCTCCCCTGGAGCCAAGAGGCTCAGAATACATTACCCAGTGCAACAGAATGCATTACACCCACTTCCTCTGTTAGGTGATCTGCTTAAGCTGCTCGAGTCCGACTACCAACTCCCAAACAATGCAGTCATTGTTATCAAAAAACAGGGGAAAAAAAGGAAGTTGTTCTTTGCTTTAACCATTTAAGTGTCTGATGGGAGCTATCAACTTGGAAAAAATGGAAGGTACTCGAATCTTCTGGGAGAAGGCAAAACCTGACATGTCAGTCTCCTTTACAAACTCTGTCTTTGCAAAGAATGAGCTTGTATTTGCCTTTCTGAAAAACACAAATCCACAACAGAAGTGGCTGATCACAGTCACTGATAAGACAAAGAAGCTGTGACCCTGAGGCATAAACCTGAAGATTTGTGTCCATTAACCACAAGGCACAGACAGCCCTGATGCACCTTTTTATCAATAGTTCTGTCACCCTTCAACAAAAAAGAAACTCACATGGGGAGCTGAGATGAGCAAAATGGTTAACTTTTCCTGCTCATTCATACTTTGAGTCTAAATGCCAGCTCTGCTCTTCCCATGCGCTGGTCCCCTGTGACATTCAGCAGCTATGTTTCTGCCTGGTTCCTTGGCATTTAAATCAAGGTCAATTAAACAAGACATTGGCTGGTCATTATTTGTAAAGTAGGAGTTTATTCCTCAACTAACAGAAGTGAAATGGCTTGGCAGAAAACCCAGGAGGGTTTAGTTTTGGATCAAATAGCAGACTGAAGTTTTGAGACAACTGGTAGTGTTCATTTGCTCTGCAAGTTGCTCTTTTGTATCTCAGCTTTCTTTGAAAATGAAGCAAACCCTCAAATACCCGTAACTCATGCACGCTGTGTCTGTGAAGAAAATCTTACCCACAGAGCTGTGTCTGAGGGTGGTGTTCCATTAGCGTTTCTTTCCCACAGCAGATAAGTTCGCGTCATTCCAGCCCCCTTTTAAGCCCCACTGGCCATTTCTTCCCCACGACAGCTTTCAACTCCACAGCTTCTGCTGAGCTACTAAAATGGTTTGTGAGGCTTTACTGGAAACTGGATCTGTGGGCAAGGGAAAGAGTGGAGTCTGTTGAACCCAAATCTCTGTAACCTACGTCTTCAAAATGATCCAGGTTTTAAAAGTTTTTGTTTCAGTGATTTGGTCTAATACATGGCCCATAAATGGTAGCACAGATAAAGCAAAGGGACAGTACATTGCAGCTTGGGAGCAAGGAGACATATTTTGGGCACTGAAGGAGTTCAAAAGAAAATATTAGGTATTACTACAGCCAGAGCCCTGCACAGGCTTGGAACAGCAGCTTTGAGAGAAGTAACCTGTGCAGTCATCTTTGTGCAGTGTTACCTGAGTGGTTAGTGAACATATAATCAAGTTAACTCTGATTCTTCCTGCCCCTGAGACAGGGGTGACATGTCTGAGGGTGACATCTTCTGTAGGATGCCTCAGTGAGTAACGCAGGGAAACGCAAGCTGAGCAGCTATACATTTCAAATGTTATTCAGATGTTTCCCAACAAAATCTAAGTTCAAGGACCATAATAAAACCCAACAGTATTCCATCTAAACCTGCATTTCATTTTTGCTTATTTTGTGGTTGGAATGGGGGTTGCAGATGGAGTTTTTCCAGTGTTACTATCCCTGCTTTCCCACAGGTGATGAAAATAGATTTCCTAATTTCTGAAGATGTACAAAGCCATGAGCAGCCATAATAATTTTCATTTACCTAAGCTTTTTTAGAAAACCTCAAGATTAATTAAAGTGCATATGATGCAAAGATGCTTTGGAACTCCATAGTGCACACTCACTGACTAATGAAATTAGTATCAGGACAATATTACCAGAATAACAAATGCTCCTGAGTCTGAATAACAGCTGGGAAAAAAAGGGTAGATACTAGATATTTTAAATCTATTAAGCGCTTCTGCCTTGTGTATTGACACAGGTAATGAGTTCTACGGAAGGAACGCTACACTTGAAAGCCTTTAACACTAAAAGCTTAATTTAGTGTACAATGAATAATACAGGGACCCCATTCATGGGTCGATCAGAATGGGATGAGAGAGCACCAAAGGAGCAGACAGATCATGTTAATAGGAAGCTTGAGGCTTATTTAAAAATCTATACTGTAGTTAAAATTAGAACGAAAATTAGAACTTGGCATTCTGTTGCTCAGGAAATTGGTAATGGGATACTAAAACCTTGCACTTCTCTCTGTCTGGTCCTAGTTAGAAGAGGACAAAGGCGATGACAGTCACAGTGTCGTATGACACAGGGAGCCATTAAAGACAATGGTAACACAAAGAAATCTGCAATTTCCAGCTATTCACAGAGCATGGTGTGTGCTGTATTCCTATATTATTCCAAGTGTATAAAAATGCATGTCAAAATGTAGAAGCAGACATTGTTATTATCTTCTTCATAACTATTCCAAGGGTAGATGATAATTTTGACTTTTGGACTTTTTCTTTAGGTGTGAATTCACGAGTATCAGCCAGTCCTTTGTGCCCAGTAGTATCAGCTGAATCACATACACCATTGAGTCTTCTGGATTAAGTAGTTTTTGCCTGGACATGATGATGCAGGTAGCTCCTCTCAGTCCAGTGGCCCTATTGATCAGAGGAAAATGTCTCAGGGGGCTTTGCCTCTTTCCCAGAGGAAAACTTATCCTTATCTCAAAGTTCATAGTTACAGTTAGCTAGTTAATATTTAGCATGACAGATCCTGAAAGCAAAGGACAGGGAGAGAGAAGGGTACTATCTTTTTGAGGGATGATGCTCCCGAGTCACAGAATCACAGAATCACAGAATCACAGAATCACCAAGGTTGGAAGGGACCTTTCAAGATCATCAAGTCCAACCATTAACCCAACACCACCATGTCCCCTAAACCATGTCCCAAAGCACCACATCCACACGTTTTTTGAACACTTCCAGAGATGGTGACTCCACCACCTCCCCGGGCAGCCTGTTCCAATGCCTGACCACCCTCTCAGTAAAGAAATTTTTCCTAATATCCAATCTAAACCTTCCCTGGTGCAACTTGAGCCACCTTCCAAGGACAAACACCTCATTTCACTGTTATGTTTTTTACAGTCTTCTAATCAGGTTCTGTGGCCCTAGTCCTGTGCCACTCATTTCACTGTAGACAAGTATGTTGCTACCTAAACCACAAGCCGGGAAACAGAAAGCTGGAAAAAGACCCTGGAAAATCCAAAGTTTAGAACAAAAGTGGGGGGGACAGCCATCCATATGCCATTGCAAAGGGACCAGAGCTGCTGGGTGACCTCTCCCTCTGACAGAGACCTTTAATGACTTGTCAGCCAGGAGAATGAGCCCATGGGGAGAGTTCAGAGGAAGCTCACCGTCAAGTGGGTTTACACCCTCAAGGAAAAGGTGCCTGGAGATTCTAAAAAACACCCCTGGAACTAATTTTAGAAATAAACCACAGTAAAAAAATTACTAATGATTATTAGGATAGTTGTTTCCCACAGTCACAGGAACAATAGAGAGTGGTTAAATAACTTCTTGTTATTTTAAAACATACAAAAAGTATTAAAAAAAACATTTTAAAATGTGTGTTCTGAGCAATGCCTTATGCAAATATAATGATTAAGATAAAAAAATTATAGGCTTAACTGGAGGAATAGTCACAATTTTTTTATCACTGTTTGATTCCATTTTTTTTTCTATTAAAGCCTGACATCCCTGGCCGACAGTTTAATTATTAGGGTAATGTGATGGATAAAGGGACTTGCTCTGTAGTGCCTCCCACTTACTAAACACTTGCTTGCAACTGCAGCTGCAAAAAATGCCACAGTTCCTCAAAGTGAACATAATAATTTCCTTGTTGTCAGTGCCCTTAATACTCATTATATGAACACTTAAAGGAAAACCACCTTTTCATCACTAAGGGTAGCTGATGAAAGTCAGAGTTATACGAGGCTCCAGATCACTGACAGCCTGTAAAATACTTGAGCTGCTCTTGAGCCACCACGCACAAAACAAAACTGTTCTACTTCATTAGGATTGTTTGAGGGAATCCAGAAAAGCACTTCAATAATTTTGAATGTAGGTCAACAGTGCCTACAAAAAGTCTCTGTTCCTAATCCATTTTTTAGACTGTTTGATTTTTAAAAAATCTAAAAATAGAAAAAATCAATAGATGTGAGAGTCCAGAATAACTGCATAGAGACCACACTTGACTAGAGGCAGAAAATCTTGAGTAATAGGACAGCAAAGTTTGTTACAGATATGATATTACACACTGTCATAAAAATTGCAAAACATCGCAGAATGATCTTCTGATGCTTGGAGGGAAAGTGGCAAATGAAATTCTGTGCCAATAAATACAAAGAATTTTATGGTGAGGCAAGAAAAAAAAAAATCCCAAAACTTAGCTTTACCTACATAAGAGTGGACTCTACATTTTTTAATAAACCTCCAGAAAGAGTTGTTGATTCAATGCATACAGCTCCATGGAAATGTCAACACAATGTCACCAGGAGGCCAGTAGTCAAATAGTGTTAGGGATTATTAGTAAAAGAACAGAGAACAAACCAGAACATTTCTTTCCAGTCTGGAGTACACTACCCGTATTCCCAGCGCAGTGTGTGCATTTCTGGTTATCTTATCTAAGAAAGGTGTAGAAGAACTTGAAAGGCTACAGTGAAGGACAAGAGAGGGATTCAAAGGTAAAGAACAGCTCTGAGAAAGGATAGAGTCTTCAGCCTTGAAAAAGAAGAGATGTAGAGAGGCTGTAACAGAGTTTTGCACAGTATGGAGTCATTACATAAGAACTAGTGAGTACCAGATGAAATGATCAGCCAGAAGATTTACACAAAGAAGTGCTTGTTCATGCAGTGCATAATTAAATCATGGAATTCATTGCAATAAGATGCTCTGGAAGTTATAAATAGGTTCAAAAAGTAATTAGGCACTGCATAGAAAAAAAGACTATCAGGGCCTGTTAAACTCAAAGCAGAAATACAACCTGCAGCACAGGAAAACCCCAAGCTGGAATCTGCCTGAAGGTTGGAGACTATGCCACAGAAGTGGGGCAGTATCAGTATATGCCTTCTCTATTTTGATAGTCTTTCTTCAGGCATCTTCTATGACCACAGACAGATACAGATTTTGAGCTAAAAGGACCATCATCTGATGCAGTATGACTCTTTGGTGTCTTAGCTCCACCCTTGGAGCCTCAAATATATTTGCACATGAGGTGTTACCTCAAGAAAAACTTCTTTCAGACCTCCCACTATGCCTGAATCAACCAGAACTAAAGACTTGCATGCGTCCAGACAGAGAAACAAGCCAGAGCCTGTTCTTGAAACCTGGCGGTTTGGACACCCATCTTGATGCTGGTCTTTCCTCTCAGATCTTTCCAGACTTTTTAAACTATAACAATCATTAGATTTAAAAAAAAAAAAAAAATCCTGATGAAATTGTGAAGGAACCCAGTCATTCACATACCTTCCCACTGAGAAGGACTATCCCACTTTAACAGTGGGACAAGCAGGAAAAGTGGAATATGTCTACAAGGGAGACAACTTCTTCTGAAAGGACAGAAAGGAAAGAGGGTGCTGTGTTTTACATCAAGAGCATGTGCATTTTCCATGAAGTTCAGAAGTGATGGAGGTTTGCTGTTGTCTCCACATGAATATGAGAAGGAGGAATGGGAGAAGATGGGTCTTCTACAGACCATGGACATCTGAAGGACAAGTTGTAGTGTCAGTAAGGAACACCAAGTGCCCAAATAATTGTTTGGAAAGCATGGTGGTTTCAAACTATCTATAAAGTCCTTGAAACGAATCAGGCAGGGATGTATCAAATGTGGAGGAAATTATAAGGAGTGAAAGTGCTTTGGATTTGGTTCTGTCTAGTAGAGTGGAACTAGTGAAGAATCTAAAAAGGGAAGGTGACAGGTGAAAAGACTGTGAATAACTATTCAAAGAAAAAGGAAGAAATCAGAGAAAAAAAAGTAAGCATAATGGACTTCCGCCCCCCAAAAATAGCAGATTTCAGCAAACCCAGGGAACTCATCTGTAAGGTCTCTTGGGAACGTAATTTAAGGGATAAAGAAGAGCAGAAGAGCTAGGAGTTACAAGAAGACAGTGTATTAAAGGCACAATAGCAGCCTATCTTGATACAGGGGAAGGACAGAGAGCACAGTGAGAAGCTATTATGACTGCATCAGGAGCTTTTTAAGGGCCTGAAAATAAACTAAGAAAAAAAATTACACAAAAGGCAAAAAGAAGTGTGTCATTAAGAACAAGGGATAAAAACCTCAGGGAGGGTTTGGGATAAAATGGGTTACAAGTTGAAAGGAACATGAAGAGTGATAGGAAAAGGTTTTATAAATGCATTAAAAGTAGGAAAAAACATAAGGAAGTTCCGATCTATTACTTAACAGGGAAGGAGAATAAGTAGCACATAATCCAGAGAAGACTGAAGAATTCAGTACTCTCTTTGCTGCAGACTATGCTAAAAAAATTAATTATGTACAGCTACTTAAGGCAATTCATTTGAACAAGAGGACAAGAGGACAAGCTCAAACTTTAACCATTCAAAATGAATAGGTTAAAGAGTATGTATATAAGACAGAGCTCTTCAGCTTTGTAAGGTATAATGGAATTCACCAAAGGATTTTGAAGGAGTCCACCAAAATAATCCATGGACTATTTGCAATTACCTCTGAGAACTTGTGGAAGACACGAGAGATGCCAGAGGACTGAAGCAGAGAAATGGGAGTACATAAAGAAATGGGTACCCAAAACCATGAGGCCAGTCAGCCTCACCTTTATCCATAGACTCACTCTGGAAGGAATTATTGAACAATCTATAGACATTACGGTAAAAACCAGGTGATAGAAAACAGACAACAGGGATTTGCAAAGAATGTATCATGTCAGATCGACAAAATTTCATCCTTGACAGGGTAGCACAAGTGTTGGATGAGAAGGCAGTAGTGGCTGTGATTTAAGATGACTTCACTGAGGCTTTCTTACAGTCTCACATAACATCCTCTAAGCAGTTGAGAGGAAGATGGTATACAAGATGTTTCTAAAACATGTGTACATCATTGCAAACATATTCATTCACATTCAGGGTGCTATTTTCTCTGCCCTGAGAAGATGGAACATTCAAATTGTGTTTAACCAGACTATCTCAGCTGCCTTGGGGAAAGACAGCAGGACAAGAAGCTGCCATGCACTAGTTGCTTCACAAGAACTGGCTTATCCAGCCCTTTTCCCACTGATAAATGTGAGGCACCTGGAGGTGCTTTGTCCCTCTATTAAAGATTGGTAATTTATCTTCTATTGCCTTGGATGAGAACATATAACTTGTTTCTTCCCAATGACAGCTCAGGAGAAAAAACCTCAACCTCCCTTGTCTGCCACTCTGTATATAGGGAGTGGCCGTTGCCCTGGTGAAGTTAATGAGCAGTGACCATGTACTAAAACCTTTCTTTTTAATGAACCCTGTGCACAGGGTGGTTTAGATTACAGACATGTCTTGGATTCAGGTAAATCCAGCATTTCAACTGTTAATTGGAGCTTGTGAGGGTCTTTCATGCATGTAGCTCATTCAATATTATGTTTAATACCCTGTATGATAGTATAGAAAAGACCCATAAAATTTGCTGATGAAGTCAAGCTGAGAGGTGTTGCAGGGAACCCAGAGGACAGGATCACAAAACAAAATGGTCCTGACATATAGAAGAGTTGCTCTGATAAAAACAAAATCTATAAATAAGTGCTCTGCTTAAGAAGGAGAATTCCAGTGCAAAATGGGAAATAACTGGCTAAGCAGTAATACTGCACAAAAGAAGTTGGGGTGAGAGCTGACCACTAAAGAGGACTCAGCAATATGCTGCTGTTGCAGAAAATGCACATCTAATTCCTGACTGAATTAACATATGGAAGACATGGGAGGTAATTAGAATTATTCTTCTTTATCTTGGTGGTGAAACATCAGCTGGAGTATTGTGTCTAGTATTGGGCATCCCACTAAGATGTAGAAAGATTGGAGAGAATCCAGAGCATAACAGCCAGGATAGCAGCTTTGGGGAAAACTGGCTTTGTTTTCTTCAGGAAATGATGATTTGAGGAGGGATATATCAATGGTCTTCCAGCCCATACAAGGTCTGTTATGAAAGAAACCTATGGGGAAAGAGAAATTTGTGGAATAGATGGTTCACATTAAACTGTTAGTGGATGCTAATGAAGAAGGGCAGCAGAAAGACCTCAGACAAGTTGGAGAAGTTAGAGAACTCCTCCTGCAGAGTTTTTAAAGAACAGGTTAGACAGATATTTATCACTGATGAGATAAATGCTTAAACCTGCTTTGTGCAGGAATAAATATCCTTCCAGTGCCACACCCCTGGGTGAAAGAAGGTCCTTTCCCTTCCTTCTCCCTTGTGTCTGAAAACTTTATTTCTACACTTGCGAGGGAGTCCTGTAAATCAAAACAGAGAAGCCAGAAAGATCTCATCTGGCTGGACACAATGTGGAGTCAGGAAGCAGCTGGGACACTTTCCAGGATGAAGGCTGGATTCAGAAGAAAGAGAGGTCTCTCTGCAGCTCTGAATCAAGCAATGGATAGCCAAGATTTTAACATCCCTGTTGTCAGCATCTTCTGCTGGCTCATTCTGGACAGCTGCGTGCTGAGCACAGGGATGACGGACCCCTCTTCACCCAGCATGCTGCATGCTTTGGACACTTTTCTAATCTTTTGGATACTGTATTGCATATAGCCTTGAGAAACTTGCTAGAGGGAAAGCAAGGAGTCAACGGTGAGGCCAAGAATGGGTAATTTCTGCTCCAGACTCATTCTTTATTCCTTGAATTCAAGTCTTGGCACTTTTTTCCTACCCTGTGGCTCAAAGGATTAATAAAATGGGGAGAAGGTAAGTAAGAAAGTTTTCACTCACAAAATTGTCAGAAAAATAAAAGAAACAAAAGTAATCATTCAGAGGATATTATCTAGAAATGTAATTTTTAGTCAGAAGGTAAAGAATTGTTTATTTCTGAATGCCTAATGAACATATTTTTTATGAAGTTTGTCTGTCTCTGTCACTGTCACAACTGCTGCTTATGTCAGATTCCCTCATTTCACAGTTTCCCCCCCAACTGTCTACTTAAAGAGCAAGTAAAACCCATTTCCTAATAGGTTTCAGCTTGTCAGCAGAACAGCATGATTTAAATCATGTGCATGAATGGTTCTTGCAGTACTTTAAAGTTGTCCCAGTTACTTCCTCCCAAGAATAAAACAGAGGTTACCATAATGTCGTTTTTCTGAGAAACAAGAGGCAGCTTCTGACTTGAGATGCCTGCACTTGTGTCTTATCCCAGTCAACGGGTGCTACAAAGGAATATCTCAGGGTTAAAATTAGCTTTAAATGCATTTCTTCCCTGAATAGCACATCTTTGGAGTATACTTAGAAAACTAAATGTAACCGAAGAAAAGATACCTTGAAAAGATTGTTCTGAAGAAAAGCACTTGCTGAAATCAAATTCCCTCAAATTTCTCAGATCTTGGGTCATATTTGTTCATTCCTTTATAGGATCAAACTTTAGGAAAAGATAAAAACAATTGTATCAACTAATGTAGTTCCCCTCCCGAGTAGGACAATTCTTGCACTGTGTTTTATTAGCTACGCGAGTTTGGTTAGAGGACTGTCCTGGTTTCAGCCAGGGCAGAGTTAATTTTCTTCACAGAAGCCAGCGTGAGGCTGTGTTTTGGATTTGGGATGAGAAACTGTTGATAACATGCTGATGTTTTGGGTTGTTGCTGAGCAGTCAAGGACAGTCCAGCTTCTTGTGCTGGGCTGCCAGCGAGCAGGCTGGGGGTGCACGGGGAGCTGGGAGGGGACACAGCCAGGACAGCTGACCCAGGCTGGCCAAAGGGACATTCCCTACCATATGACGTCATGCCCAGTATATAAAGTTGGGACGAAGAAGGAAGGGGTGGAGGGACGTTTGGAGTGATGGCGTCTGTCTTCCCAAGAAACCATTACAAGTGATGGAGCCCTGCTTCCCTGGAGATGGCTGAACACCTGCCTGCCCGTGGGGAGTGGGGAATGAATTCCCTGTTTTGCTTTGCTTGTGTGCGCGGCTTTTGCTTTCCCTATTAAACTGTCTTTATTTCAACCCATGAGTTTCCTCACTTTTACTCTTTGAATTTCTCCCCCGTCCCACCGTGGGGGAGTGAGCAAGCAGCTGCGTGGGGCTTAGTCACCAGCTGGGGCTAAACCACAACAAGGACTGACCCAGGACTCCTGTCTAGGAGAGGTGCTTTGCATTGCTGTTATGGAATCCACACTTACTTTTGCAGCTTCATGCTCTGTGCTGTTGGTGGTTTGCCACCACCATGGCTGCTCAGCTGGGCCCACAAGATTGTAAAGGATATTCCCTGTTCCCCCAGGACTTCTGCAGCTGAGGCTGGAGTACTCCAGCAGCAGGGGAGAGCAATGGGCCAGTAGATGCGAAATATCTGCCCACACCCAGGAGTGTCTTGATCATTCAGGACTAGCAAGACACTTCCATCTCAACATCAAAGCCCATATTCCCCAGAATAAGGCAAAGCGTATGCCTGCCATGGCTTGTCCTTGACCTGGTCTGATTGCCTCATCAGGCAGTCCCATGGGAGTGCCCAGGGGTGCTCAGAAGGGACCAGGTCTGGATGTAAGATGGAGGCTGGTGCATTGTCCACTGCTCTATGACCATTCAGGTTTAGCCCTGGGACAACTGGAGATGTCGTGTTTGACTCTTCTATAGTGCTAAGGAGAGTCATCTTACCATAAGCTTACAAAAACCCCAACAGTTGAAATAACTGAGACCTACAGAGCAGAATTATGAGCTGCATTCGAGTGAAACAAAAGCCTTGGTCAAGGTAATGAACTCTTCAGAAAACAATGCACAGTTCAAAACGGTGGCTGGAGAGAGTCGAAATCAATGTGGAAGAAATAGTTGTATTTCCCAGTCAACAAACCCCTTCAGTAAACACTGGCAACCACATAGTTTACTCAGAAAGAGTAACCAGATTCCAAAAAAACCACGTGCTCAGGCAGACCCAGGCCCTTGAGCTCAACGCAGGCAGGAAATACAAATAAATTAGAGGAGAGGAGCTGTTTCACTCCTTATACTTTGCACCAGAGCAACAACACTGCAGAAACTGGGAAAGTGCTTGTAAACTGGGAGATGAGCACATCGGGTTCATGAGGAAGCCACGAGCTCTGAAACAGAAGAAGGAATCCAGTCTTAAATATTAGTCCAGGGCTTCATTTTCCTTCAAAGCAGGTTTTATATTAATAAATTGGGATTAGCAGGGTTTCAGTACAATTAACTCATTGCTGTGGCAGTAATTTGCAGTTCTATCCTCATTCTGCAAGGTAGCACACAAGGAAGAGACCAAACAAGGCTAAAGCTTAACCTGCTTGTACCAGCTGGACATCCCAGAGGAGCCCAGACCCACGAGCATCTGCAGTGCTAAGCCAGCTCAGGTAGGTCCAGCCTGAGTGGTTTGCAGCCACATCAGGGTTAATCTGTGCTCTGGATTATCCCCTCACAGGCAATTAAGAACTGACCATATCCCAGCACTGCCTGAGGAAGGTGCACAGCACCCTGCTCATTGCAAGGCTCGCTCTCTCAAAAATTCAGCTACGGACACGTAAATGACACCACAGCAATGTGTTTCATTAGGGACCAGAACACGCAAAGAGAGGAGAGGTATAGGCACACTGCAAAGGCAGAAAAATATCTTTTTGGTGGGGTACTGGTTTAAACTGGGGCAGGAGACAGATCTTTAAAGTACCTTTGATTTGCTTTTTTTTCAAATGTTCTACATGGGAAATAACCGGTGTGTAAGCTGATGCTGCACGCTGTTTGGATGAATGCATGGCATTATGGAAAAGAGAAATATATGTGTATTTCTAACAGAGGTGGACAACTTTCATAGCACATGATGGAGAAACTTCAATTAATATTTAATAAGGAATAAATCAGATCAATAGCTGTGTGAATTTTTGCTGGTGCATTTACTGTTTGATGGATTAAATTTATACAGAAACAATATTACAGTACTTACCCAATACCAGATGAATGATACAGAGACTTATATTCCCTGATCCAATATTCGGAACTGCTTAAGAGACATCAATGACTTTACTGAGCAAAGACATGCAGTTGAAAGGTGAAGGCCGAAGAGTTCTGGAAACGATCAATATTTTCTGGTATACCAACTTCTGGACACTCAATCTGAGGTGTTTTAAAAAGGGCTTGAGTTTTCCCAATGTACTGAGTCTGCTCACGTCTGAGAGCAAATCAGGACTTCTCACTCAAGACATGGTTTCAACTCATAAACCGAGGCACCCAAATTCATCGGCAATTTTAGAAATCATCTGGACCTAAAACAAATAAAAATGAGAAGATGAGAATAAAACAAAAATGATTACTAACGAAAAAAGAAAAAAGAAAAAGGATACAAGAAAAAAAGAAAAAAGAAAAAAAAAGAAAAAAGAAAAGAGAAAAAAGAAAAGAAAAAAAAAAAGCCTGGCAAGGAAAGCTGCTCTCAAGCATCGCCTTTTTTTGCAAGTGCGTGTCTGTGTGAGTTTCTCTTTGGAGATGTGAGGTTCTTTTTCTTCCTCTGATCTGATTCTCAGCACTTAGGAAAGCTGCCAGCAGCCGAGGAGCAGCCACGTTTCACGTGCTTACCTTGAACTTTATTTGATAGACCCTAAACCTTTACGTTATTTGATTGGATTAGGAGGAGTGCACTGCAGAATTGCATCATTACCTGAATTTAGTTGACCTCTGGGAAAATGCACTTCCGACGTCTCCATCAATCGGCCTTGTGTTTATAGCTCCTGCAGGAGAGATGCTGAGGGAAGCTCCAACACAGCAGCCCAAGCCAAGCTCCCATGCAGGATCCATCCCCCCAGAGCAGGTGACCCAGGCACTGACCTGCTTCCACGACTTCTGCAGCCACTGGACTTTGTACAAGGTGACTGGCCCCAGTACAGGAGAGGGGAGCTGAACCAGGAGCAATGCAGCCAGGCTGAGACGCGTGGGAGGCGGATGGAGGAGGGTGAGGAGGCTGTTGGTCTGTGAAGTGATTTTTCAAGCAGGTGCGAAGCTGTTTCTCTTCTTTTGATTTTTTTTCCCCTTAGATTCTCAAGCAGCCTCCATTTATCAACGTATGAAGGAGATTAATTGTAAGAGAAATATCCAGTCTATAAGAAGATGGGGCTGAAGCCACTGCAGGCTCTCAAAACATGCAAGGACAGTTTGGTTTTCCACAGCTTACAGCCTTGACCTCATGGTCAAGGACCCTGGAAAGAAGTTTTGACCCTTGCCCCTTCCATGTAGCCATACCAGCTTAGGGCCTCAGCGTGAGAGAAACCTTTTGGGATATGGATATAGAGAGATAAAGCAATTGCTGGAGATCTACTGCCTTTTCCCCACAGGTGTGCCTGTGCTGAAATCCCTCCCTGAGTGTGAGCAAAGGGGTGAACTTAGTGCTGGTGCTAAATAAAGTCTTTGTCAATCAAAGACTGGTTGTGGCTGAGGGGTTCTTGGCATAGACCTGTAGCTGGGTTTGGTTTGAGTTCCTCTTTCAAGATGTTTTTTTTTTCCTCCTCCTATGATATAATTCTTTACACTTGTTTTGTTGTCACAAGATTTTTGTTTATTTACAACAACAGGATCCCATGTTTCACAGGGAAGCGTGACTCAGTGGAGCTGGTTGCAGTGAGCCGAGCACAGTTGGGGTAAAGGATTGTTTCGGTTTCTTATTTTCTGAATATTGCAGTGACATGGGAATGCCAAGGAAGTCCTCTCTCCCCAGACCAAGACCTCAACTGTGCCACCCCCAGGAACTCTGCAGGATGCATGACTCCAAAGAGCTACAACACCAAGTTTCATAACACCCCCAGTCCCACTGCAGATCAGAGATCATACAACCGGCTTTGATCTGAAACTGGCTCCAAACCAGCACCGTCACAGGTGTTGGAATGGTCAAACAGAGAAGTAGCCTAGAGCAATTGCCCAAAACCCCTGTAATGTTCATTTTGAAAAAAAAAGTACTCAAATATTCCTTGAAGAACAACAGTAAAGGGTTAATTTATAACTGATCATTTAATAAGCATTCTAAAATTAGCTTTTATAAAGTCCAGCAGCCCAATAGGTTGCCCACCCCACAGTTTTTCGTAATTAAAAATGCCTCTTATCCAGGTGCTTGTGTCTCTAAGATGCTTATAGGAACAATTAATTATTTATTAAACCTTTAGCTGGTTAAAATGAAAAATTCATAGGAAGTGTGACCATAAACAGACTAAACTAGGAAATGCTTCAGCAGATGAAGAAAAAAGAAAACTAAAAACATTTCATATCAGGCAGTGTTAGTGGCTTTTCACCCACCAGATCATGGTGTAGAACGGGAAAGGTTCTTTATCCCACACCAATATATAGGATGCTGCTTGCCATCAGAGAAGCATCCCACATCTTTGACAGCACTTTCTTGCTTGCATTAGATAACTTGCATGCTGCAGTCTCGACAACATTTAAAACTATTTGCAAAGCTTGTCACATAGCCAGCAACATCCCTATATTGTGCTGTGCAAGAACTTTCTCTTGCAAAGCAACTTCCCGTCTTCATACAGCACTCCCAGGTATCTTCGCTTTTGCAGGGTGTAAAGCTGTTTCACTCTTCCCCTATGACACCCTATAACCATCTGATTGTTGCAATTCCCTAGCGTTCCCATGTTACGGGCTTAGAGGGATTGTTTTGAGGGGTCTGGAGCACAAGTCTTATGAGGAGCGGCTGAGGGAACTGGGGTTGTTCAGTCTGGAGAAGAGGAGGCTGAGGGGAGACCTTATCGCTCTCTACAACTACCTGAAAGGGGGTTGTGGTGAGGTGGGTGTTGGTCTCTTCTCCCAAGTAACTAGTGATAGAACGAGAGGAGATGGCCTCAAGCTGTGGCAGGGGAGGTTTAGATTGGATATTAGGAAAAATTTCTTCACTGAGAGAGTGGTCAAGCATTGGAACAGGCTGCCCAGGGAGTGATGGAGTCACCACCACTGGAAGTGTTCAAAAAACATGTAGACATGGCACTTCAGGATATGGTTTAGTGGTCATGGTGGTGTTGGGTTGATGGTTGGACTTGATGATTTTATAGGTCTTTTCCAAGCTCAATGATTCTGTGATTCCGTGATTCTGTTTTCTTGGGGATTATGTATTCAAAGACAACAGCAAGTATCAAATGCATAAAATCACTAGTGTTTGCTACCTTTTTTTTTTTCCTGAGAAAAATCCTTCTTTTATCTTAAAATGTGGGTGCCCTATTAATTCCTCTGTACCATAACCCAGAAGTAACAAGGTACCACAAAAGATTTGCTTGACTGCCTTCATCATCAAATCTCATTTTTGTCACTGGCACTATCTGAAAAAAGCATCCACACCACATGGGGCGGCCCTGAATGAACAAAACAATGGAAGGCTGATGAAAGCATTGTAAGGCTGTTATGAGAAACAAAGGTGTAGGATGTATTTGCAACAGCAAAATGCATTTAAAAAATAAAGATAACCCCTTGTAAAACACTCTTTTTCTACCCTGATCATCAGGCAAGAGGGATCCAAATTCCAATATGAACTTGGTGCATGGCTTCGATAGGCAATGTGGAGGTTTCTTTGTCTCACATTCTTCAAAGCCTCCAAATCAAAGCTGACTTGACAATGAACATTCAGCGTCTCCCAGTTTCACCCAGGAAGAGAAGGGGAGAGAAGGCACAGGAATCTGATAGACCTCAATGTACTACATACAACTTATGTCATCTGTCTTGACCACCTTCATCTCTTTAAGGCCTTTGACAAGGTCCCACACAACATCCTTGTCTCTAAATCAGAGATGTGTGGATTTGATGGATGAAATATTATAAGGATAAGGAATCATCTGGATGACTGCATCCAAAGAGTCACTGTCAGTGTCTCGGTGTCCAAATGGAGATCAGTAACAAGTACTGTCCCTCAGGGGTCTGTATTGGGAATGGTACTGTTCAGTATCTTTATTAATGACATAGACAGTGGGATCAAGTGCACCCTCAGCAAGTTTACAGATGACACCAAGCTGAGTGGTGTGGTTGATTTGCTTGAGGGATGGGATGCCATTCAGAAGGACCTGGACAGACTTGAAGAATGGGCCCATGTGAACCTCATAAGGTTCAATAAGGCCAAGGGCAGGGTCCTGCACCTTGGTCAGGGAAATACCCAATATCAAGATAGACTGGGAGCTGAATGGGTTGACAGCATCCCTGCCAAGAAGAACTTGGGGGTGCTGTTGGTTGAAAAGCTGGACATGAGCCGGCAATGTGTGCTCGCAGCCCAGAAGGCCAGCCATCTCCTGGGCTGCATCCCTTTGGATGTGGCCAGTGGCCAGCAGGGCAAGGGAGGGGATTCTGCCCCTCTGCTCTGCTCTGGTGAGACCCCACCTGGAGTACTGCATCCAGCTCTGGGGTCCCCAGCACAGGAAAGACATGGACCTATTGGAACAGGTCCAGAGGAGGCCACAGAAATGATCAGAGGGCTGGAACACCTCTGCTAAAAGGTTGAGACTGTTGGGGATGTTCAGCCTGGAGAAGAAGAGGCTCTGGGGAAACCTTATTGCAGCCTTTCAGTGCTTAAAGAGGGCTTATAAGAAAGACAGATCAAGACTTTTTGCCAAGGACTGTAGTGACCGGACAAGGGGCAATGGTTTTCAACTGGAAGAGGGTAGATTTAGATAGATATTCCTTAGATATAAGGAAGAAATTCTTTACTCTGAGGGTGATGAGGCACTGGACCAGGTTGCCCAAAGAAGTTGTGGATGCCCCACCATTTGAAGTGTTCAAGGTCAGGTTGAATGGGTCTTTGAGCTTCCTGATCTATTGAAGGACGTCCCTGCTCATGGCAGCAACATTGGAACTAGATCATCTTCAAAGGTCCCAAGCAAACGATTTCCATGGTTCTATGCTTCTAAAAGTCTGTGAAAAAAATATTTCCCATTCTTTCTCCTCTTGGGATGGCAAATTGCTAAGGATGATGAGGTACAGGTGAATTTCTCAGTCCTGGCACCAAACTTGTTTCCTGCGCTACTCCTCCTGATCTTCCTCCACCTTCCTCTATGCACTGCACAGATAATGCCGTGGAAGCCTTTCTATATGAACAAAGATGTGTCCTTTCAATCAGCGTTTATAGAGAGGAAGTCCCCAACTGAGGCTGGAGGAGATGATGGGGTCATTGCAGCTTTGCTATCTGATAAATACAATCTGTAAAGATCTCTCAGTGACTGATACCCCCAAAGAGCTGGCTTTCACAGCAATGGTGATATTACATCTGATTTTCCTCAAAACGCTCATCAGTTGCTGCATGTTGATATAAGTTTTACATGACTGTATTTCATTGAATAGCCTAGACATTAAAATTACCTGATTTGTTCTACCCTTTATTTTACCTTTTGCAAAGATATTCCGTAGTGCTCTAGTAGAGTACCAAGGCACTATGAGGTACAGCAGGAGCATGAAACACCCATATTTAAAGCAATGTCATTCTGACTCATTCATGTCCTGCTCTTTTGTTTTTCTTTTGAACCTGCAATCTTAATTTGTGAAAAAGTCAATAGACAAAAGTTGCTGATATCCCTGCAGCTAAGGGATTGGAAAGTCTCTATGCATTGTTTTCTCCCTCTTTTTCTTAGAAATTCTTCTTTAAGAATGGAAGATGTAAGTTCTGTGACAAAAGGCAGTCCTTCACACAGACGTTTTTATTTTCTATGGATAAATAAATCTGTAATTTAACCAATGAATGTCCCAGGTGCAAAGGAAAGATCTCAGACCAAGAGAACTATACGCATGTGGCAACATCCTCCTAAGTGTTCAAAACTCTGCTTCAAATGAAGTAGACAGAGAGCTTGAAACTAGGCTTTTTCACCTTCTTTGGGGACATCCTCCTCAGTACATTGTATGGATATTTGGGACAGAGCCATTTCATTTACTTCTGTTGACACTGCTCTGCTTTGCATAGCTCAATTAAGACCTAATGAGCAAAAGAAAGTGGGAATTTCTCCATAATACAGTAGTTTGGGCATTCACCTGGGATGCAGGACACTTTCTCCTAGTTCCTGCTCCAATGAATATTTAATTATTTATGCTAAAATGGAACAGCTTCAATATGTGTAAATGAGAGAGACACATCTTCATTACCGCAGAGGCTGAAGCTGCTGGTGGTGAGGGCTGTAAGAAAATGCAAGTGAGGCACATTGACAGCAGTTTGCCAAGAATCTGTGATAATCTGCCAGCTGCAGTTTGGCTGGAACTTCCTTTTCTGCTTTTGTTTTGGACTTCAGTCCAAGTACTATAACTAGAAGCAGGAGGACAACATCCCATCTCTAGACAAATCTCCAATAGTACAAGACTTTTTTTCTTCCTTTAATGAATATTCACTCCATGCTTTATTCCTTCTAATTTTCTGTGCTTTTAGTGGCATTATTTTTCTATGTCTCTTGGAAGATTATTGTACAAGGACAGGATAAAGATCTTTTTTTGTTTTCTTTCTGCGTATCTGATAGTCAGCTTCCTTCAACAGGAGCAGCCACTTCTCCTAGTTTATTTTCTTTTTGCTACTCTCCCTTCTGAGGGCTTTTCAGTCACCTCTCTTGCTTCAGAGTCAAACCTCCCTATCCAGCCCCCCTCAACTTCTCTTCCACAGCCTCTTCCACAGCCCTTCTTTAGTGTCCCATCAGGCTTTATTCCCCTTTTTCTTGGTGACATCTGTAATCTTGGCTCACATTGCACATTGTCCTACCTCTTGGGCATATCTCCTGTAACAGCCTTATATCAATCTGGTCATCAGTGATGACATTGTTCAACATAATATATCACAACTCTCATTAGACCTTTCATTGGACACCCAGCCATCTTTGAAGTTGGAAAATGTTTCTCTTTCTTTCTTTTCTGCCTAAAATCCTGCCATGAAATCCATATTGGGAAGAGATAGCACTGCTCTCTCAAACAGCTGGATTGGGCCACACATCTCAGCAGAACAAGTTTCCTGTCCTTCTCTCCATACTTCTCTCTTCTATGGTTCTATGAAAATTGCAGTTGATTGACAAGATACACTTTGCTCTATTTTTTTTCAGACTCCCTTCTCATCTGACTCCATCTCAGGACTGTCCACACACTCAGATATTTCCTTGTCTCTTAAAAGCTTTCTGTACCATCCTCTTTCCCTCCTTTGCCATTTTATCTCCCCTTATTCATTAGGAGTGACAATAAAACCAAATGGAAACTCACAGCTCAGTTGGTTTTTGACAGTCAAATATTTGCAGAAGACCAGATGAGGGGTTTTCTGCAATCTGGTTCCCCATTCAAATTCAGGGTTGTCTCTCCTTCCATGGCAGTGAGCCGCTCTGCAGATGCTGCATTTTATTCCTTATCTTCTTGTCCTGGTTTCAGCCAGGATAGAGTTAATGTTCTTCACAAGAAGCCAGTGTGAGGCTGTGTTTTGGATCTGGGATGAGAAACTGTTGATAACGTGCTGATGTTTTGGGTTGTTGCTGAGCAGTCAAGGACAGTCCAGCTTCTCATGCTGGGCTGCCAGCGAGCAGGCTGGGGGTGCACGGGGAGCTGGGAGGGACACAGCCGGGACAGCTGACCCAGGCTGGCCAAAGAGATATTCCCTACCATCCGACGTCATGCCCAGTACATAAACTGGAGTTGGCCGGGGGGCGGGAATTGCGGCTCAGGGGCAGGTTGTTGATCGCCGGGTGGTGAGCAATCGCTGTATTGGGCATCACTTGTTCTTGTACATTCCTTTGTCGGTATTATTATTGTTGTTATCGTTGTTGTTTCCTTCTCTCTTGCTGTCCTATTAAACTATGTTTATCTCAATCCACGAAAATCCATTCTCTCCCCCATCCCACTGGGGGAGGAAGAAGTGAGCGAGCGGCTGCATGGTGCGTAGTTGCCGGCTGAGGCTAAACCATGACGCTTTGTGACTTTGGCATTCAGATCCCATATTTTAGCAGTTTTGTGCCCTTTATTCATGCAGCATTCTCATCTATAGGATCTAACAATGATGTTTCTTCCACGTGCCTGAACAATACTTGCTTCCCCTCCCATCAATTTAAACAAATCTCTTGCTAAACACCTCTCTTGAAATTCTCAAGGGTTTTATTTATTTGGGGTTTTTAGCTTGTGGGGTTTTTTTTCCTTTTTTCTCTTTCTTCTGGCCATGCTTCTTCTTCCTGTTAATACTTTGCATGTATCTGAAGATGAAAAATATTCAGCCATTGTTTCAATGTTCACTAAGACACTATTTAAAATCAAAAGCAATCAAAAGATTCAGACATTTAAAAAAATAAAAATAAGTAATACATCCATAATTGAAACATTAATCAGAAAAATACATTGAAAAATCAGAGGGCATCAACCTACTTTTATTTCCTCTTCTCTGGTATTTTGAGTCCATTTGACTACTACCAGGAAATGCTGTTCTCTCCCTTTCCTCTTTTTATATCACAAATAACAGAATATGTAGACTGGACTGCAGCCCCATGGCCCATGTGGTCAGAGAAAGATTGGTACGAATGATAGAGCAGCGATTTATGTATGGACACATGCAGTTTGCTTTAAAACAGGACCAAATCATGCATTCATTTTCTCCTCAAGTGAAGACAATTTGGTCAATGTTGACCTACTCTAGATTTGAACAAGTGCTTTAGAATAGAAAAGGTGGTGGTTTTTATGAGCTATCCTCTCAGCCTTTAACATTGAAAAGCAATTTGACTAGTTAGTTCCCTTCTTGAGCCTGCTGCCTGCTTAACTCCCTGTGCCTCTGGCTGATGAAGGTCAAGGACAAGCAAGAGCAATCCAGACACCCTACACACAGATATATGGGGCTTTACTTATCTTTTGCCCCGGCCCTTACCTTGTGACATCTGCCAAAACCACACCATTCTTCAAGCATATCCTGACATGATGAATTGACCAACACAATTTTCTTCTTAGGGAGTGATTCCTTGTTCTTCTCATACAGTGAGCAAAGGACCAAGTCAATACCAGGCACATTTGGCATCTCCTGCTGAGATGGGGATCTTACTCCATACACACATGTTGAGAGATAGCTGACTCTCTGGCATTACCAGGAGACAATATAAACTTTGAGGCTTTTCCATGGTTGTGCTGCAGGTCAAAAAGCAGCCCTGAAAACAAACCTTGGTTTCCTTCCTTCTGAATCTATGCTTTCCCCATCGCCTGTCCTGAGGCAAAGAATTAACCTTCACAGGCCTGGTATTCATATATGATGTGCAACTTTTATGTCACATGTTATATAGTGGTAGTATCCACTTACTGTGTTTACTTTTTCGTATACGTGTTGATGTCTACACTCCTCATCTCTGCACATATTCATATACACCTTACATTAAAAGACCCAGAGTGTTAGAAAATCAAGCATTCATTAAAAATGAGCAAACATCAGAGGTGAGGGTTTCTACGCAACCATAATTTGATACAAAATCACACAGAATAGTTGAAGTTGGAAGGTGGAAAGAACCTCTGGGGATCAGAGGGTTGGAACACCTCTCCTACAAGCACAGGCTGAGAGAGTTGGGGTTGTTCAGCTTGGAGAAGAGAAGGCTCTGGGGAGACCTTCTTGCAGCCTTCCAGTACTTAAAGGGGGCTTCTAAGAAAGATGGGGACAGGCTTTTTAGCAGGGCCTGTTGCGATAAGACAAGGGGTAATGGTTTTAAACTAAAACAGGGGAGATTTCAACTAGATCTGAGGGAAGACATGTTTTACAATGAGGGTCATGAAACCCTGTCCCAGGTTGCCCAGAGAGGTGGTAGATGCCCCATCCCTGGCAACATTCCAGGTCAGGTTGGACGGGGCTCTGAGCAACCTGATCCAGTTGAAGATGTCCCTGCTCATGGCAGGGGAGTTGGACTATATGACCTTAAATGGTCCCTTCCAACCCAAAGATTCTATGATTCTGTGAACTAGCCCAACCACCATGCTCGGAATGGGAACAGCTAGAGCAGGTTGCTCAAGGCTCTGTGTAGATGAGGTTTGAATATCTCCATCTCCACAGATGGAGACTCAATAACCTCTCTCGGCAAACTGTTTCAGTATTTGATCATCCTCACAGCAAAAAGTTGCATTCTCCTCACTTTTCCAGTTTCAGTGTTTTTCCTCCCATTCCCCTCTAGTTGCTTCTAAATACTTGAATTCTGTTGGTTTTATCACTTTATTCCATACTGGGCTATTTAGTTTTTACAGTTGCTTTGCCAAGTTTCACAACCAGCATGCAGTTATTTCACCAGTATCACTAATGACAACAGGAACACTGCCTGTAGTATATGCAGACTGTAGAGCAGATTAATATTGCTATCAAAACATTTTTGTTGTGTCTATAAACTGTGTGAAAAAAAATTAATTAAGTTACCTTAATTCACTAACACTTAATTAAAAATTTGGGTGCTCATTGCCCAGAGCAAGTTAGCATGAAATTCAATTTGTGCTCATATGCTTAAGACTGCCAGAGTTTAAGACAGTGTCTGAAGCACCCCATTCTACTAAAGTCTACTGGGGTGTGCCATTGTTTGTATTATGGTTATTCTTTGTGTCCCACCAGCATCTGAAGAATCCAGTGCTGTCCTGCATGAAATGGATCAAGTTCCCTTTTGAAACAAGTTCCTCTTTTCATACAATACACATTCATCCACAGTTTATCCAGTTCCTTGCACATTTTACAATGCACGTGTTAATTCCCAATCTTTCTTGCATTATTAGAAAAGTTGACACTGCATCGGTTCAATCAATCTACTGAAAACCAGAGGCAAGAAATATACTGTGTTTCTTTTATCAAGAAAGTAGCCAGCTGGGTCTCACATGCTCTAGGTGCTGGCAGAGCCACTTGGCAAAAATATTTTTCACTCACATCTTCGTCTAATTATTCTTTCCTTTGAATTTTAGAACGCGATTAGTCACGTAAAGAGTTATTCTTCCATTGGAATTTTCATATTCCATGCATCAAAACACCCAAGTACAAGCCCATGTAACATGTTGAAAAGTGCCAGAAATAGAAGCAAACACAGATTTCAAGATCAAGAGGCTGATGCTTAGTGATGCTAAGAACATAAATGAATGAATGAAAAGTTGAATAAATGAATGAGTAAATGTCTACAGTAAGATGTTTAGGTAAAGTGGTGAGAGAAATGACATAACTTTAAACTCATTAATTCTGTTCCTAACTGGTTTCTGCTACACAGGGTGACCAATTATAGTTACTTGCCAGTTCTTAATAGATGATTAATTACATTTTAGCATCCCTATGAAGCTATTATACCATTATAGATTCCCCTGGTATAACACAGTCATGCTCTTTAGCTGGCAAGTACAGCCTGAAGCTAAAATTTCTAGTTGTGTTAGGTCTGGCAGGCCTAAAATGTTATTCAAAAATAAGGTCACAGAATAAATAAAACACTGAATTGTGGAAGACAACATAATCATTCTTTCAGTTCTTAAAGTTCTATTCCAGTAATTCCATGGCATAACAAATTATTTGAATAGGTGTGTCAAATAAAGACTTACACATCACCCTTTTAACTTTCATTATTTGAAATTACTCTTTTTACAAAACTTTCCAGACCTGGTGGGGCAGAGCCCCATCAAGCATTGCTGGGGCCAGCTGGGAGGTGCTGCAGTTAAACATTCACAAAATGTATTAAGAACAAAAACACGACAGCTCTAATTATTATAAATGGGTCATTAAATCCCCTTCAATTGCAATGTGAAATACAATCTCTGAATAGCAAGCATCTCCTGGAAAAATCTCTTCCCCGAAGTTAAAAAAAAAAGGTCCGTTCTGATCTGAAAGTGATAGAAGGTGAAATGCATTTTCCTAATGAATGCTAGTGTTATTAAGACATTAATAGCTACTAATGGGGGAAGGACTGGGATGCGAGAAGTAATATTTATAGAAAAGGTAATCTGCAAAAAGGAAAGACAACCTTGGACTGTCATATTTCAGGCCTAGATTTTACAGCGTTAAAGCTCTTGTGGGGAAGGATGAATAAGGTGACCTTAGAAAAATTTCCAGTAACTTTCTGAAAGTCACTGCTTGGGCATAAGAAGGACTGCTCTTATACCTTGCCAGGGGAGCTGGTGGGTGTCCCTTTCCTGAGTAAACTTGAGAAGAGAGGACATTGTGCGTACACATCAGCCCTTTCAAACCATAAAGGAAAAACAGTGCAAAAGGAAAACAGCCCAGAGGGAATAACTGAAAATACAGAAAGCAGTAATAATTCTCAAAATGCCCTAACAGACCTTTTCTTTCAGCTATTCTGTTCGAAACTTCAAGCACTGGACTAAGGCATATCGCACACAGGGAAGACAGAGAAGCTCTCACTAGGGGTGAGAGCACAGGCCAGAGCTCTTATTTTAGTATGCAACTTACACAACATACTTGGGACAACATACTTAATGTGGACTAAGGGATCAATTATACATCGGTTCACATGAGCTAATAATACACACCACCATTAAACAGGATTAAATGGCCTTGTGCTGACCTCTGTCAGCTGCATCCGAAGCAGCACAACGTGAATTAAGGGACTTGTCATCAAAACCGATGGTGGAATCATGCCTTGCTTATCTTCTTTTCCATTAGAGATGATCATAACTAATAAATCCACAATTAAGTCCAAGTCCATTCACAAGCACCTTTTAAAAAGGCAAAGGGAGAAATTCAATAAATGGTCTCTCCATGAGAACTCCCATCCAGCCAGCCTGCCGGCACTACAGAAACACAATGTGCCATTATGCATCTATGTGAAATAATTTTTTATGTCCTTGGAATAAAAACAATGACTTATGTCAGCAAGTCCAGCTCCTTCATATTCAGAGCTACAATATCACCCTCATTAAACAAATCAGATTAATTCGTCCCCATTTCTTCTTCTGAAAAGCTTTAATTCCTCTGAAGGAAACTTTCTATCAGTTTCCAGTCAAAATGCAATTCTGGTCACTTTACTGCTGTTTGCTCTCTTGCTGACATTGTTGCCTGTAAGTACCCAGGAGAGTAAACAGCTGGGTGGTAAAAGAGGTATTTAAGCTAACACAAAACCTCACCTCCAGCCAGACTGAGTTTTACTTGTCTGAGCCAGCCAAGCTCTTCCAGTGCGTCCAGTTAAGACAGGCTCTTCACTCCCATCAACGTTGAAGTAACTCCTCTCTTCAAGTTCCAGTTTGAGTTCATTTGCATTCAACATAAAGATAACATAACTTCAGTGCTCTCTAATTCCCTGTATCTACTAGATCAACTCCAAAGATATATCCTGAGACACATGTACACTTTAATACACTTTTCATGGTTTTGTCACCTTGGTATTTCGCTGTTAACCTGCAAACAACCATGTTTTTCTCCTCCTTGGTCATTTCCAGCTGATGAGCCCTCTCACGTTGCCAGAGTTCCCATCTTCAGTCCCACATGACCCGGGCATTCTTCTGATTCTATTTGATTTTATTGCTCATACTGTAATCTTCTAAGTCATCCAACACCTACTTCATTCATGATAAAACTACCTCCCTTTGCATGGAGGATGCATCATTACTATCATAAACTAATGTTATTCTCAAACTCCCAATTTTATGCCAAGTTGTTGCGGCCCGAAAGGAGTCATTCAGGATGACCTCCTTCCCTGTGAGACCAACGACCAAGTTCGTGATCCCTCTGGACTGAATTAAGGTGAAACGACACCAGCCAACCAATTTAACAATTTAATAATACACAATGCAAGGCATGAGGTTACATAAATGACTCAATGGCAAATAAATAATTCAAGTAAACAAGTCCCCTCCAGCACATCTTTTACAGTTTGACAAAGAGAGGAGAGAGAAAGAGATTGGGGGTGGGGGGGTGGGGAGAGAGAGAGACAGCAAAGAAGATATCACCACCCGTGGATCCAGCGGCGTCCCATTGGTCCTCTTGATGCTCCTTGGTGGTGGGGTCTCCCTTTTTGCTTCTGATGGTGTCATTTTTATACAGTCCGAGTCTCACAATCTCTGTCTGATCCCAAGAAACTTCATGCATATACAACAGGCTGATTCCAAGAAACTTCGTGCATATGCAACAGGCTGATTCAATCAAGCAACGGCACCTCTGCAGGCCTTGGTGTCTCCTCTCACCGTACCTCTGCTCTGCAGGGACCGGTCATTGCACCTGCACCATATCTCTGCTTTACGGGAACAGGTCCTTGCACCTGCACCGTATCTCGGTCTTTTCTGGGGTCCACTCTGTATCGAGGCATGTTCAAGCCAAATACCAAGTTGTACCAAAAAAGGTGTGGGTTCCTCGGAACTGTGAAATGTTCAAGACAGAAACCGCATATTGGTCCGCCACACAAGTTATAAAAGAAAATATTAAACACGACTGGTCTCAAAATGTATATTTGAGGAGCTCTGTTAGTAACTCCCACTGGTGCTGATATTTCATTCTTGCTCCAAGCAGTTAGTTCCTTCTCTACAATTTTTTAAGTACCGAACCCAGCTCTGTTTCCCCAGTTACAGTGCTAATTTATGTTGAAGAACTGTAGAAAATACGCTATGTTGATGGCACATAGTGCTTTTCCATAAGAAAGCTACAGGGGTAACCTAACACAATCCTAACTGTAAGTCCAGCTTGCCTCCTACCCCATTTATCACTCTTTAGTCCACTTTCCTTTGAAATTTATTTAGAAATTTATATTCTATGAGATTAAACCATGCTCCTCTTATTTTTTATCTTCTTTATTGCTGCTCTTCAGATACTTAATTCAAGAAGAAACGTATCGTGTGAAGAAATAGGTCAGCTATGAGTGTGAAACAAGAAGACTGTGTTGCTTATTATAAGAGAGCTTAAAAATAAGGTAGGAAATTCAGTCATTCAAATGACTAACAGGTACAGTACATAGGACAAGAATAAAATTGTGAAGACTGGAAAAAATAGTGGGGTTTTTTTTGCCATTTTCTCTCTGGTTTCTCAAGAAGAGAAGGGTGAAGCCGTTACACTTTGTGAGTGACTATGAGTATAAATCTGTGTGCGTCTTAACTGCCTGCCTGTCTAGAAAGCCTTTGGAGGAGAGAGACCCTGCCAGTCACTCCAACCTGGCCTCACTCTTGCTAAATGTTAGGGAACCCACTCCCTCTTATGAACCCACAGGAAACTAGACTTTATTGTTTAACTGCTCATGAAACTAGTTATTTTGAGAAGTGATGAGGTTACAGTGCCATCACATTGTTGTGAGTGAGGTCACACTGAAAGATGCACTGAAATACCCCCTTTAAGTGGAGAATGCTCTTCTTCAGCTAAATCTAAATTTACTCATGAGTGTCTTTGGGCTATGAGTTCATATCTCAGTGTCATGAAGGACATCAGAAAAAGTCAGGATGGCAATTACTTCCAAGTGAAGAATTTATTTAACAAATTTAGATATTTCCTTCTTGTGAATTGTGCCCTGTGAGTACAGGAGAACACCGTTTTCTTTAATTCATTATGTTAAAAATTCTGCTGAATATTCTCTGCAAATCATTTCTAATGTGAAAAATGAGGACATTCTCTCAACAGTCCAATACTCACAGCGACTGAGATTATCTCATGATCACCAGGTAACATTCCTCCTCTCTTTGTTGTATCCTTCGCTTGTTTCATTCCTAGTCTGCAAAGAGCAGAGATCTTCTCTTGTTTTATCTTCATGCACGGTTTAACACAATGGAGCTAAGCACTCTACATCTCACTGTAACATGAATAATGATTCAGGCTATGATCTCTGTTGTCAACACACATCAATCTCAGCTATTATACAGCTCCTCTAAGACAGGCAGCAAAGCACCTCATGATATCCTAGTAACACTTCCATTAGACACAGGAATTCTAAAATCCCCACTCATTGCTGTGGAAGAAAAGGCCATCTATAGAGTGATTACGTTGGACATCTGTTGTAATGCTTAACAAGAGCAGCATGCTTCCAACCATCTAACTTAGTTAATAACCAAGTCTGTACAGGTCAATAGAGAGGATTAAACACCTTGGAAGGGCAGTTCAGAGTCAGCTGTGGCCCTCAGATCTCTCCAGTGATGCTTTCAGGACATTGCACGCTGACAGAAGGATGGTGTAACGTTCCCAGCTGGGACTTCCGCTGCTGTGGGATGAGGATAGAGGACTGTTCATCCCTCATGAAAAATACTCCCTCTCCTTCCTCCCTGCCACAGTCCACAGAGTTAAGAGGAGTGAGGTGGGGGGAACAAATAAACTAAACAACTGTCACAGGAAACCGAACAGTAAACCAGAATGAAGGTGGAAATCCAGCAGGAAACCTCATTTTCCTGCATGTTTTGCTGTATATTTCACCATGTCTCCTAGGCATGCTGGGCAGGGGTAGCACTTGTAATCTGTGAAGGATCACAAATGATGGGAGAGGAGGAAGTGTGTTTCTGGAAGCAAACTCTAAGTTGTTTGTAAGAATTATAGACCAGGACTCCACAGGAACATCCTCTGAATCGTTCCTGGTGCCAACCCCAGAACTGAATAGAAGCAAAGTCCCAATGCGTGGCTGAAAGCGGATCTGTAGGAAATCCTGGAAGGGATGGAGCAAGCCAAACATCAAAACAGAATCAACCTGCAGGCACCATAGGGAGGCCCTAATCTAGAGATGGGACAATGCAATAGGCACAGAACATGTGCAACTGGAGATCATGAACCTTCACTTTGAAGAGCAAAATTCAAGACACAAAACCTCCCTTAACAAGATATAGCATAGAAATTAATAAAATTTAGGTAGTTAGCAACAAAGATCAGACAAATACAGACCCGTTTAAGGAGCAGGAGGAAAAACTGACATTCAGGCCTAGGCTAAACATGTTTGTGGTTCTTTGCAAATGTTATAAATTAAAGAAATAACTTAGGAGAATTACAATGCCTCTTTTAAATGCTAACATTGAGTTAAAAGAAACTTGGAGGAGAAATGTCATCCATGGAGCAATGCGGCAATATGCTTATTCGCTATATGGTCTGCCAAAGCAAACACAAAAGCAGAATGATCATGGAGGAAGTGTGTTCAGCAATTTTTTTCCTAGTAAACGTGTTGAACTCAGGTCCCACAAGTAGTTAGTAGTATTAATCCTTCTGCAGCTCTGGCAGTGCCTCTGGAAACATGTAAGAAGCTGCTAATGAAGCCCTCTCCTTGGTCTTCCCACTGCATAAACATGGGGACTCATCTGTCCAAGGCCTGGCTGTTTGCTCCAGATATTCGCAAACCAGATCCTGTCACCAGCATTTATGAACAGTAGAGTGGTAAGACAAAATTAGTTCTTGCTAGCCAGAATATGTATAATTCTGTTTTCATCAGAACATACCAGATGAAATCTCCAAGAAGTGCAATTTAGGGGTTTTGTAATTTGCTTTTTCACATGAAATAAAGCCCTTTCCTCTTTTTCTGCAGAAAGAGCCAGTTTGCTAGTTGGTCCTGGCAGCTCCAGCCAGAACCATCTAGATGGCTCTGTTCTGTTCCACATAATTTCATGAGCCATCAGCGAAGTGCTGCTCCTCATTTTGGATTGGCATAGCGAGACTGCTTGTTGCATCCAGGCAGACCAAAGGTTCTGCCACCACAGCATGGAGAAGAGCACGCAGAGGTTTAAGGACTGACTCAGAGGAGAGACAGAGGCACTCCTACCTTCCCTGAAGCAGGATTATTTTCTGCGATCAGTTCCAGCTCATAAGGAGATCTTCCCCTTGCTTCGTGCAAGCCCGTGGTCCTCCCAAAAGCTGCGTGCACTGCTAATGGCTACATGAAGCACATCAGAGAGCCTAAAGACATGGTTGTTGCTACGTGAGTCCGAAGAGCACATCGTGGCTATCTCTTCGCTGCTCGATGTAAAGTAAATTTGGGAACGATCTTAGGCAACCTCAGCCTTCCTTCTTCCAAGGTTCCCAACCCTTAGCTTCTGACCCTGGCTCAGTACCCAAACTCCCCTCAAGCTCCGCACAGAGCTTGGGGGCCTACTCAAGGACAGACAGATTGCATGAGTATAAAACCCAGCTCAAACTGATCTACAGGGATTTTTTTCTGTGTGAACAAGAGCTTGGTAAGAGAAAATACACAAGCTCTACCTCCAGCTAATGCTGTACCAGAGGCAAATGGTACATGATATGTCTTCATCCTTTTGCATGAAATAAATATTCAAGCCACATGTTTTTTAAGGCACTAGGTTAAGGTACTTAACATTTGAGTACACATCACTGAAAAAGCAGGTTGGTACTTTAGTACTAACTCATCTCTATTTTTAGTCTTAACACAGCTACAATATCGCCAGAAGCCTGACCACCCTGCTGTGATTAAACATCATACTTGTACAGTGAACTGCTGCCTAGATTTTAGAGCAGGTACATTTGTTTTAAGTTTCTGATCAGCATAGTAAACCCTTATTTTCAGCCTAGGCTATTAAAACAGAAGAGCCATTCATCTCCTTTTTCATATTTAGCCGTGCAAAGGAATTGTTAATGGTGATTTACATTTTTATTGGAATTAATGGAAGGACTTCTATAAAGTTAATTGGGATTCATGCCTGTCACATCACTGAAAGTTCTGTGGGTTATCCTGCTGCTGCTCCAGAACAGTGCAGTTCCTCTGCCAGTCAGATTTGGTACAACACATGTTTCCTGTCTGTAGTAACACTCTGACCATGCTCAGTCATTTAACCAAACCTGAATTTTACCAAAGACAAAATGCAATGAAGTAAAAGGATGCACACAGACACCTACCACAGCTCCAATGAGTGGCAATAATTTGCTACGCAGTGCTAAGTCTGACCCTCCCCATCTCCTCCAAAATGTTGAAGTAGTCCAGCCCAAACGGCTGGTTCTCCTAACCCTCTGTACTGAGCCTGGCCCCGTCCACTCTCCAGTATGGCAGGAATCCTACAAAACAGCAGGCTCTGAGAAAAAGCTCTGTGTGGCTGGGAAATGTATACCCCAGGCTATCGCATCAGAGACCGTCTATGCAGCAAGCTGGGACTGGTGTGCCTCCTGCTACCAATGGACTAAAAACTGAGCAAACAGCTGGTGTGTATTACTGCAGCTTGTTACAGCCAAAAGCTTTTCCTTTTCTCTTCCATCTAGTCCTCTTGTTTGTGTCATCCACCTTTTATGTCTAATCCATCAAGAAAAAGGCATCTCAGAGTAGGCACTACCATTTACTTTCTATTTGTACCATTGCCATGACTGCAGATGAGATGTCTGCACACTAACTCTCCTCATGTGTCAGTTATTACTGGTAGTTCCTCCAGGCACTGTCCAACCACAAGTATCTATATATTAATGCACACTGAGCAAAGTTTTAGGACAGGAAAAAGGACTTTAAACACCAGTTCTCCTTTTTTTGTTTTTTGTAGTTGCTCTGCCTAACCTGTCCTCTTTTGCTCTGAAATATTTAAAATACAAGGCAGCTTCAGTGCTGGAGGGAAGGTCACCTGTGTGAAGGGAACTCTCTCCTTTCTTCACTCTGTTGCAGATGTTCTGGTCAAACCTATAACCCGGCAATATTAGGGGGAATTGGGAGGCCAAAAGCAATCCAAAAAGTAATAAAACGGTCTGATTTTTCACTTGCAAGATAGCAATCACAGTAAAATAGTGGCCCAGTCATATTTGCTTGGCAGAAGCTTTTCCCCTAGTGTGTCTGCATTACAAGCAAATGGTTGGTAATGATTTGTGTGCATGCAACACTTCTAAGTAATTAAAACAAACCTCTGTCTGCTGCAGAATGCAAATGTGCCAACAAACTAACCCAACCAGGCCAACTCTGTCTAGGCTCAGTAAATTCACTGCAGTGAATATTCTCTTGGAATGGCCAAGTGGAAGACAACAGCTCTAGGGAGCCAGCTGGACATCCACCTCTTTGAAGACAACTAAGTCTCCTGCTGAGATAGCATTGTGTTGCCTACCCTAGCACGAGTGCTTGAAACATGTGGCATACTATGGACTTTTATAGTGGTTTTACACATCAGTTATTGCTTGCAGGGGAAATGGAAATAGTGACACGAGTTGATGTGGCAGCAGAACTTCATACATCACTGTTCAACCTCTTTATTTCCGAAATGACAAAATCCCCAAATTTTCTCCGCTGAAACAAAACCTGTCATGGTTGAGACATCACTTGCAGAACAAGCAGCTTGTGATTTTTCACTTTCGTGGTGAGAGGACCCCACTTGTACAATGAGGGATTGTATCATTTCAGCTGGGACTACACGTAGCTGGTGACAAGGGGAAGGCAATGGCAGACGTTTTCTTTGTTGGCTCCTGCCACCTGACACAAGAGGCAAACCACTGCTGTTGGCACCTGCCTTGGGAGTGGGTAACAGCTGATGCCCATGTTTCAGCCATTGCCTAGAGATATCAGTAGTCCTTCCTTTTCAGTAGTTTGGAGAAGGTCAGTGTGGGAGGTAGGAAGACATATGACCCCTAGAAGTGAAACGAAAAAAGGGGAGGGGGACGTGCTTGTGTGACAGGTATTTTCAAAGTAACTTCGAACTGGCTTTTTGGTCACAGCTTAGAAAAGAACCCTCACAGACAAACAGCTCCCTACAGAAATGAAACAGAAAGCTTTTATCTGCATGGCATGGCAAGAACAGTACAATGTTTAATGATCTTTGCTAAGAATCACTGTTTCTTTACATAAGAAAGAAGCATTTTCTTTTCCTTAGTATCTGCTATTGATCTTGCCCCTCGCATTTTTGCCCAATTTGGCATGCATTTGAAAGTGTTCATTCATGTGTC
Organism: Phaethon aethereus; assembly: GCF_964289735.1. Classification (NCBI taxonomy): domain Eukaryota; kingdom Metazoa; phylum Chordata; class Aves; order Phaethontiformes; family Phaethontidae; genus Phaethon; species Phaethon aethereus. Next base: position 5,805,845 of record NC_138582.1, on the reverse strand, counting down.
TCACAAGCTTTGATGTCTGTATGGTTTTGAGGAAATTGCAAATTGCTCTTGTAAGTGCGTTTTCTGTATTATTGTAATTGCCTATAATATACCAAAGGACAATATTAAAGGAACATATCCTGGTCACAGTTGCCTAATTGTGCAGAACTCAGCATTCAGATTAGCATAAGGAAAAATTATGTGTTTATAGTGAATGTGATAGAGGACAGTTAGTTGGTCCATAATTAATTTCTTACAATATGCGTATAAAGTCCTGTTTCTCTTAAAATCTAATGTAATAAAAAATGAGGGAGCAAGAGCTTTGTAATTTTAAGAAACATTGACAGAAAATGAAAAAAAGAATTATTTTCTTAGCCTTAGATGAAATGTTCACCTTTCAACTCTTCCAACACACATCTCTCTCATGCATTCGCTGGTGAACATACTATCATTGTCAACTCACATTTATTGCCAAGGAAATCACTTGCAAAAGTAATTTAAATGCCAAATAGCTATCAAGGTTATTATAAAACTACAGGAATTAAGCTAAATCACTGTCGTGGTTTAGCCCCAGTCAGCACCTAAGCCCCACGCAGCCGCTCGCTCACCCCCCCACACACAGTGGGATGGGGGAGAGAATCGGGAAAAACTCGTGGGTTGAGATAAAAACAGTTTAATAGGGCAGCAAGAGAGAAGGAAACAACAATGATAACAACAATAATAATACTGACAAAGGGATGTACAAGAACAAGTGATGCCCAATACAGCGATTGCTCACCACCCGGCGACCGACAGCCCGTCCCCGAGCAGCGATTCCCGCCCCCCGGCCAACTCCAGTTTATGTACTGGGCATGACGTCGTATGGTAGGGAATATCCCTTTGGCCAGCCTGGGTCAGCTGTCCCATCTGTGCCCCATCCCAGCTTCCTGTGCACCACCTCACTGGCAGAGCATGAGAATCTGAAAAGCCCTTGGCTTGGTATAAGCACTCCAACTACTTAGCCACAACTAAAGATTCAGTGTGTTGGCAACATCATTCTCATACCAACTCCAAAGCACAGCACCGTACCAGCTATCGGGGAGAAAAAACAACTCCATCCCAGCCAAAATCAGGACAATCACACTCTTTATTTTCCTCTCTGAAGCAGAATTTCCCACATCTCCTTCTATAGCTCCCCATTTATTCACACATTTTCCCTTAGATATGACAAGATTTACTTCAACAAACTACAGGCATCAAAAAGCTAGGCTTGGCTATCTAAGATGGCCTTTTAAGCTTGTGTTATTTTCAGCAGAGAAGGACTTAGAATAAGATAACTCACTTCAGAAAATAATTCATCCACTGACTTTATATGCTTCTGTTTTGGTGGGATGAATTGCCCTTTGAAATTTCCAATTGCTCTGCGTTGTCTACAGGGTGAACATAAAAGACTCTTTTAAATCATATATCTACCCCCAAATGGTTAAATTAATTTTAATCTCTGGCTTTCTCTCTATTCAGGTCCCAACACTATGTGCTGTTTGGCTTATTCCCTCATCTCTCCACCAATTATCTATCCATTTAGGAACTGATCTCCTGGGTAATCAGTTCCAGTCCTCAATCATCACAGGAAGTCATGTCATATCATCCCAGCCATGCATTTATCAAACTCCCTTTTAAAAGAAGTTATGTGATTTGTATCCACCACCCCAAGTGAACAGCTGATCTGCATTAGTCTTCTTCCTCTGAGGCTTCTTCTAATTCTCTGTCTAACCATATTTATGATCAGTTTATACTCCATTTGTCCTTTAGCTTCTATCTCTTCCTGGAATTTACCTGTAGATATTTATAAGCGATAATTACATCCTCTGCTAGTTTTCATTTTGCTATTCTGAAGAAAGCAAGCTTGTAATTCTTTTTTTTTTTTTTTTTATAAGGTAGTTTCTCTATTCTTCCATTCTAGTAACCCTGTTCTAATTTTAATACCTCTCTTAAATAATGCTGATTAGAGGTGTACGTTGTATTCCAGGTCTGGTACAACAGCATTAACATTTCCCTCTTTATATGGAGAAATCCCACCTAAAACATCCCAGTGTGCTTTTTCCTGACAGCCTTGCTCTGGTGTGTGACAGCCATTGTGAACCAGCTGATACGACTGTATCTTTCCTCTCTTTTGTTTTCTGCTGAGAAGACTTCATCTTATAACAGACCTTCAAAACTTCTAAACCTTCCTCCACATTTCATCCTATGGCAGTTTTTCCAGTCTTCGTGGCCAGAAATTCCTTTTGTATATTAATCCAATACTCCTGTACCTTGATAATGAATCCCAAATGTTTTTGTCATCACTTACTTCTGCTGTGGTCTTATTTTTGTATCAATATCCTTAGTGAAAACAAAGAATGACATGAGCTGCAAGAAATAGCTTTGAATGCCTACAGAAATAATCTTTCCAATCTGAAGATTCTCTTTTCATTATAAACAGTTCTCAAATTCTATTGCAGTAATTTCCTAGACTTATTAGTTCCTTTTCAAATCATTATCTCCTCCATCTTCATAGTTTTTTATGCAGAATTATCAAATGTCTTACTGGGGGCTGAAGAATTTCACTTCTGGAAAGAATGTGGCCTTTAAGAGTGCCAAACCATGTTTACTTTATGGATAAATTTATAGAAACGTTTTTGCCAAATTCTAAGTCAATTATATACTGAATTTTTAGGATGTGAACTTTAATGTGTTTTTTTAAGTGACATACTAGACAAAAGAGTTCATACATACGATGTACGAACTCTGCTCTTTCAAGTGTGCGACACATATCAACTCATTCAGTTGAGCAGAAGGTTTTTGTTGAAATGTTGGTGTGTTCTGTCACCCAAAAGAAGATTGGATATGTATCTTCTGGAAGCAAATAATAGCAGTCTGCTAACATAGATCACACCCTTGCCTTCACACTTCCCTTAGATTCACCAAAAGTTTTCCTAAGCAAAAAGACCTACCTTCACTTTATTTATTCATAATCCTACTATTTCCTCCTTTTATCATCAATCAGTTGTCTCTGAATTCTGCTCATTTTTAATATCTCTTGACCAATTTAAACATCATAATTCTCTTATTAAATTTAAACTATAAGAACAGAGACAATTCCATTCAGATCTATTCTACAGACAGCTGACTCCCTTCCTTCGCATTTTGGACAAATGTTGTTAAGTTCTTCCTTTCCAAAATAAGCCATATAGGGAATCTAGTTTTGCTAACAACTTTACACTAGCACTGTCCCCGTCTCAGCTGGCCTGCAGAAAAAAAAAGTATCACAGAATCACAGGGTAATTTGGGTTGGAAGGGACCTCTGGAGGTCCCTAATCCAGCCTCCTAACCAAAGGTGGTCAACCTAGACCAGGTTTCTCAGAGCCATGTGCAGCCAAGTTCTGAATGTCTCCAAGGTTCTTTTACCTATTGTGGCCATGGGATCTGTGAGATGCCCTACTCACTGGATCTCAAATAAACACATCTAATAAAAATAAATTTCACATATTTATAGAAATTTAGAAAAGTTTGCAAAATAAGATGCTCTGTCTAGCTGTCTACCTGGATATGACAAATATATATGTACGTATCACACACATGCCATGTATGTATGTAAACATTTAAGAAAGAGAGAGAATTCAGTGCTAAACATGAGGAAGCAAAAGCAGACTAAGTGCTACTTGGCATCTAACACGTATTTTGCAAACTCAACTGAGTTAAAGCAGATATACCACAGAAACCACCTCCTAAATGTGCGTGTACCAGAACTGTGAATCTCTCTCCCTTGAGCTGCATTAAGTATAGGCTTTTTTATGATCTATCATTTTCTTAAGTCTTCATTTTACCTTTCATTAAACATTACAAAATGTGTCTCATCAGAAAGCATTGTTTTTTACGCCAACATTTCAAGCTCAGCAACTGAGGAAACTTTATTCTGCGTCTGAATATGATCTCCATTTTTCTTTTAATGAACTATTTTTATAGTGGAAGTGCATAAACAAATAAGAGAGTGAGTGGGCAAAGATGCTTAAGGTGCTTTCATAGGAACAAGCTTAATTAATATCCAGCTTTCAAGAGGAGCAATTTGGAATCTGTGTAACAGTTTTATTTGCAGACATTAAGAAGCTATAGGGCAATTAGCAAGACCTTCGTTCTGGAAAGCTAGTTTGTAAGTCTATTGCATCAGTCTGAAATTGAGCCTTCCATTAAATACTTCTTCCATGCAGCTGTTCCAGTGAAAGTTCATCAAAGTTTTAGCAGGAAGAGAAACCTGGCTATACAACTCAAGTGAGAAGATGAGTGATTCACTGAATAGTTTTGGCTGACCCCTGGGAGTTATTAAACCATAGCATCCCTGAGTGTTGGACCTGGGGCTTGAGTCTTATCCTTACATCAGACAATCATAACATTACCCAGTTTGCAACAACAGCAACAACGAAAAAAATACCCCACCAAAACCCTGGCTACAAAATCTGTGTGCTTGGCTTAAAGATGATAACTCCACACACCGCTGCTCTCTAGATGTACTGTTTTTAAGCGAGTGTCTCGCCTTCCTGTGAGCAGACAGAGTAAGGAGGAGGGGGTCTTCAGTTTCTACCATCATTATAATCTTGACTGAGACTGAGCTGAGTCCTGCTTTGACTAACAAAACCTTCTGTGGCATTCTCCTGCATACCCCAACCTGACTGTTAACAGCCCTACGACCACATCTACCTCCTATGTAATTTCTGGTCCAAAGTTTAAAAAGGAAGCATTTACTTTGTTTTGCAGAATTTCTCTGCTGTCAGCCTCTGATTTAACTGTTACACATTCCTCTCTCTTAATAGGAAGGGTTTCTTTGAGTAACTTTAAGTCCCACTTGTTTCATTATGCTGTGGTGAAGGAGACTCATTAGTACTCCGAAGAGCAGCTTTGACTGTGTTGTGGTCCTTAGCTTTTCTCTCCAAGCACTGTTCATCATCAAGAACAGTCATTCCGCTGAATTATTAGTTTCTGTTATACATAAGCTACTTCTACTTAGCGTGAGAATATCTAATTTTTTTTCAGTAACTAAAAATTTAACTGATCAAATGAAAACACTAAGACATTTCAATTATTTGAAAAAAGTAGTCAAAGATAAAATCTGGGCTGTACCAATGAAATCATGATGCACGATGACTTCAAAGATATGACCGCATTAACTTCTATAGGAAGGAAATATTTTCAAGCTTAAATACTGATATTTTTTAACAAACTTGGCAGTAAATCCAATTTTAACAATAACTAACTGCACAGTCATTAATCCTGGAACTTAAGCCAAATGTAGTCTTCCATAGCAAGGACATCTGTGATTGTGTCCTTTGGAATTTGTTGTCTGTGCATCTTACATAAATGTAGCAGAAATCTTCCAACTCTGATTCTTTTGTTTTATTTACAGCACATGAGAAAGTAGGCTTGGAAACCTGTCAACTAAAGTTTAGAGGGAACAGAGAAGGGAAAAAAAAAAAATTCTAAAAATAGTTCTGAGTAATTTGTTTAACTGAAAAAAAGAAATACAAAAAAGTATAACCATTGTAGTCTTCATTTGTACATGCATAAGAGAAGATAGAAACATGCAGAATGTAGTCAAGCAAAAAAGCACATAAAGATTTGGTTATTGCTGGATCCTGAGGTTTGTTACACATTCATCAAAGCAACGGAAGTCTCCATTCTCTGCTCCTTGCAGTTAAAAGAAGCTCTTTCCCAAAATCCTGCTTCTTCCCCAAAGTTACACAAATCCTCTTCCACTTCCAAGGAAACCACCCCCAGTTCACAGCTCCCTTGAACCCAGGCCCTCGGTTATGTATGTCAGTACATACTGACCTAGTTGGGTATTTTAGTTCTGAAAAAGAAGAGTATCCTCTGATTCCATGATGGCTCACCTTGCCCTTATCACGCTTGGCTTAATGGTGAAGCAAGGGAATATTTTTAGGTACCGAGAAAATGTATAGTGAAAGAATATTCAAGATTTCCACACTATCCCTTCCTGAGTTAATGCCTAAGTGCTTCTCAGAAGCCTGCATAGATCAAGATTTCCCACTTACACTTCTGCTTTTATATCTTCTATTTACTACAGTATATATAGTTATTGCCACTGAAAAAAAGTGTGAGGCATTTAACTTCAAGTGGTGCCCTTAAATGGTGCTGACAGTGTACTTTACTTGCAAAAGCCACGAAGCGGAACAAATAAAAAGAGCTGTTGTAAGACTAGCTAAAGAGGTTCAGGTACTTGCCATAATCATTTTGAAGCTGGAGATAAGTCTGAAAGAACATTAAAGTTTCACAGCAGAGATGTGATGTGGAGTTGGTCATGTCAAAAGCTTAAAAACATTTTTGCTTATGCTTCTGGAGAGTAGATTGTGAGATATGTATAAATCATTTATGTTGTATTAAAATAGAGCTCTGATTCACTTTTTGAGAATTTCAACAGATTACCATACCAAAGTACACTTTCTGTCCAGCTTTCTCTCTTCAGCCATCCATCTTCCTTAATCTATTTCATCCTCTTCAGTATGATCTCCACATCATTTTTGAAAGCTCAGCACTTTGCAACTCTCAGTTTCTGGCACTATAATTTCTTTCTTCTTTTCAAATAACTGTCAGAACATACTTCTTCACTTCTGAAAGCCTTTCCCTTTTTTGTGATAAAAATTCTACACAAACTTTTTTTGGTAAAAGTGTGCATAAGTCAGATTCTTTTAATAATTGAATAATTTAAAAATTCTTCAGGCAAACATGAGTTTGATGCTCCAGATTATTGCCACTATGAAATTATGATGTCAAAATGTCCATGTAATTTATCAATGAAAATCAACAAAGCTAGATTATCTAATGGCAACCCTTAAAAAATATAATTTGGAATATTAAAAAAACATATTTTAGATTGGGTTAAATTGAAAATTAGTGATTTTGAGAAGATACCATGCTAAAGAAATACAGAGCATGACGTTTGAAAGTCAGGAAGCTGGTTCTAATTCTGGTATTGTGGGAAAGAGTTCTTGGGGAAAAGTTGGAATAGTAAGGTCAAGTAATCTTTATATTATGTTAAGCCTAACTTAAGTCATCTGAGTAAAGATGCCCACATGTTTTATTGCTGTTAGACCTTGAATCTTCAAGCACACTCACCTGTAGAGATTATACATTTCTGTGGTGTCACGTATTACAGTAATGAAAAATGTTAGTATTGTACATGAGGATAATATGAATGCAGAGAGAAGTTCTATTGCATAAAGTGTCTGTCATTACTCATACTGAACATTGAAGTTATTTCTAGTGTGGATCAGGCCTATCATTTTAAATATTTTACTGCGTACGTTTTACTAAGTAAAATATTCATGAATATATTTCAGAATAATTGAATCTAATTTAGGTTCTAATTTAGAGGTCTTCTATTCAACAGGTTGCACTCTTCATATTCTGCATAGTTGTGAATTGGAGAACTGTTTCCCACTCCGGAAAACATTTCTGAATGTTAAACAGACTGTACTGAAGGAGTACTACTCATTATTTTCCTATGAATGTATCTCAAGCATACAAGCAGGATGCAAAAAAAACAGGCCACGTGAGCTAACAGATACGATGAATAGTGATGATTTGAAGTGAACTGTTTGCAAACAGTGCACAGATTGAAAAGTTTTCTTCAACGGTATTTAGCAAAAGCTTATAAATAACACAGATATTCATGAAAGTCAGGAAACATTTCTGGATGAAAATGAGACTTAAACACATGAAAGTTTTGGGATGGCATATCCTTTAGTTAAAGGTTGTACCTTTAACTCTGCTGGATCTCTGTTTCTCAAGATGGTGCTCAGTGTAGCGACGAAATATAATAAATTCGTGCTGAAAGCTGACATTTTTTTAATGTATAATACGTGGGAAGTGAGAGTGGTGCCCCCGCATCTGGTATCTACCACCGCATTTCTTGTAATGGAAAGCACATGGACTTCCTAAGCCCCAACAAAAGGAAACAAATCTGAGGAAAGATCAATATGCATTACAGGTTCGTGTAGCCTGGCTTTTCTCAGGCTACAAGAGCTTGGAGGCAATGCCAGGTGCCAGCCATGATAACACTGCTATAGGCAGAAATTCTGGGTGCATACAAGGATCCTCTAATTTTAGGGATTGCTTCATTGCCTGAAACAGACCTCTGAGATTGAAAAATAGATGAATGAAGGCAAGCAGCAACCTGAGATACCACAGGATGTAATGGTGGTATCTCATTCATGTTTAATTCTGCTGCACTCCTCCCCAAACCCAGTGCTGAGGAGGGAGGATCAGGCCAACGTGCCAACACTACCATCACGGACACACTGGGAAGCAATTGGGCACCATCCGAAAGCTGCAACAAGCAGCTCGTTCCAGCCATTTGCCAGCTTGACCTTTGCTTCAAGGTGAAAGCAATGAATTGGGCTCCATCAGAACTGAATTCGGTTTGGTATTACAGCAATATGGGGACTGATGTGGCAATGGGAACACTAGCAGTAAATTTGGTAAAACATTCAAGGACTTCTAAGGTTGTCAGAGCTTGCATCTACAGCCCCAATTGTTTCTTACTGTAAAGCTGGTCAGAAAATCCTCCAGTTTTTACACAGATTTTGACGATATAGCAAACTGTAAATGTGTACTATCAATTGTGCATACCTAAGCATTCGTTATATTTCTCTTTTTTTTATGTTTAAGTGTGATTCATCTCTGAGACGGACACAGTATTCTAGTTGGATGAAATGAAGGAGTTCCCCAGGAAGATATGAATAACCCCCCTGCCTTCTCTCATTGTACAAGATCAGCAACTATTTCTGCTGCTCCTCATTCAAAATGATGCCAAGAAATGACAATTCAGCCATCCATCCTCCGCAACAGGCATTTTGTAGAAATAGAAAATGGGGCCCTCTTCAACTATTACAGTAAAATAGATTGAATTGCTGGTATGTATATCTGGACTGGGAAGATCCTGTCAGCCACAATGAAACGGGATTATTCAGCATTTTAGCCATCCTAATCTGCCTCCCTAAATTTCTGTTACATTTTCACCTGGATAAAATACGTGCTTACACAATCTCTGCTATGTGAGAAGGACATCAAAGAGCAAAGTACCATCTCAAGTTATATCTCAAATCCAACCAGTAGGAAAGTTTTTCACCTCACGTGTGATGATCAGTACTTTATCACTCATGAATTTCCTCACTAAGGCAGCAAACCAACCCAAAAAAAAGCTCGAAAAGCTCAAAGTTTTAATCAATATACAGAATTTGCCTAACGTGATAGGAGTCAGTATCAAAGCTGGGATAAGAACAAGGAAGCATATCTGTAAAAAATTACTAGAATTGCTTTTAACACAAATTTGCCATAAAATTTCACAGAATCACAGAATCATTAAGGTTGGAAAGGACCTTCGAGATCATCAAGCCCAACCGTTAACCCAAGACCACCATGCCCACTCAACCATGTCCCAAAGCACCACGTCCACACATTTTTTGAACACTTCCAGAGATGGTGACTCCACCACCTCCCTGGGCAGCCTGTTCCAATGCTTCACCACTCTCTTGGTGAAGACATTTTACCTAACATCCAATCTAAACCTCCCCTGGCGTAACTTGAGGCCATTTCCTCTCATCCTATCACTAGTTAGTTGGGAGAAGCGACCAACACCCACCTCAACACAACCCCCTTTCAGGTAGTTGTAGAGAGCGAGAAGGTCTCCCCTCAGCCTCCTCTTCTCCAGACTAAACAACCCCAGTTCCCTCAGCCGCTCCTCATAAGACTTGTGCTCCAGACCCCTCACCAGCTTCGTTGCTCTTCTCTGGACACGCTCCAGCATCTCAGCATCCTTCTTGTAGTGAGGGGCCCAAAACTGGACACAGGATTCGAGGTGTGGCCTCACCAGTGCCGAGTACAGGGGCACAATCACTTCCCTACTCCTGCTGGCCACACTATTCCTGATACAGGCCAGGATGCTGTTGGCCTTCTTGGCCACCTGGACACACTGCCAGCTCATGTTCAGCAGGCTGTCAACCAGCACCCCCAGGTCCTTTTCCACCGGGCAGCTCTCCAGCCACTCCTCCCCAAGCCTGTAGCGTTGCATGGGGTTGTTGTGACCCAAGTGCAGGAGCCTGCACTTGGCCTTATTAAACCTCATACAGTTGGCCTGGGCCCATCGATCCAGCCTGTCCAGATCTCTCTGCAGAGCCCTCCTACCCTCCAGCAGATCAACACTCCTACCCAACTTGGTGTCATCTGCAAACTTACTGAGGGAGCACTCGATTCCCTCATCCAGATCATCAATAAAGATATTGAACAAGACTGGCCCCAGAACCGAGCCCTGGGGAACACCGCTTGTGACCGGCCGCCAGCCGGATTTAACACCGTTCACCACAACTCTCTGGGCTCGGCCGTCCAGCCAGTTCCTCACCCAGCAAAGAGTAAACCTGTCTAAGCCACGAGCCGCCAGTTTCTCCAGGAGAATGCCGTGGGAGATGCTGTCAAAGGCTTTATTGAAGTCCAGGTAGACAACATCCACAGCCTTTCCCTCGTCCACTAGGCAGGTCACCTGGTCATAGAAGGAGATCAGGTTGGTCAAGCAGGACCTGCCTTTCATGAACCCATGCTGGCTGGGCCTGATCCCTTGGTTGTCCTGCACATGCCCTGTGAGCACTCTCAAGACGAACCGCTCCATGATCTTCCCTGGTACGGAGGTCAGGCTGACAGGCCTGTAGTTCCTGGGATCCTCCTTCCGGCCTTTCTTGTAGATGGGTGTCACATTGGCAAGCCTCCAGTCTTCTGGGACCTCCCCTGTTAACCAGGACTGCTGATAAATGATGGAGAGTGGCTTGGCAAGCTCCTCCGCCAGCTCTCTCAGTACTCTCGGGTGGATGCCATCAGGCCCCATAGATTTGTGGGTGTCCAGGTGGCTTAACAGGTCCTCAGCTGCTTCCTCCAGGATCATGAGGAGTTTATTGTGCTCTCCATCCCCATCTTCCTGCTCAGGGGACTGAATACCCTGCGATTACCTGGTCTAGCTGTTAAAGACTGAGGCAAAGAAGGCATTAAGTACCTCAGCCTTGTCCTCGTCCTTGGAGACAATGTTCCCCACCATATCCAGTAAGGGATGGAGATTCTCCTTGCCTCTCTTTTTGTTGTTAATATATTTGTAGAAGCATTTTTTATTATCCTTTACAACTGTGGCCAGACTGAGCTCTAGCTGGGCTTTTGCCTTCCTAATTTTGTCCCTGCTTGACCTAACGAGATCCTTGTACTCTTCGTGAGTTGCCTGCCCCTTCTTCCAGAGGTGATAAACTCTCCTCTTTTCCCTGAGTCCCAGCAAAATCTCCCTGTTTAGCCAGGCTGGTCGTCTTCCCCGCCAGCTCTTCTTATGGCACATGGGGACCACCTGCTCGTGCGCCTTTAAGATTTCCTTCTTGAAGACTGTCCAGCCTTCCTGGACTCCTTTGTCCTTCAGGACGGTCTCCCAAGGGACTCTCTCAACCAGTGACCTGAACAGGCCAAAGTCTGCCCTCCGGAAGTCCATGGTAGCAGTTTTGCTGACCCCTCTCCTTACGTCACTCAGAATCGAGAATTCTATCATGTCGTGGTCGCTAAGCCCAAGACAGCCTCCGACCACCACATCTCTCTCCAGTCCTTCTCTGTTTGTAAACAGCAGGTCCAGCAAGGCACCTCCCCTGGTGGGCTCACTCACTAGCTGTGTCAGGAAGTTCTCCTCCACACACTCCAGGAACCTTCTAGTCTGTTTCCTCTCTGCCGTGTTATACTTCCAGCAGATGTCCGGTAGGTTGAAGTCCCCCACAAGAACAAGGGCCAGCGAATGCGAGACTTCTGCCAGTCACTTATAGAATGTTTCATCTGGCTCTTCATCCTGGTTGGGTGGTCTGTAACAGATTCCCAGCAGGATATCTGCCTCATTGGCCTTCCCCCTCATCCTTACCCACAAGCACTCTACTTGGTCTTCACAATCGTTGATTTCTATACAATCAAAACTCTCCCTAACATATAGAGCCACCCCACCACCTCTCCTTCCCTGCCTATCCCTTCGGAAGAGCTTATAGCCATCCATTGCAGCACTCCAGTCATGAGAAGCATCCCACCATGTTTCTGTGATGGCAACTACATCATAGCTGTCCCGCTGCACAATGGCTTCCAGCTCCTCCTGTTTGGTGCCCATGCTGTGTGCATTTGTGTAGATGCACTTGAGCTGGACTATCGATTTCACCCCCAACTCCAGCACACCACCCCGAGGCTCAACTCTAGTAAGCCTGGTTTTATCCCCTCCCCACTCCAAATCTAGTTTAAACCCCTCTCGGTGAGGCCTGCCAGCTCACGAGCAAGAATCCTTTTGCCCCTTGGAGACAGTTGCACTCCATCTGCTGCGAGGAGGCCCGGTGCCGTGTAAACCACCCATGGTCAAAATAACCAAAATTCTGCCAACAGCTCCAGCCTCTGAGCCACGTGTTGACCAAGTGTGCTTTCTGATTCCTTTCAGTGTTCCGCCCTGCCACTGAAGAGATTGATGAAAACACTAGCTGTGCTCCCGCTCCATCGATCAGGCACCCCAGCGTTTTAAAGTCCCTTTTAATTGCCTTTGGGCTTCTTAGAGCAACCTCATCGTTGCCAACCTGTACTTCTCCAAGGACTCAACAGGAAACTTTGAACATTTTCATTTCTCTGCAGTCTGGGGCACAAACGGTACAACAAGGTTGCCATAAAATTTCTTTAGTTCATTCTATAGACCTGGTTGTGGTCGTCTCTCTCTGTATATGAATATGTTTATTTGCCTCAGGGTTTTTTATACTACTGTTGGCTTCATGTTCGTGAGGATTCAAATCATTATTTATGAGACATTCTTCAATTTAAAATGAACATTTGCAGAACAAATCATACACTTAGATTAACACCTCCTGCTTCCAAAATGTGTGTGTGCATATATATATAAAAAAATATAAATTTCCAGGTGGTAGGAATTAACCTGGCCTCTGTTAAACTGGTTAATTTAAAATGCATAAAACATCACAGGAGCTAAGGAGAGAGCAAGCTAATGAATGTGGTGTTATATGCTTGGCTTCACTCTTCATCAATATTTATTTGCTTTCTCTACCCCACCTTCTATGACTAAAAGACTTTTAAAAGTCTTTCTTCATTTTAAAGATGACTGTAAACCAAACTCCCACTCCAAATGAGAGTCTACACCTCTCTTTCCTGCATCTACCTTCAGAGCACAAAAGTTGTTCATGTCATTGCCCTTCATTGCATAGAGGTAACTCAGTGAAATGTCTGTTGGAGACCTTCTAGTAATACCAATTTAGCTGATATAGAGTGGCTGGAACAAATCAAATCTTCATTTATGGTGTCAAAGGATCCATCAGGAATTGTTTCTTTAATTTTGTTGCTATGGCAATACCTGAACTTCTCCCCCTGAATTACCAGACTTCATATCGCAATCATTTCTTGTGTACATGGAAGCTTCTGATCTTCAACATCAGCAACCTGCCTAGACCTGTCCCCCTCCTCTCCTCACCTACATGCGGCACTGCCACCTCTACCTCTGTGTTTAGAAATAAAGCATCCTTCAGGCTAAGAAGGTTGATTGGTACAACTTTAATACCACTGCAACTCAATGCTGCAATAGCGGATGCTGTTTCAGGCTAGCCTAATTGAATTTTCCATTTTTGACATTGCAGGTGCCATAGTGCTTTATGTGAGAAGACATCCATGCATTTATGATGATGCCTATATCGCTGGAGCCTGTATGGGAACTTGCAGATCAATGACTGGCTTATTTTGTTATGTCATTGGCACTGTTTTTTTGGCGTCCAGGATAAAATGTCTTCTGTGATAGTTTTCCATCAAGACAGCTCATGTTTATATGCTCTATCCATATGGGTTGTGGCATTTGCTGGACTGAAGCTTCAGTTACTTTCCCCACACACAGTTGCACAAGGGCTGGGGTCTGCCAACCTGGACTCATGTGTCCAAATTCCACCTATGGCCTTGGACTTAATCCTTCCCATGGGCTGAATCAAGGCTTTCAGACACATTAAGCTGGTAGAAAACACTAAGAACAAGGGTTTAAGTGGGACCAAGACCTCCTAAACCAGACCAGTGCCTTTCCAGACAGATGTTGAAAGGGCAATGTCTCTTGTTTCCTGACCAGTGCCCAGAGTGGACCTTAACACCCAGCATCTTCCTCTTCTTCTGGAAGCATACCAGGAACATCCTAAACTGAGAAACTTGAAGCATAAGTCATACTCCAAGCACAATACACACCCCAAGAGACAGGAGCTTTTCCAAGGAGCAATTAAATAACATCTTTAGTCCATAAAAAGACATTTCCTTTATATTTTGCTTATATTACACCAGGTTTTTTTCTGCTTATAATTTCAGGATTGCAAAAAACTCTCTTGTCCTGGGAAAGGCTTCTCCCACAGAGTGAAGTCTTAGGCTGAAAACAATTTTCAGATCTTACTCCATTTAGTGATCTGCAGTATTCAGCAGTGTGAAACGTTAAAGTTTGTCACCATTATCAGAAGATTTAGTAATTGACTTTTCTGACAAGGTTACCCAGTGGTTACAGCCACCTTGTAATGAAGGTGTCAGTTCTTATGCTATGGAGAGTAATGATAGAGCCTTTTGAATGCTTTTTTTTGAATAAAGAAGGACAGTTTGACAGACCTTCACTCCAAGTAGCTTCAGGTTTATGAAAGGAGAGGTCATCCAGAATCTGTCAAGGAACCAGCCCTGAACTTAAAGATCTGGGATGCTGTCACTGAGAATTAACCAAGTTGTCTCAAGCAAAATCACACCATTTTCAATTATATCTATCATGGAGAAGAAAATAGAGAGATTTCAACCCTGAAATACACTGGGAAACTCCCTTGTGTCATAGGTAAACTTTTTATTTCTAAGTTTTTAATCTTCTGTCCCTCTTCAGAGGCTTAACAAAAACAAAACAAAACACACCAAAAAAGCAAGCTTAAGTTTCTCTCTGAAAGATAACTTCTTTCCACTGTTAAAATATTAAATACTGATGACTGAAAACAGACTAATTTCTCCCATAGTGGCTGTTGCACAGCAATCCCTTTTAACAGTTTGAAATACAGCAAGAAAAGAATGAAAGAAAGGAAATTTAAAATACTTAGAGTGAAAATTACTTTTCTGCTAGGAAAACTCCTCTTTATTCCTCTCACATGCACAGAGGTGCTTCAGAGGGAAGTCTTTTGTTTAACGAGTCACTTGCAAGCACCAGCAACCTCTCTTAAAGCAAGAAAAAAAATCAATCTTGGATTTTAGGTCAAGAGGTTTTTTATTTTTAAATGATTCCTAGGAGTTCTTTTGATGAAAACAAAGGAATGAAGGGGAAAAAAAATGAGAGAGAATGGAAAAAAAATAAAAGAGAAACCATGCAAACTTTTGTCTGATTCTCACTCCTGCATTTGTGTCTCAGCTTAACCTGACATCTGACTGCCATGCCTTGATGATAGTATTTCTGCTGGCACCAGGCTGTTTGGTTCTGGGTAACTTCCCAAGCACATTGTGCCAGGTTCGTCCTTGAACTGGATTACTTCCAAAGCCAGATGAGACAGAGCCTGGAAACTGCCTGACACCTGTGAGCTGGAGTCCTTCTTCATGGATTTTCTTTCAAGCTACTAAGGCTCATCACCCTTAGCTGCATTAACTCCTCTGTCTGGTTTGTTCTTGAATAGATCCAGAGCCCTTGGGTGATGCTTCACTCTTTCAAGGAGAAGGAAATGCCTTCTTGTCTCCCAGCTAGGGATCACAAATCTTCAGGCAATATCTAAAAGCAAAAGAATGTCATTTGGGCTGAGTTCCTCATATGCTCTTGAAGATCACAGCAGCACCTTGCTCTATCCATGGTGACTCCAAGCACCCCCCCAAAAAAAAAACATCTCAGGTATTCCCATTGGAAGGGTTATACAGGAGCAAAAGTCCTCAGAGGTACTGAAATATCTGCTGCTCTTGTCATTGGAATGCTGCAGCTGCAGGAGGAATTCACAAATGCCCCTCCTGATCAGAGCTGCGGCTGCAGATTGGTATCATCCAAACAGGGCTTCTCAATCTATAGCATATGTATCTCTCCCAGATCCTGGTTGTGTGCATCACCATCACATTACAAGTGGAGAGTCCAATGGGGCTGAGTGAGGAACCCAAGGGGGACAACCCCCATTTTCCTCTCACCGCTCCAGCTGCACCTAGAGCCTGCACTGCCACACTACCCTTTACCACTGAGAAGTCAGTCTCTATAACCTGCTCTACAACTGTTTTTCCCCAAGAAAACATCACCGATCACATTCTTAGAAAGGCCATTTCACTGGTTCTTGAACTAGCCCCAGATGTTGTTTTTCATGATACTGAAGAGGTGTGATGGAGGTAGAACAAAAAAAGCTGAGCTGTTAATAAGACAATTTTCTTCTTCCAAAGATGAAGCCTAGTGAGCATTCCTGTAATCATCAGTAGGAGAGCTTTTCATCCAGTCTTCTGAAAAAGAGATGAATATGATATACTGGAGTCTGCTGCTCCCTTCACTCCACTTTGCATTTCCCTTCCAGTCCTGTAAATCAAGCCTTTTATTCTCCAAGATCATAAAATTTTAATTCTTTTAATAATCAAATTACCAGCAAAACTAAATGTGACAGGTCCATCTCCAACCCTTTCAATGATCTTCCTGTTTCGCCATCCATAGTTGCCTGACTTTATCACTTTCTCCCTTGTGCTTTGGCTCTGACACCTACGAGCCCCAAAGGCTTTATTTATATTAATTAACAAGGAAGTTTCCTTCCAAGCGAATAGCCAGATAATCTGACTGGCAAAGTCAGCTTTATATACTGTGATTTACTGTTTAAAAATAAGAACCAAGAAAAAACTGTCCTTCTGAAGTGCTCGAGCACACAGCAGTACTCCGAGTTGGGGTGTTTCAGCTCTGGCTGATAGCCCGCACTTGAAGCAGATATTGCAGTTTTGCGGTCACCCATTTACTTTTTCCATTTATTTGCATATTTCCTCTTCAGCCCCAGGTCCCTGCACACACCTGGTATGATGATTGTTCTCTTTGTGGCATTCTTTAGCTGTGTGGAGCAATTTAAGGATGCAGCTTGCCCCGGAGACACTATGCAAAACGAAGCTGTGCTATAGGTGCTGCAGTGTGTTTGGAACAAAGGCAGGAGGAGAAGGGAGCTCGACAAAGTCACTTAGACTGGATTTTATAGAGGGGGATTTTACAGATTTAGCAAAGCTTGCCTTTCTTGTGGCTCAGGGCGTTTGGTGGAGAAGCGTGCTAGTTGCATGCATGCTTCAGAGGACTAGAGGTGAGGGGAGTATCTGAACAGTCAAATGGGAGGCTCCGAAGTAGGTTGAAAGCCAAAGATACATATTTAAAGTCTCCACAAAGACTCAACATGCACAAATCCAGGCACTGCGGTTCAGTCAGCATGCACAGTTACTCATCCATTAGTCACTCGCTGGCTTCTCCGAATACATCGTGGCTGGAAGTCCCTCCATTCCCCTTATGTAGGAAATTACCCATTACTGATGTACGTGCAAGATTCTCCTGCTGCTTTCTACAGCCCAGCCGTATTAAACAGCTCCCCACTGGCACCCTTTTCATTGGGGGGGCAATGAAGGTAGAGATCTTTATTTGGTTGGACCTGTTTTTAGGACATGAGACCCTTCTTATCCTCTGACACATGTGTAACCCTGACATTTCTTATCACTCCATCGCCAGCTGCTATCCCTGAACAACAGCTCATTTAACCATCTGTAGAAACAGCATCAATTAACATCAACAACTGCAAGTAAAGGTCTAGCAAATTAGGTAGAAACATTGTGAAGGTTGATGTACACAACAATGTGTGTGCTCACTTCCCTCATCTTCCACCCCAGGACCAAAGCTGTCTTGATGAACCTCCAGCACAGAACGAGAACTTGGTAGCAGGGTTCTCTGCTAAGGAATGCTGGTCAGAGTTCTGATACATTCACAACTGCTTTGCATGATGCTGTTACAGACACTATCATCGTTCCTTTTTCCCTTGCTCCACTTGTATTCCCTCATATATATATGGGGATTTCTATGAGGGGCAGTTTTGGAGCCATCACTGGTGGTAGGGAGTGCAGGGACCATTACAATGGAGACCATAATAAGTAGAAGGAGGGCTGCCAGAATACAGTATGCACCCAGGAAATTCCAGCACACACATCTGCAATGCGTATTGGGAATAGGTGGAAAAGATAAGATATCAGAGAGATGGTCATCCTGAACATTGCTTGCTTAACTAACAGCTAACATTACCTTCATCCATAACATCTGCCTAGCAACAACCGAGCTTCCAGCTACTCCTAGCGGTAAATCTCAGCGCAAGCTGCGCTTTTCTGAGTATCTCACAGAAAGGTCATTGCCAGTGGACACATAACGGGCATTAGCAATTCTGAGCATTTTACCAACCTCTCTTAGAAGTGCTGCATAAGTCAAACAGTGACCTGTTTAGCTGTGCTGTGCCCCTGGATGAGAAGAGCATCAACAAACCGGAGCATCAGTGCCTGGAATAACAGAATACCTTTTTAATGATTTATGATTCGAGCTAGCAAACTTGCTAGCCAGATGGATCTGCAACTGAACAAACCAAGGCTGACCCGAGGCTACAGAACCTATGTCAGCAGACTGCAGAGGTTTTACTGGAGATTGATTGCATTATCTCATTGCCACATAATCACCTGGTTAATTTGCAAAACTAGGGGGGGTTTATTTATTATTATCCTTTAATCCAGACACTCTCTGTTCACTTTCTCATCTGCTGCTGATATATCAGCTTTCGGAGTTAAAATCTTCTAATAACTTGCTACAAGATATTAAGATTTATTATGTATTTCTGCTTCTGAGAACAGCAAAACTTGCAAAGTCATGGGAGACAGATAGCAGACTGAAAAGACAAATGAGGAGCAATCTCCCTCTAACCACCCAGAATTGTACCTACATCTTAGAAGATATGTCGGATGATTTCAAAGTTGCTGGACAAACAGCTAACAGAAGAAGATCAATTTATGTTTATTTATTCAGAGTAGTTATCTTTTAATAGAGTATTAACTGGACTCTTTCTTGCAGAGCATATTTCTAACAAACAATTTTATGTATAGAAATAAATATATAAATTTTAAAATATCCTTTAAAATTTCCCTTCTTTATTTCAACTTCTGAGACAGTATCTGAAGACAACCTGTTATAAAAGACATTATTTAAGGTTGCGTGTATGGGGTAAAGGGCTCATATCCTTCCTCATCAGTGTGTTACCTGACAAATATGATCTTTTTTTTGCTCATGACATCCTTCAAATAAATTATTTTTTTTCAGCATTACTCTGTTTACTCTTACACTGTTTATAAAATATATACTTTCATGTCTATGTAATGAAAATTTCAAATGAGCAAGTATCAAATGATGAATGCAATATGTTTGTCTGACTTTCTGGGCAAACATTCTGCTTTATTCACAAATCCTATTTTGCTTTCACAAATATGGTCAACAAAATTAAGCCCTTTTAATCATTACTCACAAATAGTGTGTATTATAAAACTGTGCTTTTAGGTAAACTGAGATTTACTGGAAAACTGGTTATCAGTTCTGCTGCCAGATTCAGGATACAGAATCACAGATACCCCTGCTGTTTGGTAATCACTGGACCACAAGGTGTCCACATCTTCTTGACAAGACATAGGCTAAGCTGTTTTGTTTCTGGTGAGTTGTGACACATTATGAAATTTTCAGGAACTTCAGCACTTTCTCTGACATCAGATATTCAATTTTCATCTCCTAGAACTCTCCTGTTTGGAAATCCTCAACAAGTAGGATTTTGTCCTACTTGTTTTCCATTCCCTAATGTCCATCTAAGCTGTCCTTATCAAGGTCAGTTTTAATTGAAGATTGAACACTTTCATTAATGATCTGGAAGAGGGAGCAAACATCATATTAATGTAGTGGATTGATGATGCGGGAATGGAATAAGACACACCCGAGGGAGAAGGAGAACTCAATGCTAAGGAGGACAAGTAAGTTATTACTCTTCATCAAAAATATCCCTTTCTTCCTCTCCTCCAACATTTCCTTCTTTATCTCTCAGTTTGATTTTCTAATTTGATAGCTCCTTGTTAGGCGTACATCACACTTTATGTTTTATCCTATAACACAATATTTATAACCCTAAACTCTAAGTTTGGATTCAGCATAGGCATTCTTGAGGACAGTGAAGCCAAAGGCATGGTACTGCATGTAACCAAGTAACCTCCCCTAGAGGGAGGTTAAAACATATATAGATGCAATATGGTAAAGCCACTTGTCTCATTTTACCTCACGTTTAATGCAGGTGTAAGAAGGTGTAAGGAGGTATAAGGCTTGGGGAGGAGTGGCTGGAGAGCTGCCCGGCAGAAAAGGACCTGGGGGTGCTGGTTGACAGCCGGCTGAACATGAACCAGCAGTGTGCCCAGGTGGCCAAGAAGGCCAACAGCGTCCTGGCCTGTATCAGCAATAGTGTGGCCAGCAGGAGCAGGGAAGTGACTGTGCCCCTGTACTGGGCACTGGTGAGGCCGCACCTCGAATCCTGTGTTCAGCGTTGGGCCCCTCACCACAAGAAGGACGTTGAGGTGCTGGAGCGTGTCCAGAGAAGGGCAACGAAGCTGGTGAGGGGTCTGGAGCACAAGTCTTATGAAGAGCGGCTGAGGGAACTGGAGTGGTTCAGTCTGGAGAAGAGTAGGCTGAGGGGAGACCTTCTCACTCTCTACAACTACCTGAAAGGAGGGGTTGTGATGAGGTGGGTGTTGGTCTCTTCTCCCAAGGAACTAGTGGTAGGATGAGAGGAAATGGCCTCAAGTTAAGCCAGGGGAGGTTTAGACTGGATATTAGGAAAAATTTCTTCACTGAGAGAGTGGTCAAGCATTGGAACAGGCTGCCCAGGGAGGTGGTGGAGTCACCATCACTAGAAGTATTCAAAAACCATGTAGATATGGCACTTCAGGACATGGTTTAGTGGGCATGGTGGTGTTGGGTTGATGGTTGGACTTGATGGTCTTAAAGGTCTTTTCCAACCTTAATGATTCTGTGAGATATAAAGCCTATATAAAAAAATGAGCCCAACCCAAAATTGCAAGGTGAGTTGAAACCAAAGTTTTTGGAGCTCATCTTTGCTTTCCTTATTGTGAATTCATTCATACCAGTTTAAACCAGATGTAAAGTTATCACACTTACCAGATGTAATATGTTATCACACTTGTTTGTAGCTTTTGACATGGACCTTACAGTGAAGATGATGATGCCACAAACTGGAGAACAAAGAGTGAAGTCCAATATATTTTTCATATCACCTGAAGATGCAATCAACCTTCCCCATGCACATACACTTGGAATGAAAAAGAATGGAAAATACTGCTGCTATTACATTTACTCCTGCCTGTATTGTTATTTCACCACAAGGTTTCTATGCATCACTATATCACAACTAATTGTTTTCTATCAAGACAAAGAGAAACAAATAAATTAACTCCATACTTTTCAAAAGACCCTCATTTCTACATAACAGTGTACAGAGTAGGATGAAAGGAGTGGTTTACACTTATAAATGGATGTGCAAGAACTCGTCAGGATTTTCTTAATGGTATGCTCTGCACAGTTACTATTCAATATGGTTTCCCAAGCCTCAGCTGTGAGTCAATGTGTCAACACAAACGTATCATATCAGGGTACAAGTGAGACAAAAGGGAAACATTACCAGATAAGTAATTGCCTGGTAGGTAGGAAATTCACTGTAAATGTCTATGAAGCTGCAATTTACAGCTGTATCCAAGGTGATATTCCAAGATACATCTCTTTCGTATGTTCCTTTGAGAAAAATGTATAAAAGACTAGTTTACAAAATACTAGAAAAAAGAAAGCCAAGATCCTTGACACATTGTGGACCACGATTTTCATTTTACAGCTAGTCCTTCATTTTCTTCCTCCTCCCCCCCATCACAGTACATGCCTTTCAAAAGGGTCTTTGAGACAATGTATGCTGCAAGAGAGGAACACATATAACAACCAGTGCCTCAGATGCCTCACTCCAGGTTTACATTAAGAGCAATGAGTTTGGAGATAAGTAGGTTTGCCTTTCATCCCTTCAAAAGGCTCCCTTTCATGTCAAAAGCAGAGTTTTTTAGTGTAGGGTTCTACACTAGAAAGTATTTCACAAATCCATCAACCAACCACAACGGTTTTATGACTGGTAGCTGATGCTGTCCCACTTTTTCTCCCTGTCCACCTCTGTTTGGTGTAGTTGGAGTGGCTTCCTGGTAACAGCATCACTGAGTATTTCAAAGGAGCCCCAGTACTTTCAAATGACCTCTAGAGATCTTCCCTTTCATGACTAGTTTAGACTGCCCAGCAGCTCCTCCTGGGAATATATCTGTGTGTCTTACTTCAGTAATAGCTGTTGCATAACTTGATAGTTTGAAATATCTTTTCATTGATCCCACATACTCCTTGCTTATGTAATTTCCTGCCTAACACCAGGACCATGGTGTGTCCTCTATCAGACTTCCTCTAATGAGACACCTAAAGATTTGCCGACCCCTGCAGAAATCCCAGCTAGAGGTAAGTTTGGTCTGCAAAGAAAGGCAATTAATGAAGAGAGTTCCCCCCCAGTTTTACCGTAGGTGGTTGGATAAGGAAAATAAGAATGCCACTGCAAAAGTGTTTCTAGTTTGTATTTTACTGGTTCATCACCTCACACTTATTAAGGAAAAATAGATTCTCATCTTATTTACACAGACAATAACTGGTGTAACACCAAAGTCACTACTGGAGAGGCTCGTACGCTGCCTGAGAGAGGAACCAGGCATATAAAACCTGTCCACAACAAACAGCTTAGACAGCAATACAGCAGAAATCCTTGAGAAGCAGTAACACTGTGCATTTCTCAGAGAAATGTTCCAAAAATCTAATAAGACAACTTGCCTTCAATGCAAAATTCCTATATAACTGCACTCCTCCCCACCCCATTCTTCTGAACTCTGAGCAGCTTGGAATAAACATTTGCTGGGTTTTTTTCCTGCTGGTAGTGGTTTTTGGTTTATTTCCATACAACTTTGAAATCCTGGAACCAATCCTTATTCAATAAACACATCTGGCTGATGCCAGTAATGGGAGAAGAGACCTTTCTGGAGAAAGGCCATGACTATGTGGTACCCTAATAGTACCCCCAAAATGCAAAGGCCAAGATTCATATGGGGCTCCAGGGGCAGAAACAAATTTCTATAATGCTTCTCCTGCCTCTGTGTTATAACCATCTCTTGTGCCTTGACTTACATCTAATCTGTGAGCTCTTCATGGTTCAACCATTCCGGTCAGTGGTTGTTCAGAACCCTTCCTAATAGTGCCCTTACTTGATTGGAGAACCTAAAGACTAACAGCATAAATATCCATTCATGTCTTTTCTAATGTATAATATACATATAGCATTTGCACAACTGATAGCAAAAGGAGGTCTAAACATGATGTTTCAGTGGTATATTAACCCAGATCCATAGAACAGTTTTGCATGCTGCAGACCATTGAGCATAGGCTTTGCTGGAGTGAAAACCAGGAAGGAATATACATCCCAAGCTCACAAGGAACAACGATGAACATCTAACATCAAGCATCAAAGAATCATCCTGGCCTACACATGATTTATGGGGAATTTGATTTGACACTTTTATGGACTTTTACAAGTTTTGAAAACCATATGCCTGAAGATGATATTTTTCTGAGTTACATGCATTTGAGCCAGTGCTGGTTTTGGCTGGGATAGACTTAATTTTCTTCCTAGTAGCCAGTATGGGGCCATGTTTTGGATTTGTGCTGGAAACCATGTTGATAAGACAGGGATGGTTTAGTTATTGCTGAGCAGTGCTTACAGAGTCAAGGCCTTTTCTACTTCTCACACCACCCCACGAGCAAGTAGGCTGGAGGTGCACAGGAAGTTGGGAGGGGACACAGCCAGGACAGCTGACCCCAACTGACCAAAGGGACATTCCATACCATACAACGTCATGCCCAGTATATAAAGTTGGGACGAAGAAGAAGGAAGGAGTGGAGGGACGTTCGGAGTGATGGCGTCTGTCTTCCCAAGAAACCATTACCCGTGATGGAGCCCTGCTTCCCTGGAGATGGCTGAACCCCTGCCTGCCCATGGGGAGTGGGGAATGGATTCCTTGTTTTGCTTTGCTTGTGTGCGCGGCTTTTGCTTTACCAATTGAACTGCCATTATCTCAACCCATGAATTTTCTCACTTTCACTTTTCTGATTCTCCCCGCTATCCCACCGTGGGAGGAGTGAGCAAGTGAGCGGCTGTGTGATGCTTAGCTTCCTGCCAGGTTAAACCACAAGAGCCTTATGAGAACAATCAAGTCCTTAAAGCAAGAGTTAGTGTTGTATGAACTTTTAATTTGGTATTGTTGTTATTGTAGTTTAAAATCATAAGCTCACCGTAAATAAAAATAACATCCTCTGTTTGCTAGCTGGCACAGGATCAGAGATAAACACCTTCCAGCCTGAGTCTTCAGAGATTATCTTTTTTTTCTGGCTGCTAAAAATCTTTATTCCCCTTTCAGATTTTTATTTGCATTGGAAAGATTAAATATGAGTTTTGATGTGTAACCGCACGATACAGATCCCCGACATTTTTTGCTTTTCTGACACAAAATAAGGTTGTGGTTCATTTCATATTTACTCTGATTAGAAATCACAACCTGGCAACTGAAGCACAGGCCTGGGTGCCAGGTGGTAACCAACTCTCCGGGACAGGCACACGCGCTTCTCATCTTTCTAACGGCAATAAACGGATGTCAGTTTTTCCTATTCTACCATCCTTGCCTGTTTCAAATTGCAATAGAGGACTGACTGAGGCAAAAGCAGAAGGAGGAGGATGCTTGTCCACTTACTGCTTACATTGCCTTCTTCCGCTTGTCCTTTGGGAACACTAAGGTGCTCCATTGACAGAAGAAAATTACTTAGAACCAAGATGCCAAAACTTCAAAGCAGCACAGTCCAGATCAATGCATGAGCATTATCTTTTTATTTTTCATCAGAATGTGAAACGTTGTAAACTTCAACAGAGCGCCTACATTACTTACTTTGCTGACAACAACCTCGGTCTTGAAAGTGATATATTTGGAGCATTTTAAAGAACTTACTATTTTTTTTTCCTTTCACATAACCACTTCCAGCCCCTCATGCTAAAGGACATGGGAATTCTGCATACTTTGCCCATCTCCCAGGATTCAGACAGCTCTCTTCTGCACTTTCTCCACTCAACAATGGATGTCTTCAACAGAAATGCTGTTACACAAATGCATGTGCGTACAAATCACTTAATTGCAATTCACAGTATTTACGGAAACAGACAAATTAGGTAACAGTAACTGTTCTTGGTAGCCTTAAAAGCTGTGAATGAAGAAGTTTGCGAACACCCAGTAAAATTCATAGTTGTGACTTCTTTGAGGAGTCACAATACTTTACTTGCAATATTGGAATAAATACTGGGTGCCTAATATTTCCAATATTTATTTCCTCCGGCTCAGTACCAATCTTTCGCACCAGTAGAGATGGGTAGGAGTTGAACATATTCATAGATAATGAGCTCTTCAATAATGTAGACAGAAGTTATAGACAAGTTGGACAACCAAACTAGACTGAGACACACAATTTTAGTACAGATATATTGGAATAGCAATTGCAGAGCATTCTACAGCACTTCCAGCCAAATTACAGTGAACTGGAAACTATATCATCTTGTTCTAACACTGATAAAATCAGGGAGGTCCCCAGGTGTGTACCATGCAACAGGTCAGACTATCTGACTACAGTGGTGCCTTTGGATGTTTTAGTCCTGGAATCCATGAGCCTGTAGTTGATATTGTACCTCCAAGCATACGTTTAGCTCCTTTGCACAACTTTGTGCGTGATTAAATCAGAAAATCCAGTTAGGCTGTATGCAGGAAGGGAAGGGAAGAAAACAGCCTGTGACATTAGAAGCATGGTAAGAGAAAGATGAGATGTTCTCAGCTACCAGGAATATCAATAACTGGAATTTACTCTGAATCTTTTGTTGATTATTTCACAACTTGAATCTCTTTTTCCACGAATACAAATGTGAATGGGGAAAAATTAAGTTAGGACTCCTCTAGGAGCAGCATGTTGTCCTCTTCTCTTTCCTTGGTAAATTGTTCTGACTCCAATTTGCAGTTGCATATTTGATATCCCTTTTTGTCCTGAAAGATAAAGCCAGAGTGAGTTATTGTTTGAAAGACCTGCTACAATACTGGCATGAATTTGTCTTCCACTGAGTATGAGGGACAGAAAAAATGAGCTGTTACACTATGATGTTATTACTTCAACAGCAACACCCTGAAGTGTTAGAATTCCTTTTTTCATCAAGCTTGATTAATCTGTTGGAAGAGGAACTTCTAGGACACAGACTCATAGAATTAATAACTTTGATGTATCATGTTTAGAGGAACTGTTTTAATTGGTGGTATTCTCCAAGCATTTCTAGACAGGGCTTACCAACATGGTCCCATAACGGACACAAAACTTCAAGTTGTATGAACCTTCACCTCCATCCCAGATACTCAGTCTCTGCAAATGAAAATAATTTCATGAGATCAATGCCAAGGTGGTCTCCACAATTAGATTAAAATCCCCTCAGGCAGGAAAAATAAATGGTTCCTCTAACAAATGCTTTGAAACCACCATGGATGGAACATCTCTAAACAGTGTACATCATTGTCCTCTCCAATATTGAAAGTAAGATCATAGAAACATAGAATGGTTTGGGTTGGAAGGGACCTTTAAAGGTCATCTAGTCCAACCCTGCTGCCATAAGCACGGACATCTTCAACTACATCAGGTTGCTCAGAGCCCCGTTCACCCTGACCATCAATGTTTCCAGGGATGGGACATCTACCACCTCTCTGGGCAACCTGGGCCAGTGTCTCACCACCCTCATTGTGAAAAATTTCTTCCTTAGATCTAGTCTAAATCTGCCCTCTTTCAGTTTAAAACCATCACCCCTTGTCCTATCACTACAGGGCCTGCTAAAATGTCTGTCCCCACCTTTCTTCTAAGCCCTCTTGAAGTACTGGAAGGCTGCAAGAAGGTCTCCCTGGAGCCTTCTCTTCTCCAGGCTGAAGAACCCCAACTCTCCCAGCCTGTCCTCACAGCAGAGCTGTTCCATCCCTCTGATCATTTTTGTGGCCTCCTCTGGACCTACTCCAACAGGTCCAAGTCTCTCCTGTGCTGACGGCTCCAGAGCTGGACACCGCACTGCAGGGGGGGTCTCACCAGAGTGGAGTAGAGGGGCAGAATCCCCTCCCTCGCCCTGCTGGCCACACTGCTTTGGGTGCAGCCCAGGACATGGTTGGCCTTCTGGGCTGCAAGCTCACATTGCCGGCTCATGTCCAGCTTTTTATCCACCAGGACCCGAATTCCTTCTTGGCAGGACTGCTCTCCATCACTTCATCCCCAACCTGTACTGATACTGGGGGCTGCCCAGATCCAGCTGCAGGACCCTTCACTTGTCCACTGCTGTGGTCACTCCATCATAGAAGGCCACTAGTTTGGTCAGGCAGGACTTGCCCTTGGTGAAGCCATGCTGCCTGTCTCAAATCACCTCTCTGTCCTCCATGTGCCTTACCAGAGCTTCTAGGTGTGTCTGATTCTCACAGATACAGAGGTGAGACTGATGGGTCTCAGTCCCGTCAGGGACTTGCCAGGGTCCACCTTGCTACCCTTTTTAAAAATGGATGCAATGTTTTCCAAACAACATGATGATCACCAAACAACATCTAGACATGCTGTGCACCGTGTCTGACAGTTTTTGAAGTCTTGTAGAGACAGTGCCTCCTTAGAAGCTTAGCCATTGGTCCTCTTTAACTCTGATTTTTTCAATCAGTGCAAAGCTGTTTAGAAAGAGAAAAAATTCTCATTAGTGACAACAACTAAAGCAGGACAAGTGTCCTTTTATTGGCCTTTTGTCCTTCTTACAAGCGTAGGTGCCCCAAATGGCTTCCAACTAGTTTCAAAATATTTGTGAACAAGTAACTATCCAAAAGTCTACTTTTGCAATCTTTGACTCCAAGGAAAAATTAGCTGTACCCTGATTTCAGTATTTTTATAGTTGAAGCTAATGTGGTGTTATGAAATGAAGACTGTCGTCAGTTTTGGGGAACTTCCATATGAGTCTCTAGTGAGTAAGGGGTATCAACAAGTTCCTTTCCAAATGGCACATTCTATGCTCTTTGGTTTCTGAATAGTTATAAAAGGCAGGAAGGAATTTTGTGGAAGGAGAAAGATATCTCTGTAAAATATTACTGGCTAGCTGATGTGCAAATTGTTAATATAAAAGATTACGGTTATAGGAATGTAAAGCCTTTCAACTAGGATATGAATAATTGCCAGAGAGTAGGATTGAGATACAGAGAACTTTCCATCATCAAAGAGAAGCTATTATAGGTAAAATGATACAGAGTATTTTTTCGAATTATGTTAAATTATACTGAAATCTTTAAATCATTTTCCTTTTACAATCATTTCATATCTTCTACTTTCAAATATGTAATTTTTGAAAGTATAGCTTTTTGGAAAAGAAGAGATTGCAAAATGAACAGAACTAAATTTTAAAAGGCATGATATGTGCAAATATTTCATTTTAAGGAGTGGCAGCTGTTTAAGGAAGTGAAAGGCTGATCAACTCTGTAATGGAAATAAAAGAGTCGTTGAATACGCCTCAATGGCAGGAGGAGGAATAAAGCAAAAGCATCTGAGTCCAAGGAGCCTCAAGTGGCCCCTGCTGTAAACGTGCAGTTACAGGTTTTATGAAATGGGGAGCCTTTCACTCCTCTCATAATAGCAAGAGTTAAGTGGACCATTAGTGTGTTTATGTTTTCAGAACTGTTTCTTTCTCGTCCTGCAGAAACGATTGTTTGGGGTCCCCGTTGAGCTGTCCTGCATCTGATCACTGTATTTTTTATCAGGACATTAACCTGCTGTTTCTAATGCACTCGCATATGACTTGCTTCAGGGGTCAGGAAGGGCCTGGTGTGAGCAAACCCTGGGAGCCCTCTTCTTCACACCAAGAGGGAGTGCCTGAAGGTCACCACGTAACCATCCTTCTTCAGCCTCCTTTCACACTGATACACAAAACAAAGTTTGTAAACCTCCAAACTAGACCCCAGCGTGAAGCTTTCCTACACAACAGACACTAGAGATAAAACCTAAACATTAAGGTAGGGGCCAGAACTGAAGTCACTGGTAGCTTTTGTGTGGACCTGAACTGACTTTCAGCTAGGCCCTAATTGAAACATAAAATATTTCATCACAGTTCATTAAATGTCTTTGAACTGATATTTATCCGGCATTCCAGTTTTCTGAATTTTCTACTTGTCATCGTTTAAAAACTGTAATTTCTTTTTTGCCTGGTTGCCACAGAGAAAGATAATAAATGACTAGCCCTGGAGCACGAGCCCATCGTACACTGCATGCTGGGACTTTCACAATAAGTTTCTGCTCCAGGGATCATGGCAGTGAGCTGTAGAGCTTATTGATGGAATGTTTCTGCCTCCCCTTATGTATTCCCTGTATAGAGTTATCGACAGATATTTGGCACCCTCCACCCCCGCTGCTTGTTCTGTACTGACAGGGCTTTCCACCTTCACAAAGATGCTTGTCATGCTTGACACCTGCTCCACACTGCTGTGGACCAACCAGATTTACTCATTTTGGGATCTAATTAAATCCCTTACTGCTTTATTGGATGAGTCATTTCATTTTTAATGACTTCTCCTAAGTTTCCTGCAGCTTCTTTTAACCCAGAGAGAAAAACAAAAAAAAGGTGTGGAGACCAAAGTCCTGGCACTGGGGCACTTAAGCTCCACTTGGGCAAGTGTCTTGCTGTCTGACCTTGGAGACACAGTAAGAAATCACAGAATCACAGAATCACTAAGGTTGGAAAGGACCTGCAAGATCATCAAGTCCAACCATTAACCCAATGCCACCATGTACCCTAACCCATGTCCTGAAGTGCCACAGACCTCGTCCCCTGAACTAACAACAGCAGTGATCCCAAATCCCTTTTTAATGACTTTGAAGGATCTAAAAATCTGTTGAACTGGTAGGAAGGGTCAGTATGATTTTTTCATGGTTTTGCATTGGGCCCAAAGGCAGCATGGAACAGCTGGATGAAGATCAACCAAGAAAAAAGCCCAAATACCGGACTGAAAGACATGTAAAACAGTTCCAGGATAATTCCCACTGAAGTCTCGAATCAGGGTTGCTATGAGAAAAATGAGATGCAACCAGACACCTTGGAACAGCTCACCTTTCCTTGTAACTGTCACATAGGTGGTTTTTTGGCAATGGCCAACGATGTTGACCTAGCTTGAACCATGTTCACAAAAAGTCTATAGACAGACTAATTCTGTATCATCCAGAATTACTGTGGTGTTTGCAGTGTCTATTCACACGCTGTAATTTTTAATCTTGTTTCTTTCCCAGCTTTCAGGTCCAGAAATCTATAATCAGATTTTATGCATTTTCCTTGAGATGTACAATCTTACATGAGCTTCCTTCTTTGGTTTTTAATTTCATTGCACCTCTCTATATTGTATCATGAAGACCATCACTGTCCCCCTCTTAGAAAGTGATGGACAATGTTTTCCTAACCTCCTCACAGTAGCTTTTCCTGTAACTGAATATTTCCATCTCAATCACTTCTTTTTAGAATTTAAAATCATTCATCCACTTGCCCCAGCAACCCTTTCACTCAGAGACTTTCCTCCTCACTACAATTTTGACTTCTGGAATACAATAGCTCTTTTCATTGCAGCAGCCTGAACTCCTGTTCTGTACAGACTTTTTCCACGTGTCCTGTGTGAGCTCTCATTTCAACCCTTAGCTACAAATACTTTCCACCACTGTTCTAAATTGCCCTATCTTTTACTTCTTTTTTTAATACCAGTTGGCTTCCTCCAAACCAGCAAAGCATTATGGAATATCATTTGTATAAAAGATGATTGTTCCTTTAAGTTATGCTCAATTTTTGCTTGGTTCAGGGTGGGGGTATTTTATGCCCCCGGAGCTCATGATCTGAGGATGGATGTAGTTTAAGGGAGAGAAAGAGAACCAGGCACACAGCCAGTTTTAGCCTACTTTTTGAGAGCAGGCAGCAGTACTTTATGCCAAGTTTTTGGACTAACTCCCCATCAAATATGAATAGGATCAGACTTTTCACTCTAGCGAATTTCAGTGAGGTATATTTGCTACCAAATAATAAGTACTTGCTGCACCTAATATCTCAGTTAGAAAATAATCTTCTACTTTCTCAGTCTTTGAAGCCCCTTCCTGGGCAGAGTATATTCAAATCAATTCATTGTAAGTAATACAGTACAAAGGAGTTTTTAAGATGTGGGTGGAAGTTGGGCCATTTATATAGAGGCCTATATGTGGTAGGGCTCACGGGCAACAGGCAGAGTTGTTGATCAACAACCTGACAAAGCTGGAAGCATTGGCAGAGTGAGAGAAGCCATGGGGGCGAGGAGGACTCAGAGTCCAGCAATGGGGAGAAGTAGGGAAGGGAAGAGTTATGCAGAGCTTTGAAGAGAGTGACAGGAAGGTTTAATGTGAGGCACTGTTGAATCAGGAGCCAACAGCCATCTTCTGTTGAATGAGGTTGTATTGCACTTTCTCTCCGTTTTCAGCAAAAATTGTCACAGTTTATCCCTGCCACTGCAGTGCTATAAAAAGTTAAATAGTTACCTAAACACAGAGGGAGGGGAGGGAGGGAAGTTAGACAGTTTTAGAAATCCACTGTTATAAAACCAGCAGAAACTGTGCTGGAGAGAGAGCCTAAAGCGGAGATTGTTCCCAGTGCCCCAAAAGCTTCCACCTGTGTCATCCTGTCCCACCTGGATGCTTCCTCCCCAACTTAAACAGAGCCATTATAGGATTATATATCGTCCCAGTGCCTGCATTGAAAGGTTCATTTTGCTAGCACGGCATCATCATCCTCCTGTCAGCTGTTTAGCAGCACAGTGTATCAGTCAGATGCATCATTGGAAGGGAGACGATTTGAGGATAATGTATGTAATAGATAATACAACTGCAAAACTGTTGGGGCTTAATTATGGAATGCAAGCAATCACTGCCTCCGCACCACAACCACCTGGGAACACAGAGAAATGAATTATTTTCCATGTGCACGTCATATTGATGACTCTTTTCTATTGACACTCTTGATACTGGCAGTAAATTAGATTAGACAGAAGGGGATTTTTCCCATTTCAGTCCATGCTAACAGAGAGGTAATTTTAAGTCTCTGCATATTTACTGAGTAAACTTCAATCTGGCAGCGTTGAACAAAGGAGAGGAAGAGAGGAACGAAGCTTTTTTTAAATGCCACTGCCTTCCTTGTGCAACAGACTGTTAAATCCTATTAGCAAAGATTCCCCAGGAGTAGCTACAATAAGTGAGGGATGTTGTACTCTTGATTGCTGTGATGCTTAAATATCCAAACATTTGGTTTGAGGACAATGTTTTAACTTTTTTGGATAAAATCAGTGGGAACACAAACTGTACTGCCTTTGGGGCCTCTGAATCCACCGGGTCAGCCCAAATCCTTCAGGAGAGTTTGGAAGCTCTTGTGGTCTCAGAGCCTCATCCAAACATCAGAGATGTCAGTGAAGAGTGTCACCTGAGCAGGCTTTCAACAAGGCTCTCCACACTTGGTTGCCTCATTATTTTACTTGTAGAGAGATGGCAAGTTGCTGACACAGGGACACCGGGTAAAGGGAGACTCTGTGCACAAGGCATTATGATTCTAGTGTTGGTACATGCGCGAAGAAAATCATGTCTCATTTCTGATTGCTTCTGCAGAGCTGGCATACACCTATATTTTTCAGGACTTTCTGTTTTGGAGGCCTTTTTACTTGTAAACAAGGAGTCACACAAGGAAATTTTTTATTCAAATCTTATCCTGTTTCAAGCATGACCTGAGATGTTCTGTTTTAGTACAGATTTAAATTAAACATTTTTCAAAGGAACAGTTTGGCTTTAGCTCCATTTCAAGGGGAAAAGGGGAAAACAAAGAAAACCAAAGTGATTCAGTTTCAAAAAAGATTTCATACTGAAAAATTCAGTTCAGCTCAATAAAAAATATGTCTTTAAAACAGGTTTTCATTTGGGTTCAAGCTGAAGTCAACTCTCTGCTTCTAAATTCCATTTATCTTAAGAGGGAGGCATTCATAAGTAGTAAATAAGAGATAGTGTGTAACAGTCACTCTAGACATAAAACTCCACTTCAGCATCATAGGGACAGTAACAGCTAACATACTCATCGAAATGAGGATATTGAAGCAGCTCTTAATTTTCCTGAAATTATAAAGACTCCTTTTTATAAAAATGCACACAAATGAAAGACAACAATTGAGCATGATTATTTTCCAATAGTTATTCATTTAAAACAAGCATGACACCTAATGACATTGTGTTGGAAGAGCCTAACTAAATTGTTTGAAAAGATGAAGTTCTGCTTACTGAGACAGGTTTTATTTGGTGGTCTCTCATCTTGATACTGATTTAGCTCAACCTGGCTTAGTTTAGAAGAGCTGCCAAAACTCACAGTTTGGCAGTGACATTACTGCAAGTGTTTGATAAATTCTGCTTCTTTTACCTTACGCCTTCTGACTTCCCATAACTCATTGACTGTTTCTACTAATGTGGCTAGTTTGAAGGTTAAGTATTTTACAATAATGGATGTGAATGAAAGAAAAGATCAAATACAGATTACCTGCAAATAAAAAATAAACAGTAGTCAGGCAAGGGCCTGAGGGAGAAGAGAGAGAGAGACTGTTCTGCTGTATTAGAAGAAACCTATATAATTTACCCAAACTATATTTCACAAAATCATAGAATGGTTTGGGTTGGAAGGGACTTTTCAAAGGTCATCCAGTCCAACCTCCCTGCCCTGAGCAGGGACATCTTCAACTACATCAGGTTGCTCAGAGCCCCGTCCAACCTGACCTGGGATGTTTCCAGGGATGGGGCTTCTACCACCTCTCTGGGTAACCTGGGCCAGTGTCTCACCACCCTCATTGTGAAAAATTTCTTCCTTAGATCTAGTCTAAATCTGCCCTCTTTCAGTTTAAAACCATCACCCCTTGTCCTATCGCAACAGGCCCTGCTAAAATGTCTGTCCCCATCTTTTTTAGAAGCCCCCTATAAATACTGAAAGGCTGCAATAAGGTCTCCCCGGAGCCTTCTTTTCTCCAGGTTGACCAACCCCAACTCCCTCAGCCTGTCCTCACAGGAGAGGTGTTCTATCCCTCGGATCATTTTTGTGGCCTCCTCTGGACCTTCTCCAACAGGTCCCTGTATTTCTTGTGCTGGAGTCTCCAAAGCTCAATGCAATACACAAGGTGGGGTCTCACAAGAGTGGAATCTCCCTTGACCTGCTGGCCACTCTTCTTTTGATGCAGCCCAGGATACAGTTGGCCTTCTGGTCTGCAAGCGCACATAGCCTGTTCATGTCCAGTTTTTCATCTACAAGTACCCCCAAGTCCTTCTCGGCAGGACTGCTCTCCATCCCCTGAGTTCCCAGGCGGTATTGATATTGGGGATTGCCCTGACCCTGGTGCAGGACCTTGCACTTGCCCTTGTTAAACGTCATGGAGTTCACATAGGCCCACTTCTCAAGCCTCTCAAGATCCCTCTGGATGGCAACCCTTCCCTCAAGAGAATCAACCGCACCACTCAGCTTGGTGTCATCTGCAAACTTGCTGAGGTTTGAGGAATTGAAGAAATTCACTGAAGATATTAAATAGTATCAGTCCCAATATGGACCCCTGAGGGGCACCACTCACTACTGGTTTCAATGTGGACGTTGAGCCATTGACTATGGACTTTCAGATGCCGCCATCCAGCCAATTCCTTATCCATCTAACAATCCATCCATCAAACCCGTATCTCTCTAATTTAGAGGTAAGAAAGTTTTATTTCAGTTCTACCTCTTTGGTTCCCGCATCACTGATTCTTCCACCCTGGTTTGAATTTTGTTTTCCAGACTGGCAAATGACACAAACCAGGTACATTCTTCCCATGACATCTATATTGTTTAAAGATTCTCTGCTCACTGCCTGATCCATTCTATTTTCTTGTTTAGCACAACAGGTTTCAATATATGTTCTGATGTTGTCAGTTCCTTCTCCTTGCATCCTTACCTCTGTGGTTTGTCATGGCTGAGTGGCACGCCAAAGTGCATCAAGTCATCAAACAATAAAAATGAAACTGTGGCAATATTTCAATATCCTGTTTGTTTTGAGAAAACATAGATCAAGATTCAGCCTTTATCCTAACTTAGCCACTGAGTCTATGCAGCATGTTCACCTTGTGTTATCTTTCAAAAATGAGTTGACAGGTTATTTATCTCAAGTCTAGTATGATCAAAATTATACTTAGCTCCTGTAGTATACAGCCACAATCAAAATAACCACTTGCAGACATTGTTTTCCTATGTATGCTTTCGTAAGTGTAGTTCTCAAGCAATGTTTCCATGTATGACACTTTCCAGTATTTTACAGACACTAGTAGTGTCTTTGTACCCAATTGCCCATTCAGTTTTCTTCACAAAGCATACTGGTAGCTGTAATTAGTAAATTTTATTTACAGCCTGACAGGAGATCCACCTACTTGGCCATCTATAGTCAAAAGATACCAGCACCTCTGAAGATAGGCATATGCAAGAAAGACCCTTAGGAAGAAAAGTGAGTACATAATATCTTCATTATATATCAATATTATGAGCGATAGAAAGTGCTCAAGGGGCAAGGTTTGAACCTGAGCAGAATCCCAAACACAAAACGAGTCTCTAGAGAAATGTTTATCTCCAAAGGCAAAAAAGATCAAGACCCCCATCAGTGAAAGCAGTTCTGAATACTAGAGCCTTGCCAAAAGATTTCAACACAGCTGGGAGAGCTGAGCAAGTGGGCTGAAACAGACTGAATTCCTTCAAGGTGAATAAATGTACAGAGTCATAGAAGGACAACCTCATTTCCTACATTGTTGCTGTGTAAAATATGAATTGCAACAGTACATACATCTTCTACTTTTACCATAATATCTGTCTGGGCTTGAGTGCTTGTAAGAACCAAGCTAGCCAGAGAGAGTGTTCCAAAGGGATCAGCACAGGACAGACATGGACCTGTTGGAACGGGTCCAGAAGAGGCCACAAAAATGATCAAAGGGTGGGAACACCACTCCTCTGAGGATAGGCTGAGAGAGTTGGGGTTGTTCATCCTGGAGAAGAGAAGGCTCGGGGGAGACCTTCTTGCAGCCTTCCAGTACTTAAAGGTGGCTTATAAGAAAGATGGAGACAGACTTTTTAGCAGAGTCTGTTGCGATTGGACAAGGGGTAACAGTTTTAAACTGTAAGATTTAGACTATATCTAAGGAAGAAATTTTTCACAATGAGGGTGGTGAAACACTTGGCCCAGGTTTCCCAGAGAGGTGGTAGATGCCCCATCCCTGGAAACATTGATGGTCAGGTTGGACGGGGCTCTGAGCAAGCTGATGTAGTTGAAGATGTCCATACTCATGGCAGCGAGGTTGGACTAGATGACTTTAAAGGTCCCTTCCAACTTAAACTATTCTATGATTCTATGATTCTGTCATCTGCAAAACCAGAAACAGGGTGAATCGTTCACCCTGTACCAGATCAAGGGAAATCCTGAAGTCAGAGGTATGCTCCTCCACTAGGCTGTGTAAGCTGGGTCCCAACTTTGGTGAGACGATATTAGCCAGGGCATGGGACAACCGGTCCCAGAGCTCCTCTGAATGTTGTGACAGTCCCTTTGTTTAAACAGGAATGATTCAAATGTGTCTTTGTAAAGTCTTCAGCGTCGTCTGGAGATGTTGCTTATTTTTTGTGTATGCCTCAGTTGAATTCTCATACTAGAAAACAGCTATAGAGAGAAAGCAAAATGTCTGTGCTATAACCTGGCTCGCAGCCCTCTGCCTTGTTACAGCCCTCAGGAGTTTCCGAGCATTGCAACAGATCATCTTCTAGTGGTTTCGTAGCACTGGCAAATGCCCATCAAGGACATGCTTCAGACAGTGAAGGTCTAGTAAATTAAGGCAGATTTGAAACACGTTCTCTAGAGCTTATGAGTTACTGCTTTTTATTTTAAAAATACTATACACTTCATTGCAGTCCTCTAATAACACACACAAAAAAAAAAAAATCAGGCAAATCAACCCCTAATTTGCTGGAATTATGCCAGTAATTAATCTGTTCAACTACTGGGACTGAAAGAACAGATGGAAAAACACATCCCTTTTCACCTGAAATAGCAGTGTTCTATCCTGAGTTCACAAGTCTCTAACGGCTCTGTAATATTATTTTACAATTTAGTCATGACAGCTGTAACTCTAGCCACTGTAACTGACCTCTTCCATAACATGCGATGATTATGATGCTTAAGTCTTTTCGATATTTGGATCCAAAAAAAGAGAGAAAAGAGAAAAGAGAAAGGAGAATCGGAGACAGCTGTGACTGTTTAACCTGGAGAGGAGAAGGCTTCTGATTGATGTACATAAATACCTGAAGGGAGGATGCAAAGAAGAAGGCTCTTTCCATTGGTGCCCCGTGCCAGACCCAGGGGCAATGGGCACAAACTGAAACACAGGAGGTGCCCTCTGAACATCAGGAAACACTTTTTTCTGTGAGGGTAACCGAGCACTAACACGGGTTGCCCAGGGACATTGTGGAGTCTACCTCCTTGGAGATCTTCAAAAGCCACCTGGACCTTTGCTATCCTGGGCAACTAGTTCTTGGTGGCCCTGCTTGAGCAGGTGGGTTGGACCAGGTGACATCCAAGGCTCCTTTCCAACATTCATGATTCTGTGAGAAAAGAGAGAAAGGTGAAAATAGAAAGAAGAGAGAAAGGAAAAAGAAGAAAAAGAGAAGGAAGGAAGGAAGGAAGGAAGGAAGGAAGGAAGGAAGGAAGGAAGGAAGGAAGGAAGGAAGGAAGGAAGGAAGGAAGGAAGGAAGGAAGGAAGGAAGGAAGGAAGGAAGGAAGGAAGGAAGGAAGGAACTAGTTTGTAAAGGCACAATCAAGAACAAATGCTCAGCTGGTCTAAATCAGTCAGAAGAACTTGTCTAATGATGCCTATTTATTTTCTCTGCAGCAAACACATTCCCTGTCACATCATGTGGGAGCTCCCACACAGTTTCCCATTTCTGCTATTCTGATCAAGGATGTATCTGTCTTTGCTTATACCAGGTGATGACTGCCCTCAAGGTGCTAAGCAACTGAAGAGGAAACAAATGATTAAACACATCTGCTGAAGTAAAAACCAGATATTACAGTTAGGAGCATCTGACCATCTCATAGCAGGTAATACATACAAACCATTAAAAACTCGGGCTAGTGCCTAAACCAGCTGACCTCTGTTTCACTTGTTCTCTCAAAAATTAAAGCTTACATCATGCAAACTAAAAATTCATCACCTACCATTTAAAACCTTATTATTTTATTCTGATTCATACTTGATCAATAAAATAAAAAGTACATTAACAATGAAAAAATACAGAAATATCTATTAATTTCCTATTAACTACAGTTCCTTTCTACCATCACTGCTGTAGGAAGGTACATCAAATTGCAGCCTACTCCTGATGAACAAAGTATTAGGAACACAAGAGAAATATAGAAAAGCACCTGATCATTAAACCATGACCATTAAGAACTATTAATGCCATAATGAACCATCCTCCTTGGCATTAAAGAACAATATGTATGTTAATTCAGCTATCCAAAGTTATTATGCTAAAAGCTATGCATGGTCGAGTTCTTTATATAAGAAAAAACACTATTGGTTTTGGTGGATTTTGGAATGCTAGCTACAAAATTAGGACATTTTTAATCCATTGGTCCACATTTGTTGCCTCCAAGCTTCTTAAAAAAGAATATGTTTGGTCAGATGGTGTTCTATTTATTTCCAAAATATTTCAGAATACTAGGAAAATTCCAAGGAACTGGGGTAAAATGCATATGATCCGATATCTTAAAAGAAAAATGTGGGTAATTAAAAGACTAAATTTCTGTCTGACATCTATCCTGGGGGGAAAAAAAAAATTGCCTGCCTAATATGAAAATTGCTTAATAAGGAATTAAAGATGGCAATATGTAAATCAGAATTCAAGTGTAAGAACAAATCTTGCTAAAATAGTGTAGTGTATTTTCTCCTGAGACTGCAGGCTTGGATGAAAAAGACAATGATGTCAAAACAGTAGAAATCACTATGGTATTTGACTTTACACCAGAACAACTTGTACAAGGACCAGGAGGATACAAAATGAATATGTAGATGTTGAACTTTTTACAACTGGTTGACTGATAGTCTTTGACACGTAATTGCAAACAGAGTGTATATTTAGTTGGGTTTCCAAGCAGACAATACTGAAAAGAGAGGTAACTGAGACATACCTAATAAAGTAGACACACAAAAAGTATGCTTTTATCAACTGTCAAATTATACAGGAAGGAATAAAGAATAATGTATTAGCCCCTTCCTTCTTGGAAATTAGTCACTTTGGAAAAAATCATGACTCCTGAATATAACATAGTCAGAAGGGCTAATATGACTCCTGGATACATAAATGTGTTCAAAAAATGTGTAGACGTGTCACTTCAGGACATGGTTTGTGGGCATGGTGGTGTTGGGTTGACCATTGGCCTTGATGATCTTAGAGTTCCTTTCCAATCTTAATTATTCTATGATTCTATGAAATTTGGGTATTTCTGAGTGTATGAACAGAAATTATATAGCCTCTCAATTTGATGAGGTAACACAGCTGTAGGATTACTCCTAGTTCCGATCTCTACACTCCAGGATGGGTATCAAAATATTAGGAAGATAACATGGATAACTTAAGATGCCCACTAGTTATCATACACAGAATTGAAAAATTAATTAAACATTCCTCTATCTCACATTCCTCTCTAATCACACAGAAAGATCTAGCCTAGTCTAGACAAGCTCAGACAAGAAATAAGTCATGAACTTTCAACAGGTAAGGTAATTAACCATCAGAACAATTTTCCAGCAGCTATGATGGATTTTTCTATCACTGGAAAATTTTAAATCAGTATTGGATTTTTTTCTGAAAGTTACATCGCAACTCAAGGAGAGATAATGGGCTTGAAAAAAGAATCAGTTAAAGTCCTGTGGCTTGGTCTCTGCACTTCACACTGAACAATTGCTATAGATCCTTCTGGCTTTAAAAGCTGCTACGCTAGGAAAATAGCAACACATGTGACAGTCATAACTGGGATTTGAGGATTTAAGCATTTTTCTGCTTAACACTTGAGTGGATGACTTGGGTGTCCTTGTTGTGGTCAGAGTACCTGATGAAACAGGGACTTGTAACTTCTGTCATTTTTACTGTTGCCAGTATGTGTATATTATATCGATGTATCACTGTTTGTGCCTATTTTACATCAGCAACCTGAAGCTGAAACTTTTAGAAAGGCTGGAAAGTAGATTCCTTAGCTTTGCAGAGAATCTTGAGTATAATGTGATCATGGTCCTTCAGTTTCACATTGAAAGTTCTCAAAATGGGCTAGGGAAAGCTTAACCATCTGTTCAAGCTTTCTCTGTCATAGACTGACATTTGCTAAAGGCAGCTCCGCAACAGCTCCCTTCTGTCCAGTCATTACAGCTCTGAGCCAACCAAACCTTGTGAAACCCGGTTCCTTAACCAATCTTGGTTAGGTGGTAACCTAATTCGGATCTCTTTTCCCAAGTATCCACTTCTGGTTTAAATAAACATCCTCTCAGGCCTTAAGCAAAAAGTCATTGTATATCTCCTGCTACAAATACCCAGCTGTTTATCTAAGCTCATTTCACACATCTTTTACCTGCTTGTATTCTCTGTTGAAGCAGTAAGGTCTTGGCTATAAAGACCAATTAATCAATAAACCAGTGCAGAATATCTTATTGTGAGAATCCTGATTTAATTGTTACTATAGTGCCATGCATCAATAAGATAACAACTCATGAAGTTCACAGAACTCACACTGTGAGAGATAATGCAGAGCACATTAAAATGTCTTTTTTTTCATGTATTCATTTAAATCATATACACCCACTCTGAAGCTTAATTTTTACTCTGTCAGAGGTCTTTTATTATGTTATTATGATCACATGTAGCAGCAAGAAATAAGTGATGGAAATCTATCCATAATGCATATTAGTCAAAGGTTTTCTAAGTTCATTGAAAACTCCATCTGCTTCCACAAGTTTACAGTGCCTCCACACTTAAGTCTTTATCGAAGTATCCTTGACACAGGCAGTTTCAGGATGACCGGTCAGGCTTAGTCGCACTTTGCTGTACCTCTGCTCTACAGCACTTAATATATTCTAAAAAGTCAAGAATATGACAAATAGTAATTATTGAACACCAGCCTAGGTGCAAAAAAAAAAAAAAAGCAAGCTTCATAGAGATTAATAAAACTACAAGGGTAATAAAGCAAGACCTTTCAACTCATGGAAAAAATAATCCCTTTTATAAGATTTCTGATATTTAGGGTTATTGAAGCTGAAATTACTTTGTCTTAGTTATTGATTTCCAAATCTACATTATTATTGCTCTTTAAACATTGCAAAGTCATACTGTGCTTTGCTGCAGATTCTAAACCAACACGCAGTAGAAAGACCACTTGAGTCCCAAAGCCAAGAAATACTGTACGATACCAGGGAATGGTTTTAAAGTAAAAGAGGGTAGATTTAGAATAGATATAAGGAAGACATTTTTTACAATGAGGGCAGTGAAACACTGGCACAAGTTGCCCAGAGAGGTGGTAGATGCCCCATCCCTGGTAACATTCAAGGTCAGGTTGGACGGGGCTCTGAGCAACCTGATGTAGTTGAAGATGTCCCTGCTCACTGCAGCGGGGTTGGACTAGATGATCTTTAAAGGTCCCTTCCAACCTAAACTATTCTATGATTCTATGATTCTATTATTCTATGATTCCATGATTCTACAATTCTATGATTCTATGATTCTGTTATCATGTGAGGTCTTTTTTTCACCTTCAGCTGCCACATGAAACTTCTGTTTAAACCTTTTTCTTCATCAAAAGTAAAATTACATACCACCTACCTCCCTTCCTCCCTCCAGCTTGTTATTCAGTGATTTGCAGCAGTCTTTGTAGACAATTATTTCTTCCGTTGTATTAATCAGTAGGAGCAGACTGACTCACTCCACCGCAGAACATGAAAGTCCTGCTAAGTCATCTGCCCTTCCCTCCACTGGAGCAGGAGATACAAGCTGATGCTCAATGCAGTCAATGCTCAAATATCTCTACCTACTCTTTTTCAGCGTAATAGAGAAGTTATCAGGGAAGTCTCTCCTTAACCGGTGATTTAGAAGTTTTTTTTTTCACTTCAGAAGTGTGTAGATAAAGAAATAATCTGCCCAATAAACATTTCAGGGAACCATTATTTCAAGTAGATGAAAACTACACTGTTGAAAGACCTTAGAAGGGTCAGAGTAGTCTAAAGACAACTTTGGTCTGTCTTCCTAGCATAATGAGAGCGAGGCCTAGATATCAAAAAACATCATGATGTCCATTATCACCTGCTCCTCAAAAAGCCAGAGGTCCCAGTCTGACATGGTAACATGACGTAGGTGTGTGCCATGATGCCCGTTGGGAACAGGGAGCTACACCAACATCCTACACACATACACACACGGGGAACCCACCACAGAGAGTGAAAACTGCAAACTAGCATCAATCACTTGCTTTTGTACAGAAAGCAAGAGTTTGCCATCTCCAAGACAAGACTGCATGAAATTCCAGCTGTGTTGCACTCTGCACATCATCTCTCCCTATCGCCCTTCAAACTCGAGAAGAAAGGAGATTTTTCTTTGTTCTCCGTCAAGAGCTACTGTCTTGCTTAAACAGCTCCTGCACCCTCTCCTGAACACAGCTGCACTTGGACAGCAGGCAAAGGGAGATTGATTTTCCAAGAATGCCTCTGAAAGGAGACCTTTTGGCCATAAGGGACATGGAAAGAGTCTAATAATTATTATGGTCTTTTCAGCAGTCATTACACAGGTCCAGAGAAGAGAAGGAACTGTGTGGGATATCTAATGTAGTAGAAAAAAACCCAAAGCCATTACTGATATCTTAATATCTGTGCAGTATTTAGCAGAAGAGTCTTACCACGCTTCACCCTCTCAGTCAGGGGAAATTACAATGCCATATGAATAATAGATGAAGTGCTATTTTGATGATGTAAATTAGTATTAATGCAGAAGATTATTTTAATAGTGTGCATAAATGGAATTTTCAGTGCTGACAGGAACCCTAATTAAATCTGATTCTTTCAAATATTCGCTGCTATGCCACTCAGCATTTTGGCAGGGGGGGAGGCTGTTTGTTTTCTCTAACACTTATTTCTGTCTCCTCTTTAAATCCTTTATTGTTATATTTAGTCACTACAATCAAAAAGTAAAATAAAAACCTAATGATGAGGTCAAACAAGAAGACTTTTAATAATGCAGAGCACACTGCACCACAAGGAAAACATGCCAACACCTAGGGAGAGTCATACTGGGGACAGGCATGCTTTAACGCTAGGAAGCTGGAGAAACTACTTTCCATTGCTCTTGCTTGCTTTCCTGTAACAAAACCTTGGAATTTCATCAGCACAGGACAGCCAAGAACACTAGTCCTGCAGAAAGCAGAAGGGATTTTCCTGCCTTGATCTTAGTTTTGCCTGTTGCATACAGGAGGGTCACACTTGTACAGTGGTATGCATTCACCGTTACCATGTAATTGTTGCACTGCTCAGATCTGACTCAGGAAAAGCAGGCAGCCGTATAACATCGTTCAAGGCTCTTTGTCCCACTGCAATTTCCCATTCAACATGCATCTACCTGAATACCCATTCGCATAATTCTGGCCAACCTATTTGGCCTGTCCTCTGCAAGTTCAAGTGCTTCTAAATCACATTTTCTAATCCACATCCAGGAAAAGAATTATATCAATGAGATCACGGAGGAATACTTAGGACAGTGAAGAGCATGGCCAGCCTGTTTGCATTGCAGAAAGTGCAAAGCCAGGAAGATGCTATGATAATTTGATAACTCTTCTCAAGCTCCACTTCTCCTACTTCATAAGGGGTGTGGGATCAAGATGAATCAATAAAAGGTGTTTACTTACCTGAAAAGCAATTTTTTTTTTTTTCCCTAGAATAAATGAGTGTGGATCAACACTTCACCAGCTTCCAGGACAAGCCCAGGCAGCTCTACCTGACTTCCTCTCTCTGAACAGGCA
Source organism: Phaethon aethereus (assembly GCF_964289735.1). NCBI lineage: Eukaryota > Metazoa > Chordata > Aves > Phaethontiformes > Phaethontidae > Phaethon > Phaethon aethereus. Next base: position 5,761,430 of record NC_138582.1, on the reverse strand, counting down.
GAGCAGCTGAATCAGCCCTGCTACAAAAAGACCACATCAATTATTGATAATGACAACAGCAGTAATGTTGTGTGTGGGCTATATTCACTGCAATTTTTGGGGGGCAGTGGCTATGTTTTAGTACATTCTTTATGGCATGGCTAACACATTCTGAGGTGTTACACAGTACTAGATTACATGGAACCTCGCCTTTCAACAATTGTTGCTTGCTCTTCCTTGGAGACAGAGTATTCAGACAAAGGAATAATCTCCCAGGTTACGTTCCCAGTGCTCAACTGTTCCAGACACTGCATGATAATAAAATATCCATCATTATACATTCACCTTCTGCAATGTGTCTTTATGCTATAGCGTGAAGAAAATACACTTGACCAATCCTGACCAAAAGCAGCCAGCTAGCTCCACTCTTGCAGAAAATTAGAATTGTAGTCAATGCTCCTACTCTTCCTCTTTGAGAAACATCACAAGACCTATTTTACCAGAGCTAGGATTAATATTTTGGTTCTCTGGTGAGATCCTGATGTCTTGTGGCCAAGAGTAGCTCCACCAAAATCAATAAAAGAAATAAGGGGGAAAAAAATTAAGATCTGGAAGGAAAAATCCAGGAAACATGCAAAAATCCGGTAGTGAAAATAAGTTCCCTGTAGTTGCAAGAACAGTAGGGGTCCTTGAAATACATCAATGTCTTAGCTCTACATGAGCTGGAAGTAGAGTGCAGCGCCTGGAGGCTACTCTACCTTAGAGCAGGGGCCAGGCACTGCCCTCCACAGACTCTACTCAAAGGTGGTTTAAAGCTCTGATTGTATCTACAGCCCCACAGAGGTAAGGTACAATACTACTGTACAGCACGTCATGTGCTAGTCATTGGAGCAATATTTATGCCCATGTACTGTGATAGGAAGCATAATAAACAATGACAAAATATCAACGGCATATTCATCTGAAGAATCATCATTTGTTTTTTATGATGGGGCTGCTTCATAATTTACTGCAAAGTTGCTTTGTGCTGTAGAATGCATTATCCAATAGGTTTTAATGTATGGTCATGATACATTATCGCAGCACTGCAGTTAAGCTCAGGTGTTTATTAATGAGACATTTTTAATCTGGTACAGCTCGTAAAGGAGAAGCCAGGAGTGACTAACACATTTTGGTAGAAATTTGAGTAAATGGAATACTTACATGGGAACAATAGATGTTGTCAAACTGGAGGGACCATTGACAACAGACTGTGGAGCCTTTGCATTCAGGAGACTGAGTCTTTTTTCAGGCTGTTTGGCTTTTGTTCTGGTGATATTGATACAGATATGAATGCCTGTTTATGGGAAAAAAGTAGATTTTTGAGTCAGTCCCCTGGACAAAGAAGGTCAGAAGGAGCTTTTTGCTGTCCTCCAGGGGCTTTCAATAACATCCTCTCCCAGATACAGGTAGACATTACCATCCCTGCAAGACCAAGCTTCCCCCTCTGTAGATGCTACTGGTTCCTCAGAACTGTCAGCAGAGCAGATGGTATCCGTGTACCTCAACCTACCTCAGCAAAAATGAGCTGGTTTAACAAAGACCTATTGTTCTAAAAAATTTAGATAGCTACACCTCCAGCCCATGAGAAAGAGCAAAAGGGTACGGGTACAGCCACTGTGATCACAATCTAGTCACATCTGTTTATCCTCCTAGATCACATTTTGCTGCTAAAGAGAACATCATAACGGGAGGTTAAAATAATATGAAGCTAATAATAAACTCATTTTTACATAATTTTAATAACACTATATTTAAAAATACAGTGCAGTCATAGACCTAAAGGTATATTATTGCCACCAGTGTCATAAAGATTGCTCTCAGAGAAGTAATAATGAGAACTCCAGCACTGCATATTTTCAGCAAACTTTCAGGATATGTAATGTGTCACTGCTACTTGTCTGCATTCATTAAAGAGGTCATCTGACAAGACAGACCTGAACTTGGACTTCAATATTTTCATCATGGAAATTTCAGCTTCAGATGTGTTATCCTGAAACATGCACTTAATCAAAAGGGAACTCCACTCAAAGAAAGCTGCGTTTTTTTCCCGTAATGGCTAAAAATATGGTTGACGTGGCCGTGCATTTAATTGCACATTTGCAAGGTTATAATTTCCATTCCAGGTCACTGACATTTACTTTCAAGACACTTCCAATCTGATTAGAAATTCTGCATATAAATCTAGCAACCAAGAAGCTAGTGAAGAGGTGAGTATGTAGCAGCTGAACACAGAAAGCCACATCTCAAAATCCTCCTTAGCATTTTCCAAATACTCTGACTACATTACATTAGGAAAGTTTATTTCTTCTCTGACTTTCTTTTGAAATGTAGAGAAAAGAAGTCTGTGTTGAACTAGGTTATCTAAGCTCGAGCTCCATTCTGAAAGCACTTATTGATGAAATAATTGGTGTCGGTTTTCCCTTCACCTTGAGTTTCAAGATTAAGGTCTTTAAGTTTGGATGTCAGCTCAACAGTGAAAGCCAAACCAGACAGCTGTGGAGGACCACGGAATTCTTTATACTGCCTACCTCTCCCATCCAAGAAGTGGCATATTTCTGGAAAAAGATTTTGCAATCTTTTCAGTGTTTTTCCTTATCTGTTTCATTATTGTGTGGAGAAGGTAGGCAGCTGTAATGTGCACTATTAAAAGATTGTTTTAAAAATGTAAGTAACGGAATCTGACAGGCATGAAATTTGCTGTCCTCAGGATGGTCTGTGCTACCAAAGGACTGCTGATAACTTTAGCAGGGACTTACAGGCCCTGGAAAGGTAACTCTTTCCTGTGCAGTAGATTGGTACCATCACTGAGGCAAGGGAAAACCACCAGCTGCTGTTACTGAAACAAGTTATGGAATAAGCACTTCCATGTCTTTCATCTACCTTATGAATAGCAGGAAAATGTTTCCCCCCAGTGTTTTCTTTTGTTAGAGTTTTAAGCACTTCTCCTTTGAAACCGTGCTCTATGGACATCATTCAGATGAGTACTGGGCTGTGTCGACAACAGCTGCTGGCTCATTTAAGAGGAAGACAGTGAGAGAGCATGATTCCAACTTTTGTTCAATTTCCCCTCAGGTTTTCCTATTACAACTTCAATTTCCCTTGCTGCCACACTCTTAGAAATCTGGATACCATGCATAACATTCAGAATATAGATTTATAGTTACCAGAAAATAAGTTTGCACTTGCAAGGTGACTCTATTCTACCAGCTCAACATCTTCATTGCATTTCTTTCTGGCACAGATTTCTGGTGCAAGACAAAACTGTTGCAGCTTCAGGTTTAATCCCAAACATGTGAGTACGACCAACGTCAACCTCAGACCAGGGGGTATATCATTTCTTCCACACTGGCTGGCCTCACGTCTGCGTTGTTCGGAAGGCTCAAGTGTGTTGAAAGGAAGGTTCTCTCCAGCCCTTGCTCTGTTCACGTCACATTAGAAAATCCTTGATTAAAAGTATGTAAACAGAGGTAGGACTATGACTCCTTTGTTTAACTTTGATTCCAATGACTCTTTTATCTTTGACAGAACAGCAAACTAGCTTCAGTAAAAGATATGGCTAAGATTTTCTTTTCAGTGATGTGATATTTGAAGATGGGGAAGGCCTAGAGGCAACACGGACAGTGGTCTGGATAAGGTTCTAAACACTAGTTCATTACATACACATTCATCATAGTATCACCTTCAAAGAGAGAAAAACCTTGCAACCTTTCTCTCAGCCAGAGACCCCAAGGGGATGGAGTCTCTAAGCTACGTGCTTGATTCAGACATATGCACTCTACAGAACACACTCCTCTTCTCAAACCTCAAACACTACAGAATCGCAGAATCACTAAGGTTGGAAAGGACCTTCAAGATCATCAAGTCCCACCGTTAACCCAATGCCACCACGTCCCCTAAGCCATGTCCTGAAGCGCCATGCCAAACTACGTGGTGGTTTAATGCCAGGCTGTGTGTGACTGTCTGCCTCATGGGGTAGTAACCTCTCCCCATTGAGTTTGCAGGGATCCTAGATGCCACGTGCTTGCTTTTTCTCACCGTGCAGGGTGGCAGTGCAGGGGGCACAGATATCCAGCTTTTCACCTTCTGACACATAAATTGGAAGTGTTTATGGTGTTTTTCCAGATCTTGCGCTTTGGCTTAATTTTTGCACTTACTGTCAGCAGAATGCTGAACAAGCCTCTGGAAAACCAAAAGGTAGGTAACCTGAACTAGGCACATTGATGGATACTTCAGAGATTACTTGGCCTTAGCTTTCTGTATTTCGAAAATTCAGATAATGATTGTTACTTACCTTGAGGGCATACTGGGAAGCTTAATTCATTAACTGTGCTCATAAAGCAGAGCAGTATCTTTTGGCTCCTAATTTAAATTCAGTAGCCAATGTTAAGTTCCTAAATCAATATGTGGAGATGCGAACAAGAAAGATTTGTCTTTCAAAAGAGTTTGGGTCCATTCATCTTTCAGCAAGAACTCTCCTACTCTATCTACTTTTAATTGACTCAGTTGAGAATTGGGAACCAAACATCTGACCACTATGATCTAAATTTGTGTTTGTTAGAGCAAAAATCCAGCCTAAATAATGTGACTATTATAGTCCCCACAACAGCAGCTATCTATGATTAAAGTGTTATTCTCATTAACTTCATTATAAGCCTCTGCAATCAGAAGGTACTTCACTGATGGGAATTTTCTAAGACTGTCTCTGCCCTGATTAAATGTCTTTCATGCATATTTGCAATTACATTTGAGCGAGTATACACACATATACATGTCCATGCCATACTCTTACCTCTGCAGGACCATGGAGTGGTTTTATCTTCTCATAAGCCAGAAAGTATGTTCTCTTCTTCTTTCCTTTATTTCCTCTCTATTTCATGGAGCATCTGTCCATAGTATACTCATATTATAGGAGGACTGGAAATGATCTGGACCTACATGTCAAATGTAGCTTTCCCCACCCCTCTTATCCTCTCATTTCTTTTTAGATGCCAACTCCATTCCTTTCAACTTCCTTTGAAGCAGCTGATACTTTCAGGTGACACCACTGGTTTGACAAGGAAGCCTGAATCATTGAATATAGTATCATTCTTCAGGACTTCTGCCAGCTGCCTAGAAGCATGATGGAGGAACTATTTCCTTCTTAGCTATAATTTGTCTCCTGGGATGCTTTAGAGAAAGATTTTACCTCTCCCTGAATTGCTGCAGATTGCTACAGACAGGCATAGGTGATAAGTTGTCTCTGTTGGTGAGTCTCACTGACATGCTCACACCCTTGGGGGAGGGCATATGCCCCTCAGATCAGAGTGGTGTAGAGTGCTGGAGCTGGATTTTTGCCTTTTTCTGTAGCATTTTGCACTGCCTGCCTCCTATGAGTACTGGAGGATGTCATTGCAAAGTCCTTGGTCTTCTGTGCATGCCATACTATAGTGGTGGCATTTGATTTTTTGATTATAAGTCTTGGCTGTTTTAAATGGTTTATTGGCCTGTAAAGGCAGGTGGAATAAATGTTTTATAGACCTTTCTATACTACACATTTATTATACACTTGTTTATAATTGTAAGGAATTTAACTTGTTGAACCAAGTAGTCCAGTCCAGTGTTTGTATGTTTGCTTTGGTGTGACCAGTTCTTTAATCAGCCAAACACCTTCAATAGATTTTTCAAATCTCCTTATGCAATCAATTTCTAATTATTGCTGCACTCCTTTGTGTGTAAAGAGTACAACAATCTAGAATAGTCCAAGTTTTAACCACCTGTTGAAGTGGTGAACTTGCAGTACAGTCTGCATTTAGATAAGCCACTTGAGCCCAGTTGAGGAAACAATCCCATTTCAGAGAAGCATTTAAACACATACTCAAGAATAATTGCTTGAGATGACTGGGATTATGGTGGTTGGATTTGCAAGGATTTCCAAGACAAACAGGACACTGGGATAATGCAGTTAAGACTTCCGCGTGTTTACAGTTAACAGAGCACCAGGGAATGCTGTGTTTAGCACTTTGCTTAGATATCTCAAAATGTAGGAAACTAATTAAGCAACCAGGCTTAGATTTACTGTGTGGGAAGGGGAAATCACTGCCTTAGAAAGCCTCCTTACTCCTGGCTGTGGTGCAACCCTAGCTGCTCCTCTGACTCGCTAAATGTGCAGCACATCTAGATCTGGCCTGGCCCAGTGGTCACTTCCATCTGCTTTGTTGTTTTAAGACTCATTCTGAGAGAAGATCTCTGAATTTCTATGGGTTCCTTAATGCTAAAGATCCAACAGTTTGGAGAATGGCCTTACTTTTCCCTCATGTGTGATACCAAGACAAGTCTCTTAGTCTCTTTCATTTCTAATTTCCTATGACATAGACCATAACTCTACCCACCACCAAGCTGTGGCAAAAACAAACTGGTTTCTGAGAGTAAAAGCCACTTCTGTTTCTAAATACTCCCACTCTTTCTAGATTGTGGAGGGGAAATGGTAATGAATATGCCAGGACTTGTCCTTGTTTCCTGCTAGGACTTTTACACTTGTTTTAACGCCTTGTGTTAAGATACTGCGTTAATACCTCGGCAATGCCTGGAGTCTCCAGTGGGAGGTCTGAATCCACAGCGTTATTAAAATAAGCTGTAGTTCACCATAAAACAGAAATTATTAAGGAGCAGACAGGGGACAGGGTTATACGAGCCAGCCTCCAGCCTAACCTTATTTATAATCCTTTAGTGCCAAAACCTTGATCTCAGGAACCTCTTTATCATGCTCCTCTCTTGTCTTCCTCTTGGGTGGTCAACAGCAGAAGCCCAGAGTGCTTCTCTGGGTCAGGTGGTAAGAATATTTCTCAGCAAGGTCTGAAGTCAACAAAAATCCAGAATCACTGGAGCCAAAGCTGTGAAGACCTGTGAAATCTGCTCTTAGCCTAGCTCTGCTAGAGGAAATTATTACCCATCCTTACACCCTGCTTTCTGTCTTGCTTTCCTTTGTTTCCCCAAGCAAAAAAATCAAAGTTCTTCATTTACAACTGTGTAAGTGAGCTGTCTGCAGCACTTTGAGCATAGTACTCTACTGAGTACTCCATGCACTCCTCAACAAAACAGTTTAAAGAAAAGGTCTTGAAAGGCTTTGTATTAGACAAGTGAAGACAAGAGGAACACAACACACTAGAGACACTGATAAACAAACGTCTTATCCGAACATATGTCTGTAACCACTTTCAAATGATTAAAGAATCACAATTTTTTCACTTTGGAAGAATGGAGAAATAAGCGGTGTTTAAATCTTTAAACAGTAAGACCTGTGGTCTCATCCTTTATTGATTCAGGTACTATTTATCTCCTTATATATTTCACTGCAACTAAACAAAAATGGTTCCTATTATATTCTATTCCTTTTAGAAAAAAAATCAAACATATCCTGCCTGGGAAGAAAGCCAAAATGTTGAAAAGATATGATGAATGAGAGTAGACATTAGCTGAAGCAGGAACACAACAAAAAATGCAAGGCATTGGCATGGTATTGCTTTTATTATCACTGCCGAATCTGAAGGCTGCAACTTATTAAAGCATAAGCACTTATTTTTTTCAGCTTAATAGTTAACTCCATATAAACTGAATGGTGGCTATTTTTAATTAAATGTCCACCACTGCCACAACCAGTCCCCAAACAGAGAGGCTAGAAACTACAAAAGGTATCCACAGAGCCTGTTGTTGGTTGGTTCCTGAGATGCACGATGGAGCTGCTCCATACTGGCTCCCAGAGTAGGAAGCCAGCACTTTTTTATTCCCAATGCAAGCAGAAATCTGCAGGCAAGCGAGGGTTATAGAAACCTTTTCCTCAGTGGAGATTTTTCCTGGGTCACAAATCCCCCAAAGCCGTCTCCAAAAGCACAGCGAAGTTTTTTGGTAATGTTTCCACAGACCTTAAGGTATCATTTAATCATCATGCAAACATAGTGAAATGCCCCACCATTTCCTAGACATCCACAGCCATGACATGGGTCCCGTGGAAGATTCATGACCCAAAAGAGATCAGGTGAGATGTGCCAAAAATCTAAGATGGAGCTAAAGTACTTATGTTCATGCAGTGGGCACTAAGTGAATTACAAGTAGAGTCTTGTCACCATCCATTCACACTGTCTCCTAAAACTTGACCGAGAGGATTTGCCAATCCAAATGAAACAGTCAGTCCCTTTCAGCAAGCACCAGTAAACTGAATTTGCTCTGTCCTGCTCACAGTTATCTTGGCATGAATCAGTTTCCAGGCAAAGATGTGTAGCTGTGTTGGTGCAGTGCCACACCCAGGATAGGAAAATCAGTTTCCCAAGAAAGCTGTTAGCATGCTCATAGATCCTGGATCTGGCACTCACCTGACCAGTTTGATGTCCAGGCAACGTGAGCTGGGCTCTCTCTGTACATTACTCCCTGATATTAATATCATCCATTTCCTGTAAGAGATGTATGCCTGGAATTGGGATTAAATTCCTGCTCACTTTTAATCTCAGACCTTCAAGTCTGATCTTGGGTGATACCTGTCAATACCAAGACTTCTGGGAGGACTTATGTGGGTCTGTAGCCACCCAAATCTCTCAAGCTTGCCAAGTGCTCTTTAAAGAGCACTGTACCTCCACATCAACCACAACTGTGCTGGTAGTAGCCTGGGTGTATTTCCTTGCTCTTGCCTTCTGCCCCAGCTCCTTCAAGGAGCTGCTCATTGCTATAATTTCATCTGCCATCTTTATGCAGATAAGACATGTGTTTTCCACTTTGTGCTCTGGGGTGCTGGATGGGTGAAATATTTCTCCTTTTTGAGGAGTGCCTTAACAGCACTATGCTTAGACAGGTTTCTGCAGGCGGGATGTCCCCCCAGGGAAGTCTGTGGAGGAGCCCTCTCTTCAAGAACATTGAGAAATGGAACAGCTGAGACTAAACTACTGGTTTTTTAATAGCATGAGCCTTTGCTCAGAAAGAAAGATTTATATGGATTATAGCTAGAAACAGAGATCTTCCTGAGCTTCTATGGAGCTCAGGGCAGCTCTGCCGCCTCCTCTGCAGTTCCCTCAAAAGAGTGGCAGCAGATCTATCTACCCAAAGTGTTCTACTCAGAAAGTGGGTAAATCCCAACATCAGGTGGATAAATTAATCTTGTATTGGTCTGTAATCTGTTTGTATTAGCACTGAATCTAAAAAGAACACCCACCTGGTGCAGAACTTCTCTTAAGATCTAAACTAGCAACACATGGAGCTCAACACAAGCCACCAAGAAACAATGAAGAGGCTTTAACTTCCCAATGGTTTCACTGAAAGCCCAGAAGCTGCTCCCGTATACCTGTGCAGGATTATTAACAAGGCCAACATTTGTGAGAGCTGTTTTGGCTGATGCGTGAGCTGCAGAATCACTCGCTCTCAGATTGGTGACCAATGTGGCCTACGATAGCAGACTCAGCCCAGGCGCACTTAGCTCACTTGTCTGGGATGCATTTAAAGCTCTTTGTTTTCATTATGAGATGAGGACTTGCCAACCCTAGTACTTCTATGTACTGACAGCTTAACTGCTGATGTCAGATTTTGATGAAAAATTAGTTAATTTATGATTGCATGAAATGTTTGTCAAAAAGACAAAACACTTGGATCTGTTGGCAGTATATAAAACTATAAATACTAGAGAACATCATGGCAAGAGCCAACATTTATAAAAATTATGGTCTGTAATGTTTTCTATAACCTCTTTCATTTGTTTATTATTATTTCGTATCAGGAGGTTTCTAAAACTATACAATCCAGGAAGCCAGAGCACACCTAGAATACAGGTGCACAGCCAGTTTCAGCATGAAAGACTTGGGAAGGGGTGCAAGCAGAGATGGCGGGGAAGCCTGTCATCACATAAATGTCATTCTTGGATTTCTCCATAGTCCCACCACTACTTCTGCCATAGGTGCTGCTCCTTAGATTTCTCCATAGTCCCACCACTATTTCTGCCATAGGTGCTGCTCCTTATCCAGTGACTCTCTGATGTCTTTATGACAGCTACTTGGATAGTAATCATGGAAGAGTTAACACCAGGAAAGTAAAAAGCAAGCTGTCTCTCTCTTAACCTTCTGAAGCTACTCTGGAGAAACAAACCCCTTTGGCTTATTCCCAAGGATCACAGTTGCATTTGGAGGTCCCAGATGATTCCTGATCCATAAGTTCGTCAGGGATCTTGGTACACTGAACAAGGTGGGGACCCTCTATAACCAGCTGTTCATGTTCACTCTCACCCATCTCCTGCTTGCTTTGGATCCCAGATCCCTCCAAGAGGTAGGCTCCTCTTCAGCTGTACTCTCTCCTTGCTATTTGTGTTGCTGATCAAGACTCCACTGCACCAGTCCTCATACAGCTACAGAAGAGGGACCTTGCTGTAGCGAGCCTTACATCTAAAGGCTGGTAAATGAAGGACAGAAAGGGAATTAGAGGTCCAGAGAAAGCAAGTAATTCACCTGAGGGTAAATCATGACTGAGCTGGTGAGAGAACTTAGGTTTTCTGAAGAAAAGCTTAACTCCATGTCCACTAAACCTAGTGGATTTCTCCCTGCCTTAACTGTCTTTTGTATTATATGATATGATAGGACGAGGGGCAATGGGCATCAACTGCAGCACAGGAAGTTCCACCTCAATGTGAGGAAAAACTTCTTTATTGTGAGGGTGATGGAGCACTGGAACAGGCTGCCCAGAGAGGTTGTGGAGTCTCCTTCTCCAGAGAACTTCAAAACCCAGCTGGACGCGTTCCTGTGCAACCTGCCCTGGGTGATCCTGCCTTCGCAGGGGGATTGGACCAGATGATCTTCAGAGGTCCCTTGCAACTACTACCATTCTGTGATTCTGTGATATTCTCATGCATACTATTCCCCTTTTACCTACACCTTTCTCTCACTCTCAGAGGGAGAATTTCCTGGAAATTCTGGAAGTCCAGGGAACTTCCTGGACTTCATGCTCTTCTACCTTGTTCTCTGCTTCACTAATGTTTTTTTCCTGCTACTGGCCTCCAGTGAAAATAACACTGTGGTTTTCATTTCCTCACTTATTCATTAGTGTTTGCATGTCTCAAGCTGCTCTTAGCCATGCTGGTCTAGAATGCAAGCAAGAACAGAACTACCAGTGTGAGACCAGCAGACTTCCAGACAGACAGCATGACAGTCACTCCACTGTCAAGCATGAGGCTTCCCACAGTGTTTGCTCCAATTTTCCGTTTATCTTGGTTTTAAATAGATCGTCCAATCATTCCTTTAGGGGACTATAGCATATTGCTCAGCACTTAATCATTGTCATTTATTGGCACTGCTATGCCAAAGATACAATCCCCCTTCCACAGAGCATGCAACCCCAGTCAGGCTCCTCTTGGATCCGACTCAAGTCAATGTCATGGAGGTATTTCTGATCATTACTGAGATTGCTATGAATCTGTGTGTTTAGTAATACAAAACTCCTCTGCTAATCTGAACACTGGGAAAAGCTTAAACTGTTATTTCTTTTTTATACTAAAATCTGGAGGTGGAAGCATGAGTGCTGAGGAAAGCCTGAGTGGAAGATATATGCTGCTTTGCCATTTTGATTCTTTGAGCTCCATTCAGTTTCCCAAAAATCAGCATTTAGTGACTTTTGAGATGCCAGTGGCATCCAAGATGGCTGCACAGGTATGCCCTGGGACCTACAGCAAAGGCAGTTTCAGGCAGGATGCCTTAGGGACTCTGAAAGGGTCCTGAATGTCTTTAATCAGGATATGGTGCCTTCTTTCCTGCTAAGTCAAAAACAGGAGTGTGGGAGGGCACAATTTCAAGCTTAGTTTATCACATTTCCCAAGCCATTATCTCCTGCATAGCTAGCAAGGAACAAACCGGCATGACTAAGACCCCTCTGGCCCTTAAATTCCCACTTGCCCTTAACTTCTGCTGCTAAAGAGAATGAGTAACAACTCAGTTTCTCAAAATACCTTTTCTAATCTGTGTAGCCAGCTGGGGTGGACATCTGAGCAAGCAAAACCATACATTCTGACAGAATGTTTTCCAGGTTTTTCAGAAGAAACTTCAGCCGTCACAGATCCTTTTTTGCCTTGGAGTGAAAAACTAGTCAGATAAATGGACAATATAACGATGTGCTCCCTTGATCTTGAAAGTGTGAGCAGTCAGGCGAAGAAACTGCATTAGCAGAAAACAAAGAGATAGCTGCAGCAGTTAACCTATCCCAGTACTTAGAGGGTCACCGTAATGCTAAATATGCTTTCCTGTTGGGACTATTGCCATGAAAGGACATTCTGAAGACAACATACAGAGTTTCTAACATTTCCCAGAGACAGTCACCTCAGCCCATATTTGAGGAACTAAGTCATGGTATTCACCAGTGCTGCTCCCAACAGGTCCTCAGTGGTATGTCAGTCACGTTTTCAAAAGCATTTATGATGCTAAAATCTCTCATGAAGTCTAAATCTCTCTCTACACAAGCTGCTTTACCAGCAAACTTTCACTTTTCCTGGTGCCTTTACATTAACCCAGCAAAGATCTTCAGTCATTATCGCTTAGGACACTAAGGAGACAGTGGTTTTTACTACCAACAGAAGAGTCAACGCTGAACAATTTTACTACGGTTTTGCACATGCAATCGTAAGGAAAGATATTGTCTAAGAGGCATGGAAAATAAATAGATGCTTTTAATTACATGATTGATTTGTCATGATGTGACAGGTTAGCACTGGCTAAGGGCCAAACTTCCACCCAGCTGTTCTCAGCTTCAAGAGGACGGGGAGAATATAGGATGAGAAACCTCATGACTTGAGGTAAGGACAGAGAGACCAGTTACCATGACAGGCAAAAAAAGACTCGAATCAGGAATTTATTTATTTAATTCCATACCAATTAAAATACATTCTGATAGTGAGAAACAAGACAAAAAGATTAAAACAACACTTTCACCCCACCCTCTTTCCCCCATTCCCACCTTCACCCCTTCAAGCCCGACCCCTCTCCCCCCGAGGGGCGCAGGGCTGGGCACGGGGGTTGCGGTCAGTCCCTCCCAGCCCCTCTCGGCCGCTCCTCCCTCCTCACAGGTCTCCCTGCTCCAGCGCGGGCCCTTCCCCGGGCTGCAGCCCTTCAGGGACAACCCGCTCCCGCCCGGGCTCCCCACGGCCGCAGCTCCTGCAGGAAATATCCCCCTGCTGCGGCCTGGGGCCCTCCCCGGGCTGCGGGGGGGTCTCTGCTCCCGCGGGCTCTCTCCAGGGCTGCGGGGGATCCCTGCTCCGGGCCTGCAGCCCCTCCCGCCCTCCTCCTCCTCCGGCCTCGGGCTCCCTCTGCTGCTGCCGCCTCCTGGGCTCCCTCCTCCTCTGCCGGGGCCGCCCTGGGCCCTTTCCGAGTCCTGTTTTCCCCCCCGGCGCCCCCGGCTTGGCTGCGGGGCTCAGCTGTGTCCTGCGCTGGGGCCCTTGGAGCCGGCTGGGACCGGCTGGGACCGGCTGGGACCGGCTGTGTCCGGCACCGGGCAGCCCCGGCCGCTCCTCACAGCGGCCGCCCGGCAGCCCCCGCTGCCAGCGCCTGGGCAGGGACAGACAGCACACATGAGAAGAAGAGTCTTAAACTAGGACTAAGGCATTTCACATTTTAGAAGCATCATAAATATGTTTTAGCTTAAAAATCAATTATAAGGATATAATACTGGTGAACAAATTGAAGGAAAATTATATAATTAGAGGATGTTTACATTCATGGATCTTACAGAAGATTCATAATTTGGGATATTTGAACATACATTTGTGGGCCGGGTTTAGTCTCACCTCTTAAAACTGTGGGCTCAGATACATAAACTCTAGAGGGTTCTTTGTTAAGTAGATAGGTCAGAGTCACAAATTCTTATGACCTCCAGCAGGTTAAGGTCAGCAAAAGCCATACTAGCCTAGAGCAAACATGAATAAGTACAAATTTGCTTTTTAGCCAGGAAATAAGCCTGGTGCTCGTTGCAAACCCCCTTAAGCCCACAGTATGGCAATGAGGCAAGGTGGGCAACAACTGCACAGCAAGTCCTTCCCTTCTGCATGTGGACCAGGACTGCTTGAACTAAGCATCAAGGATCAGTCATAACAGCTTTGCTTTGCGCCTCATCGCAACTGTGAGTCAGGCCCTTAATTTGGTTTACCTGCTGCTTGATCCCTGCTGTGCTGCTGAGTTGGATGCATGGCGAGTTGCTAAAGTAGCTCTGAAGTGGAGAAAAAAGTTTAACACACCTTGATAGTAGATTTTCCGTCCTCCTTGTACCTGCAAGCCCTGTTTGAATAGAGTAATAGATTAGCAGGACACTTTAGTATCATAGTTAGACAAACTGCACATCATAAAGATCACAGATGCTGAAATCCCAAGGGAAGAAAAGGTAGCAATGAAGTAAATAAGCCAGCAATGTCTCTTTCCTCCCTCACAATCCTGACAACAAGGAAATTGGCTTTGAAGGTTTTCAATACCACAACACAGCTGACACTCAAAGGAAACTGTTCTCCTTCTCTGAACTTTATCACGGTGCTCACAAATTCCCCCATCCAGGGAAGGGCAGGTTTCATCTGCCATCGCTTTCCTCTGCCTCCTGTGCAGCTGTAGATGTAAATTCTGCTTTAAAAAAAAAAAAAAAAGTTTGAGATCTTGTACCTCAGCCAAGATTCGATGTACTTTTCAATGTCAGCAAATTCGAAAATCTCAGCGTAAGTTGGAAGTTGAAATAAATGAGCTCTGAGTCTCTGCCTCGGTGGGAGGATTGGCTGCTTGTGAGTATTTTTTTTTTCCTGAGCTTTCTTGCCTCTTCACTTGTGTCACAAGCAAAATAAAAAAGCATCTGATGGTGCAGTCTGTTAGGGAACATGGAGAAGAGGGCAAACTCACTGTCCAGCTGAAGGCTTCACAAGCAGATACTTTCTAGTGGAAAAGGTGGGAAAGATACAGCTGCCTCTGCAGATGCCAGGTCCAAAGACCCATTTCCAGACACAGGAGCCTGGACTGCGTTAAGACAAATGGCTGCACTGTGAAGTGAAGTCAGGAGCGGGTATTAAATTATATGAGACAGCCGATAGGGAAAAGGAATGGCTACTCCCACCCCGTGCGCTGACCCCCTCTGTCAGGCCAAGACTTCCCAAAGGTTCAGTCAGCCACTGTGAGGTTCAGGACGGCAAATCCTGTTTTATTGTGTGGTTCTATAGTAGAAACCTTGCACTTCGGATAAGTGCTCAGGTTCCCTGCAGAGGGGAGAGAGATGTAGATTTTTCTGAAAAAGATCTGTAACAGTCACTCATGAAAGCCAAGAGCACCCATGCTAGGAAATAGGAAATGCTGAGGACAGATTAATCGCCCTCCTTTTCAGGATCTAAGTATCTTAGCACAATATTCATTTAAACCCTCTCCTTAAGACAGGAGCTACTTTTCAAAGAGACCACTGGAAGTGCAACGTTCTGCCTAGGATGTAGAAGATGCAGATGGGGAATCACACATATGAAACCTCTGGGAATGCAAGCCAGGCCAGATCCTGATTGCTTCATTTCCCTATCAGCTGGGTTTCCTTCCTCTTACAGAAGGTGAGGAACACTGTCTGGAGCAGCAGCAAGGATTATGGAGTTAACGCCAAGTTGAGCAATGTCAAAATTCTTGGAGTGTGTGGAGGATAACTTCCTGACACAGCTGGTGAGTGAGCCCACCAGGGGAGGTGCCTTGCTGGACCTGCTGTTTACAAACAGAGAAGGACTGGTGAGAGATGTGGTCAGAGGCCGTCTTGGGTTTAGAGACCACGACACGATAGAATTCTTAATTGTGAGCGAAGTAAGGAGAGGGGTCAGCAAAACTGCTATCATGGACTTCCGGAGGGCAGACTTTGGCCTGTTCAGGTCACTGATTGAGAGAGTCCCTTGGGAGACAGTACTGAAGGACAAAGGGGTCCAGGAAGGCTGGACAGCCTTCAAGAAGGAAATCTTAAAGGCACAGGAGCAGGCCGTCCCCATGTGCCGTAAGAAGAGCTGGCGGGGAAGACGACCGGCCTGGCTGAACAGGGAGATTTTGCTGGGACTCAGAGAAAAGAGGAGAGTTTATCACCTCTGGAAGAAGGGCAGGCAACTCACGAAGAGTACAAGGATCTCGTTAGGTCAAGCAGGGACAAAATTAGAAAGGCAAAAGCCCAGCTAGAGCTCAGTCTGGCCACAGTTGTAAAGGATAATAAAAAATGCTTCTACAAATATATTGACAACAAAAAGAGAGGCAAGGAGAATCTCCATCCCTTACTGGATATGGCGGGGAACATTGTCTCCAAGGACGAGGACAAGGCTGAGGTACTTAATGCCTTCTTTGCCTCAGTCTTTAATAGCCAGTCCAGGTATCCACAGGGTATTCAGCCCTAGAAGAGCTAGAAGATGGGGATGGAGAGCACAATAACCCGCCCATAATCCAGGAGGAAGCAGTTAAGGACCTGTTAAGCCACCTGGACACCCACAAGTCTATGGGGCCTGATGGGATCCACCCAAGAGTACTGAGAGAGCTGGCAGAAGAGCTTGCCAAGCCACTCTCCATCATTTATCAGCAGTCCTGGTTAACAGGGGAGGTCCCAGAAGACTGGAGGCTTGCCAATGTGACACCCATCTACAAGAAAGGCCGTAAGGAGGATCCCAGGAACTACAGGCCTGTCAGCCTGACCTCTGTACCGGGGAAGATCATGGAGCGGTTCGTCTTGAGAGTGCTCACAGGGCATGTGCAGGACAACCAAGGGATCAGGCCCAGCCAGCATGGGTTCATGAAAGGCAGGTCCTGCTTGACCAACCTGATCTCCTTCTATGACCAGGTGACCTACCCAGTGGATGAGGGAAAGACTGTGGATGTTGTCAACCTGGACTTCAATAAAGCCTTTGACAGCGTCTCCCACGGCATTCTCCTGGAGAAACTGGCGGCTCGTGGCTTAGACAGGTTTACTCTTCGCTGGGTGAAGAACTGGCTGGACGGCTGAGCCCAGAGAGTTGGAGTGAATGGCGTTAAATCCGGCTGGCGGCCTGTCACAAGTGGTGTTCCCCAGGGCTCGGTTCTGGGGCCGGTCTGGTTCAATATCTTTATAGATGATCTGGATGAGGGGATCGGGTGCTCCCTCAGTAAGTTTGCAGATGACACCAAGTTGGGTGGGAGTGTTGATCTGCTGGAGGGTAGGATGGCTCTGCAGAGGGATCTGGACAGGCTGGATCGATGGGTTGAGGACAACTGTATGAGGTTTAATAAGGCCAAATGCAGGGTCCTGCACTTGGGTCACAACAAGCCTGTGCAGCACTACAGGCTTGGGGAGGAGTGGCTGGAGAGCTGCCTGGTGGAAAAGGACCTGGGGGTGCTGGTTGACAGCCGGCTGAATATGAGCCGGCAGTGTGTCCAGGTGGCCAAGAAGGCCAACAGCGTCCTGGCCTGTATCAGAAATAGTGTGGCCAGCAGGAGTAGGGAAGTGATCGTGCCCCTGTGCTCGGCACTGGTGAGGCTGCACCTTGAATCCTGTGTTCAGTGTTGGGCCCCTCACCACAAGAAGGATGCTGAGGTGCTTGAGCATGTCCAAAGAAGGGCAACAAAGCTGGTGAGGGGTGTGGAGCACAAGTATTATGAGGAGTGGCTGAGGGAACTGGGGTTGTTTTAGTCTGGAGAAGAGGAGGCTGAGGGGAGACCTTCTCGCTCTCTACAACTACCTGAAAGGGGGTTGTGGCGAGGTGGGTGTTGGTCTCTTCTCCCAACTAACTAGTGACAGGATGAGAGGAAATGGCCTCAAGTTGCGCCAGGGGAAGTTTAGATTGGATATTAGGAAAAATTTCTTCACTAAGAGGGTGGTGAAGCATTCGAATAGGCTGCCCAGTCTAGGTGGTGGAGTCACCATCTCTGGAAGTGTTCAAAAAACACATGGATATGGCACTTCAGGACATGGTTTAGGGGACGTGGTGGCATTGGGTTAACGGTTGGACTTGATGATCTTGAAGGTCCTTTCCAACCTTAGTGATTCTGTGATTCTGCGAAAATCTTATCAACTCTTTCAGCAATTATTTTGAGACTGTGGGGGAAAACATACATGAAAAACAAGCTGTGGTACTGAATTTTAAGAAGTAATTTAATGCTACTCATAACAGGGGAGCATAATCTCTCAGACTGATGAACAGCCTAATTAACACTAATTTATGAATAATAATTCAGCCTAAGTACCCTGTGCATGTATGTGTGTGTATGTGTGTTTGTGCAAATAGTGAGTCTGCCTCAGCACTTGGTAATACTTTCAGTGTTTTGGCAAGGGTGCTAATGAACCATAAAGTACAGAGATCTCGTTGTCTGACAATGCTTCATAATAACAAGAAATGAAGTGTAAAAAAGGGATTGGATATGAATGCATTAAATGTTGCTGGTTTTTTGCACTCTATGAAAAGAGTGAGCCATCAATGAATGAAATTGTACCAGGCAGCACTGGAGGTGTTTCGGATATACTCTTTGATCACTCCTGAAGCAGAGAAGGTTTTGTCTGTCTTGCATTAGATTTAAGAATCATACACCAAATTCCTTGTTGCAAGGTTATTAAAAATATTTTTATCTGTCATAAAGCAAAAGCTATGAATTCCCTGAGAGGACAAAGAAGGAAAAATAAATTCCTCCTATCATTTGTTCTAAAGCAATGGTTGCAGACCCAGCATCAAGTTTTTATGTATTTTGGTTTCTGGTTCTTCTCTCTTAAATGTTTCTAAGGAGGATTAGATTTATACTGCTGATAATGTGTAGAGCAATGCTTCTTCTGGCGGAAAAGGACCTGGGGGTGCTGGTTGACAGCCGGCTGAACATGAGCCAGCAGTGTGCCCAGGTGGCCAAGGCGGCCAACAACATCCTGGCCTGTATCAGCACTAGTGTGGCCAGCAGGAGTAGGGAAGTGATTGTGCCCCTGTACTCGGCCCCGGTGAGGCCGCACCTCGAATCCTGTGTCCAGTTTTGGGCCCCTCACTACAAGAAGGACATTGAGGTGCTGTAGCGTGTCCAAAGAAGGGCAACGAAGCTGGTGAGGGGTCTGGAGCACAAGTCTCATGAGGAGCAGCTGAGGGAACTGGGGTTGTTCAGTCTGGAGAAGAGGAGGCTCAGGGCAGACCTGGCAATGTAAGTTGTCTATTTACTCCCCAAAAAGACTTTCATCCCACCATCTTGCAAAGTAGCTTCTGGTCGTACTCAGCGCAGCCACGCTCAAGTCCTGCGTCCAACATCCAGCAAGGATTCCCTTGACCCTTCACTCTCCCAACACCTGTCCAGCCTCTCCTCACTTCACAGCTTCACAGCCATCAGCACTTCTGCCAAGCAGAGCTTGCTCAGAGCTGCACAGGGGTAAAATCATGTGGAAATGAGGAGTAAGTTGTGGGTTAACCCCAGTAGGCAGCTAAGCACCATATAGCCACATGCTCACTGCCCTCCAGTGGGATGGACAAAAGAACCAAAAGGGTAAAAGTGAGAAAACTCATGGGGTGAGATAAAGACAGCTTAATAGGCAGACAGGCCTACGTTGTGGGCTCAAGCAAAGCAAAATAAGGAATTTGTTCAGCAGTTCCCATTGGCAGGCACATTTTTAGCCATTTCTAGGAAAGCAGGGCTTCATGATGCATAATGGTGACTGGGGAAGACAAACGCCGTAACTCCAAATGTCCCCTTTTCCTCCTTCTTCCCTCCAGCTTTTATTGCTGAGCATGACGTTGTATGTTATGGGCTATCCCTTGAGTCAGCTGGGTTCAGCTGTCCCAGCAGTGTAATAGCTAAAACACTGGTGCGTTACCAACACTTTTTTCGTCACAAATCCAACACCTAACATACCAGCTACTGCGAAGAAAGTTAACTTCATCCCAGCCAAAACCAGTACAGGGTAGAATAAGGAGGTTTCAGTCTACCTCCCCAAGCTAGTGTCACAGCTGTTTCATGGGTTTGGAAGAGGAAGAAGCTTTGAGGGAGGTAAGCAGGAAAAAGTGGCAGTAAAAATACAAAACCCACATGGAATTTAATCTGTGATGGCCACTGCCAAAGGCCTCTACACATTTCATAGAGCAGTAGAGGGACCAGGCCTTTTGCTTGTAACCTAATTCTTGAGAATCATTAGGCTAAACAACCCTCTCAAGCTTTGCGTTTTTTTCAAAGGGGTAATTAGGTAGCTTCTCAAGACCTTTTTTGGCATTGTGTTCTATTATTTTGCTTGTGGATTTTTTTGCAATATCTGAGACTCAGGCAGCTGTAAAAAAAGATTCAGACAAATACAATACACATAAAACTGACTTCTCTCTACTTAGTCCTCTAGCTAGTGAGTTACTTTCTCATATAAAATCAATTACAACTTTTTTTAAAAACTGATTGACTCTTCTAAGTAATCATAAAGTGATACTCATATTTACTTCGAGCCACATGCTTCTTTTTACAGTTGCAGTAGAAGACGAGAAACAAGGGAAAGGCAATATATATCAACCTGTAATGCATTGTTCACACGCAATAGCTCATGGTACCCCACAGCATCATCTAAAAATAGGCCACAAAATGGAAGAGATATAAATAATTATATAGATATATAGATACCTTCAAAGTTTCAGCAAAAAATATTCTACTCTTTCAAACAATGAAGCTGGGGGGAAAAAGATGCATCTACATCATTTCTGGATTCAGACTTACCAAAAGTAGGGAACAGCTGGATTCTGAAGTGCTCGTTTTTTGAGACAAGTGAGGGAGAGAAGTGGAATGATGAGAAGACATCATAGCAAGAGACTTCAGTGGCAGGTGAATGAATACCAGGTTGGAGTTACATTGGGTAAAGCGAGAGCCAGTTCATACCATACTGGTCCCAGTACATGACAAACACAGGGAATGCTCAGTATCAGCAATGCCCTGGTGCTCTTGTTTTCCTAAAGGGCTGCTGTTATTACTGGAAGGATAGAATAGTTTATAAAAAGGAAATTATTTGGGGAAAACACTGCTTGAAAGTGTCTGTTGTTCCCACAGGGTATTGTTGAAAATAACTGCCTGCTTTATAACCAAGCAAAGGAACTTGGTGAATACAGGATTACATAAGGTTTATAAAGGCATAATAAGATGTGAGATGGGAACTCCAGTATGATCTACAAAAGAGGCTAAGAAGGGAATTGTAGAGGATTAGGCACCCACCCTGCTTAGGTCCTTTTGCAAGTGCTGTGAGGCACCTTGATCCACCTCTGTATGCAGAAATCCTTTAAAGAAACTCCCCAAGCTTTAATCATATCCCTTTAAATGAAGTTGGAATTGTGAATTTCAGGTTCGAAGCACAGAAATTAATCATGAGGGCATTTTCCCTTCACTTTCCAGCTCCTCTCTGAGCCTTCCCTTCCCCCTCTCAGCATCTTCAGTGAGACACAGCCTGTACTTGCAGAGCACGAAAAGGCACTTTTTTTTTCTGGAAGAAAAGCAAGCAAAAGTGAGCCGTCAAAGCAGGACTGCATGTATTCACTGATCTGACACATTTTGACTGATCTCTCCTCTTTGCCCCTTGTGTTTCTGTCTCAGCCTTCTTTCTTTGTCCTCAACTTCCATTGAGATCAACAGAGAGTTTCTTATCACGCCCTAACTGTTATTGACAAACAGCAAGCTTGGACATTGGAAGGCTTAAACATTTTCCCTTAAATGTATGCTTTTTTTTGTGGAAAAAGCAAGGTCCTTAGAAAATTTCAGCAAAATTGCTTCTGCTGTTTGAAGGAATGAGGCAAAGGAAAGAAGCAGATTTAAAGTAATTTAAGTAAATCTAGGGAAGTAAATCTTCCATAGATTTAAAGCAATGATTTCACTGCTTTCATGACGATTGTCTAACACCTTCATGCTCAGCTCCACGCCTCACTTATCAGCAGTCTCCTGTCCACTCTCCTTGTGCCTGAGGAGCTGCAGTTTCAATGGAATATGTTGCACAGAGTCTCTGGATCCTTCTAAAACTCTCAGTCTAGCAAGCATGCTCCATTCCAGGTCTTGGAAGGATGGGCCAAATTTTTCCTGTGGTTGCTTCTTTTGGCTGGTAGGAACAGTTTTGGAACTGAAAGCAGAGTGGCTGACACCCAGGCAGCCAAGTGGAGCAGAAGGGACAAGAACCAGGTTATGAGTGGAAATATGATGAGGACCCTGAGGACCGTGGGGTGAGGGAAGGGAACAGCACTGGGATGAGCAGTGGACAAGGTCGGGGCAGGGCCACAGTCCCCAGAAGAGCAAATACAATTCCCTGAGCTGTGCCACTGCCCTGGGATCCTGCAGCTTGCTGTCTTAGTCCCACTGCAAATGGGTGACAAGGGAAAGCATGCAGCCCACCTACCACAAAATCACAAGCCCCCACAGAACCTTCACAGGGGGATGCATGCTGGTCCTTTGCCATACCACACTCCTAAGGGTGAAACTATCACCCCTCCTGCAAGACAGAGGTCTCCTGCAAGAAATACGGCCTGAGGGTCCTGGCAAATTACAAATTCAGTTCTCAGATCGACAAATCTGCAAGAGACCCAGACACAATCTTGTGCTGGGAGGGAATGGCAATAAAAAGCAATCTTGCTTGTATAATGCTGAGCAGAGGCCGTAAACATTTAAAGAAATGCTCAGCCAGCAAACTGAAACAGCAACAGCAAAACACTATATTTTTATCAAAATTCAAACCACCTCAAGGAGTAAATTAACACTAACAAGTTCTGAGCTTCTCACACTGTCAGAAATTATACCGTTGCCCTATTTATTGTTTCAGTAAGCTTCAGTTGCTGGAACAAGGAGGCTTTAAGGGAAGCCAGGCAATTTCAAGACGTGGTGGTTATAAGTGCACTAGTTGTGCAGATGGGTAGTTCTTTGCCTGAATTACTTTCAAAGACCGTAAGAATTACTCATCTATGTTTAACACTTCTAGAAAAAATATCTGTCCATTATACTTCAGACATCAAGTCAGCAAAGGAAACGGGGGGTCATCGAGAAAGTACTGGGGACTATTTGGTACTCAACTCTGTATTCCAATCTAGTATTTGGTCCCACCCAGTTCAGTGATCAGTGAGAATATATATTTTAGTTACACTTTGAAAGCTACTTCTATGTTGTAATCTCTTTAGGAAATTCTCAGTAGATAAGACAGGTAAGTTACAATTGCATTCATAATCGAGAAGGGTAAAAAGAAGCCCTGAAGATTCACATCTTCAGTGCCAAAACTGAGAATAAGGATTGATGTTGAAGTCTTCTGTCTGTGGATGAACCTCAATAACTTGACCTTCACCATGCACTGTTGCCAAGAGAGCTGGTTTGGTCTTATTATCCCAAGAAGCACATGCTTGTCTCAGTACAGGTTTCATGAAAGAGGGTCATTATATTACAGGGAAAGCTAATACCCCCAGCCAGAGTTCACAGAACCATAGAATCATAGAATATCTTAAGTTGGAAGGGACCCATAAGGATCAAGTCCAACTCCCTGCTCCTTGCAGGACTACCTAAAACTGAACCATATGACTAAGAGTGTCATCCAGATGCTTCTTGAACTCTGACAGGCTTGGTGCCTGACCACTTCCCTGGGAAGCCTGTTCCAGTGACAGACCACTCAGTGAAGAACCTTTTCCTTGTGTCCAATCTGAACTTAATCTGACACAGCTTCATCCCATACCCTTGTGCCCTATCACTGGTCACCAGAGACATGAGATCAGCGCCTCCCTATCCACTGCGCCCCTTGAAGAAGACGTAGACGGTGATGAGGTCACCCCTCAGCCTTCTATTCTCCAAGCTGAACAAGCCAAGTGACCTCAGCCATTCCTCATAAGTCTTGCCCTCGAGACCTTTCACCATATTTGTCACCCTCCTCTGGACACAGTCTAGTAGTTTGATGTCCTTACTGCAGGAAGAGCAAGTGCCTGCCTGGGTCCCCCTTTCACCTTCACCTAAATGGGAATCCTGCTTCCTTCCAAGAAGCACATCAACTTAGCGTTCCCGATCTTCTTACCTTACTTAATGAATTACAGTTCATTACTATGACTACCACTGAAGAAAAAGATCTGTGGCATTTTTCAATCAACACATATAATATTTGAGTTCCTTAGTGAGTGTACTGATTTTGGCTAGGATAGAGTTAATTTTTGTCATAGTAGCTCATGGTGATATGCTTTGGATTTCTGATTAAAACAGTGTTGATAATGTTTTAGCTATTGCTGAGCAGTGCTTACACAGCATCAAGGCCCTTTCTGCTTCTCACACTCCCCCACTAGTGAGTAGACTGGGAGTGCACGAGAAGTTGGGAGAGGACACAGCTGGGACAGCTGACCCCAACTGAGTTTCATATGGATATTCCATACCATATGATACTGACTAACAAACAGGCAGCGTGTCCACGCAACATTTCTACTGATTTCAGGACAAACTTAGACTAAAATAAAATAAACGTGTCATGATTTCTACCCATTCTCTTCATTCTAATTTAGAGAAACTATTTTTGTCAGGACACAGTTAGGAGCTATCATCACTAATATCCAAGATCCCCAGGGTATCATTTAGAGAAGAGTGGCTGCAAACATCTGTATTCAGCTTCTCTGGAGGCTCAGACTCCCATGTAAGTCAATACATGGCTCTCAACATATATGTTCATATTATTCTGTAGCAGTTAACCAAAAAGCCAGTCCATGGGCTTAATGAGCCATGACTACCTTAGCAGATTATGTGGAGAGAACAGACATGGGACAGAACACTTCTGTTTTTGTTTACACACTTATTAGGTGCATTTTGCCTCACAAAAAAAGCAGCAAAATTTGGTTTACAATGGATGTGTAGGCAGTTGAATTAAGAAAGTATTAGCAATCAGAGGCATCTAACCTGCTGGCAGTATTGCTCTTCTCACAAAGAAATGAGTCTTCTCAGAAGATTACAAGCTTGGCTTAAAATAACAGCTTTTATGACATGCTGGCCTCTCTGCCCACAGGGGGACCTCCATTCATGCAAACTTTCCTTCACGACAGTGTATGCTAGAATTATTTGATTTAATCTTCTCCTTTGTCTTTTTGAATGAAGGCTAAGAATATCAAGTCTTTGCTGTTGATTCTGGCAGCTGGGACTTGCTCTAAGAAAAACATCAACTATTATGGGACTCACAACTGTGCGACTAAACTTCACAGGAATACCAGTGCCACCCTTCCAGAATGCTTTGCTAAAGTAGCCATACCACTGTTAAAGGTGTTGAGAAGATGTCTTTTCTCCCCGTGCCTCCATTTACACTAAATCAGACTAGAGAATGGACCAGAGCATGCAATCCTGCATCCAGTCTTTACTGTTTAGCCATCGGGTTATGCCATGGCACGATTTTGGTCTGTACTAACACGGGCAGTGCCTGTGGCTGCATCACAGGACAGTGTAGCCTAACCATTAGGGTCAGGAGCATAGACTAGACCGGTCCCAATACACAGTTTGGACAAGAGGGTTGGTTTTGGGTTTGTGTGGCAAGGGTTTGGTAGCAGAGGAGTTGCAGGGGTGGCTTCTGTGAGAAGCTGCCAGAAGCTTCACCTGTGGCTGATAGAGCCAGTGCCAGCGGCTCCAAGATGGACCCACCGCTGGCCAAGGCTGAGCCCATCAGCAATGGTGGCGGCACCTCTGGGGGAACAGAGTTAAGGAAGAAAAAAGAATGGCACGCAGCATTTCCAGCTGGAGAGAGAAGTGAGAATGTGAAAACAGACCTGCAGCCCCCAGCCCAGAGCAGGAGGGGCAGGAGGGCTCCAGACGTCGGAGCAGAGGGTCCCCGGCAGCCCCTGGGGAAGCCCACGGGGAGGCCGGCTGTGCCCTGCGGCCATGGAGCTCCACGGGGGAGCAGATCTGCACCCGCACCCGGGGAGGGCCCCACGCCGGAGCAGGGGGATGCCCGAAGGAGGCCGTGACCCCGTGGGCAGCCCGCGCTGGGGCCGGCTCCTGGCAGGGCCTGTGGCCCCGTGGGGAGAGAGAGGAGCCCCGGCTGGAGCAGGTTTGCTGGCAGGACCTGGGACCCCGCGGGGCCAGGCTGGAGCAGCCTGTTCCTGAAGGACGGCACCCGTGGGGGGACCCAGGCTGCAGCAGCCTGTTCCTGAAGGACGGCACCCGTGGGGGACCCAGGCTGGAGCAGCTCGTGAAGAACAGCAGCCCGTGGGAAGGACTCACGCTGGAGAAGTCCATGCAGGACTGTCTCCCGTGGGAGGGACCCCAGGCTGGAGCAGGGCAGAGGGTGAGGAGCCTCCCCCTGAGGAGGAAGGAGCGGCAGAGACAGCGTGTGATGAACTGACCACAACCCCCATTCCCCGTCCCCCTGCGCCGCTCGGGGAGAGGAGGGAGAGAAATCGGGAGTGAAGCTGAGCCCGGGAAGAAGGGAGGGGTGGGGGAAAGTGTTTTAAGATTTGGGTTTAGTTCTCATTATCCTACTCTGATTTTGATTGGCAATAAATTAAATTAATTTCCCCAAGTCAAGTCTGTTTTGCCCGTGACAGTAATTGGTGAGTGATCTCTCCCTGTCCTGATCTCGACCCATGAGCTTCTCATTATATTTTCTCTCCTGTGTCCAGCTGAGGAGGGGAGTGACAGAGCAGCTTTGGTGGGCACCTGGTGTCTAGCCAAGGTCAACCCACCACAGTTGTGAAGATGATTTAATCATATGCATATAAGTTGTGCCACACCACCTGCTCTCACCATCAGAGGCTGAAGCACATTTTATTACTAGGGAAGACACAGCTCTCCAGCCCAAATACAGAAAGTGGTCAAGAAGGGACTTGTAGTAGCTTCAAGACTTCAAGAACGGACAAGTATTAGCTTCGCTAAGGCTTTTGATTATGCAATATTCAGATTCATGATTTTCTTAATAAAAAAACAACATAAGTATGTTCACTATCTTGTCAGAGAGCTGCTGGTCTGAATTTTTGCTTTCCTCTTGTATCGTGCAGGTCTTGAAAGCTTTGTGTCATATCACAACATTACAATTCACAAGGTCTTTTGAGACTTTAAAAGTGTATTAGTACTAATCTCTCTCTTTCCCTCTCGGTCTCTCTCCCCTCACCTGTGCAGTTAGCCAGATGGTAACTAAGGCAACCTGGATTTATAGCGGGATGTGCAGACCATGAAATGTTTTGTATCTCTCTAACTCATAATATTTCTGTAAGAATCTGTGACATAAACATACCAGGAGTATAAGAGTCACTCATGAATAATACTGCTGTCTTAGCCTTCACCATTAAACTTTTAATGGGTTAAACAGAATCTCCAAATCTCCCTCCAGATACAGATTTCACACCTCCCATATCTAGAGACTGCCTATACTGCATTTTTGGTAATGGCACCTCATTTTGCCTTAAAACCATGAGTTAATGTCCAGCTAGTTTATTTCCAAAATTCTAATTTAAAAATATCAAGGAAATATCCTTGGAAGAATCAAATCTTCTTGCCATAAAAATTAAACCCCATAAAATTTGGGATTTCATCCCACTGTTACCTAGTTATTGGACAAGACTTTCCCCCAACAGCTAGTTTGAAGTCTGATGTCTTGCATGGCGGTAACCCTGGAAAATAGAGGTGGGATGTGCAGGAGGTGAGGAATCCATCCCTGTAGGGATTCATACAGTAGTGTAACGTATGGACAAAATGGGTCTCATGAGCAGAATAGGTGATTCCCATGTCCTAAGGCAGTGGAGTATATACGCTGTTAATACCACAAGGGCAGTACCCAAAGTAAAGGAAGGCAAATTCATCTCAGGAGCCACTTGATGCAAAAAAACTCATTCTGTTCCTCGCCTCTTGAGTGCAGCTTTTTTGAGACCTGTTTCAATGTCTTACATGCCACAACCAGAGGAGCAGAAACGAACCATGTTGTTTCCATTATGTGTCTGGACAGTGTCAGCCTAGAACTAGAAACGCTTGTCTTCTTTTCAGATTGCAAAAGAAAAGACTCAAAAGCAGGCAGAGAGCTGCCTGGGAAAGGTTATTCAAGGTTGTCCAGATTTGGAGAAGGGTATTGCTTTATAGAAAAATATTGCAATGTACTCACAAGCTAATCCAGTGTCTATCTGAAGGTTAGGCATCCCCTGAGCTAAACTCAGCAGCATCTGCAGGTGACTGCACTCAATAATGTGATGGGGCTTTGATCTCCTGCTGAGAAGGTCCTCGCTCAGTACAAGGCTGCCTGTACAAGCCACATATTCAACCCAAATCTCCAGATCCTTCTCAACCATTCTTCATCTATTTGCTTCTGCCTCATATTGCTCTCCCTTTGTTTTATATTTGCAGGCTTTTTATAGCCAAACAAATTTGGTGTTGCCTTACAGGGCTAAACATTGCTTTCTTGTCACAATACAGTTTTTGCATTTCCTTGCCCTGGAGCAAATATTTTTGAGGACTGCAACCTGTGCAGTGCTACAGCATGGCTGTATAGACAGACTTAGATTTAACTGTTGCCCTTCCAGATTCTTCCCAGGGTCACTGTTGTGTTCACAGGAGCTTGCAAGACAGAAAGGCCCTGTTACCAGCAACACCCCATCAGCAACATTTTCCTTCCCAGGGACTGTATCATCCACCTGGTGACAGCCAGAGCTGGTGTAGAGCATCAGGACACCAGCGCAGCGAGGTGATCTTAAAAATGATTGTCCACTGTACTAACAGTGGAGTGTATGGAAGCCTGTGCGACTCCCGTTAATGGATAAGAACACCATTTTGCAGAAAATACTGGAAAAAACCTGTAATACCAAAGCCTCTGTTTTGATGAGTGTGACAATATCCTTTCTATTCAGAAACCCCTTGGCTGAAGTTTGTTTGCAGAAACACCTGAGCTGGATAAGGCTTTGAACTCTGAGACATCAATGTCACCAATAGTTTGATGATGAAGGCTGTTGCTGTGATGCTCTATGAACCAAGGAAATAAAAATCCTGGGATCAGGCACAGAAACGAAGCTGTAAAAGTCGCTTGGGAAATGGAGCAGTCAGTGGTGTAATGACTTGAAAGCTAGGGGATCATGCAAGCGATGATGTCTGTGCTACACACAAGGAATTCAATCCCTTTTCCCAAATAAGGGCCCTTGACAGATTATAACACTACATTCTGGACAGAGAGATATTGCGTGTCTGATGCCTAGACTTTTATTGAAGTCCAGGATTACTAACTGTAAGTCATTTAGCCACTTTAGATGACTATCACTTTCAAATCGGATTATAATTTGCAAAGGCACAACATGTTCAGGAAAAAACTGTGTCAGACACCAAGATAAGGATTCCAGGAGGCTCCGCTGCATGGTAGCTTTGCAGACAAGGAACCATAGAGTATTTGGAACATTGTAGTAATACATGCACTGACAAAAGGGGCTTTTTTTAATTCAGCTTGAGACAAAGGTGATTTATCAGACATCCCAAGGCAATTGCCGCAGAGAACGGGGGATGACTGTACAACATGCAGCTGTTTCTGGTTGGTTGTGTTGCTTTGGCACACATATACGTTATTAATGCCACTATTGTTAAGTCTTGTTTTCCCTTGTGTTGTGTGAAAAGCTACAGCATACACCGCTGTGCCAGTGACTATCCTTTGAACACATTTTCATTTCCCCTTTTGCCCCATGATGCATTTGTCTGTGTCCAGTGAAACAAACAAATAGAAGAGCCGCCAGCTCTGACTCAGGGGGTGCTGGATGCCATAGGCAGCTGCCCAGAGGAAGCCAGTGTGAAGGTTTCTCTAGCATGGCATGCAGCCGGTCTCAGGCATGCTTTGCCAGCTTCACAAAAAATCTGGAATTCGAATGAAGGAAATGCAAGTCTCCCTCCTGCCCCTGCGTCTCTCAGAGATATCGATGGAGTGAGTCAGTGATGAGCTACTGTTGCTGCGTCATCACTGCAATCATCAGGGAGAAGCCCGAGTCACAGGGAGAAGCTTAAGCCATCGAGTTACTCCTCACCAGAGTGCTGAGGCGGGCAGGGGAGGATGACATTCAGCAGTGGGCTCAGAAGCAATTCCCTAGTAGGATTAAGCTGCTTTGAAGAAGAGGCCTCCCCTTCCCTGGAGTCCCTTCCCTGCCAAGCTTCGCATTGTCCTGCAAGAGGTTAAAGTCATCCACAGCCTGATAAGAAAGACGAGTCTTGCCTACAGTGTTTCAGCCCTTGATGCTATTGTTAAAAAGGATGAAAGTGCACAGACTCACAACTGTGGTTCAGCTTTATGTCCAGGTACGTGTCCGGACACAGGAGGGCATTGGAAGATTTGGATCCAGCTAATTTGCTCTGCCACAGCTTTGAGTGAATTGGTTAAACCACTGACATCCAGTTTTTCTCCTATCCATGCAGGCATTTCAAGCCATGGCTTAGGTATCATCAACATACTGAAAGCCTCTGATCAGGCCTCACGTAACCTATGTACTTTGGGAACATAAGTTTCCTCCAGAGACATGCTCAAAAAACCTCAGTATTTGTCTGGCAACTTCAGCTGATGAGCCATTCATAGAGCTAGCCCAAAGCAAGACTATGGAACAGGTATCTGAGACCAGATTTGCCCTGCTTATCTTATCAGTAGGTCTGAATTCTGGGTACGACACTTGCATTTTGAAAGCCTTACGGTATAGGAACACTGGTGAATATTTAGAGGCTTGTGGTGTGTGGGAAAGGGCAGAGAAGAGGAACATATTGTTGGCATCATCTGTACCTTTCTAAACTCCACATAGGTATTTTGTGGAACAGGAGACTCCAAGGGGCTGTCTTGTATTCCTAAGAGGAAATCCTCAGGGAATTATTATCTGACTGAGTTTTCTTCTTTATTGGAATCTGGATTGTTTCTCCTTGACCTGAGTTCTATATTCTGTTTTACTCTGGCACCTGCACTTAACCATGGAATTTTTCAAGGATCCACCAGTTCTCTTGATTTATGAGATGAGAGAGAGTGACAAGCCTGACTAATCACTGTGTACATCAGTCTATGACATGAAACTTTCAAAAAGGTCAAGGAGGAGCATCCATGAGAGTCATGGTGCCTTAAGAACAATTTTGACATGGAAACTGAATTTATATTAGCCAGCCCCACTCATGGCAGCATGAATTCCTGCCTGTATCTGGAAAGGGTGGGTTTCATGGCTTTCTGCTCTATCAGCAAGTAGATCAGGGTCCAGAAGCACAGGTCGACTGTATTCAGTGTTTCTTCCTACAGGTGCTGAATAAAAGCCCTCCTGTTTCAGTTCGTTGTCTAAAGCCAGTTTCTTGTATAGGGGCATAACAGTCCTGAAGTTTCCTGGGCCATCGTAACTGGAGAAGAAGACACAACTGGGCTTGCTGTGGCTGTCTCCCCCTTCATGTAAGGGAAGCACTAATCCTTAGTCTTGGGGTAGTGTGAGGATTCATTAACTCATGTTTACATAGTGCTAAGTATTAATTATTAAGTCAAGCAGCCACTGAAGGGAACAAAAGGCCTTGGCTTTCTGAATAATAGGGCAAGCACTTCTTGGAAGACTCCCACAGCCTATTTGACAGATGCTTAGTGTGACATGGCATGTAAGAAACTGCAACCATGTTTTCCTTTAAGTCACATAACTAATTAAACTCATGAGTTGGCTCATGCTTCACTGGATAGTGTGGTGCTTTAGAAGAAAAACTGCAAAGCTTTGTGAATAGCTGAAGTTCTGAAGATGAGCATTTACTGATGAAAACTACAAAGACAACATCACTAGTAATTAAATGGCGAGTATTTTTCTTTCAGCAGATTTTGGTTTTGTGTTAAAAGGAAAATAACACACACTAAGCAGTGAACTTTTCCCTTTTATGAACAATTATTGTATCAATGATACAGCACAATGAAAACCCCAAATAAAATGAGGACTCTACTGAACAAGTTATTAAGCAGCAAAGTAAAAGACAGCCCCTGCTCAGTGAGAAAGGTCAATGTCTTCTATTCTGCAGCTGCAGAGAGCAGGGACCACCAGGCATGGCTGCAGTTTTCCATTTGCTTCACACATGCTTCAGTGGTGGATGCAACCCTGTCATGACCAAGCATACACCATTATACCAAAAGACAGTTTGTTTTCTAAAGAACATCCCAAGTAACGGAAACAACTAGGACTGTGCCATACCAACAGCCACCCTTTCTACTCAGTTCTGGGCTCACCTCCTTTACACTGGAAACAATAAATGTCAGAGGCCAGACAAGATCCTGACCTGGCTATTCTGTGTATACACCATGCCTCAGTACGATAGTTGACCCACAATACTATATAAGGGTCAATGTTTTATACAACAGAAGTATATTTCAACTTGGAAACACAGAGAGCAACCAGAGTCTGGCTGTATGAGCATCATTTCTGCTCTGAAGATTGTAAACGAGCTTCAGAGACACATCACACATCCATGTGAACATGGCCATGGTCACAATTTTATCACTGGATTCTGAGAGTGTGTTCATAATTTCTTACAGCCCCAACACAGCCTCTCCCACTAGCCTATTTATCAGCACACATACACCCACCCACCCCTTCACCCCCTATTTTTAAAGGCAGCCCTGCAGCAAACTTAAAGAACACTAGCTCCAAAGTGATGCCCCAGGAAATTCCTGCATGGATAAACCGCAGCTATCCAAGGTCAGATGGTCTGGGGAGTCAGTGCTATTCTTTTTATTCTTGCCAGGGATGTTTTAGTGCTCAGGAAGAATGAGGGCAATGTCTTCATTATTATTATTCCTTGTTGCTTTTGTCATTAGCACTATTAGATATGCTATGTCACCTGTATTAGTAATAGTGTGAGTAGTAGCAATAACAATAGTAACAAGAGCGTTATTCTTAGGAGCCATAGTCATGACTTCAGCTTTACTCTTCTCTGAAAAATAAATCTCTTAAAGCATCTCAGCTTAGTTGCATTGGTGAAACCAGTAAAGTCTGGGGAGGGAGGCTTGCTGGTGATACATTGTCTGCTTGAAACTAGTATGGCATCTCTAGCACATTTCCCATAGGTACCAAGACACTACCAGATGGCAACAGCACTTAGAGCTAACCCGGGCAATGCCAGATACCGAAAAACAAAATGCACTCGAACAAGTAAGGGAGGAGCACAAGGAGATCCTCATTTGGAGTGTAAAGGCTCTGCTCAGATTTACAGTTACCAGTTAACTGGTTCTGTAAGGCAACCACTTATGTATAACTGATTGGTAGTAAAAAGAATTATTTGATGATTATCCCATTGCCTTTCCATTACTGGCCTGACCTGATAAGAAGCAGCTCCCCTATCCATCACAGCCATGACGGTTCTAACTGAACTAATTTTTCAGACCACTATCAGCCAGCCTTGGCTATTTTTACTCCTAGATTTACAGGGCAAATTCATCCCCTAAATTCAATTTTCTTTGACGAAAGCATTTCAGAGATTTTTTTTCATCCT
The DNA here is from genome assembly GCF_964289735.1 of Phaethon aethereus. Lineage (NCBI taxonomy): Eukaryota > Metazoa > Chordata > Aves > Phaethontiformes > Phaethontidae > Phaethon > Phaethon aethereus. The sequence continues at coordinate 5,728,077 of NC_138582.1, read as the reverse complement.
TTCTCCATTGTCTGTGAGTTATGCTTTACCTTCTCTGTCCCAGGTGTAAGTCCCAGAAGGTTATCTGCACCTGCAGGCAGATTGCATTGCCTTCCTATATTTCTTTTTAACTATTGAAGTTATTATTTTCAGATATAATGTTTTTCATTCAAATCTCACTGTAAGCTTCAGGAAGTCTTAAGACAAGGTAGAATCTATGTTTGTGTATGTGGGTGGGTTTTTTCTCCTCCCCGATAGACCTTGGATCAGCTGGTAATCTGTGAGTTCCTGTAGAATTGAGGACATCAGTGAATTACACACTGGAGGATGCTCGCCGTTCACTTGCACTACTGCTTCGATTATCCATTCATACCTGCAGCAGACTCAGATACTGCTATCTGTGTTAGGCACTTTGCACCAGTTTGAACAGCAAACAAAAAGTACAAGTGAAAAAATAACTTCCACAGAGGGGAAGGGAGTCCTCAGGAAAAAAAAAAAAAAAACAGAGAAATAAAATTCCCCAATAACTCAAACATCCTAATCTGTCCTACATGTCCTGTTTGCCCCCGTCAGCCATATGCAGGGATGTTGCTGCAAACTCACTTCCCAGAGCTGAGTGTGACTCTTTGGGGGAAATTTAGCCACCTTCCATTGCAAAAGCTGAATATCTGTCTTGCAGAAGGGAGATAAACAAGTTCCAAATGCACAGGTCTCAGTGAGAGATGTGGTACTGATGACCTCTTGGACAATCTGTACTTTATTTAAAGAACTAGACCATGTCCTGCTGTGTAAAAAATATTTTTGAGGCAGAAAGCCCAGGCCTGCCCAGAAGACACTCACTGGGGGAGCAAGATCCAACATAGTCCAGACTTCTGTATCCCCATATACCCAAAATCTGGCTTTGGATGTGAGGTCTTGGCTTTTGCTCATCCTTCCTTACACTGCTGCTTGAAATATTAAACTAAATTGCTTTAATGATTTTGAGTTTCACATTTCACTCCTCTCAGGCAGCTAAATAGTCAGCTGCTTCAGTAGGTTGGCAAGGCAAGCAGTGAAGGTCAAACACCTCTCCAAACCCTCTTGTCACTGCATAAGAAGGCAGGGAAACTGAGAAGAGATAGTATCCCATACTGCCAACCCTGATTATGGGTGGAACCAGACCTAAGCCCGGGGAACGGACTGTTCAATCTCCTGTGCCGTTTGCATGGGTAAAGGTGACTTGAAACCAAGGTCCAGATCAGAAGGTGTTAGTCCATGTGGAGACCTTCAAAAATCATCTAGAATTCTAGATCTAGAATTTGTGACTTGGAAGTTTCCTGACATCAAGGCATGCCTCTTTCCATTGAATCTGCAGCTAGTATTTAGGATGAATGGAGACCCTTCACTGAGCAGTGCTGGACTAGGTACGAGGGAACACAAGCATTGCCCAGGCCCCAGGACATCTGGCTTTGTCTTTTGCCTTCAGCAGAGTACAGACACTCAAAACTAATAGTCCAGGATCCCATGTGGTTTCAGACAATGCCTGCAAAGGAGAGATTTAGTCCCTCAATTCTGAGTTTTCAACTTGTTTATTTTTTCTAGCCTTTTTCCAACTAAGCAGTAGCTTTTGTCTTGATTTTAAACATCAAGACTACTTTTAAGGGAACAGATCTCAAAAAACACCAAAAAGTAAGAATTACAAAAAGTAATAACAATCTGAGCAGTTCACTTCCACTTTCACAGCAGTTCTCAATTCCTCTCAATTCCAAAAGCTCACACTGCGGCCTTAGTAGCAATCACCAGGCAGAGGAGAGCAGTGACACACTGACCCACCACCTCAAGCAATCACCCGTTATACCGTGGCATTATAACATACTCCTGTGCTTAATCCCCCACCCCCAAATCCCATCCGTACCAAGATCCAGCCACAAAACAGACCTCATTTAAAACATCGTTAAGGGTTATATGTGATGTGCTGATTACCCTCCTCCACTCAGCAGCAGTTTGGTGGGGAAAGCGGTGACTTTGAAAGCAGCTGGCCTGTAGGAGTGGAGAGAAGAGCAGGAACCGTCTTGCTACAGGGCACAGAAAAGCGTTAATTGATACCACACACTAAAAAGAAAAGCTTGAGATAAAGACTTCACAGTGATAAATGGTGCCTCTTCTTCCCTTGCAAGGTGTCCCCACCTCCCTGTCTGATGCCAATGCCCCTCGTGCATCCTGCTCTATCTTCACACCCAGCTTCTTCTCACGGCTCCTTCTGGCCTTCCTACTGCCATTGTCCTATGCTGCACCTTTCTCTGCCTCTGCCTGGTAATTAGGCTCTCCCCAAAGCAAATTCCTGCTATAGACTGTATCTTTGTGTGTCTGTCTTGTGACAGCCACTGGGATCTTCACTAGAAGCTAGTCTTTAGGAAACAGAAGTTGGGTTTCCAGCTCAGGTTTGTGTTTGTAGAACCAGGACGTTGCTGTGCCAGGGGCTGCATGAAGGTCTCCTCTCCCTTGTTCCCTCTCCCTCCATTCTGGCAGTGTACAGCAAGGCTGGGCTGTCCACCAAGGAGCAACCTGACAGTGTGTTCCCATGGGAAAGGACCCCTCAGCTGCACTGGCACTGAGCTGGCCCCCACCCTGGCAGATAGACCTCCCAGTGAGGGGATGCTCTCTGGGCCTTAGCACATCCCTCCCTTGTCTTCCCTGCTTATCACCTTGTGCACCGAGTCTCACCCATCACAGCCTGTGTAACGAGGGACGGAGGCAGTGCCCCATCCAGTTCTTAACATCTCTGGAGCTCAGTTTCCCCAGGGGATTTTGCTCAAGTGAGTTAATCTCTCTGCCAGGACATTCAGCTCACTACAGAGGCAGTCAGCCGCGTATCGCCTGAGGACTGTGGGAGATGGTTTTACTATTCTGCAGTGGTGTGGACCTTTGCTAGAACTAATCCTCTGTATTACACTGATCTGTTTCTCCCTGAATAGGCTCTGATTGATTAAGGAGGTAACTGTTTCTCACACTACCACTAACCTTCTTAACCTTGGCATCAAGAGAAGTACCAAGACACTCAAGGAAATATCTAAAAACCCAACAGCATATACCTCCATAATCAGGCCCAATAAGCCCAGCTACTTTTGTTTTACTGGTAACAATATCTGCTGCAAAACTGTATTATGAAAAAAAGCAGGACTGTCTCTGTGGCAGGTGCTGCACTCACTGATGTTTGTTCTCAGGCAAATCAAAATAAATTAACTGTAGTCTCCCCAAACCCAGACTATTCATGAGCTACACCAGTAACCCAAGCAGCTGGCCTCTGAGCCAAGCAATTTGTCCAGGGAGAGGACCATCTTCTCAGGACACAGTCTTAGTAGAATGAGTCTGTTCCTGCCACATCAGCCTGTTGCCTATGTCTCTGCTGTGTTACCTTAGAGCCCTTTGGTCTCAGCACAAAGCTCCTGGATCTGCTGCACATCAAAGACCTTCTGGCTTAACAGTGGCTATGAGAAGATTCTCCTTGCTCCCAAGTACCATACTGCCAGGCATCCTGTGGAGTATGAGGGGACCTACATTCCCATTCTCTTGGGATTTTCCGGGAACTGAGCACAGTTGGAGTATCTCAGCAACTTCATTTAAGGACTGGCATGCCAAAAGGATGAAAAGACTTGGTGTTAGCCCATTATCTCTAAATCACTTTATTTCAAGCTGGGCTAAGGTAAGAGCAAATAGTAGTAATACCAGATAGAGCAGGCAGTGTAGGAGTAGATAATACAGTTCACAGAGCCGTTTCTATAAATACGCTACTTTCTAGTCTAGCAGCTTTCAAAGTTTCTTTCACACTCTGTGATTCAGTTAATAAGCTGAAAGATGCTTCTCAGCCTTCTTATTCAAGGACTCGCACAACCCATTCACCATCTGGCTACCTCACAAAAGGCAACCTGTGCATAAGGCCCTTCACTCTTTTATAATTTGTTTGCAGTTTCTTCAGATCCAAAGATTTCTTACTAAATCAAGAAGAGTGTTGCAGCATCCTATCCCCACACCATGGCTTGGCCCCGCTCGCATTTGAAAGAGTAATGTCTTTTGGATATAGCCTAGTGCAATTTATGTTTGCCCAGATGATCAATAGAGATATTTAATGAATATCCCTGTGGTCAGAGGCTATCATTAAGAGCATTTTTAAGAGTGTCGTTAAGAATAATAAATATTCCTGTGGTCAGGGGTTAAATTATTAAGTCACTGTAAAAGAAAATGTTCTTCTTCCCTGCAACGGCTATAGTCAAATGCCAGTGAAGCCTCGTTACTCATCTTCAGATTCCACAGAGCCATGTAAATTGACAACCACATTTTATCCAGCTAAATAAATGGTACTGATGCATGTGGCTTACTGTTGGATTTTGATCAAGACCATACTGGGCTGTTAAGGAATTTGTGACTAAATGATCCATGAATTCTGGTTTTGAGGGAAACATCAGCAGAACCATGCTAGTCCCACCCTACCCCTAATCACGTGGCACCCCAGTTGGTGAGGATCTTTATGGCATATATGAGAATGCTGTCAGAAAAAAATGGGTATGAAGAGAAACTTAGCCCTGGACTCTAACTGGACATTCAGTTCTTTGAACATTGAGTGCAGAGTAGCCCATTACTGGCTCTGTGGGCATTATGGCTTCTTTGGCACATAATTTGCAAATGTATATATATTCTTATATCTCACTTCTTTTAAAGAGTCTTTATTCTCTGAAGTCTTAGACTTTACTGTCCTTTCCCATTTTCAAAAGCTCATTTGTTTAATTTGTCAACAGGATTGTGCATCAGCTAGAGGAGTTTGCTCAGGGCCGTGGCCATTCAGGTTTTGAATACCTCCAAGGATGGAGACTCCACAAGCTCTCTGGGTGACCTGTTCCAGAGTCTCCCCCCCCTCCCCAGCCTCCCCTCTTCCAATAAAAATATTTTCTTTTATGTTTAAATAGAATTTCCTCTATTTCAATTTCTGCCATTTCCTTTTGTCCTGTCATTGGGCACTATTGAGGACATCTCAGACATCACAAGATGACTCCATCTTCTTTACTTTATCCCATCATATATTTATACACATGCAATAAGATCCGCCTGAACTTTCTCTTATTGAGGCTGAATAGTTCCAGCTCTCTCAGACCTCTCCTCATATGTCAGATGCTCCAATACCTGAACCATCTTTGCAGCCCTTCACTGGACTCACTCCAGTATGCCCATGTCTCTCTTGTACTGAGGAGCTCAGCACCGGACACAGCAGCTCTGATGGGTCTCACCAGTGCTATATAGAGGTGAAGGACCACCTCCCTTGATCTGCTGGCAATACTGTGCCTAATACAGCCCAGGAGGCTGTTGGCCTTTTTTTGCTACAAGGGCACATCACCAGCTCACATGCAACTTGTTGTCCATCAGGACCTCCATGTCTTTTTCTGCAAAGCCAATTTTCAGCCACTTGCTCCCCAGCCTTTACTCGTTCCTGGGGTTATTCCTCCCCAGGGGTAGGGCTTGGCATTTCCCTTTGTTGAACTTCATGATGTTCTGTCAAGCTATTTCTCCAGCTTGTTGAGTTCCCCCTGAAAGGCAGCACAACCCTCTGATCTCTCAAATACATCTCCCAGTTTTGTATTTTGTACATAATATCGGACACGCAGAAATCTTGTGCAGGATATCTCAGTTCTACTGTTAGAGCCAGAAGAGTTAAAATTAGATATCACAGAAAGTAACTTCAGGGGTCTAAGTTCCTTATTAGTTCTGGATCTGAGAACTGCTCTCCCTGTCATATCTCATTTTGCTCCACTGCTCACTGAAAAGACCATATTTAAATATCACAGCCCTGGTGCATACACTTTATTTCAGCCTCTGTGTTTGTTAATATTATTAGTATTGATTTCCTGAGACTTGCAGGAGAGATGGTGAAGGGGTTTCACTGCCTCACACTCTCTGCACAGCATTCCACTCACACGTCATTGGTTTCACAAATATGAAAGCTCCATCCCAGTTCTCCACATGCCACAAAAATGTACTAAAAATGAACCTTGAAAACAAGCCACCTTACAGCTCATGTCTTTTTTTCAAACTGTTTGCTTGGTTTTGTATTTGTCTTATTGGCTTGACTGCTGACTGAGGTTAATCTCTGCAAGGAAGCAATGAGATTCTGCTTCTTCCCTTACAGCTGATCAGAGAAGGACAGCATCAGTGCAGATGAGCACTTTTGTAAATCTAGGGCACATTACTCTCCCTCCTCTGCCCTTTGCAGGAGCTCCACTAGAAGGACCCCATTAGGAATTCTTACTCACGGCAGCTTCAAGTCATCTGTTGCTACAGAAGCAAGTGCTTGCTGAAACCATTTCTTTTCCTAAACAGTTACTGAACAGTTGGTGCTGTCTGGTGTTCGGGGCACTCCTGGAGGGTGGTCAGTGTTCAAACAGGACCTGTCTAGCCAAACACTTTCAGTCGTTGTTTTTGCTAAAACACACCCAGCCTCAGGATCCCGGTGGATGTCAGCTGAATCTGCCAAATGCCTTTCCTGGAGTTTGAACAAGGCTTACAGTCTTTCTAAATTTCTTCTCAACAACTGAAGCAGTATCAACCAAATGATTTGCAGAACTCAGACATTCCCAGTCTCGTGGATCATGGCCCACCTCACAAGTTGTAGTTTCTTTTGCACTAAAGAAGAAGGCGTTGTTCCTGTATTAGGAGATGGGGCTGTGCCAAGTGGGTTTCTGTCTTACTTTTCTGATGGGTTATTCTGCAGGCCAAGAATCTGTTTTGCACTCCCTGAGCGTTAGATACAGGGGATGATTTAGCCCTTCCTGTGATGGGTTAAAAAGCTAGTAGGACCTGAGAGCCCAGCTAGTGCCTCTCTCCCTGGGAAGGCAGGCTCAGGTTATACTTAAACTATTCACTGTAATCAATGCCATTGTTTGTTTCAGGATCCCTTTCCAACAGAGAGCATTTACAGCGCTTTGTGTCAACCCTCAGACAGAACCGCTGGGAAGGTGGTGAGCCTCACAACCATCTCTCTTCCAGGATTAACTAACGAAGCAAACAAGCTCAGTGATCACAGTCACTGCTCAAAGCACAAACCAGTAGCTATTTCACAGGGAACTGATACAGCTGATGGGAGAGGCATTGCACAGGACCTCTGTTAACGGAAGCAGTCACAGGATGACAGATGGAAGGGCTGCAAAAGAAGAGGAAGCAAGAGAAATACTGATGGTATGACCCTGGGAGAAACAAGGAGAGATGTGGTGTTGCACTTGTTGCAAAGAAGTTACGTGCCTGGGAAGATCATGGAACAGATCCTCCTAGAAGATACGCACATGGAGGACAGGGAGGTAATTTGTGACAGCCAGCATGGCTTCACCCTCAGCCACTTTACAGATGACACCAAGCTGAGTGGTGCAGTTGACGTGCCTGAGGGATGGGATGCCATCCAGAGGGACCTGGACAATGCTCGAGGAATGGGCCCATGTGAACCTCACTGAGGTTCAACAAGGCCAAGCGCAGGGTCCTGCACCTCAGTTGGGGCAACCCCCAGTATCAGTACAGGCCGGGGGATGAAGGGATGGAGAGCAGCCCTGCCAGGATAGACCTGGGGGTCCTGGTGGATGAAAAGCTGGACACGAGCCAGCAATGTGGGCTCGCAGCCCAGAAGGCCAACCATCTCCTGGGCTGCATCCAAAGCAGCGTGGCCAGCAGGGCGAGGGAGGGGATTCTGCCCCTCTACTCCACCCTGGTGATACCCCCCCTGCAGTGCTGTGTCCAGCTCTGGAGCCCTCAGCACAGGAGAGACATGGACCTGTTGGAGTGGGTCCAGAGGAGGACACCAAAACGATCAGAGGGATCATTCACTAAAGGTGAATTTGTAGAGGCTGAGTAAGGTCTGATCCACTGACTTCACAGTGAGGCAAGAGCCACAGGTACCTTTACAAAGTGTTGTGGAGATTTTCATTCATTCATTTGCCTCCACATTAACAGCAGAGACAGTGTTACTGAAATCTTTGCCACTTGAAATCTTGGCCCAACTTGGAAATGGGAAAAAACAGATATTCATGGGTATGACCCATTTAAAGAATAAGCTTCAGGTTTACCACATGCAGACAAAGAAAAAAAGGTATCTCAATTTCTTTCCTGACTCTCAGGCAATATCCTCTTCTTATCATCTTCCTTGCTGAAGGATCCTAAGATTTTGCGAATGCTGCTGGGGCAAGCATGCATCTCAGAGAACAAAAACTGCCATTAGAGAGAAGAGTCTTACCTATAGGAACTGGTCTGGGATTGAGGAGAGTGTGAGTGTGTTTTCCAGTTGTGTGATCACCATGCATCCTTCAGAAATGTCATGTAATTTGTCAGTTTGTAAAATAATTAATCTAATATACTCCTTTTAATCTCCATTTTGTCTTTTTTCCCCATAGAGTTTTTAATAAGGAGATATATTTTCTTTTAAAGAGTTAGGACTTCAATGCATACTACTATTACTACTAGTGAAATAATAATAATAATAATAATAACAACAACAATAACAACAGATTGAGCTATATTTTCACTGTTATTAGAGAAGGCAATCCAATGCCTGTTAAATTTCAGGTCCTCTGACTCTTTTAAGATACTCCACACCCTTCCCTGAATCAGTAAGTCTGCATGAATCAGCTTCCCTCACATCCTGCTTGAGGCATAAGGCTGGACTAGATGATCTCCTGAGATCCCTTCCAAAGCGAATTATCATATGATCCTGTTCTATTATTGCAATTGGCTGATGATGCTTGGGCTACACATTTTATCTGAAGAGGTGTCTCGTTGTCTGGCTCTTGCGGTATCAAAGGTCTCCAATTACTGAAGTAAATAGTAAATACAGAGCTCAGTCAAGTGTATTGTAATGTGTCAGCCAAGGGCAATACTAAAACCTAAGAGAAAGGAGCAGCGGGGAAATTTGCCGTACCTATTCACTATAAGTAAAATCTATGAAATTGCAGAATGATCTGCAAAAGGATGCAATAGAAGGAGCATCATTTCAGCTACCTTAAATACAGACCAGACTGAATATACAGTGCAGTAGCAAAAAAGGGACTTCTTGACGTGCTTGTGACAGGGAATCACAAAATAACAAAATAATTTAAGTTGGAAGCGGGACTTGATCATCTAACCCCTGAAAACACCAGAACCAACTTCAAAGTTACATCAAACTGCTACAGAGCTTTTCCAGGCCAGGCTTTGATTATTTCAAGGTTAGTACTGGGGCAACCTATTCCAGGATTTGACCATTCTCATTGTGATTCATTTTTCCCTGGTACCTAATGGGAATTTCACTTGCTGCAGCTTATGTCTGTTGCTGCTCCTCCTTTTGCTGCACAGCTCCAGCTAGAGTCTGGCTCCATCTTCTCTGTAAGCAGCCATATAATGTGGGAATGGTCCCATGTTTTTCGTGCTGGTACAGCTCTACTGAAAATCCATTGAGTTGCACTGGGCTAAAATAAAGGGACAAATCTAGATTATTTTTCTGTGGATTCACAGAATGTTGACATTTCCTCATCAGTAATCCTCAGTGTAGTAATTCTTCTATGTCACTGCATCATTTCCCAACTTGCTTTTCTTTACACGTGGATCTCAGCACTGCCTTTCATGATGCAAAGAAAAAGAACTATTTAATACCTCATATCCCAGCATCTACTCTTGGTACCTCACAGGGATATTGCCATGGAAACAGGGAAAGTTTGAAATAAAAGTGGATATGCTTGCTTTTCTTATTTTTCAGTAGGGACTTCAAAATTTACTGTGGTATAATGCAAGCTGTGTACCATCTGCTTATGGAAAATTGAATGCATGTGTTTCTTTCCTTTCTTCTAGAGCTCTAAATCACTGCCATGGCATATCCCCTCAGAAGCATCCTTAGAGGTGGGGTGTGTAAGTTCATGTATCTTCCTGTCCAGAAGTTAAGTAGATGAGAAATAACATTGTCCTTCAGCCATAGATGGCACAGATAAAGAACAGACTGAACCAAAACGGAAGGCAACATCTACTGGAGAAAAGCAGAGCCATTAAAGGGGGCTTATAAGAAAGATGGGGACAGACTTTTTAGCAGGGCCTGTTGAGATAGGACAAGGGGTAATGGTTTTACACTAAAATAGGGGAGGTTTAGACTAGATCTAAGGAAGAAATTTTTCACAATGAGGGTGGTGAAATCCTGGCCCAGGTTGCCCAGAGAGGTGGTAGATGCCCCATCCCTGGTAACATTCAAGGTCAGGTTGGACAGGGCTCTGAGCAACCTGATGTAGTTGAAGATGTCTCTGCTCACTGCAGGGGGGTTGGACTAGGTGACCTTTAAAGGTCCCTTCCAACCCAAACTATTCTATGATTCTATGAAATCAACTGCTGCAATAGAATCTAGGCTGTATAAGTCACATAGCAGGCAGCTACCTTTTGGGAAAGATCTTTTTTCATATGATAGGGGTGTGTAGGAGAGTCTTCACAAAATCAACGCATCATTTTTTTCCACTGTGGTCACTTTCTCTGTGAATCAATTGAGTCAAGCACCACTGAACTGGAGAGTTTAGTTCTCTGTTTGCAGAGGCAGCAGCATGAAACTCCCAGCTGATGTGACTGTGATTTATTCAGACTGCCTTCTAATAAGGGGCACCAGAGCACGGTTTTTGATAAAGTCGATGGCGATAAGGAGTTACAGCACCTAAGTCAGCTAGCTGGAAGAGGCAAAGGGTCTGTCTACGGCACCATTTCTACCCACTGTGTGCTGAGGTCTGTAAAGAATCTCAGTCTCTCTTCAAGTTATATGCCACAGCAGAGACCTAAGTCCATCTTAGGAAGTGGCTAGAAGGAAGCTCATTCCTTTACTTGTCCCCCATCTCTCTCATTTTATTGAGATTTCCGCAACGAAAACAGCTTACGTCTCTCTATGAATTTCCATGAAGTCAGGAGTTAGGTTGCCAAGGAGAGGCTGACTTGAAACTGTCCTTATGTACAGGGTCACCTCCTCCTCTAGAAGCAGAGGGAACAACTCAGCTCCCTCTGCCTTGCACTCCGCTCGGCATAAAACACTGCTTTGCAGGCAACTCACAGGGCTGCAACCATTGTAGGGCCATCCATCTCCTGTATGACTTTGCCTTTTCCTGAGCTGTTAGAGGGGAGGGGTGTTCAGGTAGCAGTCGCAACCAGATTGTGTTTTCTGTTGCTGTTTCTCTGGTAATCAGACAGCTACACTAATAATCATGTCCTTACAACCCTGGCTCCTGCTTATCGCAGCCGCCTTTGAGAACGAAAGCACGCCGTGCCCTGTTCGCTCAACCATCCAGCAGTTTGCCGTCCGGAATGATTAATGTCTACCCACCAAAGCCTGCATGCAGCTCTCCCTGGGAGGCACTGAAACTGCATGTACCATGTTTTGGGCCCGGTGGAAGATGGGCACGAATGTGTGACCATTACCAGGGGAGTCCAGGGTGCTACAAAAACATCCATGAGACACTATGCCTTGCAGATTTATTTTAAGTGTGCTTAAATTATGCTTCATTTAAGCTTCCTCCTAATTCATGGACATCAGGTCAAATCTTCCACTGTGTCCATTTGGAGTGACAGATCTATTGTCTCTGGAGAACTGTTGTTGATGTTGAGACACTATGCTTTGTGTCACTGCTGTTACATCTATGGGACAAGTCTTGATTCCAGGTGACTCCTTCATGTTACACTGATTCAAACACAGAGCCACAGTCTTGTTCAGGCTGGGAGGGACCTCAGGACGTCTCTAGCCCAACCTCCTGCTCCAACTTGGGCAGATGCTAAATTCAGACAAATTGTTATAGCTTTTTCCACTTCAGCACAGTGGTGGCCTAAGCCTGGCTAAGGGGCGAACTCCCAGCCTGCTGCTCTCTCACTCCGCCTCCTCGGCAAGACAGGGGCAGAAAATACGATGGGAAAATTCATGGGTTGCGATGAAGAGAGGGACATCACTTAGCAGTTACTGTCACAGGCAAAACAGACTCGAATCAGGAAAAAATTAATTTAATTCCATACCAATTAAAAAACATTCTGATAGTAAGAAACAAAGACAAAAAGATTAAAACAACACTTTCACCCCACCCTCTTTCCCCCATTCCCACCTTCACCCCTTCACGCCTGACCCCTCTCCCCCCGAGGGGCGCAGGGGTGGGCACGGGGGTTGCGGTCAGTCCCTCCCAGTCCCTCTCGGCCGCTCCTCCCTCCTCACAGGTCTCCCTGCTCCAGCGCGGGCCCTTCCCCGGGCTGCAGCCCTTCAGGGACAACCCGCTCCCGCCCGGGCTCCCCACGGCCGCAGCTCCTGCAGGAAATATCCCCCTGCTGCGGCCTGGGGCCCTCCCCGGGCTGCGGGGGGGTCTCTGCTCCCGCGGGCTCTCTCCAGGGCTGCGGGGGATCCCTGCTCCGGGCCTGCAGCCCCTCCCGCCCTCCTCCTCCTCCGGCCTCGGGCTCCCTCTGCTGCTGCCGCCTCCTGGGCTCCCTCCTCCTCTGCCGGGGCCGCCCTGGGCCCTTCCTGAGTCCTGTTTTCCCCCCGGCGCCCCCGGCTTGGCTGCGGGGCTCAGCTGTGTCCTGCGCTGGGGCCCTTGGAGCCGGCTGGGACCGGCTGGGACCGGCTGTGTCCGGCACCGGGCAGCCCCGGCCGCTCCTCACAGCGGCCGCCCGGCAGCCCCCGCTGCCAGCGCCTGGGCAGGGACAGGCAGTGCAGGTGTCGACTCTTCACCTGCTCTGCAGAATTGCTCTCCCACCCTTTTCATTCCTGTGGTGCCTTCCTTTCACGCGCCTTCCCTTCTTGGAGCAGATTTTGAATGACAATCTTCACCTCAAGCGGCCCTTAGGGTGGTGTTTGCACCCTCTCTGACACAGCGGCAGCAGCTTATGACTACCTGATGTACTGGAGCAGCAGGATATGGGTTTTTTTCCCCATTAATTCATTGTAGCATATTAGATTATAATCACTCTGAAGGAGCAATTTGTCTCAGTGTTGTCTGTGTACAATGTCAAGCTGAATGGCCCCATTTTTGCTTGGCATTAAGCACAACTCCAGCCAAAAATAACATGTAATCATGAATATAAGACTAAATTAAGAATAGGAGACATTTTTCCCAATCTGTCTGGGTTCCTTGAAGAATCGTGTGTTTAAAACAACCTTAGAATTTGTCGTGGTTTAACTCCAGCCAGCAACTAAGCACCACACAGCCACTCGCCAGCAGGATGGGGGTAAGAGAACTGGAAGCATAAACATGAGAAAACTCATGGGTTGAGATAAGAACAGTTTAATAATTGAAATACAACAACAACAAAAAAAAAATAATAATAATAACAACCTGTAATGAAAAGAAAGATAACAAAGAGAGAGAAAAAAAACCCAAGAAAGACAAGTGATGCAAATGACAGCAATTGCTCACCACCAACCAAACAATGTCCAGCTAGTCCTCGAGCAGCAGCTCCCATCAACCGTACCCCTAGTTTTATTGCTGAGTATGACGTCATACAGTATGGAATATCCCTTTGGTCATTTGAGGTCAGCTGTCCCAGCTGTGTCCCCTTCCAACTTCTTGTGCAAGCCCAGCCTACTCGCTGGTGGGGTGGGGTGAGAGGCAGAAAAGGTCTTGAATCTGTGTAAGCACTGATCAGCAATACCTCAGACATCCCTGTGTTATCGATACTGTTTCCAGCTCAAATCCAAAACACAGCCCCATACTAGATGCTATGAAGAAAATTAACTCTACCCCAGCCAAAACCAGCACAGAATATCTCAAACTGGAAGGGACCCATAAGGATCATCAAGTCCAACTCCCTGCTCCTCGAAGGACTACCTAAGACTAAACCATATGACTAAGAGCATTGTCCAGATGCTCCTTGAGCTCTGACAGGCTTGGTGCCTGACACTTCCCTGGGGAACCTGTTCCAGTGACTGACCACTCTCTCAGTGAAGAACCTTTTCCTCATGTCCAATCTGACTGTCTCCTGACACAGCTTCATACCTTTTCCACGTGTCCTATCACAGGTCTCCAAAGAGAGAAGATCAGCTCTTCCTCCTCTGCTGCCCTTTAATTCTGCTGGTTCCTCAGATGGGCTCGTTAATTGTCCTTGGGCATCCAAAACTTGTTAAGAGCTAGTAGCAGTTGAAAGGGAAAGGCTTTCTGATCCTAATCAGAATGGGGTTTGGCTTCCCTATGTAAAGATTTTCACTGGATATAGGAGTACACCAGTTTCCTACAGAGACTTAACTGGAGTGGAGCAGGCCAGACAGCTCCCCAGTAAATATGAGGTAGAATAAATGTCTCTGTGTATTTGTCCAGAAACACACACTCTGTCACAACTGACTGGAGAACTCCACACAGCATGGCCATGGGCTGAGGAGAGACCTGAGGCCAGGTTTTACAGCTCACGTGATGTACAACAGCTTGTTAAGATGTGAACTTTGTGATGGATGTGAACCCTTGTGCTGTCTCTCTGGCTGTGTGAAGTCTGGACCTCAGGAACACCTCCAGACCATCGCTTCCTTCAGCCATTTCACTAAAGGCCCAGAAGAACAAAAGATGATGCTTTTTTTGCTGCAGCTCAGGTCTACAGGATCCTTCTGTCTCTACAACTCATTTAGCCCTGGACCCTATGAGATTATCTCAAGGAGCATGGGGAAGTAATGGCAAATTTGAAAACTCATGTGCTATAAGAAGCTGGATGGTTACTGAATGGAGAGACCTTTGCAAATCCTGATGGCATGGATTTAAATTATTAAAGATGGGCCAAAATCTCCTTGAAATTATTCAACTGCAATTGCCGCAGACTGCATTTGGGATTCTGCTTACCAAGTGGGGTCCCAGAGCCTTCCCTTTTACTAAAAGAGCATCTGGTCACCTGCTGTTCTTCTTGTTAGACTTATTGATTTGTTTGTGTTTGGGAATCCTGACAAGATCACATCTCACAAAGCCGTATTGGCCTATAAGCTGTTGCAAGGAGGCGGAGAATGTCCACAGGACAACAAAAACGGCATGATTTGTGTTCTAGATTTTTCTCTTTCTCTCTATCCTTCTCCCTTGGGAGAGCAGACACTAATCATTGTCTGCAACAGCACTGGGTGATTAATTTAAGTGATTTAGCAGCTGGAAATTCACCTTCACACAGAGATCGATGGTTTGGATGCTTCCTACATTATTACCCTTACAACAATTACCTCCCACGGATACTTGCTCTTGTGCTAATGAGCCAGAAGCTATTAGCATCCATGTCCACCATCCACATGTTTTATGGTTGCAGAAGGGCTCTTCCTTGGTGACCACATCTTCTGGGTAGGCAAATTTACAACATGAATGGAAAAGTCTTTTCTGCAGACATTTGGGGAAGGAAAAAAAAGAAGGCAAATTATATTAGCATTAGAAAGGTAAGTGTATCATAAGCAAGAAATCAGAGTCAAGGAGAGCAGAATCAGGCTGTCGGTGATGTGAACAGTGCTGGGATTTACCTGCTCAGTGTGAGTAGCCCAGGCAGGAAGACCATACTGGTAGAACTAGCAAGGTGTTACAACTTGCACCAATTTTCTGTGTTGACTAAAATAAGCAAACTTCAGCCCCAGTCTAGGCTATGCCTAGATTAACAGGCTTAGTGCAATGCTGAAAAATTGAGGTAAGCTCTCATTAATTTTGACTAGTTAAATAATTCAGATTCTACTAAATGCTGCTCTAGCCTCTCCTTTCTTTTTCACCACAGCTACATTCAGTTGAGTCCTGTCTCATCTGATGATGGTCCTATCCTAGCTAGTGATGCTAGCTTTTACACTACCACCCAACAGTTTGGTTTATACCATCCCACAGGCTCTTGCACCAAAATGCGGATTAATTTAACCCATCAGTCCAAAAATTCCTCTTGTTTATAGTAATATAAATTCAGTGAGCTGATTTCAGATTTATTCTGAAATGCAGAGTCCATACCATGACAGTCAGAGCCCATGCAGAGTGTGGGCAGAGACAGACTAATACAAGCCGGGATCATTTGTACTGCGCAGTGTTTCACAATGTCAACGTGAGTCTAGAATGGAGGGAGGTTGCCTTCTTGATCCATCTCTGTGCCTTGTTACCCTTTGCCTCCTGGGAAAATTATTTCCACTCACATATTCAAAGACAGAGACAGAGATAACATTCCCAAAGAAATCTTAAAGGAGAAGGGTCATTTCATGTCTTAGCAGCCCCCTTTTTCTTACATTTTATGAAGCAGAAGTAATGAAAGGGAAGCACAGCAATAGCACTAAATGTGAGCATCAAGAGGCATAACTCATAGTCTGAGACCAAGGTCAGTCACGTTGCGAGTTGGCCTCTTTTCCCTTCACTTCTCTGTACAACACATAAAACCTCTGTCCTAAAACTCCACAGATGTGTCAGCATCTTGCAGTTTGTCTCTGCATCCTACTGTTCAAAATGCAGCTGGTAACACTCATCAGACACTACAACGGTGAAACACAAGATAAAAACTGTTGCTCATGATGCACTATGCAGCACAGGACACCAGCAGATGGTGTAGACTGTTCTTCCGTGCTTGAAAAGTCAGCTGCTGGCTTTTGTCTAGAGAAAGACAGCAGATTAAGCTGGCCATGGTATGACACACTGAGGAGATGCTCTTCCTGCCTTATGGCACCAGCAATCTAGTGTCTCCCTTTTCACAGGTCCTCTCCAGCAGATAAGTGCAAAGTGGAAACAAGGTCAAGGGCCAGGCCTGAAATTCCCTGTGATCAGGATGTACCATATCCTCTCCTTTTAATCAAAACTAAGACTAATGCCACAGCTGTGGGTTGTTCCCCTTGGAAATACCAAGTTCATTCATTTGACTTGAACTTACAGTGTGAAACTGGAGTCTGTTGTAACACAAGACCATTAGTCTATGTGGTATGTAGAAGCAATGTGGCTATCAAAAGATTTTTTTCTTCCTCTCAACCTTGACTAGGAGGTAGAAGGGAAAGATTAACCTCCAGGTAGAGTCCATAGAGTCTGGGGCGGTATAGGTCAGTAGTTCCTACCTCTAGCATTTCCGCTCTCTTAGAAACCAAGCGACCCAGTCCCACCCTGGCCAGACCTGGGACAAATAACCATAGTGCTAGGACAGGGCAGCTCATCTGAATCCATATCAAGTGTTAAAGCCAGGAGTTTCCATTAATAGCCACTATGTGGCATAGTACACTGGCTTCATCTAGAGGAACATTTTCTTCCTTTCTTTCAACAGTCAAAATTTCCCAGCAGTAAAATGATGGAGCCAAGAACAGCCTGAATATAAGCAGCAACTAGTCTTTTGTACCTCCTTCAGTGGCTGAACTTGGACTTATACACTGATTGCAGGTCTTCCAGAGCTTTTGTTTTCAGCATTTTAATCAAATAACAGTTTTTCTGATGGCTCTGAATATCCTAGAAATATGCTTCTCTTTTTTTCCTAAAAAATTTAAATCTTTTTTAATAACGGAAATAAAAATATTTCCTTGTCTCAGTTCTAAATGTTTTGGTTTCTGTTTCATTGGGTATTGCTTTGTCCTGGGAGCGTGAGAAAGCACAACAGGGAAGAGCTCATCTACCTTTTCTTTACTGCTCATTATTTTGTACACTTCCAGTACAATTCCCTCATTTGTCCCCTCTCAAAAGTCACTGTTTTTACAACGGACAAGCTGAACTGAAGACATTGCCTTAGGTGAGAAAGATGCAGAGATTTGGTCACAGCATGATTATAGACACAAACCCATTTTCAGCGACTGAAATATTGTGTTTGCTGCCAACCAAGAGGTTGATGTGTACTGAGCAGGCTCTTGCATTTTACTGCAGGATGCTTAATTTCTTTCATTCTCTGAGACAGGACCCAAGCACATGGCAGCAGCCAAACCCTGAACAGTCAGGTATCTCTGACTTTGATTCAGATTTATAAAGATATTTATATGCCTATAGATGAAAGATTGGAGCTTTTTTCTGATTTTTTTCCCCATCCCCTGAAGTCTAACATTCCTGCGGTTGTTAAGAAAAGTTCAGCACACAAGGTCTTCAGATTCTTCTGGGCATGCCGCTGCACTACCCGGAGCCCTTTAAAATGTGGTCTTCTAGTCTATATTATTGATTTCTTAATTAATTACTCTAAAAGGTTTTTTTGCTTGCAAAAGGAGTGGATGGGGTTCAATGACGCTTTGGCTTGTCTGTGCATGCTGGATCAATTGAGATGATAAAATATGCTGGCAAATACCGCTCCAAAAAGAAAGAAATTGTTGATCTTAATTGCTAACAGACATGTTACCTCATGCAGCATAGAAAACATATGTGACATTGCTTGAGTATATTTATCTCTATTGTTAAATTTGTATTCCTCCTTTCTGTGCCGTAAGGACTCCTGTCTTCAATACCAGAAAATGAAGTTTTTATAAGCATTTTTTCCTGTTGTTTTCATGTAGGCCAGGAACTAACATAGCATGTATATAACACTGACTACATCCCAACACCCAGGATATGTTTGCACTTCACTCATTTGTAAGTGAGCCTCATACTCAACAAGAACAGATGAAGACTATGACAAGCTAGTCTTACCCTCTGTATAATGCAGAACAGCGACTTCTGCCAAGGGCTTTCTGCGCTAAGGCAATGGTTTCTTCCTGCAAGAGTGCACAAGGTAGTTGGTCTCTGTTTTATTACCACATGTTATGGTAAATTTGCTGCAACCAGTTATTTATGCTAATGGTTAACTCTTCTCACTGTTTGTGTGGACATTTTCTTTCATCAAGGCTGGTGGAAGGAAACGTGAAAACCAACATTCTCTGTCACTATGCAGCTGGGATCAGCTTCTGGCTGTAGCCTTATCGGGGGAAAAAAAAGGATTCTTCCTACTGGTAAGATGTTTATTGAATATGAAATATTAGCTCTGGAAACTTTTAGAATTCTTCCATGAGCAGGAGTGTGTAGAAATCACATTGTAAGGACAAAGTGAGGTCCTGTACCTGACTTCACTTGAGACTTACCTGGATGGCAACAACAATAGATGTTTCCCAATGCTCCATCCCAAATGAGAAATTGTTCTCGTGCCTCACACCAACATGTGCCAGCTAAAATTGGCAGTGACACCCACGTCCCCTCTTTTGCTAGGAAGCACTAGATTCCTAGTTTTGTGAGTGAAACGCCGATCTCCTCAAGTCAGAAGTTATGCTGTTGACTTTGGTATCCTGAGGTCTTGCCCCTCAGCTCCACAAAGGTAAGGTGGGGGGAGTCTTGACAGCTGACTCCAGTCCACCATGCACTGACTCTGCCGTTATGCCTCCCCTAAACACTTTGCTTTTGCTTATTCTGCACTGCAGCCTTCTGGGAACAGCATGGTTCGGTATTTGATGAAGGTTCATACTTCACTCTGCACATACTTTTGTCAAAAAAGCTTTTATTGCAATGCAAAATATCTTCTGTATATGACATCTTTCTCCCCCCAACCCCCTTAAATTTAATGAGTAATCCTTTCTGGGTTTGTACATTGTGATTCTTGTGTGTATGTATGAATATATATACATATCTATATATATCTATCATTCTATAGATATTATATTAATACAATAATATATAAATCTGGACCTATATAATTTTATATATATACACATATCACTAGATATATGTGTGTGTGTGCATATACATTACATATACACTATATACACATATATGCACACACATACATATTGTATAATCATAAACATCTCTTGGTTGTCAAGGGACTTTTCTTTAACAAAATAAGTTCCATTAGTGGATTTTACTTCTGTAGTGCAATTTTACAGGAAGTTAACATTTGCACATTCAATATAAAAGAAACAATATACATTTGAAAACGTGCCATAGGATTTTTAATGAAAAAATTAGAAAAGTGCATTATTTTACAACACTACAGTAAATGATTCTTTTTTTCTCTGTAAAGACATTGTAAAATATATACAGGGTTGCTTAGTGCATTCATTACAAAAGAAAGATGCAATCCCTTGCATAAATTACATATTGTACAGGGGTTCGCTGTCTACTTGGACTTGTAAACATTTGTGTGATACAGTTTTCATTCTTTAAGTAAGCTGCAATACATCTTATTTTCATTTGACTGTTGTTGCATTCTAACTCCAGTACGGCATTCTAAGGCCATGGGTGAAGGCATCCTCTCCCATTACGGAGAAGGCCGGAAAAAGAAATGAAAACACAAAAGAGTCTTTAATTTGGTTCTTTGTCATCAAGTTAGCACTGGTTTAACAAATTGCATCTTGATGCTTATGACCTGCTCTTTCTCCTTTGCTAGGACCAGCTCAACAGCTATGTTGAAGTTAGAGGTCTGAAATGAGCAGAGAACACAGCTTCCAGGAGGTAAATTTCCAGTGCAGTCTCCACAGCCAAGCAGCTCCTCTTTCTAGATGACCGTGCTTCTAATACTCTGTGTGCTGCACAAAAATATATCAAACAAGGTAAAAATTTGGAGAGTTTTGCTCTATCTTAGGCTGTTGAGGGCCTTTAGAATGCCGTCAATACATCATCGATAAGTCCGCATATGCACATTCAAAGAAGTACAAAAATGCACCAAAAAGTGTCAAGAGATCCAAAAGAGACATAGCATCAGCACACACTCACAAACACACACATACACACACGCTTCTGTCTGAGCAGGAAGGCTCAGTCTCCAAAGTAGGAATCACAATTTAATTTCAACATGTATGTGTGTTTGGAAGAAATCCAAGAATTTCCATATAAACTCCTTAGGTCCCAAATTGAACACTTTTATCCCTGTTTCTCATAGATGAACAGTTTGTTGAAGTAAGAAATTGCACCTTGAAGAGACAGTATCCACATTCTTTTGGCCTACTGGAAACAACTTTTAAGCCCCCTCCCATTCCCCATTGACCTATCCAGCTCCAAATAATTTCCTTTGCCATCATTTCACTAGAATCAAAAGTTTTAGTTAATAGTCCTTAGTGATAACAAACAGCCACACAAATCTTAACAAGTCAAGGGAAGAGGAAAAAGAAAACATTTTTTTCTTCCACAGTTCACTCCTGACCTTGCAAAAAAAGAACAGATGGGTTATTGTCTGTATAGCATATTACAGGAAATTTACATTCTGTAAAAGAAATACAGATTAGGTTTGCATTCTAAAGAATGAGCCAGTGTCTCATAATTTCTGCTTATTAGTCAGTTGTTAAAAAGGTTTATAGTGGACAGGACTCTTTCTGGAGCATATGCTAGTCCTTTTTTTATATGGGGTCAAATCAACACGCAGACTAACTCTGTGTGGGTTAAGCAAATTTGTTAATGTTGAAGTCCAAAAGAGTGGTGCTCAGAGTGGTCCCCAGGAAATGACTTAATAAAGCCAAATGCTAGATTAACAGAGTCTTAAACCTGTTGTAACCTGCACACTGGGACCCCTCTCGTTATGCAGATAGTATACTTGTCCTCCAATATCTGAATAATACTCCTGCACTAACAACTTGTACAGGAAAGTATCTGCCACAATATAAATGAAGCTGAGCAGTCGAAAAGGAGGTAAGCTGGCATGAGAAGATCACTAAGTTGTGTTGAGCATACCAGTTGTGTTGGTCAATGGACCAACCAGGATCTTCCCAGGAGAATAAAAAGGTCACAGCTTCAATAATGAAGAGGAATTTCCTGCTGCTGCCTCTGGCTGCAGTATCTCTCCATTTTGGGAATTGAAAAGATGTGCTAAAAGGGAGCAATATGGCATCCATTTTTTCTGGAAAATGTGTGTAACGGTAAGGAATTCTTCAAAGAAAAGAGAAGTCACATGGAAAGAGAAGTCACCATAGAGCAACTGGGGCTTAGATGCTGAAGAACATGAAAGGAATGCATGGTGAAGATAAAAAACCCCAAAAAACAACAACTAACTGTGCATTGCTAAAAGGATTTCACATATATGTCTTTGCTCCTGTGTTGCACTTGGCCAATCTTTTAGGAAAACAACAGCTACCAGAGCAACCAGAAGAATTTGGCCAGGTTCTGGTGGCCGCAACTGCCATGAATGGTTGTGTGCTGCCTCACAGATCCATTTGGCATGAAGAAGATAAAAAGATGTGCCCACCACTGCGTGCTGAATAAGAAACTCCACCCACATCGCCATTCAGGAGGGGTTTTCAGAAGAAGAGCTTATAATCAGAGAGATCAGAGAAACGTGCTAGGTACTTTAAAGGAAACATTAGAAGAACTGGCTATGGAGCTATCTGAAGGCTCTGTCACCGAAGTTCCTTGTCTTCGTTCCTAAGGAGAATGCTGTCCTGAGCTCTTGCCCAGTGTGCAAGTTAGAAATCAGCCCTGTCCTCCATCACCCTCACCCAGAGGCCGGGAATAAATCCAATCTTTTGTTCTGCCTTTTTTAACCTTGCTCAGAGAGGGTTTGAGAGAAAGATATGCCATAGCATCAGTGTCCTCATCAATCCAGCTTGTGACACAGGTGGTCTAGACATGTTTGGACATGCATCCAGCAACCCTTCCTCCTAGAAGCATAATCTATCCTAGACAGCACAGCTGAGACACTTTGGCCATTGCACCAAATGGGTACCAGAACATGCTCCATCCTGAAACACAGCCCCTTGCTCACTTATCTGCATCATCCCATCTCTCTAAGACACAACACTGGTTCTTTCCTCTACAGGCAAGACAAAATCAGGCCCAAAGCCTATCTCCACAAAGGCATTTAAGCACTTATTTATTTCAGTGGGAATTAAGAGCCTCAGTGCATAGATTGGATCTGAGCTAAAATCATTTCCCCAGATACTCCCATGACCAACTCCAGTCAACGTGCCAAGATGATGCTTGTCAATAGGACAGCTGTTGCATGACCCCCATGTCAGCAGTGAAATTACCAAACAGGCCTTTTGGAAATAATTTTGTAGACTTGTGATTTCAGACTCTGGGAGGCCAAAATCATTTACACACTCTACTTCAGCTAATCTCATTAAATACTGTTATCAGATTAATTAGCCTCTTAACAATAATTATGATTAAGGAGCTGCATATCCATGCTGTAGGGAGAACCAGCAATAATGAATTAATGTTATTTCTCTAAAGGTCAATTTTGATTATGTTTTGACATGTAGAAACCATCCAAACAGTCAATACGAAGAGGTTTCTTTGCTATATTGTGACCTCCTGAACTCAGCTGGAGAAGCGTAGCGTTTCCACATATTTCTATGGCACAGTTCTGGGGACATGCTATCAAGGATGGGCTGGGATACCACAGTCCAGGTCTTTCTGAACCACAGCACGGATTTGCTGCAGGCAATAGAAGGGATGGTGTAACTGATCTCTTCCAAGGAGTAGTAGAGGGAAGAGGCTCTAGAATACAAAATTTTCCCTGCTTTCTGCTTGACACCAACATCGGTAATGTGGTCTCACCAATGACAATCCACTCCACCATGAACCAGCCATGGTCCATCCTTCCCACACCTCCTGCCACTCCCGCCTGGGAGGATGCTGGCAGATGACTAGCAAATAGACTAAACCCAGAAGACCCATGGCTCTTCCCTAATTTGAAGATATGCCACAGATCTTACCGATCATCTACAATGAGCCAAACTACTGTGTCTCTTTGCCTGCTCATGTCGTTTGTGCTGCCCTTTCTCCTGATGGCCTTCTCCCAAACAAACACGCTCCCAAATTCTCCTCAGAGGCTGATGCATTGCATCTCAGCCAGGGAAGAAGTGGATCTCACCCATGCAGGTTTATGCACTTTGCATTTCCTATATATTATTTTTAATCAATCTCTAGATTTCTTTTGTCAGTAGTAATTAGAGTGGAACATTTTTTTCCCCAGGGTGCAGTTGTGTAGCATAATGCTTTTCATTAATAGATGAGGGGTGAAAGTACAGAATGTGGTGATCTTGGGTCTGAACATACATCTGTGAAATGGCAAGCTAATGAGTTAGTGTGGCTAATGGGGGGAGGGCATATGGAGAAAGCCAGAGGGCTGCTGTGTGAAATGGATCTCTCTTCCAGCCTCAAGTCTAGCACTCTGGATACAACAATTGCTGCAAGCTGTTCCACAGACCAGATAAACAATGAATCAAAGCCAGGCTAGTGGTATCAGAAGTCATGCATGAGGACGATGCATTATAAAGCATAGTTTCAATTACTGTATTTGCTAGTTCCACTTGTGAATTAGCCAGCAATGATAAATGTTATCATGCTGTTGTTTGCATTTCTCAAAGTCGACTAAAAGACAAGACAGCTTGGAACTGTGAATATTAATTACCAATAAAATTGCAGCATTAATCTTTCTTCCCCCTCACCCCCCAATCTTTTGTGGGCGTTAAGGTATGGCAGCACTACTTACATGGTCAGAAAGCAAGGTGTGGGAGGGCTCTGGTATATTTATTAATTATAATATTCATAGAAGGAGAGACAAATGAAGGCTGGAGGCTCCAGGGACAGTATTTCCAGCCTAAAATTAGCAAACAGATTTGGATGACCAGATTCCATAAAGCAAAATACAATTGCATATATTATACAAGTTGACTGTTGTCTTTAGGTCTTTCTGCTCTCCATTAGGTTTAGGAAAGTTTGTTCATGGCAAGCACTAGTTGGAGGCACCAATATAATATCTAGCAGTAAATAGAAAAAGGCTTACATTCCAATTTCATTAAAGGAGTATAAATCAGGACTCATTGCGTTGCACCCAAATCAGTTAGGTCACCATGTTGGAAATCTGCATGAGAAAAAAAATAGCCTTACAGCATTTTGATTTCTCTGTAGCTTACCAATTCACAACAATATAAACCCACCAACTTCAAAAAATAGTCCAGCAAGAGTCAGCTTAGCAGCTGCAACATCCACCTAGGTCATTTGCAAACTCAACCATCATGCATTTCCCATGTCTCTGTTCTCCAGCGCACAAAAGGAGAAACTTCGCGGACCTCCCAATGTAATGGGGACACAAATGCTGAAAGCTCCTCAATTTGAAGCTTTATGTTGGACTTTTCCCCCAAAGGAATACTGATGTGTACATGTACATGACTTGGAAATTTGTGCAAAGGACAATACAGTTTGATGGAGAATCAGTCAGGGGCTTTGAAGAAGCCTCTTTGGGGAAAAGGAAAAAATAGCAATCACTGAGCAATTTACAATTAAATGAAATACCTAAGGCCAGTCTGAACAAGTTTGGCTTCAGTGAAGCATCCATTGGCTTCAGAGGAAGGTCCTGCTACTCCAGGCTTTAGAGAAAGAAAGAGTTTGTTTACATCCTACTGAGTCCTTGCACATAGGGCCACCAGTAAAGAAAATAGCATGACAACATAATTTATCACAGGGACTAGCACTGCTCAGGATGGTGTAGCTGAATAAAATCCTGGTTTCAATGAAGACAGCAGCAAAAACCTGACCGGAGAATGAAAAACTCCATGAACCTCCTTATCAGCAGTAATCAGTGAAACACTGTGGCACAGACCTTGACTGAGCAGAGGACAGTCAGTCTCCCAGACTGATTCTACTCAGATCAAAGCACAACAGTCTTCAGTACTCATGGTGGTTTCAACTAGAAATAACACAACTACTCCTGCTATTCAGAATAATTCCTTTTTTTCCATCTTTCTTTTTGCCCTCCTACTGCTTTTTTGGGTGAAAGTTCCTTTGCCATGTTCATTATGTGCACCTTAAGTAACTGGAAACTGGATTTTGGCAAAGGTTACCATCAGTTTTCATGGTTTTAATTCAGCCTCTGAGCTCAGATTAACTAGCATAAGAGTCCCACTGCGCCTTCCGCCTATAATCAATTGCTCTGTGTCCAATATCATTATTCCATTTGTTTCGATTTTGGTGTATCGTTATGATGGCTAATCCTTTTCATACGCTTTACCTTGCTGAAGTTCCCCAAATAAAGTTTGATATTAAAGTTAGATGACAGGCAGGCTGGTCAGAGAGGCAATATTTCTTTTTCAGTTCTCTGTTACGCATCTCTAGTTGATGGAAGTAGTGTGGTGTGATTCTCATTGTAATTTGTGCAATATTTCAGTCAATAATAGTGTCTTGTTGAAATATGCATTAAAAAGTCCATAACATTAGTGTAATGGACACACTCCAACACATCCCTCTGGTCTGGCTTCCTCATAAAGATTTTAAATGACTGTCTTAATTAGATCCTAATATTAACAGGAATATTACATAAAGCTAAATGAGGACATAAACTTCAACTGAAAGCTACTGCTACCCAAGCCCCTGCCGTCCAGTCTGCACACACCAAATAGTTCTAGAACATTTTCGTTCTCCAACCTGGTCCACTGACTGATCTTTTTTAAGCTTCTAGCAACAAATGATGCTTTTCTCCATTAAAAAAGCTTTCAAATCTGTCAGAGAAAACAAGAAATTACCTTACTCATGTTTGTTTCACAATAATCTTGATTATTGCCCTGGAATTTCTTTGACCAAAACACTAGAAAACTAATGCGACAATGTACAATACAGTAGATTAACTTGGTCATTTTCCTATTTTCTTTTTTTCTTTATGATATTGCTGATTCTGTCTGTTACAGAGGAGTCCAAAAAGAAGTCTGTTGCTGAAGGTCACTGTACATCTTCTCCATTCATTAACAACCAAGAAGCTCTTTTGGACCGTTGAAGTAACATCCAAACACCTCTTCTAGAGCTGTCCCATTACAGTCACGCCTGTAAAGCATATGTGTCTGCAAAGTTCTGGCAAAGCAGCCCCAGTTAGATCAGTCAGGATCTCCCTCATGCAGTAATGAAGACCAACTGGAGAGTTGTGCCTGCATTGTTCTGTTAGGTTTCCTCTTTCGTTTCTGTATCACAGCATGCTCAGTCAAAGCTATTTTGGTCCTTCACTGATCAAACTGATTTTTCCCTTTGATGATGATATGAAATATGATAGGATAATAGGGTTGTTATGTAATCAAAGCCGACAGCAGGGAGCTAAATTTGTGTTGTGTTGATGAAGAGCACATTAGTGTGACATAAATAGACTAATCTGATTTATTATTATTATTTCTAATGCTTAATAATAGGGAAGGGGAAATGAGACTCTGGGGAATGACAGTGCATCACAAAGTGATAGCAGACGTCTGTGTGCTACAGAAACACAGGTTAGGCGTGTTGGATATTGGGATGTCTTGTCATAAGCAGCATCACTACTACCTGCTTCTAGATGAATTTGAAAAAAGCAAGTAGCAAGCAGGAGAGGTTGAGCTGAAAGAAATAATGTCTTAAGTAGAATAAAACTAATAATGTACCAGAGAAAAAATTCTGTGAAAAGCAGTGTCGTAGGAAGAAAACTGGTATTCATGTAGGGCAATAAGAAGTCAGAGCAGACAAAAGTCATCTCACTTTTCACTGACTGATTTTTCAGGTGTAACTGAAAAGCTGGGATTAATCTTGGACAAAAGCTTCCCTTTCACTATATTGTCTGTTCCAGCTCCAGACGGCCCAAGTGCCTGTTCACACATCAGCCAAGAACCACAAAAACGATGAAAGAAAAGAACATATTTTGCTTGGTGTACTGATACGTGCACATGACAGTTCTCTTATTTGTGCCTACTCACAGAGCAAAGTCCTGCAAGAGCTCATGCAAACGTCTGAATGCGTGCAGGCTTGCAAAGGAAATATCTTGCCACTTTAAAATCTTGTGTTTAACAAAAATATAGATTGGACAGAGTTGCGGGTCCTTCAGGCAGAAAATAAAAATTAAAAAACCATATTTTAAAATCCTAAGGAATGCAGACACATTTTAGCAAAACCCTTTCCCACATAGACACTCATTACAGCTTTTAAACTTAAAAGTATTGCTATGTATATCTACTCTGGCTCCTTCATATCAACATACACAGATTTCTTCAGTCACGTCCAGAAACCTTGACTAAGCTAAAGCAGAGCTTTTATAAAGCCACTGAGTTTTAATGCAAAGACTCAAAGTGGCAGATAACCCCTGACATGCCAAGGTAAGTTGCTCCCCTGGTTAAATACCCCATGTATTAAAATTTACTCTTCATTTATGGTTCCAGAGGGAAGATTTAGTAACAAATCAGCTGAAGTATGTAACAGCTTTGAACTACTGGAGCTCAACATGATTTATAGGGCATTTAAAGATTATTTTTATATGCAGCAGAAAGAGTTTTCCTCTTTTCTTAAAGGAAAAAAAAAGGAAAAAGCTAACCAATATTTTATAAGATGTAACCTTTTTTCACAAAACTATTTAAATTTTTTCCCGAAAGTCCTGTTACAAAAGTTCCCCTTTGCTATGCAGAGAGAATTTCACTCAAGTTCTGCAAAATCCCAAACTTTTCCTGCTTTTCTCCAGTGTCAAATACACCAGGCAGCCATACACAATACAGATGTGTATACCCCAGGCATTCTTTTTCTTCTTTCCTTAGCAGGAAAAGAAATCTACATTTATTTGCACTTCTGGGATGCCACAGGCAAAGGCTACGAAAGGGAATGCGGACAGCGCTCCGAACCTCATGGGCCACCCTCGTGGAAACCAGCTTGCAGGTGGCAGTCGCCGAGGTGCTTTAACACATCCTGAAACTGCGTCTCTAGGGACGCCCGCTTCAACACCGCTGCCATCAGCGTTTGCTTTAGGACGTGGTGCCAGCAGCACAGCATCCACGCAGCCAGCATCCTCTCCTGCGGTGCTGAAGGATGTTATCCCTCCACATTAGGCTGAAAAAGTCCATCCTCATTAGGAATCCTAAGTTATTTCTTCACTGATCTTAAGGAGGTTTTCTTACCACAGCAGTTTATAATTCCGAAGGAAGCTGTATAGGGGAGTCGAAGTCATGGGTACTTGCTTTTCATTTACTTATTGAAACACAGATACGGAAATTAGGAGAACATGAACATGTTTGCTATAGCTAATAACGTAAAGCCAGGGAGAAGAGATCAGAGGAGGAATGACATTCCTTATTTCTCCCTATTAATGCTTTTTATAGATGCCTCTTTGAAAGGATATCAACATCCATCAGCACACAGAGCTGAGGGCTGGGGCTTGTACAAAAACACACCATCTAGTTTAAGAAAATAGAGAAGAAGGATTATTGCTTTTACTCAGGGAGCACAAAATGGTAGAATCAGCAGGAGGTGATTAGTGCCCAGTAAAGATGGGGTTTGTATGGCGAGTTAACACAGAAGGTGATTTAAAAGATAGGATTAAATCGGAGACAAGGGTGCAGGTTTATAAAAATCCCAGTCTTACCCTTGTCAAATGAAAGCTAAATCTCCCAAAAGCGCTAAATCCCATGTAATCATTGCAAATTCCTGTTGTCTTAAAGGGGAGCTGGATTAGGCCTCTAGTTCGGTTCTGTAGAGTCTGTTTGGTCCAGATGAACAACCGAGAGATGGACAATCTCCAAGGAACAACTCTACGACATGGTCTCAACATCCTCCACTACAGCTTGCAAACACAATCACTCCCAAAGTTACCCTCCAAACGCTGGAGTAAAACTGCTTTTGCCCATTACTGTTAAATGCATTTTGCCTTTCTGCCTAGCAAAAAAGCAATATCACACCTAATCTCACAAGTTCCCAGTGAGCCAAACACAAGATACTGTCCCTTGAATTCTTCCTGAGACCAACAAAGGCTTTCCATTATTTACAAATCAAAAGCATTTAGAGACAATCATTTTTATTCTTTTATTTAAAACAAGGAATGCCCTGTCACTATTATATAAGAAAAAATATACATCCACCTATTTATACCCATCCAAATCCAAGCATTCCAAAAAATATAAATCCTTTTCATGCAGGTAATTACTGCACAAAATAATAATAATAATAATAATAATAATAATAATAATAATAATAATAATAATAATAATAATAATAATAATAATAATAATAATTTTATAAATAGAATTAAAATAACAAAATACACTCTTTTGTTCCAACAATTCTCCCAATTTCTCTTAAAAATTCCACTTGCAAATTGTTGGAACAGTTGAAAATTAGAAAAGGAAATATAGTTAAATCAATAGGATTATTTGCTTTTGATTATTAATTCCATTGCTAGTTTTTCTTGTGGTTTTATAATGCATACCAGTTTTACAAAGTGCATGCTTTATTTTATTTATTTTTTTTTTTAATTTTGAACTGGCAAGCTAAAATGATCCATCTTTTCCTGCCTTTTTTAATGTTAATACAATCTAAAATCTAGCATTAAAAAATTTATCATGATACACCTGGTATACTGACTGCTTATGGCGCATGCTTGTCTTGGCAAAAAAGAAAACAAATTGGCTCCCCTCCCACCCAACCCGTTCCTTTTGGAAGCAATCTAAAAGTTAAAAGCAGGCTGGAACACAATTGCTTCAAGGGAGGAAAAAAAAAAAATACCTGATGCTTTAATTTTTGTCACATGGCACTAGTCGTGGAATTGCACGCGCACACACACGCACACACACCCAACACGCACGCAAGCACGCACGCTGCAACCTGCTCGTGAGGAAAATAGTTTATTAGGTCAGGAGTGCCCGTGGCACATGAAGGCTCCCAGCTGTGTGTGCAACTTTGGATTTGGTACCCACTTCACGTCACCTTGAATCCTCTGACATCCACCGAGGGGGTAATGTAAGGCATACTTTGCTGGAACAGTAATAATCCATGCTTCATGCTCAAGAGCTGAGTCTCAGAGGAGGACTGGCGTTCTCTACTCCCTTTGGCCTCGCTCCGTCTCACTCAAGGAACAAAAAAACCCCAAAACAACAGAGAAGAACTGGGGAAAACAAGGAAAGCAAAAGAAGACGAATCCCTTTAAATGGACTTTCGCCTTTTCATCAGCCTGTGGTTATCTGTAAAGCTGTGCAACCCAGGTGAGATGGAGCTGACAGGAGATGGGAAAAGGCTGTTTTTTAATGTGCTTGGCGAGATCTCCTCTATCTTGTAAGAGATGGAGTGAAAGTACTGGGGGTTCAGCTTCGAGCTGAACGAATTTTGGTGGGACACCACCCGGCTGGTGTACTCGTGGGACCTGTAACACATGCAGGAACAAACTGACTGAAGGTCTGTTACTTCGGCCTTGTACCGTGGCCGGCCATGCTGGGAGTCCTCTTGGATGTGGATAATCATGCTGTTGCGGTTCCCTGCCAGGGACGCCCGTTCCTCAGCATCCCGCCTCTCGTCCTCGCTGTTCATGGTTAGGAACCTGAGAACAACCAGATTTAGAAATGCCCCAATGACTGTCAACCCCACTAGAATGTACATAAAGCTAAAAGCCACATAGAGAGGCTTCTTTTGAAGGGCCCCTTTGGTCTGCAGGGCCACATAGTCTCCAAAGCCTATCGTAGTCAATGTTATAAAGCAGTAATAGTAAGCATGGAAAAAGCTCCATTCCTCGTACTGGGAAAAGGCTGCTGCTCCAATGCAGAGCGTTCCCATGCAGGAAAAGAAACCCACAGTGACCATGTTTTCCATGGAGACCTCGGTGCTCCTCATCCCACAGCACTTTTTGATGCGTTTCAAGAGGTACTTGACGAAGGTGTTCATGCGCTCGCCCAAGCTCTGGAACATGACGAGTGTCAGTGGGATCCCCAGGACCGCATAGAACATGCAAAAGGCCTTCCCTGCATCCGTCCCTGGGGCAGCATGTCCATAACCTGGGAGGGGGAATGAAAAGACAGGACAGTCAGCAAGGCGGGTGATGACACAGCTCCTTCTTTCACACAAGCCACATGAATTGCAGACACTCTGATGCCACAGCCAGATCCAAAGCTACAGGAACATTGCAGTGACACTCTTCCTACCTCCTCGCCTATGTCCTGTATCCGAAGCAAACAGGACATGAAACAACAAAGTCGTAGACACGGGAGTGGGAAAGATAAAAGAATGGGCAACCCATCCTACTCCAAATACCTGTGCAGTCTCCTAAACAAGACTGTATCATATTCATTTGCTAAAGAAATGTCACATCCATCCTGTATCACATGCAACAGTGGAAACTTTGGAAATAGGTTGACTTGCCCACAGTATTTTACAGAGTAGTTGGTGTTGCCTTGTCCCTAAACCAGAGTACACTGATGGCATCCAAATTCTGTGTCTGCTGGCAGCATGGAGTTAACAATATCCACAGAAACACCCACCAAAGAAATGCCTTTCCAAAGTCTTCAACGCTGAACAAATCTTTCTCCTAGACACCCTATGAAAGCCACTCACTCCGGGAACACCATAGGACTTTAAGGGTTTAATGCCTGCTCTATCTTTAATTACTGAAGAATAAACAACTTACCAGCTTGTCTTATAGTTTTGCAGCTTTTACAGCTAGTCTGGCAAAGGCAATTTTTCCAGGATATTAAGCTAATCCAGGACAGAAGATGTAGCATGTTTCACAGTGTAGTTTACAGACAGTAAAATCATGGCTACGCATTTATTGTAAACCAAACTGGGGACGGGGGGGAGGTGTCTGTTTTCACAGAATCATTAAGGTTGTAAAAGACCTTTAAGATCATCAAGTCCAACCATCAACCCAACACCACCATGCTCACTAAACCATGTCCTGAAGTGCCACGTCCATACATTTTTTGAACACTTCCATCTCCCTGGGCAGCCTGTTCCAATGCTTGACCACCCTCTCAGTGAAGAAATTTTTCCTAATATCCAATCTAAACCTCCCCTGCCACAGCTTGAGGCCATCTCCTCTCGTTCTATCACTAGTTACTTGGGAGAAGAGACCAATACCCACGTTGCCACAACCCCCTTTCAGGTAGTTGTAGAGAGCGAGAAGGTCTCCCCTCAGCCTCCTCTTCTCCAGACTGAACAACCCCAGTTCCCTCAGCCGCTCCTCATAAGACTTGTGCTCCAGACCCCTCACCAGCTTTGTTGCCCTTCTCTGGACACGCTCCAGCACCTCAGCATCCTTCTTGTAGTGAGGAGCCCAACACTGAACACAGGATTCGAGGTGCGGCCTCACCGGTGCCGAGTACAGGGGCACGATCACTTCCCTGCTCCTGCTGGCCACGCTATTGCTGATACAGGCCAGGACGCTGTTGGCCTTCTTGGCCACCTGGGCACACTGCTGGCTCATGTTCAGCCGGCTGTCGACCAGCACTCCCAAGTCCTTTTCCACTGGGCAGCTCTCCAGCCACTTCTCCCCAAGCCTGTAGCGTTGCATGGGGTTGTTGTGACCCAAGTGCAGGACCCAGCACTTGGCCTTATTAAACCTCATCCAGTTGGCCTCTGCCCATCGATCCAGCCTGTCCAGATCCCTCTGCAGAGCCCTCCTACCCTCCAGCAGATCAACACTCCCACCCAGCTTGGTGTCATCTGCAAACTTACTGAGGGAGTGCTCGATCCCCTCATCCAGATCATCAATAAAGATATTGAACAAGACCAGCCCCAGAACCGAGCCCTGGGGAACACCGCTTGTGACCGGCCGCCAACTGGATTTAATGCCCTTCACCGCAACTCTCTGGGCTCAGCCATCCAGCCAGTTCTTTACCCAGCAAAATTATTTTGAAATTATAATTTTACTTTTTCACATCACACTGCTTTAAAATTCCACATTTCTTACAGCTAAGATTCTAAGTGACAGTACCAAAGTCTCCCAGATAGGATGGCTGAGAATCACCTGGCCATGGTGTGCATTGACCACGTGGGTACCACTATCTAGATTCCTCGTAAAGTAAATTAATAGCAATATGCAGTTCGCAAGTGCAGTTCCTCTCACCTACCCCTAGGTGTCTAAAACAGATCAATGAGTTATTCTCAGGAGACACCTATTTCTCTACAGTCATTGAAATAGGAATCTCGGGACAGAACTCGGTTCAAGATTAATATACCTCGAATTTTGGTTATCTACATGTGTGCTACATGTCCAAGCTCCCATTATAGTCAACAAAGATTTCATGAAAACAGCCAGTAGTGATTTATTTACCTGACCATCTGAAGTCTACCTTATGGTGAGATGAAATGACAGTACTGACTGTCCCATTGACTGTATTCATTAGGTCCCCATTACACTGACTAGACATCTGTTGACTGCAGAATAATTTAGACATTTACTGCACAGGTAGACAACTCGATGCAAACAGCCGAATGCAGGTGTCTTAAATGTGAGTAGAGCTCCACCTTCAGTAAGTAGCTCCAGTGTAGGTGCCTGCATAAATCAGCTTTCCAGAAAGAGGCATCTAGTGTCGTTTGATATCACCCCTAAGATCTCAGGATGCCCATAAAGGGCTGGCAGCTGAAACATGGGGCATACAGCAGACCCACACTCTTACAGATCAGAAGCTAGAGGCCAGACAGCACCTGAGATACTACTGAGGCAGGACCATTCCCCTCGTATTGCCTCAAGCTTGCCCATCACCTTTAGACTCAGATTATGGACCTGCTGCTCTGAATTTGTCTAATCCTTTTTTGAAACTGTTGACACTGCCCACCTCCTCAGCCTCCCGTGGCAATAGATTCCAGAAGTTCACTATCTGCTGTGTAAAAAAGTACTTCATAGTTTCAAGCAGATCTTGTTTCAGCTAGTGCTTCTTAGCTCTAGTATTGATGTTCTACTTTAATACTACTACTTTATCTACTTTATCTACCACCTTCATGACTTCAGCTAAACTCAGCTTTATCCCTGCCCTCAGTTTTCTCATGTCTGAACTGGAGCCACAGACTCTCTCTGCTCATATACCAGAAATCACATTCCCTTGATCATTTCAATGTCCTTCTCTGGACCTTCTCTAGCTCTATCACATCATTTTTGAGGTGCAGAAGCCAGAAGTCTGCATAGCCTTCAGGATGTGGGCACACCACAGTCTGCAGTTCTGCTGGAAGAAAAATATGAACCACAGGCAACATTCAAAATGAAAAGGAACAGTGGATAAGGAAAAGAAAATGAGAAAACCGGCAAGAATTTGCTCCAAAAAGGAACAGGTATTTCCTTAGCTCAGTTGCTACTTGTTGGCAGACAGATGAGATGTAAAAAAACCAGTTTATAAAAGAAGCATATAACTCAAAATAGGAAGTTCTTTTCAGGTTACGAAACAGAGATTCACCTGCTGTATTGGGCCAGGTAGCCTGTTCATCATAAAAAGCAGTTTCCAAATTACCTGTAAAGGAAAGTGTCTTCAATAGATTGATGCTGGATTTGTTCCACCTGACTGTCCCTCAATAAAGGCTATAATTGCCTCTCATTACTAAGATCAGATTTTGAACTACAGGGGTGTTAATTAAACCAGGGACATCTTCCCGTTTTATAGCTTTAGTTACAGCTGATAAAGAGAAGGAAAGCTTCAGAAAATGTGATTTTCCAGATGGTTGCAGAGATGGCAGTTGGTGGAAACAGCTTTCACCTTGGGTTCTAAAGAAAACGGTTGGGGTGAAAAAAGATTTCTTTTGATATCACTATATCCCTCTCGTTAAAGTTATCCACAGAGAGAGTTTAGGAAGATTATAAAACTTTAATATTATATGCTTACACACTATCTCACAGTTGAACTTCTAAGATTTGTCATAGACTTTGTAATTAACTTGGGACTCACAGCTCTCCCATAAGATAAGAATATATCCATATCCCTGTTTTACAGATAGGAAACCACAGACACCGGCAGGGTATAATTCCTCTCCATTTCACACAGGGAGACAGAATATCCAGAAATTCTGATTTCTGTTCTCCCCATGTCATACTCACTTTCCACAATATCAGATAAATGTCTTTCACCATTTTTTCACCATGAAGCTGGGATAAAGAAAGGACTTTATTTATGAAGCTGGAATAAGACTTTGCAAATAGATTCATGTACAGGGGATCAAAGTCATATATTTCTCCAGTGCAACATGGCTTTAAGGAATAGGCACCTTAGCCATTGCCTTCAGCAGTCTGAAATGAGGGGTTTCAAAATAACACAAAAGAAAGACTTAATTCTCCATTACTTTAGCGTTATAGAATCTATCCAGCAATACACAGAGCAATGCATGAAAAGCAAACTCCAGCTGTGCCTGTTCTCTGAAATTCAATAAATCTCAAATTTAAAACAAACCACTGTCTTCTTAATATCAGAGACTGCCTCTGGGAAAAATGCGAAGGTCAGTAATTGCCAGAGGAAGAGGGTCATAGAGGATCATTAACAGCAGGAAATAGCCCTCCGTAGTGCACAGGATCGGTCTCCAAGTAGCTGGGTTTTACTTGTGTCAAGTGAAGGCAGAAGAAACTGCCTCGGTAGCAGATTTCAACTACCAAAACTCAGCCTAACTTCCTCTACATGAATGGCACTGCCCTTTACCTGAGTATAAAGAGATGGCTCCATGTGAACCATAAGACAGACAAGGATTAAAAAGAAATAGAAAAGTTAAACATGACATTGGTATTTCTCTTCTGTGTTGAAGAACAAAGATCAAACAGAAAACCTTAAAATTAGGTACAGCAAATGCATCCAATTGTGCAGGGATGGGGACAGGAAGGCCAAGGCGCAGCTGGAGCTGAACTTGGCAAGGGATGCAAAGAATAATAAGAAGGGCTTCTACAGGTATGTCAGCCAGAAAAGGAAGGTCAGAGAAAGCATACCTGCCTTGATGAGCAAGACTGGCAAACTGGGAACAATGGATGAGGAGAAGACTGTGTTACCCAACGTCTTCTTTGCCTCAGTCTTCACTGGCTGTCTCTCTTCCCACACTCACTCAAGTGGATGGGCTGCAAGACAGGGACTGGAGGAGCAATGTCGCTCCCACTGTAAGACAAGATCAGGTTCGAGACCTGAGGAACCTGAACATGCACAAGTCTATGGGACCTGATGAGATGCATCCCAGAGTCCTGAGAGAACTGGCTGATGTAGTTGCCAAGCCACTCGCCATGGTATTTGAAAAGTCCTGGCATTCATATGAAGTCCCTGGAGACTGGAAAAAGGGAAACATTTGTACCCATTTTTAAATAATGTGGCAAGGAGGACCTTGGGAACTACCGACCCATCAGCCTTACCTCTGTGCCTAGGAAGATCATGGAACAATTCCTCCTGGAAGCCAGCATGGCTTCACCAAGGGCAAGTCCTGCCCTGACCAACCTAGTGAGTTGAGAGTTGAGACACTTAAGGCATGTGTGGTGGTGCATCTCCCCCCCGGCCTCCTCCTTGCCGAGTGGTGGGGCTGACACGCCTGAGGGACAGGATGCCATCCAGAGGGACCTGGACAAGCTCGAGGAATGGGCCCGTGTGAACCTTATTAGGCCTTCAACAAGGCCAAGGGCAGGGTCCTGCACCTGGGTCAGGGCAACCACCAGTATCAGTACAGGCTGGGGGATGAAGGGATTGAGAGCAGTCCTGCCAAGAAGGACTTGAGGTACTGAGGGATGAAAAGCTGGACATGAGCCAGCAATGTGCGCTCACAGCCCAGAAGGCCAACCGTGTCCTGGGCTGCACCCAAAGCAGCGTGGCCAGCAGGGCGAGGGAGGGGATTCTGCCCCTCTGCTCCGCTCTGGTGAGACCCCCCTGCAGTGCTGCGTCCAGCTCTGGAGCCCTCAGCACAGGAGAGACATGGACCTGTTGGAGTGGGGCCAGAGAGGGCACAGAAATGATCAGAGGGCTGGAACAGCTCTGCTGGGAAGACAGGCTGAGAGACTTGGGGTTGTTCAGCCTGGAGAAGGCTCCAGGGAGACCTTCTTGCAGCCTTCCAGTACTTAAAGGGAGCTTCTAAGAAAGAAGGGGACAGACCTTTTAGCAGGGCCTGTTGCGATAGCGCAAGGGGTAATGGTTTTAAACTAAAAGAGGGGAGATTTAGGCTAGATTTAAGGAAGAAATTTTTCACAATGAGGGTGGTGAAACACTGGCAACACATTGCCCAGAGAGGTGGTAGATGCCCCATCCCTGGCAACATTCCAGGTCAGGTTGGACGGGGCTCTGAGCAACCTGATCTAGTTGAAGATGTCCCTGCTCATTGCAGGGGGTTGGAGTAGATGGCCTTTAAAGGTCCCTTCCAACCCAAACTATTCTGTGATCCCCTAACAATCAAAGGGGCTGAAATAATAGTGGGAAAGATATACATGGAGCTTTACATTGGACCACACCTAGGTAAATACTACCTATACTATTCTGGTATACTAACCAGTTCACTGAGGTCCCACAATACAGCAATATGACCACAGCAGGCAGGTTTGGCTGATATTTAATGAGATATAATTTGAATGATCAGGGCCAGGCCAAATAACTTTCACCTTGATTGGAAGTTATGTCATTAGCATTGTCTCTCTCTCTTTTATAACCCTTCCCAGTTGCTTAGGCTTTCAAGACAGAGCTCATCTGGGTTGGCATCTAGAAGAATAGTTTGTCATCAAGAAATGTCATGTCTCAGAGTGTTATTCCAGTACAGAACTGCAGAGCACCAATCCACTGCAAAAGCTGTCTCCTCCCAGTTACGGAAGGGGTGGGCTACAGACATCAAGCAGAACTGCAGGAAGGTGTAGGCAAGGGAGGCAAAGGCTCAGACCATAAAGGCTGGCACCAAATGACAACTCTGTTGAGGTCTTCCCTGCCTTTGGTTTTTCCAGGCCTTGTCCATTCTCTGGTGGAAAACTGTCAAAGACCATGTGCATCTATACGTAATTCTAGAAAAAAAGGGAATACTATTTTCTTGTTTGCCAGAGTGTAGCTATGAAAGTCTGGGGAAAACCCACTCAGCCTCCTTCAAAGCTTATTTTTCAACGGTGCCTTTCAGAGGGAAGCTCGACATTACAATCTGTGTGAGGTCCACTCATCAGGACAACCCAAATACCTTTCTCTCGCTTCTGAAGGGACATTGTGCTGGGGTACCAAGAGAAAACCGTAGCATACAGTGGAACACAGTGCACAGGTATCCTGAATCCAATAGTGACCACAGTCAGATGGCTAGGGAAGAGTGTAAGTATGGTGTAAGTATACGTGGCATTTCTCCCAGGTATTCATGTACCCAGCTTCATCATTTGGAGCTCAGGGATCTCCTAAGCCATGGTTTCACTGGTTTTAGTAACACACAACAGATTTCTCTCACATGAGCTTGGGCATTATCCCTTGAATGTGCATAAATTTTTAGCACCTGCAGCATCCTGTGGCAAGAAGGTCCAGAGAACAACCATGTGTTCTTTAAAAAAAAAATCACCATCAATTCTTTATTTTGAACTTCTCTTCCATTACTATTATCTCATGTCCCCACCTCCTCTATGGAAGAGACCAGGAACAATCACTCCCTACTCCCCTTCTTTGTGCCACTCATGATTTTATAGAGATTTTATCAAGAAAAATGCCATGCCTGCATTCAGGCCCTAAGGAAGTATCTCTGGCCCTGTACAGCCTCATGTGGACAGACCAGCTTGCTTAGATCCACGTCAGTGATCTTTGCACTACGCTCAGCTGCAGGGTACAGACAGACCAGTAACCTCTGTCTGGTCCTCCAACACAAATTCTCCCGAATAACACTTTGCTTCTGGGGCAAAAAGGGTCTTAATAAACAATTTCACGCTATTGCAATAATGTAGACTGCCCAGAATAAGTAAATCCGTAACAAAAATAAAACATTATGGGAAAAAATCCTGCATACTTTCAGTGTGTTGCATCTACATAGTAACCACCTTCAATACTGCAAGGCAATATCTGTTCCCGCAAACTGAACCGGGATAAGGGATGGATTCCACCACCAACCCATGACTGTCCATGCTTTTAAATCATTAGCACAGTTCCCGTCATGGGTCTACCCTGGCCCAACCAGCACTGTCCCAGGCAAAGTCCATGCCTGGTCCATCCACAGAGGTTACCCAGGGGACCACTGCAGCTAAACACCACCCTGGGGCAGTACTAGCATTCTCCACGCCATCTCTTTGCTGGCCTCTGTGTCTTATCAAACACAGGTCCTGCTCTACGTAGTAGCATAGATGGAGCCTGCGTGGTGCAAAGCAAAGCGTGTTTTTCTACACTGGGCTCTGTCAGAGATAAGGAGAGGTTGGTCTCTAGATGTGCACTGGTATCAGGCTAAACACATGGTCCGTGTTAAAAAATAAAAATGAAATGTGGCAGTGGTAAGTTATTTATAGGTCGCGTTCAAGCCAGTGTGTAGCTGCAGAGCGGCTAAGCCTCATTCATGCTCACATTCAATGTACAACAGGTTTTAGATGTCTTGAATCTCAAAGCAACACTGCGTTATTCATGAAGGACACTTTATTTCTCTCAGCAGTAGGTTTATCCCCTCATTCATCTACACATTGTTCATCCCCGTGATGGACATTTGGGCCTGGTTGTCTCTGACAACAGCCTCTGGAAAGAAATGAACTACTCCATCCTTGTGACTCAAACCTTTCTTACTCGTGCTGGCAGCAGCCCTGGCCATGAGATAATGAAAAGAGGCTAACGGCACTTGTTACTCAGATGGGCAAGCATAATTCAGATTAAAACATCTTCCTGATGTCACACACTTCAGAGTTTCATCTATGTCAGAGAAACTGCCATGAAGAACAGGCTGGCCCTCCGTTGGATTGGCTGCTCATGATTTCAGCAGGGAGAAGAAACAGCATGGCCTTTGCAGTGCAACGAAAGAGGTTTCAGTAGGAATCAGGGAGATAGATACTTCATCTAACTAACTGGTGGTAACTCATTTATCAGGACAAAGGCATTCACCTGTAAGGAAATCGAGAGCACATCATGGATGCTGCTGTACCTGGATGAAAGCTGACATCTAACTCCACCAGCCTCTTGGCACAGAAGCACCACTGACTGCTCCCTCTTCTCTCTTCTGCGTGTCTGGGCTCTCCCTGAATCCTGCTGCCTTTCTTCCCAGACATCTTCAGGACTCCTTTATCTTTCATTCCCTTGTCAGCTGATATCACCGCAGCACACTACCTATATGATCCCTCTTATTTTGCACAGCGTTCCCTTCCATCCTCAATGACACCCTCCCCTTTGATGCTCAAACAACAGTCAAAGCGTGGCACATGGCTCCCTACAGGAGCACACAGCAATATGGGCTAATAGCATCTCGTGTTGTGAAGACATGGACATCGTGTGAGAAAAAGAAGGATACGTCAACCCCCAGGTGCAACCTCAAATCCAAAATTCCTCAAGAAGGTCAGCGCAGCCTCCCATCCTGGCTCAACCCTGGTCTGTTATGACTGCTTCCATGTCTTGACTGCAGAAGTAAGGCCATGCCACCTTGGAAATTACACTCATTACTTTGCATTACATCAAGACCTGCAGAAGACCTCCTATATGCAGCAGGGATGCAGCAAGCTTCCCTCACTTTATTTTCCGCACCACAAGCACAGACATCTTTTCTTGTTGATCTTGGAAACAAATTTTCAATATGTTCAGGGAAAACAGTTCAAAAGCAGCTCTGACGGGATAGGCAGACACACACATACGTACAGGTGGTGTCGAGCAAGGAAATGAGGAGAAGAAATGGCTCCTCTCTGTGATCCGCTGACCGGCAGGTGAGGGCACAGCCAAAGCCGGACTTGTACATCCTGCGTCAGTACAGACAAGTGCCTCAGCCTCAGAAATTACCCCTGCCACAGCGGTTTCTGTAAGCTCACCAGGCACACTGGATCTACTGCCTGTCAGCAAATGCAGTGCATGATGCCCCAGCAGCAGACCTGAAGGACTCATCCAAAACGACTGATATGATTGATAACTACTGCTCAGTCAGCACAATGCCAGCTTCTGTGCCACTCATCCGTCCACCACTCCCTCCATTAGTCTCATCTGCAGCCATCACACATTACCTCCTGCCTTATGAAACCTGAACCTCCTGCTCTAGGGCATTACCGGTAGCAATTTTTTCCCATAGCTTCTCCCCCAGCCACACCAAGTTGCAGGAAATACCAGCATGGTGAATGCTTTGCATTGCCCAAACTGCCTGTTGGCAGAAATTCCCACCCCTGACAATTACCAGGTGTTGCTAAACCATGTCCCATTGGAAGATACAACCATAGGAAATGTACTACATCAAGGGTGCTTGGGCAGCTGCTTAAGAACACAGCCCTGAACCCTTACAGCCATGATGGAGCAAGTACTGAGGCCATCAGCTGTGACAGTCTTCTGGGTAGTCCTCGTGTGGGTGTAGCTTGGGAAGACAATAAGTTTCTCACACTACCTTAAATCATAGAGATCCAAAGGCAACCGTTTAGTCAAACACAGTCATGCACTGCCATGCTCATTGATTCAGGGTAGGACTTAGGACTTCATATTTGGCTGGTTTCATGTGGGGGTCACATGCAATACAGTCACGCATTCTCTGCAAGAAGTTGCCCCTCTTGAGGAGATTTCCTTTGGATTCTTAGAGGATAAAGGCAAATAATGTGTCCCAGTAAGGCTCTCAGTAAGGTCACCTCCATGGGACATGCTGGAGAACTGTGTTTCAGAGGTTCTCAGACTGCTTAGGTTGGGCTTTCCTCCTCCTTCCCTGTCTGGACTCCACCACCAGCATGTATGATGATGAACTCTCATCTGTCCTGTTGGGTGCCTGCCTGGGGAGGTGAGGGGACAAATCTCTTCAGTTCTTTGGGGTAGAGTAGTTGGAAGTGCTGCTCGTTGAGTCACGTGCCTGTCAGAGGTGTGTGCCCAGGTGGTTTCCACCCTCCCCACAGCTGGAGAGACTTGGGGTCTTCTCTGCTTCCCCTGGAAAAGATCTTGTATTCCTCCTGAACTTATACCTCAGTGGGAGAGATATTGCTTCTGCCTAACAGAGGAGCAGAGATTGGTCACATTTGGCCCTTTCAGATACCTGATGGGTTACCACATGAAGGAATAGGTTTACAAGTTTAAACCAAGCCATAAGAAACTTCTATTTTTCTAGTTAGTTCTGTTTTTATTCTCACTTCTTGATAAGGATGAGCCCCCTATATCTATATCTTGGCCCATCTATCTTTCCTCCCCAATGGCTTTGAAGCTGCTCACCAATTTCTACCACTTAGAAGAAGCTGTAATGTGAACTTGATAGTGATCTGTTCTGCTGGGCCTGTCACCTGGCCAATCTGTGAATACACGTAAAAGGGCCAAAAAAAATCAACACACACATAGTGCAGACTCAGCTGCAATGCGGTCAGCTCTTTCTCTGGCCAGTTACAGGAAAGAAACAGGAGTTGGGGGTCCTGCAAGGTGGGGTGAGACGTAGGGGCATGGGAGAGAACTACAGGAATAGTATGTCTCTGTCACCTTATAAGCCTGTGATATGTATCTGCCTGTGAGGATGAGGATGCAGATCAGGGTTCAAGAAAACTGGGGGATGTTTTGGAGTTCACAGAAAACCAGGCTTGACTACTGCTGCTGCTCAAGAAATTACTTGTTTCTAGCAATAGTCAAAACTTGAAAAGTAATGCTTTAAAAAAAACCAAAATATTTGAGAGTTCTCTATTTGTTTGTGTTTGTTGTGGGTTTGGGGTGGTTTTTTGCACATGAGCCTTTTCCATTTTTTCCATGCAAAATTTACACTGTGAAGGGTTTTACTAAAGAAGTAAATGAGGGAAAGTGGAAATTTTCAAATGACCACGTGAAACTACTGACAATCTTCCTGCTCATTTATATGACACAGAAGACCTGATCATCTCAAACATCCTCTTGTTGAACTTAGACAGCCTCTACTTTCACCGCTTAGATAAGAGATGTCTGTGCTCACTGGCAATTCTTTTGAATAAGATGACAAAGCATCTGAGGTAGTTGCCACCTGGTGTACCACCAGGAAATCAAGGATGCCAACACTTGCCAGTTAATTCTGTCCAGACATGACAACATTATCTCGACTCACCTCCGTGACTTACTCTGCTTCAGAAAAGAGGCTGTGAAGAGGTAAGAGGTTCCTCTCCAGCTGTGTGACAAGACTAGCATTGAAAACAGCAGTGATTTGGGCCATGTTTCT
The DNA here is from genome assembly GCF_964289735.1 of Phaethon aethereus. Taxonomy (NCBI): domain Eukaryota; kingdom Metazoa; phylum Chordata; class Aves; order Phaethontiformes; family Phaethontidae; genus Phaethon; species Phaethon aethereus. Next base: position 5,684,350 of record NC_138582.1, on the reverse strand, counting down.
GGCATACCATTTCCCAGCTCCTCCTGAAACCAACGGCAGCTCTGTTCCGGATTTCCAGCTGGGCAGTAGTTGACAGTTCCCTGGACTGCATCTGAGCCTGGCCACCTTTCTGAAGAAATCAAAGGTGGTACAAATCATCAGCCAGGCAAACCACCAGGAGAGTGTGTGTGCATCACAGGGACGCAGCAAGACAGATCAGCCAACAAGCTGGAGTCTTGTAACAGCAAGAAAAAACAAACCTCCAAAGTCCAAGGACAAGCAGGTTGATCATGACTCTTTGGGTTCATACGTTCTGGGAGCTTTGTGGTAAGCACCAAATGAGCAGGTTTTCTGGAGCCTGCACACCACCAGCTCGGCCTAAAACCTTTGCATGTGGACCAGAGTGTGTTTTGTACCTCTTTGGCACTTCGTGCCTGCACGAAGCCCCGTCGCACTTCTGCGTCAACATTTTCCCATGCTCTCTATTTCTAACTGCCCTTGCATGCCTTTCCTCCCCTTCCTCCTCCCCATTTTGTTTTCTGAAACAGTCAGAGGATTGAGCTGAGGCTGAAATCTAGTCCCAAGACAAATCATGCCCAGAACAAGTTCGCAATCTGAAGAGAATTGTAGCAACCACTAGGAAAAGACTTATCGGGTCATGTTATCCATTCCCAGGGGCCGGCATATGATTGTTCCCTACAATATATTCTCCAGGGCTCTGCCCAGTTTTGTTTAAATGATTGAAATAACAGGGTTTCTGCTCTCTTCTTTGGGAAATTATTCTCCTGTCCAGCAGATCCAGCTATTAGGAAGGTTTTTGATACACAGCCTGTATTTTTCTATGCTGTCTTTTATCACAGTGTTCTTTTACAGCCCTCAATCCAACACACTCCATTTCTTTCCACCATTATTCACTCCCTTACACTTCTCAGAGCTAGTCACAGCTTCATCCCTTAGTCAAAATTAGCTATAAACAGAGCTCTTTGGGGCAGAGTACTTCAGCAAGGAAGACAACAACTGTTTTACAACATATACCTAGATTCAGATTTTAAATGTCTCTTTAGAAGCAGCTCATTATGTGATGACTTTTATTGTGGATCACTTGTTTGATGTTGATCCTTCTTGCTCTTCAGAAACTTTCAGGATCTTTGTTAGAGTTGTGCACCACCCTTATAGATGCAGGACCATGGTAGCAGGGTCATCAGTTCCCTGGACTGCAAAATAACCTCTTTGGGTATGTAGGTTTGACTGGTCATCACTATAACATTATGTCCTCATTGTACAGCAAACTTTTCCTGATGCTGTCATTTCTTTACATCCCAAAGGCTCCTTCTACTACATATATGTGATTGCAATAAGCATTATTTTTCTTTAATCTCCTCCATAAACGGCCACCTTGGGCAACTTTAATAGTTTTCTGTAACTGATTTGGGTTGCTCCCAGTTTATTGGCAATGATCTGAGACCTCCCCATGGGGGGGAAGATGAAGGACTCACCACCAGCAAGGTTGGTAGGATGATCCAAACAGTGCTTTGGGGGATCAGGGAAAAATACTTCAGGAAGAAGCATAGGGGCTCACATCTTAACAAGAGGCCAGAAATTAATGGGTTTCTTCTTCCTTTACTATACTGCGATGACAGAAAAGGGGCATGAGAAATTTCTGGTTTCTCATTGTTCAGAGGGTTAGTTCTTTTTGTACTAAAACCAGCCAAGTCTGAGCCTTCACGGGGTTAACAGGATTCCACTCTCAGACCTGCTGAATGCCTGAGGCCGCTCTCAGTCTGACACTGCCAGGGCTTGAGAAGTTCAATCTCGACAAAGCCCTGATAAACAAACATTACCGAAGGCTGGCAAGCCGCAGAGTAGCTTGAAACATCAGGCACAAATCATCCCTGACGTAGGAATCGCATCCTCCGAACCTGTGATGTCATTATTCACTGCAGTGCACAGAGCTCTGTTTGCAAATCAGTGTGACATTAAATGCTGTCAGAGCTGGTCTGGTGAAACGCAGCGCATCCAGCGAGAGATGCAGGGTGACATTTAGGGAAGCGTTTCAGCCGTGTTTTCACCGAAGCAATTGCATTTTGCCTCTGTGACCCCTCTCTATGCAGCTATGAGACTTAGAAGACCGCAGACAACTTGCCATGAGTTTGCTCACCTATCTGTTCTTATTTTGTGCTGTATCTACTGCAGATTGTTCTCATGTGGAAGAAAAAAATGATAGTTTTCAAACTTTTAGAAAATACTAATAGGCACATGGTATTTTGAGCAGATTCATCTTCCTGCTGTTTGAGAAACCAGGGCTTTCGCCACCCAAAAGGGCAGCTAAAGGAAGGGTTAGCGATTCCCACTGTGCTTAACTTCGGTCCCTGCTAGGAAAGTGTGCCAGAAAATCAAATAGCAGACACGACTTTTACTAATACAGATAAAGCGGCACAAGCTCTGATCTAGCCAAAGTTATACAGATACAAAAGTCCTTCTTCCAGGGTTATCTATGTCTCAGCAGGTGAACAGTCAAGTGTAGAGGTACCACCAGTTCCTCTTCCCTCTCCTTTGCTTCTCATTCTCTCTCCCTTCATGACCACGATAAGGAATTAGCCAGATGGACACAAGTTTTCCTGATTCTAGATCTTTGCAATCATAGACTTCTTTACATCAGTTACAGCATTTATTGTGCCCTTCTCTGAAAAAAAACACTCCCAAACATGTCTTCTGAATCTGGCTGGCTGCAATTTTGGCCAAGGCTATTTTCCCTGCAGACACTCTAATTTTCCAGCAGTTTTATTAGCTGAAACCTGACTTCAGTGATCTAATAGCCAAAGTAAGTGGAGTCCATCATAATTTCCCCCATTACATCACATATAGACTGAGCAGTGATTCAATTGGATTTATAGATAGATTTTGTCAAAGGGGTACATGTATCTCATTAAAAAAAAAGAAAAAAAAGAAAAAAAGAAAAACATTTTGTTCAAATGCTTTGGATTGAGCTAATTTTACCAAAGTACTTTTTTTTATTTCTGTTGCTTTTATTCCTAAAACTGACTTATGCTTGAAAATACAAACTGAAAGAGATTTCTCAATTATTCTTTACAAATTTTAACTGTGTTCTGTCAATTGTCTTTGAAAAACTGAAATAATTCAACTAGAACACTTCTGTGAACGAAGAAGTTCAATTCTGACTGACAAAGCATTTTTGGAAGTTGAAAGCAAGAAAGTTAATGGAGATATATTGCCCAAATCTACTGTCCTGTTCAGTTTTCACTGAGCCAGTACTATCTTTGAGGTACATTTATCTTCGCACTTTGAAGATAGAAGAGTTGAGCTAAAACGTGACAGTCAAAGTTTTGCAACATTGTCCAGGGTTGTCTATGGGAAGATTTGCTGGAATGCAATGTCAGGGTTATTACACCACTGGAGATAAACCAGTCTAATTCATTCAGTTGGCACTTCCAGATGAAGCCACCTCATCCCTTTTGCTGATGGCAGCTCTTACCTCACAGAAGCAAGCACACACCAGGAGCATAGAGATTGCCAGTACCTTTCCCCACCAGGATGACACCAGAGGCGTTTCTCACGGGATGCTGTTCCAGCCAGCAGAAACTGTCCAAGGAAGTCAGGTGTTTTAGGAACTTGAGCCTAAGAGATATTAAACTCGGAACTTGCAATGAAAATCACCTTCCTAAAAAGATGGAGTTCCACCTCACTTCAGGGCTTCCATCTCCACAAATCAAACTGTAAGGCTGTCCCTAAACTCACTGCTCTTACAGCAAAAAGTCTTCCAAACGTCAATCCAAACTTGTTCATGGACTGTTTGTTCTCACAAAAGTAAAGTCCTTAGCTCAAACAGCAATCCCCCCCGTTTGTCTTCCCTACTCCCATAGATTAATAAAGATCAGCCATATCCCACTGGTCTGGTTTTGTTTCCTAGAATGATTAAACCAGCCACGGTTAGTCTGTTGCATTAGACAGTTTCACTTGCATATCATTTTGCACCTTCCCAGCTTGAATTCCATTTTCTTGTACATCAACAACCCAAATTTAGATACAGAAATGGAGAAATTCAGTGCTCCATTTGTACAGACTTTGAATAGTATGTCATACAATTTCAGACAGATCTTGTAGGCAGCACTAACACAAAACTTGAAATAAAGTACTGCATTTCAAACCCACCCATCTTTGATTTGCGGTACTAAAAATCCATGGGTTCTTATTTTGCCTCACACTGATAAAAATAGAGCAGTCTTTCTTGGTGAGTATGAACTCACAGCACCATAACTCAAGTACACACGAGTTCATGGTTTAACTAGAGGCAAGTGTTTGAGCTAAACTCCGTGTTAGCATAAAACAGATGGATGCTAAAAGGAAACTTTCTATATACTGCAAGCATCTTTCCAACAAATGACCCATGAAAAGCAGGATGGGGTTTGTCTGCGCTACTGAGTCTTGACGCTGACAGGCATATCTCAATTAGTTATTCTAAAAGTGGCTTGGTTTTATCTTCTTAACACGTTTCCAGTTTCCAACAAATCCTTTTGCTGAGACCAATCTGAGGTCTTTCACCTCCTCTTTTACTTCTTTATTGTTTACAGACATCTACCTTTCCCATGTCAGCCCTGATAAGCACACCGAGCGGCAAGATTGCAGGAGGCAGCAGAGTGAGACACCATTTAATGCACCTGACGAGGCATAATCAGAGCAATCCATCAATTCAGTTTTCTATTCCCAGCCAACAGGAATAGTCAAACTGAGTGGGAAGAAATGGGAAGCTACTCACAAACTTCTTCAAGCCTCTACCCCTCACCGTTTCTCTTTTGCTAGGTGGAAAACACTATATTATTTTCACAGAATCACAGAATCACTAAGGTTGGAAAGGACCTTCAAGATCATCAAGTCCAACCATTAATCCAGCGCCACCATGTCCCCTAAACCATGTCCTGAAGTGCCACATCCACACGTTTTTTGAACACTTCCAGAGATGGCGACTCCACCACCTCCCTGGGCAGCCTGTTCCAATGCCTGACCACCCTCTCAGTGAAGAAATTTTTCTTAATATCCAATCTAAACCTCCCCTGGCGCAACTTGAGGCCATTTCCTCTCGTCCTATCGCTGGTTACTTGGAGAAGAGACCAACACCCACCTCACCACAACCCCCTCAGGTAGTTTTAGAGAGCAATAAGGTCCCCCTCAGCCTCCTCTTCTCCAGACTAAACAACCCCAGTTCCCTCAGCCGCTCCTCATAAGACTTGTGCTCCAGACCCCTCACCAGCTTCGTTGCCCTTCTCTGGACACGCTCCAGCACCTCAACGTCCTTCTTGTAGTGAGGGGCCCAAAACTGAACACAGGATTCGAGGTGTGGCCTCACCAGTGCCGAGTACAGGGGCACAATCACTTCCCTACTCCTGCTGGCCACACTATTCCTGATACAGGCCAGGACGCTGTTGGCCTTCTTGGCCACCTGGGCACACTGCTGGCTCATGTTCAGCCGGCTGTCAACCAGCACCCCCAGGTCCCTTTCCACCGGGCAGCTCCCCAGCCACTCCTCCCCAAGCCTGTAGCATTGCATGGGGTTGTTGTGGCCCAAATGCAGGACCCAGCACTTGGCCTTATTAAACCTCATACAGTTGATCTCAGCCCATCAATCCAGCCTGTCCAGATCCCTCTGTATTTTAATACCTAACCAGGTGTTTTTCATTTTATTTCATCTCCAAACTCCTCCATATGAGGTAGCTCAAGAAATCAGACTGACAAAATACTTCACGTGATATTTCTAAGCAGTCATAACCATCATTTGCACAGTTTTTAGACCTGAGAACCTCCACTGTGATCCAAGACCCCACAGTGACAGGGGCTATATAAATGACACAGAATAACATGAGATGGTCCCTGACTATTCACAGCTCTCCTCTGACACTGGCAGTTACCATCTGCATTTTCCAAACGTGGATACCAGAGGGGAGAGGGCCTAGTCATGAAGAATACAGATCAGACTAAGAGGTTGATATCCCCCCAAAAAAGGGCCATGTAATGAGGAAAATTATTAGTCTGTTCAACAAGGGACAAAACCCACTAGGAGGTTTATTTAAAACTGCTTTGGACAAAACCCTGGCTAACACCCTCCAGAACTATTCCTGTAGTGATTTCAGTCTCAGTTTCAGCTCCACTTGCAAGCTTTGAAGCAGGAGCAGCATAAGGAGCAGCACTGCTGAGGGTCCACTAGAGTCCCTGTCTATAGGACGTAACACCTCCATTGCACTACCCCTGCCATGCATGCCCTGTACTTCCAGTGCGATATCATCTCACACTCCTTAGCTTGGGATTGGAGTTGCAGACAAAAGCTCAATCTTGGACACTCAGTGAGGATCTTAGCACAGTTTTCTGGAAGTCAAGTTTCCTCAACTGCATATTTCTGCGAATCAATATATATAATCATGTGGTGGGTTGACCTTGGCTGGCCACCAAGCTGGTCTCTCACTCTCCTCCATCAACAGGACAGGGGGGAAAAAGTAGGATGGAAAAACTTGTGGCTCGAGATACAAGAGAGAGGTTGCTCAACAGTTACCATCATGGGCAAAACAGACTCAACTTAGGGAAGGTCAATTTAATTTATTGCCAATTAATATCAGAGTAGGATAGTGAGAAACTAAAATCCCCTCCCCTCACTCCTCCCTTCTTCTGAGGCTCAGCTTCACTCCATTCCCAACTCTTCTGCCTCCTTCTTCCCACCCCATTTGGTGCAGGGGGGTGGAGAATGGGGGTTGCGGTCAGTCCATAGCACTTCATCTGTGCCGCTCCTTCCTTCTCACACTCTTCCTGTGCTCCAGCATTGGGGCTGGATGGGCTCAGCTTTGGCCAGACACAGGTCCATCTTGGAGCTGGCTGGAGCTGGCTCTGTCCAACATGGGAGCAGCTTCTGGTGTCTTCTCACAGAAGTCAGCCCTGCAGCCCCTGGCTTCCAAAACCTTGCTACTTAAACCCAGTACAGATCAATAACTATTTTTTATTTGCTCGCTTGGTTACTTGTAGGTCTTGGAAGTAACAATTCCAATTCCAGGCTTGCTACCTCATTTGTTGATAGGTCTCATCTGCTTTGCAAAACTGTAAGCAGTTTGATGGAGCTGTTGTCACCAGCTTCAACTACTCACAGTGAGGCTGAAGCTACTTCTGAGTCCTGAAGACCTCCTGACTTCCTGGCTGTGTAGCAGCAGCAGAATTACAAACCTGTCAATGTTTATTTATCTCTGCAGAGGACCAGCTCTCAGCTTGAAAGAACCTGTCCCAGGGAGAAAACTCCAGTAAGCATCAGCACATCTACTGGGTAACCAAGCTGCTTTCCTTACTAGGCAGATAGGTGGTACATGGCCTAAAGACAGAGAAGCTGAAAATATCCTTCAAAAGAAAAAAAAAAAAGTCTTCTTTGGCTACACTGAATCTCAGATAGAATTCTGTACTCACTGGCCTATTTGTCCCATCAGTTTCTATTTCTTTGCCACCCGCTTTCCCTTCTTGCTGGCCATATCTGTTCTTCCTCCCCTGCTCCACCTGTGTGTCACTCCCATGCCGTTCTCATGCCTCCAGCCTGCTGCTTTTCATTTGCTGTCATCCCCTTTTTTGGGGTCCTATTTCCCTCCTCTCTCCTGCCCACTTTCTCTCATCTTGCCCCTTCTGCATTCTCCTCTGTCTTGACTATGGCAAACGCCTGCCTCCTTAGGCAATGCCCAATAGTTAAAAGTACTTCAGAGCCTATAACCACCCTATACAACAGTTGTTTTAGGACCATAACTGCCAACTATAAACCATCAACCTTTTTTTTGCAGTCAAGATTAATTCTGGCGTGGTGCATTATAAAATTAGCCATCCTTGGCAGAGCTACTGGCCTTTAGTTTTCACAAGAACACAATTAAAGGGCATTTGCACAGTCAAGCTAGAGCAAAGCTAAGGGGAGACAGGCATCATGAAGTTATTAGATTAGGAAGTAAAACAACTACTCCTTGGGCAGATAAAGCGTTCAAACACATTATATAATGTTTCAGAAGTAATACAGGCAAAATGAAACCTCTCAGGCACTTTCCCTCCTTCGCTCCCTCCCCAGCCAAGCCACGGGGAAGCGCATGTAATAACAGCAAATGAGGAAAGTCGCTGCCAGGACTCCAGTCTTTGGCTTTGCTCAGAAGGTAACTTCTGCCACACCAGAGAAAAGGTTAACTTGGTGGGGACTCCGGAGCATGCACACACTTGCGGTCTTTCCTAATTAAAGACGCATGAACGCATCATAGTCAGAGCTGCTCCCTCACCCCAGGGCTGGATCTTCAGTAAGTCAGAAGAATGCCTCCGAGCAGCTACTTCAATTTATGTTGGCTAAAAGTCCAGTCCCAGAGCCTCTGTGCGCACAAGAGGATGTGTTAGCACAACTGCTGAGTACCTGGGCTTAAAGAAGCCTTGGTCGCACACAGATCTTCACCATGCAGATAGACGTTTGTATATACATCAGTAGCAACTCAAGCCTTACCTCTTCTCCATATCAGCTTTTGATTAGCAATGGGCAATGCTCTGGAGCTGGTGTCCAAAAGCTCCATTCTGCTGGGGCGATCTCCTCCCCAACTCAGCGATACAGTCCAAAGGAAACAAAATCAAGCAAATTTGCTGAGCAAGTCACAGAGGTCCCCCAGATCACTGCATTTGGCATAATGTTGGAAGAAAGCTATAAAACACAGAACAGTTTCAACCCACCTTTTTTTTTTTTTTCCCCACAACCTGTGATGTGGTTTGCTCACGTCAACTGGAAAAGTTAAACTTGTCCAGCCACTTTAAACATCTATGCCATGTCAAAAGGTAAGCATGAATAGCACTATTAGGAAACCAAGGATGCTAATGCGATTCTTCTTTAGAGGAAGGGAGATAAGAAATGCTGGCTTCAGGGTAAGAGCTGTAGTCCTTTGGAGTCTGTCAAGGCCAGGTGTCCTAGGCACTCCAATCACTACACAGTGATAACACTTCCTCCGAGAACTGGGTTCAACTTTTGACAACCCACGCAAGTTTTACATGTGAATTCTGTACAGCACATCTCTCTTTCTCCACTCACCTGCAGCCAAAGGAGCAGACCGGCTTAATTTACTGCTGTTTAAAAACAGATGCTGGCCCTCAATTTATCTCCATCAAGAGAAAAAATACCCAAGCTCCTCAAATGAAAAGCCCTGCAGGATTTTGCCTGTGCAAATGTGAGATGGAGATTTGACAATAAAAAAGACATTTCATTTGTCTTATTAGTGGCTGACTACTGTGGAAGGTGTTCAATCAATTAGACTGATCTTGGACTCGTAAATTATTGATAGAGAGAGCTGGATTACACTCTCAAATGCTTTTAGCTTAATTGCCCAACCCATCATTGCTTCATTTTCCTTTTCTTACATATATAATTTTTTTTGTTGTTCTGTTTTTTAACTGTAGCAGCTTGCCAGCGGCTGACCCCATTCTTTTGCCACTGTTGCCAGCTCTGCCGATGCTGATCCAAGGAGCGAGCGCTGAAGTCTCGGCCGGGCAGCGCTCAGCGGCCGCGGCACGCAGCCAATGTCAAGGTGGCATCCCCCCGAAACCAAGTGGGACTGGGGAGGAGAGCAGTGGCTTCCCGCTATGAGAGGCATGCGTGGGGGATTGGGAGTGCCCCGCTTCCGCTTCCAGCCCTCCCCGCACATTTTTTAACTCTCGGTCCCTTTCCATGCCTTTCCCTTCGTACATCTGCTCCTCTTCGCTTTGTGCCCCCTCCCCTCCCCTCGCAAGCAGAAAGGCAATACAGCACAGATCTGGAGCTCCTCTTGGCCAGCATACCATCTCCAGCACCATTTGGGTACCCAAATGTTCCTTCTTACCCCATCCTGACCACCACGGTTCCCCCCAGACTTTCTTCACTTTCCCCTCTCGTTACCCCTCTGCACCCTCAATACCTTCCAGCCTCTTCTCATGCCCCTCTCCTCATCATTTCTCAGCTCTTACACCCTCTCCCCCATTTCCCAGCCTGGGCCCACCTTCTCCCTCTTCCACTTGTAGCCTGGCGTGGGCAGCCTGGTGTAAAAACCATCAGGATTTGGGAACACAAGCAAAACAGTTAAACATGGCCAGCAGAGATAACAAGTGTCATTACGTGCAGCGCTTTGAGTAATCTGGTGCGCGCACAAGCCCCCAACTGCGCTGACCTTGATCCTTTAACTCTCGTCGACGCACCGGGACGTTAGCAGAGACGGATTCACTGTGTTCCAGTGTGCTCCAGATCTGATAGACTAAATGCATCCTAAATGCCTTGAAAGCATGGTTCCCTTTTGCAGGCTAACCGAAAGCAGGGAGAGAAGCACAAGTGGATTTATAAGGACACGGGAGCTATTTCACAGCGAGAGAGGAAAAAGAGAAAGAGGGAAAAGAAGAGCAAAATAAAATGAGATGGGAAAAGGCACGAAAAAGAGATGAAATGAGAAGAGCGAAGAGGTGAGAAAGAGAAAGGAGGATATAGAGAAAGAGAAAGGAGCGAGAAAAAGAGAAAGAGAGAAGGAAATAAAAAGATGAGGAAAACTTGCACACGAAAAATGGCAAATAACGTTGTGAATGCTTGGAGGAACAAGAACTCCTGGTACCAGGTGTGAAGCAGAGTATTTCTGTGATAACAGGAACACGATACGATCGGTACACAGAACTGGGGGATATGATCCGAGAAAGAAATAAAAGCTGTAACGGCAAAACTGCAGTGCAGGTGAATAACACGGTAGCCCCTAAGGATTTAAAAAACGAGATCACGCATATAGCAGAATCCATCTGAACACAATTAATTTTCTGGGAAGCTGTTACAGATCTCTGCCATTGGATCCAGACATGACAAGAGATCTCTGGGAAATTATTAGAAAGATAAATAATACTGGGAAATGTGTCATTTTGCAATTTTCTAGATGGCAAGTGGAGAATTACTGTTACTAGCGATACTTGAGCCCAGTCCTTCCTGGATGTAATAGGCAAAAGATTTTTCGCCCCTGAAATAGCATTGGAGCCAGCAAAAAGCAATTCTATTTTATAGTTGGTTTAGATCAACAGTGAGGACACTATGGAAAAGTGTTTGAACAAATGTTCACTACTACTGTTTGAATTAAAAAGAATGATAAGCAAAAGCAGGTATCCAAGTCCTTAATTTCCAAAGTGCAGTGGTGAAAAATTAAAGGGATTAGTAACTGAATCACTTGGTATAAAGAACACAGGAATGATAAAAAGCAGCTTGAGATTTCTTCATGACAAATGCACAGAAGATACCAGGATTAGATTACAATAACGCTTATTGCAACCCATCTTGCAACTTATTGCAAGATTACAGTAATACTTATTGCAAGGGAAGAACTGACAGGGACTTTTAAAAGAAGTGGGAAAAGGACAAATCAACAAGTCCATGTCTGCTAAGTTTCTACGTGTATGAGTAAGGTTAGAACTGCCTAATGAACATTAAAACAAACAGAAGAGGGTTCTCTGAATGTGTAAGGAAAGAAGGCAGCTAGGGAACAAGGGTAGGATGAGGATGAGCTATACATTAGAAGATTACGTAGCTTTGGTTTTCAGTAGGAATGAGGTTACTTAATGCTCAGGTAAAGTCCAGATAGAGGCCAGTAACTGGGATAGAGAACTGGTAACGAGTCCTGGACAACCACCTACGTCCTCAAAGGTAGAAACCAAATATCCCTTTATCAGAATTAAAAAGAGAGAGGGGAAGAGGGAGAGGGGAAGAGAGGGAGAGGGGGAAGAGAGGGAGAGGAAAGGCGAGGAAGGCGAGGAAGGAAGATTGCAAGTGTATTTCTTGTTGCACTCCAGTGAGATTTATTAATATGCCCCACAGGGAATCCCTCATAAAAATGAGGAATGCTGAAGGATTAAATAAGAAATGTCAACATGTTGTGTGGGATGGGAGAGGGCTGGCCCAGAAAGAGTTAACGGCTGTGTTTTACGACTGTGGTTAAAGAGATGTCTGCGGCAGCTTATGAGCGACACAAGCCTTTAGCGTAATACCGGGTAAGCGATGAAACGTCAGAGGAAGGAGCGGGTGGGCAGCAGCAGAGACCACAGATCTCAGCAGGCTGCAGACGCGGGATGGTGGCTGGGCAACTGGCAGAGGTGCCAAAGCCAAAGCCTTTCCGGAGAGAGGTCCCATCCCTGCAAGCACACGCGGAGGTCCTCACAGTGGGGCTGGTCTTAATTAATATTTCCATTCCTAGAACAGGAGCGGGATGCCAGTGACGAGACAAGCCAGCTAGCAAGTCACAAATGCACCTGTAATAAAGGAGGGGTTTGTAGCTGATACCACTGAAAAGCGAAGTGGGAGCTTTGGGAAGGTTTGTACAGTCACTGAGCACCCCTGACACTGCAGGAGGAGAGAGCCTTCGGGGGCACAGGCTGCCAACCTCTCTCCGGGGGGCTGGGAAAGAGCTGAAACACAAGGAAAATGGTGTCCTGGAAAGGCTTCACCTCCCCAGACACGGAGCAGGGACCTGGCCCCGCTCACCCACACCACCCCTCACGCAACCCGAGCGACCGGGCGAGCGTAGTGGCGTGTCCCTGCCTTGCTCGGCCGATCCCCATCTCGCCCATGTGAAGGAGATCCGGAGCTGCCTTCCGAAGGTCGGTGCCAGCAGGAAACGAGGAGACACGTCGCTTACACCGACACACCCCGGAGAATGATGTCATTGACAAAAAATCCCCTTTCTCAGCAGTGGCAATCACAAGGGGCTGGGCTGTTCTTGCATTTTATTCCCCTGACTGACGTTAGTCCCAATTTACCACGTTCTAAACGCAGAACTAAGTCCACATTTCCTTTGCTACTGCTTCACTGTATCCTCCTATTTAAACTTTTCTCTGCTGGAGTTTGCCATGGTGCTAGGACACATACGGAGCGATTCAGTCTTACACTGCTTCGTCCTCGGCCACTGCCTCGGGCCAAGGAACGTTCAGTGTCTTGGCCACCAAGACACTTCCCCACTCTCCAGAAAGAGGTGCTACATAGCCCTGGCAAGCTGGAGCTGCTGAAAACATCTGGATAGTCCCAGACTGAGGGACTATCAACAACACCTGACAACACCACCAGATCTGGGCTGGCCTCGGTCTTCCATGACCTCCTCGCAGCCCGAGGGCTGGCGAGACGCTGGCGCCTGCCCAGGTCTCGGATCCCAGGGTGTTCCCAAGCCCACGCCTTGCTCATGGCCAAAGAGCAGAGGTGCTAATTGCCAGGGCGCACTACAAAGTCCCAGGGGCCGGAACAGTCTCTGCGTTCTGGATTTAAGGTGCTCAGTCAATAATTCAGTGGGGGCAGAGGTGTCTGTGGGATTAAAGCCATTTAAATTAATTTGGCATATTATATATTAAGATAGTGACAAAGAAGAACCTGAATGAATAAATGTTTGGGTAAGTTTGAGTAAAAAAAACCACAGTTTTGTGGGGGTTTTTTTTTGGTTTTTTTTTTTTTTAGGTTGAGCTTTAAAGAAAACAGACCACTTTCCACTGAGCATCTTTCAGAAGTGAATATAATTCCTTTTTACTCGTTTACTGATACTTACTTTGTATCACGGGCAAATCCATGTACAAACATACATCTTTTTAGCCCTTAACATGCAAACTGAAACCCTGAACTTGGCGTAGTGTTCCAGGAGAGGCCAGTAAAGGATCCCTCTGCAACTAGCAAAACCAGCTAGAATGCAGCTCGGTGTCACCACGTGGCAGTGCAGCCCCCGACACTGTGACACGGATGGAATATTCGCACCCCAAACCCTCATATTCACTCACTTACCCTGAGAACCCACGAAGAGTCGGGCTGATACAGAAGTAAAGTCCCCAGCATTGTGCTCGAAATGTCAATGCAGACATGCAGGAGAGGTTTTCTTACACGGAGTCACTGCCAGGCTTTTTCCAACACATTTCTTCATATTACTTAAGCTATTATGACCGTGACCCGAGGCATTTCCCGGGGACCAGAGAACAGCTGAAAGTACCAGGCACACAGACCATTAACCCCAGACTGTTGTTACCTGCCAGCTTGAGCATCACGGCATACAAGTCCCCCCGCATCCCCGGCCAGGGTCTCCAGCTGCTACCACAGTACAGATAAATACTACAAAAGCTCCTTTTGCACAAACAAGGAGGCGGGGGGAGCGGGAGGGGGGAAGAAAAAAAAAAGGCACTCTGGCAAGAAATGGGAGATACCTGACGGACTGGGACAGAAGAAAAGGTACAAAGAGATATCAGGACTCTGGGGAAGGTCCTGATTTCCTTTTAACACCTATGCTCGGCTGTCTCACACCCTTGTGCATCGCGCTCCGGGATGCTGGGGCAGCAGGTTGGTGCTGTGGACAGGACCAGCTGGGACCATGCTGTGCTCCTTCAGCTCAGCAGTCCCTGTCGCTGCAACGCCCGGATGAGAAAGCTGTTTGATAAAGTCCCAAGGGCTGAGATGAGGTCTTCTACTGCCAGCTTTGGATTTTACACTCTCTCTCAAACTAGGAGAGTGGAAATATCAGGCAAGTGAATCTATTACCTGCACTGCTCAATGAGGCTTTTATGATATCCCCTGCCCCCTCAGAGAGATGCTTAGTATACTCTGGGGTGCTGAGATACATTCATTTCCATTTCCAATTCCTTTTTATTCACCATACATCTCCTAGCTGCCATACGCACACACTCACTCCTTTCCACAAGCAAAGAGCCTTCTTCCCCAGCCCCTTCTTCACAAAAATGCCTCCCGTTGACCCCCAGCCGGATGCTCTGAGCTTCATTAGCACACGTGGGGTAGGAGCGTTGCTTGTCAGATTAGCCATTTGGCTCCTCCATCACTTCAAACAACCTTGCACCTATTTGTACTAGAGCACCTAGTGTCTCCAGTAAACACTGCTTTCAGCCCCCTTTTCAACAGAGACATGGTTTATTGTCCCCTAAGTAGCCCTTCACAGTTCCCCTTCTCAATCAGCACTGGGTAATGGTTTCCCAGGGACCATAATACTTAGCAGCACAGTAATTGAATGATATTATTAACAGCAGCAGCATCTGTGTTGTCTGTTTAATTAACTGGAGAGCAAATGAGGCCCTAAGAGTCATTAGTCTGCTCCTTTATTGTTTTCCTAATGATCTGCAGCTTCTCTTATTTGATTATTGGCTAAGGATCCCCTTTACCAAAAAATGCACTTTTAATAAAATAATAACAAAACAACTCTCTATACTCCTGAATGACATATACTACTTCTTTCAAGCTGCAAATTAGATAATTGTAAACTTCTACTCTAAATACTCCAAATACACCATCTCTACTACTCCTTGAGTAGCATAAGGGAAATATGAGACACCAGCCTACGTTTCAAGGAAAGAAAGAACAAAATTGCAATAAAAATTCTATTGCTGCAGAGCTGATAAGTGACGAAAGCAAAGCTCACCCTGCTATCTATCGTGGGAGTGCTGTCGGGGCTGGAGGAGGCAGGACCGCCTTTAGAGACTGCTGGCCACCAAGGAAGAACTACAATAACCCAGACTGATGATCACAGCATTTCATTCCACCTCTGCACTGAAAAAGGGATGAGGGCCGAATGAAGAAGACATCCTCTCCATCCCTAATTGGGCTGAATTTATGGGCAGTCCAGCAGCAGCAGTTCCCGTATCTCCACCTGGGAGCTTCTTGCATAGCTGGGACAGCCACTCTGCAGCAGCCCAAGCCCACTGTGCAAACAGTCATGCAACCCTGCACCTCTGCCATCACGCAGAGGCATGATTCGGATGTGGGTGTGGTGTCATCACTCCCTCCACACCCATTTAGCATCCGTCCTGGTCGGGTGTTTGGGCTGAGGTTCATTGCCTGACAGCTGGTTATTGGCTTCTCTGCAAGGGGCATATGGAAATTTCCATGAAGATGATCCCAACTGCAGTTATTTAGCTTATCAGGAAGCACAGGCAATTGGCGTTAACCAATTTAGGAAAAAAATCCCATCTCAGACAGGAAGGAGATCTTGCTGTTTGCATGCCTAAGAAATTTGCTCCTGCCAAGTCTGTAAGTTAAGCAGTAAAGAGTGTCAGATACAGTCATATACAGATCTGGGGACATAGCACTGTGTGTTATATATCCTCTTTAATGACCATTCCTGGAAGTCTTAACACTACATAGATTTTCTTTAACCTAACCTTGTGTAGCTGGTTAAGCCCCTGGTCTGTTAGCCAAGATGCCAACCACCAGCCATCACACTGCAGCAGGTATCCGGGCTGCCAACTGTATGCATGTCAAAGCCTGTCTTCGCACCAACATCACACTAGCACCTTTGTACGCTCATGGACTTGGAGGCACTGTCCCTCCAGGTACTAACCTGGAGACCGTGCTCAAACATGGGCCTTAGGTTAGAGAGATACTGCCTCCTTCGTTGTCATCGATCAACAATACACTCAGATTGAGAGGAAGGGCATGGCTCCATGGTTTGGTTCAGGTTTAGGGGTGTGGTGCTTAGGCACTACTTTTTTACTGACATTTGAGGGTCTGGTAATCAACATGGGATCTTTGAACATCAAGTCCATGCTGGCTGCTTTGTTCCAAGTCCCAAATGCATCTCACTGCATAACATCATTGGTACCAAGAGGTCAAAGCATATAAATGTGACTCATTAGGACCAAGGTTGAGGCTTTGAGGGAAACTATGGAAGAAGAGCTGCCTGTAACTCCATGACCTCAATGCAAAATCCTTCAGGAGTCATTGCCTACTTATCTGAATTGTCATTAAGGTGAAAAATAAACCCATTTTCTCCTGTGATGGCCTCATTCAGTTCAGTAGCATGTTTCATCAACCAACTTCTGCTTGCATGTATTAAATAAATACAGAATGAAGAGAGAGCAGAGCTGGATCCTGGGGCTTTAAAGAGATTGGGAAAATTGCTGTGTCTTGTATGTGATGCTAAGAATAAAGAGGAAAATTAAATGAGCAAGGAAAGAAAAGAAAATGTAATGTCTCTTATCACCACTGCACTTCTCTGTCTCAGGACAAATTCACAACTGCTCCAAGATTTTCAGACTTAAAAGAGTTGTGGTTCTCTGGACATTTCTGACGAGCTCCAGACTGACTCTTTGCTAGACCAACTTCTTAGCTAGGGACCGGCTCCTTAACAATGACAGATGTCTCTGTCTCTGACTTGTTCACCTGGAAAGTCTGCTATACTTCCAACTGGACAATGGACTTCTTTGTAACCCCTGATTTGCTGCCGTTCCTTCCCTCCCTGGATCCCGGTGACACACCTGTTTCCTGCCTCCTGCTCAGTGCATGGATGAAAAATAAATGAACGAACACACGAACTTTGTGGCTTCCTGTAAATTTAAAATATAGCAGCTCCTTCTTACTGGGTATAACAACAGGTACCATAAGAAGCCAAGACAGCTGCTGTTTCCTGGATGAAATCGCCAGCGTGATTGCTGAAAAGACCTCAGATATTTCTCCTTTTGGGTCTGGAGAACCATCTACAACTTCAAATATTTTTTAAAAGCATTTAAAAGAATCTCGAAAGTTGTGATGTAAATCTGACAGGTACAATCTTTCTTATGATTCAACTGGAGATTACCCGCTCTCCAAGAGACAGCTTCCTGGCAGCACTTTGGTACAGAAGTTTCCAGTACCAGTTGGAAAAGGCGAAAAAAAGAGATGAGCTTCAGAGGTGGTACACTTCAGAGAAAAGCCTGAATGATAAGAAATAATATTTTTTTTTCAGGACAGTTGCTAACCAACTATGACTACAGAGAGTCTTGGCCTTCCAAGTCGTCTCTTTACTGACCCCCTAAACTGGGAATAGTGGTGCCTATCCATCCATCAGTGAAAATGGTTGCGGGCTCTCTGAACAGCAAGCACTGGACTTAAAAATGTTCCAATAAACCCTGCTGATTTGTGATTTTCCCCATAAGAGTCTTCCCTGGGATAGGTGCTTGGGAAGCCATCCCACTAGATTCTCCCAGATCTTCTGTTCATATTATTTATGGGCAAAATACCCAACGGCCCTCACAACACAGCTTCACATGCATCATATCTCAACAGACTTGTCACGCACCATTCTTCCAGATGCCCATTTGCCCTTATCCTTTCTGTGCACTTACCTAGTTACAAAATGCCAACTAAGTGCCACATATCTCCATGGGAGGTTGTTCTCAAAACTAACACATCTGACTGCAAATTTGTACTGTACTCAACCTGGATTTTAACCTTCCACAATTTCCCCCCATTACTGCTAAGTGCTATGCCCTTTGACTAAGCCAAATCATTCCCTTCTTTATTTGGTTTTTACATCCATTAAATTTTTTAGCTGGGTAGCACAAGCCCTTTTACTCATCTTTTGGACAAGATCTCCCAGATTTAACCCTCCACTAGTATTTTGCATTGCCTTCCCACAGCTTTTTCCTCATAATCCACTTTTTTTTTTTTTTTTTTTTGGTAACAGCATAGCAAGGTCTGAATATCTGCCCTTACTGAAGCTATGAGTAGGGGACTCTTCTTTCTTAATAGGGTACAACACTTTCAGACTCTTCCTTTTCTTCCCAGTGGCTGTACTGGTGAATGCTTCTCCCCACTATGCTTGTGCTTGGAGGGAGTGTTGCATGTTTTATATCATGTCATGAAGCCATCTACTCATCTCCTAGAACCTACAGCATCGCTGGAGGTCATGCCAAGAGTCCAGAGGGATTTGCACGCAAGCTTTAATCTCTAAACTCGTCTATGTAGCATCTTTCCAATTGCATTCTGCAGAGTTAAAGACTGAAGCATATAAAGAAAACGGGAAAGGAATAAACAGGGAAGAAATCCAGCTCTGTGGGAGGGATAGAGGACAGGCCCCTGGAAAGGTGCATTCAGAGGAAGCCCCAGCTTCCTACCAAATAATGAAACAGGTGGCCGTGTCACACGCTGCAGAAGGATCCAGCCATTGCCAACAGGCAATGCAGGGAACCAGAAATCTTGGCTCACGGTCTCTGCTCTCCACGTGAAGCCACTGAGCAAAACTGCATAATCCACTTAAGCACGAGTCTCATTTTATGATTCCTGGATCTAACAAGGTGGCCAGATCAACGGCCTCATTGCCTGTATTTGAAAGGTGCATGGGGAAAACTGCCTGACTTGGTTTTAAAGGGTGTTTCTTGCTGCATTCATTGAAAGTGGCCGTAAATAAAATGAGGAGAGAGCAATTCCCAACAGAAGAAATCCATCAGGCAACACGAACGCTGTACTGGAATCTGCAGGACCCTACCCAGATGGAGGCTGAATTTTAGGTAATTGATTTCCAGAAAACTTGTTCTTTGCCAAAATTACTATTTCGCTGGCTTTTGTAGTCAAACAGCTAATTCAGCTTATTTGGCAGATCTTTTCTGGTACGCCTGTGGGAAGGGGGACTGGTAGGAAGTAACTGCCCCGCTGGCGCAGAGCACGCCGTCCCCCTCCCTCGCGGTGGCTGTGCCACGGGGGACACCCCCCATTCCTCACGTCACCAGAGCTCTGCCTGATTGACAAATTAGGGACAACACTCCTCGCATTTTCTCGTGTTTTGGCTGGAGAGCCATGTCACATTCATTTTTGCTCCTGGCCGTCACGGCCTGTCGAGTCTTTCACACTCTGGCTCCCGGCAGTCTGATCTTCTCTGACCCCTCTGAGAGAGGGGCTCCAAACCAAGAGAGGACGAAGTCTGACTTGGGGTAGAGAAGGACAGCCTATGGCATTCTATGGCTGATGAGGCTCTGTGGAGGCTCCTGGGATGACCTGAAGTCAGTTAGTCTCCTATTTTCTTTGTCTTTCCAGGGAGAAATGACTGGCAAGGGGTACCAGGAATGTTGTGATGGCTGATCATGAGCTCTGCTTCCTCCTGGCACGTTCTGGCTAGCGAGTTTGGCCACCACTGGTTCCAAGTCTGTCCTGCATTTGCCCTATTTATCTTTTCCCGCCTGCCTCTTTCTTTCCCATCTGTCCCTCCCTTTTGCTTCCCCTTTCCACAGCAAACTCTGTGCTCCTAGAGAGCTTTCCATGTGCATGAGACAAGCACGAGCCACTGTGAGCTTTCCGAGGCCGTTGTGCGACAGGTTCCAGCCCCTCTACGGTGCCGGTGAGCCATGGCAGGAAGACTTGCCACCTCCAACGACCAGTGCCGGCTCCTGCGCTGCTGGGCTTTACCAGCCACCGGGGCTGCATCAGGAAACCCAGAAGCTCCCCACATGCAGAACACTGACTCAGACACTTTGGCATAAAACCTGGCTGGCAAATACTGCCTTTTGAAGAGGGGATTGATCTATTTTCCCAAGATGGGTCTGCCGCATACCAGGGGCATTTCAAAAGGGCCACCATTCCGCTAGATGATCACAGTGAGCAGATTCCTCACCAGCTCCTTGTTTTACAATACCTTTTCCTGTAAAGCAGACATTCTCAGCTTTTGCTTTAGTCTCCTGGAGATCCTGGTGCAGCTCCCTTCATCTTCTCTCTGTGGCCAGCCAAAGACATCGGGAGAGATCAGGGTGGAGAAGGCGAGGGTATGGCTACGTTCCTACCTCCCCTTCCACCTCCTAAAAATCGCTTCCAAATCTGTCATAAGCAGAGGCAAGAACGATAGCCTTACAGCTACATATACATCCGTAGCTATATAAATACACACACACACATATATACATACATATATAGGTACAGATACTGTAGGAGTCAGCCTTGCTGCCAGCATCCCTCTCTCAGTCAAGACCTGACTGTTTTTGCAATGAGCTCAAAGACTTTAGTAAAGCATTTTGCTCCCCATATGGCAACCCCTGTACTTCGGCAGCTCTGAAGCACAGAACACGACTGCGCGGAGGAGAGCGTCAATAGCGAATGAAGGAGCCTGCAAGCCTGCGGCAGAGCGAGGAGTGGATCCCCAATCCGACAGCTCTGACGGCACTTAAATCACAAAACTGTCCTTCTGCTCAGCCACAGCCTAATTGTCTCCTAAGCTGGTTAGCCTCGCTTTTTGCCCGTGTCCTGACTCCATATGACTGTCTCTCGCATAAAGCAATATGTCCCATCTATTCAGTTTGCATTCAGATTGCCTCGTTTGGGATGTTTCTAGCCTGCTCTCAACAATGACTGCTGATCTCATCCAGATTTACCAAATCGCTCCGTAATGCTGAGTGCTTGGTAACCTCTCAGCTGTCTCAGTGGGAACAGACTCAGGTCCTTAATCTTTGCTGATAAAAAAAATTATTTTTTTATATTGACAATGAACCCCATTGTCAGGTACTAGCCACCAGGTTCTTCACAGTAGAAGAAATATCTCTCCAGTAAAAAGCAATCATTTTGCATACAAAGTCCCCCCAAAACTTAACTGTATGTTACCATAGAGTAGATTTGGATTTCTAGTCTGTACCTCCACTGGAAAAGCATCAGTCACATCTCTCCAGCTCTACCTGCTTAGGTACTTATTAGAATTTATCTGCACCCCGTAATGCATCAAGGATGGCCATAAGGCAACCCTCAACACTCAGCACTCTTGCCAAAATCTGCCAGATGTTGGTATTAACAGCCACAGAAGGCCATGGCATATATGCTATCGCTATTATTCCTTTGTATAGCAACAGTCCCCAAAGGCAATGGGCATGAGCCAAGTCCCTTTAGGCCTGGGGTTTGGTAGATGTTAGAGCATGGTACACTTTGGATTAAGACATGTAAGCTGTGACTTGCACACACCAACAGATGTTGGCAGATGAGCAAAGAAATGACTGTTGTTTTCCAAGCAGGAAATATCTTTTCCTGCTTTAAGAAAAGTTGGGCCAACTAAATCAGTCATGAAGGGCACTGACTGTATATGCAGAAGCCTTACCAGGACCAGCCTTACAGATCTAAGAAGGGTTTGGGGAGAAATTTTGCTGACTGGATGCTAAACACAGGACTAAATTTGCCCTGGCTAACATATTATTCCCAACACATGTTTTTGGACTTTGATAAATGTTATATGTCCTCAGGGAAATAGAGACACAGTATTCACACAATGACACAGAATTACATGACACAGAAACAGGGTCAAGCCCTATAGGGGTGTGAAAAATAGATTATCTCTTTTGAAACCTATGGAAGCCAAAATTTGGCACAAAACATGAAAAAAAAGGCAGGTCTGCTTCACTATCGTGCTTCTAGTAGCACCATTATCTGATGGTTCAAAGAAGCTCTCTTTATGTAAAAACACTTCCATAGTGGATAATCGATATTTTACCTGGCAGGGATGTCATCTTTCTTGATCTATGCAGAAAACATTTTATGCTCTGCAATTCATAACCAGAAATGTTATTGCTGCCCTCAAAATCGGTCAGCTACAACTCTAAAAAGCTGGCCCCATCCTCGGAGCAACAGGCTGCTTTGCATGCTCATCGGAA
This sequence comes from Phaethon aethereus, assembly GCF_964289735.1. Lineage (NCBI taxonomy): Eukaryota > Metazoa > Chordata > Aves > Phaethontiformes > Phaethontidae > Phaethon > Phaethon aethereus. Next base: position 5,661,988 of record NC_138582.1, on the reverse strand, counting down.
GAGGTAACAGGAGGTAACAGACTGATTTCAGCACCTACCATGACAGGAGAATAACTTTTAATTTCCTTGGCCCCTGATGAGCCAGATTTTTTCCCCTGTCATATAATCTGCAATAAATAACCCATCAATCCTTTCACCGGGTGGCCAGCTGCAGAGCTGTTCGGTTTAACATATGCACTTTACTGTCCCTGTTGCATCGTTTGACATTAGTCCACATTTAAACCATATTTTCCATTGAAAATCTCACTCAGAAAAAAAGACGCACATGTCTCACAATCTACCTTAACCACCATCACCAGTGACTCATCCCCCTGCAGCAAACCGAAGCAACTTGTCCTGGATAATCCCTTTTCATCTCCCTTTCATCTCCATCCCTCTGCACTCCCCTGCCCTTCTTGTTAACCATTTCACTGCTGCCCCTCTGGATTAGCTTTTTGGGTGTTAGACTGAATAGCCTCTGTATTCTGACTGGAGGATGGCATGAGTCAAAATAAAGAAAATTTAGTATTTCAGGAGGTGAAAGGAACATCACCACCATGCATCCACCAGCCCACTGCGGAGATGTTGGATTTCTGAAGCAGGGAAGATACCACTTTGTCACTTGCACTTAGCAATCTAAATTTAGCAGAGCTGAGGGCCGTGCAGGTCCCCTGCCAGGCAACACACTGAATTTGCCCCTAAACACATTCTAATTTTACATAAAAATTAAATGTGACTTGACCACCTTCATGCCTGCAGCAGGCAAGGGGAAACAAGCGGCCAGCGAGTCCTGCCTGCCATAGACACCTTCAGCAGATGACTTCTCACACTGCGCTGAAGAAGATGGCAAAGCACCCACATTTCCCTGCAGGCATCAGATGCCTTCACCAGCCCCTCGAGCCCTCCCAGGCTGGAGCAAGGAGCCTGGGGAGGAGTGGGGAGATGTGCTCTCGTTTTTGGAATGGGCATAAACTGAAAATAGCCTCCTGGTAGATGAGTACATTAGTGAAGCACGACTTACTTATTAGTGAAGCAGGAGAAATGTTTCACTGAGACAAATCCATTGCCTCTGAACTCTCCCTGAGAGTGAAGGAGCCAGCACCAGGAGCAGCTGCTCACACCAATGTTTCCCACCTTTACCTCGGGTAACCTCTGGATCCTCACTGAATCTCGCTGGGGCTTTGAGGGAAGAAAGAACGTCAAGGCCAGGACTAGTACACTGTGTGCTACAAGATTGATCAGAGACTTCCAGTTTGCTTAAAGTAGTAATTTGATGATAAAATTCCTAACAATATCCTGTTCCCTTCAACCTCAATAAGCTATAATCTTATTTAACACATTGGGGAAAAATAAAAAAAAAATCTCGTAGTGAGCAGGCACCAGAGGGAATGTGGGCTAGAAAAGGATATTACAGTATCACTTCGGAGAGCACCATAAATACATCTTCGCCTAAGATGGGTAGGCAGATCAGTGCAGCGCTTGACATGAAGCCACGCTGCTCTACAAGACAGTGACTCATCAACTTCTCCACTTCTGATAATTGGGCCAACCAGGTTTTCGTTACAGCAAGGAGGAGAAGCCAGAGGAGGGAACCATCTCTGAGCCTGGCTAGAAAACATGGCTGTATTGGGTCTGGCTGAAATGGAGTTAATTTTCCCCACTGCAGCCCTCATAGTGCTGTGCTGTGTGCTGGTAGCTGGAGAGGTGTTGATCACACACCAGTGTGTTGGCTGCTGCTGAGCAGTGCTTGCACTGCATCAAGGCCGTCTCGCCAACATTCCCCCCCACCAGTAGGCTGGGGGTGGGCAAGATCTTGGGAGGGGACACAGCCAGGACAGTTGGCCCTGAACTGGCCAAAGGGATATCCTATACTGTATGACATCAGCTCAGGAATAAAAGCTAAGAGAAAGAAGGAGGAGTGGAGGCATTGGTTTTTATGATGTTTGTCTTCCAGAGCAACCACTATGCATACTGAAGCCCTGCTTCCCAGGAAGTGCCTGCTGATGGGAAGTAGAGAGTAAATCTTTCTTTTTCTTTTGTTTCCGTGCAAGGCATTTGCTTTCTGCTTATTAAACCGCCTTTATCTTGACCCACGTGTTTGGTTATTTTTTTTGTCCATCCTAAGTTCTTCCCCCTGTCCTGCTGAGAGTGATAGAGTGGCTTGGTGGCACCTGGTGTCCAGCCAAGGTCAACCCACCACAGTGGCCTTGCTGTCAGAGCCGGGAGTTGGGACACATGTGTGTCCAGATCCTGCCTCCCTTGGTCATTTTCTGATGGACAATGTGGATGCTCTCCAGAGGACAGGGCTTGTAGCCAAGGCGCCCAGTGCTGGGCTCTCCAGTACAAGAGCAACAGGGACATACTGGAGCATGTCCAGCAAAGGGCCATAAAGATGATTAAGGGATGGGAGTATCTGTCACACAAGAACAGGCTGAGAGAGCTGAGACTGTTCATCCTGGAGAAAAGAAGGCTCAAGGGGATCTTATCCATGTATACAAGTATCTGACAGGAGAATGTAAAGAAGATGGGGCCAGACTCTTCCCAGTGGCACCACTGACAGGCAGTGGGCACAAAGTGGCATACAGGAAATGGCATTTAAACATAAGGAACTTACTTTCTGTAAGAACAGTCAAACACCAGAACAGGTTGCTCAGACATGTTGTGGAGTCTCCTTTCTTGGAGATATTCAACCCCCAGCTGGATGTGTCCCTCAGCAACCCTGCTCTAGCTGACACTGCTTGAGCTGGGGACTAGATGATCTCCAGAGGTCCCTTTAATTTTCCATGATCCTGTGATTCTGTGAGTCTCACCTCAGTTCATTTGCTATAGTTCATTTGCATATCACATGCATAATGGATTTAGCTCTTTAAAAGCAGATACACGTTTAAATATCTGATAGGCCTCACTAAGCCTAAAATCCAGGGTATTTACTCAAGTGTCCATAAGTTTCTGTGCCAATGTCCAGCCATGTGCCACCAAAGACCGTAGCTGCAGAGGTCAGGAGTTCAGAGCTCATTTTATTTCTCTTAAAGAATATAAATTCAACAAATGAATCAAAGGTCTCCAGTGAAGACCCGTAAGTCCTTGCAGAGGTGTTCTCTAGAGGCTATCCATCTGGCAAAGACCCCTTCTCAGACTGCTTTCTTCCCACTGGATTACGAATTGTCAAATAATCCATATGAACATTTTCTATAGTGCCCATCGCCATAGTAACCAGGCATTGTTCAGGTGTACGTGTGCAAAGCAACACCCTCAGTGTATGCCATGGACTATTCTGGTTCTTTACCTGTCCTGGTTTCAGCTGGGATAAGAGTTAATTTTCTTCACAGAAGCCAGCGTGAGGCTGTGTTTTGGATCTGGGATGAGAAAATGTTGATAACATGCTGATGTTTTGAGTTGTTGCTGAGCAGTCAAGGACAGTCCAGCTTCTCGTGCTGGGCTGCCAGCAAGAAGGCTGGGGGTGCACGGGGAGCTGGGAGGGGACACAGCCGGGACAGCTGACCCAGGCTGGCCAAAGAGATATAGCCTACCATATGACATCATGCTCTGTATATAAAGCGGGAACAAAGAAGAAGGAAGGTGTGGAGGGACGTTTGGAGCTATGGCATCTGTCTTCCCAAGAAACCATTACGTGTGATGGAGCCCTGCTTCCTTGGAGATGGCTGAACCCCTGCCTGCCCATGGGGAGTGGGGAATGGATTCCCTGTTCTGCTCTGCTTGCGTGCGCAGCTTTTACTTTACCTATTGAACCATCTTTATCTCAACCCATGAGTTTCCTCACTTTTACTCTTTGAATTTCTCCCCTGTCCCACCGTGGGAGAGTGAGCGAGCAGCTGCGTGGGGCTTAGTTGCTGGCTGGAGTTCAACCACGACACTACCATAGTTACAGGAGGCCCCATGTGGGAGATGGCTGATATGTGCACAGACAGCCAGGTAGACGTAAGACTCCCAAGACAACCTGTCCGTCTTCAATTTATTGCCAACTTGGGTTTGCTCCCTCCTGTATACTCTCTAACAGATCATTTCAGTTCTTTGATTCTCCGTTTAGTCTACTTCACCTTTTGGCTAATGATATCCACCATCTCCTTGTAGAACTGGAACTGGCTCCTCTGTTCCTTGCACTATTTTACATTGCTTCTAAACTCAGTTTTGGGCAGGAGTGTGACAGGCAGAACCAAGCCTTTATTCCTCATCCTTTGCAGATACCTCCATCCAATTCCCCTGAATAAATTATTTGTTTTTCTTTTTTTAAAAATCATTTCCCTTAAGGCAAACATCACTATTTTGTCTCTCCATGAGCCTAGACAGGTAATTGCACCTCCGTGGAGCCCAGGATAAGTGTGCATTCTGCAGGTCTAAAGCCTGTTATCATCTTGCTTTCCTATTTCCATGATGTTCCCCTTGCTTAGAACAAAGAGACACTGAAGCCAGTTGAAGGTTTTCTACTGATTTCAAAGGCCACTGGGTTAGGCCTCCATTTCAAAACAAACTCCACAGTCCAACTATTCACCTCCTCAGGCTGACAGCAAAATCCAATCATCCTTTCCCCATTTGTCTTTTCAGCTTTTCCCCCCCCAAGCTGGGAACTTTCTACAATTAGCCTCCCAAGACATAAGCCAGAAGAAGGGGACACCAGGCACCAGCCCCTTCATCCTCAGGAGCGGTATCGACCCCAAGGCTCAGGAGGATGCTCGGGAGGAACCGCATCATTTGGATTAAGGGGAAAGCTCCAGCCAGGGCCAGCCGCGTGGTTTATAAGCATCCACCAGCTTAATCCCAGCATCCTGGCAGGATGCCAGCTGCAGCGAGCCAGTTTTGTGTTATTTCTGCTTCCCCTAAAATTTCCCTTGGATGCAGCACTCTGTACTCACCACTTCGAACCGATGGGCGGGGTGTTTTATGTGAATCGGACAACAAATGAGAACTTCAGCTGGAATAAATCCACAGAGCTCTGCTGAGGTCACGTAGTTTTGCTACCCCACACCAGCTGAAGACACAGCTTAGATCTAGTTGAAGATGTCCCTGCTCATTGCAGGGAGATTGGACTAGATGAACTTTAAAGGTCCCTTCCAACCAAAACTATTCTATGATTGTAGGATTCTAGGATTCTAGGATTTCAGGGTGCCCGTAAAAATAGTTTATATACTCCACACCTGGGGAAATTATACCCCTGTGATGAGCTAGAGAGTCTTTAGGATAACACTGATGATTACAAGAACACTGACACATTGTGATGATGCCCCTCTACCATCTTATCTGGGCACCTTCAAATGACTACCACTGATTATTATTATTTAAATCTTCCACACACTGTTTCCTTCTTTTTTCCTCCAACATGGCATTTCTTCTCCCTTGCCCATTTGCACCTTTGACTAAATGGAGAAGGAAAATTTGATCAGACAGAAGTATGTAATACAAAAACTGCCACTCTTGGGCCCTGGTCCATGCTCTTCAGCAGAAGAACAGGGCAATTCATACACAGGGAAGGAGCAAGCTACACACAGCAATATATATCACTTGCTCTGGAAATTAGACAGATGATTTCAAAGGAGCAGCATTTATATGTGCAGAACAGCTATTTAAGGATGTTCACAGAAGCTTTATGGTTGTCTCCAAGCTCCGGAGAGTTCAACTCATGATAAGCAAAGCACCTGGATTTCCAGGTGGGAGGATGCTAATCTAAACCTAATTTTAATACATTACATCTCTCTATAATGTTTGCAGAACAGTTTCTCTGTAAGAGAGCATGTAGAGAATGAATGTCAGAGAACAGGATAGGAAGAATTTGTCAATAGATGTTTGCCTTCTGCAATTCTAGCCCCCCATGCATTACTTAACCCATGACTCCCGCAAAGAATGCAATTGTCTCTTGCATCCTGTAGGGCCACTTTGGGTCTCGCAAGACATACAAATCAAGTAAAGGGTAATTTTCAGTCAAATTATCCCACTAACTCTGCATAGTTAGAGGTCCTCGTTGTCATAGGCAGGATGAGAGCAAGAAGGGAACAGTCCCAGGTACAGAACCCACATGAATCCCAGGAACTGCAGTACCAGGCAAGTGGAACAGAGCTGCAGAAGGACTGAGGGATCAGAGTACTGCCCAGGAATGGCCTGTCCCATGATCCACATGCTTTGTGCAGCACAGAGCAGCAAATGGAAAGCCAAGGAGCAGCTGCTGTTTAAGTGCAGCAAACTGCTGTAAAATCAGCTGTGCTATCCCAAAGGGAAGGAGGATAACCATCCTGATACACTGCATGGGAAACAGCATAGTTTCATGTTACAACATCCCCAGAGGCAAATCCAGTTTAAAAGATACCCATGCCCCCAATCATACGTTCCTACCTGCCTGCCTTTGTCCACCCCTTTTACTGCTGCCATATATTTGTCCATCACCCAAGTTTTTAGAAGGATAACTAAAGGAGTATGTTAAAAAAAAACAAGTCAATCATATCAAGATTTCACCATAAGCTACTTACCTTGCTCTCAACTTTAAATGGTGGTAGCTACCACCGTACTGCATCTTATTTATCAAAGGCTACCAGTTCCAGTGACCCAAGCACTGAGACCAACATCTAACCAATACTGGACAGCATAGAACGGCCATAAGTTTCCCTACTCAGCTCTTGGTTTGGATGTTCACTTCCCTCGCTCCCGTTGCCTTTGAATGCTGTCCATCTGGATCATCAGCTCTTCAGATGAGGGTCTTTTTCTTCACACTACCCTGAAATGTACTTAATCTTCAGTAGGAGCCTAAAGGGAAGCTCAAACTCACATTTCTGGGTCTGTAACATAAGGCCATATACCCTTTATCTACATACTCTTCACACACGAGTGAACTATATAGCGACACAGAGCAAGAGTTCAAATCTAATGCTGCATCCCCATGTAGAGATCCCATTGCTGTCTGTGGGACAACCTTGAAAACACAGGGAAAAACCAAGATCAGATGCTCATGCTGGGTATTTAGTGCAACCACGCTGCAGGAGCAGGAAGCTTTGCAAACCTTGGCAATGGACTTCTGGCACTTGGGCACTGCACGTTGGGACAAGCTCTCAATTCCTGGTGAAAAGCATTCCTGAAAGTGATAAAGGTTTTCTGTTGTTAATTCCACATCTTCTTACTTCTGACTTACCAAAAATAAGCTGAAAAATACTACTGTGCCAGGTGGTCAGGGCATCCTATGGGAGAAGTATGAATAAAAGTGCCAGGAACTCCTGAGTGTAACTCTGTCTTCCTGAAGACGGGACCGAGTGTTCACAACCACAGCGCCCACAAACTTGTCCTGTGGGCACATCAGCGAGGAGCTGCACGAAGTCGTGTCTCCTTCATGCAGTGGGGCAGCTGGCACGTTGATGGGTGCAGGCATTTTGAACATGCAGTTACCATATCATCTGCAGAGCCACAAGCATCTGTGCTTTTCCTTGACAGCCCTTCTGCATCTCAAGCCTTGATGATATTCATTAAACTTTCCTCCCTTGGTCTTTCCTTGTCACAGCTCTAAGGAAACAATCTGTGCTTTTTTCATCTAGACCGGTAGGAGGAAAGAGTAAAAGGGCAGTAAGGAAAGATCAGTATTAGGTGAAAGCGTTACATTCCTGAGTGAGGGTATGTGCACGTGGTGCACGTGTATGACCACTCGTGTCTCTCCAGCCTGGCTCAGTTATGTCCCCTCTTAGAGTCCAAGCACTTCAAGACACACATCTCCAGCCAGATGCCTCCTGGCATCCCCCCACCGACTCCACACAGTGCCTCCAGGACAGATTATGCTCATGCATTTACTTTCAGGCTTATTCAGCAGGCCCACAACGGCTTTATCCCCAATTAGCAAATACCACTGCAGGGCAATGCGGTTCAGTACTACCTCCCCTGCCTTTCTGATTTTGCTCAGCTTCCTGCAGTTTAGAGTCATTCTTCAGAGCTGTTCAAAGGCCAGGGATACGATGAAAGTCAGTGCCCAAAGTGTTTCTAGGATGCTCCATGATGGGTACAAAGTCACTGCTTCTTGGCTGGTTCCTGTGGCTGCCTCAGAACCCCCCCGAAGGCACAGCAGCATGGATTGAAAGGTGCAGTTTCAAAATGCCCCATCTCCTGATGACCTGTCATCCGTGGATCACTGACGTGACCATTAAGGCTTATCAAGTCAGTGCACGCCTAAGGAAGGGTCTGAGCCACACATCCACACGCATGCGTTAAATCTGCAGACAAAAACCATCTTGATGTGATTAAGGCTGAACAGCAGTGACTGCTTTCGACCAGATCCTTCTTTTTTTCTAAGGTTTTCAAATTAAACAGAACATTTCCAAAGGGGATTTATTAAAAGGAGAGGCCAGTGGCTTTTAAAAACATATCATAGGGACACTAGAAAGTCCTTATCATTACTAATGCTCAGCACTAAGAGAATTATTCATTGGAAAGACAATAATGTGTTTGATTCATTTTAGAAATTACCCATGATTAAGGACTACTATTTCTGGATCGTTGTTACGACTTTGTGTAACAGCCCTGAAGCGAGGCTTATTCCCCACAGAGCACTCCAGAAAGACCTGACCTGTCCACAGCACATGTGGATGCTAATGCTGAGCACGATGCGATGTGGCACGGTGACAAACAGGCAGGAGGTGAGAAGACAGCCTGGATGAAGGGTCAAGCTTCTGCTTTACAGCCAGGGCTGGGATCCAGGAACGCCGGAGTCAGTTGCTGGCATTGAGTTTCTTCATGGTGAGGCCAGGACGTTTTCTGTGCCTCAGCTCTCTGGTGGTAATTAAAGGATGGAGCACTTCCCTGCCTTCTCAATCAAAGGGAAGACGTGATCCCTGTGTCACATTTGATCAGTGTCTTAAGTGCTTATTTAGCTTCCAGCTAGACCTTCCTTGTCCTATTTGCTACCTTTGTGGTTAGTGAGATGGCAATAGTAATACAGGGAAAGGAGGCGAGGCAGGAGGACAGCAGATGACTTCTCAGCACCAGCTCGAGGACTCAGTTAGCATAAGGCTGGGGCAGCAAACACCATTATGGACAAAACAGACCTATCAGGTGCCTCGGGTGGTCACATCTTAACATGCACATCAAGAGGCTTCAAGAAAAAGGACGATACACAGCACATGCTCAGTCCTCCAGCAAGCTGTCCCCATCGCTGGCACAGGGGACTGACATCCCACTCACAGCAGCAGTCCTACCCCTCAGCAAGCATCTCGTGGATGCCTGGGGCTTGGTGTCCCTCCCACGCCAGCACGTGCACGTACCGCAGCAGCGTCCCAGGAGTGTCAGGTCACGGCCAGTATCTCACGGCACGCTTCAGCTCTGGACGGATTTCACTTTGCACCTCTTCAAGAAAACTGATCCGCAGCTTTGCTGCCCGAGAGCTGGGATGAACAGACCTGCTCACGTTACATTGCTGGTGTTCAAACGAGCTCAGAGACCGAGCCTGAGACTGAACTAAAACTGCTGGGTTTCTCCCAGCTGCAGTCGTACACAGGCAAAGCCCCCACCCTTGCCTAAGCCATTTCATGTTGGTCTGGGGCACCACACTGGGCGCAGGTGACTTCTAGACAGCCCGACCTAGAGCCCCAAACTGCCGTCAGCTCTGAAGGAAGGAGGTGACCCAGGCTGCGACCGCTGCGGTGCGCAAGGGGTTCTGTGTATAGCGGCGCGTGCTAACAGCGTGACATTTCTGTGGGGGGACATCCCTTCCCGTTCCCAGGGCAACATCAGTATGCACCTTGAACGTTCACGGCCCAGGACGTTTTCTTTCCTTTAACAATACTAGGTCTTTAATTAAATATATATGCATACACATACATATATATACACATACATATATATACACACATACATACATATATATACAAGCATACATTAAAAAAATATACAGCTACCTCCAAGAAATATTTCCCCCACAAAGATCCACAAACTAAAACCAGTCATCATGCAGCCTCTGAACACTTCTCTTCGCTGAAACAAACTGCTTTTAGCTTGCTTTGTACTCCTCTGTACTCAGCACTTTAGAAAAAGGATTAAAAGACAAAAAGCAAAACCGGAGAGCGGCAGATGAGCTCTTCCCTATGAGTACTAACCCTGTAAAAGACATCAGTTCTAACTTATTTATCTTCTTTCCCTACGGATTAAACCCCATCGCTTTCCTTTTGCGCCGTACAGAGGAACCACATGCTGCTGATCACTCTCATTTTTTTCCCATTTGCACTACCATTCCTCTTCCTAACAAAAGGGCGATCAGGCCTCAACACGGCAGGTGGTAGAAGCATTAGTTCATCAGATTATTATTAGCCATGTCATTATCATTAGACGCGGCTTCCTCCACCCATTCCTTGACTCAGTTAAGCGGTCTGTTCACCGCGTCAAGCCCCCGCTGTGCTTTGTGCGAATCCCTTCTTTCAGCTGTTGGCGACGATGTCCCGAGGTCTGGAGGGTTAAAACGAATGCAGAAATCATCAGCGCGTACGAAGCATTTAAATCAGTCCCTTCCAGCAGCATTGCCTTGTGATTTGCTGTCTTGAAATTCATGTCCGCAGTTTTTGAGGTTTATTAGGCCGTCATGGAGTTGATTTCATTCCTCGCCTGTCATCACAAACCTGATTCTGGGCAGACCTTGTTATATTAACCTCTTCCCAAGCTGTGAATTGAACTCTTAGCCCTCCTCCTTCTGTCCCTCCTCTTCACCACCACTGAAGCTATGCCTCTGCCTTCCTTCTCCCCCCACACTCACCAAATCCCACTAATAGCTTCTTGTAAGGTGCTTTTTCAAAAACATCTTGGAAATCTAAACTAACTGTATTTACCAGTCGCCCTTTATCTGCTCTGCTCTTCATCTTTCCAAAGAAATTGAGGGTTTATTAACATTAGAGACATAACTTATTATTGTATTCAAGCGCTGCAGTGTTCAAAGACATCAGCAAAGATTAGGTGGCAACGTGCTAAGCTCTGCCTACACTGAGTGAAAAGTCCTCATCTCAGTTTGTCCACAATCTTAGCAGGCACAGAAATGCCAGCAAAAGGAACAATTCTTACCTTGACTCTAGAAAATGTGAATGAAAGCATGCAGAATTTTCCCCTTAAAATCCATGGAGTTTTACTACTTTCAACTTATACTTATCCTGGTGTTTTATTGCCTGTTCTTTAATGAATTTCTCAGTTATTCTTTCAGCAACTAAAGTAAGACTGAGAAGTCTATAATTCTTTGCATCACCCATAGTTCCTATTAAATAGATGGATACATTGGCCTCTCTCCAGTCCTTCCTAGGCAAATTATTCATCATAAATAGTATTTATTAGGAATAAAGGCCCACTTTGGTTAGCAGAATGTTTGGGAACCATCCTGATTTTCTTTAAATGTATTGATTGTTTATAAGCGCTTGGCACACAGGCCTTAAGTTATTTGCAAACAAATTTATTTGACTCTTCACTTTCAATGATTGGTTCCTGGTTGGTTCCCCATGTCCATGATCTTTTGTAACTGCTTTATTAGAGAAGCCGCACACTACACTGAAAAATCATTGATCAATGATAAATTGATTTATCATCACTGGACTTTGAAGACCAGAAGATGCTTTCCCAAATCCTTTGGGGCTCTCAGTATACCTGCAAACAGCATGAAGTGAACTAAGCAAAGCATAGGGAAGTCAAGAGCTCAGTCACAAAACCCAAAAACTCCATTTTAAATGTGTTGTTATACCATTTCTCCAGCTGGTTTTGATGCTAAACAGCATGACTATGCATTTTCTATATAATACTGAATTGCTTAGCTCTTTCAAGACACCTAGATTTTCCCCTGAGGGGGCGTCTCTTGTGGGACCTGGTCCCTAGGAATAAAATCCTGCATCCTGCCAGCTTCATCAGGGTACAACAGAGAGGTGCCCACAGCGTGCTCCTTACTGCACTGCAGCCTCACAATCCCCATTTGTTCCAATGCCATGTTGATTTTGGCTCCCTCTCTCAGCCTCTGCGTTGCCCTCCCCCCTAATTATTTTATTGGCAAAGCATGAGCAAAGAAGGAAAAACTCTCCGAAATGGGATCCTGGATTACCTGCAACCCCGAGGTCAGGATGGTCTTTTAGTTGCTTTGATGCGATGCACTCACAGGGGAGACGTTGTATCCGAAATACGCCGGCTCACAGAGCTTTGCTTGTGGGAATAGTTCAGTGGTACTCAGAAATTAAAACTCAGAAGAGGAAAGGGATTCCCTCCCACACATCTCTTCTCACCCTGCTGCCCAAACCCTTTCCGATTCAATATGAACACAGCTTTGGAGTGAAGATTGATGCAAACAATTGAACTCCTCTGCAGTCTGTTTATTGCCCATGATCGCCTCCCTTTCACCTTGACGGTCTAGTATTTAGAGTCATTGAAACTAGCTTGTAACTAGGAAAAAGGAAATGAATCAACTGTTTATTAACCCAAGCAGGAAATTAATTTGAAAATGATGCATCATTTGGAAGCCGGCAAAGCTTTATGAGAAGCCTGATCACCTCCACATGAATGAAGCCAGTAGGAGGGGTCTCCACCTCCATGGAAAGGGGAACCATGGTTTCTGGCTGCCTTGCTACAAAACTAAAAGTCAGCAGTAGGAATGCTGTATTTTCACATTCATTTTTATACATGAATACACCGATAAATTGGGAAGCATAATACCACCATTGTTTTATTGTCATAGTAAATTTTGTGTCTGCAGAATGGGAAAAAGAAAAATAAATGAAGTTGCAGACTTCATCTTAGGAAAAGTGATGTTGTGCAGCCTCCCTCAGTACCTATGGCAAAGCGCAAAAGCTGAATGGAGAGGGGGAGAGAAAGGGATACGAAAGAAGGGGAAATGCCTGGGTTTGCTTCCATGCTGTTCACTGCCCCACTAAATCAAAAAACCTTTCAGGCTCTGATTTATTACCATTTTATGCACCTAAGTTTTGCCCTGACTTCCAGCAGTGAAATCTTTGAGGTCTGAGGTCACGTAGTTCAAGGGAAGCCACGCAATCTGTGTTTTTATTAGCCAATACTGATCAGCATGTGTTAGGAGACTTTTCAGCTGGATGTCACATCTATCTGTTTGATTTACCCTGCAAGTAGATGCTCCATCTTTCACAAGAAAAACAGCTGCCTGACCACTGCCAGGGCTGGAGACTGCTAAGAAGACCCCAGCTGGCTTGGGTTGTATCCTTTGCACCTATTTACTCCTCTGCCAAGCAGCATGGCCAAAATCTCCGGTGCTAGTGCCTTGCACACCAGTTGGAGACCACCACATTTTCAGTGCTAAGTTGCTATCTGATAACCCCAAAGCATCAGCTGGATTTGGCTGTTTCTGTCATGGCTCTATGATGCATGGTTGAGACACTGCATGGTGGAGAGGGCTGCATCTCAGAGAGGTGAAAACAACCTGTGTCTCCAAGAGTACATAGAATCATAGAATCATAAAGGTTGGAAAAGACCTCTAAGATCATCGAGTCCAACTGTCAACCCAACACCACCATGCCCACTAAACCATGTCCTGAAGTGCCACATGTACACATTTTTTAATCACCTCCAGTGATGGTGACTCCACCACCTCCCTGGGCAGCCTGTTCCAATGCTTCACCACTCTTTCAGTAAAGAAATTTTTCCTAATCTAAACCTGCCCTGGTGCAACTTGAGGCCATTTCCTCTCATCCTATCACTAGTTACTTGGGAGAAGAGACCAACACCCACCTCACCACAACCCCCTTTCAGGTAGTTGTAGAGAGCAATAAGGTCTCCCCTCAGCCTTCTCTTCTCCAGACTGAACAGCCCCAGTTCCCTCAGCCGCTCCTCATAAGACTTGTGCTCCAGACCCCTCACCAGCTATGAAGAGGTGGGTCCAGAGATGTAAAACAGGGAACTCTCATTATCACTGTTCTTTTTACGGGGGGAGAAAGGGGGCTCCCTAAGGGACAAGATCTGAAGACCCAACTCAGAATTTACTCTTTACTTACGCTGTCTTTAAATGGGAATCTAAGTAGGTATGTATGTGGGCAACTCTCCCCATCTCTCCCTCTGCTTTTGTATAAACAGGTTTACATCAGATTAGGCTTAAAATAAGAGTGACATACTGTTGTCACGGGGGTTACAGCTCACACAAGATGGTGGGTTGCTGAAGGAGTGAAAGAGCACTCAGCCTTTGACTGAGGATTTCCAACATTTTATCAACACCAGGCAAACAGACCTTCCGACACCGGCAAGGCAGTGAGCTACTTTGGAGGGGTAGGAGAGTACTTATACAACAGTCACGGCAAGTCAGGATCAGAACTGGGAGGAAGACACAGCTGAGTTAATCTTTAGTCTGGTCTTCCAAACAATCTCGATTCTTTGGGACTGAGATTTTGGGAGATTCCTCAGTTTTCCATTGGTCAAGTCACGCCTTTCCATAGCCCACGTCAGGGCTTAGACAAGGCACAAGGTTTTAAATGTGTATCCTCAGAACAACTTTTGAACACTTTAGGTTAGTATTCATCTAATCGAGCAGATAAAGAGAATTCCTTCAGCTCAAGAGGAGCACGCTCAGCAATTTCAAAAAGAAAAAGCATCAGTGAATAAAAGGAAATGTTAAGCAGTTACAATGCCACTGCTATGCCAGAGAGACCCCTGCCTGACATGGAATGGGAGATTTTCTTAGGATATTTTAAAATGAGACATATTCTTTGTGTTTCCAATGAAGCCCACAGCTCAGCAGGTCCAGCACGGAGACCAGTTAGCCCACACCTTCCTGCCAACCTCCAGTAAGGCCACGGCTCTGCGTTTTCAGAGCAAACAGATCAGACATCCAGCCATATTTGGGATGATACCGAGCACAACGCAGAGATCTGCAGGTGCTAGAAGAACGCTGCAGGGAAAGCAGACTGACCATCAGCGCCCAATCTCGCTCTTCTACAAAGGCTCGTCATCTACTGCCTGGCAATGGCATCACAGGCTCGGAGGATTAAGGTCAACATTTTGCACTCTGACAGGGCTCGAGATGTTAGCTTGTGAATTTTTCATGGCCTATCCGCACCTCTATCAGCCACGCTTCACTGGCCTGGCCTGTATTAACCTCTTGATCTAGAAGGGATTTTTGTCTTTACTGTTACCCTCTCTCCCATCAAAACTCATTTCCTCTTATTCCGCGTGCTACGTGGTGCCAGTAGTTCAGACCTCTCCAGGAGACATCAGTGGCCTTGCAGACATTATTCAACCCCTGCTGGGTCACCCGCAACGTTGTGCGGCGTTTCAGCGGCACATAAGGTGAGTCAGACGCGTTGTGCTGCTATTTCGGGTATGCTGCAAAGCTCCCAACAAGCCCCCTTGGGACGGAGGTTGAGAGTTTGCAGCCTCACCCCTCGGATGAGGACGCTGCCACTACCCAGACCCGTGGTGCTGCCGGGTTCACCCGCCTCAGGGAACTCCCTCTGTCACAGCCCATTTACGGGAGCAAAGCACAGTGAAACAGCACAGTGAGCCTCAGCACCAGCACGCACACCCTTGTCCTGTAATCTGGGCTAGCTTCATGTCTCCGAGTGGAGCTCTAGAAACTGAGATACCATCTACTAGAGATTTCTGAAACACAGATATGGGTATGGTCATACAGCTGTGGTTAGACAGATGTAAATCCTTCTCTACGGCGGGCGAGGTTTATCCTTGCAAGGGCTGCCAGGTGTGAAACCTGCTCTCCTTCCCATTCGGAATAGCTAAGATATGAGTTTTGATGAAGTCTACTTCTAACCCAAGAAAGGCAAAGCCAGGCTTTGGCTTTTGAGTAGCACACAGGCTGAATAGTTCGAGAGACACTCACATTTCAGGAACAAGGCCAAGAGAGCCACAGCTTTCCTTACATTGAACCCTTAGTTTTACAAAGAATCACAGAATGGTTGAGGTGGGAAGGAACCTCTGGAAGTCATCTTGCCCCACCCCCTTGCAGGGCCACCTAAAGCCAGTTGCCCAGGACCATGTCAGATGGCTTTTGAACATCTCCAAGGATGGAGACTCCACAAATACCCTGGGCAACCTGTGCCAGTCCTTGGTCACCCTCACAGTAAAAAAAGTGTTTCCTGATGTTCAAATGGACCCGCCTCTGGTCCTGTCACAGGGTACCACCAAAAAATGTGTGACTCTGTCCTCCTTGCAGAGCATGACATCATACGGTATGGAATATCCCTTTGGTCAGTTGGGGTCAGCTGTCCCAGCTGTGTCCCCTCCCAACTTCTGGTGCACTCTCCCGCCTCCTCGCTGGTGGGGCAGTGTGAGAAGCAGAAAAGGCCTTGACTCTGTGTAAGCACTGCTCAGCAATAACAAAAACATCCCTGTGTTATCAATCAATCAACACTGTTTTCAGCACAAATCCAAAACATAGGCCCCTACCAGCTACTAGGAAGAAAATTAGCTCTATCCCAGCCAAACCCAGTGCACCCTCCCTTCAGGTATTTATACACATTAATAATCATCCTTGTGGTGCTTCACTGGACTCCCTCCGTCCATGTGTCTCATGTACTGGAGAGCCCAGAACTGCACACAGGACACCTGAGACTATCCAGAACTCTTGAGACCAGGCCCATCAGATTACCCAGCAGAGCCAAATAAGCAACCAACCCTTGAGAAACCACTATCATCTCCCACTGTAAACTATTCCTGAATCTTCCCATCCCTTCATCTCCCAGGGACAATGATACATCCCGTGCCTCACAGGCTTTGCAGAACAATTAGGTATGTGAGTCAGAGGATTAGGAAAATCTGCCACCCCTGTCCTGCAGCTTGAAGAGAAGTTGAAGTTTCTGAGGCAAATTCATACTTGTGCTTTGCATTTCCCTGTTGATTAGTCACTTTAACTTCGCTGTATGAGACCCTAGCTTTGTTGTGGGTACCAATTCTTGCGCAGCTGTTTCTTTTAAATAAAAGGGCACCCAAGGTATTGGCAAGGCTATAATTCTGTCATCTAACATTTAAATCAAAATCAATCTTTCCATCTCTTCACTCGTTAAAAAAAAACAAAAAAAAGCAGAAGATAAAAGTCCTCAGGTTCTCCAGGTGTCTAACCTAGGTGAGAGAAGGAAAAATCATTAATGTCCTTGCTTTCATGAATATCAGCTAACATTTTCCCCTCCAGTCCTGGCAAGCTTCCACCTACCCAAGGAGACAGCGATATGACTCTAATATTGAACCCATCCATGGCACTTCCCGGAGCCACATGCAAGGATGAACATATGGACTGGATTCTGTTTTCACGTTAACACACATGAGGATTAACCTCACGAAGGTCACAGAGAGCCTCAGCTCCAGCAATAAGCTACGCACAGCGTTATCTGATGCAATACCTAAGTCACCAGGAAGAATTACAGCACAGCAGGACCCTGGAGCTCCTACGGGACAGGTAATCCCTTCCCAGTGCTGTTTTAGCATAAGAAGGGGCGAGGCATCTGCTCCAGGCACAGGCACCAGCCTGGTCATTTTTGCACTAGATTTGGTTCATGTCTGGTTTAGACTCCTTTCATTTTGTCATGTCAGACAAACGCAAAAGAATTAAGACCCAGAACTGTGCAATGAAATCCCACAGTCACAGGGCAAAACTTGGTATAGCTGTCATGACATTTGCTTTCACTTTTATCTGTCCAGAAGGTTGGTAAAATGCTATGAGAACAGATCACTTCTGTGATTTATGTCCCCTTTCATGCCTGTGTAAATGATGGTACAAATTGAGAATCAGGTTAGCATGAACTGATTTAGAAAGAATTCTCCCTCGATTGCACAAAAGATGGGAAGCTGCTCACAAACCTTGCACTAATCAGCACCCCCCAGATTTATTAGTGTCCCTGAAGGGTCTCTAATTTTGGCTCACCTTCCATTTCACATTTCCCTCTTTCCTGGAATCATAAAGCCTCCAAGAATATTACCCATCACTCACCTCACATCTATTTCCCTGTAATTTGTGCCTAGTTCTGTGCTTTCCTGTAACCCCAGGTAGTTCAAGGTTGAATTCTGTAATAACTCTTTTCTAGTTTAAATACTTCTGACACTTTACTGTTGGTCTCAGGTCAGTTACACCTGAATGAAAGTGTTTTCAGACATGTTACAAGAAGGGAGGATCTCTGGAAAAAAAATAAAAAATAAAGTCTTTATGAGATTTGAAGTTGAAGGGTATGTTAATGAACTGATCTGATACCAGGAGAACTCTCTGAATTCCTATTAAATGCATGGAAAGATTGTCTGACTGCAAAAATATCTTCTCAGCAAGCATCTCTCTATAGTAAAAGTAACAAAAAGCGGTACCTTACAAATTCCCAAAAGTTTCATTCACACCAATATCTTGCAGTTTTGATCCTTCCTTAGGCACCTGACCCTCCTGGTTTTGCCAAAAATGCCCAAAAGAGAGGGTTGTGGGTTTTTTTAAAGAGATTTTCAGTATTTCTTTCCTCATTTTAAAAAAAAAAAAACCCTAAACAAAACAAAAAACCCAGATCCTAAACAAAAAGATACTATTTTGCAGAACAACCCAAATTCTCCTGTTTACAAAGCACAGGCAAACCCAAGTCAGTTGATGACTCTGCACAAAGATGCTTTTCCATGGAAACACTTTTTGACATATCCCTAAAGATGTCACAGGGTCTCTGAGGCTCAGAGGTAAAAGGCCTTCGTCCCTCTCCGGAGGATCCCACAAATCCACGTTCCAGCAGTGGACTGCTGGCTGCCGAGGATCACAGAATCACAGAATTATTAAGGTTGGAAAAGACCTTTAAGATCATCAAGTCCAACCAACAACCCAACACCATCATGCCCACTAAACCATGTCCTGAAGCGCCACATCCACACGTTTTTTGAACACTTCCAGAGATGGTGACTCCACCACCTCCCTGGGCAGCCTGTTCCAATGCTTGACCACTCTCTCTGTAAATGTCTTCACCAAACCTACCAACAGCGACACAGGGCTGAAAGCACTTTTTAAAAGCTTTAAAAGAGGTGTTTACTGTGCAGAAATCCAGGGGAACTGATTCCAAGTAACCAGCGTAAGACTTGTCCGTTAGGATTTCCAAATGTAATCCTTACAGGGATGGAATAACCAGGTACCTTTGGTAGTAAGGAGGCTGAAAAATTGGCCTGAGAATCAAAACATGCTGGAGTTTGAGTATATACTTATTCAAGAGTAAAATTCAGCATTAAAACCCATCCTACGACAAATCTCCACAGTCTGCCCCAAAATTAATACACGTGTCATCCTTGTATTGCTAAGGAAAACAGATAAAATATTCTCTTTTGGCCCATCTCTCCCATCTATCTCATCAGGATACGCTGTTCCTTCTTACACAATTATAAGGAACAATCTCGCTATGACATTTCAACTGAGAGCCTGCAAATCTCACGATCTCTGGCTACAGAGCAACAGCAATTAAAAAAATGGCAGTTCAGTTGCTCTGAATGTCTTTTTCACATGCTGAACAGAGAATAAAATAGTTTATTTGCTTGTGGGAAGTAACTCCAGCAGGGAAAACAGCCCCTTTCTCAGCACAAACTCTGCCCTAGACAAGGTCAGAGCTGGTCCTGGGTCGGTACGGCCAGCACGAAGGGAAGGCAAGCATCAGGAGAATTTCTTTAGAGCAGACCTCGCTCTCCATCATAAAAACACTGAATTCAGCTTCGAGCCTTCCCTCTGAGCTCAATTAAACCTTCACAGCCTGAAGCAGCTGAACTGCTCCATTTGCCCGTGAGTGTAGCTGTGACAACATCCTTAAAATATTTTCAGCAACCGTTCTTGAAAGAAAAAATCATGCCTGGCCTCAGATTACCAGGGAGGATCAGACATGGGCCCAATCCCTCTTTTGTACTAGCAGACAGAGGGCTGAGATGGAGGAAGCCCCATCATATGGGTCATCTCACATTGGCTTGAAAAAGCTAGTATAGACAAGCTCGACTGCAGGGGTTTCGCTACTCAGAAGCCAAGCTGGAGCTCTTCAGAAGTAAATGTCGAGCTGAAAGCCAAGGGAAGATGGGTGCAGAATGGAAAGTTTCTGGGGAGATCGCTACAGAGCAGGCTTGCTACTCCCACCCCACTGAAATGATGGAGGCAGTCAGGACAGCAACCAGCGCTGCTGAGCATGGTCACCCTCCAACCTCAGTCCCGTCTTCAAAAGGACAATTAATCCTGTCGCGAAGCTGAAACAACCTCTGAACATGCCTGTCACTGCTTACAGCTGTGCAGCACCGCCAGAGAACGAGGAGCCAAGGACAGGACGGCAAAGCCACTTAAATGGAGTAAATGCCATTAGTATGCAACGAAACGGTTGGCAGCCACCGAACGGGAGAGGCATTCTCACGTGGTAATTGGGCTTGGCTGCAACTTACAGCATTACACCCATCCTGCCTTGCTAATAGAGGCTTTGCTGATGCATATTCAATGGCTTCACTGTGTAATACGTAACCATATGCTGGGCTAATAATTCAATGGCTGATAAACCCAGCTAAGCAGGACCTCGGAGTGAATTCTTCTGAACATTAGCTAACTTGCCACTAGCCAATTCATCCAGAAAAAAAAAAAAAAAGAATTATTGTGAACAACAGCATTTCATCACTTGAGTTAACAATTAGCACTTTTGAAGGTATTTCTTCACTCCCGCAGAACTGTATCAACATTAACTAAATAATGCTCACCGAGGATTCAGGAAGGGAAGCAGTTGCAGCTAGAGGAGGAAACTGAGGCAGCAAATTTAAGCCAGATGCCCAGAATGACCCAACAAAACAAAAGAGAGAAGGAGTAAAACTAAGAGGATCTCTATCCCAAATCTACCCACTGAACCAGATTGTCACGTCAGGGACTGACCCTTTCGGGGAGGTTTGTCTGTCCCTCTAAATGTTTCTAGAAAGAGAAAAGCCTGGAAAACACCAGTGTGGCTCTTCTGGCAGTTCTAACTTCTCATGTATCTTTCAGAAGAAACCTTCTCCTTCCAGCTTTTGAGCACTAGTTTAATTTTGCTGCAGGTGCAGGAGGCTCTTGTTAAAGGCAGGGGCAGTTTTCTTGGAGCACATAGCAGTTGTAGCTGCCCCCAGCCGCCCCACCACCTGAGAGGACTCAATGGGATACAGCCATAAGGCCTGGGAGGCTTTCTGAGCTAGGCAGATAGTGCCAACAAATGATGACTATACGGTAGCAAAGCATTAATCACACTTCTGTATTACAAGCAATGATTATTATACATACAAACTGGGGGAGAAGAGACTGCAGAGCAGAACCACAGAAAGAGGTCTGGGGGTTTGGGTTGATGCAAGCTGAATATGAGTCAATAGTGTGCCCTGGCAGCCAAAAGGGCCAACTGTGTCCTGAAGTGCATCAAGCACAGCATCGCTGGCTGGTCGAGGGACGTGATGGTCCCATTCTACACTGCACTGGTGCGGCCCCACCTCGAGTGCTGTTTTGGGCACCTCAATATAAGAATCATAGAATACCAGGTTGGAAAGGACCTCAAGGATCAGCTGCTGCAACCTTTCTTGGCAAAAGCATGGTCTAATCAAGATGGCCCAGCACCCTGTGGTATACCAAGTGTCCGGTTTTGGGGAATCCACCACTTCCCTGGGGAGATTATTCCAATGGCTGATTGTTCTCATTGTAAAAAATTTTCCTTTTGTGTCCAATCAGAATCTCCCCAGGAGTAACTTGTACCCATAACCCCTCGTCTTTTCCATGTGACCCCTTGTAAAAAGGCAGCCTCCATCTTCATTGTAGCCACCCTTTAAATATTGGAACATGATGATAAGGTCTCCCCTAAGTCTTCTTTTCTCAAGGCTGAACAAACCCAGTTCTCTCAGCCTTTCTTTATATGGCAGGCTTCCCACTCCTTTGATCATCTTTGTGGCCCTTCTCTGGACCCTCTCCAGGCTGTTCACATCTAGATGTGGCCTGACAAGCACTGAATAGAGTGGGATAATGACTTCTTTGTCTCTCCTGTGATGCCCTTGTTGATGCAACCCAGCATCCTGTTGGCTTGCTTTGCCACAGCAGCACACTGTTCGCCCATATTGAGAAGGACATGAAACGATTAGATTCTTTCCAGAGGAGGGTGACCAAGATGGTGAAAGGTCTCAAGGACAAGACCTATGAGGAGTGGCTGAGGTCACTTAGCTTGTTCAGCCTGGAGAAGAGAAGGCTGAGGGGTGACCTCATCTCAGTCTATGTCTTCTTCAAGGGGGGGCAGTGGATGGGGAGGTGCTGGTCTCCTCTCTCTGGTGACCAGTGATAGGACACAAGGGAATGGAATGAAGCTGTGTCAAAGGAAGTTCAGGCTGCACATTAGGAAACAGTTCTTCATTGAGTGGTCTGTCATTGGAGCAAACTTCCCAGAGAAGTGACAGGTACCAAGCCTGTCAGAGTTCAAGAAGAGTCTCTTAGCCATATGGTTTAGTTTTAGGTAGTCCTGTGAGGAGAAGGGAGTTGGACTTGATGATCTTTATGGGTCCCTTCCAACTTGAGATATTCTATAGTTCTATTCTATCATTCTATGTCAATGCAGGTACTTCTAGGACTACTGATCCCATGTGTGTGATTCATTCAGACTGAGGGCTTGGAGTGGAAGTTAGATCGCGACTGATTGATACTCCTAATTGAAAGAGCAAACAGCAAGTATTGTGTCAAATTGAAACATCTCCTATTTTTCACCTAACATTTTAGTAGCACCTTCGCTAAAAAAAAAAACCCACAAACCTCTGTTTGTCTTCACTAGGATTCACTATTTCATTTCTTCTTCCCACCAAACATCATTTTGCTGAAGATACTAAAAATGGTCTCTTATGATTATGATAAAGTAGTGGCACTTCTGAATAGTCAAATCAAGGGAAAAAAGAAGAGAAATGAATCTGTTGATGAAAAGTTGAATGATTCAGACAAGGGAATTGATTATTTGAGTCAATTCCATCAGAATGTGAATGTCATTGTTGTTCTTCAATTTCACTTTCTTTTATTGAAACCTTATGGTCTGGAAAGTAAAAAAAATAATTCATTACCTTAACAAAATATCATCAGACACCTAATTCTACATCATTCCTGTGGAATCCTTTGGCCATCCTGAACATGTATTTGACTATATGGTTAAAAGAATTACTTTAGTGTACATTTTCTCATGACTTCTGGTACTAAAACTTCCTTGAGCTAGAAGCAGTGCATCTATCCAAAGCACATGTATTTTCCACAATGTTTTTTGCTTTTTTATAGTCTGCTAAGTGAAAAGTATAAAAGCAGCATTTGCTTATCCTGTTTTATTAAACATGTATTAATCAGAACATAATATGATTTATGTTTACTTACTGACACATTCAGTGAGGTACAGGGGGTTTTATTTTCTAGGTGTTCCATAGCCACTAAACAGGCCAAATTTAACTAGATACTGCCTAACAAACAGCACATTTTTAATATAATATTTTATTATGAACAAGATCTATACATACTGAAAACATTTTACATGGTATTATTGTCCTTTTAATCTAACACAGCATTACTGCTGATGGAATTTGGAGGACTTAGCCACCAGCTATTTATTTCTTGTTTACACATCACTGCCTGAAAGCCTGTTAATTTTTTAGCATTTACCAAAAATTCTGAAATTATACTTTAAAGAATAAAAAGAAAGGGAATCCAATTCCATCCCCACTATGCTTCATGGCTACAGAGAAGGAGGCAGGTTTGTTGGTACGAAATGTCAGACCAGCCAATTTCAGGTCAGGTCTGTTCTGGTAGATGTTTTATTGAACAGGTGCCAAAGCCTCTCTGATGTCCGTTAGTATTATTCTGCTGACCAGTAGCTGCAATGACCCCAGAGCACAACTCTTCAGGGGAGCTGAAGTGACATCAAATGTAGTTGCTGAAGAACATGCTTCAGTCTTTAGCACTCAAGCTATAAAGGGACAAAAAGTTCCTACATAGGTCCCATTGATTAGAAAAATATAATGGCTAAAAATGTACCTACTCTTTCCTCTCATGCTGATGGAGAACCTCCTGACAGCACCTTAGAGATTTACTTTGGGTGACACACACAGCATTAAGCAATCTCCACCACTAGACGTCTTCTTGCCACAAGAAACATCCAAGTATCATAAGAACATTTTCACTGACAGGGTTACTCAGGGCTTGAGCTCAGACTTCCCAGTTGGTTCCCACTCTTGCCTCAAGCCTGGAGTAAAAAAGTTTGCTAACAAGTGAAGAAATTCCTCAACAGACATGAAGAAACCACCTCAAATGCTACTCTCTGCCCATTACAAGCAGTTAAGTGATTTGAATCACATTGGGTGAGTGATTTCAAGCTTGTGCACCAGCAGGACAGATACAGTCAGACTGCATAAAATGAAGAGGGAAATACCAGAAAATAATACTTAGTAAGTACATAGCCTATTGTAAAAATCTAGCCCAGGTGCCAAAAAGAAATCCAATAGAGAATCCATCAGTCTGTGCACGTCCCAGCTGAATACATAATAAATTTAAAAGGGGAAAAGGCTGTGTCTATGGATTGTCAAGCAAACAAATAGAAGCTGAGAATGGATAGTCAAAAAGCCACCATCCTGAAATGGAAACTCTCTACAAATAAATTGGCATCCCCATAGCTACCCAACTGCACATTGCTTTCAGTTCACTGACTCACCAGGACTTGGCTAAGGACTTGCTGACAACACAAAGATTTCTGTCTTCTCCTCCTTCATCTCAGACAGGCTAATGAGACCATCCAAATGTCACCATAATGTTAACCAAACACCGTAACACAGGCTTGGGAGAGGAGTACTGACAAAGCATTAACATCTCCTCCTATAATCCCTTGCATGAAACCCATGTAATTTGAAGACCATCTACAAAACACCAGTTTAATCCCTCTTCTCCACAACACCCACTCACAAGGTCGACCAAACAGTCCCCACACTGCAGTCTAACTGATGTTGCTATTCTCTGCAGCTCATTTTTCTTTATTGCCATAAACCACCATTTTGGGGAGGAAAGGAAGAGGAGTGGGGTGAGAGGAGGAATCAATCCAAAATTCTCCAGCAAAATCAGAAGAAAAACACAAGCTTAATCAAGCACATCCCTCAAACCTAGAGAAGTCCTAACAACTCAGCCAGGAACAAGCGTTACCTAGAGACATGAGACTGCGCTCCCAAAAAGTGGGAGTTCAGTTTCGCCAAGAATCCAGAGTCAACAGGAACATCCGATAGGAGGATGCCCAAATGCCACACAAGGCAAAACCCAAGTACAACCACATCCTTCAAAGGACCATGCACAAGTGTCCCTTTTCCCTTCTATACCCTCTCTCCAATGATGGCTTGTACTAAAAAAACAACCTAAATAAGAAGTGTTTGTACACTCCCAGCCATCTTCAAATCTTTTAACCTGAAGTCTCTCTTTAAAAGCTAACACCAAAAATAAAGCAGTTAGATTTTTTTTAAATAACATTTGGAGAGTTTTCTTCCCTTCCCCCTTTCCCTCTCTTCCCCCTTCCTTTCCCCTCCCTTCTCCTCTCCTCTTCTCTCATCTCTTCTCTTTTTCCTTTTCCTTTTCCTTTCCCTTTCCCTTTCCCTTTTCCTCTTTTTCTTTCTCTTTCTTTCTCTTTCTTTCTCTTTCTTTCTCTTCTCTTTTTCCTTTTCTTTTACTTTTTCTTTCCCCTTTTCTTTCCTTTTTCTTCTTCTTTTTTTTTTCATTCTTTTTCTTTTCCTTCTTTTTTGTTCTCCCAAGGTCCCCAACAGGCTTAACAACTGCCTGATCAGAGAGTACCTGGCGTTACAGGGTTTTTTTACAACTGCAGACAGCGGTGGACACGCTAATCTACAAACCAAATCCATCGGTAAGGAAGGGAAATGGAGGCGGGGGCGGAATTATTTTTGCTGAGGATCAGAGGCGCGTTACTTGCTACGGGCTTTGGGAAAGGACGGAGAGAGGCTGCGGGGCGCGGCCGTGCCTCTGGGGGGCGCCCGGGAGCCGCCGCTCGCCCCCCGGGGCTGCCTCCATCTCGCTGCCGCTGCTGTGAACGGGGGGGGCGCAGCCTTCGCCCCCTTTGTCTCTCCTTGGAGAAATCAGCGTCCCCTGGAAATTCAGTTTGGAAACGCCGGCATCTGTTCCACAGCATTTTGTCAGCTAGCTTGAAAATAAGCAGGAAGTCGAGGGCTGTGCAAAGCTGTGTCAGGCCCTGCAGCGCTGCTCTCAACAACAGTGTCTATGTGGGGCGCTACCAGTTGTACCCCGAGGGCCCGATCCCCAGCCAAGGCAGCCCAGGCGCCACCGTGAGTACCAGCAGCGATGCTGAAGTTGGTGGCACGTTTTTCACCAGCTCCTGGGTGATCTCCCAGAGCCTCGGGCATTTTGTATGGCTTCTGAATTAATTAATCTCAACATCTTCCACTTTGGTCACTCGGCGCCTGTCCCAGCTATCTCCATCAGTGTTATCACTGAGGACCAGAGCAGTCCATTCCTGTCCCTCGGTGAAACACAGCTCCCTGAACACCTCTTGCTCAGAAGAGCCTATCGGGGCATATACGTTAAGCACCCCCTCACTCCATGGGAGGAGGAGAATCTGTGACCCTCCTACCCCCATCCCCCTTGCTGGTCTGACTTTGGGCTTGTAGCTGCGATGGTCCTTGATGTTAGTTAAGCTGCGCTTGGGAAAAGCCATGTTTCTAAGGAGCACGGGGAAATACGAAGGCAGTCGGTCAGCATCTTGCTCCTCCATTTCAGCCTAACTTAACAGATGCGGCTTTCAGTTCCAGAAGTCCCCGGTTCAATGCGGTACTTGCTGATGTAGTTGCATCTCTCTTGCATCCACACTTTCATCAGGGAAGGCAAAATTAAAAACTAAAAACACTGATGAAATATAACTGACATGAATGTTCTGCTGGAAAAACAAGAGGAGAAAAGCTCGTCTGTGATTGCTTCTCCATAGTGCTCTCTGGCCCAGAAACTAATTGTACGGGATAAGGAAATCAAAGAAAGGCACGAGAAGTTATTTCAATGTTGGAAACAACTGACTAACAAGGGGAGATTAAAACAGGTAAATAAATATATAGCTTGACTACATATAACCTATGGAGAGGACTTTGTAATAGTCTGTAAATACTAGAAGGATGCAAACACTTTACTTGAGGCAGAAAAACTAGCAAGAATTGAAGGAATTTATGAAACACAAAGTGCAGGCTAAAAATTAGGAGCTCACTCCAAAACGCTGGGCCTATACATCAGGGGAACAGTCTGTGAAGGAAAGTGATCTTTCCCAGAAAAAAACAAAGATTTTATGTAATGCAGACGTGGTCTCTCCGAATCGCCTGACATCTACAAGGATTCAGCCGAAATCAGCTGAGGAACCTGCAGGCTCTGGTGCGCAGCCTCACACTAACTGCTTAACTTAGCATGTTTGCAAATTGTTAATGCTGCTGTTACAACTGATACTGTGCAATTTTTTAGAAGCTCTACACCTAGAGAGGAAAAAAACATCACTCCAGCTACAAAAGGAAGCAGCTCTGCTCAGCTCCTCAGTGACAGATCCCTCACTGAAGGTCTTCCTTTTTTTTTTCTAATATTCACCTAGATGGATTCCTGGTCCCTGGCTCTTGCCCCTGTGATCCTCTGGAAGTGTAAGTGCTGGAAACAGTCACCAGGGGCCTGAAGAGCATCAGGACTGGTTAGGGAGCAGCTCTGCAGAAAAAGAGCTGGGGGTGCTGGTGGACAAGTTGAAGAGGAGTCAGTGGTGTGCCCTTGCAGCAACGAGCACCAACCACACCAAGTTGCATTAGTAAGCACGTAACTAGGAGGTCAAGAGAAGTGGGCTGTACAGCCGGAGGTTCACGGCGAAAAGAGAATCAATGGTCACAAACTGCAGAGTGAGAAACTCAAGTTTGGTATGAGGAGAAAAATCTTCACAGCAAACACCAGAACAGGGGCCAAGAAGATGTGTGATCTCCAGCTGGTTAAAAATCTGCCTTGGAGTTGATTAAATGCAACTGGACAAGGCTCTGAACTCAGGACTGGGTCTGCTCTGAGGAGAGGCTTGATGATCAGAGGTCCCTTCCAACCTAAGCCATTCTGTGGTTCTATGTAAGGAGCTCACTTGAACTAAAATTGTGAGAGAAATCAGGAGCAAGAGCCCTCAGAAGCACAAAAGGGATTTAAAGCTGCATCAGAAATGGCTCACAGAAATCATTCTCCTTCTTCCCCTCCCCATAACACTGTTGAAGACCCAAACTGACCCAGACATCCACACAAAATCCCAAAGATACAAATGCAAATCTAGTGCCACCTTTGCCCATTCGCCTTTGGGAATCACTCTCCAAGCTGCTACCTTCAGGACACAGCATATCCCCACCTACAGATTCTGTAACATACAAGTGGCAAATCCACATGACCCACTGAAAAGAGGGAAAATATGTACATACATTTGCTTTTCTTCTTCTCCACCACAAAACAGGCACAGAAGCATCAGCTTTTCAGTGAACTTCAAATATGAGCATGGGAACCAGGAAAAAAAGGTAGAAGTCTACAGTTATCACCATGTAAAAAATAAAAATGCAGCCCCTTCTTTCTCAAGGTGGCATATCCCCAAATTAGGTCTTCCAGTTTTGTTTAGGGGGACATGTATTTACTATTCTTAGCACAATAGGGTCACTGCAGTGGGGAAGGAACTGGTATCTAAACTGTCTCACATATCACCAATAAAGCTGTTTCCCATGTGCTGATTGCAGGATATTACTGGAGGTGACAGTTGTGAGGGAGAAAGCACTGTTTGATTTCCAGAACTCAGCTGAGTTTATATGGTTGGCAGTAGGGAAAAAAACCCAAAAAACCAACAACTGTTGACTTGAAAAACAAGCAAACCCAGTCTAGAAGTCATTGAGGGGGAATAAACATGGAGTCCCAAGATGCCTTTTATAGAAGCACTTTACCATGGATAAACACACTTTGGAATGAAGCATTTTTCCAACTCCATCTTCTTTGTGTCGATGTTACGTTTCTACCAGGAATAAGGAGCTTCTTACAGCTTTTTTTTGTCAGTTAGATAAGAACCAGCTTTTGCTAAGTGCCCTCATCTCTACCTCACCAGGGACATTTCTGAAGTCCTTACTGCTTGAAAGCCAACTAAGAGTAAATGACTCCATATCATAACCCAGTCCCAACCCATCAGAGACACGAACTGTCAGGCTCGTTCAGGTTGGCTGAGTCACAACATCATTGCTTTCGTCTTTTTGATGAATGTCAGGGATAAAAGAAAAAGCACTACAGTTACATTATTCCTGCTCACAGGATATTGGAAAGTGCATTAGATGACTTTGAATTGGCTGAAGCACAATACTGGGCTCCCTGAAGTTCTTCGTAACAAAGTTCCTACTTCAACAGCCCAGGGTATGTTCTGACGGAGCCCTCGTCTGCCCATCAGGTCCCTGCTGCTAGCTGCCTTCCCCGGTGTCCAGGATCCCTGTGACTGCATCCACAGCTTTTAAAATACCACACAGTTTTCTTAGGTTCCTTTCACAGTTACCTATCTTACAAGTGGCCAAAAAAGCAAACTTCCTTGAGCATCCATAACAATGTGACAGATATTTAGATTACCCTCTGGGGCTGCCCAGCAGTAACAATTCTTCCAGAGTGTGGGGAGCAGTTCACTCTCCTGCCTAAAACATGTATCTGAGGCAAATTTGTGAGGACTGACCTGTCCCCATCACTTGAGCTGAACAAGACGTTCACTCTTCTCTCTTCTCTGCCTGCTTAGATTTTACCAAGGGATGCAGAACTCAACAGGCACTTCTGGGCTTCCCATTGCATTTGCAAGTACATATTAAAGATCCCCCACTCTCTTTAGGAACAGAACTGATTTCACTGGGATTGAGCTCAATTTCAGCGCTGGAGAGAGGGTTAATGCTTCTTCTGGGAGACATATGGGATACCCAGCTGGATTCCTTTGCAACAATGAGGACAGACACTGAATATACAGTACGTTTCCTGTATTTTTTATTAAAATTGTCAATTCAGCCTTTGCCCCTCTGCTTGGGGATACGCTGCTTTTGGCATACAGCATTATTCTTAGGAGCAGGATGGAATTTCAGGCTGAAAAGCACCATCACTAGAGTGAGTGACACAGCTCCATTCATGAAGGACCTGAACCCTAATGTCCCACCATCAAGCTTCCAATAAAACCATGTCCTTCTCTCTCCTCTCCATTAGCAGATGGCTCAGTAAGATACAATAATTCTCAATTACATGAGCATTATATCAATAACATGAATCTCACCCAAATCACACTCTTTACTACCAGACTAGTCCATCCACCTCTTGAATGCTTGCTCTCTTTGGAGCAATGACAAGTACAAAGAAGGACCACTCCAGAAAAAAAGGCCAATTTGAAAACCAGAGGAAGCCCACACAAACACCATCACAACTGTGGTGTTAAACCCAAGCAGCCATATTCTGCCACAGCACTTTTACCACACTGCCATTGTCTTCCTTGCTCATGAATAAAATGTCACAGGGCAGGAAAAACATTATCTTGTGCTAGGATTAAATACTCTCAGTTGCCTGTGAAACCTGAAGCCCAGGTCTTTCTGGGAATGTTATGAATGTCTTAGGCTAGCGTCCAGTTTTGTAGGCTATTGAATAGCTCAAACAAGCATTATTGGCACTTCTTAATAGCCTTCACTGTTCACCGACCAGGAACAGTTCTGACAGATAACAGATGCCTTCAGCATCAGATCCTGGGTAGAAATTCCATGAACTAGACATAACATGGGCTAAGGATCAAAAAAAAGAGTAAATGGGGGGGATAGCTTGAGATATAGTAAAAAACAAAACAAAGTAATGCAAAGGGAGTGAGTCTATCAGTGAATGATAGAGCAAGAAAAAACAAGTAGGGGATGATTTGGCTGCCTGGAAGTCTGCAGAGCATAAGGCTACCTTTTTTTCCAAGACTGGCTCAGGCCAATTTATTTCCCACTCTGCAAACTACAGATTCTTCATTTCCCATTTGTCTAGTAGGATGCTTTTTATGCCATTCTATTCCTGACCCACCAGCCAGCACTAAGACTTAACTGATTATAGGCTATCTTTGTGAGCATTCCATAGTATGAGTTGGAGATACTGTTAAATAAATGCCATTTGTAGCCAGTTTGTGGCCACATAAGACAGTAGGCATTTTTCTGAAACAGGAGAGCTTCCACCATGCTCTAATGCAGAAGACCACCCTTACAACATAGCTTGCAATGGGGCATTTCTGATTCTACCTGATACCAATCAGCTCCACTGTTACAAACCAGCTGCTTCCTCACAGCACTTTGTAGGGTAAGCAGTAACACAGTACAGCGATAACTTGAGATGATAATTTAGATTGCTGGTCCTTCTTAAGTGTCTGGATTTTTACAGGCTGTCTACCTTAATTGTCTCTGCCCATTAAAACCTCTTTGGGGAAAGTGAGCATGAATTTGTAAAAGGAACAAAAAAAATCCAGGAATTTGGAGAACGATAACAGGTGCATACAGAAATTGAAATAGCACATTAGTTCATTGGATATGTGCTCGGCTTTTAAAACCCCCGCCAAGCATCTATATATTATGTACTGCACAAATGTAGTAAAAGACAAGGGAAGGATTCTTTCTCAATGTAGACTGCCCATGTAGGGGAAAATGGAGGCACTTTTACACCTATTTCACTCGTAAAAAACTGAGACACAGTCAAATTCTCTTCCGAAGGGATAGGCAGAGAAGGAGAGGCGGTGGAGTGGCTCTGTATGTTAGGGAGTGTTTTGATTGCATAGAAATCAAAGATTGTGAAGACCAAGTAGAGTGCTTGTGGGTAAGGATGAGGGGGAAGGCCAATGAGGCAGATATCCTGCTGGGAGTCTGTTACAGACCACCCAACCAGGATGAAGAGACGGATGAGACATTCTATAAGCGACTGGCGGAGGTCTCGCATTCGCTGACCCTTGTTCTTGTGGGGGTCTTCAACCTACCAGACATCTGCTGGAACTATAACACAGCAGAGAGGAAACAATCTGGGAGGTTCCTGGAGTGTGTGGAGGAGAACTCCTGACGCAGCTCGTGAGTGAGCCCACCAGGGGAGGTGCCTTGCTGGACCTGCTGTTTACAAACAGAGAAGAACTGGTGAGAGATGTGGTGGTCGGAGGCCGTCTTGGGCTTAGCGACCACGACATGATAGAATTCTCAGTTGTGAGGGAAGTAAGGAGAGGGGTCAGCAAAACTGCTATCATGGACTTCCGAAGGGCAGACTTTGGCCTGTTCATGTCACTGATTGAGAGAGTCCCTTGGGAGACTGTCCTGAAGGACAAAGGGGTCCAGGAAGGTTGGACAGTCTTCAAGAAGGAAATCTTAAAGGCGCAGGAGCAGGCCGTCCCCATGTGCTGTAAGAAGAGCTGGCGGGGAAGGCGACCGGCCTGGCTGAACAGGGAGATTTTGCTGGGACTCAGGGAAAAGAGGAGAGTTTATCACCTCTGGAAGAAGGGGCAGGCAACTCACGAAGAGTACAAGGATCTCGTTAGGTCAAGCAGGGACAAAATTAGAAAGGCAAAAGCCCAGCTAGAGCTCAGTCTGGCCACAGTCGTAAAGGATAATAAAAAATGTTTTTACAAATATATTAACAACAAAAAGAGAGGCAAGGAGAATCTCCATCCCCTACTGGATATGGCGGGGAACATTGTCTCCAAGGACGAGGACAAGGCTGAGGTACTTAATGCCTTCTTTGCCTCAGTCTTTAATAGCCAGTCCAGGTATCCACAGGGTATTCAGCCCCCTGAGCTGGAAGATGGGGATGGAGAGCACAATATACTCCTCATAATCCAGGAGGAAGCAGTCAAGAACATGCTAAACCACCTGGACACCCACAAGTCTATGGGGCCTGATGGCATCCACCCGAGAGTACTGAGAGAGCTGGCAGAGGAGCTTGCCAAGCCACTCTCCATCATTTATCAGCAGTCCTGGTAAACAGGGGAGGTCCCAGAAGACTGGAGGCTTGCCAATGTGATGCCCGTCTACAAGAAAGGCCGGAAGGAGTATCCTGGGAACTACAGGCCTGTCAGCCTGACCTCAGTACCGGGGAAGATTATGGAGCGGTTGGTCTCGAGAGTGCTCACGGGGCATATGAAGGACAACCAAGGGATCAGGCCCAGCCAGCATGGGTTCATGAAAGGCAGGTCCTGCTTGACCAACCTGATCTCCTTCTATGACCAGGTGACCCGCCTAGTGGATGAGGGAAGGCTGTGGATGTTGTCTACCTGGACTTTAGTAAAGCCTTTGACAGCATCTCCCACGGCATTCTCCTGGAGAAACTGGTGGCTTGTGGCTTAGACAGGTTTACTCTTCGCTGGGTGAGGAACTGGCTGGATGGCCGAGCCCAGAGAGTTGTGGTGAACGGTGTTAAATCCGGCTGGCGGCCTGTCACAAGCGGTGTTCCCCAGGGCTCGGTTCTGGGGCCGGTCTTGTTCAATATCTTTATAGATGATCTGGATGAGGGGATCGAGTGCTCCCTCAGTAAGTTTGCAGATGACACCAAGTTGGGTGGGAGTGTTGATCTGCTGGAGGGTAGGAGGGCTCTGCAGAGGGATCTGGACAGGCTGGATCAATGGGCAGAGGCCAACTGGATGAGGTTTAATAAGGCCAAGTGCAGGGTCCTGCACTTCGGCCACAACAACCCCATGCAACGCTACAGGCTTGGGGAGGAGTGGCTGGAGAGCAGCCCGGCGGAAAGGGACCTGGGGGTGCTGGTTGACAGCCGGCTGAACATGAGCCGGCAGTGTGCCCAGGTGGCCAACAGCATCCTGGCCTGTATCAGGAATAGTGTGGCCAGCAGGAGTAGGGAAGTGATTGTGCCCCTGTACGCGGCACTGGTGAGGCCGCATCTTGAATACTGTGTTCAGTTTTGGGCCCCTCCCTACAAGAAGGATGTTGAGGTGCTGGAGCGTGTCCAGAGAAGGGCAATGAAGCTGGTGAGGGGTCTGGAGCACAAGTCTTATGAGGAGCAGCTGAGGGAACTGGGGTTGTTAGTCTGGAGAAGAGGAGGCTGAGGGGAGACCTTAACGCTCTCTACAACTACCTGAAAGGGGGTTGTGGTGATGAGGGTGTTGGTCTCTTCTCCCAAGTAACTAGTGATAGGACAAGAGGAAATGGCCTCAAGTTGCGCCAGGGGAGGTTTAGACTGGATATTAGGAAAAATTTCTTCACTGAGAGAGTGGTTATGCATTGGCACAGGCTGCCCAGGGAGGTGGTGGAGTCGCCATCTCTGGAAGTGTTCAAAAAACGTGTGGATGTGGCGCTTCAGGACATTTTTTAGGGGACATGGTGGCACTGGATTAATGGTTGGACTTGATGATCTTGAAGGTCCTTTCCAACCTAGTGATTCTGTGATTCTGTGATTCTGTGAAATTAATGATAGAAGCAGTAAGGTCTTTGGGCACCCAGAACAAAGGGATAGCAATGCGTCTGCTTTATGTTTCAAGTTCACAGAATAAAATTCAAAACCTCATCTCAGGGGCTTGGGAGATGTGGCTGTCATGACTTTTAAAGTATTTTATTCAAAGAAAAAATCCAGAATCAGTGCAGGGAATAAAAAACAGAGTCAAAGATTTCCTCCTCATGTGAATACCATGCTAGAGCATCACATGCTCCCTCTCATGAAATCTCTCTTACTAGATCTTTTTCTACAGCATGGCTCAGTTTTAAACAGCCCAGGTAGAGAGTGTTCATTCCCTACCTCCTCTTCCTCCAAGTAGCCTCTATTCATGAACCTGACCATGCCTAAATGTGTGTTAGGTGTTGAGATGATAAAAGAAGAGTGGTTCTGCACGCATGTAAAACTGCAACTGCTGTAATTAAAAGAGCTCAAAATTCCAAGGAAAAATGTAATCAAACCAGCAGAATATAGGTTAGGCCACTTGAGCACCAAAGAGAGATAGCCTAAGACATGAAGACGCACCATCTACATCTCAAACCACCTGCAATTATTAATCAATATGTCGATCTGGCTTTATGGCAGACGAGAGTTGGGAAAGGGAACTTGCTGGGACATCCTCACGTTTCTGGGGTCGTATGCCCAGGTTCTGAACATGGGCTCCTAGATTGCTGCATCACCTTTTCCTGACCTATTCAATTCCCCAGACTTGAATGAACATTGAATTTGATTGCGTTGTTCCATCCACAGCATCTCTACTTCTAGGAGAAGAGCAAGCACGCACTTTTCCCATGTCCTTCATGACTCCTGTAACTAATGCATTCCCTAACGTGTCTCTTTTCCCTGGCTGCTTGCCATAACAGAGAAAAGCAGCACAGGCAGCACCCCAAAGAAGTCCAGAACCTGTGACAAAGCAGTGCAGAACTTAACACAGACCTGAGATGCCAGTCAGGTCTGCCATCTCCAGACAAAAGCATCAAGGAAGCAAATCATTGAAGTATTTCCACCCTACTTTTGAATTTGCCGTGAGCACTACTGACATTTCACAGACTCACATAGATTGGTCTCTCCCTTATCAGCACCAGGATTCATCTTTCCGAGCTAGTCTGCCCAGTGTGCCTTTTTCAAAAATAACACCACTAAAGCAATTAACATTTCCTTTTGAGTTTTTGAGTCAAGGTAAAAGCACTCAGCCTGCAGAGTGCCGCTTTCATCAGAAAGGGCTGTTGTGCTTTTCAAGGGGCACAGGAGGATCGTTAAACATCTAAATACACCCAGGAATAGCGACAGCTTTGTAAGAACTAACTCGCACAGTGAGGCTTGGAAGGCAGAACATAAACAAGACCAGATTGAGGGTCCTGGCAATGGACATCCTAAGAACAGATGAAGGAGGGAGCAGCAAGCCATGGATTTTCCACCTGGGAGCTGAGGAGGAAATTGTAACCTCCAGGCAGCACAAAAAAACCTTCTATTTCTGAGCTGCTAATTTTGTTGCAAGTCCTGAAGCTTTTTGCCTGTAACAAAACAGAGCCACAGCATAGAAAAGGTGAAGAAGT
This sequence comes from Phaethon aethereus, assembly GCF_964289735.1. Lineage (NCBI taxonomy): Eukaryota > Metazoa > Chordata > Aves > Phaethontiformes > Phaethontidae > Phaethon > Phaethon aethereus. Next base: position 5,626,081 of record NC_138582.1, on the reverse strand, counting down.
GCTGTCCCACCACATTCTAGGCACCATCCATACTCCTGATACATTTGGCACACCAGACCCAGGGGAACTGCAGGTCAGCATGTCCACTCTATGACAGGGGATGTGCCATGGTGCATGAGACCACCAACGCAAGAGACCACCATGCCTTCTAGTTGGTCTCTTTTCAGCACACTGAAAAGATGATCACAGAATCACAGAATCATTAAAGTTGGAAAAGACCTTTAAGATCATCAAGTCCAACCATCAACCCAACACCACCATGCCCACTCAACCATGTCCTGAAGTGTCACGTCCACACGTTTTTTGAACACTTCCAATGATGGTGACTCCATCACCTCCCTGGGCAGCCTGTTCCAATGCTTGGCCACTCTCTCAGTGAAGAAATTTTTCCTAACATCCAATCTAAACCTCCCCTGGTGCAACTTGAGGCCATTTCCTCTTGTTCTATCACTAGTTACTTGGGAGAAGAGACCAACACCCCTCTCACCACAACCCCTTTTCAGGTAGTTGTAGAGAGCAATGAGGTCTCCCCTCAGCCTCCTCTTCTCCAGACTGAACATCCCCAGTTCCCTCAGCTGCTCCTCATAAGACTTGTGCTCCAGACCCCTCACCAGCTTAGTTGCCCTTCTTTGGACACACTCCAGCAACTCAATGTCCTTCTTCTAGTGAGGGGCCCAATGACTTCTTGTAGTGAGGATGCCACATGCTGGGCAAAACCAGCCGCAGGGATGGCTAAAAGCATCTAACATCATGGGGATCATGGGGAGGAAGGGAGCCCACGGCACTTGACTTCTCACGTGCAACGGAACAGCCGCATAGGAGGAGAGAGTGAGAAGACAGCCAACCCTACCTTCCACATGCAGGGCTGACAGGCCAGCAGCATGTCTTAGTGCCAGCCCAGAAGCACCACAACCAAAAATGAGAAACACTCCATCTCTGCAGAAGGTGCTAAGGCAGGTGGCATCATACGAGGAAGAGAGGAAGAGCTTGGCACGAGCCCTGGAGGGGGGCTGGGCGAGGGGGTGGCTTTGAGTGATGCGAAAACCTGGCTACCAGAAGTTGGACTGAGATCCACCAACTCATTCCACACAGCTCCCCAAACAGACACACTTCCTTTTCTTAGAAGCACAGATGCCTATATATATTTAAATCACTGCTCTAGTCAGGGGTTGTACTAGCTGTAAATTTTGAAATTGGGGGGAGGGGGGAAGCACTGAAGATTCCAGTATGCAATTTTCTCTTTTTTGGCTTATTAGATTATACCCTTGTTTAAGAACTAACTGTTCTTTTACTTGGTGTCCTTTTGGCAACCATCTCTACCTAGCAATACGTGGGTGTGTGCACTCCCCCAAGTTTGCTTGTACTTGCATAGCAAGTTCAAATGAAATACAGCTCAGAAATTGTACTCCCGCAGTCCAGGAGCAGGAGTATTTGGAGCAATTAATCACTAAAATGAAGAAAAGGCAGTGACTGGCACTGTAGAGGAAGAGGAAAAAAATGTTAACTCAGAGCACTACTGAAACGTGCTCAAAATACACAATCTGGAGAGGAAGCGGCACGTCTGCCTCAGCATTACAAGGACGGCAGCTGAACATCACAGCAGCTTGGAGTTGTGCTGCTCACAATCAAAATTCTTTTTCGGGGTGATGCAGCCAGGAGAGTGGATTTGGCCGGTTCCTTCTTCCCCGAGGTAATTTTGCTCTCTTCAGTCACACAAGTAATAACAACAATATTTAGCACTCCCCTAGCATGGTTTAACCTAGAGAACAGCTCCAGGAAAGCTGACATGACCCTGCCCCCAGACTGAAAGCAGAAGCATCAGCTATCTATCTGCCACACATTTGGGATAGCAGCTTCCCTCCTTAGTGGTCTGTTTCAAGACACCCAAAGCTGGAGGGTGTCCACAAATCCAGCTGAAGTCATTAAGGAGTATCTGGGCTTGGAAAATTAGAATTGCAGATTATTGATCAATGACCTGGCTTCAATGCTATACATCTAGCGTTTCTACTCGGACATTGTCTAATCCTGCTGAGGTACAACTGTCTCCACAGACAAATACTTTCACAGGTTGGAACAGTGGGAAGAGTTTTACAAATCTCCCACCAGAGTTTTAATCCCGAGGTTTGCTGAAAAGTGTTGGTGATCATTAAAAAGAGCTGTGTTACTAATGATGCTGATGCTAGGATGCTAAGCCTGGCGCAGAGAGCACACAAAACTTGTAGGATCAGGCAAGACTGTGCTAGAATGCTTCAACCCTGTCTACATTGCAGCTTCGTGAGCTGTGTGAACCCCTTATGTTGTATGAGGCCATATTACAGATAGCTGTGCAGTGCAAATAGCCTGGGAACATATGGTAGTTCTTATCTCTGGAGGCTTAAAAAATAAAATATGTAGCTTCAGACTCTTTCAGAAAGGACAGTGCATCCCGCATCCAGATCCCCACAACCATGCAAGGCATAAAGAAAGCCCTCAGCCAAGTCCAATTATCACCAGCATCCCAGGGAAGGTCAATCATGTCATAACTGTTCTTAACAGTACTCGAATGAGCTGTGATGTTCTATACTTGCAGGCTACCCCATTCAGGCAGGATATCCTCACCTATCTTGAAAAAAACATCAAAGGAAACCAAGGTCAACATCTGTATTCTGAGCAGCACAATACTTCAAGAACTTCACCCATCTGTCTCTATTGACTTATCTTTTTCCCACATTTTCAAGCTTTTCATGACCACACCACCCTGCTCCATCTTTCTCAGCTCCCATTTCTCATCACCCACTTCCCCATCTGCAGTGCCATTTGTGCCAGCTGTGACTAGCATTTTCTGGCTTCTTCAAAAAAAGTCTCCAGGCATTGTTCCTCACAGCATCTTGGACACAAAAGATGTCCCTGAACTAGCCCACAAGGCCAGCATCATTCTTGGGATAAATTCTTCAGCTAGTCAGTGGCAATGGAGAACAATTAGCAGAACATAACTGTTACTATTTTAATTATTTCTACTCCTTCCATCCTATTACTTGTTGCACTGATTTGTGTCTTGTTTCAAAGCAACAGAAACTTCTCGAAGGCAGGGACTTACTCCTGTGTTTTACAGGTATTCATCAAGCTCCTGTGAATATCAACAAGAGTTGGTACCTCATGAGTCAGCGAGCAGAAAGAGCTGTTTTAACTTCTCTGTACAAGCAGACCAGCACCTGCTGCAGCTTTCATTAATACTTCATGTGGTGATTTACTCCCTCAGGAGTAACAGAAGAGGAAAAAGAAGGGAAGTTTGTGTGACAGGTAGCTGAAGAGATGGACAACCAGAGGATTTGGAGCTACCAGGCACCTGTATCCCCTTTTTGTTAAACTGTCCTGAAAGGCATATACTTTTCGCATGTTCTTCAATGACTTCACACCGCAACCAACCTGTTTTCTAAACCCATATTTGGCAGGTACAATCTTTCTCGGCTTGGAAACTAGCCTCCTAAGTGCAAAAGCTACTTTTGAAAATGGAGCTTTAGTTCTGTGTTCTTCTAGACACTTTTTTTGAAATTACCCTGAATTTCATGCTGGTACAGAGCCCAGTGCATCAGGGCTCAAATCCAAGGACAAGACCAATCATCATAACTGGTTTTAAGTTTCAGTGAGTGGCAAATCAGAAGAAAACCAACATCAAATCCAACTGCAGATATAGTTGTGCTATTGTCACTGCCAAGTGGTGAGGCACACAATTCAGCACATAGCAACTCACCTTCTTCCCAGGTGGGTCTTACAATCTGTGCCAAGTACCACACCAGCAGCAACCCACTTAGGAAAGCTAAATCTAGCAGAGGTATAGCTGCAGTAGGTTGTGATTTTGGAGCAGATGTACACCGGCATCTTGAAGGCTTCAGAAGATAGCACACAGGCACAAAGGATAGGGTTGCATCTAATGTAGGCACCTCCATTGGGCTCCCCATATCAATGGCCCCCAATTGTTTTGGAGGAACCCTCAATGACACCAAATGTGGCGTCTCTGCCTCACCTCTCCCACCTGATGCTGAACTCAAGTCCACTGCATCACTGCCTCCCTACCCTTTCCTGAAACTACTAGCTCCTTATTACTTTGGTGGACCAAAGCAAGGCCACTGCTGCCTGACACTGCAACAGCCCTGGTATTGAAGAGGTCTCACAGTTCAAGCTCAGCTGAAATGAGAGATGAGTGACAAAGAGGTGGGACTATGTATGCAGCAGGGTAGGAGCTTCTGCCTACTCAGCCCTGACACAACCCCGATACCGTTATTGTCATGGTCATGGCCACCAGCCACACTGCAACAGCTGGCCCCCCACTCCAATTCCCGTTGCACTGGGACCAAAGGAGAACCAAAGCTGCACCTCCTCCACCTCCTGAGTGCTGCCACCACTCCGTCAGGCCCTTGTGCCCAGCATAGCCTCCAGACACCCGGAGGAGACAAGCCTGTGCCTGTGACTATGCTCACCTCTGCTCATTGCAAACACGGGCTCAGTCCCTCTTACACTGACCACTGCCGCCTCTTCCCCAAACTTGGGGAACATTCTCAACAAAGTTTCCCAAAGTGATGCCTTGCAGTCTCAATGAATTGGTGTCTTCTGACAAAAATATTTCTTCCTCAGACCTCTAACCAGCTCTGAAAAGGAGCTTTACTGATCTCAAAATGCATGTACTGCTTTCCAGCTAGATATACAGTACAGGTTGATGTTGGCGTATGTGCTCCACCATTTTGCCCCATTCCTAAGAAACTTATTCGGGATTAGTAAGAGGATCCAGTCATCAATCCATTCTCCCTGCCTCACTTCTATTTTTTTAACCTTCTGCTTTACTGCAACAAAGGAAGAAGGTAGACATTTTCCACTACCCAAGTGTCTGGCCCTGAGCTTGCTGGTCCCTTCCTAGGGTGCTCTTCAGTAAATAAAGTTTGTACAGTGACATGAAGATTGGAGGATGCTTTGCAGCTGAATAAGGATCTCTATTCAAGCAAAGTTTGGTCCATCGTTAGATCAGCCCACAGTTGCAATGGAAGTGTGATGACATTAGTGAACACCCTACTAGAAGCATAGAAAAGACTGCAGACCCACAGATGAGTCACGAAATCTCTGTTCCAGTGCTCTAATAACATTGCTCATCCAAGAAAAGCCTGTTTTGGAGCCATTAGGTCAGAATCTGTTCTCCCCAGCTGTAAATCCCTCATAACTCAGTGAAGTCAATCGATTCATATTGGTGTAAGCAAAATCAAGCGCAGTGCACTTGCACAGCCTTTGATCTTTCCGTCTGTCTCTGAACACAAGCTCACAGAATGCCGTTAAAGAGACAAGAAACCCAGGCCCCCAGGTCTCACACACGCTGCAGGCACTCTGAGCAGCAAGATCAATATCAAGCACTGCAGTTGGGAGGTGAAGGAGAAGCCAGAGGAGAAAGAAAAGCCTTCTGTCTTCCCTTCAAGATGAAAGGCTGTGAACCTCCCAGCAGGCCTATGGACACTTGTAAAAGAGTTGGAGCATGTCACATTAAAATATTACATGCAAAAGAAAATAAATCATCTACCTGTCCATGCATCAATCTACATTTCAGGTAATATCATCATTCTAATAGAAAAGCAAGCACAGTGAAGCACAGCTCCTGTGGATCTCCAGCAGCCTCAGTGAGCATGCATACCTTTTCTGATATACAGAACTAAAACACTAGAAGACTGAAGACTACCAAAACCAGACATTTCTGTTTCAGGAAATCACCTGAATGAAGGATTCCATGCAATGGTCCACTTTGTCCTAACAGACATTTCCATCTTCTTCCTCTTCTTCAAAGTCTCTACCAATGTGTCATGCAGGAAAACTTGCCAGCCTCTCCTTGGCAAAGAGATCTGCACTGTGAATGGAAGCAAAAGTCACCATTCAAAAGACACATGATGTTCCCCCAATATTATGTGTATTAGGCAAGCAACCAAAGAACGGCCCTGGGTCACAGGAGCATTTCCTCCTTTTAAATCTAACACAGCTTCCATTGAGACAGCTGATGACACAGTCTTCTGATTAGGAACATCATCAACCACTTGCTTAGTCCAAAGTCATGTTCCTTGCTTCCTGTCTCTTGCTTCCTGGATCAATGGGGACATCAAGATCTCAAAGGAAGAGGAGAAGAGGGAATGCCTTCAGCAGTTTGGCTTGAACAAATTCAATAGAGAAGCCTGAAAGAATAGCTTGAATATTACTGATTTTGTTGGAAGACGTGAAGAGTAAAGGAAGAAGGCCATGAGGCATAGACTGGAAAGCATAAGGACATTCCTCTGTCTAGGATTGCCTCCAAGCAGAAGAGCAGCTGAGGAATATAAGGCTTTTAGAATGCAGAGAGATGAAAGGCTGTCCCCCCTTGGACATTCTAACGTTTCTTCTTGCAAAGTGATTTTTTAAGTCAGTGGAGATGACTCGGGAAAAAAGAGCTTTTGAGGAGTTGTTTCCGATAACGTTGTAACATTCATGAATATCTATCCATTTTGGATATATATTTACACATCTTTGGTTCAGTTACTGCTCTTTCGGGGTATGGAAAGGGAAAACTTCATCTGTTATTTAACATCAATGTCTGTCAGGCCTGCATCCTATCCCAGACCCTGCATTTAATACACCATCTCCAAGTTCTGAAATGAGGTCTCCTGGGTTATGCATTTTCCACAGCACTGAAATGTGCACAGTATGATGGAGACAAAGACAGAGATATCTGTAATGGCTAATATGGAACTGTATTGATTTTGTTAGCTATATGATGTTTATTTACTTTTTTAAGCCCTGTTTGAGAACATTTTCTGTTCCTTTCAGGCTATTGCCACATTTTCCATTTGCCACAAGAGCTAATATTGATGCTACGCTCTGTGTGTGTGAACTGTTGGGTGAGTAGGAGGGGATGCTTCCTTCAAAATACAGGCTCTCCAGACCAGATTCTGTACATGTTCATCTCTGTTTAAAGCCAACAAATATACCGAAACAACCAAGTTCTACAGGATTTACAAAGAGCAACTGTGATCAGAATCTGTCCCAGTCTGTCAGGATCCACCATTTTTGCATGTTGGGAAAGACGTAGGTGGTCTCTCCCACTCCCTGTTGATGGAAGGGGGTGGGAACACAATACCACATGGGAATAAAAAGCAGCTTTACGGTGAACTGATACATGAACAGGAATTAACAGGGTGGTGGGAAGAGAATGAATCAGCCAGTCCCACTGAAGACAAAGAAATTTTTCAGACACTACCCTGGATCTCACCCACTCAGACACAGCATCTTTTCTTGGCCCTTGTGATACATCATCTCTTCCTCTCATAAAACCCTAGTATTGCAGTATCAAGAAAACCTATAAAAATGACCCTGCCAGAAGCAGATCAACTGAACTCAAACAGCGACGTACAGTCAGGGCATGGGTGCCAAGTCAGTCCAAGGCATCCAGAATTATTTGTGTCTAAATGAAGCCTGGACCAACACTGAAGTCTAGACATGATGGAACCCAAGCAAAGTTTGGGCATCTGCACTTCCAGATTTAGGGAAGAATTCATCCATGGAACATGAAGAACTATATGGTCATGATCTCAGGGTTGTTTCAGGAATGGCATGTATCTATCTCACTATTCTGGTATAAAGACCCAGACTTGAAGCCCATGGAGGGGGAAGGAGGTTTTGAAATACAAAAATGGAGGCTATACATAGGGCTCTTCTGGAAAAAAGTGCATTTGGGCTTAAAATCTGTGTAGTAAATTATCTGTTCTCCCCTTGGTGCAGGCAAGTAATTCCTCTCACTTTAATGGACAATTTTATGGCTGCTAATAACATTTGTAGCTAAGATAATGACAAGGATAATCAAATCCATGCTTGAGGGCATAAACTGATTGCTGCAGGGGTTAGCAACAATATCGCCATTGCCATATATTGCACAGGTGTATTATGGGATAGATTTCCTTCCTCCAAAGTAGAAAGGCATTGATGTCTGCCAAGATAACAGATTGGATGATTGTCTGTGTTATGGAAATTGCTGGTTTGTATGCATGGGATTTAGGGAAAAAGAAGAAACCTCTTTGTTTCAGCATGACAGAATTTGTAACCCAAAATGCAAAATGAGTAAGGGTTGCAAGATCCATATTGATGCCTGTTCTAGCAGAACAGGTCTCTTAAAAGCAAGTTCAGCCTTGACCATAATGAAGTCCACTGCCAGATAGCAACTGTTGCTGTACATTTGCCACGGTATTCAGAAACATCCATAGATTGTATAATCCCAGAAACTGAGGGCTGGGAGAAACTTCAACAAACTATTTGATCTGTTTCAGGATGCTTGGATCCTCAGTCCATCATTTAGGAGTTACTCAACTCATCAGTCAACTCCTGTATAGCAGCTATGATCCATCCACTCCTAGAAACACATGGCTTGGAGGAACCTCAACAGGTAACCTAGTCCATTCAGATGTGAGGTGGGCTGAAGTATACCAAGCTTAAGCATGCTGGACAACTGTTTAATCTGTTCAAATAAATATCCTACTGCTGGCACTTTGGAGTCACCTTACAGATCATGTTATAGCTGTTTTCACAGCTGACAATGAACCTACTCTGCCATGCTGAAGAGTAAACCTTGAGTATCTCTCTACAAGACATATGTAGAAAAAAACTTTCCACTGTCCTCTCTACAACAACCTTTCACATATTTGAAGACTGCTATTATTCCTCCCTTCATAAATTTCTTTTCCAGACTAAACTATCTCTATCCACTTCACACTGAGTACAGGTCAAGTTTTCTCTTAGCATTTTGATTTTTCTGTTCCTTTCTCAAAATACTGTATGCCCAAAACTGGACCCAATTTTCAAGTTGAAGCCTTACCAATACCAACAAAACAGCATAGCTACCTTCTATGACTTATATCCAACACTTGCCTGTTTTGAACATCTCACACCATAGACTGATATTTCGACTGCAATCCGCTTTATCACAATGATGTTGCAGTACTTGCATCTAGTCAGTTCATTTTTCTGTGTGTGCATTTGATGCTTCCTTCTGCAGTGTAATACTTTGCACTTGTCTTTATTGAATTTCATCATATTGATTTCAGACCATTTCTACAATTTATCAAAATCATTTTATATTCTGCTCCTGCGGTCCAAAGCGCTAGCCACCCCTCTCACAATTAATATGTGTACTCTCTGTTCTACCAGCCAAGCCATTAATGGTAAAATTGAATAGTACCAACCACAAGTCAGACCCTTGTAAGACTGTACATGTTACACCCATCCAATTTAACAGAAAAATATTGATAAATATTTTCATATTTTTTTACCCTGCTGTGAAATTATCTGGTGACAGATTTAGCAGGGGGCAACTGGGTTTGTATTTTCTGCCCCATTTACAATGACTTGCATGGTTGTTTTGGGTTTGCATGGCAAGGGTTTTGGTAGTGGGGGGCTGCAGGGGCGGCTTCTGTGAGCAGCTGCCAGAAGCTTCCCCAATGTTCGATAAAGCCAGTGCCAGCGGCTACAAGATGGACCCACCACTGGCCAAGGCTGATCCCATCAGCGATGGTGGCAGCACCTGTGGGGGAACAGAGTTAAGAAGGGGAGAAAGAAAACTGTGCAACTGAAGTTAGAGAAAGGAGTGAGGATGTGTGAGAGGAGCAGCCCTGCAGCTCCCAGCCCAGAGCAGGAGGGGCAGGAGGGCTCCAGGCACCGGAGCAGAGGGTCCCCGGCAGCCCCTGGGGAAGCCCACAGGGAGGCCGGCTGTGCCCTGCGGCCATGGAGCTCCACAGGGGAGCAGATCTGCACCCGCACCCGGGGAGGGCCCCACACCGGAGCAGGGGGGTGCCCGAAGGAGGCCGTGACCCCGTGGGCAGCCCGCGCTGGGGCCGGCTCCTGGCAGGGCCTGTGGCCCCGTGGGGAGAGAGAGGAGCCCCGGCTGGAGCAGGTTTGCTGGCAGGACCTGGGACCCCGCGGGGGCCAGGCTGGAGCAGCCTGTTCCTGAAGGACGGCACCCGTGGGGGGACCCGGGCTGGAGCAGCCTGTTCCTGAAGGACGGCACCCGTGGGGGGACCCAGGCTGGAGCAGCCTGTTCCTGAAGGATGGCACCTGTGGGGGGCCCAGGCTGGAGCATCTCATGAAGAACTGCAGCCCGTGGGAAGGACTCACGCTGGAGAAGTCCATGCAGGACTGTCTCCCGTGGGAGGGACCCCAGGCTGGAGCAGGGCAGAGGGTGAGGAGTCTCCCCCTGAGGAGGAAGGAGCGGCAGAGACAGCGTGTGATGGACTGACCACAACCCCCATTCCCCGTCCCCCTGCGCCGCTCGGGGGGAGGAGGGAGAGAATTCGGGAGCGAAGCTGAGCCCGGGAAGAAGGGAGGGGTGGGGGAAGGTGTTTTAGGATTTGGTTTTAGTTCTCATTATCCTACTCTGATTTGATTGGCAATAAATTAAATTAATTTCCCCAAGTCAAGCCTGTTTTTCATGTGACAGTAATTGGTGAGTGATCTCTCCCTGTTCTGATCTCGACCCACGAGGCCTTCGTTATATTTTCTCTCCCGTGTCCGGCTGAGGAGGGCAGGGACAGAGCGGCTTTGGTGGGCACCCGGCCTCCAGCCAGGGTCCACCCACCACAGCAGCACATGTGCTTTTCACACAGGCGGTAAGTCCAGCCATAGTGCAACCTCTAGGCCACCGTGTGTGTGCACGCAGACCTTGCTCCAGCTGTGGCAATTCAATCCTCTCTATGTTTTTCTACTGTAATTATGAGAATTCAATGCTATTATAATGCCACATATGTAATAGAAGTAAAGATCCACTGTGCCCCCACTGTCAGCTAGACCAGCTACTCTATTGAAAAACAAGCAAGAGAAGTCCGACGTGAGTCACTCAAGAAAAATTTGCGTTTGTTCCAGCTTGTCCCTTGTTATCCCCTAGGTACTTTCACACTGATTGTTTAACAGCTTGGTCAAATATCTTTCTGAGTATCAAATTTAGGTTGACTGAGCATTAACTCCCCATGTTCTCTCCTGTCCCTTTTTTAAAGATAGGCAGCGTGTTTGTTTTTCCCTGCAACAGCCACTGGTAGAGCTGTTCAAACAGCAGCCATAAAAAACTGGTGACACTGCTGACAGTGAACAGTTGCTGCTTAGAGAAGAGGTTTGATTCTTATCCAGATATTCAGCTGGAGACAAAATTCTAGGATGCACTGATAACCCCTCAGGGAAGCAGGAACCTTCAGCAAAAAAGGACGAGATAAACTTACATAGATCCCAAGCAAGATCCAAGACAAACTTCAAACAGCCTGTATGTGTACAGAACCATTAAAAATAAGGTAGGAAGAGCCTAGTCCATACCTTGCCGCAAGGCAGGACAGTATGCATAGGTCATTCTTGACAGATGCTTGTCTATCCTGTTCTTCAAGACCTAGCAAAGAAGAGCCCACACCCTCCCAAGGCAATGTATTTCAGTGTTTCACTAATATCATTGCTAGAAAGATTTTTTCTCTGTGGCAGCTCTAATCTTCCTTGATGTTGTTTAAATAGCTTTTCTTATTCGCTCTGCTCCACTCCCGTTCTTCAGGAACAGACCGTGATTTTCATCCAACTTGAAAAGTTCCCCAGACTGGATTCTTTTCAACGAGATCATGGAAATATTTTTTAACTACTCATCACCCAACCTGAAGTCAGGTTTCAGCTAGTCATCCAAATCAGGACCACATATGCTCAAGAGGCAACAACTTCCACTGTGATACCTATCGCTAGATACCCAGAACAAAGCTTGCATCCCATGCATCTACCTCTTCAGTACCACCAGCCTTTACTGTAGCCCATCTTGAGAAAAGAAAAACTCCTGAAACCTTCAAAAAAGAAATCTATGTCATACCAAAATGCCAGCAGTTGACCTACCTACATCATAAGGACATTGACTTCAAACATCATACAACAGCAGCAACGTAGTGAGACTGAAGCTTTATGAAAAATTATCTCTGGTGCCAGTCCAACAAGTCAAACCAGAGCTAGATGCAACCCATACAGATTAAGCAATGACAAGCATGAAGTGGTACACAGGGCTTCTAAATGAAAATATAATTGGGGGTGGATATTTGGGGAGCAAACAAAATTGAAGCCATTCTGAATCATATCTAGTGCTTTTCAAGCATTAAAATAAAGCTCTTGGATGTGCAGTACATTCATGAACTGACTTGTAACACTGCTAATTTGCCTCTGTTGGCCTACATCAGTAGGTATCAGCTTATGTTGTTTCCTCTGACTGGCAGAGTGCATCCATTAAGGAAAACACATCGCTACTAAAGCCCTAATTGTTTTGAAAAGTGTCCTTTAAATAACAGGCCTTTTACTACTAGGCAAGATGTGTTTTAAGAGCAAATCATGAGCTTAAGCCTCTGCTGCCAAAAGACTGAATGATCATTTATTTTGTTTGTCAGACAAAAATACCAGAAAAGAATGCAAAGGCTGATAGGGCATCAGTACAGACTGAACAGCTACCATCTCCTTCCTCTTGGGATGTTCACTTCCACATGAAACAGCACAGGAGAGGAGAAGGTTTGAGAACATCACTGAATTCTTAATAAATTAGTTGAAAGGTCAGCTGAAGAATTCAGGTCAAATCTCTGGGATTTCCAGGTGATTCTGGCGTCACGGATCCAGTGTCACTGTTTTAACTATTGGTTGCTTAGAAATAGCTTTATCTCATTTCTAACCCATCCAAGCAATATTGAAAAAAACAACCCTGCAATGATAACTCATATTTGGTGTCCAGGAAACAAACAATAGATCAGGGACTTTTATGGAGCATGTGGCAGAGTCATGGTGGGTAGATCCCTTTAAATATTGGAGGACACTCTCAGTCCCCAAATGTTGGACCCCAGATTTCCACATCCAAAATAAGCTTTTCACCTCATTGGCAGTCCAGGACAATCCAGTTTTTTGACAGCCTAGAATATTTAACAATCCTGAATAACGCTGAAAGACTGTTCCTAGTCCTCAGCAGAAAATACTACATGCTTTATCCTGTAAGGAACTCTTCTAAAACTCCTGGTCTACCTCTGGATGGCCAAGAAGTTGCCAAAGGCCAGAAAAACCTTGGGGCAGCACTGAGACTTCAAGTCACCTCTGCAGGTATGATGCAAGATTGTAATGGTGAGTTCAGTCATCTTTATTTCATTAACAGTTTTAAAACATTTCAGATGCAGTATCTTATACGACACAGCCTGCATGCAGAGCCTTATGGTCAAGGCTCCACATCCTTCCTGCTGCTGGAGTTCATTTTATTGCAGGTCCCTGAGTTTGCAGAGCAAAGTTAACCTAAATACCAAACTCGAGATTTTAAAAAATTATTACTGCCAATAATACTATTTTCACTGAGTGAAGTCAGACCTGTTTCACCATACAGTCCAAACTATTAACAGCTAACAGCTGGACTCAGCTCTTTTCCAACCTAAATGATTCTACGATTCAAACAGCAACTGTTCATTAGTTCAAGTAAAGGAGGACTAGACCTTTGAAACAAGAGTATTCAACGCCTTTTCCTGCTGTGTCCAGTCCTGAAAAATTCCAGATCGGTGCAAAAGGCAGCAAAGCAACAACTCAAAATTCCAGGTGGTCACAGGTTTGTTACAACAGTTAATTTCTGATACAGTTCCCATAGCAATGGCCTTTGATGGTTTAAACATAGGAGAACATCCTCTCTAGAGGACATCAAAAGAAAAGAGGGTTGAAAAAATAAAATATTCCAACTGCACCCAAAACACCTCTGTAATGAGTTAATGCTAGCATATATTGGAAATTGCTGACAATGCCAATTGCCTTGGGAGTCAATCTCTTTTACTTCTACCTTCCCTTCAATATGTCAAGCATATTCCTAAATTGGGAGTCTACGAACATTTCCTCGTAGCTAATCTCCTGCACTATACAATTAGAATGAGCTGCTGCAGGTTTCATTCATCAATCTGTGCCCTAAATCTCTCTGTGAAATTTTCCTGAGAAGGCTCACGCAGCTAGCAAAGGGAGCGATCCTCTTCTGTGTCAGGAGAGCAACAAGACAATCAGCTTCCCATCAGATATCTTTTAAACCCACTACTTGCCTGCTTTTCTCTGAAGCTCTTCTTTCTTGCTGGTGCAGAGGATTGAAAGGATAATATAGCCTATTCCCTCCTAATCATCCTAACAAGTAACAAATACATGAGTCCTTAATAGAGATAGAGTTTTTCACTGACATGCCCTAATCATCTCCATAATGAAAGCAGTTAAAAAGAATACTGAACCCTTTAACCAACTGAAGACTGCATAAGCCTCTTGTGGCAATTGGCTAGATATTAAAAAAAAAGGTCACTTAACTCCTTAAAAGAAAAAAAACTGCTAAGAAACTTAGGAGGTTCTTCCCCCAAAACGTAAAAGACGCAAATGTGCAATGCACTTAAAAAAAATAAAAGTGTCTCAGTGGATCAGAAGAGGTTGGATGAGAAGAGGTTGTTAACTGTCTCGCAGCAATGAAAGAAAGCAAAATAAAAAACCCACCACTAAAACAAATAAATGGAATAAAAAGCATCAACATTCTTCCTCAAGATTTCTCTTTGCTCTAAGTTTAAGGTATGCAGTAAGCATGTAGTTTAGCTTTTCACGTTCAAATAGAAAAATAAAAATCAGTCTAAATGCCAGTCAACATATGCTTTAACTCTACAAACTATTTATTTCATTATTAAAAAAAAAAAATCTGAAAACTGCTATTACAGATATTTTGCAGGAGTTGGTTTGCTATAGTATATAGCTCCTTGTATTGTATAGTTCATGTCAAATAATGGCCTGATCCAAAACTACTGTGACTCAAAATATTATCTCCATCATTTACAACAGACTTAGGATCAGGCCTTAATTTCTGGGTTGTTTTTTTTTTGCCTAACATTCCCTAATCCATAGACCCTCTCACTTTAATCAAAGAAACTGCCATAGCTACAACACCAACAATATCAATGTTAGTTGTAGCTAATTGAGTCACAGACACCTGGTAGGGTATAAGGAACACATTTTAACTTGAAGTCAGTAGATTCCATGAATTATAATGCAGAGAAGGTAACGAATTCAAATTAATTTACATCACGGCAATCTACGTATGTGACATTTCAGAAGTAGTCCATGGCTTCACTCAAAAATATCCATAAGCCCAGAAGAGATGAATAGGCCTACTGCACGCAGAAAACATCTGTTGCAAGTCCACCTCCTACTGCAAGTAACCTCTTAGTTCAACTTAGATGCAGCAAGGACTCTTACTGATTAGTTCTGCACCACCAGCAAACGTCCTTACTAGTATCTGTTACAGGGGAAGGGGATATTTCAAGCAGCCTTTATCTGGATCCAGTCAAGGATCTTCAGGAAAATCCATAGAAACTGGGTGCCTAAAAACCTAAAAGACCTTTGACAAAAAACACATAGTAATAAAAGAGATAATTACCCAGAATTGTATACTCTCCTTCATGTAGTAATGCTCCAGGTTCTGCTATTACTGCATGTCAGAAGACCCAAACTGCAGGAGTTTGCTAATATCACCTTGAATTCACTATGGGTCTCTGCCTTTGGTTCATCTTCACTGTTTAATCTGGCTATAAACTAATGCCATGTGGTCTGAAAGAGAGAGAAGTGAGCTGTTTGGCAATTAGAAATAGCTCCCAACCTGAATTTTCAGAAAGTCATTTTATCTCCTTGTCTCTAAATTGAGGATAATTTTTACACAGAGGTGTTGTGAAGATGAATCACCTAATGTCAGTACAGCATTCTGAATATAAAGTGCTGTGTAACTCCAGCTCAAAGCCATGAGCATGAGCTTTCAGCATTTATGAAGGAATATGCTCCGACACTGAAGGAACTAAGCACCGCAGCTCAGAATGCCTTCAAGGGAAGACAACAGCATTCTGGTCTTTGCTTTGTGCCAGACCAGCAGTGCCTGTCCCAAAACCCATGGTGTCCAAAAAGTAAGAGCTCCATTAATCAGCTTTTCTTTAGATCAAACTTCAGGGTTCTGATGCTGTTCCCAGAGAAAGCAAAGGGATTTTTATTCTTTTTAGTTGAAGCAGGCATAAGGCCATAGCTAACTACTTTCCCTTATTTGTCGTCTAGAACACCTCCTCTCCCTCCCAATTCCGCCCTGTAAATTTCTGCTCGCCATCCTTGTATCAGTGAGATCATTTTCTTCTTCAGGTAAATTTTTCCCAAATGACTCACCGACACCTCTAACTTATAGCCTTATCAGTGGGTAAACACAGATATTTCTATGCTGACACTTGCAAAGGTACATAAATGGTTTTACTGCATAGAAAAATAATCAATAAGCAAAGACATTATAGTGGAGAAAATGGAATTTCAAAGATCTTTGGTTTTATTTCTGAAGACAAACAAGCTAGCTCAGGAGCTATTAAAGCTCAAGTCGTGGAAAAAGGAAGATTCAGAAAATCATAGAACATACAGCTGATAAAAACTTTGAGGGGTCAGCCAGTCCATACTCCTCCCTAAAGGCAAAAGTAGCTGTACCTCAACCATTCCTGACAGATTTTTGTCTAAACTCTTTTTAAAATGCTCCAACGATGGAGATTCCACAGTCTTCTTAGGCAATCTCTCCCAGCACGCAATGACCCTGACAGCTGGAAAAGAGTTTCCTTGTGCCTAATCTAAATCTCAGTTGCTTCAGCTAAAGAAAGAAGTTATGAATAGTTGGGAGGAAATGAGAGAGCACCAGATCCTAAAAAACTACAAGGCACTAATTCCTCAAGCCCAGTTATGCTAAGGAAATCTGCTGACACCATCACCCAGCTGAGTGGCTAGAGGCTTCTCGATGTTTCCTCAAAACTGTTTTCAGACTCTTACTGGATATTGCATTTGCACTGCCAGTAATCCATACAGTGGGAAGTTGCAGTTCAGCATCAATGTGAGCTGTATTTTTGCCTTGCTTATCAGTGATTTCTAAAAAGCTTTTGCTAATGTGCCTCTGGCAGGAATGTGAGGTATCATTGCAAAACCAGTTTTCAAGAACTCAAGAACTGATTCTATGAATGTGTGACCAAAGTAGCCACAAAGTCTTCTCTGTGTTAGCTGAACACTATTTTGGATATTATTTTTTTTTTAAATCTCCATGAGACAAAGAATATAATGTGAAAAGATCTTGCAGAATATTTTAATTATGCAGGGGAGCAAAATCCTACACAGATTTCATCTTTATGCAGCTCGCTGAAGCTGACCTCCTCCTTGATTGGGAGATACCACCAACAGATATTCAAGTCCTCATCATCCAGTGTTGTCCACTGAAGGTTCAGATGGTGTGAATGAATAGATTCATTACTTCAGTGTATCTACAAGCATTCGTATCACTAGAAAATCTTGCTCTCTACTTTCACCTGAGTTTATTAATAAGAGTGGCTTTAATCTACTCTGTACTTGTTTGATTTTTTGTATGAGATAGGACCTTCAAGGTCCTGGTAAGTCAGGAATGCAGCAGTTAATTGACCAAAGCATTGGGGTCTTTATTCTCTATCTTTCCCTTTTCATGTCTTGTTTTCTTCCTTTCTTTTCTTTCTTTCCATTGCAAATTGTCTATCTGCCCTGATTCCCTACTCAAAGCTTTTCAATGGACTGCTTTTAAATATTACCATCCATCAAAAACAAGATCAGACTCAAAATGCCAGAGTCTGGTCTTAAAGAAGGAGCAATACTGGCAAAATAATTCACATGTGAAAACACTTATGTCTTTTTCTAAACCAAATTAGAGACATCACAACACTACAAGCTTTGTATTTTTATACCCATTTTACAGAAGGGTAAAGTGATGCAGAGAAAGGATATGGAGACTTAACTACTATCCTGAAATTGATTTAACCATGTGTCTGCTTAGTTTGTTAATGCAGGTTCCAACTGCCAGGCCACTGTCTGCCAGAAGTATGCAATTTCCTCATCTGGATGTAGACAGTTCCTGAACGTTTAGCTAGTCAGTAGCCAAACAGCTGTCAATAGGTGGATATTCCGTTCACCACTGCAGGTACTGCACCACATTCTTAAAAAATATTTTGCTGTGTTCACCAGGATAGTTCAGTCACTGCCTGTAGTTGATTTGAAATGGAAAATAAAGACCTAAAAGCTAGAACAACAGACTAGCAATTCACAGCACACACTGTCTTAATTTTGTTCCTCTTACAGTCACTTCTCGGGGAAAAAATAAATATATAAAAAACCTCAATCTGTTTGTTGTTTCAGTTCATTTTAGGGTGACATAAACAGCTTTCAGTTCTTTACGTTCTGCACAAGCCTCCAGAAATATTCAGTGTTTACTAGAGCTTGGTGGTGTTAAATCAAGTATGACTATCACCCTTTAAGGCCTAAATGATGGAGCGATATCCATACAAATAACACGTTTTGACAGTGTTGACACCTGCTTACATAGAAGCAGTTTACTCACAGTCATAAACCTGTAGAAAAGGGCATTAAAACTTAGTAGGAATCCTAGGAATAACCTCTTATTTTCAAAAGTCAGTGTTTTCATTCATAGTATCCAGCCTCTTGATGAACTCTCTACAGTGTATCTCATAAAAGACAAGTAGCTGGATGGAGAACTTGATTAAATCACTCTCTGTCATCATTTTGGCTGTGTAACTGGAAACGGCTGTGTAACTGGAAATGGATAGGAAATTATACTAGCTAACTCTGAAGTGAGAACAACCCCGAAATAAACTCAACAACTGGTGAGAGCCAGGAACAGCTTATTAGTTCTTTTTGTTCACCTAAAAACTTCCACAGAATTGACCAAAACTTTGTGAAAGCTGGGTATTTTTCTTCTGCTAATGGATTTTAAGAGCAGACTCACTGAATGTTGTAGCATCTGCAGTTAATTTCTTGGGGGGGTGGGGCGTCAGTTAAAAAAATAGAAAAAAAACCCCAACATTGCACCTGGGGAGTAGAAAAAAATGTTGTGCCACAGGTGGAGAAAAACTGTTTCCTTTTCCTTGATCAACCCTCACTTCTTTGTTTAGTACTCAGCTTGACAAGTGAGCAACAACCCCCTAGCCCCCTCTAATAAAAGCCAAATGCTACAGATGAGGAGCAAACGTGAGAGTTGACAAAATCCCAGCGCTTCGCCTGTCACGGGAGGCTTTCGGTTTTTCATGCTCCCGTCCCAACAAGGTCTTTAACGTTGTGTGTTCAACGGGAAGCAACGAGCCGCCGAGGTCGCCCGGGCGGCGCGGCGGGAGCTGTCCCTTCAGCACCGCGGCCCGCCCGCTGCCCGGCGCCGGCGGAACCAGCCCCGCCGCCCGGCAGGCTACCGATCGCCGCTGGCTGGTGGTCCGCGGCCAGCGATAAAGGCCTGTGATCAAATTCAAGCCGCAGTAGTTTACATCAAGACAGCTAAAGAGGTGGTGGCTGCAGACATGTTGCTAGCACAGCTATATCAAGGAGAACAATGAAGTTAGGCATGAATTAGTCTGCTGTCACATGCATATCGCTAGACTTTGTGGTCCGCTAACTCCTACTGCACTTCTCTGAAGAGAATTTTTGTGGAGATAGATGTACCACTCTAGATTTGTCAAGGGAGGTTTTTATTCACTCTTTTAAAAACCAGCCTGCAACCGTTAGTCAGATGCACTTTTGCAAGAGCACCTACTGAGTACAGCACGTTCACTAACGCATACACCACTGCATGTGCTTCTTGAAGTCCACCTGGAAGGTTTCAGAGGGAGAAGAAAATGTATGTGAGAGCCTACACACAATCAGATTAAAAAGAAGGATCATCACAAAAGATTAATATAAACATTTAAGATCACCACCTCGTGCAGGAAACATAGGGAAAAAAATTTCTCTTATTTTCCTGAGAACTTAGATATAGAAAGTAATTTTTCCCCCTTTGAACCAAATTATTTTAGGATAAATAAGAAATTAAAAAAAAAAAACCTTCCATGTTCACTTTTAGAGGCTACGGTAGGTCAGATAACATCATGAAGGTACTTTGGTACTGAAGTGACGATACACAAAACAGAAGTGTGTTTGGCAAGATGCAGATAGTAACTATTAATAAACTTTTGAAAGATGGATCACATATCCCGCTGGAGCAGAGTTTCCCAAACAATCAATCATTAAAGAATGTCTGTCTTTCTGCACCATTCTTTATTAGTGCTCTTCCTCCCAGTGGTTCCCTGTTGCTATACACATTTTAGATTTAAACAATTCTGACATCCCAAAGCACCTCTGCCTACAGAAATGCATGCTATCCTCTGCACACTGAGATGCTCTGAGCTTCCTAAACAAATCCCAGCTCTTGGCAGGAGAAAATGCTAAAGCTTCCCAAGCTACTTGTACTTGTTTCCAGGTAAAATACGATCAAAACAGCAAACTTCTGTAAAAACATCCCTCTCTACCTGCCACCGACTGAGCTTAAGAATGCAGCCACCTCTCAGGCAGGAGTATAGGGCACTGTGAGTACACAGGCGTGTGCGTGGAAACCTTGTTGTAATCCAGAGGGGCATGACAGTCCAGTATTCGCTCAGCACAAATAAATGACAAGAGACAGATCGAGGAAGAGAGAAACAGTGACCAACGGAGGAAGGAGAGTTCTGACATCGTAATGAACAGCAGGAAACCTAAGTCATCAGCCAAAGTTACATTCTACTTTGTATTCTATAACCTATTAATACACGCATTTCATATCTCTAGATATATACAGAAAAGCAGAGGCGATTATCCCTTAAAAATCTTATCTTTGTAAGGACAAATAGGCTTTATACTGTCAGATGGTCTTTCAACGGAAATTTTTTACTGCCCCAGGTATAATATAGTCAAATACAAACGTGAGTAGACACTGCTCATGGGGCAGTGGACAGCACGTTCTGCTGAAAACGGTCAGTAGCTTCAGGTGGCTATGTGCAAATTCCTTGTAACAAGCCTTAACTGGTAAAAAGATCGAGTCCTTCAGCATTAATCAGAGAGCTAGTCTTTCATGTCCCGTTTGATATAATGCACTATCAAACAGCCACTGAGCTAGCGAGGTCTTTTCAGATCTCCCCAGATGTTAAAGGGGAACATCTAGAAGCGCTGGGAGAAGAACTTTACGAACTGCCTCAGTGAATCCACCCTATGGAATGCAAAACCAGGAGGAACAAACCTGCTCATCAAGCCAAAGCCAGAGTTGTAGCACAGTTCTGTGTGTACTCTGCAGCCTCTAGTCATCGTGGTATTTATTTTTATGGCAGGGAAGCAAACTTTATGCAAAATGCTCCACTTCAGCTGCAGAAAGCAGAGAAGTACAAAATGACAGCCTATGGCTGTTGTCCGCTGACTGTCCCTTGACCGTCCTGGGAAACAGCACGTCTGGGAAGCTGGGCAGCACGGACATGACAGCGGGCATGGTTTTGCCTGTCAGACCGTGTGCTCACAAAGAGGAGACGCACACTGTGACCTGTTGGCACATCAGACACTCCAGCTGCAATAAAAACTTCAGGAACACATTGGGAATGCCCGGGAGAGGCCCAGCGATGGGACCACAGCTGTGGGAACCCCCACCGCAGCCCTTGCCAACGTCAAAACAAAGTTTATGAAAGCAAGGTTATGCTTGGCTACATCGAGGGCTTTCCCAGCTGATCCAGTCCCCGTGCCCTCATCGTTTGCATCCTCATCCAACTGCCTTTTCCCCAAGTTCTCCCCATGTATCTTAAGCAAGGGTGCAAGGAGAAGCATGGCAACAGGGCCTCCTTCCTGAGGGGAACCCTGTCAGAGTGTCACCCCACGTCTTCCCCCCTCTTCCTTGCCACTGAAGCCACAGCTCAGTGGTAGCCACCAGGCCAGCCCCACTCCTCACCAGTCCCACTCAGGGGACGAAGGCTCCATCTCCAGGGAGAAGAGGTGAGGGACATCGCCAAGTCCAACAAGTGCCCGTGGAGAGCAATGAATTACATAACACGGGAGGGAAGCCAAAAAACTCCTCCAGCACTTAACCCTTTCCATGCCACGGCCCTCCTCTCCCTTTCTCCCAACCAGAGGGGCCTTTTGCCCCAGCCCTGGCCCTGACCCCAGAGGGCCTCCCCGAGGTGAGACACTCACCGATGGTCGTGATGACCGTGATGGCAAAGTAGAAGGAGCCGGCGAATTTCCACTGGACGCCAGCCCGGTGCGGCTCGGACTGCATGATCACCAACTCCAGCTGCCGGTAGTCCTCGCTGGTGATGTTGTACTTTCCTTTGAGCCGAATCTCCTCGGCTTTGAGTTTCTCCTCCTCCCGCATCTCGTTGTCGGACTCCAGGGCATCAAAGACAGCAGCCCCCACCAGCAGGTAGGTGAACGTGCAGATGATGAGGGACAGGGTCCGCACGTTCTGCCTCTTCATGGCCGCCAGCAAGGGGCGAGTGAGGGGACCATGTCCCCCCCTGGCCGCCCGGGGATCCGACAGGCCGCAGCAGCCGCAGCAGGGGGGCAGCTGCCGGGGGGGCTGGCGGCGCCCGCTGCCGCCGCTGCCGCCGCTCCGGGGCAGCTTGTACTGCGGCGGCGGCCGCTCTCCGCCCGCCTGCTCGGGCTCCTGGGAGGAGGAGAGGCACAGGAGGCTGCTGGAGCGCCGGGACCAGGTGCCCTGGAGCCGGGAAACTCTGCGCAGGACCTGCCCAAACCAAGCCGTCCCAGTGCGCAGGGCCATCCAGGGCACCCCCGCTCCTCCCCAGCACCAGGGCCAGGGGCAGGGGGTCCCCGCCGCGGGAAGGGGGCGCTGGGCAGCGCCCCGCCGAGGGGCCGGCGGCCCCGGGCCGGAGTCCTGCGGCGGGCGGGTCCCCCCGCGAAGTTGGCGCGGCGGCGCGGGGAAGGGTCCCCCGCAGCCCGGGCGGGGCGCGGCGGGGAGGCGGAGGCCGCCGCCGTCCCAAGTTTCTTCAGGCGGCGCGGCGGGGCCGGGGGGGGCCGGGCGGCGGCAGCGCGCCCATCCGGGGCGGGGGGGCGCCGCGCAGGGGGGCGAGGGGCGGCGGGTGCCCGGGCTCCGGCCGTCGGGGGCGGCCCGCGGGGGCCCGGCCCGCCCCGGCCCCAGCTGCCTGGGGGGAGCACCGGCCGGGCGGGTCGGGACGGGCTGAGCGCTCTATTCCTTCCGCCGCGGGGCGAGGCGGGCGGCGCGGGGCCGGGCTGCTGCAGGTGGCCGCGGCGCGGGCAGCGGAGCAGCGTCCGGCGCGGCGAGGGCGGCGGCGGTGTCAGGCGGCGGGCGGGGAGTTGGAGGCAGCATCCCCGGGCGCGGGGGGCCGCGCCGCCGCTCCGGCGGGAGGCGGGGGTGCCGCGCCGCCGGCGTGGCCCTGGCGGCGGGGAGCCAGCACCTCGCAGGAGCCGCGCCGAGCGGGAGGAGCGGCGCGGAGCCGCCCCGGCCGGCGGCGGGCGGGGGAGGCGGGCGGGCAGCGGGGAGGCGCCCGCCGGGCGCAGCGGCAGCCGTGGAGCACCTGCCCGGGGCAACGGGGAGGCGGCTCGGCCCCGGACGGACACAGAGCTGGAGATGAGGAGAAAAATAATAATAAAAAAAAAAAATTAAAAAAAAAAGAAAAAAATAAGGGGGGAAAAAAAAGCGCTACTTTCAGAGCGGCTGCCGCGGCGCTCGGGGCTGGGGCTGCTTTATTTAGGATGGTTTTAGAACAAAGCCGTTAAGAAAAAGAGCAACCGTCCTCCTCCTTCTCCTGCTCCCAAGCTCTTGACATCATCTCGGGGAAAATCGAGCCCGCGCCCCTCAGCCATCGCCTGCGCGAGCGTGTGCGTGCGTGTGTGTGTGTGTGTGAGTGCGTGTCTCTGCTCCGGCGCTGGCACGAGAGGCGGGAGCTCGCCCCGGCCCGCCGCGGGGAGCGGGTTAACCCCGTCGGCGCCGCCCTGCCAGGGAGAAGCCGCGGAGCTCCCCCGGCGCGGCTCCTTCCCGCCTCCCCCGGGCGTGGCCACGCCCCGGCCGCCAAGCGGGGCCGGGCGGTGGCGGCGGGGCGGGCTCGTGGCGTTCCCTCAGGGACAGCCCGCAGCGGGGCGGGCGCAACACGCGCCGGCCGTTGCCGCCCTCGAGCCGAGCCGGGACGCGGGGCGGGGTGGGGGGGTCTCCCCCCGGCTGCGGGCTCTGCCGCCGCGCCCCGTGCTGGGGACGGCGGCAGCGGCCGGGCGGCGCACGCGGCCGGGCCGGGCTGCACCTCAGGTAGCGCCGCGCCCGCCGCCGCCCGTCGCTGAGATCTACCACAGAGCACAGCTCCACGCACCGCCGCCCTCCACACACACACACACACAGAGCCACACACACCACAGCCACACACCCCACCACACACCCACCACAGCTTCACGGCATGGCCTCACCGCTCCACGCCCACGGAGCTCCACACACCACGGCCCCACACCACAGCTTCACAGCATGGCCTCACCGCTCCACGCACACGGAGCTCCACACACACACACACAGCTCCCCGTACCGCAGTTCCACTCACGCAGCCCTACACACACACCGCAGCACCACGCACCACAGCTCCCCAAACACAGCCCCGCACACCACAGCCCCCCCAGTCCCCCGCCAAACACGCCACACCATCACACACACCAAAGCCCACCAGGCAGCACACAGCCGCACACACACTGCACAAACACACCACCCCTGCCCCACGCACACCGCTCAGCCCCTTCCCCACCCGCAGCGCCCCAAGCACCATCACGCACATGGAGCCTCCCGCGCAACGCACGCACACGCAGTGCCACGTTCCCAGTGTCTCAGAGGAGCCAGCCCCGCTCCAGGCAGCCCAGTCCCAGCCCCGTGCCTCCTGATGGGGGCTGCAGTCCCCATCGCGGCTCCGGGCCCGCCGTGAACCTGAGGCTTCAGGCCGGGGCCCTACCCCTGCCCAGCTGCTCCCAGCACACCTCTCTCCCACTCCACCGTCACGTTTTCAGTAGCAGGTGTTACCACAGCGGCTGCTTTCAGGCACGCCCTAAGACAAGGCGCTCCCTTCTGGTGTCACCTTGCCTGTGGTAACCGCAGGCCTCCTCCACCTCAGGGCTGGGATTTTCGACCTTACTCAACGAAGGCCGAGTTCCTTCTGACTTCTGTGAGCCTCAGGTGGCGTTCCCTCATTTTAGGTTTTTCCCAAATCCGATGTCCCCAGGGCTCGTTACTGTCATCCTCCACCCCTGAAAGCAACTCCATCTGTCTCACCCCTGACTACGCATTGTCTAAGGCCCTTGGATGCCCTTCCTGAGATAGAAGGGGGCAATGAGAACCCAGTGCCTTGCAAATGGATTGAATCTGTGGGCTGAGAAGACAGTCTCTGGGACTGAAGCCCTTTGAAAGGTGCATCTCAGGCTGAGGAGACAAAACAGGTCACAAAGCATTTGTGAAACTCTTGGATGCAGGGAGGAGGAGTTACTTTCATGAACTCAGCAGACAAGCTTTCACCCTGGGCAAATTCTGCATCGCATCACCTGAGCATTACCAGAATCATTACAGCACCACATGGAGCAGGAAGGTCTCACCTGCCGAAGGAAACCTGTACGTAACGGCAACGGGGGAAGGAGGGGAAAGAAGGAGAAAAGAGGAAATATCTGATTTTGATCAACTCCTTAAAAATAGAAGTCTGATTGCCATTGCCCATTTCTGATTCCCCAAGGGAGAGCAGGAGAAGAAGAAGAATCTATAAATAGTTTGCAACACAGAGAATCCTATAGCAAAGTTGCTGGGAAAGATCAATAGCATGATTCAAGGAGGGCTCCAAATTACATCTCAGGGGAGGGAGGTGCTGAACAGAATTGATAAATGAGTTGCAAATGCTGTGTGTGTTGTGTGTATCTAATTAACAGAGGGTGACTGGGATCAATAGCAACGAAGGAGCTGGTCTAAAAATAGCACTCAGGCAGGGATTGCAACCTGTGGGCAGCAGCTTGGATGGAAATGTCCCCCGGAGTAATTAACCTTTAGCTGGAAAGTGGTGCTTAGCGTGGGGTAGAACGCAGAGCCTATGGGCAGCTGGGAAGGGATGCCATCTCCATGGGACTTCAGTGCACTGACTAGCGTGACAGTCGTGGAGGGTACGGGCACGGCCATGAGCTTGCATCTTTCCTCTGATCAGGCTGCAGTGTCAAGCTGAGGATTGGTGTAAGTGCTTTCCGGAGAAATGCCTGAGTATTAGCATTTTGCTGGGGTTGTGGAATGGGAAATATTTGTAGTTCGGTGTATTTGCAAAGGTTTCAACATTGCTTAGAGAAAAGTCACTGTCATTTTTTAAACATCTATTTACATCTACAATAATTTGGGATTTTCTTTTTTGCTGACCTTCTTGCCAAGAAAGTATCCATCTCTGAGGACCAGTCTTTGCTCATCCGGACTCACTAGCAGAAGTCCATATTTGAACCACAGAGCAAATAATGTCCAAAGAGAAATGTCTTTCAATCCTTCCATCTACAGAAGAGCAGTCAGGCAAACTTTAGGGAGAAGGATTGACATTGGACAGGATGATCTATGGCTCAGCTCATGGGCTCTGCTGGAGTGCCAGGCTGAGCTTCCATCACCCAAGTGAGAGACAGAGACACATACACCCAGGAACAGAAAGTTCATTGTCAGCCTGAGCGCAGGATTGGGACATGCAGTGTATAGCATGACTGACAGAAAAGGAAACCAAAAAGGTGAAGAATCTAAAAAATAGCTCTTTGTAAAACTGGCATGTAAAGTATTGGAGGAGTAAGGGAAGAGTGAAGAGCTTTTCTTTCTTTAATATAGATGAAAGTGGCTAAAAAGATCCTTCCTGACGAAAAGTTTTCTCCGTAAGTTATTTAAAAAAAGCCCTTTATTCTGTTGTAGACGGAGCTACTGAAGGACCAAATCTTGTTTAGTAACCGAAAGGAAGGTTAACTCGAAGTGTCAACACATATCTTAGCTCCTCTCACTGTAGTCTAACTTGAGGGAGAGCAAGCAGGCTGGAAGGTAGCCCTGAGCTGTGTAGTGGTTGCCCTGGCTGCTGACAGCTATGCTAACTCAATGTTTCACCTACTCTTTCCACAAAAAGCCAACAGGAGTTAGAAGTCTCCCACGTTCAAGGTAAGAGCGTGTGGGTACTGTTGTATTATAGCAGTTCTCCTGTTTTACCTTGAGTTCACTTTGCAACGAAGGCAAGAGCTAGCTGCACGGCAACTGGCTTCTGAGTTGCTTTTGGGGACCTCTTCAGTCACTCCTGTTGACCTGTCAGAGATGCTCCTTGAGAGAGATCTAATATCTCTCTGTGCAAGAAGGTGCTGAGAGCTGCCAATCCATGAGCCATCTTCCAGCTGAACCACAAGGAGTCACGACAAGCCAGATAAGGAAAAAAGCACCCAAACCAGAAAAATAACTGAAAAACACAATCAAAACTAGAAAGAAAAAGAGCTAACCTGTTTATTTTTCTACACAGGTTATCAAGAAACCATTTTCTTTCTCCTGACAGTGGCACGAAGATGGTCAGAACAGCAGATCTGGTTCAGGGCCAAGGTTCATTTAGCCCAGAAGTCTTTCTCCAACAGAGGCTGTAGCAGACATGAGGGAGAAATGAAAACAGAACAGGTATGTGTGATTCTTTTTCAGCTCCTTAAATACTCTCCCAACCTCAGACTATTTTAATTCAGGGGATTTTCTGAGCCTCAGTTAGTTGCTCTATTTAGTGACCCATGATGTATCTTTCTCCCAAGCACTTGTCCTCTCTCTTCCTGCATCCAAAGCTGTGTGGCCAGCAGGGTGAGGGAGGGGATTCTGTCCCTCTGCTCCACTCTGGTGAGACCCCCTTGCAGTGCTGTGTTCAGCTCTGGAGCCCTCAGCACAGGAAAGATATGGACCTGTTGGAGAGGGTCCAGAGGAGGCCACAAAAAATGGTCAGAGGGTTGGAACAGCTCTGCTGTGAGGACAGGCTGAGAGAGCTGAGGTTGTTCAGCCTGGAGAAGAGAAGGCTCCGGGAAGAACTTCTTGCAGCCTTCCAGTACTTAAAGGGGGCTTATAAGAAAGATGTGGACAGACTTTTTAGCAGGGCCTGTTGCGATAGGACAAGGACAAGGGGTGATGGTTTTAAACTGAAAGAGGGTAGATTTAAGCTAGATCTAAGGAAGAATTTTTTCACAGCGAGGGTGGTAAAACTCTGGCACAGGTTGCCCAGAGAGGTGGTAGATGACCCGTCCCTGGAAACATTGCAGGTCAGGTTGGACGTGGCTCTGAGCCACCTGATCTAGTTGAAGATGTCCCTGCTCATTGCAAAACTGTTCTGTTATTCTATGGTTCCTGATTTCAGCAAAAATTTTTGCATCCTCAGCAAAAATTCTCATCCTCCCCTAAGGAGGAGTTCAACAGATCTTTTATTCAGAGCAAGAAGAGCATTCCCTTTTATTTGTTCAGACCAGGCTTTCTTCAATGGTCCCCAGACCCTGTGCTGGAAGAGAGAGCAAACTGTGCAATTTCTCCATGCCACTCATGGTTTGATAGAGACTTTGAAGTTCAAGAAGGTAGCCCCATTTTTAGCCACTGTCCCCCATGCGGGGGCATAATGTGATGACTCTGTGGCTTCCCCATCCGTCTGCGACAGCAATAAGAGGCTCCATGTGTACAGGGGAGCAAAGCAGAGGTATAGCTCTGGCTCACTTTGCCCTATAAAGTGCCTCCAGACCTTTAGGGGATTTCTTTGAGCTACTACCATAAAAGTGCCGTATGGTGCATTGTCCCCTGCAAGGCTGCATGCCCTAAGGAAGCGGGAGATATATTTCAACACCTGATGGTGTTGCTGTGGATGTTCTTTTGAGTCACAATAGGCAATTCTTCATGGAAGTTGGTCACACACGAGGAGTGGTTATTGCCACGTGGTTTACATGAGAGGAGTGCTTCAGATCTGTAGCAATTCCAACACCCAGCGAGACTGGCAATGCATAAGAAAAACACTGCAATTTCAGTGATTAAGAATAGCTCAATCAAAGTTCCCCCATAAAAATTCTTCCCTGCAAGTCTGCAAAACTAATTCATGAAATGATCTGACCATGAATGAAGACACATCACAAGGCATCTGCAGCACCGAGGTAAATGTTGCAATTTCAAGAACTGTGAAGTGGCTCAGTTCAAAAATGCAATGCCTGACTCAGAGCCTATCATAACTGTATCTATCAGCTCTAGTGACCTCAGGCTATTACCAAGAATGCAAAGATTATCACGACAAGCATTAGAGACTGGATTATAAGGAGCCAAACTCCCCTTTAACTTCACAAGCTCTCTTCATGTCCTTTGCTTCCACCAGCTGTGTGAGTTTGCACAGTCACTGAAGTGTTCTTGGACCATGGACTTAACTCGGCTGACTGCAAGAGGAAGCCGAGCTTGGGTTACTAGGTGAATACATCTGTGTCCTTAGAGCGGTAACTCAGGAAAATGATGGAGGAGGGAACCTTCCCTGTGCAGCTCTCGTTTTATTCTTTGTACCTTTTTCCCATTGATGTTCAAAGGATTGCAACCACTATCGGATACACGCAGGCAGGTCTCAAATGATTCAATAGCGTTCCCTTCCTCAAGCAGTGTTTATGCAGAAGGTGTAACAGAGGACTTGTGCTTTAATTCTTGCCTCCATCGCTCCTGTGCCTGCAACATGACAGTCTTCTTGAAAGTAATCAGCAGTGACAGAGAGCATGCACGAAGAGTCTCATTGACTTATGGAGAGGTGCTTGTGTGAAGCAAGTTCACACGTGGGAGAAAAAAGAACAGGATCAGACCTACGCTTCGTATTTTTCCCACACTCATTTCTTTTTACAGGGTATTCACTAATATTAAAGCAACCTAGGTGGCAGGAATGTGAGCATCTGGTCCAACCTAAATAGTCTCTTCTGTTCTATTTTTATATTCATGTATCATTTTTATTCTGCAGAGCTTGTGCATGGCGGAAAGGGTGAGTTCACTTCTCGGTATACAAGCCAAAGGTCTCTTCCAGAACTGCTGTGAAGGATTTGGAATATGTTTCACTCAAACACAGAATTTATATATAGGCACAATGCTTTCATTAAACATGAACAGCTAAGGGGACAGCATCAGTCACTGGCGGTAATGTATGCATGTCTTGTAGGCACACTATAGAGAAACAGGCTGCCTTGGAGAAATGAATGCAGCAAAGGTGTTGATTATTGATGCATTTATTACTGAATTGACTCCACCTAGGTTTCCTGAGCCAATATGACTTCCAGGTCTGTTTGTAGATTACCACATGCTCACAGTGTGACTGTCACTTTTGCATTTACTGCAGCTGATACCTTACTGTAATATTTGATGCACACTTTAGATGACTACCTTGTGTACCAAAATTGCCACTGAGTAAGAATAAGTCTTCAAGGAGAACCCTGGAAAAGTAGAAAAGAAGATCCCTGTACTGGTACAGGCTTCTCCATCATCACCAAAGGTAACTGAGCTGCAAAGATCCAGAGCGCTGGGAGACACACCTTCCTGTAGCAATAGGTACTATATTTCCATGCAACAGCTTTTGAATGAATTTGTGGAAGTGTGCATTTTGTTAAAATCACCACTGAAGAAGGAAATTAATTGCCTGAGGGGATTCCTGGCTAGGGCAATAACCTACAATTTTTACTAATTGAATGCAACTCTAAAGGAAAAATAGGAGCTATTGTGAGTATTTGTTGTGGAGTTGTCTTCTCCAGAAGAAAAGACTCCATATTGCTTGGAATATTTAAAATAAGGCTGAATAAAATGTACTGATTTACCTTACTTCTCTGTGTTGACTACTTGAGCAGCAGGACCTAGCATTTCTCTCCTTTGACTAAATGGTTGATCTATACACATCCTTTTTATTTGGAAGAGATTGAGTGGGCTCTTCCACACCTCCTTCTGGTTTTTTTCCTGTTTGAAGACATATGAATACACTCACCTTTCAGATACCTCTGTATTTTTCAGAGAGTGTTTTGTTCTAACATATTTTTTCTGGCCTTTATCCCCATCATTTATGACCTGACCGCCTCCCAGGAATGGAAAAACTTTTTCCAACCAACATTTTCCCTCTGCATATATCATTTTCAGGTAGGGAACAGAAAGATTTACCAAAAGCCATAGGGGAAGCCTGTGGCAGGCTGGGTATCCAGCTGCAGCCTTAGTCTAGATCTTTCACAAATGTGGACAGACATCCTGCGGTGTGTCCCCACTGCCTCCACTTGCATCTCTTGCAAACCTGTCTCAGTGGTCCAAGGCCTGAATGCTCCAATGTAATCCCTGAATATCCCAATTGTGGGTGCAACTTTGGAGTCTACCTAGGACACACTAGGGCCAAGCAAGGCAATCCGTTGTAGAGCAGTGGAAGAACAGCATTTTCCCTCTTCTCCACAGGCATGCTCAAAGTGTCAGCTTTATCTCACCAAAATCAGGCAGTGGTTGGACTAACTAGTAATAAAGAAATTGATAATAAACATTGTTATTACTATCACAGAATCACAGAATCACAGAATCACAGAATCACTAGGTTGGAAAGGACCTTTAAGATCATCAAGTCCAACCATTAATCCAGAACCACCATGTCCCCTAAACCATGTCCTGAAGCGCCACATCCACAGGTTTTTTGAACACTTCCAGGGATGGCGACTCCACCACCTCCCTGGGCAGCCTGTTCCAATGCCTGACCACCCTCTCAGTGAAGAAATTTTTCCTAATATCCAATCTAAACCTCCCCTGGCGCAACTTGAGGCCATTTCCTCTTGTCCTATCACTAGTTACTTGGGAGAAGAGACCAACACCCTCATCGCCACAACCCCCTTTCAGGTAGTTGTAGAGAGCGATAAGGTCTCCCCTCAGCCTCCTCTTCTCCAGACTAAACAACCCCAGTTCCCTCAGCCGCTCCTCATAAGACATGTGCTCCAGACCCCTCACCAGCTTCATTGCCCTTCTCTGGACACGCTCCAGCACCTCAACATACTTCTTGTAGTGAGGGGCGATATATATTTGACTATATTTGACTGTGTTGAGTGGAAGTAAGACCATAGCAATAGATTAAACCCCAGCAAATCTATCTATAGACAAATAGGAGCAGCCTCACATTCACAAGTCCTGGTCCTCATGGGGGACTTCAGCCACCCTGATATCTGTCAGAGAGACAACACAGGAGGGCATAAGCAACCCGGGAGGCTGCTGGAATGTGTTGATGATAACTTCCTTCTCCAAGTGATAGAGGATCCAATGAGGCAAGGACCTGGTTCTCACCAGCGAGGAGGAGCTGATGGGGAATGTGAAGCTCAAGGGCAGCCTTGGCTGCAGTGAACATTGAATGGTGGAGTTCAAGATCATTAGGGCAGCGAGGAGGGTGCACAGCAAGCTCACTACCCTGGACTTCAGGAGAGGAGACTTTGGCCTCTTCAGGGATCTGCTTGGTAGAGTACCATGGGATAAACCCTGGGGGGAAAAGGGGCCCAAGAAAGCTGGTTACTAGTCAAAGATCACCTCCTCCAAGCTCAGGAGTGGTGCACCCCAAGAAAGAAGAAGCCAGGCAAAGACACCAGCAGGCCTACATGGACGACCAAGGAGCTCCTGGTCAGCTCAAACTCAAACACAAAAAGGAAGCCTACTGAGGATCGAAGCAAGGACAGGTAGCCTGGGAGAAATACAGAGAAATTGTCCGAGTAGCCAGGGATCAGGTTAGGAAAGCTAAAGCCCTGATTGATAGAATTAAATCTGGCCAGGGACATCAAGGACAACAAGAAAAGCTTCTATAGTGAATAGTATGTCGGTGGTAAAAGGAAGACTAGGGAAAATGTGGGCCCTCTCCAGAAGGAAATGGGAGACCAGGTTACCCAGGCTATGGTGAAGGCTAAGGTACTCAATGACTTTTTTGCCTCAGTCTTCACCAGCAAGTGCTCAAGCCACACCACTCAAGTCTCAGAAGGCAAAGGCAGAGACTGGGAGAATGAAGAACCAGCTGCTGCAGGAGAAGATCAGGTTTGAGACCACCTAAGGAACCTGAAGGTGCACAAGTCCATGAGACCTGATGAGATGCATCCACAGGTCCTGAAGGAACTGGCGAATGAAATTGCTAAGCCACTATCCATCAAATTTGAGAAGTTGTGGCAGTGCGGTGAAGTTCCCACTGTCTGAAAAAGGGGAAACTTAACCCCCATTTTTAAAAAGGGAAAAAAGGAAGACCTGGGGAACTACAGGCCAGTCAGTCTCACCTCTGTGCCTGGCAAGGTCATGGAGCAGATCCTCCTGGAAACTGTGCTAAGGCATATGGAAAACAAGAAGGTGAGTGGTGACAGCCAACATGGCTTCACTAAGGGCAAATCATGCCTGACAAATTTTGTGGCCTTCTACAACAAGCTTACAGCATTGGTGGATAAGGGAAGAGTGACTGACGTCATCAACCTGGACTTCTGCAAAACATTTGACACTGTCCTGCATGACATCCACATCTCTAAAATGAAGGGGCATGGATTTGATGAATGGACCACGCAGTGGATAAGGAACTGGCTATCTGATCTCACTCAGAGAGTTGCAGTCAACGGCTCAATGTCCAAGTGCAGACCAGTGATGAGTGGTGTTCCTCAGGGGTCGGTACTGGGACCAGCACTGTTTAACAACTTTGTCAGCAACATGGGCAGTGGGATTGAGTGCACTCTCAGCAAATTTGCCGACAACACCCAGCTGTGTGGTACAGTTCACATGCTGGAGGGAAGGAATGCCATCCAGAGGGACCTTGACAGGCTTGAGGGGTGTGCCCTTGTGAAGTTCATGAAGTTCAACAAGGCCAATTGCAGGGTTTTGCACCTGAGTCGGGGCAACCCCCAGTATCAGTACAGGCTGGAGGATGAAGGGATTGAGAGCAGCCCTGCCGAGAAGGACTTGAGGGTGCTGGTGGATGAAAAGCTGGACATGAGCCGGCAATGTGCACTCATAGCCCAGAAGGCCAATCGTGTCCCGGGCTGCGTCAAAAGAAGCGCGACCAGCAGGGTGAGGGAAGTGATTCAGCCCCTCTGCTCTGGTGAGGGCCCACCTCGAGTACCACGTTCAACTCTGGGGCCTCCAACATAAGAGGGTCATGGACCTGTTGGAGCAAGTCCAGAGGAGGGCCACAAAGATGATCAGAGGGCTGGAGCACCTCTTCTATGAAGACAGGCTGAGAGAATTGGGGTTGTTCAGCCTGGAGAAGAGAAGGCTCTGGGGAGACCTTACAGCAGCCTTACAGCACCTGACAGGGGCTTTACAAGAAAGCTGCAGAGGGACTTTTTACAAGGGCATGCAGTGATAGAACAAGGGGTAATGGCTTTAAACTGAAGGAGGGTAAATTTAGATTAGATATAAGGAAGATTTTTTTTACAGTGTGGGTGGTGAGGCACAGGAACAGGTTACCCAGAGAAGTTGTGGATGCCCCATCCCTGGAAATGTTCAAGGCCAGGTTGGATGTGGCTTTGAGCAACCTGGTCTAGTGGAAGCTGTCCCTGCTTATTGCAGGGGAGTTGGAACTAGATGATCCTTAAAGTCCCTTCCAACCCAAAACATTCTATGATTCTATGAAATTCAGTTACATTTAGCTGTGCCAGAGTCTTTTACAGTTATTTTCCAAAATAAATTCCAGCCTGTAGATACACACGAGGCTAAACTGTTTCTTTGAAAGGAAGATTATAGTTTTACTTGTACAGATCAAGCAGGATATATACTCTAGTGAAAACCTTTCCTGAGAAACTCAGAGAGTCAGGGCAAAGGTGGTACCATCTCATGGAGAGAATTTCCCACCACCTCATATTATCACTTAGTTTGAAACTGGAGGAGGGAGGGAAAAGGATCGTTTAATAACTGCCCAGCTCTAAAATCAATTTCAGTGCTCAAGACAGTTTGGAAACACGCAATATGCTTTAAAAAGGATTGATGCTGAGGAAGGTGAGGTACACATTTTCTTGCTGTTGAAGTCAAATAAAGCTTTTAAATAGCTTCTATTTCCAAGGGTGCGTAAATGGCTACAGTATATAAGAGCCTTCCTCTGGCTGAAGATGAGGGATTTCATTCTCAGCTCTGTTACACACATTTAAATCAGGAGTAACCCACTGAGAATTGACCGGGTATACATTTGTTATGAGAAAAGAATAGGACAAAAGCTTGCATAAAAAAATTCTTACAAGGGCATAAATTATGATGATTTACACTTTTGGGCCAGGAGTTGAGAGTCCTTTTAAAACCACAATTGATTGATGAAGCCTCACAACATGCCTGTGATTCAGTACTATACTCAGTTTGCAGATGGTTGCTCTGAAGCACAGCATTGTCATATGGTTACAAGCCCAACAAATCAATTAGTGGCAGAGCATGAACCAAATGCAGGTTGCTATATCCTAACTATCACATAGCATTGCTCTGGGACAGCATTTGTTCCTTGTGGTTGTTATAACCTTATCCAGTCTGGCCACTGAATAAGGTTATAATAATACCTAAATAGAGTGAGAATTTTTGTTGTTTTGTCTCTCTTGGCTACCAAAAATGAAGACTTAGCATTGTCATGGTGCCTTTATACCTGGGTGGTGTCACATCTCATCAGTCTAAGACCCATGGCTTTGCTTAACAATCCACACTCCATTTAAATCACTGAGGTAGGATTTGATTTTACTAGTAGGTTTAGAGATGCTTAGCTGCTCACCAGATTCAGTTAGGCCATCTTGAAGGACCAGACATGACCAAGGACGGCTGCCACTGATGGCTCACAATATACATGTGCAAGACAGAAGAGATCAGTGGTAGGAGCAGAATGCACAGAGTGAAGCATTATGACAGTGATTGTTGTCATGCAGGGGAACTAACCTGGATGGGGGGGGCGGAAAGCAGACATTCCAGTCTTCTTTCCAGAAAGTGTGGGGGACTGAGGAAGGAAAAGGACAGAGAAATTAGGAGCTGAGGATGAGGGGATAGGAGGGAGATGCTTGGTGCTATCAGCCATTTGGCACTGGGCAAAAAAAAATTGCAGTCAGAATGGCAGAAAATGTTTATCCATGTCCACTTCAGCTGTGTCTGCAGCTTTTCCAGCTGTCTGGAGACTCTATCTGAATCCTCTTGGCATTTTTTCTTGAAGGCAACAAAGTAGAGGATGGAAGAGATAGCACCCGCATTTCAGTTTCGCCAGCGGGCAGATCATCTGTCATGCAGTGTTCAAAATCTAGGGGATTCTTGGGAAAGGCACATTATGTTCAGTGAAGTTACCACTGCACTGGCAGAATAAAGTGGGATCTCAGACCCGAACTGTGTTTCCAACAAGCGTCATACCTTGAAGATTTCTGAGCACATCTCTTGCTAAGGCTTTTTTGTTGCATGGGCAAACCCTGCAGAGACTTTTGCTTGTGCTTGTGTGTCAAGCTGATGGTGTGAGGAAAAAAAGAGCCAGGGCTCCACCAACTTCTCAGTTTTCTGATACCAGCCTCCCTGATTGCAGCTGGAGAATCCTTGTGTGTGCTGATAGCTGAGGGGCATTAAACCTAACATACCTCCCAAACAACCCTTCCCATCTTTCTCCTGAAAACACTGCTCAGGACACACTGTTCAGGAGGGAAAATTGCTGTTTAAATAGATTTTCCCCCGGATTAATTTTATGTCTACAGTAGATGATTTCCCTACTGCTAAACTACAGCGACAAAGAATCTTTGCAAGTACCCGCAGATGCTGGTGTGGTGCGTTCCTCCCTGCCACCTCCCTTGCACCTGGAACTCTCAATAAGCCTTGACCTTGGAGCAAAGAGTTTGGTGGTTGAGAGCCCCTTGACCATGCCAAGCGCTTTTGTGTAGCTAAGGTAGGAACCATACTGACTGTCTCAGGACTATCAGTGTGGGAGTAACTACTCCTCCCCTGATAGCCCCGGAACATATTTTGTCTAACTGTGACTCGGACAGATCAGTACCAGCGTCGCTGGAATTTCAAAAATCCCAGTAACTACAGGCAAATGATTGTGGCAAGGATGGAAAATTACTGATGCCTAAAGTCAGTCATCTCCTGACTCTATAAACAACAGTTCTCAGTGAGACCCTTTGAGCTCTCCCGGACTGCAGCTGGCTGTGACCAGCATCTCTGAGTGGGACACCTCTCAGAGCTCATGAATGCTCAAGTTGGCAAAGTTTGGAAGACCATCGCTGAAAACTGGCACGAGACCTGGGCTGAAACCCCCCGCTCCTTGAGGCTCAACCCTCGCCTGTTGAGAAATGCAAAGGCACTTGACATGAGTGTATCACTGAACTTAAGGGGAATTTTTAACAGGTATACCTTTGTATATATCTTCATATATTTCTTTATACATCTGTCTATATCTGTGTGTGAATGTAATTAGAGAATCTTGTTAAGTTTTTAACTAAGTTGTGTTATTAAGCTTTATTAGAATATTATATAATCTAACATTGTGATTTACCTTAATGGTATGAGTGAATTTTAAATTGCTACTGTGCCACATTAGACTGCTGCCATTCTAAAGTTACACAAAACACAAAAATCATATATTAAATCATCACACCAAGATCCTTGCACTTAATTCCTTTAGCCATAAACTATTGATCAAGTCTGGGACTAGGAGTGGATTCAGCCATCCCTAGAATCCTCTAAGTAGGAGTTCAGAAAGCAAGGGGGTCCACTCTGAACCTCATGATTCAACAGGAAGGTCTCCCTCGTTTCCTTTCCCCTGTACCCAATGTTTTTAGGCATAAACCGTTGACCGAGTCTGCGACCAGGAGTGGATTCAGCCGCCCCTTGACTCCTCTAAGTCGGATTTTAGAAAGCAACTGGCAGCCACTCTGAACCTTGTGACTTAACGAGAGGGTCTCCCTCACCTTCTTTCCCTAATCCATATATAAATCACACCAACACGATTCTGACTTGATTTTCCTGACCCTGTGTAAATCATTTTCCCCGATCCATATGAAAATCATTCCAACCCAATTCTGATTTGATTGCTATCTGTATGCTTTTCCATAAGTAATAGGGTGGACCTTGCCATCAAATTCTGTTAAGCCGTGCTTTTTACAAGTTTATATTAAAATAATTTTCTTTCCAATATCTTTGGCAGTGATCCTTTAAGTGGCCTAAACCACTCATTCATGACAGATGCCTGCCTGCAAAGCAGAGCTTTGCACAAGCTTAGTAGCTTTTCCCCCTCAGCAAAGCAAGCTGTCTGCTTGCAACACACAGCCTTAGCCATAGAACTGCACTGCTTTTAGGACTTTGTGCCAGCTTAGCTAGACAGTCACGGTTCACACCTCCTCACACCCCCAGGCAATGTCGCTCAGCCAGCAAAAAGCTTGTGGTTAGTCTTGGCCAAGTAACATGGCTGGAGCTGGCCCTGGTTCTACGGCACGTATGCTTGGGGCGCTGCTGAGCTCCTCCTCACTGAACCAGCTCTAAAGCCACGGTAAATAACAGGCAAGAGTTACAAGTCCAAAGTCTATGAGAAAATGGCAAATGGTATTTGTGGCCTGCTGAGTCAGGCAAAGGAGAGATGGGCAAGGAGGGGGTTGGGACTTTTTTGTTTTCCTGGAAGATCATGTCTTGGCAAGGATAATAATTTCTGGCAGGTTGAAAAGTCCCATTGGGCAGATTGGAAAGTCCTGAAAAAGCCTGTTTGGGGCAGATTTAAAAGGCAGAAATCTGACTCTGAATATGAAGCTGCTTGCTAGCTTCATTACACCACTTCTTATCAATCTCATCCTCTTAGCAACTGTATGAACAGCAGGGCATATGATTGAATGTTTTTCATATAAACATTGTGAAATAAACCACACTCCATTTCCTGCTGCAGGCGTCCTTCAACAATAAATGTCAGGTGTGCAAGGTAAAATAGGGCCTGAGGTCCACTCCAGATCATGGCATCTCCTGTGTTTCAAATATATGTAGAGCTGCCTTTCCACAAGCTACACAAGATTGAATTCATCACACTTTCCAGCACACTGCTAAGTAAAACAGAAGACTGATATACTACTAATAGTTGAGGCTTCTTATAGCAGCTTCATCTGTTATCACATCCTCCGCCATCATCCAACTTCTACTCCCACCTCGCAGTTACTCTGGACCTCGTGCTCTGTTTATCTTGCTCTTCCTCTCCTGACTACATTCCTATTTCCATGCCTCTCACTCTCCCAGATTCAGTTTGCCTGCTGATCCCTGATGCCACCAGCTCATGCAAGTCCTCAGTAAAAATCACTTCTGACATGACACAAGCCAAAAGCTCTGGACACCCTCCATGAGATGCCACCATAGGTCTATGTTCTTGGCACAGGGTGACTGTACGGCACGGTGCAACTCTCTGCACTCCTCTGGGCCTCAGTTTCTTCACACATGGGAAGAAGAACCTATAATCTTATGCCATACCCAAACCTCACTCAGGGCAAATGTCTGATTCTCTGTGTGTCTTGAGGTCTGGGTTTGGTGGAGATGGCTGGTTTCACTGGGAGTTTGCATGAGCAGAGACTGAGAATGAATGAAAAGACATTTGGGATTTATCCCAAAGCATCTGTTATAAATATGTCATTAAATCCATCCTAGCACAAGTTGTATGGTTAAGGAATGGGACAGGAGCTCTAGGCCTGGCCTGGAGCTGAGTCTGAGGGATCTGAGGAGGGAAGGAGAATTTAAATCTATGTAAGATCACTATCAACTGACACGCTGTCATGATGTGTTAGAGGAAAGGAGAGGGCATGATTACCGAGGGACAACAGGAGCCACAGAATAGCAATTTTATTTTTCAAAACCTTCCCATAGCTTGGCAGAGCAAACAACAAGAGAAGTTAAAACAGCACTTTCCAATTTTCCATTCTTTATTTCCACATGATTCTTCTCTGGAACTGCAATTAGGATATTTATTTCCCTGTCTTGTGCTTTTTCAACACAGAACATCAAGTGGTTTGGTAGCAGTTAGAAAAAACAGCGCTCTTATCTTCATATAAATATAAAAGTGCATCCCTCTGCAGGACTAGACCCAGGTATTTGTGATGCTCATAGCCACCATTACTCTATTACCTAAATGCCTTGCATTAATGGATTTCTCCTTGCATCAATTGAGTGAGGAGAAATTCAGTGTTGAATTACTATCCTCATCTTACAGACAGAGAACTGCATCTTAGAGAAATTACAGCATTGACTGGGAGCACACAGGAAACCTGTGCAGATCAGAAACCTCAAAAGCGATGCGGACACAAACACTATAAACAGGAGCCAAGTCTGCCTCCCCATGTACCTCTGTCTAGTACCTGTGGGGACCAGATCTCCCTGAGACTGCTCCCTGGCCAGGCCCACACAAATGAGATTTCAAACCACTACTCAATAATCTCAAAGCCATACTGAAATTTTTAGCTGACAGAAACTGTGGAAAATGCACAGCTTCAAAGCTGCCAATGATGTCAATTTACACCTGCTGCAAACTTGACTCAATCCATTCATTGCATCCAATTACACAGACAATAAACCACTAAAATTGTCAGATATTATATATAACATAAGATCAAGGCAGTCTTCTCGACTGTAAGTTCTTAGGGAATGTCTCTCTATTGGATTGGTAAGAACAAAAATTTGTGATGTCAGGCAAGGATTCTCTTTTTAGAGTATTGCTACTAAATTTACTAGAAACAGGGAATTTCCTTTGTGAGGAAACATGTTCTCATGAGAAATGACTTATGAAGAAACTTTCCTCAAGCTCTGTATTTCCATTAGATATCATTCAGGATCTCCCGGTGAAGACAAGGATTAACAACAATTCCCAGACCCATGTAAAGTTTGGCTTAGGGAATGACAGTATCAGGCTCCAGCTCTTAAGGTGATTTTGGCCTCTCAGCTTTTGGGCAAAGGTATTGACACAGCTCACTGCAGTTACTCAGGTCATATACTTTATTCTTGATAAAGATAAAAATTATTTCCAAAAAAAGGCTTGTAAATAATTCTAGCATAAGGCACAAAGTAGGAGTTGATCAACCTTCAAACATAGCCAGCCTTCCCATAGCACCATGTCTATCCAAATGCTAAATGAACACCAAATAGCGAGTGACTAACATCCCTGAAAAGTCAGTAAATGTCCTTACACCCCCTTTTCAAAACTGTATATTGGCCCCCAGTGGCACCAATAGTAAAATTTTCATTGATTTCAGCAGCGCCACGAGTTCACTTAGAGAATTTACATGATTCATGTGAAGACCAAGTACCTAATCAATGGCTAAAGCAAAAGAAGAACTCAACGTGTGTAGGAGGAGGTACTTTGGTGCTGGAATGTGGTGCAGTGCAGTGCTTTGGTAATTCTGCTCCACTTCTGGTATCAAAGGGATTGTGTGATCTCATTTTTCTTTCTCTCTCAGAAACCTGTTTTCTGTTAACATTGTTGTTAGCCTGTTGTAGTTGTTAGCCTCTCGCAATGAAAGTATGGCTTTATTTATTAGAAAAAATAAGACAGTCTGTGTGCCTGTTTCTCTTTCTGTGGCAATTTTATCAAATTTAGATTTACAAATGCAGAAATAATTCCATTCAGCAGAGAATCCAGAGATATTG
Organism: Phaethon aethereus; assembly: GCF_964289735.1. Lineage (NCBI taxonomy): Eukaryota > Metazoa > Chordata > Aves > Phaethontiformes > Phaethontidae > Phaethon > Phaethon aethereus. Next base: position 5,584,638 of record NC_138582.1, on the reverse strand, counting down.
TTGTATGTGTGATACCCAATGCTTTGTTTCAGAACTGCAGGAAATAGAGGCTCAATTTTCCAGCACCAAGACTCTTCCTCCCTAACTAAAGCAGCACATGAAACCTTTTCCCAAACTTCTCATCTTCTCCCCGCCTGAAGGCTTTTTCATCCATCTCTGGCTCCAGGTCATGTCCTTCTAGTGTCTTGTCAGCTTTCAGATTTTCTCACCTTTTCATTCCTGTTTTCCTTTGCACTTGCTCATTATCCCTCTCCTTCACTCTCAGCAATCTAGCCTTTGGTTTAGGAAAATGTCAACTTTTCTCTCTACTGGCATGAAACGATATTTTAACATTTATGCTCTTGCTTTGCCTCAACTCATAATTAAAATGATCAAATTAGCTATTTCATTAAAGTCAATGGCCTGTCTGGTAGCAGAACCCCTCTTTTAGTATCATTTAACATCAGCATACAGTGCAGTGAAGGTGCCCAGCACTTAACGTGCGCCAGCATTAGTTGGAATAGATACCAGTTATCTCTGAACCTAACTGAAATCATTTGACACAATTGAGCTGGAGAAATATGTTTTACATTGATGGCCATAGTTCAAGTATCTGGGACCAAGTATTCCAGTGTGTCCACTCAACAATATCACACAAGTTGTCTTAGCTTCTCTTCCAGGTGTCTGAAGTCAACACAATAGCCATCTGGTATGAATCAAGATTGCTTTAACCTACCTTCATACCCTCCTGGTCCTGGTGTTGGCCCTTAGTCTGTCTGCTCATAGTGTTGGTTAAAAGAAACTCAAAATTGTCAATAGACATCCTGCCAGCCATGAACAGCCAGCAAGCAGCACTGCTCTGCCTGTGACCTCCTTTCCCCCCATGAGACCTTTCACAAGACCCCTAATATGAGAGCTGGATAGAGCAGTTCATTTAAAATTACTGTATTGATTCAGTGCCTAGGAGAGATCCATGAAGGTTATGGAAAGACACTAAAAAAAGCTGTAATGTAATAAGAATGGGTCTGACTAGCGACACACATGTGTCGACAATTTCCTTGAAGGGCTACGTTAGCACACACAGGAGAAGAGCAGCTTTGGTATTTACAGTTGTTTTATTCTTTGCCTTTGCAAAAATGAACCACTTGATATTGATATATTCTTTGCCTTTTTAGAAATGAGCCACTCAGTACTGATAACAAGCATGCCTTCTGAGGGATTTGGTATCCTTTTCTAAGTGTGCCCCATAAAGAGTAAAGCTAATTTTACACAGACAAATCTGAATACTAATAACCATACCGAGGTCTTGCTGTTCCCACTGTGGAAAAGGGGAGCTGGGACAGAGAGCTGAGAAGCCCCTTGGACAGCTAAACATAGTTCATCAGGGGGATGGAAAACCACCACCCACATGCTTTAAACCAATCTTCAGCCAGACTGGCAAACCTTGTCCCTCAGAACTCCAGCATCAGCAAGTAGGCAGTGTGTAATAGTCAGGTACTCTGCACTGCTGGTACCATTAAAGGCCGTCATACTGCAAGTGTGTCTTCCCAATGTCTGTGCTAATCTCATCTGAAAAATCCTCCCCGGCAATTACAGTCGTTACAGTGACTAGTGTAAACCACTCTGAACGTATCCTGCTATTGCATTGCATATGGTATGGCCTATGGAGCAGATTGACTTCCCACAGAACAAATGCGCTGCAGTTTCAATGGGACGTGGTGGGTTTTTCTTCCTTTCCTGTGATGTTCTGTACAGGAATCTTTTAATGCCATGAAAGTATTGGAAAATTGCAGAAAGTCATGCATATTTGAGACAGTTATGCTAGCACTGCATGCACACGCAGAAGCGGCAGTCAGGGTGAGGGGTGGGTGTTTTGGAGGGGAGAAAGAGAGCTTTCTTGTGATGAGAAACATTAGAGACACAGAAAATATACTATTCATTACATGTGTCTCTCTTTGCTTTCATGTTTTCATGTGTCCTATCTCAATGACATCTGTGCTGATGAATTTTGCCATTAGAAGCAAGGATAATATCCCAATTATTAATTTTATAAGTGGCTCATCTTTGGACATAACCTTATACAGACAAATATTTCTTCCAGGGTTTTGTATTTGCCCTTGTTAAAGCTGAAGGTTTTATTAACTACCTAATGGGTGCTTATAGAAACAATGGAGCCAGATTCTTCTCAGGGGTGCACAGTGAAAAGACAAGAAGCAGTGGACACAGGTTGCCGAGAGGGAAATTTCATCCATTTGCAAGGAAATATTTTTGACAATGAGGATAGCTAAGCACTTGAACGGGTTGCCCAGAGGAGCTATGATATCTCCATCCTTAGATATATTTAACTCAGCTGGAGGAGCCCTCAAGCAACCTGACCCAAAGCCTTGCTTCGAATAGGAGGTTGAATTAGAGACCTCCAGAGGTCCTTGCCAATCTATAGGAAACCCTGATTCTGAAATATATTTCTAAGATAATTTAATTGTCCAGATTTCTCAGGCAAAGAGCAATACTACTCATTTTAAGTGGCATGAAAGAAGGATCTGAAGGCCTCTATACTTGAGCTCATGACTTTATTGAGCTTTTGAGTTGAAGAGCTACTAGGTTCTTTGTGAATGACAGCTTTTGGAAGGGAATATGTAATGGAATTAGAAAAGCTTAAAAGAGCAGCAAAATATAACTGAATCAATCAGCAGGCAGACTCAGAATTTGTTTTTACAGCTGTTTTCCCAGAAGGCTTTACTCTGCAATTTCCTGCCATCCAATGATGGAAAAGAAACAATCCATGTAACATATATGTATAGTCAAAGCTGCTTGACCTTTGTCAATCATACATTCAAAGAAAAAAAGTTCATGATAGATGGAGACACAGTGGCAGAAATTGTTAGGCACATAATTCCACTCATTGCCTATTCATGGGCAGTTTGTGAACAGAGGGGGAAAAAAAGAAAGGTAACATTTATCAGAGAAATTATTGATGGCAAATTACTCTCTCAACTCTGCCTGTTCCCTATACTCCATTAATGTTACTTTACCTCACAGCTTGGAGGAAGGAAGGCTAATATATTAGCCAGGCTACTATATTAACTCTCACGCAACAAATGAGGAAATCATTATATTTGCAAACTCTGAAAGCAAATCACTGTAAGCAATCTTCAGGAACATGCACATTGACTTCACTGTCATGTAACTCTTGGCATGTCTGCAACTAGAACTGGCACTGTTTAAAGTTTGATTTATCATCACTTTTATGGTGAACACATGTTCCCTTTTTTTTTTAAATAAAAGCTAAATTATTTTCATTTAGCTTAAATATGCATAAATATCTATAATGGCATCATTAGGACATTAAGGCCTAAATAACAACTAAGTTCAGACTAAAACTATAAAAAAGTCTGCTTTTGTATTCTAAATGCACCTGTTCTGTGTAAGCCATAATTAAATGAGGACTTTAAATCTTACAAACATTCTTACTCCACCCTCCCCCAAAACTTGTTTAATCATGCCAAAAAGCATAAAGTTGTACTCTGTGACACACAGGATGCACTATGAACTAAAAGAAAGCTGAAAACAAAAATAAGAAACTCAAGAAAGTTTGTTCATTTAATATATGGATCAGACAAACATCTGGATCTGAACTCCTTTTAATTGCACTTCTTCTCAGGATCCTGGTTATTCCTGGGCTTCATGGCGTTATTGAACAGGGATGGGACTACCAACCATCTGAGCATCAAGATCTTTGAATATGCCTTAAAGTGAGCTCCAAAAATTGCAGCAAACTGTTAATTTATTGGACTGTGTATTCACAACGTTGCAGAAAACTCTGAAGGGCCCTCAGTGCAGCTGGGGTTATGATTTTGAACTCAAACAGAAGTAACTGTACTCCCGAACTGCGTTTCTCATCAGTAGATCATCATTGCCCTGCATTAGCCTCTTCTATTCCACATTCAGCTGCTCTTTCTCACAGCTAGATCCCTGCACAAGTCCACTTCTTTTCACGAACCAGCAGCTTTTCCAGGTGGGACCTAAATTTTGTTCAGCTCATTAGGCCATCCCTGACATTGGCCAGAGTGGATTCCTAAGAAAGAGAACTGAGTCAGCATGTGCTGATATTTGCCCCGCTTCTGTAAATTGCCATCTAGGAATTCCCCACCCAGACGTTGCGTCTATGTATTTAATAGTCCTTAGCAGGTATTTTCTTCTATGAATCTGCCTAATCACTTCCTGAACTGATGTAAGCTTTTAGCATCTACAGCATCCCATGGGAAGAAATTTCACAGCTGAATTATGCATTACACAAGGGACTGTATCCTCTTGTTTGCTCTGGACCTGCAATCTGCAGCCTGCTAGTTTCATTATTATCCTGTAGTCCTAGTACTGAAAGAGGATGTGAAGAAAACTCTCCTCTTTCATTTTCTCCATACCACTCAGGTTTTCAAAGGCCTCTTTAAAATTCCTCCTCTGCTGTTACCTTTTGATGGAGAAGAATATTAGTCTCCGATTCATCCCTCAGACAGTTATCCCTTGCTGTGTCACCCTTTCCGTGCCTTTCAGTTCTACTGTCCCTTTTTGAGATAGATGGGACACAACTCCATACATCAGAATGTGAGCAGCGTTGAGTATGTTGTCAACTCCTTTTTTCAACATCTGATTTGTATTTTTGACCCCTATGGAGCAGCACAGGTGTTTTTTTTTTCATGCAAAGTATTATTCTAGCCGCAAAACCTTGCTCCTAAGTCATAATAAACAACTTGCTCTGCACATTCTCAAACAACTCTTAATCTCCACAGGCTTAGCATCTCCTGGCTAAGTCCCACAGAAGTTCCTTCATTTAGTTCACCTGATCTTGACCCAGTGGTTGTTTTTGTGTGTTGATCCCACATAAGGTGGTAGATGCTGTCTTCTGTGCACTAGGATAGAGGATTGCTGCCTTTTTTGCAGCTGCAAAACTCCGATAGTTCTGTAGCTAGTGGAACATTTTTTTTGCATAGAACAGATATCAGAGTCTCCAGAGGGGTTTGAAACCACTGGCACGTTGTACGGGAAAGGATGAAGCACCACCCGCAAAACCCCCACAGAAATGTTCACCTGTGTAACCCAGAAACTTTCACTATTGATTTCTACTGGGCATGTATATAAATGAGTTTATTACACACCTTCCCCCACACAGACATGCATTTCTGAGAAGTGGAGTTTCAAGATCTGAAATGAAATGAAATATGGATTAATGATTCGGTTGCTGGGAAAATTTTGCATGGTTCATAATAGACAGGGCACAGACTAGCACCGTCCGTGAACGTATCAGAAAAACAGCAGACGTGCAAGCACCCAACCAGAAGTATGGCTGGTCTAGTTTGTTTCTCTGATTGTCTCCTTGCCACTCGTAACAACATACATGAAAATTAAAAAATGCACAGTTTTTGAGAGAAAAAAACCCAACATTAAGAGTACCCAGGCTGAAATAGCAGGATGGAGCCCTGCGTGTTCTTGCACGGAGCAACATCTTCTGTCATTTTCTTCAGCTGCTCTGCTTAGTTCATTGCCCTGTTTTTGTGAAATGCTGTTAAAAAGAATGTGTGGTACAGGCAGCAACAGATTCACTGAAGCACAAGGCAGGGTGACCACCTGAGAGCCCCTTCAGTTGCATGATGCTTATTAATGCGGCATTATTCTAAGACTCTTCTTTAAATGGATATCACCACCATCCTCATAGCTTCTCTGAGCCCTTCAGTCTATGGAAAACAATCTTTTGATCATACTATAAAGACAGAGTCATTGAAAGATTACAGCTTAAGCTTATTATCCAGGCAGATATTTCAATGTTTTACAAAGGTGTGGTATGTATAAGACTCACCTAAACTTAGTTCTGTATATAAAACACAAAGTGAAGCTTGACCCAAGATTAATCTAAAATGGCCAGACCAAAAGTGGAGCATGAAATCTTTGTGATCTCCTTAAGTACCTTTGTGTACCATTCTTCAGATCCAATTTATGCTGGAGCATGCAGAGGTTCTGATATAGCAGCCATTCTGGATACAAATTTGCCATTTGTGTGGCAGAAGTGTGGCCATTCTGCAGATGGCTGCAGCCTAGACCATGCTGGCACTGGGAATTCTATCATCAGAAAATGGGCAAAATAATTTCCCCAAATGCACATTTGCTAAGAGACGCTTTTTCTCCTAATACTTTTGCAATATTTCATGTAGATCATGATTATGGGGGTGGGCCATGAACCACGGTGTCACAGAGATTGCAGACCAGCCTTCTAGGTCTTTCAACAGAAAGGCTTATCTTCTTTCAAAACACCTCTGATCCACAAAATATTTCAAAATGCTAGGCTTTTCTGTCTACATCTGCTGAATGGAGAAATGAATTTGGTGAGCTCAGAGACTACTGGAGGAAAGTATGTGTCTGCCAAACCACTGAACTGGCAAAGATTTTGCTGAGGACTTCAGCAAGTTGTGGCTGGCCAAAGCACTATTATTTATCTAATTTACTGACAACAGTGTTATGTTATTTTCCTTCTTCAGGCATCAAGCTAAAGGATATCGTAATGTACTTGGGCTGTTGTGGTGGGTGGACCCTGGCTGGAGGCCGGGTGCCCACCAAAACCGCTCTGTCCCTGCCCTCCTCAGCCGGACACAGGAGAGAAAATGTAACGAAGGCCTCGTGGGTTGAGATCAGGACAGGGAGAGATCACTCACCAATTACTGTCACATGAAAAACAGGCTTGACTTGGAGAAAATAATTTAATTTATTGTCAATCAAATCAGAGTAGGATAATGAGAACTAAAACCAAATCCTAAAACACTTTCCCCCACCCCTCCCTTCTTCCCGGGCTCAGCTTCACTCCCCATTTCTCTCCCTCCTCCCCCCGAGCAGCACAGGGGGACGGGGAATGGGGGTTGTGGTCAGTCCATCACACGCTGTCTCTGCCGCTCCTTCCTCCTCAGGGGGAGGCTCCTCACCCTCTGCCCTGCTCCAGCCTGGGGTCCCTCCCACGGGAGACCGTCCTCCACGGACTTCTCCAGCGTGCGTCCTTCCCACAGGCTGCAGCTCTTCACGAGATGCTCCAGCCTGGGCCCCCCACGGGTGCCATCCTTCAGGAACAGGCTGCTCCAGCCTGGGTCCCCCACGGGTGCCGTCCTTCAGGAACAGGCTGCTGCAGCCTGGGTCCCCCACGGGTGCCGTCCTTCAGGAACAGGCTGCTCCAGCCTGGCCCCGCGGGGTCCCAGGTCCTGCCAGCAAACCTGCTCCAGCCGGGGCTCCTCTCTCTCCCCACGGGGCCACAGGCCCTGCCAGGAGCCGGCCCCAGCGCGGGCTGCCCACGGGGTCACGGCCTCCTTCGGGCATCCCCCTGCTCCGGCGTGGGGCCCTCCCCGGGTGCGGGTGCAGATCTGCTCCCCCGTGGAGCTCCATGGCCGCAGGGGCACAGCCGGCCTCCCCGGGGGCTTCCCCGGGGGCTGCCGGGGACCCTCTGCTCCGGCGCCTGGAGCATCTCCTGCCCCTCCTGCTCTGGGCTGGGGGCTGCAGGGCTGTTTCATGTATTCTGAGTCCTCTCTCCACTGCAGTTGTGCCATTTTTTCCCGCTTTTTAACTCTGATCCCCCAGAGGTGCTGCCACCATCGTGTATGGGCTTGGCCTTGGCCAGCGGCGGGTCCATCTTGGAGCCGCTGGCACTGGCTCTATTGGACATCGGGGAAGCTTCTGGCAACTTCTCACAGAAGCCGCCCCAGCAGCCCCCCCACTACCAAAACCCTTGCCACGCAAACCCAGTATAGCTGTAGCGCCATGAAAGAGAGCAAAGATTTGATTTGCTCATCCTTTGTCTTCCCCCAAACTCTTGACAACAGTTTTCCACTCACCCTAATAGCAAATGGTTCTGGTAGATATAAATATTAGGTTAGCTGGTTTATCGTATGCCTGTAGGTTCCTTCCAGGTCGTACAGGACATTGTGTCCTTGGGAATTCTACTGTGATCTGACAAGTAAAAGTACTGCAGAAATTCTGAATTCTGTGAACTGAGCTTAGCTGGATATTAGCCAGTCAGTCAGAAGAAATTGAAGTCCTGGAAAACACAGGCAAGTAGCTCATCCAAGTATTCAGACTGCTTATTGAAGGCTGGAAGTCTCTGTTCATTTCTCTTTTCTGTCTGAGGACACTGGAGCCCACATCTGCTATCCATAAAAACACTCTATCTCCTGCTGTCCATAAAAGCACCCTCATGACTTCTACACTTTGGGTAAGGTGAGGGAGCAACTCCATCCATCACCTCTGTTGAAGTTGTTCCACATTGCAATAAAAAAAAAAAAAAAAAAGAAAAAAAACAAACCAGATTCACTCAGCACAGAGACAAGAATGAAAATGAATCACCAATTGAGTGATGAGTGTATTCTGCTGGGAGGGAAAGAGTTCGAGACTCCAGCTCCTCTCAAGAAGCTGATGTGTTTATTTATATATTTGTGTGATGGACATTTCATCTCACATCCCAAGGCTTCCACCACTCCAACACTGAACCAATTACCTGCCAATCAGACTATCAGATTAGCACACACACTTTTTTTGGATGCCACCTCTGGTTTCCATAGAAACTGTTTTAAGCCTCATCCTCTCTCAATTAGAACTTTTTATAATTTCTCCACCCTTATGAAATCGTTTTTGGTTCCCATGGTAATCACTGAAAATTTGTTATCTCTCAAGTACTGATGCTTAATCAGAGGCATCACCAATAGCAATGTCCTGCTGGAGCAGCAAAAGGCACGAGAAGGTTCTCATCCTTTTGTTGAGCAAGACATGTGTCCTTTACTCATGCATATAAGGCCATGTACCACAAATCCATACTGAGCCTCCTAACTCTGACATCAAGGTTTTGGTCACTGTAAATTTCATTATATCCACAGAATCACAGAATCATTAAGGTTGGAAAAGACCTTTAAGATCATCAAGTCCAACCGTTAACCCAACACCACCATGCCTACTCAACCATGTCCTGAAGTGCCACGTCCACACATTTTTTGAACACTTCCAGTGATGGTGACTCCACCACCTCCCTGGGCAGCCTGTTCCAATGCTTCACCACTCTCTCGGTGAAGAAATTTTTCCTAATATCCAATCTAAACCTCCCCTGGTGCAACTTGAGGCCATTTCCTCTCGTTCTATTGCTGGTTATTTGGGAAAAGAGACCAACACCCACCTCACCACAACCCCGTTTCAGGTAGTTGTAGAGAGCGATGAGGTCTCCTCTCAGCCTCCTCTTCTCCAGACTGAACAACCCCAGTAACAACCCCGTTCACAGAGCATGCTACAATGTTGTCCTGGTTTTGGCTGGAACAGAGTTAATTTTCTTCCTAATGGCTGGTACAGTTCTGTGTTTTGGATTCAGTGAGAGATTAATGTTGATAACACACTGATGTTTTTAGTGATTGCGAAGTAGTTGTAGTGCTTATATGAAGTCAAGGACTTTTCAGCTTCCCCTGCTCCACCAGTGGGGAGGGGCACAAGAAGCTGGGAGGGGACACAGCCAGGGCAGCTGACCCAGACTGGCCAAAGGGATATGCCCTACCATGTAACTTTATGCCCAGTAAATAAACTGGAGTTGGCCGGGGGGTGCAAATCGCAACTCAAGGATGGGCTGTCGATCACTGGGTGGTGAGCAACTGTTGCATTGTGCATCACTTCTTTTTATTATTATTTCCTTTATCATTATTATTATTATTATTTCCTCTTCCTTTGCTGTCCTATAAAACTGTTTTTCTCTCAATGCATGAGGGTTTTTTTGTGACTCTCTCCCCCATCCCACCTGGCTGTGTGGTGCTTAGTTGCAGGCTAGGGTTAAACCATGACAACTGTCCCCATTTTATTGATTACAAAAATGAGGCACACAGATTTACACTGCTTTTGCCCAAAGTGGTTCCATAGGTCAAGTTATCTCAATAAAACTTCTAGGAAAATTCAGGTCATGTTTGCCTGAATGTAGCTCCTGTCCAGTTCCTTCACTGATCACAGCACCATGTACTCTCATACAAAACAGGTGCAATGGTTCAAATGCCCCATGGACATGCATTTCATGTTCAGGTGTTTAAAACACCACGTAGTCAATGAAAACCAAATTTTTGTATATATATACACATACACTATATTTACAGTGTATTTTAGACACTTTCATTCAAGTCTAGATAGTAATTTCCATCACTGTAAATACGCCAATCCATGATAACATGCCCTACTACCGTCCCAGACTTAGAAATCTTGCTTTGACTCTAAATGCAGCAGTGTAGCTGATCTCAGCCCATTCTTTCAAAAATTGGCCCACATTGCTCCTCCTCTGCAACACTACTATTTCTTGTCCTGCTCTGATCCTGGTATCAAAGTTCAGAAGCAAGGCTTGTAGACAGTATCCTCTGGCCTTTCTGACTCAACTCCATCATGTCAGCAGCTGCTATCTTCATCCATCTATCATGCTGCTGGATACCTTTCCATCAACATACTAGTTGTACTTGCCTTTTGCAGCTGATTCTGGAGTTCTTCCTGTACTGAGTGATGCAAAACAAATTAAATATGTTTTAAATTTTGATTTAATATAAAATACAGATAAATCCATATATCTTCTGGATGTACAAGGCATCACTTGATGTGGTAAAATCCCATCCTCTCTTGTTCTTGTAAAGCCAGGACTTCACCCAGGGTTTTCAAGTTGAGAAGGGACTACTGTAATCAGCTATCATGATTTCTAGCCAGCAACAGCTGCATTCAGTGCCTCCTTCCACTTTGCGATAAGCCATGTCTTCTGGAAAAATATCTACTCTTGATTTAAAAGATTAAAGGGAAAGAACACCATTTTTCCTCTACAGAACTGGCCCTAGTAGTTAGTTACTAGAGATATGCTTTTTGTTTCCAGTAAAATGTGCTACATGACACACATCGATCCTATAGAAATTACTATCTTGTGTATCCCTCTGTGTTCAATTCTGTTTTGCTCCTGCTCCCTCAGCACAGCATATCATCCCACCAAGACATTTCAGACAGATCTTTTTTATAGGAAGAAACCTACTGTATCTTTCAAATGTGGAATTTCTTTCTCAAAGTGACATTGATCCAGCATCTGGGCTGGTAGAATATGATTCTGGATGTGACTATATGAATATCATTATGTCTTGGATATTATATGTGTGTTGGGACATCTCCTCTAAAAAATAAGAATGTCATTTGCAGCACTGCAGAAAGCGTTCGTTGATGGAGAAAATAATAGATGGTTAACAGCAACATGATGCAGAATTGCTCCATTTTGTTCCTCAGCTCAGCTTATGTCCCATGCCCACAGAAACCCAGGGTTCATAGTCTGTTCATACCCCACGTCAGGAGTTGCTTTTTATGCTTCACAAGAAGATAAATTTTCAAGCTGGGATACTAGATGCCTACCAGAAATCTTCTTCAACATCCTGTTGTCTCTGTGGTTGACTACAGTCAGATATTTCTCATCAGAGAGAACTGTAATTATCTTAGTCTGTATAGCTGGTAGGATTTAGGAGCTATTCATTAGTACCAAGCATGGTATCATTTTATTTTAAAGCCGTATATAGCATTTAAAACAACAGCATCCTAGAGTTGTTAATACACATCAGAATTTAAGAGAAAGTTCTGTAGCTTTGTATTCAAAATGGGAAGGCATCTTGAAGCATTTGACATTTTGGTGTCAAAAAGGTTAAATAAATACCTGAGAATCATGTAACTGAACAGTGGCATCCATTTGACAACAAAGTAAAGGTATTTGGAACCTATAAAAGATCAAAGAGCAGCAAAAAAACATTTCGTTTATGTGTTGAAAAGCCAATGTGATGTCTCACTTTTCAAGGGCTTTGCGAACAAGGCATCAGAAAGAAACAAATTGCTGCAGAGGCTTGTTAGCAGCTTTATTAGACACAGACAGTAACCCCAGCTTTGAAAGAAAGTAAGAATAGCAAATAAAATAGCATTATTTTGGTACTGCTCCAGAAAGTCAGTACCTCATACAAAGAAAAATTATTTTTCCACAAAACGTCAAAGACGCAGTGGGTTTCAGCTGAGTCTAGTGTCTCCCCACACCTTATAGAAATAGCACATCTCTTAGAAAAAGGAATTAAATATCAAAAAATCTCCCAAGAATTTTAAAGGTTCCCAAGGCCAAGCTATAAAAAAATCATAGAATCACAGAATCATTCAGGTTGGAAAAGACCTTTAAGATCATCAAGTCCAACCATAAACCTGACATTGCGAAGTCCACCACTATAACCATGTCCCTAAGTGCCATATAGAGAGTTTTAATGCATTTATTGTATCCTGCCCCTGGGAGATCAAGGGCTCTGTATACGTGCCGTGTGCTTGTGTGTATAGGTTCTACAGACAGGGATACGAAACCAGAAGTACCTTTGCAATGGTGGTATGGAACGCTTGCGGTGGATCAAGGGTTTGCCTCCACTTTCCACATCTTAAGTACAGCTCTTGGAAAATCCCTGTTAAAATGGACCATTTCTGCAAAGGGGTCTGTTTAGTGCCCGCTGTAGTGCAACATGCATAGCTTGCTTCCAGCAGCACACCAGTCCTGATTCCATCCCACCACGCATTACTCATTTCTACCTCACCCAACCTCTGCTTTACCCCCTCAGAAGTACTGCCCAGCCTGATGCAAACAGAAAACAAAAAAGGAACTAGAGATCAGGAAATCAAGTTTTTAATTAACATCTCAACTTCCAATTTAGTGTTTGTTTCTTAAATTGCCGGTGTTTGACTGTGTAAGCATTTTCTGGTCCCCCAGCAAGGTTCAGAAACAAGAACTGACAGAGGTGAATGATGCAGTAGAATATACACCTCATTGACATGAAAAAAAAGGATATTGCAGCTATTGTTTACCTAGAGGTAAGTTCCTCCAAGGATGAATTAACAAAATGACAATGCTCTGATTAGATTACCCTGTTAGTTTTGCACTAAGCTCACTTGTGGATTTCAGGGTTTTTCCATGGAAAGATGTAGGCACTGTAATACCTGCTTGGTATGCAGGATCCTTGGCATCTGAGATCCAGGACCCAGCGCTGATTCCCTATAGCACTGTACAGGGAGATTGGGTTCCGCTGCATCCTTTTCTCATCCTTCCTTCACAGAATCACAGAATCATTAAGGTTGGAAAAGACCTTTAAGATCATCAAGTCCAACCATCAACCCAACACCACCATGCCCACTAAACCATATCCTGAAGTGCCACGTCTACATGTTTTTTGAATACTTCCAGTGATGGTGACTCCACCACCTCCCTGGGCAGCCTGTGCCAATGCTTGACCACTCTGTCCGGAAAGAAATTTTTCCTATTATCTAGTCTAAACCTCCCCTGGTGCAACCTGACGCCATTTCCTCTCGTCCTATCACTAAAGAACCCAGCACAGGGTAGTGGGAGGGTTCCTCCATCTCTCAGAACTGAAAGTCTTGATGCTCCCCAACCCTCCCTGAAGAAGCAACATAGGTCCATCCCCTGAAAGACATGAGCAGGGGTTTCCCTCCATTTTAGAGCAATGCTGTACTACTCACAGTTGTAATTTCTGTGTTATTTAACAGAGTTGCTGAGATCAGTACCCGGCTCAAAGCAAGAGGTCTCTCACCTGTTATCTGTAACTTCAGGCTTCAGAAGGAGAGGTCTGGGGAGGTGGTCTCCACCCCTTCTGTCAAAAGAAGAAAGGAGCACAACCCGTGGGCAGAAGCACAAGAAAGCTGCAGTCTGTTCATGACAGCACTTCATGTGGAAAGGGGACGTCTGCGATCCTCTCACTGCTTCTGTGCCTGTTGAATGTAAAGTGTATGACCAGCCCTTGGAGGAAGAACAGAACCTAGGTCTTCTGCTTCCCAGATAAAACAAGGAATTTGAACTTTTTTCTAGATCCCAGATGGACTTTGGTGCAGATTCCAGCAGCAAACCACAAGAACAGAGCCTAACTTCAAGAACCTGGAAAACATTGGTGTCAAATATGTACCAATAGAAGATGGGCGTGTTTCTAGTGGGAGTTCAACGCAGGGTTTTAAGCTGACAATTTTGGGCTTTGATTCTTGCTTTTCATGTTTATATTCTTACTGCATGAGTCAACTCTTACTCCTTTCACTCTCCAAATAATACCTTCTGAAGTCAGTGGGTTTGCTAAGAAAGCAGATAACCTTTTATCCAGATCAACATCTGAACTGGGTCACCATGCAGTACCCATGAAAGAGAGGGAGTAGGCTTCCAGTCAGCACTCTTAAGTTGGCCAGGGCTTCATAGGTGCTATGAATTTCCCTGGTCGCAAACCCATCTTTCCCAGGTTCTGCATTGTCTCAGCTGCAGCTGTAGCTAAAATCCCAGTACTGTAAAGCCTGGGGAAAAATTCCAGTTCTGAGAATAAGTAAGTGCATATATACTTCTGTACGTCATGAGAGATTCTGCTCAAATTTGCACAGGTGACTTTATTTACATCTGTGTCAGTGAGGTCAGCATCTCATCCAAAACATTCAGCTTTTTGTGTCGGTTAGCAAAAATGTTCACACTCTTACTAAATCTGTCTTATAAATCACCTTGACAGTCCTCATAATTCAACATAATAGGGTTCTTTGCAGAAAGAATGGTCTCACAACTGATGCAAGGGGATGGACAAGGTAACCTAAGAGGGTTTTATGTCTAAGAAAAATTCAGTTCTTGTCCCTTTTCTTATTCCTCTGTGACTCCAGCCATTCAGCAGCTATCCTGAGCATTAAGGAGATTTCTCTCCATTAGCTCCCCAGATCTCTGCTAGTCAATATGCTGCGGCATTCTCTTTAGTTAACGTATTCTTTCTTTATATTCTTTGCTCCAAGACTCGTTATTCTACATTTATCTGCACCAAACTGAATTTTTCATCTTTTTGCCCAATTACTTATATGATCTAAGACCTTTTGTGTCTAACTGTATTGTTCTTCATTATTTACCTCTCCACACCAATGGCTGTCACCCAGAAATCTTGCTTTCAATACTATGTCTATAAATAATAAAGCATTTAAAGAGCCATAGTGAAATGGCTTCTCAGTTGAGACATGGAAAATAAACAGTTTCTGTATGTTTTACACATCTTAGTCTGATGCCTTCCTGTCACTCTCTGCTACCTGCAGCCTTCAGATGTAAAAGGCACATATCAGAGCTGCCATCTCAAACGTTAACTTATGAGCTGACTATCTCAGGGACATAAATCAAAGGAATATTTTCCACCTAACTGGACTCCCTAGGTTGGAAAATAACCTTATGAGTACATTGATGGCTATGAGACTTAGTAATTATGTAGATCCTTTCTGCTGACTTGCTTGGTAGGGAACAGAGGAGATGTGGTGACTTTCTTAAGTGTTACAATTTCCCGCCTAGCTGGAGAGGACCCCCCCTTCTCCTCAACACTGTGCCATCTTCTGAGATAAAGCCATGCTGGTCAGATCAAGCCCTTCCTCATTCTCAGGGTGCCACCTCTGTGTAAAGCTTCTGAGGGATGTTTTTGACTGCACCAAGTGCCAGAAAGAAATGTTCAGAAGTTTTTCCAAAAAATGAATCAATATCACCTGTTTGGGCTACGTTAATTGGACTATATTTAGTCACCCACCAACACCAGATCAGCGCAGAATGACTGCACTGGCCTTTAAGGGTATAAACAAACCAGCACAAACTTTGGACAAACAGCAATAAGCCACCAGAAAATCTAATCAAATAAAAAGTAAACCATCTACCATTACAACATCTTTGCTTCTTAGTTTCTCCCTCCTCCCATGTCTTCTAGCTATTCAATATGGAAAATTCATCTAACATGTTCATTCCTAATCTTCTGTTCCAAAAATTCCCTTATGTATGTGGGTCAGCAGACAGATGAGTCAGCTGGTGCAGCTATGTCAGGGGACAACTTAACTCCCGTTCACTTCTGAATTCTGGTCCCTAGGTTGTTCACAAGGCATAAATAGAAGCTCACTCCACGTCAGGGCTCACCAAGATGAGAGGCAGAGGAAGACCACTGGATCATGTCTTCTCTTGCTTTCCTTTCCCACTTCTCATCAGATTAATGGTACGTAGCTACAGGGAAGCTGAGAGCTCAGCATATTTCCTTGGCAGCCTGTTTGGCTGCTTCTGCCTTAGAAAGCAAGCAAGTGGGATGAGCAACCCATCTCTCAAAGGTTACCTGGCCCCAGGTTATAGTTCATGAGAAGTCTGGAGCTTCTCTTTGACATGAAGACTGGTATAAAGTCTCATAAAAACCTGATCAATGACAAGAAGCTCATCTAAATGGGAAACTCGGTTTCCTGGTTGGAAAGAAAATCCATCGGGCTACAAGGCACCTGAACTTGAAAACAGAAGAGAGATCTTCCTAATGTCTTTTCAAGAGAACATGATTTACAGTCTTGAAAGACATACTCCAGCAAATTCCAGCTCCCTGGAACCTTCAGGCTGACCTATAATATATTTTCCAGTGCCTTTTATAGTAGAAGTTTTAGTATTTTCCAGAGCTAACTGGTTAGATCACGGTTTGCTTTGGAAGTGAATTTCTCAGTCATACTTGTGGCACTTCACAAAAAGGAAGAGAAGGCTCTGAGGAGACCTTATTGCAGCCTTTCAGTGTTTAAAGGGGGGTTATAAGAAAAATGGGGACAGACTTTTTAGCAGGGCCTGTTGCAACAGGACAAGGTGTAATGGTTTTAAACTAAAAGAGGGGAGATTCAGGGTAGATAGAAGAAAGACATTTTTCACAGCAAGGGTAGTGAAACACTAGCCCAGGTTGCCCAGAAGTGGTAGATGCCCCATCCCTGGCAACATTCCAGGTCAGGCTGTATAGGGCTCTGAGCAACCTGATCAAGTTGGAGATGTGTCATGGTTTAGCCCCAGCCAGCAACTAAGCCCCACGCAGCTGCTTGCTCACTCCCCCACGGTGGGACGGGGGAGAGGATCGGAAGAGTAGAAGTGAGGAAATTCATGGGATGAGATAAAGACAGTTCAATAGGTAAAGCAAAAGCCGCGCACGCAAGCAAAGCAAAACAAGGAATTCATTCCCCACTCCCCATGGGCAGGCAGGGGTTCAGCCATCTCCAGGGAAGCAGGGCTCCATCACGCGTAATGGTTTCTTGGAAAGACAGATGCCATCACTCCGAATGTCCCTCTACCCTCTCCTTCTTCATCCCAGCTTTATATACTGGGCATGACGTCATATGGTATGGAATGTCCCTTTGGCCAGTTTGGGTCAGCTGTCCTGGCTGTGTCCCCTCCCAGCTTCCCATGTACCCCCAACCTTCTTGCTAGCAGGCCAGCATGAGAAACTGGACTGTCCTTTCCTACTTAACAACAATTCAAAACATCAGCACATTATCAACATTTTCTCATCCCAAATCCAAAACACAGCCTCACACTGGCTTCTGTGAAGAAAATTAATTCTACCCTGGCTGAAACCAGGACAAGATGTCCCTGTTTGTTGCAGGGGGGTTGGACTAGATGACCTTTAAGGGTCGCTTCCAACCCAAACCATTCTGCGATTCTATGATTCTATGATCCTATTTAAAACATGTTGCAAGATTTTCCAGGGTAGAAACCATGTCATAACTATTGATTTTCTTACCCTGAAACACCCCAGCACATTTTTTCCAAGTTTACAAATAAGAAATCAATAATCTTGACCTATACCTGTGAAGCCTGAGACCAGGCAACAGCTGCAGTAGCAAAGAGTAGATGGAGACACATCCTTCACTTGTGGTGACCAATAAGTGAGATCTTTTGCCATCTGCAGCAGTCCATTTCATTCTTGATTTCTCCTCAATCTTCCAAGTATATGATGCACCGGTGAAGGGCACTTCCAAATAAAATGCATCAGCAAGTACTTTCCATTCCTTCCTTGACACCCTGCACAAACTTGTGGAAGCCATGATGATCGCTTACATCGTTATCAGTAGCAATATTAGAATGACGAACATTATAAAGTTATTAATGAATCTGTTTAGACTGCTGGAAATGCCATGCCTAGAACTGGCCGGTGCTACTGAATCATCAAACCTTTTCACATTTTTTTTTAAGGAAAAGTGTGGAGGTACTGGACGGACCGGCAGATCCCAGTATCCCCATGCAGCATCCGTTCACAACTGAAGACCGGTTCCCTCCCAACTCTCCTAAAGGAAAAAGGAAGCGGGAGCAAAGCCCTACCCCTTTCTCCCCCTCCTCTCTTTTGCAGTTGAAGCTGGTAGAACACGCAGCGGAGACATGCTCTATCCCATTAAGGGTTGTAGCGGTAAACAGACTCTTCAGCAACACCAGGGATTGTCATGTTCTCAAGTGCAGTAGCTAACAAACAGCTGAGAAGTTTCTGGATGAGCAGTTCACAGAGGCTGCAACACAGGTTACCAATGTGGTCAGGCTTCCCACCGTCTGTCACCAGAAATTGCTTCTCCAAGGCTCTCACTACGTTGCAGATGCTGCTTATTGAGAATCCACCGTCTACAGCACTAACATGTAGACAGATGACAAATGAGAGGCCTGGAGAGCACAAGGCATATATCAGAAGACCAGGGAATTTGCTGGTTGTGTATCTGCATGCTTGGTCTCTCACAAAATTACAGAAATGCCTGTTCTCCACTGACATCCTTAACTGGTCTTTAGGAAGTATCTCTGTGGATTGACTGTCCTTTCCTCTTCCACTGGCTTTTGGAGAGGAAAGCCCAAGAACAGCTATTTCTTGTGCTGAGAGAGTAGATATATGTTTACCACTCTACCTCTACCATTTCTCTGCAAGCATTTCTCAGTCAAGCTTTATCAGTGGAAACAATTTCTTCTGGCATCTCTGCAGTTCTTGCTTCTCCCGCCTGTTAAAGAGAAGATCATCCTCATGCTTCACTCCTGGAACTCATACAGGGGCCAGAAGCTGGGGAAGAATTAAAATTAATTTAGCAGACTTGGGAGAAAGGAGAATGTAGAGTCTTGAGGCACTATTAGTGCTTCACCAGTTTCTCCTGGAGTGCAGTTTTAGCTTCTTGAGCACTAGGTACTGTCCATCATGAAAGCAAATGGGGGAGGGAAGCTCAGTGCATATGCAAAGAGTGACTACCTGCAGATTTCCTGCTGTTAATAAGGCATATCCAAGCTAATTTAACAAGGCTGGTAGATCAGAGCATCAGCAGAATTTGAGTCTAGGAAGTCCGGAGCCACAATATAAACTGATATTTGAATTGGACTGCTGTATTCTGACACCTGGTAGACATGTATTTTAACTCACTTGAGTTTCTGTGAGTCCAGGTCTTACATTTTGTCCTAGAACTGGTTTCAATAACTATTCTCCAACTATTTAAACTCTTTCCCTATTTTTTTTTAAATTACAGGTATTTGTTTGAGAGAGATATTTTCTAAAACAGAAATATGAGTCTTTGTTAAAAAATGTCATTTTATATAGCCTTGTTCCTTTTGCTCTTAATCCCTGCACGATAAATATTTCCATTGGCATCTCACTGCTGCTGGATAGTTTGATACTTCTATAGGTTTGTAGTTTCTTTCTTCTTCTCATTGTATTAGAAAAGTTGGACTGGACCTAAAAGCCCTAGTAGCTTGAGTTAATTTGGGGAGAAATAATGTCAAAAATTCTACCCAGAAATTATGCTAATGGCATGCTAAATGTTCAGGCAAGTAATTTCTCCCTCTAAATATTTCATTATGACAGTTTCCCAGGACATGTTACTGCTCAATCCCTACAGTACTGGACTAATCAGTTCAGGCACAATTCATCTCAACTAGCTTTACCTCTCTGCCATGTAGATGTGTGCACCTGAGCTTTTAACCTCCCATGGAGAACTGGTGGTGTTCCCATGGAGAGCTTGGGGCTCAGGATATATCTGACCCCAAGATACATCTCTACCAGATTTGGTAAAATGTATCATATCCTGAGCTCCATTGACCATGTGGAACAGCTCTGCACTATAAAGGAAGAGTGGCTTTCTCAGACGGAGATGGAGATGGAGATGGAGATGTCTTCATTGTAGATTAACACATTTAGCCATATATATTTTAGATAGTTGTACACCCAGTCCTGCCAACAAGGAGGTATAGTGAGGGAGTAGAGCACACTCAGAGTGGGTGGCATCTTAGTAAAATGTAGTGTGCAGAGTCCAATACATCCCTTCTGCATATGTGCAAACAGATATTTCAGCAGCTCATAACTAAAATTAATGGGGATGAATTTTAATAGGAGTAGCAGAAGGCACATCCGTGGCACAAGGAGGATGTCATGCCTGCTGTGGAACATCTGGATGCTCGACTTTCCAACAAATCTCAGGACCTGGGCAAAACAAGCAGTTTTTCCATTTCCTTGTTACATCTTACACCCAAATTTTTTTTTTTTCTGAAATTAAAACATAGTTTTTTGGGGAAAAATAATATTAAAACGACCCAAACCAACCACCACCACCACCAACAACAACAAAAACAGAAGGATGTAGCTCAGAAATAGGCAGACAGAATATTTCAGCCAAAGCAGTTAAAGTTATCCCATGACTGTATGAAAGTCTGGAAAAACTTTTGAAAAGAGGGATCATATGGAAGTGAAAGTGTTACATAGCTTTTATAGGCTGCACTGTCAGCTCTGACTGTGCTTGTTCCCAAATAAAGACCCAGCTAAGATTTAAAGCCCAACATTAAACTACTTCCATTTGCTCCTTCATTTTGAGAGTGGTTTTTCCATAGACAAGAGGTTAATAATAAGATACTGAAAAGGCTACAGAAGGTGATTGCATAGCTTAGATTGAACCAAGATTCACTGGTACGCAATCATTTGCTGCTGTAATTGCATTCAAGCATATCTATATTTGATTGCCCAGGTTTTCTCTCACAGCACCTTTAAAATGTTGTTCCGCTACCTGTGGTGAAGATACCTATGAAATGAATGGGACTTGATATTTTCAAACACAGTGTACTGAGCAAGCCACTAAGAAGGGAGATGCTATTTTATTACGTGTTTAATGGGATAAGGATCATCACAGGTTATCATAGGTAAGGACCTTTCTTAGCCTGAAAGAACATTGTTTAAAAAATAAATAAATAGCTTTTACTGTGGTAAAGCCAGCTTCTTGCAAGTTTGTGGGAGACTTTACTTACAATTGAATCTACCTTAGGGAACTGCTGTCATTAGTTTTATTTAGCCCTGAAACAGCTTTTCACTTCAGGATGGGCAGGCAGGTGCTGTTTTCCAGCCCCAGGCTTCTGACCAGTGCTGACTGCTGTGGCATTTGCGTTTTCAGTGCCTGACTAAACTTCCTCCGAGGCTTAACTGTTCCCTGATATTTCTTCATTCAAGGCTGTCTGAGTTCTTTCTCCGGATCAGAGGATGAGCCCATATATTTTACATACACATCAGCTGGTGTCAGTAGGACCAATCTTGCATATAGGCCTTTGGTGTGTAGCGGGGCCATGGGGGGACATATACAAAAGGTACCCAGAGATGTGGGTGAAAAGCATAGCAAACTTTCCCTGCCAGACGGAAAGAAGAAATCACCTCTATTTCTTTGAATCAATGCTTCATTAACCATGAATCTCATCAACTCCATGTCTTCAGTTTAGCCCCCATACACCATCTCATTAACCTTGATGTTGAAAATGCTGGTAAGCCCTCCTGTGCCCCAAGACAAGCAGTCCTGCCTATACACATCTATTTGCTGGTACCAGAATATGTATGACTGCACCGAGCACGCCGTGCTCTCTGTGTGGCATCTAGTTGCACAGATGCATTCCTCTTCATTGCACAGAACTCATGAAAGCAGATGTGTCTGGTTTACTTGGTTTTTCCTCCAAAAGTGCATGTCTTTGTATGGGATATTGTTCTTTTACTGGCGTCAATCAGGAAGTTGCTATCAGAAATGGTCAAGGACCTTGAGGCATATCAACATTACTAACTGAGCCTGGGAAGTTGTTAGCGTCTCATCATGTTGTACCCAGTGATGTTTTCCACTGTAATTAGTGAATATAACTTTTTTCTTTTTTTAAGTAGGCTAATATTTTCAGAATTGAGAGACCCAAATCTTCATATCTATTTACCAACACGCTGTCTGTACCTGAAAGCAAGTGGACAGAGGTGTAGAAGGACATACAGAGCTGACAGACACACATCATTACACTGACCACTACCATGAGTCGAGCCATGAGTTCAGTGTACCATGGAGGAATGCCAAGAGGATCTGCAGCACGCAAACAAATGGTTTATTTTCAATTTGGGAAAAAAAAAAAAAAGTAATTATGGAGCTCCACAAGGTCCAAGTGAGGTCCTGCCTTCTTAAAAAGCTCTGTGAGCTGGAAAGCTATAGAGGGAGCAAAAAATTGCAGATGACATGAAATTATTTATTCAATAGCAGGGGGTTAAATGAATGGGCAACAGCAAGCAAAATGCAGTCTGAATAGATAAAAGGTAACACATGATGGAGGTGAATCTCCACTTTAAAAAGTTTAGCTCAAAATATGCCTTTGACTATGTCAAAGAGCTTCAGAGAGCCAGAATTATTTTTCCCCTTTAACATTTTTCTTTTAGCTAAAATTATGTTGTTACTGTATTATTATATTATCACAATTGTGTTTTTTCTCTTTTCCTCTCTCTTCCTCTCTCGCACACTCATACACAAAATCAATAGAAGGAAATACTGAAAATGCACTATTTTCCCTCTTTCATTATAAAAAGACTTTTGCAGGAGCCAGAGGTTGTGGGGTTTACGATTAAGTGGCATTGCTAACTGGACCTAGACAGATAGGAACGTGAAACACAACAAAAGGTTGAAAATTATAACTACATTTAGGGCAGTCTGAGTCTTGATTTTTCAATTCTGAACCCTTTTTTTGAGTCTCTCATGGACAGTGAAACAAGTTAATGGGACTAGAAAATGAAAAGTCCTTTTTCTGTTTTGTCTTTTAATAATTTAAGGGCACCTCCAGCAACCAAAACAAATATATTTGTCATCGCGCACATGAAGCCTTTAGGCATGAACTCTGAAGAGGCACATTAGTGTCAATGCATCTGGTATACTGTCACTTTCCAGTTTAGCTTAACTCTTGCATCTCCTTTTTTCCTAACACTTGTGTCTGAAAAGATGTTGGCTGCTGCTGCTTTTCATCAGAAAAAAAATTATTGTATATATTAAAAATATACATTGATGCAGAAATCTCTTGGTAAAATTTAATAGTTATTGAATTGTTCTGGTTATACAGAGAAGATCAGGTTCAACAGTTATAATGGATGCACTTGATCTAAGGCCTGTGAAATAACAGTACCCTTTCACTCCTCAGAAGTCTGCTTGCATGTGGATAGGATGGTTTCATTTACTACTGTCCTGGTTTCAGCCAGGATAGAGCTGGTTTTCTTCACAGAAGCCAGTGTGAGGCTGTGTTTTGGATTTGGGATGAGGAACTGTTGATAATGTGCTGATGTTTTGGGTTGTGGCTGAGCCGTCAAGGACAGTCCAGCTTCTTGTGCTGGGCTGCCAGCGAGCAGGCTGGGGGTGCACGGGGAGCTGGGAGGGGACACAGCCGGGACAGCTGACCCAGACTGGCCAAAGAGATATTCCCTACCATACGACGTCATGCCCAGTACATAAACTGGAGTTGGCCGGGGGGGCGGAAATCGCTGCTCGGGGACGGGCTGGGGTGGTGAGCAATTGCTGTATTGGGCCTCACTTGTTCTTGTACATTCCTTTGTTGGTATTATCATTGTTGTTCCCTTCTTTCTTTCTGTCCTATTAAACCGTGTTTATCTCAACCCACGAGGTTTTTTCCTAATTCTCTCCCCCGTCCCGCTGTGGGAGGGAGAGTGAGCGAGCGGCTGCGTGGTGTTTAGTTGCCGGCTGGGGCTAAACCACGACAACTATAAAGAAAAAAATGATACAGATGTACCACACAATATACCCTTGAAGGAATTTTCTCAGATTAAGTGAAAGTAATACGTGAAGGATTAGAGCAGCAGCCGTGTTGTAGACAACGGGACTGCAAGCTTTAAGCTGAAAGGAGTGAAAAGATACGGCAATGCATAAGTATCCTTGTGTCCGATATCTCTTCAGAAGTTGTATTTCATGGTGGAATTATATTATGGGGATCAGTCTGGGGCAATGTTTCTTTTGCATCGTTACATCCAGCAGCCCACTCTAGTTCATGAAGCAAGTCAAATGAGCAGTAAACTTGAAAAATTACTGCTCTGCATGTTAGTAAACAGTCTTGAAACGGTGGATTACTGAGGATTCATAAACCCATTTTTACAGATGGGAAAATAAAGGCAGAGCACCTGGGACTAGGTCATATGGTGAGTCATTGCTCAAGGCAGACTGAGATGTCAGTGCTTTTGGGTCTAGGAGCCTTGCTTTGACTCATGAACCAAACCCTTCCAGCAAGAAGTACAACGTTAATGTCTGTCTTGGTTTTAGCCAGGATAGAGTTTATTTTCTTCATAGACGCTAGGATGAGGCTATGTTTTGGATTTAGGATAAGAAAATGTGGATAACTACCTGATGTTTTGAGTTGTTGCTAAGTAGTCAAGGACTGTGCAGCTTCTCGTGCCGGGCTGCCAGAAGTGAAGGTGCATGGGAAGCTGGGAGGGGACACAGCCAGGACAGCTGACCCAGGCTGGCCAAAGGGACATTCCATACCATATGACATGATGCTCTGTATATAAAGCTGGGATGAAGAAGAAGGAAGGGGTGGAGGGACGTTCGGAGTGATGGCGTCTGTCTTCCCAAGAAACCATTACACGTGATGCAGCCCTGCTTCCCTGGAGATGGCTGAACCCCTGCCTGCCCGTGGGGAGTGGGGAATGGATTCCTTGTTTTGCTTTGCTTGCGTGCGCAGCTTTTGCTTTACCTATTAAACTGTCTTTATCTCAACCCATGAGTTTTCTCACTTTTACTCTTCCGATTCTCCCCCGTCCCACCGTGGGGGAGTGAGCGAGCGGCTGCGTGGGGCTCAGTTGCCAGCTGGGGCTAAACCACGACAATGTCTGAAGCATGGGGTGAGTTTGCCATCGCACATCAGCAAAACGCAGGATAACCAGGGTAAAATCAGCACAAGTTGCACTCCCAGAAGCCACGAGATGCTGAACTGCAACTGCAGTCTTATGACAATCTTCAAGGGTCAGACAGCCCGTCTGCCTTGGAACATCAGGGACACCCCTGCTAGCCTGCCCTAAAGTGGGTACCCCAGAGGGAACAGCACATCAGCATCCACAAGAAGCCACAGGCTGATCTGCAGGGGAAAAAATCACACCAAGCATATGCTTGTTTTCATCCAATAGACATTTGTGAGCAAATTCAACACAGTGCAGTCCTGGAGGTGGAACGTGCCTAGGAGGCCTGATTTTGCTGCCTTTAGCCCTAGTTTCAGTAGTCGGTTCCCTTGGCTTCAGTGGAATCAGCCATTATTTACCTTACTGTGAAAGCAGAAGCAACACAGAGGAGGATTTCAGTTTCCCTCTGGGGCTCTTTCTTGGACACAGAAAGCCAGGCAGAATTATCAATCTCTTCTCCCAAAAGCTCTCTTCTCAGGGCTGGAAATCCTGAGATGCTGAAGGTCAGGAAGTTTAAGGTACGTTGGCAGAACTCTACATCTCCAGCTTGCATTATTCTGGGTGCCGGCCAATGCTATCAGTCTCTTGCCAAAAAGGAATAGCTATTATAGCATTGATTTTCTGCCACAAAAAAAAAAAAAAACAGGGAGAGTGACTTCTAGTTAAATGCAACAGTAGAATGTGCTCCAGACTTTTACTGCAAAAAGGGCTGTGTCTTGATCTGTAATGGCTGAGACCGGCACTAAAGCCCTTTCAACACCAGTTCCTCACTCAGGAGTTAGAAAGAGCCAGTAGAAACAGCCAGTATGCAAAGAGCAGATTTTAGCTGTTGTTACAGATTGATCCCAAATACCAGGGGTTCATAGTGACAGCAAAAATGGTTAGAAAGCCAATAAATTGTCTTGGAATCCTAAAATTCAATGGTGGATTCGGGTCTGTAGACTGAACCATCATAGATGGATAGGGCTGCACCACAGCATGATTATTTTTCAGTGTGTCTCTCTGTGGAGAAGAATTTTATCTGCTTATTAACAAAAATAAGTCCAGTCCGTGCTGCCCCAAACAAACAAAACCAATAGTGACAGGAAACACCAGTCATTAGGTAATTCCTAAGCTTTGTTGATTATCCAGATCACTTTGCCTCTGAGACTATATTTTTTACTGGATTTCTGGTACTCCCACTCTGGTTTGGGTAAGAAAGTATATAATCCATGTTTTTCTTTTGGCATGTCTTTTTTTCCAGGGCTTGGCCAGAGCACAAAGGAAGGAAAAGTAAGAAAGAGATGGAGAGAGAGAGAGAGAGCGCGAGACTTGTCTGTACAACAGAGGAGAGAGCTAACCTGTTCTGAACCTTAATAATCATCTACTTCAATTCAGTTTGAGCCATTGAGGACGTGAAGGGTCATGTTTTATTCTTATTTCCACAGATTCAAAGAAGTCAGAGATAGCTTAAGCTCGCATACTCCAAGCTGAAAATGAACCTGAATTCATTGTATCTGAAAGCAGCCTAATCCATTTTAAAAAAAAAAAAAAGAAAGAGACAGTTGATTTCAAAATTCACAATGATTTTTGCTGCTTGTGGTTTGCAAATAATGTTAGATGTGTGCCACAGAACAGGGAAAACATGAACACAGACAGCACTTAAATTCCCATCAGTCTGTTTAGGAGGGTGCTTCTGGGTGGCAGCAGAGGGGAGTTTAGCCTCTGTGGCCTGGCCAGTCCACGCCAGCAGCTGTCAAGGTACCACCTGCGATGATTTTATTTTCAGTTTCAATAGAATACACAT
Organism: Phaethon aethereus; assembly: GCF_964289735.1. Classification (NCBI taxonomy): domain Eukaryota; kingdom Metazoa; phylum Chordata; class Aves; order Phaethontiformes; family Phaethontidae; genus Phaethon; species Phaethon aethereus. The sequence goes on along the minus strand of NC_138582.1, from coordinate 5,557,827 downwards.
TTCCCCTCAAAGACTGAAACTAGTTAAATATTTCTTGCCGATCCTGTTGCTGCTGCTGCAGGTTTCCAGCATTACTGACCAGGGCTAGCTGAGGACCAGTGACCAGGTATCCATGCATTAAATCCTGTCTAGATGGACCAAGGTGCAGGTGCTGAGTCCTTCCTAACAGAGCAGTTAGAGCGTGCTGCCAAACATCAGCATCACCCCAGCCTTTCCCAGTACATACACTTCTTCCTAAAGCCATCGCAGTGGACACACTCTGGATCCCAATGATTTATAGAGATAATACAAGTAGAAGACTTGGCAAAGTCTTCCAAGAGCAAATGCTGTCTAATACAGCATCTCTGTAGAGTCGCTTTGTCCAGCGCAAATGAAGTAACCCTCTTAATTGCTGTCATTGTGCTTAAATTGATCTACCCAGATACTCAAGACAAGCTCTGTTTCCCAGTTCCTTTTCTCCTCCAAATGAAATTCAGTTGTGATTCCACTTGCTGCAATGCAGAGTATTTTCATACAGATATGGTTCCCACAGTCTCCCCGGTGGTACCAGCGCTTGCACTGGAAGATGAATTCAGGTACCCAGGTGGAGGCTAACCCTTGTGAACAACTATCTGCAACTAAAGATACACCTTCAAACCTTTTCATGCATGTAATCTCAAATGCATTCATCCTTTCCAGAGAGCTTGACAGAGGATGGGAGCAGTCGGTACCCCCAACCCAGCATCCCCACATACCTGGGCTCTCAGTCCCATGAATGCACCAGTGTTGGTGGGTGAGATGCAGAGCCAGTAACTCCCCTTTGTGAGACAGAAATGGGGTGAGGCTGAGATCATCACCCAGCTCAGTGCAGAGGCCTCACATCTCTGTCATCCATAGGAAATGTGTTTCTCAGCCCCAGCTACAAAGGTTGACTCCTGAGCTCAGCCTGTATGTATGACTCATGCTCTTAGCTTTTAATTCAGCCCCAGGTGTGCTAACCACTGGCCATCATCACCAATACATGTGAAAGGGCTATATTAATCTGGTTACAACATACGAAGGTAGAACGGAGTCATTTCTCAGTAATGAATCACAGTCATGGAGATTTGGACATGGAGATTGGAAAGGAAATCAAAATCAGGTTTCCTGTATGGCTCATTCTCCAGCCCAGCATAGACTCAGATCGGGGAGAGATTTCTTTTTGTTCATTAAAAATGGGGGCAGACCAAACACCCCTTCCTGTCAACTGTGCCCCGGCTTGGATGGTGGTGATCACACGATGACATTCAAGATTGTGATGGAAGCTCCCCAGCTGCTGTTCTGCAGTGCCTGTAGCACTGGTGTGTCTTTTGTCACACACATAAAGCACATGCTACTGACTTCAGAAGTATTTAGGCACAAATCTAAGGACTTTGGTGAACTAAAGGCTCATTACCTTGCTGAGGTGCTGGAGCGTGTCCAGAGAAGGGCAACGAAGCTGGTGAGGGGTCTGGAGCACAAGTCTTATGGGGAGCGGCTGAGGGAACTGGGGTTGTTCACTCTGGAGAAGAGGAGGCTGAGGGGAGACCTTATCGCTCTCTACAACTACCTGAAAGGGGGTTGTGGCGACAAGGGTGTTGGTCTCTTCTCCCAAGTAATCAGCGATAAGAAATGGCCTCAAGTTACACCAGGGGAGGTTTAAATTGGATATTAGAAAAAATTTCTTCACTGAGAGGGTGGTGAAGCATTGGAACAGGCTGCCCAGGGAGATGGTGGAGTCTCTGGAAGTGTTCAAAAAACGTGTGGATGTGGTGCTTCAGGACATGTTTTAGGGATCATAGTGGCGCTGGATTAATGGTTGGACTTGATGATCTTGAAGGTCCTTTCCAACCTAGTGATTCTGTGATTCTGTGATTACAAAACATGCAACCCTGAGAAGGAAGCTGACATCCTAAAATAAACAGCATGAGTCCAGCCTGGCCATCATAGAGAGGCCAGCCTGGCCATCACCATCTGGTCTGGTGCAGGAGGAATAAGGACAAAGCTGAGCAGCTAGTTACCTTTATAAGAACATAACAATTTATTGCTTTTTCTAGACCTCTGAATAATGAGCAACACAGTAATCTTATTAAAAAGGACTTTAAGGGCATGACCAGCTGCCTTCAGTGTCAAGCATGACAGCCCTTGGAAGTGCTTAGTCACACTTTAACTCCTGTTATTATTTTCCAAGCCTGTATTTAAGTCAGACAGAAATGTGGCTTTTCATCAGCCAGCGTTATACACCAGCACGTTTAACCATAACCATCCCGCAATAGCAGAAGGGCAAGTATTGCATCTTCTTTCATAAACACAAAAGACACAGGCTGTCAAAATTGTGTCAAGTTTTAACGTTATTGTTGTCTTCAAAACATCTATTTCCAGGGCCAGCTTTTGCACTGGTGTCCCTCTGATACATTAGGTGGACAACCATCCTGAAAAGATTGCCTTTACTAACTACCACAGGACTCTGGAGCTGCAGTGACCAAGAAAGCAGCAAGATCTCTGTAAACACGGAGTAAACACAGGCTGAAGGCACAAAAGAAAGAGGAGAGAGAAACTCTTGAACATGCCACTGAAGGGTGACAATCTCTTTTCTAGATAGTGTCATCCAGTCCTAGCCAAGGGCTATTCTTTTGATCTTACAAGGCTGAAAATGTAAGAATGAAGCCAACAGATCTGGGAAATTACCTCTCCTAGGAAGGGAGAAGAAGGTGTTACATTAACACACCCAAAATGAAGGGGTAGGTATAAGAAGGGCTCCTATTATGTGCGTAAGTAACAGGCAAAATTTTGGTGTCACTGTAAATCCCCTCTACTCTGAAGGTTTTTGTTGCTCTAGCAACTAAAGGGAGGGAGAGGGAAAAAAGAGAATGGGGAATGAAGGGAAGAGGGGAAAAGAGATAGCCTAATTGATCTGAAAGTCCAGAAAATCAGAAAGGGGGAAAAGTAAACTGGAAGAACTACTGAAAATTTTTTTGGGAAAAAAAAAATATATATACACATATATAAAAAAACACAGCAGCAATTTCTCAAAAATATAAAAAATAATAGCTTCCAAATTAGTATTTTCACAGCTGCAGGCCACAGAGTTTATTGCTTGCAGTATGAAACCTAATGATGTGATGAAAAAATCTGGAATCTCTTCCACCCAGCTTTAGACAGACTGGCAGCCCTAGAGATCAATGTCCATTATTAACTTGCTGACTTCATGCACAGCAAGGCAGAGCATGAACTTCTCTGGTTCTCTTCAAATTTGCCTTAATTGGATCACCTACAGGATGAGAGGGTAATTTAGCATGGAGGTCCAGCCACATCTTCATCGCGCCCCTGAGCCTAGAACAAAGGCTCTGGTTAGGAGCACGTGGACATCTAAGCAGTGAGATGCCCTGAGCCTAACTGTCTATGTCTTGAAACCCTCTGATCACACAGGAGAAGGCAACTGATCCAATCACTGTAGAGCTGAACTGTCTCCAAGATTGTGGCTTGAAAGTGAAATCCCCATGTCAGACTCTTTTCTAAAGGATCCTAACGAGACATCAAAGGGAAGGGACCATGTGGGCCACACTTCTGCCTCCAAACCATTCTCCTTAGGGATTTAATCTAACCCTACTGAAAGCGAGGGGAGTTTTCCATAATTTCAGTTGGCGTAGTATCAAATCTATGTGGTTCAGAGATGGGGTGGGATCACAGACCACAGGTGATGCATTTCTCCCCTTGGTCACCACTCAGAAACCTTGTCCTCTACACAGACACATCCTCCACCAAAGTCTCCTGCTGGAGAAAATTAACAAAGGCCTTGGTTTTCTTAACAAATTGGACTTTAAAAAGGATTTAAGCCATCATATGAAATTTCACAGGATTCAGTTTATTAAAGTAACTAGAAGAGCTATGAAGAGTTTAAACCATCCTTTAGAGGGGATGAGACTTTATGGTTTAGAAGCTCTTAGCTCAAAGGAGGAAAGAAGCAGCTCTGTCACCTCAGCAGTGAGGGAGCCAGGGGCACTTTTATCCTTTAGCTGCAACGCCTCTTCCCTTGGTTTTTGGTCTCCAGCTGCCCAAACAGATCTGCCAGCAGAAGTCTCCTGCAAGCCCCAGCTTTGCCTGGGTGGCCCCTGTGCATCAATCAGTCCCTGCAGACCCTCTGCTCCCGTCGCCGGCAGTGACTTCTTTGAACCTATTGAGCCTGGTGTCGGAGTAATGAGGCAGGAGTTGTCCGTGCTGCTGCCGACTCCGTTATCTCGTGCAATATCAGGAGTGAAAAAATGGCTGCTGGGTTTTTTAACGGTCTGGCAGAAGCCTTGCCGATAACAATTCTTTACTTGGGTTTGCTGGAAATTACAGCCATTCCCTCTGTTCAGCTCCATTTCTCAGCCCCTTGCCATTCTGCGGGAAATAGGTTTGAAACAGCTTCTCTGGTTTTGGGAAAAAGAATAATGAAGAAAAAAAAAAAGCAAATTTGTCAGTGTTGAACGTGCCTTTCTCTCACTTAAGCAGCAATAAATGAGACTCTCTGGTTTCTTATCTCTCACCTTCCTGTGTTAATATTTAGGAGTCAGTACTAGCAAGACTGTCTCTGGTTCTCCGTTATGCCTTTGGATTTATTTTACTGATCCCAGCACACTTCTGGATCCCTGACAGCAACTAACTTACAGACATCAGCGTCCTGTGACACAGGGTGGTCTCAAAGAGATGAGCAGCTGAAATCCTGCTTCTGTCACCTTTCCACTGAGCCCAAGGCAGCACAGTGTCGGCAAGTCCCGTTCCCCACGGCACCTTGCCCAGGTCTCATGCTGGGCCACGTGATGCTCCAGAAGCCTCTTGATCTCACGCAAGATGCAATAATTGCCTAAAATCCCCTGCTGTAGCTGAGCCTGTGCTGGGCTTCTTCCTAGCTGCAAGAGTTTTTTGTGCCACTGTTAGCAGCTTTTTTTCCAATGCTCTTTGGAAAAAAAAAAATAAAGAGACCCTGGCTATGAACTACTGGTTTGTTTAGTGCAGAACCAGTCTCAACTGAAGCCCGTGTGAAGCCGTTCAGGTGCTGGAGACTCAGCTGGCTGGAATCTGTGCTCTTCCTTTGACTTGAGTGGAACATGCCGTGTTACACCAAGTGCAGCTCTGCTTTTGGGTGTTTAATACATTTCTCCTCCAGACGTTGCGCTGGCTCTCTCCTGAGAGGAGATTTTTCTTGCAAGATGTCCCTTAACTTTGCGCTTCGGGGAGAAATAATCTCTGCCCTCTATTATTTTAATGACATCCAAAACAGTTGTAGGCATCTTCCACCACAAATGGAAAAAGCTGGGCTCTCTTTCACACACCTTAAAAGCTTCGGACACGCGGTAAAGAAAACTGTCAGGTACAGCTATTTCCACAGGCAGTGAATCAGGGTGGTGGCCCGGCCGTTTGGTGAGGGCAGGGATCCGAGGGGGAGGGATGGCCAAACTCAAACCTGGTGCCTGTGTTGTGGGTTTAAGTGGTGTGAAGAACAGTGCTGCTTTAGACCTGGCAGAGAGAAGACAAAAAGTCCTGCATCATCCATCTCTGCCAACAGTTCAGCATGAGATGCTCAGAAGCAGGAATGAACCAGAAGGAGAAGTCTGGGCATGGGGAGCCTATAAAACACCCACCTAGAAACATTAATGGCGTCCATTGGATCAAGGGGAGTCACTGATTGGACGTGATGTGAGAAGAGGATGAATTTCTGTACAGCTCCAGTGAAAAATGGAAAATGGATAAGGACAAAATACATGGTGGTGGGATGGCCAGGAAAGGCAGCAGAGGGCTGCAAGAACAGTGTCTTGGGGAAGGCCTGGAGGCAAGGAATATGGGGGACATAAAAGAAGAGGGAGAGAGAAGCTCGGAGAGAAGCATTGCATTGCAGAGGTCCTTAGCTAATGCTGTGTGCCTGCCACAGTGGGAAGAAGCTTGCAACGGTGGCAAGTGGTGGAAGGTAGGAATGGGACCCCAGAAGAGGGCAAGGGAGAGGTGGGGAGGGAGGGATCTGGCACAGAAAGCAGAGACGGAGACATTTGTTAGCAAGAAAATCTCAGCCAACGCTGAGGAAGCAAAGAGGAACCGCTTCCAGGAGAAACATAGTCTAGAAAACGACAAAAAAACTGCCTCTGAATCAAATAGCTTTCAGAGAGACTGTGAATGACAGGACTCAACGAAACGTTGATATTTGTATGAGTAAGCTCACCTCGTTTGAAGCTCCCAGGCTAAAACATCAGCTACTTTCAAGGCCTGTCAAATCCTCTCTGCTGTCCTCCAGCTAGCAGGCTGAACATTTGAATGTCACCTCAGCCTATGCAAAGCCAGAAAGTGCCAAAGACTGTTCACTGTCTGTGGACGTCTGAACATTAACTGTCTTTTAAGCTCGACAGAGTCAGTCTCTCTAATTTTAAAACTAGTTGTCACACAGTAGAGGAAAGTTGTGAACTCTTTGCCACATCTTTTATTCTTTCTTCCTGAGCTGCTTCCTCAGACAAGGACAGACACCTCATGGGTGAAGTGTCCCATCAACTTCCAGGCATTATGTCCTGGACCCCAGTTCTTTACTTGAGGGTTAAACTCAAACCATTACTAGGCAAACTGAATCCAACATGCACATGTTACCAGACAAATTAGATTTGCTTTCATTCAGTTAATTAGGATAAGCTTCTATTCTCACATCAACTGTTTTGCATTCACATGCAGGCATGGTCTCCTCTTCTGCTTCCTGCAATTGCCAGCGTAAGGCCCGCAGAGTCCCAGACATGCACCCCATGGCTCTTCTGTGCCTGACTCAGACCCACCTCCTGGTTCTCACAAGGCTCTTTCTAGACTTGGTTATCTAACACCTGCTGGAGAGGGAATCTCTGTTGTGATTGCCACATCTCAGCCTTAAAAAACAAAACAAAACAAAGAAAAATAAAGAAAAAAAGAAGAAAAGACAAAAAAAGAAAAAAAAGGGAAAAAAGGAAAAAAATTAAAAGGGAGGAAAGACAAAGTTGCTGAAGAAGAAAACATCTTTCTTTTATCACCTTGTGCCAAACAAGCAGATAGCTTTGACCCTCTTGTAGGCCGGCACAGATTAGCTCAGGAAATCAGAAACAAGCAGCGGACTAGCGAACATCCATCCCAGGACTTGGTGGTGCTGCGGTTGCTCGCTAAACAAAAAAGAATGCTTGTTCCGTGCTCTTTTACCCCCATCTCGATACCAGGGACAGATATTCGTCTTTCAATTTGCTTCTTCATATGCTAATGCAAAGACCCATATAAACATTATAATTTTATTATTACTATCCAACGGTTCCTGTTTGCTGGATCCCAAGGCAGGCACAAAAAGTGCTTGTTCAAAGAGGGGAGCTCAGCTGAGAATGAACACCTTTCTTTTTCAAATTTTAAACATGATATCAAATCTCCTTTTTCTCCCCCTTTTCCCCTACATGTTCTGTAGACCTGAAGAACAATGTTATTTCTTTTAGTTGTGCAAAGGTCTGCAGAATAAGGCCATATTCCCTCATCTACCCTCATCAACTTAGCCCAGTTCTTTTGAGATAGATGCAAACACACATGAGCCTAAAGCGCTGAAAAAGCTGAATCTTAATCAGAGATATTTGGTTATACCAAGGTCCCAAGAACATCCTTACCTAGCGGCAACCTTTGTCTTTCAACTCCTCTTCCATGTGTTTTCCTTTGAATCTGTTAAGTCCATGCAGCTTCTTAATCAAATCACCAAAAATGTGTTGAACAAAATAATCAGCTTGTGATTACATTTTAAGGGATAAATAGCACATGACCAGCATTAATCACTCAGTACACCCCGGGTGGGTGGCTGATTCCCAAGGACTTTCAATAAAATCTAGAAGTGCTATATTTTCCCTTGAATGTGGTAGCCTTCAACCGAAACAAATGGAATCCTTTTCTTAGGTCTAATTTGTTAACACTGTAGACCTCAGAATAGAATTGACAATGCTACTAATAAAAACATTTTAAAGTTATTATCTTCACTGAAGTCCTATAGGATTTTATTAGAGCTAATGCAATTCCCCCAGACTCTAATGATAAAAATGCACTTTTCAAATCATCTTACAGGCCTATGATTGCCATTACTGTACTTACTGGTTTCCTTATATATCAAAATATATCAGGGAGGAGAAAGAGATTGTTTTAGCTGTTACGTTTCCCACAAAACATTGTATTAACTGTGCTCTAGCATACCTCTAGGATAGCTGGTTTTAAATCTGGGGCAACAAAAGCACAAAAGGTCAGGGGTTGGGTTATTGCAAACTAGTTGGTGATCAATCCTGGCTGAAGGCACGACTTTTTAGTTTACATACTACACAAAATCCCAGTTCCCATTGTATTTTGTTGTGTTATGCTTATTGCTTGTCCCATTATGCAATGTAGTTTTAAGAAGTGCACCCTACAGATTGTGGCTGATTTACTAATATTCTCATCAAGCCAAAATGTTCAGCTCTTGCAGTGCAGTGGGTGGAGGGGGGATATAATCTTTAAAAATAGATCCTCAACTCTTTTCTTAGATTGCAAAAAAAATCTTAAAAAAAAAAAAAAAATCTAAGCTACCACACACTCCCCCATTCGTCTGAAAGTGATTTGTTGTCAAGAATAGAAGTTTGGTTTCCAAGGTACAGTGAAAGAGCATAGAGACGGCCTGAGGTATGGGATAAATATGTCATATTTCTCCGTTATACAAGATGCTGTAGCTAAGGGAAGATGCAGAGCGGGTACCAGGATGAAGCCGCTTGCCAAAACCACCTGAGAGCATTTTGTAGGTAGTGCCTTGTGTTTGAAAGTGAAGTACAGGTGTGACTCGCCCTGCCGAGACACGCGTGCCAGCCTCTCTGCAGCGTGTGGACGAGACACTGCGAGGCTAAGAAATCCTCTACCGCTTGCTCAGACAAAAATACATGTGCCATCTGCCCCTTGCCCCCTTCCTCCAGCTTTCATGGAGGAACCCAGCGGCGCTTGCGTTGCTCATGGATCTTTCGATGGACCCAAAGCCTGCAGGAGTTTCTGGTACTGCTGGTGCTTTTGCTGCGAAAATTAGTGTTCAGAGAGATGCAGTCCTGCAAGGTCCTTTCAGGGGCTGTTGCCTCCCAGTTCCTGCAGAAATGCAGCCAAAGCTGCCAAACGTACCAAGGGACAGCCCTTGGCAGGGAGGGCTACCACGCGCACCCAGGGCTATGGGAGGGACGGTGAAAAGTTGAATGTAGGTGACTGAAACTCAGAGCCTTGGGGTGGCTGTGCCCTATGGAGCCCCTTGCAAGAGAAGGTGGATTTAATTCCAGTTTGCAGAGATCAAACCTGATGGCTCTAAGGCTCCTGCCGAGCCTGTGGCAAAGTATTAGAAGTTATGAGAGAAGGGTGTGGATGAGCAGCCATTTCCCATACTGATATGCTTTGTGGGGGTCACAGCCCATGATGGGATGGGTTTGATGAAGACAGAAGCCTTCTCAGAGCTATTTTCTATTGCGATACCTGTTTTCCTGCTCAACCTGCAGACCAGAGACTCTCACACGGATGATAACCCACTATTCAGGTGCTGGGATTAGGCCCACCAGGCCTCCCTGTTGCACCTTGGTCGTCTTTGCTGTTTGTCCATACAAGGTCCTCCTCTTTGCTCCTGTGGGCCCAGAGGGTCCTGGTACCCAACTGCAAAGGGGACATCGTCACTCCAGATGGCAGGTGGAGCTAAACCAGATTGTGAATGAGCCAGAAAGGAGATGTAAGAAAAGGACACAAGTGCTGGAGAGGAGATAACAGTGTCCTTCAGGCTGCCATGACCAGAGTAGTCCTGGGAGGGATCCAGCATGTAAAACAAAGCCCAGATTGACTGTGTTGATCATTATTTCATGCAGCATGAAGAGGTTCAGTTTGCAACCCAGATTTCTTTGCCAAGTCCTTTCTCCAGACACTGGTTTTAGCATAAAATAATTTCTTCGTCTATCAATCAATCAGCTTCACTGATGTTGAACCCTTACCCTTACTGGGATATTGCTGTCAAACTGATACACAACAGTACATAATGGCCATTTCATTTCATCTCAAATTTCCATCTTCAGGAAGAAGAGATTTCAGCTCTCCCTTGTCCAGGGAAGCCCTTTATCCCACATTTCCCATGCCACAGCCCATGTGAGCTTCTGCGCAAGCTAGTAATGATGTGAAGGCCAGCCAAGGGCAAGGAGATGTCCAGGATACACCACAGAGAAAGTACCCAGAAGGCACTCGTATATACATATTTCCTTCCCCTGTGATAACCACAAGTACCTTTGCATTCCTATTTTAGCCCATAAAAACCCCCAGCCATGGATCCTTTGCTTTTTTGCAGGTGAGCCCAGCTGGAAACATCTACAACCTTCTGTGGTGGGGTGGGGAAAGACACCATCTCTCTGTGTACCTGCTTCTAGTGTGCCCACACAGGCTGTGGGAGTAGCAAGGACGAATAGGATTGAAAGAAAACAAGACCCAGACACATCCTTATGTGAATAGCCTACAGTGTACCCAAAGCTTTTTGCAGGTTATTTTGAATTACAAAGTGTAGGTCAATGAAGAAAAAAAAAAAAAAAGATAAACATAAGACACCAAACTGACTTTCTGTGCCTCCACCTAAAACCGTAGCCAGAAGTCCCCCAGCTCAGCGAAGTCCTAGCCAGAGAGGGCCTAACCCAGTCACTTCCCTGTTGGACTGGGACATCCATCCCACAAGTCCAGAGCATCTCCTGCCCCAACATCCAACTCCTGGTCCTGCCAGAGGCTCAGCACTGGCACAGGGAGGCACACAAGCTCCTCACAGGGCCATTTTGGGGAGCAGGGCCAGGGCAGCCCTCACGCAGCACCTTTGGGAAGGCAGGTATAACCCGTTCCTGGGTGCACGCCATAGCCCCTGTTACACCCGGGGCTTCCTCACCCTCCAGCCACACAAATCAGCTTTGTCTTGCATAGGATTCAGCTTCCAGAGAAAAGCCGCTGGAGGCCCGTCGCCTGGGGTTTCGGGCTTAGGCTGCCTGCTAGGTCTTTCGCGAGCAGCTTAAGGCAAGCTCCCTACATCCCACAAAGGCCCACATTACTCCATAGCCCACGCAGGTGCTGTTTTATTTGCTCCTCCTTCCCCACCTCTCTCTCTGGCTCCTCGTTTCAAATTATTTTGCCATATCCTCCCCATTTGTCCCCCTCCTGTTACCGTTACTGTGGGTCTTGCCACCTGACGGTCACCCATGCTCAGAGCAGAAAGGGCATGGGAAGCCTCAACCGCAAGGTGAGGGGATACGTTAAGCAATGCAGCTATGGGACATTTATCCCTAAACCCCACAACTGTCCCAAAAGATCACCACGCTGTTACACCGCATTGCCTACAGAGCAGGATGCTACCGTCGGTCCCCCATTGAAGCTGAGCTGGAAACGTGTATGATTCACAGCACTGATAGCATCTAACAGTTGGGTTATTTTCCTTTAATAAACCTTTCCTGAACTGAACTATTTTTCCTTTCTGTGTCCCCACCCCTCATCCTGCTTCCGCAAATAAAGGCATTTCCTACTGCTGCCACGGGAACACTCCATCACTGCACCGAAATTTCCTACAGCCTTCCTGGCGTTTGTCCTCTGAAATGCCTGAATATGTGTGAAGGCTTCCATAGAGCTGAATTGCTCACAGAAAAACCAGGAGCAGAGCTCGGAAAGCTGTTGTAAAGTCAACCAACACGTGGTTGGGTTGGCTTTTCTCCTTGCTGACTGCCAGCACTGAGTGTAACCTCTGCGGGGTGGAGGGTGGGGAGTGGAGGAGGAGAGGGGGGCAACGTTGTGTTGAAGCAATGGTCTCTTGCCCCTCGCTCAGAAATCACCAGTTGCATAAACTATGGGCTTTTGTTTGAAATCCCTGATTTCTTTGGCATGTTTATTGATTTGTGCAGCTAATGTGCTGGGTAGGTTGAATAGTTTATTAACTTTCAGGAGAGTTTCCTTGCATCCTGATTATATAATTTAGGGTTTTGTCACAGAACTATACTAGGACTGAGTGTTAAATCATCTGTTTTCTTTTTGCCTTTTTTTTTTTTCCTACTAGATATGAACACGGGTTGTTCCTGGGTGGAGGAACATTATTGCTGCAAGCCTGGGCTGCGCTTGCCACCTCACCCGCAACATGGGGAAAAGCGGCAGCTCTGGTGACGTGGTGGGTGCCGCCGCTTGTGTTTCGCTCGCTGGAAAGGTCCCACCCAAGGCACGTTTGTATGCAGCGACTGTGGGTCCCTGCTGTAAAGAGGTGAGGGGGTAGCGGGTGACGCGGGGTCTTTCAGGGGCACCGTCGAAGGGCTGCGGGACCTGGCTGGAGGCACCACTGCAGACGGGATTTCAGGCTGTGCTGAACGGCTCCTGGGGGCAGCTGCAGTGCTGCACTTCAGCCGGATTTTTTTTTTTTAATTTGATTTGACTTTTTCTTGCCCGTAAAAGATTGCTGCAAACACTGAGCTTTTAAATTAAAGGGAGTTAATGAAAGTGTACCTGTGATAACTATTACCGGATCCCTTGTACATTCAACAGTCGCATTAAGATGATTTCTTATTATCTCTAAATCCATTCCAGAGGCATGTTCTCGCTGTTACAGCCCTCCTGTGCACCATCGCAAGTGCGGGTTTTACTGCCCAGCATGGCAGATAAAAAAAGGCCAACTATTGCTACGGCCCTGACTTGGTTTTTTTATTTTTTTTCCAAGACGCATGAGCTGGGGCTTACCAGGAACCCTGCTCAACATTTCCCTTGGATAAAGCATGTTCGTGTATCCACATCCCCTGGGCATTCTTAATGCAAATGGAGACTTCACCTAAAACAAGAGGAGATCTTTCTTTTGTTATAAGAATAGCAATGCAGCTTTCGGCTGAGAGTGCGCTGCCTTGTACGAAATGGTATCAAACAAGATAAAAATGGAATATTGAGTTGGTGTAGCCAAGGCTGCTGCAACCACTTCAGTCCCCAGAGTCGATTAGGCAGAGTTTACTGCAAGGTAGACCATCCAAACTATATCTGGTGCATTGTCAGTCACAGGTAGCCCATGAAATATGCATTTTCATACAGCAGCCACTAAATTTCTGTTGAACCAGACATTCATCCCTGAGCTCTTCTGTCTGATACAGCTGGTGGATTTTGCAACTGTTTTGGCTTTGGCTTATTTATCACACACATCCAGTTACCAGCAACACAGTGGGTCACAAGCCAGAGGCCAGATCTGTGTCTCCCAGCTTCGCTTCGTCAGAGTGACAAACGAGTGGCTGCTAATTGTTCTTACCAGAGAGGAGGTGCTGAGGAGGCACAGAAAACCCTCTCCACTTCTCACTGCTACCGTTTGCTATGGAGGGGACAGCCCGGTCCAATTCATTGATCATTGCCAATTCCCACTGCGTGGGTTTGGGGGCAGGATATTTCTTTGATGAGAAGGTGGTCAAACACTGGAACAGGCTTCCTAGAGAGGTGGTCGATGCCCCAAGCCTGTCAGTGTTTAAGAGGCATTTGGACAATGCCCTTAACAACATGCTTTAACTTTTGGTCAGGCATGAAGTGGTCGGGCAGTTGGACTAGATGATCATTGTAGGTCCCTTCCAACTGAAATATTCTATTCTATTCTATTCTATTCTATTCTATTCTATTCTATTCTATTCTATTCTATTCTAATCTAATCTAATCTAATTCTGTTTTGATTTGATTTGATTTGATTTGATTTGATTTGATTTGATTTGATTTGATTTGATTTTGTTGGACCTGCAAGCACAAGGGAAGGGCACCTGGCTGGGCAATGTGCTCGCTTGCTGGAGCGACTGGGGTTGGTACACACTGCAGCTGTTAACTGCAGGGCTGGACGGCGTGTAGCTCCAGGTCCTCCCCTCTTAATGTGAATTATAGTATCACCAAGACAGAGGCTTGAAAACAATTAGGAGTCCTCTTTATACCTTCAGGTGGAAGTGAGAAGTAGAGCTGCTAAAGTGTTTCCTTCTGGGACTAAAAATAAACTTCAGGTCGAGGTAAGTGAGGCCGCGTCTACACGTGCGTGAGACGGTTGCCTCCTAGTCCTGGGCTCTGCAGGGTGGTCCAAGGGATGCTGTCCTCCTAGGCAGTCTCAGACTGTCCCCAGATCCCACCACCCGGACACCAGCAATATCCAGCATGCCCCGAATACGGCAGAGAGACCGAGACCATCACCACCACCGCTTCGGCGAATCGCCACGCGGCGGCAGATCTGGGGAGGGCCTGCGTCAGCCTGCAGTGGTAGGACCTGATGTGCCCTGTGGCATTTGGACGAGGCGCTGGGAGCCACATTGCCAGCGCCGAGCAGGGACACGTGGCTTTTAGCGAAGCTGAACTTCCTGCTGCACGGCAGCGCTTCACATTCAGTGTTTTACGTGTAGCACTGGGACTGCGTGTAAAGATGCTGTCACTAAGCAACAAAACAAGGATTTTGCAGGAGATAGCAAGGTGATACTAAATCCCCTTTCCTCCTCCCTCCTCTCCAACATGCCAAGGTCACCAGCAGCCAGACTCTTGCCCGTGTGTTGGTTGGGAGCTGGTGGGAGGACTGATAAATACGGGAGGAGAGGACAACAGTATCGTGGGCTAATTCAAACCAGATGTGTCGGGTCTGGAGGCAGAGCCCAGCCAGGCAGAGGTTGTATTCTCCTCCCGGCGCCTAACCTTGAAATAAGCCGGGCGGCAGAGCAGGGCAGAGGGTGGAGAAGCCTCGAGCAGGTGAAGGATGCACTTGAAAACAGAGAGGAGGGCTTCGTCTGTGGCATGGACCTCAGGACTCTTTCCGACCTCTCTGAACTTGGAAACCGAGTCGAATGGACAAAATGGTACCGTCTAGCTGCAGAAAAGCAACACGAAGAAGAAAGAGAGATTACAAAACAAATAACCCTTATGTCAGAAAAAATTCCCTGAGATTGAAAATCTGAAGAGGTGGAGGAAAAAAGAGGTTTGGAGCCAAGCCTTGCAAGGGAGCCTTGAGCAGCGACGGCCGTAAGCGAGGCTGATGCAGGGGCTTTTTTAGTTTGGAGTGCAGACGTCTGCCTGGTCTGTGATCTCCGCCCGGCGTCGTTGCTCTTTGCGTTGCCACCAAAGGAACCAGCTGATGTCCCCAGCGCAATGAGCAGAGGCAGGTTAAACCCCAATAACGATGATGGGTGGCACATTTCCGTTCGCGTCCTATATGTGCAAACAGATAGAGCATCACCTCCCAGCTGCCAAAACACTGCCGCCTTATCTCCGGTGCAGCAAGGGGTGCGGGGAAAAGAGAGAGGGAAAATATGACCGTGCTCGCTCGGTAACAGCTCAAAATGCCTCTCAGCCAAGGGTCTCATCAGAGCAGGTCTGCACAAAGCCAAGATAAAGCTGCAGCAGGTTTCCCCCTTCCCTGGACATTTTACGTCGGCGGTCCCCAGGAGACCTGTATTTCCCCATCATGTGGCTCCTCGCTGATGTGCCGCGTGATGTCCTGCTCGCCTGGAAGGTCACTGTGCACCTGGGCGGTGGTGTACACAGCGAAAGGAAAAATACTGGGGATAAGCCACAGTCCTGGTATTTGTAGCAGAGCAGGACTGAAGAGCCCGTGTACGAACCTGGCCCCCATGGAGCTGCACCCCGGCTGGGGAGGTGAAGGGTTTTGCTCTAGCCCACCTCCAAAGAAATGAGTCTCCTCACCTGCTCTCTCCATGCTCTTTGCATGGGTATCTCCCTGGGTCTTTTTACGCTTCTAAAAGCATTAGATAACTTCATCTGCATTTGATAGGACGCGGGAGGGGGATTTATCTCACCCAAATGCAGCGGTCTGGTAAGTGGATGCCTCCATCTGAACTAGCCACCTTGGCTTCTCTCTATAGCCACTTGCAAAAAATAGCCATTTTGAGTTGGAAATGTGACTTTTCTGATGCAGGGTGGATGTCTGCTTAAAGACGGCTGGATTCCTTCCCCACAGAGCCCCTTTCTCCCTGTGGATTTCCTGGAGAGCACAGATGACTGCCCTGTAAATCACAACAGCACATCGTGTGGCTCCTGCTCCTATTTAGTGCTTTTAAATAGAGAGGCTTGTGTTAATGACGTCACTGATCTCTCCTGTTGTTTCTCCCAGCAGGGCTCATGAGACCCCAAGCCCCCAGTACGGACTGAGCACAAGCTTTAAAGGACGTGATTTTATATTGAAACCAACAGCAGCTATACAAAAGGGGAAATCTGATATATTTACCCAATATGTGTATGGAAAATAATATCTCAAAGCATTTGCACAAAATTTGACTTTTGTACTAAATTTAAGTGCTCATTATCCAAGGGCTTTGTTCTGTCACCACATGGAAGTCGCTAATATCTATACAAAGTTCAAATAACAGGGCCAGGTCCCTGCAATGCCCTCCTCAAGAGACTTGTAAAGACACAGCCCTGGCCAGGACTTCAGCCAAGTGTCTTGTGTCTCAAGGAGTGTCTTGTGTCTCTTCCACGAATAAAAAGAATCTCGAGGGGCTCAGCTCTCCAAGGGAGTGAGAGGTGGGATGGGATGGGCAGGCTTTAAACCTTTACACCTTCCTCCAGGCTGTATTTTACATCGTGGATGCCATGGTAGGGAAGAAGAAACCTCTCACCAGGGCTACCTTGAGCTGGGGCTCTGCAACGGTGGCATCTTCTCTGGTGGCATCTTCCATGCACGCAAATGCCCACACAGCTGGCTGCAGGGTTTAGTTTAATGAATTAAATTCTCATTTCACAGCTCTTCTGCTCTGCTCTTTACTGACTTTACCATCACATTACCTTTGCTCTTGTGCTTCCTCCGGGGATCTGCAGACATCCAGCTGAGCAAAGCCGAAGGCTGGCAAGGTGACATCCTTCTGGGGTGACATCCTTTTGCATCCCTGGAGCCCATACACACAACCAACACAAAACATTTGCAGGCAGAGGAAAGCACATCCAAATGTCGCACTCGTTCCATGAACCCTTTTTAATTCTCAGAAGCCTGTGGCCTCTCTCAAGCCAGAGGTGAGGGAAAAAACAATCATTATTAAACTGGTGATTTAGAACTTTTTATTTAGGAGGGAAAAAAAAAGATGAAAGGGGAAATGTTCCCTGATTCACACTTCTTAAGGTCACACTTCATATTAAGGTTCCATTTATAAAGAACACATAAATGCTTAATACATGTTTAAGTGATTGATGAATCATTTATTGTATATTGCTATTGAACTGTTGGTCTCTAGAGCTGTGACTTAACCATCTATAATACCTGCAGCTGCCGTATATGAAGCCATCGATAGTGTTAGAACACAAAGTATTCATGTGCCTAACGTGCTGACTACATCTAACATTTATGAATGCTTTATAAACAATTTATAAATGAAATCTTAATATACAGTGTAGCTTATTTTTAATGTGGCAGTTACATAACCTTTTTGGCCTTGATTCATCTCAGTTGACTTCAGGCACCTTGTGGAGGTGCCTCTGGTTGTAGCCTGGTACTATTTCTCTCCGCATTGCTACCCTCCCTTTCTCCCACTGCTTTATTTGCCCCCGTGTTGCCCCAAAGAGCACTATAAATCTGTCTGTGGGGGATGCTGCAGCCTCACAGGCTTCAACAGTCTGTGCGGTGATCGAGCTGCACATCGATGACCCCCTCATACACGTGTACACACACTAAGGGAAAACGCTCCCCTGCCTTTTCTTTGCCCTTTTCAACCCAAACCCATTGCACGGGTCCAGCCTGGTGTGGCCACGTGAAGAAGTGAATCAGGCAAAGGGGTGGGGAGGGAATGGCGTCTGTGCTTTGGATCTGAGCTGTTTGTTGGGAAAGGAGGTGGTAGGCAGATGCCTAAACCGGACCATGGCATCGCTTCAGCCATGGGCCTGGACTGTTCTGTAAGCACACGGGCAGACTTTGGAAAGAAGAAGAGCTCTGTTTCTGACACAGATTGGTGATGACACCCTCATAGCCATTAACGAGACGCTCATTGTTAAACCATTTCAATAGCTGGCCTGATTTCTTTCTGGCAGTGTCTACATTGTTTTGTTCAAACTGAATATATGCCGAAAGGGGGCTGAAATTGCCCTCCTTCAGTCATATCAGAGTACACTGGGCTGTAACAAATTCTTCTCTTCAGAGGATCCAGCGCTACCTCGTCACAAAAATGGTGCTGTATTGTTAACATACGCCTTCCCTTCTGCCGAGTAATTTCTGAGCAGTTCCTGGGGAGTTTTCCTGTGGATGCGGAGATGGGGAGGCCGAGAGGACGTTGGCGCAGCCTTGTGCTGGTCCCAGCCCTTGGAAGAGCAATTGCAAGCAGGAGGTGGTTGAGTATTGTCTCACTTACTTAGTGTGCAGCTACTGGGCACGGCCTTTGGGTATAATGTGATTTCCCGAGCAAGTTTATACATATGATCTGTGCCTTCAAGCTTCATTGCTGTGGTTGGTATAGATATACACTGACCAATAATGGCCTGGAAGGATCTTTTGCACTCACAGGCTTGTATATATCTACCCCTCACCTACTAAAATGACAGTGACAGATTTTGGTGAGATGTCTTTTCCTTGCACCAGGGCTCCTGGGAGACAATGGTGATGGCCCGTGCAACGTAACAGGACAGGGGCCTCAATCTCAAATTTGCAGGTTCAGGTGCAGATTGTGTGTCTGGACATTAGCAAGTTCCCCAGGCAGATGTGTGACTGAATTACCTGTAATGAGTGGGTGTATTAATGTGCTTAACCTTAGATATCTTGCTGAATCAGAAACACAGGGACAATAAGTAATCAATATATGTTAAATGGCATGTCACCTACATACAGCACAAGTCCCATTGGTATTATGGAATTGATGCATCATGAATGTAGTAGCCTAAGTATTACTCCAACAAGCAACACCAGATGGTAATAAAATAGACAAGGTCCCATTCAACTGACATATCCCAAGATGCTTTTAAGAGATGATGCGAGAGCCAAACTCCAGTTTAACAACTGAAATTGAGTTTGAAGCAGTTTTTTTCCCCAGTAGATGACCAAAGTGTTAGGAGGGTTCTGATGGAGATGTAGAGGAAGGAGGGAGAAAAAGAAAGGGACATGCTGATCCCTCCTGTTGGGACCAACCAAAGAAAAGCAGAAAAGCAGTGAGTGGAAGAGTTAGTGGGAAGGGTGAGGTGAGAAAGCAAGAGATGAGAAACCAAGAGCTACAAAAGTGCTGGACAACCCAAGGACCCTGGCCTAAGCCCCAGAATGGTATAATCTGCAGAAGTAAGCATGTATCATTGAACACTGGACATGAAAATTGTCCAGATCTGCGTGTCTTCTGTATTAATTAAAGAGCATTAGTGGTTACAAATCTCTGTAAAGCATGTCCCTGTAGGAAAGCCTTCAAATCCCACCTGTGCCCAAACAGCTGAACTGCAAGCCCAGAGCTCTAGAGGGCATGTGTAACACCCCAGGGAGCTGGCAGACAGCACTGTGTGTATAGTGTAAGTAGGATGGATGCATAGTCCCATTTCAGTGAGGGACAAAGTGCCCACACACAGGAGGGGAGCCAGAGGATCCAAGGAACGGAGAGTGTAGCTGGCTCTCACTAAGGAAAGCTTAAGAGTTTCTAGATTAGGAACCCAAACGCAGGAGCCTCGGGACTGACAGAAGGAGCTCAAACAAGGCTGGACATCAGATGGTGCACACAAAACAAGTGCTTCCAGCCAGTCTTCCCAGATATACCGCCTCCATAAGTGGTCTTCCTTCCAGCCTTCGAGCTGTCTCTGTAGAGGATGGAAAGGATCATAGAATCACAGAATGATTTGGGTTGGAAGGGACCTTTAAAGGTCACCTAGTCCAAGCCCCCTGCAGTGAGCAGGGACATCTTCAACTAGATCAGGTTGCTCAGAGACCCGTCCAACCTGACCTGGAATGTGTCCAGGGATGGGGCATCTACCACCTCTCCGGGCAACCTGGGCCAGGGTTTCACCACCCTCATTGTCAATACTAGGATACTGAGGCGTGAGTAACCTTTCACATGAGTGCAGCTCTCTCCCCTCAGCTGACAGTTAATGGGCACTGACGCAAGAGCCACACTATGGAGCATACACCTTTCATCAGCTCTGAGTTAATCCAGGAAGAGAAAATTTGAATGAAGCTGAAATTTCAGTTGCAGGGTCAAATACACTCTTTCAGAGACAAAATGCAGCATTGAGAGATATGTTATTATTACCAGTAACAACACACAAGAACACTATCAAGAATTATAGACAGAGAGACATGCAGAGGTGTGAATAACACAAGATAAGTATTTATTCAGACAGTTAAATTTACACAACTTATGCTTCTCCAATGCATACATATATTGGACCAACGTCTGCTCTCAGCACTGGTGATTTAAATTAGGAATGATTTCATTCAACCAAGTGGGATCATATCAGATTTACATCTGTGTGACAATGCGCAGTGTGGCTCATCGTGTTCAAAATAATAGCTGGGTCGTTCGAAGAAATAAAAACAAGTTTTCAGTTCCAGAAAAGGAGAGCAGATCAGAAGAGCATCACACTTTTTTCAAGCACTGCAAGGACCAATCCTGACAGCAATCCCAGTGATGCAGTAGTCTCATTTCAATACCTTCCCCTCACCCTTCTCCAAATTACACTGGCACTTGAATATTCTCCTTCTGGACAAATCACAAATGAGCCCCAGAGGAAGAATTTCTTGTGTTTCATCTCTCTCACCAAGACAAGTAGAAGTGTGAGAAAACTGGGAAAGGTATCATTAATGCCAAAAGCAACTAAGCATCAAAGCTGACAAGGGACAGAGTGGTCTACTATATAATGAACAGGTAGACCATTACGGGTCAGCTCACACATAAGAACTTATATTTATGAGCACATATGGCAGATTTATAATGGCATATTGGAAACCTAGGAAATATGCATCTTGCTTCTGTTATAAGAAAACCTGTTCCCATTCCAACAGCTTCAGCAGGCTGTGGATCAGGATCCTTTATAAGTAAAGGGCACAGGAGTGTTGCATCCCCATATAGCCTTCACAAAACAATATCCTCTCTTTTCAGAGAACACTCTCAAAAATAACCTAGGAAATGATGCCTTAGCTGGGTAAGCTGAAGCATCCGGACTGCGACAGCATGTGCTTCACAATGTTTCTGTTTGAAATGCAATGTGGTCCTTACAAAGCCTTAGCTGTATTCCTAGCATCTGCAGATTACCTGCTGGGAATATTGAGTAAAACCCAATTTGGATTTCGCTGCAACAGTGTTGTGTAACATAGTACAGAGACACATGTTAAAAGCAAGCTTTTATGGAGAATATTAACTGGTTTAATTCCTGCTCTCCCGAGATCTTATTTTTCTGTGTATATGCCTATGTACTGACAGAGAATTCTGCCTCATGGCACAAACTGGTCAACTGCGCTCCATTAACGCAAAAAAACATGCCCAACTCGGCTGCTCACCCTCTTTCCATGGGTGTCTCTGGCCCACAACCACTGTGCAAGCCTAAGGAACAGTTTGCTTACTGGACATTGAGTGCTGGCAGCTGACAGAGCTGCTGACATCATTGCAAGTCAGTCTTCAGTCGGTCTCACATTTCCATCAGTTTAAGACTAAAGACTTCCACTCCAGCATACAAAGCCGTGTACAGAGCCACAGCTCAAGAGCAAACACTGATAACATAGCCACAACACAGTTTTTTAGAGATAATACACTGCATACACTGGAAAAATAGCTATCATGCCATAGATACAGTTCCCTCAAATTAGAAATATATTTAGGATGAATACATTAGAGTATTTTGCAAACATGCCATGAGTTGAGCTTTGAGCACTGTCATTCCTACAGAAAACACCAGTCACACCTAAAAGTACAGCTGGGCACGGTGCAGAGAGCCAGAATGATCTACCTGGGCTACTGCTCCACAGCATGAGCAGGGCGGACCAAGGCAGGTGTGACATGGCGTGCCCACATTTGGATGAAGCCTAAACAAATGAAAAATTTGCAAAGAGGTTGTGCATGTAGATTTAGCACCTATAGAAATAACTGGAGCACCCCTGCCACATCGTGGTGTATCCATCGCTGAAAGTATACTACCACCAAACTTAAGAGCTGCTAAATTTAAGAAGAGATTGAGACAGGTTTGAAACATACAGTCCATGAAATAATATATTAATCATACATATAAGACATCTCTTTGCTTTACATGGGGTAAATGTGAGTCTCTATACACAAAAACATTATTCTGAAAGACAACAAGCTAAATTTTCAGTACATTCCTCAAGTACTCTTATGGTCAGGAATTCCATGGCCTTAATTGCCTAATAATTAAACTTAATAATTCTAACAAAAAGAAGGAAAAAAACAACCACATAATCAAGTCCAGTCTATTAGCATGAAAAATCTGATCAGAAGAGTTTGCAAAAGCTCACGTAAAGTGATATTAATGACCATCTGATCAATTCTGGTGGCCCTTTTTACAGTCTGCAAATGTTTCACGCAATTGTGATTGCATAAAACAGAACTGTGAAAGCCCAAATTCACAGGCAAGCCCAAGGCAGCCCCAAAATTGTCTTATTTCCTTTCTCAAGGACAAAACTCTTTAGCTCTTCATTGCTTTCTTTCATTTCTTGTTCATAGATCTACTAAACTAAAGGCAGTGACTCTACCAGGAGCAAGCGGCACTGGACTCAGGGAAGGAAGAGAATAACTGGAGGCACATTTGCTATTCTTACTTTCAGCAACACAGGAAAAAGCATCACTACTGCTATTTACCACCAAAACCACCAAATACTCAGCAAACAAGTGAACAACAAGCCCGTGAACAAGTCTAAGAGAGAACTACACCTCAAGGACACACGCCATGTGTCCAGCGTAAGCCAGGAGGAATTTCATACAGATATACAACTCTCATTGAATGCTAAAACAGGATTATTCATGTTGGAATCGAGCTCTTCAAACACATTTAAATTCAGTCCTCAAGACCCTTTCAAACCCACTGATATCAATAGGGTATATGAAAGTATAATGCATATATTAGCAGTTTGAAAGACCTTTTGGAAACAGAGGAAAACGCCATCATAGTTATAATCTGCCTCTCTCTCTCTCTCTGAAATTAGCTAAAACAGCTGCCCAAATGACTATCAGCCAATTCAGAAAGTGTTCAGCTGTTCCTCCAAAGTAGGGACTATGGCCTGGGGTTGGACAGAAACAAGCTGGGGTCAAGCAGAGGATGTGCCAAGCATTTCTGTGTACTGTGGTTAATCAAACAGCACACAGTATATTTACAGCTTAGTTTAGACCACAGGCTCCGTAGCACGGATGTGGATGCTAGGAAGGCAGAACCAGGAGAGAGGCAGCTCCCTGCTGCAGTTGTCTTCATGGAATTTGATATTCAGGTAGAAATCGCCTGTGTAGAGAAAGAGGAGCGCTCCAAAGTACACAGAGTCTTTGCTTGGCTTCACCTGGAAAAGAGAACGTGAAAATCAGTATAATTAAACGAGCAACAAAACAAAATAATTGGACTTTGCAATTCAGTAGCTCCTTGAAATGATCTCAGAGTGCTCTAGATTCACATCTTAATATTGCCTTCACACAAAAAGGAGTGAAGATCTTGTCTGTGTTCTAGCAATGGTAAAACTGGAGCACTGAAAATTAAACCCTGTATTATTCTCTCATGCAGCAAAGCTGTGGAACAGCTCAAACCAGAATACAGCTTTTCAGGAGTCACTGATTCCAGAACAGAGTTGGTTTAAGGCAGAAATCCCCCAAAGTGTCCTGAATATCCAGGAACATCTTTCCTCAGACTGCATTTATCAACACCTGTATTAAAGGTCTAAATCATGTCTCTGAAGTCATGTTAAACACATGGTTAAGCACCATTTAACAACTTAGCAATAACTAAATTCATCCCCACTTATTACTTAGACACAATTTGACTTCAGATTCTAATCAGGAGTCTTTAATATTGACCATCATTGAAATAATTAAGTTCAGGAAGAAACATCCCACAAAAAGTAGCCACTCTGATTTAACTTGTCCAAAATACAGAGTTCACACTGTTTCTACATTTATGACAAAACCATTCATGATCCATATCTTTACAACAAATAATAGCTCTGAGTCCATCATTTCAGCAAGTAATTTCTCACTTTAACAATCCCACAACTGTTCCGCATATGATAATGTTTGAATTAATATCAGCTTCCACATGATGTTAAATCCAGTTTCAGGGTCCCTAGAATTGGGTTAAAGTTGCTGCAGATGCAAAACATGGAATCAGCACAAAGCCATTCAATCGGATGGAATTTGTTCAAAAAATTGTGAAAAGGCAACTTCATCCTAGAAGAAAGGACACAATAAAGGGCACATGATGCTCCCCAGTACTGGTCTTCCCTCAAGCAAGACCATCTTACCAGTTCCCTTCAGCTCTCTGGACCCTGAAACCATCAACTCAAGATATACTCATGGGGTCATCCCTACTTTTATGGGTAGGCCTGTGCCCATCTATTTTCTTTTTTACTTGAGTAGTCATTGGTGATGGGCCTTTCTTTGGTCATCTCCAAACACCTCAGTGTCCATCACGTTACAGTGTCCAGCACTGATTACAAATGACAGTATGACACACCACTGTCTCAGCCAAGCTCAGACCCAAGCACAACCACAGCAGAAACTCTGGTGTTGGATCCAGAAGCACTGAGCTGTCCGGATGTGCTGGACTTGATTGGATTTAGGGGGAGAAAACCTTTGCAAGGGACATCACTGGGAACCAATGGGACATTACCACCTGGAACAGTGAAGGGATGGAGCTAAGGCTCCGAGACAGATTATCAGGATTCTTGCCCGCTACAAAAAATTTGGTCATAAGGTAACTTGGGACATCAACAACTAGGTATTGACTGGGAGAATGGCTATGGACACCCCTTGCTGAAGGGCACTTCGCCATTGCGTAGGAGGACCAGAACAAGGATGACGACTAGGCCATGGCAGGGAAAGGCGGGAGAGAAACCTCTAGAAAAGGTTTCCAGGAGTGTGGGGCACCTCAAGAATATGCCAGAGAGCTGAAAACTGCCTGCCACCACCTCCAGTGAAGAAGTCTCTCTGTAGTTGTCAGATGTGAGGGGAATGAGCTGTTTGTTTCTGTTTTCTCCCATTCTGTGTTCTTTTGGACCTTCACTGCTGGGTCCTTTAGCCAGCAGACAGGCACCCCCTATGGTTCCTGGGGTATCAGGGTTCTTTGCTGAACCTGCCTAAATTGCTGCTCCTGCACAGGGGCCGGGCTGCTCACAAGCAGCAGCAGCAGCAGCAGAGCTGGCAGAGCTCAGGCTCCCTTTGGCTTCGGAGCTGGGCACTTTTGCTGACCTACAGCAAACTTTGATCAGCATCGTGTCATCCACATGAGTGATCAGAGCAGCCACAGCTGTTCCCCTGACCCCCGTCCTTGGCATCTCCCTTCCTTGATGGGTACAATTTCTTGCCCTCTGGGAGTGCGTCTGGACGGGCACAACAACATGAGGCAGTCTCCCCTTTTGCTTCCATCCCCTCCTCGCAGGGCTGCCTGCTTTATTTCCACTTCACTGGAACTGATGCGTACTTGCATCCGCTAATGCCAGCAATGGGTGGAGACAAACGGCGAATGAAGCCCCCTCAGGACCCACACCATTTTCAAGCTCCCAGTCCATTTTTCCTAATCTAGTTCCACCACGAAGAAATATCTGTAACAGCACTGATCAGAGCCTTTGACAAGCAGGAAGATGGCTTCAGGCACATCAGCATCAACGCAGTCTTTTCACTCATTTGAAGTTCTTGCCTACATGGTTCGTTCCTCCTGCCTTTACAGCACGAGTCTCTGCACCAGTCATCAGTTCCTCCATCATAAGTGAGAAGAGCCAGCAAGGCAGGTAGTGGTATGTGTCCTCTTCTGCCCGCAGCCCATCTCCCTGTGTGCAGTATGCACAGACCAGACGACATTCATGGTTTGGGGTCTATCCACGTCTGTATGGCCACTTGTACAACCACTGCTCTAATCAACACTTGTGGTTTGGGGAGGAAACAGGGAAGCAAAAGTAGCTTGAAACCTTTGCACTGTTGAGATGCAAGTGGCTCTGTAGAAGTTACAAGAAGTTTCTTCCTAAATAGTAACTGACTTTGGAAAGTAAGGCTGCCTCTCTAGTGGGGCTGCTTACAAACATTCCCAGAAGACCACAAGTACATCAGCGGCAGGCCAGCCAGTAGAGGGCTAGATCCAACCCAACTGGTATACTGGGCACAGGACTAATTTTAAGGTTAAACCATCTACATTTAGGTGTTTCTTTGCACACTAGGTATCCAAGCTCCTACCACAGTAAGAAGACATCTACTCAATACAGCCAGTGGAGCAAACACACATTGGTCTACCTGGCCAGCCTATAGAGTCGGGATACAATTGCAATACAAAACATAGGCGTCTCGTGACATTTAGGATGACCTAAGGCACTGAGACATCTGCACAGGGCTGGCAAGATTTACAGGATGATTTACGGGATTTCTGGCAGTAGGTAGAGGCCAGGTGGGATACCCACAGCACCTAAACGATGGTAGACACCTACTTTTAGGCAAGTGAATCTCACCCGGGGTGTCTATGTTAGTGTAAGCCAGGTTCTACTGGCTGCAGACTACATCTCCATTGCCTAATGGGAGCTTAGCTGGCCAGCATCCATAGTAACACCTACTCATTCAGATGTCTCAGTCTGGAACTGAATCCACACAAATGTCTGTAAAGTGGATGTCCATATCTGAGCCAGCTTTTCAACACAAGGATTCATCTGATCAAATGTAGAATGAGGTAAAATATCCTCTAAACTGCATTAATCCTAATGACTCGCTCTCCCGCTGCCTGTGAAGGAAGCTCAGGGTGACTTGTTCAGATGTGTACACAAGTCAGACATTTCCCACCGAAGCTGACAATACGCACCATCCCACTGATGCAATGCATGATCCAGCTGACCTGTGGGAAACATGAAGATCACATACTCGTGCCTGACCCAGACCAAATTTATATCGTCATCGAGTCCAGCAGCACACAGGTCTGGTCTTGTCACTGCCTAGACACGTGCTTATATACTGTCCCGATCTGGGATGCTGTTGAATACATGCTTGCTGAGTCGAGTCAGAGTTGAAACAGATTTTACTACAATTCCACCACACCATGGAAACCAAAGACGGGAAGCTTCTACCCCGGAAAAAAACAGCTGAAGACTCAAGAAAAGAATGCCCACATTACTCCTCTGTTCCACTGAGATAGAAGAAAAATTAAGTTTCTAGCTCCATCCTAATCTTTCCCTGATTCAGGCTACCATGTGGGACTGTGATTGCTTAGAACTAATTACTACTTATTTATACTGCTGTATTACTTGGGGAGCTCAGTTGGAGATTGGGGCTAGTGCCAGCTACTGTTCGCTGCCCCAAAGAGTTTACAGTGCGAGTAAAATAGTGCCAAGAAAACTAATTTGTTCCAGATGGGTCACAGAGGACCTGCCAGAAGTGAGCAAATGTTCATCATAGCTTCTGAACTGATTCAAAATGACCATCGACTAATGAATTTCTCCTCATCTCCCACTACAAATCACTTGAGCTAGTGCATGATAACACACGCAGGAAAAAAAACCTGCTTGAGAACAGTAATGGCAAAAGCAGGAACAACACGGAAAGATGAATTGCTGGTAGTTACAGGAATCTCCACAGAAGATAATTATTTTTTTTTTATTTGGCAAGAAGCAACTCTGATCAACTAATAAGTCAAAAACCCCTGTTGGTAGGAAGTAAGAATTTTTAATAATATGGATAAAGCTAAACTTCAGGTTGTGAAGTGAGATAAAAAATAAATCAATGAAATGTATTTTAATGGGCAGGGGTCCACCACGTTATCTCATGTTTCAAAACCCCGCAGTAAACAAAAATGTCTACTATCTAAATGATAACTGATGAAGTCACTGTTAAATATGGACATAGAAAGGAAAGATTAACCAAATTAGAAGTTGGGCTTAAAAATAAAGATTTTACTTAATTTAAAATGCATGGAAATATCTCAATATCCTTTAAAATTTTCAGTAAAAGAATTTGCTTTTTGAAGTAGTATATCCCAGCAGAGACTTTGTGACACAAACCCAGACTGGTGCATTGAAGTAAGAGCACAAAAAGGTGAAAAGCACTCATTACATTGCTTCCAAGATAAATCATCTAACTTGGACTTCAAGCCACAAGAAAGAGAAATGCAAAATCATATGACTTTTGCCCTTTAAACAATTTATATTCATACTGCGAAGCAGCGTGCGCATGCTGAAAATTCCTGTATATGTGCCCTGTGTTCCAGATAGCAGCAGAAACTGATTTGAAACTTTTTAGCCTGGAAACAACAATAATTATGATTTGCTGAGCATCAGGCTCAGTATGACATTAACATTTAGGGAAGCAGAGGGGGTTTGGGTTTTGCATTTTTTTCCCCAATGAAATCACATTCAGCTGAGCACCAATAATGTTGTAGTTTCTGTCATGACAACAGACCGAATTTTCAGGGCGAGAAGTATCTTCTCTTGCTGTAACACCTGATACTCCCACTTGTTCTTGACCATACGCTGCTGATACGCCAAACCATACGCAAGTTCTCCATCCTTCCTCCCACCCAGCTCGGCACCGCAATAAATCATGTCACCACCTCCTTGCCAGTGTCACTGTAAAGTCAGCCCAATTAGCTTAAACTGCTGACAAAGGTAGTTTTTGCTAAACTGGCCAACTTTGCACGAAAACAAACGCTCACACCGTCCTTCCCGCCGGGTCTGCTGGAGAAGAGGGGAGCATCTTCTGCAGAGCAGCAGAAACAAGCAGCTGGGAAACGGTAGCATCTCAAGCCCCCTCCATTAAACAAGTAGAATAATCATGTGCCCATGACCTCAGTTTATAAAAATAATGGGCAGATGTGTAACCGCTTCAACAGAACCGCACTGAACTACGCCAGCAGGGAATCTGGTCCAGTGTCTCAGCTTTCATTTATAAAAAAGAGAAACTCTGAATGTCTTTCACCTGACCCAACCATGAGCTTCTTCGGTCTCTTAACCAGCGTTTGCCTGAGTTTCTGCCAAACTCAGAGCATGAACACAATTCTGACTATGTTCGTTCTCCCCTGACGCATCAAATGCATAAACCAGGACTTTCTTCTTGTCCCCAAAACAGGTGCGGCTTTCTGAAATCTTTTTTTCCATTACTGAATTAGTTATTACGGGGGATGAAAGGGCCTCTGACAGCATTAGATACACTGCTTGAAGAAAATTCTTCCATGATCAGGGCTCTATGCCTCTAAGAAATATGACTAAGCGTTTTCTCCGGGAGTCTGTGTAGGACAAGTATCGATACTACATATAACACTTTTTGTCTAAGAGTCGACATCTTCTTCGTTTCACCTTTTTGGATGAAAAGGAGGACATAGAGTAGAAAACAACTCTATTTTTAACTTATTGGGGACTGTGTTTACAGAAGAAATGTCACAATACTGAACAACGGGGCAAAAGCGGGGACCGTAACATATGAGAAGGCTGCCTGGGCAGGCACGAGAGATGTGACCTCCTGATTTTTTTCCCCACAGGAGTCTCAATCAGAAGGTAAGAGTACATCACACTGACATCTCCCTTTTCCCTCATTAGCCTGGAGGGTCAAGCCCTTTGGCAGCTGGGCATCCAAACACTGCCACTCTGATTAAAAAATCCACATTGTCAGAAAGAGAGTCAAAGCAAGCCATCTCTTGATTATTTCTGGTGACATATTTGAATTATTCAGCTAAAAATACATTTAGCTCCCATTAAAATTCAAGTTGATGGTGTATTCCATGCTCATTAGCTCTTTGAAATATCTTCTTCCCGTGATGCGTAATTGAAAAATATGCATGGTGACTATCCCTGTGGTTAACCTTTAATTTCTTTCTTACTAAGGTTCACTTAAATATTCAGTTTTGACAGGCACATTTTATTAGCTATCTGAAGAGCTGACCTAAGCAAAGGTCCTAAGCACTATCCCAAACACTCATCCTCATCTTCATGTTTATTTTATAAGTTACCAGAGATACTGCTTATTCCACTTGGCAGCATTGTCCATATATTTTTCATTCCTGTTTTTTTGCTGTTGCTGTTTTGTGGGGAAGGATGTGGGAGAGAGTAGTTTTATCTGTGAGGTATTTTCAGTGTCTTGCCTCAGACGCAAAAAGCTCCCAGACTTGAATTTTCTAAAGAAGAATTTGAGAGAAAAATAAAAATCTCAACTGTTCTAAAAATGGGACATTTTCAGCATGTTTTCTATTTTTCTTTATGGTTTTATAAGGTTGCATTTCCTCAGGACCTGACTAAAACCGATTTGCTGCGTTCCTTGGCTCAGCCCAGGGAATGTTTCTTATGGACTAAAGAGAAAAAGTTACTTAAAATCTATTACTGCAGGCTGCACTGGCTGGCTCAAGGGACTGGCAATATGGTATTAAATGTTTTATCTAGGTTACTCATTCACATTTAGCCAGAACTGGAGTGACCAAAAGTTACCGTCTCTGATAGTTTACTAGTGGTTTACATGATAGGAAATTACAGTCTTAAACCATGCCAGAGAGATGATTCTATACCCCCACACCTAGCAGCACCTTTAGCAATAGCTGCCATAATTGTGGTGCTTTCCAAAAATTAATCTGCCTTAAAATGCACAACTGAATAATGAAGCCCTTTTCTGCAAATGCACATCTTCCAGAATGCGATCTGTTTGACAGAAAGACTTACTGAATCGATGTAGAAGGTGTTGGATCCCACAAAGGTGATAACGTCTTGCAGCTCATAGTTGTGCACCCCATTTTGGTAATCCTGGTAGGGCGTCACGGTGAGAGCGAAAGGTCCCACGCTGTGTTTGCTCCAGTTGGTCAGCTTCACCTCCAGTGGGATGGGGTCCCCCACTTTGCAGTCCACCACGATATCGCAGTCGCAAAGCTTGCCGTCAACAAGGATATCTGCAAATCAAGAAAACGATTCCACATTACGTTGGACTCCTGCTTTAGAAACCGTAACAGTACTGGTAGGAAACTTAACAAGAAAAAGTAACCTAAATGAAACCCAGGGTTCACGATGGTTACCCTTAGGAAAGAAAACCCAGCGCTGCAGTGTTGTGTAGGGTAGTGTTGCAGGGAAACTACTTGCAACAAGCAGTTTATGAAGGTCTGATATCTGTCCACAGCTGTTGAAAGAGCTATGAAAAAAAAAATAATTATGATCTACACACAGGCATCCAAAGATACCTTTTTAACCTCCTCCCTTGCACGCCAAAGCCACAGACAACTTCTCATGCTTCTCCTGCAAACCAACAGCATCAGGCGAAGGGAAATACAAACAGGAATCACCAATACAAACAGTAGCTAGGTAGATCCAGGGTTGGATGCCCACGTGCACGTGTTACAGCCAGAATAAATCCTGCTGTATGGAGGTGACCTTTTGCAGCAGGACAGACACTGCCAGAATTTGCAATGTAATACATATATTAAAGTCCAGATTATAAGGAAAAAGGGGATTTTAAAATTATACAGCAGTACTACGAGCTTGTTCACTCTTTGTGCTTTAATTCATTCTGGGATCTCTATTTTTAACTTTCGACTTTTCTTTCCCTTACTGGGATAGCAGAAAATATAAAGCTTCTAAATTGGTTACTGCTGGGACAATGACAGCCAGAGTACTGTGTCCACTAACCTTGCCCGTTTGCTTACACAGAACCAAAATGTTTCATTACCAACGCACTATGAAACTGCTAGTCCAATTCCCTGCTCTGAAAGGGTCCCCAGTTGTGCAGCATTACTGTATTTTTCAGACGAGGGTTATCTCCGATGCACTATTAATACAGGAACATTTCTATTTCACTACGGGTTCATGTTCAGAGATAAGAGAAAGCCCTGGGCACATGTAAGAAAGCATCCTCTGTGTGAACACCTATCCCCACAATCTCATATGCCCACGAGGCATTTTGATCAACCCAGCTCCTCCTCAGTCGCTTGCCTCATGACATACGGCATATTATTCCTCTGCCAACAGCATCAGATTTACATCAGTAATATCCCTTCTTCAAGAAAAGGGACATATTTTTATGCTTCAGGAGCTTTCACAGGAGAAAAAAAAAATTTACACCAAAGTGATTTTTTTTAACTTATTTTTGTTTTGTTGCCTTAAATGAAAAACTACAAAATGATGCATGTTCTCGTGACGCCCTTTAGCCTGGCAAATTGAACAAGCCTTAGTGCAGCAACTGGGGGGAAAAAAAAAATTAGTGCCAAAGAAGAAACAAGTTCAGAAAGGGATATTTATTCCAGAAGTCAGGTCAGCAGAGCTGAACTACCCAGATGAAAGGCCCTCTTGACCCAAATGCAGCAGCAAGTCCCAAATACAAGAGGCTTGGCAGAGTGAGCACAAAGAAACCCTGCAGTGCTCAAGCTGCAGCTATCCAAAACCCACGCCGGTGTCCCAGCTGGAACAGTCCCCATGCCAAGCTTCCCTTTCCAAATGAGATGCTCAGTTTTTGACGACGAGAGCACTGGTGAGGCCACACCTAGAGTGCCGTGTCCAGTTCTGGGCTCCTCAGTACAGGAGAGGCACGGGCATACTGGAGACCGTCCAACAAAGGGCCACGAAGAGGATTAAGGGACTGGGGATCCTCCGATGAGGACATGAGAGAGCTGGGACTGTTCAGCCTGGAGAAGGGAAGGCTCAGGGGCATCTTAACATAAATGCCCAAAGGGAAGGTGCAAAAAGGACAGAGCCAGACTCTTTCCAATGGCACCCAGTGACAGGACCAGAGGCAATGGGCACAGACTGAAACACAGGAGGTTCCCTCTGAACATCAGGAAACGTTTCTTTACTGTAAGCGTGACCGAGCACTGACACGGGCTCCCTGAGAGGTTGTGGGGTCTCCATCCTTGGAGACCTTCAAAAGACGTTTGGACACGGTCCTGGGCAACTGGCTCTAGGTGTCCCTGCTTGAGCAGGGGGTTGGACTAGATGATCTCCAGAGGTGCCTTCCAACCACAACCATTCTGTGATTCAGTGAAAGGAAGTTATAATCACCACTGCATTTTAGGAAAAGGCTAGAAAACCTGTTTGGCATTGGATTTCTTTTGCAATAGCACACTTTAACATTACGGGCCCTCCTGCCCAACGTGATCAAATTGCTTCTTGCAGGATTGCCCTAAGA
Organism: Phaethon aethereus; assembly: GCF_964289735.1. Classification (NCBI taxonomy): domain Eukaryota; kingdom Metazoa; phylum Chordata; class Aves; order Phaethontiformes; family Phaethontidae; genus Phaethon; species Phaethon aethereus. Next base: position 5,524,621 of record NC_138582.1, on the reverse strand, counting down.
TCATGGAGGTGAAGTAGTGGTTATAACAGTATCCCATTATCTGGGATTAACTTACTTGAATTTTTCAAAACACAGAAGTGCGGGTGTGTTTATAAACTTTATGCTTCCCAGTCTCCTACCACAGAAGTGAAGTCCAGTTGCTTTTTTCAAACGAAATGCATTTATATCAATTCATGACTTCATATCAGTTTATGTTTTCAGGCTTCTCCCTGCAAGGTAAGTGCTTTCATTTAAAAAAGATATATATCTTTTTTTTCTGATTCCTCCAGCCAGCGGGTCGTACAGCTGTGGGAAGTTAGCTCCCCAGACCAGCATGAACCTTCAGAAATACTCAGTAAGGTAAGTGGATGAATCTTTATTTTTCAAGCGGCTCATCAAATTGCCTTTTAGCTTTAATATTTGATGTTCTGCTGTAGGAATTGTAAATGAACCCTTTGCCCTCTGTCTCCACCTTTGTATCTAATAATAGCTCAGAGCATCGCTTCCCAATATCTTCATGTGAAAATAGAAAATCCAAACAAAAGGGAAGCAATTAAGTTTGGCTCAACTAGATTAATCTTCTTTCGTATTCCTACAAAAAATTCAATTCATTTAAGATTGAGTTAAGACCATGTGTGAGCACACGTGCTTGTGTACATATTGAGATATTATTTCCTTCCCTCCCAGCACATCCTTCCCTCTTGCAGTACTGAAGCCAAGGATCTCAATGAGATGTCAGATGAGAAAACACACATGGCTGGCGTGCAAAATACTATGGAAAGGAGTGTTTAAAAACAGTCCCCTTTCATCAGAGAGAACAGCTTGGTTTGACAGGCAGTTTTACTCCCTTCCTGACACAGAAAACATCTCATGGACCATACGGATTTGCTTTAATATTTTCATCCACGAACAGAGGAAAAGCCATGTGTACAGGGTCCCATTTCTGCAGATTCAGCTCACTCACACAGATGGCGTATAAAAGCTGAGACTGCTCACACCACTGCTGTGAGAGTGAATCATTGTTGGCTCCAGTATACAGGAGTTCTGAATCAGAAGACACAGTCGCTAGCACAGAAAACAGTGGCGGCCGTATCTCCACCTTCCAAAGGTTCAGATACAAGATAAACAGTATTTCAGAAAATTAGAAGGAACAAGTTTAATGCAAACAGCGTGTATAAATTACATAAAAAAGGTGGAAGCATAAACTCCGGCTGTCAGGACAAAAAAAGCACAAAGACCTAGCAATCTCCTTCTAATTAAAAGTTAAATCCCTTTTAAGTACTTTAATAACCCAATAGAGTGCTGCTTCCCCCCCCCCCCCTTTCCTGCTCATTTACCTACACATCCACTGTGTTGGCACCCTTGGGTCCCAGCATTACTCTGCAATGGTTGAGAGCCACGAAAAAAGGAGAGACACAGTGTCTGCCACACACCCGTGAACAGGCACGGGATGCTCTGAGGAAGTGCAGGATATTTTGTTTCTAGAATCTTCTCTAAGTGGTTATCGCACCAATGGAGAAAATGTCTGACACGTGTTGGAAGGCAGAGGATGAGGATGATACAAGCCACTGAGCATCATAGAATCACAGATTCATTTAGGTTGGAAAAGACGCTTAAGATCATTGAAAGAAGGGGAGAGAAGGGTGATTGGGAAGCCTTGCTTTTTCACTGATGGCCTTAGCCAAGCCTTTTAAGATCTCAATGAATTCACCCTTTAGTTCGAAAAACTATTTCATGGCCAGTTGATAGGCAATGCTTATTGACACCACCATGCTGGGAGACCATTATATGAAAATAATACGTCATATTTCGTACAGCGTTTGTCTCTGAGCACCTCAAAACTCAAGAAAAGGGAATGAATGTTACTAATGGGAAGACAATCACTATTCCACAAGAAAAACATCATTTACCATCACCTGCCAGGTGCGCTTCTGTCTACATCACCCAAAGGAGCAGCTTGGAAACGAATACCAAACATTATTAACATTTTGTGTTGTTTACTCTGCTCACGTTAATGCATAGTAAGTTGTTCTTGCTACTTTGTCAAGTTTCCGTGTGAGCACTCGCAACTCACTGGCCCACCTGTACGTCAAGAGTCCTGAGTCATGGCTAATTGCATTTCCTCACCCAACTCCCTATTTGCCACTGTGAAAGTTTAATTTTGGAAAGCTGCATACAAATACATGTCTAATCTCAGTGGGAACGCACATTCCAGCAATGTTTACTCTCCTCGCTTAAGTTTGGGTTGATTTTAAAAAACAGGCTGCAGAGGAAGGCAGGGTGTTTGTGCTCATCTTTACAGCGGCGGGGGGGGAGATATTTCCATTGGATATTTGCTTTTAAATTTGATGTTGAATCCCAAACTGAAGCAGATGCATTGGTCTCTGCCATTCGCTGCAGCTGGGAACCTGGCTCAGGACGTCAAGCAAGCACCTCACAGAGGCATGGCTTTGCACAAACAAGATAACAAGACTTAAGGCGAGGTGCCCAAATGAGTAAATACATCTCACGTAAGAGGTAAAAGAGATCTTCAAGCCTGACAAAGCAAGACTTGCTCAGCTGTAGTGTGATAGTTAGGGGAATTTTAGTCAATCAACCACTTTTTATGCTGTTAGAACTGTTCCAAAATACTAGTTTACTCATCTCAGTCTGTGAACCAGGAGACAGCCATGGTCTGAGGAGGGAAGAGGAGTAGCAACAACGCTGACAACTCTAGATAACGTTCATCGGGTACTTCGATGGAGGAAAGCCAAAGACCAAGAGCCCAAGCCAAAGCCGCTGCAGTGACAGTCTCGCAGAATGATTCAGTTTTTGTGTGTTCACCAAATCTAAAGTGCTGACTAAAATGTCTGCCTAGGCCAGCTTTTCTTCTAATTGCCCTAAAAGAGCCATGAAACGGCCAGCCATCCTGCCTGGAACAACTGGTTTTTTCTTTCCTGCCCTCTTCTGCAAGAATGTTGGTTCAGGATTTGGCAAGGAAGTTAACAATGCAAAAAGAATTGGGGTTTTTTGTAATCATTCATTTAAAAATAGGTTGAACAATGTTGTCTGTTTCTGATCTTACATATTACCCAGATGGAAGAAAGACCAGAATGGAGATTAAAAAAACCTGTGCTGCGGGCAAAGTCTGTGTACACAGCAAGCTGATCCTGCCTGTCTCCAGACAAGCAAGTTCCCTGTCCCTCCTCTCACGCTGCACGTCAGGTCAGAAACAGTTCTACCAGCCTGTAATTTGGGGTTCTGTTGGCTGCTTAGAGGAGCTGACAGGTAACAGACGGTGTTCTGCTGAGACAACAGGCTCCTTGAATTTTCTTATGTATCTCCTCCAATATATGAACCTAAACACTGTTTCTGTTTCCCCTCTTCCCTCATGTTCTCCCTCATGTTCCCTTTCATTTTCTAAACCACTCATGCAATTCATTTACACAGAGATACACAGCATTGGTTACAGTCGTTTGTCCGCTCCGAGGTCCTGCAGTACTTTCAGAGCTGAATACACCCGTACAAAAGTCACTTCTAGAAGTATAAAAGCTGTGTTCCCTGGCACTCTCATCACGAAAATGCTGAACGGTTATTTACTCACACGAAAGCCTCATAGCTATTTGCATAAAATCTTCTGCATGTGGTTTGGATCTGCCTCTCACACCAAACCTGAGCATCTTAACTTGGAATAAGATCCTCGCGTTCACGCATCGTTACCCTGACACAACACCGGGCCAAATCCGTCCCCTGCGTAATTTTATTGCAGTCAATAGCAACAGAGCGCAGAAGTATACAGATGTTTGTATTGTAACGGGTTCCAATTACACCAGTATCTCACCTTGTCAACCATTGCTAGTCCTGTCCTACAAAGTGCCCTTACACTCAGAGCCTGCTGATCCAAAACCCCTATGGACCTGAAGAGCTCAGCTCCTCTTTGGGTCAAGGCCCTTGGACGGGGATGAATAAAAAATACGGGAAAAGATATGAACAAACTAGTGCAGCTTCCTGCAAGTACTAACAACCCAGAGACCATCAGCCAACATAGGGGCACGAACCTGGAAACATGAAAGTTGGCAGAGGATGGGATGACTGAACATGAATATAGGCTAGTGAAAGAGAGAATTGCTTTCACAAGACCTCTGAGCTGCCTGATTCCTGGCAGACTTCCCATTCCCAAACATTTCACAATTGAATTAAGGATGCTTTATTCGCTCCAAAAGCAATTAAAAAGAAAACCACATTTAAAATATAGTTCTTGCAACAATAAGCGGTTAGTCTTTGATAATTGTCTGTGTCTTCCTATTTAATCACTCTTTTGCAGTGGCCGGTATGCTGATGACAGATCCCGACTGGTCCGATTATTGTTCTTGCCAAATTGTTTTGAGTTGGTGTCTGTTCTTAACTCTGTGATGCCAATGGACTGAGGATGCTGCGGCATCCCTGTAGGACTCGCTTGCAAAAGGCTTTTTCAACCTTGTTCGTTTGGATTGAGTAAGCTTTCTTTCTCCAAATCAGTATAATGTTTACGTCCAGTTTTAATCTCCAAATCTATCCTTGGCAGACACAGGATCAGCGTTCAGTGTCAGTGCTACTTGATCTCGGCTGTAAACATTTAGATGTAGTACAATCTTCTTCAATTAACTCTAAATACCAGGATCACGCTAGCTGAAAAGAGAAGCGTGACCGTGTCGAGTGCTCTGGGGTTTGACTGCCTCCAACTTTTACTTGGGATCTTAAGACAGCAAACCTGAGCACACATCCTCCACAGATTTATTTAAGAAATGAGTTGTTCAGTTTAACCTCTCTGGTTTTGGTGGGAGTTATTGTATTTTGCACACGCTTTTTACGATAGACGTTTCTCCTGCCCTGTGAAATTGCTGGCACATGGATGGCACCTGCCTGTCTCATCTCTCCTCCGGCAGCCAAGATAACCTGTCATTTGGTGATTTGCCCAATTTGCTATCAAAGCGAAAATCACTTCAGAGTTTGTACTGCTTGTGTCCTGTCGAAATGTTCAAAGGCAGACCCTTAAAAGTCTAAAATTCTCAAAGCTCTCTGTTTTCCAATGAGCCTGAGCTCCTTTTCACTTATTTTAAAATATTCCATTACATAGCCCCAGCTTGCTTAACTAGTCCCAGTTCTGAAAGTGGGCCAACCCCTTTTTATCTATTCATCACAAGCAGGTTTGCAGAAGACTTCTTTTGATTATCTGCTACACAGCCAGCAGGTCAGGCTGGCGTACAGTGTATGCCCATGTTTTGAAATTTCACGATTCCAGGATTTGCATGTTATTTTACGATATTGAAAGCTTGTCTGTGGCAGGACTACTTTCAGAGCATTCTTACCCTGCCTTGTGAAAAAAAGGAAAGGAAAAAAAGGAAAAAAAAAAACCAACCCTATATTAGATTTTTAAAAAGCTAATCCATATCAGGATATATCATATAACAATATTTTTTGTATACTGGCAGCTTTGTACAAAACTGCTGCAGGTCATGAATAACAGGGCTCAACCTACATCTTACTGAAAGAAAATCACCTTATTCCTCACTGGTTGCAAACGAGACTTAAAATTTTCACCTTCTTTCTGCCATTCTGCAATGATGGATGTGAGACGAACCCCTCCCTCTGCGGAGGAGATTTTTAAAGGTCTCCTGCATCCTTTGTGAGCGTTTCTGACTTGTCGCTGAAAAGTTAATGATAAAAAAAGTCTCTAGCCCTTATGTGCAGGGTTGGGAGTCTGTCTGATCTCAAAGCAGGTTTAGTCTAGACACTACGTAGATTGGAGACCTCCAGGGAGCGTTACCTGCTCCAGAAATCAGTGATGAGGGTGGTGATTGCGGCACCTTTCCTATGGAGATAGTAGTGAGTTAGCACACGGTTGCAGAAGAAGTAATGCCCACTTAACAGCAGAGACGCAAAACTAGGCTCCGGTACTCAATTCTGTGCCTGCAAAGTCAAATACGTGGATTTCACCACAGAATCTTCTCACCTAAACTATCACTGCATATGGCAATAGGGAAGTGGAAACTGTTTCTTCTGGATTTTCTACTGTTTCAAGTGGAAACGGTATTTTCCACGTTATCTATTCAACAGGCAGACAGTGGTGCTCCGGACTCTTACATAGATAAGTGATCATACCTAACAGGTGGCTATTTTTTGAATTACTAGTTAAATTAATCCTATGTGTAGTATAATTGTCATGTTTGAGGAGTATCTGGGGCTCCTGTAGTATGAAATAAACTATGTACTGTCTGAAGCAGAAGGAACTTAAATGCAGATGAGAAGAGTGATGAGACAGCAGGTATCTCCATGCCCAGATGTATAGAGACATAAGGGCAGGATGCTTTCAGAAAGCAAAAAAAGTGGTGCTGAGTATTTAAAGAAAAATGATGGTTGCAAGACCCATTTTCCATGCTTGTCTTGAAAAAGAACCATGAAATATTGCACCGGATGTCCAGGCTGTAAGAATTTTTGTATCCTTGTAGAGCAGCCAAAGCCTGGTACAAGATAATATATAACCCCCTGTTAACAGGCAGGTAGATGATTTACCACATTTCAGCAACTGTGTAAACATGAGCACGAGGACACTGAGCCTCACAGGTCTCCTTTAGCCCAACCAGGACTGAAACGCAATGAGCTGAGCTAAATGAGAGATATTAAACAACTCCAGGTACAAATGCCGTGTTGCAGCATTTTATGTACAGGGAAGGTGCGACGTGTGGTTACTGCACTACATGTGGCTAATGTCTACAGACCAGAGTTGCTCAAAAGCAGAGGTGCACACTAAAATGGGACATATTCTCAAAGAAGTTTCTTTGAATTTCAGTCACAGCATATTTCCGTCTAATGACTCTAAATTGTTTTAATTACCAGTGAATTCAGTTAAATTTTTACTACTTCCTCTACGTACAGTTAGTTCATTCTGCCACGTTTGCATTAAGACATGAGACAGTAATCCAGGTAGATGGGACTTGGAAACTATCAAGTCCTACTATGCTGCTACAGCTTCTTAATTCTGATCGCATCCTTCTTCTACATCATCATCTGTTTCAAAAGCCAATTTGAATCCACATACCATGAACTGCACTAATAGATATACGTAGATGGAAGTTTTCAGTCATCCTCTGTGACACAAATCCATATTTTTCCTTGTTAGGTAGGATGTGAACACACAAATAACAATCAAACTTACTGAAAACAAGAAATCTTTAAGCTTAGAGTCATCAAGACAAACAGTTTAGGCCTTTCTCTTTGAGATTCTTCTGTTAATAATTTACTACTTGCTAAAACTGAACAGGCTCAAAACCGAGCTCCTGAATTTTTCATTAAGTCATTTCCTTTCCATACCTGTCTTAATTTCGGAAATAAAATCAGACTCTTTCCTGCCAATCTCGGCTTTCTCTTTGACTTGATCTCCTCTCATGACTCACACCTCCAGTCTGTGACTAAATCCTGATGCTACTTTCTACAAAACTTCTTCGAATTTGACCTTTTTGCTCTGCCTACATTGTTAAACCCTCGTCTGAGATCTAATTGGATTAGAAACTTTAACAATTAAAATCTCTTCATCTCTGCTTTTGACACCTCCAAATTAGTGCCCTTCTAATCCACTGAAGACCTTGCTTCAAAGGTTGTCCTGTAGGACTATAACCTAGTTATGTCCGCATGGCACTTTGCATAGACATCGTTCTCAGCTGGTCTACTTTCCAGCTACAGCAGTAGAGCTCAGCCTAGGCTGAATCCCCACATCCTGACCCGACTTTCCCCATGTAAACTGAAAGCTGTTGTTGAGGTCACGCAGTAAAATACTCGTAAAAACCTGCTATTTGATTGATTGCTACAGAGGTGGCAAGTTGTGCTCATTGCTACCTGTGGGCTGCAACTTGCGTGCAAAACCACTTCTCTCCTATTACTCTGTTATACTATTTTCCCTATTCCTTTTCCCTGCTAATCTTTTTTTTTTAATACCTGTAGCATATATACTTCTATAGTATATATATAAAATACATATATATATATACACACACACATATGTGTATGTATATATATATATAATACTAGACTATAAGCTCTTGGGGACAACAAGTACTCATGTTCCTAAGAGCTTAGCAGAATGGTTTGTATGGTACCTAGAACTATGCAGACCTATTTCCCTGGGATGTCCAGCCAGCACTGCTAGAGAATGAGAAACAACAAAAGAAATAACCTTAAATAAATTAAAATATCTATACCTGTGTATCTCGAATTTCAAGGCTAGCTATCTGGTGAGGCAAGGAAGTGAGCACAGTTTTCCAAATGGGGACACTGAGAGGCTTTAGGAAGGAGTTAACCTGTCCTGTAAAGAGCAGTCAGGAATTTTCACTGAGCAGAAATGAATGCACAAGCTACCAAATAGAATTGAGAGGGGAAGGTGATTTCCAGAAGAGAGAGAAAAACATCTTAATTGTAAGCTTTCAAAATCGCTGTGCTGGCTCATCAAGGTACCAACTTCTTATGGGAATAAGTCTTACACTAAACTGAACGTAAAACCTGAGGATTTATAGGACGTGCAGGAAGGGAGAGAGAAGATAAAAGAAAACCCAACCATAAGGAAAAGTAAATAAAAATAAAAGCCATGCTATTTAAAGGAGAACTCGTTGATAAAAGAGTTAAAGAGCCTAGAAATCCTTTCTTCCTCATCACTGCGTTTTGAAGGAGTGGAGACTTCAGATATCATTACGGTGAGGTTCAGAGGGGATGAAAACTTAGTGTTTAAATAAAACTACAAATTAAATATTGGGGGGAAGAGAAGAAAAGAAACATTGTGTTCAGCTAGAGAGAGTAAAAAAATTAAAACCTCTCTGTACCTGCGGCTGCGAGCCATGCCTTGAGCTTCACCCGTCAAGCGCGGCAAAGCATTCCTGCAAACCCCTCTCCTTTTAATTGGCCCTTCAGGGGGTAAAACCGCTCCCCACCCAAACCCTGCAACCACGCTCCACCCGCCGGCAAAGCCAGCGATGAGCAGGTGTCAAATCTGTCCTTTTATCTTCGGCTTTTAAAAGACAGGTACAATTACGTGCAGATCAGCGTAGTGCGGTGGCTGATGAGGTCCCTTTTCTAAGAATTATTTGCACAAGGCTCTGTGCACAGAGTGGCCAGATGAGCTCATCTACAGAGACAGTACCGTGTCTGCTCCACCTTCTAGGGACCCACAGTCGCATGAGCGGAGGAGAGAAATGATTAACTCCTCACCCTCCATGGCAGGCAAAGCAACACTGCATCGTCTGACAAGCTCGCTCTGGTGCAATCTTTCAACGGTTTATGAATTTTGAGATTACATGAGTATGCTTGATAAACGTCAGTGGAATGCCTAAGAACTGAAGAGAGGCTTTAAAGCATAGCAAGTTGTCAAAGTTGACAAAACCGGAGCTAAAAGTCTTCAAAATTCGATGTACGGAAAAACTTTATGGCTTCCTTAGTTGTACCTCTGAGGCCGTGTATCATTCTGTGGATTTACATGTGAAGTGATACTGACTGTACCTTGTTCCCTCCTGCAAAACACAAGCAAAAAATCCTCCCAAACCCCATCACCTCTGTACCTGCCGGGACCAGATTTTTAACTTTATAAAAATCCATGGATTTACATTACCTAGGGATTTGGCAAAAGGTATTTCATGGAGTTTTTATTCGGTGGTGCAGAAAAACAGAGTTGGTTTTGGTTTTTTTAATTAAAAAAAAAAAAGGGGGAGAAAAATAGCATTTACTGAGGGTGCATGTTAAGGGGTCCTGGCTGCCACCCCACTCCCAGAAGCAGCTCTGCCAAAGCAACAGCCCTGGGTGGACAGTATTAAAAAATATCTCCTGATGCCATCTACACCCTTACTGCTGTTTGGATGGGTATAGCCTCCAAACTGCGGCCATGCCCCTTACTCCTAACTTACCATCCTTACAGCCAAACCAAGAGAGTTTTTATATGTATCCTCGTTATAGGAGGATGAGGAGGAAGAGAGGAGAGGAGAGAGGATCACTTTGTCCTGATCTTTTCTAACCTCCTAAAAAAGTAAAATGTTTTAGTGCAAGGGAATTTTTTTCCTGAAATTTTTAGGTCTCTAGCAAGAGTTTGGGTTATGTTTTTCCATAAATATTTTTGAAGCAAGAGAGTGAAGAAAAGCTTATGAGTTGGTTGGAAAGTATATAAAGCAAACAGTGACATATAATGGAAACTGTTCCCAAGAGCATATATGATTCCAGCAAGTACAGGGCATTGGGAGTTAACGACTCTATTATGTCGTCTGTCTTTTCCAGCATTAATTTGTGAAAAAGTCTATCTTTTACACACTTGCAATCCAAACAAAAGAACAAATTAAAAGAACTAAGCACACAAACTATGCTGGGCAATAGAGCGTCACAGCCAAACGCTGCCAGTAATCTATATTCACATTGTATTACATGAACTGACCCAGAATTAACTATGGCTGCCCTCTCCTGGAAAACTCTCTAAAACAAATGAAGTTCTCTCTTACCCATTTCCATTAATGGCATTAGCATGCTTAGTGGCAAGACCACAGGAGAACACGACAAGTGGGTAAACAGCTACGAGGAAGCAGCAACAAGCGACAATAGAACTGAACTTTTTTTCCATAGAGGTCCTGAACAGATATTATAGTCCCCTTTGTAAACCAGGGTATTCAGCTGAGCTCACTTGGAGAATACAAACTATGTGGTTCCTGGCTTAAAGTTTCAGAATGGATGTCAAATGTCAGGATGGGAATAAGAAGAAAACAACTTGCAGTCACTTCCTAGAAGATCTTCACATTAGAGACCTGACCGTGAGCTTTCTGAAAATTCAGTTGAGAATTTTAATTCCCTTGAGGTTCACTGGTCAAGCACTTGCAACATGAGCCTGTGTGCTCCAAGAGGGGACGCCAAGAGAGGACAGGGCATGGAGGAGATAGCCACTTGCATTACATGCACAGAGAGAAGCAGAGGGCATCCAGCCTGACCTGGCATAGATGATTCAAAGAGACGCTTTCAAGGAAGGGAAAAGGTCCGTCCAATCTTGATAGATGTTAGTATGAGTCAACAAAATGTTGTCAGACATTATATGTCTGACATATACATTATATACATTATATACATATACATTATACACAACAAATAGTGTCAGATGTTATTGCTGGAATACAATATCAGTGCAGGTGGCTTCAGCCTCCTGCCCATAGCTATATAATCACCTATTAGTATACCATTCATGGCCTTTTTCTCCAAAGAGATTTCTTTCTTGAGCCCACTCAGCCAGAATCTCTTAAAATCCTTTCTTCAGAAATGACAGACGTCATAAGATAGTAATTTGGGAAGATCACTGGCCAAATCCCAGTTATTACTTCTCCCATAGAGGTTCCTGAGCCATATCTAGTGGTAAAAGTACATAGTTACACGCTAATAGGGTAGAAGCAGGATGAGATTTCATGAGATTTAGATACCAAATTGGTCAATAGAGTATCCCTGATCAAAACAAAAGAAACAATAATCAGAGGTGAAAAATTACTCACCTTCATGAGAGGTGTGACTTTGAAAGACTTCTAAAAATACCATCAATGTTAAACATCTATCAAAGCAGGATAATCTGTTTAAAGTGAAGCATCTCACTCAAAACTATAAAAAGCATTCCAAATCTAGAAAGCTAACTTCGAGTGTTTTCAGTAGTATATATCTACAGATGTAGAACTTTGTTATCTTTTCTTCCCTGTTTTCCTCTCTCTCTAGATCATTCCTGATCATTTCTTAATGTCTCTTGCACTTGCCTCTGACAGCAACCACAGTGTACCAGGCACTGTACGAAAACAGGCAAAGTCTCTGTCCTTAAATAATCACTTTGTCACGTAGTGACCAGTGAAATCTCCATGTGCAAAGAGCCCTTTCAGATGCCACATTCAATTTGCCTCAGTGAAAAGTAGCTGTAATAGAAAGCAGATTCTCCACAAGGAGTTTGGTAGCTGTTGAAGTGACATGCAGATGTTGAGCACACTCAACTCCAAACATTTGACCTTCCACTATAAAAAGAACTCACTCCCTGTCTTAAAAACACTGAGCCAAGGTCTTTGTTACCACAAAATGCAATGAAGTTAACATTACTTTCAGATTTCTTACACAAGTACAGAAGCAACAAACCCGCAAAAACAAAACAGTGAAAAATTACAGAAAAATACTTCTGTAAGGCCTTAGACACGGTCCCCCACAACAGCCTTCTCTCTAAATTGGAGAGATAGGGATTTGATGGGTGGACAGTTCGGTGGATGAGGAATTGCTTGGATGGTCGCACCCAGAGGGTAGTGGTCAATGGCTCAATGTCAGGATGGAGATCGGTGATGAGTGGTGTCCCTCAGGGGTCCCTATTGAGACCAGTACTGTTTAACATCTTCATCAATGACACGATGACATAGACAGTGGGATCAAGTGAATCCTCAGCAAGTTTGCAGACCACACCAAGCTGAGTGGTGCAGTTGACATGCCTGAGGAACAGGATGCCATCCAGAGGGACCTGGACAAGCTCAAGGAATGGGCCCATGTGAACCTCCTGAGGTTCAACAAGGCCAATTGCACCTGGGTCAGGGCAACCCCCGGTATCAGTACAGGCTGGGGAATGACGGGATGGAGAGCAACTCTGCAGAGAAGGACTTGGGAGTGCTGGTGGATGAAAAGCTGGACATGAGCTGGCAATGTGCGCTCACAGCCCAGAAGGCCAACAGTGTCCTGGGCTGCACCCAAAGCAGTGTGACACACCTGCAGTGCTGCGTCCAGCTCTGGAACCCTTAGCACAGCGGGTCCAGAGGAGGCCACAAAAATGGTCAGAGGGATGGAACACCTCTCCTATAAGGACAGGCTGAGAGAATTGGGGTTGTTCAGCCTGGAGAAGAGAAGGTTCCAGGAGACCTTCTTGCAGCCTGCCAGTACTTAAATGAGGGGTTTCTAAGAAAGATGGGGACAGACTTTTTAGCAGAGTCTGTAGTGATAGGAAAAGGGGCAATGATTTTAAACTGAGAGGGTCGATTCAGACTAGATCTAAGGAAGAAATTTTTCACAATGAGGGTGTTGAAACACTGGCCCAGGTTGCCCAGAGAGGTGGTTGATGTCCCATCCCTGGAAACATCCCAGGTCAGGTTGGACGGGGCTCTGAGCAACCTGATCTAGCTGAAGATGTCCCTGCTCACTGCAGGGGAGTTGCACTAGATGACCTTTAAAGGTCCCTTCCAATCCAAAGATTCTATGATTATATGAATTGTCCTTGATGGGAAAAATCAATTCCAGTTTTCTTTAATGGCATAAATCATACAAAACCAAACCATAGCATCCATACTCTTGTTTTCCCAATTTTATTTGTAGCTAGGTCTCATTTCTACATCCCAGAGCACGGCAGCCTCAAGTAAAACATGCTTTGTAAGAGCAAAGGTCCATTTGCTCTGACACTTTTCTTTGAGATCTAATTTGAATTAATATTACTATCTTCTCTCTAAAAGGTAGGATAAAAAACTAATTGTTAACTATTTGAAAATCAGGCAAGCTTGAGGTACTCTTACTTAATTTGAGTCTTTGTCTAAGAAAAGAAGCCAGTATCTGTCTCAGTGTGGCAACACTTGTTATTAACAACAATCTGAAAATCAGCTTCTCAAAGGAGGACACTAGTTGGAATTGAATATTCTCTCACATCAAAGAACAACTACCAGTAAAGACCAACAGGAGATCTACTGGCACTTACAAGTTTTATTTTTTTTTTAACATCTCAAAGTCATTCAGCAGAATGGACTGCTGTCTTTACCATCCCAAAGCACCTCATTAAATAAGTGAGTTAATCAAGTATATTCTGCTACTAAGAAAACATGATTAAGTAAGAATGAGGAAAAAAATTAACAGAGCAGTCAACCTTTTCCCAACATAGGAACATGCCTGTGGTTCATAAAATGTAAGCTGTAGTTTGGTTAATAAAATATAAACTGTAGTTATGTCTTCTGTGAGCAAACAGTATTTAACTAGGTCAAAAATTTATGAGGATACTTTCTGAGAGGGATGCAAGGGAGTAAATTCTAATAAGTTTTTTTCCTGCCTACGTTTTGGTGGTCTAGAAAGGAAGGGCCTTCCAGCTTTATGACATGTAAGATAACTGCAATTAATACAGAATCACAGAATAGTTTGGATTGGAAGGGACCTTTAAAGGTCATCTAGTCCAACCCCCCTGCCATGAGCAGGGACATCTTCAACTACATCAGGTTGCTCAGAGCCCCGTCCAACCTGACCTGGAATGTTGACAGGGATGGGGCATCTTATCAGCTCTCTGGGCAACCTGGGCCAGGGTTTCAGCACCCTCATTGTGAAAAATTTCTTCCTTAGATCTAGTCTAAATCAAATCTCTTTTTGTTTAAAACCGATACCCCTTGCCCTGTCGCTACAGGCCCTGCTAAAACGTTTTTCCCCTGACTTCTGCAATGTTTCTGTATAGCTTTGGCATTTGGGCCTCTTGCATTTATTTTACATTCGGTATTCGGACGTTGCTGAACTCATGATATGTATAATTATCCATGTATATATCCACTAGGATATTTATATCTATTTATATCTATTTAAATCTGTATCTATTTATAGAGAAACACATATAATCACTCACTCCAGGTATCAGGCTGATAGTTAAGATAGCTAATTGATTACCTATTATTTACTAGTAGCTATCTACACATACAGCACATCATACACTTTTTAGCATGTCATCTTCCTTTGCCCATTGACCCACGCATTTGAGAGTCACTGTAGCATTTCAGATCTTGGGCATTTTCATATATGCCTTATCCATCCCTGTCCACAGCTCACTAAGTATAGAACTTTCTTCCAAATTATATCTGTCCAGAAGGACTCCATCCTGTGCCAGTAACAGCTTTTCTATGCCTAGAAGTATGAGGCCTAGTTATATCTAGAATATTTCTAGTTGACACCGATATGGAAAAAAGGTTATGTTTGCTCAGTTAGCCTTTCACCTTCAAATGCAGTATTTCACGCACCTATGTATTTTGTGCATCGTGAATCCATGGAATCACAACAAACCCAACAATAAATCTAAATATTTGAAAGATATCACGGCAAAATGACTTTGGAAAATCCATCTGACATCAGCACGAGGTTCATTTTCTTGCAGCCCACAGAAACATTTACACAAATCTTTGTTCTGTAATCTGATTTGCCTGTTAATAACACTGAGCAACAATTTACCTTACCTAGCCTTATCATCCTATCAAAACAGTCCTAAATCCTGTATGAGAATATGCATTGTGTTGGACTGGGGACTATAATCTTCTCTTGGATCATTTGCAAGCACAGCTCTTTATTGCTTGGCCATAGTGTGAATTGCCATCAAAGCCCGCAAACACCATTACCCTGACTGCCCACTCACCAAGCCCTGGGTAGAATAAAAATACGACAGAGGCTTTATTGAGAGCCCTGGAAAACCACCTGCCATCTTTGGCTCTGGCAGCTCAGCAATTGTGTTGGGCAGTCACAATGGCCTTTCTGTTGAGATTTCCAAGGGAGAACAATACAGCGGTTAATTAATAAAATAGCTCAAGTTTGTCTGCAGGTTGTTTATACTGATGAGCAGAGCTGGTATTATGATCATTGCTTTTCAAGTTACCGTAGCACCGTGCAGAAAGAGACCTGTAGCAAAGAAGATAATGGTGATTATATGAGTCCTAATAGTTCCGAAATGGTTATTCTTCAAAAAGATTGCTCGAGTTAGGGAGAGTAAAAAATTCCTAAATATTTGTGTACTTGTCTGCTTGGTTTCTCTTATATTTTTCTCCTTTATCTTCACTACATAATTGTCACAGGTCTGTTAAACTGGCAGCACCCACACAGATGCCCCAGAAACGGTTCCCTACTTAAAGCTGATATCACCTGCCTAGCATATCAAAAATCAGTGACCACTACACCTTGGAGAGTTAACGGGCTTAAGTAAAAGAGCTTAACCAAAGTGGCTAAATAGCCTGGCTTTATTTCCTGGACCATCGTTCTGGTCATATTACACTTTCTTTGGATACTGTCCCTGACCTCCTATTCTCCACTGCAAAAAAAGTCACAGCTGCTACTTCTGATGGTCCTTAGAGCTGTGCCCCCATCTCCATCCATGATCAAGGCCTTGTTCTTCTTCACACTCTGCTCTGCCATCAAGGTTGGTCTGAAATGCCCTTTCCTCTTCAGCCTTCTCTTAGACTGCTAATTATACATGTGATGGCCTCTCCAAAGGAGATCACCAGGTAGCAGTGCAACCTTACTTCCCACAGCACTTCCAGCACAATGCTTTTGGGGACACTACTAGAAGACAATGGCTTGGGAGGTGACCAGAAGAAATAACCACTATTTCTTCTGGCCATTGCATACACTTTCATAGCAGAGTTTTCCCAGACCACCTCTCCCCACACCTGTAGTTCGAGCATTTTGCTTACTTGTTGCACCTGTGTCAACTTCACTGGGGCTGCAGAGATCTCTGCTGTACGCACATACAGTGATGACATCACAGGTGCTCAGATCCCACCACATCCAGGTGCTACAGCATTACACTTTCATCATCATAATCCAAGTTCCCAGTGAGAATCAAACTCAGCAGTTCAGAAAGGCACGCCTCTCAAATTAACTATCAAAATTCACTTTTATCGTATTATCGATGCCACCATAGCCATTCAAGAAAGAGATCTTTTATTTCATATTCTGCATTTTTGTTTGTCTCAAAAATGATATTAGCAATGAAAACAACTAGTCTTACTAGTTCTTTGGGTAGCAAGGCAGAGAACAGTCATAGTACTTCTCTCCCAGCAGGCAGAGATGAAGAAAAATCAAATCTCTGGTGGTTTCTTGGCTCTACTGGCATCTACAGATGTGTCTTGCAGCACAGCCTTCTCAGGTAATCCTATATTCAAATACAGCATACTTTCTTCTCCATAAATTCTTTCCAGTCCCACTGAAGGAGCTGGATAAAGCAAAGGAATGGAAATAGCCAAAATTTAGGAAGAGAGAGGTAATCTCCAAGAGTAAGTCCACGATTGCTTCATGTGTAGTAATTCTTCTAACTTACCCAGTCTAGTTTCAACTTCAAAATAATGAGATTTTCACCATAGCCTGTAGGAAATACCTCCACAGTTCAATACGTCTTACTGTCAAGGCTCCTTAAGCCTCAGTCTAAATGTTCCTATCTTCATTTTATTCCATTACTCTTAATCATAGCCTATATTCTAGCCTTGAAATAATTCCACTCCCACATGAGGTTGGTATTCTTCTAATATTTCCAGCCTCCATTACCCTCTGGCATAGAAAGAAATTAGAAAAATATACTAGAACAAATTAAAATTGTCAGAAAAACCAATGAAAGCCAGATAATTTAAAAACAAATACAATTAGAGCAGTTGAAAATGGAGAAGACCTATTAGATTACTGAATGCGCCCCTTAAATACAGGATGTCTTAAATTAATCCGATATTAAATGTGATCTAAGCTAAAAGGTCAAGAAGAACCTTGCATATCTTCAATTTAGAATGTCTTGGCCTTTATACAATATGTCTCAAAATGCTCATACAGCAGCACCTGAAGGTGTGTTCATTTTTATTTCTCAAAAATCGAGTTAGTTTATTTTTTTTAAGAAAATGATGCACTTTGTCTTACAGTAAACTTATCCCCAACACGAAGACCTTGGACAGGACTTAACTAAAATTATCTGTCAAGCCCGTGCCTTCTTCAAACAGTGCAAAAGGAAATCCTTGCTGTGCCTGTCTGCAGTCAGGTAGAACTGCTGCATCCAACCGCATTTGGGCTGCAGTTTCAACAAATGCACATGGGAATGCAGTACTGGAAGAATATTTGATTGCGTTTGTTTACCAACAGTGTCGATGCCAAGCAGCTTTGCCTGGCACAAAAAGATGAAATTTGATTTTTAATAATACCACAACTCTGATAGGAACTGTGTTACAAGAAATACCATTTCAGGATATCAGAAGACAGATGGTCTAAATGAAACCGCAATACATCAAAATCTCAAATCTGCAAGTCTTGTGGAAGTTATTTTAAAGGGAACATAAACTTAAATGCATATTCCAAAAGTCAGACCATGTAGCACGACTATGATCACCAGCAGCCCCACTTCAGTTAGGTTTTCTTTTAGTTTTCTTAGCGACTATACCTGAATTAGCTCAAGAAGTCATTTCATTTTTCCAACAGAGGACCCTCTCTTCCTCAAGGAAGAACAGTAAAGTTGTTCCCAAACTTTTATATCAATAAACTGCAGTTAATCTAACAGGCGTCAGTCTGGTACAGTCTGCATTTGCTTTTAAGCCTTTGGCTTAAGGACTGAAGAGTTGCTTTGAAAATATCAGACGTCTCAGCCTAGAATGAAGTCCGCTTCTTTGAACGGTCTTGATTCACAAATCTAGATTCAAGAAAGCTTTTTCATGTAACAAAGCTCTTTATTGTTGGGTCAATTAAAAATAGATTCAAGAGCAAATAAGGTACCTTAGCGACTTAAGCAAAGCAGGAAAAACCACAGTCATTGCTAACCACCAGGGGAAAACCAAAGAGTCTTTTTGCTAAATTACTTTGCTTTATTTTATTACCAGCCTCCTCAGTCTTGTTATATGAGAGACAATTGCTGACATATATAAATAATTTTAGTGAGGATGCTCTCATTTTGCTCACAAGGCACAGAGGAAGCAAGGCTGAGTTCAGGTCTTCTCATTTGCCTTGTTCCTGGAAAACTTGAGGCATGATGAGCTTCTAGTGCCAAGCTGGACCTTATGTCCTCCCTTTTGTATAAGCAGCACATAAAAAGATATTTCAGTTTCATTTCTAAACACTCAAAATGTGTAACGTAATGACTTCACCTGTCCTGAAAGATTAGAGGGCATCCCACATCTAACCACAATACAGTATCTACAGTCTAGAGAAAATATCATTATGCTTTGCTTTGTGTTTCTTCAGCTCGTGGTTTAATATGGTCATTGCTCTGGCATTTTGGGTTTAAGACACCATTGAATAGCAAGCACTTGAATAACAAGACTGTTTTTTAAAGAAAAACTAGTATCTACAGAAACAATTATGACAGCTTTTACCTGGAGACTGCAATGAGAGAGATCTGATCGATAGATTCTGAATAAAGAAAAATCCTTTTAGTCATGATGATAAAAGCCTACAGTATCCAGAAGGATAGATTCTTTTTTTCAAGGTATGCCCGACAGTCTGTAGCTGGAAGCATATGCCCTGAACACCAAGTTCAGATGCTCACCAATCTTTGGAAATCAAAGGGATCAATTCAGGTTTCCTGAATGGTAATGCAGGGCCAATTATTTTTGCAACCAACCCTTAAAACAGGTCTGACTGGCATAATTTTGATAGCAATTCCAACTCTTTTGATTCTGACTTTGCAAACAGCGTCCTGAGTCACGGGCTGTGTTTAAGAAGCTGCATTCACTGTTGCCACACACAGCAGGAAAACATCCCAATTTTTTGTCGCTATGTGTTAAGTGATTACTATCTTCATATCAAGGTGAGAGCTTAAAAGTCTCAAATATGTGCATGATCTTACAGACTCTGAGGAGAATCTAATTGGCAAACACAGCTGGGAATGGCAAAGAGACCACAAAACACTGGGAAGAATCCAGCCACAAGTGCGCTTTATCACAATATATTTTAGAATATTGCAAGTACTTATCTTCTCTGCTGGACAGCCAGGTTGAACCCGGTTTTGTATTTTTTTAATTATTTATGTGAATTCTATCCAGAGAAATTAAAAAAAAAGCCCCGCTAATACACAGAAGCCTATATATCCTATATATCGCAGTGGTTTCTGTCTGTGAGAAGTAGCATGTGTCTTGAATTTGTTCCTAACCTTTCTTAAGAGAGAAAGATGACTGAACCACATTGCCAACAGACCAAAGCAGAACCGTGCTGCTGATACGTGTCCCTTCCTGGGGCGGCGTGCCACAGCTTTCCCCGTTATTATATTGTGTACACAGCCCCAGCAGGCTGGGATTGCGGAAAACGGAGACGAGAGCAACATTCCCCATCACCGGCTGGACAAAGAGAAGGGTACTTTTGCTTCGGTGTCGCTTTGTACCGTTAACCACCAGACCACAAGGACCGACAGGAGAGAAGCAGAAGGTTTGGGACGTTTTCTTCTCTTTTTGCCTGTTTTCCAGAGGATGGCTACCTTTTCATCATCCCCCTTAGCAAAATAACTAGCTGTGTTCTGCCTGTCTGTGGCTGAGGCCTCAGGGTCATTTTCAGATGTTACATGAAGGCACTTATGCTAAGTAGCTCAGCAGATGAAGGATTTAATAACTAGTATGAACAGGGTGTCTAACTATCCCTCCAGACTTAGAAGGCCAGCCTTTGGTTTTTTACCATCATAGCAGAAAAGTATAATCTAGTAGAATTATTATTATTATTATTATTATTATTATTATTATTACTACTAAACACTGCTACTAACATAGAACTAAGCTACCTTCTTCTCCTGACTAACCCATGCCTTCCTCTTCTCCAGCATTTTATTCGCCAACACATAAATACCACCACATGCTTCATGGTCCTGTTTTAAGTGATACTTTTGATTTCTAGCTCTTTGTTCTAAGGATTAAATTCCTTTTTAGCCCTGTAGAGCTGAAAGCTGAGTAACAGTCACAAGCCAAGCTGCGCAGGATCTAACCGTCATGCAACAGCGAGAGCTCGAGGAAACATCATGCTGCAAAAAAGGTGCCCTTTTTCCCCAAAAAGGCCTGGCCATAGTGTTGCTATGGGTTTTACATGGAAGACATGAATTGAAGATGCTAATCAGCTGCAATTGTTTTCAAGAATCTACAATTAAAATCACAATTTTCAAGGGAAACATGGAGTTGAGGGATGGTGGAAGATCTTCAGCCAACCTCAGCTTTGACCTGGATAAAGCAAGCTCCACCCTCCCTCCTAACCATTTTGTAATGATGCTTGCAAGGTACAGAGGAGTACTTAATCCTGCCCCAGCAGCCATGTGCCGAAATGGCCCGGGACCCGCACAGCAGTGGCCAAAGCGCGAGCAGATCACAGCCCCTCGGATGCCCTGTGGGTTTCTCTCTGGGTAAGCATCCCGTTCCTATCTCCAGACAAACGTTCCGTTCCTATCCGTTAAACAAATGCTGGAAGGGAGGTGCTCTTAACACAAATAGCAGGACAAGGAGAATATCCCCTCGCCAATGTTAGATAAAGGGCAGTTTTACCATTTCTCCCATCACTTCTGGCATTTGCCATGAACATTAATCCTGTCAGCGGAATATCCTCACTGTTGGTGCTCTCAAATGCTGATCACCCTGTTGTTCATCTTGAGTAATAAAAATGAAAGCAAGCAGCACTCCAAATGTATCCAGCAATCCTATCTTGCTCACAAATCCCTCTAAATTAACATCTCATCTACAGTGCAATGATCTATAAATTTACAGCCCTCAAGCAGCGAAATAAGGCACCACTTAGAACATTTGGTAAAGTTATTTTGCATCAAAATAACTCTACATTTGAAAAACGTGTTTTCAATCCCCAGGTAAGCTTTAAATATCTGCCCCCAAAACCCACCTAAGTAAGTCTTCAACTTTTTTAGCGGATCCTCACCTATACAGAAGTATTTTAGCGCCGGTTTGCTATTTGCAAAATGAGACCACGATGAGATACAACCGAGAGGTTTTTCCACACCGTGGCATATTTAAAGATGAGGGGGGAAAAGTCCCATTATTTTACTTCCCCAGTAAAGCTTTTTTGCACTTTCTCTTGAAATACCACTATTCCCAACCCCCTGGTGTGCTTCAAGAGCCGCAGGGAGAAACTCGGGTTGCACAAGCGCGGGCTGTACAACTCAATTACCAAGATCTGAAGTAAACTCACGTCCTCGGACAGCTTCTCTGAGGTTTCGCCATCAATGCTGCCTGATCTAATTAGGAAACACTCAGCATCTTTGTGACAATTACTAAGGAAAATAATTATGACGTGGCCACTGTCTTCCTTCAGATGAAAAAGCAGCAGAAAATGACAGGAAACAGAAGTCAGACGGGAGTTAATAAAACTGCCTTCGGCAAGAGAGGAGAGAAAGGCCAATTCCAGGAGAAGGTAGAATTTTCTCGACTGGAAAACGAGGAAAAAGTAGCGCACTGCAAGCTAAAGACTAACAGGAAAAGAGTCTGTTTAGTCATAAATGAGCCATAGGCTATTACAAAGCACAGCTTACGCTGGCAGACAGCTGCCTATTATAGTTTATTATAGGAAAAGAGCCTTTAACGGCTGCCACGGTACGGTTTGTGGCTGCCCTACTGCCACACGTTTGCCCTCAAGAGACACCAAGTGACAATGCATTAACAATCCTACACCTATTAATGTTACGAATTAATTTTCTTTCAACACAGGAACCAATTTAAATCACTGAAAATGCTTTGAAGTTCCCATCGGAGTTAGTCCGCTGGTTACAACAGGGAACTGGAAAGCAAAACTCTCTTAATTGCAGCCCCAACCTTAATCACTGATTTGCTGCAAGAATTTAATCATGCAACTTAACTGCCCTGCCTCAGTTTACTGATGTGTATAATATTAACAAGCAGCTCCAGAGTAATCAAAATATGGCAGGCACTTTACAAAACAATGAAGGCGATCGGGATGGCACTTACGCAACGCAGAGGCACGAGTCTTAATTAATGTTTATAAAGTGCCTGAAGAACTTGAGAGAGCTGGCGCCGAGGGAGCACAAAGTATCATTACATTTATTTTGCAAAGGGGTATGAATATGTGATTATAATTTTATTACCCACGCAGATTTGTACGGAGGGTTTGAGCACAAAAGAAATTAAACTTTTTGACACTTTCTCTGCAGCGCAGGTTTATTATCGGAGCAGTGTATCAAATGTAAGGGATTCAATAACTCGCTCTTAAGATCAACTATGAAATCATACCTAAATCTTCACTGTCTTCAAGCAATGTATAAGCAAAAAAATGCGTGTGACAAAAAGTGGTTTAAAAGTTAGGATTGTGATGTGAATGTTATAGCATCGCACAACCCGAGTACTTTCAGAGCATTAATTTACTGTAGCAGCTGTAATTTCCCCTGTATTTTGATTATCTTGACATTTTCTAATCATGAGAGTTATAATCTTTAAAATGATATGGCAGGCTTGATAGGCTGCAGACTCACCCCCCAAGTGCAGTTACTTTTTTTATTAAATGTTAAATTGCTTTTCTCCAAAAGAAGAATTATATTTTGCTTAATTTTAGCTTTTTGAACGCTGCCACGTTTTTTTTCTGATAACACAATGGTCTGAGTGACAGCAGAGATTTTTCTTTTCAATATTCCTGGATAAATATTGACCAAAGATGCCAGTTCTGTCTTTCACCATTGAGATGAATTAGTTTGGGCACAATTACAGCAAGGGTTTTTTTTGGTATAGCATCTAGTATGACTCAAAAGTTTCTAAGATGAGCTTAGAATCTGCACAGATTTTTTTCCTGAGCAGCTCTAGCATTTTCAGGCATTATAGCGAGGGTCTGAAATTTGGCTGGGGAGGTACAGTTGCCTGCATGTTAAGCATGATACTTGTCCTGCTCAACCAATCCCTGTAAATTATAAGCTTTGTAAAATAATGTATCCTGTACTCGTAGTCAAGACTTTGTATCCAGATACCTTCTATGTCCCCTTTACTGAGTAGTCCCATTTCCAGCACCACAGGTATGGAAGATTTCCCTCCTAAATATCATGTGCAACCTGTTACAGCTGCAAGTGCCAAGGTGAGAAGAGCCTGGTTCCTCAGGACCTCCCCAGCTACATCCAAAGCTACATGAGAAACTTCAAATTAAATGAGTTAAACACTCAGGAATGGTATGGTTATGGAAAACCATTGAGATCTTCTCATGTCGCTTAACTTGTGGGGGATAAGTGCCAAGAGAGGCTTTCAATAACTTTGTGAGATTTCTTGTCTCAGACCTTCGGTCAGACCACTGCATGCACGTCCAAACCCTCCTCTCCTAGCAGATACACTTTTTACTGATAATCAAAAGTCAGAAGGAGCAGTATTGTTCCTAACTCACTGCCTACGTTCAGTCCTGTTACTTCCGTAAATAAGGAACAAATTTTTTGATCCAGTTTTCCCTAATTCTGAAGCTTCAACATGTAAATTTTGATGGTCTTTTGACTATTTTTCTTAAACTTACTTTCTTAAACTGCAAAAATAGTATTTCCCAGAAGAACTCAAGCAACAAGCTCATGAGGGCTGTCCAACCCAGGACAAGAAAAACAGCTGACACTAACACTTCCAAGTTTTACAAAGGACACGTGTACAAACACTTTCCAGCTATTATATCTCATCTCTAATAGCTGCGAACCTATCTACAAGGCAACTCTAAAACTTTGTTTTCAGTCAGATTTATGGCACAACTGAAAGTAATGAATTAGCATGACCAGACTACATATCTCCTACCCTTCATTCTCCTTAAGAAACTGTCCCCTATTTGACTAATAATAAAGGTCTATCACATGGTTTCAGTTACGAGTTTTTACTTTCATTTTGACGTCTGAAGAGAAAAAGTTATTTGGAAAACAGTGAGCCTCACTTCTTTAGAGGCACCATTGAAATAACGTCTTTATTTTTTCATAGATATTTCATTGCTTAACACGTAGACATAAAGGATAAAAAAAGAAAACATTACTGCATGTCCTGGCAAAGAGACGTCCCAATGTGGGATTGCAGTCCTTTGTCCTGGGTACAACTCACGCACTGGACAATTGTGTATAGGACTTATCTGTTTTACCAGATACAATCTAAAGATGAAAACACATTCGAAGGCAGAGGGATTTGTAGCTTTTCAAATCATAAATGAGTTTCAGCTTTGACTCCCTTAACATCAGAGGGAGGAGTGTGACCACTGTTAGCCCTAGCAGCACAACACTAATTGGGATTTGAAGCTCATTTTAACTCTCAGAAGGGTGTATTTGTGTACACTGAAGGCTTATTCTCTCTGCTAAAATGACAAATAAAGAAGGTGCAGACATCAGGCAGATAACTAGGACTGAGGTCTTCAAAGTATTGTCTTCTGAATAACAGTTGCAAATCTGCACTGAATACCAACTGATAGCTTAAGCTAAGCTTAACACGCTGATTTCAATGCCAAGAGTCACACAGGTCCTTTCAGCAAACACATCTGAAATATTCTTCCTTAGTAATCCTTTTCAAGAGATGCCAAGTTTAGTCAGGCTGACCTACAACCCCTCCAGAAAGTCAGTGTACTGAGAAGAGTATTATCCATCCATCCATCCCAAGGATCTTCTCAAAAAAAGGAGGTTGCATTGTGAAGTCTTCCTTGTTTGCGGATCTCATTCTTCCTGCACACTTACACTGACCAAGCTCTTTGTTTAGACACATACAGAGTTCCTCTCAAAACACAGCTATCTCAGAAAGCAAACAGCAAGGCGGAAAAGGAAAACAGACTTGTCAGTGCTGTCTCTGCAGCAGACCTGCTCTGAATGAATTCCCTAAAATATCCCACAGATAAAAGCTCTGATGGCAACATCAGTACCCAAGACCTTCAGAAAGACCAACATGTGATGGCCAAATGGTTATAAACACAAGGAGCTCAAAGTTAGATTGCCTTTGAAGTAATCGGATCACACCACTCTGTACTATAATACAAATACAATGCCCTGGAGAAATAAAAGAAGAAAAGGACTATTTTTCATTATTTTTTGGTAGACGCTACAGTGTCCTAGTAACAGAATCATATCCCTTAAACTAACTGGAAAGCTTACAGTGCTGAAGCCTCTCAAAGCCACTGCAACTCCACATGTTTTACAGCACAGCAAAAATAACCTCATTTTAAATTCTGTAAGAAGGGGAAGGTGGTTTAGAAATGCATCCATTTCTGTACTCATTTGTATTCTTGGCAATTTAAAAAGCTACACACAGAGAAAGGAGGATGGTGGGTAATATAAGCAATATCCTCTTATACATATGAACAACCAGCAACATAAAGCACAAATACGTGCACTGGGCACCAACTCTAGTTTATTTGGATTCTTAGGTCTTAATATTACAGCCATAATGCTTCATGCTGACTTTGGACACACGTGGATGTGTCCTCCTCTAAATTTAACAGAAGGCTTCAAGATATTTTGCTGTGTACTAACAGCAAGGATACAGACCTTTTCTAGCTCGCTTTTCCAGTCAGACTGAAAAAGGCTTACGAAGGAAGGAAGGAAGGATCTCTAGCCCTACTGAATAGTGAGAAACAGGCACAGAGAGGTGAAACAATTTGCTCACCAGATATATAGGTGGGAATAAGACCCCCAAACTCCTCAGCCCTGTCCACTATATATTGTTGCCTATATAGACTATATGTTGTCTATAGCAACAAATTCATTTCCAACACACATGAAAAAATAATTGTTTCCAAACTTCACAAAAGCAAAAGAACAACTTTATGTGCAGCTGGGCAAAAGAGTTTTATTCAGTTTTCTGCAGAAGAATGTCACCTTTTGAGGTTTACTTTCATTTCATTCATAGTTTATTCCCTTTCAGCAGAGCAATCAACAGACTCGCCACTCCTTTGAAGTTGCTTGCTTTCTCCAACACTGGCATTAGCTACATAGAAAATTCTTCTCTCCACTTCAGTAGGGAAAGGTGAGTTGTAGTAGAGCTGTTTGGCTTACATTTAGGATACTATGTGCTATGTCTCTGTAAATAGTTGCAGTTCCATAGTGTATATACTTTTATAGCTAACTTTCAAAGCAATATAATAATAAATAATAATGGATTTCCTAGGAATCAAGAAAGTGGAGACAAGGAAATCATAGCCCTGTACAAAGCAGACTTTGTGAAATGGGGCTGACAAGAAGAAAAAAAGAGATGAAATCTTGATGTCAAGGTGAAGAGAAGGAACAGAGAGGGTGCAAGAGTGGACACCCTGAAATTGTCTTGCAAATGAAGGCCAAAGAGGCAGGTACAGAGACTAGAGGGAAAAAGAAAGTGATAAGTCTCTGTCAGTGACAGAGTCATGGAAGAATGGAAAACAAGCAAGAAAAAAGGAGACCTTGCTGGACTTTGCATCAGCATTGGCTAGATCTTGCAATTGGAGAAACAAGAGGTAGAAGAGCAGCAGTAGGGACGGGTGACCAGTTACACACAAGCAATTTGCACTGCGTGCAAGAAGAAGGGACAGATGAGGCATGCCGTTCAGTGAATAGCTATAGTTTTGCTGCAAACTGGCAGAATGCTAACGGCACCTGCCAAAACTGCAATACACAATTTCACATCACATCAAGCTAGTGATCCTGAGCCCCAGAGGCAGACCACGGGAATGGACGTCCTCCTTTGGCACAGCAGAAAAATATGATCCTATTTATCTGTAAGGCAGCTCTGAAGCACTTGGCAACCACTGTTTTTTATTACAGCTGCTCTGGTCAAGTCTTTGGCCATCTAAGCTACCACCCAACACGCTTCTGCCTGACTACAGGTAAGTTGGATGAATTTCTGCATCTAAAGAAACTTTGTTCCCAGCGCTGTCTTCAAACCAAAACATGCCTTTCTTCAGGTAACTAAGTTTACCATGTGACATCGACTTTCCCTTTGTTACCTTTTCTGATTTAACCAAACAGCTTCTTTTCCTACGTTCCTTGAATGGTCTCTAAACATTAGGTAGGTGCTAAACCTACCTGTCTTAAACTATGTTTAGTCGCATACAGTGTACAAATTACTGCAATTGAGCACTTACAAAATGATCTATATTGAATATCAATCGCTATTGAGATACATGAATTTGTTATTCATTTGATGCTGTCCTTTTCAGAAGAGATGTTCAAGATCTCTTCAAAGTATTCCTTTAAGAGTAACACTAGCTTTTCTCCATGAACCTATGAAATCATTTCCTTTGTCCAGCTTGAGCTGAAATCCAAATATTTACCACCCAGCATCGGTCTGGTCATTCTGTTTTGGCTTTCTTTCCTCCACCCTGCAAGGTCATCATGATACTTCCTCTCTACCAACTGTACCAAAACCCTGCGGCCTATTCTGTCTTTGGAAGATTTCCAATTAATTCAGAAAGCAGATTGCAGTGTACCACTAATTGCAGTTAGAAAGAGTACATGGCTCAAGTAGCTGTTATTTATTCATTTGACATTCTTAAACATACATTTGGAATACCTACAGAGTTTCAACAAAGCTTCAGTGAAGCCTAAACCTGCACTTAGTTTTTTATCCCTGCAATTTACAGATCTGCCTTGTGGTTTCTTTTATTGCCAATAATTAAGCAATTCAAGGTAGACTATTTCACTCACAAAAAACTACATTGCTCTAAGAACATATGCTCTGCAGAAGTTGTGCTGCAAACCATTCCCACTTCTCGTCTCTTCATGTAAACTCCAAGCACACCCCCAGAAATCAGGTACCTTGTTCCTCACTGCTATGTGCTGCTTTACTGATACAAAGGAAAAGAAGGAATGTGGTTTCTCACAGAGCTGCAGAATCATTGAGGTTGGTAGGGTCCTCGGAGGATCATCTAGCCCAACCTCTGCTCAAGCAAGGTCAGCTAGAGCAGGTTGACCAGGGCCATGTCCAGCCAGGTTTGAATAGTTGCAACAATGGAGAGTCCACAACCCCTCTGGGTAGCCAGTGCCAGTTTTCAGACACCCTCATTGTAAAAAAGCTTTTTTACGTTTAAATGGCATTTCCTGAATTTCAGCTTGTGCCCATTGCCTCTTGTCCTTTCACTGGATACCACTGAGAAGTCTGGCTCTGTCTCTATGTCTTCCCATCAGAAATTTATACACATGGATAAGATCCCCTGAGCCTTGTCTTCTCTGGGATGGCTTCTTCCCACTGTCTGAAGAAGGCCTCATCTCCTTCCTGATCTGGTGGTCTGTGGCAAACACCCACCTGCATCACCTGCATTGGTCTGCTCTCTGAGCACGACCCAGCAGCTCCCAGCTGGCTCATCATCAGTCCCAAGGCAGAACTCCATGAATTCCCTCTCCACTCTCACATAAAGTGCAAAACTTGCTGTGGATCCTCACTGCCCTTCCCTACCATTCCTGTGATGTTTTTGCCCCACTTAGACAGATCCTGTGTCTTTGTAGCCATCTTTGACCCCAAAGAAGATCCCAGAGTCATAAGTGCCAGATCCTCACTGTTGAGGATGAACTGTGCAAGTAGTTGCTGACCTGCAGGGTCTGTCCACTCCTTCTCTAGCCCTCTCTGCTAAAGCAGAAAACCATCTGGGCCACAAGGACTCAAACATGACCTGTGAAACCATGTAGCCAGACTTGACATGCTCCAGGTTTCCTTGACTGTATCACTGGTGCTCACGTGGAAGTGGGTAATAGCCCAAGGGTTGGACAAGCCCAAACAGTCTGTCTACAACATCCCAGATCCGAGCCACTGTTAAGCAGAAAATGTCCCTAGACAGGACGTCAGGTTGACAGGTGGGAGAGAGTGACCTACTACTATCAGCCTTCCTTCTCAGGCTCAGCTGGCTCAGATGCTTCATTGGACAGAGCTCCCAGCCCCTCATCTGCACCCAGGGAACTGAAGCTATCCTGTAGTTGCGGATCTGCACGTAGAGCAGAAGCCTTCCTCCTGAGGCCAGAAGTCACAAGCTTCTGCATTCGCCAGTCTCCATTTCCCAACCTAATAAGCACAGACTGCCAGCCCATCCTTCAGTTCAGTTGGGGGTTCAGGCTTTCGCATCTTCAGGATCTGGGAGAAGAAATAGTTGATTTCTTTCTGGACCATTTCTGCACCAACTGCTGCATCTGGGACTGTGCTTTAAGACCAGCAGCTATATAAGCTTCTCCACGGCTCCTGCTAAAAGGGTGCTTGATCCTCCTTAACTAGGAGTCAGCTGGAAAAAAACAAGCTCAAAGCACCTTCTGAGCAGGAGTAGCTGGTAGAGCTCCTTAAAAAATGCTAGAGCCTGCTGGAAGACCAGCCTCCTGCAACTCCCTGAACATCCTTGAAGAATTCCCAGGAATCCTCCGACAGCTCCAGAAGTTCCCAGGAGATCTCAGAGCAAAGCACAGGGAACTGCTCGCCTGTTGGCTGCCTCTTTCAGCTGCGCTCACATCATGAGTTTACTGCAGTCCTGATGAATGCCGCGAACCACAGCAGGTTGTGTTCATAGCATCCTTTTTTTGTGCAAGTTCAGAGAAGAGTATAACTCTACAGATCAACAAGACACAAGCTACCAAGTGGAACTTCTTAGGTTGCAATGAGATACAGCTGCTAAATCCTAGCCCATCACTGGCCCAAATGATGTAAATTGACATTTAATGGGAAATACTGCAAAACCTCTAAATTTCTTTTACATTATCCGGTTTTCTCGATGCCTTTATTTTCCTGTGTAACCAACAGCTGTTACAACTCTTTATGGAAAAATAAAATTGAAATATTTTAATGATTTTTTGAAAGGCAATGGTAGAAATAGCAAAACAATAATAAGTTTGCGATTTTGAAATTATTTAAAACCCAGGTCTGAAATGCAAGCTCTCAAACGTTAAAGGAGCACTATGGTAGATCAACAAGGCATTACATAAACTCTGCAAATGAGGTACTGATTTGAAACTACACTAGAGAGGACAGTATCTGAACTTATCATGAAATACATAACACTGGCAGACAGATGACTGATCTCTGTTCTTTAATGCTGACATAAGGTAAGATACTTCAACATTTGTTTGGAAAGAAAGCACTTGTTCGTGGAGCAATAGCTGTTACTCTTCAAGGACTACAGGAAAAAAGGAGACCAATGCATTGCAGAGCTGCATTTATAAAATTTTGCAGGAAGTGCAGAAACATCTAATTCTCATCCCCCTGTCTTCCCATTTATGAAAGAAAAAGTAATTCCAAGGGTAGTGCTTGCCTACATCTTCTTTTTCTTGTGGGTGATTGACTCAACATCAGGTTGCTTAGTGAAAAGGAGGAGAAGGGGGAATCGAATCTCAGTCTACCACTACCCCAAGGGGATTTGTAAAGGTGAAGACAAATGTTTCTCAGTCGTGGGCAAACAGCCCCAGGTTGGAGGTCAAACCTCCAGCCTTAGAGGTATTTGAGCCTGAGCCCAGGCAAAGGTGACCTGGTAGTTTGGTGCTTTGAGCAGGAGGCTGGACTGGAGACCTCCAGCAGCCCCTTCCAAGAGACATCGCTACCTTCTACGATAAGGGCTTGGTGGTGCCTGCAGAGGTTTTTGCCCAGACTGCAGTCTGCCTGTTAGTGCCTGTCCTTCATTTAAAGTCTCTCTCCTCTCCCTCAGATTTCACAGATACGCAGGAATTTCATTGTCACTGAGCTCTCCACCTCTTTATCAAGTTGCAGTAAAAATTGGTGAACAAATTCAAAAGATGTTGGAGGAGATAGAGGAAGAAAAGAGACACACACAGACAGAGATGCAAACACACTCTCTCTCTCTCCCCAGAGAGGAATGATCATGCATTTTCATTTTTTGTTTTGCTCCCACAAAGTTATGCCACGGGGCAGATCGCCACAGGCCAGTGCATGTGGGAATTCCTGTCCTTTTCAGTATGTCCTTAACACAGAAATATGAAGGCACAAAACCACTATTCATCTTCCCAACATAGTCCTACTCTCCAGCACACTCCTTTTCCTGAGGCACATGGTACAAACTCTGCCAGACATAATCCCAGACAAGGCAGACAACTGCTCTGCCCTGGTATTGTCATTCCCGTGTGCTGGCTCCCATGTAACATTTATGTCCACGACCTGATTTACAAATCCAGCTGACGATATAGACCAGGACAGAGCAGATGGAACAGCACGTTATGACCTCCGTGAGGTATTTCTCCTAATGTATTGACTGAGCTGAAAAAGTACATTACAGTGTCAGGCTCTCCAAGACGCTAAAGCAGAAATCAAAGTTGGCATTTAAAACCGCCGAGTGAAAGATGTTCCTGCGCATCACAAATACCAGCATTGTCAGCCAGTGAGTTCAGTGGGAAACGTCGAGCTGCCCATGTTGGGAAGTTGTTGAGGAGAGAAGCTGGAAGTCTTACTTAATACTTCACATGTTTAATTGTTCTTTTCCACACTTCACGATAAACACAATGTGCACCCACACAGTGCATGAACTGATGTCTGAAAGACCAGCCATTACATCTGGGTTGAGAAAAGATCATTTTGGCTTGCTTGGAAGAGATTAGCTGTCCATTTTACACTCCCAGACAGGGCTGCTGGCCCAGTGAGTCAGGAAAAGAAGACATACAGGACTCCAGTGAGTCTTTTGAGCTCTGACTCCACCACAAAATGTGTTTCATTTACCACCACCTTTCATCAAAAGCTCCCCAAACCTTCCAAGTAAAATCAATACCAGAAAGTCCTTACGGTTTCTTGACAGCAACCTCTGTCTTGGTAACAACCCAAAATGAGAAAGAGCTTTTTGATCTCTCTCCGTTTTGCTTTTTTCTGCCTGGAAAGCAAGAGCAGCAGCACTATGAACGCCATTCATATAACTTCTTTTTTTTGAAAGAAGTTCAGCACTATTTATTGATGATGGTCAACCGGATACACACCATCTGCCTGTGGGCTCATTCCAGAGGCAGATCTCTACTGTCACAAACCCCTTATTCTGCAGCCGAGCACGTCCAGAGTTTTCTGATCCACTTTACTCCTTCCATTTACAGTGGGGAAATTCAGGAGGCTCGTTATGTTACATCATTAAAAACCAGGCAGATCTTTTGTGCCTACCTGAAGCAATGTGAGATTGAGAGACTGACAGCATTCATTTTCTTGACCTCAGGGGCCCCACTCAAGGAAAAAACAAAACAAACTGATGAGGTTTCCCCTGGGTTTGGCACAAGCTCAGGTACTAGCTCAGGTGTAGCCACACAACATCAGGCCAAGTGAATTCCACCCTAAATGTTGCTTAATTCTTGGGCAGTCAGGTCCTCCCTGACAGGTAACAACAGCACTTTGCTCATATTCTTTAAGACTCAGAGGATTAGTCAGTCAAAACCCACTGAGCCTTTAGAAAAGCCACCCACTGACATCCAATATTTTACTTTTTTTTAAATTAAGAGGCTAAAATCATCTTTGTCAGAGATATGCAAGAGAATTGTGTAATTCAGGCTTTCTTCTACAATTTTCTTAGCTTTTCCTACACTTCTGCACTGAAGCATCCTCATTTTCCCCCTTTTATCTATTCTTTGTCTCCTACTCTTATTTGCACAAGTTTTTTATTCACCCGTGAAACTCATCAGGCATTATTGTACACAACTCTAAGTACTACATACCAGATAAAGCAGGGAGAAAAAAAAAAGAACCGGGAAGAGTGAGCGTAATGCACCTACATGGGACAACTAAAATCCACCTGTAATTATTATTAGCGCTAAAATTTTATAGCGTAACAATGAGTTAAAACCAAAATACAGCTACAAGCAAAACAATGCAAAATCACCTTGATAACGAGCAACCATGTTAAAAAGATAAAGAGCAACAGTGAATACGTGACTCGTGATAAATATGTCCACTGGAATGACCATATCAGCTACACACAATCCGACTCGCATTTACATGGCCATTTTTTCTATACGCTCCAGTTCTGCACTTTTATTGACTTCTTCTGTTTTAAGGTTTCTCACTGAATACCTAGAATTTTCCCATTGCGCATGACTTTAAATCCTTGCCCAAAATATGTAGGGGCACTGGAGAAACCACCATTACTTTCTATTTTCTCCTTATATTTTTTCCCCCTAAATTTTACCTTAAACCAGATTTTCACGTTCCTCCACACTTATTAAACTAGGAAATCAGAGCCAAGCTATATGCACACTTTCATCCTTTTAGGTCCCCAGCTGTTTCAACAGCCTTCTTTAGTTAAACAGTGCAAGAACTTACTTCCATTCCTAAATTCAGGGCTGTAGTCGGAAGAAGCTGCTCCCAGTAGCTAATTTAGGTATCACGACTGCTTTTCTCCACTGACAGTGCAGACAGCCGGGTCTGGCAGCGCTGGGTTGTAGGTGGCCTGAATCACTGATCACTTTCTCAAATTCGGATGCTAAAGATAGGCTTCTGTAGAAAAACAGTCTGAATATGGCCCCGCATCTCTGCCAATTTTTCTCTTACGATTTGTGTTTGCCCAGCTCTGAACCTCTCAAAATCCATCAAAGATGCTGCGAGAAATGCTCAGCGCTTCAGTGCCTCTTTCCTGGAACCCGCACCATGACCATGTCTCTGCTTCGCAATTTCTATCCCCCTTTATCAGCACTTCCCTTAATCTGCATTATGTAATCCCTATTTGGAAATCATTTGTAGATCTTGTTTATACTCTACTTAATACAATTTACAGACTACTGCTTCGAATAGGGCTGGTGTTGCGCTAAATATTACTGATCATGCAATCCAGGTGCCCTCCAACATGACAAATATACTGTCTCATTCAAGCCATGTTCTCTACTTGCCTAAGACCTTTTTTTCTTTTAGCAGCTCTTCAAACTTTCCTGGTTTAGTTGACTTCACTATTAATTCATTTGTCTGCTTTCTATTTACCAGGCTTTGCTGCAGTCAAAGCAAATGTAATCAGCTGACTGACATGAAATTTGGTCTGAAATCCAAACGGCTGTGAGAATTTCAGCGCTTGATACTGCCAGCGTCTAGTCTAAGAATTAATCCTTCTTTATAAAAAGGGTCACCTTTGAATGAGCAGCAACAATGCTGATAAGAATCTGCAGGACTGAACCTTATAAATGTAATTTTTTGCACATTATTTAGAGAGAACAAAACAAGCAGACAATCAGATTTAGACATCTGTTTTAAAGGCAACTCTGCAAATTGTCTGGAGACCAAAATAGATTATTAGCAGGAAATGGAGTTTTCTTAATATTGAATCTGATCCTGCCCTGATGAAAATCAATGGAATTTTGTCCCAGACTTTCATGGGAGAGGGACTTAACACATTTACGCTCCCAAAGACCTGGCAGCATATACAAAAGCAGAGCTACAGCAACTATCAAGGAGAAAGCTCAATTTGGATAAACCTTGAATTTCAATATAAAAGCATTCATGCTGGAGAAAGAAAGAGAAACACGGGAAGATACAAATGTCAGATTCGAGTGGCATTGCTGAATGCACCGGTGGAAACATTCAGCTTTCTGCATGATACACCATGTACGAAAACTAAGGGAAAACAAAGAAAATCCAAAAGATTTAGGTCCACAAGAGTGTGGTTCCATGCAGAAATGTTCACATGGACAGAGTTGGGGCTTCCGGTAGCAATGTTCTTTTCATTTTAGTGTATTCAAAGAAAAATACCAGAATATTTTACAAACATCAATTAAGACTCAGAATGCTCCTGGGACACACATCCTTATTACACCCATTTCCACAGACTACAGTGACACAGAGTTTGAGTCACTAAATGCCAGAAAATGAGTCAGCAAAGAAAAAGAACCCAAAAGCCCCAATCATCCATCGTCTGTGATAACCACTGAATAACCTCTCTCTCCTCCGTCATTAGTCAGCCTTGGGAATAAAGTCACTTATCTGAAACATAAAACTATTCCATACTTGATGTTTGCCTTTTTTGTATGTTTGTTTTTCACTATGATTGCCTCCTAACATTTCCCAGCCTCGCACACAGACTGATGCACTTAATTTTGACAGACACAAAATCCCTCTTAAATCTGCTGCAGTGTTTATACTGGGATGTATAAAAATGACTTTGTGAAACAGTCTCGAAATAGAAAAAGAGATTAAAAATATTTTGCACATGAAGACTTCTCTAGGCTATGAGAGAAAGAGAAGACTATGACAAACTTTATTCTCTTTCTCCTGTTCACCTTAAGGGGCCTCTACAGCAGAACTATTATCTTTAATCTTATGTTCTCTTTTCAGCATGTATTTTATTTTCTTCTCTCGGCTAACAGCCTCTTAACAGCTCCTGAGTTCACCTCCTAAAAACATATTCCAGGATAAGACTGCTCTGTATTAGATTTGCAAAAGTTTAGAAACAGCTTGGGTTCTCTCCGTGCTAACAAACACTTCGTGGTAAATGCCTTCTCAAAGAGAGTTTTGCAGCGGTGAATTGGTCAGCGTATGAGCCAGTTTGCTTAACAAGCATGAACCTCCCTGCCCTGCCAATATTACCACAAAATAGAATCATTTTCCTAAATGGTTTCATTAAAGGGACATTATGAGGCTGAATAGAAGATACTGAATGAAAATGGACACAGTGAATTTTTAGTCATGCCAAACCAGTCTGTGGCATCCGTCACAAAGGTTTCACTGAAAAAAATGCCTCTATCATTTTATGCGGTGATGAACGCGTTTGCAATGATTCTGAAAGATTCGCTGCCACAGCCACTGTGGCTATACAGTGCTCATCAGCCATGATCGAGCCCATTTATCAGAAGAACCCAGGATGAGTTATTGTCTGACAATGCCAAGGCTTACGGTCGCTGTGGAAAATCATAATCACCCATTGCTTCAAACAATTCCACTTGAATTGCCTCCCCAACTTATTCACCCCATGCAAAGCCATGATAGGAATATCAAGAAGGAAGAGCAAGCTGCACAGAGCAACCACAGCCTCTCCTCAAAGAGGCATCACACCAAGCAGCTTGGAATGCAACAGCAAATTCTGCATTTTTAACGAAAACCAGGAAGAAGAGGGCCAGGAGAGCATCGTGTGAGACGGCTGTTGCTGTTTTTAATGTACAGTGATGATGGAGCAGAGACTGAGCCTCCCATACTTTGGGATTTTTCAGCTTTCTCTGGAAGATCACAGAATCACAGAATCATTAATGTTGTAAAAGACCTTTAAGATCATCAAGTCCAGCCACCAACCCAACACCACCATGCCCATTAAACCATGTCTTGAAGTGTCACATTCACACGGTTTTTGAACAGTTCCAGTGATGGTGATTCCACCACCTCCCTGGGCAGCCTGTGCCAATGCTTGACCATCCTCTCGGTGAAGAAATTTTTCGTAACATCCAATCTAAACCTCCTCTGGTGCAACTTGAAGCCATTACCTCTCGTTCTATCGCTGGTTACTTGGGAGAAGAGACCAACACTCACCTCACCACAACCCCCTTTCAGGTAGTTGTAGAGAGCGATGAGGTCTCCCCTCAGCCTCCTCTTCTCCAGACTGAACAATCCCAGTTCCCTCAGCCGCTCCTCGTAGGATTTGTGCTCCAGACCCCTCACCAGCTTCGTTGCCCTTCTCTGGACACACCCCAGCACCTCAATGTCCTTCTTGTAGTGAGGTGCCCCAAACTGAGCACAGTGTTTGAGGTGCAGCCTCACCAGTGCCGAGTACAGGGACACAATCCCTGCCCTACTCCTGCTGGCCACACTATTTCTGATACAGGCCAGGATGCTGCTGGCCCTCTTGGCCAACTGGGCACACTGCCGGCTCATGTTCAGATGGGACATAGCACACCGATAGGGTGTCCTGAGGCAACTCCACCTACACAATAATTTAACATGGGCCACAGGCACTAGGATTTTTCTTCCTCCTTCTGCTTGAAGCCCACAGTTGAATTTCCGTAAGACAGAAACATATCCCTAATGTCTTCAGGCTGGTAATAATGTAGTTGAGTAACACTTAGCAGCCTATGACAAAAGGAGTTGATGATCTTAATCTTAATTTCTAATGAGTCTGTAAGTGGATTTCCACACAGACGAGTTCTTTAGTCAAGTACGATATACTTCCTCCTCAGACCTGCCCCATAAAATAAGTACTATTACAATGTCATCATCTACATATAAGTTACAATAGAATACTAACATAATCATTCCCATCAACAGGATTCATCTCCTCAAACTGCAGCCATATAAAAGCAAGATCCTCTCTAAGTTCATGGAGATAAAGAAGTCTCCGACGGTGTCGCCATTCCACCTAACTTGGGCAGTTCTTGTAGGATGGGAAGAATTGCCCTGGGACTACTCATCCCAGTGCACTAATGGTGGACAGAGCCTGGACTTTCACGCAATTCAAATTAAGGGAGATAAATATCACCTATAGTAAGGTGAGAGAGTATATGAGAGATAATTACACACAAACTCCTACAGTCACAACTTTACAGTAATTCAGTGTGATGCCTTTTCATTGTTATCAATATTTTGAAGGCACATTTCTAATGCCAAATCCATTTTCAGATAGCATGGGCATAAAAACAGTTGAGAATGATGTAGGTGTTGCAAGTGTAGGTGGGTTTCTGTAATTCATCTCATTTTACATCCACTGTAAAGATAAATGTCAATGCATGGTGATACTACTGGAAGTTGTTTATCTTGCTGCTGGTTTATGTCTTATTGGTCATTAAGAGAAATCAATAACATGAAGTTACACTTCACAGAATCACAGAATCATTAAGGTTGGAAAAGACCTTTAAGACTGTCAAGTCCAACCATCAACCCAACACCACCATGCCCACTAAACCATGTCCTGAAGTGCCACATCCACACGTTTTTTGAACACTTCTAGTGATGGTGACTCCACCACCTCCCTGGGCAGCCTGTTCCAATGCTTCACCACTCTCTCTGTGAAGAATTTTTTCCTAATATCTAATCTAAACCTCCCCTGGCACAACTTGAGGCCATTTCCTCTTGTCGTATCACTAGGATATCACTATCACTTCCATACAAGTAGTAAGTAATGCAAAAATATAAAGAGGACAAGCACATACAAACTTTCAAAGTCAAAAGGCCTAGGGAAAATGAATAGTTTAATAAATGTGTGATGTTACACACAAACTCCCGTAAAAAAAAGAAAGAGAAAAGAAAGAAACAAAGAAAGAGCAAAAGAAAGAAAGAAAAATGGCTGCCTTATTTCCCTGAACTCTCAGGCACCTCTCCTTCCAGCTTTCTCTACATTACAGATCCAACATGCATCTCTGTCAAGCCAGCCTACGTGGTCGCACTGTAAGCTCCTGTCCTCCAGGCTGGAGCCTGAAACAAAAATGAGAGACCAATAAATCATACTAGAACAGGGAATATCAAAGACCACATAGTGGGCTCTTTTTTCCTTCCTCTTTTGATTTCCTAGTGCTTTTTTCTTTTTTTTGGCCTTATGTGATGCTTCTTGCAAAGACATTTGGCAGATACAAAAAAGCTCATAGACAAAGACAATTAATTCTCATCATCCTTAGTGTGACTTGTACTAACCAATTAAATTTAAAATATTTTTCTTCATGAAATGGGCTTGGATCAAACCCTAATATTAGAAAGTGACTGAACTGAAGTTCACCCACAGTGAACTTTCCTGATATTAAGAGGTTGAGGGTATGACCTCAAATATCTATTGATGGAAACTATTAATTCCATACATTGACTGAATCTTCCAATAACTGTGGTAGGGACAGCTTTTCTGCAGGCTTCACTCTGACGTTACTTGCACGAATAATGTATTTGCACAACTTCTTTACATCTGTGTAGTTAATGAATTAACAGAGCTGAATCAGACCAGTCGTTCACTGTGACTGCCTATGTAGAGACCAAATTTGATAATAGACTGTGCTCTTAGCAACGGGATGAGTGTTTCGAGGTGGGAAAAAACACAAATGAGCTGACAAGTGACTACAGCATAGTCAGGAGTGGAAGAAGGACTGATCCTTGGAGACGATTTAACTCAGCTTAACATCAAGGTGCTGGAGCATGTCCAGAGAAGGGCAACGAAGCTGGTGAGGGGGCTGGAGCACAAATCCTATGAGGAGCAGCTGAGGGAACTGGGGTTGTTCAGTCTGGAGAAGAGGAGGCTGAGGGGAGACCTCATCGCTCTCTACAACTACCTGAAAGGGGGTTGTGGTGAGGTGGGTGTTGGTCTCTTCTCCCAAGTAACCAGCGATAGAACAAGAGGAAATGGCTTCAAGTTGTGCCAGGGGAGGTTTAGATTGGATATTAGGAAAAATTTCTTCACAGAGAGAGTGGTGAAGCATTGGAACAGGCTGCCCAGGGAGGTGGTGGAATCACCATCGCTGGAAGTATTCAAAAAACCTGTGGACGTGACACTTCGGGACATGGTTTAGTGGGCATGGTGGTGTTGGGTTGGTGGCTGGACTTGATGATCTTAAAGGTCTTTTCCAACCTTAATGATTGTGTGATTCTCTGATTCTGTAAGCTGGGCAGGAAACTTCAGCCACACAAAGGGCATATTCATTATTCATAAAAATGCTACCTTGTGAAAATAAAAACAAATTGGTATATCCTACCCAGCATGTCACTCCTGTTCTTAACAGATCATGATCAATGCAAAAAATAAACCAGAAAAAAGGCACTCTTGGTACCCAATGGTTTCGCACTCTCTTACTTCCATAGAAAATCTTTCAGTGGAGTCTCTTTGCTGTGATGACAATGACATCTATAGAGGATTTAAACCTCCAGGGTTTTCAATGCAACACTCTTAACCAAGACCAAACTTCTTACCGCCATGGCAATGGCAAACCATTGCCGCCATGGCAAAAAACCCCAAATTTTTCTCTGGGCAAATATTCAAAACTTTCTCCTCTGCTTTTTTTTTTCTGTATGTCCAAATGAGTTGTTGAGGGGCTGGTCAGAGTAGACAGTACGATGCTCCTTACTCCCAGTTCCGCACCGCCAAATTTTATATCCAATTACTCCAGTCTGCACACTGGAAGTGAGAGGAGAGTCGGACAGAAAATCTCAGTATAAACAAACTCAAAAGTGGGTGATATTTGCAGAAAAACAGTACTTTAACAAACAGACATGTGGTTCTGAGGCAATTTCACACATTGCTTTCCAGGATTCAGGAGTCTCTGTATCATGCTTTATGCAATTGCAGCTGAATGCCTTTTGTTCAGTGTGAACTGCTCAATGTAGTTCAAATGAGTTAGTCTGCCGCCTATAGCAACACCTGCCAATGTTTTAGCATAAAAAGAAATGAGGATATTAGGGCTTTTTTTTTTTTTTTGACATGGCATCTGGTTGGCTATTGTGAAAATACTAGGGCAGTTGTTCACATCCATTTTGCATTTAGTCTAAATTAGCCTTTTAGATTTAAAAATACCCTAGATTGCCCCCGCCTTTCATTTTCTCCTTTGATACAATTTCTGAGCTGATGGAAATTTCAATCAGAATGCTGTTAACCTCCAACAAATTTAATATTGTGAGAGTATATTAAGCAGATCACAAAAACTAAATAGATTTTAGTAGAGTTGTAAAAGGCAAGAAGCAAACTGGAATAAAAGATAGTTGGAAGAAAAAAGAAGATTGATATGTAAGATGGGAATCTGATTTAAGTCCAGCATTCACTGGAAAAGAGTGCAGGATCTAGACCTTGCAATGGAACAAAAAAAAAAAAAAGGTAATGCTTAACATTAAAATAATAGTTTCCATTTCAACTCGTGTGGGCAAAAGTAAATTTAAAAAATGTTATGTCTTCACAGTGGTAAAGTAGTGCATTTTGCCCACACACATCTTTTAAAAAAGAAGACTAAGTGATCCAGAACACAATTTCCCTTTTGCAATGCCAAGTCACCGAGCCAGGTGTAAAGCTTTACGGCTCTGGATTCTCAGCCCTGTGTTTAGACCCCAGAATTAAATGACAACATCTCTTTTTTCATTTTCTAGAACCCAACTTTAAAATCTTTTACTACCTCAGGGTGCCCTGGTTCATATTGTCAGAGATAAAAAAATTTTGTGGGTTATTCACTTTGAAATCCTTGCTCTGAGATCAAAGGCTGGCTGAGGCAGGGCTACAAAATAGGGCTGAAATAGAAAATAATTATCGATAGTTTCCTGCTTCCAGCTGGGATAGAAGAACAGCAATGACAGCCTTCTCCATGGCACTTCACTATCTACCTTTCCATTTGTGGCCTGAATCTGTATGTAACGCACGGGATTTAAAGGTAATTGAAAATCTGTATTCAAAGAGAGATCCTTGAAAATCTGCTATCTTTCGCCAAAAATATTTCAGAATATTTCAGAGAGATGAAACACATAAGGGTGAGTTCTGGGGTCTAGCCAGTATCTTCACTGACAACTTAAGTTCTAGCGGGGAGGCGGGGGGAACTAAATCTAAAACATAAAGAAAAACTGATTCAGACTGGAAGATGCTACTGATGATTTGGAGCACATGAATTAAAATTCAATGGGATTTTCATAACTCAGCCCAAAAATGTGCAAAATGCAATTCACTGAAGATGAGGACAGAATACTAATCTTCAGCAAGGAATACAAATGTAAATATCTAGTGGCTAAAAAAAAAAAACCACCGAAAAACCTGGCTTAGGGACCAGCAGCTCAGGGAAGGCTCTCTGCTAGCAGATTTGCTAACGGGGCACAAGTGGCTCGTATAGCGAAATACGTCCCTCTGAGCCGAACCA
This sequence comes from Phaethon aethereus, assembly GCF_964289735.1. Classification (NCBI taxonomy): domain Eukaryota; kingdom Metazoa; phylum Chordata; class Aves; order Phaethontiformes; family Phaethontidae; genus Phaethon; species Phaethon aethereus. Next base: position 5,482,317 of record NC_138582.1, on the reverse strand, counting down.
ACACACGCAGGAATAGTCCGGGAGGGCATCGCTCCGTTGCACACGCTATTGCTGGCGTTTCAGCACAAACACCGGGTTTGGGTTTGGCCCCCACTTGGAGACTTAGCACAGGTCTGTGGGAAAAATGGTCAGAAGATGGTAGCAAGAAAGGCAGGAGGCTTTCTCCTTACCAAGGCGAAACCTGGAGAAATACTTACTTACGCTAGAAAATAGAAAAAGGCTGTGAGTGGGAAGCGTGGTAACCAGCTCCTACGCAGAAAGGTTTTTAAACAGGATGGGATTGGAGACCTCAGGAGGGCTCAAACGTTCAACGTGAATCTTGTGTTTATTACATCCTGAGTTTCAGGTAGATTGTATTTAAATTTAAGTTCCCAGAGAGACATAAATTCCCGTTTCTCATATAAATTTTTAATGCACTTCCATTATTAAACCCAATTTTATTCCAAGGAGCTTTGCCTCTAAAATTAATCAAAAGATTTTGTGTCATACTCCAGATGAAGCAAACACAGGATTCCAGGAGCCTAACACAGAAACCGGACTCTAAAAATAGACTGTGTGGAGCCTGATTTGCTGTAAGTCGAGTGGGTAGGTCACATATCGCATCTCTGCCGGCTGATCAGCATCGGTCAGGTCTTGCTTGAAAGGCAGCCCAAGAGGGAAAGCAAATAGATTGATTCAGCACAGAGCTCAGAAACATGCACTGATATGAAAAGAGAGAGCAGGAACTCCATGAAATGCAGTGATATCTCTATACATTTGAAAACACAGTTTGAGGGTGGGGGTTTTTTTCCCCATGTCTGTTTATCGCTCTGCATTCAAATGCTAAAAATAAAACTTGCTGATTATGAATAGGTGAGAGTTGGGTCTCCATCAAAAAAAAAAAAAAGTACCCTGAAGTAGTATCCTAAGTATCCTTAGTATCCTAAAACTTTTCTCTTGGTCTTCCCAGTTTGGGCAAATTAATCCCTGTTAACAGCACAGGTATTTTGCATGAGCAAAAATAACAGGAGCTACCGCTGGGAAGATAAAAGCTAACGGTCCGTGCCTAAGGTCTCCCCTCTGTGCTGGAGGCAGAGCTCAGCAGAAGACCGTGGAAGGGGCTCTCTGGTTTCGGATACCCAGCATCGAGGCAGAAACGTTCAGCACAGAGGCACACAGACGCTTTGGGATGAGTCAATGAAGGGATAACGATCTTGGGGCGTAACGGTGGGGCACAAAAGGTGTTTGCAGGTACAGAGCAGTCGTTTGCTTGTTCCTCCTGACTGTGGGGTTACACGGACCCGCTGTGCACGTCTGAGAGTCTCGTGCTATGGTTTTTGCTGAAAACAGGTTTAAAAATGAAATCCCAAACCTCTTTCGTAATGCATGTTTTGGTATGTGACAAATAGTGAAGAAATACCTAAATAAAGAGCAAGATACCTTAGTGAGATCATCTCTCTCTGAGAGGAGGAGGAATTCATTCCAAAAGTCAATCTTCTCATTAATTATTTGTATTAACAGAAATGCTGACACATCAAACAATTTACTTGGTTTCTTACATATTATCCTCGGGTGACAGCCTTGAGCCCAGCACCCAGCAGAACACTTCGAAGCATTCCAAGAGAGGGTCAGATGCTGCTCTGGGGGACCTGTCCCCAAGGCTACAGGGATGCGGCAGCTCCAGGCAGCTCCACTCAGCCACGGGGCTTCACTTGCTGCTCTCGCACCCTTTTCCTCTAACCGCACGTTCAAGAAGGGCAGCGTCATCCTTCAAGACGCTGCTTCAGAAATGGAAAGGAGGGAAAAAGAACGTTCACAGCCTTCACATTGAAGGTTTGTTCCGCAATTTTTCTTTAGTGAGATTAAGAATAAAAGGGTGAACAGAAATGCCCATGGATGTTACTTTAATCTTACATCAGGAATATACAACACCCTCTGTCTGACTCCATTTGGGCTAGCCGAGACCGGCTTGCTTCAATGTATGAGACAGTATAGAAGTTAGATCACGTGCCTGGTTCAGTTCCAGCTTTAATCCAAAGTTGTTCTTGACACAAAACCAGAGAAAACTTGGCAGCGTTGTCTCCCGAGCTTGGGTTCGGTCCCGAGCAAAATTCCAAATTAAACACACGGTCCCAAATCTGCATGGAGCAAACCAGAGAAAATGCTGGCACCGACACCAGTGAAACAAGCAGCCAAATTTTACTGATACCCACACGGCGCTTCTCTTGCAACTACCCACAAAGAACTAATACCGCCTTGTGCGGGCTATTTGCCCTATAATTGGTACCTAAAACCAAGGAGAGGGATGTCAAGGAAAGGAAAACTGGCGTCCTTTCTCTTGGCAGATGTGTCCATCGGCCATCACCCCCCCGGGCCGCTGCACACAGAAGAGGTCGGAGCAAACCTGCACCGGGCAGTGCTGAAAATCCCAGTAAGGAGAAGCAAAAGGAAAATACCAAGCATGACTAAATAGTTGATCACATCAAAGGAAACAGCTGATTTTAGCTCGTGAGGATGGGAGTGATCACTTCTCGTATTGTCTCTACTTAGGACACAGGATTGGGGGCTAATCTTTCATGAACGTTTCCTGCATGATTAGGTTAAAATCACTTAAACTGTGACATCTTTGCTCGCATCAGGTAGGACCTTTATGCACAGCAGAGTTTGAAACAATGCTCCGAATGAGTAAGGATCCCAGAATTGCCTCTTGACGCTTCCTGTGATTCAGCCCTCGCTCCTCCCTGAGACGTAAGGCAGGACTGGTACCCACCGAAGTCAAAACAGCATCTTGCATGCCTAAGTGCCATTCAGTCCTTGCATGGGTGATGCTGTGCTGCCGCTAAAAAAGCCTATGACAAGCTTTTTCCTCAAATACACATGCATTTTCATTAGTCTAAACTAAATGGTGTCCAGAGCACAGAGTCAGACCCCTGCAGACAAGCACTCAGGAGGACGATGCGATCAGCACACTGGCTTACAGACTGGGAGGAAATTTTTCATTCCCTAGAAGTGGGTAGAGAATCAATAGCTCATTTGTCATGTTACGGTTATTATGCTCAGCGCTCCATGGGTATTGTGCTATATACAGCCTCTATAGCAATGGCTTAGATTCCTCACTCCTGTTTGCTCTGTCAGTGGCAATAATTGCAAAAATCCCCAGGGCTCTGGAGTGTTTAGCTCTGACTGGGAAATACAATAGTGGACCCAGTAAAAGTAAAATAATAGCCAAAGAGAGCACCACACATGAAAACAACTGTAGCACGGCACCTTTCCAGTTCTCTTAGAGTGATTACCCCCGTGGCAACCCAGCTTCCCAAAAAAGCATGCGGTAAATGGTTGGGTTTTTATTAAAAGTGCCTTTCAGCATCCACAGGAGTTGCTCCCGAGCATTGTAGCAACATCACAACACTGCACACGCTGCTGAAACTCTGCTCGTAGACGTCCCTGCAGTCCTTGTGCAGCATGACTGGAGAAGCTGACGAGGACCTGGAGCACGACTCTCCCCTCCTTCACCTTCAGGCCAGGGCAGCAAAACCTCATCCCTGTATCACAGTTTTCAACATCTTATCAATCTGTGAGTGCAAAATGGACATGAGTACAGAGCTGGGGCTGACGGGAGGGGGTTCGGGTGGGATAAACTTCACGACACACTCTACCTTAAACAGGCTTCTGTCTACCTGAAGTAAAGCCACGGACTTGCGCTTTGCTGTGTCGATATGCAAGAGTAAAATTTGGCTCTGAAACGTATGGTGATTACACAGAAACTGTAAAGTCCAGCAAGGTACTGGGAAAAGCGCCTTAGAGACCACCTGACATGTACAGCACCAGCATAAATATTAAAAATAGTAGTAGTAATACTAATGGGCAATACGGATCTATAGTGAAAAGCAGTATCTCAGGGCTGGGGGCTGCAAGAACAAAGGTTGTCCAGCAATATACACCAACCTATGGATCCCTCAGACCACAGTGTATAAAAGAAAATTCATTTTTTTGGTTTGCAAAAAGCCAGACCCTCAGAACTGACAGCTAAGAGAAGCACACAGCAACAGCAGAGCTGAAAGCAGGCAGGCAAATGCCCCCTGCAATGGGTTTGTCTTTCAGATAAGCGAAACAGGGCACCGACTGTGAAATAGCTCTTCGGTAGCGAAGTCTTCAAGCCAGGTTGAGAATGAAGAAGGTGGTTGAAGAGACACCAACTCCCAGCCTTCTTCGTGTTCAACCACTGACTGCCAATTCCTGTTCAGGGCTGATTTTTGGTATACGCTAAGGGATATAGCATGCGGGATGGGATGCCATCCAGAGGGACCTGGACAAGCTCGAAGAGTGGGCCTGTGCGAACCTCCTGAGGTTCAACAAGGCCAAGCCCAGGGTCCTGCACCTGGGTCGGGGCAACCCCCAGTATCAGTGCAGGCTGAGGGATGAAGGGATGGAGAGCAGCCCTGCAGAGAAGGACTTGGGGTACTGGTGGATGAAAAGCTGGACATGAGCCGGCAATGGGCGCTCACAGCCCAGAAGGCCAACCGTGTCCTGGGCTGCACCCAAAGCCACGTGGCCAGCAGGGCGAGGGAGGGGATTCTGCCCCTCTGCCCCGCTCTGGGGAGACCCCCCTGCAGTGCTGCATCCAGCTCTGGAGCCCTCAGCACAGGAAAGATATGGACCTGTTGGAGAGGGTCCAGAGGAGGCCACAGAAATGATCGGAGTTTTTTGCTACACCTTAAATCAGCAACCGTAAAATTTCAAAATTTTGTATCTCTGCCAAACATACATATTCTCATATATATTTGTAATTGTAAAAAAAATAAGACTATTTTATTTTTACCCAGATAAACAGTAGCAGGCTTGGAGCTAGACCTAGCAAACCTTTGCAGCCTAAACGAAATTTGACTGTTTGTGTTTGCAGGAACATAGAAAACTGTTTCAATAAATTCCTTATAGAGGAGAAGGGAAAAAACACTGATGATTGAACAGCAGAAAAAGGATGAGAAAGCTAGTTGGACTCTCATGTTCTCCTGACTACATAAGAAAAAGACCTATCAATAAAGCTGAAAGATAAAAATTGATAGGATAAAGTAGCACGCACAGACTCTAATTCAATTAACCTGCAGAACTCCCTGCCAAGAGTTTCAAATCAGGGCTGATTTTCATGTGAATTAATAAAGTTTTCACCATATGACTGACTAGATTTGAAATGTCAGAGTAATCTATAGCACCAGAGAGTAAACCGATGGTCGTCTTTGGTCAACAAACAACAACAACGTTCTACCACCATGAAATGGTAATTGCTTTATCCGTGTTTTCCCTTTGCTACAAACATTTAGCTTTGGCCATTGCTGGAGCAATACCAACTTGATCCTGAAAAAATGTTATAGTATTTGCATTATACGGTTACGTAAAAAAGGGTATGTGTATAAATAAAGGATTTTAGAGGAAAGATTTGCAGGCTCAGGAGCCGAGTGGCCAGGTTTACCACCAGCCTGTGCTTGAAGCGGTAACGCGTATGCTCGACCACGTTGTGTTGCTGCACGTACTGTATATGGCAGGCAGCGAAGGGGGCTGAAACGCCAAATTGCATTAAGATTCTCCAGCAGCTGCTGTAAAAGGAATTAGCATGAGAAGCACAGCACAAAGCTATCAGAAGAACGCCGCACAAGTGAATAGAAATTGAAGAAAAATGAGATCCTTTTGAAATATTGCAATCACTTCTTTAAGCAATAAAGAGATGGTTTGTTAAATAATAGACTAGAACAACTCAAATAAAATAAAAACTGTCAAAGTACCCTTTTTAAAGTTGCTACACAATCTTCCAATTTTGCTTTCATTACTAAACAGTAACAGATGATCAGATTTTATCATCATCTTGTCTGGACAATATCTTACCAGCATTTGAGTACATTAGAAAATGAAAGAATACCGGAAGAAGATAATTTAATATAATTACCACTTTCTGAAAATAGCTTGTGCATAACATTCACTTGATATAGCTCAAATAAAGTGAGAAAGAAATCAAGGATGGAGAAACTGTTTCCTATTTAAGACCAGATACAAACAGCTTGTCCTAACTATCTCTTTGGCACCAACTTCCCTTCCCTGTGTGTTGAACCAAATGAGCAAAAATAATTGTGCCAAAAGAAACCGCACGTTATTGCCCGACCAGGAGCTTCAGCCTTAATTAGCCCAAAGATGGTCTGGCTTCACCAGCTGCAAACCTTGAGTTAGATGAACCCTTTCCCGCAAACCTTTTCCTTCACAGAAAGAGAATGAAAGGACAGAAACAGAGAAACAAAAGTCGCACTAAATTGTGTCCCATTGCCACACAGGCTGAAGGGCTTCAACCTGTCCCCTCCACCCTCCAGCCAACAGGTCGGCCACTACATCTTCAAAACCACAGTGCGTGGTCAGGAAAGTCATCCTTCTCGCTGCCTCTGAAGCATCCCCGATGCAACGTGCAGCAGCAGCCATTCCCTTGCACGATGCCCTCCCATGCGTACACCGAGAGTGGGTTTTCTGGCAAGCAGGAGAAGAAAAAAATGCCCATTTTCCTGCAAAAGTCGTACTCACTGTGCCACGTACTGCACCAGCACTCCCACAATCACCCCAGCTCCCATCCAGTCTCTTGTGACCCCCTCAAGGGTACAAGAAACCACCTCTGACCCATTGAGATCTTCACCTTTGCTGAATTGTAGGAACATAATTATTTTTGCGATTTCTGTCCTATTTCAAATACTGTTGAAGCTAACCACTGCCTTGAAAAATTACTGGGAACAGGCATATAGACAGAGAGCATCGCAGAGGCTAATTTCCTTAGGAAATAGTGCTAAAAACCAGCTTCCCACCTATATTGCCGGATAGAAGTCCCCTTTCCTTAACCCCATGTGTCTCTAGCTCTATCTGCAGCAATCCTAACTTACACCCGAGCTAAAGAAACAAGCCACAGCCTTAGTTACATCAATCATTAACAAAACAGCAGCTGATAACATAAGTGCACAACATACATGTATCTGTTTGTTATTAGGACCACAAACACCCTTTGGCCTTTTTTTAATTCTCAAGCAGCAGAGAAACAAGTCACAGTTTTGAAGAAAAATTCACTATGCTGGGGACTTTCTCAAAGCCTTTTACCACTGATTACAGGAAAGGTTTGTGTCCTTTTCTCAACCAGTCTTACTCTGTTGGGCACAAACTGAAAGGCAGAATGGAAAAAAATGAAATACCACCTGGGTCACCGTATCTGCTCAGGGAACTGATATTAGAGGCTACTTTAATTTATTTTATATTGGAAAGGTGCACGCTAGCAAAGGCAGAATGACATCCAGTGGCAGAGGTTAAACCTAGAGAAATTAGAACGGGAAATAAAAGATGAATCATAAGGGTGGTTGATTTTTAAAGGATGTGAAAAATTCAAAGCAAAATCTGGTATCCTTCTGAAAATCCTGCAAGTCCATCAACCAGAATTCACTGGGTGCAGTGCAGAAATTAAGAGAAGTAGTAGCATCTGTGATATTTAGGGACAGGATGACCACAGCAATCCTCCTTCAGACCTTTGTATCATCAGATCTCTGAAAAGCAGGGAGCGAAGAGAAGCAGGATGCCTTGAAGGTGAAAGCTATTCTGGTGAAAGACTCTGGCACCAGGTTCTGCAAAGCGATTTCATACGCAGTTTGTATTTCTAGTATTTCCTTGATGTTTCTCGAAAATAGGAGATGACCAGTTGCAGACCTCCCCTGTGCCTCAGCACACGGTGCCAGAGATACTACTGAGCACACGCTGCCTCAGCAGAACTCTGAAAACCTGCATTTGGTTTAGAGCCGTGCCACTGGTATGCTGGGCAAACTGGTGGCTCACTCCGTGCTTTGGTTTCACCACCCATCAAATGCAAAGGATGATCCTGATGTCTTCTGTTTAGTACTTCAAGACCTATTGCTGAAAAAAGTACTACTAAAGTGATGTTAACCCAGGAAATTTTTTCATCGGTTAATTGTAAATCTTCAATACAAAGGACACCACTGTCATTTTTCTAAAATAATAAGCTCACACTATAGCAGTTATCTGCTTTACAAATGAAACACTTTACTCAAGTGAAGGCAAAACCCTTTGAAATAAGAACAAAAAGCTCACTTTTTTTTTTTGACTGCCAAGTTCTTTCAAAGCTTTTCTTTTACTCCTCTGCTGAAATCCAGAATTTAAACAATTCTAAATTATGTATCTCCAGTTTTATCAATGGGCCCTTTGGATTTTTGTTTGAAAGGTTACTTACTTGCCACCCCCTGCTCTAAAGAGAACATAAAAGACTTCTGCTGCATTGATAATCTACATGTCAATTGTTAGGAATAAATTTCAGGGAAGGCTAGATGGCATATAACTTGCTGGGAACCACTCTGCAGGATTGCGGGCAAGGACACAGTAACGTCCTTCCAACAGGACAAATAACATATCCATTCACTACGAGCCAATCCTGTCATGTTACCTCATTTTAATCAGCCATTTTATGATACAATATTCATGTGAAAATCAGGCTCAAAATACCCCCTGCCAAGGTGACTTGAAGACATAAAATTGAAAACTTTATTTTGTGTATTTTAAGATCAGGTTTTGTCCTGAAATAATGTAGCATATTAATTGAGTTTCATATGGATAAGAGAGAATGAAAGCAAGGGGAGGGAATAAGGAGACGGGCCAGGAGCTACCGTCTCTCCCTCAATGATTAACCAGCCCAGGCTAAAGCTAACATGGTCTTCCTGCAGTCCTCAGAAGCAGGGCACGGTTATTTAGCACCTTTGATTGTATTAAAATGGGGAAAATTAAAAAGCCAAATGTCGGGTTTGGATGGTGGAGCAGAGCTGCTCAGCAGGATCCACAAAAAATGGGGCGGTCAAGTCAGTCCTTGAACTGTCTCCAAGGTGGGGAGGTGGACAGATGTGGCATGCACATGCTCTCCCAGGAGAAGACAATATCGCTTGTGGGGATGGGGATGAGGAGGAGGATTTCCTCTAGCTGTAATCCTCACCACACGGCGAAAGCCAGCTGTCGAGGGAGGTGTCATTAGGAAGGAGGAGAAGTCACCTTGGTCTATTCGAAAAAGATGTCGATAAAGGAAAGGGAGAAGCGTTGACTTTGCGTATCAAAGCCACGCACCGCCACGGCGTCACGTGGTTTCAGAGCTATGCCCACCATGGGTCTCATTCTTGTCTGGCTCGGTTTGCAAATCAAAACAAGGTATTTCATGTCGTTCAGCCTGCAACCTCAGCCTGGTGCACCGAAAGACCAGCTGGTGACCTTTCCCCCACCGATGGTCCAGCCTCATGCCCGCGCAGCCCAGAGACACAACCGAGCTGGCGACCATGCTGCTCGTAGGGGAAGAGGAGTAAGGACACGGCTCGATCTTTCGCTCTCGTATTGGCTGTGCCATGCTGCCAGTAATGAAAATTCGTATCTGTCAGTTTATTAAATTGATCGAAGTGAAAAGGATCACAGGGGACCGAGGCTGTGAGGAGGAGAGCGCAGTCCTCCAGACCGCAACCGCAGGCTGAAGGCATCCCCCTTCTTTTTCCCCAAATCCTTCATCTAAGTGCACAAAACTTTTCGGCAATCAAACTCCTCCGAGGCTCAGCGCGCTCACCTTCCACAGGCATAACGATACATCGATATTATGCAGACCAGGACCAGTATTGGCAGTTCCATACCAGTGGTTATGTGAAGTTTTAAGCTGGTTTTCAAAAGGGCATTCTGTCAAGTATAGTTCTGCAGCACTGTTTTTGACTTTTTGCAGTTGAACTGAAATAGATGAGGGGTGATAGTAAGCTTATTAGGCCAAAATTGACATTGCATACAAAAAATTACAAGAATGATCCTTTTTGGCTTTTTCATGTAATAATTCTATTCTCCTACATTGCCATAAAAACCAGCAAAGAATATTTTAATTAAAAAAAAAAAACCCTGACATTAAGAATTGAACTTTCTTATTTCAAGGGAGAAAGAGCCCCCACTTGCTCTCACCCTTTTCCTTTTCTGTGGGTATAAAGAAAAAACAATCTGACCGTAGCCGAAGAGTATGGTTGCTGATCTTGAACTTTTCACAACGGGTTACAAGGGGTGTTTCTCAGGGGTCAGTACTGGAGCTGATACTAGGAAAAAGCGTGGACTCTCCATCCTTGGAGATTCGCAAAACTTGCTGGAGACAGTTCTGAGCAATCTGACCTAACTTTCAGGTTCAGCTTCCTTTGAGCAGGGGGTGGGACTACATGGCTTCCAGAAGTCCCTTTCAACCCAAAATTTTGAATGATGCTCAATATCTCGGTCTGTACTCATGCACTTCGTTTTTTGTGATGGCTGTTAACAGGAGAAGGCAGGCAAAGGAGTCAGGTTTCCACCATTCCTTTTAAAGGAGAGAGAGGGGTACAACTCATACTTGGCACTACTTATCCACATCTGTAAGCACTCCAGAAATGGAGGGATGGGAGGAAACCCAAAACCTACTGCTCATGAGAGAAGAGATGAGGTGGTCTCCCTGTTTCTTCTGGTTTTAAAAGAGCGTTTTCAGCTTCCGTGCAGCCAGGGGACCTCAGTATGACCAAAAGCAGTTGATGTGTTGTGACTCTGTTCCCAGTTTTCCCTCTGGGGGACTAAAAAGAAATAAAATACAGAGGGCAATAGCAAGCACATGGAGAATTATAGACCTAGTGTTCTTCGTAACAGCAGCTGTGCCTCTATTTCACTGTGTCGTGCTTAGATAATTTTGAAAACTAGCTCCCCTGCTATGCATCCTGCTGCACACTGTAAGCTCACCGTGCAGCAATATCGCTTCAGTAGCCAAACAATTTTAGAAAATCACTCCTACTTTTCAAGTTGAAAAAATAGAGATTGAAGAACAGGGTGTTTTCTAGGTAATGGTGACAGATTCCAGAACTTAACGATTAGCAACAGAAAGTTTTGTGAAGAACAGCACATAGACACAAACCTGACCACAAATGCAAAGCAGTACGGTAGTTTTATTTGGTTAGTGCAGATAATAATTTCACTACAAGCTCGGCTGGGGAACAATGGCTCTAACAGTGCTACAGGTAGGACTTCCTATACTGTGCTTTTAAATGTAAGTAATTAAGCATCTGCATGCTTTGCTGAGTCAACGACCTTTTGACAAAGATTTACTCTGAGAGTAATAGAGAATGAAAATGAAAACTGTTTTTGTGATAATCTTATTTTTAGTATTTTGCCTTAATAATACTCATGTCTTAATGACCTCAACAAAGTCTTAACAGAGAATTTACACGTTGCAAAACTATAAAGTTTTCCTGAATTTACAGTGTCTGGAGTTAGATTAATGCATTTAAAATATTAAAGAGAAAAGCAAAATCATTGTGGAAACAGCCACTGATAGAGTATGGGGGAGGACTGTGCTCTGGCTATCAGGGATGTAGAGTAGCAAAGGAAAGGTAGCTCTTCAAGTATTTCATAGAATCGTTAAGGTTGGAAAAGACCTCTAAGATCATCAAGTCCAACTGTCAACCCAACACCACCATGCCCACTAAACCATGTCCCAAAGTGCCACCTCTACACATTTTTTGAACACCTCCAGTGATGGTGACTCCATCACTTGCTCCTTCTCCTAAGATTACTAATTGAGACAGTAATTTGGGTGGTAAAAGTAAAATTACTTTTCCTTTTTTTCATTATACAGTCACTCACATACCAGAAGAACATCACTTATTTTATTTTGGGCTTTTAAGAAGTTCCTGAGGCATTAGGGTGATCTATGAAATACAAATTCAGAAAGGGAAATTAAAAAAAACCAGCAACAACAAAAAAACCCCAACAGTTTTAATACCTTGCAGCAACCATCCTCAAAACTTGAAATGAAGTAAGAAGCAGCTGAATTATGAGTTGGACATTTCTTTGCAATACTTTTCATGCTGGGATCATGGAACTTGTTTCATTTTTATGAAAGATATGTTCTTAGCAAAGAGGCATATCTAAATGTCTTTATTTTTTGATCCAAATTTAGCAACCGGAATTTTTACAGAATATATGATGCTATAAAGCACCATACATACAGGTCTTCCACACGGGGATCTCTAGTAAAAAGCTGCTAAAAAGGCAGTCTGAAAACAGTAATAAGGAAACAAACACAACTTCATAATAACAGAGCACATGAATCGCACCCCAAGGAATGTTATTTCTGTATAGGTAGCAGAAAATGGAACAAAAAGTCGAAGTATAAAAACGAAATGAAAAGTTTCTGCCTTTTTTTATTGCATGTATGCAATCTATCATAACTCCTTTACTAATTTTAACTGGTGAGTCAGAGAAGTGCCATTGTTCTAATCTGCTTGGACCATCAAAACAGCTTTAGTTCAATTATTCACTTATTTTATTACGTGATGAATTAGTTGGGGTATTGCATGCCTCTCCCACTCCTAACCTTTTTTTTTAATTAAGGTGTCCAGGGACTCAAAGCTGTCATTCAAACACAAGAAATCCTTTGGTTTTTCATATGTGGAAAGACATTTCTGATAACTCATCTCCCTAACAGTAATATCAAAGTGAGCTGGAAATTTAGGAAGAAAGGTAGCATGAACAATTTCAATAACCTCTTCTAAAACTTTGAGACTAAAATTAGATGTGCAGTTCTCAACAACTGATGCTGTAGCACCAATAATGTCTTTAAATTGCTTGGCTGAACGGAAGCAATTTAGAAAAGGGCAAAAGCATGGATGCAATTCCTTCTCCCATGCACTATTTTCTTTCCTGTACTTATACACAAAGAAGTGTGATGACTCTCATTTAAATTGAAGGATTACCACCACCATGGGACAAGTATTCGTTACTAAGAAGAAAGGATTTGTGAAGGCAAACCATCAATCTTAAAACTCTTGCTGATCCCACTTACACGTTGCAGTCCTTGTTGACACTCCTTTATTTCAGAGTTAGAAGGACTCCTCCTCTTGCTAACACAATCAGACAGAAAAGTTTATATCAAAGCTATAAAAAGTAATGACATTTTAAGAACACAGTGGCATATTATTTTTTCCACTGCTAAAATAGGCCTTTGAAACACAACCCAAAATTAGATGCAGTTGGCTCAACTTTAATCCATAGCACTCTGGGCCCCAACAACTTATCCAGAATATTACAAAAAGTATCCTAAAATCTTAAAAACTGAGCAGTTGCTAGCAATGCAGGGGAAAAACTGGCCATGCTAAGTTTAAAAAAAAAAAGGGGGGGGGGGAGGGGGAAGAAAACTTCTTATTCCTGAAATGAAATTTTAGAAAGCAAATTTTTCTCTCCTGTATTTCCTGCAGAATTAGCTCTTCAAAGGCCATCTTCTTGCTCTTTGGGTGACCTTTCCGCTGTTACATTTCACTGCCTGCCTTCAAGGATATCTTTTTAACATCTTGTTAAATGGGGGGGGAAACGTCAATGAGCAAAAGACTCCAAAATGGAGGCACTTCTGCTTCAATAAATACTTCGAGGATATATATACTGCAAAAAAGGGTCTCTCATTTCCAAAGGCCAAAGATATTTACAGAGAGCTTTCTATCAGTGCTTCGGAAAACTGGTTACTGCACGGTAAAAGAAAACTAAATGAGTGAGGATTTCATTGACTGCCGCACATGTTGTCAAAGAGAATATCATTATTAACACAACTAGTATCACTATTTTAAAATAAACCAATAGTGGCCAATCCCTTAAAGTCTTTGAACACAATCGGACATTTAATTACGTAATTAATCCTACCCAGAATGCAGTAGGAGAGGCTCCCCGATCAAGCATTAAATTAGATGATTGGTTGGGAACATCTTTTAGTATCACTATGAAATAATATGCCGATCTCATCCACCTATAATGAACAGAAAAACATTTTTTTTCAAGAACATACAGAAGAAATTTTCTTTCTTGTCCTGATTTTTCCCAAAGTGAGAAATTGGATATGCTTTTTCTCATTTAACAATGGTTCCCTCACCCTCAGTTCCTCCCCTTCCATGGGACATAGCAAACTTGAAAGTCTCTTTTGTCTACAAATTTTGTTCTTCATCTGCTGCAAAAGACACCAAATTAAAACTGTATTCAGTTAGACTGCATTATTTGTGTATCTTGTCTTTTGAAGAAGACCCTGGCTGAGATTAACAGGCCAGCAGAACACTGCTTACTATTTTTAAAGGCATTTTAAGGGGAAAAAACTCAGGCTTTGACATTGGAACACTGCTCTAGTCAGAAAGTTTATTTAAAAAATAAATCACTGGGAAAAACAACAATGCAAAACCCCAAGGTCTTTAACACACAAGATTTCTAACTCCCCGCTTTCATCTTTTCCGATCTGTTCAGCAGCAGCAAGTGCCTTGTGTGGTCCCTTCTGCTCAAGCGTGCTTGACAGGAAGATTGTCAAGTTAAAAATTACTTTTTTTAAAAGATAACTTAAAAAATAATTAATTCCCACAAATCACTTGGACAGCCAGGGAACAAAAGCAGGAAAGGAAAAGAGGAGAATCTACCACCCTGTGCACTCATAAAATGGATACTTAGAAACAGCAGGATAGTAAATTTTTCCAATTTCTCCACTTGTGTTGCTCTGTAGCGTGAGAGCACCAGGCTTGTAAAGCCAACCAGAGTTATGAACCCCAAGACCTCTGCAGTTCCTCCCCAGCACAGCTTATCCGGCAACGTGGCTCCTCTAATCCGAGACACACGTCAGCCTAAAAAGACTGTGGTGCACCGGGCAGTTCCCAGCCCGTCTGCTGATACGGTCTCTACAAACCCATAATCCTCTTGGAATTGCCAAAGGGATGGCTAGGGTGAAGCAATACTGATAGAAAAAGCTCATCTTCCTCTTCCTCACACTCCTGTACACTCGGGGAACATTCGGTGAAGAGCTTGGACTCACTAGAAATTTTGCTGACAAACTTTTGGTCTTCAAATGACATTTCTTTCCCTTTGTTTAGATACGTCTATCAAGTAAAGTTTACATTCCACCTAACGCCTTAATTCACTTGGACATTATCAATTTAGGCTTTAGATCTCAACCTTTTGACCAGAATGTAAGATAAACTTCTAAAATACACCTGCTGGAGCAGGGGGATGCCCAAAGGAGGCCGTGACCCCGTGGGCAGCCCGCGCTGGGGCCGGCTCCTGGCAGGGCCTGTGGCCCCGTGGGGAGAGAGAGGAGCCCCGGCTGGAGCAGGTTTGCTGGCAGGACCTGGGACCCCGCGGGGGCCAGGCTGGAGCAGCCTGTTCCTGAAGGACGGCACCCATGGTGGGACCCAGGCTGGAGCAGCCTGTTCCTGAAGGACGGCACCCGTGGGGGGACCCGGGCTGGAGCAGCCTGTTCCTGAAGGACGGCACCCGTGGGGGGACCCAGGCTGGAGCAGCTCGTGAAGAACTGCAGCCCGTGGGAAGGACTCACGCTGGAGAAGTCCATGCAGGACTGTCTCCCGTGGGAGGGACCCCAGGCTGGAGCAGGGCAGAGGGTGAGGAGCCTCCCCCTGAGGAGGAAGGAGCGGCAGAGACAGCGTGTGATGGACTGACCACAACCCCCATTCCCCGTCCCCCTGTGCTGCTCGGGGGGAGGAGGGAGAGAAATGGGGAGTGAAGTTGAGCCTGGGAAGAAGGGAGGGGTGGGGGAAGGTGTTTTAAGATTTGGGTTTAGTTCTCATTATCCTACTCTGATTTGATTGGCAATAAATTAAATTAATTTCCCCAAGTCAAGTCTGTTTTGCCCGTGACAGTAATTGGTGAGTGATCTCTCCCTGTCCTGATCTCGACCCATGAGCTTCTCATTACATTTTCTCTCCCGTGTCCGGCTGAGGAGGGCAGGGACAGAGCGGCTTTGGTGGGCACCCGGTGTCAAGCCAAGGTCAACCCACCACATGAGGCTCCGGCAGGAAGGAAATGCCTATGACAGCTCACTTACTAACTTACTCAACTAATATTATTTTATTTATTAGTTATTGCTCGAGTATTTGTGAACGTAGCTGAGAACAGCTTATTGAAAGACATTAAAATCCATGAGATAAGTTATTCCCTGGAGCAGCATGCCCATCCTGTACATCTTAACATCTTTATGTTAACATTTTCATTGAACTTATATATCCTTTTGGAAATAAAACCATCTTCATCTTTTAAGTTATAGCTCTCTGCACCTATGTGATTTTATACGCAACTTTCAATAGTTTGAACTTAGGCTACAGATTTTAGGGTTTTCAATGTATGACCTGACGCAATTAATAAAATCTACATTTTTTACCACTATCCTTGTTTCAAACACATACTGTACTTAAGCCACTGACATACTGGCAAGCAAAAGCAATATTTTTAGCACTTAGGAGAATTTACTACTAGTACAAAGAGACATTTGGTTGCATTAAGAAATTATTTAATGTAAATTAAATGGCTTTTGAAGAGTTATACAGTTTAGGTTTCTAGCAAAACACAAGGCTCGGGTTTGCTCTCTGTGACAGAAGTGCTGCACTGCTAGATTTTGCTGCTGTATTATATTTTGCTGGGAATGTCACCCTGAACCCACGATGTGAATTGTATGACCTACAGACCTAGTTTTCACATGTGCATCTTGATTATGTCCTGGCTGATAGACATCGGTGCTCTGCTCCAGTCCTGGTCCCCCAAAACTAAACCAAGGTCCTGCTGGAGTGCACCATGGCTCCCTCTCTTTTTGTAAACTAACTGAACGCTGAGAAACTTAGAATACAACTTTATGACAATCATGAAATTTTAAATTTTTATTAGGAAGCATTTTAAAAGGTGACATTTTAAGCCTCCATTTAAAGCTTAAATGTACATACAGAGATTGTATGTAGGAGAGTTGGCATTTGGAGGCTTAGTAATGACAATATGCTGACTTTGATCTTCAAATGACCAACTTAAAATCACTACCAAGAAACTCTAGGAGCCGGTATGAAAATGCTGAGATGTTTCCATGTAGTTCTGTGTGAACCATCATAAAAACTATTCTCACATACACCAGTATCACCTCAGCAGATGTGAAGATGAAACAACCCAAGACAGCAGTGATTTCTTGGCTGTCTGGATTGGGAGGTCCTATCTACAGCTTAAACCTGTGCTGTCAGGCTTCTCTTACCTGCACCCTTCTCATTGTCTTGGATTTGTTTAAAATGAAAGCAACAATGACAACGGTAAAAAAGGGTCTTCTGTTGTGTTTGGCTTCCAAGGTAGAAAAGCAGCACGCTGTGGGACTATCAGAAACCACTCACAGCGTGTGTAGATTGTACATCTCCACAGCACATATCTTTAAAGCCCCACCTGGACAGTTTATTTTATCTTCATTTTTAGTGCAGTATAAAACCCTGTAAAAAGCAATCCCCAGAATGGGGACCCCGAGGAAGCAACACAAACTGCCTATGGATAAAAAGACTTATTGTTTAGAATGTGGAGAAGGGACAGAAATGGAAAACCATGAAAGTGATCCATGAGATTAAGTCTCTAAAAAAAATGCATTCCTACAGGAAATCAGGCTTTCTTCACATATAATGTATTTTAATATATGTAATACCATTCTGAAAAAAAATTGGCTATGCTATTGAGCAACCTCAAGTGATTTTTTGGGGTCCAGTTGCATGTCATTTCCATTCATCACACAGATGGTGGAAACACAAGCAGAGCCTACACAATTTTTCAGTGTCAGTTTTACTCTGGCAATCCACCCCATCAAACACGCACGACCGCCACACAAATGCGCCTCACCGAGTCGTGAGGCCTTAAAGGGGAAACTGGAGTTTTTTAAAAGCTCTCACCAACATATTCATGACCTCTCCTGCCCCCAAAGGACCAATCCTCTACCACAAACAGGAGACCTAACGATTAGAGCATACCTGAAGAAATAAAAATTATTACTTGTTTTTATTATTTGTGACTTCCAGCTTAACTTTTGGCACATTAAGGGAAATGCAACACACCAGAGGAACTACCTGAACGTGCAAAATAAGGTCTCATGATTTACTGTGAAAAATTTTGCCTTCCGTACCCCAAAATGGTACCTACTATTAAAAAAATAATGATGATTTTATGAAGAAAAAGAATGTATCATTCCTTCTACCTGGGGATACCCCAAAACTCAATTAAATTAACTGACATACATGCAGAAAGCCAGAATGCACAGCATTTTTCAGAGCCCAGTTCAGAAATGAATGAGGAAGATTTCTTCAGTCCCCATTAGCATGCTGCAACTGAGTTCATGTCTTTCTCTTTGGGTAGTCACAGGCATGGCATTTTCTTTCTTCTGGCTTTATTAAATTTTGCTGCTATCAGTTTTCCATTACTTTCCTCTCAGACATGCTCTTAAAGCCAAGCAATACAGTCACATTCTAGCAAAACCAGACCAACATCAAAGAAGCCTACGTTTATGCCATACAGTCCGCACAATCCAAACTTATCCTCCCAGTGACAGTATCAAATCATCACAGAGGGACAGGAGTTTGCTGAGAGAACGGGATGTCTCAGGCGGATTTTAATTAGCCCACTGGGAAATCCATTCTCAAGTGGTTACAGAAAAGTGGAAAGATAATAGATACGAGACACTGGAGACAGATTATATCAGCATTTTATGAAATTCATTCATATTTCAGTTCCTTCTCGCATTAAAACTAAACAGACTTGCAAAAACTTTACTGTGACAGCTGTCCCCGTTCATGGCAGTAGTCTGAGATTCCTCACCCAGATGCCCATGCCAGGCCACAAGCACACAGCAGTAAAAGCAGATTATGTCCATCTTTGTCATCTCCCCTCGTCAACAACTGGAGTCTCTTTTTTGGTGTTTAGATGATAGGTTCACCACATCTGCTCTGTTACACATGGATGCTGTGTCTACTGCAATAAGGCTGAGAGCCTTACGATAATAAACCAGAAACCAGCCTTACAATAATCAACCAGTAACACCAGAAAAACGTGCTCAAATGGGACATCTCGATTAAGACTTATACTCAGCATTGCACTATAGTCCATAATTACCGCTAGCATAGGACTTTTGAGTATACAAAACCAACTTTATGCAATGAGGCACTGAGATACCAAAATCATCTACAAGTGGTAGATGTTTGTTAGGTAGATACTCTTTCACTACATATTTTAACAATGTAGGCTAGAGATAGGGGAGTTGGCAGTGTTAGGTTTATGGTTGGACTTGATGATCTTAAAGGTCTTTTCCAACTTAATGATTCTGTGATTCTGTGATTCTATTCAAAGGGCAAAATAAGTATTTACATAACTGATTCCATTTAGGAAGGAAACATATTCACAGGGCACTGGGCAGAAGCTAGTTCATCCTCTGGCTGGATGGACAGACGGCTTCAGTTTCCTGACTGGTGTATGTAATCGCCTTTATTTGCCACTATAAAAGTTTTATTAAGATTCAATTCAAACTTCTGTTAAAATTCAACCAATCGTGACATCAAATACCGCTGTCTGAATTCATACAGATACCTAAAGGAACAGATAAAGGCTAAAAAGGCTTATCTCCTCCAGTATTAGACAACAACAGCCTGTCAGAGTCAGTTTACAAGTTCATGCCCTTGAAAAGGGCAGTCTAGTGTGCAAAGGGAGCAGAGGAAGAGAAACAACTCGGTGTAAGAGGCAGCAATAATTGACTGGGAACTTCTAAAGAGGAAAAAAAGCTGGATTCTTCTTGTTCCCTCCACTGACTAAGCAACGGCTTACAGAAATACCATCACAAATCATTGGTGTAGCGCGGATTTACAGTAAGGAATTGCTCCAGGTCAGACATTATCCCTGCAGAAGTGCAGAATAAGCAGCAAAGTCTATCACAGTTCCCCACATGACACACGTTACCATATTTCCTCCCACAAAGCTTCTTACCTCTTACAGGACAATGAAAACGGAAAACCGTAGACCTTCTGGAAAGCCAGTAAGTTCATTTGTTCTCCAAGGAGAATTTATATAGGTCCCCTATTATATATTCTATTGGATACTCGATCATACAGTTCCACCCACCCATCCACACAACACCACCCCAAAATCTGGCTGCTTTTTATAAGATATGCTTCTGGCTACTGTTTCCTGAAGAAGGTCCTGATGAACACAGAAGTTTAACACAAGGCATTGCAGAGGAAATACAGTGGCACCAGGGAAAAAAGTCTGTCTCTCTTCTCAGCCTCTCCGAATATTGTTAGACTGGATTTAAACACAGCAAAGTCAATGGCTTTAGCTGTACAGAGAAATTATTACGTATTTGTAGTATGAAACAGAATTCTGACTAGTAAGGAAAGGAAGACAGGCTTAAAATGTTGCATCTTCATATAAGCAGATAAGAGTAGAAATACGATCAGCTCTCTACGACTTATAGAATTTCAGCATAAAAATTAGTGTTCTGGGACTTCTAACTATAGTCTCAGCAATTTTCATTGTAGAAGCTTGTGGCCAACTGCCCAAGTAACGTCCACAGAGAACAACCAGTAGCCCCCTAGAGATGGAGAGGTTGGAGAACTTTAGAAGACAAAACTTCTCTTCAAACTGGTAAGCCGGCAGCACATGTCTGAAACTTGGATCCAATCGTGGAATGAAAGGACTAGGAGGAACCTGCTACTGGAAGGGCTCACCACAGCAGACAACCGTATCATATTATGAACTCATGCTAAGCTGAAAGCAAGGAGTCTCTGAAGTTGATGTAACGCAGGGAAAATGGGGAGAACCAGAGTGCTCAAGCTCCCTGAGAAACATGTCAACTAAGATATATCAACAACATCTTACTCTGCTGGAGGTATGAAAGCCTGAGATACAGTAAAGCTCTCAAAGTGCCCTTGTTATCATCCTTGTACATCTTTCAAGGTACAGACTGCCTGGATGCTGATGGAAGGACAGAGGCAGCTAAGGAATGCCGAATGAGCTCCCAGATGGGTAGACTTCCTGTGCAAACCCAAATCCTGCAGCTCCCTTGTTCTGTCAGGAGGGCTGGAGTGAGAGGAGGAGTCCTTTAGCTTGGACATCTTCCAGTCAGCCAGAAGATATTATAGACCCAGATCTATATATCTGCACAGCCCAACCGTATCACGATGCAGCCTCATCTGGGGCTTTTTCTCCATCCAGTTGACTGTGATGTGAGAAGTCCAAGTTGCCTGCCTAGAGCTGAAAGCAAACGACAGACCAGATAAAACCCGGAGGCCAGCTTGCCGGTGGAGAGAGGGCATCCTGGCAGAAGGGAGAGCTGGAGAACCAGCGACTTGCCTGCTGCCTCGGAAGCGAGAGCGTAGGAAAGCCCTTTGGCTGAGACCATAAAAGTAAATGAGAACTGAAAGGTTGGTGCCTACCTGTTGTTTCCTCAGCTGGACACCCTTCCACCACAGGCACAGAGTATCTGAAAATTATTTTGTCGTACTACTGAAAGCTTCTACCTCTTCAACAGCCTGTACGCAAACTGGCAAGCAGACCACGACCGAGCTGCAGGTGCAGACTCCTGACGTTACGGATTATTAGGTTTCCTCCTGTTTGTTTTCCATCTCAGCACTTTGTAATGCTACCAATTAAGGGCTAAATTTATAATGGGTGCATTTTTGTAAAAGAACTTTACTCAACACTTCTCACTTTAATTTAATTATTTTTTCTTACGGTGTCCTAAAGCGTTTTACAAAATTAAAAATTACAGCTAGCTCCAAGACAGGAATGAAATATTGAAACCTATTCTAAGCAGCATGGCATCAACTACCAATTACTGTAAAAAACTATTTATTTAATATGTCAAGGCTAATTGTGGTAGCCCACCCAACAGTTCCAAATAAATAATTAAGAGCTGAATTTAGGAGTGTGAGGTAATCAAATTCTCTGCTGCTTATGAAATGTTTAAAAAATCTATTGGTTTTATTTCAAAAGAGGGGAGCCTTTGCATAAAGAGCATGCTATTTCTCAGAGTATGAATGTATACGTATGTGACAGGAGAGGGAACAGTTGGAGAAAGAATAATTCGTTATTTAATTTTAGCCCTAATTTATAGAAATTTAGACAGAGGGCTTACACAAAAAGTATTCTACTTTTCTCCTCCCCCTGGTAAAAGAGAAGTAAAGGACCTCAGAGAAAAGTGGGAGAGCAAGTCTGAGCCTCTGTTACTGCACTGATATGCATTTAGTTGCACCAAGGAAACTTTAAAACAGTCCCTGTGTGGTCCTATGTAGGAAACATTTTATATTGTGAGTAGCTAACTATTAATTTAATTCTCACAGCATTTATTTTTGCTGTGGAGTATCACACAAATCTATGGTCACGCTCAAATTGACTTATGATTTGGATCAACAGACTCATCGTTTTTTCCAACAATTCAAATTATTCTTAAAAGCTAAGTGCTATTTCCTTGTGCAGGGAAGGGAAATGACCCTCTCGAAACAGCAACAGAAGTCACTACTTGGGATAGTAACGGTATCAAGTCCTATCACCCATCTTCCTTATAAGAAGTCACATTTTTTTAAGAAAACTGACAAAAAGCAGGGCAGATTCAAAAGATAATGCTGATGTAGCTCATGGTGAAATGATGTTTTATAAAGTACACACAATCTTTATATATACAGCTCTGCAAATCCTGGGAGGTTAGTAAGTAATGTCAGATCTGAGAGTGACTGTTGAAATATAAAACTTTGTGGTTTTCTATTTCAAACAACAGCTCTACAAATCAAGTTTACATTTGACCATCCTTGTGAGTACCGGTAAACCTTTGTCTCCCCCAAATATCAGCTACAAGCTTCTGGAAGACTCATCTGCTCTCTTCGCTCCGGCAGCAAGCTGTGGTCGGGCTCTAAACAGGTTTTTCAGCACATTGCAGCTATTGTTCCAAGTTTCTGCGTATGTTTCTTCCAGGTTTTGTACAGGTACTCATTAAAGGTATGTAGTCCTATTTCTATCAGGATCGTAACACAGCATGGAGCCGGCATTATTCTTTGGTAATGGCCCCGTTCTCCTACAGATATTGGAGTCAAGCGCCTGTTTATCTTCAGTGCTTCCAGACAACGCAAATCCCGAAGGTGTCCCAAAAAGCACTGAGTTAACCAGCTGCCTTCTGAAGAGGTTATCTGACTGAGGAAAGAGAGAGTTCTTACACGGTTCCTAACTGCACTATTTTGAAAAGCAAAATCCTCAGAAACACAAATAACATCCTAATTTGAAGGACAAATTCCATTAGAAGCAGCTGGGAAAAGAAGGCTGCCATTCACTCGGACTAACTTCTATGCGTAAGTGAAAGATACCTGAACTACTGTTAACATCCATGCTCCCCCCCCAAATTGTTGTCATTACCACGTTAGGATGTCACCTCTTCAAGACTGCAAAAACCTTCTTCTCTCCAAATCTCTTCTCTAATTCTTGGGAAGGTGCATTCAATGCTACACTCTGAACACTTTTAACAGACCAGTGCCAAGAAATTACCCATTATTTCCTAATGTTCTCAGTTTAATCAGATTTTTTTCTAGTAGAATACAGAACTGAAGTAACCTGATTTTCACTGTAAGACTCTTTTTAGGGCTATGAAATACTTTTCAGGTTGGTTTCTTTCAAACTATCACCAGCATTATGTTAAAAAACACACCACCACCCAAACCCTTTTATGCAATGCTGTTGGCTTAGAAGACCAAGCATATGGAACAGGCACCTCATTCAGGAGGTTGTCTTTGTGCCAGTGTATGATGCAGGCAAGAATAGACAAGATTTGCTGTTCGGTTTTTCCAACAAGAAGTTCATAACTGATCTTCTCCACACAGATCAGTATTTGCAGAGCTGCTCCTACCATGTAAAAACGAACCCTTGATATTTGATATGGATAAGAATACATTTTAAGTATGTCAAATAAAAAACTGCAGCAACAGCGTATCAGTGGGATAAGTTCACCTGAAGACTTGGAGTTACATTAGAGACTTCCTAACGTGCCTCCCTAAAAGGGCAGAATTAATACTGGTTTTTGTAAGCATTAGGTATTGCAATCCTTTACTTTGAAAGATCCGTAAGAAAGCTGATAGCAAAAAGATTATAAATAGATTGATGTTATTTGGCTAATCTGGTTTAAGTATCTAAGACCACAAGCTGGACTTAATTAGGTGACAGTACTGTTACTGAGCTGTGGTTACTGTCAACCTGTCTGGGAGAAAAAGTATAAAAAAGACCAAATGTCAGAGTTTTAAAAAGAGGCTCATGAAGAAAATATTGCACAGAAATAATATTAAACCCCTTTTATTTCTCAGCAAGCACAGACAGAATAATAAATAATGAGGACAGGGGAACTGTTCAGGACAACGCAAACCATTCAGAGAGCTCGGTTCATTCAAAAAAGCGTTTATTGCGATACAAGCACATACACATGAATACCTTCGTATTTCTTCAAGTAACAGAAGTTATTCTTGGAGGGTAGAAGACCTGCCATGAAAATCAGCAGGTCTTTTTGAAACTGATGTAGGAGAGTTATGATACAGGTCTCTCAAATTATGAGTGACATGGAGTAGGTGAGCAGGGCATGAATCTTCACAGTCTCTTTTATCAGAAGGAGCAGAGGAAGTCAAACAAAAGTAGCAGATGGCACGTTAAAAACAAAGACAGGCTATGCCTAGCCACACAACCCACAATTAAGCATTACAGTCTCTTGCCAAGATAAGTTATTGACATTAAAGGGTTTCCTTGGGTTCAAAAAAAAGTGAGTGGACAAAAGGATCTGAAGGGAGAGTCATTGAGATCTATTAAATGCAGCACCACTACTTCTTGGGCGAGCCATCAACTGCTATGACAATTGCTATGAATTGCTGTGCTCACTTTATTCTTATACCACTCCCCAGGATCTACCACTGGGTGCTGTCAGAGCCAGGATCCTAGAACAGATTAGTCTTCAGTCTAACCTTAAAGGCCATTTCTATGTTCCTGCATGTGAAGGGTCGCAGGAAACAAGTAACTTTTGCTTCTAATGCCAAGTTGCGTTAAAAAAATTGTGAACCACATAAACAGGCAAAAAGCAGAAGGAAATAATTTACATTTATATTTGCCATTGGTAGGACTAACCCTATAACCAGAATGTAGTTCTGGTGTCCTTTTTTAAGAAGGAATGCGGAACTATAGGGAGGCAGAAAAGAGAAAAACATAAAATAACTGAAGGCTGGAGAAAATATTTTTCAGTGACAGACTTAAAAAGTGTAATCTCTTTAGCTTATCAAGAAGATGATTGAAAAAATGACTTGAATAATGTGTAAGTATCTCTATGGAGAGAAAATGAAGAGCAATAAAGGACTCTAATTTAGTGGAGAAACATGTTGCTAAAAGCAACGTCTGGAAGCTGGAGCAGGAGAAGTTCAAATTAGGCAGGGAAGAGGGGGACTACTCCTATCATGAGCTCTTTGTATAAAGACTGGTGCCTTTCTGCAATTAAACTCAAGTTGTTGAGCACAACGTATTAGCAAGGAGTGACAGATAAGCTCCCAGAACACCAGGGAGATCAGATTGAATGGCATCTCTTCACCGAAGATGTTTATAAATCCCATGGACTGAAGAATATCCATTTGCATTGGTTAGTGGGAGAGAAGGGAAAGACGGCAGTAAGCTGGGGCTTACTATGGGATAAAAGAGAGAAAGTCTGTTGTCAAAACCAGGGAAGGAGTCTGACGACAAGGAGCACTCAGCAGATGCGAAGGGCAAAGCTGGAAAGCCTGAGTGGGAGGATGAGTGAAGGATGCCAAGGCTGGATGCAAATAACTTGAACTAAAGCAATCACTGAAGTGACCCAAGCAGTGAATGACGACAGCGGCTTTAGCTGGGGCAGCCTGGTCAAGTCATGGAATATGGGGAACCAGCCCCTCACCTGAGACAGAGAGTCAATCCCTTGTGGTTTTCAGTACATTCCTATTCCTCAGCCACCCTCTGAAGATATGCAGTGGGGGAGGAAGGGAGTCTGGGGTAACACATACTCGTAAAGATGTCCATGCAAGACAGAGAAGACAAGAACAAAGCATTAAGCCTAAAGCAAGAGCAGAAATCATAGCTTTTCTATATCTCATAGGTATAAAATAGATGACAACTGAGTTGTTCTGGAAAAGCAGGAAGTCTCTGAGGCATCGAATTTTATTGGGTAAAAATAGCCGTTAACAGAGAGTTGTCTACAGAAAAGGAGAACCATTTCCCAAAGATTTTCCTTAAATATAACGCCTTATAAAGAGACATCAAATACATGTTGGCTTGTACTGAATGTAAAAGGGAGGAGAGACCCAATCAGAGGTCTGCAAGAACGAGAAGTTTTAAAAATCTTCTCGGACTCAGAGCTTTTCATAAAACTGATTCACTGCTCACTCTCTCACGTATTTACTCATTTGGCAGACCAGTTTCCCAGAAGGCTACTTCAATGCAGCAACGCCCGTACAGCAGAGACAAAGGCTGGTAAACAGGGAACAATGGATGCCTGCTAATAGGAGACAGTGTGAGAATGGAATGGCACGCACCTCATCTAGACTTCTTCAAAACAAATAGAACATAAAAATATTCATTACCAACTAAGAAACAAGGCAGCATCAAAAACAAATGGGAGTTAAAGAAAGCCAGGGAGAGCAGTCTGAAGACAGAGTTGATGTGGAAGCAGGGATGGGTATGTCCAAACTTGTGCTACCACACAGAGATGCCGGCTCTCAGAAGGAAAAAGCAGTATGTTAATCTCTGTATCGCACTGGAGGCAGAAGTCAAAAACAGTGTGTGGCTCCTGCGAGCAGCACATGGGCCTGAAGGCATTGCTGCTGCCTCTGCTAAGTGAAACTTAAATTACATCTTCTTATTCCATCACTCTGTTGTGTTTCCTATATTGTTTTATGTAATTTTAAATAACTACACCCAGTGGGTCTCCCAGCAGGCTGGCCCGTGGACCACGAGATTTCTAACAGCTGCTTTCGTCTTTTTCCTTTTCCAAAAATAATCATATTGTGTGGAGTTATAGTTCCCCATGCAACTCTGAAGAATTTCTGTGAATAGCTCAGCAGTGGGCACGGGTGAACTGGGTAACATACAACTCCTTTTCCAAATTTCTTCTTTGACAGTGATCGGTACCCAAGAACAGAGGCAGGGAAAGAGAGGACCATTAGGCTTTCTGAAGCTTTCTTGTGTGAACCGGAGATTGTTGGATCCTAGATCCCCATCCACCTCACTGCCCAATTCTCTAGTCCGTACTTCATCAGTTTGTCTATGAGAATGTTACGGGAAACAGTTTCAAAAACTGTTCTCCTTATAACCAGAGTTGTGAACCTACTATTTTTCTCATCTCCTCAGGATCCTGAATTCCACCATCCCAAGGCTGCCCCTGACCTTCGCATCCCTGACCAGTTCTTCCTTGTTTAAAATGTCAGGTCCAGGCAGATCGTGTCCTCCCACCAGCTCCTCGATCAGAGACCCGTGACTGGAAGCTGTCACCAACGCACTCCAGAAGCCTCCTGAATTGCTTGCGCCCTGCTGTGTCGTCCCTTCAGCAGTTTTTGGGGTGGTCCCCCATGAGGACCGGTGCCTGTCTGTGTCAGGCTTCTTCCAGTCACCCGAAGAAGATGACATCTACTTTTCCCTGAACGGGCAGTCTGTAGGCAACTGTGCAGGTCTGCCCTCTGAACCTGACCCATCAGCACCCAGCTGGCTTGTCATCAGTTTGCGTTTACATCCTTTTTCACTAATTTTGGAGGTTTTTATGTTTGGTATGAAAACAAGAGAGCGACAAAGTGCTCTGTTTATCTTCCCTGTTTAGCTGCGCTCTGCTGCTTCCTAACTGCACTTGCAGGGACGATGCTTAACCTATGTCAGCTTCAAATGGAAAATAAAAGTAAAAATAGAAAAATCTGCATTAAGAAAATATTAAGAAAATACTTAGTAAGGAGTCACGGCTGGAAGTGTTCGTTGGCCATTGATATTTTGGAGTTTCCCTGATCCTACTAAAGTTCTTTCCTTTCTCCCAGGGCCATTCACTGTGAAATCGGCACATTTTAGATTTGCATTTCTGTAGCCAAAAGCATGCTCGTGAACTTCTTTATTTTCCATTGCTTTGGGAAATTCTGCAAATAAAGTGTTGTTTTAACAGTTTGCATGACAACATAGCAGCGACTAAGATCCATTACATTCCATTTCAAGCCCAGACACCTAGAGAATTAACTAAATGTGCACAATTTACCTCCTACATAAATGAAGATTATGGTTAACTGTTGAATTCAATGCAATTAAGTCAGTGTAAAGTAAGATAAACTGGAGTAAAGTCTAAAGCATTCATTTTAAATAGTAGAAAATAGGTAAAATAGAAGTAAATAGACCATAGGCTTTCTGCTAACAACCACCTACACGAAGAAAAGCGGAGTAGGTGTGTGTTGGTTATTATTCATATAATTAGGATCTGGTTTAAAAAGATACATTTTTAGATATGAAAAGTTACATACTAAAAATACGTATCAGCAAGCTATGTCCTTTTAATTACATAATTGAAAATTAAGGTTGCACACCCGCCATTTTTTCTGTATAAAATCTCACAGGACACAGGAGTTGAATATTACAGAAATTAACATTGCCGTTAGGCTATAATTTCAATATTTGATATCCTAAAAGCTGCAAAAAGATCAGAGGCTTATCTGAAACAAGAGACCGCTGGATCTGGCTTACCTTTTCCAAGGCATTTTCACCTAAGCAAGGTAAAGTCAACAAAACAAGCCATTTCTTCCTCAGACACCAGTGTACACGAGGAAGGCTAGGACGGGCTCTGAAAGTCTCGTACCGCCAAGAGAGAGCAGATGTAGGTAGGACGTAACGGAAAGGGCCGAAGGAGAGAAAGGTGGGGATGAACGGAGGGTAACGCATGAGCTCAGGGAGCCGCGGCCGGCGCTGAAGCGGAGCTGGTAAAACGTGACACGGGCGGCCTGCACCCAGCGCCAATTAAAAGAGATGAAAAACTGCTGAAGAAAGAATCAGGCATTAATTTAGGAAGCCTAAGTGTGAATTCTGAGCTAGGAATGAAACTATGTCTGCGGTTAATAGAAAACACTGTAAATCTTATTAAGCAGGAAGTGCAAAGAGGCTTTTCTCTCCTTTTGTACCTAAGAGTCTGAAAATCATCACGTTATTAGATTCGCTTACAGAAAGGTAGTCATTCAATATCCCAATCTTATCCACAGGGAAAAAAATGTTGAAAAAGAAGACTTATAAGAACCATTGATGCCGGGGCCTACAATTGGAGAAAAAGGATGGTTTAGCCCAGAGTTGGGCTAACAAATGCTAGCCCAGGGAACTCAGACATGGAGCTCAATGGGGATTATAAAGCTTAAGAAAATGCAGTACGAGTCAGCCACAGCTCAGCTTTCTCAAGCACTGAGACAAGAAGT
The DNA here is from genome assembly GCF_964289735.1 of Phaethon aethereus. Taxonomy (NCBI): domain Eukaryota; kingdom Metazoa; phylum Chordata; class Aves; order Phaethontiformes; family Phaethontidae; genus Phaethon; species Phaethon aethereus. The sequence goes on along the minus strand of NC_138582.1, from coordinate 5,453,023 downwards.
AGTTGCAAGTGCTGGCTGCAACTGTTCATACTCACCGCACACCTTCAGTCTGCCCTTAATCAGCGTGGAGGGGTAAATGTTCATACCTAACACCAGTTCTCACTCCTTGGTCCAAGTGGGAACAAGCAGTTCCATGAAAAGAAATGAATCGAGAAGCCAGTTCACAGTTTCAAGATTTAAGATTGCTGTAGTCAAGAACTTGGGAGACCCAGGCTTCCTTCCCTGCTCTGCCACCGTACTCTTGCACACCTCGAGGCACGCCGTGAATTCTCTCCCTTTGCTTCTCAGCTGGACAGCAGAGATAAAAGTTCCTCCCTAATTTAGGAGAGCGCTGTCAGCCAAAAAATTGGGGGTGCTCAGACATAATCACACTCTAAAAAGTCACATCTTAAAATTAAAAATTCAGGAAAGGACTTGTATTCAAAACAATGCTTAAGCACAAGCTAAACTTACAGATTTATTTAAACCACTATGGAATAATACAATAAAATATAATAAAAAATTAAGGGCACTTTGATTTCAGCATATTCTCATGCACTGCCATAAACACAGATCAACTTCTTCAACACAGCCAAAGCATGTTCATTAATTCCTGAAGAAGCGCAGTTGTCAAAAGAAAAATTAGCTGAAAGGAGTCCAGGAACTGAATTTCCAAAGTAGTCTGATTTAGTTAACACAGCAGAAACAGGAACCTACCGGAGGGCAAAAATAACTTTGATGATTTCATACCATTTCAGTACCAAAATTTACATTGTTTTCTAAACTATAAATCAATTTACCACCTGAGTGTAATGCAAGCTATTTAAGTATTCCATACTTAAAGCAAACCAAGCGTAGGGTTAACTACTGTGAAACAGAAAAAAAATCACATACTTAGATCAAGTTTTCTAAGCCATCAATATATCGTAACCAATCTGCTTTTTTTCAGTTGCTGAAGGATAGCCTCAGCAACCAGATATCAAAATGGAGGGACAGTTAAATATTTTTCTATCTGCTCTTCGCTGCTGAAATTTAATCTCATACACTATGTGCCAGCTGTGAAGGTATTAGAGAGCTTTGTGTCCATCACTTTTTAATCATATGCCTGTTGGACTTTTAACCTCTTGTAGTAAAGAAAAAAAAAATCCATTGAATTTATCTTAGCGGTATTTTGGAGGTCTTTTTGGCTATTTCCTATATATCAGCAAACAGTCACTGCCTGTTTGTTTGTCTCATAGCCTCGATATCTTAACCGTTGGTTTAGATTGGATATTAGGAAATATTTCTTCCCTGAAAGGGTTACCAAGCTCTGGAACAGGCTGCCCAGGGAAGTGCTTAAGTCACCATCTTGGTCTTTAAAAGACGTGTAGACGTGGCACTTAGGGACATGGTTTAGTGGTGGACTTGGCAGTGTTAGGTTAATGGTTGGACTTGATGCTTTTAAAGGTCTTTTCCAACCTAAATGAGAAATGATTCTACGACTCTTTTCGACGTTATGCTTTGCTTTTCGTTAGCAGTGCTCTCTTCTGAAGCTCTCTATAGTATCGCACGTGAACAAAATGGGGAAAGTCATGGGACTTTCAATGATAAGCTAGCAAAGAAGCCTCAACCAAATTGTTAGGCTGTTTGAATCTGAAGGGTCCACATGTCAGATTTTTTGACTAAGTTTCACAGCATAAGCTCTGCCCAATATGCTACACGCAAGCAGCACCTAGTAGCGGAGACATATAACATTTTACACTGCATTTATAGGACAATATTTTTAATTGACAGCAAAAGATGCCAATTCGAATGCAGGATGTCTGCACCAGTCTCAGTGGGGTTTTCTCTTGAAGACATTGGTACAAGCCACTGATAAAGTCAGAGGCACTTTTGTGTCCCCATTTACAATGCTACATGGTTGGCACTTGCTAAACTGTAATGTCAGGGTATGGAGCCATGCTGTATTTCTAGTATTTAAATATAAAATATTTAATATTTTAATATTAAAATACTACAAAACCCTTTTTACCTACATACAAAACAGGAAAAGAACATCAGTAAGTAGTTTCCTTCTGGTAATACCACCCTTTTTAAATAAAAATAATATATTTTTGGTTGAGAAGTAGCAATGAGTTTTTGTTGTATCCAATTTCTCTTCAAGTTCCTCTTATTTCTCATTACCCAATCATCTTTGATGATATTACACTTACTTTGATTGATACAACTTAATAGGTTTTCTGCCAGCTCTGGTGAATTACTGATACACATGAAAGATTTCTCTATACCATTAATGTCACAGATACCTGATTACAGTTATTATTATATTTTAAAGGCGGCACTATAAGCTGTTGGACAAAGAAACCATACACTGCGTAACTTCATGTTGTAGAAAACACTGAGGGATTTTTCCGACTGCTTTCTATATGCTGTAAGAGGCTGATTCTCCTCTGCTGTGTCACTCTTGTTTAAGGCAACAGGTTCTTCCATTATTAACAAAAGGTCTGAATCACGTGAACAGTCTTGAATAGTCAGCATCCCCACAAAAGAGATTCCGTGGAGATCCATCCAGTTTCTATTCCTAAACCACAGGATTTCTAGGAATTTTTTCCAGAGATAATCATGACAGTTATGAAATGAGTTTCAATGTACTATCTTGGGATAAGTAGGAAACCTCCTGGTACACCCTAAAAAATACATTGTTGATGTCAAGAATGGTAATATCCCAGTAACGGAGCTCGAGAACATTTTCCCACATGAATCTCCAAAATTACTAGTCTTCCTTCAGCTGTCATTTATGTCTTTGTAGTGCCTATGTTGCATTCTTTATTATGTTTATCTATCTCCCTTGTAGACATCGATGGAGACCATAACTATTTAACGTATAAAGTGAGGAGTTATTTTCCTTTAAGATCAATTACAAAGTAGAGGGAAACTTGAAGGGGGGAAAAAAGTGCCACATTTGTTCATGCAATGAGCAAAACCAAAATAAAACAACAAAATGCCATGACCTGCTCATTCATAATACACGTGATTTTTTCCTATAGCACTGCTAAGGCACCTCTCACCGTCGTAGATAAATGCCAAGACAAACATCACCAAGTCGTGTTGCCTGCATAAGAGCAGATGTACTCCATGAACAGCAAGAAATGGTTTCGATTCCAGTGACCAGTTCTGCCCATTTGCCTAATCTCACTGAACTCCCGATTTCCTCCTAAGCCTTTGCAACTTGAAAAGGTGAGAGAGAAAAAAGCTGCTTTGTACAGACGCAATGGTCATTAACAACCTCGGATCCCTTTTTTGGCACCAGTGGTTCTTGGTTTTGTACTTTCTGCTTCAAATGCGTAGCCTAACATCTAACCCTAAACTGATGAGAGTAAATCAACATGTTCTCCTGAAATTCACTTAAAGCCATAAAAATCCTCATTCAAAGTCAGAGAAAAACATCCTAGCACTGACTGCAAGTAACTCTGTAGTGTGGTCAGCTGGCCCCTTAGTGCATCCAAGGCAGAACTGCATCACATCAAAAAGACATTTCTTCCATAATTTTATTTCTAAGAGCACCAAGCCTTCAGTCATTCGCTCCAAGCAATTATCCACCACTCATTTTCACTTTCTTAATAATAAGTTGACAGCATGCTGCAGACAAATTGATTCACACAGCTACACAATTGATTAGTACCAACTGGAAGGAGATCGCTGTTGCCATGCAAGTCAGCAGGAATCTTGATTTTGCTTGCTCTCCTCCTCCCTCTCTTTTTCACAAGCTCAGGCAGAAGGGAAGTACGCTGGTTTTGTCAAGATAACTTTGGGAAGGATAAAAACAATTAGCGGAGGTACAAAGTGCTTTCACAGCACAAATACACAGAACAATCTTGCCTGTATACACAGGGAAGCAAAAAGATTTAACATCTAAGCCTCTGTTAAGGATGGTATCTGTAGTGTGTTCATTCCAAAAGGGAAAAGGACACTTGTAGCAAGGTCTCAGCAATGTCAGAGGAGTAGGAAGAAAGCAGGATGACTGTCAAGCACATCCAATCCTCCCTTTCGTGCCTCCCCATACATACACACCCACAATTAGTCTCAGGTAAGGAAGCCCAGCAGCCCTTGACAGCTTCACAGCAACGTGGTTTTCAGCAGAAAGTCCACATCTGGGAAAGTGAAAGAAGAGTAGGGAAACCTCAAACAATACATCACGATGCGTAGAGCTTACTAGGGAGTGGGGAAAAAGTGCAGCATGCAAAGCAATGGTTTTGATGAGCTCTTACAGATAAGAGTTTGAACGTGTAAAATAATAGGAATTAGCAGGAAGCCATGGTAGGTCCCGCATCTGTGTTTTGAGTCCGACCATTAAATAACTGGGGCCTGCAAAAAGCTTGATAATTCATCAGGATTCAAAGTCACAGAAGGAACCTTAATTTTTACTTTTCCTAACTTTTTCAAAATTTGACTTTGCAACTCAGTCTTGACTTTCCTGACTTAAGAGTCTTTCAGCATCACTTTCAGAAATGATAGAGCTGCACATTGGCAAACCCAAATTTTGGGTGTCTCATCACCAACGTGTTTTAACAATGCATAAAAGAAAAGCTGACCAAGAACCTCATTGCCGAGGTTTCTAGCTACACAAATCATGGCCTCACCTTGAAAGTGTCTTGAATATAAGAAACGGAATCTTTCCTTCCATCTGTGGAAACTAATGTGGTCACATTAAAGCTGAGGATCCTGTGCCCCAGTTCAGAGAATAAAGGCTTCTGAGCTGTGCTTACGTAAAATGCAGCATTAGGCTGCTGTGATATATTTAATGACTAAGAAAAACTACCAAAGGGAGTTCCCAAGTAGTAATGCAATTTAGTAGACTAATATTCACTTGTACTTTGAAAGCAAGCTATTGAATTATGTCAGAATAAAATACGCTGAAGAAATATTTACTACATATGTACACAAACAACCGACACAAACACATTTAAGCAGGACTGCTACCGGAGGAGATAGTGTTTGGGTTTCATTTCGAACAAAATCTATTGTAGGTGCTTGATGCGCCCATACAAAGGCAGAGGTTTTTGGTGGTGGGAACAAAGACAAAGATGTTTATTGGCCACGATGGCAAAACAGTGATCGGTATTTTGGGAAAGCCCCTCTCAAAGCTCTGATGTTTCTAAGATAGAAGCCCATACTTGCTAATACTTTAATCACCTCTCAGATTTGCGGTGATTTAAATATTTCTTAACCACTTTGTAATGAAATCAGGATGTTATTTTTCCTACATGTGCTCTGATTTAAATATTTGTTTAAGTACTTTTTAATTAAGCCAGGATATTATTCATAGGAGAAGTCTGATACTTCATTAATGATGCAAAGCAGAGCACTGCTTTTCTTTCCTAAGAAAGTCTCAGATCACAAGATTTTCAAAATTATAACCTAAGATCTGAAAGTCTGAGATTTATTCCCTCCCTGTTGACCTCAATGAATAAAACCTAAGAATTAATTTTAAAATTTGGTGTCTGGGGTGAAGAAGCCTTCCTTCTTCAGAATACTGTCTCTAAAGACTACTTTTTCATGGAAAAGCTGTAAGAATTTCTAAAACTGTGATATATTAATTTTCCAGCAATCAAGCTGCACTGAAAATAGCAATGAAAATTGACATTTGACAACAGTATCAGCATTACATTATTTAGTGCTGACATTAAACAAGTAATATCTTTTGCTGCCACTGCAAAGCCTTATATTGCATCTATCAAGCACTTTTCAGGTTCCCTGTGCAGTCAAAATGCTAATCAAGTTAAATAGTTACTGGGCACATTCTGATTTAACGTTTGCTTTAATTTCAGTGCCTGCAAACTCCACATTCGGTTATTAGAACTGAAATTCAAAGTATTACGTGGTGTCAAAAGAGAGGAGGACAGAGACCACGAGAACCCGGTTATAAAAATGAAGATTCAGTTAGCAAGGGTCTAGAAATCAGTTCATTTGGACACAAGTTTAAAAAAACAGAGGCAGGGAGATGAATGCTAGGCCACACAGACTTCCCATTTGCAAGACTAAATAAAGGTAATGAAAAAAACATTTTTTTTTCTTCTGCACAAACTAAGTCGGCCTCTAATCTCTGAATATTACTATTATTATGCTACATTAATATGCAATACAATACTTTTTCACTATTTTGAAGGCTCCGCAGGAGTCTGGTGGTAAACATTTCATTTTACAGAAGGCAACACTGAGAAAGGGATGGCAAATAATGCGTTCTAGATCATCCAGTAAGACAGAAGCATCTATTAAGGTAATTGCTTCATCCTCAGGATATTACAGCATGTTAATGTTTCCCACTGAAAATTCAAAGTCTCAGCCCGAAACGCAGCATGAAAACACAGCACACAGCCCTAGTTACTGGATAAACGTCGCAAATAGTGTTCTGCTTAGATACCAGCAGAAGCTGCAGAGAATCCAGTGGGCAGCGATGCCTCTCCAGCTGAACCAGTACATTTCTGCAGGCTCTCCAGACACGGCGGCAGGACCCCACAGCGCCCGTTTGCCGTGTGAGGAGTTAGCAGCACCTTCGCGGCAGGTACGCGGGGCATGGCACAGCTCTGCAGGGCTGTAAATGAAATTCCTGCAGTTGGCAGACGCTACCACAACCGGGCTGTCTGCTCCTGCAGGCAAATATTTTGCTACCTTGATCATTAAACTCTGTAAACCCCAGTGGAGAAAGTCATGGCCATCTAAGCAATTCCTATAAGGATCTCCATCTATTTTACAACTAATTTATGTGTTCCCCATTGAGAAGTAACACCATAACACCATGCTTTCAACTGCAACTGTTTGCTTGTTGCTCTCAAAACACTCTCAAAGTGGGGTTCTACGAGGAATCCTGCGATGAACCAAAGCAAAACTCATCCTGTAGCAGAGGGCTTGTTGGGGAGGATGATATTGCACTTGGTCTAAGCATCTTTTTTTTTTTTCCCCGTTAATCAGTGTTCACGTAAAGAAAACAGTCAAACATTGAAGACACGTGTGTCTAAATATTTGAGATAATCTGACATCGAAAGTATTACCAGTGTTTCTTCAGAAGGCTTCAAATAAGAAGAGGCATCCTGAAGCCAGAGACACGTTAATTAAGGTATTTAATGAAGACTAAAGAAGGGAAAAGGCTACTATGAAATGCCTCTCTCTGCCACATAGTAATTCCGTGTCCAGCACAAGAAAGAAAGAAAGAAAATCTCAGTGTTGCCCAGAGGATGAAGCTACAGCTCTGGTTGAGGGTGGGATAAACGACAAGTTGTGTTTTGGGGAAAGGTGGAGAAGGCCAGCAAGGTTCATCCTGAACTAGGAAAAGGAGATGCCATCTTAAAACCTGAGAGAAACAGGGAAAATCGGTGTGACATAACATTTCTCTGACATTTGGCAGGGAAGGAGAGCTCCCTGCGACATCTTGTAACAGTGGGTAAACACAAATATGCTTATATTTGCGAAGATGAGAAATTCAAGTCCAACTGATTAAACCGATTTGCCTCAGGCCAATGTTTTTGCCAAGCTTCACAACGTCTGCATGTCCATCCGGAGACCTCCACCAAAAGCCATTCTCTGCATGGGAGGCTTTTCCTTTGGCTGCCAGACTTTGTCTGGAAGATCAACGTAGCAACAAAGTTTTTCTGATCCTCATCCAGATCATCACATACCCAACAGGACAACTCTCCCTATGAAAAGACTGACAGCTTGATTTGTATTTCTTACAGCTAATCTGCGCTCTACTGATCATCTTACTTTCTCTTCACTAGGAAAAAGGCAGCATGAAAGGAAAATGCAAAGAATTTGTAAGTTTGTTGTCATCAATTTTTGTATTCCTTTGACTCAGGTTAAGACTTTATCCAGGACCTAATTCCTAAATGTTATAGTCTAAATAACCTTGAATTTTCAACAGGAATGTGTGAGGTCATACTATCTTAATAACTATGGAATAAAACATATCAAATACAAGACCAAATACAGAAAAACTCTTTTTACCAGATCCACTCTCATCTTTCACAGATATAAATGGAGACGGGCATTTTCTTCAAAAGAAGCAAAGAATAAGGGTTCCTTTTTTTTTTACTTTGGAAAGAAGTCAAAATTACAAATCAGTGGTTCATGTTTGAACTGTACATTCATGACAACCTTTCTTTTCCTGATACTTTCAGAAGACATTAGCTCAGCAGTATCTGTAGTTTACAGTAGCAATTAGCATCCTGGGGAGTCAGCTGCAAATAACAAATTCATAAACAAAGTAGAATTAATCAAGTGTAAAATTAAAAATAAGGAGGAGCTTGCATAATCTTAGAATGGCAGTACAGCTAAGAGAAGCCCTTCCTCCAGGCAAGGATTAGTCTGTCAAAATTATGGTTAAATATTTAACCACACTTCTTTTTCCTTAATGGTTTATTAAATTAAAGGAAGTTAATTATGTAATTAAATAATAACTGTATTATGGCCTGTCTAACAATTAAATTGGAAACATAATCACCTCACTAAACTTCAAGATGTCCTTGCAAGTTTTTCATTTCAGTAAGAGAAGGTACAGGGGAGATGCTCTTAACCATAAATGCACAACTGTTCCTAAACGTAAAGATATGGTAGGAAGGTCTTCTGCCATTACTCTGTTAGATTATTAAATCAACAGCGAGTAAAAACCAGCCCATACATTATTTTATACACACCAGATAAAAAGGGGCGATGTGTTAGAACACAGCACAGAGCTGCAATCTTACCCTCTGCTTACTTAAGCCTCCACTTATTTAAATTAAACACCAGGATAACTTTATTTTAACCAGGCTTTTCTCAGATAGTGCCCGATGTCATAGAATCATAGAATCACAGAATGGTTTGGGTTGGAAGGGACCTTTAAAGGTCATCTAGTCCAACCCCCTGCAATGAGCAGGGACATCTTCAGCTAGATCAGGTTGCTCAGAGCCCCGTCCAACCTGACCTGGGATATTTCCAGGGATGGGGCATCTACCACCCCTCTGGGCAACCTGGGCCAGCGTTTCACCACCCTCATTGTGAAAAATTTCCTCCTTAGATCTAGTCTAAATCTGCCCTCTTCTAGTCTAAAGCCATTACCCCTTGTCCTTTCGCAACAGGCCCTGCTAAAATGTTTGTCCCTAAACTTTGTCAAACCTCATTATCACATGCTGGATATCAGGCTACGGTAACTGAACCAAGTCCCACATGGATTTTTTTGAACTACAGTGGGCAAAGAGGATGGACAGAGGGGAGAAGGCAAGGAGGTCACTTGTGAAAGTCTTATTTGATTTTTCTTAGTTAACAACTCACAACAGAAACTAGAACCATGTTTCTGAAATCCCAGTCATGCTGCTGCATTAAGTGACAACACACTTCATGGTCTGCTATGATTACATGTTAAACTGGGCCAAAAACTTTGGCAAAGCCCTCTACCTTGCTCCGTACCGCAATCTCAGACTGGAAGGCAATTACAATGCATTTCCACTGATTCTTCTATTTCAGTTATTCATATTATCGGGGCTATAATTTCATTGGTATAATTTAAATTTTTTTCCCAGTTTATGACAATCAGGAAAGAGTCCTTCTCTAGGGACGATATAGTTAACAGAGCTCAGTATGAACACAGCAGAGCTAGAGTGACAGCTCTTCTGACCAGCAGATTGGCTTCCCAAGAACACCAGGCTGAGAGATGTTTTACTATCAGGAGGACAACTTGTACGACTTGGGGTTTTTTGTGAAGCTTACCCATACTTTATGTAACTAAGCACTTTAATGAGCATATTTATAAGGAGAAAGGCACTTGGAAGAAGAGTTCATGAAGTCTACTGGGAGGCTTGCTGTGGTAAGTCTAACTTACCTAGGAAGTGCTGAAATACTGACAAAGAGAGAAACTTAAAAAAAAAAAAAACCAAAAAAACGAAGAACAAAAAGAACAAAGGCAGATCAGAGGTAGAATCATCTAAGCTTGCCAGAAAGGCAGGTAACATTGTCTATCTTGGAAACACTTCTACTCAAGTGGACCATGCAAACTTAGAGGAAAACTCACGAGCACAAAGTTACTTGCATCCTTGAACAGTGGCAAGATGAGGCTGTTATTGAAGTGCTATGACTTGCTTTGCATTCCTATTTAAAATAGTTTCCCTTTAGAACATCTTATTGAAAGGAAGCGAAGGGCTCTGATGAACTATTTTCCTTACATTTGTGAGGAGAAGCCTTTCTACCTAAGGCTGGTCAAGACCCACAGTGTTTCAGGATGGCAAAGCCCTCTCAAAGTACCGATCTCATACCTGAAAGCACTGAGAACAATTCCACAACAGCAGATTCAATAGATACAGTCTTAAAAGAGAAAAATCAAAGCAGCATTTATACATATCTTTCTTCCCCCATAAATACTAAAACAGTCACTAATTAGACTTCATAACACTCCTCCTGGCTAGGTAACAATTATCACTACCATTTTACAGGTTGCTACCCAGGGAGATTGACTCACTTATTAGAAGTGAATGGATATCCCTCAGGCCACGCCGCGACTCAAAAGGACAGACGCCACTACAACCTGAAGTGCCTCAATCCATTGGGTGACAAGACAAGGTGCAATTAGTTATGCATTTACCCTGATCAAAGAGAGAAATTTGTAATGGACTGCCCTGCTATGGCTCAACGTGCCGCTATCTTTCCTCTTTGTAACAGCAAAATTGCAGTGAAAAGAAACAATTTTCTACAAAGCAAGCCCTAAACACAACAGTGCAGAAGCTATTTTTGCAGGTAATGCTCAATGTTTGATGCTGCCTCTTTATTCTTGAGGCAAGGGCTACATATTTCATCAGCCACAAGCTGAGAAGTGGATCTGTGTACAAAATGAAGAGATCTCATGCCTTAACATACAGGAAAGCAGATGAGTCACTTTAAATCATCATCAACGGTAACAATACACCTACAGCTAAGTCTTGAAAACTGACGAGATATTTTCAAAGTACTTTCATAAATTTTCATAAGGGGCATTTCTACCACTTTAATACAAAGCAAGGGATCAATATTACAAGAGTTTCTATATTTGACAAGGGAGATTTGAAAACTTTCCACTTGCTTCTGCATTTCAGTTCAACCTCTTTAAATTCTCTCTGTTCCCACTGTCCTTCAGCCACATACAGTAATTAAATGGAGAAGCTCTAATTTATCTAAATATTTGCAATAGTTTATTATTTGCACAATTTTATGCAAGATATGTATCTTAATAAGGGTATTTAAAGGATATTTATGATCTAAAACGGAACTGATGGAGAGCTATAAATCCATGTGAGTCATGAGGAGGTATTTTAATTTCCCAGAGCCTTGGACTGACCAGGCCTAGCTTGCCAGAAGAACTCAGTACTGGGCAGGTGCTTCAGTTCTTGCCTACAAAAATACTTCATCTTCCTTCTCCTCACATTTCTTTCAGTCTTCAGTCTCCATTTTAAATCTTTGCAAAGTCTTCAGAAAGCAAAGTTGGGCTGACGATCAAATCGAAAGCCTCAAAGAATCTGGAATATCTTGTCACTGGAAACGGCGTAAAGCCCCCCATATATTGTTAAAACAAGCAGCTTTCACCACAGACTGCTCCGCTCAGCGTGTGTTTTCACGCCGCTCAGGACATGACCCAAAAAAGCAGCTGGACCATCGCGGCTGTGGCAGGCGCTCGCCTGTGTGAGGCACGGATTCGCGCTTCCAGTTCAAGTGTCCCCGCTTCCGTCCGTCGTCTTCTGGCCAAGACGGTGGTACTCTTATGAACAAGGAGACTGGTTATAAGCTAGCTTGATATATTGTAGTGATGGAAATGACATACGTGGAAACACATTGTTTTCTCTTTTGGCTACATTTCCTAATTTCTCTGCCTTCCCCCTGTCATATGGTTTTTTTCTATTTATTCTCGCCCATATGCTTCTGTATAATAGAGAAAGCACAAATAAACTAAGAAGTACAAAAAAGAAAAGAGACATCTCTCTATAATTACAAATTTTGTTGTGCTACGCTTGCTTTCTTGGTAAGCATTTGGGGAAACAGATTTTATGAGCAGGTTCCACTAACAATAATGGGACAAGTTTCAAAAGTAATGCAAGCTGGCGTACTTCAGAAGTGCAAAGGCTTCAGTTACAGACTTCAGGCATTTTTTTTTCTTTGCACTGCAATAACTAAAACCACTAATCTAAAGAGTAAAATCTGCAGCCTTCCAGCCTGCTTCACGGTGTAAAATAGTGGTCTTTGCCTACTTCCATAGTGACAAATGTCTACAGCGTAAATCTCTGCCCAAGCACACCAATGACATAGTGTTGAGGGGAAGAAATATACTGTGCCACTTCCCAAGCAGTGCCAATTTTTTGGTCTCTAACACTGCTTGTTCATTAACTCTGTACAGTGTTCACTGAAGTTCTCTGAGTAGACAAAACTACCCAGGAGAAGTTAACTGATGTCAAAAAGCACATTTACTTGGTGTAAGAAACACAACAGAGGAGCATGCAAACTATCAGCACACCACAGCTTAGTCATTTCCACGGTATGAAACAACAGAATGCCAGTAGTATGTTTTAGCTTGCTTCTCATTAAGGAATTATTTTGGACCCTGTGAACGCCTTGTGAAGGAGTAGGTAGGCACATATGTGCATGGGGCTTCCTCAGGCCGATGGAGAAGAAACCCTTCACAACGCTTGGATCCCCTGAGGACGCTGCAAGCAGCTCCTCGGTGTATCACCTACAAAAAATGTATGACAGCAATCCCAAATTATAATGTCACAGGCTTTATTTAAACCACAAGGTCTGTAGAAGTTCTCTCCAATACACCATTCAAGAGGAGAAAGGAATTAATAGTTTTTAGCTAATAGGATTAAAGAAACCATTCTAATCCCAATTTATAGTACAGGGGGGAACATGGTGTGTTTTGATCTGGGATCGAGCATCTGATTTCCATTGGACTTGTCCCATTAGAGAGCTGAGCGAGAGGAGCTGAAGACTGCACCCAGACCACTGCCTGATGAACCCTTGCCATCCCCGAGGCTTGGAAACAACCCTACATATGAACTTCTCAGCAAAATGCCATCGACAGCGTACATTTTCCCATAATCTGGAGAGGGGGACAAGGTTCTTGTTGTTCAACACCTATTTACATGAAGGAATTGGAGAGAGAACAAAAAGCCAGTTTCTGCTGTGTGAAAACAAGCCAACCTATTGCAAATGAAGCACATACTTCAAAGCCGTCTCTGTGTCAGACAGCCGTGCCAACTACAGCATGTTACTTTTACTTCAGACTCACTCAGAAAGCTGAAACTGGATTTGTCTTTCCATCCCTGCTATAGACTTGACAAAACAGCTGATTAAAGGCATCTTTATTCCACTCAGCCGTGTGCTTTAGAGGCTCCCTCTGTGTCTGGTTTGCTCTTGTCAAGAGTTACTGATGGACTTCTACAAAAACTCCCCATTTTCTGGCCACACCAAAGCACGGAGGTGTGGAAGCATCAGGGAGCTCCTTCCCCACCTCTGCAGGGTGTCAACATTTGTTGTCTGTGACCTCTTCAATGTTACAACCACCACCCAACCCTGCCCTTGAAACCCATCGCATCCAGCTCCCTTCTCCCATCTAAGGTGTCCGAAACGGTAACTGTGTTCTTTGGTCTAAGCCCCTTTATTCCACATCATCCCTCCACTTTCATACAGTACGCAGTAATTTTGTCCAAAAAACATTCATCTACCTCCATTTCGACTCACGTTGTCCAGCATTTGTTTCCCTCTATCCAATTAGACTGATGATAATTTTCATGTAATAATTTGCAGCCAGGCTCCACTTTAAATATGCAGGGTGCTAGAAAACACTTACTTGTGATCACGTAGCCAGACATATTTCTTTTCAACTACCCAGGACATGCAAATCAACTGGATTTTGCAGTAGCTGGTATACCATATCTCTGCTTTACCAACATGCTCTTTTTTTCCTAATTCTTTGAAGAATTTAATATATGGAATAAAAGCTGATCTGCTTTTATTGTTAGAACCTATTCAAGAACCTCAAACACATTCTGATGATATTGAATGAGACAGGTAGAAGTGTGCCAGCAACAAACATCATGGTTGCTCCCTGTTAGTAGGTGCCGAGAAGTTTTCAACTATGTACTGAGGATGAAGTAGATACTGCAAGGGCTTTGCTTAAGATGTGTCAGTAAATTTCAGAAATGTTATCATAAAAAACCTAAAATTAACTTTCAGTTGCTTTTGCTCTATACTCTGTTTCAAGTGTTTTTAGATGCAGTGGTTTGATTTACAAAAAATTTCAAAATTTTTGCTTAAGGAGGTGCCGGTATGATTGCCGAGTCTTCCTTTAAACTAATCTCTCCTCCTTTCCCTTCCACAGTTGTATTTACCATTACTGCACTTATTAATTTTTAAAGGCTGCCCTTCTTCACAAAACCTAAATAGGAAAAAACTGAAAGGTTGAACCATGGCAGATAATATAAATTAGGCAAACAATTTCTTCTCCATCCATACCTTCCAAAACTCAAAATAAATCCCCTTTTTATGACTTCATGTGTTGCTGGTGATTTAGAAGTGAAGTCATAATCCGTTCACTTGCACTGTAACAAGCCTGAGGAACGGCACATTGGCGTGGACGCTTCTTTTGAGTTGCAATCGCCAGTCACCTCGGCTGGCCAAATACGCTTTTTTCCCCCTTCTGTGGACACGCAGGAATCTCCTTGCTGGCCCCTTTGCTTTACAAATTGGGATGAATCCTGTAACTTCCCAGCATTTTGTCAATTTTGAGTACCCTGCCAGTGATCAAAACCATACGGTTTCCTATCAGAACTCTCAGCCGCTGCACTGAGCTCAGTACCCGCCCCAGTTCTTTTCTGCAACGACATTGTTCCATTTATTGTTATATTGAACAAAACAAATTCCTAGACCAAGGGCCCTCTTTGTGGTCTCCTAAAGGTGCTTTAATACCGGGAAAACAGGCTGAATAGTCTTGACAGAAGTAACAGGCTGGGTGGCTTTCTACAAACTACTGTCTTTCAGATCGTGTTGTGGGCTGCAGGACTCACGGTGATGTTGTTTTATACAACCCGGTTATTGAACTGCTGAAAGTTCTACCCAAAAGCCTTTTTATTTCAAACACAGTTGCATTTTAAATAACGTACAGTTAAAAAAAAAAAAAAAAAGCTTTCTTTTTTGGCCATCAGCAAACTTTCTTTAGGGAAATTGCAAAAGTTAAACAAGAAGAAACTACCATAATACCACAAACAAATTCTGCTTAACCCTTTAAAAGTTGAATTATCCCTTAAAGACTTTAAAGGTATTCAAGCTGTGGGTGATGGTGCGCTATATAATCAAAGATATAACCTGAGCTGCAAGATCTATTTGCTTTTGCTTATTTAGTAATAAGAAAAATAATATTTCTGTCTATCAGCAAATGAACAACTTTTACTCAAAGTTGAAAAAACATGTATTAGTCTTCAGGCAGAAATCAGGATAGGAAAAAATTCTCCTCAGAGGGAAAATTCAGAAAGGTTTAATGTTGCAGTAAAGGAATCAGGACAGAAACATTCGTGCAACCCTAACTGAAGACTTTTGCAGCACTTTTTGTAATCAGTGTGGATGTATTTAGGCAAAATCTAATTTTCCAGGGAAATCATAAATGCCTCATTTTCATGAGAACCCTGAGGGAGACTATATGTACCAGAGATAACACAGAGATTCTATCAGGCATAGAAGGCAATAACTTTGGATATAAATAACATAAGGAAGTACAGATGCAATTTCATCAAATATCACCTCCCTAGACTACAGACAAGACTACATCTCCTCTTATGATACGCCGAGCATCTTTCTGGTACATTTTGCGGGCTCTCAGCATAACAGGATTCAAAACTGTCCTGACTGCCATGTTTTAAAACATGTTTCTCACCTGCGAGCTGGTAATACGCTTTCTCTGGCCGGGCTTGAATAGCGCAATAAATTGCCTTACAAAATAGTACATTGTGCTGGTAGGTTATAAAGTGCTTTACGGCACAGCTTTGTATCCGCAGTTTATAGCTCAGTTCATCTCTGTAGCTCTGAGGCTGAATGCTTTAGCGCTTGGCTGGGAAGAACCATGAGTACCCGCAGCTTTTCCTAATGTAGTTTTATTCCTCTCAAGAGAGAACCGAAAGAAACCTTCACGCTAACTGAAGGGCCATTGCCGAACGCTGTTCGGCCCAAAGTTTACACAAATTACACGAGAAATCTAAATATTTCCATGTTTTATGAATACTAAAATGAACAGTCATTAACCGAGTGCAAATATGCATATTTTATCCATCATTAAGAGGGACACTCTCCATTGTTTCAAACAAAATATTGATGTTTCCTCACTCTCTCCTTTCAGAGAAAGGTTGTAGCCCAGGTGCTTTAAAAATACTCTTTATATATGCAGGTATATGACCAGCAGAAGGGCTAGGGCACTCATCCAGGAAAAGAAATCCATATTTAATCACATGTGCCACTGAGTATTTCTTTAACACAGGCAACTGTTGCTTTAACCTCCATAACGTTTTAGAGGACAAAATTTCTTTTTATTGTTCTTTTGAAGAACATGCAAATCAGATTAACAATTTTTGTCTTTTTTTTTCCTGCTTCTCTCTACACAAGAATTAAAAAAAAAAGAAAACCTTTAGCTAGAATCAAATAGAATTTTTCTTCTTGAAAATTCAGGTTTTTACATGAGACCTCCTCAATCTTAGAGTTTGGTATGTCTGGCTCTTCCCACCTTTCTCCCTCCTCCAACAGAGATTCAATAGACTTGTGAAACCATAGTAATAAGTCAAAACACAAATGGAATCATGTCAACCTCTGGCCACTCATGAGAACACTTTTGTTGGGGTGATCCAGTCTGACTCACGCACAAGGTACCTCCCCAAGGAGCTCGAGACAAATTTGCAGGAGTCTGTGCAGACAACACATCCCCTCCCCAGTCTTCTCAGGAGACCTGCGGAGATGCCCATCCTTCACTGCTGTGGACAAAACGCTTTCCTCATTCCCAGGTTTAATGACTGAAACATCAACCCACCAAGTGGCAATATATCACAGTATTCCTCCAGTGTATTTACAAAGGAAGATGAGCTAGAAGACTAGAACCAATGTTGAAGAGAGATCAATTTTGCCATCACAGAGGCATCAGCCAACACAGCATACAGAAAGTATTAAGTTTTTCGAAGAAATGGTTTATCTTTTAATTTTGGCCCTTGAGACAAAGATGCATAGTCATGACAGTTTGTAGCAGCGTCTCCTAAACATTTCCAACCAGAAATTCACTTCTCTGTGCAATAAACCCACTTTCATTTAGACTGCCAGGCTCTTTCACCAGATCTGAGAAAAACTGGTCTAACAAGGGTGCAACAGCATAACCCATCACACTCACAACTCATCTCTATGATGCTGTGCTACTACAGGTTCCCACCAGGCACAGGACAACTCCTCTAGGTTTGACCTCATATCTTCTCCAGAGGTTAAAGAACAGAGCCATAACTTAAATCACGATTCCATAAACTGATAGAGAGGTCGACTCAGAAAGCACGTGTGTGTGTGGGAGGGCAGTACAAATAGTTATTGGTACCTGGGTTCTCTTTTATTATTTTATAAAATTTTTAGTGGATTTTTCCTTCTCTTCAACTTCTCACTTGCCATTAAATATACTCTGATATTAGAACTGTATCCCCCACCTAAAAATTAAGACCTGAATTACTTGCTGGGCAATGCTAGAGTAATTAAAACAAGTCCAGGCAGAGAGCGCAGTGTACAGTGGTCCCTGCCTTTCCTGCAGCCATCTGATCACTGTGTCTGATTTCAAAAGAAATTCTAAAAATCCAAATGCAAATTTTACACACATGAAAACACCCCATGTTGATACCAATTAGCCGATTAGTATATTAGATGCAGTAAAATCAAAAGACAACTTCATATAAATATTTTAAACTCAGCTCTCCAAGGGATGAGTAAAGCCAATGGCTTAGTCAGACTTTATAAACTTTCTTTTCTCTACCAAAGGAATAGACTCATATTGAAATTAATGAAGAAGACATGGCAGAGGTGCACATTTTCATCCTCAGGGGAAGAGGTGAGACTGTGGAAGGGTTATGAAGCCATTTTGCCTCTCGGCAAGTATTTCCAGTCTCAGGTATGTTCATCTTCGCTCAGAAGACCAGGGAGAGCCTGGCCCTGGAGAAGGGACAGTGGGTGGCAAGGACCACCTGAGCTGTTAAGACAGATTTTATGTTCCTGTTTTATTTCCATTCTCCAGCTAATGAGAAGACAGAAAAAACTAGAGGGGACAACCACCAAATTTTAAGCAAATTTATTACCTGAATATTACATTTGAGTTTTATACTAACAGGCAATACAATAATGGGGTGCATTTATTTATGGAGGGGAGACTGCACTCAGTTCACCACTGCAATAAACTGAGAGACACCGAAGTGATAAATCAGGAAGTCTTGGTAGAAACTAAAATTAAAAGTAAGGCTCACTAAATCTTAAAAATGGAACGGCTACATAAACAACTTGGTGTATAGTTTCTATTGTTTACAGATAATAGAGTTATCTATTTTCTCTAGCTATGAAGTGCTTTCTGTATTAAAGTACTACTGCCATCATAAAACACTTGTGAAAATTAACAGCCAACTTCTCTTCTGCACTGAATATTAATTTCTACATGAACATTTCTTGTCACACAGCTTTCAAAACATCCTCTCACCCAGGGTATTTAATTTCATGCAGAAAGCAATCTTTGATCAACCTACAAAAATTAGTGCATGAAGAGGACATGGTGCATCTAACTGCCCGTTTGAACTCCAGGAAAGCACTCCCTGCTGTGAGTTACTAGACTGGAAATGAAAAATTAATTCCGTTTTTTATTTATAAACAAAAATTGGTCAAAGGACAGACAAGAAGTAGTAATGGTAGATGGCAGTGGGTTGTTTAATAAAAGCTAGAGCTGTGAGGCAAACGCTGGACCTGGATTTTGTTAAAATTAAATGGTTTCATATGTGTCATCAGAGTGAGTATTGCCAATACGGTCAAGATGGAAAAGGTTAAAATACAGGTATGAATACAGAGTGATCAGAATTAGAGTTACAGCAAGTACGATATGTGAGGGGGAATAATATCAAAAAGATATTCAAGGGGAAAGAAAAACACTGAAAGCAGCAACACCAGAGCCCCCAGAGAAACAACAGACAGTAACTCAGACGCAGGTTTACAACTGGCCAAGACAGCAAGGTCATCCGGTTGCTTACAGAATACATATATTAGCCCAGTCCAGACACGTTAAGTTATTCCTGTTCAGCACAGCGGACTTCACATCAAAACCAGTTGATACACTTCAGCACATCTCAGGGCTGGAAAGGTTCAACGAGATTTCTGAGCACAGTCAACATTAATCATTTAAAAGCTGGAGTGCCTAAATTAGTGTGAAAGATACTGCAGTAAGCGCAGCTTGGCCAAATAATAATTAAATGACTACTGGGAGAGAAGAAAAAAAAAAAAAGGCCAAAAGACTGCACTGAACGACGGCTTCGTTCGAGGAAGGGCGGGCAGGAACCAGCAGAAGTGCCTCTAGCTACTGGGTCTTCTGCAGCACATTTCTATATTGGTAACCATGAAATAAAAACCCTACTAGATATTTTCTCCTTTTAGGCCCTAGCCCTAGAAACATTTATAAACAGCACTAAATCTCTGCTTATACACATCCGAGTTAAGGTTTCTACAAAAAATGCTTCCAGGATTCTGAGTCCTATTTCTCCATCTCTGCTGAAACTATACAAGGGTTTCATAAATCTGCTTATAAAACACAACTTGAAAGCTCAGTACCTTATTTCCCTAGCAAAAGCAACTGAAATGATGCTTCATACTATAAATTAATTTAGTTGTTGGTTCCTTTCACTTGAGTCACATACTCAAACCTCTATTATATTATTCTCATTTCCTTCCCACTTTGAACTGACATCAAATAGTCCACATAAAACATTTTGCACAAAATTATAATGGTCAAAACCTTTAAGAAAGAAAAAGGAAGAAGATACCAGCTTCCTAATGTTTTTTATCTATAAAGCCCCTCTATTGTTCTATAGTTCTATAGTATGCTTATAAATAATTAAAATATATGAACAGCAATAATAGCAAAATACTTTCCTTATTAGGCTTGAACTCAACTCTCTAAGTATATTATCACCATGATGAGCCTCTATTTATCTTGCCTGTGGTAGTACTTTATAATGATTACATAAAGAGATCTATTTTAGGAAGGTTATATCTTTGATCTCTTTTTATATACATAGAAATCATTTGCAACTGACAGATCCATTAAACTTGCACATGATATTCTTCATCTGCAAATAAAATACTCTATATAAACAACTTAAAGAATCATTTTGTTTCCTTTAGAAAAGTGCATTCCTGCTTCTCTCAGCACATATAAATTGAATCCATACTGTGAAAATCAAAGAGGGTATTGATTCCTTAGGCTAGCATGTAGAATTCATCAGACAGTTTGTTATTTGGATTTTTTTTTTTTTTAATCAACCGCCACATAAACACATCTATTTATAAATCCTGCCTGCAAACAACGAGGCATTTCTAAGGCAGGTACGGTTTGTTGTGAATTTTCCAGAAAACAGAGAAAGTGAAAAAGATGAAGGAGTCCGTTTTAGCTGGCCGTATGGAGCGAGCACACAGCAAGCGCTGCGAGATACAGGGCTTAGTTCACAGTCCTGCTGAACCTGCCTTGCCACCCTTCCAGTGCCACCCTTCCCACCACGCTCCCCATCCCCTCGCCGCAGCCTTGTCTTACACACCGCCACTTTATTGTCCGTGTATTGTCAGTCCTGAAAAAGTTCCGGCAATTATTGGCAGAATAAATTTCCAAGTGCTCTTTCCTTAATGTCTTCGGTAAATGCCTTAGCTTCGTTTCGCTGTATGCTTCACCTGACCATAGGTAACAATGATAGTTACTAGACCACAGGGAAGGTCTATGGGGACAAAGCTAAGACGTTATCTTCTATCAGAATTGACCAGTCCATCTCCAAAGGAAGAAAGAGGACGACTACTGGGGAAAGGAGTGTTTCACAGGCGTGCCAGGACCAATGTACCAAAGAAGCAGTATCATCTTAGTGTCTAATCAACAAACTTCCGTCAGTCTCTATGTGCCAAACAGGAAAAATAAGGTGAGGAAAAACAAGAAGGGGGAGGAAAAGGTATTTCAAAGCAAGAAAAAGAAACAAATTTCTGAAAGGGAACTACATCAGCCAGTTAACATTTGTTGAGGATGCTAATCTCAATTCCATGATTAACAAAGATAAACCAATATTGTGGCTATTAAAAACTCCGTAACAGAGCCTGTGTGTTCCTTTGGTAAACAGCTGGCCATGAGCTTTGATTCCTGAAGGAGACAACTCTTACTGGTTTCTCAGAGTTTCAAAGGGAAGTTTGCTATGCTGTTTTATTTTTATTCATACATATCAACATATACATATCAACATACAAAAGACATCCCCTGATTTAAGTCAGATTTCATCGCTGCATAAAACATGGAGAATTGCTGTTAGGATGGCATAGGCTCATGGACATTAGTCCCAGTTTGATCCATATGATCCGCAACCGGTTTGCTATGATTTGATGGACCATATTGATAAGCCTGAATGAACACCGCACAGGACTGACTTATCTACAAATGTATCTGCCACCACGAACACGTGCTTTTGTCCAATCTTAACTCTAAACTCAAGAGATGGGGAAAATATGGTTCTGCTCCTCACTGGGGTACACTCCCTCTCTGCTGGAGTGTGGCTAAATCTACTCTACTAGCAGACTAGATTTAATAATGTTCTTCTCCTTCCCAAGAACATTATAAAGCTGCATTAACATCCTCAGGCAAAAGTCTCCACACAAATGAAAAGGAATATTATTTCTATTTTAGAGATGCGATAAAAACCTGTACCCAAACCACCTACGTAATAAGTATTTCCACTCATCCTGGTTGCTGAAAAACCAACATTCAGACCACCTTTAAGTTTAGAATAAAGTAGTACGAAAAGTTAAACATTTGAGCAAATTCAGGATTATAATTACCTTACTTAAAGTACAAGCCTGATTTATCACCTGATTCTTACCAGAAATCTTTCTGTCATCTTTCCAGAATGAGTACACATGACCACACAGAAGGTTCAAGACATATAGCAAATAATATGGATTATATGGATTTTGGAGAAGACATCCTTTCATATATCAAACCCTCAACACTTCATTGAGAGAAAATCCATAACCAGTAGCATGGAAAAAGAACACTGGAAAAAGAAATCTAAAAAATCACATTGGCACGCACAGTGCAAGCACAAGGAATCAAATGAGCAGACCCAAAGTGCACATCCCAAAATCCTTTAAATTCATCCTCCTGAGATGAAACAACTCATTGCTTACGCCTAAATACTACGAACATGAGCAAATTTAAGATAGGCTAAGCAGTGGTAACTACAACAGCAATAGCTGGGCACATTACCAGCCCTTGCTCTACAAGTTTCTGACTTACAGTTTTACCAATGGGTTTAATCCTTACCTATTTCCCTTCTCTTTTTCAAAGCATAAGTGTAAAACAATACCAAATGCAGTGTAAAAGCACAGTAATTCCCAGTGCCTTGTTAAAACATTGGCACGGTTGCAGCAGAATTTGCTGGAGAGGCAGCTCTGCAGCATTATACATTACCATGTGGTAGAAGGCCACTTTATTTAGAAAGGGAAAGTTCATTGAGATGATATCTTCATACCTCTTCTCATTGATTACCTGCTCAATAAATAAGCATACTCATATTTTAGATAAATATGGAAATTGTAGGTTCCTTCACTATTTCTTCATCTTCACCAAGAAAAATTTTTCCATGAAAGGAGGACATAGTACTGGGCAGAGACTCACCAAAATCTTTCCAAATGTTATAATGTCATAGTGGCAGCACAAACTACCCATAAAGCCACTTAAGCTGCCAGTACCCAACACAGCACATAAAATCCAGGAAATTTACGGAAATTACAGCGGTACTTATATAAAAGCTTAGTATGTAGTCAAACTCCTAACAACATCAGAAAGCTTCATCGCTGTCACCGAGCAGGAAACATCATATGCAGGGCCAGCGCTTAGGTGACACTTTGCAAGCAAGAATAATCCACTTGAGTGACACCTTAATAAATGGCTCTTAAATTGCTGGGGAATAGATGCATTTCTAAGATTCTTCAGAATGGCTAAATAATGTGGCGAATCCATTAAAATGACCCGTCTGAAGTTCCTTTAAGCCTGTCTTTGGACGGTTCCCGTTAGTCTTTCTGTTTACTGCTATGATCTTTGATGCTCCACTGTAGACTACATAGCCAGGGGGCATGGAATTGCTGGGATTGCTGCAAAGATGCTGTTCTTTGCAGAAAAGGAAGGCGGTGAAAGGGCTGAAATCAATAAAAATGTTGGAGCTGATTTCAAGCTGCAGCTGTGCAGCAGCTACGTCTGTATCTGGTCTCCTGCCTCCCCCGTCCAGACAGGGACGTGACGCCTGGGCTTCCCGGCTTGACCCTGGCTCTGTCTCGCGGCCATGGATTTACTGGGCTGTGCGTGACACCGAGCAGTGCCTCTGGACCCAGTCCCGACTTGCCGTCCCGCATCCCTTCCGGGCAGAAGGAGAGGACCTAAGAGATGAGGGGAAATGGAAGCAGGTCCCTCCTCGGAGAGGTCGGCGAATTCCCTCCCGGCCTCCCTCACCGTCCCAGCTGCCCTTACACAACAGGTATGGGGCTCTGGAACATGAGGGACAGGAACATGAGGACCCTGATGAAGGTCCATCCGAGGGGGTGCCTAGGGTGTGTCAACCAGCCCCACGCATCAAGACGTCCTTAGTTAAGAAAAAGAGGAGGGTGATTGTTGTAGGTGACTCCCTCCTAAGGGGTACAGAGGGCCCAATATGTCGACCAGACCCAACTCACAGGGAAGTCTGCTGCCTCCCTGGGGCCTGGGTGAGAGACATCACCAGAAAACTCCCTGGTCTGGTTCGGCCCGCTGATTACTACCCGCTGTTGGTCATGCAGGTTGGCAACGATGAGGTTGCGCTAAGAAGCCCGAAGGCAGTCAAAAAGGACTTGAGAGCACTGGGGCGACTGGTCAATGGAGCGGGAGCACAGGTAGTGTTTTCGTCAATCCCTTCAGTGACGGGGAAGAACGCTGAAAGGAACAGGAAAGCACACCTGATCAACACATGGCTCAGGGGCTGGTGCCGTCGTCAGAATTTTGGGTTTTTTGACCACGGGGCGGTTTACACGGCACCAGGTCTCCTCGCAAATGATGGAGTGCAACTGACGCCGAGGGGAAAAAGGATTCTTGCTCATGAGCTGGCAGGCCTCATTGAGAGGGCTTTAAACTAGAATTGGAGGGGGGAGGGGCTAAAACCGGGCTCACTAGAGTTGAACCTAGGGGTAGGTTCAACGTGCCAGAGTTGAAATCTATAGCCCGGCTCAGGTGCATCTACACCAATGCACGCAGCATGGGCACCAAACAGGAGGAGCTGGAAGCCATTGTGCAGCGGGACAGCTATGACGTAGTTGCCATCACAGAAACATGGTGGGATGCTTCTCATGACTGGAGTGCTGCAATGGATGGCTATAAGCTCTTCCGAAGGGATAGAATGGGAAGGAGAGGCGGTGGGGTGGCTCTGTATGTTAGGGAGTGTTTTGATTGCATAGAAATTGAAGATTGTGAAGACCAAGTAGAGTGCTTGTGGGTAAGGATGAGGGGGAAGGCCAATGAGGCAGACATCCTGCTGGGAGTCTGTTACAGGCCACCCAACCAGGATGAAGAGACGGATGAGACATTCTATAAGCGACTGGCGGAGGTCTCGCATTCGCTGGCCCTTGTTCTTGTGGGGGACTTCAACCTACCGGACATCTGCTGGAAGTATAACACGGCAGAGAGGAAACAGTCTAGGAGGTTCCTGGAGTGTGTGGAGGATAACTTCCTGACACAGCTGGTGAGTGAGCCCACCAGGGGAGGTGCCTTGCTGGACCTGCTGTTTACAAACAGAGAAGGACTGGTGAGAGATGTGGTGGTCGGAGGCTGTCTTGGGCTTAGCGACCACGACATGATAGAATTCTCAATTGTGAGTGAAGTAAGGAGACGACTCAGCAAAACTGCTATCATGGACTTCCGGAGGGCAGACTTTGGCCTGTTCAGGTCACTGGTTGAGAGAGTCCCTTGGGAGACAGTCCTGAAGGACAAAGGGGTCCAGGAAGGCTGGACAGTCTTCAAGAAGGAAATCTTAAAGGCGCAGGAGCAGGCGGTCCCCATGTGCTGTAAGAAGAGCTGGCGGGGAAGGCGACCGGCCTGGCTGAACAGGGAGATTTTGCTGGGACTCAGGGAAAAGAGGAGAGTTTATCACCTCTGGAAGAAGGGACAGGCAACTCATGAAGAGTACAAAGATCTCGTTAGGTCAAGCAGGGACAAAATTAGAAAGGCAAAAGCCCAGCTAGAGCTCAGTCTGGCCACAGTTGTAAAGGATAATAAAAAATGTTTTTACAAATATATTAACAACAAGAAGAGAGGCAAGGAGAATCTCCATCCCCTACTGGATATGGCGGGGAACATTGTCTCCAAGGACGAGGACAAGGCTGAGGTACTTAATGCCTTCTTCGCCTCAGTCTTTAATAGCCACTCCAGGTATCCACAGGATATTCAGCCCCCTGAGCTGGAAGACGGGGATGGAGAGCACAATGTACTCCTCATAATCCAGGAGGAAGCAGTCAAGGACATGCTAAGCCACCTGGACATCCACAAGTCTATGGGGCCTGATGGGATCCACCCGAGAGTACTGAGAGAGCTGGCGGAGGAGCTTGCCAAGCCACTCTCCATCGTTTATCAGCAGTCCTGGTTAACAGGGGAGGTCCCAGAAGACTGGAGGCTTGCCAATGTGACACCCGTCTACAAGAAAGGCCGGAAGGAGGATCCTGGGAACTACAGGCCTGTCAGCCTGACCTCTGTTCCAGGGAAGATTATGGAGCGGTTGGTTTTGAGAGTGCTCACAGGGCATCTGCAGAACAGCCAAAGGATCAGGCCCAGCTAGCATGGGTTCATGAAAGGCAGGTCCTGCTTGACCAACCTGATCTCCTTCTATGACCAGGTGACCCGCCTAGTGGATGAGGGAAAGGCTGCGGACGTTGTCTACCTGGACTTTAGTAAAGCCTTTGACAGCGTCTCCCACAGCATTCTCCTGGAGAAACTGGCGGCTCGAGGCTTAGACGGGTTTACTCTTCGCTGGGTGAGGAACTGGCTGGATGGCCGAGCCCAGAGAGTTGTGGTGAATGGCGTTAAATCCGGCTGGCGGCCGGTCACGAGTGGTGTTCCCCAGGGCTCGGTTCTGGGACCAGTCTTGTTCAATATCTTTATAGATGATCTGGATGAGGGAATTGAGTGCTCCCTCAGTAAGTTTGCAGATGACACCAAGCTGAGTGGGAGTGTTGATCTGCTGGAGGGTAGGAGGGCTCTGCAGAGGGATCTGGACAGGCTGGATCGATGGGCAGAGGCCAACTGTATGAGGTTTAATAAGGCCAAGTGCAGGGTCCTGCACTTTGGCCACAACAACCCCATGCAATGCTACAGGCTTGGGGAGGAGTGGCTGGAGAGCTGCCCGGCGGAAAGGGACCTGGGGGTGCTGGTTGACAGCCAGCTGAATATGAGCCGGCAGTGTGCCCAGGTGGCCAAGAAGGCCAACAGCGTCCTGGCCTGTATCAGGAATAGTGTGGCCAGCAGGAGCAGGGAAGTGATTGTGCCCCTGTACTCGGCACTGGTGAGGCCGCACCTCGAATCCTGTGTTCAGTTTTGGGCCCCTCACTACAAGAAGGATGTTGAGGTGCTGGAGCGTGTCCAGAGAAGGGCAACGAAGCTGGTGAGGGGTCTGGAGCACATGTCTTATGAGGAGCGGCTGAGGGAACTGGGGTTGTTTAGTCTGGAGAAGAGGAGGCTGAGGGGAGACCTTATCGCTCTCTACAACTCCCTGAAAGGGGGTTGTGGCGATGAGGGTGTTGGTCTCTTCTCCCAAGTAACTAGTGATAGGACAAGAGGAAATGGCCTCAAGTTGCGCCAGGGGAGGTTTAGATTGGATATTAGGAAAAATTTCTTCACTGAGAGGGTGGTCAGGCATTGGAACAGGCTGCCCAGGGAGGTGGTGGAGTCGCCATCCCTGGAAGTGTTCAAAAAACGTGTGGATGTGGCGCTTCAGGACATGGTTTAGGGGACATGGTGGTTCTGGATTAATGGTTGGACTTGATGATCTTAAAGGTCCTTTCCAACCTAGTGATTCTGTGATTCTGTGATTCTGTGATCCCCGCTCGGCGCTGCCGCGTGCCTCGCTGTCACCGTGCCTCCCCGTCCCCGGCGGAGCCGCCGGCCGTCGCTGCACCCGACGGCCTCGGGGGCGTACCTGCTCTCGCTCCTCCTCAAGAGGCACCTGAAATTCCCACAAATCTTCCTGAAATATTGCTACTGGAAGCAAAGCAAGCCCCGGGAAGGCGTATCAGGGTGACGATGCGACACAGCAGTTAGTGCCTGGTTACGTGACTAAGGGCTGACAGATTAGTCTGCTCCTTCGCAGCGATCTCATCTGAGTGAGACTACGGACCTCAGGAGGTAACGCTGAACGCTACCTGTGCCTGTTCTCGCAGCAAAGCGTTACTAACTTGAATTGTTATCCTATCCAAGAGCAGCACGGTTGCTAACATGAGAATGAAAAGGGCCACATCCCTGGTGCTCCTCCGATTTGTGCGACGGGTAACCACCACCATTTCCCAAAACAGAGACACTTACAGCGGCAGAACTCTGAGATCGTACAAGTTGAAAAGGCTTCTATCGTAACAGTCTATCAGTTTGCGGTTTTAATTCTTCGGGCAAACTTAGAAGTCAAGAAAGTTCTGCTCTGTTAAGACTTGTGTAATTTTTTTTTTGCTATTATTATTATTATTATTATTATTATTATTATTATTATTATTATTATTATTATTATTATTATTATTATTCATTGTTACCTGTCCTGGCCCAACTAGCTTTCCAGGAAAAAAAGCAATGTACAGCGGGGACATCTTTCCCCTAAGAACCAAATGGGTAGAAACATGAAAACTTGAGGCTTTTTGAGAAGGAGCAACAGCCTGGGCACATATTATCAACCTTTCAGTGTGCCAGTAACAGGATTAACCCACTGAGCACAAGATCTTTGTATTTTACACGTCATACCTGGTGACAAATACAGAAACTTAAATTCCAAAATGGATTCTGAGTAGCAAAGCGCATCTGGACAGTGGGACAAGTTGGTGACAACTGTGATTTCAGATCCTCCAGTCTATTTTTGTTTCTAGTGCAAATGTTTACCCTTTTCCTGTGACCCCAAGTGGCAGTGCATAGCCCTTGCCCAGACAAACGTTAGTCCAGATACAGAATGTGGAAAATTCAGACGCATCTCTGAGATCAGGTAACAGTAAATCCATAAACTTCTTCAAAAAACTAGATTCCCTATTCTAAAGGATAATTCATAAATACCTTAGAGTATAATTATTAAATGCAGCGCACATGGAATTAACAGCACAACCCTATTCTTGCTCATTTGTGGCAATTTCACGTTGAACAGAGATGAAATGTCTTCCTAAACTAAAGAGAGGCTTTTTCTAAGATTAAAAATAATATATAGCTTTAAGTAGGTTAATATTTATGTTAGACCAATGTAGCAACTCTAAATACACAGAGAACTGTAACTCAGTCTTTGTAGAAAACTGCAATTAAAAAATGAATTAAAATCAAATTAATCTTTGTCCTGTCCCAAAGTAATGTTCAAATTGCAATTATGAAATCTGTAACAGAAAAAAATTTAAGTAATAAATTACACATATAGCTGAACAAAGGCTGTGAAAGCTAAAGGACATATGCAGCAACTCAACAATAAAAGCACTTTGCTTAAGGTCAAATCTTATTATTTGCACGAGAGTTATTTGGACCCATCTGCATAGCTGAAGATGATAATTTTACAGCAAACTTGTGAAGTTTTGAATGAAGTAGACTGACATTTGGGAAAGGATATTTCCATAAACAAATGTTGACACGTGACAGATGGATACAAGGGCTATTTGAGGACTACTGTATGTATTCATGTTATTCATACCACATCTTTCTTTACAGGCTTCCTAGCAACAGAATTTCTAACTACATCCATAAGAAGCCACACGGTCTCTGAAAGACTCACCACCCCCCCCCCAAAAAAGCATTTGTGGGGGGATCCAAGAAAACCATTTAAGAAACAAATTAAACAAATGCTCCTCCTGACTAACCGAGGAAGTACCTCAGTGATCCGAACTGGACCAGTTGAAAATTTTTTGTATATATTTTCCAGACTGGATTTTTTCCAGTTGTGTAGCATTTTGTTTTATTAAAGCTGAGCCTTGAAAATATTGTCATTACCTGTGGGAGGACAAAACCACACATGCTGAAGGTGTGATTTCTCAGTGGTGTCACAGGGAAAATTCAGGAGCTTTGGGCGTGAGACAGGTAACGACCCTTCAGTAATGATGAAAGCTGTAGGCAACATTAGGTGTAATACTCCTTGTTGGTCTCTGTTTCAGCTTTTTAATTTCCTTTGTCTACCAGCAATGCTGGAGATGTTGTCTGTGACCATCTGTTGGCTTAGACATCACGACGTTAGAGACCCGAGAGCTACGTGGAGCAGCCCTGGAGGACAGGGCGAGGGGGAATGCCCAGCGAATCGACTTTAGAACAGTGACACTAAATTTAAAATAATCAAATCACACAAGGTCTTCAAGGTATTAGACAACACATTCCCCTAAATGACAAATATATACACCACTGAAAAAGAAAGTGCTGTAGAAAAATCACTGGGTGATGATGATAACTTCCTTCATTTGCCAAAGGAACAGTAAAAAATAAAAAGCCAAACCATGCTGCTACAATCTGGTATTGTTTCTAGATTTCAGAATTCAAGGCATTAGAATTGTACTACAGACGGTCCTAGTAAGTTTTCACCCCGATTCCTTCTCACATCTTTAACACACTGCAGCAGAAACACTGCTTGAAGCCATGAATTCAACACAGAAAGAAGATCTGAGGGTATCCCAGACAAGGAAAACAAGAGAGGAAAATAGAGGGGATTACTGCTAAATGCATTTGTATTTGTAGCAATGAACATATTGGGTTATTGCCTTGGGGTTTTGGTTTTGTTTTGTTTTTCTTTTTGTTCTTGAAGCCAACTAAGTTTTTATGGCTCCTCAACATATACAGCTCAAGTAAGTAGATTCTGGGTATAAAACACACCTAAGTTAAAACCCTGGTCTGCCACTGACTCACTAACACAGAGACAAGCAATTTCCCAAAGATCAAAGCATGCATTTTTAAGTCATAGGGTGTGAATTTATCAGCAATTATTCTTCATTCACAGACATGTCATGAGGATCCCTTAAAGGCTTAACCACCATCAGATATGCCTAAGTGCCAAATACTAGTATTACCACAGTGTATACTTCCTTAAAAATCTTGAAGACACAGAGATGTTCCTCATCATCACCCCACACGTGTTTCAGTCACCACACCTTGTAAGACACATGCATGCACAGTCCTCTAGCAGCATTGCTCAGAGAGCGTGCAATTCCTAACTGGGATCTCTTGACCCTCCTTTTTAACAAAGAGATTATTTTATAAGGCTCAAACGCCTTAATTTTGACTGTCCAAACTGCATTGAAAATTTCCTATTTGCCAAACAGCAATTTCCCTGGAGATCAAAACTCTAAAATAGCTAATTCATGCTGTACTTGTTCTCATTTCCACTCTGGACGTCCTTTCTACAGAGCTGGGACAATGTCTTATCCCAGTGCCAATTCCAAAAGCCTTTGAGTGTTCCTGTTACTTTAATACATATACCAGGAATCCACACAGAATCACAGAATCACTAAGGTTGGAAAGGACCTTCAAGATCATCAAGTCCAACCATTAATCCAGCACCACCATGTCCCCTAAACCATGTCTTGAAGCGCCACATCCACACGTTTTTTGAACACTTCCAGAGATGGCGACTCCACCACCTCCCTGGGCAGCCTGTTCCAATGCCTGACCACCCTCTCAGTGAAGAAATTTTTCCTAATATCCAATCTAAACCTCCCCTGGTGCAACTTGAGGCCATTTCCTCTCGTCATATCACTAGCTAGTTGGGAGAAGAGACCAACACCCTCATCGCCACAACCCCCTTTCAGGTAGTTCTAGAGAGCGATAAGGTCTCCTCTCAGCCTCCTCTTCTCCAGACTGAACAACCCCAGTTCCCTCAGCCGCTCCTCATAAGACTTGTGCTCCAGACCCCTCACCAGCTTCGTTGCTCTTCTCTGGATACACTCCAGCACCTCAATGTCCTTCTTGTAGTGAGGGGCCCAACACTGAACACAGTATTCAAGCTGCGGCCTCACTAGTGCCGAGTACAGGGGCACGATCACTGCCCTACTCCTGCTGGCCACACTATTTCTGATACAGGCCAGGATGCTGTTGGCCTTCTTGGCCACCTGGGCACACTGCCGGCTCATGTTCAGCCGGCTGTCAACCAGCACCCCCAGGTCCCTTTCTGCCGGGCAGCTCTCCAGCCACTCCTCCCCAAGCCTGTAGCGTTGCATGGGGTTGTTGTGGCCAAAGTGCAGGACCCAGCACTTGGCCTTGTTAAACCTCATACAGTGGACCTCGGCCCATTGATCCAGCCTGTCCAGATCCCTCTGCAGAGCCCTCCTACCCTCCAGCAGATCAACACTCCCACCCAACTTGGTGTCATCTGCAAACTTACTGAGGGAGCACTCGACCCCCTCATCCAGATCATCTATAAAGATATTGAACAAGACCGGCCCCAGAACCGAGCCCTGGGGAACACCGCTTGTGACCGGCCGCCAACCAGATTTAACACCATTCACCACAACTCTCTGGGCTCAGCCATCCAGCCAGTTCCTCACCCAGCGAAGAGTAAACCTGTCTAAGCCACGAGCCACCAGTTTCTCCAGGAGAATGCTGTGGGAGATGCTGTCAAAGGCTTTACTAAAGTCCAGGTAGACAACATCCACAGCCTTCCCTCATCCACTAGGCAGGTCACCTGGTCATAGAAGGAGATCAGGTTGGTCAACAGTTAGTTTATCTCAGAAGATACAGAGATCAAAAAGCATTTTTTTTTTCTTCTAATCAAAACTAGCACATAGAAAATATTACGCTAAAATCTATATTGCACTCATACAATTTAGGAAAAACAGATTTATGCTGGGTAGACTGTAGTCTTTTCAAGCATCATCAGCAAAAAGCTGAAATACAAATCACTGGAGGCAGCGTGGACACAGATGAATGCGGCAGAGCAGCACAGCGTTACCTTGGAGCATTCATTTACCTAAGTTCTTGCTATTACCTCAAACACCCAATTTACTGACATTAGAGCAAGCTCAGTTTTCATGCTCTAGTTTCTATAATTCACGTACTGTTTTGGATATATTTTTGGGCATGTTTTCAGGGTTTTTTTGCCATATATTCGTTACGATAAGGATCATAATTTTTAAGTAGAGGACCTATTACTCTGTAGTTTGCCAAGATATTTCTTATCCTCTATCACAAGGAAACTGTAAGTTTTCATATTTAAAAACCTCAAAAACTTCTGGAATAATTTATTTGATTTATGCCACTTTATGCTTTTTAATCACAAAGCCAAAGATGGATGCATTCATCTCCTGAATGCTGACTGAGCTCATGACACAGCGGTATTTTATCTTAGACTTCTAACGTCATAACATCTACAAAGTTAAAGACATCTATCCATCTCTGCTCACTCACATACTAGACACCCCTAACTATGTCAAGTAAGTCTCTCTGCAGTACTGTTTAACTTCTCCTTGATTCTTATTGCATAAAAACAACTTTTAGTGAAGATGTATTTGGCTACTTTCCTACCACCAGGAAAGGAAAGCAATAAGGAACGGTGCATTCTTGACTGCTGCATACCTTAAGGGATCAGGTTAATAAGAACAATGAATTAAATGGAACAAAGAAATGAAAATCCATCTGCTGTTGGGAAAACCAAGCCTCATAGCCCTGAATCCCCCAAAAGAAACTGTACAAATTTGTTTTCAGAATTAACATCAAAGGCTGGGGTAAAAAGACACATATGAAATCAAAATATGTATGTGTCACTGACTCTACCATGGTGTTTACCTTGTAAACTTTCTGGGGAAAAGAGCTGTGATTTCTTTTGCAGAATAATAGGGCATACTGCAGGCTCAAAACCCCAATACGTCCCCAAGGAGAACTTCAAACACAAATTGTACATTGTCTTAGTTTTGATTGCTTAAAGGAAAACATACAAAATAAAATTGAATTAATGTACTACTAATATTAGCTGCAATTATCTGGATGGTTAAATTCAGCTTACTGGCAAACACCTTTGAAAAACTATTCAAATTTACTCACCTATGTTCATCACAATATTCTGAACCAAAATGTCAATCCCTAATTAAATTTTGCTGATGAAGAAATCAAGGTACAGTTCAATGGCCTGTTCAAGGCCAGAAAAGGCATCAGTGACAAGCTCCTATTTATATCCTTTACCACTGGATAACTCGTCTCCAATAGTATAGAGCTCAGTAAAGTGCTTCCATCTCAGATGTTTTTTTATCTCTTTCTCGTTTGAAATATCAGAAATGGAAACTTTTCTTTTTTTTGTGGTCCAGACAAGCACTTTCATTTTTCCTCCCTCTGAGAGAAAAATCCTAATTATACTGTATTTCCCAACATCACGCATAAAACCACATCTTACTGCATTCCTTTATTAGCTTCCTTTAAGCTGAACTTACAGTTTACAGCTTGGCTGTGAAAAATGTAACTGGAATAATTTCTTCCTAAGGTGACAATTAGGAAAGAAAATTACAGAGGAACCACACAGGCTTGTAATTTACTATCATGACAATTATATTAACACAGGGATATTCATTGGAAGAAAGGGTCCTTGCAATGAGACATTAAAACAGGTATACCTTCTATGTCCTGGGTATGTTTTATCAGAGGTTCTCCGTGCATCTACAGTCATTCATTGATTAAACTGCAAGAACCTCTAGTATCATCAAGCAATTACTGCTTATCTCCCTTCAGTAAATCCAAAATCAGGGACAGGGACAGATATTTTTTAGGAAGATTTCGAATCTCTAACTGACATTACTTTAATAAACAAATTAGGTTTCTTAGGTGGGTATTTGAGATACTTATGAGTTGCATGTGAAGTTGATGTAGATGTGAAGCATGAGCTAGTGCACACAAACGATATGAAGAGCAGAGGCTACTCAGAGCCAAAGGCACAGCAGGAAAGTGAACCAAAGAAGGCCTGAGACAAATTCTAATCCTCCCTACCTCATAAAATGCACAACAGCCCTGTGTTCCAGATTTCCTTTACAAGGAAATTTGCAATAATGGTTGAAACTTGAAATTTCAACCATTTACCCAACAGGTTACATTTTTTTAATGTGCCTTCTTTGGCTAGCATGAATAATGCTTTCCCTAAGCAGTCCTTCAAGATTATCATCCTTTTTAGCCTTGGATGCAAACCTGTCATCATATCTTCTAGTAGCTTTAATGTCATTACTATCTCTCTGGTAGGATCAGAATAGACTTCTGACACCAACGATACAAAGCCTCTTTCAAACAAACCAAGGACATGAATTCTCCTCCCATCTGTTACTATTCAACTTTGCAAAGTTTTTAGATGCAGTTTGTATGATGGACTCTACATAAAATAAGCACTGTTATTAGAACTCTTACTCATTTGATTTTAAATGTCCAGGAATTCTGAAGCCCCCATAAAAGTCCTACGGTTTAAATAAGAACATATTTAACTTCAGCTAGACCTTTGCCACAAATCAGAAGTAAAAAGAGACGGAGGAGACTGCCTTCTTCGGCAAAGTAGGTGTTTTAAACCTATCCTGAATGACCAGAAATATTTCTTTGGGGCAGATAAGTACTATAAACACATTTTAGAGAAGTTCCAGGACACAATGGGTTGTGTATAATGTAATAGCCTTTTCAATTCAGGAAGCCTAGATTCATATCTACATTGGACAGAAGCAAAATTAATTTGATGGCCTTTGCATAGACCTAATGGACCTAATTAATATTCCAAACCTCTTTTAGAAACAGTACTTGATTTACTTCTTAAATGAGAGCCAAAACGAAATAACACTGTAAAGCCTGAGGTGACAAAGCTCAAAGGGAACAGTCATTTTGGTGCATGATTATGTTTTCTATTGTGGAAGGATCAGGAATGCATATTAATGAGAATGAAGGGTTTGTAAAGAGAAGTAATAGAAGAAGCTCTCGTTACAAACTTTACCTCATTTATAACCTTAGACTACCATGACTACAACAAGGTTACATTGGACAGTTCTTTTTCATGTGAGTAAATGCAGTCAAATCAAGGAGATTTTTTTAATCAAACCTGGCTATGGAATTTAGGAGTCAACAACTTACCATAGTTGTTGCCTTTGAAAACTTGTAAAATGTTACTGAAGTCCTCTTTTACAAACAATCTTGTACAGTTGGCAGTTCCTCATGCAGCTGCCTACAAACAGAAACTCATCAAAAGTTGAAGAGTCAGGCCACCCAATATGTACTGTTGTTATACTGTTTGCTCCAACTTTTCACCTCCTACTTCCAGAAAATAATGAAGCTAGAGAAACTCAAATTTTGTTTCATTTTAGTGTTTTGAAAGATACTGTGGAGAAAGATGTTTTACCAGCATTCAGTACTTCATGACTGGAAACCAAGTACCATAAGTAGCACCCAACAGCAAGCTCCAGATCAGACCTAAAGCTATTGGTACAACTATGGTATCTCAACCTCCACTGCTATGAGGAAACCAATAGTAAGGTGGCTAAAGAAACCCCCAGTTCTGCCAGGGATACTGCTGGACATCCATGTACCTCAAATGTAATTTCTTTGGCTGTTTCTCAGAATGACAGCTTTTCCTCTCAAGACTTGATTGCCTTACGTCTTCATTTTCAAAGCCCATATACTGAAGCTGAACTTTGGGACATTTTAGCAGCTCATCCCTCCCGTCTGCTACTGTTCATTGTGACTTTTCTAGAAAGATATGTTTTTCTGTTACAATCATGGGTGAAAGAACGAGCTCAAAATTAAGTATCTATGTTTTTCTTTTACTAGCATTAGGATCACTCGCATGTCGCAGTCCACACTGTCTGCAAAGCAAGACTAAGTTAGCATACAGCTAAATCACCAAAGACAGAGCTGAAGCATGAAATAATCTGATTCCCCAGCATTCAGTTGAGTTATTTACAGCTAAATGGCACTACATTGCCACAGAGGGCACCAGACTGGTCAACTGAGTGAAATCTTAAGAAAGGCATTTCCTTCTCTCTGTTTCAATTTCTTATCTGCAAAAAGGTGCTAATGCCACCTGCCTCTTTATTGGAGCCTTTGAGTGGTACAGATAAAGAAAAAAAAAATTCAAACATGTTGCTACTCTCAGCATGAGTTACACAATTTTAATCAAAGAAAAATATTAAAATGGGGAGATCATTTCTCTTGTTCTAGGCTAAGGGAAATTATGGTCAAGTGTGTAAGTGAGACAGACTTAATGAAAATGAAGTTTCTTAGAAAAAAACAAATCTAAACAAATCCTATGTTAATTATAATTCTCCTGATAGCTTTAAAAAAGGACACCTGAGAAATCTGACTTGCATAACTTTGATGCCAAGCAATCACTATGCAATAAACAGATTAAAAGTGATAACTGAGCAGAGCCCAAGTGAATCAGCGAGGTGATCCTGTCTTACACTTAATCCCTAAGTAGCCACTTGGTACATTCATAGGACGAGGCCTCTATTCCCTCTTTTCATACAGAATAGAATTGCCTCTTATCATCTCATATCAGCAGAAATTGAGATTCCTCCATCCTTGAAAAACACTTAATTTTGTGTCTTTCTATTCTGTAGAATACTACTATAAACTCCAACAGAAAGACAACAACAATTCTTGTTGTTGCAAAATAAACAGCAGAGAGCTTCTTAGTTTTTCACATTCAACAGCAACAAATTTATTTTAGGTCAGCAGATCAAAGACACACTCCTGCTAAAGTGACACTCGCCCACCGAAATACCAAAACCATTTTCAACACCGTTGACTCGTATTTTAAGAGTCATTGCATTGAACTGCATTATTTTGGGGAAACAGTCTAGAAAAAAACATGATAACAAGCTAGTCTCTAGGGCATCAAGTGCCTTTTCATGGACCTCTCTACTGAATAGTGTGGAAACACATGTGAGGGCAGCATGAGAATTCATTGTGGTACAGAGGCTTGCTGTAATACAGACATGGGAGCTACTTGAAAGTCCCAGCAAGTCTTTGTCTGAGAAAACAAGTAAATAGCTCTTTTTTATTTGGCCTTTATTGGAATAATTGATGTTGCTATAGAGAACAGAGTCATAAATTCGATCATCATTCTCTCAAAAAACCCCAAATAATTTCTCTAAAGAACAGTCTGATAGCAAGTACAATAATTTAGCAGATAGATTTAAAGCAATCATAACTGCAAAGCAAATTTACCTTGTAAATTAAGAACCTACATATCTAAATCTATACCTTTACATGGGAATACAATGTTAGCCTTGCTCAAAGCCAGTTCCAAATATCAAGTGAAAGCAGTTTTCAGATGCCAAACACTTCAAACATTGACTTTTGACAGTTTGTACTTACATAGGAGAAAATCATCCCAAAGAACTGAGTTTCCAATTAGACCTCAAACTTCTTTATCGGAGAATTTGGTCGCCAAAAAACTCTTTCAACTATGGGCACAGTAACAGAAGGGTTTCGGGGTAGGTTTTTTTCTACCCAAAATAACTTTCAGCAGATTTTCACAAAACTGTCTTGTTATCCATCCTTTTGAGCGCATATGCTAATGACTCCATGGAGAAGAGTTGGCTAAGGACTCTGATATACACATCCTCTCCTTGTTTGCTTGAGCTCTGTCTTGGGAACTGATTGCTGCTCTCTCAAAGGTGGACCAAGTTCACAACTTAGATAAAGGTAGGTTGGTCTAGGCAGTCTCCACCAGGGACACCAGCCACTAGGCTACTCTTTTTCCCTCCTGATACCAATTCAGTTCAAAAAAAATTAAAAGAGTAGATTTGAATCTATCATTATCCAGAAAAAAATACCTCAACTGGAGTTTTCAGCTGGTTCCTTAAAATCTCTTTTGTCAAGATGGGAAAATGTAACAACCTCCCCCTCAGAAACCCCAAATTTCACTTATCTTTCCATCTTCTGTCTAAAGGAATCTATTGTTTCAGTACATGAATACAGATTGCTGTTGTCAAAGCTCTCTATTACCACCAAAATGACATGTACATTAGTCAGTGGAGGAATCTAGAAGGCTCAAAATATTGGACACATTTGGTAAGCAACATTTATGTTGTGATGTGTATTTTCATCCTTTCTTGGATTCCTTACCAAGGTCTATAACCTTCGGTTGCTGACAGCTAAGACCCAGATCCGCTACATTCCAGTGTCTTAAGAGTAGTAGGCATTGTGCTTGCTTCCTCCTACCTGCTCAGACAGGAGTAGCCGTAGCTCGAAGTTTAAACCACACAAGTTAAGAGCATTGCACTTTTTTAAAGCACCATAAGGATACGATGCTTTGGCAGAAGCTATTCATATAGATCAGTAATCTAATTTCATGGTAGTTTATGTTTGTGGAAATCACTATGCTGAATTGCACACAAGACTCATCTAGCTCAACACTGCCTCTGCACCAGACACTTCGGAAGGAAGGCAAAGAGCTGCAACTTCTGGTACTGTGGAAGGGCGAGGGAACAAAAAATGAGCAACACACCCTTTTAATACTTCTGCCTTGGTCCCAAGAAAACGGGCATTTAAAAAACTTGGATTTTCCAACAGAGGGCTGGAAAGTTTCTTCAAAAAACATCTGTGAAGCATGGCCAATAGCAATTTCCCATATCTTTACCCATTTTCCAAAAGTTTCTCAGTTTTCTGAAACGCCACTCAAGTTCACATCAAGCGTTTTAATGAACGTTCCCCTGCACCAAACCACTCCCACCCGGCAGAAAGAAGCTGGCAACCACCCCCTCAGCTCACCAGTGGCACAAAGGAGGATTTTTAAGGGTCTGCAGACTTTACTTTTACAGGATCAGACAAGAAGGAATAATTTCTCCCTGTGCGAGCCAATGGGAATTGGATGTCAGCACTTTATGAGGAATCAAATTCCCTTCGTTTACTACAAATCAATTTATATCCTAAGGATTCCTGTATGAAACAGTCAGTCGTTCCTCAGGCAAGATCTCCATTTACTCTTGCCAGAGGCAGACTCTGAGTCAGATGTTCAGAGCTGAGCTCCTGAGTGCTTGGTGACACACAGGCAGCATGAAAAGCTTCTCCCAACCTCAATGTCACATGCTGATGAAGGGCAGATCTCCTTAACTTCAACACGAACAAGACTAGGGCCCATGACTTCTGCCCTTTAGAAGCAAAATATGTAAATAAGTATTGAAGGGAGTTTTTTTAATTGGCAACTTTCTCCGAAGTGAAGCCCAGTCTGTTAGTAAAGTATTCTTCATAAAAGCTCTCCAATCTCTTTACCCTTATAGGGTATTAAATCAAGTTTGCAGCTCTAGTGTGTCCTGCTTCCGAAACTGGAACATCTGCAAACTTTAAATCCCTTTTTACTATAAACTCAAAACAGGCTTTCCCAGGAAAAAGTTTGCACTTATTCTGGAAGCCACACAGCACTAAAAAAAAAAAATAAAACAAAACCCTAAAGTATTAATAATACCCTTCCCTGAGACTAGAGTGCTTTGTAAAAATGTGAACAAAAATAAGAGTAATAACTGAGAAATTACAATTTTCGTTCACATATGGGATCTTGATTTGTAAACAAGGACCTGTGACTTTAACAGATGATTCAAAACCCAGGGAAAAAACCAAACAATAACTATATTTCCTGAGGAACCTCCCCAAAGCTAAGACATTTATAACTTCTGCACACTAATGAAACAAACAACACGGATCTCATCTGTTTTTCAAGATTTTAGAAAGAAAAAAAAAATCTCAGCTGCATTTAGCTTTCTCTATTCTATCCAACGAGCATGTTATATACCTTCTCACTTCAGGGTTAACCCTTGAAAGGGAACACTATGCATATTCATGGCTCTCAAAGCGTTTTCAAATTGGATAATCTGGTCACCTTTTCACCTCAATTGATAGTTCATTTCTGAGCCTCTGCAGCAGAACTTCAACAAGCCAGCAGCCCATAATACCAGAAACAGCATCTTTTCCCTTCTTCTTTCTGCCACTGTACTTGATGATGAGATAGACATTTTGCCCCAAAACAGGAAAAGTTATTCTAGTAGGCGCAACACTGTCCTCAGTTTTAATGACTTGATGTGCACCTTGACTTTATGGTGAAGGACATTTAACATGCATTAATTATGACCATCCCTACTTAAAATCCTTCAGTAATTTAAGTCATCAAAATATACGTGAAGCACAGCAGGATCCCCTCCCCTGGTCTACAGACATAAACCAAGGTACATCCCATTAAGCAACTGTTCCAACTCAAAGTAAATAAATGACAGAGACCAAAATCAACCTAAGGGTATATTTAAGAGAACATGCTAGGTGCATTGCTTCCCAGTAAAGTCCAAAGTAAAACAATAAAAAAAGGGCTTTTTAAAATTATTTTTCTTTTTTTTCCATTGCCAGGCTCAAAGACTCTCAAAGGGGAAGATATCCCCTTCTTTTACAGGCATAGAAAGTTGTGTTCATTCAGTACGGCACAGAAAAACTTGGAAAACAAGGTCTCCTGAGTCTTAATCTAGCACCCTATCCACTGGACCATCCCCCAATACTAGGGACTGTAAAGACAATAAACCACCGGGGATCACAGCTAAAACATAGGCTAAGGATCCTCAATTAATCTGAATCACTGCAGACTCTTGAATCAAAGGACATACACCAGTTTCCTTGAGGTAAGGAGCTTTACACCATGTTTAAAGGCAAGACTGAAGACTGAGGGAGGAGGAAGGCTCTAGGGAAAAATGGGCATCTACTCTTTTTCACACATCTATTAACGGTCAAATGCTTGCGACTGTGCATGAGTGTATGTAAGGAATGCACAAGGACTGAGAAAGAGGGTTATCTGGCACAGAATTCTGATATTAGGAACTATGGGTTTATTTTAAAATTTGACTAGGAAAAAAACTCAACAGAACTTTAAAACATAATGTGGTGGAAGGTATTCAAAATTTCTGAGCAATTATTTCCCAATGGCTTCACCATAGAAAGTAAAGCATGGTAACTGAAAAGAAAGCATGCATACCTGCCTTTAGTGTAGTCCTGTGGCATAAAGACGGACATTAAACACAGTTTCAGTTATTTTCTGTAAGTTATAATTACCACCAGTGCTTTAATTACTGCATTTTGCAGATGACCCATGCAATAACCATTGAAAAAAGTCATTAAAGCTAATGAAAAATTCAGTTTCAAAGACTTCACTGGATTGGCTTCTAAATTCAGCTTTTAGAGTCTTGAAATAAAACACTTCGACAGTTTACATCATTAAGTAATAGAATGTCATATAAATGTCCTCTTTTAGTCATCATTCATTTAATTATCTCCACCATTGAAATAATGCAATAAACCCATGCTGATCAGTGTGACTTAGCACTTAGAAGCACAAATCTAAGAATACAAAAACAGGTATAGTGTTTTTCCTCAAAAAAAATCAATTTCAACTTCAGTCTATCTTCTAATACACATGATTATTAGCTCCTGCTGGTGGATTCACCATTCTACCTGGACTATAAGGCAAATATATAAATATTACATATAAAAAAGAGATTTGCAAGAGGATAATAACTGCTAAGATTAATTAGGGATTGAAAAAGAGAAGCAGCTGTTAAAAGAATAGATCAAACCTACCTTTCTTTTCTCTGTTTCTCTAGAAAGAGATTATTTTTCTTCTCCAGTAAGTCAGGAAGCCAGTCACCACTTGCCAACCCTTTGTCTCTGGAGCGTAGTTGGGATTTCTTGTTTAACGCTCCATGGTAGCAAGCTGATCACTGTTAGCCCAGATGTGGGATTTGAAGGTAGAAATACAGCTATAATTTTTTTTGAAGTGTGCAGTTTAATAAAAGTCAATATTGGATTTTGTAACGTAGTGGCATCTGAGATATTCTTAGAATAGATGACACAATGTACGGAAAACACAGTATTTCATGTACCACTGATTAGTAAAGATTAGTAAATATGTATTTTATTATGATTTATTGCTCAGTAATGATTTTCACATTTAATATAATTTTAAAAAGCAGTATTAAATCCATATACCAAAACATTTTAAACTACATTCACAGACACTTGCAAATAGGGATATATTTACTTGTGTGTGTCACTGCTGCAGGTCTCTGGTTGCAAAACAGAGATCCCATATGTGAAACAGAAGTACTGTTTCTCAAGGCTGTGAAGTCACTTCTATTCACATTAAAAACTATTACGTACAACGACGTATACCAAGAAGAATCTTCAAGCTTTTTATATCCAAAAGGGACATTTCCACTTGTAACAAAAGAAAACCGTGACTTAAAATTCCCACCATTTCCTTTTAAATATTTAACATTCCAACTTCATTCATCCTAATCTCTGAATTGTTTTCAGCAACTAACACAAATTAAATGCAGAGTAACAACAAAGTTTTAAACAAAGCAGGTTCACTGGTACCATGCAATCAATAACCAACTGTGAGTCTGAATTCTTATAATGTTCTTCCAATATTGTACTAACTCCAATGACGTGTAAGTGAAAAAAAATTAAAGGAATCCTACCTCCTTCTCTTTGATCACTGCAGATTTGTATAGAAGGAGATCTCAATTTAGCAAGAAAATAAAATAGAATGAATAAATGAAATCTGTGTTTACAAAAGGTCTTGACATATAATAGGCACAATTCTTCCTATCAATAAGCATTGGCTTTTTTAACCTCCTCTAGAAAACTCAGCCTATGGCATTAAGCTTGCATTGATTAAAAATGCAAACCGTAGCACGCTTGTTTTCAGTCTAAGTCATGCGATGGGATGAATCATGTGCCTGAGAGGAGAGCAGAAAAGCTTGTCACCTTGAAAAATGGTTACCCATGTATGTTGGCTACAATCATTTCATACCAAAAATAGTACTTAGTAATGTAAAGGAGAACAGGAACACACACTTCATCCCACTAACTGAACTTCATCATCTTCTCATGATGTAGGCAGTGGCTGTTCCTGTCGGTCTGCCTATTACACATAAAGGAATTAGGGCATTAGGAGTACTAGCAAAACATTTAAGTTCAGAGAGCAATCACACCCCTGAGGAGACCTGACACTAGATCAACCAAATATTCTCATCCACAGATCACACTGTCACTTCTACAGGTTGCACCATCTCCAACACGTCCACCCACGTCAGCTGTAACTCAGAGAGAAAACAGATTTTCTCAGAACTTGCAGTGTGACCTATACAACACATGCCACCAGATTCCTCCAATTTATCTGTGTTCACACGGGAACAACTTTTAGAAAAACATCAGTGCCGGGCGCTGGCAAATCCAATGCATTTCATGCAAGTGCTGCTGTGATTAGCGAGTTATTCTTTTTGTTCAGAAAAACTACCTGAATCAAGTCTGAATGTATCTAGCTTCAGTCTCTAGCTGAAAGACCTTTGCTGCCACGTTTTTCTTTCCATCACCCATTTTCTGTTCCTCAAAAAGATATGCATAGCTTGTAATCAACATAAAGGCTGGGGGGTGAAGGGATTGAGAGCAGCCGTGCCGAGAAGGACTTGGGAGTGCTGGTGGATGAAAAGCTGGACATGAGCCAGCAATGGGCGTTCACAGCCCAGAAAGCCAACCATGTCCTGGGCTGCACCCAAAGCAGCGTGGCCAGCGGCGAGGGAGGGAATTCTGCCCCTCTACTGCGCTCTGGTGAGACCCCCCTGCAGTGCTGCGTCCAGCTCTGGAACCCTCAGCACAGGAAAGACATGGACCTGTTGGAGCGGGGCCAGAGGAGGCCACAAAGATGATCAGAAGGACGGAACAGCTCTGCTATGAGGACAGGCTGGGAGAGCTGGGAGGGTTCAGCCTGAAGAAGAGAAGGCTCCAGGGAGACTTTCTTGCAGCCTTCCAGTACTTAAAGGAGAGGGCTTCTAAGAAAGATGGGGACAGACTTTTTAGCAGGGCCTGTTGCAATAGGGCAAAGGCTAATGGTTTTAAACTAAAAGAGGGCAGATTTAGACTAGATCTAAGGAAGAAATATTTCACCATGAGGGTGGTGAAACACTGGACCAGGGTACTTAAAGATGTGGTAGATGCCCCATCCCTGG
Organism: Phaethon aethereus; assembly: GCF_964289735.1. Lineage (NCBI taxonomy): Eukaryota > Metazoa > Chordata > Aves > Phaethontiformes > Phaethontidae > Phaethon > Phaethon aethereus. The sequence goes on along the minus strand of NC_138582.1, from coordinate 5,408,575 downwards.
CAACATTCCAGGTCAGGTTGGACGGGGCTCTGAGTAACCTGATGTAGTTGAAGATGTCCCTGCTCATTGCAGGGGGGTTGGACTAGGTGACCTTTAAAGGTCCCTTCCAACCCAAAGATTCTATGATTCTATGAATGTCTTATAACTTTGCCTTCTTAAAACTAAATACACTGAGCTCCCTCTCAATCCTTTTTACATTATTTTTCTGGTCGTATGAGTATTTCTGAATCTCATTTAATTTTTCATAACTATAGCTATTTTTCTTTATAACAACAGCATTGGTGTAACTATAATGGTCTGAAGATATAAGTACTTCAAAGAATGTTCATATGTTGGGAACCTATACAGCTTCAATATAATATTCTTAAATCTTTATTATAAAAGTATTACTTCACAAAAAAGGAAATATAAAAATAACTTACAACCAAGAAGGTACAAAGACTATATATTTTAATATATATATGCATTTGGATTACCATATTCAGATTTTATCAAGATGTATCGCTATTACATAAGATAACTAGAAAATTACTGAATTTAATGCACTGTACATGATGTGTGCTGCCTTTGAACAATGAAATTTTGCTGGTTAATGTTTTCCAAAAGCCTTCTTTGTAATGAACATGGGCCAGCTCAGAGAAGAGGAGATATGAAAGAGGACATCAATATTAGTATTACTGCCATCTAAACAATTAGACAGGAGATCTAAAATAAAATTTAGTTAATTGTAAAATGTAATTATCTTTGAAAGAAGTAAACCAGCATTAATTCTTCTAAGTGTTCATATAAACACAAAGGGCGTTCTCAGACACTCTCCAAGTAGTCAAGTAAAAGAGAAAACTGGCATATTAAAACGAAAGAGAAGAGCATCACAATCAGGCAAACAAAAATGTAAAATTTTCTTCAGGGAAACATTAACAAGCTTCAACTCATAAACTGTATTAGTGCTGGTTTTATTTTTGTGATTAATATCACCTTGGCTGTTACTAGTGCTCAACTTTGCTTCTACATAAAATATATCAAGCTTAATTGATGCATTTTATCTTCCCTGATGTTACTGAAAACGGAGTCAGCAACTTGCTGGTTCAAGAAGTATGAACTCCTGAAGTTCTCACACAGCGCAATGGTGCAGGTAGGCATGGAGCATGTCACGAAGGACAGGCATAGACAACCGCAGCCTGGCAAACTGAAACCAGTTGATCCCAGCAGGGTCAACCTCCAGTCCAAATGAACAAGTCTTCTTCAGCATGCAAACATTTAAGAAAGAAATAAAAATGTCCGCAGTCTACCATAACTGATCTATAAATTATTCTTTTTCTGGGCTGGCAAGGGATAGATGATTAAAAGGTACTGATGAAACAAATATATCTGACATACATGTGCCATGCTGCTTGGGTGTAGACAGCCTACAAAACCTGCATCTTTCCTTGATGTGAATTTCTTTTAAATCTAAAATATTTCTGATATCTAAGTATTTGTCCTGTCTTAACAGCAGTGAATTTATTTCATGACATGGCTACAACAGTAGAGTAGGAATCAATTTGAACCTTCTAAGTTTACATCTTGTAGGAGTAATGTAAATCAGGTAACTCTAGTTATCAGTGTCATAAGTAGCTCTAAGTTCACTGATACCAGAAACATGTTTCAGATAATCAACAAGCCAAGCAAAAATATTTCTGTTTTATAGAGTGAGCAATGCAGTTTCTTCCAGATTTGAAAATGAGAATTTGGGTGCAGTGAAACGAAAGAGGCAACTGGAAACCAATTAGCTGAACTGAAAATGAAATGGTTTCAGCCCCAGATCCGCAATCTTCACTGAGACTTGCATCAACGTACTTATTTTATCTTATGCTTTGAAATGGGCTTCCCATGATGAACTGCAAACACCCCTCGGTTTGGTAGAATTTGAGTATTTTGGCATTTACCAACAATGGCAGCAACAAAACCACCACTAATGTTTTGATTTATTTGCATTCCTCTTTATAGATGTTTGGGCAGATGGTTCTTTTATCTATTTAGAGATATGAAATTCAGACCAGGAGTTTTAGCCCAAGGCTGCTCCTCCACACTCCTAAGTTCTGTGCAGACTGAAGAGGTTAATCCACCAACAGGATCTACCACAGCTAACGCAGCCAGTGTAATGACGGTATGGAAAGCCTTCCTTTTCTTCTCGCCCCCCTGGAACGGCTATTTGAAAAGGAGGTGTTTTGGGATGGGCACGGACATGGTTATTTCCCACAGGTTGGGCCTCACACGCTGTGTTAAGGAGCAGCACATGAACGCCTGGAGAAACATCTGAAGTTGCAGATATCTGTTAATAAGACTCTGGCAATGTGGCCTGCTTGTTCTCACTTAAAAACAAACTTTAATGACGGAGCTTGCTATCACATACCAAAAGTGAATAGTACAATCAGAAAGAAAACCCATTCTGTAGTTTAAGAGTGCGCTGTTCAGCAGCCGCTCCTCAGAGTAATTAGAAGCTCTCATATTCAACCCTCCATAGATAAGATACATGTGAGGCAATACTGACAACATCCTGCTGTGAAATCCTCCAAGGTATTCCCACAGGTAAATGTGGAGGTAGAAAACCCTGTATTTTGTGTCATCTCTATTTAGCAACATATTAGTAGTGCCCAATAATGAAATAATGTTAGAACTTTGAATACAATTAGGACCTTTCCTTGCCCAGGCGCTGGCAGCAGGGGCTGCCGGGCGGCCGCCGAGAGGAGCGGCCGGGGCTGCCCGGTGCCGGACACTGCCAGTCCCAGCCGGTCCCAGCCGGTCCCAGCCGGCTCCAAGGGCCCCAGCGCAGGACACAGCTGAGCCCCGCAGCCAAGCCGGGGGCGCCGGGGGGAAAACAGGACTCAGGAAGGGCCCAGGGCCTCCCCGGCAGAGGAGGAGGGAGCCCAGGAGGCGGCAGCAGCAGAGGGAGCCCGAGGCCGGAGGAGGAGGAGGGCGGGAGGGGCTGCAGGCCCGGAGCAGGGATCCCCCGCAGCCCTGGAGAGAGCCCGCGGGAGCAGAGACCCCCCCGCAGCCCGGGGAGGGCCCCAGGCCGCAGCAGGGGGATATTTCCTGCAGGAGCTGCGGCCGTGGGGAGCCCGGGCGGGAGCAGGTTGTCCCTGAAGGGCTGCAGCCCGGGGAAGGGCCCGCGCTGGAGCAGGGAGACCTGTGAGGAGGGAGGAGCGGCCGAGAGGGGCTGGGAGGGACTGACCGCAACCCCCGTGCCCACCCCTGCGCCCCTCGGGGGGAGAGGGGTCGGGAGTGAAGGGGTGAAGCTGGAAAGGGGGGAAAGACGGTGGGGGGTGGGGAGAAGGTGTTTTAGTTTTCGTCTGTATTTCTCACCATACAAATCTACTTTAATTGGCAACAAATTAAGTTGATTTTCCCCAAGTTGAGTCTCCTTTCCCTGTAATGGTAACTGGTGTCCCTCTCTTTATTTTAACCCGTGATCTTTATCTCTCATTTTCTCTCCCCCATACTGTTGAGGTGGGGTAGTAAGAGAGTGTCTGGGGGGCTCAGTTGACCACGGTCAGCCCAGGACACCCCTCCTCAGGAAATAATTACTTGTGTACTCTTCTAAGTAGTAAGGAGACCAGAATTTACCAGATATTAGTTGGCTACTAGATAAATTTAATTCTGTGCTTATATCCCTGCCACACACATCTAAAGTTTCAGTGCCACAGACTACGTACTGAATACACATGGTATTCTTCAGACTCTATCATGTGGCCATGGCCAAGACAGAAACATTCCATATGGTGTTGCTACTGTACCTATAAAAAGGCTTTAATGAATTCTGACTTCATACTATCACATAAGTGTAGAAATGTAATGCCTGCCACATTCGGTTGCTCTCAGCCTCTCCTGCAGTCTGTCCTCCCATGTCTTTTCCTCTCTTGTTCTGCACTGGATAGCTGTGCAAGCCTCTAGTAGTGTTGTGAGAACATCCATCGCCCATCTGCTTGATCTTAAATCAAGGGTTTTGTCAAGCTGTTGCTCATGCTGCCTATTGGGTCTCCAAAGAGTTACGTTGCGCTACTCCCTCCTTCAAGCATTTCCTTGGTGAGATGCCCACGAAGGCTTCACAAAGGGTAATGCCGTTGACGTGTTGGAGATCACTGCCTATCGCGGTGAACCATGGCATCTCCTTGTTTTCTCAAAGCTCATTCAGTTACTTTCTTTCATCTTTTATGCAGATGGTTATTTCTGGACACGGTGCCTTGTTTTGTCCTGTTGCTTGCAGTGCACTAGTTGGTCAGCAGAATTAGCAGGATTTATAGGTTCTATGCTAGCAGAAATAATAAATAATAACTTAGTGGGAGTTTGGGAAAATAAATAGTAATTTTGCCATTTTTCATCATTCGTATTTCCTAATTTACTTTCCCACATTAGCACTTATTAACTCTACTCTTTGAAAAATCAGATACTATATTTTAGGCTTCTCCTTATTTTTCTTCTCTCTTTTAAAGCAAAAATATATTAATTTCCTAATATTATAACTATTATAACTAAAACTGTTTCTATATATTACAGATACACACATAGAGATGCAGTCTAGCGTGAAGGTACCAGTGGGATTCTCATTGTCAAATAGGAACACTTTATACCTATGCCTAGTGGCTGCCTTTTCAAAATCCTCACCAGGATTCATAGACATGGACAGAAAAAGCAGCACTACTTTAGGTTGCTGGAAGGAGGCCGTTATTCACAATGAACACTTTACAGTTGGTATACATTGCGGTGCTGTTGACCAAATGAACCTTTAAAGGAGGGCAATTTTAAGTCCAGTAAAACTCAGACACATGCTAACTCCTGAGGAAAAAAAATCTTATGAATTAAGGAGAAAAATGCTCTATTAAATCACACGGGTCCTCACTCAACATGTGCAAGAATCCTTCCTACAGCCACAAAAACATGGAAAAACCCACAGAAGGGTGACCTGAATATTGCAGACATGCAGTCCATTTGGAAGCTGCTAATGAACTCACCTCAAATTTTACAAAAGCTGTTCAAAAACAAACTACTTCGAAATCCAAGTAATTCCTTACCTCAGGTATGCTTTCTTTCACGTCTGTCTTTCCTCAGAAAGAAAAGGCATACTCTTATTTTCACATACGCTTTACCGCTTGATCAGTAAATAATTTCCTGGATCCATAATTTCATGTGCTATTTTACCTGAATTGTTTAGTGGCCAAATGTGTCATGTAATACATTCTGCCTAGTGAAAGAGGTGAAAGAATTCCAGGCTGAGCAGTTAACTGGAAGCAAGAGAAGGTGGTTATGAGGCCAAGACAGTTGTAGCTGAATATCTCATTTTGGGGTAGGAAGTAGGCTGAGGAGTTCAAGCATATGAAACAGGAAAGTGTTGGTCCTCATTCTTCTATGTTTTTTTCCTAAATAGCCAAAAGGCCCTCCAATTGATGGGACAACCACCACCTCTCTTGTGAGAATACCTACCACACGCAAGCCTCAACCAAAGAGGTTTCCCAATAGGAAACATTTTGCTTTTCCTTTTGCTCTTAATTACGTTCCTTTGCATCACATAAAAATGCACGGCACACAATGCAGAAAAGCAAAGTTGTAACAATGGGAACTAGGTATTACAGAGGAACCAAAAGCAAAATTGTTACTTACTGAACTCATAGAAATTCAGTATCGTATGTTACAGCTACCTTTTGCAAAGCTCTAGAAAGAGCCCTACAGAGCTGTCAACAGAGGCTTCAACTCAGGAGACCTCATTTGTTTTGGAAATTACCTCTCTCTGAGTAGCATCTAATTTCTGGGACACAGTTTAAAGAAAACTAACTATAACAAAGAAAGTTACTCAACTTCAAACCTGCAATAACACCGACACCTCTGAAGATCAAAACTCAAGGGGACAAAGAAAAGCAAACAAACATCAACAGTTTAGCAGACAGTTTCACTTTCATATTTTCAGCAAACAAATTAATGTTTTAATATTCCCTGGGCAAACTACAGTAGTTGTGCTGTCAGATTTCAAGGCACACTCAAAATCTTCTCCTCATCTCAATTTTGTGTATTAAACAACCCATCTGGTTTGGGTCTGATCCAATAAAACTAACCTGCATCCTTCAAATATCCTTTAAATGGATGCAGTTTTAAGATAACTTTATGAAATCAGCGTGAGTTCTGCTCTTCCTACTCCCAAAATTGTGAATCAAGGGTTTGTTCACATATCAGTGTTTAGTGGTCTAACTGTGTGTCTCTTAAATCCTGCCCTCAGATGCACTGGGGAATATTACAGAGTGTTCCAGGTTTCCTAGGAGCAAATTCCATTGTGAAATTTTATCTGTGACAACAAACATTCCCCAAATTAGTTTAATTTACAAAGAAACTATTTAAATAGATTTCTTCAAATCATATTGCCTTTTGGTTTACCAACCTTACCTCATTTAGATCTTATATGCACAGTGTTTCCATATTTCCTTTAACATTTAAATATTTATATACTAGTATTGCTCTGGCATGGCATACATGCCATTGACTGTTAGCAGGATGTAAAGCAACATTTGGATTGGTCGTTAGCGCAAACCTTGCTTGACTTCTTAATAACTACACAGATTGTATCATTGTATCATACTAAAGTACGCTATATGGTTGGAGCTGTTCCAAGGTTGTATTCTATAACTTGCAGAGCTAGAAAAATACTTAGTTCCTTAATAGAGGAAATAATTAAGGCAAAATTCAGCTAAGCAAATGTAGCTGGTTTTCACAAATTTTACATCTCCCTGTGCTCCCTTTAAGGTCAGTGGAGAGATGCAGGCATTCTTTGGTCCTGACCCAGACAACTATATAGGCCAAGCAACTCAAACCTTGCAAGTGCCTATTCTTATCATTTCAGTATAAAGGCAGGCTAATACAACAGGATTAGATTCAGTCATCTACATCAAGTAGATTGTTTCTTTTTGCACACATCTTCGTTTCATGGAATATTACCTGAGTTAATTAAAAAAAAAAAATCATTTCTCCTGGATGCTTACATAAACAAATGAGAAGTCTCTGAAATGAATGCAAAGTTATTATTTATTTTCTTCTTAACTAGACAAATCACAAACCTCCTTTTGAATGGAAGAGATTTGTTGATTTGTTTGTTTATTTCTAGAGCCTACAGCAGTGATATGCCTTTCACCCCATAACCCTCCTTTGGGCCTCTGATGCCAAATGGTGGATTAGTTTTGAGGGGACGGTTAGGTTTTTTGGTTGTTGTTGGGTAGAAAGGGACAGAGAAACAGTAGCCTGTAGTAATGTAGCATCATCAAACAGTACAATGTGATGTTAACCTTCCATGCAAGCTCTGGACAGCGCAGGAAGTTAAGAAATTATATGCGTAGTTTTTCTTCTTCCATGGCTTTTATGTAGCCATGCAGATCAGTGGGAAAATACAAAGCAGAAACATTTATCGTTTCTGCAAAGATAATCTGAGATTTCAGGCTCCTATATATCAAATGGAGACAAGGGACTTCTCTGCTGTTCGTGATACAAAGAGGCCAACCACCAATCCATCAGTTTGCCTTAAAATAAATTGAGCAGGGTAACTAGTTCAGATTTATGAATGTTTCCTTTGAGAATTTGTCTCTGATTCATAGACATTACAACCAACAGGTAATGTTATATCTTCTTCTTCTCTGACCTCTTGTACTTCCCAGGACATACAATTTCATTCATTTGTCCTACTGAAACTTCAGTCATTTGTGTTTGGCAACGAATCTCCCTGCCAGGGAGTCTGGAGATTAAGTTTATGGTCTTCCCTTTCGAAGGGGTCACATATGAATCTATCCTGCAAGATGCTGAAGGTTCAACTTCCTAAAGGAGCTCTGACAGCCTCAAACACTCAAACACTTGATTTGGTCAAATAAAATTGACCAGGCAGGTAAGAGCCCTGGCAAGTCTCACGTACACATGGTTAAACTCTTCCTCCCCAAAACATTATAGCCTCATCCGTAGTGTCATTGCAAGCAGTTCCTAGTTATTCCACTCTCTGTGTATGGTGTGTTACTGACTGCCAGCCATGCCGAGAAGAACTGCCGGTGAAATCTTTCATGTTGTCCTTCTCATTTTCTCTTGAAGTAAATGGAAGGGAAGGATGGAAGACGTGATTCCTTGGCAGCAGCCAGCTACTCTAGTTCTCTTCTTTGCCTCTTTTATCAGCCAAAGAGCTACAATCGGCCGTTGTAACACAGGCGTAATGGGCTCATAATAGAGATAGAGACTGATGCCTTTGATTTTCTGGCTTTCCTTCCTGAAACATCTGCTGGTAAAAAGAGTTTCCTGAGACAGCTCAACAGAAGCACTGTCTTCCCTCAAAATAAGTGCAATTGCAGATATAACTCGGAACTGGAAAAACATATTATGGAGCCAAATCATTATCTGGAAATACTTATTTAGCGGTTTCAAATATAGTTAGGAATTCCTCTCTGAATGAGAAGAACTAGCAGCCAGGAGTACTAGAATAGTAGTAATAAACTAGAATAACTAATGGAGGCTCTAAAGACCCAAAAGTTCACCTGTAGAAGCAACATAACTTGCTCCACCACGGTCCCTAAAAAAGATGATTTACTTTTTTAAGGACCTATGGACCTGAGTACGATGCAGATGGCTACAAATTAAGTTGTTTGCTGCAGTTAATAGCATTAATAACAACACAATAATACAATAAAATAAATACTATTCAATACTATAATAAATAAAATACAAATCCAAGAGGGTGGGAAACTGTTTGACAAACTGCATTACATCCCTACTTGGTTCAGAGCTGTGTGAAGAAGGACCATATTGTGGTCACTTCCACAGGGAAATTTCTTGCATGGCAAAAAACAAAGCATAGTCTGCAATGGGAATGCCTATTTTGGGACCCTGTGTGAGCAGGAGGAGGAGAGAAACTAGAATCTGTACCTCTATATTAATTACTTCTTATTTTTCTTCCCCCACAGTCTTAATGTTGTTTTTATGCAGCTATTTGCATTTATTAAATTATAATTTATTTCAGATAACTCAAAAGGAAAATAAACATTTGAACACCTTGTACTAATGAAAGTGAAAACCAATATGACAACAAAATTGCTAATATGATAAAAAATTTATATCTAACCAAGGCAGAATATCAATCCTGCTGTTTCTGGCTCACATTCAATCTTATGAAGAGACGGAATGAAGATTTTAAAAATATATTAATAAATAACACACTAGCACAATCCAATTAGAACAAAAGTTTCTTTTTCCAGGACCAAAAGAATGTTTCCAGGGACTCACACTAAGAAGCCTCTCAGACATTTTACTCCTTTTGGGAATAAAGTGGAAGGTTCTCCCCATTGCACAGGGTCTTTTAATGACAGATAAAGCAGTGGGCATAAGCCACGCTGGGAGAGCATTTCTGCCACCGCAAGTGCTGCCCAAGACAGCTCTACAAAAGCCTTCCTACGTGCTCCCATTTGCCAGCCCTGTTAAAAGGAGAAGCCTAACCAGAAACTCACTCTAAAAATTTGTAGATACAGCACAGGCAAATGGAGTAAGTGTCAATTTTTTTCCCCATCTATTTTCACAAATAGAAGTATTAATGGACAAAGAGGATCAAGAATAAAAAGTGCTTGGGTCTATATTTACTGCATTTGCAGCCAGCGACAATCAGGTGCCTTAACTTGGTCTCATCATGACTGGCAAATGGTCACAACCAGCTGACAAGAAAAGCAGAAAGCAAGCAGGAAAAGTGTCTTGCCTCCCCAGATAGAAGTGGTTCCAGAGTCACTTCCACCGCTTAACATAACGTAACTTACTTGACTTGTTGATGTTCACAGCTACCTACCGGCACAACACCACAGTTGCAGGCAAGAAACGAGCACTGTTCTTCAGTCTCAGAGGCAGCTAAGCAGTGTGTACAGAACTTCCAGGGCAATTATGTTACATGATGCTCTAAAATAAATTCAATTATTAAACAACACTGTATGTCACTTCCCTCCAGCTGAAAACACAGCATACGGTTACTTTGTTAAAAAATCAAAACCTGCTGGAGTAAACAGTATTAGATGTCACTAAAAAGCTTCTTTCTTTGCTGCAGAATGGGGTGATAGCGTGCTTACAAGGTTTGGTAAACTTTAACCTCCTCTCCGAGCACTTGTTCATCATCTCTCTCATTTCACTCTCGCACCTGCGAAACGTCCGCACGCATTAAGTTCTCACGCCCACGCTTCTTCCCTTGCCTACAAGTGTGCTCATTTATGAGCCAGCAGCGACTGCTATGCAGCTAATGCGCAAGTTCAACACAAACATTTCTGCATGGTCTCCCAGTGCAGCCCCCAGACCTCACAGCCAGGAGGGCACATCACACACTAGCAATGGGTGAATTCTTTTTCCTTCCACACCTCCTCTTTCCACGTCTGGGAACGCCACTCCCAACCTCGTGCTCAAGCAGCCTTGCAATACCGCCATCCGCTCTGCTGCTTGCTTTGCCCTCAACACAGCATCTGGATGCTCAGCAGGTCACATCACTTCCCTGCTTTGCAATTTACTGAATATCAAGCACTCTTCCTACCAACCCGGCTAAATCATTCATCCTTGCCCTGATCACCTCCCGCCTCAATTACTGCAACTCCTTCCTACCTGGCATCCAGTTCCCACATGCTTCCTTCTTTTCCAGCCTGTTCAAATCACAGTTGCTAAAATTATCTTCTTAGTCCAATGGTTGGGAAACATCCTTCCTCTCCCAAGCTTTTCCTGTACAGAGTCCTCCCCTCCCACCCAACACGTCACATCTAACAACAGCATGTGCCTGTTTTCGGCTCTGCAGTGATCCTTGCCTTGTACCTTGGATTTCATTTCTTACTGTGATCCTTTGCTCCTTCTTTAATCCACCAGACCAACAGCCTTTATTTTCCTCTCACTTTTGTTCTTATTGCTCCTCTGTTATCCTCCCTCAATCTTCCACAGATGAAACTGGAGAGTATCTCTTTACTGCAAGGTTTTCCATTAAAGGACTTTTCATTACAGGAAAAGCTCAAGAATTTCCAGACAAATTGCTTTATATAAAAAACCAGAAACACTTAACATGTTATAATCTTAAAACTGGTACTTTATAACAAGAACAAATTTTGGTTTCTAAAAACTCTTCCTATTTTTCTCCTTTGCAGAAAGCATTACCTGGATAACTTTTACTATGTCCTTTGGGGTTTATAAGGATACATATTATAGTATCATGGAACATGGCAACACAGCTTGTCAATTTAAAAGCAAGTCCAGGTGCTTGAAAATGTGTAAGACAGAGACTCTCTGGTATTCATCTTTTACAATTGCCTGTTAGTACCATCAAAACAGGTTTTTAATTTCTGAATTCACCTTTACACAAAACTTGCAAAAATTATAAAAAGGAAAGAAACACTTTCATGTGCAAGTTCAACACAAATATTGCTGCATGGTCTCCCAGTGCAGCCCCCAGACCTCACAGCCAGGAGGGCACATCACACACTAGCAACGGGTGAATTCTTTTTCCTCCCACACCTCCTCTTTCCACGTCTGGGAACGCCACTCCCAACCTCGTGCTCAAGCAGCCTTGCAATACCACCTAGATCATGAGCCTACAGTGTCTCTGCTCGATGCTGGAGTTTGAAGGGGAACATGTCAAAGTCTTCCAAAAATACCACTCCCTGTTCACTCCCTACCTTTACTCCTCTGGTTATAAAACAGATACTCTACGGAAGGGAGCAATTACAAGTGCTATTTCCAAAAAGAAATTCCCAGAGAGGTTCTCTGCTCTGGATACTACATGGAATATGGCTGCTCAAGTGGGAAACAGAATATGCAGAGGAGAAAAGAAGAGCGAGGAGAGAGGTCTCCGACGATCTGAGATCAGTTATCATACCTCCAAAACTGAATCAAGGAGACAGAAGGAATTGGAAATACAGTCTCTAAGCTAAGACAGAGATAAATACATTTTAAAAACTACAACTAAGACAAGACCAGTAAGATAAATATCATTGTTTAAAAAAAAAAATAGGTACCCTACAGAGAACACGGAGGGTAAGAAAACCATGAAAGAACAACATGCAATTATAAGGCTTCCAGAGGAGAGATCCTATTAAATATTAAAGGAAGCCCATTATTCCCTTCTGGGTGGTAAGAAATACACTGAACACTGTAGATACAAGATCACCCACCAATTTAGGGTGAAGAGGCTGGAAATAAAAAACAAGTAATATTCTTAGAGATTCAGCACATTTTTATTTGGGCCCTTAAAAATTATGAACAGGTTTTTCAGAACTAAGAGAAAAAGATGAAGAAACACATAAAAATCAGAACTGGATACCAGCATGGCTGTGATGAAAAGCACCCTTAATTGATAAAGCTTCCAATCCTAAAAACCAAGGACTGAATGCTATCTGATAAAAATCTCATCAGTGCTGGAATTAAAGCACAAGCAGATCTACGACTTTTTAAAGAAAATAGAGAAGTGAGAGAGAAACCACGTCTCTTGAACAGCAGAAGATGATAATAGGATGTTAAGCTTTAGGAAAAAAGGAACAATGAGGCCAGTCAATTCATTAGAAATAGCAAGAAATACCTGATAACTAGTTCAGAATAAACAACAAAAGTTTTTGGACATGTTTTATAAAGGATTATGTGGAACAGATACATCTCCTTTACACAAAAGACAACCAACCGTCCTATGGATTGACACCAGCTTCAGTAAGAAAAAGAAGATGAGAGGATAAGGCTAGATAATCCAATTATATATGAGTTCATATCTGAATTTTACATGCTTTAAAAGAGCTTTAAATCTTTATTAGTAGATTTCTTTAATAAAATTTGGCAAACTAAAAATATCTCCTTCTCCCACAACTAAGAAAGGACAGTTGTACTTAGAAACTGGAAAAATAGCCTGTTATATAAACCTGTTGATAAAAATGTTGATGCAGAGATGTTTACCAAAACGTTAACGGATAGAATAAAAGCTATACTAATTGGATTTATGCACTTAGAAAAGGATTTATTGTAGACAAAAGAAACTGTAGGTAATCATAGGAGGTCCTTTAAGCTGCTATAAAACATGCATAAAAAATTACTCACTGTGATATAGGCACTGAAAAGTACAAGTGGTTTCAAGGACTAATTAGACAAATCCATCAAAGAAAGTTCAGCGTGCCCTAATAAACACAAAGCTGTTACAACCTTTGGCTTAAAAAGTGCCTAGGATGTGGTTTTCCAAAACTAGTAGGGCACACATTTGGGAAAGTGTTATGTTAGACTTGACATTTTATTCCCAAAAAAAGACTTATGCTACTGACCACTGTCAGAAAAATGATACTGGGTGAGGGTGAGACCTCTGGTCTCACCTAAAACAGGTCGTGGTATGGTTATGCTTTCTAGACCCCAAAAAGCTGAGGAGAAGAGAAATATGGAAGTGCTTGATGAGAACATTTCTTTTTTAGTGTAACTTATGGGCACCTATTTCTGATTTGTACACAGGCCTTAGACTTGCTGGATGGAAATACAGGAGGCTAAGGGTGAGACTTTTTGAGATGTCATATCCCACCAGCTCAGACATAGGGGAATGCTACTGAGAAGTTGATCAGAAAAAAGTAGAAAATGGCTTGTAATTTATAGATAGGCACCAGACAGAGAACAAAAGTGGCAGAAGGGCATCTCAGTTCTGAAAAATTCAGATCACTCTGACTAGAAAATAAATGAAAACCCACTTTCTTTTCAATGTGCTTTCACATCCCTGCCTAAATATGAGAAGTTGTGATCTTCTCATATCTCCCTACTAACTAGCAGTTTTAAGGGAAGTATGATCCGACTGTTTGTGGGCCAAACCTTCCTAGGGAAGTATATAAAATCTTACTAAGAAAAATACACGATAACCCAAATTGGGTAAAAACTTTTTCAGTGTCTTCCAATGAAAGATGAAAAATAAATATGGAAGAGATCTCTACAGACCCCCTTTCGAAGGACTGAAATGCACAGAAAAATAGTTATTGTTATTTGCTGCTAGACTACGAATTTTTCAAAAGTAAAAGGGATGAATACTCCTTCCCTCACTGAAAACTGTCTTTGTGCTACATTCTAAGAAATCCTCAGAGCTAAAAGCGTATCTCAATGACATCCGTCAGAGCAGCCAACTCTCTGGACTATGCGTTGCAAAGACTGAAATGCAGCCTAGCTCTGTGTTTTAAGGCACTTCAAAAAAAATCCAAACGTGCTTGGGGTTTAAATGTGTTTGTTACTTAACACTCAAAATTTCGACAGTAAAACAAAAAGCTATCATCTGTCACCCCACACAAACATTTGTCCCTAACAATGTGACCTTGCAGTCTCCCCTATTTGGCCTATAATTGTCTACACTCAAAACATGCAAGTTCTCTATTTCTTCCACAAAATGCAGTAAATTATATTAAACATATCTGCAGATGAAGAACTCCATATTTTTCCTTTTTATTTTGTCTTCCAGTGAACTTCCAGCAGTGGGTGGCAGCTTCCAACAACAGCTGGGCCTCTCAACCTTAAGAGTAAATAATTTCTTTGATGTGGGCAAGTTTTCTAGAAGAGGTAATCACTTTGGTTAGAGCAACTACCCTAACTAGCTAACACAGGCATCTAAAGCTCTTCCGTAGATCCTAAAGTACAACAAAAGAACAGCAGAAGATTGGCCTTGTATTGAAAGACACAGAGAAGGCAGCTTCTACCAAGGTTCCAGAAAGTGCTGTAGATTCTATAAGAACATTTTCACCATCTGGATTTGGAAGGTCTCAATGAAGCTAACGCGGTGATCCTGTGTAGGTGGGCAGTCTACATTTTCTTAAAGTGGTGTCTTGCCATGATGCAAGCCTAGGACCTATGTTTTTCACGAAAACAATGAAAAGTTTTTGGGCACAAAATAAGAGAGCAAACCCATCAGATTTTCCATTTTGGCTGAAGGATCTCAATGCAGAGTCACTATCACTGAGAAAATTTCCAAATCATTGCTGGCAAAAGCTGGGAAGCCATTCAAGATGGCCTGAACAGACACAGGACACCGAGGGACCATTAGCCCCTGACGTAAATGATGTACATCAGAAAGAAGTGGGGACAATGACACACAAGATCAGTAAACAACTTGCAGCACAGCTGTGTCCAACAAAAGGATTTCCATTTTGGTTTTCTTTGTGCTGCAGATAATTTATATTTTATTCAAATCTACCACATGCCACCAGGCAATGGCTTACCCAAGAAATATGTTGTAGTTGCTGCTTAACATTACAGGACATTTTTATGTGAGATGCAAATACATTTGGATGCGTGGGGTGGCTGATACACTCCACTCAACAGATTTTCCTGGGCTCTTCCAATCTGACCTCATGGCCACGTGTTGAAAAGCAATCTAAATTCACTCTAGATTGATACCTTGGCTGAGACACTCAA
This sequence comes from Phaethon aethereus, assembly GCF_964289735.1. Lineage (NCBI taxonomy): Eukaryota > Metazoa > Chordata > Aves > Phaethontiformes > Phaethontidae > Phaethon > Phaethon aethereus. The sequence continues at coordinate 5,393,170 of NC_138582.1, read as the reverse complement.
GATCTGGAATTTTATTGCACTGCCTATGGCAAAGCACAGCTCTCTCCTAATGTTCCCAAGCAGTAATCTTGTCCACATAAAAAACCCACATCCCCTCAATAGAAACATTTTGACAAGCACCATTTACACAGCACAAATATGTATGATTTTAAGGGTTACCTCTAGGCATTAGATGAGTCAGCTAACAAAGGCAATTTTTTTTTGTGGGAACTTAATTATGTTCTACAGCCTATATGCCAGATAGCCAATCTTCATGACCATGTGCTCTGGACTCTGGGTGCTGGTAAACATGCCGAACATAGCAAGCGTATCTAGACTTACATATAAAAATTTGCCTGCAAAGCTACTGGGGTTAAAAACATAAATTAGCTGTTCATCAAGACAATGAAAAGAACGCTAATTTTGTACATAAAATCATTATTGAAAACAGAACAAGGGGGAGGGATTTTCCAAGTTTTCTAAATTTTCTAGTCATTACTACATTACTACATTCTTCTACACCTGGATACTCATACAGCAGTTCAAGGAGTCACCAGCAGGGACTTCTTAACTGAAATGAGAATTTGTCAACCTGTAGAACAAAAGAGCCCATTTCAGATCTGCACCTTGCCTTGGCCCAGTCTAGTAGCTCCACTAATAATTCCACATTGCCAGACATAAACTTTTGCTGTCACAGATGAAGCAAGGTCTAAAGGAATCCCCTAATCTGGATTTCCCTAGGAATTCATATGTAAAGTTGTGGGATACATAAGTAGGAAAACTGGGATAAAAGGAATAGCAATGATGAGACATCATTAAATGATCTGTGACCTTCAAGGCATGACACTAACACAAATGTCACTCCTAAAAATTGAATTCCATCATTCATGAGCAAAAAATAGTACTCCATTTTTGAAAAAGGCAGTCAACAGTATTTTACATTTGAAATAATTTGACTGCAGCACACACTACAAGACTGGACACACCAACCACCCAAGATGTCACTGAAGCAAGGGCAGCTTTGGAAATCTGAACCTCGTTGCCAAGTTTGATAGTAAGGAGTTGAATCCTGACCAAAATGCACTCTTCTCTCATCAGTCAAGTTTCAAGAGTTTCTTTGTATGACAGGTATAGCAATGCCTTGTTTTCACATCATATCCATAAAATGGTTCAAGAGTTACGGAGCTAGTAGCTTATTTTGAACTAATTCAAAGGACCCAACAGAAAAGGCTGCAGAGATAAAACAACTACACTAACTACACTAGTCATTTTAAAACATTTGTGAGATCTGGCAATTGATTAAAAATCTAAGCTAAATACCAATGACTGACAGAGGAAATACAGGAAGAAATCTTAGGAGTGTGGCCAGCAGGAGTAGGGAAGTGATAGTGTCCCTGTACTCGGCATTGGGTGAGGCCACACCGCGAATCCTGTGTTCAGTGTTGGGCCCCTCACTACAAGAAGGACATTGAGGTGCTGGAGTGTGTCCAGAGAAGAGCAACAAAGCTGGTGAGGGGTCTGGAGCACAAGTCTTATGGGGAGCGGCTGAGGGAACTGGGGTTGTTTTAGTCTGGAGAAGAGGAGGCTGAGGGGAGACCTTATCGCTCTCTACAACTCCCTGGAAGGGGGTTGTGGCAAGGTGGGTGTTGGTCTCTTCTCCCAAGTAACTAGTGACAGGATGAGAGGAAATGGCCTCAAGTTGCACCAGGGGAGGTCTTCATTGGATATAAGGAAAAATGTCTTCACCGAGAGGGTTGTCAAGCATTGGAACAGGCTGCCCAGGGAGGTGGTGGTGTCACCATCAGTGGAGGTGTTCAGAAAACGAGTAGACGTGGCACTTCAGGACATGGTTTAGGGGGCATGGTGGTGTTGGATTGATGGTTGGACTTGATGATCTTAAAGGTCTTTTCAAACCTTAATGATTCTGTGATTCTGTGATCTTTCAAAAATTGGAATTTCAGAACATATTAAAAAAAAATCCTTTTTCTCCTATTTGTAAGTCAAAGACCTGGAGGTGACCGTTCAGAACAACATGCTGTACTTACAAAAAAATAACACTTCAGTTTTTTGTATGAGGCTAAAACATATCTAAGACTGAAAGTCTACAAAGTTGAAAGAAAACATATGGCTGTTTTAAACTGTTATTAGCCTAATTCAACTTTATCATTAGCTCAACTCAGAGGTTAACACATTTCATATTTCAGATTACCCAGTCATATCTTCTACAGGCATGCTGAACAAATATCATATAAATCACAGAGCCTGACAAGATTTAATAGAAAAAGCTGCTAAATTGACCTATAAATATAACGTATTACAATGCATCAGCTGGTGTTGCCACTTTCTTGGAAACAGTGGAAGAAATTAGAATAGTTGTCTAATACCCACTTTCAAATTTTTTACATGACCGTGGGATGACTATTCAAAACTTAAACCCAGGGAACCAATCCCACATTAAATGTTTTACATCTGAGTTATACTTCAGTAATGTGTTGAAATTTAGAGCAAGACTCCAACACCTTCCCCTGTTCTAATAATTTCTGAAGCAACAGTTCACCTCTTTGACAAGTGCACTTACGGTTATTTTAAAATCACTTTTTTGAAACCCAGCAGTTCTGCAAACCCAGTTTGCCTTGAATCTCATTCCCTCTTTGCTGGGGGAGGAAGAATTTAATATTTATCATCTCTGCTCCTGTAAGGGAGTATTTCCAATTCTTCTGATACATGTTACTGGGTTAATCATCTTTTCTTTCTCAAAATGTATCTTTTGTTCCTACAAGGTAATGAAGGACAGTTACTCATCTTCATAATTAATCTTGAATTTTAATTAAACCTATTAGCTGAACATGTCAAATGTTTGTCATTTTCAAAGCAGCATAAAAATTACACTTAATACTAAATGTTACTTATTCACACATTGCCCTGGGTTATATTTGCAGCCACAGTGTCTGTAACAAGATCCCTATGTTATTTTATTCTGTATTAATATGATTTATTATGTTATAAAAAATGTATTTTATTCACTCCTCTGTACCACCAGCAACACAAGGATAAATTTCATCGTAGAACATGGTGGTGTGTTCTGTACAGTACAGCGTGAAATAAATGAGCTTGCAATGACATAGACATACTTTCCCTCAGCTTCCTTAACTTTGCATAATAAACTCAAAATGCACTATTTATGCATCTCTTATTCTGCAACCAGACTAGTCAAATGAACAACTCCCATGAATAAACATAAGGATATAAGAAAGTGTTTGAAAGATTGGAGACCAAATTAGCAGGGTAGGAATATCCTTCCCCATGTTATTTGAATATCTAATAAAAGTAAATGATAGGAAGGACACTAGAGATGAGAAACTGACTCTGGTCTGAAAAATATTCCTAGAAAAACAGCTTTTTATGGCTTTCCATGCTAAGAATCCATAATGCCATAGTTAATGCATCAATTCTGCTTTCCCCTAAAAGTTAGTGCTTCATGATCAACCCAGGCTCTAAAAGGGATCTAAAAGCCAGCCTGCGTTATCATCTTCTCACGTAGCATCGCCAGCAGTAAAGATCTCATGAACCCTGTTCTACACCAGTTACATCACACAGCCCTACAGTTCTCAATGCCTGCAGGTGATTTGCAGTCAAGACATCCAGAATATCACCAAATACCATCACTTTGGGGGTAAGATACATTCCTCAGATACAGCACTGCCAGGAGAATATTGCCCAACAGTCAGAGGACTGATCCAAAGCTGACAAAAACACTAGATGTCACTAGGCATGTCCTCACATTCCAAATATAGGTTAACTTCTACAGCTTTGCCTTTGCTAACAAAAATGTATCATGTTAATGAATTATTCACTTAAGTAGCTCCTCTATTCCCTTACACCAATTTTTTCTTGGGAACGTGGCAAGAACACCAGTAGTGTTTATAACACAAGATGCCGCGATGGATGCAATAGAGGTAGCTGCATCAAAGGGAACAAAAGAGCCTGTTTTTGAACAATCCCAGCACAGTCCTTCCAGTGAGGTTAACCTCCTGATGGTGATGCACAGGCATTAGCTGGCTGTAGTTGGTGACCTGGCTTCCAGGGTCCCGAGTAATAAGAAGCAGAAAAAACACTTTGCCACCCAAGTCAGCAGGTGTAACTATGTGAAAAGCAGAGCGACGAGCAAGCTTTGAAGAGTGGCACAAAGGTCCTTTCTAGGTAACTGGGTGAAATCAGTATTTGCTGCTTCTTATTATATCTGATGAGGTAACTCCAGCTAACTTAAATAGCAGTCAGCTCTCTCCACACTACTGTGTACGTGTGCCAATGTCATTTTAGTTTTCATTAACATTAGTCCGTAGGGCAGGAGAACAAAGCACATTAACATTGGGATATTTGGCTATTAGAAATTAGCGCTTTCACTTATGTTTTGATGAGTTTTGTAGGAAAGTAAACATGGAAGCTTTTCAATGAATGGGGAGGGGGAAATGGCGTATTCCTCCCAGGTCCGAGAGAAATAAAAAATAAACTGCATACGCAGTGGGCTTTAGTATGTTAGGATAAAGCACCCTTGTTTACCCTGTTAAAAAGTAACATGAACAGCAAACAGGTTTCTTTACCTGGAAGTCCAGGTAAAGACAAATTACATGAACCAGCTCTTTTACATCTTTTATATTTTTGTCAGTCAGCATCATCCTAGCCTTCTGAAAGGCTAGAATCCAGAAACACTAAACAACATCAGAGATACCACCATAATTCACAGTCTTAATGCATATATTCTTGTTCCATTACACAGATATTGATTTACTCTGTATTATAACAAATATTATGGAAGCTTCTTGACACCAATCAGCTTGCAAGCTGGTAATCAAAGAGAAACAAGTATAACAACCAAATGTATAAAGAAGCATTTTCTACAATCAGATAAGTGCCAGAGCAAAGTATGACAATGCCAAAGCCATGGAGATGAGGACAATCATACAACAGATGGATTATCATATGGAAAAAAAAATCCAGCCAGACCCCTTCCTCTACAGATTAACAAAGCGCTAAAGCCAAGGTGGCGATATGGGAGCACTTTAATTTGCATGCTTTGGAATTTCAGTGACACACATGATTTGCAGAATTACAATCATATGCACAACTATGCCCTTGGAAAGCCACTGAAATAGTAGAATTTGAGGGGGAAAAAAAAAAGCAAGCATTGCCTTATATCTAAAAGAGACTACAATAAACAAAAAGAGAACAAAAGGAGTGGCAAGTGTTTAACACTAAAATCGGATGAACATGCCTGTGGACAGGAATAACAAGCTTTGGCCAAAAAGAGAGAATTAACCTTAGGCTGGCAAAAGCGCGATTTCCTCTGCAACTTCAAATGCACTGTGAAATCCCTGATTCAGGCTCCAAGCGGTGGAAATGACAGAGGACATACTTGCAGTAGTTGTGGCAAGACGCAGTGAAGGAACCCAACAGGAGACACTGCTGGAGAGCACAGGAGGAGGGAGGGAGAGGAGGAAACCAGACATCTTCTGCCAGATGCTTTGGGTAGCTTTTTTTGCTTGCTCCAAGTGGTAGTCACACATCCTCAGTTGGGTGCAGAGGAACATTACACACTTATTTGCATGGATCTCAAAATGATCAATTCAAACTTACATCTTAACATAAATACTTTGCCTCCTTTTTCTCCAACATTTCCAAAACTTCCCCTAGGAGGTTGTACAACCTCGTCAGGAGCCTCCTCAAATCACTTTTGCTCAGTTATTTAATCCAGCTGACCATGGTCTTCTGTGGCCACCCCAGCCCATGCATAATTTTTTGCTATTGATACACCTTGACTAGATACGAAACATCTCTTCAGTATCTTAATGACATACAAAAGACTGTTCCACATAATCATTTCTGCTGGAAAGTTTCTATTGACTATTAATAAACCTCTTATCTACAATCTAACCACTTCTACAGCAGGAACGACCCAGGATGGTCTTTGGGACGCTCCATCCAGGCTGTCAAGTCAACCCTATTTGGGATACGAATTGGACTAGGCACAGCAACAGCTGCCTGGCGAGGTGCCCCTTCCACACCACTCATGCTACAACCTGGCAAATGACAACCTCAGAGCACAAATTCATGCAGCACAAAACCAAGCATCCCCCAAAAAGATAAAAAATGGTTTACATTTTTGTTATAGCTATCAGACTATCAACATGCCTACATGTAAAGTATTAATTGCTGTTGAGAGGCTTAGTTGGGTATTTAGTGATACAGAACCAGAACTGTTTTAATCATGTATCTGAAGTAATTATTTTAAAAATAAAAAAGAACACTGCCACAGAAAAAACACAGTACAAGTAGCATTTATTCTCAAAGCAACTGCAGAGTGGTGAAGGCAAAAGCCCTCACCTCTTGCAGGAAGAATGACTCTTTAGCGGAGGACAATAGTTTAAACATGTGAATAGTTCAGAGTAACTTCCCAGGACTTGCTCTGTGTGTCCAAATATAGACTGACTTGAAATTTGTCATGATATTTTATACCCACGGAACTGATTTAGGAAATTCAGACCAGTATAACATGTTTGGAGAAAAGCAGATAAAAAGATAAAATCTAGAGATACAGCCAAAAAGGAAGGAACGATTTGCTGATCACTGTGCGCAGAAAGCCGTTAACTGAAATACAATTACATTAAATTAATTCATATTTCAGATAAATATACAAGGTAGAAAGACTGGATAACTAGAGTCTATCACTCAAGACACAAATTAAGACCAGTGTAAAATTTCAAGGCACAGACCCTTCCCCACACGCCCAGGTAAGCCAGTATGCGGAGAAGCACATTTGTTTCTGGTGGACTGATAAAAAGGACATAGAGAAAATGTAAGAGATCAGCTAGCCTTATAAAAATCATACCTGTATCACAACACTTCTTTTTCCCCTCCTCCTAGATATTCATTTAGAATAAGCAAGCAAACACTTTCTACGCTAAAAGAAGTTTGTTTCATTTTTCTCCTCCAGAAGATACTGAGCAAAGATGCTAGAATGATGATTCACTTCAAGTGAAGCAGATGGATGGTTTTGGTCTGATTATCTGATGTTGTACCACATACCAGTGCTGATTAACTATTACCACTTAGCATATGAAAAGACAAAGTCCAGAAGCACAGCCCATTCATTACTTTGCTAGTTCAGATGTACTTTAAATGAATATTTAAAAAATGCTGCATCCTAGTGGTGATGGATATGAAAGGGTAATCATCAATTTATGGGCCTAATTATGCGTACTCTTCTGTAAATAAGATGAGGGGTAGAATTAAGGAAACGTTTTCCCTTCATGCACAAAACCATGCAGAAGGAATGCGACACCCAAAGGAAGCTGCCCCTTACTGATCTACCTTGACAAACGACAGATAATATACACCCCCCCCCAAAAGTTACCCTAAAATCTTTTTCTCCTCTCCCGTTTCTTTGTTTTCCACAATGAAACTACGCTGTTCTATAAGAACATCTAACTGGTATGATAAAACATCTCAAAAATACACAGAATAACATATATGCAGTTTACGCCCCAGATCATGTAGGGTGCACACCAAAGATCTGCAAACACGTGGGGCTGGTTCATTGGCCGTGTCCATCTGAACTTACGCAGTGTGCACTTGCGTTATGCCTACTGATATGAAACAGTATAAACATGGTGTGTGTACCTGTACGTCATGGGCATCTCCTTCTGGTAACGATGGCTTAGATGAGAGAAAAGTGTGAATTTGATGTCACACAATAATTTTAAAAAAGCTTCTAGGTCAGAATATAATCAGGTGAGCTATATTCCTCACGAAGGTCTCAACCTGAAGGATTAAAATGTGTAACATATGCATTTATTTATTTGGGAGGTAGAAAGGAGGAGAAAAAGTGGTAGAGTTGGAGGAATCAATACATGCTGTACTGTAGCTGTAAATCAATTTGCTGCTTCACTTTCAATTCAACCCATTCCAACCAGATAAGCCTACATACTTCTTGAGCTTCAGCTGGTATAGGTGACAGAAACAGCCACACAGTATTATCACGGTCTTTTAAAGGGGACAAGGGAAAAGCCACATTCAGAAAATATTATCCTCCAAAGGTACTTTATTTTGGAGATTTTATGGCATCTGCCTCATTAGCCAACTAACGTTATAAATCTGTGCCTTGTGGTTCAGGAGCCTGAAATGACACAGCTTCCACAGACCTCCTTGGAAATATAGGATCAGTCCCGAATGGCCAAGTGTTCCCCACTCCTTTTGTTCTCCTTACATCAATGATACTTTGAATGTTTAATTTCTTTTATACCAAGCTGCTGTGGGAACGAGCACCTTCTAAAGATGACTCAGCACCGACTTTCCAGGGAAAGGCGTTCTGATAGTTCAATGATGACAGGTATGTAAAGTGTAGGCACAGAGGTATTCACATCATATGTAAGGAAATAAAGTGAAACATCTAGAACAAGATTAAATTAATAGATTAGACAGACAGCAGAATCTATTTTTAAAGTTCCAATAATAGCTACCTATGAGAAAACAAAATAATAGTGCTTTGGGAGATCAAAACTAACATCAGCTGTCCAGCGTGCTCCTGAGCTTTAGGGACACAAACACCACGTGATGAGAATTTAAAAGCCATTTTGGTCATAGTTTCACGTACTTGAAATTCTTGTTTTCTTGATACAACATAAACTATCCATTGACAATGTAATTCTGCTGCCATACTTTCCCTTCCAGACATTAGCATTTGCTTTGTATTTTTTAATTGATGATGCTAAGAAAGTTCCAGCATTACATCTGCCTTATTTGGGCTGGGTTTGCAATGCACAGAGATGTAGCAGTTTCATTCTAAGGAGACCATATCATAATACGAGATGTAATCACTGAGCACACAGCAGTTCCTTGGTCACACAGAACAGCGTTACAGATGCCACCCCATTGCGAGTATGATTTAACACATATATTTTACTGCTTGTAGAGCCTCCAGAGTCTAAAGAAGGAGCAAAATAAAGGAGGAAAAAAAAGTCTTTCCACCCTAACTGCCAAATTCTGAACTTCTGTTTCTGTTCCTTGGAGACAAGCAGCAGTATTTCTGGTTTTGCCAAAGCAGCTCAGAAATGTGTGAAATATAAGACATGACTGGACAACATCCATGCAGCTCCATGCTGTATTTTAGTCTGCTGCTTTTTGCATAGAGAACAGAAGGGCTCTTGCTGAGCTTAAGGGCAGGTGATCAATGCCAGGTGAAGTGCAAACCTCTCTGATCCCGTGATACAAGCTGAACAAATAATTAGCAAAACTGCAGCCCAAGCACTGAGCGGTGAGTGCCTCATGAAGCTTTCTCCTCCTCTTCCAGATAGATTAATTTTTCAAGATAACTTGCTTTTCCAGCGGGGAAAGAGTGGGGACAGACTTCCAAAAATAGGCTAGCCTGTCACAACTGCTAACTGTCACGCGGTGCCAAGATTGGAGCTGATCTCTTGGGGAGGCGGCTGAGAACAGAGGGGAGTAAGGAAGTAAAGAGAAAGAGTAATTCCTCTTTCCACAGCCCAGCCAGAAACCAAATGAACAGGCAACCTGCAATCAATCACAAATAATACATAAGCCAAAAATCAGTCATTCCAAGTAAAAATACATAAACATATCAGCTTACCAGCAATTATTAGCACAACTGTTATATGCTACAGCATCAAAAACGATGCCCGAATGTACTCTCTATCCAAGGTCTCACCGGGACAAATACAAGACTATTGCCTATTTAAACAAATTGACCCAGCAAATTAAACCAAAATGCTCTCTTTAAATTCAATTTTCAAATGCTGTCCTCAAAAGGCTCCTGCCCGTGTGGCCTCTGAAGTAAACAGATACACTGAAGTCACAAGATGACTAGAAAAAATTATATTTAGCCTTTTGTGAGGCGACGTACCATTCAGATTACATAAATTGAAAGCTTATTTAGAAAAAAAAAAAAAAAACAACAAAAAACATTTAAATCCAAGCAAAATTTGCTCAGCAGTAAATATTTAAAGTTACAAGAGAAGGTAGGGAAAAAAACCTACAACTGCATCATTATTAAATGGACAAGAGTATAATCTCATTCAACAGTGATCTTAGCTCTGTGCATCTAACGCATTCATTTTATTAAGAGGTCTGAAGCAGAATATTTGAAAACAGAAATCTTATTAAGAAAGTCTTCATCATCCTTGCTGGCGTTTTTCCTTCCCGCCGCACAAAAGAAATGTATTTTGTCTGTATAATCTTTGCCAATAGTTGACTAATTTTTTTTTCATTGCCTGCCATAGTCACATGTTGTTGTGGAACATTAAATATTCCCTTCGTTAAGCTGCAACACGAGGTGCTTTCTGATGCATCTGTGCAAGATGCTAATAACGCAATCTCAGCATCAGGAACAAAAAATGACAACATAAAATTGGATATCATCACTAATTCATGAATTTAATTTCCCTTTTTAGGTCTAAAATGCAGGCCACTTGTCCACAGAGCAATAATAGGTTTTTGCTGTGTAGAGTCATGAAACATTGATTTAATAAGACTGAGATACTGACCGACAAAGATTTTTTTTTTTTTTTTTTTTGAGTGTTGACCATACCTAGAGGCCCCACTAATGACACAGCCGTGATTCCAGGTGCTGGGTACAAACAGTGCCAGCGTGGTCTCTGCCTAACGGCCATCTCCTTCCCTTTCTTCAGTGTGCCTGCTTCTTTATTTATACCTCTGCATAGCACTATCACGAAATACAACAAACGCGGTTGCTAAATTTTATTATTGTAATATTTCTTGAAGCCAATATAAAGCGTTGCTTTGTTCAACACCTGAATGTGCAGCATAACACTATTTATTATCAATTCCCTTGGGTAAACACTCCGTCCCTGCTCCAGTGTTGCACACCAAGAGGAGGCAGCTCCCATGCTGAGTCCAGGAAGGGCCGGGAGAGCAACAGCTTCAATTCCTCCTCAGCTGAGTCAAAGCAAGTTCTTCTACTAAAAGGTTACAGTAACCCATTAAAATGAGGCTGATTTTATAGGGAACAGTGATGAGTAAGGGCTGTGCCAATGGACACGAGCACTACAGTCATCATAGATAACCAGGGGCTCTAACCCGGTGTGTTGCAGCTTTTTCCTCCCCTCCAAACTTAAATTATTGAAATAAATGCCTACTTAAAGAAATAATAATCAGTGACATTTTTTTGTTAATGTCAGATATAAAATAAAATTAATTCCAGTAAGCAACTCCTGAGCTGAGAGTCTGAAAACTGGTGCATGAGAAATGCAACACACCTTTGAAACAAGCCCTTGCCTGCAGCCCTTTCTCTCACATGGTAAGTGTTCATGGGAGCTTTTGTAGGGCTCATCTATATCATAACAGATACAGAGATTGCTGTCGGGGAGAGTTCACTAATAACACACATGGCAACTTGCTGTAAGCCAAAAGACCACAGCAAAAAAATCACACAGGCCACAAACCAGCTGAGATACGAACAAAATAAAAGTTTCCTCTGGGTATAGCAGAAGAACTTCATCTGTGAAGAGAAGATGACTAGAGTCCTAAGGCAATTATTTTGTTCTTTAAAAGTGGCTTTGAAAGTCACACATTTTGCCTCAAAAACCAAGCAAAAGCAGTGTTTAGATGGTTGCATGTAGGTATGTTGTAACAATTTTCAGATACTCTTTTCTAATACAGGTAGCTTGGGGAGAACCAACAGGTTTTCTGTGTATCACTAGCTCTGTGAATGTCCCCTAATGAAAAACTAGACCTAACTTTAAATAATCATCTGTTTTCATTTTAAGGATACCCGTGAATTATTGGTGGAGTAACAAAAAAGCCAAACGTCTCTAACAGAGAAGTTGTCAAAGACCGTATCTTTAAAGCAACTGATTCTGCACAAAATGGGGCATTTGGAAACAATTACTGCAATTTCTTCCCTGATTTTACTCTACCTAAAGGTACTTCTTTCAGGCAGATGGCAAAGAAAAAATACTGAATGTACAACATGGCCACTTTCTAACTTATCTCCTGAAACACCTTGGCTGCTTAGAAAATTGGCACATCCCATGACCTGAGCTCAGGGACTGATCCTCATTGAGAATGTCCAGCTTACATAGCCATCCTAGTGAAAAAGCCAGAACCAACAAACAAACTGCTTTGTGCTGGTGGGGAATAACCTCTCAATTCCATATTCCTGAGTGGAAGGGCAGGACAGGAAACATGACTCTGGGATACTGAACCTGTGGACACCCAGAAAATCCTCTTCTAATTATTTTCTCAGGTCAAATCTGTTGAGGAGTTTGGAGTTGCCAAATTGCTTGGATATCAACGTGCATTTACCAAAGCAAAATACTAATTCATTGCCCTCACTGGAACATACTGCTGGTTAATACTATTTGCCAATTATCTGCTCCCACCTTTCCATTACTGAGCTAGCAATGCATGTATCACAAAGGGCTTTGAATGTGTGACAAAGAGTTTTGGCTACTGAAGAACAGCGCTGCACAATTTGCAGAACCAGAAGGTTATTTCAAGACAAAATTGCCATGAAACACCGTCATTTAAATAATGAATGGCTACGCTTGCTCGCTTGATTTCTTTCTCCTAAAATAATTTTTCTTCCTTTCTGTCAGTTGGCAACAAATACATCTTAACATTCGCATTTCAAGCAAGAAGAGAAATCCAGACAGTTGCTCCAAAAGGACTGGAAAATGTGCTGTAAACTCTGATATGTACAAACCTACCAAAGCCATCCAAACTTACCCAGCCAGTGAACGCGTTAGCAGTTTGTCACACGTCCAGGAGGACCCCCAACTTTGCTTAGAGGATTTGGAAATCGCTTTTCTCTCCCATTTGAAAATGCCATTCAGCCGTGCCCCAGGCTGCAACATCCGTTCAAACACTCAGATGAAAAAGCAGCACCTTGTTCTGCTCACTCCCCATGATGCACAGCAAGGCACAGAATCACAGAATGGTAGGGTTTGGAAGGGACCTCTGAAGATCATCTGGTCCAACCCCCCTGCCAAGGCAGGATCACCCAGGGCAGGTTGCACGGGAACACGTCCATCGGGTTTGGAAGGTCTCCAGAGAAGGAGACTCCACAACCTCTCTGGGCAGCCTGTTCCAGTGCTCTGTCACCCTCACAGTAAAGAAGTTTCTCCTCATGTTGAGGTGGAACTTCCTGTGCTGCAGTTTGTGCCCATTGTCCCTGATCCTATCATTGGGCACCACTGAAAAGAGACTGGCTCCATCCTCCTGACAGCCACCCTGCAGATATTGATAGACATTGATAAGGTCCACTCTCAACCTTCTCTTCTCCAGACTAAAGAGCCCCAGGTCTCTCAGCCTTTCCTCATACGAGAGATGTTCCAGTCCCTTGATCATCCTCGTAGCCCTCCGCTGGACTCTCTCCAAAAGTTCCCTGTCTCTCTTGAACTGGGAAGCCCAGAACTGGACACAATACTCCAGATGAGGCCCCACCAGCGCAGAGTAGAGGGGGAGGATAACCTCTCTCGACCTGCTGGTCACACTCTTAGTGCACCCCAGGACACCATTGGCCCTCTTGGCCACCAGGGCACATTGCTGTCCCATGGAGAGCTTCTTGTCTACCAGGACTCCAAGGTCCTTCTCCATGGAGCTGCTTTCCAGTAGGTCAACACCCAACCTGTACTGGTGCATGGGGTTGTTCCTCCCCAGGTGCAGAACTTACACTTGTCCTTGTTAAATTTCATGAGGTTCCCCTCCGTCCAATGCTCCAGTCTGTCCAGATCCTGTTGAACGGCAGCACAGCCTCCTGGTGTATCAGCTGCTCCTCCCAGCTTTGTGTCATCAGCAAACTTGCTGAGGGTACGTTCCAACCCTTCATCTAGGTCATTGATGAAGATGTTGAACAAAACCGGACCCAGTACCGATCCCTGGGGAACACCACTAGCTACAGGCCTCCAGCTAGACTCTGCACCGCTGATCGCAACCCTTTGAGCTCTGTTGCTTAGCCAGTTCTCGATCCATCTCACAGTCCATTCATCCAACCCATACTTCCTGAGCTTCACTACGAAGATGTTATAGGAGACAGTGTCAAAAGCCTTACTGAAGTCAAGATAAACCACATCCACTGCTCTCCATCTACCCAGCTAGTCACTCCATCATAGAAGGCTATCAGATTGGTCAAGCACGATCTCCCCTTGGTGAATCCATGCTGACTACTCCTGATAACTTTCTTTTCATCCATATGCCTAGAGATGGCCTCCAGAAGGAGCCATTCCATCACCTTCCCAGGGATGGAGGTGAGGCTGACGGGTCTATAATTTCCCAGGTCAAAGGACACAAAACTTCCTTTGCATAATTTATGACCCAAATGGCCAAAACAGGGCCTAACATTTAAGTTTGGTTGCGGGGGGAGCTGACTGGGTGGTGGGTTTTTGTGGGTTTTTTTATGGCTAGCAGTCACTATGGAAATCACAGGTGATGTTTCCAAACCAAAAATGTCCATTCAGACGTCATCAGATAGGTCCAACTCTCCAGTGTAATTATGAAAGCTAAAACTGGCTCAACTGCTACCAGAGTATATGTTTTTTGAAGGTTTAATAACTGCCTGGGACTTAAGCAAAGCGAAGACATGTGGCAAGAAAACCTGTTTCAGTTGCTTATACCATTGTAGGGAGTGGGTAAATTTTCAACAACAGATGTTAGCCTTGTTAGCAAGAACACAAAACTAGTGCATATGTTTGGGCAGAAGGAAAAAAGAAAATACTAAAGAAAACAGGTTTTGTACAAATATTTGGCTATGAGATGCCTATGAAACCAACTGGTCAAGCATTTTGTCTGATAATTTAACTTGAGTTTGCTGCCTCGTGGACTCAAGACGTCTAATTTGGAAACTATCTCACTTGATTTCTTTGCGTGGGCATGGGCATTTGGGCATTTGTCAGTGATGTCCCAGGCTGAAACGTCGCAACTGCAGCATGCTCTGCCTCCTTCCCAGATGGAATGGAGCACAGAGTGGGCATCCCTAATCATAAAATCTACCCCAAAGGCAGCTTCATCACCCCTTTACTGTGATGCCTTACCAAGCTAACAGTAGATGAAAACATGGTAAACAGACAACGCTGCTCAGGAATACTTTTGGATTTTTATAATCTAAAATAATAGATGATGTTAACCATGGTTGCTCCATTGATTTGCTACCACAACATCAGAGATCACCATATATAATTTACAGTGTATGTTGGCACTTAAGTAATGGTATGCGATAAATAATAAATGTAAGGCATAGGATAAGAAATCAGATTGGGAAAATGGACATGTGAATTATATAACTTCAACTATACACACACATACATGTATACATGTATATACAGAGAGACAATATAGATCTTCACAAACACTTCCGCTGTTGACTCTCAGCTTAGAAGCTACCGTGTTTGGGTGGAATGCTTTTAAAAACTGTGTCATTTTATCTCTTTGCCTCTAAGACAGTATCCTTGTGAAAAGAGATAAAATATTAAAAGGGTTTAATTAATTTTTTTCTCTTTTCCTGAGCATTCAGCAAACCCTCAGTGAATTATTGTTCACTGCATTCAAAGAGGCAAAATAAATCGACCATGGGCTAACTCCTAAGATTCTCCCATCCACAAATAAATCCTAACTGTTGCCCACTTCCAAGCACAAACGAATACTAAAAAGTAAAACCACAGACTTTCAGGTTACACTGAAATGAACAGAGAAGTAACCTTCAGAACTATTTTAACACATGGGGAACGTTAGAAGAATAGAAGCAAGGCACAAGATTGAGAGACACCTGCTGAAAAAAAGCATTCACGGTATCATATCAAATGGATGACTTGAACCATCTTTCAAACACAACACCAGGCGGAAAGTGAATTTAGAGGCAGTTATTTATTTCTTCCTTGTATTCCATTTCATTCCAGAATATGACACTAATTCTAAGGGATTATGAATGCAAAAATGCAACAGTAATCCCTATTTTTTCTGTCTCTAATAACAGTGCAAGAAAAAGGTAAAGAAATTAAAGCACAAATCTGTCTGCAGCTTCATACAATTGCTCTTTGCACGTATTTCTGTAAAGATGCGCTAATTCAGAATGGCTTTTGGGTACATTTTTTTCTCAAAAACTAAAATAAATACCAAGACAAGCTGGCAAGACTCAAACCAGTCCTTCCTGAGCTATATCAAGACACAAAGATAACATCCCCAAACAACGGTTACTAAAGAAAACAGGCAGAAAGCAGTCCTGGCATTAAAACTCAGAGGACCAAAGCCATCATCGCAGATAGCTGCAGTACCCGGGAAAAGACAAAGGTGTGTATAAGAGCTGACACAACTGCGAGTGTACACAGCTCCCGAAACTTCCCCAAACCAAGCAGGACATAAACCAAACTGGTTGGGTAATAGGCACTACACCCTACCTTAGGGTACAAAATCCAGTGTATCTTTGTGTATGTGCATTATTTATACATGCATACACTGTAAATACTAGACAAAAAATCCTACCAATTTCTGTCATGTGCTCTACAACCATTGCTCACTTTCACAGCATCCGTTTCTTTGTGACTTGTTGCCTTTTTCTACTCCCGCGAAATAAACTCATGAACGACGACAGTACAGACCACTAACCGGTTCTTGCCTAGCTAATGAGAGAGAGTGGTAGGAGTTCAGCTTGAAACCAAACTGTCCTTTTTTCAGATGTTCTGCACAGATGCTACTCAGCTGTTTTCAGCATCTCCTGTATCAGTGCATCAGGGCCCATTTTAGCTTGCAAAACCAGCTGCAGACTCCAAAACCAACAACTGGCACTGAGATTTCAGTCATCGTATCCCCATTTTAAAATACCAATCTCCAAAACATTTTACTATTTAAGAGCGTACTAAGGTTGACTACTGGGTAAAGCGAACCTGATACATCTAACCAATCTCAGCAAGGACCTTAGAAAGACCTTTAACCAAGTGACAGAAATTTATTCCTTGGATTATTCTCTCGCATGGACTACATACCTGAGCATAAGGATGGCTTCAAATTCAGCAACAGAAAGATTCATCTCTCATGCACCACATTCCTCTAAGAGTCACGTCATCTTTTTTCTTTCAGATTCATAAAAATGCTGGTCCCACTGGCTTCGGAAGGACAACTTACACACAGGCATTAAACGTGCCCTTCAGTACCTTGCAAGAATACAGCCAGTGATCAGGAACTCGCAGCATTATAGCTCTTCCCGAGGCAATATATTTTTCTTATTTTGTTACCTAGGGACTCAATCAGTGACTGTAGTGATTTTCCTCTCAGGATTTGGACTTATTTTTAAAACATTATTAATGGGACATAATGTAGTACCGGCTCTTGTACTTGACAGAAAATAAAAATTCAACTGAACATGCTCTACTTTAAAAATGCATAAGAGTAACTAGAGCAAAAACAAAGCAATTATGTTCTACAATGTCATCTGAGGTCTGCTCTGAGACAGCATTAGCAAACTAAGATATATTTAGTAAAAATTAAGGTGCCACTATATGTCTGATTTATTCAAAACCTCATAGGAAAGGAATTAGGAACTGAAAAAGAAAGCCTTTTACGTCCATCCCTGCTTTTGTGCTTCCTGAAATGTTAGCAACCATGGCTACCAGACGTCAGTAGGCTCCCATTTTCATCACTAAGAAATACCAAAATGTAATATACTCCCATCAAACTTTTTCTTAGTCATTTTTTTTTAAAAGAAGCTTCACATACTTCCATATCAGCTGTAAGAACAGAAAGGTGCTCCCACACATCCTACCCATTTTGCCTAAGAATTAGCGAAATCACCACTTCTTAACCCACAGGGTATATTAAAATTAGTTGTTACAGTGGTAAAAATTGGGCAGGATCAGTATTAAGCAACCATAAGACACTGTTCTGAAGTAACATCTGGGCCAACTCTATGAAAAGAATGATGAAACCCCTTTTCCTTAATGCCCACTTAGTCTGGAGACAGGAAAATTAATAAACCCGGTGAGATGTAAACAGTGGTTGTACATGCTGGGAGGTGAACTTTGCTCACCTTCAAGCACATCCTGTTCTTCCTCGTTCAGGCCAGAGCAGCGTTTGCAAGGTAACAGGCTGCTGTCTCCTCTCCTCCTTCTCCCAGAGTAAGTGTCTGCAGCAGCTTAATTATCAAGTTACAAATAAACAGATTCAGCTTGGTGCATACATTCAATTACAGATAATGAGCTCTAGACAAAAGCTATTGAACTATAACCGATACTCTACGAGCCGGTACACAACAAGCAATGATTATATGATACGGACAAGAGAAAAGAAAAGAAACTTTTATTCTTCCCTTGAAAAGCATGCAAAGCAAGGAGATTTTCTGGGGAAAATCTGACAAAGAGGTAATTGTCAAAACCTATTATTTTCTCTAGTCTCATCCATTTTTCATAATATTCCAGTGAAAGTTCAAGTGGTACTCAAATTTTTCACTCTTAGTGTTGTTGTTTCAGTGAGATATTTACAAATAAAAGCTTACAGTGTTTGCTAAAAGTTGAACTTCGTGGTACCACAAGGATGCACCATAATACGCTACGCACTTGCAAATAAAAGCTAAGACAAAGTGAAGCCTGAAGGCACATTTTGGTAACGGCAGTGATTCTAAAAGTCTGTAGTGATAAACCAAATAAACTCCAAATATTAGAAAGTCAGGAAATTCAGACTTAAGTTTACCCTGAAGGAAATGGAAACATCAAAAGTACAGACAGGGAGAAATGAAGTTAGTGGAAAACTCTGACGTCTGTCCAGCGCGTCGGGCACAGTCAGGAGCTGCACAGATTAATCTTCTCCGGGTTCAAGACAATTTACAAATAGCCTGTGTAGAGCCTTGAACACATTACGGCTGTGAATGGCTGTCAAAATGTTTTGCTCTCTAAGGTTTATGACATAAGGGAGTGTTTTTTACATTACCCTTTTTCCTTATAAACTGAATTTTCGTTTGCAACGGTATAAGGATTCGAGGGTTCCTCATGCAAACCTTATCAGAAATACAGTTTCTTTATCTCTTCAAAAACGACTGTTGCAGTGCTTCGCTGAAAGGTTTGCTGTAATCCTTCACCCTGGATTTAGCTTTTTCAGATTCTAAATATAAAATAATCTGGAAATGTTAACAATTGCTTCTTCTTGCTATCTGTCCAGTGGTTGCCGGTTCATCATAATTTTTCATTTTGGGCAAGTCAGTTCAGACTGCACTCTCCTGATAGCACAAAATTAAAATCTCAAGCGCTGCCTCCTACTTCCAGCACAGCAAAACTAGGACCACAGACAAGCGGAATGATTACCGATCAGGAGGGCTTTTGCAAGAGGTATTTCACGTTGTTACCTACTGCTAGAGGAAAATTGATTTCTCTAACCACAACCTGTGGATAACTTTCAAAAGACTGCAGCTATGACCTACAATCATCCCAGTCAGTCCCCGGTTAACCGGGGGGGAGCAGGCAGCACTGACCGGTGGACAGGATTCAAAGTCTGCTTCTTCCAAGTCAAGAGGATGCTGACAACTTGCTACAGCTAAAAGTGACAAGTTTGAATCTCTTTCAGGGTTAAGTGCAAACAAGCGCCATCCACCAACATCCGAGGAAAGTTCACCTCATACAAAATAACATTTTCCAGTAACCCTGGAGCACGTTAATCTGACAAGAACCAGCTGCTTTCCCAGAAGTATAAGCCAGCAGTCAGATAGGCACTGAGTCTTTGAAAATACTGCTCCGTAAAAACAACTGCTTCAATAGCCAATCCTCAGTACAGTCCATACACAACTGTGCTGCACCTCCTCTTGGAACCATCGCACTCTGCTCTCAGGGGGTCAAGGCCTGATGACTTTCTTCCCCATCCTTACTGTTACAGCTGATGACTGGAGTTGTATGTGGAAGTGGTCACGGCACCAACTCTGTTACAATTCAAGGAGTGTCTAGACAACACTCTTAGTCATATGGTTTAGTTTTAGGTCATTCTGCGAGGAGCAGGGAGTTGGACTTGATGCTCCTTAAGGGTCCCTTCCAACTTGAGATATTTTATGATTCCATGATTCTATATAACCCTTCATATGTTATGGCAGACTCTAAAACTGGTAACCGACTGTCATTATTCAGGTGTCATTACTGTAGGGATGAACAAGTTTTTCTTGGAAGATGCGGTCTGGATGGTTACGTATAGTGAGAAAAACTGAGCTAGAGAGCAAAATCAGATCAACAGAAAGTAGAGTGTTGCGTGAAAAAAAAAAGTTTAATTTGCTTCATGTTAGTGTACTAGCTGCATGGCAGTAACCAACGTAATGAGGTGGGAGCCAAGGAACCTTTTGCAATGAAGAGCTTTGGATTTATTTTCTCAGGTTTTTTGTAGCACAGGACCTGACTTGTTTCTTCAAATGATCTGGTTCTCTCTCAGCTGTATCAGTTCCTTGCTAGTGCTTCAATTTTGCCAGTAGAGACATTTGATGTTTATTACTTCATGCCTGGTACGTACTGTATGGCCTTCCAAGAGCTGAAATGCTCAAATTCAAATGACACAGCTGGCGTCATAAAGGCTGTCATTAAAGTCAGCAATCGGTGGTTAGCAGTTGGAGAACAGAGATTCCAAAAACTCTTTAAAAGGGTCAGAGATTGGTATTTGGAAGGATGGAGATCAAGGCATAGCAACTTCTGAGGAGACTTTTAACACCCCGATAGACAAGTGACTTGATCGACTGTTGGCAACAGCCTTTCTCTGAATGGGAGATGGGACTAGATGACCACCATGGGTCTACCAAAATGTCTACAGCTCTATGGAAACTTAAATTATATAAGCATACAAACACTTTCACAAATATCCAAAACCAATATAAAACCCAAAAAACACTTCTTCCAGCCTGTCGTGGTTTAGCCCCAGCCAGCAACTAAGCCCCACACAGCCGCTCGCTCACTCCCCCACAGTGGGACGGGGGAGAGGATTGGAATAATAAAAGTGAGGAAACTCATGGGTTGAGATAAAGACAGTTTAATAGGTAAAGCAAAAGCCGCACACGCAAGCAAAGCAAAACAGGGAATCCATTCCCCACTCCCCACGGGCAGGCAGGTGTTCAGCCATCTCCAGGGAAGCAGGGCTCCTTCCCACGTAATGGTTTCTTGGGAAGATAAACACCATCATTCTGAATGTCCCTCCACCCCTTCCTTCTTCTTCATCTCAACTTTATATATCGAGCATGAGGTCATATGGTATGGAATATCCCTTTGGCCAGCCTGGATCAGCTGTCCTGCCTGTGTCCCCTCCTAGCTTCCCGTGAACACCCAGCCTTCTTGCTGGCAGGCCAGCACGAGAAGCTGGACTGTCCTTGACTACTTAGCAACAACTCAGAACATCAGTATGTTATCAACATTTTCTCATCCCAGATCCAAAACACAGCCTCACACTGGCTTCTGTGAAGAAAATTAACTCTACCCTGGCTGAAACCAGGACACAGCCTTACACAAAAGGCTGCTCTAAACAGACAAACATGTAATATGGAAGGTCAGGAGGACAACAAAATTGGTAAAACTCAGAGGACAATCAGGAAGGTGCTCTGGTTCTATAGTTACTGTTCCCAAAAATACTCTTTTTTTCTTATGTTCATGTCTATATATTATCTGAAGGCTTGACTTCAAGTCATCCTTTTGGTCAGCCACATTTAAACCTTGTTACCGATTGAGCTAATTGTGATGTCTCCATCTCTCTACAGTATATTTCTAAGAATTATTTTCTACTTATGACCCTCCTGTTAGTATACTCCCAAAGGAAAAGGGAAAAAAAAACGAAAAACTTGCTACTCTAAATAATATGCAAGCACACAAGACAAAAATCAATATCTAGTAGTGTCATGGTTCCATGATGTATTATTTTAAATAAACTATTATTATGACATAATTCTAAGAACATTTGTGCCTTTAACAATCTCTGTTCCCAACAAGGTTGCACAGCTTTTTCCTTCCTCAATTTTTTCATGTAATCTAAATAAGACAGAAAAGCAATATAACTACTCATTGAAATTACAGGGTAAATTTCATCAATTCCTCCAAAAGCAAGACACAGATGAGCACATGAAAGCTCTGAAGTATTAATGCATTTCCTGGGGCAGGCAGCAATGGGCAGAGACTGCAAAGATGCTTGTTAAAATTATTTTTCTTGAGTTAAAACTTAGTAGTCACCAATGAACCAAGTCACAAGAATGCTGAAGTCCCACTAATTATCTCCACTTCATTCTATTTATAAACTGCTTTTATTTGTGCATTGCTTTTGATGTGTGGAAATCGAAGAAGCCAGAGACGGTAGGAACTATGGCAAACCAAGGTGCCATTTATTCTGCTATGAATAATACGCGATGATGAACCAAGACAATGAGCGCCGAAGCACTATATCTCTGTCGAGAACTGTATTTCCACCTCCGGATCACTGTCATTTACAGGATGCAATCTTAGAAAGAATTTGGGTTCATTATTGTAAAGAGTGGGAGAAAAGTCACATGCAGAGTATTTTAGACTTAATTCCTAGCAATGAGATTACTATTTAAGTAAAAACAACCTACCAGAATAAATCTTCAGCTACCGGAACAAGATGATGTCTGATGCAAACACTCCAAGGATGAAGCAAATTTGTAAATGAGCTTTAAAACCTCTGAAGCTCCATGGAACCAAAAGTAAAACAGAAACACAAAAGCTGAGGGATGAGGCACACAAACTGAAGTTACCTTACTTGTGTAAATAAATAAGGTTTGGTATAGGATTAGCCTGGAGTCACAGTCAGGTCTACAAGGAGTTAGGCAAGGGAAAGAACCCTTTTACTCCCAATTTAAGCAGAATACTCCTGATGAGGAACTTACGTGAACTTAAATGTGATCCAAACAGAGTTATGATATATGTTAGAGGCCATGTAAGAGAAAGAAAGGTCACAGTTAGCTGAAAAGCTGAAAAATGCGACTGGGGATGACAGCAAGGCAGAGGATATATCTTGATTTGAGAGGTGAGAGCTGCACAGACCTTTGAAAGTGAAGCCAAAGCTCTTGATATCTGATTGGGTGATGAACTAGGATCCAGGTATGAAGTGTCTGATATGATCAAATACATGAGGGAGCAAGTTCACTTTAGAGATTTCAGTTCCTATGATATCAGAAGGGGACAAAGTGTGTCAAGGCGGCCAGTAAACAGCATTTATGAGCAGCTGAGGGACCCTACCATGAATCTCTCCAACACATGAATTCTCTAACGTGTTTGGCATCCTGCATCCTGTACTGTCCACAACGCCTGGGCAATACACTGAAGTCAGCTTTTTGTAATGAGCCAACATTGAATAAATATATCTGAGAAATGCTTCTATATCTGAGGAAACATATCTGAGAATGGTCAAGATCTTTTGGTACCTCATTGTAGTGGAAATGCAGCCCTTCTGAATGAGGAATGAAAGTTCTTTACTAGCCCTTGGCTGAAATAATATACAACAGTAACTACACAAACACAAAGGCCAAAAGCAAAATGCATGTGCGGAGCACGTTAATGTGACTCCCCTTGAACTGGATTTGAGGGATGCTGTCACTGCTGCATGGAAGAAGTGTGTCCTGTACTGCTCATGCTTGTGACGAGAGTAATTCAGACTGTCCAGCTACTGCACGCGCAGCTTCTGTGATCAATATACAATAACATCAATTTCTTAAATAAGGAAACTTAAATACATTTTCTCTCTCTTCTGTAAGAGTTACATGAATCAAAAAGAGATACAGCAAGTAAAATAAAACTGCATCCTCAGCATATTAAAATAATTTATTTCACCTGGTTATTTATTTTAAGTATGTGCATTCACTTTTAAAAGAAGTCCAAATAAATGAAAAAACAATACGCAGTGTAGCTGTAGTCCTGTTGTTTGATGAAGTACTGAAAGGAAATTAGAGCTGGATCCACAAAGAGAAACAGATGTTACAGTATTCCCTCTCATCACCTAATTTCAGTTTAGCTGAAGCCACACACCCGAACTGGGAAGTGCAAAGGACACCTGGCCAGATGAGATGCTGTTGCATGGACTCCACAGACCCAGGCAAGCTTCGGAGCAGCCATCAAGCTCAGCTGGGAGGAAACATGGAGGTGACAGTTGCATCTTTAAATCTTGCCCCTCACTGAGAGCAAAATCCTTTTAAACAGCAGGGAAGCAGTTTTATTTCCCTGAACGCCACAATCCTGATTTGTTTCTGAGTGAAATGCAAGTGTCAGCCTTCCTAAAGAAATAGTCACAGCGTGAAGAACTGGTTCCACCTTCGTCAAATTGCTTGGATACTCCCAAAATTTGAGAGTCTGCGTCTCCCACCATCCCCAGCATGAAAACTCTGTATCGGAAACCCCACAGTTCTCCATATTTTTGGCTCAAAAAAGTCTCAATTATTCAAGAGAAAAGGGGAAGATGGTAAAAATGGCTGTGATGCACTGTGAGGACACCATGGGAGTGAACAGGACAGAAACACATGAATTACAGCCTGTGCTCCAAAGACATTTCAAACTCTTTCCTCCCATGAGTTCCTTGGAATTGTATTTCATTTACCCATGAAAACGATTGGGTATGGGCTAAGAGGGAACACAGCCACAGGCCACATTGCTGGCTCAGAAGGTGAATGTTGGTATTAGCTTCCAGATGAGTTCCGTGGTGCCAGGTAAGTTGAAGAATCTCTACGTGTGGGTCACAATGACAATTCTACTTGGAAACGCATATGACCAGTCTTCCAAAAATCATGCAACTGGTTTGGTTAACCACTTCCTATAACAAATCACTCCAAATCATTGAAAAACTTTGTCCAAACTTCTCTGCATCTCTTCTGTTAATAATGAGGAATTCTCTGCATATTTCACAAGTAGTTCGGCCATAAAAATATCCACTTAAATAATCAGCATTGAGATCTCTCCACTGGTACACATGTATTATTCATTATTACGTAATCTCAACAGCTTGCTTGACATGGCAGGGGCTTCTCTAACTTCCCACAAAAAGGCTGACAGAGAACTTTTTCCCCATTTTGAAGCACACACAAATTAAGTTTAGTCCATATGCTAAAGCTTTCCTGTGTCCTTTTCCCCCAGCCCCTAAGCACAACAAATTACAGGAAAATACATCAGATGAAAGTTTGACTGAATGGTTTCTCAGTTCATCACTGGACCATAGTTTCAATCTGTTGTCAGAAATGGAGAAACCTGACTGTGTTTGCACACTTTCCTTCCCATGTGAATAAAAGGCAAAGCAATTAAAATAAAATTTTGACCTGTTCTCTGCACAGGAATTTAAAATCCATCAAATACAACAGCAAAACTCCTCATTTTGCTACAAGAGGCAGAAATTTAAAATGGACAAAATCCTTATACAGGTATTTAGAACATGAATGTCATGACAGAGGAAGGGGAAGGAGAGAGAAACAGAGAGGAAAGAAACTTCAGTGTTATTTGGGGCAATCAGCTGGGCACAGGCATTTTTTTCAAGGACATGTCTTTGGGTGAAAATAAATCAGTATTAGCCACACTAGATATCTAGTAGTCACTAGATGCCTTTTCTTTGCTGAACTTTGGAGCTCAGATGTAGCTTCAACCACAGTAATGAAAACTGCCAACCCCAGAACAGCTAATTTTTACCTCCTGTCTGTTCCTGCAATTGTTTCCTTCTTAAGGTACCAGCTTAATCCATCGTATTAGCTACACTAACCAACCAACCAGCCAACCAGAACATCTTACCTGAAGCACTGTAGTGACTGATTTCTGTTATTGTAAGTTAAACCAGGCTGGGAAAGCAAGACTCCTTTTAGAAATGGAAGACAGGCTTTTTTTTTTTTTTCTCTTTTCCTTATTTTCATCATGTTTTTGTCCTCCCCAGCTAGGAGCATGTGAGTGCTTGTCTTCAGCTCACAACTGAATTGTAACATCTGCAAATCAAGTACGCCATGTTATTTTCCCAGGGTTAATATGCTTTCTCCTTACCCCCAGCTGTCGCATGAAATACCTTCAGCAAGCTGCAGAAGAACAGCTGTTGATACAAAAAAATAAAGGTGAAAGAAAAGGAGAAGAAGAGCACGCAATGTTTAAAGTTGGCTTTAAAGAAGAATGGTGGATAGATGGGTCCCCTTCCTGTAAAAAAGTTTGCATAATCTCTGCCAGCTCTATGGACCATCCCTACTGTGTTTGTGAGCATCTAGAACTGGAGAAAGTTGGTGATCGAGTCACGCCAACGCACAAGAACACCAGGCAGAAACAGGAAACTTGTCACTCCTCTAGCAGCATCCTGGAGCCTGCTACAGGCTGTTACCACCACTAAGGGATGAAGGACTCAGGGTTGCCCAAGAAAATATCTTTTCTTCCCCATCCCTTCTCATCACTCTGAAGCAGCTCAAGTAAAGGCCAAAACAGTATTTGCAAATATCTTTGCGCATGCTGACAATCTGTCATATTCCAGAGCAGCTGAGCTGTACGCAAGTGTGCGACGAGTGACCCTGCACCTCCAGATTGCACTTACTGTTCTGTTACACCAGTCTGTAAGCAAATCACTCACAAGCATATACTAAAATGATATCAGAAAACCACTTGAATTCTATTCAACAGCAGCTGGAACAGCTGAACAGGAGGCATGGTACCAGTTGCGTGCAGCCCACGAAAGGAAGCATAAAGCATCTTCTCAAAAGCGTAAGTCTAGATTCTACAGGCAGACAGCTTTATGTTTGGGGCTTTTTTTAATGAATTATTTTTGTATTCAAAACAGCTATTTGTGATTAGCCATCAATAATGCAGGATGCCTTTGAAATACATTATTCTTTTCATTCCACTATAAAAAGTGACAAGAAAAATTCTTTACATTTTTATGCTAAGCTGAGTTATGGAAAAATTCTACTAACCTAAAGCATATTGCACTGGGTGTAACTAAATCACCGATTCCTGCAAAGAAGCCCTTCAATAACAGCTCAAAGTCATATGGCCAATCAGGCAAGAAAAATAAAATTTATCTCTCTAAAAATCAGAGCCTGGATTTAAGATCCTTCAATTAACAGCTGACCAAGTTCTTGAACAGGTATTAAGAATCTATTCTGATTTGCTGTTAAAACTACTTCTAGTTTATAAAGATACCTTATTGATTATATTAATGTCCTTACAGTATTAGACATAAGGGATGGAACATCTTTTTATCACATATGACAGCACAGGTCAGACCCCAAAGAAATAATGTTGTGAAGATCACATCAGTAGCAAAAATAACTGGGCCTATAACACACCTTTAGAACTGCCAAAAATGTACAATTTTTATGAAGAAACAATCTTTTTAAATATGACTTTTGATGTTGTACAGCACTGCCCCATATGTCCAACCAAATGCCATTTTTAAACACTCAGGATATATTTAGCTCAACGTACATCATCCTGCTGTCGTCATTTCATTGAACAAAGCAAAACACACGATCATGCTAAATGATGCATCCTCAGCTTGTGTCAAGAGCACAGCAGTGAAAGGACCACAATACCAATGAGGTTTAAAACCTAGTCAGATAAACTAAAGAAATAAGCAGAAGATGGCATGATAGATATCAATGGATTTGAATTATGAAGTCAAGAATAAAGAATGGAAACATAAAATGTGCTGACATACGAACTATATCTGTTCCTGACTAATCTCTGCTCCCCTGCCATTCACATAAGGCACCATCTGATCTTTCAAGTTTCTGCATGCATGATGAGCTCTTGGCTGCAGCCGGTGCTGGTGGAGCCAAATCTTTGCAACTCCACCTGGGAAGGACAGAATGCAAGTTATCACTTCCGACTGGCACAATTTCCTATGCCCAGAGTGACCCTGCATGACAACTATATGCCTCATTACACCAGCCAAGAAATTAATGTACGTCTCCAGCCCAGTACAGCTCATCGCCATCTCAGTAGAAGCTTGAATTCAGTTACCAAAATTCAAAACAACCGATGAGGTTTTTGGAGTTTGGTTTTTTTAAGGGCAACGTCTAGCAAAGAATAAAATGTAACTGTTTTGGCCAACAACTCCAGATACCTTTTGTAATTCTGTACTTGATGTCAATCACAACAAACCATTTGTTCATCTCACCTTCCTGCTAATAAACGATCTCTCTGGTGCTGTGCTCTTTGAAGCATGGCCAATCATCCTGTACCGGTTTGTAAAGGATGAAGCCCCCTTTCCCCAATGAACTTGAGCGCACGGTTATTTTCCTAGCACAAAGGAGCATCAGGCAGCAAAGCCAACTAATTCAGCCTGCAGTGAAGGATAGCACCAAGTAAGACAGTTCTTGGCATGTACCTACATATCATTGAAACTACACCGTTGTGGGTTTTTACCCAATTTTTAAAGTAGGCTGTAAAATATGGGTTTTACTCAATTTTTAAGTAGGGTATAGAAGGTACTTAAAGACATACTTCAGAGAGATACTTCACCATCTGATACTACTGATCAAGCTTAAGGGAATAATTTTGTCCAGCACTTATCCACAATAATAACTGGTCTTTATGTTGAACAATATAAGCAAAAATATTACCTAGTAAAACAACAACAGCACAGTGAATTGGTTTTAAAATGAGAGCTGGAGTAGAAAGTATAGTATAGCCACAGGCTTGCTCACTCTGCTTGTGGGTGGCGTGAAATAGCCCCTGGTGCCCTTCAGGTATCCACACCAGACGGCTGCTATTTGCCACGCCGGTTGGTTCAGAGCTTGCTTTGAGACACAAAATAACTTGCCAAAGCAATGCCAAAAAACACCAGAGCAAACAGCAGAACTGCCGAAGCCTGGTTCCCCAGGGACACCTATGCTCTGGAGCTTCTGCGCTCCTCTCCAGCAAAAGGTCACCTTCACAAAGCAAAAGCGATTAAGCGCTGGGGTAAATTTGGACCTATAAATTAGCTGCTGCCAAACACGACACAAACCAGGCAAATTCTCCAGCCTCTTCCCAAGTTGTCTAACATTTGGGGTCTCTTTCTTCAGTTTTTTTTTTAAAACTGGTAGATCTTTAAGTTACATTTGAGCACTCCTCCATTCTTTTAGATTTGGTTTAGGTTTGTCCAATAGGTTAAAAACATAGTAGGAGGTGACAGAGATGAGCGCAAGCACAGAAGCGCAAAGCCTCGTTATACAGGAAATCAGTCTAAAAATAGAAATAAATGCAGTGAATAGCAACTGAATTCATAGTAGAGATGTGCAAAAATTGGATTTTGCTTTCAGCTGAGATAACTGCTTAAAGACTTGACATTAAATGAGATCCCCTCTCCCATAAATCATCTTAGTAAGAAAATATATGTTCCTTCCAAAATATATTTGGAGATGAAATGGTTAATTTTGTTTTATTCCTTGGATGTCCAAATTCAGACATTTCTACTAAATAAGCAAGGTATTTCCTGTATTGATTTGGGGGATTATGGTTACCATTAGTGTGATGCACAGTTCATCCAGTTCTTCAAATATAACATTATCAAGGTTAGATTAAAAAAAATCCATACTTAGACTTTTTTGAATTTTTACTGTATTAACTAAGGAAAAAATGGTTCTCTCATTTCTCTCCATGACAGGCATTTTACTTCCCTTGTGCATTTTCAGAATGTGTGTGCTGTGGCCTTTGTTTTCTTCTAAAGCTAATTAAAGCTTTAGTTCCATTTAAGAAAAAAAAAAAAAAAAAAGAAAAAGGAAAAAAAAAAGGTGGCTACTTTCGTAGAATTAACTATTTGAAATCTGCCACATCCAAATCAAGTATTTTCCAACACAGCAAGGGGCACATCGTGCATGCAAGCTTATTTTTGGAGACCATCTCTGTCCGAAGGACAAGCCAAGCCACTCGCCAAGCTCTCTGGGCATATCTGTTCTCATCACCAAGAAGGTGCTGCTCTGTGTCAGCTTTTCCTGTATGAATTCACTAATTATGCCTCTTCTTCCCAAAAGCTTTGCTTACATTTTGCTATTATTACTAGACCAGGTAGCCAAGGTTACTCTACGCAGACTGTGCTGTGTCAATCTGGAAGATCACTCCAGCTTTTAGTTAGGGGGGTTTTAAGCGTATCACGGTGCTTCAGATACTTCAAGGAACTTAGTCATTTCATGGGACAACAATATTTCTGCAGTAAAATAGCCCCCTGTTGCCTTTCCAAGGTGGTAGTTTGTCTTTGTGAATGGTAGGCCTGCATTTGATTTTTACGAAGATTTGGCAATGTGCCCAACTCTACCATAGTTTGCTCAAAGTTCATTAATTTGGAAACTTTTGACATGCATTGGAAATCATTGCTAACGGCCAGGTTACCCACTTCTATTCTGCTGTGCTCCCTGCTGCTGTACTTGAACAAAACCTCAATTTCTTCTTAGCGGCACTTGTTTTGCAGTGTTTGCTGGGCGGCAGTGCTACTGCGGTCTCCGGAGCTCCCATGCCTGCTTATTTTCTGCCTATTTGAAACATCTTGATACACCCAAGGGGACTTTGAACTCTGCTCTTCTTGTAAGCAAGAGAAGAAAAACCCAATCTACCAAAACATATTCATACAAATACAGAGAAAAGTCCAGGCGCTCACCCATGGAGGGAGAAGACTGCACATTGCTCCAAGCACCTGCGTACCAACACACCTGAGGTTCAGATGAAGGTCTCCCATCTCAGTTCACCACCTCTCAACATCTTGGCAAACATAGCAAGGGAAGGAGAAGAAATGAAGAATTCAGGGGTGAAACGTCTGAATTTCAATTGGAAGAAGATCCATAGAGCAATCAGGGGATGGCATCAGGGTGAAGAGTAAAAATTCTCTAATAGAAGGCAAGTGGGAATGAGAGAATAGTCTAGCTAGAGGAAATACTGTGTACCAGGTATACCACCAGAAAAACAACCAGTAATAGCAGCACTTCTCATATATACTAATTATTTCTGCTACTAAACAGCACAAATCACATAAGACTGAAAACTGAACTAAACAATCTAG
This sequence comes from Phaethon aethereus, assembly GCF_964289735.1. Taxonomy (NCBI): domain Eukaryota; kingdom Metazoa; phylum Chordata; class Aves; order Phaethontiformes; family Phaethontidae; genus Phaethon; species Phaethon aethereus. Next base: position 5,362,237 of record NC_138582.1, on the reverse strand, counting down.
GCACAGGAATTGGCTCCTGCTCTTGACTGCCAGTTCCTTCAGATAACAAGGACTGAAGATTTTAGGACATGAGAATAATTTCCAGGGAGTCAGACTGATTCCCAGGGCTTCAGATGCAGATTATATTCATAGCAGGAAGGGTTGAAGGGCAGAGCTTGCTTGACAAAGGAATACAATTTTTTTCCTGTAGCACAAATGCTTAGATTTGCTACTGAGAATGCCTAGATTTGCTACCCAGAAAAACATTTTTTTATAAAGTGTGACTTGACTTACTCTGAATCCAAATATGTTTTTGGTTGTTACGCTATAAAACAGAATATTAAGAATATAACAGTGCTGTGAGTTAGGAGTGCAAGTACCGCATGTACTATTTACCTTGTGTATATGCACTGCCTACGTGTGTCACAGAGCATCAAGATGACATATAGTCTTCCACCTCATTCTGAGAAGTATCAAATATTTAAACCATGGTCAACTCTTCTGTCTCAACCCTCAAAGTGAGATTTCCCACGAGATGGACTTTCTCCTCTTCTTATCAGTTCTCTCATGATCCCTTCACTGAAGAAGCCTCCAAGTCATTCATGATACTCTTTCTAAAGCACCGACTTCTGTTTCAGGAAACACCAGGATGCGTGTAGCATGTTACAAACAGATGACACCACTGCTTTGAGAGTAATGTGCTGAGGTGAAACATTACACCAGTGTTTAGATAATAAATACTCCCTTTATCTAATCACAGTAATTCAGAGCTACACATGCCACAGTAGCATGAAATGTATCAGACCATTAATCCCTATTCTTAACTATGACAACACATTTAGTTTTTTCGTTTTCTGTATTGCATAACCACCTTGATTCCATTAAAAGCTATCATAGAGGCAGATTTTCTGAGGTTAGCTTCTCCACAGTGCAAATAAATCACTCAGATGAGCAGCCAGGCTTGGCAAGAAGATAATGCTGCACCTACACATACCGTTCTTCCTGCCTCATTCTATGTATACTTACTAATTCTATCTAAAATCAGACTATGCTAACTTCCAGGTCTCGTTCCATGCCTCTCTTGCAGACCCAAAGGTACAACAAGCACTTCAGAAGTGTTTTTCTTTCTTTTTTTTTTTTACTTTTTTCCAATACAAAATACTCAGTATGTCTTCTTGGCCCCGTAGGTGTGAGTGTCAACAGGTAAGTACTCTTCTTTACCATCTTCTCAGGCTATTGACAAAGCAATTAAAGCCAGAATTCTTCCATTTTATAAGGACTTGTACTAGAACAGGTTCTCAAGCTCTTTAAACACTACAAGCTGACTGCACAAACTATAAAACAAGTTCTGTTTTTCCCTTCATACCTACAAAGTTCTGCCTCTATAAGGAGAGTCAGGGCATAAGCCATGGTGACAAGCTGAACTTCAAGGCTTGGATGGAATGTGTAGAGGACAATTAGATGTCTATGCAGAAAAAACACCATCATTTCCTCTTGGGAGTTTCCTTGTGTCCACTGGGGAGTTAAATCAAAGCCTGCTTACTTCTTTCACTTATTGGTATAAAATGGTGATTGTGAAAGAGAGAAAGAGGTTCCCAGATGAATTTTGAAGAGAAAGTCCCACTCTTCTGGACATTTAAGGAGCTTTTAACTGACTTGTTTTGGGTTCCTCATTCCAATGTGCAAGAAAATCCTAAGCTTTTCAATAAAATTCAAGGGAAAAAAAAGGTTTTGGTGTTGTTTAAGAATCCAGATAAATTGCCTGATATTCTGAAGTCTTGAGCATCTAGGCAAATCCCAAAATATTTGGCACTGTATCAGTCATAATTTCTAGATGAATTCAGGAAAAGAACTGCATGAGGGCTGCAGTTTTTCTTGGTGTGGTGGGTTGACACTGTCTGGAGGCCAGGTGCCCACCAAAGCCACTCTGTCACTCCCATCCTCTGCTGGACAGGGGAGACAAAATATAATGAAAGGCTCGTGGGTCAAGATAAGGACAGGGAGAGATCACTCACTAATTACTGGCATTGCCAAAACAGACTCAACTTGGGGAAATTAGTTTAATTTATTACCCACCAAATCAGAGAAGGGTAATGAGAAATAAAACTGAATCTTAAAACACCGTCACCCCAGCCCTCTCTTGTTCCTGGGCTTAACTTCAATCCTGATTTTCCCTACCTCCTCTCCCCGAGCGGCGCAGGGGGACGGGGAATGGGGGTTGTGGTCAGTTCATCACACGCTGTCTCTGCCGCTCCTTCCTCCTCAGGGGGAGGCTCCTCACCCTCTGCCCTGCTCCAGCCTGGGGTCCCTCCCACGGGAGACAGTCCTGCATGGACTTCTCCAGCGTGAGTCCTTCCCACAGGCTGCAGTTCTTCACGAGCTGCTCCAGCCCGGGTCCCCCCACGGGTGCCGTCCTTCAGGAACAGGCTGCTCCAGCCCGGGTCCCCCCACGGGTGCCGTCCTTCAGGAACAGGCTGCTCCAGCCCGGGTCCCCCCACGGGTGCCGTCCTTCAGGAACAGGCTGCTCCAGCCTGGCCCCCGCGAGGTCCCAGGTCCTGCCAGCAAACCTGCTCCAGCCGGGGCTCCTCTCTCCCCACAGGGCCACAGGCCCTGCCAGGAGCCGGCCCCAGCGCGGGCTGCCCACGGGGTCACGGCCTCCTTCGGGCATCCCCCTGCCCCGGCGTGGGGCCCTCCCCGGGTGCGGGTGCAGATCTGCTCCCCCGTGGAGCTCCATGGCCGCAGGGCACAGCCGGCCTCCCTGTGGGCTTCCCCGGGGGCTGCCGGGGACCCTCTGCTCCGGCGCCTGGAGCATCTCCTGCCCCTCCTGCTCTGGGCTGGGGGCTGCGGGGCTGCTCCTCTCACACATCCTCACTCCTCTCTCCGGCTGCAGTTGTGCCATTTTTTTCCCCCTTCTTAACTCTCTTCCCCCACAGGCGCTGCCACCGTCGCTGACGGGCTCGGCCTTGGCCAGCGGCGGGTCCGTCTCGGAGCCGCTGGCACTGGCTCTGCTGGACACAGGCGAAGCTTCTGGCAGCTGCTCACAGGAGCCGCCCCTGCAGCCCCCCCGCTTTCCCCAAACCTTGCCATGCAAACCCAATACACCTGGGGCAGCTTCACTGTACAAAATATATTTACTAATCAAAGTTTAGCATCGTAATATTGGTGACATTGACTTACATGAATCTATCGATAAACCTAAAAAACCCAGTGCCACCAGTAGAGTCCTTGTGATTAACACACTGCTGTCACCTTTCAATTTAAAGTTGGTTTGGAGCTGCCTTCCAAACTTGAAAATCATTCAGGGAAAAAACAAGTAACACAATAAGATCAATATTCAAACTTTAAAAAAAAAAACAACACACCACTAAAGCAGCAATAAAATGTTACACGACTGTCAAAAAACATTAAACAGCCTGTAGAAATGGAGGCACCAGGGGATGTTGCCATCTACAAATTGCTTTATTTAAGATTAGGTGGTACACAAAAACGACTGAAAGCTTGCCGGGGGGAAAAAAAATTAAATGGATTTAACTATTCATGCAAACACCACCTTTTCAAAAATACCAGCTTGTACAGAAGTATACATGAGCAATATGGCAATTTTTCTGCTTAGCTGCCAAAGACACAGGACGAGAAGAGTCCTCCACATCACAGCTTACGGGAATGATGCCAAAGCCTAGCAAAGAGAGAGATACAACTCTTACACTAGCTCTATGTTATTTTCCTGTTAGCAATGATAATAAACCCAGAGAATAGCAAGAAGCTATTTCATACGGGCAGATGTTCTGGACAGATATCAAAGCTCTTCTCGTCCTTACTTGGCACTCTGGGTCACTAGGCTGGTCCCTCTTACCTCGCCAAAGTAAAAAGCAAATGAACAAAATGCCAAAAAAGTCTTGAAATGAAAAAAGTGGCCCTTCAGTTTATGTTTTCCAAGGATTTAAAGGCAATTTACATCTGTCCATTTGACCATCTAGAGCAGGTACATCACTTAAAACAAGTTACAGCGTCACAGTCATATTTCAAGGTTGTTTCCAAGTGAGAAGTTAGAACTCTCTCTTTCTAGTCAGTAGAGAGTTAGAATATGGTTCCCATTAAAGCAGATGCTTCAATGAGCAGCACCTTCAACCCCAATAAACAGATGCCCAGGGTCCATAGTGAAAGTCTGCACAATTTCAGGTGTAGAAACCTATAATGATGGTATCTATGAATTGAGAATATGCATTTTCTTGCTGTTCTCTTGCAGATTCAAGTCTTACGTCACTCTCACATAAAAAACCCTCTGTTCACCCATATGCCCCTTCCGCTTGCTCTCCCTCCTGATAAGAGTTCCTCACCCTGAAATCTTGCAGGAACTCCCTCACTTCCCTTCCAGCCTCCCTAAGCAGCGACTGAGGAAGCAGGAACACGTGGAAACTGGTTCTGAGTAAGAACCTCTCTGACCAGCAAGTAAACTGGCTAAACAGAGAAAGCAGGCTAGAAGAAGAAAGCAGGCTAGAAACCAAGAAGACACACCAAAGACTTGCTCCAAAACCTACAGCAGTCCTGCGCTGGCGTTAGCAGCAAAGCTCCACATGTTTAATCTTCCACCAGGTCTGAAACTAGAATGCAATTTGTAGGATGACACCATTTTTTTGTTAAGACCAGCTAATACCTTTCTAAAACACAAACCTCCTTCCTTCTTTCCTCTTCTGTGGTCCTCACAAAGGAAGAAACAGCTGCAAGCTGGCCACACGCTAGACACAATTGGTCTTGATGAATCTAAGTATAATGTTCAACTAGACTAGCTGAAAGAAGAGGATTGCTAGCCCTAGCAAAGCCTAGGGGCTAGCGGTGAGAGGTTAAGTCAGCTCCTGGGAAGGAGGAAGAAGCGAGTGGATTAGGAAGCTCTCTACTGAGGACTGGAACGGGCCATAAAACCACTATCTCAGAGAAACCTCTATTTCCATCAGCTGCCAGGAATTTTAGCACTCAGGTTCAACTTCCGGAGGTATTTTGTAGAATCCTCTTGGAAATCAGGAGTAAGGAAATGGTTTGTGATAATTCTCCCACTAATGACTGAGTGTACCTGCCTGCCCGACGGTTTGTGATGAAGTCCTGCTGTGCGAGTCTCATCTTTCCTCTTCCCCCAAGTTCCGCAAGGCATTGTGCTCGCTGGTAGAAACACGTAGTAGGGGATGCACATGTAAAAGACTCATTTCATGATTCTGCAGATCACAGCGATGATTGTTGTTAAGTATCAGCAAACTGTAATCTGTTCTTAATTTTTGGCACTGATGTGAAGTTTCCACTTGGCAATGCATCTGCCAGTGCCGGGGAGGTGTTTGAAAGGTGGGAGAGAGGGTAGTTTCCCTCTTCCAGCATATGCTGCAATTATTTAGTGATTTCTATATATATATAAAAATAATATATATATATATTCCAATGTAGGGCTGCATGCAATCACCAGCTACGGGACCTTCTGGTTTGTGGTGTGCCGTATTTTTGTGTGTATTGCAGCGGCTCATTAAAAATGGAGCTGAATTCCCAGGAGGAACATTGTTGGCAAGAGGAAGTCATGTTCAGGTATGCAGGGCTTTGCGAAACACGTCTTTTATGTCACTCCCAGCATCCATGGAATTGTTAGCTGTATAACATACCTATAGACATCTTTCTAATATTAGAGTATTCTATATGGTTTAAATAGGCTAACTACTAGTAAACAGCACAGCAGTTATATACTAGAAAAAACAGGTTAGCTTTTAAAAATCTTTAGCCCTGATCTGTTTTAGATGCTTTTGCTTCACTTAATTTCTCAATAGGCAAAAATAAAATTTCTCTTTTTTTCCTGCTGATAGAAACTTTATTCTGTTTCCTTTTGTACTAAATACTGTAGATAAATAGCCTGAGAACAAATAAGAAGAGAAAAGAAAGAATTCATCCTGTGATCCTGGTTTCTGCTGACACCAAACTTCTTCTAAGAATATGCATCTCCTCCTCACAGTTCTGTTAATTCCTGTAGCACCCATGTCATGTTCATTAACTTCCTTTTAACACGACTGGAGATTATTTCCACAGAGTTGGAAAAGAAAAAGATGCAAATGGAGCAGAAAACATAGCAGGGACTACAGAAGTTTGCTGGTTTAACAACGAAGCTCCAGGAGCAGTAACATTTTCAAAAAAATGCCAATGCAAAATCATCCTACACTGCAGTGTAACAATCAATTTGTTTGCCTAGAAAACTTCTAAAGCTCTTGTAAGGAAAGCAAAAAGTGAGACAGACAATTCAACAATATTGGGAGATGGAAATTCTTAACAAAAACTCCCTACAGCAGTTTGCAGGCAAAAAAGCAAGCTTGCAATGAAAAGACCACGTAGTCAATTAAAAACAATAATTAGCGTTCCCGTCCTTACTTCAGCAACATTGACCCCTTTTGCATGAGTTTTCATGAAGGAAATTATCAAAAAAAAGTACCGAAGTTGGGAGTTTTTGTAAGAACTGTACTCAAAGAGAAGACTTTGTGGTAAAAACTGGAAAGCCGTAGGAACCTGGAATGCTCCAGCAGTATCTTACTTCAGAAGCAGTCAAGTTAATCTCAGCCCCAACACATTAACTGCACAGTAGAACTATGAATAAGACAACACTTCTATGCATATGCCTATAAATTCAGCCATTTTCACAGCAAGAATAAATGAGAACATACACACATTTGACAGAAAGAGGGAGAGAAGAGTTTCTAGACATCCAGAAATATATTATAAATAAAGGCATGAAGACGGAATGCATCACCTCTGGTACTAGAACCTATGCCCTTGTTTCTCTAAAATAAGGGAAATAAGGTTCACTGCAAAGATGTATTTCACTATAAATGCTACAAGTTTAAAATAAATAGCTTCCCCAAAAAAGAAATCTTTAATAAAGACAGATGCTTTGCAGATGCATCAGTGCCTGTTCATTTTTCTCCCTTCTAATTAAAAGACCATTCTAACTTCTGGTTGAATTTTTTCCTGTCCAAGTGGAGTATATTCCAGAGGGCTGCAATGACATGACTTTGCACAGACATCTGAACATCACATCCGCATAACCATAACTTCGCCTCAGATCCCAATTTACTCTGTAATGTATTACATGGCAGAGATTCATTCAGCTGATTTCCATAATGACAACAGTAGCCGAAAAAAAGTACTTGTCTACTAAATTGAAATATGACATCTATATCAAGGTAAACATCTGACTCCTCTGAATACTTTATTGGCAGCCACACTATTTTAGCTTCAAAATAAATTTTCCCCAATAGCAGCTTTTATTTCATTTCAAATCCATCAGTTCTTCCAGCTTCTAATTCCCAGAGCTGCCCCTTCGAGTTTTTAATCTTATCTTCCTAGTGTGAAAGTGCTGTAGACCAGCACTTTTAAACACAATAATGCAACAGTTTTTGAAAGCTATATAAATCGTGTGAAAGACTATCCTATTAATTCCCTTTCTCATTACCAATTCTTCTCTCTTATTTACAGGGCTTAGGGACTTTAAAATTCAGTTACTCCGAGGGAAGAAAGAACTTCAATTTTGCTGGGACCTCCCCTCTGGCTTTTGACATTTTCAGAAACCTGTTGGACAATAACATTCAGGTCAGCACAGACATGGAAATTATGCTCAGCCTAAACCAGATCAATTCTAGTTTGTAGCTCTCAGGTAATGATTTTGTGCTCAAGGCACTTTTACAGATACACTAGCAAAAAAAAAAAAAAATCTATCTTCAGAGTATCAACTGGTAGTACGAAGAAAACCCTGGCTGGAAAATAGGATGGTAAACTGATTAAAGAGCACCAGAGGGTAAAGAAGCAACTGGTTGTTTTATTCTACTTACAAAGACCAATATCTTTTTGCCAGGTAGGAAAGAAATTATCCTGTGAGCTGTAAATAGACAACTTTCCTGCTTTAGATGCAAATATCTACAAGTAATAGACACAGAGGAACTGAAAGCAAGTATTTACTAGAATACCATTGCTGAATTCAGCTAATTAAGTGAGTGCAAACCTAATGTTTTATGGGAGTTTTGTTTTTTAAAAATGAATTCTCAGAGGACGAAAAGGATTAAGATGATGCCAACTGCCATTACTGAGCCAATGCTGAAATACTTTATTTGACTTCTGCTCTAAGTTAGGAGGACTGACCTAAGCTATCTGCAAGTTATGAATATTAAAAGTAAACTAAAAAAATTGTCTCTAAGGCAGCAAGTTCTTGCTGATATTATAACCTTTTGCACCACTGATCTGGGCCATAAAACTCCTCCAACCATCTGGATAAGGATTTCCCTAACCAGCCTCCTTTTCCCTGTAGTGGTGCAGCGGCAGCTGGAAACCCTCTAACAAAAGAAGGTTTGCATCTCTCCAAGCCCCCTTAGAAGAGATGTCACACATGAAGACCCTGTGCTTGCCTACTCAAGATAAAAAACTGATTTTGCTAGAATGTATGATCTTACAAATACTAACATCTGCAAGGGTGGTCAATTTACAGCACCAGATGACCTCTACCAGCACCAAGTATGATGCCCACCCAACCTCTCAGATTCCCATTTGAGGCAGTGTCCCCATCTCCCGCATGTCCTTGATTTCAGACATTGATGGCATCCTGTGCCTTTGAGTCTACCTAGACACTTCTGAAATTTCACAGTCTCAAAAGTTTCTTCCCTGCATCCCATCCAAAAATAAACCTTCAAAGATATGAGTACCCTTGGGCTGTGCTCAATTCCTCCTTGTCACACATTCTGGTTTGCTGAAAGAATTAATTGGCTTTGTGGAGCATGAAGAAACAGAAATGGCAATATGTACCTCAGTTAGACTCTATTTTTAAAATAATTTTTAAACTTCATAAATTATGAAACTTTAAGGACTTTAACAATTTTGCTTGATTCACAAGGTTAGGGACTCATTATATCGTACATGCAGCAGTTTAACAATATTAAAATACACCATCAAGTCAATCTTCCTGCAAGCGACTTCAAAGAGCACAGTAAGCAGATCTGAAAAGCCCTGTAATTTGCAACTGGTAATCATTGTTCTGGTAACACTGAAAGAGGTTTTCTTAATTCCACTGGTGTTTAAATTCATGAGCCAAAACACATCATGCGTTGTCTTTTATTGCTATCAAGAACAATGATATAGATTCTCTTATTTAGCCTTTTGTGACTTACTGGGATCCTCCGAGTGTCTGAGAAGACGTGCTTGCTTCACTAAACAGTAGATTGAGACTCTCCCATTTTTATGTTAGAAAGACACAGCACATAAAGTAACAACCTTAAGCCTGCAGTCAGCAACCACTGGCTCTTTATAACCAAACTTAGATCAGTTCTTAATTATTAGACATTTTTAGCATGGCAACGATAGAGGGTGAATGCTCCAACTCAGAAATAAATGCCACCTTCTGCCAGAACACTGAGACTGCTTTGCACGCTCTGCCTTTGCCTAAAGGGAATATAAATGGATTGAGGAGGAAACACACGATGCGTCACTGATAAAATAATCTGGCACCACAAAAGGACTGGTAGCTACAGCTCCAACAAAAGTTCAATAACTGTGCAAATAGCAGCCTTTTTAGAAATCGTTGCTTTCCCTCCAATATGTGGTGACAAACTCCGTGACAGCTTTTACTTCATGCCACCAGCTTCATTAAATAAATCAGACTATCCTCATCCATCCACAAAGCCAACTCCAGAAGTCTATGGAAAATATTGATTTTTCTTGACTATGTTCAGGTTAAAGATGCAATGCAAAAAAATAGCTTAAGACAACTACTCCCTTTCCAGCTTGTAATTAGAGCCTTGAAATTGTGTTTCTAGGTCCTGGTTTGGGATCTGCTGTCAATTCACTCTGACCTTAGGCAAGCAAATTTCAACACTCAGGAACTTGCTTCTTGCTGTAAAACAAGCACAGTTAACATCTCAGAAGGCTAGTTGTTTGGCTTTGAGACATTTTGCTCTTTTAAGTTTTAATGACTGAATAAAATCCATTTCAGTTCGAGTTCATTAGATGAAACGCATCCGCAAGTAAATCATTATATGTGAAAGATGATGCATCTGAGGGTCCACGCTAGGAGTTGAGTCTCCCTGTATGCCAAAGGAGAGGAACAGGCTCTCTGGAGCGTTATTTGCAGAAACCACCCTGCACCTCCCCTGGGAGGACCCACATATTTTCCTGATAAAGCTTTGAACAGCAAAGAGACACAGATAAGAAAGTTAAATCAAGAAAACAAGAAGTAGTGATCTTGATTATTAGTTCTAGGTAAGATGCAGAACTATTTCCCTGCTATTGCAAGGACCAAAATCAGCCAGAAAATTTTAGATACATAACTCGTAGTGAGCGGTGAGGCCATAAAAGGTTCTCCTGCTGTCCAAATCAAAGGAACAATGATGGGAGCCACTTCATCCCACTGTGATCCACAAAATGTGATTTGGCATAAAGGGATACAACAGACTAGAAATAGAGTTTATAATGAAATTTAATACTCTCAGATCTAACTTATATATTCAATATTTAATAAATAGCAGAGATATAAAAGCTCATTGTGCCAGACCTTCCATGTAGCTGAGAACAGTCTTTATGGAAGACAGTCTTATGACACAGAACTTAATCGTATTTTTTTTCTTGTTGGATTATTTGATCTTTCTTTGATTTTTTTTTTATCATTAGCAGAGAGCACAGTACAGACACCACTCCTCTTCATTCCAGACTGCAGCTGATAGCTGAGATAGGTGCACCACCCAACAGCTGTAAGGAGAACCCTTGATTCACACTCTACGCACAAAAAAAAGAACAAAAAAATTTCTTCAGCTTCTGAAAGATATTAAAATGGAAAGAGTTCACTGTTTTAAGAGGAATAGAAGAAGAAAAAATTTGCTCGCGTCTTCAACAGAGTCTTGTTTGGTCTTTTATTGCTCTGCAACTTTAGACAGTGACTTATGGGAATTCCTGTGTGATTCCAAAATGCGGAGGAGAATCCTTTTCACTAAAATCATGCTCAGACCAGCCTTGACAACAGCATCAGGTGTTCCTGTCTCTCCAGACTGGATGAAACAGGTCCCTAAAATGTTGTATAAGTCTTCCAAATTCAAACTGGCAGTCTGCATTAGGATCAAGCAAACATTAGCAATCCACACTATAAATTCAGACTGTTCTACCCTCTTCCCTTATGTTGTCCTCTTCAATTTTTTGGACAAGAACCTGAGTTTTGTAGCATTTCTACTATAACTCCTTTCTACCTTAGGGGCTGAATGTTGAAGACATAGCAGTGTGCCTTGATGAAGTGTCAAGCATCCTTAACTACGTTGCACATAAAAGATTCACAAATACATACAAAGTCCTTGAAACATTTGGAGTTTGAGCCTCAGCTTTGAACCACAGAGAGCTATCATCCTGTCTCCCATTTCTGACTACAGCCCGTGAGAGCAGTGTGCTGGCTGTGCTTGCCTAACGCTGTGATTTCAAGGTGGTTTACTTTTTTGGGGCACTGCACATCCTCCTGCTGAGAGTTAAACAAAACTTCCATCTTTCATTACTGTTCTGGTAATCACATCGCTCCGGAAGGAACCACTGTTCACACCTATCAAAAATATCCAGCCTATCACATGAAAGTAAATGTTTTTTCCCTCTCTTCCTTATGAAGAACAGAGGAATAAAGGGACAGTTCTTGAGACCTAAAGTTGGTGCCAACTCTCTATATTTTCCCAGTTTGGGGTTAATATTTTCCCAAGAGTACTCTAAGGAGCAGCTGCATCCCAGATACTGTAAGCATCAGCAATGCAGAGTCTCAAGACTATTTTGAAGACAGAAATGCCATTTCAAAAGCAAAATATCAAAATACAGGATTTTAAATCTTCAGATCTCATTTTTGCTAGGTAGGATACAATGTGCACATTCAGGTTGTTAAACCATCTCTTTAGAATATATTTATAGGAGTTGTACAAGTGACGCGAGTTCCTGCAGAGGCACGGAGCTTGATTCCCATGGAAAAACACCTGCTCCTCCAACCAGCAGAGCAAGCCGCTTACTCGAGCTCTTGTGCAACCGCATGGCTAACACTGGGCTGCCACTGCCTCATTTCATACTTAAGGTCAACCCCACCATCCAAGAAGTGACAGGAGTGAAATATATAGACACACAGATATATATATATACACACCCCAAACCTAGCTTTAATTTTGTTGCCAGTGCCCGGGCTGGCCACAGTGGGGTTGCACCATGGGCTGATTCACCTCTATGTCCCACAGCAGGATCGAAACACAGCATCAGCGAGAGCACACAAACAAGAGCTCCCCTTCTACCATAGAATCGTAGAATAGTTTGGGTTGGGAGGGACCTTTAAAGGCATCTAGTCCAACCCCCCTGCAATGAGCAAAGACATCTCCAACTAGAGCAGGTTGCTCAGAGCCCCGTCCAACCTGACCTGGAGTGTTGCCAGGAGGGATGGGGCATCTACCACCTCTCTGGGCAACCTGGGACAGGGCTTCACCACCCTCATTGTGAAAAACTGCTTCCTTAGATCTAGTCTAAATGTCCCATCTTTTAGTTTAAAACCATCACCCCTTGTCCTATCACTACAGGCCCTGCTAAAAAGTCTGTCTCCATCTTTCTTAGAAGCCCCCTTTAAGCCCTGGCAGCTGCAATACGGTCTCCCCGGAGCCTTCTCTGCTCCAGGCTGAACAACCCCAACTCTCCCAGCCCGTCCTCCCAGCAGAGCTGTTCCAGCCCCCTGAGCATCTTTGTGGCCTCCTCTGGACCCGCTCCAACAGGTCCATGTCTTTCCTGTGTTGAAGTAGTGTCTGACTGTGGCCTTTTGCACCATTAAAAATACTCTGAGTGACCAACCAGAGAGAGTTTTTTTCCAGTGGTGAGAAGACACAGTTTGATAACACAACATTTCATTGTAAGTGAAGTGCTTTTTGGCTTCTCACCCAACAGATATTTGGCACCCACATGTTGTGGCACTCTATGTTCTGGTACAAACAAGACCATTTCAATTTACAAAGGATGTAAGATTTAAAATCTAGGAAAAATGAGATTGTTGGGTGTTTTTTTAACACGGCACATGAGGCAGCTCTCAAAACGGTTCAGAACAGCAAATGGCTTCCAGGAAAAAACAAGCAGAGAGAGATAAAATAATACTGCGTCACCTAATGAAAGAGCAGCTCTGAAGTCTGTCCTTTTGGGGTTCTTCCACCATAACTAGTTGTCTTGAGCGCTCTAAGCTCACAACCTAGTTTTCATACCTATCTGGAAAAAAACTGTATAAAGCACTACTCGTAATGTAACAGTAATGTATTCAGCTTATTAAAACTGTTCTTTTATTTAGCTGTATGAAATTGCACCAAAATCAAGAGATCTTAAATATAAACAGAGGTGCCAGTTTACTACACTGCAAGTAGGCGAACTGGAAAAACAAGGACATGCTGAAACCTACATTTTCTTTCAAACCATCAAGATTTGAAACGGATTACTTAAAAAAAAAAAGTTACTATTTAATAAAGTTTGAAATCAACAGTGGAAGCTGTTGTAGAAAAGGCTGCTATATAGCATCTCCTCATTATTTGCCTCCACAATGCAGTAGGAATTTGTGAATGTGCCCTGGCACATAGTGCTGGAGGGATTTTTATCACTATCCTTTTCCTTATGGTTTTCTATGTACCTAGTGATGTTAAGTGGATTTAAGATATGTTTTCTGGTGAAAACAAATGGTGAAAAGCACATGGACAAAATGAGGAAAATAAGAATGTGGGATAGCTGAGGTCAGGTTCTTCCTACCAATGCAAAGTATCAACTAAATAATAATAATAATAATAGTAGCCTTAATTACCACAGTCATCTTAAAATACTACATAGCTTGACAAAGACAACTAAGGGACAAACAGGAGGGTCAGAATGACGGCTGGAAGCAATCCTTCTAACAGGCTGATGGACCAGGCTACCTCGTGCGCTGGACTCGTGGGGGCTGCAGAGAGAGCTCAGGCTGAGGGCTCGGAGCGGAGCTGGCATCACTCAAGCCGTCGCCTGCCAGGAGCTTGTACCTTCTCCAGGTGAGCTGGGCACTCCAGCACCTCCAAAGGAGCTGCAGCCTCCCCCATAGTAATAAAAAAAGAAGAAGAAAAAATCCTGACAGCTTTTTGCCACTTCAAATCTGGTCCTGGATGTGCTGAGGGAAATGTGAATAACAACTGTCTTTCAGGAAAATTCAGTTTTCAACTAAGGAATAAGTTTACACAAACTTAAAGCCAGGGCTCTTTGCAAGCAGAAGAACTTACAACCTTCTCTCTCTCTCTCTAATTTTTTAAAGAAATGTGAGATTCTACTTGCTCTCTGCTTTTGAAAGAGAAAGGATTGCAAAGCTGCAAATCAATAAGAAGAGAAAGGGAAAACAATATGGAACGAATCTGCATTTCATTGACTGTACAAACACCCCCACCCCCACACATATATTAACACAGTTTAATAGGTTGATCTCAGTTTAAAATAACTACCCATTCTTTAGCTCAGAAGAACTGAACAAACTGTTAGGATACTAATTTAAAAAGCAAAAAAAAAAGAAACCACACTCAGGCACCTATCCCTAGCATTTTCGCAGAGTCGATAAGCTCCACTCAGTGGTTCACAAAGCCATTTTGCTCGTGCATATGGAATTAAATAAGGAATTAAACTGAAGTTACTTTTGCAAGGTGCTCAAATCCAACTAGGACTCTAAGTCAAGACTGTCAGCTTTGCAAGAAATACTTATAGGAAAAGAAGAATAATCTCTATTTTCTGAAAAGTAAACCCCAGTTTTTCTGATCCAGAAACAAAAGGACCATTCCTGCTCACGCATACAGGCACCAATCCAGAAGACCTTGACCTCTGCAAGGAGTCACAGATTCCTCTTCATGGCCATACACTTTGGTACTGGGACCCTCCTCTCAACCCCCATTTATTCTGGAATCCTCTCACCACTTTATCTCAGTTTAGTAGTTTCGATATCAGTAGTTAGCTTACTTTAACTAAAAATACAAACAAGTGTTAGCATGTAAACACAACTAAGACCATTAAACGCTTAGTGACCTTCTGCGTTGTCATCTGTTACTTAAATGCAAGCTTCCAGACATGTGGGGTTTTGCTCTCAGCAAATTTTAAATCATTATTTGATGGAACTTTTAAAATCCAGAGTCTTTGGAAAATCTCTTGGGTTGCTAAATTCCAACACCACCAGGCTTAGGAGTTCTTTGTTTTCCTGTTCTCTCATTTATCCTTAGATACCTTCCTGTAACTTCAGTGTGTGGTTTCTGAAGAAAGGGTAAAAATAAAAACTTTCTATTCCTCCTTCTCCAGTCTCCTGCAGAAACAGAAGCATAACTTTGCCACCTTCAAATTAGATGTTAAATTTGTAGTTTACTGCACATCCAGCTTCCGCTGTTAATTAACAGCCCAAAATAAAGACATTCATGTTCTGCAACTCTGACGGAACACAATTACAAAGCATGACGCTGTAGAAGAGCTAAAGGTACTGAGCTACTTGCCATTACGTGCTGCCAGACTGGGTGCTACTAAAATGCAATATCAAAATAAGCAGGAAAGCAACCAGTGGTTCTTGTTACTGATGACAACTTGTCTATGAAGAAAATATGTACGGGGTAACTGAACCTTAGGAGATATTTTGGGGACCTGTGTGAGGACATCTATTGGAAGGACAGTAAAAATAATTGGAAATTGCTAGTAAAATGAGTCAAAGCAAAGGAAAAGTTCTTAACAGCATTAAACCCTTGTGCTTTAGTTTATTCCTATCGTGCATAGCAGCCGCAAAAGGCAGACTGAATATTTGTCAGTGAGCTGGAACAGCAGCAGCTTTGCTGTGCCTCTTCCATTTAAAATCAACATGGTTCAAGAAGTGGCTCAAGGATGGAAGAATATTATCAGAACACCTAAGAACTTTAAAAAAAAAACAATTTGATCATCCTAATGGAAAAAAACCCACATCCCTTTCTGTATGCAGCAGACGTTGATAACATCTGCATATTTTTCAAATTATTTAAGAATTTGGAAAAGCCAGCTATCTCCTAATAAGATGGTATTCTCTCAGGAGTACTGTAATGAGAATTTTCATAATCATGTGACAAAATTCAAAAGTAATACTTCTTGTTCATTCTATAAAAAGGTACCTCGATCACTCTGATTTATATCTTCATATTTCACTAATTCAATTAACTACATATCTTTCTTTTTCTTGAATAAAGCATAAGTAAAGGTGTGGGAAGTTAAACAAATCCCATTTTGATTCCATCATCATCCACAACATCATCGTTGTAGACTCTATTTAGCAGTGATTATTTCTAACCTCAAAAGAACAGGAAGTGACATTCAGATCACAAGGGGAATTGAAAGCCAAACAGCAGATGAGTTTTACTGAGCTGCAGCTAACTAAGATGCAAACATGAAAATTCAGCACAATTTGGTGGCTCCATAATGCACAATATGCCCGGTTAAGGAAAATCCTAAATAAAGAATCTTTCAGAAAGAATATTTATGTTGGAAGTAATGGAACTACTTGTTCATAATGGTTCATATGCAAGGAAGGAAGCCAAGGGAAGTACTATCTGTGGTACTAGAAATTGTGGTACATATTCCCAAGAATATGTTCTTCATCATCCCCGTAATTTTGTGGCTTGGATTTTCGTTTTCCTGCTATAGTAAGAGACATCATTGCCTCACGTGCATTGCCGTTCTGTATCTTTGCTTTCCAGGGCTTTCTGAAATAAATCCCTACTTTCTCACTCTTGTCTACAAAGAAGCTGTCCTTCAGGCAGAGGCATGGAGCGTACCGGTGTTCAGCCTCCCACCAGCTACTTTCCTCCTCCATTCCCAGTCGTGCTGCTCTATCACAAAGAAATGTGTGGCATGAAACATTTCTCTAAACAAGAACTGTTTGGAAAAACTTTCTCTACAGATTCTTACCAGTGCATTGAATTGAACTTAATGCTTTTAGAAAGAGATGTAGAGTGGTCTTAGTTTATTAGAAGCAAACTTTATAATATGGAATAGTTTAAAAGCTGCAGTTCAGCCTTGCCAATACAGTAACAATCACTTCCTACATTTTCATCTATAAACTTCACAAGCTGATCAGAACCTGTAAACATGCAGAAGACAAATGAAAAACAAGAAAATTTTTTTTAAAAGTCAAGAAGTTGCAGCCATATTATGACTTCTTAAAGTTTCCATTACTTATGCCCAGGCCTTTTATAAATCCTTTTACAGTCATCATATACGTCAAAGAGAGACACATGGTTTTCAGGCCATTTATGACTAGAAAACACTGCCTATTAAATGAATAAAAGAATTCAGGTTTTTCTATGCTGAGATTTCTCATCAGGGTATATCTTGATCCTTTACTGTGCAGAAGCTGAGAGCAGAAATGTTGTTAAGGCTCTGTCTCAATGAGATGGTAGCTCCTATGTGACCCTCTGCAGCCAGCCTAGGACAAGTCCTGCAGAAGAGAAGACACATGGGCAAGAAGAAGAAACAGGTTACTGCCCTGTACTGGGCTTGGAGGAAAACCAGCCCTGACATACAGACTTTCTTATTTTCCAGTACCTTTCTTGGAGTGCCACACACTATTTATAGTCAGGGTTTTTTATGGTCAGGGCATCTTTGTTGGTGACATGGACATTGGGATTGAGTGAACCCTCAGCAGGATTGCTGACGACACCAAGCTGTCTGGTGCAATTCACATGTTGGAGGGAAGGGATGCCATCCAGAAATACCTTTACAGGCTTGAGACATGGGCCCATGTGAACCTCATGAAGTTCAACAAGGCCAAGTGCAGGGTCCTGCACATCAGTCAGGGCAAGCCCCAGTATCAGTACAGGCTGGAGGATGAAGGGATGGAGAACAGCCCTGCCAAGAAGGACTTGGAGGTACTCGGGGATGAAAAGCTGGATGTGAGCCAGCAATGTGTGCTCACAGCCCAGAAGGCCAACCGTGTCCTGGGCTGCATCCAAAGCAGCGTGGCCAGCAGGGCGAGGGAGGGGATTCTGCCCCTTTGCTCCACTCTGCTGAGACCCCCCTGCAGTGCTGTGTCCAGCTCTGGAGCCCTCAGCACAGCAAAGACATGGACCTGTTGGAGCAGAGCCAGAGCAGGGCCACAAAAACAATCCAAGTGATGGAACAGCTCTGCTGTGAGGACAGGCTGAGAGAGTTGGGGTTGTTCAGTGTGGAGAAGAGAAGGCTCCAGGAAGACCTTATAGCAGCCTTGCGGCACCTGAAGGGGGCCTACAAGAAAGCTAGAGAAGAACTTTTTACAAGGGCATGTAGTGATAGGACAAGGGGTAACAGCTTTAAACTGAAAGAGGGCAGATTTACATTAGATAGATGGAAGAAATTCTTCTCTGTAAGAGTGGTGAGGCACTGGAACAGGTTGCCCAGAGAAGTTGTGGATGCCACATCCCTGGAAGTGTTCAAGGCCAGGCTGGATGGGGCTTTGAGCAACATGGTCTAGCGGAAGGTGTCCCTGGTTATGGCAGGGGGATTGGAATTAGATAATCTATAAGGTCCCTTCCAACCCAAACCATTCTATGATTCTATGGTTACACTTAATATGAGTTAGGATGCTAATAAATAACTTAATGATTGGACTAACTGCCACTTGCCTCCTCAAAGTGAATCACAGAACAAACTGAAACAGAGGAAGTTATTTCACTGCCCTATTTCAGCAGACTGCACAGGTAGTTAGGAAGATCAAAGAAGATGAGATTGCCCTGATGCTCTCACTCTCTCCCACAGATCCTCCTGATTTCAAATGGACCTTTCAGGAATGACACACTTTCTAAAGTTAAAGACTAAGAGACTTCCCAAGGCAACAGAGCAATAGTTATTGAGTTGGAGAGTGAACCTAAAACTGGATTTTCCATCACTGCACTGGAGCACCAGCTCTATATTTAACAATGAATAATTCTCAGTTAAAGATCCAATAGCCTAAATGCTCTTTTATCCATGTGTTTACCCAGAAAATCTTGGTATCTGCTTGCCACATATAAATGAGACCAGATTAAAGGTCCACATTTGGATTAACTCAAGTAAGGTGCTCCCAGAATAATGTTTTCATCTAAAAGATCAGAAGTAATTAGTTCAAATTTATTTTAATACATGAGGAGGACAAGATTATGATTCTGATCCTCCCAAATTCATTTTAGTCACTTAGTATGTGCCTCACAAACAAGCTGGAACTCACTGACTTTGGGACATGATGACATTCAAGGATTTGTTAAGGACTAAGTCAATGATTCAGATCAAAGACAACATCTGGCAGCCCAGGATCCTGCTGAAGTGAGAAGTCTGCCTCAGACAGAGGAACAAGCTGTTGCTACCAAAACTTAGTTGCATCCATGCGCTCAGGGCTCAAATTCTGATTTGTCAGTTAACAGGACAATAATCAGAGGGCCAGATGTTACCAACAAGGGGAACTTAAACTTTAGCACCATGCTTTGAAATAGTAGAACTATTTAAGAAACAAATCTATTTCTGAAAGGTAATATATAACACATGGTCAAGTTGTGAAAACAACTCTTAAATCCCTGTGTTCTTCCTCTTTCACAGAATCACAGAATCATAAAATCACTAAGGTTGGAAAGGACCTTCAAGATCATCAAGTCCAACCATCAACCCAACACCACCATGTCCCCTAAATTTTTTGAACACTTCCAGAGATGGTGACTCCACCACCTCCCTGGGCAGCCTGTTCCAATGCTTGACCACCCTCTCGGTGAAGACATTTTTCCTAATATCCAATCTAAATCTCCCCTGGTGCAACTTGAGGCCATTTCCTCTCGTCCTATCACTAGTTACTTGGGAGAAGAGACCAACACCCACCTCACCACAACCCCCTTTCAGGTAGTTGTAGAGAGCAATAAGGTCTTCCCCCAGCCTCCTTTTCTCCAGACTAAAACAACCCCAGTTCCCTACTCACAAGACTTGTGCTCCAGACCCCTCACCAGCTTTGTTGCCCTTCTCTGGACACGCTCGAGCACCTCAATGTCCTTCTTGTAGTGAGGGGCCCAACACTGAACACAGGATTCAAGCTGCGGCCTCACCAGTGCTGAGTACAGGGGCATGATCACTTCCCTACTCCTGCTGGCCACACGATTTCTGATACAGGCCAGGACGCTGTTGGCCTTCTTGGCCACCTGGGCACACTGCTGGCTCATGTTCAGCCGGCTGTCAACCAGCACCCCCAGGTCCTCTTCTGCTGGGCAGCTCTCCAGCCACTCCTCCCCAAGCCTGGAGCATTGCATGGGGTTGGTGTGACCCAAGTGCAGAACCCAGCACTTGGCCTTATTAAACCTCATACAGTTGACCTCTGCCCATCCATCCAGCCTGTCCAGAGCCCTCCTACCCTCCAGCAGATCAACACTCCCACCCAGCTTGGTGTCATCTGCAAACTTACTGAGGGAGCACTCGATCCCCTCATCCAGATCATCTATAAAGATACTGAACAAGACCGGCCCCAGAACCGAGCCCTGATGATTCTTTTCCCAAATGATCTTTTTTCTTTTCCTTGTCAAAAGCATCGTCACTCAGTCCTTCTGCCCTACATTGCTTCCTGCACTTTTTCCCTAATTTCTTGATAAGTACCTTTCTTGGTGAAATCTGCTATTTACAGAAAAATGCTGTGAGGACAGAAGACAGGGCTGCATTGAGGAGACGTAACACAGGGAGAGACAGACCCCACTATGCTGCCAGCACTGTCCATAGCTGAGGAGTCGCTGCCAAGGAGCAGAAGAAGAAGAAGCAGAAGACGAGCGGAAGAAGCAGAACTCAACTGCTGCTCATTGTTAAGTTCTGCTATGTACTTTATTTCATCTTTTTAAGCAACGCAAGCAAAGTTCTCAGAAACACTACTTAGGCGTAGCTACGGTTTTCCAGCATGGCTGCGTGTCCTTCCAGAGCCCCTGGAAACCACAGTTATAAATAAGCCATGAAAACGAGGGAGCTCACAGGTAGGGTTGATGCTGATTTAAGGACCAATTTCATTTTGTTTCCGTGGCTCCCAGCTGACAGTGGGAAAGAGGAATTAAAAGGAAACGTATTTCCCCATTTCTTGAAGCTCAAGTCAGGACCAAGTGTAACTCTGGAACCTTTTAAATCAAACCCAATATTACTTCTCATACAGAAGTGACCTGGAGGAAGTGACCTACTCTGACCTCCCGTATTATATAGATGAGCGTGCTGTCCTTTAGAGCGCTCAAACCACAAGCCTACCAAAACATTCCAATTGATAGGTAGCACCAAGATCTTTGGTTTATTCCACAGGTTTGAAACCCAGCTACCTCCCCTACCATATAAAGCAACAAAATAATTATGGGGAGTAGCTAAGCTGTAACTGGTATCTTGGCAAGTGTTTGTTTTGGTAATTAATGCTCTGCACAAGAGCTGGGCAAAAGAAAACCTCTAAGACCAAGCTTAACGTTTCAGTCTAGGCCATTTGTTCGTTTTACCTGATTTGAACACTCAGCTGCAGCAGGGCAAAGGTGATGCTGTTGCGTTGCTTGTATAGGCAACTCCCTGCTTTCTGGAAAGCTGTAAGACGCTGGGCTACTTTCAGTCAAACTCAAAGACAGACTTCTGTTCTTTTTTTCTGAAAGTATTGAGGCAAGTACACAGACATAAAAATAATACGCTGTTCAGCTTCTTACATAACTTAAATAATAACAGCTAAATGATTTCTAATTTGCCCATTAAAACACTCCATTGTCTTTCAAGGGAGTTTTGTAAAATGACTGAGCATTATTAAATGTCTCAGCACCTGCTTTTTCCTGGGGATTTTTAGATTTCAAAAGAAAGCTGCTGGTAATGTTTTGTTGATATGTCAAAACGTTCTATGTGTTGGTTTATGATTAAGGAAAATTTAATATGGGGTAATTAAAGTATTAGGTTGTTGAACATTAAGCTTCTCCCAAAATCTTATTTTCAAATAAACTGAAATTCTAAATAAATTCTAAATGGAAGAGAAAGCAGCAAAGGAAGCCAATTTTCCCTATTTAGCACTTACTTACAGTTATTTTTCCAAAGTTTTGCTACAACAATACCAGCCTAATTCTTAGGCTGATATACTTCCAGTATAAACACTGCATCCTCTCTTACAGCTATCAAACGTTAGCAAGTACATATAATCATTACATAACGGACTACTGAAGCTGACAAATCAATGATTTCTGGTATTCTGCCTCCATCCTTTTTGTTAACCGCAACTACTCAATCACACACAAATATGCCTAATCCTGCAAAAACATAGATGCATCTTTTACATTTTACCTATTTTCATAACCTTTTGCTTTTAGGAAAGGCAGAAAGGTAAACACCCGAAAAAAAGAGATTATTCCGTATTCAACACGCTTGTGTACATATGAAGCCAATTTTTAAGTGTTTCTATTTGAAATGTTGTCTCAACTCTGCTGATGAAACCAATAGCAAGGTGTCATGATTGTGACAGATTTTTAAACAAGTGGGCAATCACATTTTTGAATGTGATTCTTCTACATTTAAGAAAGAAAACTAAAGAAAATGAATACTAAAATTCAATTTGAATACATTATTATGAAAGTTAACTTAAATTTGAGAATAAACTACAGGGAGTCAGGGAAGAAGTAGTTTTTTACAAAAATCAAATATAAGGAATAACCATGTTATCCTCTGTATGGCACTGGAATAATGCTCTATCAGCAGTAAATAATACAGGAACTCTGAAATGTACGGGCTTCTGCTTAGACATACAGATCTAGGTGTGGGCTGAATTTCACTGAATCAGTGGATTTATGCTGACATAAAAATGCAATGAGACAGAGCTGAATGGGACTATATTCCTGCAGGCTCAGCTACTTCACCTCCTCTAATAATTCCTATAGACTGTTAGGTTGTTGGCAAATATTTTTTCCCACTATTAAGAAATATTGACAATAAATATATTCACAATATATATTTCTTGATGATAAAAATTTTAGTTTCTCCCATCCCATCACTTCCTTACATATTTCTCCTATACCATGTTATGACATAACTCCTATTTTTTTAACTTTTTGAAAAGCCCATTTTTCATTCAGACTGTACCTCTCTTCAAATTTTTTTTTTGCAATGGCAAATCTCCAATGTGAATATTATCAGGGCTTTGGTCCACTGAGTTATCTAACTTTAATGCTTAATTTTAATCGTATGAATAGTCTCCCAGAAATGTAATACTTACATACGCTTAATGCTGATCATAGTTATTAGCAGCTTTTATATCAGGCGCTGCCTGGAAACATTAAGAGTAAAGCTTCATTCTTCAGAGGTACGTATAAGACTAAGAGATGATCCATACTTTGCAGGACAGTCACTATATCACAGACTAATTAAAGTAGCATCAGAGGAATAACAACCACCACATCTTCTGTTTTTCATTATTATTCACTACATGTTCAGGGAATCCAATTGTTTTCTAATTCTTTACGAATTAGACTCGATATATTTTAAAACAGCCCCAAAAAAGCCTCTAGTTAATTTGCCTAAGACAAAGAAAAGCAAACTACTTTTTAAATTCTTCACTTCTACACTTGCAGCCAAAAGGCAAGCTAGTAGGTTGTGGGTATTGCCTAGCACCTTCTCATGGTAAGTTTTCATGATAATCAGTTTCACAGAAACTGGAGATAAAAAAGATTAGCAGACTCTTGCCTCCATTCTCTCCAAGTATTAACAATTTCTGCATATTCTCCAATGTTTTTCACCAGCGGAGTGAGACCCATTCATTTGGGCATGGAGACCACTGCTAAAGGTGACTTTTCATGGACCAGCTGGTGCCTTCTTCACAAAGTGTTTAATCAAAACCATCTTGGATTCGGCTCAAGATTAAGACATCTAAACTTAGTCATCTGCACGTAGGTGTGTCCACATGCACTCGGTGTTTATGGTCCCATGGTAGTGAATGGTGATCAAGCTGCCACAGTTGATGGCACGAAGGAGGAGGAGGAGCTGGGCAGCCAGTGCAGTATCACTTCTAGGATCCGGGGAATTGCTCCACCAGCTCCAGCCTTTTACTGTCTAATATGGTTCATCTGACACGTGACCACGCTAAAGGGTAAATAAGATATATGATAACATAGGTATTATGCATGCTGTAACTTTAAAAATACGTATTATAACACTATAACCTATCATACCACACATTTCAAAATTTTCATTGGTAACACCGTTTTTATACATTTTTATACGCCCCAAAAATACTGTATTTCTGGCAACCACTCTCACTATTAAGTCCATAGGTTGATCAACATCAGACAATAAATTAGGACAGCACCCATCAAATACACAAGCAAGTCCAACCTATTTGGATTCTGACCTGGTTATTCTCTTGCTACTGAATGGAATACTCAGCACCTTCTTTTAAAGACGTAAATGTAGCCTCCGTGTTTCACATTGCACGCTTGATAACCCCATTTCACTTCTCACACTTCCACCTGTATAAGAAGCCACAATTTAATGCCTTAGAAGAGCAGCTCGCACCTTGTGGAAAACTTAAAAAAAACATTCCATTTTGAAGGATTTTTCGTAATATCAGGTATGTTTTCTGTTGGCTTATTCGTGATATATAACACCAAACAACTTTTTAAGGCAACACCTCTTTCAAAGGCCTTGTCCCTAAAGAGAACAGCAGTTTCTGCAACAACCAGTTATGAAATCTTAAGTCCAAGTTTAGCACCTAAATAAAGGGAAGTGTGAAGAAAAGGGTTCTTTTCTGCTAAAATAGTGAAGAACCAGAGAAAAACAGCCGCAACAAGTAAGTCTAGTGGAAGAGCTATACATAAATATAAAGTTTCGGGAACTTTATCAGCTACATCAATTCACCACAAACGTCTTCAGTAGTTATACTGAAACATCCTCACTCTGTGTGCCATAAAAATACATAATTCTCCAGGTCTGTTCTCATATCACATTTACCTCATGGATTTTCATTCCTCAATATCTTGATTTCCTGATCTCCCCTTTTCTTTTTGGCATAACTAAGCAGAGCTGAATCTCTCTTGAGGTTCAAGCGTATGAGCAGTGTGTCACGTGGAAAAATCCACATTTGGAGGAAGATCAGTGATATAAGAAGCATCGTTGGGGTTATAGAGAGGGCTTCACCGGAGGGATACATTTAAGTCCAAAAGGTCCGTGTGCCTGGACAGTAAGTTGAGCATCTGGTTGTTGATGAGTTGATAGAGCTGAGTAAGAGAACGAGGAAGGGCACAGTCAAGGCAGTCATGGGGTTATACTTTTAAGCAGAGATTAAGCAGCTAATTAATTGATTAATCAAAACAATTAACTAGATGTCAAATCAGCACAGCAGCAAATTTAAACAGTCAATTAATTCATATATTCAAAAGAACAGTAAATAATTAATAAGGAATTAAAGAGTTTGTTAATTATGTGGCAGTAGATTAGTTATGCAGAAAACTAAGTGAGAAGCAATTAATTAATTATGCAGAGACTCAAATGAGCCACAAAATATTTATGCAAAGAACCCATACAAATGGGCAGTTCAAAAGCAGAGGGTGGCAAAAATGCAGAGATACGTTAAAAAAAATGTTTACTAAGGATCAATTACTGGCAAGTGTCGTTAGCTAAGCTATTAAGAAAACAATTTGACTCAAGAATGAAAGTCAGGTCAGAAATCAATTGAGTGAGGAGAATTAGGTTATCAAATAGATTCTAAAATAAAGACTTGTCCAGACATGGGGAGTTATTGACAGTTACAAGGGGCAGGTCTGGTTTAGAAACACAGGTCAGTGAAATTGAAACGGACAACGAAAATATGCCTTTGCCACAACGTTTTACTGTCATAACCTCACCATCCGCTTTGCCATCTCCCTTTGCTTACTGCCCCAGTGCCATACCTGCATTCTATTCAGTTTAGATTATAAATTAATTAGGACTCACGCCTTACATTTGTCTGCAAATTGTCATACATACAACTGCAGCAATAGACATAATACTCTGTATGAACGTTATCTCCAAAGTTAAACTCCTGCAACATGCCTTCATTAAAATTCTAAATGAGCTGTGCAACGGATCTGAGAAAAAGGCTCCATTTACACTAACAAAACGGAGCGAGAGGTACATTATGGCACCCATGTAACTAGAAGGTAAGTTACACCGATGTGATGCTACAAACTTGTCCAAGCGCTGCCTTCATAGTCAACCGCAGATAATATTAGGGCTCAGTAAGATACAGTATAACGCTTATGAATAAGAGATATTTGATTCTAAAGGCCTGTTTTATTACTCAGTTGATTGAGATTGATTTGTAACACATCAACCTATGCAAATAAAACCCCAGACTACTTCTGTGTTATGAAGTAATGCAAATTTTAAAAGACAAGGTGGTGAAAATTGGATGCGGTAGGTACAGTTATAAATCAGTTGGAATTCATCTATATTTAATGTTCATGGTGTCACTGGCTATCTCAGAAGATGGAAGCACAAAGGCTCCCTTCATTTTCAAATGCAAAAGGCAGTCTGGAGATCTGAGAGTGTGTCTATGTATAGAAATGCAGGAAAACCGTATGTGCTTCAAAGAAAAAAACCAAATGTCAACCTCAGTAGTTGAAACAGATTAAAGCTGCAAATAGATTCAGGCAGCACTGGTCCAAGGCTTCCCAACAGTGTATGCCTCAGAGTATGGCCACGCCAAGGATGACAGGACAAGGCTTATCTGATTCCAGGACAGGAAAGACAGATGAAGGACTGTGACATAAACTGCTCTTTTTGGAAAGCCCCCAAGTCTCCTCGTTGGCAGTACATTGCTGCTCCACATCCCCTGGGTTATCCCTAAGCGTCATCAGCGGAGCCATGGCTGGGTTTTTCAGTGCCCTTGGCTTCGCTCTCCTTAACAAATGACTCTATTGCCTATACCTAGAGTCAATCACAGATAATGCCATTCAGAGGTGAAATGGCACTAGTCCTTTCTAGCTTCACTTTTCCACGTCTTTATTATAGAAACAGGAGTTGGAAGCAGTGAGTACACACACGCATAGCAATACATCTCAAAGTGATCTTTGACATGGTCCCCCACTACATCCTTCTCTCTACATTGAAGAGAGGTGGATTTGATGGGTGGATTTGGGATAAAATGAAATATTTATTAATATTATTATTTATGTAGTAGGTTTTATTACAATGATATAGCACAGAGGAATACAAGCCTGGTATGACAGCGGAGGCCTTTGAAAACTCGGACACGGGATACTGTGTGGAAGACAACAAGCATGGAAGAAATAGGCCACAGGCTGACACTGGAGACCCAGGGCCATAAGCAACTCATCAATGGTAGGTCAAAGAAATGCAGACGTGGGAGTGGGAAAAGTGGTTTTAGGAGTAACAAAAGGAGATCAGAAAATAATCTAGCATATGTAGCTAATATATGTAAAATACACCACACACAGTGAATTCAGTTGGACATTAGTTAAAAAACACACTGAGGAGAAAAAAAGATATTGGGAAACACAAACAGCCTGGTCTGAAGAACTGGAGGATGCTAGTAAGTTGCTGCAGCCCCTGGCTGCTTCTTCAGGAATATGGGTACCATCAAACTTAGGACCAAGAAGGGCAAGAGAAGGATAATGTAACAGCAAAGAAAGATTCTATTTTTATGTATATATATATAATACATGTATAAGAATTTATTGTTATTACTGAGAGTAATATTCTTTAAATGAATTGTTAAGATTTCAGGCATACCAGCAATAAATTCCTGACTTTATAAATAAGGGCTGTTTTATTTTTTGTCCTCAGGGAAGATTCATATTATACCATTCCCTTGGAAATGCATGTATCCTCCTAACTACAGCTTCAAATTACAGAGAACTGAATCCAAGGTCAGGTTTCATCAGTCTTCATGGAGGGAAAATCAGGTGACAAAAGTGAGTGCTCATGCCCCCATGCAGGGGTTTCCACGCGTCCCACAAACTCCCCTTTTCTATCCCTTCCTACTTTTCTACATAGAAAGGAAATCCATTAGGAGTTGGTTAATTGCTTCTCTTTTTACCTCTTTCCATACAGCAAGATACAAACTTTTCTAATGGAAAAAAGAACTGCTAGTATTTTTCCATAATTTTGGAATTTCTCCTGAAAATTTTTGTTCAGAATCTTTCAATAAACTTTTCAGGAAAAACAGTTAACCTCTTCCCCTTGCAGAGCTTCAGAGAAGATGCCACAACAGCCTGACCTGAGGTCTACATTTCTCCTCCAAAATGAAACACATCAACAGTTGTGCAAAATTTGAGATAGAAGCACTGTTTATTAAGAAACCTTTCATTGTTGAAAACAACTCAGAGCTTTGCTGTACAGAGCAAAAGTGAAAAAAATAAACGGTCACAATAAACCACCGTATTAAACTCTTCTGATTTAAAACTAACCTCCCACTATTATTTCAAGAAAAGTCTCAACAGAAACAGACAATTACCATAGCTGAAAAGGCCATTCTGCTCCCTTAATAGCTGCAACGAAAACCACCGTTGGAAACCACAACTCTATCACCCAGCTGCTTTCTGTACCTTATTCTGGCTTACTGCTCAGCACAGGTTTCCAATTCAGGATAAAACCACAAGAATGTTGTGGAAGGCTCTAAGATGCGGTAAAAACTTCTGTAGCATTAGATTAGAAGGACAGCCCTCCTCTCCCAAAGATGTCTCCCCGATACCTTCAAATGCCAAATGACGATTCAGAAGAAGTCACTGTTAATATGGACCCATATTTTGTCATGAAGTGAAAAACACCTAACTGTGTGTATTTATTATGGAATACATGAGAAATGGACAGATCTTCTTATATCATCTTGTTGGCTCTTGGAAGTCCAGGGAGGATGTTTTTCAGAAGTTGATTTGTCAAAACACCCATTTAAGGTGACTACCTGATAGGTTACATATACTGCAGTGAATATCAAAATAATTTTTATTCTTATGAGACAAATATGCAAACATACTATTTAATGATGTCGTAAGAATATAATACGCAAACACATCTTGTTGTTATCTAAAGGCAGTTAGCATCAGAATTGGAAAGTATAGTCTTGTGAGCATCCTCCCTCAGGACTTCTCTCCAAACACTGCAACGGCCCCTTGCGCTACGAGATGCCAAGACGTAAATAAGAAAGAAAATAAAACCAGTAAATGATACTTAAAATAGTAATAAAGACAGAGTAAAATAAAATGCTTGCCAAGTGAGAGGAAAAAAAAAATCAATATTATTTAACACATTTCTAGATTGCCAACCACCACAGCACATAGGAGCTTACAACAATAAATACACAACTCCAATACAGTACCAACAGTGAGCAGCAACAAAATCGATCAAAAGCTAAGTGAAATGCATGAAGCTTTGGTTCTAGCTGAGAAAGCTCTCCTGTCCTCCCAGAGCAGATTGCAAAAAAATGAGAGTGGACTCTGGTTAGAAATCTTAATGGTTACAGCAAAACTAAGGAAACCAAGGTTACAGACAAGGGTTTATATCCATTGTTAACATGGAGGAGAAGAAAAAATGTTATTAAGTGGCAGAAAAAATAATTAAATGTACAGTATTTCAAAGTGATTCAAAGATAACAAGACATCTACTATATGCAAATACTCCATAGTACTATTTTTCCAAGTCCTCTCTGAATTCATCACAAGACCCCACATTAAGAGCTGGAAATACCTACAAGAGTCAAGGACAGTCACAAGAGATTTTCTTCCAGGAAGGTAAAGCTAAAATGTACAATGGAAAAACCTATTGCCATCAAAGATCTTGCTGTATTACCTCACTCTGCCTAAGGACTCACTTGGAGCAATGAGCATTTCCTATATTTACAACGGAAAGAAGTTAGTTAACAATTTTAATTGAAGAACTATTTTCTTCCATGTTCATTCATTAGGAAATAAGAAATAAGAACAAAATCATTGGATGCCTTTCTACACGGTATTTTTTCTCTGACTGGGAAATAATTTTTGTTCTCAAAGTATAGCTTTTTACACACTCAGCATCCCTCCAATAAAACACATCTCTATAGTGGCATAACTGTTAGCAGCTCTGAGCATGTCAGAAAAAGGGGGAGGTGATCTCAACCCTCTGATGTAGATAAGGGCTGCCTAGGTTTCCTCAGATATCTCTGTTAGGAAATTCTGTACAGGCGAATTCTGACTTGTGATGTTTTTCCAGATTGTTGTCAGGCAAATCTGAGCCATTGGCTCAATCTGGCTGTACTGAAATTCAACCCACAGTGAGCGTGTGCATCAACTACATGGGCAGCAATTCCAAAGCACCCTTTGATCACACATGAATAACATCCAAATGTTGATATTCCGATGAGTCTAGAGCACATGTGAGTCAACAAGCAAATGCTACATAATGTACAATGATGTTTCTCTCAAAAAAATCCTGGATAGGAATATGTAGACATGTGCTATACATCTGAGATATATATACCAGCTGTTTCCTCTTCTGTGTTGCTCTGGGGCTCTCCTCTGTCTCTGGCAGTTACAGAAATGACAGAAAATGCAGGACAAACAGATCAGTGATCTACCAAAGGGCATCGATCCATATGGCACAGAGAAATGTGGGAGTGCAACGCAGGAGATTGGTACCTTCAAAAAAAGTCAGGAGAGAGGCATGGAGGCACAGGCAGGGGAATTTGCGAGTGGAGGTTCCTAAAATAGAAAACTGAAACCCTGGCAAAAGGGCCCTAAATCCCATTCTACCTAGTCACAGCAGTGCTTTAATTAAATGTAAGCGCCTCAGCTCAGTATCTGTTTCACTGGATGTAATGTAATGCTTTCAGCCCTTGAGCTAAACAAATCTGTGAAAATGATTAATTTTGATACTGGCCCTCACAGTGTGACGCCACTCGTGGCAGTGTCATCTTCTCAGAAACCAAAACTTGTCTTTGTAATGTACAGAAGCAGAACATCTAACTCTCCGGACCTCCAACTGGCCTCAAAACCTTTCCAGTTAGGTAGTCTTTATTAATACGAAGCAACATATGAGCCAAATGGTGTTATTGCTTTCCTAATCACCTTTATTGATATTTGCATGAAACTTGACTATTTTCTCAGTCCATCTGTTCCTGCTGCTCATTTATAACGTGAACTTATTAATTCTGCCTTGTTAGAACTGGCTTATATGGGGGTAATTATGTCAGCAAAACCACAAGATCGTGATTTCTGATGGTGAATGGGAAGTAGAAGCTACTAGATTTGCTATTAATATAATTTCTAATAATCCTTAAATAGCACCGCTTGTATGTACAGACCTTTTCAGGATGTATCGACTGCATCAAGAAGTCAAATAAATGTTATGTTAAAATAAAAAGCAAATCTTTTAAAGAAAGAGAAAAAATATTATGCCTTCTAACCTTTCTTGAATGCAACCGGAGCAATAAGTAATGATTTAAGGTGTTTAGAAGACACCAAGCTGGTTTCACTACCTATATATGCACTTCACAAGAACCGCAGAGCCATTGGACAACTCCTCATCGATTTCCTTAAGATATAAATACAGTAACCAGAGCTCTTCATAGATATTGTCCCTGCAGATCTACAACAGAGTTCCTCATTCATGATATTTATAAACTGACTGGGCACAAACAGAAGGTCCCATTCCTTTGGTGGTCAGGTCCCACCTATTTGAATAATATCAAAATGTGTGACCTAAACTATACTGCAAAACTTTTGCCAGCCCATCTTTAAAAAATACCAATTAGTAGCATGGCTAACCCAGTGTATACTCAACCCTTGGCACAAACACCTGCTGGTGAACCGCTGGTGTTAAGACGACCTCCAGAAAACCTGTTTTTTTCAATGCAGACAGACAAATCCAGATGTTTTGTCAGTTGTATTACAGCTTAGGTGTACTCCCGTACCCAACAAACTTCAGATCTGGTTGAATAGGTACAGTGAGGCCAATGGGGATCAGAGTACACATCCACAAGGTAACAAAAGGAGCATAAGATTTGGATTTGCCTGAATTGTAATGATGAGCGGCACATGAGAAAGGAAACCTGAAAGCTCTGACCAGCCTAAACCCAGACCATCTCACCTCAGGATGGCCAAAACAGCAATGGCTGGAGAAACCAGGCTATCGGTTGGCCAGGTTTCATGTGCTTCTATTAATCAAGTTTCTGCCTCAACAGCAAGGTTGGAATTTGCTCTCTCTTGAAGCTGAATGGATTGTATTATAACTCTGACCATAGGGCACAGCAGGGAATCCTTCCCCCTATGTGCAGAACACATTGGTAAGAGGGTGCTTTCCCACATAAATTCAGTACCTTTTGTGGAAATGTTTAATTACACTAGCCAAGAAAGGACAATTTTTGACAGGATAAACTATATCTCTTCTATATCACCATAGCAATAGTTATCCTGTGACAACCTCTGTAAGGTAGACTATTGGTAATGTGCCTCATTGTGCCATGGTGAACCTAAGATTCAAGCTTGCTTCACACATCTTAATCTGTACACCCAATCTTATTTTTAAAATAAAGAAATATATTTGAAAAAGATCTGAAAATTCCCTAGGCTAACATCAGGCCTATTCAGGAATCTATTAACTAAACTGTAGTTTATTTTTCATTGGGAAAAATGTCTCATGCGTGAGACACTCACTATTTCGTGGGTAACTTTCATACATTTCTAGTGTGAAACTCAGTTCAATTTGCAAAGATAAATACCTTGATTTTTCCTCTTTGCTTACTAACAGCATGCAGGATAATACAAGCTGGGGAAGTCTGCATTTTTCTTTGAGCAAATTCAACTCAGCAGGATACAAATCCTTAACTGGAGAAATTAGTATAAATTCCTGAACATTAGCTGCTCAAGAAACACTGAGAGTCTCACCTTTCTGAGAAGTTCCGAAAAATTAGACCTTTTTTTATTATTATGTTAGCCTGCAGAAAGTTAAATTTAATTAGGATAATCAATATTGCTTGGAAATCGTGATACATAATACCAAAGCAGCTCTTTCCTAGAAAACTGCGAACGGAATGAATGAATGAGGCATAGCCGCAATGCAGTGCTGCTTCCGACAGCAAGACCTGCAAACTTCCATACCAGTTCTCTAAATAGCAGCTGTGATTTCTTTTTCTAATTACAATTCACTCTCTCTCCACTTCTCCAACCCCAAACTAATTTTAACATAGCTTCTTGTTAATTAACTACGTTAATTGGTAATGCTTCTTGGCAAATTTAGCAGGTTTCTGCAAGCACTGGCTCTAATATCTATGTCTAAATGCATATTCATCCTGATAAAATTCATGAAAAACCCTTCCCTTCACTCTTTGCAGACTTCTCCTAATTCAAAAATCTTTCTTACTCTGTTACCTAAAGTCTGCCTGTGAAGTCCCAGAAAGTTCTGAGAAAACCACTATTGAATACACGACAAGCCAGAAATTAAATAAGCACATCCCATGCTATAAATCTCTATTCCTCAGGATATTTTCTCCTGAGGGTCTTTGGATACATCATAGTTACTAATTTCTGAATTTATTAGGAGAAAAAAAATAACATGCAAGTGCAAACTAATTTCCTCCAGCCCTGCAAATCCATTATTAAGTGCCAAATCTTCTCCAAGGTTTGGAATTTAATGAATTAAGGAGCCCAAGTCATCTGTAATGGCATGGAGGTCTGCTACATGCCGCTGAATTTCGCTACAACCGTTACTGAGTCAGTGGAAGCCAAAGGGATTTAGCTTCATTGAAAGTTGTTTATTTATTTAGGTACTCAAATATTGGTTTATCCACGCGCTAAGCTAACTACAGATTTCAAAATCCAGGCTTTAATTATTTTAAATTATTTTAAACACTTATACGTACATTACAGTAATGCAACAAAACTGACGTGACATCATGACAGTGATGTTTTTACCAGGATTTCAGAGAAGGGAATCTTGCATCACCTCCCCTTTGATTAGCCAGCATCTCCTACCCCAAGCACCCAACACCTTGCACTGAGAAAGTGCTATGGACCTCCGTTGCAAACAAATAGACCATTAATGCATGACTCAATATTCAGGTTTTGTGATCTGAAGGAACATAAAGAAACTACAGTAGCATCCCCTCCCCTCTTCTCTTACCCTCTGTGTAAAAGAAGTGTGCAACCTGGAGCAAGACAAAGGGTTTTCAGGAAGCTACTTTCTAGAGAAGTCCACGCTTTCCTGCACTAGTGTTCTCTGCAGGAATGACCCTGCAGTATGTAGAAATGGGTAACCTGCCCCTGAAGCGTGGAAATCGCTCCAAGCTGTCTTTCACTTGGAAAAAAAAAAAATAATAGGTAAATACAATAAAAGCCATTCCCACTTCCCTCATTGCTGCTGGTCTCAGCACAAGACTACTTCCAGTGTATCTGCAATGAGGTTTGTCAACCATGGCTCTGCAACAAGACTGGTGAGAAAAAAAGAGGACTTGAAAGCATTTGAAAGTCATTCTAGAATAAATTCTGCAGCCACGTAATACTGCACTGGGTCCTGGGAAACAAGAGCTGCCAACTCAGCTAACGGTAACTGTGTAAACAGTAGAGTGAAACTGCTGGATAGGACTGGGAAGAAAAGTGCCAACTGCATCTGTAACAGGAATCATGTCTGCAGCAACACGTCTGCCTGATGTGCAGCATAAAAAGTAGTTCACAAGTCTTGGTCTATAGAGTAATGAATAGCTCTAAAAACTATGCGTCTTTCAATTGTTCTTTACAAAGTGATAACTGTTACCATGCCAGAAAGGTATCATCTCTAATTTGTCTCTGCACCTCTCCAGTAAGGCACTCGTATCTTGATTTTAATGTATGTCTAAAAAACATGTCATGTTTGCACCCACCTCCTATTTAATCTTTAAAAGTTTTCATGCTTTTGTCTACCCGTTTACATTTTTCTTAGTGGAGTTCAGAAATATTACTGAAGTTTTTTCTCCTCAAATCCAGCATGGAATCTTCTTTCAAACACTCTTCAGAGCTGAGAGATCACAACTTCCAAAAGGGAAGGGCTTGAACTAGTGTCAATAGAAGAGGAAGAAACAATTGGGGAATAAAATCCACCCTGATTCAAGACTGTGTTCCACAAAATCTTCTTGATGGCTCATCAGTCAAAAAACCCTGCCAGGCTTATTCAATCTGTTAAGATCCTAACCTACAGCACCGGGAAGAGTAGCCAAATGTATTAGCAAACCAAAATTAAGTGTTAGTGAAAGTAGCAAGTACACAGAAGAAGCTTAACAGCAATACATCCTCGACGCAAACACGAAGAGCGGTTGCAGTTTGCCAGAAGTGTGTCACAACAGCATTTGGTTCATACCAGACGTCCCGAACAATCGCAATGTACAGCCATTAAATACCCCATGCCATTTCACATTATGGAAACGCTCTCTAGCTTAAGGTACGATCTTATATTAACTTAATAAACTTCAAAATATATATTTCCACACTGGAGTTTCTCTGTGCCAAAATTCTAAGAAATGTACCAGTCTTCAAAATTAATGTGGATGTTTCTCTAACGAATAGTCATACAAAACAATTTTTTGCATAAACAGTATTTCACGCATTCAGCTTTTGTTACTTTTGCTTTTAGCTACTTCCAGGAAGACATAAATTCAACCCGTAACACTAATAAGCAGAGCCTCCAGGGGTTCCACTTAAATCTTCCTATCACGAAAAGTAGGCAATGAAAGGAAAGCCAGTGCATACAGCTGTTCCCGTATTCGGGGAGATTCTTTGAATTTAACTAAACATGGTTAAGTGTCTGCCATGTAATACCATCTCTTCGCTTGCAGAGAACATGCTGCGTAACCACTACCCTACACCCGATCTGCCTGCAGGAATGCCGTAACAACTCGTATTCAACGACTCAGTACGCTGGCCGGGAAGGGTATCAGCAGCAGCAAAGGCAGGACCAGCAAAGTCTCCGACTCCAGCTCTGTAGCAAGCCTGCGTGCCAATTCGCTGGCTAGCCTGTACGGAAACTGGACGTCCTTTCCCTGTCATCATTACCCACCAAAGCTTGACAGAAAAAAACGTGAATAAATCTACAATACTACAAACACCTCCGTCTCTGAATAGCATGGTCAACTACAGATTCACAGTCAGCTCTGTCTGGTAATAGAGGAATGTTCTTTACAATTGTTTTTTTTTCATTTTTGTAGAAAAACTGAGGTGTTTACTTTAAAAAGTATGTGGACAGCTTAAGTACCAGAATCTCCCAGCAGTCACACTTGCAGTGCAGCCGTGTTGAAGAGAGGGCACCCTGCCTACCATCAATTCTGCAGGAACTTTCATGAGATTGACAGAATTTGGCTTTCTTTTTTAAAAAAATCAGCAATCTCAATATGTTGATGCATCTGGTAAACAGCTCACATGATGGCCATTAAAATCCATTGCTGGAATACTACTAAAATAAATTTCAGTATAAACTTTTGATACATTATGTTTTCTAGAGTTTTATTCTGCCACAGCAGCATACACTATCATGCTAACTTAAGGAAATACAGCAAAGGATATTAAATATAGCAGCATTAATCAGACAAAGTTTTGCCTTTGAAAAAAAGGATCATAAAACTGAAATATGTCAACATTACTTCATTCTGATGGCCAGACTAGGGCCATAGAGCAAACTAACAAAGGGAAATTGCACTTATTGGCATCTAAATATGGGGAATATCAGATGATCAATAGTTATTTGCTTTCTATTTTTCTGTCTAAAGATTCATAACACAGTAATAGCTGCATCAAAAAATCATTGCACAGCTTCATAAACTTTCCTTTAAAAAAAAGGCATTTTGCATTTATGAGCAATAGCTCAAGGCTGACGGCAATTCATCTTTAAATCCCCATTTAATCTACAAAAGAGGGGCTGTACAGGCCACAGCCATGTGAACCTCTCACAACCTGCAGACACAATGAGCCTCTGTCCTAACCAAGACAAACCACAGAGCAGAAGAAGGCAGGTTACTTCAACACCTACTCAAGTCACTGCTCCTTCTTGGTTGCAACACGATGGTGCAGAGAGCAATGTGCAGAAGACCGAAGAGAAGACCGCCAAATTCTTTACTTACAGATCACTGTAAGGTTTCTAGAAGAGAAAGATGTTTGGATATTGCAGGAAAAAATCTGTAAGTTTGCTAAAAATATCGCTTCCTTACCAGGTTTCCACAGCAGGGAAACGCACAGGGGACCTGTGCACTTGAAAAGATTCACACAGGAGCTGGAAAATGATTGACTAGCGTAGGGATGAATTTTGCTGACAACAGAATATTGTTCAGAATACTCAAAATCAAAAGCTTACCATGAAAAATTGTAGCATTGCATGAACCACCTAAGTGATGGGGTGATAAAATGGCAGCTGAAATGCAAAGGAAGGCAGATAGGTCTGAAGTACAATATAAGCACTGACAGGTTCTTAGTTTGTCATTACCACTCTGGAAAGAGGTCTTAGATATGTGGTAGACAGCTCTATGAGAACTGTAAGAAATACGAATGCTCAGCAGACAACATGGGATTGAACGCAGGAGAGAAAACTCTAGTGTGCTATTGTACAGAAATCCACGGTGTGCCCCTATCTCAGGCACTTGCCGGCAAAGCAATCTCCAAGAGAGCAGAAAAAAACCAGGATGGCAAAGAAAAGATGAAATAGGTCACTTCTGATGTGAGAAAAAACTAGTATTTTGATTCTACATCTGGTAAAATAGGATCCAATCCAGATGTATAAAATCACAAATTATAAAATAAAGATGATGAGGGAGCAATTCTTTCACAGTTCCACATGACACAACTGGGACACAAATGAAGTTATCGAGTGACGAAAGTAAAGCAAACCCTTGAAAATATGTTTCAGACAATGCAGCTGAACTGTGGCACTTCACCACCACAGGATACTACAGGGGCCAAGAGTATAGAGGCTCAAAAAGACATTAGGCTAATTTGTGTAGCGTAACGCCATTAGCAGCTATAAAGTTCATCGTAGCTGCAGACGAGAAAGTCCTGAACCTGCTTATTCCCAGAAGCCGGGAATGTAAATCCCAGACATTTAATATGGGAAGGGAAGGATCACCTTCTACCGGCCCTGCTCCGTACACTCCTTTTTGAGCCACCAGCCACCGGCTGGGATTAGAAGACAACTGGGCGCCATCAGGAGACAACTCAGGGGACAGATAAATCTGTGTCCTCCGCCTGCATGGCTGCTCCCATCGGTTATCTGGGCAGGTGAACAAATGCCCGCTGAAGGGCCCAACCGCTCAGAAGGTGAACTAGAGTGTCCCAAGGGGAACACAATTTAAGAGAATCTGACTTTTGATTTACTAAGTAGTTACTGCAGAGTTCCTCCTAGTTTAAGTACTCAAGTGCTGTGTGGTCCTTTTACTTTCCTATTCAATTTACTGAACTTCAGATACCGCAGATACATCTTTCTGCTCCTGGAGAACTTCAGACGGTCACTTCTTCTTTCCCAGCAGAATATTTAAGGGCAGAAATGTAGTTTATGATACCGAATTGTCTAATGCTTACAATCTGTTTCTGTGTAATGGGGACCATTTTTCCATGCAATATTGAAGGAGAAATATAACAAATAGCGAAGGCTGGATAAATAGTCTCCTCTCCCAATTTAAAATCTACAGCATTTTGCACCAAAGTAATTTTAACTGAAAGGAAAATCTAAGTGGCCATTCATCACTGGGAAGAAATGCTGTTATTAGTCTCCAGGACTAACAGCTGAAGCCTGTGAGAGACGATCACTGTTCCCAATGAGGCAAAAATACTTTTTTTCAGTAGTGATATAAAATTATGGTGCTTTGTACTTCCATTGTGACAACTTCCAAGAAATTTTTAAACCTGTAATACACATTTAACAACATGGGTACCTTACACATCATTAACTTCTGTTGACACTTTATCTTCTCCCCTCTTTTCCATTAATAATATTTTAATTACAGAGGCTGATTTCAAAGTATCATTTTTCAAATCTTACAGTACTGCTAATGCCCAATAGGTCTGCAAACATTCTTCTAAAGAAGATTTGGGGATCTGTTTCTGCCGCTGCTGTTGAGCTTAGATGCTTAAACAATTTGTAGGTAATTTGTAGGTAACTACTTCAGAAAGATGATAATTAGAAGGCAATTACTTGGAGACCGCTCAAATTCACATTTTTTCCTTTTCTTTTTTGTAATCAATGTGAAAATTTAGGAATTTAAAACCAGAAGAGAATTAGAGAGAATGGTACAAATAAATGCATAAATAAAACAGGCAGTGTGGTTATGCTCCCCTTTTAAGAAATGCCTTTAAAATTAATAAATGCCTTTAAAATGCACAATTAAAATTTGTGTACAGTTTTGTTGGCATCATAATGGAAATATATCTTCTGAGGGGATCTGCATGTCACAAGGAAATCAGGCATTGGCCTGGCTAGAGGAGAAATAAAGACAAGGGCAGATTGTTATGCTGGGAAAAAAGGCAAGAAGCTTGATACAACAAAGGTGATGGACACTGACTAAAAAGCTAGAAATAAAGGGACTATGAAAAAATCAAAGTATACGTAGAATAGTCTGTTTCAAACTACAAGAGGAGAAAAACTTTTTAAAGCCAAGAAAATATAAATTATAAAGCAGTAAAATAGAAAGGAGGAAACTCAGAGGCACACCTAAATCCTGTCATCTGATGATTCAAGCTGACACAGTCTTTGAAAGTCCAAGTTCACCATGAAAGAATTCTGATAAGTGTTTTTAAAAAAGTGGAATTTGAAACATTTCCATCTAATAACATAGCAAACTTATTTCTATTCATAAAAATCACACTATCATTCAACACATCCAGTACCAGTTTATTTATGTGGTAAGAATAAGGCCAACCAACTTAGAACATGGATAAGAAAAATACCTTTTTGAAATATATCTTATTCATTACTACAATAATTAGTATAGTTTCCAACCTGTTAGTGTTTCAGTATTGTTCATCATATGATTTCAGAGTTCTTTTTAATAGCAGTCTTTAATAAGAGAACATCAATCAAGATGCAAACTTCATTGCAACCACTAATAATTATGTGTTAAAGGACTAGAGGAAGAGGAACTCAGGTATACCAGACAAGAGGAAGGACCAGGCACGAGGAAGATAATGTCTCTAAGAAGACTTAAAAAGCACCTAACAAATCTGTAATAAAATGGACGATTCACAAGTTTTTATATTACTAAAAGATTTTACCATCTATTAAATTTTACTAAAATATTTTACCAGATTAAATTACCACAAGCCTTAAAGTTTTATGCGTACATTTGATGGCAGAAGGTTAAATGTAGTTGCAAACTCTCATGGTTTTATACTCTCTCAAAAGCAAAACAGCCAGCTATGTAGAGACTGCTCTGAAGGATTATTACCTAACACCTACGTCCTAACAGAAAAGGAGAAGGCATCTTATATGTGACTATCATAAGTAATGCGCTAAAAAAAAAAAAAAAAAAATAGGCTGTGAAACCAAAACTCCAGCTGCAGTTTTATCACACTCCATATTCTGAGTAAGCACAAGGACCAAATCAGTCCTTGGTTAGGAAGATGAAGAAAAGATTCATTGATTGATTGACTGATCGGAGTTTATGCACTCAAAAAAGAAGTATTCATAAGTAATGCCCGTGCCACTGGAAAAATGTTGACGTGCAAAATCTCCATTTCAAAACAGCCGTAAAGAGGCACATTTCAAAAGTCAAATCTTATCTCAAGAGAGACTGTATGCAGAGACATTTTAAACATTCACACAGAGAGCAGAGCTTTCCACAGCTACCAAATTGTGCCTATTAATGGCAAAATCCTCAAAATCCCAAAACTATTTGAAAAGCACTATAGTTTTCAAAACAATCAAGCTATAGCTTGTAGTCATTTTGGAGTTGATATTTATACGTCATTTCCGAACTTCATAAAACACAATCAGAGCAACTCAAACTTTATAACAATAAGCAAGTTTTACACATGTTTTCTGCACAGGACTTTTCAAAAGTATAACACAATTTTAAATGTTCATTAAGAAAAAATACTGAAGACATCTCATTCCCTAAATCCAGGAAATATCATTCACTACATGAGCTGATGCTAAACCATCTTAACATGGGACATTAAAGGTGAAATCCTTGTTGTCCCTCAACCAAAAATGAAATTCTTACCAACTCTACTAAAGTAGAACCAGGATTTCATCTTTGAGAAGATCAAACTACACCATGGTTTGGATGACATGTTCCAGTACATGGAAACCTTCAACACCTGAGGAAGCACTTCGAAATACACAGTCCAACATTCAGAAAGAAATTAAAATGGTTTTAAGAAAATAATTCTCATTTTTTATTTATATGAAGGATGGTGGCCCGAAAGCTCAGCAGAGTGTTAGCTGCTGCATTTTTGCAAAGATAATTAAAAAGAGGAGCAGCAGGTAAAGTTCTGCTTTTCCACAGCTCCAGTCGAGTGTCTCCCAGGAGTACAAACATTCAGTAATTAAGAAGGTCTAATCAGCTCCCAGGGCCCACCTCACCATTTCCTTTTCTTAAGACTGCCAATAAAGATGCCAATTACAGCTAAATATAATAGAACAAGATATGCTCTCGTGAAGTACAGAGAAAGATCACAGTCGATTTCAAACCGGTCATCAAATAGCTAATAAATTGTAAAGGGCTTTCATCACTTAGATTTTGAATACAGAAGAGTAAACGGCATACAAAAGCTTTCAGAGCAGTTCTACCACAACTCAGACAACTCTGCAAAGTTTGGAAATGTGATAAATACAAAGCAGCAAATAATATTTTAAAATGTATGCATGCTAAATCTCTTAATTCTCTGCAGAATATCAATAGTGGAATCACTAACCAATACCATCCTAAATGAAATTGTGAAAACTTAAATAACATGATAACCACAGCATTTCACTTTGTCTTCTCCAATCAGCCTGGTCTCTTCTGAAAAATAAAAGATAAAAAATTCCACATCTTGCTTGCTCTACTTACTGCCAAAAGTAATCTGTCTTTACACGGCGGGCAATTAAATATTGAAAATAAAAGGTACTGACACTATTAGAGCTTCATCCCCCCAGCTAACTAGCTGTACAAGTAATGTGCAGAGCCTGCAATTTTGCTTTTACAGAAGGAAGTCATATGCCCCCTAAGGCTGCCACAGCCCAGCTGCTAATTTTGAACACCTCTCTTACAACTGGATCAGTAAACTCCAAGTGGGGATGAATAAATAAGGTAGGTGGTGGATTTTAAAAGGCAAGTGAAACAAAAATAGAAGAATCTTTTTATAGTAAGGCAAGCCTGGGGGAGATCTCACCACCTCTTTTCCCTGCTGAAAAATGCTATTTGCTTTTTAATTAAAGCTTTTTCAGTTTCTTTTTGCGGCCCAATTTTCTCTGAGCACTAGCACGTCTGTGGAGATGAAAAATGCACAGAGTAATGAATTTTAGATTTGGAAGAAGTCAGCTCGAGAAATAAAAAAGGCTTCCACATCCAGCCAAGATTTGAAGGTGAAGTGATTTAATGGCTGACTCGACTCATTATAATTATCATTATTCATGTTGTGGTGCCACCCAGAGGCTCTGTGTTAGGCACTGTACTAATAATGTACTTTCAACAATAAATCTCTTGCAAAACTATGCAAGGATTTAAGACACCAGGCAGACTTCAAGCAAGCGGAAGAGCAGATGCATGGCAAGAAGGTGGAAAATGAAGCTTCAGTAGACAACTACCATCATGTTAGCCAATATGGCTTTGCTTGTTTTAACAGGAAAGTAAACTCTTCTAGGGAAAATAATCTGGCATAGGTCACTGTCCCAGGAAACAAGGG
Source organism: Phaethon aethereus (assembly GCF_964289735.1). NCBI lineage: Eukaryota > Metazoa > Chordata > Aves > Phaethontiformes > Phaethontidae > Phaethon > Phaethon aethereus. The sequence goes on along the minus strand of NC_138582.1, from coordinate 5,319,449 downwards.
AGATAAGGCACCGAGAATGACGCATCCCTCAAATATTGCAAGGCACCTACAATAGTATGGGATGAACCAAACTCTTACTCCTGTGTTGTGTATCTTAACATGTAAACAGGCACGGCAGAAAAAACACGGAAAGAAAGAAATACAGTATACACCAGCAAGTTGAGAAGAGGTAGGAAGTTCAAGGATGAGTAGTTAGGAGCAGGAGGTAAAACACTCCCAGAGAGGGCATGATGAAAAGCGCTTGGAGTAAGCGAGGTTGCTAGAGAGCAACTGTGAAAGGCTGGTACTAAACTGACAGTCAGAAACGCCAATAGTTTATAATGCGTCCAAACAAAAGAAAGCTGCGTGATAATGCTGGCGTAATGGAATGCCAAATGGCAATTTGGGTAAAAGGCAGTTTGGTGCTTCAAGTCAGAAACTTTAGACTTTTAATTTCTGTTAGATTATTCCTTGCCAAGTGACTCTGCTAGGCTATCTTCATAGCAAATTTAGGAAATTTGCTGACAGCTGCCAATAACCTTTCTAATCCAAGAACACCCACTCTTTACATAACTCTCTAAATTAATAATTAAAAATCGTTACATATGAATGCTGATTAGACATACCCAAACAAGAGACGCGCATCAGAGTAGCAGGATGGGGCATAGCCCAAGAACGTGCACAGAGGAGGGGGAGGTGTCAAGTTATTGTCAGCAAGAAGTGGTTTTTATGATGTCTCAAATTCTCCAGGTCATATCCTTCACTATGTCAATCACAGAGCTCATGTAATCTCACCAAAATTTGTAGCTGTGATACAACTGACATGCAACTCAATTTTGTAAATTGATAAAAATTTGACTTGCTATGATGCCATGGCTACGTCCTTGGGAGCTCTGCCAGGCTTACTTATGTTTAGTAGTTATCTCAGATTCTCTTCAAAGGATACTCACATCTATGATGTAAACAACAAGAATTAAGTTGTTTTAACTTTTGTGGTAATCAGCTCCATCTGAAGGAACCAATAATTATACTAAAATAGTTCTCATTATTACACCAAAAAGCACGCTATTTCACAAGTACCCTGGGACTCAGTTGTAGGACAGTAAAGCAAAATATTCTATATTTGCCATGAGAACCTAAACTCAGCAGTAGTGATATTAATGTGTATTTTCTGCTTAATTTCTTTTGAATTTATCATTGCTTATCATTCGCAAGGTTTTTTCAGTCTGTATTTCTGCAATCAGGCTATTAAGTAGCAAAAATGTCTAGAAGAACATTTAACCAGACCATCCTCTATGTTTATTAAAGACACATGTCTACTTATTCTCAATGGCACAGCGCTACCGGTTAAATAAAATGTAACTGCAGTCCATAATTCCCAGTCAGCCCTATAAGGATACAAGGTCAATTACTTCATCCTTGTAAATTAAAGGCTGGAAACAGCATAGCAAACAACTAAAAGCTTAACAACAGACAGGCTGTTTTCATTACGCTTCATACCGGTAACAGTTGTCAAAATGAAAAGAACTGAGTTCAAGCTTCATTTGCTTCTTAAAACCCATTAGTGAATGTGTAAGTTTCTGTTCTGATAGGTGAGGGAAGCCTTTATAGTCTCATAAATGTAAAAATAGAAGACCTAATTTATTCACCCATCCACAATGGAGGATACAGCTTGACAAGTTTATATGCCTGAGCACACACCCACCAATTAAAATGGTGAGCACGGATGATCACATAAATTTCTCGTGTACCACATATGGCAACCTTGCGTGATTGTCATGAAAATTAGAAGATCTTGATCCTGAAGAAGACATCTGCTCCATCTCCTTTTCCCACAAGAGGCTCTTGTTACATTTGTGAGACATGTCTGTCTAGTTGGAACTCAGAGGCTTCCGTGGTAAAGCCAATCCCAAGACAATCTCTTCCATAACTGTGTGATAACTTACTATTTTTTTCAAATACTCTGTGTAAGTCTCTTTTCCTGCAACTTTTTTGCTTTAATCATAAACACAAATAATCTGTTATTTTTGTCCTTCTCTTCCTTTTTACAGCAGAGGTGGTGTGGTCTAACCCTACTAGGCAACTCAGCCCCACGCAGCCGCTCGCTCACTCCACCCAAGTGGGACGGGGGAGAGAATCGGAAGAGTAAAATGAGAAAACTCATGGGCTGAGATAAAGACAGTTTAATAGGTAAAGTAAAAGCCACACACACAAGCAAAGCAAAACAAGGAATCCATTCCCCACTCCCCAGGGGCAGGCAGGGGTTCAGCCATCTCCAGGAGAGCAGGGCTCCATCACGCGTAACGGTGTCTTGGGAAGACGAACGCCGTAACTCCGAACATCCTCCTTTCCTTCTTCTTCCCCCAGCTTGATATGCTGAGCATGACGTCATATGGTATGGAATATCTCTTTGGTCAGTTGGGATCAGCTGTCCCAGCTGTGTCCCCTCCAACTTCTTGTGCACCCCCAGCCTTCTCGCTGGTGGGGTGGTGTGAGGAGCAGAAAAGGCCTTGATGCTGTGCAAGCACTGCTCAGCAGTAACAAAAACCTCCCTGTGTTACTGACACTGTTTTTAGCACAAATCCAAAACATAGCCCCATGCTAGCTACTATGAAGAAAATTAACTCTATCCCAGTCAAAACCAGCACAAAGTGCCAAACAACACTTCCACCCAGAAAATTCAGCTCTTCTAAAGAGCACAAAAATGACACACATCATATTCTTTACAACCCAATCATGGGAAATAGGTTGTTGGCCATTTCAAAGTCTGAGTGCAGTGCTCATTTTTGGTGCACTTCAGGTTTGTGTCTCCTTTTGTGCAGTACATTATGGTTCTGCCATATAGGACTCATTTAAAAAGATAGTAATAAATGGCTTTGTAGGAATATTGATATTTTTTGACTCAATGTTTTTGTCTGCCAATGACTTTAAATCTGATGTAGATATAGGCTGAATGTACAATTAACAGCATACTTTTCCAGTTATGTACTTTCACAAAAACTCAAGTTGATATAGCTGTCAAAGAACAAACATCATATACCTGAACAAAGTACTATATAAAAAGATAGAGATTTATATTTTCTAAACAACGACTAGCAAAATACAGCTACCTTATCTGAAAGCAAATATATGCACCAGGACAGCTGCTAAGTATTGTTGAAATACTATTTCTTTTGAATGCTGTATCTTAACCAGATTCTTAGCAAAAAGTACCAAATGTCTTTCAGATAGTAGGTTTGAAACAGAAAGTCAAAAAGAACAAGAAGCAAGAGTATAGCAAACAGGTAGTTTGCTATCCTATCCTAGTTCAAAAACTGGGATTCCTTAGGCCTCATTATAGGAAAAATCTGAGTGCAGCTCTACATTCACTTTAGAGAAAAATTTGCCTGAGAATATAAAGGAGAAATTCGGAATGATATTGCAGAATTATTCAAGAACTTCCTTCTTCCTGCCTGTACACACATCAACTCTACGAGCAGAGCTTTATGAAATGGCAGGGAATTTAGAAAGTGCCGAGATTTTACAAACTGCAAACTCCTTCCCGAGACAGAAATTCAGATGAAAGTGAGAAGAAAGGAAAACATTTTGTCCTGCTTTTGTAAAATACAATTCACACTTTTAAGAAGTGAGCGAACAGGAATTCTTACAGTTTCACATCACAAGCACAGGTCTCCCGTAACACAGCTCACTCAGCGGCGCTTGCAAACTCAAAAGGAAAGGAAATTTAGCTTTTTGTTAGTGAATACTGAGCAGCATGCTAAGAAAGTCTGTCTTCAAGGCAAGAGTTTTTGACGGACGGATGTTCAGCAGCACACTTCGTGCTGCAAGGGCAGGCCAGAGGAAGTCTATGAAAAGCAGTGAGTACTGGTCCCCAGTTGAGGTTTTTCCTTACTTATTCCAGAGTGCTCAGGAGCATGGTAGTCTTCTATAGCATAGTTTTCTTAACACCTCCTTACAACAGTGAAAATTTACCAAAAAATTGAGTAAAATGCCAGGAAGATCAATACATTTCACTGTAGTCCTAAGAAAATGCCAAATACATTAACTGGAATCTCAGAGGCTAAAAATTCATCAAGGAAACTTGACATTTTTAATGTAAAATTTCAGAGGTCAACCATAATGACCCATCTTGAGACATCTTTCTTCCTGCTCCCAATTCTTTCCCTTAGCCAAAGCAAAAATTGCAGCAAAACAGAAATAGCTTTAGTTTAACATACTGCAAGACCATTAATACCCCAAAATAATCCTTCCTTGGATTAGCAAGGAATAAGAAGAATTTTATCACCTGATATTTGCTTAGGATGATATGTGATAGTGATTTGATTCTCATATGTGATGGCAATATCTCATCGGGATGGGTGGGAAGAAAATCTTTACTGATAAACAGTCATATTTTTCATTAAATGTTTTGTGATGAAAGCAAGCAGGCCCACAGAAAATAAATTACAGCCTGTCTGTCTAAAAGCATACGATTATTATCCTACTGTAACAGATCTTTTTCAGATCCAAAAAATTATACACTTTAGTACTTCTCCCTGTGCTATAAAAATTAGTTCCAGGGGAAAAACAATTGACACAAAGTAATTTTATACCAGTGTGACATTTATAAAAACATAACGTTTCTGCTAATTCATTGGCTGGGGGAAAATATGGAGACAATACAACTAAGTTTGAGTTTGATGACAATGCTTGCAGAGAAAAAAGGCAAAAATCCCCATGTATCTGGCTCAGATTTGCTCATGCCTATAAAGTTTCATGATAAAACAAGGTTTATTCAATCACATGGTCTGCAAATTAATTTGTCCCTCTCTAGTCATTTTATTTTAAATAGTTTTTATTATTTCAGCCAAATTTGACAAAGTGAGCAGAGGTCTTAAAAGTATAATGTTCTGAGCAGCTGCTTGAAAAGAGCAGAGGAACTCCACCAATTCTTACACTAAGCCAAAGGCAAGAAGAAAGCAGACATCTTCTAGCTACTAAATCCAACACTCTTTAGGCTGTTAGAAAGAACACGATTTGCTTTAGTTTTCTACTACCTACCCCTTCCTACCAAGAAAAAAAGAAATCAATCTCCCTGCATCTCTGAAACGTAACCTCCTGTCCTTGGTCAAATCTGGTTGATGTTTCCAAAAAAAAGGTAACCATGTTAATATAAAAAGATAAAAATCTCTCTTGGCTCAATCTTTCAACTTTTTCTTTCTTTTTCTCTTTTTTAATTTAAGCTCATCAAACTCAATAGCAGACCACGTTTCCCTTCTTGTCATGGCTGTGGTGACTATGAACGAATGACAAAAATGTTCATAATGAAAATGTGGGGTTAGAGTCTACAGTAGACAGGAGAGGGATTAACATTCTGAGAGAGATATACCAAGGTTGCAGAAGGCCATAGGCAGGGAAAAACGCATCCCCATGTCTTTTCTATTTTCTCCCACTTTCCTTCATGCCCGATTAAGAGAAAGAGTGAAGTATCTCTCAGATCCACACCAGAATAGTCGATGTGGGTGAGTGTGAGCAAGTCATGAACTTGAGAGGAGAAAACTGGCCAAAATTGGTTTATGTATGTGTCTACAACTTGAAATGTATACTGTAATTTTGGCATGTTAAGTGGATTTTGGCATGTTAAGTAGATTTTACTAAAAAATACTTTCAGTTCCACACTTTAAATACAACTTTTAATTTGGTTCACAATCAAATGGTAAGATAGGTTTGCTCTTCACAGTACCCAAGAGTCCTGGACCTCTTACCACCTGGGTCATCAGGCTTACTACAGCTACAGCTTCACACCACCACACATTTGCATTTCTTCCCAAAAATGTGCACACCACAAAAACACAAAGTACCCATCTACAGCATCCCATTATACTTCACATTTCTAGCTCCAAACTGTCTCTCCACTTCATGACATATTCTCAATTCAACATTTTCTGTTTTCCTTTTTTTTTCCCCCAAGGGGAATTCATGATGTTAATGAACACTTGCAAAATAAAGTGTTCTTTCATCCTACCAATAAATGACAGCTTCAGGTCAGTGGTTCAGGATCCTGCAAATCACTAAGGGATTATTCCAGCTGAGACTAGGTGAGTATGTTACAAACTATTAGATTTCATACAATACACATAATAGACCATCATATTTAAACATAACAGACCATCATATGTAACCTTTGCTTTGTCTACACAAGCCAGCTGACCCAGGATAACTAATTACTTCCAAACCTGCAGAGCAGATGAGCACACTCTTATTTCAGGAGCTGAGATTACCAAAAAACCTGAAAAATCTGCAGAACTACATGTTTCCTCAGAAAAATTGTATCACCAGAGGAAACATCCAAAAGCACTGTTAGACCGTAAAAGACTGTCACTGGGAATTCATCACAATTAAAAATATTGTTAGAAATTCATACTTCAGAAAATGGGTTTAAATTATAGTCTCGTCTTCCAGGTCTTACGAAAATTAATTTTTAAATAAGAAAGTAACTATTGTTTCCTCTAAGCCATCTCACCCTTCACACAAATGACACAATTTGTAACAGGTCTGCATGGCTGGAGCCCTGCAATAAAACTCCTCTCAGCCTTTACTGGATATTTGGGTTTTAGAAGAAGTGTTAAGAACTGGACTGCTTCATAATGAAAATGTAATTTCTTTATCTTGTCCCTTTCTGACAACTTAGGATGCAAAGAACATAATTTATTCTGCAATAATCCCTTTTTCTATGCTATGCAAACTTGCCAATGCATATGCAGATTCGCTGCTTTCCCTGTGACATCCCATACTGAAAAATGGATAGGATTTTTTTCTGCAGTTACAATTTTTACAACTGTGGTTGTATTTGACATTTACTTCAAAGCCAGGGGCACTCACAGCCACCCTCTTCCATCTCATCTAGTCACAAAGCCCTGAGCTGAAGGAGTTGACATGTAGCTTAGGAAAGACCGAATTAATGTATACAAGAACCACCTGCTTTGTGTCTCCAGATCTCTCTACTTACTTCAGAGCCCCCGGCAACATTGTTCAACTTCAAAACTACCCATTCCCACTGCTACCAAAATCCTCGTTAAAATACATTGGTGGTCTGAAACCAGTGAATAAAAACTATTTCCATTATTTATGTATAGCTCATCCACTTCTATTTGCAATCAACATTTGAAAATTAATTTTTTCTTTCTTTTTCCCTTTGCAAGAGCATACATTTCCTAGGAGTGCAAACACTGACAAATTTAAGGTAAAAATAATAAAAAATAGATGAACACATAATATAAAGGAACATTCATGGGATGAGTACAAAAATATATTTATAATTTATTTATATTTTATGAGCAGGAATATTTTGTTATTTGCTTTGGGAACCAGGACAAGCACTTTACTTGATGCCTCTTAAAACCAGCTTAATGCACGCATTAAACAGAAAGAGACTGAACCAGCTCCCGCACTCATACCCCATCCCTTGACTTCACAGGACCATTATTTTTACTTCTACCGCTGACTACTTCAAGTAACATCATTTTAAGTTTCTAAAACAAAATAGCACGTACATCTTATTAACAAACCATGCATCTTCCAGTCTAATTCTGAAAATAACAATTTCCCTTTATAGTGGTGATTTCTTGGAATGCAAGTGTGCAGAGGTCTCAGTTTAGGTTTCGTATACACCAATCCTGCATGAAAGGCATGCTCAGAGGTCCCAAATGTTAGCGACCATTTTTTGAAGTCCCATTCCACAGTGAAAATCATATTACTATGGCTTCACTCCAATAAAATATATGTCAAAAAGTAGACTTTTTCTTTTTTTATTTTTTTTCTTTTTCTTTTGTTTTTCCTCTTTATTTGCAGTGCTGCAGCTACACAGCTTAGTGTGTTCAGTAAGAACTTTCAGACGTGAGGATCACTTTCAGACATGAGGCTCACGTAGCAGTATGGGTAAATCTGTTCTCCTGTACTGAAAAAAAGGGTCAGGACATAACTGAAAGCAGAGAACCTGTCACTGATGTCAAAACTCTAGCACATAAAATCAGGAATCAGTAAGACAGCCAGTACAGTCCAGTAATCTAAAGCTGAGTTCATCAATATTTTGGAAATTCCTGATTTTTAAAAAAATCTTCAAACCATTTTTTGCAGCCAAAGAACTTTGTACATGTGTTGTATTATCATCTCCCTAACTGGTAATGGCATTAGAATGAATCTGGGAGTGCTCTTGCATGCTCTGACAGTCATGCAATTTTAAACCTGGAAAGAAGAAAAATATATTTTTTTTAGTGATTGAAGAATCCCCCTATTTTTCACATTGCCTGTCAGAGAAAGGCCAGACTTTGTGCCAAGCTTCCTGAGCAAGGTATACGAGTAAAACTCAGGTGTACAGGAATAATCACCACTCGAGATCAATCTCACAGCTGAGAAACACTCTGATGGGAAACAATTGGTTGAATATGAACCCATTAAACATACCGCTGGAAGACGGAATTTCAAAGCACAGGTTCATGCCGCAGCTGTACGCACTGGCAACAGCGGCTGTTAACCTTCAATTTTGAAGAGAAACTCTGCCGAGATAACCATCCTATTTGTCCACACAGAGAAGCGGCCACACAGACCACACATATGCTGTTTAAAATACTGTCAGTTTTATAAAGGTTTCCAGTATTTTAAGATTTTTTTTTCTGGGTACAGAATCACTAATAATGAAACAGAATATGATGGTTACTTGACACCAAAATAAAATAATCTCTGCGGTCCTTCACACGTTGCACTGCACATCATTGCAAGCAGCAACACCTAACAATTACCTAAAAAACTCAGCATTATGCACCAAACATTTTGACCAAAAAAATGACAAATTCAGCCACTACCCAAGACATCTTTGAAAGACATTAAAAAGTACCTCAAAAGTAATTGATATCGGTAGAAAAACTTACCATGATACATAAACTAAGATAGATCTCACTGGAATTCTTCTCTAAAGTAAGGGTTGCTTTGTCCATGGGAATGGAATGAACACAGACCCACAAGGATATAATACAGAGAAGAATTTTTTTTCCTGAAAGCCTCTTCAGGCTAAACTCTTTGTCTTGGATTAAATACTACTATAGTAAATTGTAAACTTGCAAGAATATATTGTAGTAATAAAAGCCCCATTTGTTGTAAGAGCTAGCCCAGAAAGCAAGGACGAACACAATTGCAAATGCAGACATGAAATGAGGCAGGACACAACTCTCAGAACGTCTGGTGGAATTACCACCACCACCACATTTTCTTACAATATGAACTAGAAATTTACTTTAAATAGAGTTCACTCTGAACAAATAGATGAGAAAGACTGTAAATAGAGGTTGAAACAAGTCTTGCTGCCTTCTCCAATTGCTCTTCTTTTTGAATTTCTCCTTTCTCAGTGGCAACAGACTCAGACCATTCCCATCCAAGCTACAGGCTGAGTTTCATCTTGTTTTTGCAGCAGCCTCTGCTTCAGCAAGGTGACCCTCTACCTGTCCCCGTTTGCAGGAGGGAAGTCTCCAAATTGAACCCCTTTCTCACTCAGAGAACTAATCTTTCTCTCCCCCTTAAAGGACTCCATATTGCTCCCAGCCAAATCTCTTTAACCACTACTGAATAAGTAAGTTCATATTAGAGCTGCATAGTGGAACTGCTTTAGGATCCCCTGAACCTCTAATAAAACCAGCTATTCTCAACCATCTCTCAAGTACTGGTTAATTGACTGCAGCATCTTTGCTAACAGCCCTCCTGTTGTGAAATTGCAAACTACGTTATGAAATCTTAAATTTGGGCAAACCCAGTTTCTGAGAATCACAAAATCATTACGGTTGGAAAAGACCTTTAAGATCATCAAGTCCAACCATCAACCCAACACCACCATGTCCCCTAAACCATGTCCCAAAATGTCACATCCACACATTTTTTGAACACTTCCAGAGATGGTGAATCCACCACCTCCCTGGGCAGCCTGTGCCAATGCCTGACCACTCTCTCTGGAAAGTAATTTTTCCTAATATCCAATCTAAACCTCCCCTGGCGCAACTTGAGGCCATTTCCTCTTGTCCTATTGCTGGTTACTTGGGAGAAGAGACCAACACGCTCGTCGCCACAACCCTCTTTCAGGTGGCTGTAGAGCGCGACAAGGTCTCCCCTCAGCCTCCTCTTCTCCAGACTGAACAAGCCCAGTTCCCTCAGCCGCTCCTCAGAAGACTTGTGCTCCAGACCCCTCACCAGCTCCGTTGCCCTCCTCTGGACACGCTTGAGCACCTCAGCATCTTTATTGTAGTGAGGGGCCCAACACTGAACACAGGATTCAAGGTGCGGCCTCACCAGTGCCGAGTACAGGGGCACGATCACTTCCCTACTCCTGCTGGCCACACGATTTCTGATACAGGCCAGGACGCTGTTGGCCTTCTTGGCCACACTGCTGGCTCATGTTCAGCTGGCTGTCAATCAGCATCCCCAGGTCCCTTTCTGCCGGGCAGCTCTCCAGCCACTCCTCCCCACGCCTGCAGCATTGCATGGGGTTGGTGTGACCCAAGTGCAGGACCCGGCACTTGGCCTTATTAAACCTCTGCCCATCGATCCAGAGTTGACCTCTGCCCATCGATCCAGCCTGTCCAGATCCCTCTGCAGAGCCCTCCTACGCTCCAGCAGATCAACACTCCTACCCAGCTTGGTGTCATCTGCAAACTTACTGAGGGAGCACTCCATCTCCTCATTCAGGTCATCGATAAAGATATTGAACAAGACCGGCCCCAGAACCGAGCCCTGGGGAACACCGCTTGTGACCGGCCACCAGCCGGATTTAACGCCGTTCACCACAACTCTCTGGGCTCGGCTGTCCAGCCAGTTCTGTACCCAGCGAAGAGTAAACCTGTCTAAGCCACGAGCCACCAGTTTCTCCAGGAGAATGCTGTGGGAAATGCAGGAAAATACAGAATGTTAAATTGAAGAAAAAGTAACCTAATGCCAGTGAAACATTTCTATGGTAAATATGATTTTGTTGCCCACAGTTCCCTAAAGTTAGGCAGGTGCCTAGATTTAAGCCCTGGACTAAATCACTAGATTGAACTTCATTTGATAAAATTATCAAAATTAAAGTAGAAAGAATGCCAAAGAAGGCAAGGGTAAACTAAAAGCTAAGGTTTGGACAAAGTTACCTGCTGTTTCACTCCCACGGGCAGTACAAAGTACGGTATAGCCATACCACTTCATGCCCTTTTCACCCATGTATCCCCTATTTCAGGAAGAACTGATTCGTGATATTATGCATATTTCCACTTTCAACTTCTATTCTGTTAACTCACATCCTCTGAGAGGAAAAATAGGCAAAAATGTAGGCATAGAAATTATTTTTACTCTGAAGACAGAAAGCAATAGTACATAGATGATAAGTTCTCATAGCATGTCACGAAACAATTTCATACAGACAGGAACACTAAACTAAACAGCTTAAAGTAATACCTTTTGTGATAGTTTTGCTGCAGTTACAGACTGCGTACAGCCAACAAAAAAGTACAAGACAATGCAAGTGATAGCGTGGCGCAGTGTGCGTGAGAACAAGATGCCTCAATGAACATCCCTGAGAAAGAAGAATTAGTGCAAGCGTGAGACAGCTTCTTGTTTTAATTCTGATTTTATTACAGGTCTGCTTTAGAATCTGCCTCCACACATCTGTCTCTTTCTCATTTATGCACATGGTAGAAAGAACTACACTGTCAAATAGTGATTTACAAATCAGTGAAGCAGTGGGAGACTTCCTAAAGGTCAATTTCCCTACAAGAAATACAAGGTCAAAAGCAATTTTTCCAATAAAATGAGAGAAGGGCTGGTCTTGCAGGATAAGGCATATAATAAGGAGCTGGCAGATAAGGACTCTATTGCCACGGTGCCTTATTTCTTGGAGCAGAATTTGGGAAGTTTTTAACATGCAGTGTAGAATTTTCCCTTACAAATACCAGTAGAACCCCAAAAGTACTCAAGGTCTGGAAAACCTTATTTTATTTAGGAGGCCTATCAAGACACTGTGCAACCAAAGACTCTTTGATGATGTCAGACTGATGCTAGACAATTATTGAATAGTTCTTAACATGAACACTGTTGCATCATAGAACCACAGAATAGTTTGGGTTGGAAGGGACATTTGAAGGTCATCTAGTCCAACCCCCCTGCAATGAGCAGGGACATCTTCAACTAGATCAGGTTGCTCAGAGCCCCGTCCAACCTGACCTGGAATGATACCAGGGATGGGGCATCTACCACCTCTCTAGGCAACCTGGGCCAGTGTTTCACCACCCTCATGGTGAAAAATTTATTCCTTAGATCTAGGCTAAATCTGCCCTCTTTTAGTTTAAAACCGTTACCCCTTGTCCTATTGCAAAAGGCCCTGCTAAAAAGTCTGTCACTGTCTTTCTTCTAAGCTTCCTTTAAGTACTGGCAGCTGCAGTAAGGTTTCCCTGGAGCCTTCTCTGCTCCAGGCTGAACCCCCCCAGCTCTCCCAGCCTGTCCTCCCAGCAGAGCTGTTTCAGCCCTTGGGGCATTGCTGGGACATCCTCTGGCCCCACTCCAACAGGTCCATGTCTCTCCTGTGCCGAGGGCTCCAGAGCGGGACGCAGCACTGCAGGGGGGGTCTCACCAGAGCAGAGCAGAGGGGCAGAATCCCCTCCCTTGACCTGCTGGCCACACTGCTTTGGGTGCAGCCCAGGAGATGATTGGCTTGGGCTACAAGTGCCCAATTTCATAATCCAATTAATTTTTTTACATCCTATTCTTATGTACAACACCATGTATTTCGATTTTGTAAAAAATTTTTTCTTAATTCTCTATGAACAAAAACATGAATAATACTTCAGTGTAACAGCTGTTAAAATACTGACACCAGTTACTAGTGGGGAAAAAAGGGTCTTTAGAACAAAAAATCTCCATGGGATCAAATATCTGTTGTGGTGGGTTGACCGCGGCTGGATGCTAGGTGCCCACCAAAGCTGCTCTATCACTCCCCTCCTCAGATGGACAAAATATGTATATTCTCAGCTGGAGAAAATATAACAAAAAGTTCGTGGGTTGAGATAATTCTTTCAGCAACTATCATCACGGGCAAACAAGACTCAACCATGCAAATCGGAGGAGGATACTGAGAAATAAAACAAAATCTTAAAAACTCCTTCACCCTAACCCTCACTTCTTAATGAGCTTAACTTTACTCCTACCTCCTCCCCACCAGCAGCACCGGGGCACAGGGAATCTGGGTTAAGACCATCACACATAGTCACTGCCGCTCAGTCCTCGTGAGGAACAGGACCCCTCACACGCTGCCCCTGCTCCAGCCTGGGGTCCCTCCCATGGGAGACAGTCCTCCATGAACTTCTCCAGCGTGAGTCCTTCCCACAGGCTGCAGCTCTTCACGAGCTGCTCCAGCCTGGGTCCCCCCACGGGTGCCGTCCTTCAGGAACAGGCTGCTCCAGCCTGGCCCCCGTGGGGTCCCAGGTCCTGCCAGCAAACCTGCTCCAGCCGGGGCTCCTCTCTCTCCCCACGGGGCCACAGGCCCTGCCAGGAGCCGGCCCCAGCGCGGGCTGCCCACGGGGTCACGGCCTCCTTCGGGCATCCCCCTGCTCTGGCGTGGGGCCCTCCCCAGGTGCGGGTGCAGATCTGCTCCCCCGTGGAGCTCCATGGCCGCAGGGGCACAGCCGGCCTCCCCGTGGGCTTCCCCAGGGGCTGCCGGGGAATCTCTCTCTCACCTCCTCCCCCTCCTTCTGCACTGACTTGGGTGTCTGCAGAGCTGTTTTCCACACGTTCTCACTCCTTTCTCTGGCTGCAGTTATGCCATTTTTTTCCCCCCTTCTTACCTATGCTCTCCCAGAGGCGCTGCCACCATCACTGACGGGCTCGGCCTTGGCCAGCGGCGGGTCCATCTTGGAGCCGCTGGCACTGGCTCTGTTGGACACCGGGGAAGCTTCTGGCAGCTGCTCACAGGAGCCGCCCCGGCAGCCCCCGTACCAACACCCTTGCCACGCAAACCCAACACCCCTGTTAATCAATTTGATTTGTATTTTCAAAAACACTTAGGCCAACCACCACACACAGGTCCATTGCCAAATTGGAAAAAAAAGTCAGTTAAATTCAAATGGATTTTTGCAATTAGCAGCAAAGAAAATGAATCTTTCCAATACAGATCATCTTCAGTACGGTTCTAAAACGTGGACTCCTAACAAAATTCCACATTCTTCTCTTACTAATGGCTTTTAACTCATGAACTGCACTGCAGAACCGCATGTGGCCCATGAGGGAAAAAGTATCAACACACGAAACAGGTTTTCCATAATCTCATCAGCAGGCAAATGCCACAGTGTCTAAAATTAAGAATAACCCGGCATTTCTGAACTGAAATCAGATCACTGCTTGTTTTCGAGATGATCTAACTTCCCAGATTGCTTTTCCTCTTTGCTCTGTGCTGATCCCACGTACTGTAGCGTATCACTAAGCTGCTGGCCAGATGTGCTACGCAGGGTGTTCTGCAGCAGGACACCCAGTTAAAACCAACTTGAAGGGTTACAGTCAAAAAAGCATGTACGTCTTAAGAGGAACTGACCTCCTTTTAAGCTTCTGTGCATCATATAATAAAACTGAAAGTTAAGTTTGTAGCTAAAGTCTCACTCTGAGTATCTTAAAATTTATAATTTGAAACTGGTAATTGTTCTTATGGCAGCGTTTCATTTAGGTTGATGTGTATAGTTAAAAAAACCTCTTTCAAAGCCTAAAAGGTCTTAAATATTTGCCTGCCTAGTGATCAAACGGCTGGGCAAACACTATCAACTTCTGCAGATTTTTACATTTCTGTTGAAATAAGCAACTATCATTTTCCTCTTGGGTTGAAAGAAATCCCTTACAAATCTGCATCATAACTCTTGAATTTGCAAATTCTCATGGATCTGCTGTTGGTGATACTTCGGGTCAAAAGGAGTCATTTGCATTAATGTCAAATGTCAAATGCATTAAATTATATTAAGAAGGCAAAATCTGGGGCTTCCAAACTTAATTTGCTCTGAATCACCAAAGTGAAAAACAGAAGCAACTGCTCTAAGTAAGTGCTGCATTGGGCAGTGCAGAAGGAGAGCCATGGTTCATTTAGACCAGGGAAAGGAAATAGCCTTTTTTCTTTCATTCCTTTTTTTTGCCATGTTGTAGCAGCTTTCAGGCCACAGGCATACCAGCATTTTGGAATCCAAAACCCATTGTTGCATTTCTGTCACAATTTATTTATCAAATACTATTATTTTATAATAAAAGTATATCATTACATTGTTAAATGTTCAGAAGTAATTACAAAGATGTCCAGAAACATCTAGAAGTTTGATTTGTTTCAAGTTCATATCTTTTACTGTTTACTTTTTGAATTCCATCTGAAATGCAAACAGATTGTTTTTTATTTGCTACTTTGTCAGGGATCTTAAACGTATATAAATTAAATTTCTTTCTTCCTATGATTTACAAGATCAACCCTCTTCTTAAAGCAGAATTACTATTAGTGATTTTTTCCCGCATCACATCAGATTCCAGATACCACAACACATGAAAACATCCAGCTGATTTTTCTTTTCCTCCAATTGAAACATTATATATTGGTTTTCCCGTGACTTTCCTTTTTTTCTGCTCAATATTTCTTCTTGTTGAACCTTTTGGAACTGCATTTTGAGTTTAAGGCTACACTAAGACTTAGTTGGTGTTTCTAATAGCCTTTGTCATTGAAGAGAGCGGCAAAAATTTTCACCTCAGGGTAATCTGGAATTAAAGACTTACAAAATAATTTTAAGGAACACAGGTCAGCATAAATGTCAGTATTATGAATGGCTAAGTAAGTAGGTTGGGGAGAGGGAGATGAGGAAAGAGCAGGTATTTAATTATGGATTGTAATGAAACATTGAAGTTCTTTCTGATCTGAAGAGTGATCCTGTTTGTTCGCTGTGGCTGATGAATGCCACCAATTTTGGTTTAGTTTCACTTTGCTCAAGGGCTTTGAGAAAATTTCAGCAGCAAAAACCACAGCAATAATGTCATTATGGCCCTTTTCTATTTCTGAGTCGGAAAATCACTAGGGTATACAATAAAATTCAGCAAAGAGGTAAGAAGCATACTTCAGGTGACCTAGAGATGATCATTCAAGGAGCAGGTTATTGAAAAACAGTGTATTCACAGCATTTGCAGCACATGTATTATTGAGATAAACTCACAGTACTTAAAGCTTGATTATAACCTCTAATTGTTATGCAATTCATGTATTCAGCAGAATAATTTATAAGCTAATTTGCTGAATTTATTTTTGAGTGTTTGTACTGAGAGAATCACATTAGTTTGTTCACCCACAGATTCACAATTACGAAAGAAAATCCTTACTTTACGGTGAGCCTAGTAAAGGTTTTCAGGAAAAGAAAGTTAAATTATCCTAACTATTCTATTTTAAAAATATTAAACTAAATCAGGTAGAAATCCCTTCAACAATCTATTGCCAGTTTAGAACTCAAGTTCTGTATTTCTGCCCTCTTTTCTTCATTGCTTTCCCATTCATCCTTCGTCACAACTCTAGCATGCTTAAAAATATTTGAAATATCACATATGTAAGGCAGAAAAATACCAAGTGCTAGTACTGCCCAAGGTCTCATTACTACAAGGACCTTTTTCTTTCTTTGTGGTATTTCTGACTTCCTACTGAGTTTTGAACATTTTTTTTTTTAATTCTCAACAGTACATGTATCAGATTTTGACCGAGATGGTAAGTGTACCTTATAGGGATTTATGAACTACTCTTTATAAAATGTTTGTAGAATTCTGTGCAAAGCTTAAGTAAGCAATGCAGAAGTTTTAATCAAACACATTATGAATTTTATACATTTGCAAAGCAGCTAGTTAGAGCATATTTTCATCCCTTAAGAATTTGCTTATTGCAGAGTAACCAAAATATTCATAACTCTTAATTATAATTACTTTCTAAAAAAAAAAAAAGGAAGGTTCTTCCTTTGAAATTTTCACTCATTTAAACATTTCTTTAGGGCTTTCTTACATCTTCCCGATACTCTAGATTGTGCCATTTAGTGAAAAGCCAAAATCCAACACTAACATGCTTTCTTTGCATTATTTTCAGCTTTGGAAGGAACAGAGGTGCTAGTCAGGTCTCATGAATGATGAAAACCAGTTGTAGCTACATCTCATTTAAAGCATTATTAGGCTATACTCTCTCTATTCCATCTGTACTCTCACCTCTATGTAGGGGCATTTATACTTAAACACACAAGATCTGAGCTAAGAGAGTTGGTGCCTCCTTAAAGATGACTCAGAATCCTTGCTGTCCACCCTAGCCTCAGAAGATACTGAGAACCTGAGGTTGTGGGCCCCCCCAGAGAGCTGGGGATGCTTTGCAAGCTCAGAACCAGCAAGTTAAAACTACAATGAAGTTTGCTGTTTTTTTTTTTTAATATATGGCTTTAATATATCTATATCAAAACTTCAATTTTGTATGCACCCTAATCAACTGTTACTACGAAGAATGAGTTGCCCCTAATCTGTGTAATAGAACCACTCCATCAAGCAGTTTGCCAAGGACACTGTAGGGACACTAAAAGCACCAGTTTCACCACGGCAGTATTTCCACTCAGCATGTACGCACTTGTTGGTATAAGGAAAGAATATTATTTGTTGTGACTAACAGCTTTTATCTTCAGAAAAGTATCACTACACAGCAAAGTTGTTTTCCATTGATCAATTTTTATAGCACCGTTAACACAGGAAAGCTTTAGGGTTTGCAGCTATCCAGAGCTTGGCCCCAGCATGTTTCTCTCTGAACTCCAGTTCTTGACAGGGAAATCAAGAATGGAGGACTTGATTGCAACGCAACACTGCACACAGGTCAGAGCAGAAGCAATGTAAGTATATGGTCCACTTAAACCACACCTTGTCAATCAGGCTGTCAGATTAATTTGAAAATCTTTTTACTAGTCAGCATCAAATTCCTTCAAAAATTCATTGAGATATTCTTTTTTCTCTTTAAACTCTGTAGGGATCATCTTCCAAGCAATAAAAAAATCACATCACCTGCCAGAAAGGAAGGAAAAAAGTGTACTTTTACACAGCACATAGCACTGCAATATTTATGAACCGGAACGCTTCAGTTAAAGCTGCAGCATTCAGCTTTTTCATGAAGCATGATGAATTTTCCATAAATTGCAGCCACGTCTCTCCTAGAGGGATATGAATAAAGTCTATTTCTGGAATATTCAGCAAGTGGATGCAGGGTGAAAATATCACTTGTGTCTTCAAAGACTAAATTAGCCAGTTCTGTATCCTGGTTTCCATAATCTTGTCCATAAGCTTTTTTATTCCTCCAAATTTTGTATTTTTTGTAGAATCACGCATTAATCATGTAAACTAAACTGACCTGCACACCACCTCAGTACTTTTTTTGTACACGTATATAAACACATGCGCAATAGAAATGCTATAAATACAAAGACATAAAACTATGTCTAGAAATAGGAAGAGCAACAAACATATTTCATAGAAAAATGTGAGAGCTGAGACAAAAAATATGTACCTCCTCATATGAAAACCAAGATGATTTGAGTAAAGGAGCAAACACCAGTAAATCTTGTAAATACTCAATTCAATTCTCTTTCCCTTGGTCACTCTCATGTAGCTGGTGGGGACAGAAATCTGTGCCACAATGTGACAACCACAAGTAATACTAATAGCAGTAATAATTGTTCACCCAGAATTCATTATGTGTTAAAATCCTATTTTTCCAGGGAGACCAAATATCGATTAGTCTCATACTTTATTCTTCACAGAATCATAGAATCATTAAGGTTGGAAAAGGCCTTTAAGATCATCAAGTCCAACCATCAACCCAACACAACCATGCCCACTAAACCATGTCCGAAAGCATCACATCCACACGTTTTTTGAACTCTTCCAGTGATGAGGACTCCACCACCTCCCTGGGCAGCCTGTTCCAATGCTTCACCACTCTCTCCGGAAATTGAAATTTTTCCTATTATCTAGTCTAAACCTCTGCTGGCACAACTCGAGGCCATTTCCTCTCACCCTATCATTACTTGGGAGAAGAGACCAACACCCACCTTACCACAACCCCCTTCCAGGTAGTTCTAGAGAGTGGTAAGGTTTCCCCGCAGCCTCCTCTTCTCCAGACTAAACAACCCCAGTTCCCTCAGCCGCTCCTCATAAGACTTGTGCTCCAGACCCCTCACCAGCTTCGTTGCCCTTCTCTGGACACACTCCAGCACCTCAACGTCCTTCTTGTAGTGAGGGGCCCAACACTGAACACAGCATTCAAGGTGCAGGCAACCTCACCAGTGCTGAGGACAGGGGCACAATCACTGCCCTACTCCTGCTGGCCACACTATTCCTGATACAGGCCAGGACGCTGTTGGCCTTCTTGGCCACCTGGGCACACTGCTGGCTCATGTTCAGCTGGCTGTCAATCAGCATCCCCAGGTCCTCTTCTGCCGGGCAGCTCTCCAGCCACTCTTCCCCAAGCCTGGAGCACTGCATGGGGTTGTTGTGACCCAAGTGCAGGACCCAGCACTTGGCCTTATTAAACCTCAGTTGACCTGTTGTGACCCATCGATCCAGCCTGTCCAGATCCCTCTGCAGAGCCCTCCTACCCTCCAGCAGATCAACACTCCCACCCAACTTGGTGTCATCTGCAAACTTACTGAGGGAGCACTCAATCCCCTCATCCAGGTCAACGATAAAGATATTAAACAAGACCAGCCCCAGAACTGAGCCCTGGGGAACACCACTTGTGACCGGCCACCAGCCAGATTTAACACCATTCACTACAACTCTCTGGGCTCGGCCATCCAGCCAGTTCCTCACCCAGCAAAGAGTAAACCTGTCTAAGCCACGAGCCGCCAGTTTCTCCAGGAGAATGCCGTGGGAGATGTTGTCAAAGGCTTTACTGAAGTCCAGGTAGACAACATCCACAGCCTTTCCCTCATCCACTAGGCAGGTCACCTGGTCATAGAAGGAGATCAGGTTGGTCAAGCAGGACCTGCCTTTCAGGAACCCATGCTGGCTGGGCCTGATCCCCTGGTTGTCCTGCACATGCCCTGTGAGCACCTTCAAGATGAACCTCTCCATAACCTTCCCCGGTACCAAGGTCAGACTGATAGGCCTATAGCTTCCAGGATCTTGCTTCTGGCCTTTCTTGTAGGTGGGTGTCACACTGGCAAGCCTCCAGTCATCTGGGACCTCCGCTCTTAACCAGACTGCTGATGAATGATGCAGAATGGCTTGGCAAGCTCCTCCACCAGCTCCCTCAGTACTCTTGGGTGAATCCCATCAGGCCCCATAGACTTGTGGGTGTCCAGGTGGCATCACAGGTCGTTAACTGCTTCCTCCTGGATTATGGGGAGTTTATTGTGCTCTCCATCCCCGTCTTCCAGCTCGGGGGGCTGAATACCCTGCAGATACCTGGTCTGGCTATTAAAGACTGAGGCAAAAAAGGCATCAAGTACCTCAGCCTTGTCCCCATCCTTGGTGACAATGTTCCCCACCACATCCAGTAAGGGATGGAATTCTCCTTGCCTCTCTTTTTGTTGTTAATATATATGTAAAGGCATTTTTTGTTATCCTTTACGACCGTGGCCAGATTGAGCTCTAGCTGGGCTTTTGCCTTTCTAATTTTGTCTCTGCTTGACCTAACAAGATCCTTGTACTCTTCTTGAGTTGCCTTCCCCTTC
The DNA here is from genome assembly GCF_964289735.1 of Phaethon aethereus. Taxonomy (NCBI): domain Eukaryota; kingdom Metazoa; phylum Chordata; class Aves; order Phaethontiformes; family Phaethontidae; genus Phaethon; species Phaethon aethereus. The sequence continues at coordinate 5,298,735 of NC_138582.1, read as the reverse complement.
TTCCAAAGGTGATAGAAGGTCCCCTTCTTCCAAGGTTTTAACTTGACATACACAATAGTAGTATGTTCCTGGAGAAGTTTGGCATAAATAATTCCAAAATTATTTCTGCAGAAAAATATTAAAGAATGTACATACTGGGGAGCCAAAACCCCTCTTCCTACTTCATGCACTTCTGTGAGTCTGGCTAACAGCTATGAAGTTGATTGTACGTTCATTCAGAGTAATAGCCCGCAGTGTGTTTAAGTCAGTAATCCAAATACTGCTAATGCTGAAGCAAATGAACTACTGTCTTCAATAGATTATTAAAATTTTAAAAATCACCTGTTTTGACAAGGCCTGAGGTATATGCGTTTTCTCTTGAAATGACAGATGAAATCTTCAGTTGATAGGGTGTTCTAGCGTAGGATCTATTATTAAGCCATGTGAAGACGCATTGGTAATTACCAATTTTATTTTAGGCATCAGTACAGAAAAGTAGCTGAAGAAGTTATTTTCAAGCAGTTCTCAGTCCTTCCAGACTGATGTCCTACAGATAAAATATAACCATCTTCCCAAAGAAAATGTGTGGCTTTTCAATACCACGGAAGGTCAACCATTCTCACAAGATTAAGTTCTTAGAAGTTCTGGTGTTCTTTAGTGGAAAAAGAACCACTAAATAATAACAACATAATGAAGTTTGCTTCACAACAAGCTTCCAGAAAAGAACCGAGTCTCTAAAGACAATGTTAGAGAAAAATCATTAAGATCTCCAAGATGGAGATACTGATAGGAAGCATTCTCAGGGTGCCCAGGAAAAATGTGAATTAAAATACATAAAAAGTTATTACATTTTGTCATAGCTCAGCTAAAAATTAGGAATCCTAGGAGTTAGTACTGTCAACACCTGAGCAGAGCATAATAATGTACATAACTTTATTTAATAATGGCAAATAATTCGAGACATTTTAAGCCCAACAGGATTAGATTCTTGGCTGAACAGAAGAACTGAATGGAGAGCATCTTTCCTGCAATGTTCTTTAAGGCTAACTGTTTTGTTTTTACTACTCCCACAGGAGAAACAGCTAAGGCATATTGGTCTCTGTGTCCAATAATAAGAGACACAAGCCCCACCAAAAAAAATTGCAAAAAATACTCCAAACCTAAATCTGCAAAGGCAGATAATTGCACAGAGTTGGAGGTAGGCAAGCAGCATCACTTTTCTGCAGAGTTGCCTGCACATCCCTCAGTGCCTGTTGCAACTCTGTGCACCATCAGTACAAGAAGACAAGAAAATTTTTCAATGAGAAAGAGTAGAGCTGGCTCCCTTCTTCTGTTGCATTGCATGATTTATTTATATATATTAGTAAACCCCCCTTGTAATAGTGCTCATACCAAAAATCAAGGAGAAGAAGAAAAATACAAACATTAAACTGGTAAATACCACAACTTTTCCCAATATGCTCAAGTAAACTTGGATTATTTTCACATAAAAGTGCGGATCAGTAGAATAAGCACTGAAAATACACACATGCTGATTTGGGTTTTGGTTTCGTTTGGTTTTTTAGAAAGAAAGATCATGTTGCAATGTATCAAACAAAGATGATATCATATATTTTAACCAGATGAAGAGAAATGCTGAGAAGTTAAACTACCAGTCAAAATTTTAAATATATAATCTTTTAAAAGAAAAGATGCTATGAAGAGAAAACAGTTATCTACCAACAAGGTTTTTTGTGTTTATCTGCCATCTTATTCACATTTTAAGTAAGGCAACAGATTCAGGGCTTCCATTCTAGTAAAGCTATTTAACTCTCAGACCTTGTTTTCCCTTTCCTCATCATAACCCTATGTCCTTAATCTCACCTTAAATTCTAAATATAAATAATGTAATTACTGAAGAAAAATTACAGTGCACGTAAGAGGCCTTTGCAGAAATTTATTAGCAAGTTAATGAGAAGACAGAGTTCAGGTGGAAACATGCAGTCAAAACTGCCTCTAACCCACAGGTTGACCTTGGGAAGTTGCAAAACAATGACAATACCCCTCACACCTGGCCTGACGCGGCATTTCTTTTTAATATTAAGACTGGCCTTGCTTGGCCCTGCTCCGAGTGGGGTCTGGACCAGATGACGACACAGGTCCAGTGCAGCTACACTGTATTGATACTGTACTGTTTAGTGCTTTTTCACTTCTTAAAAACTTTCATAGCTTGCTTACAATACTCCTTTCATCAAAAACACACCAAAACCAACTTATCCGAAGAATCACAATAAATTTACAATAAAGGTAGAAGACAAAAACAGATGTTCCAAGACCTGGAATTTCAAGCGTTTGTCATAAATTTCTTCCTTCTCACTCTGCTTTGCTTTAGTGCCATCACCTTTAATCTCAATTTTGTATTCTGAAACAATGGGTCTGTGGTGTTTGAGTGCATCTGCAAAGTAATTCAAAAGTGAAATGTAACTACTAGGAGTGATTTCATAATTTAAAAATATCTATTAAAACCTTAAAGATAAATGAAAAATGCCATGTATTATTCTGTAAATATTTGTTCAAAAATATGCAGCAAGAGTGCTAAATGAAAGATGTTACAGTGCATACAGTGCATATTCTTCTATGTAACATATAGAAGAAACTAGAAACAGCATAAATACTGAAAAAAGTGTTTCCATCTGTCATTCAAAAAAACTTCATACACAAATAACAACTATACAGACCTCCACACCCTCCCAGATCATTATGTGGATATCAAATTTGACTCCAATTCTGTATTTCCAGCCCTCTGGGACAAAGCAGAAACATCTGCTTTTATTTCAGCTGCCTAACAGTAAGTTTTAAGATAAACCCTCTATGAATAATTAATACCACTTTCTCAGTTAGATTTGTGATTATTAAGTCATTATTTGTGTATTTTCACTGATGGTTACTCTGTTTTCCCTTCTCATGTGTAGTCATACACTTCTGGAGAAAAATGAAACTTTGTCAGGTAATTTTCAAATTCTGGTTAGAATTGAGCAGTCAATTCTGAAAAGTTTTGTATTTTAAAATACCTAGCGGGATATGCATACACATCAAAGGATATTCTGCAGTGGGGTTTCATATGCACAAAACCAGCCCTTGGATTATAAAGTACTCCAGCATTGGAAGGTCTTAAGTTCGGTACACTGAGCCCAGAGAGAAGGGCATTGGTTATAAGTCACAACTTTTAGTGAGGACCACGTAAAGAAGGGTTGGAATGGGGATGAAGGAGATTCCACTTCCCTAGCAAACTACTTCCTCTCTCTTTTCTGGAACAGAGGATCTGAGTCTGCAGTTCTCAAAGCAATCCAGGCAATCTACCCACCAGCTATTCAAATCACTAGCGCTACGGAGAGCTATCTGTGTTCCTCACTGGGTTTGTCTTCTGTTGAACTGGTGTGTTGCATCAGCTCAGGGAAGTCTGGAAAGAGGCAAAGCTGGAACAAATTAGGTAGTAAAAGTGCACAAAGTAATTGAGGAAATAATCTGGAGGAAGATTGTCAGTGAGAAGACAAAACTGTTTTCAGGGAGACCAACTGCCTAATGTGACTTACCCGGCAGCTATACAACCACTGGCACCAAAACCCAGGAGTACACAACTGGGAAGAGGGGAATGCACAAATACTCCATCGTAGCAGCCCCCATCTTAGGTTGTCACCCTCAAACTACATTTGAGAAAGGAGAAGGAAAGCAGTGGGTTGCAGAATCAGGAGGACACTAGGAATCTGAATTGACATCCCATCTGAAGTTCCCCTGAGCCTTGATACTGAACCAGGCTTGGAATGAACTGCACATAGCTTTGTGGATGCTCTAGCTACAATTAAAAATAAAATCTCTTCCTAGAGGTGGTTTCTTGCAATTCCAGGAAGAGGAGAGTCTTTGGACAGAAATATTGCTGTGATGCTGAGGAGGATATTTACAAGTCTTCACGTTCAGAAGGACATAAGCCTAATGCCATCTCATTGCCAAGCCAATGGCAAATAAAGGGAGTAACAAAAAAAAATACTTGCTAAGCAGCCAAACTACAAGCAAAAAGACTAATCTGACACACTGATGTGTAAATAAAGATACTGGAAGTAATTCAGTGTAGAAAAACATTTGCTTTGCTTATTAATCAGGGATCATGCCAGAAGCAAAATACAGTCCCATAGTTTTAGTTTAATTTTTAAACTGCTGTGAAGGACACACATTATTAAATCCTGAAGAGGAGACATTGTTCTGACCAATCATGTTCTAAGCTTTATTCACCATCATTCATTTCTAGTGCATTTTAAGCCAGTATCATAAATGAGTCATTCACTGGTTAAACCAGGAGACTGTGAGACTGAGCTTCCCACTATATTACTGTCTTATTTTGTAGCCTGAGGCAAAGTAATAATCTTTTCTCAGTCTGTCTATATGTAATATGCACATTATGCTTCTCACAGGGATATGATTCGCTCACTGATGATAAGAAACATTTCAGCATGCTCAGAAAAACAGCATCATAAATTCACAAGAGGTAAGCAACAGAGTAAAAACAACTGTGTTCTCATACCAGTGCAGTTGGACAATTTAAAAGTTAGAACAAACTTTTTACCTAGCGATATACCATTCTCCTGTGTCAAGCTCTCCAAGGTTTGTGGGGTTTTTTATCAAGAAAAAAAAAAAACAGCTTCTAAAGTCAGCCTTATAAACATAATGTTGGCAAGAAGAGACAAGTGAGAAGTTCATTGTGCCCTCAGAGAAAGATACCCATTTGACTGTTTCAGGACTTCTAATCTGGAGCCAGAAGGCATGAGATCTTCCACATCATCCCACGAACCGTGAGAGAGTATAGAACGGCCAGACTTGAGCTCTGTCAGCTCAGGAGGACACCACAAGCCATGAAAAATGAAGGAGATGCTGGAGAGCGTATTAGCACAAGCTGAGTTAGAAAGCTGACATGGAAGGAGTTCAGGGAGGGAACCAGATAAAATGGTGAAGATAGGATTTGCTTCTGCAATTAAAAAGACATCTTTCTAGCTCATATTTCGGTTTGTTCTTAGATGCAATGCATGGTGTCCAAATTATCTGTCTTCATAGGCTTTGGCTCCCCCACATTCCTCCCCACATTACCTACATTATCCTTCCATGTTTTTAAAAATCAGTTTGCATTATTCATTGTACAGTTCTTTGATTCAGAGTTGTTGGGTGGAAGGACAAAATTATTCTTCCATCTTCAACTTTACTCCCTAGGAACAGATTGATTATTTTAGAAGTCACATGCACTGGTTGAGGTATTCCTCAGAAGTGTCGAGCAGTGTTTTGGAAGGAATTTTTTTGGCCTACTGTAATGCAATTTGGCAGAAACATGGTTTTCCCTGATGAAGTCTTGGCTTATTTATCTATGTTTATGTTGAACATAAAACAGAAAAATTCTGTGAATTAACAAAACGAATATATGTTTCCATGTCGTTACTTAGACCTCTGTATGGAAAAAGCCTGTAGGTGTATTTATGCAGCAAACAAATTGTGTATGTGGGCAGGCAATAGTAACAGTACCTTTTATCACATCTTATCTACATTTCCAGCATGTCAACAGCACACAAGTCAGATTCTTAAACAAAGAGTAAGATTTTACACTGAAACCTAGTCATTTAATTGACAGCCAGAACAACAAAACTCATTTCCAGAAATGTTTTACCCTTAAGTATCCCAATTTAGATTTTGTTAACATAAGTTGCACTGGATCCCAAATGCTGTAATGCCATTTAGAAAAAGATGCAGTCAGACCAGGCTACCTATAGCTCTTAATTCCTTACAAATCTTGAACGGCACCCAACCACAAGCAGGAAACCAGGGCAAAAATGTGTTTCAAGACTCTTTCAGAGATACACAAGAGCTTTAAACAGACAATAAAACAAGTCCGTAGATATACTTACTATCCACTAGCAGCAAGTCACTAATTACAGATAAAATATATCCACTTAACAAATAGGACTGGAATCACAAGTCATTCTAGCTTTGTATTACAGAGACAGCATTAGCATCAACAAGACTCCTGAAATGAGCACATTCAAAGGACAGGACAATTAAAATGCTAGCCACTGCCTGAAGCTTTAGTTGCAGAAGGGTTCTCGACATTGCTACCATCAAAAAACTGCTCCTTCAGAGTGAAACGCTAAGACCTAGTGCTTTGTTTTAATTTGAACTAGATCTGCAGCATAGGCTCTGTATATACAATAAACTGAAGTCACAGATTAGCTCAAGTAGATAAACTGAACTCTCCCGATACTGCTCTGTACCAGCCAGAAAAATGCAGTTGAAATGATGGGATTCTCCAATGTACATATAGTTTTTCAAAGGTCTCCACACATCTCTCAAAGTGATTCAATCTTTCCCTAATAACAACCCTTGATGTTTCAGTCATTGCAAAGAGATTTAAACTGAGATTCCTAAACCAAAACTTCAGCTGTGTCAGGAATCATTAATCCTTTTATATAACCAGGAGCCAAATATATTTTGTGGTGACAGGCTGCAAATGAAAGGACTTACAGGGCCATCAAGTGTGCTAAGGGCATAGCTACAAAATGCAGCACAGGTATATGAGGTCAGAACTAGGTCACATTTCCATATTTCATAAAATTTGCCAAATTTCAAATTAGAGGCAATCACACAATAAATCTCAATGACAGTAAGAAGATAAAAATTCCCCTTGATTAACAAACAAATCAAGAAAAGATTACTCAAGTCTCAGATACAGCAGAAACAAGAACAGAGAAAGCCTCTCACAAAAAACATTTCCAGAGAACAGTAATTACAGGCAAGTATTTCTGTCTTCACCACAGATACAGCTTTGACATTTCCACTCTCGCACGGAAACCATGTATTTAAAGTGAAAATATGAAACCAGTAAAAGGCAACTGTCAGTTGCTGCATGTTCGTTGAATCTATGTCAGTAAAGGCCGTGATGTCTACTTTGCAATTATTTTTAACCTATCTTTCCACATGGAAGATAGCCAGGGGAAAATTTAATGAAAAAGAAGTGTTTAAGTAACTGACTTGCATTGAATTGTACAAATTTACGCAAAGTTGAATGTCAATACATATGAAAATTTACCAGTCTTCAACTTCATGACAATGCACAACCAAGCGGAAGCATTAGCCCATTCGACTCCAAAAGAGCTGTCTCTGTTTTTACTAACCAAAGCCACCCATGGTAAAAAAAGAAAAAAAAAACCCTTTGTTTCTCTCAAGAACTCTTGGCTAATGAAGCCAATTAGGTAGTATGTGAACTGCTAACTGTAAAAAAAGCAACTACAAAAAAAAGACATCATAGTGATTGCAAAATTGCAACAAAGACACCCTAATTAAAGTAATTAAAGCTGGTCTAAGCCCAAATAAGAATTAAGTAGTCTAAGAAAGCAAGAGAGAATGCAGCACAGATAATAAACCTGCATGGGATTTCACAGGTCTACCAAGTATAAAAAGCATCAAGATTAACTAGGGAAGTTGAGGAAAACTAGAGTATAAATCAGGATTCCCACAAGACTCTAGTAGCTAGAACAGCAAAAGCATTATGCATTTTCACACAAAATATCAACAAAAGATTTAAACACTATTTTACCAGTCTGTGATCTAGAACTTACTTTTTTTTCCCCTGTAAACACCATGACTACTTCTATAGGCTATGAAAGCTATAAACAAATAAATTAATCATATGCAATTAAGATCATAGGCAGCCTGATCTAGTTGAAGATGTCCCTGCTCATTGCAGAGAGGTTGGAGTAGATGACTTTAAAAGGTCCCTTCCAACCCAAAGATTCTATGATTCTATGATAATGACTTTATGTATTTCTTATCATAGTTTCTGCTGATTCCTTTTGTAGTCTAGCAGTTATAGAAAGAAACAAAAAACATCCTGAGTTCTCTCTTTTGAAAGAAATCTTTGTGCTACCATCAAAATCCCAGGAATTTCCAGTTCTCCCAATATATTAAATCCATCACTGATGTTTATAAACTTTCCCTTTCATTAAGAAACTGTATATATACACACGTCATGAAGTCAGGAACTTGAGAACATATTCCTCCATTCCATATACTACGTGCATATCCCATGATGAGAGATATGATGAAGAACATATGAAGAACAACCTCCCAAGTCAGCGTTAAGCCCCAGGTACCGTCCTTCTTTTTCCCAGTCAAGCATACTCGAAGATAACAAATCAATAAAAAGAAAAAATACCCCAACATCACAGCACTTGAAGCTATTAGCAGATACCACCGTAGGTTTAAAGAGTTAGAGCAGGGATGGCACAAGCCCTCTGAATGGGGTCATGACAGCTTTTGACAGCCCCTTCTTAGGGCGTTCTCTTCCACATGAAGACTGGTTGTTCACGCAGGTTTCATTCATAATTGATCCTCTCTCCACCTCCTGCCCGTTTCTCTTGGCCTTCCTCAGACTTGTTCCTGCGTTTCATACAACAGTAAGCTAAATTAAGATCTCATCACCTCAGCAGGGAGGAGGAGAAGCTGGGCTCCCTCCTGCCCTCCTCTTCTGCCCACCCCTGGCTCCTCACCGCATGAGCCTTTGCCCCAGCACTCGCCGCCCCTGTTACAAGGCATACTGATTCAGCCTCCTAACCTGACTCCCCAGAAAAGGAGAAACTACTAGTTATTTTTTTTCCTGGGGTTTTTTTCTGCTGTTTTCGAACTGAGTCACCATGCCATGAAGTGACAGAGCCAGAAACACATGAGTTTCTTTCACTTAAGAGTGAGAAATGAGAGATAAGAGAAAATGGGACTAAGCAACATCTGTTGATTTTGATAGGAACAAGCCATTAATGCCTTGTCTATTCATAAAGCCAAACCCTCCCTTTCTCTGTCATTTCCTTCAGCCAATGCCCATTTACCTAAACCTCATTCAACTACAAAAGAAAATAATTGTAGAATTGAGATCTCGTCAGTTTTTCCAATTCTTTTTCGACAATCCTTCAATTTTGGGGTTTTTTATCAAGCACAGGAGCTGCCTATTAATGCGTGCTCACTCCGTGCTGCTGCCTGGCACAATTTTAGCAGGCAGAACAACGTAACAGTTATAACCACATGGACTAAGTCAAATACTGTCTATAGAGAAAGCTGGGAAAAGATGGTGTTAAAAACTGGTTTGGGTATGCAGAAAGAATAGAATTAAAATAATTTCCTGATATGAAGGAATGTGTTTTAAAAGGCATGTGACAATGGACTCCATGTGTCAGAAGATAAGAACAACCTCCAGCAGCAAGACATTGAAGAAATTCTTAGAGGAAAAGTACAATTAATTTCATTACACCCTGAGATGAAAGTGTACCTATCTGTGTATTATTTTACCCATACCTTTCCTATGCTGCATGTTTGGTGAATAAAAAGGGATACATAGCAGCTTATTAATATTAAAATATGATGACAATGCCTGTGTCTCCCCAAGCAGCACAAAACTCCAGACTCATAAAAATGAAAAGATTTTTTCAGAGGATATAAGACCTCTGTCAACAAGCCATTCCTTCTCTGCTTTTCCTTTGATCATACAGCCCTAATTTTCTCAGTGGCAATTAATCTTTTTTCCCCCGATTTTTATCTAGAGATATTAGAAAAACCTCTGAAGCCTCCACATTGTGCACTCAGCTAATATATGCAGCCCTGTATTCCTATAATTATCGCTTTTCCCCCCCTCCTTTCTCCCTTCTCCCTTTTACATATCATGTCTCATATTCTGTTTCAATAGGACCACATGATCTTTTTGTGCTTGCTGAGTACCTATCCAGTGTGCTACGAGCTGTCCTGTAGAAGATATAATCACCAGCACCCACAATTCTGTTCCTCAAATTACCAATAGAAATCTCCAGGCTCTTTTTTCTTTGGCAAACTACATGTTGGTATCATGTCTTCCCTTCATGCAGTACGCTGCTAAGAAAATTAATGGTGTAGATGTCAGGCAGAAAAGAGTGTACTTAAAATTCTTCACTATTTCAGCAGATTGCCTTTTGTTTGCATTAGGTCTTATCCCTTTAAAAAAAAAAAAACTTTCCTAGAATGTTTTGACAAATAGGTATTGAGGTAGTCTTTGGGAAAATAAAGTCATTCACTTAAGGAGAAGTAGAACATTTAATGTGATTGGATACATCATCCTTCCCTGAGTATTCATTTCATGCACAAAATCCTTTTGATGCTTTATACCTTTAGTGTCACAATAAAGAAATCTTCTTATTACTGGAGAATGATAAGCGAGTAAACAGCAGCTGTGTGATAGCACTGATGTAGCAGAACATATCCCCGCGAGGATTCTTGACCTTTCAGCCTCGGTTTTCAATGCTGTAGCTAAAAATATCTTTTCTCCACTGACAAACATTACAGCTACATGCTGCAGAATAGCAATGAGGAGCTTTATGCTCTAATGGCTTTACTATAAATAGAATCTCTTCAATGCTAAAAGCTCTTCATTAAAAGGATTAGTGACTACAACACACAACAGGAACAACCAATACAAAACCTCACGCTTTGTAGCACAAACTGATTTTAAATTTACTAGATTTAAGATTTCCAAAGTAACTGCGTAATTTGGTGAGCAAAGCAGAACGAAAAAGAACTCCCTCCTCCCCACGCAACATTTTGGAGAGCTGTCTTTGATATAAAATTAATAGTTTGAGGAATCGCTTTCCTAGTATTCTCATTTTCTCTAGTTCAATGCCAAATTGACTGTATAATGCAATGTCAAAATGAAGTACAAAGTCACAACAAAACTGATGTCAGTACTTGAGCATAATAAATGATCAGTTATCCGCTAGAGCAGAAAAATTTTCTTTCCTGCCCGGTTTAAGGTAGGGACGCAAATTCTCACAAGGCTAGACTGCGGCTCTGCAGTGCTCAGCTACATTGCGGTAAGAGTCATTCGCTGACTGAAGTAGGAGGGTGACAAAGGCAGGGATGACGAGGAGACAAGCAGAACAGGAATCCTACTAACCATTTCAGTATAAACACCTAATAAAGCCAGCATTAGGAGGTTACTTTGAGATACACCGCCAAATATACCATTAGGCTGATGTCTCACAAATACTACGCCGTGGGGAAAAAACACCAGAGACAAGATGTAAATTAAAGCAGAAATAAGGCATATTTTTAAAGTGATGACTTATCCTAACATAGCAGCAGTGAAAGACTGACTAGGAAGTCAGAAACTTTGAGGAAGAAGATAAATATTAGCTGCCAAACATGAAATAAATTGGCCATCTACAAATATTAGAAATAACAAGCTTGTCAAGTACCCTGTTAAGCAAAATGTGTCTGGCAATTTCTAAGAATTTTAAACTTCACTGATAAAAGTTGTGGTGTATGTGCAGTCAATCACTGAAATGCAATCACCTCCAAGACTAATCACATTTGAAGACACACGGTTACCCTGCACATCCACCGTGAAAGGAAACTACTTCATTCTCAGATGCAGTTTACTTGCTCTCATCTTGGCCTGGACTACAAAGCTATCTTTCAATGAACCATGCCTACAATTAGCAGTGCTTACCATTAGCCTTATAAATGGGCTAGTACATATTCGAAGCCACAGTCAGCCCTGGGCCCATACAAGCAAGACTTCAGTCTCTAACAGAAGGGTATTTCTTGCAGCACCTTGGTATATATGTGAAAATGTTATTCCAAAGACTAGAGGCTATATCAAGCCTTCAAACCACTGAGGTTGTTAAAGAAAGGATCATCTGTCTATGGATCCATTCTATGTTTTTAAGTGACAAAACAATGCGCCATTTGATTGCCCATCAATGAATTCCAGTCATGGTCCCTTGACTTTTTTTTTCCTGTGGTTCTGCAATTATGTTTTTGCTTCAGCATTTTTAACTTCTCTGAATTAAAGCAGATATGGCAATGTAATTAATTTTTTTTTAATAAAAGGCATACTTTTGATTAGTGGGAACTAATGGCACATTTAACTATATTATGGGGTTTCCTCTTTTATATTTGTTTATTGTTAGAGAACAGAAATTTTATCAAACATAAACCCAATTTAGATTACCAAAATAACTAAGGACGGCTTTTTCCCCTCTGACATTTAGACAAATGGCAAATTTTGATTCTCTGCAAAAATTGCTAATATGCAGAACTACATACTTTTTTCATTTCAAATTAGAGGATTTGCTACTAACATGCCATATGCTGTGTGATATGTTTAACAGAATGTTACACTTCTAATTGCATACCAATCAAGGGCTCATATTTTCCAACAATTAGCAGGGTAAAGTATAAATTTCCTAGTGTCATTCGTGCTTTCAGGCATCCAACAGAGCCTCCAATATTTTAATCCACACATCTTCAAAATCACAAACATGATTTGGCTTCAGTAACAGACCTCCACACGCAGGAGACTGAAAAGGAGAGGATGGGGAGAGAGGAAAACGAAAGATGCATTTCTACTGACAGCACCATCCGTTTAACTTCCCAGGATTTCCCATAAAAGTTCTAAGATATTCAACCCCAGAAACAGGGTAGAGATCTCAGGTGTTTTATGGGCGGGCTGGGGTTTGGCTTTTTTGGGAGGGGGTTGCAATCAATGTGTATCTATAATGCCTTGATCTTCCATAATGAGATTTCTCTGCTACCAGGGGCTGAAAGGAAGAAATATGCACCTATTTCTGACATCTTAAGGATCTTACAGAATGACTTTATCCGAATATTTGAAAATCACCCAGTTTCACGGGTAAGCCCAAGAAACAAAATATTCTATATTCTTGCCAATTATAGCTAGTTTGAATGGGGTATGGGAATGGAAGAAGTCAGGGAACAGCTCTATAGTGGTAACTTCCACTTTCTTGGGCAGATCTTCACCATAGAGCTTTAGAAAGTTTCAAAGATATTGTATGCTGACATTAGCTTACTCTTTATTTGTATCTCTTAACTTATTTACTGATATTCAAATTTCACTTACAAGTGATGAGTCTTCCCATCACATCATTTATTATTTATGATGGAGCAGGAGTGAGCTACTTAATGAATAGCAAGATGACTCTGACTCATTTTAATCCCTGTTTCAAAGTAGAAAGATTCCCAAATGAGTTTTCACCTAGACATTATTACATATGAGTGAAATTTTACTGAGCAAAATATTTACTTGTGTTTATTCCAGTGTTTGCAAACTTTAATAAATTCACTTTGCCACCAGAATACGAAGTACTGACAATTAAAGACTGTCTAATCACTGCATATAGTTTTAACCTGCTATTAATTGCCAGATACCATATACTCAAATTTAATTTCTGGTGAAAAGGTCAGGGCGATTCCACTTCAACACTGAAAATACTCGAACATGCACTTACATCTCCTGTTTCTTCAGTGTTACCTCAGAGCTCAGAAGAGCATTTCCCACAGCCTCTTCTCTAGATTTTAGCACATCAGGAAAAGCATAGGAGTCATCACTACAGTATTTCAGTATTTAAAGCTTCTTCCCAAAAGAAGTTCAAAGACTTCATTATTGCAAATTGGGGTATCAATAGTACTACCCAACAGTACTACCCAGCGATATCCAAAAGACTGGCATACTGGGAATATACATGTTGATAGCATGAACTTTCATGAAAAATTAAAATAACTGAACAATCGAGGGCCATATTTGGAATCTTTGCAACGGAGAAACATCCGCTATCCCATATAGAATACAGTGAGTTTCTAATTAGAAGAGTAAACTATAATGTGAGGTAACTGAAGCCACAGAAAACATCCTTCAAAAATCCAGTGGAGGAACATTTTAGTCAGCATCTACAGAAAACAAGATCGGAATAAAATCTAGTTCCTGGGCTAAATGAAATCTCCGATTTTCTGTAATGCTTTGGTCCCTTCATCTTTAAATTTAGGCATGTAGCTATTTTCTGCTGAGTTCATACCATCAAACTATCCAACTTAATTTGACTAAAGGTTTGCTGATTATCATGGCACGCTGTATGGCAAACAAGCAGCTCCACAGACTGAAACTCCAGATGAAAGACAGAGGTAAATGCCATCTACGGTATTTTACATAAAATAGGTAATGCCACCGGATTATTACCAAGTTGCCAGCACCAATGAAATATGAAACATACTTTACAAGAGAATAAGAAGGATTAAGACTGATTCTATACAGTAGGTCAGAGTTGTTCTTAATCTCACACAATACATTGCCTAAGAAAAAATTTATTACAAGAACAGAAAGACACTTGTGAAGGTTAGTTCTGCATGATGATCAAGTAGTCAGATTTTTTCACTCTCGCAAAGTAACAGAAGAATTTCATTGTTAGCCACCATGCTTTCTGAAGAACAGCTTCCAGATTATCATCGCCAACCTCTGTTACAAGCTGCCTCCCCCATCAGGCATCTCACAGTTCTAGTTTGTGTCTGCTCATTTTTTCTTGACTGAATTACGCACAGCGTTCTGAATTGACCCCCGTACCAAAACTATGTACTGTGACAGCTAGAAAGCCAAAATAATTTCTCACAAGCAAACAATCCCGTATTGTCTCACTTTCATTCCTTGCCTTGTGTCATGCTAGCGTATGTTTTACGTTTGTGTGTTATCTATCGCCTTTGCAGAGATTTCTGAGTATTACTGGCTCCATGGAGCCGCATGGACTGTGCCACAACCTCCCCAAAAGGCAATAATTGAAAGGCAATATCCAGATATTGAAGTAATAATCTGTGGTGGATTAACCTTGGTCAACTGCCAAGTACCCCCTCAGATGCTCGCTCACTCCCCTTCCCCAACAGGACAGAGGAAGAAAAAAAGATAAAAAAAGCTCATGGGTCAAGATAAAGACAAGGAGATCGCTTACCAGTCATTGCCAGGCAAAACAGACCTAACCTGGAGAAAATTACACTTACTGCCAGTTAAAATAGATTCTGATAGTAAGAAACAAAGACAAAAATTAAAACACCTTCCTGCCTCTTTCCTCTTCCCAGCTTCACCCCTTCACGCCCGACCCCTCTCCCCCCGAGGGGCGCAGGGGTGGGCACGGGGGTTGCGGTCAGCCCCTCACAGCCCCTCTCGGCCGCTCCTCCCTCCTCACAGGTCTCCCTGCTCCAGCGCGGGCCCTTCCCCGGGCTGCAGCCCTTCAGGGACAACCCGCTCCCGCCCGGGCTCCCCACGGCCGCAGCTCCTGCAGGAAATATCCCCCTGCTGCGGCCTGGGGCCCTCCCCGGGCTGCGGGGGGGGTCTCTGCTCCCGCGGGCTCTCTCCAGGGCTGCGGGGGATCCCTGCTCCGGGCCTGCAGCCCCTCCCGCCCTCCTCCTCCTCCGGCCTCGGGCTCCCTCTGCTGCTGCCGCCTCCTGGGCTCCCTCCTCCTCTGCCGGTGCTGCCTTGGGCCCTTTCCGAGTCCTGTTTCCCCCCCGGCGCCCCCGGCTTGGCTGCGGGGCTCAGCTGTGTCCTGCGCTGGGGCCCTTGGAGCCGGCTGGGACTGGCTGGGACCGGCTGTGTCGGGCACCGGGCAGCCCCGGCTGCTCCTCACAGGGGCAACGTCTGAGCGTGGACACCCCATACATTTTGATTTCCAAGATACTGCGCGTGCATGTTATGAAAACCATAATTTCTGTGTAATGAAAACCTAAACTTGAAATTCATCTGTATATCTGGGTTTCCGAACAGATGCTGAATTTCCAGCTAGCAACACCAAGGGACACTACAAGAAACACATCACTGATTCTACATTCGTAAGGACAAGTCACCTGGATAGACAAATGTCACGCTGTCACTCAGAATACAAGCTTAGATAATAGGAAAAAAAGCTGTTATATATCTGACCATTTAGCGATCGAGCTGCAGACATCACTCCAGTTCTCACTAGACAGCTACCCAGGTGCAGGGTTTATGGCCACGACTGGAGGGTTTTTTCAGCATCAGGGCAAATGACAGCAGGAAGGAGCCTTTTCTTCAGAAAATACCTTCGACAGCACCATCATCAGCACAGCCAGGGGGATGTCACAGACCTGGCGAATAAACAGCGTTCCAGCTGTTTGGAGAAATGACTCCCGAAGTCGTGTGGAGCATCTTCCTTACTTTTTTGCTAAGAAGGACTTTTAAGTGGTGAAAAAAACTGGTAACTCGGGAATTTCACATCAACGGACAGACTGTACTCTATTTGAACTACTATAGATGCTTTTTCACAATAGAGCATTAATCTCTGACAGAAATAAGGCCTGATACTGCTTTACTACACTATTGGTCATGGTGTTGAGTACCCAAAACTTGAAATTTAATCAAAATTAACTTCTGAGAGTTTTCGTGGTTTACTTATTTTGCATTTACTCAGAGTGATTACATTATTATCCACCTTAAACATTCAAGGTCCTGCTAGAGATACGCTACAGGGACAGCAGCAACTTGCTAAACACTACATTGTAGCCAGATACCAACAAAATTCACACTAATTTTAATACATAAACTTTCATATGAGCCAGAAAGTTTACTAAGCTGGATTTACTCCATCATTGTATATTTCTAACTAATGTTTGTGAGAAAAGCAATGTTGGTTTCAATAGTCTACATCATGTTCTGTGAAATACTAACTATTGACTATAATTTTGGTGATTAATAACGGACAACGGATTTACTTTATTAAGGTAGAGATCGTTAAGCATCCATGTCAGGAATAACGCTACTGAAGATCTAAACTTGTCATCCAGATCTAAGAAAATGAAAAACACATTTTACAACAGACACAAACAAAGGCGGCTGAGATAATTGTGGGGTGGGCAATTAAAAAATCCCAATGCTATCCAGGAGACTAGGGGAGGTAGTCCTGACTGCTGTCTCAAAATGCACAAAAGAAAGAGAAAGAGTAAAAAAAAAAGGCAAACATCAGAGACTGAGAAAAGCTATTTAAACTAAAGAACAATATTGACACAAGAACAACAGGGCTGGCGATGAGTCACAAATAGATTTAATCTTGAAATTCCTATATGCAGCAAGGTTCTCAGATCTCAATAATTTTACAAAAGGCTCTCCAGACAAAACTATAATGAGAGACCTTCTGCAATCTACTTCTGAATTAAATAACATAAAGATATATATTTCATGTTATGAGATTAATTTAAAACAATATCCAGACAACACCAATTACTATCTATTAAGTACCCATAAACAGAAATAATTTCCTTCAAATACAGCCTAACTGGTTAACAAAAATAGTTCATAAATAACAAATGGTGAGCACATTACTGATTAATACCTTCATTAGGAACAGATGTTCAGAAACTCACTGGTTGCTCCAGCAGCTTATACAAAATTATAGTCACTAGGAAACAAGAGGTCATTTTGCCTCTTTAACAGGCAGAGTTCAGGATGTTCACTCCAACTGACAGCTGTTCACTGATCTTATTTTCATCCAAATCTCAAATCTTAGATCACATTTCTCACTCATTTTTTTATTTTCTTTGTTTCATTACCTCTATTCGGCTCTTTCATTAGTGAGAGAAACCTGCGTGCTTTCTTTCTGGAAGTGAAGCATATAGGGGAAAAACTGTGATAGTAAAGCAGTGACTGGGTGATGCAGCTATTGGGCGTTAAACGGCGTGATGGAACCTACTAGACAGGACAGTGTGGACATTTGTCCCCGTGGGGTCAGCTCCCATTTTGGGGGGGTTATACATGTGCCTAAATTTCTGGGCAGAATGAAAGAGCTATAAAAGTATCTCATTTCAAACAAGGGTTCTGAATCCAAGTGGCCTAATGTATAGGTGCAAAGTCATGTTTTACCCAGTCTGCCAGTCCACGCTACAAGCAAGGCAAAGCCCAAGCCAAGATGCCCTGCCAGAGCTGAGCTGCTGATCCCGCCGCTCAGCAGTGCTCCAGCTGGAGGCTGGAGCTTGGGTGCAGCATAAAACCAACTCTGAGCCCTCACGTCCCACTAAAACAAATTTACTAAATGCTCCCACAGCTGGGAGCCCTGTTAGGAGACTTCCAGCAGAACCATTCGGGGCTGGTGGCACCTTCTTCTGTTCTGAAGTTTCTGATTTATGGTCTTCAACACTTTCAATACCCAGGCTTTTCCCTTAGCTTGAACAACACAACTCCATCGTTCACTCGGATAACTGACAGGTGACTGTGTATCAAAGCACAGAAATGTAATTATCCCTTAACACTTCCTTTAATTACTAAGGATTGCTTCTGCTGCCTTTTTTCTTTCCTGAAGTTTTCACATGAGGCAACCAGCTATTTCTCTGTGTAACTTGAGAAACTGCTGAGACATTTTACCCTTTCTATATACTACTAACATTTTTAATTAAGATTCTTCTTTATTTCATCTCTTGTGTTTGGTCTTGATATAAAAGTTCTGTTACAGCTCTGTACATGTCTGATTATTGAGCCACAACTTTATATGATACTATACAAAATGTAATGAGTAACAGAAAACAACTGGAGTATCTTTTCATGAAAGCCCATTTGTACAAAGCCATCCTACAGAAAACATTTGCTCAGCTCCTCTTTCATATCCTAAGGTGAAAAAAAAAAAGCGCCCTTCTCCGTCTATAACTTTTTCTAATGTATCCATAGGTAATCAGAGATTTTATTAAAATGAGCCTGAATTTCTGCTTAATGAAGAAACACATACTAAAATAAAAGTCTAAGTTCACTGCTGAGTATACACTGCCAATAAGCACACAGAATCACAGCTCAGGAAAGATTTGACTAGTTTCCTTTGCAAAATCAAATCAATTAATGATTCAAATCAATCAAATCAAATTTACTTCTTTCAGGCCTAAAACTATACAACCTTTCTTTTCAAAAAAATATTTTACGATTGCATAATATGAAGGTCTAGGATACAAAATAAAGACAAAAGTAAAATCAATTCAAGTTCAGACATTGTTTTACTGAAGAGACAATGGAGAGAAGGAACAGGCTAAGAAAAAACACAAAATGGAGAAAAATAAGACGGCAAAAAAATCTCTTATGCTAAAAAATAGACAATTAGCTGCCAATTTTGAGAGCGCAAGACTAAAAAGGAGAAAAGGAGAGAACATGAAAGAGCAGACTTCAGTCAAAGCTTATATTTG
The DNA here is from genome assembly GCF_964289735.1 of Phaethon aethereus. NCBI lineage: Eukaryota > Metazoa > Chordata > Aves > Phaethontiformes > Phaethontidae > Phaethon > Phaethon aethereus. Next base: position 5,279,718 of record NC_138582.1, on the reverse strand, counting down.
CTCGTACCAATCTGTCTGTTCTGGTCTGTGCACGTACTGTTGAGGTTTTGACAGTTAGAAGCTATTAATTTTAGTATTACAAGGCTTATTGAGGTGGATTTATGTTCTCTACAGTCATTAATTCACTTCTGCTTCCTTGATGAAATAAAAGACTACTTCAGAATGAACACGGAAAATTAAACCAACTTCCCTCCCCTCAAAACGTCTGTTTGCCAAAGAACTACTGATAGGTCACGCTGGCCTTAACACATGGGGGTGGAGGGAGAACATGTGAAATACTTGGAAAATTTTGCATTTAGTAAAATACAAAAATAAAAGAAAAACTTTCCATTTGACTTCAGTAAGTACAAACTTCAAACTACAACAGAGTACATTTGCACTTCTACCAAGTCCAGTCAAATGACACACTTTATTAGTAAGAGAGTCTGATCCAAAGTACCATGTAGTCAGTGAAAAGACTGCTTTCACTTACAACATTCATGGCATTCGGGTCCAAGCATATGCATTACTTTTTCAAGTGAAATAAAACAAAATCTGAAAAATGTCAGAAGCCAGATAAGGAAAGCTCAGCATATGCATTCTGGAATAAGGCCTCCCTTCTTGCTTACTGCCCAAAACCAATTAGACGTTGAACCTGTCCTACATAGACTATTCAGAATATTCTTCCACTACAATTAGCATATTTTCCACTTCTCATTCTCTACATGCTTAACTGTACAGTTCGTTTAATTGCTGGGTAATTAAAATCCTGCCGGATCAAAGCATCTTTCTTGCCTCTCTTGTTAAGACATACATCTTCTGATTTTTTTTTTCCTTTTTTTCTTTTTTTAATTGTCCACAAGCTGAATCATATTTTTCTAAATTTTTATTCAAATGGTATCTTCTGTGTCCAACAAAGTAATAGAAATCTATTTCTCTGCAGATTTGCTGATACTTTTCACCAACTGCTTTACAAGACAGCTTTTTTTGTCTTTTCAATCTTCTTCCTTACAATTATCTTCACAGCTCTTTTTGAAAGTGTAACCTATTTTCATAATTATTTCAATAGCTTTTCACTTTTTAATTTGGCTGTTCAATTAATGTATTATTCAATTTACTTCTAACAATACCTAGAAAATTAAGTACCTTGCATAACTGTGTAATAATTTATCATTATTATGGTGTTCTGAATCACCTGCAATGGCTTAACTGAAATGTCATAAACAATATTTCTATGAAGAAGTAAACTATGCATAGCACTTTTTTTTTTGCTTTAAAAATACCATGGTTTTGTAAATGAAATACTGAAAACAATGTCACTCACTCAGCATACCAAAATGTATTAGGCACGCATGCCTGACTCAAGCTTGAATGAGTTAATTTTCCTGCTACCACAATTTCCTGTTTCTTCTTCTCTTTTTTGTATCCAGTCAAACATCATTATTTGGTACTTTCCTCTCCGCCAGTATTTCTGCTGTAACATTGTGTTGAGAACCTTAATGGTCTTTAAAAAATCTAGACTGCGTTTATTAACAGACAGTTTCTATTCAGTATGTTTTTATGCCAAAAGCTGCCCTACTTCAGCAATTTTTTCCCCTTCTTGAGACCCAGTCCTCTGATGGATTGCTGGAGATCAGTCAGCTCTTGATTTTGGTAAATTAAAGAGATGTTTCTCAGAGATACTGCAGCTCAAAGCAAGCAAGACTGTACTAGATGTCTAAGTAGTGAATACAGAACTCACCTGCCAGATATACTCAACTTTTGAGAATTGATCTAAATTTATTCAATGTAGTGTCTCCATAGCATACACCTAACAATAAGGCTTCATTCCTTGATCACCTCCAAAACGTTACTTTTACTATTCTGGTTTGACTTCAGCTCTTCTTATAGAAGAAGTTTCCCATGTGAGGTTTCATTAGAGACTTCTACAAATGTCACATACGCCTTTCTTCATAGCTAAATTACACTGGAGTAACACTTAATCAAATCCTTTCCAATCACTTCAGACAGCTGAACTTCTAGCAGATTTCTGTGTTACTAATCTCAGAACAGATAACCTTCTTTTCCAGACTACATTTCATCCATTTCGTTCATGGTACTTTGGTTTTTGAGATTATCAAAAGATTATAAAAAATACAGAGAGAGACTTTAGACCGAGACCTGTAGTGATAGGACAAGGGGCAAGGATTTTAAACTGAAAGATGGTCGGTTTAGATTGAACATATGGAAGACACTCTATAATGAGGGTGGTGAGACACTGGAACAGGTTGCCCAGAAAAGCTGTGGATGCCCTGTCATTGGAAGCGTTCAAGGTCAGGTTGGATGGGGCTTTGGGCAACCTGATCTAGTGTCCTAGGTGTCTCTGCCCATGGCAGGGGTTTGGACTAGATGATCTTTGAAGGTTCTGTCTGACCCAAACCATTCTATGATACTGTGTAGTAGCCTGATCTTTTGGAGAGATGGTGGTGCTTATTTTTGAGCTTTCAGCATGCTTCATCAGTTTATTCCTCCTCCTCATATATGCTTTCCTTTTTTTTTTTTTTTAAGCAAAAATCACTAATGATTCACATTGGTGAAATTGGTCCTAGGCCAATACTTAGACATTTTCATTAGTATTTATTTCACCATTTTCCCTCCTGCCTCTTCTCACTGCTTTCTTAGAAATGCTGGACCTGCAGCTTCAGCTACCAATTCTTTCAGAAATTTGTGATGAAGTAACCACTGGCACTCCACCCAACCTGTCTCAAGCTCTCTGTCTTTATGTAAGAGGTTTTGTTAATTTATTTTCACTTTAGGATCCTCTCTTTATTTTTCTTAGCATCACTGCTGGTCCGGTTATGTCTGAAACCCTTTCTCTACAAGCTTTTCCTCTCGCTTTAGATTAACCAAGGCTTTGGAAGGAATTAGAAACAACAGCTGATTCAAAACACATCACATAATAGCATGTTTTGACATGCGAGAACATTATTCGTGTGCCAGATGCCCTAGTTTTATCAAGTTAGTCCGTTTTTTAAATGTACTACCCCAGTCCCTTAACACTTCCCAGTAACTAAAGCATGTTGATTGTCTGACATTGCCAAAATATCCTCCAAAACAGCCCGCACACAAGCTGTTAAGATATGAAAGTGTTCCCACCTCTCTTGCATCTTAAAATTAAAATAAAAAAACTGAAGATGTTTCTAAATGGATGAGAAAGGTTGATTACCTTGTAAAATCCATTTACAACCAGATTGTTTCTCGATTTCCTATGAATCAGACCGATTCTCTACCTTACAGACAGCTCGCTCTTGAGATTTTCTGGCTAACACTCTTGGTTTCATCTTTCTAATGATGATAATGGTCAGTCTACTGTAATTCTAAAATAGAAATAATTAAAGGATTTTTAGTTTGAGGAATGAGCAGAATAACATTCATAAATTTTTGAAGGGCAGACCGTGCTGACCTCTCCATATTTCCAAGCTTATATCTATATAATCTACATGCTCCTGTGGAAGGCCTATAAGGGATTTGTTTATTAAAAGAGAAAGTAAAACTACTTCCTGACAGTTCCCCATTAAAACTATTCTTTGAACAAGCATCCAAGACAGCCTTAGAATTTCAAATATGGGGTAGAAGCAATATTGTAGGACTGCCCCAACTAAAGCAAAATTGTCCACAATAATCACGTTTGCAGAGATCTGGCTCTTATTAACTGGGTCCTTGGGGACACCAAGCTGTCAGGGTGTCAAGATGGCACTCAAAACACAGGCTTAGAGATGTATCATTTTCTCATCTACTCACTGACAGATACTTTAAAATATTTTCCTCTGTACTCAGGATGTGGTGATTTGACACTGCTGCAAGCCCTAAGAGCTAATCACATAAATTGTGGAAAGAAAGATTTAATTATGGTGTAAGGTCAGACTGGAAAATGCAAAATAAAATGGGTGAGTAGTTTCAGTAATTAATTTTAAGATCCATGAAATATATAAGCTGTGAAAATTGATTCTGATTTGGTGTTCTCTAAAACATACAATGAATTATTACAATAATTTATTTTAAAAGCAATGCTTCCATAAGATGTTTTTGAAACTTAACAAGACAGAACTTTCAAACAAGCTGCCATGAACCGCACGCTCATAAAACGCTTCAGAATACTTCTAAAACTACCTCCCCTATTGATTCCAAATACCTGTGAGAGACAATTTAAAACCATCCTTCAATTCTGAGTTTTTGAGTTTTCTCTCAGTACAATATGCCTACGTGATGCAGGTAGACACACAGCTTATTGTAAACTCACAACAAAATGTGTAGCACTCTCTACCTAGAAGTAAACAATTTAAGACTTTGGTTACTATCATAGAATCATAGAATCATTTACTTTAGAAAAGACCTTTAAGGTCACCAAGCCCAACCATTAACCTAGCACTGCCAAGCCCACCACTAAACCATATCCCTAAGCACCACATCTACACATCTTTTAAATAGCTCCAGGGATGGTGACTCAGCCGCTTCCATGGGCAGCCTGGTCCAGGACTTGACAACCCATGTGGTGAAGAAATTTTCCTAATATCCAATCTAAACCTCCCCTGGCACAACTTGAGGCCATTTCCTCTCGTCCTATCGCTGGTTACTTGGGAGAAGAGACCAACACCCACCTCACTACAACCTCCTTTCAGGTAGTTGTAGAGAGCGATAAGGTCTCCCCTCAGCCGCCTCTTCTCCACTTTTCTTAATTATGATCTGGAGGCCATTCAGCGATACTATTGTTAGTTTTCCCTTCAATCACGTACTAGCAAATGAAACATACTGCATTGTGAAAAGCTATTCATGACTAGTTTAAATGTTATAAACTGTCTTGAAATTCATGTTTGTTATGAAGGAAGAAGTAAAAAATGAATTAAATGAGCACATGAAATAGAAGAATGAATGAAAAAAAAGAGCTATTTCTGGACTTGGCCCGTGGTGAACCTTTACCAACGTATGGTTCTTAGAATATTAGTGCAAATATTTGCTTTAGAGTTCATGTATTATCATTGCTTTTCAGTTATTCAGTTAGTTTCTACAAAGAAAAGCTAGGTATTTGCCCAATATATTAAAACATTTAGCACATTCAAATTTGTCTACAGTTCTAAATTCCTAAATCAAATTTCTCTAATAAATCTTCACTCTCATATATATGTGTTTATTTTCCTTTATGCAGGAGAATTTATAATAAGCTTCTGTTGTGAAATTCGTGTACAGCAGGCAGTGTTGGGAACCTCTTGCTTAAGATGTGCTTCTCATGTGAATGTAGGAATATCCTGAGTCCAGCCTGCTCCAGGTTCAATCAACAGTCTATTTCAAACTCAGTCTATTTCGAGTTCAATAACAACATTTTGTGCATAACATTTGTACCTACGATAATTTTGCTATGAAATGCAGGAGAGTATCATCAAACTGATAAGTGTTTGGTCTCAGAATTTTGCTTGCTTGCAAATCTTAGCAACATAAATCAAATAAAGAATGAAAAAATATCGCACAGCCAGCAACTACGAATGCCTCCATCTGATCATTTTCAAATCTAACCACAGAACTTGCATGACATATGCCTTTGAAGAGTCTTGGATCTCCTCATTAAACTTTGCAGGCTAGGTTTCCTTGATTTGATGATATTAATATATTCACCTTAAAACCACATCTATTCCTACATTTGGTTTGTTGCCCAGCAGTAAAAAGAAAATATGTCATAAATTTTAAAGAACATTGAACTTGCTGGTGTTGAACAAGATTATGTTTTTCAATTATGTGTGATTTACTAACTTCCCTAATAGAAAACTTCATTTTACAGGGATGTCCTAAATCTTAAAATCAATTCTAACAACATATTAAGAATTCTCACTCTAGCCTTTGGCATATTTTATTTTTTACGATTTCTAATGTTTTAAATACTTTTCCCTTCCCCAGTCATTTAATTATGTGAAATCACAACCAACACGGTTCAAAGAAACACACTTTTTCCTCTGACAACCTTCAGAGCTGACTTCTAACCCTCAGACCAAAACTTCAGTGCCACTTAAATTTTAATTCTACTCCTTTGCCTTGCATTTAATGAAGAAAGACAGGATTGTCAAATTTACATGAAAAATTATTTCAATATCTTTTTATAATTTTAGAAATGTAATATTAACTCCAATATGAATTAAATATGCCAAATTTAAAAGGAATTTTTAAGTCCAGCTTTTATAAATTTGAAGAGCCAGTCATTTTTTTATTCAAACCCGTGTTAAATATTCATTCATGTTTCAATGCGAGCACTTATAATTACGTAAACCTTTCAAAGTAACGATCAATATAGCAAAAGCCTTGAATAATCATAGAATCAATTTTATTGCGTAACATTAAGGCAAAATTTTCAGCCAGTATATGCAAAGATTATACTACGATGATGGCTAGTATTAAAGGGTTCACATTAAAACACAGGTTATCCTTAACATACAGAAAAACAAAACTAAACGCAAAGCAAGGCTGTGAGTACAGTGTTATGATTAAGAGAAAAAAAAATCTGACACTATCATATTACAGTATTTTTAAAGTAACTTCTTATCAATGACATCACAATATTGGATGAGGCAGGATGAGAAAAGAAAATCTGTAGACTATTGCCTTATTAATTTTATGTATTAATATTATAGTTCTCTTCGTAGAAATGTTAATGGTCAAAGAATTTTTAAAATAGCTTGCATAAGTTTATCTCAGTATTGGTATTCGGTGCAGACCGCTACCACTAAAAGAGCTGCTTCTTATCAGATAGCTAAGGTTAACCACTTCAAAATATCAAGAAAACAATCACAGGGAAACCAGAACTCGCATTACATCTTAGACGATTTGAAACACCAAACACTTTACCGTGCCTGTTAAGTGGTGAATAGGAAATACATTCTGGCACCGAAAGACAATTTAAACTCCAAAAACAACATGTCACCTTGTCTAAAAACATGTGTACACACAGACACACACGCTCTCGATTGCCCAGACATTCCAACAACTCCTTATTACTCCTACCGACCAAACAGGGGAGAAAAAAAAAAAAAAAAGAAAATCTTTTAATTCTTCCTCCATCCCACACATTAATAAAACCAAAATTAGCCTGTATTACCATGGTACACTTTCTGGAGAGACCACAATTATTTTCCTCATAGAATCATAGAATAGTTTGGGTTGGGAGGGACCTTTAAAGGCCATTTAGTCCAACCCCCCTTGCCATGAGCAGGGACATCTTCAACTAGAGCAGGTTGCTCAGAGCCTCGTCCAACCTGACCTGGAATATTGCCAGGGATGGGGCATCTCCCACCTCTCTGGGCAACCTGGGTCAGGGTTTCACCACCCACATTGTGAAAAATTTCTTCCTTAGATCTAGTTGAGTGGCGACCCCAGGTAGGGCTGCCTGGCTACAACATTGTGAAACCAACTAGCAAAGATTTAATTGCTGAATATTCAAAGTTATGGTTAAACTAAAATTTCTCCATCGTTTATAATGTTAATTTTTTGCTTTTGTTTTCAACTAAAAATCAGACATTTAATCAAAACGTTCTTTTCAATAATCTCCACAGTAAACTACAGCTTCTACATGGACATATTTTCTGTTATACAAAATAGATAATATACACAATAGTAATTTCAAATTGAGAAAATACTAGATATAAAAGTAAAGTAGACTTCTGCAAAACCACTATTTTCTGCCACCAGAACTTTCAAAAAGGACATATCATAGATAAGTTGTGGCAAACCAAGTATTCGAGATCCCACGGGATCTCCCCTTCCCCACTTTATTTAATGCAGAGAATTAACATGTAGGCCATAATCAGCCAAGAGATTGTGCTTCAAACGATTTTGCAGTTATAAAGTAGAGAATATCAGAGCTTTGTCTGGTGTTCATACATTCTGAAAATTAAAGTACCCAGTATTCTTCGACTGAATTAAGCAACAGCCTGAGAAATTACCAACTCCACGGGCAATCAGATTTTAAGGTAAATCAGTGCTACGTTCATGTTTTCCAACTAGTGCATCAAAGTACCTATGAATATCACCATTTAGGCAGGAATACCAGATACAATCCTATGACTCTAACAGCTTCTTTTACTAAGGAAATAGTGGGATTTGGCGTGAAAAGAAAATTAAAAGATTAAAACCATGAAAACATGAAAGGAAGACGACTGCTGTTTTCATCCTTAAGGTGACCTCCCACGCAAAACTGCTAAGCGAAAGTTTCCAAACGCAGAGCCCAGGTTACAAATGTGTTGAAGGCTAAAGTCACTCCATGACGACGACTCTCAAGTGACCTGTCTGAGCTCACAACACGCATCTGACAAACCGCTCATTTTCCTGATGAGGACCAGGGCAATCGTAGCCAAAGCCAGTCATACAAGCAAGTGCTACCAAATCCTTGAATCCTCTAAAGAACAGAGGCCAAATAAGCATATTTCAGGGACAGATGATTATGGTTAAAGTTTGACATGTTTATAACAAACAACTTCAAACCATTACCAGTTTTAACCTTCTCATCTATAAAAAAAACTACTTACAAGTTTTAACATACAGGTTGAGGATGGTCCACATGCTTGAAAAAAACACAAGCATTTAAAAGAGTACACAAATACTAGAGCTGGGGGTCATTTCAGTTTTAATAGTTAATGTAGACAATAGTGATGGATTAGTGTTCCTTAAAATTGGTCCTCTCTAGGTCAAATTAATTAAAATAAGGAGTACAAAAATTTGCTTTAAAAGCACAAGCTTTGACAACAATTTTCTGATGAACTGCGAACATTTTCTGAAACTCGTAACTGACACAGAAGTGTAGGGGATAAAACATCCCGTGTTCCAAAGCCTCTGAACAAGCCTTGTTAAGAACCTCAGACAGAAGTCACACTATTACGACTCTTCAAAATTAAATTAATTCAACATTTCATTGTTGGAACATCATTCTAACTGCAAAATTAAGAGAAACTGTTATTCCTCACTACACAGAGTAACAACTTTTTCTGTACCTAAAAAGTTAGTAGTGCAAACGTCTAGATCATGATAAGAAATACACCACAAAGTATAATTCCATATGAAAATATTTTAGACAAATTACTTTAAACCAAACACTGTCAGGCAAAGGAACTGGCAGGCAGCCACCTCTCATACAACACAACTAGGACTGCAAATTAACAGAAGGTGCATACTCAGGTTTCATATTTACTATCACTGAACAGTGATACCCAAAATAAAATAGATATCCATTTTACATTTGTCTTCAGTCAAGTAAAATTTCTAAAGGCAAGTAAAATTCCAAGCAAATTCTCCGGTATCATAGATTATCAGTAAATGAATACATTAACATTCTTATGCTGCTGAAAATTACAAGCCAGTATATCCTCTAAAAAGATCATCAACAGATTTTGACATTACTCACCCCATTGGAGAGGAGCCAACTGTAGATGCTCCAGGACCAGTTGATTAAGAACGCCTTCCACACTTGCTTCCCCTTCACGCTTCAAGGAAGGGTAAATTGGAATTAAGGAAAATTTTGTTTCAGAGAGAAAAAGAGCATGTAATACGCACAACTTTTATTACTGCAAATCAAAACTGCAAGCTAGACATTCATTAAAGGTTAATGTTACGTATTTAGTTTATTAACCCATGAATTGGCTAACAATAATAATTAGAGCAGTTGATATCTTCAGAATATAAGAATTTAATTCCACTGAGGAGTGTTAAATATGAAGATGCAAAGGTAAAATGTACCTGAACCATAGTAAAACACAAGGTGGGAAAAAAGTCTGGAAGCTGTAAAAATGCAGAACCTGTAACTCTCTGGTGCAGGATCAGAATTCAAAATGACAAATTAAGAGCAATCTGAAAATAAAAGGGATAAAATTTAAAGAGCAACAGAAAAAAGAACAAGTGTGGGCTAGGATAGCTTCTGAGTATGGGCTCGGTGCCAGTTCGTGAAGGTGCAGGGATGTTAGACAATGCAGTGACGGTGGTGTTATCGAGGGCAAACATCACACCAGAATTGCACAGGCACATAAGCTGCGAGCGTCCCTTTCTACTCACCCTTGCTCAGGAACAGGCTCAGACTGAAACGAGAAAAAATTAGGAAATGTTCTTCCCCTAAGGACAGTGAAGCGCTGAAATAAACTGTTGGGAAAACCAGAAAAGGTTTTAAAGGGCTTCAAAACAGGTTAAACAAGCACTAAAATAAAAGCATAGGCAATATCCAATGTGACACAAAGATGATCTTTTATTTAAAACAAATTAATAATAATTTCATGTGCGATGCATCCACCAAGATAACATGTATCTGCAGTAGGAAGAGCACTACGTTTCTTTTTTCTAATTCCCTGACTTCAGAAAGGCACTGAGTCCAAAGGGCTTTGAAGCACGCGCAAATGTCAGCACCACCCTGTATTTGACCAAAGCTGCATTCGCTGGCTTTTGGCGCAATCCTGTACCACAAGAAGTCCCGATCTTGGCTGGGTTGAGAGGAAGACGTGCAGGTGGAGCAAGCACGGCTCCGTCATGGTCGCACATACAGCATTGGAGTGCCTGTATACTCGCACTGGAACTCCTTGGGCAAAACTTCTTTTGTCTTTACAGCTCACCTCACACTTTCCTAGAACAGGACCATCACGCACAAACTAAATTCAAGAGAGAGGCAGGATCCTCTCTGAGACTTGAAAAACTCCTCTTCCCAACTTTGTAATCTTCAAGTGAAACAACCATAGTGGTGTCCGCACAATAATTAAGGGCTAAGATCCTAGCAAGATTGATCAAAGTTTCAACCAGCGACTCCCAAAGTACTGGAACCACCTTCCTCAAAAATAGCTCAAAAAAAGCTCAAAAAAAATAGAAGAATATATGAACTTCTATAAACAGCTCCTATATGTAATCAGTCCTTTTTCTGCAAAACTCTGGAAAGAGAAGCACATCATCTGACTGATAAAGTGTGTTCTCATCTGTATCATTTAAAAGAAAATTAACGAGTACTGCAGATAACTAATTTCTACCACAGGACATAATTTTATAGGCTCTCCAGGAGATTTAAAAGAAAAGTCTTGAAATCTCAGATCAAAATGATATCTAACAACTAGTGATTGAGACTCCAGAGCTCAAGGAGATGATAGAAGAGGAAAGTCAATACATTGTACAGCATTCTCATTATTTCATTTTTAATATTCTCATTATGTCCTGAAAAATGACTTAAATACCTCTTTTTTTTCCTAAAAGGTCTACAAATGAAGAATTCACAAACCCCAAAGAGTCTGAAAGCTGTAAACACCATTAAGACAAGGACCTATTTGGAAAATTGAAGGGAGCAGAATACCGCCTCAGAAAAACATTGCTGCTGAAAAATAAGACCCAGGACACCAGCACAGCAGAAAAATTTCCATAAACCAAACTATAGAATAGAGAATACATAATTTGGATTACTTTATAGATACAGCAGATAAATAATTTTGTTATCACGCCTTTAATGTAAGGAATGTAAGTGAGAGAAAACACTAATAAAAAGGCAGTATTTAAAAGAAGTTGTAAAACAGAGTGGCTGCAATTAACTGTCAAGTTAAACTAACTTAACTGTAATTTACATACAAAAGCCTCACAGTGGTGCCTGGAATATTAGAAATGTTAACTGCTTATTGCTCCATGAAAAGCTTAATGTGTCAGATAGTATTATAAAATCAACAGAATCACAGAATCATTAAGGTTGGAAAAGACCTTTAAGATCTTCAGGTCCAACCATCAACCCACCAGGCCCACTAAACTATGTGCCAAAGTGCCATGTCTACACATTTTTTGAACACCTCCCATAATGGCGACTCCACCACTTCCCTGGGCAGCCTGTTCCAACGCTTGACAACCCTTTTGTTGAAGAAATTTTTGCTAATATCTAATCTAAACCTCCCTGGCACAACTTGAGGCCATTTCCTCTCATCCTATCACTAGTTACTTGGGAGAAGAGACCAACACCCACCTCACCACAACCCCCTTTCAGGTAGTTGTAGAGAGCAATAAGGTCTCCCCTCAGCCTCCTCTTCTCCAGACTGAACAACCCCAGTTCCCTCAGCCGCTCCTCATAAGACTTGTGCTCCAGACCCCTCACCAGCTTAGTTGTCCTTCTCTGGACACGCTCCAGCACCTCAACGTCCTTCTTGTAGTGAGGGGCCCAACACTGAACACAGGATTCGAGGTGCGGCCTCATCAGTGCCGAGTACAGGGGCACAATCACTGCCCTACTCCTGCTGGCCACACTATTGCTGGTACAGGCCAGGACGCTGTTGGCCTTCTTGGCCACCTGGGCACACTGCCGGCTCCTGTTCAGACGGCTGTCAACCAGCACCCCCAGGTCCTCTTCTGCTGGGCAGCTCTCCAGCCACTCCTCCCCAAGCCTGTAGCGTTGCATGGGGTTGTTGTGGCTGAAGTGCAGGACCCAGCACTTGGCCTTATTAAACCTCATACAACTGACCTCGGCCCACCAATCCAGCCTGTCCAGATCCCTCTGCAGAGCCCTCCTACCCTCCAGCAGATCAACACTCCCACCCAACTTGGTGTCATCTGCAAACGTACTGAGGGAGCACTCGATCCCCTCATCCAGGTCATCAATAAAGATACTGAACAAGACCGGCCCCAGAACTGAGCCCTGGGGAACACCACTTGTGACCGGCCACCAACTGGATTTAATGCCAAGCTGGGCTTGGCCATCCAGCCAGTTCCTCACCCAGCGAAGAGTAAACCTGTCTAAGCCACGAGCCACCAGTTTCTCCAGGAGAATGCTGTGGGAGACGCTGTCAAAGGCTTTACTAAAGTCCAGGTAGACAACGTCCACAGCCTTTCTCTCATCCACAAGGGTGGGTCACGTGGTCATAGAGGAAGATCAGGTTGGTCAAGCAGGACCTGCCTTTCATGAACCCATGGTGGCTGGGCCTGTCCCTCGGTTGTCCTGCACATGCCCTGTGAGCCCCTCAAGATGAAACGCTCCATGATTTTCTCCAGCACCGAGGTCAGGCTGACAGGCCTGTAGATCCCGGGACCCTCCTTCCGGCCTTTTCTTGTAGATGGGTGTCACATTGGCAAGCCTCCAGTCATCTGGGACCTCCCCTGTTAGCCTGGACTGCTGGTGAATGATGGAGAGTGGCTTGGCAAGGTCCTCCACCAGCTCCTTTGGTACTCTCAGGTGGATCCCGTCTGGCCCCATAGACTTGTGAGTGTAATTACTATAAAATAGGTGATTCTCCATACTTTATAATTGGTAAATACTATCAAAGCAGATCCATGTGTTCACAAGGAAAACACATTCTGAATTTCAAATTCAACACAGCTACAGATTATTTCTGAAACCAACTACCACTTAGACTGGGTGCAAAAAGTATACTATATCTCTACTAATTGAAAAAAAATGACATACCTACACTTTTTACATCCTGTGTCCAGTCTTGGTTCCTCAGTTTATGACACGGAAATAGAATATAAAGTTCCTTGGAGAGTTACCAAGATGATTAGCAAGCTGGAGAACATAACATATAAAAAGAAGTTGAGAGAACAGGGTTTGTTTGGTCTTGAGAAGAGAAGAAAGCCTAAGGAGACATTTTATTGCCATCTATTATAGTGGGAGGGTATAGAGAAGACAGAGCCAGACTCTTCTTGGAGGAGGACAGTAATACAAAGAGGAGCAATGGACACAAGTTGCAGGGCAGGGTGTTATAGCAGACCTGCACAGGTTCCTTCCAACCTGAATTATCCTACAATCAATGTAACCTTGCTGTCTTCAGATTACTCCACAGGAAGACCTGGCGGTGCCAGTGGCATTAAGTGCAGTATTCAGGTTGCCCCATAGATATGGCAAAATAGACTCAAACATAATGGAAATGCCTAAGTTGCACAGACCAATTCAGAAAACACTCTTTCCCTTGTCAGCAAATCCCAAAAGTACTTAGTTTAACCAGTACCTAAAATCTTGCCCTCAGTATCTAGTCCAGCTTAAGCTCTGCTGCCAAGCAGACTCAAAGACAAAAATCACTGAACTTGACAGAGAAGCTTAGCATAGTTGGTATAGTCTAACTATTTCTAATGGACGCAAATAGCACTGAATTTCCTATCATTGATCTTTGTCTCCTGACTGTATATCAGGCAGTCATATAAAATTGCTCATTATAGTGCAAATACAAACTGAACATTGTAGCAAACTCATAGCCTTGGAAGCGAAAAGTAAACAAAATAAGCAGTAATAAAATGTCAGAGGAAAAAGAGATAAAAGCTTAACTCAAGAGTTTTCCAAGACAAGCCTTTAGATGTCAATTAAAGCAAAGCAGTTGGAACAGGGGGTACCGATATACCATTTCATTCTTAGCTTAAAGTGGAACCTGATAAAAGACAAAAGTGTAAGATCCAGAATTTAAAATCTATTGAAAAAAATTGCACAGATAAATGGAAGTCCTGACTGTCAAAGTTAAGCCTGACCTCATAGAATCTACCTATTTAACCAAACCTCCAAATATTTGCTGAAATCTCAGTCTGATTACAAACCTATTATTCCATAGGAGTCAGATACTTAAATGCCTTTGTTGACTCCAGCATCACTTCCCACAGTCAAATTTTTGTTATTACCAAAACATGCATCAGCCAGGACTGAAACAGTTGACTTCCAGTTTCCAGTTCAACTGTTCACATTTGGCAGTTCAAGACATTTTCACTTGCACTCAAATGAGTTTCAACAGGGGCCACAGAGCCAATCAACACATGACCACCAGATGCTATTACAAAAAAGAATAAAAACCAAACCATAATTTTTCACAGTAGACACCTTTATTTCATGTTTCTTTAGCAAGAGATTGTATATGATATAAACTGTTTCATACCAAAAACCTCAATGACAGTCAAACTAGTTCATTTCCCCTAGGAAAACTTTGGTCTTTTATACTATCTTGTCTAATGTGGAGTTGAGTACCCACTATTACAACACAACATGCTATCTAGAACCTACTGCTTAAAAAAAAAAAAAAGATTTAAAAAAATGGCTTCTTTCTCAAATTTACTCATGTTTTTTCTCTCTGCTATGCAGCACTCCACATCTTGCATCCTTCTAAAAAGATTGATTTTCAATAACATATTTCTCAGTTCCTTTGCAAATAAATACAGGTGGAAGCATGCACACAATCGTAAACAAATTAGCAAATATTCATAAATAAAAATTATACTAATGAAAAACAAATTCAAATTATTAATAACAGTTTACTTACAGCAATAGCCTTAGTCATATTTTAAGCTTTGAACTTGATTATTATTGTGCTACTTCGTTATTAAAGTTAATTACATGCAGTTATTGAGGTTCTTAAATAATAGTTACTTTTGCAAACAATTGTCAATGCTAAGAAGGTGCATGGAAATGTAAAGCTCCATCCAGCTAAAGTATTTCTAAGGAAACCTTTACTGATATACAAAAGTTCTACAACATGCAATAGTCTCATAACTGAAGATTCATAATTATGATCAAGATGAAGTCATCAAAAGCTGAATAGACAAACAGAAAAGTAAATTTCAGTAACAGTTATCAGCGGTTTGCTGTCAAGCCCAGACAGCATATCAAATGAGATGACTCAAGGTTCTGTCCAATACATAATAATTTCAAAATTTTGATTGGCTACTTAGGTGATGAAATACAAAAACAGTAATAAAATTTATGTATTTGGAAAATACGTCAGTGTTCACAAACCTAATAAATGAGTGGAACTTATGAAGACCACTTAGATGAAATTCAGTGAAGAAAAGTTCCAAGCATCACCCTGTAAGGAATCAGCAGATCTAAAAATGGAAGTTGGGAATAATTATTCAGTCAGTTATGCTGGACCACATGCAATCCATCAGACTTGGAACACTTGCAGAAGTCAAGAATAGTTCTCAGAGAAAGCATCATACATGAAACAAAAGGTATATAGCTTTTATTCTATGAGAAACCTTACCCGAAGTACTGCTTCCAGCTTTGGATCCCACATATCGAGAAAAATGTATCTATACTGCAGAACATTAGCAATATGACTGAAAGAAAATGTGCTTTGGAAAAATGTTGGTAAGTAGGTTTAATTATAGAAAAGAAAAGACAGAGGAAGAGGCACAGAACACAATTTCAAAAATGTAAGAAAACATTGCAAATAGGACAGGCTTCATATAAATCACAGAAATTAAGGCTGAAGTAAGAAAAAATGTCTAACTATTAGAAAAGTTAAAAATGGAACATGATCTTTAAGGTGGAACTGGAAGTCTCATTTTTTAAAGGCAGTTAGGGCCAGGTTTAGAGTATTTTCAAGAAAATTACTCCAAAATATTATAGTCTCATTTCACTGAAATAGCAGTTCTTTCACAGTATATTACAAAATTTCTCTGGCTGCAATCAAACCTGGGAAGACCATGAGACAGGGGAGGAAAAGGAGTTTAGTTGTTTTCCACGGTCATTCTCTGAACCAGCCCGCTGCACGGCTGCACAAATTACAGAATAACTTCTATTGAAAGGCAATTCCAGGGTCACTGTCCAACCCTATGCTCAAAGCATGGAAAATACTGAAATTGCATCAGAATCACAGAATCACAGAATCACTAAGGTTGGAAAGGACCTTCAAGATCATCAAGTCCAACCATTAATCCAGCGCCACCAGGTTCCCTAAACCATGTCTTGGTTTGAAGGATGTTCAAGGCCTTGTCCAGAATTTTTCAGTAGCTTCAAAGACATCAATTTTACAGCACTTTTGGACAACCTCTTCCACTATTTGATCGCCCTCATTGTGAATTTACCTGGCTGCAACTTACTACAGTCACCTTGTGATATGCCTTGCTTGAAGAGTCAGATGTATCTTGTTGACTGCGGCAACTCCTGGACTTTGTGAAGGTTGTTCCTGGGAGTCCATCACCTCTCCTGGACCCCTCTGCTCCTGAGGGCAGCCTCCTGTGCAGTCCTGCCTACCAGCTCCCTAAAGTCTCATCTCCTAAAATCCACAGTCATTATCCTGCTACTTGCCTTCCTTAGGATATTAAACTCCACTATCTCAGGGCGACTTGTAGACAAGGTTGCCATCAAACCTCACCCCTCTAACTGGATCTTCATTATTTTCAAGTAGCAGATCCCACACAGCACATGCCAAATCAAGCCATCCGGCACCTGTACACAAAAAGTGTCCTTCAAGTACTCCAGAAATCTCCTAACCCACAACTGGAAGATTCCTTACAGTTGTTAAAGGAAGAGTTCATCCAGCTTTGCTTCTTGATTGGGTGGTCTGTAACAAATGCACACCACATCACCCTGTTGGACTTCTCTGTTCTTGATCCAAAAGCTTTGAACTGGCCCATTGCTCATTTCCTAACAATTCCTTGTGCACTTCACCATCTCTGTCCAACCTTCCTAGATAACCCATACCCACCTGTCAGTGCACCCCGTTCACACAAACTACTATGTCTCAAATCCCGATGACTCCAGAGCTCTGCAACTGCATGCTGACCTCTAAGTCCTCCTCCATATCTTTCACAAGTTCAGGTGTAAGAATCTGACATGAGCTCTCGATCACACTACAGGGTAGATCAAGAGATTCTAACCCATCACTTTCTCCTGGCCATGCTTCCCCTTTCTTGCACTGCTCTACAGGCTTTGGGGACCATCCTGCAAGGTACCAAGTTCAAAGCTAGACTAGCAAGTCTGCTGGCAAAGATGTTCCTGCCTCACTTCATCAGGAGGGTCACAAGAGGCACCCAGCACTAGAGGACGGGTGAAGACTGTTCATTAAGCAGCAGCAAGAGTTATAACAAACTAAAATAGATCTAAAACTGAAGCATAAATATGCTACCCGTAGCCAAACCTTTGTGTGTTTCCCAGGAAAAATCCCTTCTGCCATTGAACATTGGTAAATCTTTGTTTATTCTTCTAAAAATGAGGATCACCTGCATGTGACCAAATTCTCTGAAATAATTCTGAACATATTTGAATTTCTGAAGTCACAAATCAATGGAATACTCTGAAGAGTAATAATCTATGGTGAGTCTAATGCAGAGTGTGTAAAGACCACAGAGAGAAGTTTAACCTGCCCTTCATCCTTCACACAAGGAACATGATGTTTCTTAACTCAAGATTTTGAAGAAGCCCAGTATGAAGTACCAGTGAAAAGATTAAAATCTTAGAGCACTCAGCAACAGACACAGCACTCTAGAAACTTTAAAGGACACTTAATATAGATGCCTTGATCCATGAGTCAGAATGCATAGAAGGTCCCTGAAGAAAATACTAATTTTGTTTAAAAAATATAGAGAAGCATAATTTGAAAATATTAGCCACCCTAATACATGTGCTCCGTCTGTTCAAATCCTGTGTTAAAACAAGCCCCAGTTGTTAAGCTGATACCAGATGCCATCTAACAGATGCTAAAAAACAAGACAGCATGTTCTTAATTTAAATTATCTCAATACACCTATTGTCAAAGACACAGTAAATTACATTAGTCTAAAATTTTTCTTAATTGAAATGGCATGGCAGTAAGCTTTCTCATAAGAAGGTCTATTTTCCTCATAATTTTCATTCTATCAAAAATATACAAAGGTTGAACCGAATAATATGCTATGTTGTCTTTACTTCCTGCCTTCAGCCCTCAAAGTATATGCAAATCGATCAAGTTTTACAATACTTTCACAAATGAAGCACTGAAAATCTCATCACTTGAAACCCTGAATATTTAAATAGATAAAGCCATGGAAAATGGACCTTCCATACTGGAAAATACTTTTGATACTCCGCAAGACATACAAATACAACCTGAAATCCTCACCCTTTGTAAAGTATTTTTGGTGCTCACAGGAGTTTCATATAATTAACTTCTCACTGCAATGTAATCCACATACTTAAAATTGGAACCCTTTATTTACATGATGGCTTCATATGGTATTAACCTACACAGTAAGAATTGAAGCAATTGCAAGCTAAATAATATAAACCTTCCTTAATAAACAGTATAAGATTACTCATAACAAAGCTCTCTGAACTGTGTTCTTTAAAATGTACATTCCTCCTCTCGTGCATATACTTAGCAGACGAAGGTTAGCTGGAGAGATCAAAGTAGTTCAAAGATGGTAGACACCAAAGAGATCACTTGGTCTTACCATTCAAAAAACTTTCAAAAATGCCTTCTCTAGTTAGAAATATAAGCAACTATATCCCTTTGTATCTTTGCAAATACTTTTATCTCTTGGCTGCGTTTAGGCAGGCTTTGAAGGAAAACAAGGCTTATGGAGTTAAGCTATCCATCCATTTCTCCGTATCTCTGTCCATCAGAAATGAACTCTGCTGGCCAGTATCAAATTACTCTGGCAGGAGGACAGATGTCTCAAACAAAGTTTCTCAAACTTAGAAGTGAGAGGATTTTTTTTTTTTTTTTACTGGTTCACATCGAAATGTCGCTGTAAGAAATAAAATGACGAGAAAAACTGACTCTAGTTGGGACTGAAATCTGGAAAACAATGTACATGTTTCTTCAGGAATTTTTAAGCACACGTGCAATTCGTTGCCTCTCATTAGAATAGTTTTAGTTCTAGGAACAGAGAGAACATTCATAACAAATCTTAAAAACACATAAACTAATGCTTGCACTGAATTTAACACATAGAATTCATGCATCGTTCTGTTGGTTTCTAAGGTACTGACTTACGTGTCAGCCATGACAGTTTTGGTATCAAAATTGGGTTTTAATACAGAACACACAAGGGATGTAAACAGTGTTGCTCAGCAACAGAAATGAATGAGGATGTATTTTTACACCCTGACAAAATTATTACAAGTACACATTCAATTCCAGCATAAGAATTCCACTATGCTATCAAAGAATATTTTCATCTTTCCATAAAAAAAATTTTCTAAGTGAGTTCTGGTTAAATATTGACATTTTTGCGCAAACAGAACTCTTCCTGAAATGTTGCTTAGGGAGCCTGGATAAAACAGGCACTAGGAACCTCATTTACGTCTTTAGTCTTGCCTTTGACTAATCCTGTGCGGTTAATTTAATAAATAGTAATTCAAAATCATTTCAGATCCATGGATAAAAGTACAATTAAAAGTACAAAAAGACATCTCTAAATATAAACCACAATTTGATTGCCACTCTTCTCTCATTTCCTGCCACCCACTATCACGCGAATTTGAGGATGATCTGAGTGAGAACTATAAATCTCCTGGAAGATGCTGAGTATCAACACATGGCTTGGGGTGCTGTTGGCGGCACAAAACATTTCCCTGATGAAAATCATTAAAAAGTCTATTTTTGACAAGTCAAGCACAAGATTTTTAATGGAAATTATGAATTTACAGCAACACCATTGGTTTATTTTAACTCTAAACTGAATGTAATTTCTTATTAAAAATCACAAGGCAATATTTTACTGCATTTAGAATTATTATGGGGATCTTACGTTTAGGATGACTAAGTCATCACGCAAGTCCTTTCTAAGCCTTAAGAAGGCTACCCAAGATTAGATATATTACTAAATCGGTAAAGAGGACTTGGAAATAAGTTATTCTAATACGCTCTGATTTTCTCAAATATAATTAAATATATGAAAACTCTCTAAATCCAGCTTCATGTACTTCTTCATCATTCAGTTACTCAGTGTGGGGGAGAGTAGAAAATTTGACCCTATAAAACTACTACTCATCAATCCTAACTATACTTCCTCAGTTCCCTAAAAGTTGAGAAAAAACACACAGGGTTTGTGGCAGGCTCAATGACTCAGAAAAAGCCATTATAGTAAGACCCAAGCATTGTCTAAATAATATACAGCACAATTAACCTCAAACAGTCTATAATTATGATAAGCTTCATAGTTCTAATTGCTTTTCTTTTCAGTAACACTTCTATAAAGCGAGTTGAATTATAAAATAAAGTGTGTCATAGGGCATCTATTTATATATTTTTAAAGCAAGTATTTATGAAAGGATATAATTTTCCAGCAAATATCCAGCTTGCTGTTAATCTCCAGCCCTTTTGCTTGTTGCCTTTCTTCTTCCAGCTGCTTTGCATTTGCAAACTGTGTCCCATCAGCAGGGGATTCTGGGAAGCTCTCAAAACTGAACTTGTCAACTTGGATAGCCATACTGTAGCAAAGGGAAAAGAAAGAGAAAAAAGAGCATTTTTACTATAACTATTTTACAAATTTCTGCAGAAAATGCAGACCACTGGGAAACCAAGCCCTACGATATTAGTATATTTGTCTCAGTGGCATCTAGTCTGTATGCTAATGATATATGTCATATGATTTATGCTACCGAAAACAGAAGTCTAAGTCTACTGAAGATGGTAAGGTTTTTTACAAAACATCAATCAACAACTTAATGCCTTTGTGAGTGGTACACCAGACATCTGTTTTGCAGTTGCAACCAGTTGACCTTATTGTGGTTCTGCAGAGGCTCATCTGCCTTGACCCCTGGTATGTAAAAGCTCCTGGTGTGCTTAAGACTTCCGGAAAAAAAGCAACAGGACTGGGCCAAATGCTGATGAACACACTATTTCAAGTAGTTTATTAATCCCAACCTATACACAAATGAAGCAAAATATTATATACGAAAGTGTCTCCTGAAGTGAAGAGTAGCACACTTAGGAAGCCATGTGCACTTCATTGGTCTTACAAGCCAACTTCCTAAATTTTCCTTTAAAAATTTCCTTATAATACTCAGAAAAGACAGACAAAATAACCACAGCACTAGGGCCTAAATGTGGCCCTTGTCTTTTTCTTTGAGAAGATGCTTCCATCTTGCTTAATGTATTTTCATGAAATACAGGCAAAATTAATTTCAATATCATAGTGTAATTCATTGGTAGTAAATGGTTAAATAATTGCTTTATTAAATGTACAGTAAGGCATAAAAGCAAATTAAATTAAATATATTATGCTATAATGCATACTAAATACTTGTATGTTAAACTAGAACCACTAATCTAATCTAAAAGGGAATTTAGACCAGCTCACATCACATGAAATGTGGTTATAGCAGATCTAATATACTGTGCTGCCAAAACATCTTTAATTTCCTGAATCGTCTGAAATAGAAAAATAATTACGGAAGAATTAAAATATATTGCTCTTGAGATGACTTTGCACTTAAGGAAAACAGAAGACCAAGCAACAGCTTCGGAAACCGTTCACGATGAAATGCAACTACAATCTGAGAAGGGGTCTGAGGAGGGCATTTCACAAAAACACAGGATTACTTTTATCCCTATTTCTACATATAAAGAGGTAAACATATTCCATAAATGTTGCCAAAAAGAAAACACTAGTAACAAGAGTCAACAAGAAAGGGTTTTGCAATCTCCCCAGACCAGAAGAGATTTTCTGTAATTAGCATTAAGAGAATCTTGACCCCAAAAGAAACTTGGGAGAAAAACCACAGCAATTACAAGAACAAGGAATAATCTAGAGCTTATGAAATGTACTGTTGAAAGATGAATTCAAGTAGGCCCATCATGCTTCACCCTGAGCAAAACCGGACATCTCAGGAGAAGCTGTTAATGGTCCAAGACTACCTTCATCATTAAAGAGTACAAGTACAGCGCTGAGACAAAGGTGGAACAATTACTGTTTCTAGAAGCTACCTGTTCTGCAGACCCCATCTTTGCTGATCTTCACATTTAAAAATCAAAAAAGGCAGAGGAATTAATCTATTCCTCTCTAAGGGGTGCTTTTGTTTTGGCTATTTTTTCCTACAGCAAGAGATCATTAGGAGTTCTTCATTTGCATGCAAAGGCCATCAAGTGCTGGGCATATAAAAAAGCCAACATGAGCTACAAAAGCGTATCACAGTAACTGCAGGAATCAAGCCAGAAATAAAGAACGTAATGAAAAACACCTAGATAAAATCTGTAGAGTAGATTTAAAAAAACCAAAAAAATCAGGCCTGAAACTATGACTAAAATAAATTCCTACTGGCATTGAAATATGATTTGATTCGGCAAATGCTGGTTGGGTTCCTGGATTTTGCATGTGCAATGCATGTGGAAGACAGAGGCACAACTGGAACATTACAAAAACATTTTTGCCTTTGTTTCCAAGATGACTTCATCATTCTGTGGTACATCAGCAGATGCAAATCCAGTATTTGATTTCTATTATATACACAGTACTGCTTAAATTCTCACATAAATACTCATAGTTAGTTACCTATAGTCATATTTTTAGAAAAAATTATCTTAGTTTCTGAACAAATATATTGAGAATCCATCTCCCAACAGACCTGGAAAAAGCTCTCATCTAATTATTGAGCCACACTCAGAAAAGTGAATGATATATTAGAAAAACATTCCTGCCTAGCAATATTTACTATTTAATTGATGGCAGTCAGCTTGCATCCTTCTGTTAATGGATCATTACTGGAAATACCGTAATTTTTTTTTTCTGGAAATTAAATATGCATGTAAGCACTTTTTTCCCCAACAGTCTAGAATAAATCCACATCAGCTTCAGGAATACAGCCTAGATTACTCTTAACAGTTCATTGTACAGGTCTGTTTGAAATAACTTTTATTAAGCTCTAAGGTATGGAAAACTTTAGTAAATAGGTCTCCTAGTACTCAGAACCTCTACTGATTTTTCAATTTTTTTAACCCTGTTTTTATTTATACTGTGTGTACTGTATTTAGCACAGCTACACCTCCCGGAACACCTCTCCTATGAGGACACGCTGAGAGAGTTGGGGTTGTTCAGCCTGGAGAAGAGAAGGCTCCGGGGACACCTTCTTGCAGCCTTCCAGTACTTAAAGGGGGCTTCTAAAAAAGACAAGGAGGAGCATTTTAGCAGGGCCTGTAGCGATAGGACAAGGGGTGATGGTTTTCAACTAAAAGAGGTTAGATTTAGCCTAGAGGGTGGTGAAGCTCAGGTTGCCCAGAGAGGTGGTCGATGCCCCATCCCTGGAAACATCCCAGGTCAGGTTGGACGGGGCTCTGAGCAACCTGATCTAGTTGAAGGTGTTCCTGCTCATGGCACGGGGGTTGGACTAGATGACCTTTAAAGGACCCTCCCAACCCAAACTATTCTATGATTCCATGTCACCTGAGAAGATACAAAACCATCCTCAACAACATACTTGCCAGCTATAAAGTGATCTGAGTAAAAGAGAACTATGGAGAGAAAAAAAAAATCACACAAAACAATATGACAAATATAGCTGTAGGCAGAACAGAGGAAAGAAACAGAGAGAAAATTTTTCAAGACTATACATACACTCAAAATAAAGCACGACAAAATTCAATCCTAGCTCTTTTTATTAAACATATATGCCTTTCATCATCAGTATTCTGCTTCCTCTCATACTGAAAGCATCCGTATCAAGTTCTGTCTCCGCATTTTTTATCAATAGTGTTGCTTCAGTATTTATTCCTCAGCCTATGGAACGTGTGATAAATTGGAAGGCTTTACAGAAAAATCAAAACAAAAAATAAATGCCATAACCTAAATCAGTCACTCATCCTTAAAAATTTACCCCTGCACAAACACAGCTTCTTTGCTTTACTTTTACTACTTTTTCTCCCATCTCAAAAGATGCATTTCACCAGTGAGCTACTAATGAATAGATGATGAATTCCGGAAGCCAACTGACTGAAGGAGAAAACAGATAAACTGGATATTGGTTTACAGTCACCAACTAAAAAGATTTTTCAATTTAAGTGATCTGTAGAGATCACATGGGCTTTGTCCTAAAAGAAGCAGAAGGCAGTGAAAGGCAACCTCTTGACCATCGCCCAGCTCTGTCACTGTGCTGTGCATGAAAATAATGAAACTGAATGTATTTTAGCCGTAAAAGTCTTTCTCCGCTTCTGTCTACAGTTACTTTGCAATCTATGTTTCTTGTCAAGAGTTCTCTGCACTTCTTTTCTCCCCAAATTTGTCCTTTTTTGTTGCAATATACAAGAATCTATAGAATGTATACAGAAAAAGGTAAAAAAAAAGACAATTCAGATTGAAACAGGCATTCAATTTATTACAAATGGCCAGGATAACGATGGCTCGTGTTGTGCAAGGGTAACTGCATACACAGCTCCTTGCCCTTCACAGTAATTACATATCAGGGAAAACATAAAAGATGTTAAAAGATGTTTAAACACATACTTGCTCCAGGAAAAGGGACTAGAATTTCATTTTAACCTTCTTTGCTTTGTGAGTAGCTATCCAAATTTCATACAAGAAGAGTTTTCAATAAATCATGAGATATTTCTATAAAACCACTGCATTATGTAAAAATATTTAATAGCCAGTCTTGCAAATGCAAAACAGGTTTTATTTCTCTCTGGCTAACCTTGCTTGTGCAGGAGGAGGGATAAGGTAGCAACAGTTTTCATGAATAATGAAACAATTGTGTTTTGAAGCTACTGGGTTTTGTCATGAAACGAGCCCAAGCCGTTGTGACAGCTACTCAGCCAACCAAGCATCGTTACAGGGATGCAAATTATTCAAATACAAATTAAGTGAATGAAGAGGAAAAGGTCAGCTCATTGGCAATGCTGATGATACGTCTGCGTGGTATCATCTCACGTCACCTGTCAGGATGACTTACAGGGAAAAAAAATGACAAACCCTCTGATGATGCAGCAGGCATTTCAATGACAGTTCTCTAAAGTCCTATTAAAGTAACAGCACAGAATTATTAAGGACACCGGCAGTTCATTTCACCACTTCTTATAGAATGAGTTTCATCTTTCCCCGAAATATTACTCTGTACTGACAACAAAATGCACAACAGAAAGGACTTTGTATCAATGAACAAAACTTCCTTTAAACAGCATCATGACTGTTCCTGAGCCGGCACCTTGCACATCCCTCTTTACTAAAGCGGTGCCAGTGAAAATTAAGCAACACCGCCAGTTTCACAGAAGTGGCAAGTAGCAGATAAAATTAATAGGTGAAAAATTCAGTAAAGGAGTATTGGCTGTAGTGCCATAACCTCCTGCCCTTGCTCCTGGCAGGAAAGCGGACAAGTCCCGGGCACACCCTATCGCCCAGGGATGCATCTCGGCTCTTTTGATGTCCTCATCTCATATAAAAGGATGAATCTTTAAAGTGAAATTAAATATGTCACACTCTTAAAATAAAACAGGGTTAAAAGCAGGCATGGTATTAAAAGAAAAGCAACAATCTGGTTAGAGTAACTAGATTTTATCTTTCATTAAGTAAATAAAATACTGCTGCTTAGTTTGGAAGAATAAAACGTAGACATAGTCCTCATTCAATTAACTTTAGGAAGAAACAATATAACAGGAATCCAAAAACTCTTCCTCATGGCTAACTGCCTATTTAAATACTATCATCTACAGATGAATTTGGAAACTCCTTCCATAATGAAGCTGAAAGGAGGCAGTTGGGGACTTTATTCAATCTTATGCTTCCTGTTCATCCTCCTTTCTTAGGTAAAGTAGACAGATATAAAGGGA
Organism: Phaethon aethereus; assembly: GCF_964289735.1. Taxonomy (NCBI): domain Eukaryota; kingdom Metazoa; phylum Chordata; class Aves; order Phaethontiformes; family Phaethontidae; genus Phaethon; species Phaethon aethereus. The sequence goes on along the minus strand of NC_138582.1, from coordinate 5,253,295 downwards.
CCCCGAAGCCAGACCATACTAGTACTACTTATGCAAAATGCTTATGTATATGAATAGTCCATGTATAGTCAACGACTTAAATGTAAAGGAGAAGCTAGAGGTGAGGGTGATACTCTTGTTCTCACTTACACGAGGGGAAAAAAAAATGCATAAAGACAAGCCTACTTAAAAAAAGGAACTTCACCTGATTCTTCCATTATTCAATCTCAGTAATAACATTTCTATAACATCATGTTTCAGGTACACATAATTCCACACTAAATACAAGTTCTGCAGTTGATATAAGAAAACGGTAGAGTAGTGACACCCCAGAATACAACAATTTATAGGCAAAGACAGACCTCAAGAATCACATCTCTTATGAGATGAAGACATCTGTATGACTAGATGAAAACGAGACAGGAAAGTAACCCAAATTAACATATACCTTCTGTTTACTTCTAATTATTTCACTGCTTTACAAGTGCAATCTGTATTTCATTCACTACTATAAAATACAACTGTAAAATAAGTAGCTCAAGCGACCTATAAGTAATGATCTATCCTCCTGGCCTAAAACTGACTTCATAAAGAAAAAGGATTGCTTTAATATCTGAACCATGCAAAGCAAAAGATAAATTTTTCCATTAATCTTGGAAAGGTTAATTAAATTAAAAAATTTGCATTTAGAACTTAATTATTTATTGAATATAATTGAAGAGGAGATAAAAGTCAAACTGTAGTGCTGAAGTCTGTAAAATTCAAGAGCTTATACTTATCTGATCCACAACATTCCAGATGATAAAAGTTAAACTAGGAAAGAATAGTTCCACGGTCTAAAATGGAATATTTGAAAATGGAACAGTGTTAAGACATCGTTTTCTACATAAATCTTCGGTTTAAATGAGATTATACTATGCGTGCTGAGAATCTGGCTTTTTAATTCGTAACTCCAAATTTGAAAACCATAAACTGGAAATGAAAAGGCATAACAATTAGCTTCAACTTGCATCTTTTTTCCCTTGCTCATTTAAGTTACTGGGACTTCTATGGCAATCACCATGCAGCAAAACTGTTAGCTACTTAATGAAATAAGAAATTTAAAATAATAATGGTAATAGCCTACTCTATAAATACACCAATTTCTATAGGGGGCATAAGACGGTAATAATCAATAGTCATTCACTCCATTGGGAAATCTAGAAAAGCCTAAGCACGATAATACTTGAAGATCGAGTTGAATATCCTCCCTTTATTTCTTGCAGCTGAACTAAGCAAGGATTGTAATCCTGTCATTATCCAAAATAATGCCATACTGTACCTCCTACCTCTCGGTGGAATATTAATAATCAGAGAAATAAATTTCAAAAGGTATATGTTCATATTCATACTCAGTTCTTCATTTGTGTAACTCAGTATTGCCTTTATATGGAAAAAAGTTCAAAAGAAAACATGGAATTTTGTGCCAGATATAACAAGACCAAAAAAACTCATTCTACAGTCATGTCTACTCATTATCCCAGGTCTCTCAATCTTCTCAGGAGAAGACTGAGAAGATGGCCCACCCCAATAAATAAAAATACAGCGAAATAAGTCAAGCATCTCAGAGCATCTTTTCCAAGTAGCCTCAGGTGGTCCTCCACCTGGTTCCTACCAGGTACTCACCTGCTCTAACCGTCGTCTTCCTTCTGACCCTGCACACATCTAGCATTAAGGAACATGGAACAAAAATGCCAAGTGCCTCTGCTTTTGGAACATTCCAAAGAAACCAGAAACACTGTGATCAGGAATCACCACCAGAACACTTCACAGCATGGTCTGTGTCCTGTCCCAACACTGATGGTTGTTGCTGGTCCCAGGGCACAACAGTAGGATACACGTGGAGTTGGGTCTGTGTAGGACGTACGTAGGACACCAAGACCCTCAGAGGAGTCTCACAGCCTCTTGCACATGATAAATCTGGAGCAGCAACTCACTTTTTCTTCAGACAAAGAACTATATATGCTATATAAAGCTATATAAAAGCTATATGCCGATAAATCATGCAATTGGTGGCAATGCTCCTCTTTAAGGAATTTGACCGTAACACGTTGCACACACCTGAAAGGTTATCTTCAGGGAAGATACTGAAATCTTAGTCAAAACCAAAGTCAGTGCTCAAAACTAAACAGCACTTAAAACACCAAAACAGGCTGTACAACTGAGAATCATCCACACATGAAGCAGTCCATCTCAGAGATTACACAAGAGGAAATTAAGTGATACAGAGCTTTACATACAACTTATTCATAAAGGAAGTGATTCAAGCATTTTTTGGGTAAAACGATACGATGCGTGAATGCTCAGCGTGCAAGTACACACTTTTTGCCCTGGACTGTTACTTCAAGATACAATTAAATTTTACATTCACAGTGAATTATTCATTTACAATCTACTTGCTTGTCGTTTTTGTAATAGACAAAGAAAACATTTGCCCTTTTCCCAGAGCACTGCAGTTGAAGTTCACCTGGAGATGATTTACTGTAATAACCAAATTCTTTTCCAAGTCACTGTTTTCTCAAACAATTTCCCTTCCTAGATGTATAACCTGTATACTTCTATCACACATGTAACCTTCGCATTTTCTGGATTTCTGAAAAAAAAATAGCTGTTTTTTAGTTCCTTGAAGAGTCTTGTATTCAAGTTAGTCCAGTCCATGGATTTACAAATGTTTATTTGGCCACAGCCTCATTGATTCTTTCGGTATATAAAGGAATTATACAGATTTTACTACAGATTCTCAAGTCCCAGAAGCAAGTTTTGGGAGTGACATCATACTTAAACTAGCCTGCCAAAGATTAAAGTTGGGGGACAATTGGGACCTAATCAGTTTAACAAACCAAAGCACCAGTACAACAGCAAATATCTCCCACCGTAGCAACGTGGTCCATGAGTTTTGATGCACAGACCTTATTTTGTAACTATACCAGGAATAACGTTCACAAACATGAGTGGAGGCACAAGAAGCTTTAATCATACTCCCTAAATCTTAGTTCCCTGTGATTAAGCTTCACCTGAGGTGACATACAGGTTCCACAGAAGTCAACTGTTCAGCACTATAAATAAAAATTATACACATCTCACTCACATAAAATTTTCACCTAAATATTTTTCCCACAAAACACTGTATGCATGAGAAATTCATTCAGCGCTTCCTCCACCAGTAACACCTAAATGTGTATTTAGAAGCATGCTCAGAAACAAGCTTTTTTCAGAAAACAAACCCTCCCACTGAGCAGTGCAGCAGCCTGAAAGACCACCTTGGTCCTACCATTTCTCATCAACGGGTAGATCCTTAATGAATGTTGATGTGATAGCCTCAACGTACTTCCCCTCCACCCAGGAAATAACAGTTAATAAACCAAGGCGTTGCTTCTACTGCTAAGTATACTCAAGCCTTGACAGCCCTGGATCAACGACAGCAATATGCAAAGCGAGGAATGTCTTCACTTCTACCTCATCTTGTTGATATTGATTTAACTTTGCACATTTTGCCCCACATATCGCTGTGTTTCATTAGTTGTCCAATTTTCCTGTTTAGTGTACCAGAAAATGAGCACAGCTCTAAAATTCCTTGTTGTTATAGCCAAAATTCGACTGCTGTAACATCCCGTTTGGAAATTGCCGGATCTTATCAAATACCTGCCCTGCCACTCGTCTCTCATTCAGAGGCCCATGAGCTTGAGCTCCCATGGGAAAGGGGAGTGAAGCTAAATGGCCACCAGCCTCAGATGTGAAAACTACAGCTAGAAAGTCAGTATTTATTTAATTATTAAAACGGAAAAATACTCGTTTTGGAGCAGTTGCCTGCCATATTAACCTACCTCAGTCAATTAGGGTGGTATAGACCGTACATTAGATGCAGACACTCAGTTGTGCAGCCCTGTTTGTGTGCCTGCCTAATGTCCAGGCAGTGACACAATGCTCCACAAAGAACTAAAGCAAATTTTAAAACCCCATTAAAATCAAACTAGACAAAAGGGCTTTTCATTCTTCTTTTCTACTATTCAGAAATAGTTCAAACATAGCAGTTTGAATTTTAGAAAGGAAAAGTTCACCTGTGAGCAAAGTCATGCTTGGGAAGCTTTTGCAGAATATGCAGCTAGCATGAAGGAACTCGGAGGTAAAAAGAGGATTTTTGTTGCCACTAATGAAACAACATTTCCTATCATTTTCATATACACAAATTTCTTATCTAAGCACGGATTTCCTCACTACATTTGGAGGAAGCGGAGGGAAGGGGGATTACAAATACCACAAGTTATGAGCAGTCAACTAATGGTGTCCGAGATGAAGACACTTTGGTTTTGGTAGACTTCCAGACACCCTTTGCTATCATGGCTCGCACAAAGCCCCCAGCTAAGGAACAATTTAAAACAAAACCCCCAAAATAGGACCTTCCAATTAAAAGTTCACACTGGAGGTATCATTTTTAAGTATGCTACTAAGCTTTTTCAAAATTTTCATGATTTTTAAGAGAAAGTATTCCTCCTAAAATAAGGAACACCCTAACAGGATTAAAAAGTGCTGTAATTTTTCATTTAAGTATTTCACTCACATCTATGTGAAATAATCCTTTTAAAATGTCTAGCTTTAAAAATATATTTTTAGATTAATCTTTTCAGTGCTTCAAAAACTGAGAAACAATTATTTCAAGTAAGAAATTAACAATATTATTTAGAAGCTTTGGTAGTCTTTTAAAATATGTAAATTTTGAAGGTGAGGGGTTTTTTAAGCATTTCTTTTGAACCTAGAAATTTACAAAGTCTTTTCATTCATCTAAATCTAAATTCTATGGACTAAGAAAAAAATCTTAACCAAAGTTCTGTGAATATGTTTCTTCGTAGCACTCCTTTGTAGATAATAAAAGCTCAGAAGATGATGCTATCTAAATTTCTGCAAGACAATTTTTCCTTTTAAAAAAATGCAAACTGCAAGGTAAAATTCAAAGGTACCAAAATAGAAAACAATGAGTTGAGATCTCTTTTATGAAAATTACATATAGCTTCCACTAATTGACTGGATTTTGCTGACTATCGTAAAAACATATGTAGGTATATCGAGATTTAGGCATCCATTTCAAACCGAATCCCAGTTTAGGAATCAGTCTTATTCGCCAGCTTGGAGGGGAGATATCAATATATATTCGCCTCCAGCTTATGAGAGTTGAAATTCATCTCATATATAGATCACCAACCCTTTTTTTTTTTTTAAAACCATCCTGTCCCACCTGGTTCCCAGTGCCTGCAAAGAAGCTGAAACCCCCAAACAAATATCTAAAGGGGCGCACACATTCAATCACACGCGCAGTGTTAGGCCAATTTGAAAGTTTACAAAAAAACCCCAAAAAACTCTTTCCCATCTACAAAGAAAAGCTTAACACAGCAAATCCCAGAGTCAGATTATCCCCAAATGATAGCCTAGTACTACCAGACAAATTGTACCCCAGAACTGTGCAGTAGTTTTATAAACCTTCCCATCCACAGCTGAGAAGCCCCCATGCTCCTGACGTGCCAATTTTCTCTAAGTTATTCAATTATACAGATATAAATGCATTCTAGGGTTAATATTAAAACTGGAAGCATATATTATTAAATTTGGGTTTATATATCCTCTACTAAGCAAACAATACTGTAAATATACTAAGCAAAGATTACATAATCTGCTTTATTCTGGAACTAAGTTTTTTATACAAAAGATTTCCCTTTTTATTGCCTACTATTCTCCATTTCTATTCCTCTATACAACTAAAAAAGAGATGCCATCAAGCAGTAAATTGAGGAATAATGCTGCAGAGATTTTTTTACTCCCATTTATTCCCGTTGAGCCTCCCTCAGGGATATACAAATTAGAAATTGTTAAATTATCATCTAATAGGCAGAAACAACGTAGGCGAGACCAATTAAGTAAAAGGCAGAAAGTTCTATTACACATGTAATTAAATGAAATTCTTTGACTAGACTACATTAGAGTCATTTCCCAAAAACGACAAAACTTGACTTTAAGCAGCACATGACACATCGTATGACATGTCATGAAAATTGTACATTAAGAGTTTTGATATTTGTAAAATGAGCCGTTTCCTTAATTGTAAATCAAGTTACTTCCAGGTGATAGGAAATGGGCTAAACAGCAGCATTGCTTCCTAAATATACAAGACTCTAATGAGGCATAATTGAGTACAAAGTCATAAAAGAGTAGGTTTGGGGTTTTTTTTAGCTGTAATAGCCTTCAAATAGGCACCTACACAATTGGAACGTTCTCTTACAGAAATCCATACACTATCATAGACCGCAGGAAATCACTAAATCAAATCACCACCTTAATTGCCAGCTGTCATGTGAGTGACAAGAAGTAGGCTTGTCATCACAAACATAATCAAAAAGAATAACGCAGTGGGGGGAAAAAAACCACGGTGCAAACAATTCTCATTTACAAGCTTTCGGGCTCTTCGTCTCCAGCCATTCTCAGCACCGACGCAACACCAGCTCCTGAGTGCCCGCAGCCCTGACCTTGTGCCCCTGCACAGGAGCTTTGGTCCAGCCCCCGGCAGCTACTTCAGGAGCTGGAACACAGGCTGGGATGAAAACATACTCCAGAAGGCAGACGTTGAGTGACTCTCCAAGGCTACAGAAGAGAGGAGCAGGAGAAGCAACACTTACCTCTCCTCACGGTGCTTTTCTACGCTTTTCCTTCCTGAAAACTGTCTAAACAAGTCAAAAAGTAAGGGATCTTCACCTCATTTTGAGAACAAACCCATAGGATTTAGTTAAACCAGTAACTGTTCATCTAGCTGATAATGAGAATGTCAGATATGGATTAACAGCACAAATTGCTTTTTGGAACTAAATTAATTCTGCAATTGTTTAACAAACAAGGGATACAAACAGTTTTACAAACATGGGACAACCTGAGCAAAATCAGTATTTTCCTTCAAGTAATCCTTAATAATTCACTTCTTATCTCTTTTTACGTTATATTTCTTTAGATAATACCATTTCAATAGCTAATCCGTGACCTTCTGGCTTGATAAAGTTCCTATCCTATTGGAATACATTTGCCAAGCAGGCTTAGAAACCCTGGTTAAATCATTGTCATTAATTATTGGAAATATCATTTTATTGTTTATTTCATACCTGTACACAAACTACAGTGGAAGACCTGGAAAGGAAATAGTGATTTGGTTTCTCAATTGAGCAATACGGAAACGCAGAAAATAAAAAAGCCACATGGTTTAAACTGCCATAGGAAAAAAACCCCACCACAACACGTTTATATCAAAAGAACAAACAGCTTGCTTCTAAGAAGCCTAGATTTTTTAAAATGTTAATTATTTGTATAAACCAGTTCCTGTGCACAAGCGATCAAAAATAAGTGAGCTTGTGTAGTTGATAGCAGGACTGAGAACAGCAAGAAGCACCACGAAAGACAAAACACAGGGCTTGTTTTGGCGAGCGTGTTTTCGGGACAAGTAGTACAGAGATAACCAACTGTCTAATGTCACTCTGTGCTTGAAAATATCATGGTACAGGAGTCCAGCCTGCACAGCCTCTCAGATAATGCAAGATAAAAGAAAAGAAGCTCTCCTTCAAAATTACAGATGGCTGGCTCTTTCCAGAAAAGAAGACCTAACATCAAAACACGAGATAGAATACAAGAAAGAAGTTGACTTGAACAGTCTGGAGTACTGCCGTAAAAATACTCCTCATCTAGATTTAAATCCCATGATTAAAGCCTGGGTATAGGTACTTATTGCCTGTTGTCACCATTTTATCAGCGCTCACTAATCACTCCATAACTTACTTTCATTAAATTCTCCGTTTCATATTAAAGGTCATGACGCTGAATATCATTCTGCTCATGAATAATACAAAACACATTAATAAGAAGCAGTTTAGAGCAGTATTTACAGAACACTGCACAGCCTACTATTTAAGCCTATGGACATTTTTAAAACATCTCAATGACTTACGACAAACTTCACTTTCTAAGTTTACTTAGTACTTACAAGTTCAAATTAAAATGAAAAACAAGACCTCAGCTCCCAATTTCAAGCATGATACATATGCTCTCCCATCTTTAAATTAATGTTTCTGAACTTATTAGCTTTCACCTTTCATTTCATTTTACATACATACTTTGCTTTTCCCTCCAGTGAATAATGAATAATATACAATATAGAGTGTAATGCCTAGGAATAAATCTAAACTGAATTCAGGAGGGAAAATCAAGTAAATTGTTACATCCACGTCAGGATCCAAAGCAGTTAAGGTCTGATCAAGCAGCTAAAAAGATAACACTTATAACAATAATGGATATCAAACATATACGGGGAAAAAAACACTACAAACTAAAAATTTGCCAAGCGCATGGAATTAATAATGACAAAATATTTACTAAATCTACAGATGTCACTGCATCCTTTTACTCTCACTTCTTCCAAAGTTCAGTCGATTTAATAAGGGTGAAAATTTTGATTGTTTCATGATTTTTATTGTCATAAGCCTTTCTAGAAAAACAAATTAGTCTTTTGTGTAACAGTTTTAGGAGATGTAGGTTTACTGATCTCAAGGTACAAAAGCATTTTGTGTTTTGATGTACTCTTTATTTCAGTGAAGAAATCGCCTATTCTCAATCTCAGTTCTATTATTAAAATGATTTTTTGTGTTACAAAAGTTGTCTCAAAAATATAGACAAATCTTTAGACAAAACTTTAGCCCTGCCTATCAATCCTCATTGCTTAAACCAAGTTAACTTGGGGGCTAATAATAATTTCTTTAATGTGCACTTACATTCTAAAAAACTATCCTATGGTTTATTGAGTCAGTGACTCCAAATCAAATTTCTTTCATTTATTGTTTAATTCCTTCCTTCCAGTCTTCTAATCCCCACACTCAGATTTTTAATGTTTATAATCTTTTTCCCATTCATCACTATCAATAACAAGCTTTTCTCTGCTATGCCCAGAAGAGGAGAAAGTGCAAAGGAAGGTCAGAAGTTGGCCAAGTAATTAGAATTCACTTAACACTTCTGTAGATAATATATGGTCCAGGCTATAATGAAACCCTTTATCATGCTCTTCCACTCCAGTGGCTAAACAGTTTTTAATATTATAAATATGGAAAAGGAAGGTTATTCACCAAAAATTGGAAGTTCTTTTAAGATGCCTGGTCCACTCCCGTGTTTATGTATTGGTTACACTCACCTATATGACATAAACTACTTTTTTAGCCTTATCACCTCACTTAACACCTCACTCAAGCTGTGACCCACCCACATGCTGCTGAATAATGACCCAAAAAAGGACAGCATACTTCCCTCACCCCCTTCAGCTTCTCTCATTGTCCAAACTAAATGCAAAAATAAAAACTGAGACTGATAAAAGGGAAAAGTCTGCCGACTTTTTAAACCACAGGCCTTAAAGGTTTGCAGTTGACTCCATAGTGCTCAGTGTTAAATCAGCCTCTCCACCACTGTTGAGAAGAGACAAATCGCATCTTTTCGTGCTATCAATGAAAATACATCTACTTGGCTTGGGGTAAATTCACCGTATCTCTGTAAGCCACTCAGTTAAGTGCAGAGATGCTCTCCAGACCATAGACTTCTGATCTGAACTTTGGGACAATTTTGTAACTCAAAAGATGAAGCAGCTGTTAGAAACTTAGTCGTGATAATATGAATATAATTACTATAGCACCTTCAATGCATTCTTCCTGAGGTATTTTCAATAAGAGCTGGAACTGAGGAGAAGCATCCATCATTAGTTATGAGTGAATCAGGAACACAAATCAGTGAATTAGAAACACATCTGCTGTGGGCCAGCACAGCACCCACAGCAGAGTCAAATCTCTTGTTGGCATCCAGCACAAATGAAATTCCAGACATATTCAGTGCTGAAAATTAAGTAAAGGAGATTATCTTGGATGTTAGCTCTTTAGTTGGAAACCAGAAATGTCCTGGTTTCAGCAAGGGTAGAGTTAATTTTCTTCACAGAAGCCAGCGTGAGGCTGTGTTTTGGATTTGGGATGAAAAAATGTTGATAAGGTGCTGATGTTTTGAGTTGTTGCTGAGCAGTCAAGGACAGTCCAGCTTCTCGTGTTGGGCTGCCAGCGAGCAGGCTGGGGGTGCACGGGGAGCTGGGAGGGGACACAGCCAGGACAGCTGACCCAGGCTGGCCAAAGAGATATTCCATACCATATAACGTCATCCTCATTATATAAAGCTGGGACAAAGAAGAAGGAAGGGGTGGAGGGACGTTCGGAGTGATGGCATCTGTCTTGCCAAGAAACCATTACGAGTGACGGAGCCCTGCTTCCCTGGAGATGGCTGAACACCTGCCTGCCTGTGGGGAGTAGTGAACAAATTCCTTGTTTTGCTTTGCTTGCGTGCGCGGCTTTTGCTTTACTTATTAAACTGTCTTTATCTCAACCTGTGAGTTTCCTCACTTTTACTCTTCTGATTCTCTCCCCCGTCCCACCGTGGGGGAGTGAGCGAGCGGCTGCGTGGTGCTTAGTTGCTGGCTGGGGCTAAACCACGACAAGAAATGACGAAGGAAAATTAAAATGCTTTCTGCTTCATTTTACACTAGTCTCCTGACTACATATCACATAGTCCTATTAGTACCCATCAGGACCTACAATCCGATCATTGCTGATATAAAAAGGAGCCCAAAGCTCTAATGCACTTACATGCATCAGAGATTTTGTGTCCTAACCAGGGCAAAACCGTAACAGAGTAAGGGCTGAAGATGAAAACCTCCTCTTTGCAGATGCTGGCCATGTCTCATCATCAAACAAAAAGCATGGCTCAAATTAACTTTAGTAAGTGAAAGAGCTTCACAATCATCTCTAGAAATCTTTCTACCTGTTTGATGCAATGATAAAAAGTAACTCCACTTAACTTCAAGTGTACATATCTACTGGTGCAGAGACCTCCATGAATAGCCTTAGAGTTATAGAGAATCCAAACTACACATCCTTGTTCTCCATTTCTGAAATTCAGAGTAAGTCTGTCCTTTTTTTCCTCTTTGCTATCAGACAACAGCTGCTATAAAGCTCCATTCTTCTCAAATGAGAGGCAAAGTGAGTTGGCAAAGTGGCAAAGACATTTAGTAGAGTTGCTAAGCAGGTTTCCATGAGGAATGTCCCTGAAAAGGATGGAGAAATATGAGTAGGAAAGTAGTCATTCTTACCAGGAAGGGATCTAACTGGAATTTACTGCCAAATAAAGAAACCCATACTGCTGTCTACACAGGTGCTTAAATACCCATTAAACTCAAGGGAGGAGATAAAGAGGGTGGTCCCCTAACAGAGATTTGGGCTGCCATGAGGATGACTGTTACTGCTGTGTATCAACAACTGGAGCCAAAGATAAGGAAGATTGACAATGCCCTTGTAAAGGTAACGGTCCTTGCTGGAGCCCGACTAGGGGGACAGAGAACGAATTACAGCTTTTGTGAAGTTATTTCATACCTCAGAAGGCACTCGTTAAGCACAAGGAGCTGCATCTCCCTGTTCTTCAGCTCTTCCACAATGGTGTTGCTCTTCAAAAGAGTACTTTGTCTCTTATGATTCTGAGAAAATAGTATCTATGTGCCGATTGCATCAACCTGTGACACAGTAATGACAGAGGTTTGCCTTAGTTCAGTACATTGACTGTAACAGCAGGTATGTTGTAAATAACATGTGACGGATGGGGATAATTCCAGGTATCTCAAGGATGCAGACAGATTACATACTTCTATTAAGGTAGTTGCATTACTGAGAAAAAGTTTCTGAGACGTTCTTGGGAAGTCTATGATTCTATGACATCCTGGAAGTTTTAATGCTATGGAAGCTCCAGGGAAAGACTGAGATTTCCCCGGAACTGTGCATTGTGGGGCTCACTGAAGAACAACGTGACCGGATGGGGGTTGCAGTAAAGCATCAATGGCAGAAATGCTCACAGCCATAAGCACCGCCAGAGCAGCCAAAGCGTATTTTTTCCCTTCTGTTGATGCTTGACTGAGGTCTCCTCCAGACCACACCATAAATACCTACAGGGCTACCTACAGGGCCATAAGGCAGTAGGGAAGGTAATTCTGCCATGCATGACAGAGCTCTAACCAACAACCTTCCTCAAGACGGGGCATTCTGAAACTTTCTGTCTTTTTCATTTGAAAAGAAGAAATTAAAGAAAGAAAATCTGTGTGCTTTGGGATGAACCATGAAAAACTGAGATTTACTCAAGAGGTAGAAACAAATTGAAACAGATGAGACCCTCAAAGTCCCATAGCTTCAAAGTTGGCATCCAAAACTGCAAATCACCTATAAATATTTTTGTCTAAGCACTCAGAACACGAGCAAGGCAATATTCTAAAAGGGACAGCAAGGAAACTAGAAAAATGCAGCTGCAATGTTATGCTAAGAGTGACACTGGTAGATGAAGTCTCCTTCAGAAGGTACTCATGTATTTTAACAGCATTAGTTCATTCAGTACAGGAGAAGTTAAAGTATATTTGATGTCAAGTAGTTGGAAATGCTCACATCTGTGTTAGAAAGCATACAGCGGGCAATCACGCAAAGAAAAAAAACCAACCTGTATTTATTTTAACAACAAAAAAATGTATCAAAAGCAAACTATACAAAGAGAACAGTCCTGGCTGCTATAAAGCATTATTTCCACAGCCAGTTTTCATTAACAGAAAAATACCTGAAGATCCTAGACTTTGATCAAATAATGCATGCAGAAGCAGCAAGCTATTTTATGAGATTCCAAGAAAAGCTTCTCTCAATTCCATCAGTGAAAAGAAATTAGAAAGACAAAATGCAAGTCATTGCATGGCGAAACTACCCCTGTTCCAGTACCTTACACATCAGCCTTTCTCTGGGCTAAGTTTTAATGTAAATCACTACTAAATGTAGTGGTTAATGTGGGGATAATAACGGTATCTTTTTTCTTCCTAGTTTAAATTGATAATCAGTACATTCAAACCTTAGGCTCTTTTATGTATAGCTGGGGTTTTGGTTTTATCCTGAAATTGCATTCCTTTCCAAAAAAATCTACAATGTCAGAAATTAATATCTGCATAAAGATGATATGCAGTACAAACTATACCTGATCTTTTTAAGAGAGAAATCCACACAGCCAGAGCAAGGCAGCCAGAAACCACTTCTGAGCAAATATACAGTTGTATTGAATCATTAAGCCAGCATGGGGCTTAAAAGGATAAATCTCAGCTTTTAAGTGCAAAATAGAATTCAATTTTAACTACTGAGCCATGACCACTGCCTCTTTAACAATGTTATAAAAAGCTACTTGGCTTTTCAAATTTAAAGAAGTCAGTGTCACATAAATATGCTCACAAAAGGTCTAAAAATAACTTTAAGCTGCCTGCCCACAAGGTCAGAAGCAGCAGACACAAAGAACTAAAGCTCTACAAAGAGCTTCTAATAAGGAAAATACTATTGACAAAAATGAAGGTGTTGCCACCAGTTCACAGCTATTTCTATACATTTTTTCACTGTCAACTTAGGCAGAGTTATACTCAAGTTAAAATGTCTTGAGATGTAGGAGTAATCCTGAATATGCAGTTCTCATCAGGGAAACACTTTACTGGGGTGCAGAGCATACTTATTTAAACTTATTAACTGAAATTAAACTCTCGTTTCCATTCTTTACGAATGATATACTAAAGGATAATAAAGATAAATGTATCTGAGATGCATCAAGGCAAAACCCAGTAATTTTCAACAATTTAGTGTAGTCCAATGTGCCTCATTACTATGAATGCAGAGAACAGGTATTCTGTTGATGTTGATCGTACTACATCAGAAACCTTGTCCATGTGGATCTTCTAGTGGATTCTTTTCCAACTCCTGGTGGAAACTAAATCAGCTGTATCATAGCACAACTGTTGCTTTAACACACTTCATGCTTCTCAGAGTTGAAAAATATAGTGGAAATAGTGATAATGATGGGGACTCAGACTTCCTCAAGAACTGCTGCTGTAGCAGGTCTATGCCTGGTAGAATATCTTATCACAAGATAGAGAGATCCTCTTTGTAGGCCCTGAAAAACGCTCTAACAAGACCATCAATAAGTGTGCTCTGAACACCCGTAAAGTGATTCACTGATACAACAATTTAGGGACTTCACAATGATTCTGCATCAAGTTGAGTTTATCAAGCTTGCAAAACATGAAGGACTAAGTCAATCCTCCTGGGATTTGAACCTCTGATTTAAGAAGTCTAAATATTTCAAATCTGATGTTTCAAGCATTCTCCCAAACCCTCCAGCTATACTTTTTTTCTTATTATGCTTTTTTTAAACTTTAATGTTTTCGCTAGAAATGGGCACTGAAAGTATTTGATTACTGAAGTAAGAAGTCATGGGCTGAAACAAAGCCATAAGAAATACTGCAGCCTGTCAAAGTTGATAAGTGCCTCTGATTATCCTTGACTGCATTCCCTGGGCTCAGCATTTCATTAAATAGCAATGGTCTCTTTTAAAAATAGATTTACCATCATCATGTCCTGAGGTTCTTTCATGTTTTTAGCTAAAGCTATGTACGGAAATACTACTTTCCTCAGTAATTATATTTGATTTTCAGTTTCAATGTTACTAATAAATTTGTTAAGTTTGGGTAATACGACCTAAACCAAGTCATGAACAGTAAAACAGTTCTTTCTCTCTCTTTTAAGAATCTCCCTTCAGCTGGATGAACGAATAACTTCCTGGGAGAAATTACAAAATGCCTTAAGAATTATGTATTAAATTAAATGAGGTGAATTTGGCTGTTACATCCTTGAAGAAGGACAATACAGTCAAACATTAATGCACATCAAAATAAATTAGTTTTTGTGCTGTATATTAACAAAACTCTTCTAGCACACTTCAGGATAGAAAGTGTCTGCAGCACCCGCTTAATAGTGCCTGATCAAAATCTGTACCTTTTTTTTACTTATTATGATATTGTTTCAAGTAAAATGACTGACCACATATAGAAACTAAGAAATATCATATATTTATGTGGGTGGAAATCTTAACAAAACTTTTAAAAGAGCAAATATATTTTCAAATAAATCTTTTTCTTGATGTAAGAGACATAAAAGGCTCTGCTCTGTAGAACACTTATCTAATTGGGGTCAACAACAGGAAAGATGAATTGATTTACTGTTAACCGAAACTCAGAAAACAACACCTTCCACAATATGTCAAATTTCCATTTCCTTTCTTCATTGGTAGAAGACTCATCAAAGATCAGATGAGGATAATGCAATACTACCAGAAGTCAGGACAGAAAGAAAAATTAAAACACAATAGTGTCTCTGAGAAGAAAATATAAGTTGCAGCATCCCACTGATAAGCTTTAGAGTATTACCCAACTACAGATTAATTACTTACAGGGAAAACATGGTCAGAATTATCTAGTGCTTCTAGCAAGTCAAGATGTTCTAAATGGGAAACTAACTCAAATATTGACAACTTTTGAAAATACTTTTGAAATGGTCTACCATTACATTTGTGATAAGGGGATACTCAGTCATATTCTAATGCAAATCTCTTAAAAACACGATACCTATAACTTATCCTAGTAGATCAAAATAATGAGGTATATATCGAGGACTAAGGACTACCACTGAAAACGATGAAGAGGTGAAAAGAAAGGAATGAGGTTTGAGCTGGTGTCCCAAATCAACAACTGACTGATTTTTCATTGAAAATAAAGCTAAGGCAACACATAAAAGGAAACTACATGGCAGAAATGTGCAGCTTTTTGTGTTCCCGTTTTAAAGTAAATACAGCAGCATTTTGAAATAAAGACCTTTCGCCTCACTATTCCCTAAGATGCAAAATGCATGCTTCTGTGGCTCTACTGCATCCTGTATCAGTGGAGAAAATACTTAAGCTACAGGTTGAATTTAAACTCTTCGAGAAAAAAAATTAATAGACCAGGTATGATCATTACTCTTCTCTTTAGTCTAATTAAAACCTATAGCTGGAAAGATTCTCCAGGGCCACAGAGTCCAGCTTCCAGCTACAACAAGCTATATATTATGTAACGCAAAGTCCTGCCCCAGGAGAGGAATAACCCCAGGCACCAGTAGAGGCTGGCGCTGACTGGTTGGAAAGTAGCTTTGCTGAAAAGGCTCTGGGCGTCCTGTTGGACGAGTTGCACACGCGCCAGCAATGTGTCCTTGGAGCAAAGAAGGCCAGTGGCATCCTGGGCTGCATGCAGGAGAGCATTGCCAGCAGGTCGAGAGAGGGGCTCCTTCCTCTCTGCTCAGCACTGGGGAGACACATCAGGTGTCCAGTGCTGAGCTCCCCAATACAACTGAGACATGGACTGTGTAAGTCCAGCCCATGGTCATGAAGATGATTAAGGGATGAGAGTATTTGTCATACGTGGAGAGGCTGAGAGAGCTGGGATGGTTCAACCCACAGAAGAGAAGCTCAGGAAGATCTTATCCATGTGAATAAATACTTGGTGGGAGCAAGGAGTAGACAGATCCAGGCTCTTCTCAGTGGTTCCCAGTAGCAGGACAACAGCCAATGGGCAAAAATCGAAATATAGGAAATTCCATCTAGACATAGTAGAAACTTTTTTTTACTGTGAGGGTGGTCAAACACTGGAACAGGTTGCTCGGAGAGGCTGTGCAATCTCCATGCAGTCTGATTGTAAATGTGATTCTATAACCTTACGCATAAAATTATCAATTCTGTCTTCAAACTACTGAGGAAGTCTGGAAGGGTGAAAAGCCAGTTTGAAGGTTATTCCAGAATGTCTGTCCTCTAGTAGTTCCTAATTCCAGGTTATGTCTACTAATAAATTATTTGAAAGCAATGGGGAAAAATCTTCAATTGATAATAAATAAAATATTCCCAAACATTAAAGGGGCTCTAAAACACAGCACAAAACATTTACAACATTGCTCTGCAGGAATAAATATTTATGTAATCTGCAAAAGGAGAGCATTTCTATTTATTGGGTGAAGTTTTGCAGAGGTGGGTTGGTTGGGGTTTTTTTACATTCAAGTACTTGAAAGATTGCTTGCACAAGGCATAGTTAGCTCAGAAAACATGTTAACACAGTGGAAGAAAAATGTATGCAAGGATCTGTGGGATCATCTCCTGCTCATTATCTCTGCCCTCAGAAAACCTGTAAGTTTTCTTGTACATTCATTTCATATTGTTGTTTCAATTAATTTCACAAAAACTAATTCTATGTAAGGAAACGTCCAACCTTTGGTTATTCCCAACATCTACACAAAGTGTCACCTGAAGAGAGGGGAAAAAAAGGAAAATCTTTTGCTTCAGAAATCTGTTCATTTGAGATGGGGAGCGGCTTAAAGTGAAGGGGCGAAAGGAAAATAGAGGTTAAAGTGGTGAATAAGTGAGAGGGAGAAGAGGAGCAAGATGCAAAAGGGAACTCCTAAGGAATTTTATAATGCTGATTTTTATACATGGCTACTTAATGCACCCAGAATTGATACAAGGCAGACGTACTACATACTCCAGGTCAACACCCGAGCACAAACCAGTAGGTACATCTGATGAACACAGTCGGCAGAATTTAGCACTTCAGCACCCAGGGACAAATAAAGAGATAACATGAAGACAAGTAAACTCGTACAGGTATGCTGTTCCAAATCGCCAGCCAGCTTTCAAAGTGAGCTCTGAACTTAATCTAATGAGAGTTTTAACAGTAAAGCCCAACCACCACGACAACTGTGGAACTGCATTTCACTATGGATTTTAATTACTACAGTGTTTAAGGTTGCAAATTTACTCAACAACATTCTGTATCAATAAAGCACATTATTTACAGCGTACTTAAAAAATATGAAACTGGGTTCTAATGGGAATCTCCTGAAGTGCTAAGTTCTACCATGCAAGGAGGGTGGTGGTCCAGAGAGTCGTAAGTAAAACTAACCATACACCAAGATAGCTCAGATGAAACACGCATCATTAAACTTTAGATAGATGAAGAATTTGCTGTAACAGTAAAAGTTGTATTCCCTTTTTATTTGAGAAAGTCCTAGAAGTTAGTGCATCTAAGTTCAGTACCATTTATCTTACAGCAGCATCCTGAATCTCTAAGACTTGGGATGCAACATAGGCCGTCCTAAACTGGAGTTCAGGGATGACTTTCTGGTGTCCCTCAGGGGTCTGTATTGGGACCAGTACTGTTTAATATCTTCATCAGTGACCTAGACAGTGGGATCAAATGCACCCTCAGCAAGTTTGCAAACCACACCAAGCTGAGTGGTGTGGCCGACGCCTGAGGGACAGGATGCCATCCAGAGGGACCTGGACAAGCTCAAGGAATGGGCCCATGTGAACCTCATGATATTCAGCAAGGCCAAGGGCAGGGTCCTGCACCAGGGTCGGGGCAATCCCCAGTATCAGTGCAGGCTGGGGGATGAAGGGATGGAGAGCAGCCCTGCCAAGAAGGACTTGGGGGTGCTGGTGGATGAAAAGCTGGACATGAGCCGGCAATGTGCGCCTGCAGCCCAGAAGGCCAACCGTGTCCTGGGCTGCACCCAAAGCAGCGTGGCCAGCAGGGTGAGGGAGGGGATTCTGCCCCTCTGCTCTGCTCTGGTGAGACCCCCCATGCAGTGCTGCGTCCAGCTCTGGAGCCCTCAGCACAGGGGAGACATGGACCTGTTGGAGCGGGGCCAGAGGAGGCCACAAAAATGATCCATTGGATGGAACAGCTCTGCTGTGAGGACAGGCTGGGAGAGCTGGGGTTGTTCAGCCTGGAGAAGAGGAGGCTCCAGGGAGACTTTCTTGCAGCTGCCAGTACTTAAAGGGGGCCTAGAGGAAAGATGGGGACAGGCTTTTTAGGAGGGCCTGTAGTGATAGGACAAGGGGTGATGGTTTTAAACTAAAAGAGGGCAGATTCAGACTAGAATCTGTCCCAGGTTGCCCAGAGAGGTGGTAGATGCCCCATCCCTGGCAACATTCCAGGTCAAGTTGGACGGGGCTCTGAGCAACCCGCTCTAGTTGGAGATGTTCCTGCTCATTACAGGGGGTTTAGACCAGATGACCTTTAAAGGTCCCCTCCAACCCAAAGATTGTTGATTCTATGATTCTATGATTCAGAATAAAAGAAAATCCGCTTTGATTATTCTCTCAGATTGCTGATTGTAAAGCAACAGATCAACATGCAGTGCTTAAAAAGGTTACATGAACCTGAAATAGTATGTTCAGTACATGGTATCCATTCAGTCTTCATTTACCTGTCCTCTACCAGAATTGTAAAGCTTCTTATTCTCATGTTTTCTTTGACACCTAAGCGTATATCTGACTCTAGTATCATAAAAATATTGACAACAATCACTTCAGTAACAGAGACTTCTAAAAGCTCATTTAATCTGTACATTCCCTCTACTACGGTTTCGTAGAGGATTCTTGGCGAAATTCAAGGTCTCAAGCTGCACTCCTTAAAATGCTGCATGTTATAGCAGTAACTATCTGTAATTCTTTTGTTACATGAATGAAGTGAATTTCAGGATTATGTTAAATGTTGTAAATACTTTTTTTTTAAATAAAGCATTTCTTAGTTTTTACGCTTTTTCCCATTACATTAATTTTCTTTCACATAACTCTCCACAATTTGAAACATTTCCAAGATTAGTCAGAAAAGCAGACTTTTCTTTCGTGTCCCCTTCTCTTTATTGCTACTCTCAGCACTTAAATCAGAGCTTGAAACGCGTGTGCGTTCACCGGTTCTTCTTGTTCATGTCCTTCTACATGCGAGCGTATCCAAGAAGCCCTACTGCTCCTTCAACAGCAGCAGCTCCTGTTGGATTAACAGGCCAGAACACTGGCTGCCTTCATTAACACTCTCCTGCCAAATCCGGAGGATACTTAAGAGACTTCACAACAAGAAACTTGAAAGAGTCTGTGTTGGTTTGAAAAGGCTTGAAGGTTATAAATAATGTCATACTAATTAATTAGTGTCCTGGTTTTACTGTGGCTACCAAGCCCTTGACCGGCCTCATTATTACTTTTATCTAGAAGCCACTGCACCATGTAATAATAACTGTTCTCCAATGTAAAAGGCTAAAACAATAGAAATAAGGAGCAAGTTACCAATATAACTAAAACAATTTTCTGAGGTTATGCCAGTATGTTCAAAACAAGTTATTTTAAATTAATTACTACGTATGAGTGCAAGCAGAAAAGAACTACTGGCCTTGTACCCCAAACATTAAATCACAGTAAAAATCAGCTAATTTGGGTATTTCTTTTTATTTACTTTTTTGTAACTTTTAGTTCTAATTCTTGCACTTTCATTTTACTAGCTAGCAAAAAAAGGCAGAAAACTGTAATACAACATTCCATCATAATCAGGCCTTATCTATCTGGCTTATGACCATTTAATGCCTTATTCAGTCTTTCTTTTTTTTTAATCATATATAAAATGAAACTGATTCTTCGCCCTCTGAAGACAAAGCTGAAGACAAATACACAAATTTGCTGAGCAGCATAATAAAGACTATCATGTCTTATAGACAATACTGTCTGTAGGAGCAAACTTTCCTTTACCTTGACAGATGCAATTCAAAATGGGGCATGGCATGAAATCAAAATATTGAAACTGTCAAATATAATCACTTTTCTGGCACACCACGCAAAATTGAACCTTTATTTTATAGACAAGAAAGATGTCTTATTGCTTTAGCAGACCAAGGTCTCAAAGATGACTCAGACTTACCCTGAGGAACATGGAGTCTAAGGCGGCAGAGAAACACAAACTACAGAGACAAAGTCTTCTAGTGTGCGTCAAAGGGGAGTCTGCAGCTGCGAGAGGGTAATTTTACTGTTGAAAACTGGAGATGCTGTAAGCATAATTACCCTCTTGGTTCTCTCCCATACTAACGAGCACTGTGAAACAAGGGTGTTGTGTTTTTAAGCACACACCAAGACTAACTCTTCTTTCCTGACTCCTCCTCTCCTCTGATGCTTTTTTGCTATTTCAGCAACACTAACCTTCCTGTTGCATAGGAATATAGGTTCCTACATTCTCACTTCTTTCACTCATTTTTCTTTCTGCATTTCCATTTTATTAGATTGTTTCCTTACAATCCAAGTTTCTTTCCAGTCTAAGAAATCCCAGCTCTATATCTTCTCCATCCCTGAACACAATCTCTATGCCTAAATCTGAAATGACTCAATGTGTTATGCAAACTTATTTAAAATTCATTTCCTTAGATCAGTTCTTGATGCTCTCCAACCTAATCCCTGCTTCTTCCATTTCACAATCTTAACAAGGATTACAAACATCTCATCAAATCTGAATGCCTGCATCATTATCATCTATGCTTGTGCCATGTTTGACACAGCTGACCCTTGCTGCTTTTTATTTACATTGCAATCGAGAGAACACCACTTTATTCCTCCTAGAAAATGTCTAATTTGTGGCACCTTTGTTTTTTGCTGTGCTTTTATGTCTGGCTTGTTGGGCTCCAATTTCAGTTTCCACTTCTTATCCAACCATGCAAGCCAACCAAAGCTCTGCCCTTGCTCTTGTCACACCACTACAGTTTTCAGCATCAACCTCCCAGTCTCCTACTTTCAGCCTCACTTCTGGGCATGGACACACTTTATTCCTAAGCTTGTAGACAATTTAGGTTCTCTGATTTTCTAAGCTTCAGGCCAGGTCAGTCCTGAATGCATTTTTTTGATCAGGCATTTGCTTAATTACAACTTTTTCCTGTCTGAAAAACTGGGTTTAATCCAACTTTAATCCGCTAGCCAGACATAATACCCCAAAGTTCACATTGTCTACTTGGGATTTCTTAAAATATGACATCATTCACTTGCTGGCTGAAGGAGTTCTGTTCCCTCTTTGCTTACCTCGGTGGTATAAAAGCAGTTTAATGACAACAGAGGCTCCAGTCTTGCTGGTCAGAGAACTTTGGCTGAGCATATTACTGTTTTTTTTCTCGCGTGCATGTTGTTACTGTTTTCTAAAACTGTTTCTGAAAAGTGAAGTATTGTTTCTCCTGGTTATATAATTTAGTCCTTTATCAGCATCTTCTGCATATTATTCAAGACCTTTGACAATGATTAGCTTTGCTTTAAACACTAAGAGAACAAGATTGGGTTTGGAAAATTGTCAAACATTTCTGAACTGAAGCAAGGAAAAACATTTTCAAAGTGCAATGAAACGTGTGTGTAACACTAAATTACGATTTTTTTAAAAAAGTAATATCAGACCAGCAACAGAATGCTGTCGTAATATCTATTATCTACTTTAAATATTTTAAAACTCTGTAGGTGATAATTAATTCTGTGCAAGATCATTACTTCTGTGTAAACATATTAGACACTACACTTAGATGTGAATAGGTTTCATATGTATGATCTGAACCAGACCTGAAAAACAATGACTTTCCAAGTGATCAGCTCTCAGCATGTTTTTTTTTTCAGTAGATTCAGAAAAGCATATTTGACTCATTGTTAGTTTTTAATGCAATGTATTTTCAACTACAGAATTGTAATTGTGTACTTTTTCATGGCACTAGTATTCTTGATAGTATACACAGAGCTAACTATGACATGCAACACCGAGCCCACACGTAGTCTGCAAGGTATCGCCCATCACTTGGTAGGCTTGCCAGGTACTGACAGAAGTTTTGGGAGCCTAAATCAAAGCTAAACGTGCTTCAGTCTGTTCAATTAGCTCATCAGAGTAAAATATGCCAATAAAAAATTACAACTTTTTCTCAGATTCCGTGTATGCACCTTAAACTTCACTCCCAAATTCTCTCCCTCCTCCCCCCGAGCGGCGCAGGGGGACGGGGAATGGGGGTTGTGGTCAGTCCATCACACTCTGTCTCTGCCGCTCCTTCCTCCTCAGGGGGAGGCTCCTCACCCTCTGCCCTGCTCCAGCCTGGGGTCCCTTCCACGGGAGACCGTCCTGCATGGACTTCTCCAGCGTGAGTCCTTCCCACGGGCTGCAGTTCTTCACAAGCTGCTCCAGCCCGGGTCCCCCACGGGTGCCGTCCTTCAGGAACAGGCTGCTCCAGCCTGGGTCCCCCCACGGGTGCCGTCCTTCAGGAACAGGCTGCTCCAGCCTGGCCCCCGCGGGGTCCCAGGTCCTGCCAGCAAACCTGCTCCAGCCGGGGCTCCTCTCTCTCCCCACGGGGCCACAGGCCCTGCCAGGAGCCGGCCCCAGCGCGGGCTGCCCACGGGGTCACGGCCTCCTTCGGGCATCCCCCTGCCCCGGCGTGGGGCCCTCCCCGGGTGCGGGTGCAGATCTGCTCCCCCGTGGAGCTCCATGGCCGCAGGGCACAGCCGGCCTCCCCGGGGGCTTCCCCCGGGGCTGCCGGGGACCCTCTGCTCCGGCACCTGGAGCCCTCCTGCCCCTCCTGCTCTGGGCCGGGGGCTGCGGGGCTGCTCCTCTCACACATCCTCACTCCTCTCTCCAGCTGCAGGTTGTTGCAGGCTTTTTTCCCCCTTCTTAACTCCGTTCCCCCATAGGTGCTGCCACTGTCGCTGACGGGCTCGGCCTTGGCCAGCGGAGCCACTGGAGCCCGTCAGAGCCGCTGGCACTGGCTCTGCCAGACACAGGGGAAGCTTCTGGAAGCTGCTCACAGAAGCCACCCCAACCCACCCCCCACTACCAAAACCTTGCCAGGCAAACCCACTACACTCGCTCATCAGCTGCTCTGAGGAGAACCTTCATACTCCTTTCATCTTTCAGGATCAAGTCTCATCAGAGGTGGAGATAAATGTTTGGACTTCTAAAACCACTCTTCAAAGACATGGGAGCAGAAGGCACACGGCATCTTAAACGAATCAAGTCTTAGAAAACTCAGTCCTTAACAGAAAGAGTCCCCTTAATACTAGGAGTCTGTTCTTTGTCGAGTTACTATATTCCTTAAAGACAATATTACATGTTATCTCAGGTGGAGATAAAAACTCAGAATCTCTTTCAACAAAGGTAAAAGAGAAGAACAGGAAGTATTTGGTCAAAATCTTTCCCTCTGAGAAATTTTAGAAAACACTACTTTCACTCAAGTTATTTCATAAGCAGAAAGAATAATAAAGTCTATTTCATAAAGATTTGTGTTCTTAGATTCTGCTTTATCCTCTAACCTCAGATTTGATTTCTGCATGTTCCCTGCCAAAAAAACAAAAAGCTCCAGGTCAAATAAAATCAAATATGTATTCACTAAATTCTGCCTGTCTTTCCCAGAATAGGGGCAGTGATTTTTCTCTTTCCTGTCTACCCATCAATGATTTTGACAGTACTTTTAGGAATTAAATCTATCTTTGAGACCTCTATTCCTCAATTTACTGATGAATTCAAAACTTAGTAGTGACAGAACAGAAAAAGCAATTGCATCAAACTGGTTTTGTTAGAAAACCAGATTCAAAAAGGGAGGTTGGAAAGGTAAGGCAGAGCACTAATCCTTGCCATAACCACTAGATTCCAGGTTCTGGTAATGAAACCAAAACCAGAGAACCATAGAATCTTTGGGTTGGAAGGAACCTTTAAAGGCCATCTAGTCCAACCCCTGTGCCATGAGCAGGAACACCTTCAACTAGATCAGGTTGCTCAGAGCCCCATCCAACCTGACCTGGGATGTTTCCAGGGATGGGGTATCTACCACCTCTCTGGGCAACCTGGGACAGGGTTTCATTACCCTCACTGTGAAAAAATTCTTCCTTAGATCTAGTCTGAATCTCCTCTCTTTTAGTTTAAAACCACCACCCCTTGTCCTATCACTACAAGCCCTCCTAAAAAGTCTGTCCCACTCTTTCTTCTAAGTCCCCTTTAAGTACTGGAAGGCTGCAATAAGGTCTCCCCGGAGCCTTCTCTTCTCCAGGCTGAACAACGACAACTCTCTCAGCCTGTCCTCACAGCAGAGCTGTTCCAGCCCTCTTGAGTATTTTTGTGGCCGCCTCTGGCCCCGCTCCAACAGGTCCATGTCTCTCCTGTGCCGAGGGCTCCAGAGCTGGACGCAGCACTGCAGGGGGGTCTCACCAGCGCGCAGTAGAGGGGCAGAATCCCCTCCCTCGCCCTGCTGGCCACGCTGCTTTGAGTGCAGCCCAGGACACGGTTGGCCTTCTGGGCTGCGAGCACACATTGCCGGCTCATGTCCAGCTTTTCATCCACCAGTACCCCCAAGTCTTTCTCTGCAGGGCTGCTCTCCATCCCTTCATCCCTCAGCCTGTACTGATACTGGGGGTTGCCCTGAAACAGGGGCAGGACCCTGCACTTGGCCTTGTTGAATGTCATGAGGTTCACATGGGCCAATTCCTCACACTTGCCCAGCTCCCTCTGGATGGCTTCCTGTCCCTCAGGCGTGTCAGCCGCACCACTCAGCTTGGTGTGGTCTGCAAACTTGCTGAGGATGCACTCGATCCCACTGTCTAGTTCACTGATGAAGATATTAAACAGTCCTGGTCCCAATACAGACCCTTGAGGGATACCACTTGTCACTGATCTTGATCTGGATATTGAGCCATTGACCACTACCCTCTGGATGCAACCATCCAACCAATTCCTCATCCACCAAACAGTCCACCCATCAAATCCTTCTCTCTCCAGTTTAGAGAGAAGGATGTTGTGGGGGACCGTGTCAATGGCCTTACAGCGGTCCAGATAGATGACATCCGTAGTTCTTCCCTTGTCCACTGATGTGGTCACTCCATCACAGAAGGCCACTAGGTTGGTCAGGCAGGACATGCTCTTGGTGAAGTTGTGCTGGCTGTCTCAAATCACCTCCCTGTCCTCCATGTGCCTTAGCAGAGCTTCTAGGAAGATCTGCTCCATGACCTTATCAGGTACAGAGGTGAGGCTGACAGGTCGGTAGTTGCCAGGGTCCTCCTTGCTACCCTTTTTAAAGATGGGTGCAATGTGCCAACACCATCCTGAGCTCAATTAGGCAGAGTGTTGCCCACAGGTCAAGGCAGGTGATCCCATCTACTCAGAAGTGCTGAGGCATATCTAGAGTGCTGGGTCCAGTGCTGGGCTACCTAGAACACGTGGAGTGAGTCCAGCATGGGGCCAATGAGATGATTAAAGGACTGGAGCATCTTTCATATGGGGAAAGGCTGAGAGGTGAGACCTGTTTAGTCTGCAGAAAGGAAGGCTCAGGATTGATCTCACCAGTGTGTATAAATATGCGACACAAAATGAAGATGAGGGAGCTAGACTCTTTTCAGTAGTGCCCACTGACAGGACAAGAGGCACTCAACACATTAAAACACAAATTCGATCTGATTATGAGAAAACACTTTTTTTACTGTGAGGATGATCAAACACTGAAACAGGTTATCCAGAGAGATTGTGGAATCTTCATCTGTGGACACATTCAAAAGCCAACTAGGCACAATCCTGGGCACCTGTGCTAGGTGACCCTGCTTGGGTAGGCGAGTTGGACTACCTGACCTCAAAAGGTCCATTCCAATCTAAATGATTCTGTGATTTTTTTAATGATCCTGTGAGAACATATTTCATTAACATTTTTCATGGAGCATTCACATGCAAGCCAAAATGATCTTAAATGAATTTCCTGAGTATTTAAACCATATCATTTGTGATTAATAATACGAAGAAAAAATGTTGAATGGCTCAAGCTGTCAGGAGCTTATGACATATATTTTAACACAAGAAGACGAAATTTAATGTCACTTTAAACAAATTAACTTTTTTGGCAGATTTCATTAGACCATTACCCTCCATGAGCTTTCACAAACCTCTTATGGTAAGTCATTCGTAAGTTGGATTCATATGGCAAGAAGACACAGAAATGTGTTAACTGCATGAGTACTAAGTGCAGTTTCTAAGTCTGCTTAGTTATCTGGAATTATCTACACCTAGGATTTAATACAGACTGCAAAGCAGATTCTGAAAAATCACAGTAAACACTTATTGTACACTAACGGAAATACTTTTAAAATTGGGTATATGACTAACTTCCATCTAAAATCACTGTTACCTGTGACTTTTCTTCAGCACCTTTTGCTGATCAAAGATTTGGCTGGTGTTTGAGTAAAATGTAGTCTCTCCTGAGGTTTCCACTCTAGCCCAGTCTTCTCCTGTGGTATCATGAATCGCTCTTCCTAGAAATCTCTCCCCCTGCATCCGAACTCCAAGACTGCTTTATTGTGTATATTGATCGAGATACTCCAGCACTTATTTAGTCAAGAAAAGAGCAAGTATTTCCAAAACTATGCTACCTGTTTTGAAACAGTCAGGATTCAATCCTATTATTACAGACAGTTTTTTGTTTCTGTTATTTCCCTCTTTTTCATGGCATTGCACAAGACACTGACTGCAGTGGTCTTAGGATGAAACAGTATTTTATGAAGAATAAAACGTAGAGTTCATAATTCAGTACAATGTAGTATTTGCTATCACAGTATCAAAAATCATTTTTATAGTTCCCCCTAAAACAATAAAATTAATATCTATGATGCATTAAG
The DNA here is from genome assembly GCF_964289735.1 of Phaethon aethereus. Lineage (NCBI taxonomy): Eukaryota > Metazoa > Chordata > Aves > Phaethontiformes > Phaethontidae > Phaethon > Phaethon aethereus. Next base: position 5,225,845 of record NC_138582.1, on the reverse strand, counting down.
ATACATTTTGTATGCCTAAGTGAAAGATCTGAGAACACATTTGCTGCTGCAACTTACATTAATATTTTCTCCTTTTTCTATAATTTTGTATTATTCCTTAACCTCCTGTAATTCCTGCAGCAGCAAGTATAAATCCTAACTACTGATTACAATCATTTTGTGTCAGAGAGAACACAGAGACAGGAAAAAGACATCCCATTGTCCATGGCTTTGTAAAGAAAACAAAGATACAAATTGCTGTCTAGAACTGAGAAGAGATGGAACAAAAATTACAGTTAATGGTCAACAGAAAAGTCAACAGAAGAAGAAAAACTCTTTAGTAGGTATTCAGCTAGAGATTCTTTTATGCAGACAAGTGCAATTTGCTATATAAAATGTAAGTTTAAATGCCTCAAAAGCTTGAAAAATTGTAACAGCATGAGAACACTGTTTTCTTCAAACCATATTTCATTTTAGATTTCTAACAGGGCTCTGGCATTTCCAGGACTGACCACAGGAAGTAACAATTTTTCTTTATCAGTGCTGCAATTTTCTACGTGACTGCAAATCATCATTTACATTTCAGACCACTGCTGCTGATGTATTTAAAGTAAAGACTTCTGGAAGTCTTCAAGCTGCTCTTTACACATTCCAGCTCTTGGTATCACTGCACGTATATCTATCGTCAGGTACGCGGCACATGTTCAGGGCAGTGAATTCAGCACTCAACGGCAACGGCTACAGCAAACCCAGAAAGGCAGATTGTGTTTTGGCTCTTGGCACTTTCCTGCTGAAAAAATCAGCATAAAATCACTTACCATTTTGCCTCTCAGGCCCCAAATCGCAACGTACACCTCTTTTATAATGTACTTAAGCATATGGATGAAGAAACATGTGAGACAGACTTCGTTATTCTGGTTCCCTACCTGTTACATTAAATGACTGAAGTTTCCAAAAAATGAGCAAGTATCAGTTCTGAATTCTGTTCCTGTTCAGGCGTATCAAGTGAAGAATATAGGAAAATCTAGAAAGTTCAACAGTGTGTTAGGAATTGTAGCATCAAATACATAAGGAAGGAGAATGAGGTTTCTCATTGAACAGGCTTCACGGTGACAAAATACCAATTTTGTATCCCACAAAGTTCTGTTACCTTCGTTTTAAATTATATGAATGGCAGACTTACTGTAAACAAGATATAAATCCTGTCCACCTACTTAGCTTAGAGTTGTCCTCCATCTTATCCTTCAAGCTGAAGGAGGAGAATTAAAAATGCTGAAAGCCAATGACAATCTTCCAGAGCTTTATGGTTTGTTTTTATAGTGACAAAGAGGGTTCTGGCCAAAGTTATACACCAGAAAAAACAATGCTGAATGAAACGTATCCCTGCATAGCCCTTGAGGAGGTATATAATCCCCAAATCTCCTTTTTTTTTTTCCCAAATATCCATAGGGATCTTTCTAGCTTTGTAGCAAATTTCCATTCCCAGACATGAATTTACACTCCTTGTAAATTCCTTCTGACAAAGCATGGAAACAAAATTAAATTGTTCTAAGAAGTTCTAGTGGATGTATTCTTGGGCTTCAAAGCAATTGAATGCACCAGCCTTAGCATTTCAGAAGTCAACTGTGAATAAACATTTCTTACATCTTTTAAGTTTGCTGTGCCCTCAGCTTAAGTGCTGATCTACATCAGGACTGAAGATATTAAAATAAGAATGCTCAATGTTTGAAGGTTGTGAAGTTTTAAGAGTTTTTCTCATATGTGTCAAAAGAAAGAAGGTCAAATGACTGCTGGCTGCCTCTTTGGGTGAACTCTGCCATGCAGAACTTGGCTGAGTGTAAAACAGTGGGTTGAATGTGCACCTGTATCCTTCACCTGACTGAAAAGCTGAGAATCCTCTGCCCCTTCCCCTCCTCTAATGGCATGGTTTGATTTAGTCCTATCACATTGCCTTCTTTATGGCTACATTTTGTCCCTTATCATAGCTGCAATCACATTTCTTGCTGTTCAGCAGAACTGAACTATTCCTACCACACTATCACGAGTTACAGGGCTTGACAGCCCCCCATTCTACTTGTAACTTTTCTTCTCTGCCGCTCTGTACCCATGAAATGAATACTCTGAGACTGCTCATCAAGTCACTGCTTTGCTGTCTCAGTCCTGAGCCTGAAAAATGTAACCGAAGTCAATCAAGCAATTAAATTTGAGAGTTCTTAGCCGCCGAAAATGTTGTAGCCGTAGTCCTCTAAAACACCTACAGGAAATGAGCAATATTCATCAGCCTGTGAATAACTTTTTAATTCAACCTGCTGTAGCAGCAGATGCCAGGCAACTGCATTCGTACCAATATAGTACCCGTCCCAGGTGCTAACACAGCACAAGGCTCTTACTGTGTAATCTTCTGTTTATTGGAGACTTACTTGGAATGAGCCTTTCAGGTCTTCAGGATATGGCTTATTTCCTTGTACGTCTGCTGGTATATATATCCGGTAACAAACAATGTGACTAATACTTGGTAGTAAACAATAGTAGAAGCCAGCGTGAACCAAAACCGTGTTTCAAGAGCATCTATATTCTTTTATATCAAAACAGTTGAAGGACAAAACAGATAACATTTTAGTTACCACTGAAAGTTCTGATTTAGATTTTTCCGACCAAGCACTGAAGAACAACATGTAGAGCTTAGTTGCCAATTAGTCCCACCCTGTAAAGCATTTTCTCATGCACATCCGTCCTGCCAATTCATTCCATTTAGTACCGGTAACTGAAATAAAGGAGGAGGGGATGAGTTAAAAATAGGAGCAGCAAAAAAAACCCAATTAGTAGGAATTGCCACAATAACCTTTGTCAGGATAAATTTAAGGTATAAGGCTTGGAGATAGTTACTATGGCAACCACAGGCACTTGCAAGGTACCATTAATGAGAAATGCGGTATCTGTCACACAAGCAAGTAGATGCAGCAGCAGCCTGACAGGATATTTAAAGACACCGTTTTCTTCCCTGCCCCCTTTACAAAAAGCATCAGGAAAGTAAACTGCTACACAAGTAGCTTTAATATGTGTATTTTTCTAATTTTGTATTCTCTTTCCACTTCTTCAGTCACTGAACTGTTACGACCTCAACGTAAGCTTTATTCAAATTCAACAGATTAGATTTACAGACGTTACCCAATGGTTTGTCTACTCTTTGCAAAATAAATTTAGCTCACAACTCATACAAAAACCCCAAGCAGCAAAAGGTGAAACGTTTCAACTAGGTACCCAAAAAGATAGAGCCACAGGACTTATGGTGAAGTAACAGTTTTACTGTATCGTGAAACAAGACATTCTGAAACTGAGAAAAATAGTTGTAAAAAAAGTTAGTATAAATTCTCTTATTTGCCAATACAATGTGCAGCTGTTACCTTTACAAAAAATATTTTACCAGCTGGAAATTATCTCAGGTGCCTGGTATTTTTCCAAATACACCCAAATATTCAGTGTGAATAGCTTTAAAAAACAAGGTTTCTTCTTTTTTATACGCAATGTCCATTTCCCTTCCATTGCTAGTTTTTAACAAAAAAAAGCCAATTTCAAACCTGGACTGTCACGGCCACCGCGAGCACCCTCATTAAGGACAAGCCTGCACTAACTCATTACTGTACACACAAAAAGACACCGTTCCCATCAGGACACTAAAAAACGTTATTTTTCAGGACTGTGAAAAAATAGTAAACTGTGTGCTGCTGCAACTCCTTGGCGAGCCCCCCCTGCAGTGCTGCGTCCAGCTCTGGAGCCCTCAGCACAGGAGAGACATGGACCTGTTGGAGCAGGTCCAGAGGAGGCCACAAAGATGATCCGATGGATGGAACAGCTCTGCTGGGAGGACAGGCTGGGAGAGTTGGGGTTGTTCAGCCTGGAGAAGAGAAGGCTCCAGGGAGACCTTATTGCAGCTGCCAGTATTTCAAAGGAGGCTTGTAAGAAAGGTGGGGACAGACTTTCTACCAAGGCCTGTAGTGACAGGACAAGGTGCAAGGGTTTTAATCTGCAAGAGGGTAGATTTAGATTGAACATGAGAAAGACATCTATTACAATAAGGGTGGTGAGACACTGGAACAGGTGCCCAGAGAAACTGTGGTTGCCCCATCCCTGGAAGTGTTCAAGGTCAGGTTGGACGTGGCTTTGAGCAACCTTGTACAACGGAAGGTGTTCCTGCCATGGCAGAGGGGTTGGACTAGATGACCTTTAAAGGTCCCTTCCAACCAAAACCATTCTACGGTCCTACAATTTCACACTGCACATGTAGAGGGAAAGATTTGTTCAATACTACCACCATTCTCAAAACCTGGGCCAGCAGAAAGTGGTAGTTTGGCTATGCCGGAACCACAGGGATACACCTGGATTATATACAGAGTCATTCACTACTTCTACCCTCAGGGTTAATGCGGATATGGTTCACTAAAACTTTCTCTTCACACCATTTGAAGCTTCTTCTTGATTCGGTCTGGTTTTGTTCATACCAAACTGAATCTTCATGTAGTAGAACAATCCTACTAGAAGGATCTTCTTTATGAACTTAGAAATTATTATCAATAAATTATTACTAAACTGTATTTTTTTACCTTTATCAATCCCAAAGAGGCAGTTTCTCTCCTTTTAAACACCAAAAATTAAATACTAACATCTTTCTTTAAATAATACATCTCCTAAAACCAAAGCACTCCCGAAAACCAGATCAATGGTAGCTTGTGATTTAAATAGGTTAAATGTGGTGTTGGCAACTTAGCAGCGAAGCTTTTGCACTGGTATTAGCAGGTGTTAGATCTCCTCGAAGCTGCAAAGGCTCTGCCAGCTCATCAGGAGATGCACAACTCATTAACACCGTTTCGGTATAAAAGATAGGGCTGAGAACAAAGATTCCCTGATGAAGTGAATCTGGAAGGAAACCTTGGTGATCAGCGTGTATAATTTACGTGTTCGGCCCTTATTTGTCCAAGGGAAAGGTTTTAGCTGAGATACATCCATGGCTGGGATTTAACCACACATGTTGCACAGCAACTATTAACAGCGTTAATATTCTGCATTGTGTTCTGCAGAGTTGACATATATTTCATTTTGAACTGGGGAAAAAAGAGAACAAATAAACATATCAGGAAAAATACAGATGACCTAGTAAACTCTTACAGCAGGAGTAATTTAGAGAGAAAGATTTCCTCATGACTCAGTAGATTCTTTCCAAAACAAGATTAGTTTCTGGAGACTTACACAGCAAATAGGAAAAATTATTTTAATTGTACTAAAGACATGTAGCCACACAAACCACTCTATTCTGTTATATTGAGTATATGTAGTTTCAATACATTTCTGAATCTATCCAGATTATGATTTTTAATTTTGTCAGGTAATTTACGATGCTTTCAGCTGATTTTAAAAATATTAAAGCAAAGGTTGCTGTTCCTGCTTGTACACTGCTTTCCCCTTTCAATTAAAGGACAGACCTACGACTATCTGATTGGCACCAGCACAACCCATGGGAAAGAAACTCTGAAAGGAATTGAAGAACAAGCCACTGGGGACCAGAGAATACCTTAGAGTATTTGAAGAATTTGAAAGAGCACCTCTCATCAGTGAGGAAAACCTCTAATCCATCCCCAAATGATCTAGTATAAACAGGCTCCAACCCGTTAGCTGCACCTCTCCTTACAGCTGCACTTCAGCAGTGCAAATCCTGCATCACCTGCGTGTGTGAGAATACTCCAGGAACCTTCAGGTCAGGAGTCAGGAAGAGATCTGCAGACAACAGCAAAACCTTCACCAAGAAGGAAATAATTAAGTCCATGAAGATAAGGATCGATAAACCAGTTTCCATTTAACCACCCCACCAAGAGTTATACCAGACAGCAAAACTAATCCCATAATTGAAAGGGGAAAAAAAAAAGATGCTACCAATCATCTCAGGCTATTCAACATGAAATAGTTTTATAATCCATTCTTCCATTTACAATATGTGCTTGCTTTTATTTTCTTATTTTTCCCCTCAATCATAACAGCATCTACATTCCTCTCTTACCTTGGGTTCCCTTTTGCAAATATTTTCTGCCTAGAACTTCCTTTCAACTTAAATAGTTTCAAGTATCACCTTCTCATCTGTTGAGATCGTACCAAAGAAATGAAAACATCCTACCCTGTGCTGATAAAGTACATCTGCTCAAAAAGATGGTTGTTTTGTATTCATCTGCTATTGAACCGTGGGCAGCATTTTGATAGATGTATTAAAACCTGCATCCAATTCCTGAGCTCATCATTCACTATTTAAAGTCTATCACTTTGGATTTATTAAGACTGAAGTTCACCTGCCAATTTATCACCTTGTCCTTCTGTAATTCCTCGCAGTCAGCTTCCCCCTTTACAGCCCAGGGTTTACCATCAGGGCCCTTCCCAGCCCACTGCTCACTCTTCCCACGCGGCTTCCTGAGCACCTCAGGGTCCAACCCAGATGCCATAAGGGCTCCAGTGATGACGTCATCTCTACAAGTGATTATTCATTCCTCTGTCACCCTCCTCTTAACCAATTAGTAACTTTCCCTTCTTACCCCACAGCAGCTTGGATTCTCTAGCAGCCTTTGGTGGGAACACTGACATACGTCAATAATGATATCACGTAGATCTTCCTTACCCAGAAGCTTGTTAACTCCTTAACAGAACTTCAATGGATTTATGAGCTACAACTTCCCTGCATAAAACCGTGTTTACTCTTTCCCAGTTCAGCGCACTTAGCTGATGCAGATGTACACACCAAAAAAAGAAAGAAACCTGTAATTAACCTTCTTTATTACAAGTCACCCTCTTTCCTGAGAGTACTCATTTACAATTCAATATATTAAATCTGGAACATTTCCATAATGTCAGGATCTTTCATAGCCTGAAAGCACTATATAAGACAAGGAGAAATTTAAAAAATGTACATATGGAGGCTTTAAACACACCTACCACACTAGGTAGAAATCAAAGTACTACAGCATTTAGGTATAAAGTTCTCTCCCTCAAGCAACAGTCCTTCTGAGGGCCAAAAAATTAAACTCCAATGATCTTGTTCGAGAACTGTCTATTATTCTTGAAAAATCCAAAGCTAGAACAGAATTCTTCATTTTTATTACAGCTGTCAACTCTAAGAAAGCAAATTAGAAGCAGTATATGTTTTCCAAAACTGGGTAAATGTGCTTCAAATGTCCACTGCACTGTGGACTAAAAGCAGACCAAGCTAAGGTGGGTAAAGCTCTCCCTTGGGAAGATCCAACCATCAAAAGAGTGGGTGGGACTGGAGAGACGAAGTGGCCAAAGAGGAAAGATTATGGACTTAACATCACCCCATTCCCTGCCAAGATTATACACTTTTATAGGGTAAATCATACATTGCATTCAAATTCATCAGACTATTGTTGGGTTTTTTTTAATTTAGAACCTATAAATCCTTGCATTATTCCAAAGAAGGCTTCAACTTTTTGCCTATGATCACAGTTAGTACAGTAGCATCAGGAGAAAAAACAAACTTCTCACCTCAAACCAACTTCTGCAGATACCTTTAAAACTGCAAAATGAAAATGTCATAAAAAGCCGGCTTTATATACTATAGCATTTACAAAACATCTTCCAGTGATCTTTTCAGATCACTGTTGTTCTAGCTTTTGTTTCTAGTTAATGAAGGAAGAAGTAAATGGACGTCAAGACTGAAGAATAAATTCAAGCTGCCGAAGCACTCATTTTAAATGACTGTTCTCTTTGAAGGAAAGACTCATAAAACAGCTATTTTAATTATACTTTTGATCATCTAAAATAAATTAATAGGAATTAGGTATTTTCATTTCCAACTTCAGGAAATCTATGCTGTACCATCATGATCTTTTACAGAACATCAGAGAGCAGGCAGAAAGCCAAATCAGTGCAATACCAGAGTGTAACTTTAATAAATCCTTTGGCCATTAAAGCAGACGTAACTGGCAGCCACTCAAGACAATCTTCTTTCATCCCATTAATGCAGTCACCGTGTCACCACAGCCACAAAACACAGCAAGTGCTCCTAAATACAGATAATGCAATATGCTAAATTAATCTATTTATCTACAGGTATTGATCAAACCAGGTGTGACCTGGAGCTGTACCTACACCCAAAATGCTCACTCTTTTACTGGCAGCATAGACAAAAGTGTCCTGAAAGCTTCCTCCCCCAAAATTAAGATGATGGTTAATTAGGAAATGGACTAAAACGATTATCTTCACCACTTGAACCTACAAACTCTAAAGGTTCTAAACATCCAGATACCCTTCACTCCCTATTTCCAAGTCTCCAAATATTGTATTAGAGCAATTTATCAGGAAAAAAATTTCCACGGCAATTTTTCATCTGTTAGATGAACGTCCAAGGCACTAGGTTTTAGGTGTGAATGAACAGAAAAAGTAATGCATCTAATCGGACCTATGAAGGAGGATTGTGCAAATACAGGCTACCCCCAATAACACACTACTTAAAGTAATGTATGAGTCTGGAGGCCAAGAGCCTTACCATAAATTGGCAATATGCCATCTGTAACAGCAGAAAAATAAAGGAAGAAAGGCTAAGGAAAGGAATTAATCCTCGGGGAGGCGGGGGGAAGAATGACAGGATAGGACAAACGTTAGGATGACAGAAAGTCTTAGAAGACAAAAGAAAGTGATAGAGGAACCAATTCATATGGGCACACGCCCATAACACTGTTGGCTTTGGGAAGAACGAGCGAGTTTATCAATGAGTAGGCAGATTTTCAAATCAAGGAATACTGTAGGTTGGAAGGGACCTCCGGAGGTCGTCCAGTTCAAATCCCTTACTCAAAGCATGGCTAACCTGGAAGTTGGGCCCACAAAGACCCACGTTTGCAGCACAGCAGCATGCAAGCGATACTTATTTTTTGCAACCCTGCTCCCACCCAGGCACACAGCATGGCACGGCACAGCCTCCTTCGCCTATCACGCCTTACACAGTGCCGCCTTCAACTAGATAAGGAAGAATTATGAAATAACCTCTACAATAACAATGTTTGCAGTCTACCTTGAATTTAGACCGCAAAGCAAGACTTACAGAAATTTGGGCCATGCCAACTGTATTACTGGAAGTGCAGATAGACACCTCCCTACTTGTCTGCGCTCATCTGTATGGCACCTCTTTTTACCCCGTGCTTGTCTATCATCATTTCATTTAGTGGACTGTACTGAAAGAAGAGACAGCGACAGCCTATCCCAGGTGTGCTGACCACTGAGTAGGCTGGGGACAAAACAGAAATTTTGATTAAGTTTCCATCGCACAGAAATACTGACAAACATTGGTAGAAAAAACAATGTTGATTAATACTACTTTCTCCTTCAATGTTCAGAAAGTTCACTAGAAAAAGAACAGACAAGTCCCAAATTTTCCATGGCATTTCCTCCTGTGAATATTGGTATTTATTTAATTCTAATGACGGGTCTAATGCCCAGTGAAAGGTTGATAATGTTCACCTTCATTGTCCACTTTTTTCCATCATCCAACAATGTTGAAATATGATTCTTCTAAAATCTGTTGGCTTGAATATGTGTGAACTAAGGGCACAAGCCATTTCAACTATGACTTCCTTCAAGAAGCAGTATTTTTTCCTGTTTAGCTTGTGTTATGAATATTCTTATGTTCTTTTTCTTCCACATACCTTGCACAAAAATGAAAACCCAATAAAAAAGTATTAGCACTTCAGCCAACCCTTTAATAGGCCGTCACTTTGCCAAATGCTTCCACAAACGTGCCTAGCACCCAAAAATTTCAATAAATAAATAATTTTTCCAAGGATCGAAGAAATGAAGGAAGGAAAATGTCTGGTTCCTTCTATTAAAAAAAAAAAAAGCACTCTAAAAATAATTTATAAATCTGAATTCTGAAATCCATTATTCTGACATTTTCAAGAGATAGCTTTTGAACGCTGCACTTCCTGCAACTTGTGATCTACTTGTGCTTTAAGGAGAATATGATGATGACTATTTTGGATTTTGATCTAGATGATTTCTAGATCATCTAAAACGAGCACAGCAAACTTGTACTATATCTGTGTGATATTTTGTATAAGGGCCAACCTATCTAGCCACGTTTATGCTGTGCCCTATTAAACTTAATAAATCCTGTCAGAGACAGACTTGGCTTGCACTCACAAACCTCCTGTTTCCTCAGCTGCATGCACAAAATATTAGAAATAGTGCAAATTGGGTCTCCTGAGGTCAAGTCGATGTTCAACGAGATCGGGAAAATTGCCATGCAGGCTAGATCCAGTGAGTTCGCCACCTCTAATTTAGAAAAACAGTCAAATTCCTTAGAGCTACTTTTGAAGAAGTGGGAAGAAGAGAAAGATCTACTGAGAAGTCGTATAATATCAAACCAGTTGCCTACCCAGTGCAGCATCCTCCAATTCATATAATCAATACATTGAGTCTTTCAAACAAAGCTGGGGGAGGGGAGAAACACCTTCTGCAGACAAACCTGAGAAAAGGGGAAAGTCTCCATACCAGCAATTAGAGAAGGCAGGTTTATCTGTGTTGCAAATATGTGTGTGTCTGACAGAAACAGAAATGCTAAATTCAAACACAAATCATAGGAAAGAGATTCTCTTGCACTTTGCCTATAGAAATACACCGTAACTATATTTCAGAACCAAAGGATGATACTGCACTAGGGAGGGAAGGGAAGGAGGAACAAGCAGCGATTCACATATTTGTTGCTGTAACACCTACAAGGGCATTGGTTTTCTCATCATCAAGTACAGGGACGTAGCTCTGGAAAAGGTCTTCCTGTTGGAAAGTGCAGCAGTTGCAGGCAGGTCTTCGGCAATTCACCTGAGGACACCTTAGCCAGGTTCTTTGTCCTCACTGCTCCGTGAGGGAGACTGTTTGACCATCTGATGACGTCTGAGGCTTGGAAATCTCTTCATTTCTAGCCGTATCCGTAGATAGCTCAAAGCTCCATTTTTCTTAGTGTCCTCACCTCCATTAACGTTTAGAAGCGAGCCCTCTCTCTTGGCAACTTCACAGAATACATTAATAATCCCTTTTATTTTTTACTGTGCTTATCAAACCAAAGGTCTACACTATTTTAATGAGCTATCTGCATATTCTACCATTTGACCTCCTCTTTCTTGTACACATGTGACCAGAACTGAATGTCATAAGTCTCGCTTATTCCTCATTTTTATGTGCCTGTCCTGTTCTCAGATCACATTTGGTCTTCTGCAGCACACTTGCACTGAGGACTTGCAATCACCCTGCGATCACCCATCATGCCTTTGCACCCTACCAAAGAATCAGAATTGTAGAATAGCCAAGGTTGGAAGGGAGCTCAAAAGAGCATCTGGACTAACTTTTCATGGGAAGCATGCCCCTCTCAGCAAAGGAATTCCTTCAGTGCTCTGAATATAAAGCAGTCCAAACCTGAAATTTCTCTTTATTATTCCTTCTGTTGCTCTTCATTTTTTTATTATGATGTTTTCATAATAATTTCAATTATTTTATCAGCCTATGATTTTTACAGATTCTTCCTTTCTCCAATTTTTGCAAAGTGCTTTGAAATAAATATAAATATTAGAATTGCATCATACTTTGGATCTGACCAGTTCTAGATATATCATCCTTTCCCACCCAAACAGACATTTCCTTTCCAATTTCCTTGTTGAAAATAACTAATTATTCACTCAAAATTATGTAGTATATTTAAAGATTGATTTAGCTATTAGTGAAAAAAGGCAAGCCTTAAAAAAATTAAATATGTATTTAACAAATGTCAAGTAAAAGGCAAAATAAAAACTATTACCCCAAAAACAGCAAGTGATTTTCATGTTTTAGTTAATACAACCTTTGATATGTTTTAATTTGACTTGCAGGTATCTCAGAAACTTCCAGCTCCCCATGAATTTAACATGAAGACCCAGAGAAACTGCTGTGAAATTTTATTTTCTCTCAATGACAGCATGCAAAGCCTTAGTCATAGCAGCTTTGTCTTTAAAACATAAAGCATAACAGCAATGTAAGGCAAAAATCATTAATCTCTCATACAGACAACATGCCCTGTCATAAACAAAAGCACAAATTAAACACTGACTTGGCAGCTATGAGAAATAACAATCATGATTTACTTACCCTTGGAAAATACATTTATTAAGGGAACTTAAGGTTTAAAATGGGGCAGAATTTTTAATTCTCACACCCTTTGGAAGAGGTCTTATTTCAAAATCTTTTCAATCTGTATGTTTATTGTCAGCTTAATACTGCAGAAATTGCAGTATACCACCTCACTTACTTCACAGCTCAATTAACCAATGCACTTAAATAAAATACTTAAGCAGTAGTCAATGGCCCTCATTAATAGTATGCACACAAAGGACCTTTAAAAATTTTGTTACTCTCTGTGGATGAAAGAAACACCATGCTACGTGATAAGAGGTATGAAAATGAAAATAATAATTTGTTTCTTTAATTGTTCTTCATGCATTAGAATTTAAGAAAAAAGTATTTAAAAGTAGGTGAAGTCAATACATATAAAAGCTCACTGATCAAAACTGTGAAAAATACCTATACTTCTGCTGACTTTAAAAAACAAAAACCAAAACCACTTACTATAGTGGATATATATAAGTAAACTCACGCAGTTAACCCTATAACCCTGCTAAAAGGCAGAACTGCTGACCCATCAAGAAGCTTGGCAGTTCTTAAGTTCTGAGTGTTGACTTTGCTACTGTAGTATTTCTTTAGCCTATTTTTTCTTATGAAACTCCCAATTTAAAAAAAAAAAAAAAAGGCTAAAATGCCATCATGTCATCATTTCACATCGGCATTCACATGGATCACCAGTACTTGTCAGAACTTATACACCTATCCAGAAGCTTCTTACTACTACCATTCTTAAGGAAATACAGCGCTCAAAAAATTTTCGATTTCATTCCAGCATCTAAAGGAGAAGATGTCTTCTCTGGTTGGGAAGATGCCAGAATGATTAAGAAATCCTTCACAGCTCCTCCATTTCTGACACCATTTGTCCCTTTTTTCCCAGACTGTTCTTACCCAGGTCCCCTCTGCTCTTCATTTCTTAACTCCTCACTCCAGTCCTACTCCTGGGCAGTCCCAAGCTTTAAACCCTACGGTACTCACACCAAGACCAAAACAGTCTGAAAACTCTAATGCCTAAAAGTGTTACATCTACAGCTACCAACTGTGGAGTCTCAAACACATGGAAGACTTTAACAACTCAGTTGTGTTGTACCACAAGGATAGATGAGAGGACTGATCTACTCAGACCATCACCATGATAAATCTTCCACTGACGATGTTTGCCGTTCCCGAATGCCAGACACACCGTGCACAGAATGGAAATCTAAAGGCAACGCAGGGTATGTTGTACAAGATGAGATATCCTGAGGCACATTATGAGATAACATCTATTACCATAAATTATGAAGTGATTTACGCATAAATGGGGGTTGTCATGAAATTTAATTTTAATGGTTTGATAATCAAGTAAGAATCACAATAATTACCATACCTAAGTTTTTCAATAAATTAAAATCACTGCTAGTGGCAACACTTTTTTGTTAACATACATAATACAATTCCTCACCCAGAGCTGTCTGCTATATTCTTCCATTTCAGAACAATCTGTTGAATGCCACATCACTGTGATAACGTTCAGTTTTACCACTCATTACATTGAAAACATTTCTACCTTCATAGCAAAGCCCCTTCAACAGTCTGCAGTTCACTACTTCAAGGAACAGCTTTGCAGGAGGCTCCGCCAGTCTAGAAGAATAGCTGAAAGCTAAATATACTTTCAGGAGTTCATTGAAGGACCCTCCAAAACCCTTGTTCCTCTCTTTCTTCAACACGCCACCTCACAGGAGAGGGAGGGCAAATTGCCTTTCTTCTCCTGCTCTCCTCCACATTAGTCTTAGATCTCTCTCCTCACCACCGCAATTTTCTGAGAACAAAAGGCCTCAAAGTAAAACATACCACTAACTGTCCACAATGGGGTGGAAAGGAACATTTCAAGTCATATGGAAACCAAAAAGGGGCGTATGAAGATCACTAAGTAATGTCTTGAGATACAGGAAGAAAAAGGCTGATGGCTGATGCTTTCCATTTGTGAGTCTGCAGAACATATAACAATTAAAGACAGAAAAATGAGTGAAGAAAATAATCGTTGAGCCCGTATTTTCATTTTTTACTATAAAACCATAGGGAGCAAAGCATGTGTTCCTCTATCCTAAAATAGAGGTAAAAGAGACTCGCTTCTCAGAAACACTGCTTGTATACACATCCAAGAACAGTTACAGGGTACACACTAAATATTCCCAATCAATAGCTTAAAAGTTACAGTAAATTGTAACTTTAAGGTTTTCTGAAAGTTAAAATTATAATAGAATCACAGAATCACAGAATAATTAAGGTTGGAAAAGACCTTTAAGATCATCAAGCCCAACCACCAACCCAACACCATCATGCCCACTAAACCATGTCCCAAAGTGTCTACATGTCTTTTGAACATCTTCACTAGTGAGCTGAATAATCTTACTGTACAAAAAATACTTTCCAGACAGTATTTTAATGGCCTAAAGGATGTCCCTGTTCATTAATAATACCATCGTTTCATAGTTATTTCCCTATCTCTACGTTAACTGAGGCAAACTTCAGACCTTAAAGTAAAAAGGGTGCGTAGTATTCTACGCATTTGATCCATTTTACATAAACACAAACAAGCAGGAGAATGGGAAGGGGTTGGAATGCACCAAATAATATGGATGCTATAAGATGGATACCAGGGTCTACCCTGCATGGACTCAGCAACATTCGGCAGTGCCGGTACTGATCTGTTGATGATCCCAGACTTTTTTTGGCATTGCTGCTTCCATCTCCTCCACCCTCCCCATTTCCAGCACCATGGCCAATTGTATACCTTCGTTATAAATCAGATATGTTATGGAGAGCGCTTTAATAAGTGGAACATCCAGAACATTCCATCACCATTCTTCCTTTTACATAAAAGCAATGGAAGAATCCCCTGCAATCTCCCTCTCACCAGGTACAGGAGGGCAAAACTTATACTCTACAGCGACGGCTCCATAATACAGAGAAGAGAAGCAACACATCAGAGATTTCCAAGTTATTTTACTTTCTAAACATAAAAGCAGGAAGCAAAGAGGCAAGCGTAAGCAGGATGCAGCATTATCCTTTTTGTAGGTCTGTAGGCAGAGAATATGAAAACACTTAAGGGTCTCCAGCAATAAGAACAGGAACGAAGAAAACAATTTCCTGCTATCTACACTTTGTCAGAACAGGAGATTTCAAAATGATGGTGATGAATGGAGGGAACGTAAATTACAGAAGGAAGCAAGAGTGACTACAGCTGGCAAAGAAGTTATAATTTAAATAAAAGTGGAAGGAGGAAAACATTAAGAATGAGGATGGAATCAAGAAGGTACAGGGAAGGGGAAAAAAACCTGACTGGAAAAAACTTGCCTGAAGAGTCTCTCTTTAAATACGCATCAGATGTTGACAAAAATCTATGTCCAAAGAAAAAACAAAAAATCATGTACATTCGCACTGAAAACACTTGGTTCAAATGCAAACTCCTGAGAGTGACTGTCCTACGTTAAAAAAGAAAGATCTAGAACCATTGCTCAAAAAAGGGGAAGATTTCTGATTTTTTACTTTATTTACTTTTTTTTGTAAGATTAACAAAAGCCCTGTGCTAGGAGGAGTAACCTAATCTTAAGGCCCAGTGTATTTTCCACCCATGTTTCTGTAGCAGATGCATCAGAATAAAAACTAAAACTCTAAGCAACAGAGGAGCTATAAACACATTGTTACAAATAGAAGTGCTTATCATTCAAAAAATAGGTAACAAATGAGTTTAGAACTGATAGAAAGCTCAGCGCAACTTCTAACCAAGGATAAAACAATAAAATATTTTGCAATAAGAATAAAAATCACTATCCTTAAAGGTTTAAACACTAGCAACAAATACACAATCCGCCTTGATAAATAACTGTTTCAAAAGAATTATTGAAAGGGTCTATATTCATTACAATATGGTTTAAGGATATTTAAACTTAAATTATTAAATCCACAAGAAAATAAAAGTAATTCAGTCAAGGAGTTGCAAAGTAATTTCAATAACCTTATTTATAGGACTATTTCTATTTGCTTCACTTTGTCCCAAAAATTGGGAGTAAAAAGTTTCAAGCAGTTTACCAACTACAAAAATGATGGGAAATAGCAAGAGGCATAAAAACAAAATTCCAAAACAGTACGGTAAGAACACGGAACAAGCACTGTATGTTACTGATATTTTTGTCCATTTCTTGATAAAGTAAAATTGAGAAAAATCAGCCTCGGTTTGAGTCGATGTATTTTCTTATGGTCATCCTTTCAGAGTGTGCTGGTTTTGGCTGGGATAGAGTTAATTTTCTCCGCAGTAGCCAGTATGGGGCCGTGTTTTGGATTTGGGCTGAAAACAGTGTTGATAAGACAGGGATGTTTTCGTTAGTGCTGAGCAGGGCTTACACCGAGTCAGGGCCTTTTCTGCTCCTCACACCACCCACCAGCGAGGAGGCTGGGGGTGCGCAAGAAGCTGGGAGGGGACACAGCTGGAACAGCTGATCCCAACTGACCAAAGGGATATTCCATACCATATGACATCATGATCAGCATGTAAAGCTGGGGGAAGAAGAAGAAGAAGGAAGGGGGAGAAGTTCGGAGTGATGGCGTCTGTCTTCCCAAGTAACTGTTACGCCTGATGCAGCCCTGCTTCCCTGGAGATGGCTGAACCCCTGCCTGCCCATGGGGAGTGGGGAATGAATTCCCTGGTTTGCTCTGCTCGCGTGCGCGGCTTTTGCTTTCCCTGTTGAACTGTCTTTATCTCAACCAGTGAGTTTCCTCACTTTTACTCTTCTGATTCTCTCCCGTCCCACCGAGGATGAGTGAGCGAGCGGCTGCGTGGGGCTTAGTTGCTGCCTGGGGTTAAACTGACACAGTGTCACTGAGGCAAAAAACATTCTGAATTTAATGCTATTGTTACATATTCCAGACTTCTTTTTGACAACTGCATGTGTTGCAGTTGATGTGGTTTTACTTTGAACTTAATATTCCGACTGATATTTGAAGACATGAAATTCTCTCTCTTTAATTAAGTTTATCAACTGCATGACTTAAGACTGCAGCACAACTCTCCCAAAGAAGAGAACTGTGTAGATAGCCCATAACCAAATGGAAACATTTCCTTTTTCACAGTTTCATGTTTTTAAGATGAAAATGGTATCATCTAGATTATGAACATCTGAAGAAAATAAGCCAAGCAACCTAGGGTACAGCCATCCGTAGGAATCCTAGATATATATATTATGGAAAATAAAGGTTCTAGTTAGCTACAAAATGACCTTTACATCACCATAGTAGGGTTGTAAGAACCGATACACGTAACAGCCTAGTTAAGCTAAAATATTTTTTCTACAGAGATTGTGACTGCGGTTTCTTCAATTCTATTTTTCTTTCCCGCAGTTTTCTTCCTATGAAAACTGATAATATGGCTGGGGGACCCCATAAAGAAAAGGCTATTTAAAACTGGGATAACGAACTAGTGAGATCAGGTTTTAACACCAGAACTACTTTCAGAGCAATGAAAATGATATTTAAAAACTCTACAAAAACAAGTTAAATGAGCTGTACACCTCAGAATCAACTATTTCGTATTTTGTTATTTTCAGTACTACTAGATTCATAGCCAAAATAAATCCACTTGAGATATTGCTGGAACTCAGTAATGCACCTTAAAGAAAGTAAAACTTTTGACATGTGTACAATGTTTAAAAAGAAAAATAGGCCCCAAATATCATCAATTGTGTACAAATAAATATTAGGGTTGAAAACAGGGCCCTTTTAATACTGAAAGCACTTACCGCTGACATTCTCCAGCATGCAGAATTAAATCTTCGTTATTCCTAGCACTGATGGTCAACTCATGTTCTGTAGAATTGAAGACATCAAGAAGTAGATGGCATTGCCGGGTGCTGTTCAGATAGGGGGGAAAAAAAGAATAGCACAATTTCAATAACACACCACAGAATTATTATAGATATATCATAATTAATATTTATACATAGAGGTAAATATATGTGCATAAATATACATACATTCACATACATGTGTTTTATACCCTACTCCAATTATAAGAGCATCTTATTCTTTTTTAGTAAAAGAATATTTTCTTTTTCTTTAAAATATTTTTAGTAAATAACTTTTTTTAAATAATTGGAAATTTTTGATTTTTTTTTTTACTAAAACTAGACAGAAGTGTATATCTTGAAGAGAAGTTCCATGACAATGATGATCTGCACAATACTAAGTCCCACAGCATTTGATCAGCTGTGTATATTCTCACTCTGCAGCTTTCAGATTCACTTCTATGCAAAAAGCCACAGATTTTTTTTTTTAGTTCTTTGAGCTTTCACATGAAACAGTTTTATTATTTCAAATTACCTTGACATTATCTTTTTAATTTACAAGCAAAAATTTAAATCCTTGCCCAGTGTCAGGGAACAGTTCCATTTACTACGATTGCTGGTTTGTCTAAAGACCAAAGCAAGCCGGCAGCTAGAGTACTTTTCCTTTATAGCAGCTACTCTGAGAGAGACAACTCTGTCCCTTCTGTAAGAAAGGCAAACACAGGCAGCTCTCACAGAAAACCATGTATTTGCAAGCTTCAAATCCACATTTCTCTAGAAGCATTCAGTGTAAATACACCAACCGCATTTCTGGTAACCTTAGGAAATAATGCTGACAAAGCTAGAGAGAAGAAATTTTACGGTAAAATTTTATTCTTATTTATAAATTTTTCTTCCTTGTGAAACTAAGCACAAAAAGCAGCATTGAGTGATTATACTATAATACACATGGAAAAATACCAGAACCAGATACCAAAATGCCAAATACGATCATACAGCTGCAATAATGCTTCAGCAGTCTACTCTGAAATTCAAAACTTCCTAAGAAGCCACTTAACAACAGAGAAATATCCCAGCCTTAAGCATCACTACAATTTAGCTTTGGCTATCAGTGACTTCAAAGTTTAAATGCACATATAAGAAAATTAAATTACTTATTGTGAATCATAGTATAAAGTAGTATAGCCATTGTACAAAGATTAGGGATCATCTCCACCCATATAATTACTATCAGAATCAGTAAGTATGGAAGAGTAACTTGTACTCAGTGTCAGAAGAACCCACCAGCAGCATTAATTTGAGAGTTCACTTGAAACCAGAAGCTCCCCAAAAGTGAAGAAAGAGGAATGTGTTGGTGAGAGTCGCCAGAGCCATCCTTCGAACAAACTAAGATACAGTTGTGTGTCTCAGGCAACCAAGTATATTTATCCTATTGCATAATAATTTACAATTAAACTCTGGCCAGGCAATTAAACTCAGGAGGTGCAAGAGTTTATTTAAGAACTGCTCTTCTATTTTGGAAATAGGTTCTCTGGGTCATAATACAACTCTCAAGAGAGATCATTTTCAGAGCACATACAGGAGGAACTATGTTGCTACCTTCCAAACCCTGGAGATGGGAACACTCATAGGACAAGCATGGGAGGTTGAGGTTCAGGACACAGAAGTGACAGCAATGTCACATGCAGTCAGGCACTAAATGACAAGCAAGCACTGCTTGGGGAAAGTAGCATGTCTCTCAGCACAAGTAAAAAGCAAAAGTGGGGGTGGAGGCTTTTTTTATATATATTTTAAGGGTTTACATTCTCTTTGGGTAAAACCCCAATGAATATTGACTATAGAGAAGAATGCATGAAGGTGGCTGAGTGCCTGAAGCGAACGTGTCAAAACTCAAGAATTTAGAACAAATAAGGAGTCATAGCTCTTATGAGAAACTCCCTTCCTTAACAGCTCACAAGAAAAAAAGTAACTTTCGAGTCAGTAGCTATCCTGTTACCAGTAAGGAATGAAAAAGAAAGGGAAAAAAAGCCTGGTTTCTATCTCATCGGTGGGAGAGTGGGACAAGACCTGTAAAGACGCAGCAAACTTCTGCCTCTCTAGTAGATATGAAGTTACCATCTGCAAGAGAGACTCCTAGTGTAGACTATGGTTACAAAATTCAACATGGAACAAATTTCTTATTTATCCCATAGCAAAACCAAACAATTGTCTGAAATAACACTCAAGTCTTGTGCAATACCTTTTGGCAGCAGAACCAAAGTTTTGTAAATAAAACAATTCATGCCATAAATATATAGAACCTGTACAAGCAGCAGCCCTTCAGGAATAAACAACATCGCTAATACTAAAAATTCCCAAATATGAACTCTTGGACTACGCAGTGAAAATTATTCATCATCATGACATCTATTGCATCCTCTTCAAACACTACACAAAATAGATATGTAGGGGAAAGAATTCTTTCCTTGTCAACTTTAAGTTAATTCTCCAGGGAAATCTTTAATTTAAAAAAAAAAATCAAAGTTACAGAATTATTACAGTACTTTGAAAACTTAGAAGAATAAGATACAGGTATAAAAAGATCGAAGGCAACATTAAAACTGCAGAAAAGATAGCACAGTAAACACAGGACAGTATCAAAGAGCCTATTAGAGCAATGGAAAACAAACACAATTAAAAGTTACAAAAATATTTGAATTAAAACAGCAAGCTTCAAATACTGGAAGCTGTATCCGAGTAAGGAAGCCAAGACAAAGTATAAGCACTGGAAAATTAGAGGTAACACCCTAATAAAGTTTAAAAGGAAAAAAGAAACCCTCAAGTTTTTAAAGAGCAATTTGCTCAAGATCTCAAAACTAGCATGAATTTATTCATTTTTTTAACGTGCTACAATCAGACTCTATAGAACTGAGTTATGATCTGGATGAAAGTGAAAGTTCCAGAAAAACAAAGAATTAGCAAGAAAGCCAAATTAAGTGTTTATATCAATTGTCACTACAGGTGAACGTACAGAAGGCCGACCTTTCTGCGATAGGAATTAAAGAACCTACCTCAAAGTGTCAGTAAATGAGATTTGAGTGGCAAATCATATTCAAGCAAGTGATAAAGGAACCCCAGTGTGACTTTGCTGAACTACTACCTGTAAGTCCAGTCAGAAATCTCTTGCTTAAGCTAAGCTCTTTACCAGAGAATTTCAAGCATCGTGTTAAGAATTTTAAGGCAGTTGAGTAAATCTTAGACCATTAACCTTGGTCTCTATGTAAATTAATTAAAAAAAAAAGAAAATGTGTGAGCTTATAAAAAACATAAAACACTCAAAATAATAAATGGTTCTAGATATGATTAAATTATACCATAATGGCCTACTGAAATTATTGGCAAGAAATACCAGTCATAAGCCACTAATATCTGGAACTGGGAAAGACTATCCTACATTTACGTAATTTCTTCTTCCTTTCCAAAGTACCCACCACCATATATTAGTTTATAATAAATATTCAGTGGGTTGGGGAGGGAGGTACAGGGTGAATTACTGGGGAAAAAATCCACTTTGAGTGGATTTTGAGTCCTCTAAGTTAAGTAGATGTTAGCTATCCGAGAGAAGGCGGAGAACTCCATCTTCAACATTTCACACGACATGCAGGGTCATCAGTGGCTTCCCAGTCTTTTTAGAGGTTTTGGGTCATTTTGCTGTTACTAGCTCCTTTTTACAGTTTGGGTCAAGCACATAAAATAAGTCAGTTTGTGTTTGGGTGTTTTGGTTTTATGGGTTTTTTCTTTTCCTCCAGAACATCTGCTGAGATAGCATGGTATCATCACACATTAACACACACAAAACTAAACCATCATCTAGTTTTATTCCATGTACTTATGGACTTAGAGGCATTTAAGGAAACCGTATGAATTAGTACAGAGTTTCCAATTTCTGCAAAACTCAAATAAACTACTCTTCATGGATTATTCTGGAAGATACAGGAGAGAAATACACTATTGAACCACAAATATCTCAGCGCCCATACTTCCTATCTCCCCATCATACACCCTGAGAAACTTTCTCACCCATCCATCAACCACAGTGGGCAGCACAATGTTTTTGGCTGGTCCTGAGCTCATCCATGCCAGCTGGCACAGGGAACAGAGCAGGTAACTGCTGAGTCCCTGTTTCTGCCTTTCCTCATTGGGACATAAATTAGGCTCTCTCTTCTCTCTCCAGCTGCCAATCTGCAGGAATGTATTTAACTTTTCCCTGAAGCTGGCTGAAAATAGTCAAAATTTACCTAGGGGAGAGGGGGAAACAGTTAAAGTGATCATATAGATTTCATGTCCCTAGGAAATAAAACATAAAATTTAGAAAAAAATACATAGAAACACAAAATAAATATAGAAAAATACAGCAGACACCAGAAACATACCTATCTTTTCTGAATAGAATGATACACAAATTACTGCATTATGTTAAAAGTCCAAATTAAATGAAGATGACTTAAAGCTGTACTGGACTTTATATAGACACTAGGATAAAGAACAGAAGTTCTTGAAAGGTTTTTACTCTTCTTTCCATCTGCCATTTTGACTGCTAATGGAAAGGAAATACGCCTGGGTCAAAAAAAGAGTTTCAGAGCCTAAGTGAAAGAATACTAAAAATCACAAAGTGCAAATGTTCTCCATTTCAACGATCTTCCTCATTTGTCATGATCTTAGAAAAATTTACCATAAATTTCACGTTCAAGATTTCCTTTCACAAGTAACACAAAAGTCTATACATCAGAAGATTGTACAGGTAAAAACTAGAATTACAAGGAAACATTTCCAGTTTTGATTGATTTATAATCTGAAGGTCTCAGAATAACATGCAAATTTAAGTCAATGCTCATTTCAAACAATAAAAAATAAGAATTCTTAATTTTTATTTGAAAATTGAGTTAATTCAACAGTGTCTTGAAGATTTAGTGTATAAATTAATTTCTGTTACCCTCTATTGCAGAATTCAGGATATAAGACAAACCAAGGTTAGTGACATGATGAATCATGCTGTATTTTTAAAACCTTACAATGCCAGTTATAATTCCAAAAATAGTCACAAAACTGGGCCCATGGGAACTTAAGGCAAGAGACAATTACACTGTGATCTAGAATTTTCTTTCATGGGTATTGCAATTACTATTCCGATCCACTGAAATGCCAGTAGAGGATATTCTTCAGTACCATCTAACACAGTATTAAAAAACAGACGCAACCGCCGTGCTCTAATGACGGCTCACTTCAGTGAATAACCTCATCGCAGTTCTGTTTCTAGCGTAGTTTTAAAGTCAGTTTAAGCAAGAAACGCTCAGGGAGGTTTGGCGACTTATCTACATCCCGACTCAGCTCAGTGTCCCCATCAACTGAAATCACGGAGTGTTTTCACATTTTTGTTTGCTTCCTTACTGTTTTCTTTAAACAGGCATCCCTCCTCAAAAAGAGTCATCAGCAAGTGAAGAGAAGCATTGGCAGTGACGACAGGCAATGACATCCCAGATGACAACCCTCTCCTCCAAAATTCACTGGCAAACATGAAGAGCGACATCGCAAAACAATCTAGAGCATCTTTGTACGTTCAATTGTGTTTTCAATAGGGTTTCTTTAATTCAATTTTTTATTTTTAATTCTCTAAAATGAAGCTTTCGAGACTAACTTTAGATGATTAAGTCAGATTATCCAATTTACTGTTAAAAGGTCTTTTCCCATATTCCAAGAACTGTCCTCATCTGACTTCTCCCAGTTGTAAACCTTTTCAATTATGCTAAATATTCCCAGCACATCTATAAATATTTGTGGATTTATGTTCTCACGTCTTCATGTGCCAAACCATACATATTTAACATTTTGATCTCAAAAATCAATTCTCTGAATCTGTAAGCTACTTTCTGCTGCTCTTCTGTGAACCCACTGCAACATTATACCATTAGGAGAGTTTAAGGTTAGCAAAATGATTTAACTATTGGATGTAACCTCCTACATGTCATGGGTTCCCACTCAGTAAAATCTATATTGAGCTCAATGATGAGTGTATAAATAAAGAATATATTCTAAAGAGACATCCAGTCCTAAGAACATTAAAAAATGGTTATTAAACCCATTGCTTGACAGATTTTTCTAACAGTTAATCAGTCTAATTGATCAAAATGAGAGCTTTCCTTTGTAGTTGAATTTGTCTGGTTTCCATTTTGACTGGCTTTTATTATTAGGGTTTTTTCATTAGCATAAAAGTGAATTTAAGACCAAACAGGTCATAACCTAGCCTTCCTCCAAACGAAACAGATTGCTCTTCAAGCACCCAAACAAAAGAGTTTTTCTCCACCCCTCAAAGCTCTATGACATTTGAATACTGACATATTGAGAAAGAGAAAACTAGAAACAGCTGGGTAGTTGATTCTTATTCTGAATGTAGGGAATGCAAATATTTAATTTAAAAATACAGCTACATAAAACCAAAAAGTGTTTCAGAAAATGCTTCAGAACTTTTTTATTGAGTAATGAAAATATCTGTTAGATCATTGCCGAAGAAACATGCTGTTTACTCTTTTTCCTTGTATGACTTGTACAAATATAATTATCAGGATTTCTAACCCAAATCTGGCTGCTGAAGAGGCTGTGTTGCAATTTATTGTAGTAAAAATGTTCGCAACCCTGGAAACTGGACAGGAAATTCTGAAAATTATGTCTGATTTCATGAAGACCCAAAGTTCTACCCACCAAATTGAGGATCTCTTGAGAACCCTCAACATAGTCAAAACTGTTCTTTTTCAGTCTCCAAATACTTTGGTGAAACCAAGTTGGAAAAACTGGATCCTAACTTTAAATACAACACAAGGAAAGGTCCTAGACTAGGGAGCATGCTGCAGGCTTTATTATAAACTGATGCCTTTTTACAAAACCAAAACATTTCATTAACTGATATACATTAATGGTACAAAGGAAAATTAACTTGAACCTACAGATAGATGAACTGACACATTGAATTTAAGTGTCAGACTTAAATTCAGATCATCTCACTCACCTCGAGTTCCCTTTTTTTTCCCTCAAACTCAATTACAAGAACAGAGTCTAAGCCTCTGCACTTGCCAGAAGAGATCTGCAGCTGATATCTCATCAGATGTACGGTGGTTTCAAACAGGAAGAAAAGTCACTGCCTCAAAAAAATCTAAAAATTTACCTTGTTCATCATCTTGAATTTGTAGAATTTACAGGTAATAATATCCTTACATATCTGGCTTCTGAACTTTGCCCAAACGGGCAGCGTCCCTGTTGCTCTGTGGATTGACTTAATCTACAAATTCAGATCGTCTCACCACCTTTGTAATACGCAAGACCAAGATTTTCTAACCTTTGTAGATTTAAGACACTTTTGTACTGATGACATAATGGCAAGGGGCACGAGATGACCAACAGGCACCTCACAGCATGCAGAGCATGCCTTGCTTGAATTCTTACCAAACACGTGGAGTGAAGCAGTGTTTTTTCATGCTCTCTGTTCTTTGATAAAGATGGTAAGGAAGGACATTCGGTGCCGGTGCCCATCAAAGTTGGCACACAATGCCTTTGAGAGAATCAACACGTATAAAGGAGATAGTTCAAGACAATCTAGCTAGCACAAGCTTCCACAGCAGACTTTTGTAGAGCTAGCAGTATGTCAAAATGAAGAGGTGTATGACATGAAACCATCAACAAAATGCTTCCCTTACACTGAACCGTCAGCATCAGATCTCTGCTGGCAGTCTATAATCTGCTGGAAACGGAACTGTTTTGAGGCCTGGAATCAAACCAGTAGTTTTGGGGCTAAGACCTGATAAGGAATCAATTAACATGGTATGCCCAATTACAGAAGACAATGAATACAGTTTTACTATATAGATTTATTGGCATTTTACAGTAAATAAACAGTGAAGCAAGTAGATCCCTGAAGCCCTTTAAGACTTCAGTGATCTGCAGCCCAGTGAGCTGTCGGACAGACTGGGAAAACTTTCAGCATTAATTCGTTATCTCTTATACGCTATATCTGGGCTGCTTTAAACACCAACGTTCTTGATTATGCATCACGGGACAATCATCTCTGGGCAAGCACAGACAAGTAGAGTCTAGGGTTACAGGTAACGTGATCAGAGGTAGAACATCTCCCAGCACAAGGCTGTTCTCCCGGTCTTTTCGGAGAGGTTGACAGAGCCAGTGAAAAACCTCAGAGCAGATTATGGCCGGTTACCGACGGAATATCGTCTCTTCCGACAGGAGAGCTGATATCTGAATCAGAATTAGGCAACAGATTAGGCACTGCCGCATTTTAAAAGCTGCATCAAGCCAACGAAGATGGCTCTACAGACCACCACGGAAAAAGGCTAAAAGGCCCTGTTGTCAGGATTAAACGCGTCTTAAGACATGCTGAAAATGCAGTTAATGAAACTTCTCCGTATAAAGCAGAAACCTGTGCACAAGTGGAAGACGTAGGTTTGGCTAGATCTTTAGAAAAAGAAAAACCAAACAACAATCCCCAGTTGTTTCAGTGATTTCAGTTGATTCATTTCCCATGCGTATCTGCTCAAGCAGCTAAAAAAAAGAAAGAAGACTTTCACATAAACTATAATCTTTATGTTACAACTAGGGGTGGAGGGGGAAGTTATTTCATTAACTTTTTTCCTGTTTTTTTTTCAGTAAAGACCTAAGGGAAGAATCAATGTTCAAAGTTTTTTATTTTGCTTTGTTTTTTAAGCCCAGCAGCCGGTAAGCTACTATTTCTTACTTTGTTGAGGTAAAATGTAAAATAAAACCAGAAAAACATGAAAGAAAGGCAAAAAATTGAATCCAGAAAAATGAAAGAAATTATAACCTTCATTCTGAAATGACTGATGAGAAGGTAAATTGTAAAATCTATTTTCTCATAATGACGAAACAAAAATAGCACAGATAGAATTTAAGCAATGAAATATCAACTGTAAATCTAAAGGAAATCAGATTCAGGATTTTAAGAGAGCAAGTAAAAGTACAAAATTTGACTTCTAATTTGCTGTCATTGAGTCTTACATATTGGCAGAGATGATCAACAGTCAAAAATAAACTTTGTTTTGTTTCGTGATAAATATTTATCCTTAGCAGATTGGAAGATGACATATTTCTGCTGTTTTTCACTCTAAAACATAATATCGAATGACACATGATTTCTTCTGATGGAGAATCTACACAAGGAAGCGCAAGATTAGAGGAATGGTGTTGCTGATCACTGAAGCTAATAGCATGGAACAAACAGCAAGATAATAAACACTTAAAATGCATTCATGACTTAGCAGACAATATATACCTAATGTAACAAAAAGCAAAAAAATTTGAATTGCCTTTTGACAGGTCTCACAATACAAGTCTTCTGAAAGAAATTTAAATATCACAGTATTTTCCCCCAACTGAGTAAAACTTTTAGGCACCCTAATTAAAAGCAGTCACATCTTTAACTGTATTTCCAATCAGCAAATCACTTAAAATAAAGTTTCCACTGACTTAAATGCTGATGAAAAGGCAAAGAACGAAGCAAATGCATACACTATGAGCTGAAGCTCCTGGCTGAATCGGAGCCGCTCTACACAGCACCTGCTGCTACCAGCCTCGAGAAACTGTACGCAGCCGAACAATGCAGAAACTCCACCTGTGAATTAGCACCTCAATCTATTTTTAAAGATTTCAGGATTAAACACTTTCCTCACAAAGTAAATTCCTGAGAATAAATGGGCAAGGCAGGGGTAGGATAACCTCGTCTCACACAAAACACGGCTGAGGAAACCTAGCACAAAAAGGCAGCTTACCAACAAGAGAGTTTCATCATCTTGTATTTGAAGCTTTTATGGAAGGTTCGCAGCTTCAACCCGAGGTGCTCTGTGACTCTAGGAAAGCAATCGCAGCGACCCAAGGAGCAGCCGTGCTGTCCATTTAAAAATACACATCGAGTACAAAGGACATGTTTGACGCTGAACGAAGAGGGCTACGCATGGAAGTAATAAATGCAAACTGGAAATAATAAATGCAAACTGAGTATTTTAACCTGTATAGCGAATCTTGGTGAAAACTATTTAAAGTAGAGGCTGTGGTACTTCCAGGTTGAAAAGGAGAGATCACTTATTAAGCGTTGAAAACCTTACAAAGGCCTCAGAATGTGCCACAGCAGATTGGCACAAACTCTGAACACCATTAATAAGGTTCCTGGGATTTTGCCAACAGCTGTCTGGATACTGTGTTCTGACTTCACAGGTTGTATTAGATTTACTTTACTAGAGCAGCTCCTAAAAGAATGGTCCTAAAAATGGTTCCTATTATGCTACACTTTCAGTCAGCAAAATTCTTGACAAACCTCCTTACCAATAAAGCCATACAGTGTTAGGCCCCTTTTATAAGAGCTGGACACAATCTGCCCTTTAAAAAAAATTCAGTTTGAGACCATTACAAATAGAAATGCGAAAGCCCAGCCAGAGCTCAGTCTGGCCACGGTCATAAGGGATAACAGAAAATGTTTTCACAAATATATTAACAACAAAAAGAGAGGCAAGGAGAATCTCCATCCCTTACTGGATATGGCGGGGAACATTGTCTCCAAGGACGAGGACAAGGCTGAGGTACTTAATGCCTTCTTTGCCTCAGTCTTTAATAGCCACTCCAGGTATCCGCAGGGTATTCAGCCCCCTGAGCTGGAAGATGGGGATGGAGAGCACAATAAACTCCCCATAATCCAGCAGGAAACATTTAAGGACCTGTTAAGCCACCTGGACACCCACAAGTCTATGGGGCCTGATGGGATCCACCCAAGAGTACTGAGAGAGCTGGCAGAGGAGCTTGCCAAGCCACTCTCCATCATTCATCAGCAGTCATGGTTAACAGGGGAGGTGCCAGAAGACTGGAGGCTTGCCAATGTGACACCCATCTACAAGAAAGGCTGGAAGGAGGATCCCGGGATCTACAGGCCTGTCAGCCGACCTCAAAACCAGGGAAGGTTATGGAGAGGTTCATCTTGAGGATGCTCACAGGGCATGTGCAGGACAACCAAGGGATCAGGCCCAGCCAGCATGGGTTCATGAAAGGCAGGTCCTGCTTGACCAACCTGATCTCCTTCTACGACCAGGTGACCTGTCTAGGGGATGAGGGAAAGGCTGTGGACGTTGTCTGCCTGGACTTTAGTAAAGCCTTTGACAGCGTCTCCCACAGCATTCTCCTGGAGAAACTGGCGGCTCGTGGCTTAGACAGGTTTACTCTTTGCTGAGTAAAGAACTGGCTGGATGGCCGAGCCCAGAGAGTTCTGGTGAATGGTGTTAAATCTGGCTGGCGGCCGGTCACAAGCGGTGTTCCCCAGGGCTCGGTTCTGGGGCCGGTCTTGTTCAATATCTTTATTGATGATCTGGATGAGGGAATCGAGTGCTCCCTCAGTAAGTTTGCAGACCACACCAAGCTGGGTGGGAGTGTTGATCTGCTGGAGGGTAGGAGGGCTCTGCAGAGGGATCTGGACAGGCTGGATCGATGGGCTGAGATCAACTGTATGAGGCTTAATAAGGCCAAGTGCACTTGGGTCACAACAACCCCATGCAACGCTACAGGCTTGGGGAGGAGTGGCTGGAGAGCTGCCCGGCAGAAGAGGACCTGGGGGTGCTGGTTGACAGCCGGCTGAACATGAGCCGGCTGTGTGCCCAGGTGGCCAAGAAGGCCAACAGCGTCCTGGCCTGTACCAGAAATAGTGTGGCCAGCAGGAGTAGGGAAGTGATTGTGCCCCTGGACTCGGCACTGGTGAGGCCGCACCTCGAATCCTGTGTTCAGTTTTGGGCCCCTCACTACAAGAAGGATGTTGAGGTGCTGGAGCGTGTCCAGAGAAGGGCAACGAAGCTGGTGAGGGGTCTGGAGCACAAGTCTTCTGAGGAGCGGCTGAGGGAACTGGGCTTGTTCAGTCTGGAGAAGAGGAGGCTGAGGGGAGACCTTACCGCTCTCTACAACTACCTGAAAGGGGGCTGTGGTGACGTGGGTGTTGGTCTCTTCTCCTAAGTAACCAGCAATAGGACGAGAGGAAATGGGCTCAAGTTGCGCCAAGGGAGGTTTAGATTGGATATTAGGAGAAATTTCTTCACCAAGAGGGTGGTCAAGCATTGGAACAGGCTGCTCAGGGAGGTGGTGGAGTCACCATCACTGGAAGTGTTCAAAAAATGTGTAGACACGGCACTTCAGGACATGGTTTAGTGGGCCTGCTGGTGTTGGGCTGACGCTGGACTTGGTGATCTTAAAGGTCTTTTCCAAACTTCATTATTCTGTGATTCTGTGAATCTTGTTTGTCTCATCCTTAAGCATTTTTTAGAAAAACTTTTTTGGTGTTTCCTTGTCTTTTACTAACCTAAAATTCCCTTGCCATATGCAAAGGTCATTATTTACGGTATTACTTGCTGTGAGAAATAGATACCTATCCTCTTGGCAGTGCCGTTTATGTAATTAAAAACTTAAACCCCCGTCAGTTTTCTCTTATGCTTCAGCAAGACCATGAGTTTTCTTTAAACTTACGTTCTTCTTGCTCTAGACTTCCTCCAACTTGTCCACTGTTCTCCATGTTTCTCCAAGTTCAATCCCCAAAATAGATACGGTAACATTTCTTGAGGCTTTACTTCTTTTGTTCACAGGAACAAAAGAAACACTTCATGTTTTGCAAGCTATGCTGCTGTCCATCCATTCTTTGACATTTTTGCAGTGGTATGATACTGGTGACTCATTTCTTTCTTTTGAAAATGAAATATGCTCCCAGTATCTCCTAGATTTATATTCCCTTCTTGCCTATCTTTGGCTTTTATTTCTGAAGTCTGTCATGAAAAAGGTCCTAGGACCAGTAGGAATCTCTTTGTTCAATTAAGTTTACTCTCAAATATTATTAGTAGGATTATTACATAATTGCACTGAAATAATTTCAAAATTTAAACCGAACAAAATGCTTACTCCCACTATGCACACTGGCTGTCTTTTCAATAGTCCTACTACTTGGTAGTTGGTAGCAGATTATCACAAGAAGATTTTTAATAGATGTGCAAATTTGTCCAATTTGTAACAATTTTTTCTTGCACAAACTTCATCCTTGATCTAAAAGTGTGTCCTCCTCCTTGATATTTATACCTCTGAAGTACTTATGTACTGAAACAATGTCCATTCTCAGTTTTCTTTCCTCCCAACAAACCCAAGTTTGTTTATTCATCTTTTGAATGACAGCTATTCAAACACCACCTCTGGAACTGCCAGTCTGAATACCCCCCAAATACTTAAAGACTCTATTTAATTACTAGCGTAGGTGAACATACATTAACAAAAAATTGTTGATTAAGGATCAGTAAAATCATTAATTTACAGAACTCCTTTTTTCAAAATCTGCTTTGCTTAAGCAGCATGTAAAGCAATTAAATCAATTAAAACATACAAAATAGGAACTGTGTATTTAGCAGCAAATAAATAGTATTTTAGCAAAACAAATAATTATTAAAAATGATTACACTCAATTGCTGATTAATCTTAAGCAATCACATTTTATTAATTATGGCATTTGACCACCATCATGCGTTGACATGATTTTTAAAACTCACTATGATATGTGAAACTACTGTGTCTTACAAGTGAAAGCAAGCACCACAGGAGAGAATTATTACAATTTATTCCTCGCATCCAAAGACAGTAATTTACACATGCATTTAAGGTAAGATTCTACAAGATAAACACAAAACAACGTAATGCACAACACACCACAACAGGAAAAAAGATACTGAAAGAAGTCATCACATTTTACAACGAACAGGGGATATCCCGTACCTGGTAAAATAAACCACCATGACAAAATGTTTGAACCTCAGAAATTGTCCAATGCACATGGATTGCTTTAATCACAGGCTGCAGTTAAAGGAGACTAAACTCCTAAATGAGGAATTTTGAAAATTTGTTCATATAATTTTTTACCAACATGTTGCTGATGAGTTTCTAGCGTGGTCTTTAAGTTATAGCCAATATAATAGAGGCAATAAGTCAAATACACAAGAGTCAAACAAGGCTTACCTTGTTGCTGGAAGGGTACTGACACGCGTAAAGAAAACAGATGGCTCTACGTCTACATGAAGGCCTAGTGAAAGGTTCCTGTAATATCCTTCAACATGTCCCGGTCCACCAGAGTACTTAAAATTCAAAATGGCTTCCAGTGTCTAGAGAAATAGAAGCAAATTACTTATGAGCTGTTTCGTTACTGTGCATTTCATTAGTTCAATTAAATTAGACAATAAAGTGATTTACCAATAAAGTTTCTATGCCCTCAAAAATTTGCTTTCTTAACACATCCATTCTACTCTTTTAAGAAAAAAAGCAATCTAACAAATAACTGCATCTTATGTAAAAAGTTGCTTTTTTCTCCTAACCCTTTCAAAAACTGAAGAGTAGCTAAACAAAGCCAGCTGGACTTCCCTTTATATAATTCCTCTCCATACCACATTTAACATAGAAAAAATTAGGAGTTTATTTTTGCTTAGAAGAGTTTAGGGTTTATTAAATGATACGCTCTTTCGTACTCTTGAAAAATACTGACCACTTCATTCCCTTCATAATCAGATGGAAAACCTTTAAAGTTTTTGAGCGTGCACAGATAAAGATTATACAAAACTCAAAGCATCTGGTCTCTTTAACAAGTCTCTGTAAACATACGCTCACCCCCTTTAACTAACAGATAAAAGAAGACTCCTGGCTAGACCTAGTGCATGAACCTTGTCTTTCTTTGATGTTCAGTTTGTAGAACATGACTGGTTAGCAAGTATTAAAAATGAGGATGATTCTCTAGCACTAGTCTTATGCAGTCACTGCTCTCAGTGGTACTGTGATGAAATTTTGGGCTTTGTCTCTTTTTCCTTAACGATCAGCGTGTGGGAAGCTTCCCAGCATACCAGTCCCCATGTCATCATCAGCGTTCAAGCTCAGAACAAACCTTGGATTCATCCAAAGACACTGTACACCACCTCTTCTTTCATTACATTCCTGAAATATGATTTGCTGGAAGCAAGGCAAGAATTTGGGATGTGTCACTGGATTTTTTTCTCAGCTCTTATTCGGGCTCCCAGGCACCTGCTATTGCCAAGTCTCAGAGCAAGGACAGAGGCAGAGACCGTAACATGAACATTACCGTATTATACTGAAGCTGGTGTCTAGAAGGAGAGCTGTTTCTCAAAAAGATTTAGAAACAATGTCTATCTCCTCTTTGATTCGCTTTTAGCTCATTCTTTTTTTAAAAAAAAAAAGAAAAAACAAACAAACAAACAAATCCCAAAACCAAACAAACCTCAAGTCAACAAATTATCCAGGAAACCAGTTCTAATTATCAGATGCCATCAAACCTCAGTTAGTTAAAAGTACTCTCCCTTGCAACTGAAGATTTAGAAAACAATTTATGAAACCTGTTAATTTTTTTCATAAGCTCTAAGGAACAATCTAAGGATTTTCTAACTTACAAAAAACATTCATGTTTCTAAGCCTGGCTGAAGGAACAGAAACACTGATACAGCCAATTTCTTAACCACAATCCAGTGATTTAAAGAATATAAAAATCAACAGTTTAATGTTTTGCTGCATGTGCACACTTAAAATGTTTCGCCCATTTCCAGCTTGCTTTTAAGTAAAGTGGCCTAACTCCAATTCCTAATTTAGTTTCATTAAAATTCATGAGAGTCACCTTTTAATACAAATGAAAACCTTCACTGGACACTCTGGACATACCTGTCTACTCTGTTTACATCAATTCGTAATTTGTAGTTAATAAACTCAAGTTTATGTTATGTCAGGAGAACTAATCAATATTAAATACAAAAATAAAAAAGCGCAAACCCATTCAAAACGTACTTCATTCTCATTAACGAGCTCGACCATTTAATAAAAATCAGAGCTAGACTCCACAAGCCCAGGGATCTGACACTACTTACATCGTAATCTGAGAACGGACTTCAATTTCCGTGAGGGGATCTGTGAGAATGCCAGCTATGTACGTCCCGTAGTATTGCTGTAATACTCGGTATCCTGCTTGGGAAAGCTCCTGTGGTGTGGATCCACGGTTCATTCTACATAAGACTGTGGCATAAGGCTGCTTTATTAAGCCCAGTCCCATATTATTACAGGCAAATGTGCAGTAAATGTTAGTTTGAAAGGTCACAGAGCATTATCATTCCGCCGGCAGTGTGCCCAAGTGGCCAAGAAGGCCAACAGTGTCCTGGCCTGTAAAAGAAAGAGTGTGGCCAGCAGGAGTAGGGCAGTGATTGTGCCCCTGTACTCGGCACTGGTGAGGCCGCACCTCGAATCCTGTGTTCAGTTTTGGGCCCCTCACTACAAGAAGGACATTGAGGTGCTGGAGCGTGTCCAGAGAAGGGCAACGAAGCTGGTGAGGGGTCTGGAGCACAAATCCTACAAGGAGCAGCTGAGGGAACTGCAGGTGTTTAGTCTGGAGAAGAGGAGGCTGAGAGGAGACCTTATCGCTCTCTACAACTACCTGAAAGGGGGTTGTGGTGAGCTGGGTGTTGGCCTCTTCTCCCAAGTAACCAGCAATAGGACGAGAGGAAATGGCCTCAAGTTGCACCAGGGGAGATTTAGACTAGATATTAGGAAAAATTTCTTCACCAAGAGGGTGGTCAAGCATTGGAACAGGCTGCCCAGGGAGGTGGTGGAGTCGCCATCTCTGGAAGTGTTCAAAAAACGTGTGGATGTGGCGCTTCAGGACATGGTTTAGGGGACATGGTGGCATTGGGTTGATGGTTGGACTTGATAATCTTGAAGGTCCTTTCCAACCTTAGTGATTCTGTGATTCTCTGTGATTCTCCTTCCTAACATCCTATACTAAATGAAAAACCTCCAGAAATGGCTAAAAAATACAACCACACAGCCATTGATGACGAGGAGAGTTTAAGGGCATCGTCATAACCTTGGTCCCTGCTGTAGTGTGGAATTTGTCAAAGAAAACTTGCTGATGACCCTGCGTGTGTCCCACAGCCCATGCTAGAAAACAGGGAAAAGAAAAACTAATGGTCTTCTGTTAATCTAGACAACAGGAGGACTTCTCATCCCAAATGTAAGCTCTAACTGGGGACATTTAATACCTGGGACATAAGAGATTTTGAATATCTCTGAGAACCACGAACACTCAATCCTATATTCTTTCTCCTAAGCTATGATAATTCGCAGGCTTCCTAGGAACATAAGCACACGCACAAAGATACATCAGGCAGGCTTTACATCAGGAGTGTAGACCTATGTGTAGGGGGGAGCATGACTGTGAAGGAAATAATAATTTCAGGAGCCTTCAGGTAATCGGGGAAAGTTTTATTGCTTAGGATTCATATAGTATGAACAGGTTGTAAAAAAAACCCCAAGTCAATCTCCCTTAAACCCCTCTACGCACACGTACCTTGAAAAGGACTCCACATACAATATGAAAAATTGATTTTCTCTCTCTAGGATAGAAAAAAAATCCTACACTTTCATAAGCTTACAAAGCTCCAATTTAAAACAATTTACCACTCTCTCCCACAGCACCTGCAGAGAAGAACAGTCCAAATGCTACAGCCCCCATTTAAATAATGTTGTATACATACTCCAGTGACCTTGCCAAACCTACACAAACAATAAACTGCGCGGCTGATTCTATTAATCTTCACAAATACCAACAGAATTTATCAGATTTCTCCAAACTGCATCACTGCAGACCAAAAAACAATGGCAGGGTGTTACTACAAACGTAATCTTGCCCGCGGAGGATCCATATAAAGGAAAAGGAAGGAAGGCTGGAGTACACCTGGAATACACTACTCGGGGCAGGCAGCCAGGAAAAGAAGCCTATCGTTAACGGAACACATCTGGAATTCAGAATATCTATGGACTAGGGTGGGGATTCTTGGTTTTAAGCAGAGTCGTGTTCTGGAAATTCAATATTAAAAATATGGATAAATTGTTTAACCTGTATGATGACTTTGGCTTGATAAATTTTCTACTACTTCATTGGTCCTTCCTTCTATTGATGAAGAAAAGGAAACAAAAGTGCTTCTGTGTGTAAGTTCCAGATGGTAAGACTCCTAACCAACAGCACCAGACATTAACATCACCTACTATGCTTACAAGAAATATTTTACAGATAAACCATCAAAAAATTACCCGTTTGCCTTCTCTTACATATTTTGCCCTCAAATTTATTTTCTGCACCAAGCAGGTAACAGTTTAAAAAAAAAAAAAAAAATCATTCTCTCCAGTCTGTTCAGGGAAATCCCTCCCATATTCACTTCCATAACAGGATTAAAAGCAAAATTAGAAAAAACCTGCTATCTGAATAACACTAATTAAAAGCAAAATATTTGGCATTAAAGTTTCCTAACTAAATGACAGCAGTTAGTACCCTCCTGCCAAACCCTCAATAGTGACTCTGTCTGAACAGTAACACCTTTCCTACACTGATTTTTAATTGCCAATTCAAACAATTATAATCTACAACTCAAATCAGTTATTTCTACTGAACTACTACCATAGTACTTCCTACCCGTAAGTAGAGAGTAAAATCTAAAGAGAATTTCCACGTAATTCTACAGAATATTGCTATTTATGCAAAGGCTGGAACAACACTGATTAAGAACAGATCTCCCCAAAACAGCTAATAACACAAGAAATGTTATATAAAGTAGAAATGAATGGGGAAGGAGCAGTGATGGAGAGGATTCCTTGTGCTGGGAAGTTAAATATGGTGCTCAATGCTTCCTGTAAGCTTCTTCTCAAGGAAGAGGGTTGACTGACTACCACAGTCAAGAAGCTTTACCCCAAAACAAGTGTTCAGTTATACGTAGCAAAGAACACTAGGTCCAAAAATGGGCTTAGATCAAGACTATGGTAAGGTAACTATAACTCCAGGATGTAAGAATCCACCTGCAGAGAAGTAATAATTATGTGCTGTATGTAAATGAAAAGAAACATTCCATAGAAGACGACAAAATATTAGCTTAACAAAATATTAGCAATTCTCATAATTAGACTGTTTCCTTTAAGAAAAAATCCTTCAAGATATGAAAAACATTAAACGATTAATTTCCTTTTAAAAAACAGGAATAATTACTGAGCAGCAACATTAGATATAATCAACAAAGAATCTACCAACAATGAGAACAATATAGACAGTATGTGAAGTAGTAGTCGGGAAAGTCAAATTTATAGTGATATATTTTTAATGAGTAAACAATCAATAAAATGTTCATATACTTTCCTCCTCACTGCTGAAAAATATGCACCAAAATTTTGGGGTTTGTAAAATTTAAGAAGTTGGAAACAGTTCACGTCAGAAGCTCCTGGGTTTAAGTCTTACATTCTCTATTTTGCTTAGTAGATTTGTTTCTTTTTTCTTTGTTTCTTTATTCCTAATCAATTTTACTAGCACTATCAATAATTCTGACTTTATCCCTGTGGGCATCTTGCTACTGGAAGAACCAGAAGATTCTGCTTTATAATATTTCTTCTTACAGCATCGCATCACCACACATACTGCATGCTGTGTTTCAGATAGCAAAGCAAGATTTTGTCCTCAGTTTTTTTTTTTCAAACTGGAACATTAATTTTTGAAATATTTATTATCAGTGTTTCCCATAATTAAATTAACAAATCATACTCTGTTTGAAAGGCTCACATATGATGAATTGTCACGTCTTTTCTAAATTCCCTTAGTATAGTAAAAATGCAACTAAGTAGATCTCAACATTTAATACAAGATGAAATGCCAGTACTTAGCTACAGGCACTTTGTTTCTGAGACTTAGTGAAGAAATACCAGAACGCACCATTGCAGGCTCCCCATTAAGTTATAGCATTTAATTAAAAAAAAAAAGGCAGCATAAAGACCAGACTAAAAAAATATAGATTCAGAATACAATCTTTCCATTTTAGTTTCTGAACTGCTTATGGAAAACAATTCTTACTAATGCATATAATTTCTCATGGGATTAAGGCTTGAAATTTGAAAAAGAACTTATTCTAAAAAAAAAAATTCCTTGCCCACTCTTCCCCAATCCCATCATGCTCCTGACCTGCTTTTCATGCAAATTGGCATTATCAGGGCAGGCTCCATGCAGTCGTGAGTGTTTAGCCATTCTTTCTGACTTTTAGTTCCTTTTCTCATTGGATGCCCTTTTGTTTTCTGCTTTGTTTGGGTGGTTTTTTCCCCTTAAACAGATTATAAAACCCAATTTTGTTAAATTCTCTCTGCCTTCCTCCTTCTTTCCTCTCCTTCTCTGACCATTCCACTCCCATGGGCAATCAGTGATATTCATTAGTGATAAAGAGAAATAAAAATGTACTAGTTCATCTGTTCCATCTTGCAGAAGGCACCAGAGAATCTCTCCCTACAAAATTAATTTCTCAATTTCTTCTATTGGGTTCCATGCTTAAATTCTTTTAACAGCTTTGAGGATTGTCTAAATAAATCATGGGTCAGGAATTTCAGCTGCTTAACTAATTAAATTATCTGGCAGTAACAAAGAGAAAGTGAGTTTCTCAAATCGACCACACTCTTTTCAACAGCAGCAGGTAACCCTGGCAATAACCATGCTAGTAACAACAGCAGAGAGGTGGCCAGCCGAAAGCACGCTCAGCGTGCCAACGGTGCTGACGCAGACGGTGCCGCAGAGCCTCAGCTCCGTGGCTGCAGCGATGTAGAGCTGGTGGCACCTCCAGGCCTCTGCCCTTCCGTAGCTTCCTCGCTTCTTCAGGGCCGTGAGGCTGAGCTCTCCTCAGGGCTGTCCTACTTGCGGAACCTCACAGGACCTCCACGATTCTTCAGGCTGAGGACCACGGTTTCAAACAGCGCATTCAAGCCTTCTTCCTCTCCTTGCTGCCTCGGGCCAGTCCTACTTGCTCACCTTCACACAGAATCACACAGAATCACTAAGGTTGGAAAGGACTTTCAAGATCATCAAGTCCAACCATTAATCCAGCGCCACCATGTCCCCTAAACCATGTCTTGAAGCGCCACATCCACACGTTTTTTGAACACTTCCAGAGATGGCGACTCCACCACCTCCCTGGGCAGCCTGTGCCAATGCCTGACCACCCTCTCAGTGTAAGAAATTTTTCCTAATATTCAATCTAAACCTCCCCTGGCGCAACTTGAGGCCATTTCCTCTCGTCCTATCGCTGGTTACTTGGGAGAAGAGACCAACACCCTCGTCGCCACAACCCCCTTTCAGGTAGTTGTAGAGAGCGATAAGGTCTCCCCTCAGCCTCCTCTTCTCCAGACTGAACAACCCCAGTTCCCTCAGCCGCTCCTCATCAGACTTGTGCTTCATTCACGCTGAGAAGCCGTGTGGTTTATCTGCGCCCCCACCAGCACACACATCACAGTGCGGAGTAGGGTTTTTTTGCCCTATACAGACTAAATTTTTTATCCTTCTTTCTATATGTGGCTTCATACCTCAATTTCCCATCTTTACTATCAAAATTACCTGCCCTAAGCATTACTGGACGAAACCCAAAAAGGTCATCCTGGAGACTGCAAGCTTTCAAATCCAAGCACGTGGGACATGCTGCTCCAGCAACACAGTTCACAGAGAAATGCAGTACATTGAACACAGCTGAATGTTTTTTTCAGGGAAAGACCAGAATGTGAAAACTGGGAGGGAAACGGAGATGCCTACGTAGCTGAAACCAGGGAAGATGGGACTCAAAAACATCATGCTTGCAGTCCTCCGACTGATTTCTGAATGCAAAGACTGTGTCTATTTTTACAGTTGATCTCATGAAAAAAATCAGCCTTGGCATTTAGAAACGCACACATCTCTGCCTATGTATTCATTTGGCTATCAAAATTAATTCAGATTAGCACTTTCTTGATTTTTAATTTACAATAGTCTAACACAAGACAAATACTTGTGATTTTTTGCTTCTTTCTCCCATCACTGAGTCTACATTCAGTGGTTCCACAAGATAACCTGACAGAGAATAAAGTCTGTATAAACATCAGGTTTAAAGGATAAAATACATATTAAAAAATGAGGCTTAACAGCAGTGCTGGGAGAAGCAACAAGTGCCCTTATATACCTAAGCTGAATATCCTCCTGCCTACTTGTTCTCAGGAGAATAAAAGAAAAAAACACACACCCCCACACCAATAAAAAGGAAAAGCAGAAAAAATGCTGACTGGCTAGAGATTCTATAATTCTCCTTGGGAGGACAAAAACCTCCAACCTAATAGAAAAAGACCTCCACCTAAATGTCAGTGGCATGATGTTTTTATTACTCCCTCTTGATGAGAGCTAAGCAAAAAACAGCATTTCTGAAATCGGAACACTCTCATGACATACTTTATGGTCTCTGAGCTACACATGCTTCTTAGCACTGACTCCTTGGACCGATCTCTTACTGCAAAACGCAGACCACAGGGACTTGGATGCTGGTAACTTCAGAGCTTCTT
Source organism: Phaethon aethereus (assembly GCF_964289735.1). NCBI lineage: Eukaryota > Metazoa > Chordata > Aves > Phaethontiformes > Phaethontidae > Phaethon > Phaethon aethereus. The sequence goes on along the minus strand of NC_138582.1, from coordinate 5,185,382 downwards.
CCATGCAGGAATTCCCGTCATTCCCTCAAACACTTAAACCTTGCTTTACCTGAAATACTGGTACTGAAAGGACATTTGGGAGGAGAACTGGGATGAAGTGCACCCTCAGCAAGTTTGCAGATGACACCAAGCTGAGTGGTGCGGCTGACACACCTGAGGGACGGAATGCCAACCACAGGGACCTGGACAAGCCCAAGGAATGGGCCCGTGTGAACCTCATGAGGTTCAACAAGGCCAAGGGCAGGGTCCTGCCCCTGAGTCGGGGCAACCCCCGGTATCAGCACAGGCTGGGGGATGAAGGGATGGAGAGCAGCCCTGCCAAGAAGGACTTGGGGGTGCTGGTGGGTGAAAAGCTGGACATGAGCCAGCAATGTACGCTCGCAGCCCAGAAGGCCAACCGTGTCCTGGGCTGCACCCAAAGCAGCGTGGCCAGCAGGGCGAGGGAGGGGATTCTGCCCCTCTGCCCCGCTCTGGGGAGACCCCCCTGCAGTGCTGCGTCCAGCTCTGGAGCCCTCGGCACAGCAGAGACATGGACCTGCTGGAGCGGGGCCAGAGGAGGCCACAGAAATGATCCAATGGATGGAACAGCTCTGCTGTGAGGACAGGCTGGGAGAGCTGGGGTTATTCAGCCTGGAGAAGAGAAGGCTCCGGGGAGACCTTCTTGCAGCTTTCATTGACTGTAGACTCAGTGATGGGAGAAAGCAGGGTGCTTCTAAGAAAGATGGGGACAGACTTTTTAGCAGGGCCTGTTGCAATAGGACAAGGGGCAATGGTTTTAAACTAAAAGTAAGGTAGATTTAGAATAAAAATAAGGAGAAATTTTTCACAATGAAGGTGGTGCAACACTGGCCCAGGTTGCCCAGAGAGGTGGCAGATGCCCCATCCCTGGCAACATTCCAGGTCAGGTTGGACGGGGCTCTGAGCAACCTGATGGAGTTGAAGATGTCCCTGCTCACTGCAGGGGGGGTGGACTAGATGGCCTTTAAAGGTCCCTTCCAACCCACACTATTCTATGATCCGATGTCATTTGTGATAAGGAGAGCAGCAGGCCTTTACCTCACAAGGTTTATCTGAAGCTGAGTAGGATTCCAAAACTGGAATAAATTAGTCTTCCCTGATGTCTTTAGTATCCGGCACACCTTAGGCTGCCTAAGAAAGGTCCACAATAACAAACGAAGATCAGAAGTGGAATACATAAACAACCATATATGAAATTTTCTACCTGTAGAAAACATCATATCATGGTCCATAAAAAGCAAATGATATCATAAATTGGATTTTTACATTAAAACAATGGATGGAACGAGTGTACAGAGGTATCATGCAACTTTGCAGAACGAGATCTATTCATTGTTCTCTCTCTCTCACTCGAGAGCATGTGTCTTTTCACTTAAGGATGACCTGTCTGATTTTCCGATATACAAAATATACTTTAGGTTTTCTGTATTTTTATAAATGACACAACTCTCTTTTTCCTTTTTTTTTTAGCTAAAAAATAAATTCTCTATTTTTAAGGAGAAATTAAACAACCAAGAAAGGAGGGAAAGTACCTATATGTTTCTCCAAATGCAAATCAAGAAACAAATCTAAATCAACTGGAATATTTAACTGATCAAGGCAGAATTCCTAATTTTCCCCAAATAGGAAAAAGAGACTCTCCGGTAGATATTGTTTCTTAAAGCACCAAATAGTATAGTAATTGAGATATAGATATATATATATATATATATATAGCAAGAGCCCTGATACATGCAGTATAAAAAGGATATGCATATGTAATCATCTTGTAGTGCATATGTAATCGTCCTCTAGGACTGAACTGCAGCAAGCATTCTCCATACTAATTTTTCTCCTCTGTATTCTGTTAAAAATATACATGGCAACTACAAAAGCTATGATAAAATTCTTAATAACAGCTTAAGCAATTAAATAAATTGTGCCACTGCAGTACGTCAGACCTTTTTATGTACAAATAGAAACAAAGCCCACATCGTTATTCCTGTTAAATGACTTTATCAGTCTAAAGCAAAATTAAATAGGATTTTTAGCACATGTGTTAATCAGGCGAATTTACACAACCCGTCTGTTGAACAAGGTGCCTGGTGTGTTCGCGCTCTAGCGCAGTTTTACTCGAGTACACCTACTGCATACACTGACTTTCAGTAGCAATTTTTGCAGTACACCAATGTTTACCTCGCTCATCCATCTACATTTATGTCTAGTTAAGCCCCTGAACAACGAAACTGCTGCATCCCTTTGTAAAAATAGCACAACGGCCATGACAAGTAGCTGAAGCTAAATATAGCTCCTGCAGGCATATGCCAGGAATTAAACAGTCCGTTTTACCCCTCCCCAGTCCTAAATCGGTAAGCTTCGACAAGGAATCTCTAGTGAATACACACAGGAGCTCAATAAATCCCCCTTAAGCTTACAAAGCATATTCTGAATCTGTGCTAGCTAAAAATAGCCTTGTTTATAATGAGAACGGAGATGTGAGCAGAATAATATTAAATTCAAAGGCAGGCGTGCTACAGTCATTCCGCATTAACGAATGGGGTGAATCAAAGGGCATTCTAACAAACAGCTGCACGATAAAATACAATATACAGCGATCTTTTACTGAAGAGCATTCGTCTCACATTAAACTGTGCGCTTTCTAATCGGCTCTTGCAGCCACACATTCACAAGTTATTCTGCATTTTTTAGCTAGAAGAGAAGTTATCACTTCCAAATAGAGAGGAGGAAGATAGGAGTACAGAGCACTATTCCTCTGGACAGTATTCCCTCCTGGAGTTCAGTTCGCCTCTGGAAACATTCAGGAAATACAATACATAATTCTTCTTGTAATATTAATCACAGACTTCTGCTTGCTTTAATTAAAGGCAAATTGCACCCGGGCCTCCAGGGCAGTACTATTGCAGCTGAATGCCCAAGTGGCTGCTGCACGCTCTTAACTGCCTCAAAGGTTTTGCCTCCGTCAACTTTGATCCAAGCGTTGCTGACTGCAGCTACCATGGAATCTCATTCCTGGCTGATACAGATGAAAGATTAAAAATAATTTAATGCAGGTAACTTTTATGTGGAACATTCCCATCGAGACTTTTCTGTCTACTGACACTAAACTGCAGAGCCTCTTAGAAAAATGTGTGCTAGGAAATTAGACAGCCCTGCTTTCTGTTCTTGGAGGACCTGAACGAAGGAGGGACAAGCCATCACACATGTTCCTCAATAACTTCTCCAATTCTGAAATCCTGCCCTGATTCTGAAGTAGGAAGGTATAAAAGAGGAGTAAATGCAGGGACAGATGTTGATGAACAAATCGCACACAGACTCTTCAAAGGGAAAATTTTTCTATGTGGAGACCAACAACTCAGCCTGGTTCTCCCAGCAAAGGCTACCATAACGTGTTGGTTGCTGTACAGCAGCATCACCCCATATGTCATGAAATCAAAAATGAAATAACAAGTTAGTATAAAAAAAGTCACAAGCCCAGAAAGAACATCAAGAAAAAAACAAAAACAAGTGCTGCACAAGTGACTCCCCGGTTAAGAATGACACGTCTGATCAATGTTGCTACTCATCCACAAGCAGCTCATGTCTCACTTTTGAGAGAGCGAGCACACCGCTTTTTTTAATTGCTATCCACCCCATCCTGCTACTGCAGACTCAGCAATCAAGTATTACGTCTCAGGATATTTTTTGAGTTAAGCAAATGAGAATTTTAGAAAGCTGTATGACACTGTTAAAGTCTCTAAGAGTGAGTGCAAGTTTTCTCCTCCAACCCTCCCACTCAGGAAGGGAATCAAAGCCACACCACCAAGCCTGAATAGGCTCACATGCAACAGCCTGAAGTCTCTGGGTAACACAATGAAGTCACTCAGTTTTATTTTTTCATGCCAAACATTTCCGCACTGTTTCACACTTCCTCAACACTAGCCCATCCTCTCTCTGTTCCTTCTACTTCTACCACGTCCTTTGTGAGAGAAGGGGATGAGATTGCACAAGATATGGCGTAAAGACAGAAGAAACTTTTTGTTTCGCTCTCTATTCCTTTACTTTTAGTCCTAATATTCTATTTGCCTTTTGCACTGCTACTACAAATTAAACTAACATCTTTGTAGAATATTTCATACCTCCAAGATCTCTATCCCAAATGGCAATGGTTAATTCAGAGCCCGTCACTGTGTATTTAGAATTAAGACTGCATTTTCTTCATGCGCGTTACTTTACAATGCACATGTAGATCAGTGCTGATCTTCATCTCCAATTTTAACAACCCACCTCTATCACAGGATAAGCCTGTAATCCTTAAAAGTCGGTTTTCCTGTACGCTCGCTACCCTTGATAAATTTTGACACAATCCTAATCACCCTAATATCCAGATCCTTTATGAGCATGCACAGGCACAATACAGATCCCTATGAATTAGGGTGGAGACCACCTTTCAGTGAGTAAATGGGCGATCCATCCTACCTTGAACCAGCTCTTGACTCATGATGGGACCTCCACTTTTATCCCACAGCATATTTGTTTCTCTCAAAGAGCCTTTTGCGAGCGTCTTCTTGGAAGTGTTTTAGGAATCAAGCAAGCAGTATCAACCATTTTCCCTTTGTTCATGAGCTCAGCATATGCTTCAAAGAATTCTGACAGATTTGCTTACCATGACTGCCCTTCATAAAAAACATTTCAACAGTATCCCAACGTACATACCTTATTAACTCTGCTGTTACATTGCTGGTTTTACTACCTTTACCAATAATAAGAGTAAAGTAATTGTATTAGTTACTCTGCTCCCCAATAGCAATATAAAACTTTTCAAAGTTTATAAACTTTTAAAACATAAGAGAATGTGATTATATCCCAGACGACAAAGGAAAAGTCACATGCATCCCCCTGTGGGCATATGGTCTGACACAGGTACAGGGCCATCATCATTACCCAAGTAAGCACAATTTGGAGTTCCTATTTTACAGCACACAAATCCATCCCATACGAAGGGCACACAAGAAGTACAAATGGTTTCCTGAAGATCTCAAATCCATTCACTGTTCAAAACAGTCTCCTAAAGAACCCAGCCCCATTTACTATTTGTATACTTTTTATTCATAATATTGCTGTATTGTACTCTAAACAAAAATGATACTCTCACCCTCAAAAGATAAAACAAATTCTTCCTTGCAATAGCTGAAGTAACTTGGAAAGAATTAATGTACCCAGCAAATCAGAACAAAATTGACTGCAACACATAAAAGATCCTTGAAACCGGGTGATCAGGTTTTCCACGAGAGCTCTTTGATATTCTTGTGTTAAACAATCCTCGTTTTTTTCGGGAATTCCTGTGATTGGGAGGAATAAGCCCAATTAAGTGATTGCTCAAAAGTAGGAGCAAGCTAAGAAAGAGGTTTTAAAACAGAAATGCTTAACAATTTAATCAATAGAACTGTTTATTCAGCATAGCCATTAACGTATAAATATGGAAGACTGAGCACTTCAGACTTTTCAGCTGCTACTTGGGTTGCAAACAGAGCCTCTAGCAGCACAATCATTTGCAAAATCAGTAAAGTTATTGAGCTAAATTTATCACTGATTTAATGAGTTTTATGTGGGATGAATATTGCAAATTCCTACTCCTTAATATGATGATAAGAACTAACAGGATTAAAAAATAGTGAAATTAGTTTTCAGGGACTAACACTTCAGAAATTAAATTTGTCCTATAGTTTAGCTAGAAATCAAGTCCTAGAGTTGCAGAACAGCAACACTTTCCATTCTAATGTATCTTCTTTCTTTCACTGGGCGTGCTATCCGAAAGCTAATATGCCAAGCAACCAAGCATTCACTCACATTATTAAAACATACAGTTCTCTTCATAACCTCTGTGTATGTGATTTCCTCAAATGTTTTTTCTCAATATAGGGCATTTGGACTTAGCTCTTCAGTAAACACGAGAAGATAATTGCAGATATGAATCGGAAGTAGAGATGACACTAAAATTAATTTCCTTTCTTCACTGATCTCATTGTGCCATAATCCAGCCAGGTAAACATGGTCCATGCGAGGGAGCTCCAGCACCATTGCCTGCTCCAAGTCCCACCTGCACTAAAGACTCCTGAAGATTAAAAATGCACTTTAAGTTCTGTGATGTGTGCCGGTTTTGGCTGGGATAGAGTTAATTTTCTCCGCAGTAGCCAGTATGGGGCCGTGTTTTGGATTTGTGCTGAAAACAGTGTTGATAAGACAGGGATGTTTTCGTTAGTGCTGAGCAGGGCTTACACCGAGTCAGGGCCTTTTCTGCTCCTCACACCACCCACCAGCGAGGAGGCTGGGGGTGCACAAGAAGCTGGGAGGAGACACAGCTGGAACAGCTGATCCCAACTGACCAAAGGGATATTCCATACCATATGACGTCATGATCAGCATGTAAAGCTGGGAGAAGAAGGAAGGGGTGGAGGGACATTCAGAGCGATGGCGTTTGTCTTCCCAAGTCACCATTACGCGTGACGGAGCCCTGCTTCCCTGGAGATGGCTGAACCCCTGCCTGCCCATGGGGCGTGGGGAACGGGTTCCCTGTTCTGCTCTGCTTGCGTGCGCGGCTTTTGCTTTCCCTGTTGAACTGTCTTTATCTCAACCCGTGAGTTTCCTCACTTTTACTCTTCTGATTCTCTCCCCCGTCCCACCGTGGGGGAGTGAGCGAGCGGCTGCGTGGGGCTTAGTTGCCGGCTGGGGTTAGACCACGACAGATGTTAAAACAAAAAGACACAAGTTTTACACAGGCAAAGGACTTAAAGCAGATGAAAGGCATCATTAAATGTTTTCTCAGAAATATAGATTTATAAAGGGCTAGGCACTGACAATTCGAACAGTGTATGTCGGAGTAGTCTGCAGTATGTGTTTATTATTGATTTCTGAGCAGGATCTCACAATTTGGCCAATATCTGGACCACCACTGTTTTAAAGCTGCCACTACTTAAACACCTCTATTCTTCACATAGATCAGTTTTGCTCTAAAAGCAGCAGAATGTCCTATAAACATAACATCCAAAAAAAGGATTAATATATGTTGTTACTTTTGGGCCTTCCCCCTCCAAGAAAATACATTCCCAAAAGTCAACTGGAAGTCATTACCGTTAGGTCCAGTAACTCACCATTAACAAGATAATTAAACAACACATTCAGAGATCTTTTTCTGAAGGAAACAAGACAAATCTAATTCCAGAATCTAAGTTGCAAAAACATCTAAAACCATCATATGCTAATAAATCAGGAGAACTCTCCACTTTCTAACTGAAGAAAGAGAAAATCTCCTTTATGTGTCAATAGGAAATAGTCAGTCTCTGATTCTTTCCTTTTTCTCTGAGACATTAAACATATCCCCCCCTCTTCCAACAACCACTTAAATAACCACATAAATAAAATTTCAGCAAAAACCTCTTTCTTATGTGACCACTTTACAGGGGTCCCCAGTGGTGAACTGACCTAAATAAATTCTTTAATTTAAAAGATTTTTGCAAAATATGTACATACACATTTTATATCCAAATACAAATATATAAATATTTAAGGACTGTCTGGACGATGCTCTTAGTCATATGGTTTAGTTTTAGGTAGTCCTCCGAGGACTAGAGAGTTGGACTTGATGATCCTTATGGGTCCCTTCCAACTAAAGATATTCTATGAATCCATGAAATATTATAGATAGATAGATAGATAGACAGACAGACAGATAGATAGAATGAAAGAACGAGAACGAACGAAAGAACGAACGAAAGAACAAAAGAACGAAAGAACAAAAGAACGAAAGAACGAAGGAAAAAGAAAGAAAGAAAGAAAGAAAGAGAGAAAGAAAGAAAGAAAGAAAGAAAGAAAGAAAGAGAAAGAAAGAAAGAAAGAAAGAAAAGAAAAGAAAAGAAAAGAAAAGAAAAGAAAAGAAAAGAAAAGAAAAGAAAAGAAAAGAAAAGAAAAGAAAAGAAAAGAAAAGAAAAGAAAAGAAAAGAAAAGAAAAGAAAAGAAAAGAAAAGAAAAGAAAAGAAAAGAAAAGAAAAGAAAAGAAAAGAAAGAAAAGAAAAGAAAAGAAAAGAAAAGAAAAGAAAAGAAAAGAAAGAAAGAAAGAAAGAAAGAAAGAAAGAAAGAAAGAAAGAAAGAAAGAAAGAAAGAAAGAAAGAAAGAAAGAAAGAAAGAAAGAAAGAAAGAAAAGAAAAGAAAAGAAAGAAAGAAAGAAAGAAAGAAAAGAAAAGAAAAGAAAGAAAGAAAGAAAGAAAGAAAGAAGGTAGGTAGGTAGGTACTGGTGCCTGATCTTTAAATCACTATTTTGATTTTAATAGGGATGGTAACCTGATTTCCAATCTAAGTGGTTAGCACACATTTAAAAGGATTACAAATGCTTATTTAAAAAACACACTGAGTCAGCTCACTCAGAGCACTTCATAAATATGCATCAGGAAACTCCCAAGCAGTGACTCATAACTTCAGAGGTTTAAAACAGACAAATAATAATGAATTTTCCAACTGTTACTCATACTCAATTAAACCCAAAGCCAAAACCATACTGCTTCTGTGAATTCCACTTGACCATCCATTAAGTTCTACAGAAATAAGAGCATTATGGGAAAAAACCAAAATCAGCTAACTGAGAAGAGTGGTAATCCTTAACAGTTTACATGGAAAAAATATTTCATATAAGCATACATTGAACAATAATTCTTCCCCTTATAACTGATGCATGGATGGACTGTGTCATCACCTTATTCAAGATTGACTGATTTGAAACAAAAAAACAAAAAAAAAATTCGCCAACTTTTTTTTCCTAGAGAAAAACAAAATGAAACATGATCTGAGGACATGCAACAATCCTGAAATTTCTTCTCCATTGAACTCTATTTGAGTATATCTATTGAAAGTTGCAACTCAACGATCCTGTCGAGTTCCTAGTTAGAAAAGGCATTGATATCCTCTAGTTACCTACTCTTACAGAACTATACTTAGAATAAATGATTAATGGCTATTGATAAATCTCATCATAATGTTCCTGTTTTGTCTTGCAATGAAAAAATAGTATCTTTTTCAAGTTTAACAGTATTAAAAATATATATAATTACTGTAAAGGTAGTGAGCTCTGTAAAATGAACAAGCATGCCTTATAAACTCATTCTTCCAAATCTTAGTAAAATACTGGCTTAGTAAAACACTATGGATATTTTAGTAATCATTTCACCAAAAGACATGCTAATGTATGCACAATGCAAAACCATATAAATGCAAATTAATATCATCACATGGTAATGAAAGTCAAAACACCTATCTATCCCATTTGTCACTCAAATGACAAAACTACTGCATGTGACACAACAAAATTCGTAGCGATTAATTTTAAACAAAAGGGTGGGACACTATGCCATACTTCTGAAAACGTATAAAACATACCTGATGGCCTATAATAATTATTTAGCCTAAAAAAAGGATATTCTAACTAACCACTAACTAAAGCTTATTTTGAGCAGTCCTGTGAAAGCAAACTAAAGCCGCAGGACTGAAGGAGTGCACCAAACATAGAACTGAACGGAGTCCTGACCTGCTCCATCCTGTGCTATACAGTTGCTTCCCGCAGCAGATCAGGACACTGTGCTCGGTGTACTTGCAGTCATTGCAGCAACGCTGGCTAAAAGTCAGGAATAATTTTTGGTATGTTCCTATTTGAGTAAACAATAGTCAATAGTCAAAAGAAATCTAATATCCTATTGCTGGAAAATCTGTATGGAAAAAAAGTTTGGGGACAAAAAAAAGGCAATTAAAAGAATTATGATGGAATGGTGATTTTTTTTTCCCCCCAACTTGATTCAACCTGAATGATAGTGCTTTGCTTCATTCAAAACCAAATTAATTTTTTTCTCTTTAGTTTGTTGGGGTTTTTTTGGTTTGTTTGTTTTAAAATACAGGGGTATATACATTGAAATTAGATTTGGTTATTTAAAAGATCAAAATACATAATTTCAGCCATTCAGAAGTCCTCTGATGCCCTCTCCCCCTTTTTTAATGTTAAATTATTAAAATCAGGTGATGGTTCCAATTTATTGGCTAAAAAAGTTCTCCCTTTCAATTCAAAAACTCATTCCTTTTTCGTGCTTACTAGGAAAAATTACGAACACTGAATCTTATATACTTATGTTCTATTACACGTAGGTTTTTACTGAATAGAGTCAGGAACTGCAATATTTGAAAGTCACTAAATGTTTAGCAATAAGTTTGTATTATACTCTCCCGAATAGAAGGTAAATAGCAGTCAGACTTGATTTCAAAGTCAAGCAACAATGAACCGTAAATAGTTAACAACATATACTTGCATCTTGATGACAAGTGTCACACCCTTGCTTTAAAAAAATAATAAAATTATAAAGAATCAAGTTCTTCTTGTCCATCTCAACATTTTAATTTTATCATACCAAATGGTAAACAATCTGTTTGGCAATTTATGATCTATTTTTACCAGGTAACATGAGGGTAACTTTTTGCTACTGAAATAAAGGCACGTAAGAACTCAGTTTAAATATATAAGCCTTGCAGCCTTAAAATAGGAGAAGTGTAAATTACTCCTATGGACTGTGCTTGAGGGTTGATTTGTAATTGTTTGCCTAAGGCAACCTGTCTGCATTCAACTCATATCAGAGATAAATGAAGCTATATGGATTTTAAAAAATAAATTAACTTTTCCAAAGCAGATGAGAAATCCAAGTAAGTGCTGAAAAATGCAAGTTATTAGAGTTATATGTAATATTTCAAATATTTGGTACTAAAATTGTGCCAAGGTAACTGCAGTAGGCACAAAATGTTAAAAAGAAAATATCCAGTTTTAAATTGCCACAGGATAAAATTAACCACAAAATTATGATGGGACCTCAAGTCAGCCAAAACTTTGAGATAGATTTATCTAGACTCCTCTGTCCTAAAAGCCTCCCCTTCCACATCTTAGAAGTTATAATTTTCTGTGAAGAAGTACCATTTAAAAAAAAAAAAAACAAAATAAAACACAAACAACAAAATGAGACAGAACAGAATTTTAAAAGCTTTGTAAATAAGTTCTCCCTGCCTACTATATTCTCTCACATTTTCTCAGTCCACCTTGGTGACTTCATGTGAACTCTACGCTGTTGGTCTCTATCAGTGCATTTTCAGGATTTGGTTTGTCTGGATCAGAAATATCTTTTCGTGGTCAATCTCCTACTTGTTCTTATTTACTGAGTCTTTGTTCACATTGTGGAGTGGTCTTGAAGCACGCAAACTTGATTACTTCAGGTTGAATTATGAAGAGCTCTATTAGGAAGCATTGCCAGCACGTGAAAGGAGGTGATCTTCCCCCTGTACTCAAGCACTGCAGAGACCCATCAGGAGTGCTGTGTCCAGCTGTGCCTGAGATACAGGCATACTGGAGCAAGTCCAGCCCAGGTTCATGAAGATGGCTGAGGAATTTAAGCATCTGTCATACAAGGAGAGGCTGAGAGAGCTTGGAGTGTTCTGTCTGGAGAAGAGAAGGCTCAGGGAGATCATATCCATGTGTATAAATACCCAATGGGAGGGACCAAAGAAGATGCAGCCAGGCTCTTCTCAGTAGGTTCCAATGGAAGGACAAGAGGCAATGGGTACAAATGAAATATGGAAAATTCCCTTTAATCATAAGGAAGAGCTTTATTCTTGTTAGCATAGTCAAATGCTAGAACAGGTTGCCCAAAGAGCTTGTGAAGTGTCCAGTCTTGGAGATACTCAAAATCTGACTGGGCATGGCTTTGAGTAACCTTCTCTAGCTGACCATGCTTTGACCAGGTCTGTTGGACTAGACCATCTCCAGAGGTCCCTTCCAACAGAAAGGATTCTGTGATACAAAATTGGAAGGTGTACTCCATCCACTACTAGGCATTCAAATCCATATCAGATCAGAGACAGTCTAAAATCAAATCCCCCACCCCTCCTCAAAAGCACTGGTAGCATAGAAATCTCTTCCTTATCAGTGATTGTTCGAGTTTAAAAATCTGCATTTTTTGGCCACAATACTTACTAATGTAGATACAGTCCATTCTGTCACCAGAGAAAGCTGATGATCCGATTCTTGCTATTCCCATGAGCCTGCCTGGCTGCTGAGGTCTAGGCTTCCTGACGGCAGAGCTCCCATCCTTTCAGCCATTCCTTTTTCCCGCTTCCCACCCCTCACTTGCAAAACATCTTTCCCTCTCAAGCCTTCTGACCTGCTTCCCCAGAAGGAAAAATCTCTCCCTCTCCAGAAGGTACAGAGCAACCTGCAGCCAGGACACAGCAACCAGGGACCTTCTAGCCGCCTTCTCCGCTACCCAGCCGAACCCTTGTAAAGCAACACAGCCCACAGCTACTCTTAGCTGAACACATTTGTGTTGGGTTGTGTAACTCAGGTGAATGACTATGCATTTGTAAGTATTATAATCAACATGTGCTAACACTTCACCACTTCACAAAAGTGCTGTGGACAACAGTCTGCACTATCCTAAATATATCCTCAATTAATAAAAATAATTTGTTAATGTCCTCAGGCACTGAAATATAGCATTTGTGCTTGATTTATGGACTCTATGTCCATCCACTGCCTTTTGCTTCTCTGATTTTTTTCAGTTGGATTCATTAGAGCACATGTTCAAGCAGAAGAACTCACAAGCCTCTCTCAGCATACAGCAGTCTGCAGGTCAGGCTTCAGCCATCTGTTTCACTGACCATAATAAGCCTCTAATGCTTTGAGGGAAAAATACAAGAAGAAGGGTTTTTTTAAGTTTATTTCTTAATTTTGCTCTAGTTTAATTATTTACAGCTAAATGAGATAAAGGAAGAAATACAGGGATAAGACAAGAAAGTGTTCATGTAAGGTTATATAAAAGCATGGCACAGCTAGACAGCAGTTCAGTACGTTTCTCATTTTAATATTTCAAATCCTATAGAAAGAAAAATGAGAAGGAAAAATGATAAGACAACTCTCAGAAATCTAAATAAAAATGGGTTTGCTTTTGACATATATAGATTCCACCTTTTCCATTTACTGGATTGCCAGTTTTCTCAAATTTTGTCACAAGAGACTCCCAGTTTTGATAGACCTGTCATGTGCCCTGTCAAACAAGCTTGCAAGATATTGTAAAATTTGTAGAGGGAAGTATCTTTCTATTGTGGTGTGGGTATGACAGCTTTATGAATGACGTCAAGGAAAAATGTTGTTCTACAGAGCACATATATGGCAAGTTATTACACATTACTCACCCTCTGCCCACATTACTCAGATGCCCCAGGCATCGCTTTCCCTTCCTCCTGCTTCATAAAGATTAAATTCTTTTACTTTTTCACACGACAGTTTAAAAAGATAAAGAAAGGCCAACACAACACACAACTTAACCTTGGTAACTGGAGGGAGATTAATTTGGGGGTTTACCCATTTTCCGTATAATGGGCATTATAATACAAACTTAAACAACCAAACGTGCTACAAGTGGCTCTATGTTTTCACTGGTTCTCTCAAAATCATAATGACACATTATATGTACTCTCACATTTTGAAGTGCTTCTTTGAAATGTTTGATGCAAGAATCAACGCATGAACATATAAATATAAAACAAAAATAAATCCTGGTTTGCACTAACAGTTCTAATACAAACCCTAAACTTTAAAAGTTAATGATCAGTAAAATAATGTAAAAAATAGATGCTTTTTACAATGCATCTTCTTCAAAAATATTTAAGACCGCATGCTTTTAACGCTCATTTACTCTTCTTTCAGTTAAACAAGACCATTATGCAGCATGTCGAATGCTTTCCCTAGGTGGACACCTGCTCACCTAAATTTACTGACATTCACTGATATAATCTAAAAGCAAAGAGTCTTATATTATAACTAAGATAAAATGTATGAGTTGTTATGAGTTTATTCTCGTAACAGTGGTCATATACAGTAACCAAAGCAGGATGCCTAGGGAACCGAGCAAGCAGACAAAATACTTCTCAACCCTCTCTCCCAGTCACAAATAGTATGAGATTCCACTGAACCTGTCTTCTCTGATCCTGTTCAATGTTTCTCTGAATCCAGAAAAAATTTCACCATCTCCCTCCTTCAAGTATTTCTTCACATCTTCAAAGAGCTCCAGTATGTGCAGCATATGGACTGTGAAGCACTGACTTCAAAAGAAAAATAAAAAAGCCTTGTCCCCCGTATACCAGACATACTCATGTGTCCACTAATTCTGTATTACAATCTCTACTGAAGTGTCCAATAGAGACATCAGGCTTTGCAGTACGCAGAGTCCCAGATCTGGAATTCTAAGAAAGTACTGGCATCGTATTTGCCATCTATCAATCAATCCTCAAGCGCAAAGACGGTTGAAAGCAGAAGGCGACAAACTACAGTTGACAACCATTACAACGCTTTAGTTCACAGAGGTGCTCTTGCTGATAGTAATATTAGTTTTGTTTATTTGTACCACATTATTTTCCACACAAATTTGGATCCTCACAAAAATGTTCTCTAGGCACTTTTGAAAAATGTCATCTTGCTTTTAATGTGTTCTTTTGCCTTACTCCTTAGACATGCCAATTTCTATTGCACTCTTCTTAAGTCATTCTGGACAGGTAAAAGGCTCTTCTGATGGAAATAATTTTGTTCTGTGCTTCTGATAGGGTGCCCTCAAAAGCTTCCATGCTACCTATCAAGAATTAACTCTCAACTGCCCCTTCCCTTCCCTTCCCTTCCCTTCCCTTCCCTTCCCTTCCCTTCCCTTCCCTTCCCTTCCCTTCCCTTCCCTTCCCTTCCCTTCCCTTCCCTTCCCTTCCCTTCCCTTCCCTTCCCTTCCCTTCCCTTCCCTTCCCTTCCCTCCCCTCCCCTCCCCTCCCCTCCCCTTCCCTTCCCTTCCCTTTTTTTCTTCTTTTCTTTTCAATAACCTTTCTCATTTTTATGAATATTTGCTTTAAGCAGCTTTAAGCAGCTGTGCACTGCTTCACTGACTGTTGCTGCTGTACCCAAGCGTTCCAAAATCACTATGACAAGGTGGCACTTCAGCTTCACATTTTGAACCAGGTCCTACATGTTCCCCAGGAAAATGTCAGAAATTGACTTTCCCTCATTGGCTTTCTAATCAACTGCTCCACAAAACAGACATGTCTGCACATTTAGTCCGTCCCATATCCCCGTGCAGCACTGGTCCAATTTACAAGAGAACAGTTGGGAGTCATCTCTTACTACTGTATCCAAAATTTACAGCCTCCCTAACTTCCATTAGGAGGCCACAATCAGTACCATCACACCGACCAGGCCGTAGCGTTGATTCACTACCATCTTCTTCCTGCTTAGAACTGAAATTTCAAGCTTGGAATTTGTGTTATTTGTTCCAGCTATTAATAAAGAAATTCAGTGTTAGTCAGTGATACAGCTGATTTATTAATCTGATTTGCTTAAAATTCACCCTAATTCGTAGCACTATACCACCATCAAAAAACCTACTGTGCATTCACTGAAATGCCCACCCCTGTAATGCAGAAGAAATATTTAGAAACTTTAAATTATGTTAAAAAAAATCTGTAAAGTAATGTTCTGCAGTGTGTAGTTACCCTAAAGAGAACGGTCTGGTACAGTGCGGTACTGGACTTCAAAGCAAATTATCTGCAGACTTGTCTGAAAGACTTCCTCACACTACAACACAGTGAGTATTCCTCACTTCTGGAATACCTGTCCTGCACTCATCTCTAAGCCTGGAACTATGTGATAGGTAATAAATTCAGGATTAACCTAATATATTTTAACTCATCATTAATGGAACCCACTAATCTGCTTGCAGTTTTTAAGTGCTATTATATCAGTCAAAACATAAGAGATGTGGCAGACAATTCATGCATGCAAAGTTCCAAGCTGCTGATTTATCTATAGATGTGGCATGTTTTCTTCTACTTCAATCAAGCTAACAACTTGGTGTCAAATGTTTTAACGTATAGAAAAACGACACAAAAACATTCAGCTTCGTACTGCTGTAGATACACAGCACCACACGGAGGAGAGCACAAGAAACAGGAGGACTGAAGTTTGATTTTCTGTGTGATACTTAAAAATCGTATCTTTGAAAGATAAAACCTCTTTCTTGTAAAAAGCCCAGTATTCAAAATATGACCTGCAAATGTTCTCCCTTCAAATTTTCCAAATATTTTAACAGCAAATTGCTTGTTAAATTCACAGCTACATGAAGTAAAATTTGCTTCTGCTATTAAAATAGCAGTTCCTTTCAATGATCATGATGGATGGTGTAATAAGTGTTTTGCATAGCAATATTTTTATGCTTTAATTACACACATATTCAGCAGAGCGCTCAGATGTTTTTCACTGCATCATCTCACAAAGGATCCATTTTCTCACCATTACTGTCTGCTCAACCTGTGAGTCCAAGGAATTTTATCAGGAAGATCTGATGAGAAAATAGCCAACAATGGGCAAAAAAGGAGTATCTCAGTTTGGGGTGGAAGTTAAATCTTGACTGATGGTTTTTTACGTTATTTTTTCTGTCTACTGGATGAATGGGGTGTCCGTGCCCAGGCGCTGGCAGTGGGGGCTGCAGGGGGGAGCTCTGTGAGGAGCGGCCGGGGCCGCCCAGTGCTGGACACAGCCGGACACAGCTGGTTCCAGCCGGCTCCAACGGCCCCAGCGCAGGACGCAGCTGAGCCCCTTTTGATCCCATCCCTCACAGCATCCTTCTGGACAAGTTGTCCAAGCGTGGGATGAGTGGGTTTCTGGCGCGCTGGATGAAGACCCGGCTGAAGGACAGAGCTCAAGGTTGTAGTGAATGGGGCTACCTCTGGCTGGCGAGCGGCCACCAGCAGTGTTCCTCGGGGCTCAACTTGAGGGCCAGTCCTGTTCAGTATATTTATCAACGATCTGGACACAGGAGTTGAATGCACCACTAGCAAGTTTGCTGATGATACCAAACTGGGAGGTGCTGTTGACTCTCTTGAGGGACAAGATGCCTTGCAGAGGGAGCTAGATATATTGGGGCATTGGGCTATTGATTAATGGGATGAAATTTAACAAGTCCAAATGACAGATTCTTCATCTAGGACGGAGTAACGCCAGGCGTAAGTATACATTGGGAAGTGAGCGGCTGGGGATCAGCCCTACAGAAAGGGGCCTGGGGGTGCTGGTCGGCAGCAGGCTCAACAGGAGCCAGCAGCGTGCCCAGGCAGCCAAGAGGGCAAACCGCATCCTGAGGTGCATCAAACACAGCATGACCAGCCGGTCAAAAGAGGTGATTGTCCCGCTGTGTTCAGCATTGGTGCATCCTCACCTTGAGTACTGTGTGCAGTTCTGGGTCTCAATAATTTAAGAAGGATGTGAAGGTCCTTGAATGCACCCAGAGGAGGGCAACAAAGCTGGTGAAAGAGCTGGAAGGCATGTCGTATGAGGAGTGGCTAAGGACTTTGGGTTTGTGTAGTTTGGAGAAAAGGAGGCTGAGGGGGGACCTCACTGCTCTCTACAGCTTCCTGAGAAGGGGAACTAGAGAGGGAGGTGCTGATCTCTTCTCCCTGACATCCAGGGATAGGATGTGTGGGAATGGTTCAAAGCGGCACCAGGGGAGGTTTAGACTGGACATTAGGACACATTTCTTTACCAAGAGGGTGGTCAAACACTGGAACTGGCTTTTTAGAGAGGTGTTGATGCCCCATGCCTGTCAGTGTTTAAGAGGTATTTGGACAATGCCCTTAACAACATGCTTTAACTTTCAGTCAGCCCTGAACTGGTCAGGCAGTTGGACTAGAGAAGCACTGTAGGTCCTTTCCAACTGAAATTATTCTTTTCTACTCTACTCTACTCCCTCAGCCAAGCCGGGGGCGCCGGGGGGAAAACAGGACTCGGAAAGGGCCCAAGGCGGCCCCGGCAGAGGAGGAGGGAGCCCAGGAGGCGGCAGCAGCAGAGGGAGCCCGAGGCCGGAGGAGGAGGAGGGCGGGAGGGGCTGCAGGCCCGGAGCAGGGATCCCCCGCAGCCCTGGAGAGAGCCCGCGGGAGCAGAGACCCCCCCGCAGCCCGGGGAGGGCCCCAGGCCGCAGCAGGGGGATATTTCCTGCAGGAGCTGCGGCCGTGGGGAGCCCGGGCGGGAGCGAGTTGTCCCTGAAGGGCTGCAGGTGGACAACTTACACACCCCATAAAACACCAACCCTTGTCCCTTCAACCGTTTACCAACAACAAAAGTTTCCCCACAATTATTCCACTCTCTGGCAATGTCCAGTCTGAGTTTTGCCCATGACCTCCCCCAGTCACCGTCCTTACTGCCACCCATGAGCTTTTACATCCTATTCTCGCCCCATCCTGTTGAGGAGGGGAGCAGCTGGCTGGGCATCGGGCAGCCAGAGGAGGTCACCCACCACACTGGAATTGTCTATAAAAACATAATTTTCATTTACATTTTTCTTCTTACTAGACCTAAAACAGATAATTTGCTTTACTCTTACAATGGCCTTACCAAAAAAAACCCCCACATTCAGACAGTCTATAGCATTCTAATGTGAACTCCATTCTCCCCTAATTTGTTAGTATTTATGAATTAAATTAATTCAATGTCATAATTTTAAACAATTCTTGATAGAGTCTGGTGTACTAGTTAATAACAAAGTCTATACTGGAAATAACCAGAAAAACACAAAAAGCACAAAAGTTCTGATTGAGGATCATAATATGAACTCAAAAAGGTTAATAAACAGAATACAGCACATAGAATCGTAACTTTTTGTTAAAACAATATATTCTTGTACTTGTAAAGAACTAATTCTTTCTGGATCTTCGACACTATTGCTCATTCCAGTCATTGTATCTGTGTAACTAAAAAATTAAGCACTCAGCACTTCACAGATGTCAAACTGACAGATTTAAAATTAACAATAATATTGCTTTCAATATTTACTTTAAATTGTCTTTCCTAACGTCTTCCCATTGAAGCCTCTTTTTTCTGTCCTTTTCAGGTGATTTGTTCTCCTGTCCCAGCCCATGTGTCATCATGGAGAAATGCTGACTTGGTCTAAATGCAAGCAGCTTGTCAGAAACATCATCAAATCTGAGTTAAATATAGGTAGTGAACCATAATAAATGTGCCACTTAGAGTGTACTCACCCTTACCAGGTCCAAAAATAAAAGGAACTAGTCACTTTCTATATTTTTATTAGGAATGGAGGCTTTGCGCATTGCAAGCAGTAGAAGCCTGCGGGAAGGAGGAAACAATGTAAAGAGGGCTAAGTTACAGAAAGATTTTAGAATTGCATTTGAGTTGTGCAAAAAATTAGTATATAGTTTAAAAGTATATAATACAGTCTAAAGAAACAAAATCCTTCACCTTTCAGAAGGTAGCACTCTTTCTTTAGGATGAGGCACTGACTTTATATCCTAGTATATAGTATACTATATATAGTATTTAAATACGTTGCTGAAAGCATTATACTTCTGATGAGACATAAAACTGGAACTCTGGCCCCCATTCTTAACACCTGATAGTTTTTGCAAGTACAGAAGTGTTAACCTTCATGTTTTGGCCAATTTTCCTTTGGGTAATTATATTCCAACTAACTACTCTGGTAATTTCAAATGTCACCAGAACAAATTACACTGTATCTTTACCTCTCAGACCAGAATATAAAGAACTAGAAGGTCACTGAGATAAACAGCAGTGGATTGGTAGACAATTCTAAATGTCAACAAAGCAATTTTGTGTAGGATATAAAATGCAACGGAGAGCTAAGACAAAATTTTTGAAAATTAGCCCAAAAAGTATATGACATGTTTAGTAACAGTCATATGCACAGGCTGTGCATTGCATTCCTTAACCCACAAAACCTGAGTTTTAGTTTAGACAGTGGCTCCTTTTATAGCCTTTATTTACTAACATAAGCTACCCTAACGAAAGCTATCCTGTTAAGTGTAGTTATTCTCTGCAATTTGTCCAAACTCCTTTTAGATGTGCATCATCTCTGTTTTCAGAAACAAGATAGTGGAATAAGGATAATTCTTCCATATTCCTTACAGTACAAGGAATACCACAAGCACAGGAGAAGTACTACACCAGAGGGAAACAAGTAAACAAGACAAGTAGTAAAAAAAATTAATACAAAATATGCTTTAATTACTGACCAGGCGCAAGAATGAAAAAATGACCTAAAACATCCTTGAAAACAGATGAAGTCAAAGCAACACATCCACTTAGAACTTAGGCAAAATAAAAAAAAAGTATCCATTTGTTTAATTTCTCAGAAGAGTTAAGGCTGTGATATCAAAGCTAAAACTTCACACATTAGAAAAGCTTGAGAAGGGACAAAATAGAAAATGATATTTTCATATCACTGATATTTTTCCTATAAGGAAATTGGTAAGTTCAAATCAACTGCGTGCATCAAAACACTGAAGTAGAACAAGGATGTTTTCATTGTTTAAAAAATGGAACAAAACAAGGATTTTGGAATAAAGAAAGAAATAGGCAAGAACAAAAACAAAATAAAGAAATTATCTTTTTGAAATATAACAGGAAGGTTTAGCCCTTACACTACAATTCTTGAGATATCAGGCATTTGACATACTAGATATAGAGAAAATATTTTCTTAGTAAATGTGTTTAATTGAGAACACTTTCAAGACACATCTTGCATCGCCATTGGCAATATAAAATATCCTACTAAAAGAACCTATCACTCGCCTGAAAAAAACATGTAACCGCTGAAGCAGTGCTATATTACTTGACATCCAACTACACCCATTATTGAAACGATAAACATTTTGCTGAAAAAGCTTCTAAAGCCTTCTCTGAGAAATTTATATACTTATCCCAGAGTATATTTATAGATATATTGTACACTTTGAAATACTAAGAGTGTATCATGTTTATCTTTCGGTACAAATCAAAGCCTAATGTAATAATCCAAGAAGTTGGTTTCCTTTAGTAAGGAAGAGATCACCACTCTGTTCTGTGGCTAATGTTCTATTCTTGATGCACCTCAGACTTATACTCTACCACTTCCATTTGATATCACATACACAAAAGCCATCCTTTCAAGGACTTTACTACAATCCCTCTACTTTTTAACCTTTGCGGGTAAGCTCCTGCTTCATCAAATACAAGGTTTACCTTTTTCCTTTAGTCAACTTATCTGTATTTTCCATAAGTAACACCTTATCCTGTCAAACACTTCAATAATATGTAAATAAGTACACAAACAACACATTTTAATCCTGGCACACAGAACTGACTTATACAAGAAGGAGTTAAAAAGTAAGACTCTAAACAAATTTTGAAAATACTTGTTAGTTCCCTCTTAACACTTCTAACAACTCATGTTAAACATTCGCAGCATGACAATGAAACTGATTGCTCTGCAATATGACATCTCATATAATCACTTTACATATTTATTATAGCCATTTTTAAAAAGCATGTTAATGCTTTATTTGTTGTGAACGTAATTCATTCTTCTGAGACTCATAAAACACACTATGCACCACTTTAGGAAAGACGAATTTCATAGTGTTTTCTTCAAGTCCTCAAAGGAGTTCTTCCGTTCCGACAGGATATTTACAAGAAACCACAATGATTGTGTTTGAGGTGCTCATCTTGATACCGAAAGTATGACTTCAAAATCAGATACTCAGACTCACAGAACTCTGGACTTCGTAAAATAGCTTTATGTTTGTCAGTGAGCTTAGTTAAAGGCACAAGAGAATTCAAGAACCCCATTCTCTTCTGCCCATATGTACTTTCACAAGGTTTTTCTGACTTATTCCCCCAGTCCAACATGGCTAGAAAATTTAAAATTCAGGCAATGAAAACAATACCTGGCATATTATTAATGAAATAATGACTAAGTAATGGTGTATCACTAAGAAGGTTACTGAAAAAATACCTAACTAAATTGCTCATCAAACTAATCTTGTGCTGGAAGACGTATGTAAATGTGCAGTCTCAAAAAACCAAAGCAACCCAGCAGAAAGGCAAGAAGGCTCAACTGGCCAGAATATTAATTTTGAAGCCTTACACCTGTCTCCTGTCCTCTGGAGAGATACTGTATTATTATGTATGACAAAGCCAATCTGCATCTTAAAAGATTGAGAGAGATAATACAATATTGAGACAAAACCAGTATCTGGAAACTGGCTTTTTAACGCTTTTGTTGAGCAAGCTCATAACCAAGAAACATAGTTTTCAAAAACTATAGTGACTGTAATATAATTTAATGTCAGTATAACTCCCAATTAGTCCTCTCTCAAAAAAAAAACCAAACAACCCACTACACAAAATGTCAAAGGGACAACAAAATTGAAAGAAAAATAAAGTAAAAGGCCTTTAGAACATCCACAGAAAGGAAGTTTCTTCAAACTTCTGACCCAGAGACAACTACCACGTTAAAGAAAAGGGTAACATAAGCCACTGAGGTAAAACAAATGAAAAAGAATAATAAATATATAAAAGAATTCAAAGGAAGTTCCTGTGAAAAATCATATTGAGAAAGCCAAAGCAAATGGGCTTTTTGCAGAGGATCATCTGAATTCTCCATTCCAAGTCAACAGAATTCAAAAGGTACAAAGTCCAAGACAGAAAAACACTATCACACATATACCATGCATCCCAGCAGAAAGAACATGGGGCATACATTGTCTATATGCACTACCTAATTGAAAAAAAGGCTCCAGCCTTAGCATTTCACGGTCCACAGAAGTCTACATTAGGAAAGTGCATTTAGATATTTTCTATTTTTTCTATAGTATAGCTAGAATCTCAAGAGATCTTCCATTTGTTACATGTGCAAGTAATTTAAACACTTTTCGCTTCTTTACAGTAATAACTATGTACCTGCTTATTTCAGCACCAGGAAAAAAAAAAAATCTAATCAGTAATGTCAACTGTGAGCACAATATTATAGCTGAGTCCACTAAACCTAACTAAATATGTTCTTAGAAAGCTATCACCATTTTACATCTGAAAATCTAATAAAGGCTACATTAATATTACTGTGCACATAATGTTAACATGTAGCTATACAGGAAGAAGTTATCTGTTTTTCTAGGTTACCTTGTGTAATTATGTACAAGGACATCAGGTACTGACAAGCGAACTACACATGACTCCAGTAGTTCGACACAGTAACTTCAAACAACCCTAAAGACTTTACAAGACACCATGAGCCTTCGTATAGTCCCAGACTAAGTTAAAAATGTTTAACAACATGTAAAAGGATCAACACCTCCCCTAAAATATATAGCTTAGCCTCAAAACTCTGCAGAAGCACTAATCTCATTGATTACACCTCGAGAAATTTGACATCGCTAAAAGATGTATTATGTTAAATTTTTCCTCCCTGCAAGAAAACATCAAAAAGGCAAAGCCATCACAAAAAGCACGACTTTCCTTCATACATTACCAAATGCATCAAGAGATTTCAAGCTTAAGAACGTTTTCTTCCATATTCCATCCTCAATAAAAAAAATCTGCCATTGACATAAAAACCTTTGCAACTTAAAAATTACTGACTTACAAAGGCACTTTTGGGTTTAGAGTGTATGGGTTATAATGTCTTCTAAAATTTTTATAACTTTAGTAGTAATTAGGAAAAAATGGTTTCATTTGTAGTAACTCATCTAATATATTCTATCCAAGGTGACAGCTTAATAAGATAACTGCTCAGGCAAACTGAATAACCAGTTCCATGTATATCATTCTGCTACTTCAAATTCATAAAAATTCAGTCTTCTTTGAATTAAAATGTCTCCATCAACATGCCAATTTTTATCAAAAATAATAGAACCAATGCTCAGTGTTTATCAAATCTTTCACAAGTAGTAGAATTTAATTTTATAACCGTATATACCATGTATAAATAAAATAAACCCCGCATCTTCACACACTTTCTGTATACACTGCTAGCTTGGCCTTGCTCAAAGTATTGGTAGTTGAAAATACATATATAGGCAACCAATATATTCATGTTAGCCATCTTCATCTCTGCAAGGAACCACTGTATGTAATAATCAATGCATACAACACTATTTAAACAATATCAAAGATCTTCAGAAAGAAAGGAAGGGAAAAGTAAGAAAGAGAAAGAAAAGTGGGAGAATGTACTGTCCAATTTCATATCCCTGTTTAGTTGTGAAGCTTCACAAAATTGTAATCGATTAATGAAATTGAAACTGATCATGGAAGTTATAAAAAAACAGAGTGAAATGGGAATTATGAATAATTAATCCATATATTAAAGGCCAAACTATTTATTTAAAGGACTCTATCTTGGATTGAATTTCCGTAATCAATACAGTTATTGGTCTTCTTAGTTCAAACAAATACAGCGCGTTTCTTGTCAAGTACTGTGTATGTCAGCATTACCTGCTACTCCGCCAGGTAATTAACAAAGTCTCTCATATTTTTTAATGCAGCGTATTCCACATGTTCCCTACCTCTTGCAGTTTGGTGAAGCAATTCAAAAAATGTAAGGGGAGAAGAAAATTACTTCTTTTTTGTAAAGCTCCAATCAGTATAACATGCATTTATTTTCTCAGTTTCTTTATTGCTTTGTGACCCTTCGACCATAAGGTACTTCAGTCTATAAAAACCTAAAGAAAAAAAATACATGTCCTTTTGAATAAAGCCTTAAAACAAATTACAACTACATGGCATACAAGAAAATATAGGTGTTCTACACTATCACAGATGAACAAAGAGTTTGCCCATACTTTCTCAAACTGTATACTAATACTGCTCACTGACCTTTTTTCTTACCCTGAAAAGCCCTTTTAAAAGAAATATCATAATTGCAGAAATTTTAAGAAGAATTCTATCATTCCTAAAATCAGTTTGTCATAGATCCACAAATAGTTAATTAAACCTGACAGTTGATGGCAAAAAAGCACACAATTATACAATATTATTCAACTTACAATCAAAGTAATTCTGACACTAAAAATTTGCCAAATCAACCACACATCTACAGAATGCCAGAAGCTGTAGGTTTTTTAACCCATGCAAGCAGTCCGAGACTGGTTCTTATATGGACCAGTTTTTAGTTATAGCATCGGTTTTTACAATTCAGTTTTGTCTTCCATCTGAAACAGCTTGGTGACTATAACACTCTCCACTCCAGGAAATTAATCTAGCTACGTTCAACCAGATGTAGCAGAAAATCTTCATCGTGAATCAGATTTTCCCTGAAATGACAGTGTTAGACGTCTCTCCCAAAGTCAACCAATGAACTAGTGATTCAGTTTTGAATTAAAACTCTAGCTATCTCCTATAGACCCGTGTCCTAACTTGTAAGACTCAAAGAGGTTTAATAGAAAAAGATCAAATAACAGTTTTTAAGTAATCACAAGTTTGATGCACAGAGGATGGGAACAGTTTCCACTGGGGATAGGAAAACCATGAAAAGGAAGAGCCAGCACAGAAGAAAGGAAAAGCTTTCTATAGCTTTCCACAATAGCAAAGGCTAAAAATCATTAAATACGAATTGTGGAATTTCCATCACCAAATCTTCCACCAGAATGGCCTAGGCATCGCTTCTCTGCAACCTGACCTTTGAAGCAGCAAGACAGAGACAAGATGTTCTCTTGAAGTCCCTCCCAGCGTTACTTTCTGTGCTTTAGCATCTCTTGTACACACGCAGACAGGAAAATTTATTAACTGCAGCTGGAATATTTGTTTAAGAAGTCAGTAATGAAACTGAGTACAAACTAGTTTCTCCTATAAATCTACCTTGTCTTCAGGCAGAAGAGGAAGTTTTTTTAGAAGATTCTGATAAAAAACCTTACCATAAAGCAGTATTATTAACTGAAGCTATTTTATTTTAATGGCATACACATAGAAGAACAGCACATTCACTTTTCGTTAACCAGGAATTTTAAGATCATTTAGGTTTTACTGACTTTCATGTATCAGCTGCAAAAAGAGCATCAATGTGTTCAGAAGCTACAGAACAGATAACTTTGCCTCTCAATGAGAAGAAAGAAGTCAGGCAGTGTAAAGTATAATGAGAAACATTTTGTAGTAATGCTGCCTCCACATCAGTAAGCTCGTGTTTGTGAGAAAATCTGTAATTTTTCAAGTTCTAAACTTTGAACATATTACTATGTTGAACATTCATAAGATCAAGGAAACATCAACAACAGGAAGCATCTCATGAATCTAAAATTTAAACAGAAAAATCTAATGTTACTGATAATGTTAACTACCAATTTTACAACTTCCAGTCCGTGAATGACTAATACAATCACTATAACTAGCATGTACATTTTTTTCTCATCAAATATAAAAAAAATAGCATTCTTTTAATCCTTAAGGGATAATAACTATCACTCTGAGTAGCCTGAAGATATAGATGGTCTCTTCTCCCAAGAGTAACTAGTGATAGGACGAGAGGAAATGGCCTCAAGTTGCGCCAGGGGAGGTTTAGATTGGATATTAGGAAAAATTTCTTCACCAAGAGGGTGGTCAAGCATTGGCACAGGCTGCCCAGGGAGGTGGTGGAATCACCATCACTGGAAATGTTCAAAAAACGTCTGGATGTGGCACTTCGGGACATGGTTTAGTGAGCATGGTGGTGTTGGGTTGACGGTTGGACGTCTTGGTCTTAGAGGTCTTTTCCAACCTTAATGATTCTATGATTCTATAAGTGCTTATCTAGAGCTGGGAAACTACACTGCCTCTTCTTATCCATTATTTTACTACCAAAACCTATACAGTGCAAAAATGATTACAGAATTTTCAAAATGATACAGTATAAGAATGCTGTTACTAAATACATAGAGATGTAACTGATATTTGTCTAATCATTCCTACACAAAAAGTTTCCAAATAAGAGACAAAAGATATTAATCTTTATGCAAAAGATACCAAAGCTTTTCAAACACAGCACATTACCACAGTCCTATTATATCATTAATTCTTAGCCTAGAAAACTGCATTTTCACTATTTCTTCCAGCATTTAAGGTCAGTTCTGATCCTGCTTTAAAGTTAGTCTCCATGGTGCATTCATCTGTGCTTTCAGCTATTTTGTAAATCAGAAAGTAATTAACCTTTATTCAATACATTAATCATTCACTGACAAGCATGGCATTTCTCCCTCAAGCCTTTCTTGAAAAAAATGCTACTATTAGAACTGTTACCAACAATGTATGCAAACAAATACTGTTAAAAGGTAGAGCAATACACAAATGTAAGAACAGTGAAGCAAGAGGTAATTTTCACCAGCTCCCTGCCATTTTCCTTAATTGTAATTAGGTCCAAAAATAACCTTCTTTACGTATAATTCTGACCACAGAAAACTGGTAGGGCTTTTCAGTGTTTTTTTTTTTTTTTAAGAATATTCTTTTTACAGTTTTTACCACCTAAGCAGATGACAATGCTTCCAATTTTTAAACTCAGTTTTTGAGCAAGTTTCAAATCAAAAAGGTTTTAGCATTTCTAGTACATACCATTTTAAACATTACCAGATAACATTTTTTTAGTCATTCATATATATGCCACAGAGGTGAAGAGGAAGAAAAACTGTCAACATAAATATATCAAAATTCTCTGGCATACCTCTCAGTGGCTCACATACTACTCAGTGGATGGGTGATATTTTTTTCTTTTTATACGTATTAAGACTACAGGTAACTTCCTTTATATAGGATGAGTCTTTAGAATTACCTTCAAACTGGAAGGCCAATAAAATTTAGAAGCAATGAGGAAAAGACTGCTAAATGGGGGCCACAAAAATGATCGGAGGGCTGGAACAGCTCTGCTGGGAGGACAGGCTGGGAGAGCTGGGGAGACTCAGCCTGGAGCAGAGGAGGCTCCGGGGAGACGTTCTTGCAGCTGCCAGGGCTGAGAGGGGGCTTAGAAGAAAGATGGGGACAGACTTTTTAGCAGGGCCTGTAGCAATAGGACAAGGGGTGATGGTTTTAAACTAAAAGAGGGGAGATTTAGACTAGATACATGGAAGAAACTTTTCATGATGAGTGTGGTGAAACAACTAGCCCAGGTTGCCCAGAGAGGTGGTAGATGCCCCATCCCTGGCAACATTCCAGGGCAGGTTGGACGGGGCTCTGAGCAACCTGATCTAGTTGAAGATGTCCCTGGTCACTGCAGGGGGGTTGGACTAGATGACCTTTAAAGGTCCCTTCCAACCCAAACTGTTCTGTGATTCTATGATTCTAAATTGCCACAGTGGTATTCACATTAGGAACCCATATACCAACTTGGTGAACTACTCATATAAACCATCTGCAAAAGAGGATGTCCAGCGTGCCTCTTCTTTCTTCTTAAAGGAAGGAGATTCTCAGCAGATGAAAAAGGAAATTACAGATCTGTAAATGACTTCTATACTGGACAAATGGGCAGGAACCATAACATAAAACAAAATTAGTAGACAAATGGATTGAAGTGATACATCAGAAATGCTCAAATGTTCTTTAAGGTCGGAAACAATGTCTGCCAAATCTATTCTCCAAGGAAGTCAATAGCAACATGAATAAGGATGAGCATATTCAAATTTTCCAAAAGTTTCCTAAAAAGCACTTGAGGAACCAGGGTACATGGGATGACACAAAAGGTTTTCCTCACAGAAAAATGGTTCAGTAGATAGTAAACACCACACAGGTGCAAATAGGCACTTTTAAAACACTGTAGTACTACCATCGGGGTCAAGATGGCTCCGTCTCACCAGATGCTGTGCAATAGAGTCACATGACCAGAATATGGGGTAGCTGATAAGTGGTAAGCTTTACTAATAATACATTGCTATAATAATATACTAAGTATTTAAACACAATGACTGGTTATAAATTACTGTGGGTAGCTCTCTGAAAACACCTGCTAAGTAGTTGGCAAGTTCCAAACGGAGAGATTCAACAGACTGAGACTCTTCAGGTAGACAGGCACTACTGAAAGGCCATATGAAGGCATCTATCAATTAATAAACACTGTGCAGAAAATGAGTATGGAATGATTAAGCTACTATTGGTGGGGGGAGGAAGAAGGGCTAACTGATATAATTACTTGGCAGGCAACAAATTCTACACACAAGAAAACCCAATTTCAGCTGGATACTTTGGAGGCCGTGAGCTCAGAAAGGGATTTGTAAAATTCATGTAAAAGATGCCTAAGTGGTAGGTTTTAAATAAGATTGATCAGCTACACCCTCTGTTTAATGAAGCCAGCAACCAACTACATGCTGAAACCTGAAAAAATGAGCAGAAAACAATCTTTTTTATACGGTCTTTTCACATTATTTCCTTGAAAAACTTACATTACTAGTGTCCAGTATTAGGGATGCAATACCAGGCTACATGGAGCTTTCTTAAGTACAGGTGTTCTTACACCTTATTCAGAGCCTTACTTTCAGCAACTTTCTTTTAAAAGATGCTTGGCACAGGAAAGTCAAACCATTAATAAAAAAATAAACATAATGGCATGTAAAAAATTTCTTTTTTGTAGTCCTGCAACAAGGCAAGAATCACATCACAAAACTAGTAGGTAACAACCAAAATGACTGGTATTTGGAATTATAAATACAAGTAGAAGTTGAATCTCCGTGGCAAGGTTTGAATGTTTGCTTTTTTGAAAAGCTGATCTTTAGAAATTCAATTCTATGGGAGAATGCCGTATATGACCTCTCAAAAATACTGTCAACATCAGCTTAACTTTATATATGATTTAAGAATTGAGTAATTTTACTGATCCCCGAAACTTAGCCCAGGAAAGTATCAGCCTGCAAACTATGCTCAGTTCGTGCATTTTCTCATGGTTCTGCCTTCATTAACTGAGAAAACAGATTATTACTTTTTTTAAGTTTAACATTTTCTGTTACAAGCAATAGCACATGTGAGTTTTCTTTAGGAAAAAAAAAAGTACTAGTAAACAGCATTTAAATGAGATTTTCCTAATATTCTTACTGATCACATAAACCAAGTCCCACAAACAAGACTGTTTAAAATTTGTATACGTGTGTGTGTATATATGTCAATCTAGAAAACCAAGTATCATGAAAAGTTATCGTATATCATACCTGCTACAAATTCTTTTCCACATTGACTAGATTATAATCATTAAAAAGGAAATCTCTGATTGCTATGTGGAGCCCCCACAGCTTCTCCTATTCCATATAAACTTTTTTTATACCAACTGTTTACACATCTAGTCATCTGTTAGTGCATCTAATAAATACACAAGTAGAGTGTAAATTACTTAAGGGCTTGCTTGACAACTCACAAGATGGGAAGTCCCCCGTCTCTCTGTGGCACTGCTTTAGATATCCTAGTAAATGTCTGTAACCAAACAGTTTTACTGAATTTCAACCATGCATATAGTAGCAAAACTTTTAGTTGTCAAGGTCAGAGACACTCATCTGCCTGAAAACATACTGTTTGCTGTTTGCTTAGCATCCTGAATGTGGATGCCAAAAAGGTTGCTAAGGCTCATGCAGTGTTAAATCACTACCCTCCGTTTCTCACTCCTGTGGACACAAATGATGCTACGAAAGGAGACTTAGAGCATAGATCACTGGCCACTACAGGACTTTGCTTCCCCTGCATCCTGCCACCCAAGGAGGATGGACAGACTAGCAGAAGTGGATGGATCCAGCAGATCATCACCTGGCAACACAGCTAGTTTTGGCAGCTAGACTTTGACTTTTATGGCCATAGGACATCTTTGTGGAATGAATGACTTTACAGACACAGAATCTACCTGATGAAGCAAGGCAAGCACGTCTTTGCCAACAAACTCCTTACCCTTGTGAGGAATGCTTCTAAGCTAGGTTCACTGAGGTGGAGATCAAAGCCTGAAGAGAAGTGGACGATTGGACAAGAGATGGAAAACAAGCACAGAATAGGGTATCAAAGGAGGCTTTTGCATTGCCCTTGAGAAACCATTACAACCAGGGGCCCATAACAAGTGCCTGTAGACAAATCTTGGGAAACAAGCAGAAGGAATTACAAGTCTGTGCCTAGCAATAAATAGACCTACAATGTATTTGAGATTCCAGAGACTTAGTGGGATAGCTCACACAACCAGAGTGTTGCAATAAATGGATACAGGCACTTTGAGAAAGAAATGCAGAATAGAAAAGATGGATAGAAAAAAACTTGAATACAAAGGCTCAAACACATGGAGCTCTGCTACAGAAAGAATGACCAGCCAAGATCAAAGGGGTGGCCAGCAAGAGAATTTTACAGTGGACATTTTAATGCAAACTGCCCGGCCAAGAAGTTAAACAAATCGAAGACATCTCTCAATTGCAGTCCTTCTAATGGAGGACAAAAACTTTCAGCATCTGCTAGGAAGGTAACATGGCAGGACACAAGAAATCCAAGAGATTTCTGGAGTGCGAAAGGGATAATTTTTTGTCACAGGTGTTGGACAGGCGTACTTTCTCTAACCTTGTAGAAACTTTTGTCTGCTTAAAAAAGTAATGTTGCTGCATGTCAAATAAGTTACTTTTACCTTGGTAAAACAAATACTTTTTGCACTGATCTGCTTACACAGCACTTTTGAATAGATACAGTATTCTTGGCTGCTCTTTTATCAAGAAAAAAGATGGATGTCCTTACGTTAAGGCTATAAAAATTAGTTCTTTACACTTATGACTTACAGCTTTCTGAAGGCGCTTACTCCTTTTTCTCATAATGGAGCATTCAGCTTTCATCAGCAGTGCTACCACTAATGATCCTAAAACTGACAGTCTAAAAAAACACGACAAGTCCTTACAAGGAGTCTAGTAGCAATTATCTTCTCTTAAATATTGATAGAGCAGATAGATGCTGAGTTGGCCACAAATTTTCAGACAAACAAGAACTTGTTAATGATGGATTCTTGAAACTATAAGGAATGGGACAGTGGGATAATCAATCATTTGCAGGGTTTCTCTCGCAATATAATGGTGTCAAGTTCTGCTAGAAAAAAACATAGCAGAGAATTGAAGGTTTCTGGAAGACAGGATGTGGATGTCAAAATTTAAATGTCACTATCAGAGGATGTACAGACAAAAGTTTTGAAAAAGCCATTAAGTTAACTGGTGACCTCAAAGAAATCTGACCTAATAGTCCATCAGTCTGCTTCAGCAGGCCACAATGAAGAGAAAGGTCTTGGTGACATTAGGTAGAACATGCAAGAGCATGGCCCATATCTGCAGGGTGAGAATCATGTTCCTCCTTATGCTTTTCCAAAGACTGGGTATTAGAGGTTTTAGCTTGCTCCACAGCATTCAGGAATTGTAGGACTTGATCCCTTGGAAGGAGAGTTATGGTCAAGATTTAAAGGCAGGGCCACGATAAATACCAATACTAGTCTATGATTCTTCAGATTATGGAGTAACGATTAAAAAAAAAATCTTTAAAGAGACCTTCTGAAAGAGAGAGACAAAAAGGGTGGTCTTCTCTAACCATTGGCATTTTCTTTAAAGGAAAGGGGGGGGGGGGGGGGAAAGCAGCAAATGAGACTACCAGAGCTGTATTTTTCACAAAGGGAAGCTTTCCAATTCATGTATGTTACATATTTGCTGCCAGATATCAACAGAAGTTATAGTTACAATAAAAAAATCCAACTGCTGTTAATCTTATGTAAAACTATACAGTACCACAAGCCCCTACTACTACAGCCAAAAAAACCCCACAGATAAGAGAATAGTTGATGCCACTTCACTCCCTACATCTGTCATCCAAAGGACATCTACTCTATTTCCTTCATACTTGATGGAAGCATGAAATAGAAGCTCTCTCATCTGTGGCTGAGCAGGAAAACTACAACTCCTTTGCACGTGATGGCTGTCCATGTCATCTCTCTGCAACCTACCTGCCCAGCTGTGTTCTGCCCCGTTGTCCCTTTCAGTTCCCCACAGCAATCCCCAATTTCCATTCAATGCTAAAATACAGTGGACATTACTCGATGTTGCATTTTTTGAGGTATAGGACATCCTTCTAAATAAACAAGAACAGGAAGCCATCAATTTGAACTAAAAAGGGTTTTTTTAAAAGTCAGAAATGTCTTCATGATTTTGCACGTTGTATATTAGTTTTTAAACAGATCACAAAAAATCACCACAGAAACTAGATAAAGTTTTCCAAGAAATATGTTGCAAACTAAATTCTACTTTGTCTAAGTACATGTAAAAGAAATTTAAGTGAGAGTTGCATAAAAATGTATGCTTTCTATGCACACACGGATGGGATTCTCGATGCACAGCTCAAATAAATGGAATTGGATACTCCTTTATGAAGTTAGTAAAGTTTTCAAAGACTTAACAATATTTTAGGCTTACAGAGATTTTTATATAACTTCATCTCTCAAGTATTTGTTTCAAACTTGTAGGCATTTAATTGTTTAAGTGCCACAAAAAACCTACCAGAACACCTCAGTACAACATGGACATGAATGCTGTTGTCTGCCACACATATTTGTTGATAATTGAGCTATGCAAATTATTATTTCTTAAATGTAAAGAAACTAATAGGCCAAGCAGAAGATGAACGACAGCAACTCAACCTGCAAATCATCTCTTAAGAATTCTGCTCAGATATACAGATGCAAACAAAGTTTGTTTTTAGGACTCCAAAATTAATTAAAAACCATTCTGAAAGGCAATGTTTTTTCCAAAATGCTACATGTAATGTGTTCTATGCAGAACATTAAACAGAGGAAGGTACATTTCACATCACAGACACAGTCTTGGTAATTGAAATTCAATACACCTGAAGACAAAGCCACAAACACGACATCTGATGTCATCAACTAAAGCCAGCATCGTGTCAGTAAAATAAAAAGAGAAAATTGCATTTTAAATTAACACTAGGAAATGTGATTGGATGCCTCTTCTTTCTTCATATCCAACAAGCAAAAGCAACAACCTACGCCAAGCATCATATGTCTTAACAACTAAATGCAGCTACACCCTCTTGAAGAAACAAATCCTACTTTCTCATCTTTTCCCCCTAGTCAACCAGTGTCATCTACTTCAGATAGGATGAGTTTCAGCCAACAAGCTCTTAGCTGAAACACAATTTCAGTCACACACTAATCATCTTAAAAACCTGACCATCTGTGTTTCATGAGAGGAAAATGTAAAATCGAGTATTAGCAGCATATTGATGGAAACTGCAAACCAATCTGTCACAACCTCCTTTGCAGAGTCACATAAAAGACAAGGTTGGCAGGAATATAAAAAATTCCCTGAGAAAACTTCTGGAAAAGAAACAACTGCTTCAAACAACTCAGTTGTCTGGGAGAGAATAAAAACGGAGTAATTAAAGCATGGTTCTGCCAAACACTAAGGTAATGTGGAGATCTGGCAACCACTTTTTATGGCCAGTGAAACTGAACACAGCACTCATGCCTGAGATCATCTGTCATGAATACAATATTATTATTGTAAGTGTATGTTAGGAGGAAGTAGATGAAATGAGTTTGAGAACTTCACAATGATCAAACTTGCTTTACCTCTACAAAGGACTCCATCGTAGTCCAAAATACATAGGATGAAGAACAGCTGTGCCTTATTCCCAGTGAGGGCACAACTCTGGGCTCATATTAAACTTGGCATCCACTGTGACTACGAAGGTTATTTAATCGGAATTTCATCAGAAACTTTCATTTCAACCTCGCGTTTCCCAACATGCTTCTACAACTTACAATGTCTACTCAAGACTCAGTAGCATGCACAAATTTTGTGAGGAAACATCCTTTCACCATCTGGATTGTTGAAAATGGATGATATCAGCCTCAGTATCATCAGAGAACCAGCCATTTCATCCAATAAGGAAATCAGGTTGGTCAAGCTTGAGCTGAGGTTGCTAAGTCCATAATCACTGCACTCAATTAAGTTCTTGTCTTTCATGTGTTTGGAAAAGGCTCCATTATCTTTTCAGAAACTGAAACAAGGCTGAGCAGCCTATGCAACCCTGAACCTACCTCCTGATCTTTCCTTTACATGGGCACAACATAAACTTTTTTCCTATCATCAGGAACCCTCCTGAGTTGCCAATCTCAAAGCTGCTTTCATCCCTTCAATATGAAAAACACTGTATCTTTCATCAGACTTCAAAAAAGAAACTGCATCACTTCAAAAATCACAACTGGATACCATCTATGCAATGTTATTCAACAATAAAGAAAAGCAGAATCAGAATAGTTTGTGTTGGAAGGGCCCTTTCAAAGGCCATCTAGTCCAACGCCCCTGCGATGAGTAGGGACATCTTCAACTAGATCAGGCTGCTCAGAGCCCTGTCCAACCTGACCTGCAATGTTGCCACGGATGGGGCATCTACCACCTCTCTGGGACAGGGTTTCACCACCCTCACTGTGAACAAGTTCTTCCTTAGATCTAGTCTAAATCTCCCTTTTAGTTTAATACCATTAGTCCTTGCCCTATTGCAACAGGCCCTGTTAAAAGTCTGTCCCCATCTTTCCTGTAGGCCCCCTTTAAGTACTGGCAGCTGCAAGAAGGTCTCCCTGGAGCCTCCTCTTCTCCAAGCTGAACAACCCCAACTCTCCCAGCCTGTCCTCACAGCAGAGCTGTTCCAGCCCTCGGATCATTTCTGTGGCCTCCTCTGGACCCGCTCCAACAGGTCCATGTCTTTGCTGTGCCGAGGGGTCCAGAGCTGGAGGCAGCACTGCAGGGGGGTCTCCCCAGAGCGGAGCAAAGGGGCAGAATCCCCTCCCTCGACCTGCTGGCCACGCTGCTTTGGATGCAGCCCAGGACACGGTTGGCCTTCTGGGCTGTGAGCGCACATTGCCGGCTCATGTCCAGCTTTTCATCCACCAGCACCCCCAAGTTCTTCTCGGCAGGGCTGCTCTCAATCTCTTCATCCCCCAGCCTGTATTGATATGGGGGGTTGCCCCGACCCCGGTGCAGGACCCTGCCCTTGGCCTTGTTGGGTATCATGAAGTTCACACGGGCCCATACCTCGAGCTTGTCCAGGTCCCTCTGCATGGCATCCCATCCCTCAGGCGTCTCAACCGCACCACTCAGCTTGGCATCATCTGCAAACTTGCTGAGGGTGCACTCGATCCCACTATGTCATTGATGAAGATATTAAACAGTACTGGTCCCAGTACATAACCCTGAGGGACACCACTCATCGCCGATCTCCATCTGGACATTGAGCCGTTGACCACCACCCTCTAGACGCGACCATCCAACCAATTCCTCCTCCACCCAACAGGCCACCCATCAAATCCATCTCTCTCCCAGCATGGTGGATGATAGCACATCACCCCAAAACCTGTATCACCATTATTCAGAGCCTTTTATTCATGGTGTGCAATCCAATTCCCTGCAAAGCTAATAGCAAAACAAAACCAAAAACCAAACAAAAAACCTCCAAAGTCCTGACAGTTCCACTGCCATGCAGCTCCACACTCGCTTTCCTAGTCTCTGTCAGGCATGCTGCAGTGCTGCAGGCACATTACAGTGCAGCCACTAGAAACACAGTTTATTCAAACGTGGGACCTAATGTCCTCACTCCAGTCACACTTACTTAAAGCCTCTTCAGTACTTAGAGAAAGCAAATAAAGCAGCTGAGTCCCAGACTCTGTATTATCGCTTAGCAAATATTTATGTAAAAGAGGCAGAGACTAAGAAAGCTGCAGGACCTTGGATCACTTGGGTTTTAGGCCCCAGTGAAGGAGGATCCAAGGCTTCGCCATGACACCCAGCCTCAGAAAAGACCGAGGTGCTTGCTGTGATACCGGGCAGTCATCTAGAGCCACTGCTGGAGGCTTCCAAAGAAAGAGCATCTCATAAACCCATGCCTGGAGCACAACACACAAATGTAAAGCCGTCTGAAACTTTTCATATCAAATTTCACCTTTAAGCAGATGAATCTCTAATTTCATAAAATTCTGAATTTCTTAGAAGGCATAACACCAACCTCATCAGCATTATGACTTTTTGCAGTACTGAAAGCATGTCTACACACTTTCATACTGTGCTTAAGTGTCTATATATTAGCAATCTGACATGAAACAAAAAGCAGTAAAATCAAACTGCTTACATTAAAAATAAATGCCAGCAAAATGCAGTTAAAAACCCTCACACAGTTTTTTTCACACCCAAATTTCAGAATATGTAATACTAAAGAAGTTACTGTATTTTCTTAAACAAGTAAATACACCGATTTTAATTCTTTCATGTGCTTTTCTGCACGCATTACTTCTTTTAATACCATGCCTGGCTTTGCTTTTTCTTGCAGCATAAAAACATGTTAGTATATTAAAATTTTACCAAGTGTATACAGATGTATAGCTTCTATTTGAGCATCTAGGGGAATGGTAACCATGGCACTGCTTCCAAGAATAGAATTATCATCTGTAACAGCACTCATGCTGTGGCAGTTGACAGAATGGTTATAAATATATCTATTAGCAGCCTGAGCTGAATCTTTAAACAGCACTATAGGGACAGCAGTTGGCTAAAAATAGCTTGACAATATTGCATTTGAACACTTGTCCTCAGAAACACTGTGTCACATACACATAGCAATTTCAATTTTTTTCTGCATGAAGCTGAAAATGAACATCTGTGGCGCACAGGAGACAGACAGCGTGACATTTTTTGACCTCCCTCCTCCCTATAACACTATAAATAAAAGCACAACAGTAAAAATCTTGAAAAGGCTGCTATAAAACATGAAGTAATGCCTAGAATTCGAAGTATATGAAGCAAGGGCAGAATCAAAAATTATTTCACACAGAAAAAGAAAAAAACATACGGCAATCAACAGCACACAAATCTTCTGAGCTGCTGGAGCTCAGCTTCATTCTAATATACTTCCATATACCTGAAACAAGGAAATGATGGTTACAGAGTTGTTACCAACAACCGTATGAGCTACCATTCAATAAGAATAAAGAAAAACTGTCTGAAAACAGATTTCTAAATTCAGTAGTCATGAACTCAGACAGACATTCTCAAAAAGAGCCATCTTTCCCTTGCTACTTTTAGTATTTCCATCATCTCAAGTCAAAATCTTTGTGATCACAGTTCATAACAGTGCAGTGATACCACCGTGGCCACTTAGGTCAGCTGATGAAAAACAAATAAGCTTCCTTTATTATTCAGTGAAATAGTTGCATTTCCTTAAATTATCAAATAAAAATACAAAATGCTAATTTCTTAATAAGCAACTGTAGAGTGGAAAATGTGGCAGTTAAAAAAAAAGGGTACAAATGATGAAGGTCTTCACAAAGAAAGATGTGCTTGCAAAGTAAATGATGTCATATATCATAGAATAGTTTAGCTGAGAAGGAATCTCTGAAGGGTTTCTGGTGCAACCCTCTGCTCAAAGCAGGGCTAAGTTACAGTAGGCTTTTTAGGGGTTCATCGAGTCAAATTCTGAACATACCTCTGAAGATGGTGATTCTGCAACATCTCTGAGCAACCATTTTTTGCCTGAGCACCCTCACTGTGAACAAGAATCTTCCTAGTATTTTACTGCAATTTCTTGTGTTCCACCTTGTGCCGATTGCTTATTATTTGGGTGGTGCCCAGTAACAGGACCAGAGGCAATGGGCACAAAACTGAAAGGCTCCCTCTGAACATCAAGAAACACTTTTTTACTGTGAGAGTGACTGAGCACTGGAACAGGTTGCCCAGAGAGACTGTAGAGTCTCCCTCCTTAAAGATATTCAAAAGTCATCTAGACACGGTCCTGGGCAACTGGCTCTAGGTGGCACTGCTTGAGAGGGCGTTGGACAAGATGACCTCCAGATGTACCTTCCAGTCTCAGCCACTCTGTGATTATTTTTTTTACTGTGCACTTCTGAGATGAGCCTGGCTCCCTCCTTTCTGCACTCTGCCATCATGAAACTCCCTCAGCTATCTCCACTTAAGACTGCAGAAACCCAGCTCTCGCAGCAGTCTCTGCATACGTCATGGACTCTGATGCCCTACCCAGTATGGCGGTCCTCCACTGGACTCACTCCACGATGTCCATGTCTCTTTCGTACTGAGGAACCCAAAACTAGGCACAGTACTCCAGAAGTGGTTTCACAAGTGCTGAACAGAGGGGAAGAATCACTTCCCTCAGCGCATTGACTACTTTTTTTCTGGTACATCCCAGTATGGAGTTGGCCTTCACTGCCAAGACAAACACATTGCTGACCACTGTTCAATCTGTTGTCCACCCAGTCCTTTTCTGCAAAGCTACCTTCTCGCCAGTCAGCATCCAGCCTACACCATATTACTCCAGGCAATGGTATAAGATAAGTATTTAATTTTCGAAGTGTATACGTGTGTATTAAGTTTCAATAATAGAGTTTTCACTGGTATTACCCATATTAAAAATAAGAAATTAAACTTAAACATAGTTTAAAATGCACTGAATTTCTGTTCTTCAGCAGTAAAGGAAGACCTTTGATGGGTACTTCAAAATGCAAGTAAAAACAAGACACTAGGAAAGCAAAAGTATCTCCCAGCCATAATGAAACTAGTTTTAGAGCAGGTTTATATTACACTTTCCATTTTCTTGAAGATTATTTAAGGATTAACTACAATTTAAATGGAACAACTTGTATCAGCTGTGTCCCTCTTAAAGCCTTATTTTGGTAACAGAATGTAATCTGCCATATAAAACTTAAATATTGAAAAATAAACTATACTGTAGTATGAGACTTTAATATTCAGGCAAGGAAATTAAACTCTTGGGATAATTAGAATTGCTGTTTTCATAACGGATATGGATCAACCTGATCATGGCAGCGAACTTAGGCTGCAAGGCAAAAAGAATTAACAATTCTACTCAGATTTGTCCATTACCAACTACACATCGATTCTTTCTTCAAAGTTTAAACACTTCCAATCTTTTTTCTAGATTTATCACACAGGAATTAGAACATAGAGCACACATTACAACTCTGAACTTC
Organism: Phaethon aethereus; assembly: GCF_964289735.1. NCBI lineage: Eukaryota > Metazoa > Chordata > Aves > Phaethontiformes > Phaethontidae > Phaethon > Phaethon aethereus. The sequence continues at coordinate 5,145,501 of NC_138582.1, read as the reverse complement.
TGAAAATTTATATAAATACTGGCAGTACTACTCCATCTCTCTCTAGGATTTTTGCATATCTGCCAAGCAATATTACTGCCACTGAGATTTTTATTCAACCAGTCAAAGTGTGGTGCTGAGGACTAAAGGAAAGTGATGTCAGATCTGGTTAGATATGTTTTCAAACAGAAAAATTCATGACAAAATAAGCCTTTAGAATGAGCAATAGCTTGACTGGTAGCATTCTTGTAAAACATCGTTTAGGTAACTGATTCTTTCAAGTAAAACAAAAATTAGGTGAAAACTTTGTGCAGAAGAAATTAATTTTTGTTCCACTTAACTTCAGTGTCTGCTACAAAATTGCTTTTATTCCAAGGGCGGTAAAAGGTTCGATAAGAATTCCAGGTAAATTTGTTCCACAAATTTAAACAGAATACTATGACTATGACTTTATAACTCTGTTCCAGTATAAATCTTTGTTCAGTAGCAGTTCACTCTGATCAGAATGACTGTTTTCCTCAAATAATTTGTTGCATGTATTTCCTTAGAAGTACAAGCCGAGTATCAAAAGTCGTCTGAATTTATTATAATTTAATTAGGTAGTTTAAAATTAATCGTTGGCAAGTATCAGTTGGATAGCTCAACCTACATAAAAGTTTTTGCTTGGATAAACCAGCATTTCCTAAGCACTAGCTACTGAAGCTAAGAAAAGGTACAGTCAAAGTTCAACACAGAAGCCCTCCCCCCCCCCAAAAAAAAACACCCAAACCCACTGTTTGATACAACAACTTCAGAGAAAACGAACATTTATTCCAAGATCTAGCTGACTATATTTATGGTCGTCTTGTTTCAATTTCAGTCATAGTGCTATCTGGTGACTATTTATACTCTCATACATTTTAAATAGATAGTATGTTTTAGGCTCATCCAACCATCTCATGTCATCCATTACGCTACATTAACCCCTTCGTCTTAAGTTTTATCTGAAGGCGAGGACAGAAACAGCTCTCTATGAACTGGAACAGTTCAAAATTTCTGATTTGCATGTTCTTCTTGCAAACTTAAAAGTGCACTAGGAACACAGTGGACTTCAACTGCTAAGTCATATGAATATTGCTATAAAATAATAAAAGTTTCTATTGATGGAAATGAACAGCATGATCTCAAGAATGAGATAAATGGAAGGGTATGCTTTTTGTTTGCTTTTCCCTGGAATTTGGCCTCTAAAAGCCAGCTATGCAAAGACTAACATTGCTGAACTTTGTTTTTCAAGTTCTGTTGCTAAAATTACCATAGCTTTCATTTAAAAAGCGGTGGCAGATAAATAAACTTACTGAAGATAAATGGAATATCAACTATAAAATTTATTGATCAGCTTACTGTGTTCACATATGAAAAATTCAAACAGACTTCCCAGGCTCATTATATATTTTCTCTCTTTTTACAATTTATAGAAGTGATGAGCCAAGTTCTGACACTTTAATGAAGACAGTAACACAGGAGAAAGATTTCTCATATTGGTGTTGACTTTTATTTTTTCCCCCTTCCCCAAACTCACAACAAATATTCCTATCATTATTCACCCTTCAACCCCTTCACAACAAAGTAAGTGACAGGACTATAATATATTGCATATCTATAAAAAAGGACCATCAAGGGACATATCATATTATACTTGGAAACATTTTTCCTTAATGCAGACATGCTGTAAGAATAATACCTGATTGAATGTTAAGACAGTACAAACAATTCAGCCAGAAAGTGTTACATAAAAAAAAGATAGCTATTGAACAAAAATTACAAGTAGATTCCTGTCTCTCCTTCCTTCCTGAATAAAAAGATGCCATATAATACTACATTTCTTTAAGTTTTTCACCAGAATTAATCACATCTCAACTTCACATGAAACAAGCTGTGCATACCTGATGAGTTAGAAAATTAATTCATATCATTGGTGCTTATGATCATTAATACTACCTCAATTTCCAGTCCAATACTTCTTCTATTATTAAATATATCCACAAGGAATGACGTGTAAAACATTAAATACTACTTCAGATGCTACCTTTTTCCTTCAAAGCAGTAACAAAATGCTTTACCTATCCCGTAAGAAAAACAGCTGAGATGCTCGAAGAAAACAACTACGTCCTATTTTCCTGCGAAAGACATTGTTACATTCCATTTTAGGTAAGAAATTTCAGCAGGCATTCTATTCACTGTACAAAATGGGAAAAGGCTATTGCCAAAAACCAAAATCCACTGCTTCTAACAGTTTCACTGGAAGAAACTTATCTGATTCCACACTCAGTAAGTGGAATTATTCTGAACATACTATGCAGGTCAACAATTTCTCATGGTTTTCTTTCCATAAATCAAATTATTAATAATTTCACCATTATTCCCTGTTTTCTAGAAAGTGGTTCACACCCAAAGATAACAGTTTTGTTTCTCAAGGGTAATATGACCTATTCCTGACAAAAATGAGCATACACAAATATCTGATAAATTGGGGGAAAAAAGAACCAATCTTTCTGAAGGAACAGTATTTCAACTCATCTATTCTCTTAAATTAACTTTCAAGAATGCCATAGAATCATTTTCTATTCACTTGAATGAACGTTCATTGAGAAGTGACTGGAATTCATGTCCACTTCCTTCATGTACTAATCACCTAAAACAAACTTTGTCTCTTCTAAGCTGGGTAGTCCTGTAACACCGTATTGCCCTAGCTAGTAACAGGCCAGAAATCGTATTTCTGTGGCATTGTACTGAGCTTGCAAGGCCTCAGGACTGAGGTTTTTTTAGCTTGCTCTGAACTTTTCTTGACCTGGTTGCAACTTTACTTTATAAGGTTTAGCTGCCACAACAATTTGTCCAGTCTATCAGGATACCACGTCTAATTTATTTTAGTTTTATTGGTACAGCCACCATTCTATGCAGACAGTTGTAAGAAGAAATTACTGTATTTAGAATGAGATATTTATGAATAAGATAATGATGTAGTGTAAAGAAATACAGGCCTTGCATGATGATGGATGCTTTTGAGAGGTGGATGCAGCACAGAGTACAGGCATGCCATGATAAGAGACAGGATACACGCTTGACACAGCAAACCTCAAAGGCTGTAAAATAACTCAGCAGTCAGACAAAGAAATGCAGATAGAGAGCTGGACAAAAACACTATTCTAGGGGTTACTAGGGGGAACAAAGGGAACAAGTAATATCTAACAGATGTAAAAGGCACCATATACAGTGATTTTGGACGTAACATGAAGCTGCAGACCAATGAATAAAAAGCAAGGTGTAAAAACACACTAGCAAACATATAGAAAGGACCCCAACCGTATCCTAGAGAAAAAACCATCTATGTCATATTCCTCCCAGTGAAGGATATCAGTGGATGACAATTCACCAGCACTGGGGAGACCAACCTTACACCCAGAGGAGCAGTGGGAGGGTGAGCATCGTTTCTATCCCTTTTCTGAGGGCTAAGAAGTCAGCGTATGACAATTCAAACTGTATTATTTTTCTTTCTGTAATGATTAGATCTGGACTAATAATGATTAAAAGGTTAAGATTTCAACTGTACTAATAATAAATTATTGGCTTAGATATGTAAGGTGTACTTTCTCTTTGCTGATAAAACAAGATTTTAAGCACAATAAAGGATAGCACCTCCTGACAATTTGACACCTGTGGACTGTACCTTTTGGGACTCTGTGTTTGTGCATACGTGACAATTTTCTCAACAAACCTGCAGCCACAGATATCAGAGATTTTTATTTTTGTACTGCATCCACTCTCCCCTGTGGCCATACCGTTGTCAGTTTTGCCCCTAAGTTTTCACATCCTCACAATACATGTGAGGGGATCATATCACTGTATATAAACACCTGAAGGGAGGGTGCAAAAAGGACAGAGCCAGGCTCTTTCCGGTGGTGCCCAGTGCCAGGATCAGAGGCAATGAACACAATCTGGAACACAGGAGGTTCCATCCAAACATCAGGAAACACTTTTTTACCATGAGGGTGTGAGTGAGCACTGGCACAGGTTGCTCAGGGAGATTGTGTAGTCTCCATCCTTGCAGATAATCAAAAGCCAACTGGACATGGTCCTGGGCAACACGCTTGAGGTAGCCCTTCTTGATCAGAGGGGTTGGACCAGGTGACCTCCAGAGGTGCCTTCCAACCACAACCATTCTCTAAGTCTGATTCTGTGAATGATGCTTTAAAAATTGATTGCTAGATAAATAAATAGATGCTGTTGGCATGTTTCCTCGTATTCCCTGAGCTGTCTAGGTTCTTCTGCCTTGTCTTAGACCTACAGTTGTACTGTATTTTAGGCAGATACTGTTCTTGTTTGTGCTGCGCAGCTCCTAGCCAGTGAATATAACTCAGAAATGCAACTACTGGTTTCCCTTCATGAATTAGAATCTAAAAGTTCAAATAATTTCATATTTTTATTTAAGTTTTCCACTCTGATAGTGATGATTGTGATGTAGAATAATAACTAGCATCATACATTCTTGAGACTTTTTCGCGTACTGGTGAAAAATGCCACAGGAATGCCCCAGATCACTTAAGAGAAATGCAGGAAGATGACAACACAACTACAAGAGCACATTGTTTGATTCTGAAAAATGTCTTTCAATTTTTTCTTATTCAGTACTTTGACCTTGAAGTTCTGGAATGAAAAACAGCTTGGAGCAACCCACAGTAAAATGGAAAAGTGGTCTCCTAAGAAAATAGGAGCAGAAATACTGCACTGAATTGAGCTAAGGTCTTGAAAATGAGACTTGATCCAAAATGACAGGGTTAAGCCAATAGGTCTTCTACCGTCCCCAGAAACATTTATGTAAAGAAAGAACAGTTAACAGAAGATACCAGCCAAGTCAACCCTTAAAGTGCACTTTTATAATAAGGGAAAAATCTATTCAAAATCCCTCTCCTGCTTGATTCAAGCTGAACCACTGCAAGCAAATGCCCTTACTGCCAGCCTATTCATGTGCCAAGGCATTGATAGCCTCTTCTAACAAGAAATTCCATTCTGACAAGAGAAATTTAACACACAGCTTCATTCAAACTGCCACATTCCAACCGCTATGTAAACTTTCATAGTTAGAACATTCAACACAAAACTGCAGCGCAAAACTTCAGTTCACGGAACTCTTGCAGTGTAAGGATTCATATAGCCTCTTGGGACTTCTCAGCAGAAACGGAGAATTTTTCTACAACTATATATAACTATAGGTATGTAACTTCATGTAATCTGTTACTCAGTAGAAACAAACTAGTCCCCAAATTCATATTAAACAAATAATGGCAGTTGTTTTTTTATTCCACTTTCAAGTTAAAACTAGAAGATAAGAACACTGGAAGACCTAGTTAGGCAGACAATTGAAACTGATTTCTGAAAGTAAACACATTCAAATACTTGACTTAAGCTGTCACCTAAGTAATCAACTTCAAAAGGAGTATATTTTCAAGCACGTGTTAAACAGAAACAGCAGCAGCCAACTTCAATTTTAAATGAACAAATTTGTAAATGTGTTTAGAAAGAAGTAAATTAAGAACTGACAGAAACGACAGCTGAAAGTAGTAGAAGAGTCACAGTATTTTTTTTCTAAATATAAATCAAGACTGAAATATCTTCAGTTTCATTTATAAAAGCAAGTTATATTTCTCTTTTTTTTAAATCTACCTACTTTGTATACAGTCTTAACTGGCACTAATCAGTTTAAAATTGTTTTTCATAATGCTGAATTAATTCACTTTATCTTGCAATTTCCAAGTTTTCTGTAGCTTACGATTCTCAGAACCTCAGCCATAGACTAGAACACTAAGAGCACTGATACAGATATTTAATGAAACTAGTACAATTTTCCAGGGAATATACCATATACCATATATGACAAAAAGGAAAGGACCCAGCAAAAGAACATGAAGTCTACATCAAGCAACAGTCTCATCTTACTAACCAGGTAGCCTTCATTAATATCCCTCAAAAAACCAGCAGGTCCAAATACCTCTGCTCCACACCTAAGCATTGTACTTACTCAAATATATCGACTGTATGCTGATAAAGCCTTGCTTTCCCTGGCTTTTTTTTTCCTGCAAACTATGTCATTGCATTTTTATATGATCGATCTTACAAACGTTTGAATCACTAAGGGAAAGCGTAAAGTGTAGAATACACAGGCTTACCCGTGTACCCTGGGTAACAAATAAATTAAGGTATTTCTCTTCTGTAATGGAGTCTAAGAAAAATAATCTTTCTGAAAGCTTTTCCATATTACATAGCCTGACTATTCCCAAATTGTTTTGGTGCATTATTTTCTTCAGGTTTTTTTTGCATGCTCTATTGAAGTGTTAGGAAGTGTAGAAATTTGTAAAGGCCTTAAAACTGGTAATTTCAGTCCTTTCCATTGCAATTACTTAATACCTGATAGATCAATTACTTGCAATAGAAGCATAAATGTGTTTGCTAAAGAAGATCTCTCTTCTCTATTATGTCTGAAGCTTTTCCCACCATTTCATGATTCAAACCTCCTATATGCATGCATACGCACATGCCATTTTATTTAAATTAAGTACTCTTGTATGTGGTATATGAAAAACAAACTACTTTCAAAAATTCCCATCAGCCATTTTTCTGGAGTCATCTCTTTAAAATCTGTCACAATTTGGTTATAGGACAGAGGTAACCTCCAGGTTTCAAGGTGTAGTGAATTTGGGTATCTTTTAAGATTTTTTTTTAAAATAACAAATTCTTAGTCCTGGCTACCTTGATGCCCAGCAGATGAGTTAGTATACACATACCTTCTCTAGCTATCATTAAGTTTTTTTGTAATTTGAATTCAGATTTAGCTTAAACCATATATTAAAAAAGAATTCGCTCAAAAATTAAATTATTATCTTTATGGGGATAATTGCAGAAATTTCATTTTGGTGGCATATTAAAAGGCTTGATTTTAAATCAGGTTTCTTTAGAAGAGGCTAAGACACCAGTTCAAAAATATATTCAACAGAAGTTGCTGGAAAGTTGTGATAATTTAAGCTGAATTTTATCCAAATAGCATGCAAGTTTTGTTGGGACATAAGGATTGATGCATTTAGCACTTGCCAAGACTGCCACAACTCTGAAATGTCCTCTTGAATTAATTTCATAACAGGTGCATCACTACATTTTCAAGAATGAGCCCTGACATACACATCATTTCTAACAAGATTGTTTTCAACAGGCCAGTGACATAAATAGACACAATTATCTATGGGTGTGTTGACATTTTTAACATGACATTGTTATCACAACAGTGATACAGAACTATATAAGTTTCAGATCCATAACCTCTTCTTCTAAGTTCCTAAAGGAAAAAGTAAAGGAAAAATGAAAACCTACCAAGAAGCAAGTAAACAAAATTATGCAATCAGGGCAGGGGAAATGTTAACAACTCAGTTATGTTTATTTGCAGTTAAATAATTTTGTTTAGATTACAGATAAAAACCTCTAGCTGCAAAAAAATCTTAATTCTTTCTGTGAGATCATAGATTCTTTTTACTTTGTGCTCTGAATATTTATTAAAGATGCAATGTAGCGATTTGCCATAGATTATATGATCATAAACTGATAGAAAGACCTGAAGAAGTGTTAGTGGCAGGGAATTAGGGGAAATCCTGAAAGAAAGTAAAAAAAAGAAAAAAAATAGTAGCAATCACAATTATTTTAAAGAACTTGGACGTTGTCATGGGATATAAAGAAAAAGGGAAGTAATATTCAAATTTCAGTGTTTTTCCTGTTCCTTTTCTTTACAGCCATAGCTGTTAACACCACAATTGACTGCTACTGAGTTAACCTGGCTAAAGCAAGGATAAGCACACAGCAAAACAGTACTTGAACTGAATACAATGAGTAAATGAGAAACATCATCCTAACAGTGTTAGCTCAATGAGAAAGGTACATCCTTGCCTCTTCATATATAAACACTACTCAGATTAGGAACCATATATGCATTAGATTCAAATATGGACCAAAACTTAAGATACAACCCAATTTAGTAGGACAATAACCAGAAAACTCTTTCTTATGCTTCCTGTCTTGTCAATTTTGGTCCCTGTTTCTCTTACTGGAAAAAAAAACCCAGTATTATAGATATACAGAATATATTACAGAACAATAGAATTCCTTAAAGACGTACAGATATCTCTCAATTCTTCACCTTAAAATTCATTTAACAGTAGACTTCTCTCAATCTGTATTTCTCTTAGTTCAGAATTCCCCAGATAACCTCAGGTCCCAGGAACTCAGTGTTTCTCATGCCCTATATTGAAAATCCACATTTGATATTCTCCATGACTACAGCCAGCCACTTCAGTTCTGAACCTAATTCCCAAGTATCAGCGCTGCAGAGAAACCTGCAGAGTAACTCTAAAACTGTAGTGTCTATTTTCCATTTAATTGCTTTCAAATCAAACAGAGCCCTGAACAAAACCCACAGACAAAACTGCAAGGAAATGCATTTCCAGTTACACAGAGGGTAATATGGAAACCACTTCTCAAAATCTGCTACTATTTTTCAAGGTTTTCCCAATTCATAAAAGAGCAATAAAATATAAACCAGACTCCTAGGCACACAGACAGAGAAGTATGAAAAATTTCAGTTTATGCTGTATGATGAGCTAAAATTCAAGACTTATTTAATGGTCAGGAAAATCAAAGACCCACCATAACTCCAAACAGGTAGCCATGCGAATGTGAAGGAATAAATTTTAAAAACACAGGAACTAAACAATCAAAATAAAATGTACCTTCCTTTAAAGAAGGAATACAGCAGGGGGAAAAAAAGAAGGAAAAGAAAGATGTTAGAGAAACTGTGAAATTGTGTTGAGATGTAGCACTGCAAGACACTCATGTGCCAATCCATCACGTTTGGTTAGGTTAGTCCAATGTTGACACTTCAGTGTGGCTGCCAAAATTTTAATGACGTGTTTCACTATAGTGGAGACTTTAACCATTTGAGCACAAAGGACTGACTGTTCCTCATTTTGCAGCATTCCGAGTTTTTCTTTTCAACTTCTTAAAAAGGCTTTTCTTGTCTCCGAGAGAAAGTTTACAAAGGGAATTTTCCATTGTTTTCCTAATCCTCTGACCTGAAGGTTTCAGCTTCCAAAAGCAAGTTCCAAATTTCAGATTGTCTGTGGGGAAAGCATACTGAATAGTAACTGAGCAGTTTCCTCACCTTCCCAAGATACACAGAAAGATTCTTTTGAAGGCAATTAAATCTTCATTCACTGAGAAGACTGCAGTAAGGTTTTACTTTTTGATGCATTTTGCAGGGATGTGAGCCTGATAAGAACACATTACATTCAGCAGATCAGATACTTTATACCAGTGTTAAACCAACTTGGGAAAAATAAAACTGTTGATAACGAAAATATTCAGTACTAAAGGTACTATATGTCTGTTTTAAGACTTTGAGGAAGTTAACTTACCTATTTTTTTTCTTAATAAGGAGCTCGAAAACTTTTAACAGTAAATTTAAGTACACCCACTATTTTGGTGATTCTCAACTAACTCACATTTGTCTATATTCAAATACATGAGAAAAACTGAATTGTGAACCCCAAACCGTATGGCCTCATTACATTGTAGTTTAGAACATATACGCAGTGAGTATTCTGAAATAGGGAGATTTTGTTTAACGGAGAAAGGGAGATAAAAATTAAGACACAAAATGAAAATGCACTACAATCTCAATTACAGACTGACTTCTATTCCCATTTGAAATTCTTCTATATACTGTTAAAAAGTCTAATGTTCATATAGTTTGATTTTCTTTCTGAGTAAGATGGCAAGCCTGTAAGCGGAACAAACAAGGAAAAGAGAACATGAGCTGAGTCTTACTAACTTTCACACATTGGGCTAGTACAAGGTACGCAACAGATGGCAAGATTCCTGAAAAAGAAAGCCAGCGCTTTGTACATGGCAAAGCACTTCAGTGAGTAGAAAATACTACGAGAGATGATATTGGGGGGGCGGGGAGGGGCGTGGGGTGGACCAAACAAAAGGCAGAAAAAGTTCAAATAGCTTAATTATAAAAATATTAATTGCAAAGGCAATTCTAGAAATGGCTAGACACATGCTGGTGCTATGAAGGAGGAAAATACCAAGTGAAAGGACAAGGCAGTGTCTGAAATTACAAACAGAAATATGTAGGTATAGAAGTGGAGGAAGATGCTTCTACATCAGTGACATGGCCCTTGCTCTTCCATATGTTCCTTGTGCACGGGAGACACTCTCCGGGTATCAGAACTGATCTGGGACATTTCTGCTGTCACTGGACAGTAGCAATTGTGACAGCTCTTCCCTGTTACGAAGGGCAAATGGAGTTACTGCAGGTCACTGCTGTCAAGTTGTCCTTCTGGTATCATTTCCCGTACATTCCTCCCTGCAGTGAGCTGGATATCGCAATAACAGAGGTTAGAAAAGCATCTGTAAATTTTGTCCAGAATGCAGAAGGTGTTTTTCTAGCAAAGCAAAATTATCAAATTGTTATCTGCATTCCTCCGCGCTTTGTCTTTCAGCCAGTAACCCCTAGAAGTTGAGTTCCTGGAATAGAAATACCCTACCTTACGTCCTACTGTTCCAGGGCAGATTCAACACTCAGAACGAGTAGAACCTAGAGTGATGTGCATGCATGCAACCCAGCAGGACTCAGCCTGACACTACTCAGTGCACAGAGATGCCATGTCTTCTTTTGCACAGTTATGTCATGACCCCTTATTTTCAAGGGTGAACAAGATCCCCTGGCTAGACATAATCTATAAAGAGAGAATGTCCACATAACTCATTGTCATGCTTTTAAGTTCAAATGCCACGTGTCTTGACAAAGTAAGCACTGAAGAAATGCTACTAGGTAACGGTTAGAAACGGTCCCCACTGATTATACTGCTTCCACTGTTACCTGTGACTCGCATATCCACAGGAGCGACCTTTTACAAGGGAGACTTTTCAAAGCGAGTAACTTTCACATAAGAGGTAAGGTAAGCAGAGCTGCCTCTGCACTAACACCTGAGGTTTAGGTTTTTTGGTTTGTGTGTTTTTGGTTTTTTCTCCACAGAAATTGTAGTCAAAGTTATTATTTAGTTAAATACAGGGTTATAATGCTCAAATTTGGGAACAGCTTCTTCCTTTTCTCAACTTTCTCTTAAGTTGAAAAACAATCACTCTGGGCAATACTCACTGAATTAAGTGGCATAGAACATGGTAATACAATTTATTTTTTTTCCCCAGTTAAAAATCTAACGATTGTCTAGCATTCCAATTCCATTCTATCTAGATTGGGAGAACATAACTCACACTTGGATACCAAGTACAAAGAACAGGTATGATTGAATCAAACTATTTTACTCCTTTTGTAGTAGAAAAAATTACCTGGCTGAAGGTATGGATTATAGTTGCATGACAGTACCACCACAAAGGAACATTAATCCAGCAACATTAATCCAGCAACATTAAAAAATGTTCATTATAATCTGTAAAACGTTAAAACTTTACTGAGATACAGCCTGAATAGGAAAACAAGCATTTTTGGGAAATCATCACTGAGCTGTATAACAGTGCCGGAAAGTTAGTATCCTCCCTCCTTCTGAATTTAACATCTCTATCATACACAAAAGTTCAGAGTAAAACTCTAAATTGGTCTCACATGAACTCACTTACAGTAAAAGTAGAGAAAAGATACAGAATCACAGGTTGGAAAAGACCTCTGAGATCAAGTCCAACCATCAACCCAACACCATTAAGCCACATCCTGAAGCGCCACATCTATATGTTTTTTGAACACTTGCAGTGATGGTGACTCCACCACCTGGGCAGCCTGTTCCAATGATTCACCACTCTCTCCGGAAACTGAAATTTTTCCTAAACCTAATCTAAACCTCTCCTGGTGCAACCTGAAGCCATTTCCTCTTGTCCTATTACCAGTTACTTGGGAGAAGAGACCAACACCCACCTCACCACAATCCCCTTTCAGGTAGTTGTAGAGAGCGAGAAGGTCTTCCCTCAGCCTCCTCTTCTCCAGACTAAACAACCCCAGTTCCCTCAGCCGCTCCTCATAAGACTTGTGCTCCAGACCCCTCACCAGCTTCATTGCCCTTCTCTGGACATGCTCCAGCACCTCAGCATCGTTCCTGTAGTGAGGGGCCCAAAACTGAACACAGGATTCGAGGTGCGGCCTCACCAGTGCCGAGTACAGGGGCACGATCACTGCCCTACTCCTGCGGGCCACACTTTTTCTGATACAGGCCAGGATGCTGTTGGCCTTCTTGACCACCTGAGCACACTGCTGGCTCATGTTCAGCCAGCTGTCAACCAGCACCCCCAGGTCCTTTTCCGCCGGGCAGCTCTCCAGCCACTCCTCCCCAAGCCTGTAGCGTTGCATGGGGTTGTTGTGGCCGAAGTGCAGGACCTGGCACTTGACCTTATCAAACCTCATACAGTTGACCTCGGCCCATCGATCCAGCCTGTCCAGATCCCTCTGCAGAGCCCTCCTACCCTCCCGCAGATCAACACTCCCACCCAACTTGGTGTCATCTGCAAACTTAATGAGGGAGCACTCGATCCCCTCATCCAGATCATCAATAAAGATATTGAACAAGACCGGCCCCAGAACTGAGCCCTGGGGAACACCGCTTGTGACCGGCCGCCAGCCGGATTTAACGCCGTTCACCACAACTCTCTGGGCTCGGCCATTCAGCCAGTTCCTCACCCAGCGAAGAGTGCACCTGTCTAAGCCACGAGCCACCAGTTTCTCCAGGAGAATGCTGTGGGAGACGCTGTCAAAGGCTTTACTAAAGTCCAGGTAGACAACATCCACAGCCTTTCCCTCATCCACTAGGTGGGTCACCTGGTCACAGGAGATCAGGTTGGTCAAGCAGGACCTGCCTTTCGTGAACCCATGCTGGCTGGGCCTGATCCCTTGGTTGTCCTGCAAGGACAAGGAGGCCCTTTACTTGCTTCAAAAGCCAGTGGTGGAAACTGAAGGTGGAGAAATTAAGACTAGTGGTAAAATGCACTCTTGAATGGCATGGGTATGCCACCACTAAAGTAAGTGCTATAAGGATGCAGAAAATTTCTCCGCCACCGAAATGTTTTAATAAATTTGGATGGCTTCCAAAAATGTGTGTTTCAGCTCAGAATTCTTGGCTTGATGCTGGAACCTCTGATGTGAATTTATCAGGGTGAGATTAGACGATCATCAGTAGGAAGTTTTCCACCAAGGCTACAAGAATACATTCACAGCTTCTGGATAACATTCCGTCTTTTTCTATTTCAACTCATTTGCTCTCCATTTATAGTTATTCCCCCCCACATTCTAGACTGGAGCAGGAGCTAACAATATAGTTTATAGGTGGCTACCAAGCAATCAGATAAACACAGGGAGAGGGTTTGGACTGACCACAGCACTGCACTGACCAAGCAAGAGGTAGAAAAATATGTTAAGGCGCAACAGAAATTAACATGGAAGAATTAAAACAATTAGACATAGATAATTACCCATAGGAAACAAGCATTGGGCAAGGGGCTAAGTCTAGAAATGGCTTTTGGAAAAAGTACCAAGATGCTGAGCAGAGAAAACCTCTTGTTGAATTTCTCCAGCGGTGAAGAATGTGGGATTTTAGACTTCTTTTTTTTTAGGTTTTAAGAAACAGGATTACATCACCTGTTTCTCACCCTAGTCACAGTAAGGAACATTTGTTAGTTGTATGGAAAATATTCCTAACTGTGCAACTTGTGCTATCTTGGGCAAGTCATCTACTCATTGTTCTGGACTGTCAGCCACTATATCAAATAGCAGCAACAGTAATAAAATTGTCTATTACTTGCATTTTCATAGTGTCTAACAAAAAATGAGTGGAGTTTTATGGAATTATTTAATCTGAATGAAGTTAACTTGTACAGTTTCGAAATCTACTGCTCAGTCTGCTAGTCATTTTATACAAAGATATAACGTAACTGAAAGTAAAACTTAATAAAATTTATATAAACTAGCTACCGCCACGAAGTAATCTAGAAGCCTCCTTGCTCCTGAAAACCACTTTATTAAAAAACATGCATTTTAATTGTTTCTTGTCATTTGTCTTTTCCTCTTGCTCAGACCTGTTTCAGCTAAATCAATAACACGTTTAGAGTCCCAGGTTTAAAATTAGCCAGCCATTATGAATTCTCCACTTTTGCAAATATAATTGCAGAGAATGATATCTATTATGTTCACTGTACTTAACAGCTACAGACAGTTGATGCACATCCAAGTCACTTAACAATAATGTTTATACTAATACATTATCAAGCTACAGATCTTTAAGTCAGGGGGCATGGCAAATATTCTAGGCACAAACAACATGCACCAGTGCAAAGGATTAATTTTTCCACAGTAATAGTCATAGTACTTTTCTCTACATCATCACCAGACAACAAGATTTTTATTCCATTTAAACACAGTAACATTAGAAGTTTAGTTTACTCCAAGTGCACACCTACAGAAAATCAGCCCTAAACCAACTGTAGAGAAAAATCTAAGAAATTACACTCTGTTTGATCAGCATCTCCAAATTCCTGCACTTCCCCTCTTCATATAAGTTTTTTCATCAGCAGTTTTTCCTCTCTCATATCATCAATCACTGCAATATACAGCAAGAACAGCAGCTTAAAGACAGTGCATAGAAACCAGTTTCATAAAATGGCCAACAAAACATGAGTTATAATTTGGATCTACTTCATGTAACACAGTATTAAAAAGTGCATTTATTTAAGTCTTGCTTTTTTCCCTATTGTATTAGGATTTTCTTTCTACATTTGAAAATTTTAGAAATTTTTCATTTACAGGAAATTTACAGCTTTTAAAGCCAAACTTGTCCCACCTACCCTAACAAAGAGCATTTGACACTGATCAATTATAAAGTTAGCACAACATTATTCTTAGTACTACACTAAGATATAAACCTGCATTAAAACTTGGGATTTTATGCCTGTTTTCACTGATAGCAGTAGAAAGCCTTAAACAAATAAATAAATAAAACTGGAATTCCTTTAAGCAACCCCTCAGTGAGAGTATTAGTCCAAACCATCTTACTAAGAAACTGCAAACTATGACATTTAAAACCTGTTTTACTCCATAAACAGTAAATGTGGAGCTTACTGTGATATTATCCAGTCGTTTCCCTAGGTGAAACGAAGTTGGTAAAGTAGATTCTGGTCTGCTCTTTCAAAAATGGCTTGGCATCAATTACAGCTATCACATTCTGTGTTTCCAATTTCTTCTGTGGAAAACTACCACACCTGACCTACACTTTTTAAGTCCCCCTAGTGATAAGTTACTAAACTTCATTCTCTTCCTCATACTCCTGGGCAAAGCAGGTATTAAGAATGCCACTTTTAGCTAAACAGAAGACCTGCAGTCTAAAGATTTTACTTTTTTATTACGATGCACTTTAATTCCTTTGGCCTAGTTGCCCAAAAACCAGAACAAACCTCCATGAATAACTATGATCTGTGCCTGTGATGGAGAAATCAAGAATATTTCAAGAAGAAAGTTATTTGAAAACTTAAGAAACTGAACTGGCTTGCAGATTGATTTATTCTCAGAGAGAAAAAGAACTGATCTATATATTTTATAAAAAGAACAGAATAAAAACTGAGCAATTCAAACTAATCAAGGACATGCTGCTTAAGAAAGTCCTGTATATGGTATATGGCATTTATGTCAGCCTTCAGAAAAGCTAGCCTTCATTGTTTGTCAAAGCACTGGGTCCCTGCAGTGCAGGGGCAGAAAAAGATTAAATTGATAAAATCTATGGAATGTCAAAAATGCGCCATCAAACATTCGGCAAAAAGAAATTACCGTATGTAGGACTAGCAATATTTAAGCAAAAATGTAACATGAGGTTGAAACCAACTAGCAGATTTCTAGATCGTAACATTTTGAACTTGACCATTTCATAATGTAAAACTAAATTTTAGTGATCAGAACAAAATTCTCCAAAGAGAAGAAAAAGAAGCTAAATTATCCTTCCTTACTAACGTCTCCTTCCGTATATTCAAAGAGGCTATTGGTATTTGGCTCTAGACAAGTGTAAATAGAAAGAACTAATAGCAGCAACTACATAAATGAATACAACTAGGATGGAGATATTGTTTGCTACCACTAGCTAATAATGAAATTACAGCCTAAACAGGCGTTTTTTGGATGTGAAGGAAGATGATGAGGACGCAATTCCTGCAGAGCATCAAAAGTGGCACTACATTTCTGGAGTAACTGTTCCAGTTACCATCATTTGGAGAGCATACTCACAAGCTACTCTTCTGAAGAACACATAATTTCTATCCTAAATTACAAGCTCATTTGGTTAAGTTTATCACATCAGAATGATTTTTTTAGGTGGGCCATTTGTTACTGTTTCAGTTACATGGAATAAATCTTCAGGGGAAGATTTATAACAGCAATACAACATCACTATTAGGATCTAAGTCAAAGGAAATATAATGTATGTTCACAATGCTGCATGTGAACTTACATTTCTGACTAAATCACTCAGAACTTAGAAAAATTATTTCCTCCAGGTGGCAGTTTTCCAGAGCTATTACGAAAGTAGTCTCCCTTATTCTCAGGGGCAAAACAAGAAGCAGAGAGATACTAAAAAAATAAACAAGACATGAGTAGTATTTATTTGGCATGTGATTTACCTACTATGTTTTCTGCTAGGCTGTTAGTTTATAACAGCTATGAGGATAAGGGTGAAGAGACCTTAGTATGGAGTTATAAATGAAAACCTGCAAGATTAGAAGAGAAGAAATGAGGGAAGAAAAGGGTGAATTAAGATGTAGGTGAAAAGCAAGCTGAGGAATTGCAGATGGAATGCCCTTAGTGTTGCTAAGGCACCTATGGGACTGCACAAGTTCAATTATGGTAAAATAAAAATTGTTCAAGCAAGTTCTTAGAATATGGACTGTATCACAGCACATTTAAAATTATTAAGATTTTAACATCTAGCTAAAAATGAAAATGCAGACATGAATTTTACTGAATTTACATGGAACAACTCACAGATGCAAAGCTCCTAAATAGAATGGACAGATATTCAGTTCAGGACAACTTTATGTCATACTAAGTAGCAACAGAATTTTAAGACAGATGAAATAACAGTAGTTTTAAAATAAAATAAAAAGCATGATTCTATCTATTCCTTGTATTCAGAGTTTTTCTTTACAGAAAAGAACAACCCAAACCCATAAAATGATTTTAAATACACTTCAGCTTTTCTCCAACTGTTTTATGCAAGATATACATTACATTGAAACTCTAATCTTATATTGTATAATATTTGCTTCTATGCATAGATCTAAGGATTTGAATAAAATTCTCTCTGATACTGTTCAGCAAATGGCATTACTTTCATGTGTCAGGAACAATAACATCCTTAAGGTAGGTTACAGTTAACTGTAGTAAAACAGAACCTGTGTAACACTATCTGCATTTCACACTCACATAGGTTGAATTAAATTCTTAACTATACTTTCAAAAGCACATGAACAACTTCACTGAAACAAGTTATGTAGGCACTGGAGAACCTTCCAGCTGATCAGAGCTGCCCTATCACTTCATCTCCCCAGTTCTATTTTCCAGTGCATTTCAGCTTCTGCCACCAGGTCTTCCTGCCAGAGCAACTGCCTTCCTCACAGCCAATTCCACGCTTCTGGTTCAGTTAAAACACTAGAAATTATCATCATGAGTCTAGTAAAAATTAGCACAGTAAATTCTATGCTTATCAATACCCATCAATTAAATGGATGGAAATACTGCACAAATTTTTGTAAGAATGAAGTGTGGAAATACATTTGGACATAAAGTTAATATAATATCCAGAATACCCAGAATTTCTATTATAATTGAAATCTAAACACCAAATGCTTGAAGGAGTCTCTACTTAGAACAGAATGCAACTCTCTTCCACATTTTCAAGTAAGTCATTCTGGAAGAATTCTTCTGTTCCAGAGTAAGATTTTCTGTGCTTAGGGGTAAAACAGATCTTTTAAATCTTACCTACAGCTTTTTCCATAAACATACTTGACCTCACACTGTCCAGAACCTGGTATGACTGAACATGAGTCAGTTAAGAACTGGAAGGCATGTAGTCAAAGAAATATCAGACTACGAATAAAATAAGCACTGTTGAAAGAAAGGGTTTATTAGCTGAAGCATAGCATGATACCCAATATGCTACAAGGCTTCTAATTCAGACCTGGACGATACGCTCTCATTTTAGGAGCACATACAATGAATCAAAATCTACCTGCAGAGGAGATGAAAAAACACTTTAAATTGGACATTCAAACGAAATCTGAAGTGCAAGCAGGGAGGTTGAGTACTGATAGGCAGTTCATTTTTGTGAACTAAGTCTAATAAGTAGAGCAAGTCTTTAGAGGGCTGATCAACCGCACTCTTAACTCTTGGTACTGAAACATTCTCTGATTGGCAGAAGCAATCATGAAGACTACTGCAGCAACTCTTGATTGCCAGAGGATCAACACCAAGAGTCGTAAAAATGTACAAAGATTGAGAAACAAATAAATAAGGCACCTGAAATACAGAGTGGTCTTTGGTCTAAACCCATCTGACCTACCTCATTTGTTCTCATTAATGAGGAAAACTAAACATGCAAGAATTCACAAGAGCAAAATTGAGCTATATATATCCAGAGGTATCCTGAATTTGTGACACTTGACCATATGGCACATAGCAGTTTACAATCTGAGAGCTCTAGGCTACCGGTTATCTCTGTCCTCTGGAAGAGCTGTTGTGAGGAAATGTATCATCCAATGCAAGCAGAGCACTGAGGCAAGCATCTAAATTTCTAGTTTTTCTTAAAATTTTTTACAGAGCTGACTGGACTTTCACCACCCTATTGTAAATGTTTGTTCCAACCCTCTCCCCCTTCAAGTTTTCACCTCAGCAAGTCTTCACGTAAGCCCATCTTTTATTTTTCTCCATTACTTTAACCCAGCCACGCTCCCCTCCATTTTTTCCTTCACTTTCTGTCTAGCCAATGCCTTCCTACATAAGCCCACTTCAGTATTAAGATTCTCTGTTTTCTTATCATAATGTTATTCGGCAAGTAACCACCACTGTTGTTCTGTTTGTAGAGAGCACTTCTTAGGCATTACCATGATAAACAATCCAAAGTAATTTTTGGACTTCAACAAGATCTCAGAGTATCCCCATCCACAAATGGGTTCATCTACCATTACCTTCCAAGTTTCAACAGCTGCTCAGAGGCAACTCCTTTTGCCTGAAATATTTCCAGTGTGACAGCACTGGAACATTCTGAACACAGGTAACAGAGATATATGAATGATGTCTGCTGTTGATGCTCACTGACTAGATTAATGACTCAAATGTAGTCTAGCAAGCTGACGAAAAACTACCAGAAACTGTTCATCTCAAGAAATACCGACAAATCCTTATAGCAACAGGATTTTATTGTAGTTGAGTAACAAGACCAATGATGGCCATGGATGACTCTTTGGGGAAAGAAGCTCTCGTGACTGCAGAGTCTGTTACTGTTCACATAAGCTCTTTTTATTGTGCTGATGTCAACTTTAATTTTTCCTTGTTCATCTTTGGACAAGAGAAAAAGATAGATTAAGTGTGGTTTATATAGTAGATTGTACTATAGATAGATTGTATTATTAGAAGGTATTAATGCGTGTCCAAAGAAGGGCAGTGAAGCTGGTGAGGGGTCTGGAGCACAAGTCTGATGAGGAGTGGCTGAGGAAACTGGGGTGGTTCAGTCTGGAGAAGAGGAGGCTGAGGGGAGACCTTATCGCTCTCTACAACTACCTGAAAGGGGGTTGTGGTGAGGAGGTTGTTGGTCTCTTCTCCCAAGTAACTAGTGATAGGACGAGAGGAAATGGCCTCAAGTTGCACCAGAGGAGGTTTAGATTGGGTATTAGGAAAAATTTCTTCACTGAGAGGGTGGTCAAGCATTGGCACAGGCTGCCCAGGGAGGTGGTGGAGTCACCATCGCTGGAAGTGTTCAAAAACGTGTGGATGTGGCACTTCAGGACATGGTTTAGGGGACGTGGTGGTGTTGGGTTAATGGTTGGACTTGATGATCTTGAAGGTCCTTTCCAACCTTAGTGATTCTGTGATTACAATACAATAGATTGTACAATTGATTGTACTATTTATATTGTAGATTGTACCTGTTGCAATTACCCTTGATAAGACATTTGTTTGGGTTTAAGTAGACTATCAACTCTTGTTTAATGAGTGACAATGAAAAAAGTTTGAAGAAAATAGTGCTTTTGACTGGCAGATAGAGAATCTATCCAAAATTTTTTCTATCAATACAAAATTTTTAATGCTTCTTTCATATCAAATAAAATGGCAAAAATAGGAAGTACTTGAAGCGAAAAGACATGCTGAATTGAAATTGCAGCTACAACAGTGATAATACTGAATGTAAAATACCAGATGAGATGAATGAATTAACTTCATTCAAATCCAAGGGGGAATAGCAAGTTTATTTTTCCCATGGCTCTAGAGAATAGCTTTAGTAAAATATTTTCTTCATGTTCTGAAGTACAATCCTCTCTAGGGCACAACAGAATGTTCATTTCTTGATGGAACAATTCATAGAAGAGGAAGAGGGTTGGTGAGCAGAAATACTGCTGAATACTCAACCAACTACGTATAGAAACCAAACGCACTGAAAGGAATATAAGCAATGCAAACTGGGCAGCGAAGGAGGTGGGGGGATGCACCACCACAGAGCGTTTAGACCCAGACTACTCAAAAATTGCAGGCGTCCGTCAAAATTCAGATCATAGTCAAATTTTGCCAGGCATGTACCAACTACCACGAATTCAGCTCGCTCTCATTTTTGCAAAACAACTCTACTTTTATTATCCACTTCATCTCAAGGGAAACTGCAAGTCTTGGACAGAAAGGCAACAAAAGCCACCTTGCTGACCTGGCAAAGGTTGATTTGGCTCACAGCTCCAAGCTGAGCAAACTTCAGGAAATGCGACGGGCTTTCTGGTACTTATCTTACAAATGTGAATTAATTACAAAAAACATATATATGTTATTTTGATGAAAATCAACTTAGGAAGTGAATGAGCTTTGTTTGGGACTTTTTATCTTTTCTTTTACAGGCCTGAAAGTTATTAGAGAAACAGAGACAGACACTTGCGTCTTCCTATTTTTTTTCTTCGTAAGACTTGACGTGTTTCATACTGAAGGAGAACTCAGGGCCACCAAATTTACAAGCATAGTATTGAATTCCAAAATAGCCCAGTGTGGAAGTAGAACGTCTCGTTTGGGTTATATGTTTCTCCCCAAGATCTCATTCCTAAATTCATATTTAGCCAACCTAAAAGAATGAATCTAAATTTCAGTTGTGCTCCATAGATTCAACATCACCACTAACTTCAGCAGGATTCAGAATTATTTAAAAGTTTAAAAAAAAAAAAAATCCAACTTGTTCTATTTAAGGGCTTAAACTTACAATAGATTTAAGACTTATGGGTAAATGGAGTCTGAGCTTAAAGCATCAAGTATCTAAAGATTATCTCAATTAACAGCATACTTTCATACTAAAAGAGCAGAGCCTGAGGTCTGCATGGAAAAAATCCAGTTAAGACCTGTATCTCATTTTAATACACTGCTGACTAACTCAGAAAAGATACACTAAAGATACTGTATTAAATTAGATTACCTCTACATACCCTATTTTAACACTTCCTACCATTTACTGATAGTGCAGGAACAGAGTAATTTCATGAGATTACTGAAACCCCTCCAGTGTCTGCAGCTGAATCTGTAGAATTACAGCTCATGTTTCGTACACAGAGGCAAATTCTCCTGAACATTCAAGTTTCAAAGCAAGTAAGTCAGTCGTCGGAAGCCCTTATAAATTATAAAACAGACCTCAGTCTGCCATACAACTGGCCAGTAATCAACATCTATGTTTCACAGCTTAAACCAAGACTTTACAAAAACCACAATATGCTTTCAAAGTTTTCTTCACCCAAATAAAAGACTTCTCCATTTCAACTCCTGATTTGGTCTTTTGTCCAATTAATGTCATGAAATATTTCTTAATCCCAGAAAGTATATTCCAAAGAAACCATGGACATTATGTTGAACGGAGATACTTTGATGAATAATTCTCCTCTTCACCTTGTGACAAAAAGAAACTACCAGTGAATTACCATTTTGTGATGGTAATCACTGTGACTTTAAGGATCAAATTTCCACAGATCAGATTAATCTCTAAGCCTCAAGTTCGTAATATCTGGCATGGAGTAAAAGTGTGTTTCTTCCATGACTGAGAAGCACCAGGGCTAAAGCACTAGAGAAGCCAAATAATCTCAGCTTCCAAGCATGAAAAACAGTCCAGAATTCCCTAGGTTAAAAATAACATATTGTTTGCTGACAGATTATGATATTTGTTTAAATTTCTCTCTGCAGCTTTTGTATTAAGACATAGAATAGCTGAATATCTAAACACACTGCAGTCTTACTTAAAATTAACAGATAACAGATAACAAATTCAGCCTTAAAACAGAGTATTTCATGTACCAGTATAACCACAGCAATGCAGAGCCAAGCAGGGGCTAACCCACTCTGCCATACAGATGCACTCTAGAACAACCAAGATTTTTAGACAATGCTTAGTACAATTACTCAGTAGTCAACAGCAGAAAAGAGTACATCTGAACATAATATTACACTGTGATATTCTATTCAGCTTGAGGGTACAAGTAAGCTTTATGATGAGGTCATAAAGCAATTTTGATACTGAATTTATGAGATCATTATAACAGTCATTTCCAGAAGCCAGTGGTTTATTAGAAGACAGCCTGTAGCAAAACTGAAAACGCAGATTGCAGAGAAGTTCAACACTGGCAATATCCAAGACCGAAGCACAAAAAATGTAAGGCAAACAAGTGGAGAGGGAAGGTTTAAGCATTAAGACTTATAAATATCAGAACAAGGACATTTCAGAATCAGCAATAAGAGATGCATTGATTTACCTTAATTTTCATTTGCAAAATTCACCTTAATTTGAAGACCAGCTTATGCACAGCATACAGGACTGAAAAATAACTACTACTCCTGAATATTCGCAATAGATACCCATTGCTAAATCATGAACAAATTACAGAAGAGCATTTTCACCACATATACAAATTGTTTAACATCAATCTTATTTATTAACTTAAAAACTCCCACTTGCTTCTTACATTAGTCCTCACCAAACCACTTTAATTGGCTTGACTATTACAAGATAAACTTTAAAACATAATCAAGCAATCACCCTAAATGGCACCGTGCCGGAATATCAAATAGTTTGAGACTTGAGTTCAAAGGGAACCTTGGATCCTCTCTCTTGTACATATCCCACCTTACTACATTTTAGACAACAATGCTCATACTGAGAAAAAGTGTTTGCATTTGGCAACGAACATATATTCATGTACTCTGAAAGATACCCAGTCTAAAACCAAGCAAGTCAAAACCAAAAATACAGCCAATTCCTCAGCACTCAGCCAAGAAAACTGGACAAGAACAAATTCTAATTATACCTTCAAATGCTTAACTGACTCAGTTATTTACAATAACTGCCTGATAGTTTATTTGGAATTTGTCTAGCTTTTATTTTAAGCTACTGGTGGTTCTTATGTTTCTTCCTACTAAAGAGCATTGTCCAAGTAAAGAGAAGTCGCAAAATGAAATAAACAGACAGTATTAAATGGAGGAAGTAGACAGCAGGGGAAAAAGCTGGCTGTAACACCTCACCACAGAACGACTTGCAGTCAAATGTAATGTAGTCATCTAAACAGACAAATGCAATCTCTTCAGTTATGACGGGTAATTTCTTCTGGTCATTTGCCCAGTACCAATTAGGTATGTCCATACACACAGAGACTTACTTATGTGGATA
The DNA here is from genome assembly GCF_964289735.1 of Phaethon aethereus. Classification (NCBI taxonomy): domain Eukaryota; kingdom Metazoa; phylum Chordata; class Aves; order Phaethontiformes; family Phaethontidae; genus Phaethon; species Phaethon aethereus. The sequence continues at coordinate 5,121,514 of NC_138582.1, read as the reverse complement.
GTCTGGTGAATGGAAAAATACTTCTAAGATATTCTAAATAGTTCTGAACTTTGTAAGCATTTTTAATCCAGATAGATCAAATGATTGGTTTATAGTAGTTTAATTAGGACAAACTGGGACAAGATTACTATTTATGAGTATATTAACGTGATAAATAGAAATGGAAGTTATAGAAACCGACATTTGCTAAAACGGAATGAACCATGACAGCAAATCACCCTACAGATGGTGATACTTTACTGTGGCTTTCTCTCTCTTCATCTACAACAGACCAATCTTATAAATATTGGAAAAATATGTCACATTTTCCCTGCCATGGATGTTGTCTGAAAATACATGATCAGAATGATAATAATTTAAGTAATTAGAAACATAATTTTGTAGACTTCTTCCAGAGCTTTATCCTGTTGGCTATTTTAACACCCTGATTTTTATTTTTCCACCTCTACATATCATCTCTTCTAACCATCACAAGAAGTGCAAGCTTAATGATTAACCCCATTTTAGAATAGATGTTAACACAGTAAATTTTTAATTTCAGGCATGCAGTCATACAAATCAGGCTCAATACACTGATAAATTGATAGATACTGAGCAAGGAAACCCTTGATGCTATTGGAAAATGTATGCTCCATTGAATAGGGCTTTGATTACCTGCAAGGTCCTTCTATGACAAAATAACAACTAATTAAACCAAAATTCATTCCATAAACCTAACGACAGAATCAAGCATGTGCTTTCCCACCAGACTCTTTCATTACACATTACTAAAAAAACAGGTTCTTGCTTTACAGCTCTCCAACATCCTAGTAACACCATCATACAGATCATTGTGAACCTGCAAGTTCTTGGTTGCCAGGACAACGGACTGACAAGGAAAAAGTGCACCAAAAGGTTTTTTTCATTTATTTGGTACAAAGAAATTCTACATTTCTGGATATTTAGTGTGATTTCAAAATCACATTCCCCTGGCTTCTGTAAGTCAGAAGTGTCTACAGGTCAGATTTTCTCCACAAAGTTCTAAACTTAAAAATTAATGCTGGACATTTTACTCACTTAAATACCAAATTATTTCCTCAATCATGCTGATTTATATTTATGAGCAATTGGGAAATACCTTGCTATGTCATAAAATACAAAGAAAGGCCTTACTAATTTTTTATCTTCTTTCATATGCTGTCATCATCCTTTTTGTACTGCAGAATCAAATGATGATGAATTAGCAGTGCTAATGGTCCAAAAGAAACATACTTAAAAATTAATAGCTTCACCTGTTTATTGATCAAATAGAATTGTAAATAATCTCACTGGGAAGAAAGCAAATTCGCATGCAAAGCAAGTTACTGAGAAAAGCAAAGCCTATGTTTGCTTCTCAACCAAAGATATGCTAAGCCAAATATTGCATTGTACAACGTTCGATATAAATTTTGACTGAATGAATTCATGCAGAACACAGAACCATGTAGGGAATGGATAAAATACTACAAGGCATGCAAAACATTCACGAAAGCTAGGGAAGAGATCAATGAAATGCTACAGTACATTTTTTTCAATCTTTGTTATTTTCATCTTAAATTATACCTTCTGTAAATCTGGACAGTATGAAGCGGTTCTTATTTCACTGCTCAAAACAAGAAGTTTAAATCTTCAACAGCAAAACAAACAGTAGCTTGCTCCAGAGAAGACCCATTCTCAGTGAGCACAGTGCAGCTTCTATCTACACAATTGTTCTTTCATCCTGCTACTTTTATTCACTTTTCTTTTGGCACTCTCAACTATTCTGTTTTATGACTTCTACGAACACCACTGAAAGGCTTACTACTGGAATAGTGAAGGTAAGACTTTGATCCCAAAATGTTCAGAAGGCACAAATCCTTCCGTACACTTTAATATAAGAAAACCAAGAATTCATACAGAAGCACCTTCCTACAGAGTATATCACGTAAGAAAGCAACATGAGGTGAAGAATTGACAGTTCCTTGAGTGTACAGTACTGATAACCAACTCTACAATTGTTACTGTTAGCCTGATCTTGTTTCACCTTTTTGTTTGTTCTACTTGTAACAATCCAAACACAGAACATCAAGCTGTTCTAAAAAATAAAAAAAAGGGGAAATATTTATGAGACAAAGAAACCTTTATTTTTTAGTCACAGAACAAACCATAACACTGTACAATTAAAACCACATCTTTTACTTATTTTGATGTCACTCACCTTCACATGACTGCAGTCACCAACTTTGCTGCTTTCTTGCGGATTAATAGGTTTAGACTCTACTCTTGGTTTGACAACCTGCCGAAAAGGACTGGAGAGCGGAAGTCCACTAACACTGATGCCATCTAGAAAGAGAATAAATTAAATTACTTTCACTTGTCTAATGTTATGTTTTATTCCAATGAATCTGTATCTGTATTGTCAAAGGGAGAGGAAATACACAGAAAGAAATATTAACATTTTATACAAAAAGGTAAAACAAAAGGTAAAAATAATTTTGCTCTACTTTTCCCTAGAAGTCAAAAAAGCGTCAAACAGGAATACACAAAAAACTCATCGAAGGTCACAGGAAAGGAAGGTAACTGCATTTGAAATATCGCAACAGAGATGTCAGAGTTAATAATATAAAATTAGTTTTAATGTTTACAATATTAAAAACAAACAAAGATAGAAGTTTGTTTTTCCATTATAGTGACCCTATCAGCTGCTTAGTATCTCTAAACTAACTTCCAGTATGAAGCCTGAGGATTCCTTTTTCAGGTACATATTGTGGAAAAGAATAGAAAATAGAGAAGTCATATTTTGTACCACCTACTGATGTAAAAATATGTAAAATATTTCTTGTGCATAACAAAGGCAGAATGGAAACGAAGGTTTGCATTGTAATAGTCAACAAAAAGCTTAACAGAAATGGTTATCCTTAGAGGAATGCCCTCAGTTTGGAATTTATTAGCAGTCTGTGTGGCATATAGTATAGCAATAAAAGACAGTATGACAACTTGGTAGTATCTGTTATTGCTGACAAGCTTGTATAACTTGAAGGTAAATAAATACACTGTAGCATACTTGGGTTTCTCAACATACCTCCCAAAGTCACATTCTAAGCACAAACCATTAAAATGTGTGAAGACTACCACTGAATCAAAAAAAAGTCAGAGGAACAAGAAAATGAAATAATGCAACTTTAACATATATTAAAACTAGATTCACATTTTCTTATTATTTAAATTTACATCCAAAGTCCAAAGAAGAGCAACTGCAATCCACAAACACCAATTAAATACCAAGCAAAATCCTATATATCACAGCAGAAACGTATTTCTAAACATACAGGAAATACCAAATTACTACACAAAACCCAAACATATTTCCTTTCTGGAAACTGCTCCTATCAAGTTATATTTGCTAATATCACACTCCAATTCCATGGATGACCTTGAATCTGGACCTGTTGAGGATACATTCCTCAAAAGAAGAAAACAAAAGAACAAGGAGGAGCATTAAATGGTTTTGCTTCATTAAAATTCTACTTCAGAGATATCCAAATGAGAAAACAAAGAGCATATTCCCATATTCCTTTACATCCATCTTCCTTCACCAACTAATGAGTTTTAAAATGCACCTTAGTTCAGCCTTAAAGATACAACACTATGATATACATCAGATTTGAAGGTGCCGACTCAGGAGGTTTACTAGTCAAAAGAAACGAAAAAGTTTTTAATTTACAACTAACTTATCTCATAAGTAAAAAAAGAAAAGTGAAAAGAAAGATTATTATTTCTCAGGAATTTAGTATTTCCATCACCAACTGTCAACAACATCATCTGCTTCCTAAAAGGTCAATAACCCTTAGAAATGATGGCAAAAGATGTATTCACATACACTGATGTACTTTACATGGGCAAAGCCTGACTGGATGTTGTATATTTGTACTGGACTTGGCTGGGATACAGTTCAATTCCTTCACCGCAGCTAGTACGGGGCTGTGTTTTGGATTTGTGCTGCAAACCATGTTGATAACACACTGATGTTTTGGTGATTAGCTGAGCAGTGCTTACACAGAGTCAAGGCCTTTTCTGCTTCTCACCCCACGCCACCAGCGAGTAGGCTGGGGTGCACAAGAAGTTGGGAGGGCACACGGCCGGGACAGTTGATCCCAACTGCCCAAAGGGATATTCCATACCATATGATGTCATGCTCAGCACTAAAACTGGGGCGGGGAGGTTGGTGGGGAGCATTGCTGCTTGGGGACAGACTCAGCACCAGTTGGTTGCTGGTGAGCAATTGTTGTCATTTGCATCATTTGTGTTCCTTGGAGTTTATTTGCCTCTCTCTTTATGGGTTTTTTCCCCTCTTCCTTAGATTGTTGTTGTTGTTGTTAATTATTAACCTATTTTTATCTGAACCCATGAATTTATTTCTCACTTTTACCCTTCCAGTTCTTCCCACATCCCACCAGAAGAGGGGGTTGAGTGAGCGGCTGTGTGGTGCTTAGTTGCTGGCCAGGGTTAAAGCAAGACATTCTCAAGGCTTCCACCGACTTCTACAGACACTTGCCAGAAGCTACAGAGGACACCGTGAAGGTGTCCAAAATGCCATTCTTGCAGTTGCCACAGGGTACTACTGGCTCCGCAAGCGCCAAGGCACTACTCTTCGCAAGATGGTAGGATACGCTACCACTGAAGTAGTGGAAGGAATGATCCAACTCACAGAAAGAATTCTCGGTGCTTTAAAGGAAGGGAATTTTAAGGAAGAGAAATTAATTTACAGGAAAGGAAAGATATTTTGATGGTTCTGGTGAACTTCACGCAGAAGCAAAAGAATTAGTAGCTAAATACTAGTTTAGCCTGGAGAAAACGAGGCTCTCAGGAGAACTTATCGTGCTCTTCAACTACCTGAAAGAAGGTCATAGCTTGTATGATTATCCATGCATTTTCATACAATGGTTTGTGTTGGAAGGGACCTTTAAAGATCATCCAGGCCAAACCCTACTTCACCTTCTTTCTTCACCTTCACTGTTGTTCTTTTTCAGGTTAGCTAGTTAATGACTTACACATTAAAACAAAAACAAAAAGCAAAAACAAACCAGCACACACACACACACAAAAAAAAAACAACCCTGAGAGCAACCACAGCATGAAGGGAGGGGAACATGCCCACATTGTACTACTTTGAAATGTATGCAGCATTAGCCTGGTTTTCCTCATTGTTAGAATTATTCTTTTAATCTCCATGAATGGTCAAACTAAGACTGTTTATTAATATTAAATATTAAAATATATTTGTTCCATGTGGGTCCACTGCAGAAAAATCAATCAGCAGCAACTAACTGATACAAAATCAGAAGGGGTAAGTCTGTATAGGGTGCTACAAATGGGAAGACAATCATATGAGTTATTATATGACTACCCTGGAAAACATATCAACTAAACTTAGTATTTTATTGATACTAACTAAAATAAAAAAGCCTTTTCTCTTATAATATAACTACATTGAATCATGCAGTAATCTAGCCCATGAAAAGCAGGGAAAAGGAAAGAAAATGAGAGCACAGAAGAATTTTGTATGGGCTAATAGGCATTTTATTTCTAACCTGCACAAGAAATAACAAGGTATCAAACCACTCCTAGAGCAGCTCTTAGCATCTCTTAAAAGCCAACTGATATTAAAGCAAACATACTTACTAGCCTAAGATTTGAGGCAATAATACACTAAAAATTTCAAGACAGCTTGCCAACAAAACTCATCATGAATACATTTGACTGCAGGCTTTGAAATCCACTCTTTTTTAAAGAAAATAAAAAGTTTTACACGAGCAAAAATCTTATTTTCAAATTGCTGAATTATTTTCACCAGTTCTATATTTAGAACAAAAGTTTACACTGATTGGTGTATAAAATTGCAAAGAAAAACATGAAAATAACCAAGTATGAAAAATTGCACGGCATTAGTCAGATTCTCCACTGTATATAGAGTACCAGTTTCCCTTTCTTTGAGAAAGGAATAGGTAATACCTAAAACAACATCACGGACATACAACTAATTCCTTTCTTAATTGTTTGATCCTTTAAAAATCCATTCTATTTTCATTGTCATAGGAACAAAAAAAAGACAAAGGTTAGTTTAAACCTTTTCTCTGAGGAAGAGAGAATTTTTACTCTCTAAATTGTACCTGCAAAAGGTATGATAGCAAAATAAACACTGCTTCTGCACTCGAACCTGGCATTCCACACAAAGCCCAGTGCCAGGCACTGCATTATACTTCAAATGACTCACCCCTTCATAACTTTGACTGTGCAAGGGAACTTCTATGCCAGAGGACAAAAAAAATTAATGTTGTGCTGCTAGCAAGTTTTTTTTAATTATTTAGCTTTTTCTGTTCTTTAACCAGGCAGCAAAGGTGGTCCAGCTCCTCTGCAATACATTAAACAGTCACCAGACAATGGGGAAACACATTCTGTTAAAAGCCCTGGTAGGCTGCAGAACTTAATGATGGCAGAAGAAAATAGATAACTGAAAAATTCAGAGGATCAATGAAGCCAACATAAGATTTAAACTACTTGGTATTTACATTTTTTGAGACTTCATACATTTTATTTTCTCTCATGAAGTTTAGAGATTTGAGGATGCTAAATTCTCCACAGTTTTCTTTTGTCAATCCATACTGTCAAAAAGCTTGAGCAGCCTTTTACTATAAAAAGAACAATTGTCTTTCTACTCTATCCAGAAATCTTCCTAATTTCTAGAATCCACACTGAATATTTCCATGGTAACAGCACATGACCAACACTTTTTCCATGGTAACTGCAAAAACACAGTTTGCCTTTCCAACATTGCAGTCCCTGCTGTCACAACAGAGCAAAATCTCTTACCAGAATTTCCTCTCTCCTCTCAAATGTTAAGTAAATTGTCAATTTAACTTCATTAGCCACTTTCACGGCATGTTGCACAGAAGAATCACACACAATTTCATATTTGAATGAGGGAAAGTTTACTAAGGGAGTTAAACATACAGATTTACAACTTGATGACTAAGCACTGAAGACAGAGCTGGCGGCACAGGACAGCTTCTGTCCTGTTCTAATACACAGCTCCCTCGTAACCCTGTGTTGTACAACGATCACTGGCCTGATCCTGGTGACAAAAATATATACACTTTTCAATAGATGCATCACAACTATGGTGGTCAGAAACTGTGGCAAGGAAACCCTCAAACAACTGACACCAGGACATCATGGAACTTTCTTTGTATTCCAAGGTAGTCTACAGGTTACGAGCAATACAATGTCACTTGAGATGCAAGCATGGCCAGCAGGCCAAGGGAGGGGATTCTGCCCCTCTGCCCCGCTCTGGGGAGACCCCCCTGCAGTGCTGTGTCCAGCTCTGGGGCCCTCGGCACAGGAGAGACATGGACCTGTTGGAGCGGGGCCAGAGGAGGCCACAAAAAATGGTCAGAGGGTTGGAACAGCTCTGCTGTGAGGACAGGCTGGGAGAGTTGGGTGTTGCTCAGCCTGGAGAACGGGGATACTTTCTTGCAGCCTGCCAGTACTTCAAGGGGGTTTGTAAGAAAGATGGGGACAGATTTTTTAGCAGGGCCTGTTGCGATAGGACAAGGAGCAATGGTTTTAAACTAAAATAGAGGAGAATGAAACCATATAGAAGGAATAAATTTTTCACAATGAGGATAGTGAAACCCTGGCCCAGGTTGCCCAGAGAGGTGGTCGATGCCCCATCCGTGTCAACACCCCAGGTCAGGTTGGACGGGGCTCTGAGCATCCTGATCTAGTTGAAGATGTCCCCGCTCATGGCAGGGGGTTGGACTAGGTGACCTTTAAAGGTCCCTTCCAACCCAAACTGTTCTATGATTCTATGATTTTAGGTTGAACTGCTTCTTCTCTGCAGAAATACTTATAATCCAGTATCAGTACAAACCTGCTTACGCCTGTTTTCCACAGACATGAAATGTACTTAATGTTATATATTGGTGTGTCTGTGCCCAGGCACCGGCAGCAGGGGCTGCCGGGCGGCCGCTGTGAGGAGCGGCCGGGGCTGCCCCGTGCCCGACACAGCCGGTCCCAGCCGGTCCCAGCCGGCTCCAAGGGCCCCAGCGCAGGACACAGCTGAGCCCCGCAGCCAAGCCGGGGGCGCCGAGGGGGGAAACAGGACTCGGAAAGGGCCCAAGGCGGCACCGGCAGAGGAGGAGGGAGCCCAGGAGGCGGCAGCAGCAGAGGGAGCCCGAGGCCGGAGGAGGAGGAGGGCGGGAGGGGCTGCAGGCCCGGAGCAGGGATCCCCCGCAGCCCTGGAGAGAGCCCGCGGGAGCAGAGACCCCCCCGCAGCCCGGGGAGGGCCCCAGGCCGCAGCAGGGGGATATTTCCTGCAGGAGCTGCGGCCGTGGGGAGCCCGGGCGGGAGCGGGCTGTCCCTGAAGGGCTGCAGCCCGGGGAAGGGCCCGTGCTGGAGCAGGGAGACCTGTGAGGAGGGAGGAGCGGCCGAGAGGGGCTGGGAGGGACTGACCGCAACCCCCGTGCCCACCCCTGCGCCCCTCGGGGGGAGAGGGGTCGGGCGTGAAGGGGTGAAGCTGGGAAGGGGAAAGGGGCGGGAAGATATCTTAATGCTGGGGGTTTTGTTTCTCACCATAGAGCTCTATTTTATTTGGCAGTAAATTAGATTTATTTTATTAATATGCCGTGTTAACCACAACAGCTGTTTAAGATGGGGAGGGAGCAAGAGGCTGGGAGGGTGGGTGCATTTGGGCCTTAGTCAAGGTTAACCACCACATACAGAAAAATATATAAACATTGTAACTTCTTTCTTATATGAGTGTTTTAAAATTATGAAGTAATAACCCAAGACACGTGTCAGAGTTTTTGGAAAGTACAGAACATGAGCATAAAATATGAAAACTAAAGGCCCCCTCAATCCATTTGTTTATTTTGTCAATCCATTGCCTTACAGAAATTTCAAACCAAAAAGCCTCTCGGTAGGCAACCTCTTCTAAGAATACTGTAACAGTGTCAACGTACTTTGAGCATGCAGGAAAAAAAAAGAGAAAAAAAAACACTCAAGATACGAGAGAGAGTGTTCTTGCCAAACCAAAATATGCCTTTTTTTTTTCCCCTAGAAAAAAAGGCTTGCGTTCTGCTGAAAGTAGGCAGAAGTCTAGAAACTTGCTGTCTGCCGCAACAAAGAGGGGAAGAACACAAGAGTAGACAGAGTTTCAGGCAATATAATCCACTTCACCTTTCACACTACAGGTGGGCATTAAGATGCAGGTCCTTCCCTCTCTCAAAAACATGCTTAAGACTATTACACAAGCGACCACAGGTAGCAGTACTACAGGCAAAACTACTAGGAATGCAGCAACTCTCTGGCTCTCAGGAGCACAGCAGAGACAACCCGTACCAGACTAAGCACTTCTTTAAGACTCCATTACATCTGAAGAGGATGGTAATAATAATAATTAACAGTAGCAAATGCAGTATAAGTAAGGATTCCTTCCTGAGGCTGGTGAACTAACTAAACTAGAACTGCAAGCTAAATTTAGAGTAAGGGTGAATACAACAAAAGGGAGCAAATGAAGTGTAAAGAAATTCACAATCAAAGACTAGAGATTATTTATGCACACTACATTAGATGTGTCTCAGCAAGGAAACAGCATAAGAGGATGGCAGGTCAATTAGCCTGTATGTGCCAGTAATAAATGTATTGCTATTTGCCACAGGTCTGTCTTAACTATTTACATTGTAAAGGTCTGGGGCCTGAAACACATCTTACTCCATGTTTGCATAGCAGCTGGTACAACTGATACAGGCTAAGGTCCTAGGGCACTTAGATACTGCTAAAAAAAACACCCTGTATCAATCAAATTATGAGAAGATTATTTATCTAGATCAAAAGGCAGTTGGGAGGGAAAAAAACACTTTAGTTTCTATAAGCACTAAAGGGGAATTCAAGAACTCTGTAAGAAAAGTTCTCAAAAAATTAAGAACATTTTTAAAGTAACAGGGTGATGAATTTACAGAAGTCACAGAAGCGTTTGTAGTTTAAAAAAAAAAACAACACAAACAAAAAACCCCAGTCATTTACTCAGATTAACAGTGCAACCAAAATAAAACCTGACATCTTCAAACTGCAGAGACAGAAACCTTCTTAGAAATGAAGTCACTTTGAAAAATTATTCTGAATTATTAAATGTAATAAAGGCAACCAAGCACAGTAGCATGTAAATGATCATACTGAAATATCTCCGAGGACTTCCATCATCATCATCAGTAATATTATTATCCTAATAGAGCCCTCTAGGCTACTTAGTTTTTCAGAAGACCTGTCAAGACTATATTTAAATTCAAAACCAGGTATCTTTCTAACCAAGAAGTATATTGTCTATATGCTATATAAGTGTAGGAAATTTTTTAAGTCGATAAAATCTAGCCATTTAAAGCAGAAAAGCAACAAAGAGAGTATGAAGCATACAATGGTCTTGCATATTTATATTAAAAAATATGCAAGATCACCATTTTTACAAATATGCTATTATTTCTCTGCAACCTTTTCTCCCCTAGAGTAGGGAAGGAGAGACTTAAGGCATAGATTTGCTTCTCTTAGCATGTAATTGATTAGTTCCTTTGATGAGTTATGAATTTAAATATTCTCACACCTGTCTTTAGGTTCCCTATACACAGAATGAATAAACACTAACGTTTTACATAATGAAATACTCATTGTAATTAATTCATTACCTTTGCAAACATTATCCCCATGTAACAGAAGTTTTTTTTAAAAGACTGCTTCCCACTAACAAGTTACCATTTATAATGCAATCCAGAAAAAGCAGCTATTATTCTTTTCCCATTTAGCATCAGGGAAATACTGGATTTCAGAAAGTCAAGTATAATGCCTGGGAAGTAGAATTCATCATGTTCCTAATGTCAGCATCCCGCTGACCTCTTTGATTTAACAGGTGACAGAGATCTTACGGCTTAAGCTCCTTAAGCCTCGATGTACTAAGAGATCCAAGTGCTTCTTCCTGCCTTACCTAGTGCAACAACCTTAGAATCAAATACAAACACTGCCTTTCCTGACCAGAGAGCCAAGAATATATGTAGAAGGAAGCTTGAACCACCCAGCTTAGGGACAAGAGATACGAAACTTAATTTGCATTTGCACCAAATAGATCTCCTACATGGTATCCCTAAATCTTGGTCAACTGCCTTCAAGACATAAACCTAGTCTTCTTAATCCTAATTAATAAAGTGTCTCTAGAACTCCTGCCCAGCTGTTCAAAGTGTTTGCAAAGTAATTAATTCCAAAGATAATAAACCAAGGCAATCCAGATTGTGACAAGAACCCTAAACAACATGCTTCAGTTGGATGCGCTTTCATCTGCAGTGTTGTCTGGCATGTTATTAGGCTTTATTTGCCTAAACCCGATTGCCAGCATGGAAGCCTATACAACACAGGCAATGGCATGTTCCTGACATTACAGCTAGGACCTTACGAAACTTAATGACCAGGCAATAAAACATCAAATGGAATTCACAGAATCACAGAATCATTAAGGTTGGAAAAGGCCTTTAAGATCAAGTCCAACCATCAACCCAGCACCACCATGACCACTAAACCATGTCCTGAACTGCCACGTCCACATGTTTTTTGAACACTTCCAGCAATGGTGACTCCACCACCTCCCTGGGCAGCCTGTTCCAATGTTTCACCACTCTCTCAGTAAAGACATTTTTCCTAATATCCAGTCTAAACCTCCCCTGGAGGAACTTGAAGCCGTTTCCTCTCATTCTGTCGCTAGTTACTTGGGAGAAGAGACCAACACCCACCTCACCACAACCCCCTTTCAACTAGCTGGAGAGACTGATAGGTCTCCCCTCAGCCTCCTCTTCTCCAGACGGAACAAGCCCAGTTCCCTCAGCTGCTCCTCATGGGCCTTGTTCTCCAGACCCCTCACCAGCTTCTTTGCCTCTTCTCTGGACACACTCCTGCACCTCAACGTCCTTCTTGTAGGGAGGGGCCCAACACTGAACACAGTATTTGAGGTGCGGCCTCACCAGTGCTGAGTACAGGGGCACAATCACTGCCCTACTCCTGCTGGCCACACTATTGCTGATACAGGCCAGGACGCTGTTGGCCTTCTTGGCCACCTGGGCACACTGCCGGCTCATGTTCAGCCGGCTGTCAACCAGCACCCCCAGGTCCTTTTCTGCCGGGCTGCTCTCCAGCCACTCCTCCCCAAGCCTGTAGCATTGCACAGGGTTGTTGTGACCCAAGTGCAGGGCCTGGCGCTTGGCTTTATTAAACCTCATACAGTTGGCCTCTGCCCATCGATCCAGCCTGTCCAGATCCCTCTGCAGAGCCCTCCTACCCTCCAGCAGATCAACACTCCCACCCAACTTGTGGTCTGCAAACTTACTGAGGGAGCACTCGATCCCCTCATCCAGATCATCAATAAATATATTAAACAAGACCAGCCCCAAATTTATTCAGTATAAATAAATGGGAAAAAACCAACCCTAAACTTACATGTGAAATAAGAGGCTCTCAGCATATCATTACTGTTGAGGAGCAAGATCCTGGAGCTATGGTTCACAGATTCATTAATCTATGAACTCAATGTTCACCAATAGTCAAAAAAGCAAATGATAAATTGTGCATTATTGCATTATTATAAGGAAAGTAATATATAACAAAGATCATCATTAGGTCACTACAGAAATACATAGATCACCTTTCAAATAGTGTGTACAGCCTACCTCAAACATATAGAACTGAAAGGGTTCAGAAGGGACAAGGCTGATCAATGTATGGAACTGTTTCCATAAACAGGGACAACTAAGCCAGTTGGAAATCTTCAGTCTGTGAAAAAGAGCACTGTGGCAATAACATGAGGAAATGTATAAAATCACGAGTGTAGGTAAGATGTTTAGAAGTTGTACTGTTAGCTGTTTCTTGCAATGCAAGAACCAGGTAATATCAGAAGGATACCAGTAGGTGCAAAGCCGCTAAAAGTATTTTAGCTATGATTCTTCTTGCCACAGCATGCTGTGGAGAGAATGAAGAATTTTGTGAATGAGAAACCCACTAAGGATGACTAACAGTGCCTAAAAACAGAGAAACATTATCAGGCTCTGACAGCTCCTGAGCTAACAACAGTCGCAGCCTGAAAGCCTAAAGGAAAGTAGCATGTATGTTCGTGATTTTCCCTATATTCTCCCACAGGCATCTGCTCTTAGCCACTATCGCAGTCAGGATATTGGACTAGACGGTCATTGATCTGATCCTGTACAGCCACTCATGTGTTTTTGCTGCCTTTAATCTAGAAGAACATCTAACATTTTTCCTTACGAGACAGTATATCATCAATGCACACAAATTAGATCAGCAATTCTGATTGATAACTTAGTTTACTTTCCAATTAGATAAGTGTATCATCAGAAGCATCACTAATTTATCCTTTCTGTACTATGTCCTTGTTACAAACAGTGTAAAAGGAAACAACTTCAGCAGCAAACTAAACCCGATTACAGTAACAGATGCCCTGTTAAGGGCATTACTTTTAAAAGACAGAAGTATTTTGATCATCATTGTAAGTCTGGTCTTCAAAAGAGAAAGGTACCATTGCTACCATATGATTAAAAGTCATGTCATAGTTGCCATTGATTTTTCTAGGTCTTTGCTGCTCTTCACACCAGGATCTTACCTGCCTCTTTAGAAAGTACAATATTTGTAAAGTTAAAAGCAATATAGAAAAATTACAGTAGCAAGATGTCAATGTACTTAGCATCTCTAATACTATTGTCCTGGTTTCAGCCAGGATAGAGCTGGTTTTCTTCACAGAAGCCAGTGTGAGGCTGTGTTTTGGATTTGGGATGAGAAACTGTTGATAATGTGCTGATGTTTTGGGTTGTTGCTGAGCCGTCAAGGACAGTCCAGCTTCTCGTGCTGGGCTGCCAGTGAGCAGGCTGGGGGTGCACGGGGACCTGGGAGGGGACACAGCCAGGACAGCTGACCCAGGCTGGCCAAAGGGATATTCCCTACCATCCGACGTCATGCCCAGTACATAAACTGGAGTTGGCCGGAGGGCGGGAATCACTGCTCGGGGACGGGCTGTCGATCGCCGGGTGGTGAGCAATCGCTGTATTGGGCATCACTTGATCTTGTACATCCCTTTGTCGGTATTATTATTGTTATCATTGTTGTTTCCTTCTCTCGTGCTGCCCTATTAAATTGTTTTTATCTCAACCCACGAGGTTTTTCCCGACTCTCTCCCCTGTCCCGCTGCGGCAGCGGGGAGTGAGCGAGCGGCTGCGTGGTGCTTTTGCATACAGTGTAGTAGATAATGAGTGGAATGACGACTTAATAAAAGATCTTATAAAATAAGCAAGCAATAAGCCATTGGAATTTCTATGGAAAAGAGAGGTCATCTATGGGGTACATGAGGACAAGAGTTCAGGGATCTGTAAGTAATGCAGTATCGGCTACTCCTGAAACAGTAAAATCATCCTATAGTTAGCATCAGATCTGCTCCCCCATGCCCCCAGTTCTCCAAATTTGTAGCACAAATTTGTGCTGTCCAGAATTACATTTCCTATCAAGGGCATCTCTCAAAGCCTCAATTTCTTGGCAGCTCTGTTTTCACAATAATATCATGGTGTGGTCTTCCTCCACTATCAGCTTTTTAAAAAAGTTCTAAAGTAAACATTAGTGTAGCAACACTATGGGTTTTGTGCAGTTAAATCCTAAAATATTTTTATAATTTATGTATTTTACACCACGGAGGTTTAACAAACAAAAAATTCTTTTAATCTTCACTGACTATTAATATAAATTCTGTCAACTTCTGTCTAAATGTATTTGCAAGATAACTTGCAGAAATCAGTCCTATTCAACTCGAATAAGCTATGCATGTAATTTTCTATTTTTTCTATACCGAAAATATTTTTTTTTTTAAATTAATGATACTGATAACACATACCTGCAAGTGGAGCCTGGGAAACAGTCCAACTAATAATGATACTTTTTTTTTTTTTAATACAGGTATATCTTTTTTAAGTTAATCCAATCAGTGTAAACATATCAGGCAATTGAAAAAATACTGAGTATAGCAAATAATCCAGTAAGACTGTGTGTTTATTATAAAAAAGAAACCCTTATTACAAGTATCTGGTACCTGTAATTCCAGATAATTGTAATACAAGCAAACATTGTTTGGGTTTTTTTATTCAAAAGAAACAATGAGTTTAAGCACATAAAACTTTCTCTACAGTACAGATATTAGAGGGATTATGCCCTACATTGTAATATGTCACTTCTGCCAAAACTGCAGTCAGCCACGATTAAGAATTCTACAATCATGGATAACTAAATGATCAACTTAACGTTACTTCTCTTTAAAACCCACTGATGTTTGCAAACTATTTTTCTTCATCTTCGTAAGATAAGGATAAAAGACACACATAAAAACACTCCATGTCACGGAAAGATTTAAAAAGATAGCAGGGCAAGGTCTCATGATGGGAAAGTTTGGTCAGACTGTCACACCCATAATTGTCACAAAAATTCAGTCTTCAATCCATACAACTCACTGAAGAGTTGTCTTTGCGTTACAAGACACAAATATGAAAATACAAAGCTATATCACACATCGTACTTTCAAATGAATGCACAACAATTGGATAAGTGTTTCTCAGAAGTACATACAACCCTCCTAAGCAATAAGAAATTAAAAACTCACCATCACTGAGATCTTGCAGAAGGTTTTCTTGGCATGAAAAGTCCAGCTTCACTTTAATGTTTACAGTAAACGTTGCAATCTTTCCAGGTTTTAGAGGAAACTGGGAGAGGGTATCTTCTAGCTTCCAACTCAAAAAGTCCCCATACAGCTTCTCTGTTTTAAAATAAGTAAATATTTCATGAGCATAACCTCTGTGTTACAGAAGTTTAAGTTTCCAACTGCTGTAGAGAATATTAACTGATTTGTCATTTTCTATTCAAATTCCAAAATATTTACAATTAAGGCATTAAAAATTAATGTAACACTAGAAGGATATTGGAGTGGTTACTGACATTGACCTGGAAGCATGTAGATCACAAAGTTCAAAATATGAATTTAAGTGAAGACGACGATTACCAGAAAAAAAATATTTTACAATAGGCAGCATTAAATATACACTTTGAATACAGACTGAAGGAGACCTAAAAGTTCATAGAGTTTTGAATCATAAAGTCTTCAACTCAGGAAATGTCACATGAATGCAAAAACATTTCATCAAAATATTACACCAAAATAAATCAGTTACAATTCTGAAGCACCTGTAACATCATTATTTAGTTACTTATTGAGCAATGGAGAAGGCTAGGAAGACTATTGGCTTTCATTTTTTTATAAAATAAAGTCCATTGTCAAAACTGAGAAGCATAAAGTATAGAAGACCCAAACATTAAGGATGCTGCCAGACAGGATTAGTTTGTGTTAAAAGATATTTGTTTGATAAATTATTTACCATTGGTCCATATGAGATAGGGCATCTGTACTTACTAGGTCCTGTCTCCTAAGCCTAACATGCCAGAAGATGAGAAAAAAAACCAGTATTTACTATTCATCAATACACTGAGATACTTTATCCAGTTATTCTCTCTCCTTAGTACTCCAGTAACATCGACAGATCCAACTTGAAATAAAGAGAAGCAGAGGGTTAAGTCCACTTCCAGAAAAAGGGTGAGTTAGTTATGGGTTATTCCAAGCCCTGAAGTATGCAAAAAACTACAGTCAGGGACATTTAAGTACCTTCAGCAAAAGCAACAAAAAAAGTGATATTTATAAACTTCACACAAGATAATTATTCTTTTTTAGAACAATAGGAAAAGTTGTTACATACTAGAATGGTACAATAACACAATGACTTATTCCTGAATTAATCTTACTTCAGATACTAAACAGACATAAGAAATATCTGCTAATATCTTTTTCATGCACTTCATGAACGATCCCCGGGTGGGGAAAAAAAAAATCACAAATCACTTTAACGCCATTCACCACAACTCTCTGGGCTCGGCCATCCAGCCAGTTCCTCACCCAGCGAAGAGTGCACCTGTCTAAGCCACGAGCCGCCAGTTTCTCCAGGAGAATGCTGTGGGAGACGCTGTCAAAGGCTTTACTAAAGTCCAGGCAGACAACATCCACAGCCTTTCCTCATCCCCTAGGCGGGTCACCCGGTCATAGAATGAGATCAGGTTGGTCAAGCAGGACCTGCCTTTCGTGAACCCATGCTGGCTGGGCCTCATCCCTTGGTTGTCCTGCACATGCCCTGTGAGCGCCCTTAAGATGAACATCTCCATCATCTTCCCCAGTACCGAGGTCAGACTGACAGGCCTGTAGATCCCGGGATCCTCCTTCTGGCCCCTCTTGTAGATGGGTGTCACATTGGCAAGCCTCCGGTCATGTGGGACCTCCCCTGTTAACCAGAACAGCTGATGAACGATGCAGAGTGGCTTGGCAAGCTCCTCCACCAGCTCCCTCAGTACTCTTGGGTGGATCCCATCAGGCCCCATAGACTTGTGGGTGTCCAGGTAGCATCGCACGTCGTTAACTGCTTCCTCCTGTATTATTGTGCTCTCCATCCCCGCTTTCCAGGGGGCTGAATACCCTGCGATTACCTGGTCTGGCTATTAAAGACCGAGGCAAAGAAGGCATTAAGTACCTCAGCCTCTTCCTCATCCTTGGTGACAATGTTCCCCGCCATATCCAGTAAGGGATGGAGATTCTCCTTGCCTCTCTTTTTGTTGTTAATACATTTGTAAAAGCATTTTTTGTTATCCTTTACGACTGTGGCCAGACTGAGCTCTAGCTGGGCTTTTGCCTTTCTAATTTTGTCCCTGCTTGACCTAACGAGATCCTTGTACTCTTCGTGAGTCGCCTGCCCCTTCTTTCAGAGCTGATAAACTCTCCTCTTTTCCCTGAGTCCCAGCAAAATCTCCCTGTTCAGCCAGGCCGGTCACCTTCCCCGCCAGCTTGTCTTGCGGCACATGGGGACCGCCTGCTCCTGCGCCTTTAAGATTTCCTTCTTGAAGACTGTCCAGCCTTCCTGGACCCTTTTGCCCTTCAGGACGGTCTCCCAAGGGACTCTCTCAACCAGTGACCTGAACAGGCCAAAGCCTGCCCTCCAGAAGTCCATGGTAGCAGTTTTGCTGACCCCTCTCCTTACTTCACTCAGAATCGAGAATTCTATCACGTCAGGGTCGCTAAGCCCAAACCCGTTTGAAGATATTATGAATGAAAAGACTTTCCAAGTGAGAATAGCCCTTGCAGATACTCTCTAATTTAACACCTGTAATTATAAGACAAGGTCTAAATGCTTGAGGTAAAAGTTAAACTGTAGAGGAAAATCCAGTTTATATTTAGCTGACACTGGTTTATTGTTTAATAGTGTTTTCTTCACCTTGTTCAGTAATGGTTATTACAGGAATTATACATGGCATGGGGCTTCAAACCTTTCAGTTCAGTGGGAAAGACACTTATTTGGTGCATGCCTGCATTCAGTTGTTTCTAGAGTCCAAAACTTGTGTTTAGCAAACACCTGAAGTTGCAAGTGACTTTTAGTCAGGAGTTTAAATTAATAACTTGTTTTATCATTCTACTGGACACCAAATAATTTAAATAGCAAAAAATATCATATAATAACTTACCCACAATCTAATTTTGGGTTACCCTAACCCAATCTCTCAACAGATTTTAAGGTCTGCCAAAGAAAAAAATCCACACTGGCATTCTACATAGAGAAACTCGATAGAAAAGCAAGTCTTCTGAGATCAAAAGAACCTCATTTCCTCAATTATTTTCAAACTTAAGTTCCCAGGTAAATCTGGCTTTTTGCTATGTTTCATATTTTCCTAATTTAATCTCTTTCAAAAGATGCACAAATGGTTTATTTTAATGTAATCACATCTATAAAATTCTTTACTGAAATAATTTAACTCTGTGTTTAGGTATTTAACTTTACATGGCTATTAAAACTGTTATGAGAAGCCATAATCTGTTTTTACCTTCCCACCATCACAAATTCTTGCTATTGTAAAGAACAACACATATTAGGACTGCTACCATTTTTCTCAAAATTATTTGCTCTTAAGATAACCAGTCGACAAACAAAACCATAAAATGATGAATTTACGAATTACTTCACTTAAATAGGAACAAATTCAAGTTAGACTAGCAATGTGTATTTAGTATTTGGTATATCTGTACATTAGTATCTCAACTGCGTAGATTACAAAGGTATAGAATTCATGAACTACCAAGATTTTAGTTTCTTTTGTCCTCTTCATAAAATACTTTATAGAACAACAGTGTAGACACAGACATTTCTTTCAATAACAAAGCTTAAGGCTATCAGTCCTAAACCATTCTGCAAATTACAGTCACCATTTGATCAGATTAATTTCCAGAGTTTATCTTGACTAGATTTCAGTATCATTTAGGGAAGTAGTAATGTCAAAAGCAAGGACCTCATGAAATGAAGTGAGTATGCAAAAAGATGGACTTCAACATACATAAAGGTAAAAGAACGCATCTCGGGGCAGGGCGGAGGGATATGAGCCATGCCTGGTATGTTGGACTTGGAACCGGCAGTTACAACTCCAGGAGGAAACCTTAGAACCACCATTGATGGTCCTCTGGAATCATCAGCTTAGTGAACAGCAACAGGAAAAGAAAGGAAAAAAAAAAACCAAACCCACAACAAGCAAGTCAAAGGGGGGTATTTTGCCACTGTAAAAAATTTTGGAGTGCTTACATCCTAAATGTTGTTTGCAGATTTGATCTCTGTACTGCAAGGAGGACATAGACATGCTAGAGCTAGAGACAGTCCAGAGAAGGGTAACTAAAATGATGGAGCAGCTGCCATGTAAGCAGAGATTAAAAAATGCTGTGAATCTTCAGTTTGAACAAAAGGCTGAGTAGGGGAAGATGACTACAGTTTACAAAAATTACAAAGATGGCAGAGAAAGTGAATGCAGAACTGTTGTCCACTAAATTCCCCGGTATGAGAGAACTAGGAGCACTTGATAAAACTAGGAGGAGATCAGATTAAAACAGATACAGCACTTCTCTACCCATTTCTGGAACCTGTTGCTACAGGAGGCTGCAGAGGCAAGCAGTATCAGCAGCTTCTTCAGAATAGGATTAGGCAAATACGTGGGCAAGTTCACAAAAGGGCTACTTAAAAAGAAGTATATATGTACAGCAACTACAGATGCTAAGTACAACAGAAACACCACAACAGTGGTGAGACTTGCATGCTCTCCCTGAGCAGCATCCCCTAATGTCCTGTGACTACTGAGCTAAGATGGACCATCAGCCCTAGTAGGATATTTCTTAAATTATTATGTCTTTTGTCTTTGTGTGGGAGGATGGGACAGGATGGGACTGAATCCTCTGTTAACCATAGCATTATGATCTGCAGATAGCCTCAAAATTGCAAACTGAACTTAAAGCATCAGAGAAACTGTATATACATGAAATAGTGTTCTGAGCACAGTTGCAGATTTCTGACAAACACAGATTTCAAAAAAAAAACCACATCAGGATAAAAAGATGCAGTCCAGCCTGGAGGTCCAGTGAGACACTAGCAACACTACAATTTAATTAAAACACTTGGAAAACTGGGGAAAGAGTTTAAAGGTAGGGATAAAAAGAAAGAAAAACGTAACCAACTACAGCTGAAAGGCGAAGTCTGGGTAGAACATAACCAAAACAACTGGTGCTTCTCAAGCTGAGCAGATGAAAGGAAATATAAATGCAAAAGCAGTTTCCAACTAGCACAGAAGGATGAGACCAGAGTACTCCACAGCTCTGAATTCAACATGCACAAAGGCACACTGAGTGCAAGTATGGTCAGACACCTGCAGACAGAAATCTGATGCGCTTCAAGGTAACAAAGCTCTTCAAACTTCTATGGTAATCTGCACATCTGATTCTTGATGCCTCACCAGCTGAAGCATATATTCCTAGCAGAATACAGAGGACCTCAAAATAGCTATCAGTTCTAAATGCATAGGCACTGGCATTCATACTTCTTAACTTCTCCAAGTGCATGAAATTCTAGTAAAAATGGAAGTTGCATATTTAGCACTGCAGAGTAACCGCCACCTTTTTTTAAAAATGAGGAGCTGTGGGGTGTACACACTAGAATTACAGGCTTAAAAGCACTAATAGTTCATCAGCTCATAGGCAGCGTACCGATATTATTATTAATTTTCCTTTGAGACTGGGGAAAAACAGCCTCTTTCAAATTGAGGTGACAATACAGAATGGTTTGAATTCAGACCCGGTAGATAGAAATGAACTTGCAGGACTTGTCATGTTCTTTACAATGTAGAAGTATCTAGCAGTTTCCTCTAGGCAATTAGCAAGTATTCCTAGAAGGAGGGGGGAAAATGCTCTAAAATCATGGATTATTTGACATTTATCCTACGAGCGGAAAAGAGTTAGTAAGAATTATTCAAAATCATTATCTCAGTCAGCCAGTGTGGGCAGAGAGGAAGAGACTTGAGCTGAGAAACCCAGATAGTAAAACGACGGCAGCTAGACTGGGGCTGGATTACCAACATTCTTTGTTGCCCTACCTTCACAAGGACATTTGGACTAACTGGAGAAAAGCCTGCCTGCATTCACAACTGTCTATGGAACATAACCCAACTCTAATTTGAAAGACGTTACAGTTTTGTTTGGCAAAAAAAATCTATAAGTTCACAGTTCTTCAAATGGGTTACCTGGACCTCAGAGTAGATTTTTTCATTTGTGGTCTGGCACAGCTAAACAGCTGAGACCGCAAGCAGACGTGTTCAAAGACCATGGGAAGAATACAGCTAGACAGGGGAATTATTTCTCTATGTTTGAATTCCAGAGGTCAATCACTTGTAGGAAAGATCAGTGAGGTTTCGCTTCACCATTCAAGTTCATTCAGTGTGTGCAGCTGGTGCTCACTACTAGAGCCTAATAACCTGTGAGGCTGGTAAGAATGCCTGGGACGCTCTTCTCAATGCTTCAAGTTTGAAAAGATCAGTGTCACATTTGCCCCTAAGTGGATCGAACAGTTGGGTTATTAAAGCTTTTAGAGCGTATCCCCTAACTGGGACATAACAAGCCTCTGACAAGAGCTGACTGGAGACAAAGGATGGAAAGGCATCCCCCTTTGCGCATGTCATCGTTCTAAAAAAAGTGTTAGTTCAAAGTTTGCATTGCTATTAGAGATAGTTTAATGTTGTATCCACATTATTTCCATGCATGTAGTATCACCGACCAACTGAGCTGCTGACATTACAAATCTTTAGCTCCCTGTTGATCACCAGAATCCCATGTTACATGTTACACTGTACCGTGAGTCCATCCTTACACATTTGTATCAATTACAATAATAACTAAAATGGAAGAGAGTCTGTTAAAAAAGGCAAAGGTCCATCCTTTGAAAGACCTGCATCCAATCACATTTGAAATAACATAATAATTACATGCTTAATGTGGACCATTAGTTCTTTTGCCATGGATAGCGTTTTTCAGTGCTTTATGTCATACCCACAGCACAGTCATGTAAAAAGTAATAGTTATTTAAGTATGCATTTTCCTCCAATAACATGGCTCATCTTGAGCATAGTTCCAAATACAGGGGTGAATTTCACTTCGGTGACACAATGCGAGAAACTGAAGATTCTGCTTGACAGTTCCCTGGATAAGTTAATCTAAAGCTTTGCTTTCAAAAGAAGGTTGGCTAAGACGATTTCCAGAGGTCCCTGCCCACATAGACTTCTATGATTCTGATGGAATGGTTCTCACACTCTCAGAACAACTATCATTCGCTGCCTCTCAAAAGTCAGTTGTAACTGAGAAATAATGGTTTTAAAAGCTGACAGTCTTTTTTTCAAAATTCTGAACCAATTAACTGCATAATATTATGTTCTACGAGTGTGATTAACACCTGATTCAGAGGCGCATATATTCCACCATTTAATACATTTCATTACATAAACTTCACCATTTAACATGTGTGCTGTATTTGGTCTTTACGTTACATACATACAGCTCCTAGCACAGTAGGAACATGCTGGAATTACTGGAATTAGAACAGTAAGTCATCATACGTTTCAGCTTCTAAAATTATTCTTGGTAACAAGCCTCAGACAAAAAATCTATTCTTAGATGATTGGCAACTCGTATTCTCTCAGGTTGCAGAGAAGAGCATACTCTGTCAAAAAAAAAAAAAATCACGAGCTCGAATACTGAAATGAACAAAAATCACCAGGTATCACATTGCATTTTAATACTGTGGCACTGACAGAATAAAACCTGCAATAAAATAAGGTATTTCTATTGTAAGTAAAGATTATCTTGCTTGTCACCTGCAGTTCTTCTGTTAGTATCATTTTCATAATCGTGCCTCAGAGGACAAACCAAAAATGATAAAATACATCACAAAACACAAACAAGATTCACCTATCAGAGTATTTTTTAACACTAATATGCACAGAGTGTTTTAGGAGAAATAACTGGAAGCAGATATGTACTCTATTTCTTCCATACCTTCAATTATTCTTTTAACTCACAATAGCTTATTTTATTTATTGCCTTGTTTTTTGAAGTCTTTTATGCCGCTTTTTTCCTATTGCTCACTGAGATAGAGGTAAGGCTTATTTACTTCCACTCCCTCAAGTAGGACAACATTACTGCTAATGGTAATTTAGTTAATTAACTAATCAGTTTCTTTAAACATAAAAATAATTTAGACCCAAGATTCTTGCTTTTTATTAGTTATTGCCTCAGGATTTTTTTTTACCAAGTAGCATTAAAATGAAATCTAGATTTCCAAAAAGCAGGTGACCCTTTGACACACAGATGGTTCTACAATTTCTTTCATTTTCTTTTTACATTTTCTTACATTCTCTTTCATTTCTATATTCCCACAATATAATCAAACTGAAAGATTCCAGTTCCTTAACAGGGATTATGACATCTATTCTAAACTGACCTAAAAGAAGGACAACACAACTAGTTCCCCTTTTATCAGAGAAAAAGTGATCATTATTACTTCTAAATATAAACCAGCATACACACCCTTAGTATTGACTGTTTTCGCTGTGACCTCCAGTTTCTCTAATGGTTCCGTTCCAATATTTTCTAACTTGATGATAAGCTGTTGGGTCTCTCCATTGTAAAGCTGGACAGACACATTAGTGGAGATTTCATCCCCTGAAGAAGGCTGAAGCGTATGAGCAGACCTACAAAATGCGACACATAGACAAACAAAATATTATGATAAATATCTCACAATCCTGGCCAAGTTAGTATATTCTATTAATTATTCTTTGAAGACTCAAAAACTACTGCTCTGCAGTCTTGAAGATATTAGATATCATTTTCCATTCTCATTTTAGCCAGGGTCTTTTTTTTGTAACCATTGAGGACAAACATTAATATATTATGCATAAGCCAAGTCAGATTTCAAACAATATAAAATATGCATTCCTAGCTGTGAAAGCTTGTTAAAAATTGCTGCAAAAACCATAAGAAATGGAAAAGATAAAAAAAGCAAGAGCAGGTCATTAGAATGAGCAAACTTCAAAAAAGTGATATCTGATCTACTAAGTGTTTGAACAGTAGGGTTGAGTAACAATGAGTATCAAGAGCTGAATGTAAAATAAAAATAATAAAAAATAAAATTTAGGAGAATAAGAAGTTGAGCATGAGACAGAAGAAACCAGGGTGAGAGTCCTCTGCAGGATCCTGAGGTCCATACTGCTCTCTGATCAGCCCGTAAAAATTACAAAAGTGACAATGAAGTTAACTGGTAGAAGAAACCTCAGAAGAGATGAAACCTTTGTACTCACAAATGAGGATAAGTTATCTTACATTCTCAGGCATTCCCAAACCCCACCAACATATGATACATGCAGAATGAAGACAGAAACACCTTTAATGACAGATAAACAGCACTAACTGTTTTACACAGCTGTTCACCCAGAAACTGTTTTCTTAAGGGATCATAAACAGTATCTCAAATATGAGGTTAAAATATGCTTAGTAGAGCAATATACTGTAAAAATAACTTCAAGATGAAACAAAAATTATTCTAAGAGTTATATGTGCTAGAGAAAATGCATGGCTATCTAAAGCTTCAGAAACATGAGAATTTATTTAAACAAGTATCAAGCATTTCATTTTAAAGTAAGAAATGTGTCAAACAAGTCAATTATTGAAATAGCAGATATGCACAGTGCTATGACAACACATCATGGATAGAGGAGAATTGAGCAGTAACCTTGACCTTCGCTAGGAAGAAGTAATATGAGAGTTGAGAGAATGCAGTTTTAGTGGACAGCAGAGGGCATAAACCTCATGGCAGTGGATTCTGGAAGACATTTACTGTGTGAAAGGTGAAATAGTGAATATAAATGAACTCTTTAGAACATGAATGAGGGAAGGAGGATTGCAGAACAAGACAGATGGGCAGAGGTTCCATTTCTGACTGTATTTTTCACGCTAATGCTAAGTGGTCAGAAGGTATCAAGGATACAAGGGCAAAAGCTACTGAAATTAATGATAAATCTGCTGGTAAACCCAGTTTCAGTAACTTCTTTTGACAGGTATTTCTGCTATCCTTCCTTTCAATCTCATCCTTCTTTAGGACAAAATAAGCAGCCTACACAAACAAGAGCAGATTTTAGTCTTTCAGAGCACGACTATGACAACAAGTACTTAAAACACATATTTTTTGATCATTTAAAATTTACTGTCATCTATCGTTAATATACAGCACTGTGAATTTTCAGCATTTGGAGTGACAGGAAAGAAGGAATTTCTTTTCTCCCCTCATATTTAAACAAAAGTATCAAGGAATTGCACACTAACAAACCAAACAAATGGTACTTTCAATCACTGTATAAATGTACATCTGAAACCTGATCCCAAGCTAATTCAGCTTACACATCATTTTCTGTAATACAGCTTCTTAAATGAAAAGCCATCTCAATTACTGTTTAAGTACTGTATAGTCACCAGCTTTGTTCTGAGCTATGCAAGACCTCAGGTCTGAGGCTTGCCATGGGGATATTGGTAGATAAGAAATTAGATATGAGCCAGCAATGTGTGATTGCAGCTCAGAAAGCCAGACGTATCCTTGGCTGCAACAAAAGAAGTGTGGCCAGGAACTTGAGGTAGGTGATTCTCCCCCTGTACTCTGCTCTGGTGAGACCCCACCTGGAGTATCGCATCCAGCTCTGGGGTCCCTACCACAACAAAGACCCATGGACCTGTTAGAGCAGGTCTAGAGGAGGCCGTGAAAATGATCAGAGGGATGGAACATCATACTAACAAAGTCATTCTCAACCCACAGAAAGCTTCATGAGCGCTCCCTCATTAAGTTTGCAGATGACACCAAGTTGGGTGGGAGTGTTGATCTGCTGGAGGGTAGGAGGGCTCTGCAGAGGGATCTGGACAGGCTGGATCGATGGGCAGAGGCCAACTGTATGAGGTTTAATAAAGCCAAGCGCCAGGCCCTGCACTTGGGTCACAACAACCCTATGCAACGCTACAGGCTTGGGGAGGAGTGGCTGGAGAGCTGCCCGGCAGAAAAGGGACCTGAGGGTGCTGGTTGACAGCCGGCTGAACATGAGCCGGCAGTGTGCCCAGGTGGCCAAGAAGGCCAACAGCGTCCTGGCCTGTATCAGCAATAGTGTGGCCAGCAGGAGTAGGGCAGTGATTGTGCCCCTGTACTCAGCCCTGGTGAGGCCGCACCTCGAATATTGTGTTCAGTTTTAGGCCCCTCATAACAAGAAAGACATTGAGGTGCTCGATTGTGTCGAGAGAAGGGCAATGAAGCTGATGAAGGGTCTAGAGAACAAGTCCCATGAGGAGCAGCTGAGGGAACTGGGGTTGTTTAGTCTGGAGAAGAGGAGGCTGAGGGGAGACCTTATCGCTCTCTAACAACTACCTGGAAGGAGGCTGTGGCGAGGTGGTCTCTTCTCCCAGGTAAGCAGCGATAGGACAAGAGGAAACGGCCTCAAGTTGCGCCGGGGAGGTTTAGGTTGGGTATTAGGAAAAATTTCTTCACCGCAAGGGTTGTCAAGCATTGGAACACACTGCCCAACGAAGAGCTGAATCACCATTCCTGGAGGTATTTAAAAGATATGTAGATGTGGTGCTTAGGGCCATGGTTTAGCGGTAGACTTGGCAATGTTAGGTTTACAGTTGGACTTGATGATCTTAAAAGTCTTTCCCAACCTAAATGATTCTATGATTCTATTACAGCTTCTGCTAAATCGAGCTTATTAAATTGACCTTCCATAACAGAGAGATCAATAAAAAAAATTTTTTACAGTTCTAAAAAGATGTTACAGTATGCCTAGAAAAGCCTGGAATTATTCTTGACAATATGACTATCACCCCAAAATTACTACTGGAGCAATCAACTGTTGAAGAAATAATCAAGTGCTATGTATCTTTGACTTTTCAAACAAACTCTCTCCTACAGTTTTACCTACAAAGAAGTAAGGCAATACATAGGGCATAAGATTATCTCAAATACTTCAAAAATAAATTCAGTGAAAAATTAAGAAACATCAGCTCAGCTCCAGCAGAAGGAGCTATAAAAGCTAACGTGCTGATGGGTGTCAAAGGAAATGCAGATGTAAAGCAAATCGCAAGATGCAAGAAGAGAAATCAGATTCATATTTTATCCTGCTGTCTGTAAATTAAGAGTGCTCTTTCTTTCAGTTCTTCACCATGTCTTTAAAAGTGCATTGTCCTCCAGAAAACCCAAAGGATAAAACAGAGTTGACAGGAGTCACATGAGGCAATTTGTGGGCATCATAGAGGCTAGGAGAATGAATAAGTGATGGGAAACAGGGACCTCTCTGGCATACTGCAAAGTAGCCAGAAGTACACCTGAATTCCCAAGGTGTTATAGGAATTAAGACTGAGTACTGAAACTAAAGCATTGGAAAAAACTGACAGTAAATGTAACACCAATGAAAAAGTAAACACAAACCAATTTTCAAAGAAAATCATGTTAATGTTTCACACTATCAGCTGAACGTATATCCAAAAAGAGCAGATATTATGCTCATTTAAGAATATTTGTAATTCCCTCTGTATTCCAAACCCACCATGTTCTTTAATATATTCATAACTTTTGCTAGCCAATATTAATTTTGATTACAGCTAACCCACACAGAGTCCGTATCTAGCAGAATTTTTATAGCAAATTTACCAACGTGTAACTCAATTGCAACATTTTATTATTTTGCCGTTTTCACCAGGATATTACTTTTATACCTTTGTAATACAATGTCATCAACACAGCCCATTCCACATTAGAAAAGTAGAATTCAGTATCGAAAAACCAGAACAAAACTGGTTCTTTTGCTTTACTAAGTAAACCATATTGAGGAACACAACCTCAAAAAAATTTACATATATATATACACATATGTATCTCTTTGTGTCATACGATACTGATGATAATCTTGCTGAGGATCATAAATGGAGTTAGGATCTTCCAATCAGTAGAACAATCCCTGTACTACTTGAGCTATCAAGGCAGTAAGTAACAAAAGGCTTCTTCCTGAGCCATCGCTAAAAGGAATATTAAACATAAAAACAACAAAAACAAACCAAACAAAAAAATGGAAAACTGAAACTCCATACTTTTACAACTACTTGCAAAACGTAGATGGATGGCAAGACTCTGAGCTATAGTAAACAACATGCAGCTTAGTAGGTGAATGGTCTTGAACCTTGAAAATTTCCAAAAAGTTAATTGAATTTCTGTCTTACCAGCTCTCTCTAAAACTATGGAATTAGCCACATTCTTCATGACAAAAAAGCTCAAAAAAACCCCCGCAAAAAAGACATGCTACTGCTGTGTCCTTTTTGTTGAGTGTATAAGGACATTATTTTAGCTGATTCTTCCTGTATCTCTTAAACATACAGTTTCTCTAGTATGGTATCAAGTTTCGGCGCCTCCTGAACAATGGAAAAATTGATATATTGGAGCAAGTTCAGAAAAGGGTTATCAAAATGATTAGGAGGCTAGAGCACATGACATATAAGGACAGGTTCAAAGAGCTGGGTTTGTTCAGTTTGAAAAAAAGAAGAGGGAGTGACTTTTACTGTTGTGAGTGTGGTCAAAGACTGGAACTGATTTCCCACAGAGGTGACAGAAACACCGCCAATGGAGATAATTAAAACTTAACTAAATCATGCCCTGGGCAACCTGATCTGACATTTAAGTCACATCACTTGTCAAAACTGGCCCTGCTTGGAGCAAGATCCTGGACCAGATGACCTCCAGAGGTGCCCTTTCCAACCTACACTATTCCATGGATTACCTCTTTACATCAAGTTTTTATGAACATTTACCCTTTAAAGGATTCAGTCTTTTAAAAGTATGACTTTATTAATGAACAACGATTACATTCCCTCAGTTAATTAAATCTCAAAATATTTTCTACGAAATTCCAAGGTTTCAAGCAATAAAACAAAAAACTTCTATTTATATTCTAAAGTAAATAGCACAGATAGTTTGTGTCTTGTTTTACTAAAGCACTGACTGTATACTCAGATGAAGGAGCTTTTATTCAGCATGTGACTAATGCTTAAAAACATATAAATATAAATATCAATGTATTATAAAAGATAAACTATATATGTGTTTATGTGTGTTTGTATATAATAAATATATCAATAAATGTAAATAATAAAAATAAAATTATATAAATATAATAAATAAAATCACCATTTAATTCCATTTCTCACCTTGGAAGGGAGGTACTGATCTGCAGCCTTGGCAAAGCTGGAATGACTTCAACAGTACAGCCATTAGTCTTCACTCCTGGCAAATTGTCCAGAAGGCAATCGCTGAAGACTCCAAAAACTGAAGTATGGTAACCTGATTTTTAGAAGAAAACACCAGTGTGTTGTGAATTTTTCTGCTTTCTGAAAGGTCTAAAAGTACTAAGCTTACTAGTCAAATCCTGCCAATATTTCTGCTACCCAAACCACCTTCTCTACAGCAGAATCTTCTCAGGACACAACATATGTAAAAGGTTTTCAAAGCCTCTAAATAACAACATTTATAACTACATGACAACATACAAACAACATATACGTACAAATTTGTATCTGTGACATGTAAAATGAAAAAAAAAATTTAAAAAGAGTCCATGATTTTTACCACACATTATGGTAAGTTCTGTAGAATCCTTTACAAGATCAACATCATAAGTCATAGTATAGAGACCACCACTTTATACTACATCACCCTAATCCACTGGTGCACATAAAACTTGTTACCCTTCAACACATGTTAACAGTTCCCTATTTCCTCCAAAAAATGTTTATAAGAAACAACTATCAACTGCATCTGAACGAGAAGAAAAAAAGAACCCTAAAGGACATGAATTAGAAAAAAAAAAAGTATATACGCATACACATACAGACACTTGCCATAAAAGACCACAGCTTATCCTCTAAAAGTTCAATTTAGTAGGAAACTATCTGCACACAAATTCCCCACCAGGCAATATATACAAGCTATATCTGCAGGAAAATTTGATACATTGACACACAAACAGATGCCAAATACAGAAATCAACTCCTCTACTTGCAATATATTTTTAGTATGTGAAACTAAAAGCAGACAACTACAGCACAAATGTTCTGAATGCTTTGATATTATTCTGTATTTACTGAAATAGATTCTGAAAAAGAAAAGAAAAATTAAATGAGAAACTGGTTTATGAGCAGACAGAAAAGCACTTAAGAAAAACTCAGTAAGAACAGAGTTTCTTCAACTTCAAAGCTTTTCTTCTTTTGGTGTTTAGCTTTATTAAAATGGTTCTTTTCCTGTAATTATTCCAGGAACACATACTTAAAATTGTGTGTTGGTAAGACGATTCAGTCCTACTACTTGTTGAATCTACCGTCTTCCCATGTATCTCCTTCTCTAGGAAACTGATCTGCTCGTCTTCTAGAAAAGCTCTTTAATTCTTTTTACTTACTACAAACACTATTCTATTTAGGCTTATTAATGAAATGGTATCTCGACTGCAACAGACTACACACTTTGGCTAAATTGTTTCTACACAAGCAATCTGCAAAATTTTCTGTAATCTTACATGAACACGATTAATTAAGAAGGAACTGCAAGATTATCTTCCGCTTTCTCATAAAAAAGTTCAAGTAATCCTCCTCAGAAGCTTTCCAAATGAAAGCGTTAATAAAGAGGAGTTTGAGTTCATTACCCTTTTCCTCTCATACATGAGATATTGTAAATGTGTGTTCGTTACCGCTGTTACAACCAAGGGATTTTACAGGCTATGTTTTTTATGAAGTCTAGTGTAGAAAACAGGTTTCTTTTTTTGTTTCGTTTTTTCCTTTACGTACTGAGGAGAATTCAGAGCGGCAAATATATAAAGGACGTCAATTTAAAATGTATCATACAAACTTATGTAATCCACAGAGATGTAAAATACAGAGTTGTTTTGCTAGGATGAGAATGACTAAAGATACCCTTACCATTGACAGTGATCTGTCCGGTGGTTTGAGGAACACCAACAAGAGTTACTGGATAG
This sequence comes from Phaethon aethereus, assembly GCF_964289735.1. NCBI lineage: Eukaryota > Metazoa > Chordata > Aves > Phaethontiformes > Phaethontidae > Phaethon > Phaethon aethereus. The sequence continues at coordinate 5,089,891 of NC_138582.1, read as the reverse complement.
AGACCAGATTCTGCAGGTAGAGAAAGAGCTGCAGGAAGAGATTCGAATTCTACTCCTGTTGTCAAGAGACCCTGAAAAAGTCGTATTACATAGAAAAATCCATTTATGATATACACTTACATTTTTATGATATATATTTATATTTTAGTGCCTTGCATTACATCACCCAAACTTTTATGATTTATTCCAATTTGCTCATAGCAGTCGTTTTAGTTTTTAAGTTCCAGTGCCTGAAGGATGCATTTAGAATTATGGCAAGATTTGTATTCAACAGTGAAGCGTGTTTCAGGATCTGAGGTGGGAACGACGTATGAAAAACTAATAAAAATTATACCCAAGCAGAGTAAAAAGAATGAGTGACATAACGTGCATGGTGTTGTTTTGTACCTATATTTAATTGTACCTGTGACCTTACTTATATATTTGCTTATATTTTGGACAGTGGAAATCAAACATAAATAGCAGCTCTTGCTTAGCTTTAATTAAAGTTCCTGGCCAGAAAATATTTACCTGTGGGGAGAAAAAAAATTTAGTATTTACAATTGAGTGAGTCTCGCATTAGTATCCAACCTAACCATCTCAGTGCACTGGCATAAGGTATTCACGTTGCTAAATCAATCCTCTACCAAGCCTAGATGCATGCAGTTAGACTGTATGATTTACTCCCTTAGTGTATGTCAGAGAAATCTCTTAGCATCCTAAGCTTAAAACATGGGACAAAGTAAGAAATGAAGGAAAATAAAAAATTGTTTAACAATCTTTTAAACACAGCATTATTGTGTTTAGTAGACTGGGGTTTTTTTAAGCTCAGTTAGTGAATTTAAGATGCTTGAACACAGAACGTACTGTTATAAGTAAGAAATGTGACGTTGGAAAGCATGTAAGTCTAAGTTACCAGCTGTTTTTCTATACACATAGATTTTTATTTTTCAATAAAGATGCCATCCAAATTTCTCCATCAATTACTGCAGTAAGTACAACTGGATTAGACCTCAACGCCATAAGGATGCTTCACAGGACCTCAAAACTCTATTAAAGAGGTGGATACTATTTTTGTAAAGTCAGATGAAAAAAGTCACGGTTTGAGCCACAGAAAACCACAAAGAGACTGAACACTTAACAAGGATAAAATACTTGAATAGTATTCTAGAAGAGAATACTAGCTAGAATACCAGCATTGCTTCCCCTTGAAAATATCTATGATTTCCTACTTTTAAATTCAATTGGGTTTTGAATGGTGCATCTCTAATGCTCATGTCAGCTGTAAAAGGCAGTCTAGCCCTCTTATGTTTCTAATTCTCAATTAGAAATTAGGAAAATTGATACTTGTATAGAAAGTACTTAAAGAAATGCAAATGACACCACTGGAATTACCCAGCCAATGACTGAAACTTGACCTGTCATGTACATTAAGTTTTAATGGCCTGATTTGCATTGGGACTAACCACCAGCAAGTCTTCTTCAAGCAATTCCTAGATATTATCCAAAATCAACCCACCAGCAACCAAAAATTGAACTAAATTAAAAGCCATTATCGGAATTTTTTCCCTCCTCAGAAGGCATACTGCCTTCTGGAAAATTAACTGTCTTTTATGTACATGCTACGTAACAACTAAATAAATGCTTTGCACCTATTTTTAACAGCAAAGTCCTAAACACACCAGAAGCTTAAGAAAGCAAACGGAATAGGTCTGCCAGGTTCCTGATTTCTCTGCTACTGAAGATATGAAGTCATCAAGATCATAACATACCCAAAAGTTAAAAAATCCTTCATTCTAGCAACTTCTTTGTAGACTTGACACTGTTGAGGCAACACGTAATTCGATCAAAGCTATTCCTGCTTTGTGGAAAGGTGCATTAGGGAACTCTATCCTTCTCTAACAGTGCACAAAATTCAATTTCATCATTTCACTTGAGTTACAAGAAAATACTGGGTCAAACCCTCATTTCTACTGAATTTTAAGTTTCCCCCCAGTTTCACATGGAGACTTTAGCTGTCAGAAACAAACCACAAAAAAGTAAGTGAAAACTAATTCTGTCTTCCTACACATTCACCATCCACTGTATCAGAGCACTGAAGCTTTTTGATTCCCAACGCATAAACGCAAGCTTGGCCGCTACTTTTCAAATAGGTACGTTCATATAGCTGGGAGCTTAAACAGGCCTCCTTTGCTCTCTTGGTGAAATACTCCTTGCAGTATCTCACAACAACGATAGCAAAATAATTCTTGCAATAACCAGCCAATACAAGCTGATTTTAGAGATGATGTAACATTATTGTTTGCATGTGACTGAACATGAATTTAACCCACAGAAATGGAGTGAACATTCACACTATAGTATGGACAGTCTCAGATCATAATCATTCCGCTTTTGCTTTGGCTGAAGCAAATCTTAGAACATAAACAAAAGGTGACCCCATACACACTCTGAAACTCACTTTTAAAACAGGTGCAGAAGGCTTTGTAAGATTATTTCAGTCCCAAAAGCACTGAACTATCACTTGGCCAAATATTCAAATATTTTTGAAATATTCAGGATTGCCCTCAACTAAATACTTTCATCCAAGAACTTAAAGTCCTAAAAAATCAATGACAAAAAAAAAACCCTCCCATGCCATTTAGTATCAGCTATAGCAAATATAAGTAAACAGAACTGACAGGGACCCCTAAATACCATCTGACCCATCTCCCTACTCTGAAGCAGAGCCAACTCCACAATAACCATTCCCAGCACGTTTACCTAGAGAGTTTTGGAATTTCCCTCAGTGGTAGTCTCTAAGAGGGGACTCGGTAATTTAATTCAGTGGTTAAACTGGAAAGCCTTTCCAGTTCAAACTTTCTCCTAATACTACACTGAACTTACCTTGTAACAACTAATACACATAACTATTTTTCCATTCCTAGCTAACTCCCCACATTAGCCAGTATATCAAATGCCTATAAACACATACAAAACACTAAGAAAAGACACCACCATTGCAAAACCATAGTCAGGGCACTTTTCTGAAATATGGGAAGCTCCTTGTTAAGATATGGTCCTAATTAGCCCAGTTTTCTTTGGGGCAATGGGGGAGAGGGAAGCAATGAGTAAATAGTTTCTCCCATGTTCTTACTCCTCTACTTCACATTTTTAATCAAGCTAGATGTCAGGACATATATTTATACATTCATTTCACTTCCTGCAGTCTTGTGCGTACTTCATATGAATTAGTCCCCCATCCCAGCTATTAGACATCCTCCACTATCAAACTGGACTGAGGGGGTGCATGGGAAGACATTTCCCTAAAAACCTTTTAGGGTCCTGTAAAGGAAAAAATAACCTCAAGGGGGACCATAAACCAGCATAGCCTCAAGAAATGCATCTAAAGTAGCCATGCACGCACATGTGCAGGCTGCTATATGAGCCCAGAGTTGCCAGTCAAAACTGCCCAGCCCAGCCAGAGTTTTGATCTATCACACCCAGTGAGCCCCCTCGTTGCAGGGAATTGAGGCTTGGAAAGAGCCACAGACAACTAACCTTGAAGAAACTAAAGATCACTGCCGTGGGGGAAAAAAAATGGGAAATAAACCAAGAAAAAATAAATAAATCAGTGGTAATATTTTTAAAGGTTAATGGTCAATATTCAGAAAAAGCAATGATCACAACCCAGCTGTCAGACAAAGCATCTTCCTCGCCAAAGGATGTAAACTGAGTATGTTAACAGCAGAAAAAATCCAGACAAAAATCAAGATAAAGAGACAGTAATAGACAAAAAGGCACATGAATGCATCTGGAGTACAATCACCCAAAATATGCATGTGTTTATGGACAAGGAGCAGGACTTACCATTAAGAGAAATTGCTAGTATTAAAATGATTTAATAACAGGAGAAAAAAAAAATTGCTATATACAGTGTACGTTGTTCCCTAAGCCCTGAAATTATATCAAAATTACACCCCTGGAGCATGCTGATCAGAAACACAGCATGTCCATCACAGGTAACTGCTAAAGCAAAGTAAGTCCTCAGCACAATGTCTTTTTCTTATAATGCATTAAGAATGCATTCTCAGTCTATTCTTTAACAACAAAAACCATGAAAATTAAGAGCTTTTCTAGAAAACAAATGCAATGCAAATGCCAAAACACCTGCACTAGGCACATACTATGCCTGGAATAGAAATTAAAGAGTCTCAAGTGTATTATCACACAAAGGAGAATACAGCATTCATTTCTCTCATTAAGAGAGTTTTACTATTTCGTAAAACTTCAAGTTTTTAAAAGTAAAGGTATTAAGAAAGCATAAACCTATCAAAATGGAAAAAATATAAACCTCAACGCGGCCTCAGAGTTCCAGACAAACCAAAATCAAGATACTTACTTTTAAAACTTAACCTACACAAGTAAGTTTTAAAAGACAACGACATATCTAGAATATCTGAAAGACATTTTCAATATTGCTATTTGCTGGATACCAGAATTCAGCAATATTTGCCCAACATTGCCCTCTGGTGCCTAAAATTTTTTTAGATTAACAGTGACAATCAAATCGAGGCTGAAGTACTGTCATATCCTTTACCTAAACATATCAGACACCAAAATAAATAAAAAAAATTTTTAAAAAAGGAGATAAGTGTTAGATTTCTTTTCCCTAAAGACTTATACCTTACTCCAAGTAATATTTCATAATCATTGCTCTTTCTGACCTTATAGGAAAAGTTTACCCATATACAAAGTTTCCTCCAGGGAATATATGAATCACACAAACACAAAAAAAAAACCCACCACAATTTTACATTCCTTTGTATTCTTATAAAACAATTTAAATTGCCTTAGAGTGAATATATGCATGCTATTATCACAGTATGTCTTTCAATCACTTCAAACCTTGACTTAGTTTTAGAGAAACAAAACAACTTGCATGTAAATGGTAGCATTTGGGGATGCTGTTAAAACATCAGGAGTATGTAACTGCTTTTTTTAGGCTTTACTTACCAATCTGGAAATGCAATCATTCTTTTTTTAAAATAACACTGTCTTCAAAGTTAGTTTTCATGCTGAACATACTTTATACAATATTGTCAAATACTTTACAGGAAAATTGTCAAATATTTATTTAAAAGGAAATTTTCCCTCGTATTTCTTATAAGGTTATTTTACGCAGAACTAGAAAACACCAAACACGACTATTTTTATCCTTCTCCCCACTTATCCTTTTTGTATACATTCTTGCTCAATATAGCTTCAATTAAATGTAGCGTTATCAGTAAGTAAATATTCTCTCAAGATGGCAAAAACAGTGCAAAGATGCGAACTCACTAGAGAGCAGCTCATGGAAACAACTTAAATGATCATAGATTAAGTTATATGACTGATTATACATAAAGATTTATCAAAATTTTAGATGGTATTTTTAAACATCAACATAGCGCTCTTGGCTAATAGCATAGTTTTGAAGCTCACCGAAAAAATGTAGCAGCTATTCTTATAGCATCATTAATCAAAATACCACACTTAAATTGTCTTCATATGAATACACACTCCAAACAGAAGGAGAACTACAGAACAGACTTTCTTATTGAATCATGACTTAATACTATAAATTACATTATCTCGATGTTTTGGGGTATTATTTTTTTAGTTTCTCAATATTAATTTATTGAATAAGTTTACATGGCTCTGTATATATTGTAGTCATCTTAAAAACCATGGCTGTATTTTCTACAGTAAGTGCAGAAAACATGCTTTCACTCAATAAATAACATTGCCACAAAATTTCTCAGGTTGTTTTTTTTTTTGGCCTTTAATATGAAACTTGAGAAACAAAAAGGAAAAAGTAGTTAAAACCTTAAAGGACTTAACACGTTTTGCAGTGCATCTTCACCTGCATTTTATTTTAATAGTAGATCTCACTAGACTGAACCATGATTTACTGCTTTAAACATTTGTCCCACAACACAAAATAAATCCTTCAGAGATTTCACAGCATTTTTTTTTGAAGGCTTGAAATCTGAAAGTCATTTTTTCCTGCACAGAAAAAAAAAAAATCTTAGTAACTGCAAAAGAGATAGACACTATCTTTCACATACCTGAACAAGTCTATACAGAAATCAATACTCCTGGGAGAAAAAATGGTATCTACAATTATTTGCAGTTGAACATCTTATCTCCCATTAACTTGGGCTCCACCACCAGGATAGCAAAATTATTCTGCCTAATCCATTGCAGTCAAAGCTACTTAGGCTCATTTTTGTCCCTCTCTCTCTCTGTTGATTTAAGGTACCTGCTAAGTTTCATTAAAGTACCTCCTCTGATCACCCCTATGATCTCTCCTACTTCACCTTATTGACTAAAATACACAGTTGTTCGACCTAATCACCTCCATATTTCCAGGATTAAACATTTTTATTTGTCATTTTACAGACCCTATTGCACCTTTCAATGGATCAGCCTTCTAACTATACGGACAAAACAAAAACACAAAGTAGAAAAAGACAGAAAAGTAATACAGAAATGGGACACGCATGAAGAATAGGTATCTAAATAGAGTCCCAAATCATGAATATGCATGATAGGGAATAAACACAAGAACAACAAAGATGGGCAAAGAGCTTTGAGAACAATAAAACAAAACAAAACCAAAAAAATCAACTTTTCAGACAGTACAGGGCTTATCATCTGAGCAACACTGATCAAAGTCTCAAGCAAGTCATCTCATGCAACATCATCTCCACAGTCCCATGCAAAGTCTAAAAATCCAATTTCTTTTACTTAAGCATACCTCAATTAAACTACATGTACTTAGTATCAATACTTCAAATAACGACAAAAGATAGAGAAGCCTTTCAACAGGGAATCGTTCTCCTTAACAACTTGTGCTCAATACTAAGTTGTTTACCGTCTCAACTTTCAGCCATAACAAACAGGAAGACACATGAGGAAAACTATCATGATAAAAGTCTGGATTGATTCTTTGAGCATTCACTTAACATGAAACAATTAAGCTAACAGAACAATAAATCATAAATTGAAAAATGAGGGAAAGGAAAAATTCAAAAAAAGGAATAAGACTCTAGATTTCAGGACAGTTACGTGTTGGTGAATGGTGAACCATGAAAAGGGTAAAGGAAATCAAGCTATGGAGAACTCAAAGGACTGCCAGTCATTGGAAACAAGCTTGAACACTTAGTCATACTGCAAAAGTAAGGTGCTGAGTCAGACAGAAGGAAAAATGTTGTGGGACAGACCAGCTGAAACTGCCACTGAGTGACAGAAAAGGATACGCTTGCTAGGAAGATGATTCTAGGAGGCTAAATAATATGAAAGAATGTGATACAAGATGATAAATCAGACAACATGGGACCATGGGGACTGCAGACATGTGTACATGTTAATAATAAAACATTTTAAATATTAAACAATGCCTTGAATTATTAAAATAAAAACAACAGAGTTTATTCTTGTGATAAAGTAATAACTATGCCCACATTCCAGAAAGTTCACAGATGAAACTGGAAAATCAGAAGAATTTAAGCTGGAAGGAAATGCTAGAGGTCTTCTTGCCCAGCCCACTGCTCAAAACAGGGCCAACTTTGACGGTGGTTTAGGTTTTTCACTGCCTACACTCAAGTTTTGAAGATGTCCAAAGATGGAGATCCCACATTCTCCCTGGGCAACAGGTTCCAGTGTTATGACTGCCCTCATGATTGGAAAAATGGAATTTTTAATTAGGAAAGTTCTCCATTCATGCAACATGTTCATTGACTCTTACCCTTACGCTGGGCACTTCTGGGAAGAGTCTGGCTCCGTTTTCACTGCCCTTTCCCATTTTGAAACTGAAATTCAGTATCAATTCAAAGACAGACCTTTATCATGCTAACAGTAAAAAGAAGTATTCACACTGCTGCAATTAATTTGCTCAGGGAATGGATGGAGTGCACACCAATGCAAACAACTGTATTACGAGTTCTTAAGTGTAAGCACTCATAAGAAATCTCCTCATTAAGAAATTATCCAAACTACATTTCCACATTTTTTAAATATATAATTAAATCATTACTTACACGATACAAATCAGACTACAAATCAAAATTTTCTTACATAAATTAATTCTTGTATAGAGCCCTTTCCGATGCACAGCTTTACAATACTTTTTCTATTCACTCCTAGCAATTTGGAACACTTCTGTGAGGGTTAGAAGTTAAACAGCATTAGCTTCCAAGAATGAATTTTATTATGCTATAAGCACAATCTTTGGGCTTGTTCATTTCCCATGGAAAAACACTTCATTATATGTGGCATATTATCAGTAATTTAGGTCAAATTGTTAGACTAGCCACTGCAGCAGACCAATCAATAAAAGAAAACAAACAAAAATCTTGAGCAAACAAATATACAGTGATTCACTTAGCCTAACAGAACACTGGGCTCTAAAAGACAAGATTTATTATTTAAAGCAGTATTAAAGCTAAAAATATTTAATGTAACAGACAACACTGGATTACAACTGAGTGGAAATTAAGTTGGTTTGGTAGTTAGAGGACTTTTAACCTTTAAACATGTAATAATTAAAAAAATAAAATCTTGTTAGTTGGCATAAAGAAGAGAAAAAAACACTATTTACTTTGTTTCAGGACACACTACAAGCAGTCCATAAAATTAATATCATACAGTCAACTGAATTAGTAGAAGTTAGAATTATTTAGAAGGATCAAGGCTTGGGCTTGATCCTTCTAACATTACATGCTTCTCTAGTATTTTAGCCTTTTTTATTTCCCTCCCAATCATTTTAGCTTGCAGTGTTTTCAAATAACATACATCTTTGGGAACAGCAGACCTATGAGCTGAAGCTTCTATTAAAAAACAAAGCTTCTCAGAACTAACTATTTTAATTCCTCTGATTTTTAAAAATGTGGTTGAAATGAGAAACTGAAAAGCTATGATGAATGCAGATTTTTAAATTACAGTAGTAAGTACACTCTAATTATTAGGGTTTTGGATATAATTATTACTTGAAAACCAGTATATGTAAATTATGTAGCATGAGTTCTAGTCAATGCAGAATTGATTTACGGGTCAGTAAGAGTAACGCATTTAAACACTCTGGGTGGCAGAGATTTTCATTTCAATACCTCATCACCACCAAATACGAGAAAATTGACAGTACTGCACTGTTAAACTGAGGTTATACTGGCTTAAATTATTTTTTAAAACTATGTGATTTAGAGAAAACCATATTTCAAATTTCAAATGAGAATTTTTTCAGAAAAATAATGGAAAGGCGAGATTCAGAAACATACATACCATGTTTTCTACTCGGAGCTCAAAAGGCATAGGGTTGTAGACCATCAACTGAACTTCACACACATCTCCCTGGACCCACTGGAAGTCTACATGAAATTATTACAAAATTAATGCAAGAATTACCTAATCACAGTCTTATAAAAAAGTAGCATCATCTGAGCTGTCAGGTTGCTGTATTACCTTTATGTTCTAAATTAACATCTCTATAACGTTCACAGCCCAAGTTCTATTCAAGTGCATTGTGGGACACAAGCTATAAATCACAGGGAAAACAAGGAGTTAAAGGACTGGCAGCATTCATTAACACAGTAATAGTGCTTCAGAGACCCAGCGTCCCAACATTACATTGGCAAAACTAACTCAGGCATCAATTCAAAACAGTACTTAAAACACATCCTTCATGTTAAACACTTAAAGGTTTACATACTTGGAGTTAGGTACAGAGCACACATTGCCTTGGATAATTAAGGCTCAAATAAAAAGCAACCAGATAAGGAATGAACACAACAGGAAGAAGGAAATTAAGAGTAATGGAAACAAGCCTTCATATAGACACAGCTGATGATACGGAGTAAATAAAAGATCATTCTAAATTAAGAAGGAAACAAATGCTCACCGGCAAGATGCCACCTTAGTTTACTCCCACTAATTTCTGGGGGGAAACATTAAGCAGTTTGGGAGATGCTGTGAGAGGGGAAGATGGCACTAGAATCTACAGATATAGATTTTTCTGATATTCACAAAACGGAGACTTAAGCAATAATGCAATTATTTAGTAACTTGTGAAAATACTTAGGAAAGACAATGAACAAAAATAGGTCGGGTAATAAGCTGTACTTTCAGTTTATATCTTGCTACAAAGTGAGAGAGAGACTTTAAAGACACTTCACCCTGCCAAATTTAAAATTTGGGTTTGTTTTTTTTTTTTAATTTAAGGAGAAAAGTTTATGGAAGTGAGGTCAGCAGCAGAAATGCAAGTTCTGAGGAACTGTTCAGTGCAGAAGGATTATTTTACATCAGTACTTTTCAGTCCACAAGATCCTGTCTACCTTCCAAATTTCTCACAGTTAACCACATGCACCCGACTCTCAGATGTAAAACTGAATGTGACAAGATTCTCCATACAAGTTGAGGACCTGCAGTCCAAATAAACAAAAGTTGGTTTAACTGTATTTGTTAAATAAATCATGACCATAAGCTAATCTATAACATACATGGATTAACTTTTACTAGTTTAGTCAATCTTACTATACATTACTAACACTTTTTAATAAGCTATTAGAAAGTGTCCGATAATAAAAGGATTATTAAAATTAAGACTGTAATTAACAGTTGAAGCCATCTGTACTCTAATTGTACATCCGCAATCATTTACTATCTGATCCCATTTTGCAAGCAATATTAGAGAGCTTAAGGGAGACGCACTTAATGCAAATGTTTAACTCCAGTTAATGCCAGTGGAACTCAAAAACATACGTTCAGAGATATTAACAGGTTATGTTACTATGAAACCTGAAAAGCAAAACTGTGGCTTCAAACTGTTCGAAAGCACAATTGCATGAGATGTTCTGTAAATTTCTCTTTATTTAATTGCTTATGAGGTTCCCCAATGTCTTACGTATTCTGCAGGCCCCAAAAGCATCAGTTCCTCCTGTGAAGAGCTACTGTACAGAGCTTCAAAGGTATATAAGCACTGAAGGCCCATTATGGTCAACTGTATCAACGAAGGCACTTGTAGTAGGCAAAGTAGGCACCTCAACCCATCTAAACTAGAGTGATTTCCACACCACAAGAACTACCGCAAGATTGGAATGCCTTTTCTGAATATGCTTTCAATGCAACCACGTAAAAAGTGATTCTAAAAAAGTCAAGTTTACAGAAAAACATGTTGGAAACTCTTTATTTCCTCTAAGTATCTCTAAATAAAGGCAAACCATTAATTTCATGCTTTAACCTTTACTTTCTCCCAAAAAGAAAGGATTTTAGGCTCATTTCTTAATTTTTACAGATTTGATCCCACCCTTGGTGTAGAGCACTCCCTGAACTACTTTCTTACTCTAGTACTGAAACCGCGGGAAGCCCACGCTGGCGGCAGCGCAAGCAGGTGGCAGGCGCTGCGTGCCGAGAGCAGTGCGGGGCTTGCGAGGCCCCCGCCGGGTGCCTGAGGGGCTCCGCGCCCACCGCACCCGTGGGCTGTGTGCGCGGCGGGCCCGGCCGGCGGGTCTCACGGCGGGAGAGCGGCCGGCCAGAGCGGGGCGGTGCCGCTGCCCCGCGGCCAGGTCGAGGCGCGGGAAGCCGCCTCGCGCCGGCCCCGGGCAGCGCCGGCCGCCAGGAGCGCCGCCAGCGGCGCCTGCGGGGAGCGGCGCCGGCAGCTCCCGCGGCAACGGCTGCGCCCTCTGCCGCCGCTCGCGCTGCTTCTCCTCGGGCTTAGGCTGCTGCCCCGACGCTCAGCCCAGCCGCTGGTGCTCTGCAATCCTACCCAGCGGCGTGAGGTCTCCAGCGAATGGGAAGGGCTGATCGGGCAGCGCGCCGAGGCTGGCGGAAGCGTGGCGGTAGAGCCCGGGCCAGGGCTGTGCTCTGCAGCAGGCGGGACGCGGCTGCCTTGCCAGGCAAGCCCGGGGCGAGCGGAGGCGGCCACCCGGCCAGAGCTGGCCGTCAGAGCGGCTGCTGGACAGGCGGGGGGCCGCAAAGGCTGCAGCCCTGCCTGCTGGGTGGAGGAGGGTGGAAGCTCCACCTGGGCAAGGTGTGCTCTGGGGGGGTCACTCGGGCAGGGGGTGGAGGAGCTGCAGGAGGAAGTTAGCAGGTGACGCTGTGTAAGGGAGGGTGAACAGTGTTACTTGCGACTTTGCAAGAAGTAGTAGGGCCCTGTGGCACTGACCTGCAAGGAGCACCGGACAAAGGGCTTCAACAGCAAACAGACAACGCCTTGGAGCAGGAGGCACCATGGTCTCTTATGACGCCTAGGATCACGCTGTCACTTCACTCCCTTTCCTTTTATGTACCAACCAGCAACAGATACGAAACCTCGGCAGCGGCCGGGACCCATGAACAAAATTCACAGGGAGAAGCCGCACCAGCAGCACATAGTGAAAGCTGCAGAAGGACACGGCGAGTGCTAGTAATGTGTGACTGTGGAGAGGCACCGAGGCACCCATCTGCTGGCGGGGTGCACAGTCAAGGGAGGTCTGCTGCTTGCCAGCAGCTGAGATCTGGGATGTCACAGAGAGGCAAGTGCCACAGCTAGGTAAAAGCACAGACTACTGTCACCTACTTCTTTTTCCATGTAGGCCCCGATGACATGGTAAAGCAAAGCCTGGGCAAGATCAAGCAAGACTTCAGAGCCCTGGGGGCACAAGTACAGGTTACAGGTGCCCAAGTGATCTGCTTTGGCCAGACAGCTATAGGGAACATACATCTCGTTCCCTCAGGAAAACATGACTGGACCCTACCACCACCAGAAAAACATTCCCACTTCTAAAGATCTCACTAGCTGCCTCTGGTTTGCTTTCCAGAAGATCTAACTGCTCCACGTAGAAGACACCAAGGCAATGCTACAGAATTGCATCCTTGGGGGGAAAAGCTTTTGAAAGGAAAGGTAAAACCAGGTTATATGAGCCTAGGTAAAGAGCTGTATTTATATCATCTAATAGAGGTTTAGTTGCCATATTTACTAATGGAACTATATTATACATCCTTGCTCCGTTAGACCATCAACACTTTAAAACAAAAAACACTTTGTGTCAAAAATCAGTAGGTTTATTTCTTATGACTGCCATACTATTAAAGCAACTTAACTAGCGTATAATTATCCCATTTATTGTTTCCAATCAGAAAAGCTTATCAAGCTGAAAGCCGAAAACATTTTCTCAAGACTTTCTAAAGGATTTTGTTTCCCTTTGGTTTGTCAGCAGTACTTCATTTTCTTTGCTGCAACAATAATTTAACCAAAATATGGCTTACGTATTTCCATGTAAGAAAAACACAGTTCATTTGTTATTGTCATTGTTTATAATTAAATACATGTCATTAAAATATTCCCATTAGTTTCAACATTTATTAAATTCCTCAGCTTCTTGCAAAGGATGTATCAGGTTTTGTTTTGTACATTCTTTTGTTTGTGAAACTTTGAATGAAACATTAGAGGCTTTTAAAAATGAACGCACTCTGTATATACTTCAAAAGACATGCTTCACAGGATCACAAGCAGTTCAGACATCTCCTTAGGCTAAAGAAAAACCTAAAAGGAGAAACTGCCCTGTGTAATATAAAACTCCTGTGGTACACACAGCACATAAACAAATACTAACTTGAACTGTTTTGAAAAATGCAGGTTCCTTTTGTATCCATCAAGGAACGAGAACACTGCATAATACAACACTTTGACAAAATTACCAAAAAGGTTTTATTTAAATGAAAAAAAAAAACATAACAAGGTGTACCTAAGAGATTAAATGTTGAAAATTTAATTGGGAATCAATTTTTTAACAAGAGAAACCACATAAGCCATTTTCCAAGGAAATATTTCTTCAACAAGAAAACACTTTAAGATGAGCAACAAAAGGAGAGCTAAGGAGAAGCTCCATCCTTTATTGGATGTGGGGGGAAATACAATGAGAAAGGCTGAAGAAAAGGCTGAGGTACTCAATGCCGCCTTTGCCTCAGTCCTTAATAGTAAGACCAGTTATTCTCAGGGTAGCCGGCCCCCTGGGCTGGACGACAGGCACAGGGAGCAGAATGAAGCCCCCATGATCCCGGGGGAAATGGTTAGCGACCTGCTACAGCACCGAGACACACACAGGTCTATGGGGCCGGATGGGACCCACCCAAGGGTACTAAGGGACCTGGTGGAAGTGCTCACCAAGCCCCTTTCAATCATTTACCAGCAGCCCTGGCTAACCTGGGAGGTCCCAGTTGACTGGACGTTAGCAAATGTGACATCTGTCTACCAGAAGGGCTGGAAGGAGGATCTGGGGAAGTACAGGCCTGTCAGCCTGAACTCTGTGCTGGGGAAGGTGATGGAGCAGATCATCCTGAGTGCCATCACACGGCAAATACAGGACAACCAGGGGATACAGGCCCAGTCAGCCTGCCTTTAGGCAGGTCCTGCTTGACCAACCTGATCTCCTTCTGTGACCAGGTGACCTGCTTAGTGGATGAGGGAAAGGTTGTGGATGTTATCTACCTGCGTAAAGCTTTTGGCACCGTTTCCTACAGCATCTTCCTGGAGAAACTGGCTGCTCATGGCTTGGACAGGGATACTCTTTGGTGGGTAAAAAACTGGCTGGGTGGCTGGGCCCAAAGAGTTGTGGTGAATGGAGTTAAATCTAGTTGACAGCCGGTCACAAGTGGTGTTCCCCAGGACTCAGTATCTTGACCAGTTCTGTTTAATATCTTTACCAATGATCCGGATGAGGGTATTGAGTGCACCCTCAGTAAGTCTGCAGATGACACCGATTTGGGCAGCAGTGCTGATCTGCTGGAGGGCAGGAAGGCTCTGCAGAGGGATCTGGACAGGCTGGATCAATGGGCTGAGGCCAACTGTATGAGATTCAACACAGCCAAGTGCCAGGTCCTGCACTTGGGTCACAACCACCCCATGCAACGCTACAGGCTTGGGGAGGAGTGGCTGGAGAGCAGCCCGGCGGAAAGGGACCTGGGGGTGCTGGTTGACAGCCAGCTGAACATGAGCCAGCAGTGTGCCCAGGTGGCCAAGAAGGCCAACAGCATCCTGGCCTATATCAGAAAGAGTGTGGCCAGCAGGAGTAGGGCAGTGATTGTGCCCCTGTACTCAGCACTGGTGAGGCCGCACCTCAAATCCTGTGTTCAGTTTTGGGGCCCCTCATGATAAGAAGGACATTGAGGTGCTGGAGTGTCTCCTAAGAGGGGCAGTGAAGCTGGAGAAGGGTCTGCATGAGGAGTGGCTGAAGGAACTGTGGATGCTTAGTCTAGAGGAAAGGAGGCTGAGGGGAGACCTTATTGATGTCTCCAACTACCTGGAAGGAGGTTGTAGTGATGTGGGTGTCGGTCTCTTCTCCCAAGGAACCAGTACTAGGACAAGAGGAAACAGCGTCAAGCTCCACCAGCGGAGGTTTAGATTGAGTGTTAGAAAAAATGTCTTCCCTGAAAGCGTTGTCAAACTCTGTAACAGGCTGCCCAGGGAAGTGCTTGAGTCACCATTCCTGGAGGTATTTAAAAGATGTGTAGATGTGGCGCTTAGGAACATGGTTTAGTGGTGGACTTGGCAGTGCTAGGTTAATGGTTGGACTTGACGATCTTAAAGGTCTTTTCCAACCTTAATGATTCTATGTTCCCACAAATCTACATTTTTAAAATTTCTTATCCTTTGTCTGTTGAAATCAAAGTAGTACTGCAGCAAAGTAGCACTAAACCATGTCCCTCCAAACTGCCACGTAATAATCTAATAACACTTATTATAAGTGTTCAAAAAACGTGTGGATGTGGCGCTTCAGGACATGGTTTAGGGGACATGGTGGCGCTGGACTAATGGTTGGACTTGATGATCTTGAAGGTCCTTTCCAACCTAGTGATTCTGTGTGATTCTGTCTGTGTGAATCTCTACCTCTGGGTATTTCTTAATTTCTCATGTTTCAACTATATTGAAAATACACATCATCATAAAACAAATTAGAAAATATGCATGATCTTCTCAAGGGTTATCATCTCAACCATAATTGAGTCCACAGCACAGGCAGCTTAAAGTCCAACATCGAACCTAGAAGACTGTGTGGAAAAACCCTGCAGCCCCACATGTTAGAGTGAACAAACCATACAGAGAGATTCGCCAAGTACTGGCTCTGCAGGCGAGGCATAATCTGGCCTGAATCTTGAAGAAGCCAAGTGATTGCTACACTGCTGGAGGAAGTTAATTTTGTAAGTAGATGAAAGAGAACTGTCAGAAGGGTAAAAAAGGAGAGAGCCAAGAAAGGAGGAGTCCCAGAGAGCAATGCAATATATTAGAATAGAAATACACTACCACTAATAGGAGAAACAGAGAATACGGGAATCGGAAAGCATTTCCATCTCTCATATACATTTGTGCTTGAAAGAGGTAGGGAGCAGGGGACAGAAAATAAAGTTCAGGTGCTGAGGAGTGCACATGCTTGTCCTACTCAAAAGTTTCTGCTCTAACTTCATAGAATCATAGAATCTTTGGGCGGAAGGGACCTTTTAAGGTCATCTAGTCCAACCCCCTGCAACGAGCAGGGACATCTTCAACTAGCTCAGGTTGCTCAGAGCCCCGTCCAACCTGACCTGGAATGTTGACAGGCATGGGGCATCTATCACTTTTCTGGGCAACCCGCTCCAGTGTTTCAGCACTCTCACTGTGAAAAATTTCTTCCTTAGATCTAGTTTAAATCTCCTCGCTTTTAAGTTAAAACCATTACCCCTCCTTGTCCTATTGCAACAGGCCCTGCTAAAAACTCCATCCCCATCTTTCTTAGAAGCCCCCTTTATTACTGGAAAGCTGCAAGAAGGTCTCCCCGGAGCCTTCTCTTCTCCAGCCTGAACAACCCCAACTCTCTCAGCCTGTCCTCTTAGCACATCCTCTGATCATTTCTGTGGCCTCCTCTGGCCCCGCTCCAACAGGTCCATGTCTTTCCTGTGCTGAGGGCTCCAGAGCTGGACGCAGCACTGCAGGGGGGTCTCCCCAGAGCAGAGGGGCAGAATCCCCTCCGTCGACCTGCTGGCCACGCTGCTTTGGATGCAGCCCAGGAGACTGTTGGCCTGGGCTGCGACCGCACGTTGCCAGCTCACGTCCAGCTTTTCATCCACCAGGACCCCCAAGGTCTTCTTGGCAGGGCTGTTCTCGATGCCTTCATCCCTCAGCCTGTACTGATACTGGAGGTTGCCCCAACGCAGGTTCAGGAACTTCCTGAACTACCTCTCTTAAAAATTAGTTGGAGCTACTACTGACAATGACCTGCTAAATGTTTAGTATTTTACAATTCAAAGCATGATACAAAAAGTCTGACAAACCTTGATAAAATTTCAAAGTACTGTTTTTCTACTTTTTCTTTTTTTTTGTGTGATTACATAGTACTAAAATCAGTGACATAAGGAGCCAAGTTAAGGTAGACAACATTCTGAAAATTTCTGTGTTGAAGTTTTTATAATCAGTTCTACTCCATAGTCACACAAGTCCTTTTTGTGCTGACACTAATGCTTATGTTAAAAATTATCATGCATGTGATATGCACAAAAGTAACAAAAAGGACTACTGATATTTGTAACTTAATCCAGGATTTGAAACAAGCATTGTAATCCATTTCCAACGGCACAATTACTGCACCGAAGGGCTTTGTAATAAATGAAATAATCCTCTAGCAGAAAATGACTATAGTATTCTAAACATTGTTTATAAGGCTTTTTTTACTTTTGCTGAACTGCCTTTAAGAAAAACTGACTAATCAGACAGTTAATCATTTTGTGCTCAAGTTAAATAGTAATACGGTATCAACGTATTTCCCTCTGGAAAGAGATAAACTGAAAACCAATTTTAAAATCCCAGTAGTCTAACACTAATAACCATAAATAAATAAATAAATAGATAGATAGATAGATAAATCTATGGTTGATGAACTAGCATGGTCCAGTTTCCTATGGATTTGCATCTTTTGTCCAAGAAACTGCAGCCCATTCATCCTAATTTCTTCATGTGCGTGATGATACCCTTATTAGAAAAGGGGAAGCCCCAGCAGTGCATCTAGGTCAGGGCACCACACATCATAACTGGCTAAGCTGGCTGCTGCTGAACAGAATGTGTCTGAACTAAGTTTTCCCTGATTTCTCTTTTGTTTGAGAAGGAAATAAAACTATTTTATCTCCTCTGAAAATCAATTTTATCATTTAGGAGACTTCATTGCTCTTCTGAATTTGAACCTATCCTACAGAGAACAAAGCTTTGCTCATTCAGAACTTCAGGCTAAAAAGCTGATTATTTCAAATACAAGAAAGAAATGTTCAGGTTTGCTTTCCCTGACCAAGAAAGATATTCTAATTTAACAAAACAGTAGAAAACACTGCAAAATATTCTTACCTATTTTCTTATTTCGTTCTTCCCCACGACTGTGTGCAATAATTGGAGAATATATGAAGGGGCTTTTGGTTGACACATTCTGACCAAGCAGACTTTTCATTTTGTGAGGTCGGAGACTGGTTGGGAGGTTCAAGAGCTTCACAGACCTGTTGAGTAAAAATAATTTTACAGATGGTTGTGTTAAAAATGAACTGATAAATACTAAACGACACTCTGAGTTGGTACTGATTAAAATAGCTGAAATGGAAAACGTGAAGTAAACACCTACAGTACAAAAGAAAGTAATACTAACCCAAGGAAACTAAAGGCAAAGTTTCAGAAAGCTCTCAGAAAACAAATATCAAAGGAAAAACATCTTCTGTAGAAACCAGCAAAACCAAAACTAGCAGGATCTGTGATTCGAATTCCAGCTATTAATTTCCAAGTTAAGTGCAGACTGAAGAACAGATACACCACAAGTCCGGTGCAGAAAGCAACCAAAGATTTAACTTAAACCCAAACTAGGAGGCGAACAAAATTTCATTGGACAATTTAATACAAATAAAGAACTTCTCCAAGGTGAATAAAACAGATGTTAAAACAGTTAAAATGAACAGTTACTTCTAGAAGGAAGGAAGCATCACAGAAGTTTGAGTAGGTTTGTTGAATGACCAGAAGGCAATTACAAATAGACAGAAAATGAGTATTTATTAGACTATACCCCTGTTAGACCCAAATCCCTATAATACCATGCAGGCAAATCACTGGCCTTGCAGTGCTGATGGGAAATTAAAGACTAAATACTCGGCATAAGAACAAGCAATAAATTAGTGGACATTCAGCATAAGTAGCAGCATTACAAAAGCCTGTAAAACTCCTAGTTACTTAGTGAGGAAGGAGTGAGGAAAGGAAAAACAAAAGGTGAATAAAGGCACCATTCAGTATCATAGCTATTTTGCTCTGTCTACTAAGCTTATTTGAGTGCTTAAAGGATTTAAGTGCTTTTAATTAAGAATGTCAACAAGAGACAAGAATTTCCCCTTTATAATCACTCATGGATTAAATCTCCAACTTTTTGAAATTTGTTTTTCAAGTTTAAAAAAATTCCTACACAAGAAAACTACAAGTTTTGCTAATTGCTAGAGACATCACACCACACTGAGTTTGACAAGCAAGAACTAAATAAAATGCTCACAAAACTTTCCAGTAGTAAATTTTTACAAGATACTTAAAGGCAATAGGATGTACCAAGACATGAACAACAGAGTCTAGCTAAAACCCTAGGAGACTTCTGAAACCAGTTAAGACGACAAGCGCAAGAATGCCAGAAAACCCCAACTTATTCCAAGATTAACCCCCTCTTTTCCCACATCCACCTCCCACAGTAAAACTTATCTCACTGGAATCCTTTGATAATGCCATAATAAACCAAAGAGATTATAAATGTTACAGTACATGATTAGGTTGTCGTATGTTTTATGAAGTTCTTCAAGTACTATGACTGGAGCACTGCGAGCACTGCCTTGCTCAGCTGTAAAGGTCAGAGAAAAAACTTAAAATCAAGTGTCTTCACTTTAAAAAGCAGGTAAGTATTCTTTCACAGGTTAAAACAGTTTTGCATCATTTACGGGATATAACTGAAGTCATGCACTTTCCAAAATTACAGCTTTATACTTAATTTCAAAACAATAAACTATCGAGAACATGAAAATAATGTAAGTCCTCATCACATTAAAGAACAGTTGTATCAATATCCCACTAATAAAAAGTACATACATACAAGAAAACAATTTGTTTTAGAAATTACCCAAATCATTCAAGATAATATGCTACTGCTGAAAAATAATGGAGCTGTAAGTGTAACGCTACACAGATGTGTTATCTCTGTGATATAAAACACCTGATAAGAAGTTACTAGATAACACTAGAAGTATTTTGGAACAAGAAATAAACCACATCTATATATTATCTGTTGGTGATACTTAGCATCAGCATTGCAATCAAACGTTAAATAACAGACGATGAGTCTGAGGAATAAAGAGAAACTATGACAGATGCATGAATATTTCATATTTTGAAACCATTTCTGATACGATTTTAGAATGCAACTTCAAGCAAAACATGTGAATGATTTCTCCTTGAGGAAACAAACATTAAATTTGATAAAGTGCTAATAAAAAGGAATTTTATTTTATTTTATATAAAGAAAGAAGTGCTTTGTCTCATCCATCATTATTATATAAATACTGCTGGATAATCTGTTTTATCTTAATGCATGACTGTGGAATGAATGTTCTTCAACCACATATTAGACAGCTTATGCCCTCATAGGTCATACATACAGCACAGCAAATTTAATTCCTTTGTGTGAAAAGCTTCAGTAACGTACATTTTCTAGCCCCTGGCCCAACCCAACTGAATTCAAATGAGTAACAATTAGGAATTACAAAATAATTTCACTAGCTACCCAAAAGATCACAATCTTGTATTTGGAGAAAGTTGTTAATTAAAAACAACCTTGCTTAGAGGGAAAATAATTTTTAAAAACCCTACACTAAATAAACAGAGGGAAGGAAAAAAATGGCAGCAAGTAAATATAATGTAGTAAGAAAAGTATATAAGGACAAGTAAAAGACATCAGCAGTGAAAAGAAAGAAAATTCTTTTAAGTATGTTAGTGAGAAAAGTAGTTTTAAGACAAAAAATGGGAATACTGCATCTATTAAAATAGAAAGACAATAAATTATTGTATTTTTTATTAAAGAAAATACTAGATGATTATTTTATAGTATGCAACAATGGAATACTTTCCAATCCAAGATGCTTTTAATTTCCAAAGCTTCATCAAAAGAAATAAAAATTCATCAGGGAGCTTTCCAGATTGCACTACAGTTTTTGAAATGTCAAAAAAAAAAAAAAAAAAAATCCCAAAATTCCAAAGACTAAAGGAAAAACATAAAAAGATTACAATATTTAAAGCAATTCAATAATAGACCAAGCATCTAGTTAAAACATATGATACATACAAAAAAAAGAAATACTATAAAAAATACCGTACTTAAATAAAGGACAGCTAGACATTGAATACTAATTAACATGAGTAATGGAATATAAAGATTTTGCCAAGCCAAATTTTTTCTATTGCTTTGTAGGTATGGGGGAGAAAAAGGTAATGGTGCAACCATGTTCCAATTTCACTGTGGCATTTCGATGTTCGACAGCATTTTGATTAAGAAATCTGCATCCAAAATACGCACTTCACATTAAATGGATTAAAAACTAGCAGACCATGAAATGCCAACAGTAAACAGAAGCCATCACCATCAGTAAATCTGTATGTTTCTAGAGGGCTCTAGCATGGATTGAATCATAAGCTTAGGTTATTCAACATTGATCAAAACTACATTTTCACACATTTATAAATTATGTCTCAAAAAATTAGAATCATAGAATAGTTTGGGTTGGAAGGGACCTTTAAAGGTCATCTAGTCCAACCCCCCTGTGATGAGCAGGGACATCTTCAACTAGATCAGGTTGCTTAGAGCCCCATCCAACCTGACCTTGAATGTGTCCAGGGATGGGGCATCTACCACCTCTCAGGGCAACCTGGTCCACTGGTGTTACACTGGAACTAATTAATGAGCATGATTTAGCTCAAAGAGCTCTGCAGTCCTGCAGCATGGCTGTTTTCCATCTACCTTGACAGTTCTACAATACACTAGGTTTGCTGTGCAGGTGTAACTGGAGGCTTTATATGTAGACACAACTAGTATTTTGTTGGATTACAGATTTTTATCTCTATGGTTTTTATAGAACTTTCAAAAGACAAGAAGTGTGGAGGAGGAGAGGAGCACAAACAGCAATTCTTAATTGTTAAATATTGGTGTTGGGTTCCTCACCCTATGGCAAAACAGCAGCAACTTATTTTCAACGCTCCAAGCGCATCAAGGTCAGCGCAAAGCTGATAGCGTAAATGAAGCACCTGGATGGTGAGTAATTTCTTAAAGCTAGGCCTAGGAATAACAAGTAAATATAACGTGCTTGTTCCTTTCTGTCAGCATACACAACATTTTAAGTGAGGCAGAGGCTTAGCCATCAAAGTCTTGGTAATCTGTTGCCAAAGTTTTGACTGGCCTCTATATGCACGACTCCTGTAAAAAAGGATTCAAACTGGCATTTCCTGTATTCTCCAGACTTGAATTTTCTTCAATATTCAGCATGGAGAAGAAAGCGGTGTGGAATACATCCAGTACAATCAACCTCCTCCATGGTTTAAAAGCTAAGCAAAAAGCAAAAACCTGAGACTAATTCAGGCTTTAACACTTCACAGCTAAACACAATGCTGCTTTTTTAGCACGAGTTAAGGTCAGACTCATGAGGGAACTTCAGCATCATGTTTCTGCAGCTGACAGCCAAGGCAGACAGATACCATACACAATCAGATTAAGGAATGTAGTTTTGGTTTTATACCGTGTAATACTAAGACTATTCCTAGAACAGAGATCTGCAAGAGGCACTAAATGGCTGACAGCACTTTTGCTCTCAAAAGAAAGTATTTTGCCTTAAAAATGTTTTCATGGAAGCTTTTGCTCTAACTTCTCTCTACAATCACGTAACTGAAGTACTAGAAAGGACTATACAAGTTTGCTTAATTAATTTCAATTTTTTTAATACTATTTAATTTTTCTTTCTAAAAAAAGTCTAGGTTAAAATTTGCATTAAGTTTGTGGTCTAAAAACTTTCAGAAGAAATACAGGCCTCCTTCATGTATTTAGCTGGGAACCTGCCTTCAGAATGTACTTACCAGATCTAAGACAGACACCGTTACCTGAACTTGTCATTGGACATCTTTAAGGTCAATGGAAAATGAGTTAATACAGTCGACATACTCCAGTAATTCAACTCATCCTAAAGCAGATATCTAAATTAGGTTACAGAAACCTGGAAGTGACTACCTATGTGTCTTGACTGCAAATATGGTCTAGGACAATCAAATATGACTAGTTTAGCTCTATACATAGATTTTTTTTGTAAAATTAAATCAACCCCAAAGTCAGCTGATAATAAGTTATTCAACTAACTTTCCCACTGTAATATGTAGCTTTGGTTCTAACAGTTAAGGTTTTGGCATCATATGTCCATTTTGCATGTTTTCCAACAAAGAAGTTGATACCAGCTGCAACTCCAAAGTATGCACTGCACCACTGAACAGGCAACACAAAGCAGGTATCTGCAAAGATATCCAAGGCATTTTGTCAGCACTAACTGAATCCACTGATGGGACAATGCTGGAAGATCTCAGGGAAGATGCATTTTTCCCCCATGAGTACACATTAAAAGTGGGGTGACCCAGGTGGGTAGCCAGTGCACAGCTTTGTACGTGGTCCAACACAAAACAGTGTTTCCAGGACACCACCGGTGTGTTGTGGCCTGGTGTGACCGTTCTGATTCCGCGTACAATTCCATCTGACTGCACAGCCATATGCTCCAGTTAAACCTGCACCTTAAGCAAGCACCTCCCACACAATAAATTGTTAAGTGTGAACAGACCTATCATTAAATGCACTACAAATAGTTATATAAGGTCTCTTTCTTCAGTAAACGTGAAGGAAAAAATATTGAAGAAGTTAGAGAGAACATAGTAAAACTATTTCGAGAATGAAAAAAGGTCATAGAGTAAAACATTCATTTTCATTTTAGAGACTAAAAGTAATCTGAAAATAAATACAATTTTCACTCTTTGGTTATACATTTTATTATCTCTTTATGATACCAGAACTCTTGCTTCATGAAATGTTTGATGACATCCCACTAAGAACTCTTTTCCATAACTTCTACCGTATTTTTTCTGAACAGCAATTTTTTTTCTTTCAAAAAGCCACTTCTTGACAAAGATCTTTTAGCTGTTTCTTTTATTATTGATGCCCAATCACTGTTTTCTCTCTCTCTCTCTCTCTGACTCTAATACTCCATGCTAGGCTCTAATCTAAACATGCAGTTATTCATTGGACTGAGTGCATGATGTGGCCTGGGACACAGGCACAAAAAGGAACACAGATGTAGAATAGGCTGGTGAAGGTGCCACCTTGAAAATGCAGCATCTGGAAGGGTAAAGCTATAAAAGGCATCAGTTCCAGCTGAGTTCCAAGCTCCACAGATGGAGACAGCATCCAACTCGTGGACCTTCAGTATGAGCAGGTATCTTACTTAAATATCATCTGCAATTACAAAATACTTTTCTTTGATTGTATCAGAAACTCTTGAATGACAGTTTAAAAAAAAAAAACCAAACACAAAACAACTCTCTCCCCCTGAAATTAAGACCATAGAAAGTATTTTCTGCTCAAAGGCTCTGTTTTTGCCTACGAACTTCTCAAAACAATTTGACATTTTTTGACATTTTGACATTTTTCCATGTTATTGTGAATAACTTATGTGAACTGAGAAGACTACATCCTTCCAGTATCCTTTAAAATTTGACAGCGAGTGTGGAAAAGTTAAAGGTTGTATTTTGGAGTCTCACCTCACAATAGGCAATTTGGTGAACGGAACAGGAGGTAACTTCAAACCATCTGGAAGAGTGATGAATTCCATTGTACCCGGGCATTTTGCTGTGTAGCTTTCCAAGCTCTGTGTTACATCTTTCTTTTCTAGAAAATGCATTTGTTAAAAATAAAATTAAAAACCAATTTCAAACTTACATGTAACAGAAGTTTAAGATGAAGTTATAACCTAAATTTTTTCTTAGTTCTTCTTGTATTTATGCAAAATAACTCTAATAGAATACCAGCTAATGCTTGCATGCAGTGCTTGGAGTTATGCTCTAGAAGCCTTAATAGATGGATCAAATATAATTAAATGACCTTAAACAAGACAGTTTTCTGAACTTTTCAGAATCTTTGATTGAAATCAGAATTTGATTGAAATCAGAATCAGAAGTGTCAGTTTATACCTGCTTTTTGTTAATTTTTTCATTGTCAAGATAAAAACTTCTACAATTTATCTAGTAAATTACATATCCAACAAAATTTGCCTCAAGCATGTCTGGGTTATTAATAATAGCATTGTTATGTGAACAAGCCCTGTTCAGAAACATTACCTGAAACAATACAAGGCAAAGAGAAAAAAATTACTTTTGATGTTACCTTGTGTTAAAACTACCTAATTCTTAAAATAAATGTACTATACTATGCTACTAAATCATACCAACTGGTAAGAAAATTTTTCTTTGGTTTTGATTAAAAATACAAGAACATTCAAGCAAATATACGTTATTTGGGTTATCTTCAATAACATACAACAAATGCTTATGAATTTTATCTCACAATTGTTTTCAACAATGTATACAATTGTGACTCCAGAAAAAAATGTCTATTTGCAAATATACGGCCTGAACACAAAACTTTATTTCTCTGATTAAATGGGAGTCTGCAAACAGAAATAAGTCTGAGAGTATGTGTTTAAAGGAGGGAATGACATAGCTGAGAAGTCATAGACCTTTATTGTTTTAAAGTACAGGGAACATTCCTCCATATATATGCTACCAATAAAAATAATCGTTCAATAACCAAACCATTTCTAGAAAATACTTCGGAGACCACAATACTCAACGATAAAACAAAATAGAAAAGGGAAGGGTGATAGCAAATACTACTTTCCAAAAAATCTGCTTAGACAAGTGTATTGGCTTTATGCAGCAAGGTTTTGGTAGTGAGGGGTGCTGTAGGGGTGGCCTTTGTGAGAAGAGACCTGGAGTAGCTCCATGTCAGAGAGGGGCAGGTCCAGCCGAAATGGACCCACCGCTGCCCAAAGCTGGGCCCATCAGCTATGCTGGTGGCACCTCTGTGACAACATATTTAAGGAAGGGTAAAAAATGCTGTGTAGCAGCTGCGAGAGGGAGGAGTGAGAAAAATGCGAGAGAAACATACCCTGTAAACCATGCCACTGCCCAAAACACCATCTTGGGTCTTGAAAGGTGCAAACATCCACTGATATTTGTGCTGCCCACATCAGTCCAGCTTAGTTTGTAAACTTCTAAGGCCATGAGTACATACTCTTTTCAAAGCAAATATTGATTGTAATCGCCTTCACTATGAAGTCAATGCCACATAACTGACAAATTGCTTTGCTTGTGTCTATGTTTCACTGAACTGCCTCTTGAGTCACTCACCACATTTTAGCTGGGTATAGGAAATATTCCAAAATGTACATTATTAGACATATACGTACATTCAGATCAGCGTAGCGCAACCAGGAGTTGTACTTGTTCAAGACTGACTATTTTCATAAAAATTTCAGGCTACAGCATTCGGGTTGTTATTAGCCATGTTATACGAGCAAGGGCACATAGTACACGTAGAATCTACTGAGATGGAAAGCATCACAGCTACCAAGAATGATGAAGACAACAGCATGCACTTAATTCTGCTTGAAACCAGAGGTCTGTCATTCTGAAGAATCGTCTTTCTTTTCCTAGTGCGAAACACCGTCAATTATTGTACTCAAAGAACACACGCTGTCACTTGCAAAAAGAATTTGTTTATGGATTTGAGTCGCATTTTTATTTCACAGCAAAAGCTCAGCATGCTTTCTGCAAAGACAAGGCTAAACCAAGATGTTTTTCTATGCTGATATTATATGAAATGCAGTTCATAACATGCTGCTGCCAAGCCAGCAGCTCTATTACTTTTATTTAACACTGCATCTCAACCAAGATGCTAAAGGAATCTACGTCAATAGGACAGATCAGGAAGCATTCATGATGCAAAAGAGCAAGAGCTGCATGATCTTGCCCAAGAGCCACTTCTGAAAGCAAATGTTGGAGCCTTTCTCCCTTAACTGAGCACCTCTGCTACCTGACCTCTGTGGTATGAATGATACAAACTTCGCTGCTTAGTCAAATTTGCAAAGCCTCATCATTGCCAAAAACCTGCTACAGACTGCTACTTTCCAACAGCTCTGAATTTTTCCTACCGTCTGCCTGGCTGTCATCATATTTTGACGCAATCAGAAACTGCACCAACCTCCTTGGGAGGATCTATTCAACTACGAAGTCTCCAGACCCTTAGTTTAGAAGATTGTGACTGAAACAGTTACCACTAATACTTATCTTCTTCTGTGTCTTCTTTGCAAAGAGAACAGCTACCCTTGGAGGTCTTTACCCACCTAGTGTCTTCACACTTGTATACATCAGCAGGAAAGCAATCACCACTTGATCCTTCAACCTATGAATTCACCTCAAAAGCTTTAAAAGCCTGCACTCCAGCTGGAAACACTACTGGATGCTCTTGTGTAGGTATTACAGAGTCTCATTTATTGAGTGAGAAATGATGGGCTATTTTCTCATCTGGAATAACTACGTTCATGGTATTTTTTTTCTCCAGTTTCTCTCCAGACTCACTGAACGATCAGGATCGTAGAACAGCTGCAACCAAATAAAGCTGATCAGAGCCATAGTCAGTATTGCCACTCGGGCACATACTTCTCAGTTTGTTCAGCATAACCTCAGAGTACAATTTCCCCATTTCATACCAAATTTTTTTCATTACCTTTTTTTCGCTGCTTCTGACAACTGAAAATTTTGCAATGCCACCAATATTGTTGGTAATTTTTTGCTTAGCTACATCAGTGTTCATTGTGTTGACATGGTTTTGTCTCAAAGCTGCTCCGAGCCTTTTTCTAATACGAGAACACAAAAATCTGAAAGCTTCAGTTGCACAGTTAGAAACCATTTGTGACTGAAAGCTACTGAATGTGAAAAAGAAAAGTCTTTCTGCTAGTTTCACAGTAATGTGATGCAGTATTTCACAGTAATGGAGCCATTGAAAAAAATCAGACCAGGACAAGAAAGGTCAGTTATAGACTAACATTTTTAAGTACTTAAGTAACCATGAACAGTACCACACAGACAGCATTTCATGCCTTGGCAGATAATGGAGAAAATTAGAAGAACACAGTTGCTATAACTGTATGTTTTAGTTCTTTAACTTTAATATTTGAAGAAATTTCAAATATCTGTACTCGTTCAGAGTCACTACCCATTAAAAACGTAGTCTAATATTAAAGATACGTTTGTTCGCTGACGAACAATTGGTTGATCTTGTTTTGCTCAAGTTATTGTGTCCCCTGCAGAACAACCTACAGCAAGGTAGAATGAAGAAACAGAACACTTTGTCTGACCTGCCAATTACACTGGAAGACAAACAACTTTCTGTTTCCTTATGCAACTTGCTAAAATATTGAAAAAGGAAGTTGGGAAACAAATAGCTAAAGGTCTTCTGACTTCAATTTTCCCCTGGTGATAAGCCCAGAATCAAAATTTTAACAAAAAAACCTAGTACCCAGGGTTCTTTGTGCTGTCTGAACTTTTCCTTCCCCCTTGAAAATAGCAAATAACGTTCACAAAGGAGAAGTCCGAGGAGACCACCTGCAGCAGTCAGCCCCCAAAAAGTGGCAGCCAGACAGCTCTCTCAGGAACAGAGTCAAACATCTCCTTGATAAATTACTAGCAACATGTAACAACACAAAAAAGTCAGCCTGACAGCAGAAAAAGCAAGATAAACAGTAGTTTCTGCACACAGAAACACGGATAGTTGCTTCACACACACACAAAAAAAAAAAAAGAAAATTGCTTGGTGGACCCACTTACAACTAGAGAAGAAAAAAAAGTCAGTGTCTGCTGTCAGGGAGATCTTCTGCATCACCCTGCCATCCAGACACAGTGAATTCTTTAAACTAAAAAAAAAAAAAAAAAAAAGAAAGAAATTCAAAAAGGCCATAAAATACATTAAGAGCCTCACAAAAGCTGAGGTAGAAATTGAGTATTCATAGACAGTAACCACTACGAACTTTGTACCTTGAAGTTAATTTCTAGATTATAGCATGGACGCAAAGGCTTTCATGACCTTTCAGGTAGTCCCTCAACTCTAGTTTCAGATAGATGCAGATGGACAGTAAGCATCCTGTTTGTACGCTCAGTACATCACTCTTCACTACCATAAGCAAGCTAATGTTGTAAGTGAAGTGCCTTAGCAAGACTTGCATGATCAATCCGCTAATTCAGTATTTCGCTTGTTTAATTCAGCAGAACAGAGCAGGTCTCCTCTAATTTGCAGGCAAGCATCACCTGTTTTTCCATTACATTAAGTCTGATAAGTATTAGATGACAGCATTTTCTACAGGTTTAGTAAACAAACAGCATCTCTAATATTTTCCTGAAAAATACGTGGAGCAAGTAAACACGACTTCAAGCTGCTCAGAGATCTGATACTTGAGCAAATTGCTTTGAAAGCAATGCAAGGAATGCTGCATTTTCATTCCAATATTCTTTACTGCAATAAATCTCAGCACTTCCCTACATTTTTATACTGCCTTGAACATTTCAGACTACCTATATTCATTAGGCCATCAGTTAGACAGGAAGCACATGCACGCTGCCTGGCCAACTGGATGACAAAATGACCGAAGCGAGTGAGAATTAATGGTCTTTTTCCTTTGCCTCCCCAGGGCACTGTTAGCATCTACCTTTTCTATGTATAAAGAAGTGTCATGAAACTGCCGCAAAATTAACATCTCTGATCTGTTCTCCACACTGTGTTTTGTCAATAGACTCAAAAGCTATTCTGATGGGGAAAACCAGGAAGGCACCGTCAGACAGCATGTTAAAGGAATCCTGTTTCTTTGAGAAACCAAGCAAAATAAATCTCTAAATAAATACAGTGGAGACTAAAACCAACAAAATTCACAGTATGACACGGAAGAGAGCAAGAACAACAAGAAAATAATTAATCCATGCTACCCAGAGAGCATAGACTCACTTTCATGAGCACATCATCCTGAACAATATCAAAGAAAATGGCTCCATCCATACTAAGAAAAGAATGAGCACAAAAGGATTCAGTTATTTGTTGTGTAACAGCTCGTCTTTGAAAAAGAAATTATCAGCTTTACTGATAACTTTGCAGGAAGGGGGTAGGAGGAGAAGATAATCTTTTCAACATAGACAAGAATAGAAGAGTTGTCTTTGTCAGAATAATAATATCTGCTTCTAAGACGACCACCAGAGAGAGCGAACGGGAAGAGATTGACTAAACACACCATGGTCCTCTATTACAAGATTTTTAATAATTATATAAAATGTGTACATTAAGTCACAGTCAGTTTGAAATTCACAGCTAGCACAAAAATGTTTTTAAATAAAATCTCATGAAAAATTGACATAGCCAAAGTCAGAGTTCAGAAACATGCCATTAAAATTTCAGTATCTAGTTCTCCACTGTATCCGAGAACTGCAGATGTCTGCAGACTTTGAACACTACAAGAATATATTTTGTACATACAAAAATCAGTATGTAAACCACTGACCAATATTAATGATCTTTTCATGTTAAGAAATACTAGAATCATAGAATGGTCTGGGTTGGAAGGGGCCTTTAAAGGTCATCTAGTCCAACCCCCCTGCGATGAGGAGGGACACCTTCAACTAGACCAGGTTGCAGGTCAGGTTGGACAGGGCTCTGGGCAACGTTTCCAGGGATGAGGCATCTACCACCTCTCTGGGCAATCCGTGTCAGTGTTTCACCACCCACCAATCACCTGCCGAAAATTTCTTCCTCATATCTAGTCTAAACCTAAAACCTACCTTAACATAAAGTGGAGCAAATTAAGCATAGATAACTTCTACAACAATTAACAGAGTTAAGGATTGCTGCAAAGCTGATTCTGAGCAAAGTAGGCTTTGTTTAAAAGACTGTTAAAAAGATCTGGTTTTGTATTTTGGGTGGAATAAGCACGCAGAAGCAGAAGATGGCAAGAACAACATTTTTCCCAACATACTGAAAGGCAAAGTCACAGGAATTTGGCCAGAGAGGATTATCAGGATTCCAAGTTTCAACACCTCCACTAGTGATACAAAGAGAAGAGATTCTTGCTTGAGAAAAGGCCAGTTTAAAAAACTAGATAACTGTCTGAAAACTTACAACGAAAACGTCAGCTCTCTCAACTAACATACAGTTGTGTTTTCCAATCCTTTTGAAAAAAAACATTTCTTCAGTATCTGACTCTTCTCTTCTTAGTACATCCAGTCATATTCAATGCACATCATACGGGGAGTTCCCCAAAGCACACAGATGATCCTCTTTTAAACATAGATATTTCTTTTTACATATAAAGTGCTACTTTCAGTAGCAGCCTTGATTCCAGTGCCTTCATTTTAATTTAGGCTAAAGAGAGCAGTACTGAGTCTGTTAAGTATCATATAAAGTTTGTTTCCATTTTAGTAATATAGCACGTCCTAACTTCCTTCTGTACAAAAACATTAGCTCTTAAAAATACAGCACAAATTCTTCATGTCTTATATCGACAATTAATGTATGTCTTCCCAAAGTAATCTTCTTTTCTGCAATGAAAAGTTTGCAACTTGTCTTCATTTGAACACTTGTATCTTCTCCCTCAATTAATCCAATCAGGCTTCTTCAAAAATCAGGAGGTAATTACATGAAGATAGGAGTTTTGAGCTAGAGCTCAGAAACTTCATTTTGTTCATGAATGACTTTAAACAATTTAATAAACTTCTGTCATAAAGAAATGCACTATCTTACTGTAATGATTGACCTTCTGTTTTACCTAAGAATTTGGATATGGTGTTGGTTGGAATTTTTGTCTGCAAAACATCTCATCAACACGCAGGTCTAAACAATGGTAAATCATATGTGAAAGACTCTCAGGTTTGTTTATAATGGTAGACAATTTGGACCAGTCTTCATTTTATTCAGAGTATGGCATTTTTTCTTTCATATAACATATGATTTAAAAAAGTGTTGGTCTTCATATTTTGTGCTACACAAATGAATTTAAATCTTTTATCCCTGTCACTAGTTTACTCAGTCTCATTTATTTATTCCACTTCAAAATTAATAAATTCACTGAATTAGGATCTGAACTGGAGTTATTCAGGGAACACAAGGATAAAGAAGAGCACTATTGAAACGGATAAACACGTATAGGCATTGTGGTTTTCTTCTTAGCAATCTTCACTTTCTACACAGTCTAACAGACATGTATTTCAGGAAAATAAATTATGCCTTTTTAATAAAGCAGTTTGAGTGAAGTTATTTGGTAAGCTAGCTTGTCTCTAGAAAACACCAATTCCAGAGAGAGATTTTAAAAGAATAAAACAAGCCCAGAGAGTTTTACCTTGCTGCTAATATTTTGAATTTAAAAAAGGGTTTTTAAAAAAGCTGGAAAAAGCATTGCAGAGAAACAATTCCCAGCAACAGCAGCACGTAACAGTGCTGAAGTTTTATAGTACATAACTGAAGAAAACACAGAACTAGATGAAATTCTGCAAAATTCATAGTACCATGATGAATTTGAAGAGTTAAATGGCTTCTAAGAAGCTTCCTCCTTCTCCATGTGCAATCTCAGAAGTCTTTTATTACAATATGTCAGAAAGCATTTACATTCAAGCTTTTTTTAATATATTTATTCCTACACCATATTGTACCACTGCTATACATCAAACACACAAGGTGACAAGTTTGTTCAATTACATTTTTATATATATATATATACACACACCCCTATACTTTTTTATATATACATACACAGATAAGATACTACACTATGCTAAAGCTGTAAAAAGATTTCCAATTAATGGCTAAAAACCTACCATGCTACTATAAATATTCCCTGGTAACGATATTGAAGATTTCCATCTCCATCCTGGAGTCAGTTAATTTGAATACAGAAGACCAACCAAAATAGCTCCCTTTTGAAAGATTTATTGGTTAGGCAAAAACAACTTGCAGGTACTTTGTCAACTAAAATACAATGCAGTGCATTAAAACCAGTTCATTAGTGTCAGTTAAGTAAACCTCACTTCAACTCAGAAGTTTACATCAAGTTTTAATTTTCAGCCCTTGAAATCAGTAACTTCTACATTTCTAAAAATTATTTGACACACTACAGGGGTTCCTAGGGAAAATGCTGTCCTAATTTAAATGCAGTATTCAGGAATAACATTCCTTCTGACTACAAAACATTGTGAAGTGCTGATGGGCTACGTCTGCATTATCAAGTACTGTAGCACAAAAGGAGAGAAGCTATAGAGCAAAGCAGTTGGTGCCTACATTACACACACTTCAGGGGATTACTTGTGACAATCAGCATTAAGCAGACCTTCTAAGAGAAGGTTTCCAATACAGGATCTCTTACCTTCCACTCTTGGGAAGGTAATACCACAATACCACAGTCAAGTCTACTCTAGAAACTCTTCTAAATAACTCTGGCTCAGCAACAAATTGGGATACTGGCCTTTTTTTCCAGTTTCTCGATAGCTTACAACTGTTTTGAAAAGCAAAAGCCACATGACTAAATATTCTCTTTCCTTAACACCATAATCTCATTCACTTATTGTTTTTTTCTCTCTCTCCTAATCATTTATTAATCAATATACCAAAAGGGGTGGTTTTTTTGGAATTCAGGAACATTGTATTAACTAAATCACGCTCATCTACATGCTCCATCATTCCTTGGAAAGAACATCTATAGAAAGAAATCACACTTCAAAGATGCTCTAACTCCTTCTCATTAGATCACAATTACCCATATGGCTATTATTATTTACTACAGTTTCTTATATTTACCTAGTACAGATATCAAAACTACTGAACTCCTATTGAATCTATTGAACTCCTGTTGAACCTACTGAACTCCTATTGAACTCCTATTATTGAACCCACATGGGTTCAAAGGATGGAATTCGGTTTACCTTACTTCAAGAGAAGCGTCAATGACTAGGGTCAGGTGTAGACACCTGGCCAGTGCTGAGACTGCTATATATGTGTAAAGGGAGTGATGAACCTTGTCAAAAGAGTCACTGGGATGGTCAGGATCATTTGGATAACTAGGATGCAGATGTCTACACAGAAGACACACCCACCTCATTTAGTTAGAAGAATTTCCATCCCTCTCTGAACTCTTAAAAAATGCAGAGATACACTTGCCATTTGTAATTTTAAAATGAGAGCGAAGACTATTTAAGACATACATTAGTTGCAACTGTTGGTTGTTCAGCTATTTAATTTTAAAATTCTTTTAGCATCTTTGAACCCTACCAGGTACCTGAAATTTATTACTACTCATTTTACAGTTCATATCACTCCCCACCATAAACCTTTTCTAATTACACTTTCAAAGAATTCCACAGATCTATTCTCTGTAGTGGAATGACGAAACCTCAGAACATTCCTTCCTAAAAAGAGGACCTTGATACAAATTTTCTGATACACCTCAATCTTCCCTGAGTGTCTCTTTTTATACCTCAATTGTATTTCAGTTCTGGCAGGCTTCTTGCTTCTAATATATGTAAAGAAGCTCTTAGCTTTTGTCCTGGTTTCAGCCAGGATAGAGCTGGTTTTCCTCACAGAAGCCAGTGTGAGACTGTGTTTTGGATTTGGGATGAGGAACTGTTGATAATGTGCTGATGTTTTGGGTTGTTGCTGAGCCGTCAAGGACAGTCCAGCTTCTTGTGCTGGCCTGCCAGCGAGCAGGCTGGGGGTGCACGGGGAGCTGGGAGGGGACACAGCCGGGACAGCTGACCCAGACTGGCCAAAGAGATATTCCCTACCATACGACGTCATGCCCAGTACATAAACTGGAGTTGGCCGGGGGGCGGAAATCGCTGCTCGGGGACGGGCTGTCGATCACGGGGTGGTGAGCAATTGCTGTATTGGGCATCACTTGTTCTTATACATTCCTTTGTTGGTATTATCATTATTGTTCCCTTCTTTCTTTCTGTCCTATTAAACCGTGTTTATCTCAACCCACGAGGTTTTTCCTAATTCTCTCCCCCGTCCCGCTGTGGGAGGGAGAGTGAGCGAGCGGCTGCGTGGTGCTTAGTTGCCAGCTGGGGCTAAACCACGACAGCTTTCATGAGTTCAGCAAGTTACTCCTCAAAATCTTTTGGGTGCTTATGTGTCATCCCCACCATCCCATTTAACTTATCGAGGTTGACATTCCTTTTTACTTTCCATGTTTGGACACCACATCCACTTCTATACAGTGAACTTTTTTTTTTTCTCCCTCAATTGCATTTATTTTGCTGTTTAACTACCCTTGCTTTTTTCATTATTTTTTTGGAGACAGAGAATACACTTGCTGAGAATCTACTATGACTTCTATAAGCAGTCTCCATGCTACCAGCGAACATACTGCTCCTTTGAATTTCTTCCAATTAGCCTCTTTACTTTTATATATCTCATCCTTTCAAAGTTTAATACTATTGTCAAGGTGGTTTGTTTATTTTAAAATCAGGCATTCATATTTGTTTATCCTACATTTTATTTCTAATACTTAAAATCTTGTTTCCTGTGACCTAAATATGAAGAGGAGGAAAAAAAAAAAAGGAGCACTATGAGAATAGGCAGGAGAAATGGCAAACAGGGGAGCAACAGTGAGCAACCAGCTCAAACTAAAGAAAATGAGCTGAAACTTTCAAGAACTCTTTCTACAGCATTCTAAACGGGAAAAATAAGAAAGTCATAGCAACACAGAGAGAACAGGATACGGCTAGGTGAACATACAGTAACAAGTTGCTCCAGCAGTCCCTCAAAACAAGAGATGGTTTTAAATTCATCCATGCTCTAGAGTAGCAGCGGTTATTTATTGGTTTATAGGTTATTCTTACCTTTATCTCTTTCTCCAGTGAAATGCCATTTAGTCAATCTGCGCGGGGAAGCATAACTCAACAAATGCCCATGCAGCTTCGTTT
This sequence comes from Phaethon aethereus, assembly GCF_964289735.1. Classification (NCBI taxonomy): domain Eukaryota; kingdom Metazoa; phylum Chordata; class Aves; order Phaethontiformes; family Phaethontidae; genus Phaethon; species Phaethon aethereus. The sequence continues at coordinate 5,053,803 of NC_138582.1, read as the reverse complement.
CATTTTGCCCAGATGTTTGGGTGGAAATTCAAGACAATATTTTAAGTAAAGATCCTCAGAAATTGAGTCTGGTCTTTACTGCTGCCAGTACAGGCTTGGCAGATGGGTTACACTTAAGGGCATTTACACATTTGCTTTTGGCCTAGCTGTCAATTATTATGAGCCCAGTTTAATACTCTTTCTTATTTCCTATATTTCTACATAGCAATTTGAAATTCAAATATCACCAAGTGAATTCATATGCATTCTGTTCTATAAATAAAAATGTATGTAAAATACTGCATAGTTTCCTCTTTCAAGCTGTGAGATCGAAAGGCATATTTTAACAGTCATCAGGTTAACACGTCTGACATAATCAAATTACGATCAGTCCAGGCTCAACCATAACTTCTAAAGATAAACCAGGTTTGGGGATTTTTTCCTTAGGTAAAGCTCATCACTTTTTTTGCAGAAGGCACAGACCTCGCCCCAGAAGTTGACAAGTCAGCCATAACCTGAGCACAGCAATCTTGAGAGGAGGATAAAAAGGTTCTGAAAGTGATCTAAGAATATTGTCATGCAGTCCCTGGTCCTCCAACTACCAACAATTCTAAGCTGGCAAGGCATCAAAGTGGTCTGCTGCACAAGTCCATCACAAAACTGATCTAGAGGATGAGGGGAACCAAAATAGCATTCACCATAAATTTTGGCAGAAATTCTTCATCAGGGTGGATGATCTCAGCACAGGCTGAGAATAAGTATCTTCTGGAAGGTGAGAGATTGTTTTCGTGAGACAACAGCCTGGAGCCAAACTTACAAACCTCTAAGGCTTGCATGGCATGGATCGGAATGTCATATGATTTTGAAGTGCCAAGTAATAGGATAGAATCCTGCCACCATGGAGTTTAGAATCACATCAATGATATTTAGACAATTAGGGATATTTCTGAAAATTCAACTCAGAACATTGGAAAGCAGCGTGGCCAGCAAGGCGAGGGAGGGGATTCTGCCCCTCTGCTCCGCTCTGGGGAGACCCCCCCTGCAGTGCTGCATCCAGCTCTGGAGCCCTCGGCACAGGAAAGACATGGACCTGTTGGAGAGGGGCCAGAGGAGGCCACAAAAATGATCCGAGGGCTGGAGCAGCTCTGCTGTGAGGACAGGCTGGGAGAGTTGGGGTTGTTCAGCCTGGAGAAGAGAAGGCTCCAGGAAGACCTTATTGCAGCCTTCCAGTACTTAATGGGGGCTTCTAAGAAAGATGGGGACAGACCTTTTAGTAGGGCCTGTAGCGACAGGACAAGGGGTGATGGTTTTAAACTACAATAGAGGAGATTCAGACTAGATCTAAGGAAGAAATTTTTCACCATGAGGGTGGTGAAACACTGGCACAGGTTGCTCAGAGATGTGGTAGATGCCCCATCCCTTCTGGCAACATTCAAGGTCAGGCTGGATGGGGTTCTGAGCAACCTGATCTAGTTGATGTCCCTGCTTGCTGAGGGGGGTGGACTAGATGGCCTTTAAAGGTCCCTTCCAACCCAAAGATTCTGTAATTCTGTGATTCTATGAAAGGGACAAAAGCCTTTTTCTTAGGCAGAGCTATCTTTTTCTCATCCTATGGACCAAGTGCAGACACGGCATGCAGTCTCTAGCTGAAATAAACCATAAAACAACTCCTTATCAAGTAATGATCTCAGCCAATCCATGGTATTCCCTGTGCAATGCCTGTATGGAGATATATAAAATAGGTGTATTGAAAATTAAAATCCACACACAGAAATCCCTCCTAGTGGAAACTAATGACTGACAACGTTTGCTTCTGAAGATAAAATATCTAGCCACAGCTACCCCGTAAGTCCTTCTTCACATGCAGTACCTTATCTGTCCTCTGGCTGAAGAAAAGCGTCATAACAAGTTAAGTCTTTCACTAAAGATTTCACGTCTTTCAGCAGAATCAATGACTGTGGCAAGGGTGATAAGTATCAATGCTAGGGAGGGCACACCTCTATCAAAGGGGTATTTGTAATGAAGCCCAAGATATCGTATTTCGTTTGCTAGGGCTAAAACAAATTTCTTCATGACATCAGTAGAAAGATAAATAATAAATAAAAATTGTTCAAAATCTCATACTCAGTACGCAAAGAAGCCCTGATAACCAGATCAACAAAACTGGAATAAGTGTATCTTATTTTCCAAGCTGCCAGACATTTTGTGGTCATGGCCATGGAACTTAGCCTATTTATTTTTGGTCACTGCTGCTGCTGAAAATACTAAAGGCAAAGGTCATCACAGAAAGACTCTGAATTACATGATATCCACTGTTGTCTGTCTTTCTGGTGTTGAAAGGTAAGTGTACATACATGAGAAGCCACGTGGTTTTTCTTCAGATTGCTAGCCAACATGGTTCTGTTTCTAAAGAGGGTATTCGTGTTAATCTTGGGAACGGTAAGAGCAGCAGAACAGACATTTTGAGATACCAAAGGCCATGCTAATGCTATAGTAGTACCTGTGCTAACAATCCAGTTAGCTAGAGAAGCACCTAAAGGGTCCCAAGAATGCTCAGACAATCTGTAGACTGTATCCAAAAATCAATAACCATGACAGAGAGAAGAAAAAACATGCAACATTGTCATTTGTCTTGTTACCTTTGCCTGATGACCATCCAGGACCACCAGGTAGAACTGGTGTTAAAAGGCCAACGTGCACCTTCGTTTTAGCCTCCACAACCTCAGACCCCTGCCAAACTGCTTTGGGAACCAGCTTCTCTCCGAAAGTCTGGTAACAGAGGATGCAGCTGGAACTAACACTGGTGTCCAATAAGAATCAACTACACACAGGAAGGCACCCTAGGACATTTCTGGAAGTACTTCTAGATATTGTTCTCTCCGCCACCTACTGTCACTCACCTCAAGAATAAAGACATTCAGAACACTGGTCAACAGATGAAAAATGACTTTTGCATGTTTCATGCAAGGAAGACTCATCATAGAGTCAGTAGTTTAATTAAGTACACAACAGACAGATCAGTAGAGATCTCAGATGTGAAGCCTGTCATCTCACAAGAAGGCTGAAAAGAACAAAAGCGCAACAACAATCACAGGACAGGAAGATTTAATGGCAGAGGTATACTGAGACACACTGAAAAGTGTATCTTATTTCCAAAATAATAAAAAAATAGACAGACTTCAATGGATCTTTAATGAACTGAGCTCACTCACAAAAAAAAGGAATGAAGCATTCCTAGTTTCAACCCATGCCATAAATGGTGAGAAAAGGTCACCTCAGTGCACCAAGATCCTTGCCACCAGAAGCAGAACAGCAGGCACAACAGCTGGAAACCCACTGAATGTCTGAAAGAACGTGAACTTGCAGGGGTGACGCACGTGACACAAGTGGCTTCTGTGTGGACAGTCACATTTCGGTAACAGCTGTTTCCAAGCAGCTCTGTGTTTAGGCAGGCCCTAATAGATGAGCTAACTCAGAAGCACTTGCACACAATACAAATCACAGTCCTTTTAAGTACCGTGGATATTATCAATAAAGATCCACAATAAAATACTGTGTTTTTTCCAAGTATCTGACCTTACCCAAATCAAATTCAGTGGAAGCTCTACACGCAGTGTTATGTTTCAAAAAGCATTATGCAAAACAGATAGATTTAATTCCAAGAAAATTTTCAATTGCACATTTTAATTCTTATTTAAAGAAAGAGTGATTCTCAAGGGCTTATTAGCATTAAAACATAATGGCTTGAGATTAGAAAGCTTTTATGCAGAATTTGGTACCTCTTTTTGCTAAGCAGAAGACAGCATTTTACATATTTATGTAACTAAATAGCTTCATTTTAAATTAGACTCTTAGGTTCCATGTTGTTAAAATAGTGACTGACATCTCCCATTTACTTGATGATACTTTTTATTCAGATTTGCCAGGCTGCACGGTTGGAAATTGTAATTCAAGTTAACATATACAGAAGTTGTGTTTTAAAATTATCATCAGGTATAATTCGATTAAAATATAACAAAATTTTGTATTAAACACAAAACAGTTTTGACTATGTATTTGTGTGCTGTGAATAGAAGCAAGAGCTTCTAATTAATAGTTCTTTCATTATAACTACTAAATTTCATCTTCTGAACTTCTAGTTGAAGTGAGGAAGAAATTGATTTTTTCTGTTTTCCAAAGTCCCAGTATCTCAACTTCAGCTGAGCTAGTAAATGAACAGAATGAGATTAACAAACTAGAACAAGGGAATATTCCTTTTCTGTGTCTAAAGGAAGACAATTCTGAGACAAAAAGGGTGGGAAGATCAAGTTCCAGTGCCCAATGTTTAGCTGGAAACTTTATTACAGCTTAGAATTTTCACTTCTATTTGTTCTATTTTTATAGACCATCTGCAAACTACCTGAATTTTAAATAAAGTGTAGGAATTAACACATATTATAAATTACAAAATTATCTTATTTAAAAAGATTAAGTTTATTTAAGAAAAAATGCATTCAAGTAAAAGTTTCTTTTTAAAAAGAGTGAGTTTTCCTCCATCTAGTAACTGTAACATGGCAAGTTTCCATGCATCACAGAAAAATAATAAAATCTTAGCATTCTTCAACTACAATGCTACTGTATTACTTCAGTTTCATAATTAAATCTTTAATTGGTTAAGAAAACTTGGAAGTTTCAGTCATGTGATTATCAGAGAAGAATACTAATTATACTACTTTTTTAAAGTTCATAATATAAGGAAAACAGTTCACAGACCTAAAATAGTAAGTAGCATAATCATATGCATTCAAATCATCTTGCTTTAGTCTTTTACTAATCCAAGGTCAAAGGGGTTTTGTTGGCTTATTTTTACATGATATTCTGATATTTTTTTTAAAACTATTAAATTTGAAGTAATTTTCTATGCTAAATGAACCCTTGCACAACAACACACGATATCTATCTCAGAAGAATTATGGAAAAATGACAAGCCACAAATACATTTCTGGCACTGTCATGCACGCTGTAGCTAGTTTGGAACACCACTAACCGTGTGTCTGAGCAACATGCTATCAATAAAAGACTTCAAACACAACACCGAGTTCTATTTTGGATGTCTGCAGAAGAGGAGGAGAAAAAGATTCAGCTGCTTTTCAAACACACTGGAGAACATTTAGTTTGATTTTTTCGGAGACACTAAACATCACGGTTGTCATAGGTCTTATGAAACTGGATCTTTACTCAGACATATGATGTCTGAAAACAAGAAACACAAAAGTTGCTTCTTTAAGATTTCAAACCTTTTTAGGATTAGGGAATATGTGGAATATCTTAAAGCTTTGTCTTCAGCCAAACTTTCCATACATAAATCAACAAAGCTTCATTAAAAATCCTTGAAAATCCAAGGACCTCTTGACAGCAAATAAGATCTACAGACAGAAATATAATTTATTCCAGTTTATCAGTTCCTCTCAGTTCTTCTCCTTCCTCCACTACTGATTTGAGCCACTAAACAGAGGGAATTCACTGGCAGGCAAAGACCTAAATCTCACCAAAGGTCTTTGCTGCAGTTCTTTGCTCTCACCAAGGAGAGACGTTTGGCCATAACTAAAGGAGAAGAGAGAAAAGAAAAAACACTACACCATTTTACTCCCATCCTCTGCATCATAAATGAGGGAATAGCTGGGGAAAAAAAAAAGGGACACTTTTTACCTAGCTTACTGTGAATCAAAAACATTTTTAAAAATTTTTCATCACTAGTTCAATCTCATTAATCTGGGTGATAAACAAACCTGTTTAAAATATTTTTCCTAAGAAACATAATACAAACATAATAGTTGTCACTTCTTGCTTTTCCAGGTTATTTTGTAAATGCTGCATGGTCTTCCCCCACAAAAGGGTCCACACAAATCATTATCATTTCCGAAAATCATCCACAGGCACATAGGTTCCATTGTCATCCCTCAACAAATTTAATAAATCCCACTGAAATTTATTGCTGAATTAAAAATTTTTTTTTGAAAGAAACCACAGAAACTTAAGTGTACTGCCCTAGTTAATCACTTGTCCTGGTTTCAGCTGGGATAGAGTTAATTTTATTCACAGAAGGTAGTATGAGACTGTGTGTTGGATTTGGGATGAGAAAATGTTGATAATGTGCTGATGTTGTGCGTTGCTGCTAAGCAGTCAAGGACTGTCCAGCTTCTCGTGCTGGCCTGCCAGCGAGAAGGCTGGGGGTGCACGGGGAGCTGGGAGGGGACACAGCCAGGACAGCTGACCCAGGCTGGCCAAAGGGATATTCCATACCATACGAAGTCATGCCCAGTATATAAAGCTGAGGCAAAGAAGAAGGAAGGTGTGGAGGGATGTTTGGTGTTATGGCATTTATCTTCCCAAGAAACCATCATGCGTGACGGAGCCCTGCTTCCCTGGAGATGGCTGAACCCCTGCCTGCCCGTGGGGAGTGGGGAATGGATTCCTTGTGTTGCTTTGCTTGTGTGCACAGCTTTTGCTTTACCTGTTAAACTGTCTTTATCTCAAACCATGAGTTTTCTCACTTTTACTCTTCCAATTCTCTCCCCTGTCCCGCCATGGGGAAGTGAGCGAGCGGCTGCGTGGGGCTTAGTTGCCGGCTGGGGTTAAACCATGACAACACCATTTAATTCAGTTCCATTATGTTCAGCTTCTACAAGTTCATTGTCTCAGAGACAAGGATGGTGCCTACTCCCATAGATTAATTCTGTATCCACACTATGAACGTTTCGTCAAAAAACATACTTCATCAGAAAACTCATTCAGTCTGAACTACCACACACACTTATCTTTCTGAATTTACTTTTCAACCTCAACTCTTCTCAATCTCTGCATTAACAGCTCTTATGACTGCTGCTAGTATTTTCAAACAATACTTCTTTTTTTAATCCACATGCAAATTAAGCCATCTGATCATATTCCTAATATTTACAGAGGAAATAGAGCATTAGGCTTCAGAGAGCCAATCTATAGACGGAAAGCATTAAAGGATGTTTTATTTTAGATACTACACATCAAGGTCGGAACACTAATATTTAAAACTAATAACACTGTGTATGTAATTGATTACCATCTAGAAACTACCTCATGCATATACAGAATTCCTTAACTTCTGTGCTCTCCATTACTTCTCAAATTAAGTATATTTCAAAACAAAGTCACATTATTTGACTGTAGGACAGAAGAAAATGCAAATATCTCTTTCTTTTAAAAATCATACCTTGATCAGAAAGAAAATCCAGCATGGTCTGGAGAAGGAAAGACAGATGCCTGACACATAGAGCAGGATTGCCCATTCTTCTGGAAGCATATACCAGTTCATGAAGCAAACGCATCTGTACTGCAGCCCATCCTCTATGAGTCCCTATAAAGTAAGCAGTCATTTGATACTTTTTAAAGCGAGAATTCATCACAAGCCAATTGGTTTTAGTTTTCTTTATACACTAAGCAGTAATTTAATTACACTTATAAAAATCACCCAGTAGAACCAATCATTAAAAAATCCAAATCTTGTACTCAAAACAAAAATTAGGAACTTTGAGTTTGCTTGAATATTTAAATGTGAAAGCAATTTTTGTTTTATGTGCTTGTCTATCAACTAATTAGAATTCAGAAAATGAAATTAACACTTCCCATGAAGTAAAAATAATACACAAAAACTTTAAAGCTTTCAATTTTTTTAAACTCTCTGAACAATTGACATGAGATTTCATACAGAAATTTTATTTTTATCCAAATCAAGTACTTAACTCTCTTTAAAGACCAAGCAAAAAATATTTTCTCTCAATGCTTTCCTGGCCATTAAAAGTCAGTAAAATGCAATAACACTACAGGCCATGAGGAACATTTCCTGATTTTCAGTCTTTAAAAACTAAGTTTCAGACTATAAATTATTTCATACTTCCAAAGTATCTATGATAACAATAAATAGATCTCATAAAGTAACTTTTGTTTCACAAATATAATATGCAGTAGTCTTCATGAAACTTAATCTGCTTTTATTAGTAAGAAAAAGCAATAATTTTTAAATAACAGATATTCCAAGATATGCAGTACTTCATAAGCTTCTAAACAGCCTTCCTTCTAATATTAACCTTACAGCATTTGGCAAATTTTTTTAGAAATATTTACTGCAACCAAACCTTGAGAGTTTATATCTTGCACACAAGACTCTCATTACTTTTCACGTGTGAAATGTCATTCTCAGCAAGTACGGTGATCTTTTCATCTGAAACAGCCATTTTAGGGGTAAAATCTGACAAAGCACGTCAGTGCAATATAAAGGTAAGGTAAAAATGAAAGATAAGCACCACTCATGTCACTTTTTTTTTTAATTGTCACTTCTTGCAGAAATTCTACAACCTCTTCTCCCAACACAGTCCCATCCCAGTCTTCTCCTTTTCCATCACAGGCCACTGAATATTTTTTCGAGCACTTTCCCTCTTCCTAGACTCTTTGTATCTTTCTGTCTAGTCCACTTGGCATTTTCTGCCTCCTCTCACATATCATTTCTTTCAGTGACTGCTAAAAATCACACCGGTTTTAAAAAGAAAAAAACCTAAGCATCCACACTTAGTAGTGGATTTTCTACATGCCTGTTTCATCAACGGAAATCACAAAAGCAGCTAAGAGAGCATGGAAAATACCACGTAGTGGATGGTCAGCTGAGTACTTCCATATTCTCCATTGACTGAATTGACTAGTAGGCATTGACAATAATGGAGCTTCGTGACTTAGCACATACGGAAACACCTAAACTTACAGGACAGCCTCAAATTGGAAGCCCAACAATAGCCAGTCAAAGTACTCTCACAAAAGGGAGAAGAATCTTTCAGCTGCTGTTCATTCAGAGTTTTTTCACTGGTGACTGCCACCTCCTTCCCATTGATACATGGTCAGCCTATTGCTTGCTGCTCCACTCCTGAAGCTACAACATTTAGGGAATGGTCCCCAAAAGTGCTGCTATACAAAAACAATGCAAGTTTTTGGACTACTTGGAAAGGTTTACTCAAAAGGAGTTCCCAAGCAGCATATTAGCTGTCTCTTCCTTTAGAGGCAAAGTGCAGCACAGTATATTAAAATAAAGAGAACTTCTAAAATTACTTTATATACAACTTCAGATAACATTGATAAAATTGTTCAAACTCAGCTTAAAAAAGAGCAGCAAGCAGCATATAGTTTGCAGAAAGTGAACACAGTATTTAACAGACACAAGAATAGGCATGTGTTCTTATGGGCTATTTTTGCATTGTTTTTTAATAGATGCAATAAAATAGTAATTCAAACAATATATAGCATCTAAAAACTGTTGAAATGTCTTAACCAAATGCTAGTCTTACAGATAACATCACTCTGAACTAATTTGTGGAAAAACATGACATATTTGATCCTAGAGATACAGATATATTTTTTTTGTATGTCTATATACAAAAATATGTAAAAGAATCTTCCATTCTTTGATTGTAAGATCAAATAACACCACGTACCAAAAGAAATACAATTTCTGATACACAGGTTGGAGGCACTGTCATTGAAAAAATACTCAGAAATAAAGTATGACCTTTTTTGTACTGAGAAGTGTATAATAAAAGCAAAGAAATTTTTGAAACTGAGTAGAAATTAAGCTCTCATAAATAAAACATAATTATTTGCTGCAAACAGAGGAATACAGCAACACATTCAGCAGTAGCTCGTAGAAATTTGAAATTATCGAAAGCAACACTAACAAAAAGTGAAGGTACCATTTTAAAGAACTGTTCTATTTTCCATAATTAGTTTCAGATAGGTAAAGGGTTTTGGTTTTATTTGAAATCTCTCAAGGAAATTAATTACAGAAAGCCAGTTGGGTGACCTAGGATGCAAATCCATAGTTGCTCAAAGACACTTACCTTTGCTAAAATCTTTGGGATCCAATGATAAGCTATAGCCAGGGAGAGTTTCCAAAAGCAGTTTATAGCAGGCCCTCCACCCAGGTTCTGGGATGCTAGGGGCAGCGCACTGCATTGCTGCTATACGCTTGAAAAAAGCAGACTTTCGGTGAAAACCAATACGTTCATACAGCTCAGAAAGAATGCTGTAACGCTGGATTTTTTCTTCTTCTGAAAGCTGAAATTAAAAGGGAAAAGGTTTGCTTTTAATCAAATAAAACTTTAAAGCCTATATCTGATTTTTAAAAAGAAGAAAAAAAGAGGAATAAAAAAAATGTAGTAGACATATCTCCAACACTACAGAAGGGCCAGTGATTTTGCATATAACCAGTCATGACAGTTTTTTACTACCAAGAAAACTTAAGTTCAAGTTCAACAGCTAACAAAAGCAGCAAAGAGATTTCTTTATCAACTTGATTTGTCAGTAGAACTAACAAGTAAATAGTCAAAACAGTCAATAACAGCTAAACAGCTCCACATATTGTGGAAGATACTTAGCATGATATTCATGTGCCATAATAAGAACACAAAAATACACCACTTCCAATGACTATTGATTTACCAAGCTAAACGTTTTCATCCTTTTAAGAATAAACCTAATTATTAATCTTGATATCTCAAGCTACGAAATCAAGGACATTACTGTCTCAATTTTTATGTGTCTCTGATCTTGTAAACCACAAAATATTTATTGCATGATAGTTCACATAGGCAGACTGCCAACTAGTGAGGAAGAATTTACTAAAAGCCCCATTAGGCTTAAAGTTGAAACAAACTTGATAAGGAACAATCAACATGTGCTTCTTTATCTTATCAATATATGGCACAAGTCCCGAGTAACCATTCTTTCCTCCCGGGTTTGAATGACAATCTTGCTTTGAAACCAGACAGCCAAGAAGAAATTGCCGCAGAAACTCTCCAAGCTACCAACAACTTCAAGTCTACATCCCAGTAACAAAACTGAGTTCTGAATATGGACCAATGCTGACACCTAGTGCACAACCAAAAGCCATACAAAATATTTGAAACTGCAAAACGTGTTAGCAGCTATAGAGCAAAGGCATTTAAAATGACAAACTTCATATAAAAATAACACTAAAGGTCAGAAACGGCATTTCTGCAACTCATTCTTCAAAACTGAAAGTATCGATCAGTGGAGTCTGTGCATTTAACTTCAGATACTTAAAGGCTTGGAAAGTCCAAAGAAGATGCTAGCCACACTGATTAACTTTCACAGAAGTAATTAGGTCTTATAAATGAAGTTTTAAAACTTCACTTTAAGTGACCTTCTAGTCACTTAAACCTTTAATTGAAATAATTTAATTTAAATAATTTAAATCCTGATTAAATTTTAAAACCCTAATATATTTTTTTTAATTAAAAATCAAAAAAAGAAGTGTTTTCAAATGTCGCTTCGAATTTTGGACACAGGGATACAAGAGACCTCAGAGAAACCTAGAGTTTTCAGAAGGCACCATGACCTTATCTGATAGTTCAAATCTTAGAAGTTCAAGAGATGAAGAGACACAGACTAGCAAATCATTTTAGAAAGTTTCAAACTTTTTTGAAGCTGAAGTTGCTGTTTCCCTCAGAGCTGAACACAAGACGATGTCCAGTGCAAAAATAGCGCCCATCCACATAAAAGACCAAACCCTGTAACAAGAGTTGTAAAAAGGCAATTGCACCAAGCTGAAAACATTCATGAATCAATGCAGCTGGAGAGAAGACAAGGCACAAAAAGACAATACAGAACAATTTTAAATCAGTTTATCAGAATCTTCAATAGCTATCATTCAAAAAGAGCATGAGGTGTCAGATTAAGGTTATCTACTCTACCAGAAAAAATTCTCCCCCCCCTTTTTTTCTATTTATGTCATTTTTTTAAAAGTTAGCACAATAAAAAAATATGGCAGCACAGTTGAAAAGGGCATGAGCACATGATCATGTACTAAAGTTAGAAAAGCTTAAAAACAAAAAAGCACTATCAAAAGCTATTCCTCACATAATACTGTCAATGTTGACACACCTATGGAAACTAAATTTTTAAGATGAGAAGTCTTGCTATTTAGGTAGACCTGAGCGCTCACTAATAATTGAAACTACCAGAGAGGAAACAGATTCTCAGAAAGTTTTATTTTTGTTGTATCAGAGTAAATTTTTTAACACTGCTACCTAACTTGTGGCTTAATAATTGCCCACAAAGTCACTCAAATATTTTCTGCAGTTACAGGAAGCTTTTTTTCATCACCACAAAGATAGCGAAATTGTGTTTTCCCTCAGCAGTTATGCATTACCACCCAGGGATTTAAAAGAAGTAAAAAAAAGAAGAAGAAAAAAACATCCACATATACTCCAAATAATTAATTGCGAGACTGCAGCAGGCATTCTGCAGGCCATCAGTGTGGCACTCACAAACATCTTTCCTGACCTTACAAATTTACAGAAGCTTAAGTCCTATAAAGTGGCTGCAAAATAGCCAAGACCTGAAGCACAGCATCTTTTCCATCTAGTTCATCTTCATTTCACTGTTATAACAAACCAAGTTAGCAATTGCACCTGTAAAGGCTGTAGTTCACTAACCAAGCAACTGACCCAGTTTTTTCACTGGTTTAAGATCAACTTTCAAGAGGGCAACTTTTTATTTTTTTTTTTTAATTATTCCTTACTATATTAAAATTCTATAATCTCACTTTCTTTGTAATTAGATGTTACAATTTATTTCTCATAACTGGATTCAAAGGTAAGTCTTATTACCGTGCAGCTCTCCTATAATCAGAAAACATCAACTACATAATGTTACTAGACTGAGTAGGAGATGGAATATATGGAAAGAAACTAGTTTTCCTGTTTATCAGAGGCATACACTTTATCCTATGAGGTGTTTTTTCTGCTGTCAAATATTGGTTGTGCTGATGTTCTATCAACCTGCAAGTTTGTTTCTCTAACCTATCACAGGATGACTCCTCCTTTGAGTTAGTCCAAATTATAAATATAACTTTTATTTGCTTCCATGCTACATCCAGTAAAACTTGAAGAGCTGTAAATATAATTCCCAGCCATACCCCTCTTGATAGAAAATGTACTCCCCAACACTGGAAAGATTATCTTACTCATATTTCTCATAATAATGCTTTCTAGAAACACTTCCACCCAAGAAAATGACAAAATAGTAGACATGCAGTTACAAGCTAGGTGAATGTCATACTTCATTGAAATCAGTAAAGAATGGGCCACAGCTCAGCAGTGGGCCTCAATGCTCAAAAAACTCAATATTGTCAGCGGTCTTTTTAAAGCAATCATATACTGAACTTCTACAGTGGCGTAACAATATATAAGCAGATATATATAGCTGACATCAGGAAATGAACAAGTGATCATTAGGTATACAAGGTACAGCAGAAGGTTCAGTGGAAAAGATCCATCCTGAACTATTAATATGATTGAAAAATATTTAAAAAAAAAAAAATCAATGATTACCAATATCACTTGAGAAGAAAAATTATCATGCTCCTTAGTATTCAATTTAACATATCTTTTTTTCTAGAACACATCTACTGAGTACCATCATCATCTAGTTTGATCTCCCACATTGTGCAAACGATAGAGTTACACTCTGATACAGAATCATCACAGAATTTCCCAGGTTGGAAGGGACCTCGAAAGATCCTCTGGTCCAATCTTTTGTGGGAAAGGGAGTCTAGAAGAGTTCATCTAGCATCCTGTCCAGTAGCATCTTGAAAACCTCCAGCAATGTGGACTCCACCACATCCTTGAAGAGGTTGTTCCAGTGAATGATTGTTCTCACTGAAAAAAAAAAATTATCTTGCAATGATACCTCTCCTAGTGCAACTTGTACCCATTGCCCTTTGTCTTCTTCATGTGGCTCCTTGTGAGGAAAAAGCCTCCAGCCTCTTTGTAGCTGCCCTTTAAGTACTGGAATATTGTGATGAGATTCCTCCTGACCCTGCTCTTCTCCAGGAAGAAAAAGACCTAATTCCTTCAGTCTTTCCTAATCAGGCAGGTTCTCCAGCCCAGCAGTCAACTTTGTAGCCCTCCTTTGGACCCTCTCCAGCCTGTCCATGTCTTTCCTGAACTTGGGGACACAGTACTCCAGGTGCAACCTGACAAGGGCTGAGTAGAGTGGGATGATCCCATCTCTGTCTCTGTTAGCAATGCCCCTGTGGATGCAGCCCAGGTTCTGATTTGCCTTTTTTGCTGCCACAGCACACTACTGACTTCAGCTGGTTGCCCACCAGGACCCCCAGGTCCCTTTAGCAAGGCTGCTCCCCAGCCACACAGAGATCCTACCCTCTACTGGGCTCTTTGGTTATGTCATCCCAGCTGCAGGACTTTGCACCTGTCTTTGTTAAACTTCATACAGCTGTTGCTAGCCCACTCTTCCAGCCTGGCCAGGTCTCTCTGTAAAATGGTTCTCCCTTCTGATGTGTCCACCTCATCGCCCAGTTCAGTGTCATCATCAATCCCATCATCCAGATCATTTTTGATGCTGAACAGTGTGGGGCCCAGTATCGATCCCTAGGGGACCCCACTAGTGATAGGCTGCCAGTCAGAGTAAAAACCTTTGATCACCACCCTCTGAGTACGGCCTGTTGGCCAGTTTCCCACCCATCCTGCAGAGCACCCATCCAGTCCGTATCTTGCCAATTTGTTCAGGAGAAGGCTGTGGGAAACAGCGTCAAAACACTTTGCTGAGGGTCGCTGGATGATACCTGCATGAACTCCCTAAAGTCTGACTGAGCTACAACACAAATACATAATATACCTAACTCTTATTTCAAGGTTTTCCAGACAGTGGGAGATCTAGCATTTATAGCAGATATTTTATACAGTATGACAATGCACACTGAGGCAGGCTTTACATGCACAAATATTTATTTGAGGGGTCAATAGCTGATTGCATACATCAAGCTCAAAGTTACTTTAGGGAGAAAAAGCAGAGAGAAAGAGACCATCCAGCTAGGAAGAAGAGCAGTGAGGTCTCCACAACACCCTTCTCTGGTCCTCTCCAATGCAGCAGGTGACAAAAATGATGATGCCCTCACACCACACTTTTTCACTGGATGCATTTCATCTGAACACAGTCAAACTCGTAGTTGTTTCTATTTGTGACACTATTAGAGCTGTTTGGGGCAAGCTTTGATTGAGGCCACATGTTGCATGCTGACTAGCTGCCAAGCTTTATGCTTGTGTATTATTAGGTAATACTTATCAGCTATTTAAATGACGTATATACTTTGCCATTCATTAAGTCTTATTATTTCCTCTGATACAAACTGAAAATTGCAACATCAGTGGTGTCAGGGAGGAGAACGGGTGATTCTCACAACGACAGTAATTGCTTCCATGAGAAAAACAACATAACATTGGAGTTTGCAGGCCACGAGAATAACAGTGCAAGAACAAGGGAAAAATACTGCCACAGCATCTTACATAAAAGGCTACAGAGCTGCCAGTGAAAGACAGGCTACAGAATTAAAGAGAAGGCCCTTAGCACTGGAAGGATTACGGCAGTTACGGTACTCTGCGATAAAATTGATTATTTTTATGATATCTTATCAATCATTTAATTTCTCATTTATGTTGGGTTAGAAAATGGACTCCACAGAAAGAATTGTCCACAAATGAAAGTATTCTACCTCCCTCACAAATTAGCTGTCACAATCCAGGTTTACTAAACTCAATGGTGTGGACTTAAACTGCTAGTCTTACCGAGATGTAACGAGCAAAAAAGGAAAAACAGTAAGAAACCTAACAGCTTTCTAGGAATTCTTTCAACCACAGCAATCCCTCTGTAATCAGTGACACCAAGCTTGAGACACCAATAAAGTGCTAGTCTTGTTCTGTGGTGGTACTGCGCATTTTTCTCACAGTTTCAAATACTGATGCTCTCCTCTGAATTCCTTTCTGATTTGGCCTAACCAAGACTTTGCACTACACAACAAAAATTCAATTGATTAATACCACTAGTCCGAATCTTGAATACACTATGCAGCTGGCCATTCCTGATTTGCTCACAGTTTCATTGAAAGAGATACAAACGAGGAAGAAAAAAATTCCATTGCAGATCTGTTCCAAGCAGCTGTTTTTTCCTAGTACATCACAATAGAACAACAATAGGATTCTTTTTTTTCCTTCACAAGGGAGAATAACCAATGGAGTCTTTAATTTCAAACTAAGTCCTCATGTTTTTAGATGAACTCCAAATACCTTTCAAACCAGATACACACATATGAAAACCCTCAGAAGTTAAGTCCTAGTGAGAAGGAAGGTAGTGATACAGAAAATAAACTGGAGTCTCCTCAGTCTAAGTAACTGTCATACTTCAGTATAATCTCTCAAACAAAATAACTGGACTTTCTGCACCAACCTGACGAAGGTTGATATAAACTGCATTCTGAAGAAACTCAGAGGCTTCCATGCTCCTCTTCTGTATTGCAAGGACTCTCACTGCCTTCACACAGGCTTCCAGTTCAATCACACCAGCATTCTTGTACTTGAAGAGGGAGAAAATCAAAATAATATTGAAGTATTGCACCTGTTAGATTTGATAAGTATTTCTACTCAACACATAAATCAGCTGTCACATCTTCCAAACCCAGCAATTCCTTAATGCTAGTGACTATACTGTTAAATTATCAACATATGCCCAAGTGAAAATTAAGGTGTCATATAAAATGTTATTATGCAAAACGATGGTTTTCAGCCTCTTCACTCACTTTTTTTTATTTTGAGGCACAGCACAGCTTCAGTCTGCGAGTTCAGACGAGAAAAAAAGTTGGGAATATTAGTATCATTTTGGATAATGTCATATATATGGTGGGTGTGGATGGTGTGTCTGCAAAGAAATAAATTCTACCTTCACAGTTTAATAGCTGGAAGCTGTAGCAACAGAACTTTTACTGCATCAATTTTCTCTTCAGTTAAAATAGTATCACTGATGACAATGAATTACAAACTATTCTGAGTTTTCTAGTACCTATTTACAAAACATGTTCTGTAAATCACTGTTTCAGTTACTTAGCTTGCTTAAGAAAGGCAGGAGACAATGTAGACGTGCATTGATCTGTTTGAGCTTGGGTAACAGGCAGTTTTCTGTACAAACAATTTGATCTAGTTACTTCCTTAAACAATACTGAGATTGGATATTTGAGTCAGCCTATCTCCTACTGGTGTTAAACTCTGTTCAGGTATTTATCATCTTTGAAATCTAATGGGGGAAATAAAGCTCAGAACAAAATGCAAGAGTTACTCCATCAATGCAGTTACATATTCCTCTCTTGTGCATTTATATCAGCAAAAACAAATCACTGGAGATTGAATCCACTTTAGAAGATGCTACAAAAGTTCCTTAAGCCCAGTGATAACAAAAAGTATGCAGAAAGCGCTGCTTCCTCAGCATTAGAGCTAGGAGTTACTCTATCTGTAGGTCTTAAACAGACAAAAAGTAACTATGCTTGTCTTGAACAGTTATAGATCAGTCCAAGAGAAAGCTCTTCATTACTTGCAAGTGAAGCTGCAGTGAAGCATAGTTATTACTTGCTGAGAGCATAATGTATATTATTATAATCAAAATATAAATATCCTGCCCTAAATCCAAAGTCCAATAATTTTATACTTCTAAAGAAATCATACTCTTTCCAGATGAGCAACTTACCCCTAAGGTAACATAAAAAGCTGAATGCATACTTGAGAATTATCGTTATATTGATGGATTCAAATTTCCCCGAAACTATCCCCAAAACGATCACATTTCATTGCTTCTGATCATAAATTAACTCATGCACATAATTTATCTTGTTTCATTTGGAGAGTCTCCCTTCAACACAGACACGGGAATGCAATATCATATTTACATACCTTACTCTAAAGATACTTTCAATTTCAAACAAGACAGATACTTGAAGTTAAAAAGTTATTAAAGCATAATACACTGCAAAACAATTAAACTTATCTTTAATGTTGATGCAGATACGGAGCCACTGCTGTCACAGTATGAAATCATTTTTTTCTCTCCATATTATGAATGCAAACATTAAGGTACCTTACTATCTTATGCTCCAAGCATTTGCACAAAAACCTGAAAAAAATGCTCCAGTAGACTTGAAAACTGTTTAATTTTTCTAAATCCTCTTCTAAGAATATTTGTCCTTCACATTTCCCCCGCGACCCCCTACCCTTCCACACACTCTAGATACTAACATCCTTAACAATCCTGTAAAATCACAACCATCATCAGCAACCTTTTCATAAACTCCTGAATTCCCCAGAGATCATTCCAGCAGGCACAGTAAATAAGCATTCAGCTTACACAATGCATAAAAGCATGGTGCTGATAACGCCAAGGTCCTGGGTCCTGAGCAACATGTTTTAACTTTTGGTCAGCCCTGCGTTGGTCAGGCAGTTGGGCGAGATGATCGGTGTAGGTCCCTTCCAACTGAAATATTCTATTCTATTGACTGGAGCTGATGACGTATGTATTAAGAACCATACACATACGTAATAGCTAACAAACCTTCAAATATCTAACACTTATGCTTAGAGTGCTTTAAAAATATAAGACAATTAATCCAAAACCTCCAGGTACTAGCAGGCACAGTAACTAGTTTAGTCAGCACATTGCTGTTTTAGGTGTTGTCTTTGCACAAAATTCTAACATTCCCAAACTCTAAACCAAGCACTTAGTTCAGTAGTATAAATTATTCCTATTTCTTCCATTGTGTATTTTACAAACTTTATTGCACATGCTTTAGAAAATCCTCTGAAACCAAAATGACAGCAGTTCATTATTCACAAGAATTTCAGTGAAGTTTCTTAAAAATAATCTTACCTTGCCATAGTAAGAAATGGCTTCTTTATATTTGTCTATGATATCTTCAGGACTAAGGCAATTCTTGGCACGTCCTATCTCAGCACTGGTATCTGCATTTATACCATTTGAAGTCAGCGCACCTAGAACAGAACAGGGTAGGAAATGAACAGAAGATACTAAATATCTAACAAGAAAACTAGGATATGCTCTAGGTTTGACCAAAGCATTCACAAAAAATACTTGCCCTACCTAGAAAGAAATCATGCCCTACCTAGAAAACACTAGTTCTGTTTTACTACGCTATTTTCAAGAGTGCAAATGAAATATTGATTCAATCATAAACCAGCAGATAGGAAATAGTATTTCATTTAGTTTTTAAAAAAAAAAAAAAAAAGCATTCATAATCTTTTACACTTCTCCAAGTATTTAGACTCTGCATAAAATATTATAGTGCTGAAAATAGATTATGGCCCACATCTGAACATGCAATTTTGATCTTTGAACTATTCCTTGTTCTACTTAAAAATTGTATTTCTAAAGCACACCTAAGAAAAAAAAAAATGGTGCAAATTTTTATAAACTAATTATTAGAACAGTGACCTTCTCCTCCAACCATTTAAAACAAATACTTCTCTTCCCTATGTCTAATCACAAAAAACCAAGTTACACTGTAACACAGGCCACCAAATCCGAGCCTTCCACATTAAAAAAAAATTACCTGAGGCTCACACTCAAAGTAAGAAATTGCATTTCTTATGTGAGAAAGAAGGTGAGAGACAGAAAGAGTCTTTACATACATAAGGGATAAGAATCTGAAACAGAAGCCAAGGAAATCCAGTGTTTTAAAAAGAACATGAAAATTTTACTTCTAGAATTTAATTTTTTTTTCATAGTTAACAAAATTGAAACATACATCAAAGGTTTGGCAAGGCTCAACACCTTTTTAAGTGTTACTTAATCTGCAGGATTACATGTCTAAATGTTTATGGCAATTTATTTCTGCAAGAGGTTTCTCTACTAAAACGGCGAAGAAATCTTTATGTTTCAGAGCGGGACCTAACTCTCAATAGACAGTTAAAAACTACTGTGAAAGACACTTTCTACTCCCTCTATATATTCTGACATATGTTATTTTACATGTTCAAATGCTAAAACAACTTTTTTAGATGTTTGTCAACCTTAAAGAATCATATCAAGCACATTTGGTAGATTAACACCTTGGGGTTTTTATGGAAGTGCAAAATCTTTTGTTAGTCATGACTGAAAGAATACTATGACACTACAAGACTACGTGTGACCATTCGGGTTTGTCGGTTAAAAAAAAAATTAAATCATGAGAAGAAACAATCTTGATTAGAATTTACAGGGACACAACCATGGAACTATATAATTTATTTTGTGCCAGTTACCCATCAGTTTTTTTGCTTCCTTCAAGATTTATAGCCAAGAACTGAAGCATCAGGAAACAGTACTAGTTTTGGCAAGTGGCAGTAACTGTCTATACAAGTGCAAAACAAATGCAAGTAATAAAAATAAAATACTTTGGAAACATGCATGAAAATAATGTACCTGGATCAATGAGAACTTCTTGTGCCCCTAAAAGGAGGAACAAA
This sequence comes from Phaethon aethereus, assembly GCF_964289735.1. Taxonomy (NCBI): domain Eukaryota; kingdom Metazoa; phylum Chordata; class Aves; order Phaethontiformes; family Phaethontidae; genus Phaethon; species Phaethon aethereus. The sequence goes on along the minus strand of NC_138582.1, from coordinate 5,033,446 downwards.
AATGATTTTTTTTTTCAGCCTCAAATATAGCCAACAAAATAAGCTCTTACAATGTTTTATAACTATCAGGCTTGAACAAAATCATAAGATTTATTAGGATCATCATTGCTATTTTGAAGGACTACCAATTATAATTCAAGTAGTCACCATATGTTAAATCTCATTTTGTTAAAAAACAAATGTAAAAATCCCATAAACTTGCAATGAATTCCAAGACACAACAAGAAGAATTGAAGAATTTTCAATGCACAGTTTAAATCCATATCCTTTTCTCGTTTTTCTTTACTCTTGTTTTAGTTGGCAAGTTTCCATCACAACCCACTTACTATATTTTAATAGCAGGCCCTACAGTGCTTAAATCTCCTTGTGGGAGCTCACTTAATCTACATAATACAACATTTTCAAGTAATTGTACCCCTTTCAATTGTCATTAATTTCACCCCATCAAATCTTCTGAATAATTGAGTCATGCCAACCCAACAAAGCAGACTATTCACATAAAGTAGTTGCCAAGAGCATTGCAAAGTTGGATTATCAGATATATAACACCTTGTTGCCCTAAACTTTGATTAAACATGGCAATAAAATTGTTGAGATCAAGGGTTAAGCACTCAAAAACAATTCCTTTATGAGCAAGACAGGACCTTCTTTCAATTGATTTGCTCAGACTCCAGACTAGTGAAGCAGAGATTTAGAGCAAGACAAGAAAGATTCTCCAACACTTCATTCAGGTGTCCTAATTCTGCTTGGGGAAAGAGGAAGGTTAGGTGACAAAATTAAGAGCTTAGCACTTCAAACAGATAAAACACAGAAGAGAAACCCAAAACAGCTAGTAAGCTAAATGTAAAGCAATCTAGCCTCAGCTTACTCAACACACAAATCACATCGCCATCAGACCACAGCCATGTTCCTGGCCAACAGGATCTAAGCAACTCAAAATCTGCTTTTACACTGAAGGCTGCAAAAACGAATCCAGCTATTGAAGGGGATGCAGTCTAAAGCTCTCCCCCTACAAACAAAAATTTTTAGGAACATGAGAAGTCACACTTCTTTAAAATATCAAAGCTCCCATTTCATGATCAGTAAGATACCACAGTCCAGGTGCTCATGGCAGTGATCAAGGAAGAAACCTGTCTTCGGAGCTGGCAAGACTCCATGTTTCCATTCCCCAAGCAAGTTATAACACTGTCACACTATGCTATCGGCTAATTCTCTTCTGAATGAACTATTCCTATCAAAAGAGTTTCAGAATAAGATGAAGTTCACCAACAAAAAAACAGAAAATATTCTGATAGTTACAGATAGGTATGAAATATATTTTAATTCTGCTTAGTACGAAAATAAACCACACCCTCAAAAAAACCCTTTAACACTGCCCTCTTAAGCTTGTGCTCTATTTTATACAAAGAGAGACGATACTAATGCTTCTCTCTCCAGAGATGTTTTTTAAATAAAGCAGACACCACAACATTTTTTGAGCACCCAGGTCCTGTGTTATAGCCTAAAATTGCCAAATGGTGGAAGCCACAGGAGATTCGAGAGAAAGACGTTTCTCTTGATCGGTTGGAAAGGACCTTCGAGATCAAGTCCAACTGTTAACCCAACACCACCATGCTCACTAAACCATGTCCCAAACTGCCAGGTCTACATGTTTTCTGAACACCTCCAGTGAGGGTAACTCCACCACTTCCCTGGGCAGCTTGTTCCAATGTTTGACCACTCTCTCAGTAAAGAAATTTTTCCTAATATCCAACCTAAACCTCCCCTGGCGCAACTTGAGGCCATTTCCTCTTGCTTGATCCTTGGGAGAAGAGACCAACACCCAACTCACCACAATCCCCCTTTCAGGTAGTTGTAGAGAGCGATAAGGTCTCCCCTCAGCCTCCTCTCCTCCAGACTAAACAACCCCAGTTCCCTTAACTTATGTTCCTCATAAGATTTGTGCTCCGACCCCTCACCAGCTTCGTTGCCCTTCTATGGACACACTCCAGCACCTCAACATCCTTCTTGTAGTGAGGGGCCCAAAACTGAACATAGGATTCGAGGTGCGGCCTCACCAGTGCCGAGTACAGGGGCACAATCACTTCCCTACTCCTGCTGGCCACACTATTGCTGATACAGGCCAGGATGCTGTTGGCCTTCTTGGCCACCTGGGCACACTGCCGGCTCATGTTCAGCCAGCTGTCAACCAGCACCCCCAGGTCCCTTTCTGCTGGGCAGCTCTCCAGCCACTCCTCCCCAAGCCTGTAGCATTGCACAGGGTTGTTGTGACCAAAGTGCAGGACCTGGCACTTGGCTTTATTAAACCTCATACAGTTGATCTCGGCCCATCGATCCAGTCTGTCCAGATCCCTCTGCAGAGCCCTCCTACCCTCCAACAGATCAACACTCCCACACAACTTGGTGTCATCTACAAACTTACTAAGGAAGCACTCGATCCCCTCATCCTCAATCCCCTCATCCAGGTCATCGATAAAGATATTGAACAAGACCAGCCCCAGAACCAAGCCCTGGGGAACACCGCTTGTGACCAGCCGCCAGCCGGATTTAACACCATTCACCACAACTCTCTGGGCTCAGCCATTCAGCTAGTTCTTTACCCAGCGAAGAGTAAACCTGTCTAAGCCACAAGCCGACAGTTTCTCCAGGAGAATGCTGTGGGAGACACTGTCAAAGGCTTTACTAAAGTCCAGGTAGACAACATCCACAGCCTTTCCCTCATCCACTAGGTGGGTCACCTGGTCATAGAAGGAGATCAGGTTGGTCAAGCAGGACCTGCCTTTCGTGAACCCATGCTGGCTGGGCCTGATCCCTTGGTTGTCCTTCACATGTCCTGTGAGCTCCCTCAAGATGAACCCGGCACGGAGGTCAGGCTGACAGGCCTGTAGTTCCCAGGATACTCCTTCCGGCCTTTCTTGTAGATGGGCGTCACACTGGCAAGCCTCCAGTCATCTGGAACCTACCCTGTTAACCAGGACTGCTGATGAATGATGGAGAGCGGCTTGGCAAGCTCCTCCGCCAGTTCCCTCAATACTCTTGGGTGGATCCCATCAGGCCCCATAGACTTGTGGGTGTCCAGGTGGCTTAACAGGTCCTTAATTGTTTCCTGCTGGATTATGGGGAGTTTATTGTGCTCTCCATCCCCATCTTCCAGCTCAGGGGGCTGAATACCCTGTGGATACCTGGTCTGGCTATTAAAGACTGAGGCAAAGAAGGCATTAAGTATCTCAGCCTTATCCTCAACCTTGGAGACAACGTTTCCCACCATATCCAGTAAGGGATGGACATCCTCCTTGCCTCTCTTTTTGTTGTTAATATATTTGTAGAAGCATTTTTTGTTATCCTTTACGACTGTGGCCAGATTGAGCTCTAGCTGGGCTTTTGCCTTTCTAATTTTGTCCCTGCTTGACCTAACGAGATCCTTGTACTCTTCATGAGTTGCCTGCCCCTTCTTCCAGAGCTGATAAACTCTCCTCTTTTCCCTGAGTCCCAGCAAAATCTCCCTGTTCAGCCAGGCCGGTCGCCTTCCCCGCCAGCTCGTCTTGCAGCACATGGGGACTGCCTGCTCCTGCGCCTTTAAGATTTCCTTCTTGAAGACTGTCCAGCCTTCCTGGACCCTTTCGCCCTGCAGGATGGCCTCCCAAGAGACTCTCTCAACCAGTGACCTGAACAGGCCAAAGTCTGCCCTCCGAAAGTCCACGGTAGCCGTTTTGCTGACCCCTCTCCTTACTTCACTCACAACTGAGAATTCTATCATGTCATGGTTGCTAAGCCCAAGACGGCCTCCGGCCACCACATCTCGCACCAGTCCTTCTCTGTTTGTACACAGCAGATCAAGCAGGGCACCTCCCCTGGTGGGCTCACTCACCAGCTGTGTCAGGAAGTTATCCTCCACACACTCCAGGAACCTCCTAGACTGTTTCCTCTCTACTGCGTTATACTTCCAGCAGATGTCCAGTACATTGAAGTCCCCTACAAGAACAAGGGCTAGCGATTGCGAGACTTCTGCCAGTTGCTTATAGAACGTTTCATCTGCCTTTTCATCCTGGTTAGGCGGTCTATAACAGACTCCCAGCAGGATATCTGCCTCGTTGGCCTTCCCCCTCATCCTTACCCATAAGCATTCGAGTGGGTCTTCACAATCGTTGATTTCTATACAATCAAAACAACACTCCCTGACATACAGAGCCACGCCACCACCTCTCCTTCCTTGCCTATCCCTTCTGAAGAGCTTATAGCCATCCATTGCAGCACCCCAGTCATGAGAGTCATCCCACCATGTTTCTGTGATGGCAACTACATCATAGCTTCCCGCTGCACAATGGCTTCCAGCTCCTCTTGTTTGGTGCCCATGCTGCGTGCATCGGTGTAGATGCACTTGAGCTGGGCTATCGATTTCACCCCCAACCCTGGCATGCCACCCTTAGGCTCATCTCTAGTGAGTCTGGTTTTATCCCCTTCACCCTTCAAATCTTACTTTAAGATACACTGGAATTTGTTCCCCCAATTAAATACTGTCCTCACAAAATTAATCATACCGAAGTAGATTATAAGCAAAGAAAGATTGAAAAGATTTTAAATGAAAGGCACTGCAGAGTCAGTAAGAGAAAGACATCACAGCAATAGCTGTTTGGCTAGACAGAGCTCAGCAGTTCAGATCTCAAAACATTAAGAGATCATAACTAGAGTTAGGGAACAATATTTAATGGACCATGAAGTAACATTTTCATCTGGAAGGGATGAAAAAAACCTGTTATGTTTTTCTTCACACAGAAGTCCTTTGAAAAATCTTGTCACAGGAAACTAAAACATTTTTTGAATAGAACCACACTAACAAGTTGGACTTTGAACTACAACTTATCTACAGAAGCAGCAATAATATATCCAAAATATATTTTATTCAATTATTCTGATAGCTGTGACTTCTTTGTTACCTGTGTCAGTCAAAGCAGTAAAAAGGACCATCCATCACAAACAAACAGATTGCAACATCTACTGCTAAATATTCATTAAAAAGTGGATGAAGGTCCAGTAACTGTGTGAAATGATATGTACATAATAGTAATAAAATGTGGGCACACTGTGTGCGGTGTGAACTTCATGAGGTTCAACAGGGCCACGGGCAGGGTCCTTGCCCCTGGGTTGGGGTAACCCCTGGCATCAGTACAGGCTGGAGGATGAAGGAATGGAGAGCAGCCCTGCTTGAGAAGGACTTGGGGTACTGCGGGATAAAAAGCTGGACATGAGCCAGCAATGAGCGCTCGCAGCCCAGAAGGCCAACCGTGTCCTAGGCTGCATCCAAAGCAGCGTGGCCAGCAGGGCGAGGAAGGGAATTCTGCCCCTCATTTCTGCTCTGGTGAGACCCCCCCTGCAGTGCTGTGTCCAGCTCTGGAGCCGTCAGCACAGAAATGACATGGACCTGTTGGAATGGGTCCAGAGGAGGCCACAGAAATGATCCAATGGATGGAACACCTCTCCTACGAGGACAGGCTGAGACAGTTGGGGTTGTTCAGCCTGGAGAAGAGAAGTCTCCAAGGAGACCTTACTGCAGCCTTCCAGTACTTAAAAGGGGCTTAGAAGAAAGACAGGGACAGACTTTTTAGCAGGGCCTATTGCAACAGGACAAGGGGTAATGGTTTTAAACTAAGAGGGCAGATTTCGACTAGATCTAAGAAAGAAATTTTTCACCATGAGGGTGGTGAAACACTGGCACAGGTTGCTGAGAGAGGTAGTAGGTGCCCCATCCCTGGACACATTCAAGGTTGGACAGGGCTCTGAGCAACCTGATCTAGTTGAAGATGTCCCTGTTTGTTGCAGGGGGCGTGGACTAGATGGCCTTTGAAGGTCCCTTCCAACCCAAACTATTCTGTGATTCTGTGATTATACTGTAACAGCCAACATAAAATGCACTCATAGGTCATGGGACCAAATGCACAGATTTTAATGACTTGGTGTTATATGAAAAAATCAGTATTGCCTCCTGAAATAAGGTAATTTTACTATCACAATTACCGGCTGTGAACATATACAGTTTATAATAATAATACAAACCAAGTGTTTACTAGATTGTGACTTACAGATGAATAAAGATAGGTGGTTATTTTAGATGGAGGAATTCATTTTGATCACACTGCACACAAGAATACTCACATCAGCACTTAAACCCAGTTTCTGTTTGTTTCGGTACTGTGCAAGAACCTCAGTATATACATGGAAACACTGTGCTGGGTTAGACCAGAGGCCCGTCTAGCTAATAATAATCAATACATTTTTCTTTCATGACCCTAGCTAGCCTCTCCTGGAAGCCACAGAAACTTTTAGGAGACTTAACACCACGTGGCAAGTGTTCGTTTATGCAATTAAAGGCTCATCTCCACAGACACTAAGGAGCACAGAAGAACAGTGACAGTCAGCAGAACCCCAATAACCTAATCAGAGCCAACAGAGCTGTCTGGGGGTGAAACCCATCAAGATCAGTTAACACAAGCAGCTCTCCAGATCACCTTACAGACAGACTTGGCGGGGGTGGTTACTGCCTACAGGGATATGGGACTCATTATAAGATGCAGGGAAAGAACATCTTGGGATTGTACAAGATTTCTTATGGGATGTGTAGGGGACAAAGCAAAGACAGGGAAAAGGATGGATGAAGGCAGTTTACGGAACAGGCATGGAAAAATAAGACAGATAAGGGAAATGCATGTGTGTGTGTGTAGGTCTAAGTATGAACAAGTGGAATGGGGCTGTGGGTCCCAGAGGCTTGTAGGTCCAGGTGCTAGTAACAGGTGAGACCTGGCAACCCAGCAGCCAGCTTCTAGATAGATTGAGTGACTAAAACCAGCTACTGGATGGATCCATACTATTAACAGGCTTTCATTCTGATCAGCCAGGGGAGCTGGATCAGGCTGTTAGTGCTGTCTGTGTTTGCATGAGTTCTGTGTTTTCTGTCTGTGTTGGGCTGTGTGTATGTACGTTGTGTGTGTGTGCATGTACACCCATTGAGAATGCACGCTCAAGCCTCACAACTGGCTAGACCTGGGGACATGGAGTTGCGTCAGCCTCGCCTCTATCACCCTACCAGATCCAGTAACTCCTAACAAGGAGTTCCATATCATACCTATAAATTGGATAAAGAATAATTATTTTCATTTGCTTTTTCATCTGCTAGCTGTATTTGATGTCCTCTAGTTCTTTATCAGAAGAAGCACCGAACCTCTGATTCCTATCCAGCCTCTTCCACAACGTTCACCATATTATAGCGCGCTCTCATACTTCTCAGCCATTTCTTTTGCAGAACTTTAAAGTTCTACACTATTCAGTTATTCTTTGTACAGAAACCATACCAAGATCATCTTTGTTGCCCATCTGCAACCTCATTCCAGGAGAAAAATGGGAGATAGGGAACATGAAGACCCTTTTGAGCTAGGAAACTGAAATATTCCAGATGCAGGTGAACTGTAGACTTTATGATATTTTCTATTTTTTCTCTCTGTTACTCTCCTAATAATTCCTAAAAGAGTTTAAGCAGGCCATTTCTCAAAGAATGTCTATCTTACCAATGTTAATACAGTAATCATGTTAAGTTATGCAATCTGAGAGCTTAGAAAAAGTATACTAAATCTTAAAAATTATGTGGGTGTACTGGTATTTAGTTAACCAAATCTATTTATTAAATCTTGACTTCAGAACAGCAAAACACCTCTGAATAAATGTACCTAGCTTATTCTTCTCACTATGTGCAGCTCTGCCATATCATATGTACTTTATGAAAACTGTCTGCATCTCCTCCAGCAAAATTCAAACTAACACAGACACTATTAACAATCAGATGAAGAGATCAACAGCTTTGCAACTCTATGTAAAGCACACATGGCGACATTAATACCAAAGCAGTAAAGTCATTCATGTAAAAATATTAAAAAGAAATACAGTTCTCCCCTCATAGCGACTCCTCTGCAGTTTATCCTGTCATTGCTATAATTTGACAGTTAGGAAGTAGGGAGGAAATTTTCAGATATTGAGTGGTGGCAAACAGAATAAAAAACAAATCCCATCCTTACCTGGTCTGTGCCTGTTGCCTGCCTCAGCAGAAAGACAACCACCTTGTGCCCTGCGAGATCCAACTTTACCTCCAGTACCACCAGGATAATGGTAGATGACCGATGCTGAGCATAACCCCTCAAGAGCAGCTGTAAAGAAAAAAGCCAACAGATTAGTAGGGATATGTGCAAGAAGTGAAGTATCACGTAGTAAAGTCTACTTACACAAAGATAAACTATGCCATAAATAAATGGCATATAAATTGGAGACCTAGTGACAAAGGTCATGAAAAAGCCTGAGATACTCCATGTCCTTTTTATCTCTGTTTTCACTGGTAAGGATTACCCTCAGACCACCCAGGGCCCCAAGCCTACAAGCAGAATCTGTAGGAGTACACAGTAGCCATGGGGGAGTGAGCGAGCAGCTGCGTGGTGCTTAGTTGCTAGCTGGGGTTAAACCACAACAAATTGAGAAGCAGAAATTGTGCTCAAAGATCATTTGCAGATCCAATAAACAGAAAAAAGCAGGAATAAAAAAAAAAGGAAAGGATGAATGAAAAGGCACGGGAAAAAAGTGAAGCCGAGGACTTAATATGAGAGGAAGTTATGCCAGTAAAAGTTAAACACTTGTGGCTTTGGTAGATGTAAAAGCAAAAATCTTTTCCTAACAGTCCATAGTAGGTACCCACAGGAAAGATTTTTAAAACATGTGTATTATCCAGTGAAAAACCCAAACATTTTCCAAAGACTCATTAAAAAGTCAGATGTAGAATTTTAAGTACATGCTTTACTACAGTAACATATTTTACGTGGAAGGTTTTCTTTAATATATTTCTTTCTCATGTCTTATTTAATAATTTTTATTTCAATTTAATTCTTGGTCACACCTGATATTCAAACTTTGGCCACCAAAAATCATTCCTACTTTTCACAATACAGAAGGAAAGTTATAGAAGATAGCTTGATTAACTTGGTTTTAGAAACTAATTATTTGATTCAGTATCACCACTTAATCCTACCTCCAAGCCACAGAAAATCGTTCACAGACCGCAGAAGTTCCACCGCCATGTGATAATGCACCAAGGAATCTTGTAACATGCCAGCTTGTAAACACAAGTCACCAACATGTTTCCGCATCCGGCCTTGACAACGCTTCTTATAGTGTCTGCAAAATAAAAGGTACAATTTACAGTTATTTACAGGAAACACTTACTGGAGGTAATAAACACCTAAAGTCAATTTTCTTTCCTCCTTAATAGTAGATCCAGATTGATTTACCCTCTTTCTCTGAGCAAACATCCAGTATGAATTCTAACCAGCATGATATGCAAAAGTGAAAGAACCAACAATTTGAGGATATATTGAAAAAAAGCAATGCATCACATATTTTGGCTACACAGCATTTACGCAGACAAAGCCACAAAGTTAAAGTGCTCTGAAGTGCAGTCTTTTAATAGTCTTGTCACAAATGAAATAAAACAGAATCATAGAATCACCAAGGTTGTAAGGGACCTTGAAAGATTATCTGACACAACCTGTCATGGAAAAGGGAGCCTAGATGAGATTATCTACCACTCTGTCCAGTCGCATCGTGAAAAACTCCAGCATGGTTCTTGTAGTCCTCAGTGGGTATTTGGCTGCCTTTCCATAGCTGATATGCTGCTTTTTTGCTTTTAAGTACACCCAAAAGCTCACTGTTAAGCCAGGTCTTGTTCTGCCTTCTTCCTTTCCCTCAGTAGGGAACGGACTGTTCTTGTGCTTTCAGGAGGCTGTTCCTGAATAACTCCCAGGACTCACAAGCTCTTTTGCCATCCATGGATGCTTCCCATGGAATCCCTCGCATCTGGGCTCTGAGCACATTGATGTTGTCTCTTCTAAAATCCAGGGTCTTTGTCCTGCTATTGGTCTTCAGTGTGTTCAACAGGATCTTAAACTCCACAATGTTGTTGTCACTGTATTCAAGGTTAGCATTGGTAGTTATGTTGTCAAGAAAGTCTTGGTTTGTGAGCAGTAAATCTAGCAGTGCATTGTTCCTAGTCAGCAAGCCCAGCATCTACAGCAGGAAACAGCCCTTCACACATTCCAGAAAATTGATGGACAACCTGTGGACCTCTGCGTTGCTTTCCCAACAAATGTCCATGTAACTGAACTCACAGAATCATAAAATCATTAAGGTTGGAAAAGACCTTTAAGATCATCAAGTCCAACTGTTAACCCAGCACCATCATGCCCACTAAACCATGTCCCAAACTGCCATGTCTACATGTTTTCTGAACACCTCTAGTGAGGGTGACTCCACCACTTCCCTCGGCAGCCTGTGCCAATGCTTGACCACTCTCTCAGTGAAGAATTTTTTCCTAATATCCAACCTAAACCTCCCCTGGCGCAACTTGAGGCCATTTCCTCTTGTCCTATTGCTTGATCCTTGGGAGAAGAGACCAACACCCAACTTGCTACAACCTCCTTCCAGGTAGTTGGAGAGAGCGATAAGGTCTCCTCTCAGCCTACTTTTCTCGAGACTAAACATCCCCAGTTACCTCAGATGCTCCTCATGGGACTTGTTCTCCAGACCCCTCACCAGCTTCACTGCCCTTCTCTGGACATGCTCCAGCACCTCCATGTCTTCCTTGTAGTGAGAGGCCCAACACTAAGCACTGTATTTGAGGTGCAGCCTCACCAGTTCCGAGTACAGGGGAGACAATCCCTTCCCTACTCCTGCTGGCCACAATATTCCTGATACAGGCCAGGACACTGTTGGCCTTCTTGGCCACCTGGGCACACTGCCAGCTCATGTTCAGCCGGCTGTCAACCAGCACCCCCAGGTCCTTCTCTGCCAGGCAGCTGTCCAGCCACTCCTCCCCAAGCCTGTAGCGCTGCAAGGGGTTGCTGTGACCCAAGTGCAGGACTTGGCTGTGTTGAACCTCATACAGTTGACCCCAGCCCACCGATCCAGCCTGTCCAGATCCCTCTGCGGAACCCTTCTGCCCTCGCGCAGATCAAAACTCCCACCCAACTTGGTGTCATCTGCAAATTTACTGAGGGAACACTCAATCCCCTATCCAGATCATTGATAAAGATATTTAACCAGATTGGCCCCAAAACTAAGCCCTGGGGAACACCACTTGTGACTGGCCACCATTGGACCAAGGCCAAAGTCACCCATGAGGAGCAGGTTCTGTTGGCCCAAGGCTTCCTTAAGCAGCCAAAGTAAGGTTTCATCAGCCTTGTCATCCTGATTGGGAGGTTGGTAACAGATTTCTGACATGAGATGTCCCTTGGTGATGATCCCTCTAATCTTGATCCAAAGGCATTCAACAGAACTTTCATCATCTCCATAGCTCAGCTCCATACATTCAAATGTCTTTCACCTGAAGTACAACTCCATCCCCTCCTCTTCCCTTCCTATCTTTCTGAAACAGCTTCTAGCCATCCACTGTGGGCTTCCAGTCATGTGAATATTCCCACCATGTTTCTGTTGATCCTATGACATCATAACTCTCAGACTGGGCATGGAGCTCCAATTCCCCCTTTTTGTTGCCCAGACTACTTGCATTGGTAGACATGCACTTGAGGTGGCTGAACTTAGGATCCTTGCCTTTGGAAAGGGTTGGGGAGCATTCATAACTACTCTCATAGGTACACTCATCTACCCTGTTGCTTATGAATATGCAGGTGTCACAGTTTTTGATGCTACAACCACAAGTTTCTTAGTTTAAAGCATGATTCACTAAGTCAGCCGATCTGCTAGCAGAGATTCTCCTGCCTCTTCTTGGTAGGTGGATCTTATTTCTCCTCAATAGGCTGTATTTATCAAAAATCTAGCTATGATTGTAGAAACCAAAACCCTGGTGATGACACCAGCCACAAAGCCAGGTATTGATCTGCACGATGTGTCAACTTCTGCCTGCACCCCTGTATCTGACTGGCAAGACAGAGAAGAAAATCACTTGCACATCTGTCTTTCACTTGTGCCCCCAGGGCTCTGAAGTCTTGCTTGATCTTGCCCAGGCTTTGCTTTACCATGTCATCGGGGCCTACATGGAAAAAGAAGTAGGTGACAGTAGTCTGTGCTTTTACCTAGCTGTGGCACTTGCCTCTCTGTGACATCCCAGATCTCGGCTGCTGGCAAGCAGCAGACCTCCCTTGACTGTGCACCCCGCCAGCAGATGGGTGCCTCGGTGCCTCTCCACAGTCACACATTACTAGCACTCGCCGTGTCCTTCTGCAGCTTTCACTATGTGCTGCTGGTGCGGCTTCTCCCTGTGAATTTTGTTCATGGGTCCCGGCCGCTGCCGAGGTTTCGTATCTGTTGCTGGTTGGTACATAAAAGGAAAGGGAGTGAAGTGACAGCGTGATCCTAGGCGTCATAAGAGACCATGGTGCCTCCTGCTCCAAGGCGTTGTCTGTTTGCTGTTGAAGCCCTTTGTCCGGTGCTCCTTGCAGGTCAGTGCCACAGGGCCCTACTACTTCTTGCAAAGTCGCAAGTAACACTGTTCACCCTCCCTTACACAGCGTCACCTGCTAACTTCCTCCTGCAGCTCCTCCACCCCCTGCCCGAGTGACCCCCCCAGAGCACACCTTGCCCAGGTGGAGCTTCCACCCTCCTCCACCCAGCAGGCAGGGCTGCAGCCTTTGCGGCCCCCCGCCTGTCCAGCAGCCGCTCTGACAGCCAGCTCTGGCCGGGTGGCCGCCTCCGCTCGCCCCGGGCTTGCCTGGCAAGGCAGCCGCGTCCCGCCTGCTGCAGAGCACAGCCCTGGCCCGGGCTCTACCGCCACGCTTCCGCCAGCCTCGGCGCGCTGCCCGATCAGCCCTTCCCATTCGCTGGAGACCTCACGCCGCTGGGTAGGATGGCAGAGCACCAGCGGCTGGGCTGAGCGTCGGGGCAGCAGCCTAAGCCCGAGGAGAAGCAGCGCGAGCGGCGGCAGAGGGCGCAGCCGTTGCCGCGGGAGCTGCCGGCGCCGCTCCCCGCAGGCGCCGCTGGCGGCGCTCCTGGCGGCCGGCGCTGCCCGGGGCCGGCGCGAGGCGGCTTCCCGCGCCTCGACCTGGCCGCGGGGCAGCGGCACCGCCCCGCTCTGGCCGGCCGCTCTCCCGCCGTGAGACCCGCCGGCCGGGCCCGCCGCGCACACAGCCCACGGGTGCGGTGGGCGCGGAGCCCCTCAGGCACCCGGCGGGGGCCTCGCAAGCCCCGCACTGCTCTCGGCACGCAGCGCCTGCTGAGACTGCTGCTGCTGCCAGGGTTGGCTTCCCTGGTTTGTACCGTATGTTTGTGACGAAATGGTGTCGTTTTAGAAATGTGGCGCTGAAACTGGTACGTTTTTCCTTTTAAAGGGATGATGAGAAAGTCCACTATCACTTCAGGCAAGAACTGACAGGTTTTCTCTTGCTACTCCTTTTTTTACAAATTAAATGCTGAAGTTCTTACTTTCACAAACAAAATTAATAGCCAAGGCCAATAAAGCCCGACTGAAAATATTAAACAGACACGTTGGTACAACTGAAAAGGCAACTTGGGCACAAATCCATGCGATAAAGGCACTAACCTTACTATTTTATATTTTTAGTAAGCTGCAGCTAAAGAAATGCAACAGTTGCAGAGTAAGACACACAAAGCGCCTCATGATTTAAGTCGCAGTTCAGAACAAGGCTGCTCTCCCGAGTCCATCCTCAATTCTCCCTCCTGCAAAAGTATTCCCTAGCAAGAATGTCCCTGCTCTACCTTATAAAACTGTTTTCTTACCGAAAAATTAAATGTCAACTTAGATATTTTATTATCTACATTGCTCCAATAGTATATCCTTTTGTTCTAACAATGTCTTGTAAGTACATAAATATCTAGAGAAGCATACAATTTCATTGTCCAAACTTCACACCAAGGAGACAAAAAACAACTTTTTTCTTTGGATGGTTTAAACTAAAAGTTACCTGAGAATGAAATTTCAATTACAAGAATTGCCATAGATGCCGTTCTTTATTCTGTACATGAAATATCTCCAAAGAATCTGGTTAAAAGATGTTTCCAAAAATACAAAGAACCATCTCGGATTGACTGTCATAGCTCTTCATTTTTAGCTTTTAGTAGATGTAGTGATACTTCTTCAATTAAACTAAGTCCAACAGAATATCTTTTTTTAAAATTACCTAGCATATTTTAATCTAACAACTTTAAAATTAAAAAAAAAACCCACCAGGGTAACATCCATTCTCCAGATGCTGAACTCTTATACCCTAGACAAAGACTTGAATGTAAGAGGTAATGCCATGATTATGGAATGAAGTGGGGCTTGGGGCGGTGGGGTTTTTTTTTCCAGCAAGGAACTTCCCAGTGGACCCTAGAGATTAATGAAAGTGCAACTGAAATAGTCTTTCATAACACATCTGAACAGACTGCCTTCATGAAGACTGTAAAAAGTGGGGAAAAAAGTAAAAGGGGGACAGAACATATGAAGTATAAGGGTAGGAATAAGCATATTAATTTACTTCCTTTAGATTTTAAGGCAGAAAGGCTAGGAGAAATGGTAGCAATAAAAACAATTACATGTTACTGGTTTGTTTGCTTTTGAGGTTGTTTGTTTGTTTGGGATGTTTTACACTAAAGAGAAGCATCAAGTCCAAAGGATAACCACTATGTTCAGCCAGCAAATAATGTCTTATTTCTTGCGGTTGGTTCAAAAAAAAAATAGTGCAGCAAGAAGATGAAGAGCAAGCAGCTGATTTACATGGATGGAGAAGAAAAGTTTAAAAAGAGAAGATATATGGAAGTACACACAGTGTCCTTATAAAAATTAAATAGAAAAGCAATCAGAACCAGCGTCATTGTTTACAAGAAAAACTGGAAGTTATAGGAGACAAGAAGCATGTCTCCTATTTCTCCTCTCCATCTAAAAAGTTACAGATAACTCCTGCATAAATGTTCTTATTTTTCTGATCTATCAGCTCATACTTACAAGTGATGTGAAGATGACGACATTAAACGAAGCTAAATACGACTGTTTTTTATCTTTCAGATATGGCAAGAAGTTGCAATATTTCTTTTCTTTTTCAATAAGCATGTGCTTTACAGATCTTTTTAATAAAAAAATGCAAGGAAGGTCAAAGTTATAACTAAAGCTGCTCTGCACAAACTATGGAAGGGCACCAAATCTTACTAAGATTTCAATCTGAGCTTTGGGTTATGGAGAAATACCTCTGTCAAAAAGTTACTCTGTAATCTTGAATCAGTATTGTATAAGAAACTATAAATTTTTTACAAATCAGGTTTTACTAATCTCTGCATTCCAGAATGAAATTAAGATTATAAATGTTATATTGCTTTTAACATTTTTACAGAGATTAAAAAGTGGAATTGGACAATAATTGTTCGCTTACACAGATATAATTCCTTTCAAAGATGCTACACTTCAAATTTCCTCTCTCTACACTTTATAAAGTTATCTCTATGTTTATGGACAAATTATGTTTCTTACTCTCTCAAAACTGTAGTTTTTAAGTGTTCTTCCAGATCTTCCAGACTGCATATAATTAAGCTCATAAATACAAGTCATACAGCAAAAGAAAAAGAGATGGTGCCAGATTCCTAAATCAGAACCTAATACCAGAATAATTTCCCTCATACTGCCTCACCAACAGCTCATCCTAACCAATACCTAATTTTGTTGCAGATTTATGCATTTTTTCACTTAAACATCAATAAACATTGTTCATACAAAACACTTCTCTCTCAGAAACTCTCCTTATTTATAAACAAACATAATTTATTCCTGGTGATGAAGAAATTTACTATTAATCATTCAAAGGCTGAATTCATTCGACTTACTTTTAGGCTCTTAAACGTGGTGCCAAGACAAAATCTCTCTCCTACAATCCCTGCAAGCCTTCACCATCCTCCTGGGAAACATTTTGTCACTAATTTTAGAGTAAGTTTGCACCATACAAAGTGTAAACTGTGTCGTAATTTAGTGCTCACAATTAAGTACAACAAATTCAGGCTTTCCCCCTCTGCCTCCACCCCAATTACTGCAAGTATGTCCAAAAAGGCACAAGGCAAAGATTTAGTAGAAACGAAACCCACTCTCCACAGATGGCAAAACTTAATTTACTTTGTATTTGGGAAGCCTGTTTTGAAAAAAATCTAGTACCTACAATATCAGGTCAGTCTAAATGACTGATGGTTTCCTTCAGTGCGTATTGAGGTGCAAGTTTAATGGAAAAAATCAGACATGCATATACATATATCAGCATAAAATTATGATTATTCATTTTAACACCTAGCTAGTTTTGCTTCACAGCTTTACCTGAAGAATCTAGCCACAAAGCTGAAAGTGAGAAGCTTATAGATACTGCCTTTATAGTTTATTTTTTATTAAAACACGGTTTAATTATTTTGGCTCTCTACTGCTTAATCAATTTGACAACAAAAAGTCCACGTAAATTAACTGCTACTTTTTCTAGGTCAGGTCTTTGTAGTACCCTACTGCTAAGGGCTGTTTTCTATTTATTTTTTCCTCTAGAAGATCATTTAAGACATTAAGTTTCAAAGACACACTGAAGTCTCACCCAAAGACATACCACAAACCCCTTTCGGAGTGTGATGCACTCAAATATCCTCACAGAAGGCAATGTCACGTAATGCAGGACCACACGTGGAACTCTCCATACCATCAGTCATCCAAACTCCTCTTCAGAAGGTCCTCTCCTCAACACATGTACACATACAGTTGACCACAAAACTAGTTTAAAATCTTATTCTCTGAAGTTAGTTGTGTTAATTCGGTACCTAACACACTCTTTATGTTCTCTTCAGAATAATAACCACAATCATTACCATCAGTGACCACTACCACTACTTCAAACCGGAGGACAACAAACCTGTTCCCAGGAACCAAAAAGCAGGACGTGACCCCATGTCCATTTCTAAATCATTTGCTATATAGAATACATGCTTTACTCCTTCATCCCCAACTCTTTTCTAGGATCCCAGGATAATTTTACAGAAAATTCAGAGCAGCAATATTATATTTCAAGACAGAATTTATTTTCACTACAAAGCATCCAGCAATAGGTTTGAAGGAATTTCTGGATCCTCAAATTTCAACGTGGCTTAATTTAAAAACAAGAAACATGCAAAATGAATTTGCAAAAGTACTCATGCAAAATGCTTCAACAAAAATGTCCATCAAATTCCGCTAATTCCAATCAGCATGCAGAACTATAGATATCACTAATCATAACATTATCCAGACTTAAGAGACACAGCTACGGCATTTGATTGACTGCCAGAACTTTTGAATTTGGAAACCAAACACGGGCAGCAACAGCTTCATGCCTTTGGAGTTTTAAAAATAAAGCAAATTCCAGAGGCCAGCAGCCGCCTAAGCAAATTATGTGTGTCCTACAAAAAAATTCAGCATTGCTACCAAATATAATTGCCAAATGCACCAAAAGGGGTCAACCACAGTAGTAAGGCTCCAGGCAGCAATTATTTTTGTGTGTACTGAAAAATAAATATAAAAAGCAACATTAAAATATGCAATGAAGGCAGGGTGGAAAGGCAGTACATGGAAGAAAGCTAACTATTTTTAAATATTCGCAATCACAGCCTACCTTTTTAGACCCAACAACAAACTCACAGGGCAGTATGAGAGAAGAAAAAAAAAAGAAAGGAACATAACAAAAATTAGAAAGACAGAGAACAGAAAGAAAATTAACAGCCACATACACATACTGAGATATCATAAACTTTGATAAATCAGTGAACAAATCCCATCTACAATACCGTGTAGAGAAAGACAGATCTATAAATAGAGCCCTACTTTCCCATTACTCAATAGTATTAAATGGATGCCTTACCAGGATTAAAAAAGAAAGAACGCAAGACACAAACTGATGTGAACAACATGAGAATGAGCTTATCCAAGTAGATTTATAATCAAACATGGGGGGGGGGGGGGGGGAGTTTTCGCTGAAAACAGAAATAAAATTAAAAAATTAAACAAATGGGATTTCTGGTATTTCTGGCAAGTATGTTTCTTAGTTTCAAGTTTGTAAGACCTTTGTATCGTCATGAGAACATGCATTTCCATTCTTTTCAATCAGCCTCCCAGCCTCTACAAATAACTATCAAGTGCAACTGATTTCAGAAACTTTTTCAGTTATCCTCAGCAGTCCTGTGACCACATAAGTATTTTACCTAATTTATAGATGAAGAAACAGAAAGAAAAATTAACAGTTTTGCCAAGCTCACCTACTGGCTGAGTGGTCTAGGAATTAAACCAAGGTTAGACTCCCAGTCCTACAACTTCTATTTAACAGGATAATCATTCTTCAAAACTTCTTAGGACTTAATCCCACTACTTTTATACCTAAAGTTTTCTACCAGGCAAAAACAAATTCTTCAATACAAATATTATAATGGTTTTGTGTATATTGTCATCTCAGTAGGACTTCTGGGAATGTTGTCTCTTTTGCTCATTATACAAGCAACTTGCAAAGGACAAAGATCAGCTCCACTTTTTCCGAGAATTACCGTATTTGAAATGCAGCATAATAATCCATCTTCCTAATTTATGAACTCTGCATCTTAAAAGAAACCAATCGTGTTGCAATTCTTATGCAACCAAATTAACGCTAGTCTTACTGGCTGGGTAAGAAAGATCACTTCTATGTATCTAGTCCTGATCATAACATAAGTATTAACCTTAATAAAATTGCTTGAAGAAAAGTCTCTTTTAAGACACAAAAAAAGTTCAGTAGTTTTAATTAGTCTTCAAATCATGTGATTATAATTACTATGTCCCATGTAACTTCCTAACATATTTTTATGCGATATATCAACCCAGCTCATTAGCTCAAGGTTACAGCTGCATGCTACACCTAATGAGACCTTTGCTACACACTGTGAAATTTAACTTCAATTTTAGCATTTACAGGAGAAGATATGCCTAATTAGACATCTGCAATTACAGCAGCAAAGACATATACTCTCTAAGCACAGAGCATGTTCCTTCTCTTCCATCTATTTAATATAGAATATTTGTGCTTTTTAACTAGTTAGTTGCACACTGAGTGGGAGATCAGGATACATTATATACAAAAAAAAAATTTTAAAAAAGGACGGAGGGCATATTAAAAAGAGTAAGAGAGCAATATTTGCCTTTAACCTTTTAGAAATTTCCTATTCCACCTATTCTAGAAAAAGTGGTTTCATTCGCCTCAATCTCTCAATAACATCATCTTTTTTTTTATTTCCTTCTTTACACTCATTATGCTGACAGACTCAAAAACAAAGTAGCAACAGTTATTCTATCAGAATTGTCAAATGCACTCTGACAACCTTTACCCCTCCCTGAACAGAATCATGCAACGTCGCATCTTGCAAAAACAGAAACTGGACTCCGTTGAAGAAGGTCCTTTCTAGCCCTCTATCCCCCCGTTATGACTTAATGCAATGCTTTCCCCTTAATTAGGGAATCTGTCACTGCAAAAGAGAACATGTTACAATAAAAACCTTTTATTGCAACCCAAGTAATAAAATGCAATATACTACCATTTCACATCTAAGGACTTAGGCTTGAAAGTGTCAGTTAGTTTAATAAACTGATCCTAGTTCAACCACATTTCCTGAATTTCTGCTCAGTAGAATATAGAAGCATCATGCAACATGAAAGGTGCCTAGAAAGGTTCCTGTGCAGAGAAGCTCAGGTACACTATGCACACATATTTCGAACTCAATCAAGGACAACTCCTTTTCTGACATTTACTTGCGATTACATAAATTCTCCTTTCTGTTACAAAACTCAAAAATATTTTTAAAAAAAAGAGTCCAGGCATTTAAAGTATTTTCTTCCTCATCCCCACAAAATACTAAACGGAATCTCAGGATCTTTTAATTCAGCTGGCTTATGCTATTTGTATATAAATCCTTTGTTTTAGAACTATCAGAAGTACTAACCCCACAGCAAAATAAAGCTGAAAATCTTTCTTACTATTGAACTGAAAGAGGAAAGATTAGAATATTTAACACCTTTTCTTTGAGCAGTTAAGTGCAGCAAATATTTAAAGTATATCCACTGATCTAGTCTTACTGAAAAACCATTCTGTATTCAAACCACCCAGCAAGATTGTACACATACCTGAACCAGTCTCTGTTCATAAGCCCATATGTTTACAGAACCCAGGTCATACGCCTTCCATTTTGCAAAGAGTGCGAGCATCACACTAAGTCTCTTTCAACTCTTCAGTGCAACAGCATAGAGTATCTTTTTGGATACATGCAGACAAACATACTGCCTGTTGTTTAAGCTCCCCACCAGTTCAGAACTTCACAGGAAATACTTAGCCACTAGCTACAACACAGCCACTGCTCATAAAGTAAGTAATTTATCTGAGGAACTGACTTCCAAAGTACAATTTGGAAGCATTTGATTTAGAAGACACAGTTGAACAGCATAATTAATTCTGATTTTGAGATTCTTGGACAAAACTCATAGTTTTCTTAGCTAATTGGAACAGGAAATCTTGGTGGTGATGTTCAAAAGTCATCCAAACTGAACAATTAAAGAAGAGATTCTAAAAGGGCTCATTTAGTCTACAAAACTTTACCGCCCATGCAGAGTACAAAAAACAATAACAATAATTTATGCTGCTAATGAAAGTTGAATAGCACGGGAACTGACCAGAAGACTGAAAGAACAGTTCAAGCACGGAACAACATTGGGTAAGCAAGTCAGAGCAAGTTCAACTGCTCACCAGCAAAGAAGAAAGGTACTGCTGGTCCTTCAAGCAACCAAAGGTAATTTAATGGAGGGCTTCAAACTAATTAGAAAGTTGGAATACTTTTCTTCCACACTCTTATATGGAGATTCTAAGGCTAGGACTGATTATGTAGGCAGAGCTGATTAACATGATCAGAAGGCTTTGCAAACTTGCCTGGACAGCTCTGGACAACCCTGCCTGGACACCTCTGAGCTTTTACACACAATAAGCACTGCTGGCATCCCTAGTAGTGACAGATGTGAAACATACTATTCCCATGCATACTATGTATTTTGATAGGGCTTCCACACCTCTGTCCTTTCCAAGACAAAAGGAAGACAGCTTCTTTCATCCTTTGGATTTAACTGCAAACAGCAGAGTCAAATAGATTTTGCACCTGCCTGTAGCCACCAAGCCAGAATTACTAATCCCTCATACAAGAACTGTAACAGGTAAATATGAAAGCTGAGCATGCAAATGATTAGGAAGGAAAGATGTGGGGCAGAAAAAAAAAAACAAAACACAAGCCTGTAACATACACAAAACCAAAGGAAACACTTGTGATAAGAATGGTAACAAAACAAGACAGGTCAAGAATAACACATAATTAATAAAAACAAAAGACAGGGAAAGATGCTGGACTTAGTGACCAAAATAAATGGTCACTGTTTCATAGGATGAAAATGTAGACAGAAGCTCAGGGGAAAAAAAAACCCCACAGTATGTAGGATTAGTCAAATACTACTCAACGTAATATAAAATTATTTTTCATCCATGTAAATTGAATTTTTTTTCTTAATACTGTATATCTATAAACCATTTTAAGCTTTCCAGCAAAAACTCTCTTTATAGCAGAATCTGTCAAACCTTCCCTGTGACTTCTTCCTTGCTATTTGATTAGCCTCATAAATTAAATATATATAGATGTAAATGCAAAACGTAAATATGGTCAAACTACAAATTAAATTTTAAATTACAGCAGGCATTCACCATAAGATAGGGGCATGACCTTTGTTGTAACAAAGTATTCTTTGTCCCTTCTAATAGGCTTATTCTAAAGGCTAGCAATTGCCACATAGTTTTTTTCAAGACCTGCAAGCTGACAAAAATAGCTGCTTACCTACTGTCAGTGTCCAGACCTACAAAATCCTTCTTCTCAAAAGGAACGCAGAGGAGCGGGATCTTGTCTCCAGACTTATCAGTGGCTCTGTCAAGCCGCTTAGACTCCAACACTATGAAGAGGGATTCGATAAAATCTTCTATTCTCTTCTCTACAGTTTCACATTCATCATAACTGGGATAAAATGCCACATCTGTGCGGGGCTGCTCTGCAATCTCTCCTTGAAGCCCAAAGACAAACAACCGAGAATCATAGAGAGTAGTACCATACATTTCCTTCTGAAGATGGAATTTTTCGAAAGTCTGAGGCCAGTCCTTTGCAGAAGAACAGTCCGTAATAGTTATCAGTCCCACAACTTTCCGGTGTGTCTGAAAATCCCCCCATTCATTGTTCTCTGGGGGATAATGGTGCCTATAACGGATATACAACACACGCTGAGAGTCGCGCACATTAACTTGACTCACTGCTGAAATTCGCTTGTAGATCCTGAAAAAGCTCTCTTCGGCTACAATGCCAATCGGCTGAACCACAACCAGGAGAGTCTGATGATCCTCAGCACACTGCATGTAGTCAGGAACACTCATTTTGCATCAACTGCAGGCTAGTAAAAGAAAAACGTATATTATTTTTTAATATTCAGACATACACATGGTTGCTGAATCAAACCAGGACTTCGATGCTAAACACTTCTGCATCCTGTATATATGTGCTACAATACTAATACTTTCTTTCATCATTTTACCAAGCCTTCAATCATGCAGCTTACTGACAAAGTTACACAGTGCACAAGCAGTGTTCTTACGTATCAGTAGGACCACAAACAAAAATCTGTAAATTAGGTTTTTCCAACTGAATCTGTTTCCCATTCCCTGTGCAGCTACACAAGCCAACCTAATGCCACCGAGTTAGTGCTTGCCAAAGCAGCACCTCAGAAGAGGAGTCCTTTGAGACTCAGGCTCTCCAGTAGGTCTCCACAACATGCATTGGGGAAATACAGAAAATTGAGTGAGGTGGGATGTAAACCGACACCAAATCCGAACGACCAAACTTCACACAACTGTCAGTGCTCACACATGGCCAGGCAGAGGAAAGCCAGGTCCAGAACACTTGTTTTTGAGAAAAAGTGAAGTCATTATTTTCTCAAAACACGTGCAAGTTCATCATAAGGTCCAGGCAATGTTTTCCGCTTTTACATTTAAATATTTAGAATTCCTTCTCCGCTGGGCTATCTAAAATTGATGACGGTACGGCAGCTCTGCTGGAAATGAAGACGCGCATAGCTCAGCCCTCACATCTCCTGTGAGCACCGCCGGACCACACAGATCCCTTGCTGGATTTCAGCTCCAAGGCACCCTCTAAAACGTACGTACATACAACCTAAAACAACAAACACCCCACAGCACAGCCTCACTCGGGCACTATTGATTTAACCAAAGAGAACGAAGAAAAGAGCTTTGAGCCCGGGAGCACAGGTGGCAGAAAAGCCGCTCTTTGAGGAGGAAGGACTCCTCGTAACTACTGACAGGGCGAAGACCCCGGCAATGCCAAGCCCCCTCTCCCCTGGCCGCCCCCACCGGCGCAGGCAGCAGAGCCGCGCCTTGTCCCCGCTGCCCGTCCCGCCGACTCAGCGGGCGGGGAGGACGGGAGGGCTTCGCCCCGCGAGGACGCTCCCCTTCCCCCGTTTCCCTCTCCTCCGACAGGTCCCCGCGCTGGGCGCGGCGAAGTTTAGGAGGGGAAAAGAAACAAATTTTAAAACAAGAGGCAAGGCCAGCGGAGGCGCGGCGGCAGGTACACGCGCCCCGCAAGGAAGGGGGCTGAAGGGCAGCGCTGAGGGGAGGGGAGGCCCAGGGGAGCCGCTGCGGGGGCAGCGGGCAGAGACAGAGTCTCTCGGGAGGGGTGGGGGCGCGGCCGCCTCAGGGCCGGTGCCAGCTCCTGGGTGGGTAACGCGGGGGGGGAAGGGGGCACTCACAGCCGGGACAGGAACCGCCCCCGCCTCCTCCTGCGGCCGGACGCGCGGGGCGGGCAGGGGCGGGGCGCGGCGGAACTGACGGCAATGGGCGCCCGCAGCCCCGCCCCGCCGAGGGAGGGCGGCGCATGCGCAAAGTGTGTGCGTGGGGGGAGGGGGTGTTGGCGGGCGAGCTGTGTGAGCGAGCGCTGCGGTTGCTCGCCCGGCCGCTGCCCGCCGTGCTTCACCCGGCGTTTTCCCGGGGACTCCGCTTGTGTCTGCAAACACGAGACGTTCCTCGAAGAATTCATTAAAAGGAATGAGCATCACCTGGCAGGTGAATCCCAGCTGCCAGTATCTCTCCCTGCTGTGTGGCGGAAAACTTCAGCGGCTCTAGCGCTCAGTAGTGGCCAGCAGTGGGCCTGCCGAGCGCTTGCGAATCCTGAAATCGTTCCTGGGTGTCTCGTAGCTTAAAGGGCAAAAATCCTGGAGACTCTGGGAAGCATGAGCTTTCTGTGTGAGAGTGTGGGTGCTGTTCTAATGGAGCATATGTGAACCTCATGAGGTTAAACAAGGCCAAGGGCAGGGTCCTGCCCCTGGGTCAGGGCAACCCCCAGTATCTGTACAGGCTGGGGGATGAAGGGATGGAGAGCAGCCCCACGGAGAAGGACTTGGGGGTCCTGGTGGATGAAAAGCTGGACGTGACCTGGCAATGTGAGCTTGCAGCCCAGAAAGCCAGCTGTCTCCTGGGCTGCACCCAAAGCAGTGTGGCCAGCAGGGCGAGGGAGGGGATTCTGTCCCTCTACTGCGCTCTGAGGAGACCCCCCTGCAGTGCTGCATCCAGCTCTGGAGCCCTCGGCACAGGAGAGACATGGACCTGTTGCAGCAAGGCCAGAGGTGGCCACAAAAATGATCCAAGGGATGGAACAGCTGTGCTGTGAGGACAGGCTGAAAGAGTTGGGGTTGTTCAGCCTGGAGGAGAGAAGGCTCCGAGGAGACCTTACTGCAGCTGCCAGTACTTAAAGGTGGCTTAGAAGAAAGAAAGACTTTTTACCAAGGCCTGTAGTGACAGGACAAGGGGCAATATTTTTAAACTAAAAGAGGGTAGGTTTAGATAGGACATAAGGAAGAAATGAGGGTGGTGAGACACTGGAACAAGTTGCCCAGAGAAGTTGTGGATGACCCATATCCCTGGAAGTGTTCAAGATCAGGTTGGACGGGGCTCTGAGCAACCTGATTTAGTTGAAGATGTCCCTGCCCATGGCAGGAGGGCTGGACTAGATGAGGTCCATTCCAACTCAAACTATTCTATGGTTCTATGATATCCTAGTTACAGCAGCAGTTCTCAGTGAGAATGACATCTCACATTTGCCAAATACTTTGAAATAGCTCTTGCAATCAGGCAGTATTTAAATGAAGAATAACATTTTATTCCACTAAATTACAAACTTAGGAAACTGGTTCTTAGGTTTGGTGAAGAAAACAAAGCATTGGCACACCTCATTACAGCAGCTCTCCAAGACAGATTCTCAGACTATCCTCTGTCTTTCACTCTGGCAAGAGTTGACAGGACATATCTGCAACTTGTCAGCTCTGGCCCCCAAATAACATCCTCCCAGCACTGTTTCCCAAATAACAATCTCTTGAGTGGTGCCAAGCCTCTCCATATTTGACTTTCTTCCCATTTAAGTTCCCCCCTACATATGAGTGCACCCCTAGGTATTTTCTGTAATACAAAATCTTGATCATCAATTGAACTATGATATTCAATTACGAGATTTCTATTCATGAGATAGTCTGATAATTTATTGTTGTGAAATTCTTCACACAGGCAGCCCAAAGAACACTGCCATCTCATTTATCAACAGACGGCTCATGTAAGTGGTGCAAATGTATCCCTTCCCCCCCAAAACTGGGAAAAATTAGTTACATTACCTCTGAGTTTAGACAGTGTAAGTTTTTAAATTTTCTAAAATATAAATTTTAGAAGTAGTTATACAAACATTTTTGGGATATTAAAGAATACACTTAGTTACCAGCTTTAGACAGGCTACCATTTACTTACATTATTGGTAAGGTGGCTCGCTCAAAGGTGAGTATTAGGGAGACCTTTTTACAAGTGTGTTGCTGGGGAAAGATTAGAGAGCTTGGGAAGGGTCACTTGGATCACAAGCCTGCCTTCAACACAGAAATGTAAATGTAGGCAAATGAACAGTCAACGCATTTTAGGAGAATAATTACTCTAATAACATGGTAATCATATATTTCCCAACGATGGGTCAGAAACCTCAGTGAAAAATGGACAGACAACATTTTAAAGAGAGATACCTGAGAGCTAGGTGCCTCTTTAAAGTGCACAATATTTATTAGCTTTACAGATGCATGTAAAAACACAAGGGACATACTGCAAACTGACTTCTTTGAACATTGCTAATCTGCCAACTATGGGGAAAGTTGGAAATCAACATTCAGCAAACAGACATTTCTTCTATCATTTTTTATATATATATATATATATGTGTATGTATTTTATTTTATATATACACACACAGAGGATCGTGGAATAGTTTGGGTTGGAAGGGACCTTTAAAGGCCACCTAGTCCAGCCCCTCTGCAGTGAGCAGACACATCTTCAACTAGACCAGGTTGCTCAGAGCCCTGTGCAAACTGACCTTGAATGTTTCCAGGGATGGGGCATCTATCACCTTTCTGGGCAACCTGTGCCAGAGTTTCACCACCCTCATTGTGAAAAAAGTTCTTCATTATATCTAGTCTGAATATATGTGCTTTTATATATACAAACCCCTGCTTACAAAACATTTGGAATAATCACCTCTGACAATCTTTTCCTCATTACAGTAGTTTTTTTATACCCCACAATAATGCAGGAGAGCAGATACATGTCCCTGGTTGCCACCAACTCTTCAAGCTTGCTACTCTTTCTCCCCATAGAAGAGATCTACATGCTGCCACTCCATTCCATGGAGCTGCTTGGCCCAAGCACTTTATCCATTTATCAAGACAGATGATCAAGCAAACCATCTTTTTCTTGTCTCAATGTCAAGAGAAAGGAAAATTGTATGGTCTGTTCTTGTAAGCCCTCCCCTGCCACCTTTGCTACCCAGCTAAAGCAAGTGAGGTAAAAATTGCTCTCCGCCTCAGTCTGCAAATCCTCTGGCATGGGAGCATTCTGAGCCTCTGCCTCTATTTTTCTAGAGCAGATATTTGTTGGAGTAGAAGGGGGCATGTCATGACATAAAGTAGTGGCATTCCAACAAAAGAACTTCAATAGAATTCACAGGTTTTGAAGATTTTGGATGAGCAATTGCATTTAGATGGAATCATTTAGGTTGGAAAAGTCCTTTAAGATCATCAAGTCCAACCATAAACCTAACACTGCCAAGTCCATCACTAAACCATGTCCCTAAGTGACACATCTACACATCTTTTAAATACCTCTAGGGATGGTGACTCAACCACTTCCTGGGCAGCCTGTTCCAATGCTTGACAACACTTTTGGGGAAGAATTTTTTTCCTAATAATCCATCTAAACCTCCCCTGGCAGAAATTGAGGCTGTTTTCTCTTGTCCTATTGCTTGATCCTTGGAAGAGAGACCAACAACCAACTTGGTACAACCTCCTTCCAGGTAGTTGGAGAGAGCGATAAGGTCTCCCCTCAACCTACTTTTCTCCACATTAAACATCCCCAGTTACCTCAGATGCTCCTCATAACACTTGTGCTCCAGACCCCTCACCAGCTTTGCTGCCCTTCTTTGGACACACTCCAGCACCTCAATGTCCTTCTTATCATGAGGGGCCCCAAAACTGAACACAGTGTTTGAGGTGCGGCCTCACCAGCGCCAAGTACTGGGGGAAGATCCCTTCCCTAGTCCTGCTGGCCACACTATTCCTGATACAGGCCAGGATGCTGTTGGCCTTCTTGGCCACCTGCACACACTGCTGGTTCATGTTCAGCCAGCTGTCAACCAGCACCCCCAGGTTCTTTTCCACCGGACAGCTTTCCAGCCACTTGGGGAAGCCCAAGCCTGTAGCGTTGCATGGGGTGGTTGTGACCCAGGTGCAGGACCCGGCCCTTGGCCTTATTAAACCTCATACAGTTAGCCTCAGCCCATTGATCCAGCCTGTCCAGATCCCTCTGCAGAGCCTTCCTGCCCTCCAGCAGATCAGCACTGCTGCCCAAATCGGTGTCATCTGCAAACTCACTGAGGGTGCACTCAATACCCTCATCCCGATCGTTGATAAAGATATTAAACAGAACTGGCCAAGATACTGAGTCCTGGGGAACACCACTTGTGACCGGCTGTCAACTAGATTTAACTCCATTCACCACAATTCTTTGGGCCCAGCCACCCAGCCATTTTTTTACCCACCAAAGAGTATCCCTGTCCAAGCCATGAGCAGCCAGTTTCTCCAGGAAAATGCTGTAGGAAATGGTGCCAAAGGCTTTACGCAGGTAGATAACATCCACAACCTTTCCCTCATCCACTAAGCAGGTCACCTGGTCACAGAAGGAGATCAGGTTGGTCAAGCAGGACCTGCCTAAAGGCAGGCTGACTGGGCCTGTATCCCCTGGTTGTCCTGTATTTGCCGTGTGATGGCACTCAGGATGATCTGCTCCATCACCTTCCCCAGCACAGAGTTCAGGCTGACAGGCCTGTACTTCCCCAGATCCTCCTTCCAGCCCTTCTGGTAGACAGATGTCACATTTGCTAACGTCCAGTCAACTGGGACCTCCCAGGTTAGCCAGGGCTGCTGGTAAATGATTGAAAGGGGCTTGGTGAGCACTTCCACCAGGTCCCTTAGTACCCTTGGGTGGGTCCCATCCGGCCCCATAGACCTGTGTGTGTCTCGGTGCTGTAGCAGGTCGCTAACCATTTCCCCCGGGATCATGGGGGCTTCATTCTGCTCCCTGTGCCTGTCGTCCAGCCCAGGGGGCCGGCTACCCTGAGAATAACTGGTCTTACTATTAAGGACTGAGGCAAAGGCGGCATTGAGTACCTCAGCCTTTTCTTCAGCCTTTCTCATTGTATTTCCCCCCACATCCGATAAAGGATGGAGCTTCTCCTTAGCTCTCCTTTTGTTGCTAATGTATTTATAGAAATGTTTTTTCTTGTCTTTTACCACAGTAGGCAAATTAAGTTCTAGTTGGGCTTTGACCCTTCTAATTTTCTGCCTGCATAACCCTACAACATCCTTGTAGTCCTTATGAGCTGCTGGCCCCTTCTTCCAAAGGTCATAAACTCTCCCTTTTTTCCTGAGTTTCAACTGTCGCTCGCTGTTCAGCCAGGCCGGTTTTCTTTCCCGCCATCTTGTCTTTCGGCGCACAGGACAGCCTGCTCCTGCACCTGCTCCTTTAAGATTTCCTTCCTGACAGGCCTGTCCCAGGGAAGGCGGGTGCAGTCTCCATAGTCTGTCTCTCTCTCGCACTCCCTGGTGCTCCCCAGCCTGCTCCCCTCCTCCCGGAGCTCTGTCCCCGAGCGGAGGAGCTCCTCTCCCCGGGCGCACCTCCCGCAGCCGCGCTGGCTGCTGCGTCCGGCCCTGGCGTGAGAGCAGGGCGCAGCCGGCAGCCCGGCACCGGGCTGGCAGCGCGGTCCCGCCGAGCTCTGCCGGGGAAGCGGCGTCGGTCGTGGTGGGGGCAGAGCTCAGAGAGGACGGGGCCTTGCGCCGGGTGGGTGCCATTGCTCGCTGCTCGAGCCGGCAGAGCTCCGGCGCCCTTCCCGCGCAAACGGCCGCGCCACGTCCCGGCCGCGAGCGCTGCCCAGGGGTTCCTTTTATCCATGGCGGGGCTCGGCCGCCGTTGCTCCTGGCCCTGCCCAGGTCCGCTCAGCCGCTGTGGCGTGAGCTCCGGGCTCCCGGCGGGTCTCGGGTTCAGGAAACCCCCCGTGCACCGCGCTGGAGCGCTGCGCTGCCGACGGTGCCGGCGCTGGAGCTGCTCAGCTACACCTTTAGCTGGTGTAACTGATTTGACGTGAACTCAAAAGGTTGAACTGCAATTTTCAAATACATCTACAGTCTGTAGACGTGAGGAAGAACATAAAGCTTGGAAGGTGCATACCGCTTTCGGGAGGGAAGATGGGTTTGTTCAAACTTGTCCAAATTTAAGTTCAAAGGGACAGAGAGTGACAGTTTCAATAACTGGTTTCCTCTCACAGAATTTTACCAGGAGTGTAACTAGGAGCATTTCTCACAGAGAAGCGATTGCTACATTTATTTCTACAATATTAGCATGAGCACTAACCGGATGGCAAATGCTGACACTGTATTTGGTTGTGATATGGGTGATACAAAAATAAAGATTCGGTCTCATGTGAACACAGCCAACGCGCAGCATTATTGTCATGGTTTAACCTCAGCCGGCAGCCAAGCCCCACCCAGACACTGCCTCACTCTCCCTGTGGCAGGATGGGGGAGAGAATCGGAAGGGTAAAAGTGAGAAAATTCATGGGTTGAGATAAAGACAGTTTAATAAAAGCTGGATGCACAAGCAGAGCAAAACAAGGAATTAATTCGCCACGTTCCATCAGCAGGCAGGGGTTCAGCCATCTCCAGGGAAGCAGGGCTTCACCACACGTAACCGTTACCCGGGGAGACAAACACCATCACTCCAAATGTCCCCACTTCCTTCTTCTTTCCCCAGCTTTACATGCTGAGCATGACGTCATATGGTATGTAATACCCCTTTGGTCAGTTGGCGTCAGCTGTCCCAGCTGTGTGTCCCCCAACTTCCTGTGCCTACTGGCTGGTGGTGTGAGAAGCAGAAAAGGCCTTGACTCTGTGTTATAGAAGAAATTTGATTGACTGTATTCTTCTCCCTGAATAGTCTCATTTAGCATTAGTGGCTCAGAATTAGCAGCTAAAGTAGCTGAAGCCTTAGGCTGTGGGAACTGACAAAGCGTAAACTTCTTGATAAAACTAATGCTGCTAACAAAGAATTATTCAGAAAATA
The DNA here is from genome assembly GCF_964289735.1 of Phaethon aethereus. Lineage (NCBI taxonomy): Eukaryota > Metazoa > Chordata > Aves > Phaethontiformes > Phaethontidae > Phaethon > Phaethon aethereus. Next base: position 5,002,625 of record NC_138582.1, on the reverse strand, counting down.
TGAGCAGAATGAAGAATCACAGAATCACAGAATCACTAGGTTGGAAAGGACCTTCAAGATCATCAAGTCCAACCATTAATCCAGCACCACCATGTCCCCTAAACCATGTCCTGAAGCGCCACATCCACACGTTTTTTGAACACTTCCAGAGATGGCGACTCCACCACCTCCCTGGGCAGCCTGTTCCAATGCCTGACCACCCTCTCAGTGAAGAAATTTTTCCTAATATCCAATCTAAACCTCCCCTGGCGCAACTTGAGGCCATTTCCTCTTGTCCTATCACTAGTTACTTGGGAGAAGAGACCAACACCCTCGTCACCACGACCGCCTTTCAGGTAGTTGTAGAGAGCGATAAGGTCTCCCCTCAGCCTCCTCTTCTCCAGACTAAACAACCCCAGTTCCCTCAGCCACTCCTCATAAGACTTGTGCTCCAGACCCCTCACCAGCTTCGTTGCCCTTCTCTGGACACGCTCCAGCACCTCAACATCCTTCTTGTAGTGAGGGGCCCAAAACTGAACACAGGATTCGAGGTGCGGCCTCACCAGTGCCGAGTACAGGGGCACAATCACTTCCCTACTCCTGCTGGCCACACTATTCCTGATACAGGCCAGGACGCTGTTGGCCTTCTTGGCCACCTGGGCACACTGCCGGCTGTCAACCAGCACCCCCAGGTCCCTTTCTGCCGGGCTGCTCTCCAGCCACTCCTCCCCAAGCCTGTAGCGTTGCATGGGGTTGTTGTGGCCAAAGTGCAGGACCCTGCACTTGGCCTTATTAAACCTCATACAGAAGATAAGGACCAAGGAGACAATTCCAAGAGAATGAAGTAACTTGAGAACAAGGCCAGTCCAGCGACAGTGAAAACCAGTAAAAAGTCGGGAGAACACCGACCAGAATTCAGTGACTGGACTTGGGGTTGGACTTGGCGGATCGGGTGATGGGTGAGATGGGTATAATTGAGAGGCGTGAACTGGGGCAGGTGTCCCTCTCCAGAGGCATCCAGCTTGAGCTGTAACCTAAGAACTAATAAAAGACTAACTGGAAACCTTCACTCGGACTTTGCATTCTCAGCGGGATCCTGGGGTTGGACCCTGTTATGGTGGCCGGCGAGTGTAAATCCGTAACAGTAAGTCCTGCTCAGCAATAACAAAAACATCCCTGTCTTATCAACACTGTTTTCAGCACTAATCCAAAACATAGCCCCATACTAGCTACTATGAAGAAAATTAACTCTATCCCAGCCAAAACCAGCACAATTATTTATAAATCTACCCTCTGGCATTAGTTGGAGAGGATTTTAGAAACTTTTTTTTTATGTAGTTCATCTCAGCAGTTTATTGTTGTTTCACTTCTTCCCTCCAAGACAAAAAGGTGATGACAATATGTGGCTTGCATTAAATAAGATAGTTACTACTAAATGTACATTGGAGTATCTAATATTTCATCATCTCTGTAAGTTAATTTAGATCGCGGCTCTGTAAACGCCGTGCTCTAGAGCTTTCTCATTGCCATTAAGCTACTCAGTCTCCCGAAATCCTCCAGGATGAAGGTATGTAATGTTCTGAATATTTCCAAATGGTAGAGCAACTCTGAAGAGAAGTTGCCTAATTGTGTATCTATCAAAAATGGAAATGGAAGATGACACATGGTATTGACTGCCTAAAAGCTTGGCTTCCGTTAATTTATTTTTGCTTTTGAAAATTTTCATTGCTCCAGCTATTCGAATGGAGGAACTTCTACACTGAGAGCCTTACCTGACACTTCCAAATGTTTAGGTATCTTGAAGTGACCGTTGTCAGTTCAGTCATTTTCTGTTTGCATTTGTGCATTAATATATAATTTACCAACTGCTCAGATCTATGTTGCGTTTTGAATATGACACAGTCTTCTTATCCCCACCAGATAACACTTCATCAGATCCCCTCTGAACAGCCTTTTTTGCATTGCACAAGAAATACTTCTGCTTCGTTATGAACTTGTCTGTTTTCACTGTTTATAAATGCTGCTTTTATATTGCTCTACTGCAAATTTAGAGAATGCTACTACAGAAGTTAATTTATTTTGTTACAGTATGCATCTTGTGATAGACACCTCTTTCTTTTAATATAACCTTACATTTATTATTGTCTGTGCCAACTACTTATCCACATATGGTGTTTACACTTTGCCAGACTGACTTCAGCTCCTTCCCTTGTTTGCTGACACAGGCAGATTTTTCCCTAGTCCAGCACTTATCCACTGTTCTTTACACAATAATGGCATATTTCATTATTTTTTGTGATTACAGATCATAAATAATTACATCTCTAATTTGTCTATTAACTTCTTAAATGTGTATGAATTGGTTTTAAAATGCCACTCAGCAACATAGTGGCCAATCTTTTTAGCTATGCTCTGGTTTTGTGTAAAGAAAATGTGTTCCTCAGGGTCGTGGTTTTTTTGCTTTGACAAGCGATTTACAGTCCTCATATTCCCTCTAGAATAAATGGAAGATCTTCAGTGCAGCTAGAATTGCCTTATGCTCTTTCTATAATAGAATCATAGAATATCTCAAGTTGGAAGGGGCCCATAAGGATTGTCGAGTCCAACTCCCTGCTTTTCGCAGGACTACCTAAAACTAAACCATATGACTGAGAGCATTGTCCAGACACTCCTTGAACTCGGACAGGCTTGGTGCCTGACACTTCCCTGGGGAGCCTGTTCCAGTGACCGACCAGCCTCTCAGCGAAGAAGCTTTTCCTCATGTCCAATTTGACCACCTCCTGACGCAGCTTCATCCCATTTCCTCATGTCCTATCACTGGTCACCAGAGAGATGAGATCACCACCTCCCCCTCTGCTGCCCTCCTTGAGGAAGGGGTAGGCTGCAATGAGGTCACCCCTCAGCCTTCTCTTCTCCAAGCTGAACAAACCAAGTGACCTCAGCCGCTCCTTGCAAGTCTTGCCCTGGAGACCTTTAACCATCTTGGTTGCCCTCCTCTGAACACTCTCTAATAGTTTGATGTCCTTCTTATATTGAGGCACCCAAAACCACACACAGTACCTGAGGTCGGGCTGCACCAGTGCAGTGCAGAGTGGGACAGTCACCTCCCTCAACCAGCCAGCGATGCTGTGCTTGATGCACCCCAGGACACAGTTGGCCCTTTTGGCTGCCAGGGCACACTATTGACTCATATTCCAACTTGCCATCAGTCCAAACCCCCAGATCTCTTTCCACAGGGCTTCTCTGCAGCCTCTCGTCCCCCCATTTGTATGCGTAACCAGGATTACCCCGTCCCAGGTGGAGAATCCAGCATTTGCTTTTGTTAAATTTCATACGGTTGGTGATCGCCCTGCTCTCTAGTCTGTCCAGATCTCTCTGTAAGGCCTCTCTACCCTCGAGGGAGTCCACAGCTCCTCCTAGTTTAGTATCAACAAACTTACTTAACGTATGTTTGATTCCTGTGTCCAGATCATTTATAAAGACATTAAAGAGCACTGGCCCTAAAATTGAGCTCTGGGGAAACCCACTGGTGACTGGCTGCCAGCCTGATGTCACCTCATTTACTGTACCTGCTTTTTCTCCAATAGTACTCTAATTTCTTTCAGTAGCTTTTGGGAATTCAGCAGACACTTTCTCCAGATTCTCTTCCATAGAGAATTCTGATTATATCAGGTTTATCATTATTTTTCTTCTAATATCATACAACGAAGATCTGATACAGAGAAATACTACTCAATGATTCAACATCCTTTTCTGCTTTTAGGTAGCTCACTAGTACATGTGAATAAGTTCTCCACAGTTGAGCGGACTATTTATTGGAGCAGCACTTTTTACTTCTGCTGTTGCTGTATTGCCACTCAGTATAGGACAGTAAGAAGTAAAATCAGTAAGTTAGGGCATCAAATTAGTACATTACTTCAATTAGGTTCTGCTTCAGATTCAGCCCATGAGTAAATTTGTTCCAGTGTAGTTCAGGTTCAGAGCACTAAGAGTTGATACCGGTAATCTGGAATTTAGGCACCCTGCCTTCATATATAACCAATTAAAAGGGTGATGCTATAGGGTGAGACTGCAGCTAGGAAAAGACTTTAACATCCTCCTGTTCTCCTGCTGGAGCTTGCACAGTACCTATACTGCTAACAGAGCACCACAGTTTCTCTCAAGTTCCCTAGATATGAAACAGATGTTGAGAAGCTTAGAGAAGCCATGGCACTGCACTGAGAGTAGAAATTGCAGTGGGGAAGGGAGAGACAGAGGTCAGGGGAAAGAATGGAACCTTTTATTTTTTTCCTGGGAAATTTGTGCATGTGTATACAACCACTCAGACACTCATACTTACACAACGATGTAAAAAGATTGCTGCGGGGAAGCTCACAGGTGTCAGTAACAAGAAACAAATCTTCACCATGGGATAAGAATAGCATCTCCGATCACTCCTTAATTAGGCCTAATTTAGTTAGAGAGCTCAAAAATACCTGCATTGAGCAGTTTCTTACTCATGTGTGCAAAGGACAGCAAAGGGGGCTCCTCTAGCACAGACTAGTGAGTCAGGTGAGAGTAGAAAAGGAGAGACTGAGATGTGATGCTGCTCTGCAGTTTGTAATCAGTACAAACAGTCCCTATACTGAACAGTTTTTAGGCAAACTGTTGTTTTGCATTTACAAGAGGAGAGATTTATTTTACCTGTGTTCCCAGTTAGGTTTAACAAAGAATTTTTAATAACAGTACCAATTCAGTTCTGATTCACGAGAACTAATTCGAGTATGAACCACTCTAGGGGTTTGTTTCTTTTAGTTAGGAACAAATTTGATTCCATTACTGGTATGACATTAATTTTGCTATTTCAAAATATACTAAAAAAAGTGAAATTATTAAATATCAGTAATATTGCAATATCATGGTATTCTCAAAGTGTGTGCACACCCATCTTATGCTATACAGATAGTGATTCTCTCTCCCGCAAACTAAAGCTGTATCAGCAGCAAGGAGAGATGCCTTACATTTGCCATGCTTGTGTGCCTGCTCCTATTCTCTATGACTTGAAAGCCATCATCTGCCCAGCATGGTACTGAAGAAAAAAAGAGTTATCCCGCAGTTTCAGGGAGCACTGCACAGGAAAAGAGGAAACATCTGATAATGAGATAGGACCTAGAAGAGAAGAAAGAGTGAGTCCTGGTTTGCCCAGACTTAAACTGCATTGTCAACAGCTGAGTAAAATGACTACAGACAGGTCCCTAGATCCTGCGGGATCTAGACGGATCCTAAATCTGTATCCAAATAGCTAATACCCTCAGAAATCTTGGTAGTTTGATGGGAGTTTATATGTATGCTGAAATCATGAAAGACTCCAGTAGTATTTACAAGAAATTCAGTGTCATAGTAATGTCAACTGTTTCCACAAGATGTCACAAGACAATAAGGATCAAGGAAGAAACAGTCTGCTAGATATCCTTATAGCATCATAGGAGATTACGCTTCACTTCAGACATAACTTACACAGAATGGCCTCATAGAAGTTGTAACCTCAAGGGAATTATGCAGTCTAAGAGACATAGATTATCTGTAATAGCTAGCTGTAAAAGATGTCTCCAAATACAGTAATGTTGGAACTGATGCCAATGAACACATCACTGCACTACCCTTGCACTAAGGTGTGGGTGGCTTAGGGTGCTATCTTTTAGCAATAAATCAGTATCATCTATAGGAAAGCCTTGTCCTTATGTACTGGGCAAATTCTATGTAGGCTAGTAATATTCAGTTAACAAACTCCCTGTGTTTTCCATTTAATATGAGTCTTTATGGGTACATCCCTTTCTTCCCTAAATTCTATGTGAACTATTATTGTGTGCTATGGAAAAGCTCCCATTCTTTCCTCTCACGCTAAGGAGTGGTCAAATTAGCGGCCTTAGCAGACTTCTTACTGCTACAAATGATCGTTTGTCAAGCATATTGGAAACTTTTTATTTAAGCCATTACTGAAGTGCAAACTATACATCATCATTTCTGGAAGTGCTAACTCACTCTCAGTGGGACAGTAGCTCTCACAAACAGATGAACTTCTGGAGCCAACGCTACTTAGGCCACTGCCTTCAGGCCTAGGCCGACATGTCACCCATAAACACGTTCCAAGCTACCTACACAGTAGACTCACAATGTAAATAAATACTCTATGGACACTGTGTTAATAACAAAGACATAGCCCCATAATCACCTAATAGTTTATGTGTGCCCTCCACACCTCAACATACCTCTGACAAGTGTCAGTATTACCAGACAGCATTCCCTTATACTGTACTACAGCAGCAAAACAGGGATTTAGCAGCCTGTAATTACAGTTTAACAATTTTGTAGCCACTGGCCTGCACCTGGAATATATATATAGGATGAGCCTATTTGCCATTAAAAACAAGTTCCCAAAACTCAGGCGCTAACCTGCGTCTACGGCCCACCGTCGAGGGGCTGAGCCAGGAAACCCCTGAGGCCCCTGCCGCCAGTACTGGCGCCGGCACCGGCCTGTGGAAACGCACCCTCGCCCGCGGGACCGGCGAGGAGGCCCGGACACCCTGAGGAGCCGGCAGCCAGACGCCTCCCGCGCCCCACCGCGCCCGAGTGCATCCTGGGAACCGCGGCCGCCCCGCCGCCGGGAGAATGAGGGAGCAGGCGGGGATGGATGCCAGGTGCACCGCGGGACTTGTAGTCCTCCCGCCGCTCGGCGAACCGGCGGATGGCGCGCGGCTTCATGGGAGTTGTAGTCCCGCCGTCGCTAGCCGCCGGTAGCGCGCGGGGTCCCCCTGGCGGTCGGAGACTACAGCTCCCAGCGGGCCGTGCCGGGGCGGCCGCCCATTTCTCACCGGTTTGGGGGTGAAGGGCCGGAGCCGGTCGGGGGGGGGGGGGGGGGAAAGATGGCGGCGAGGTTGAGCGGCGGCGAGAACCGGCTGGTGTCGCTGCCTCTGTCGCGTATTCGCGTGATCATGAAGAGCTCGCCGGAGGTCTCCAGCATCAACCAGGACGCGCTCTTCCTCACCGCCAAAGCCACGGTACCGGCTCCCTCTTCCCTCTCGGCCGACCCCGCTCCTTCCCCGCCGTGCTGGGCCTGTGCCTCCCTGAGGTACCGCTGTCCTCCGGGCTGGGCTCCCAGGTCGCTCCTCTCACCGCTGCAGGGACACCCCGCCCGCAGCTGCGCTGCGTCTCTGCTCGGTGCCGACCTCGTCCCCAGCGAGCGGCTCTTGCCGCCCCTCTCTTCCCCTCCTGCCGGTGTCCGTCACTCGGCGGCCATGAAGCATCGTGCTTCAGGCTCCCATCATGTAAAAGGGGGTTTGGGCATCTTCCCGTGCAGCTGAGCTCCCAGGGGCTGTGAGCAATGCAGGAGGTTCTTATTTCCGCCACTGCCGATTAGTATAAATTAGCCCTTGTGGAGATGATCCCCTGCTGCTTTCTGATCCCAAGTGTCATTTGCTGGGCTGTGGAAAGTGTTGAAGAGCAGCACAAATTAAGTTACGTACCAGAACCCAAACCATCACTCAATGCTCCAAGGAGATGCAACTATATCCTGACCTTTAGCTCTTCTGAAATAAGTGGGTCCCTCCACAAAGTGTCCCGTATATGTACACTTAAGTACAGCATTAGTGTCTTTAAATGGAGATTAAAGAAAACTGCCAACTAGATATGTGAATTCATAGTTTGACTATACTTTTTTCGTTTATTTTTTTAGGAGCTTTTTGTTCAGTATTTGGCTACATACTCCTACAAACATGGCAGAGGCAAAGAGAAGAACGCTCTGACTTACAGTGACTTGTCTCATACTGCAGAAGAGTGTGAGACCTTTCAGTTCCTTGCAGGTATCTACAGTGTGATGGTAAATCCAGTATGCAATTTGGAAAATGAAATCTTGCTCTTATTGAATTGTTCTGTGAGAGCACAATTCTCCTACTGGTCATTACTCTCCTGTATAACATTCAACTGGAACTCATAAACTACATCACTGAAAACATTTAGTTTTCTGATCTAGTTGAAGATGTCCCTGCTCATTGCAGGGGGGTTGGACTAGGTAGTCTTTAAATGTCCCTTCCAACCCAAACTATTCAATGATTCTGATTTCTTTGTGAATGTTTTTTTTTGTGGTGCTTCAAAATTATACGAGGCTAATTAGTTCTCAGCATATTGCCTTAAGCCTTTCATAAATTCCAGCAACTCCATCTGAAAGCTTTCAGCCTATAAAACAAGATCACTGCACATTTTTGTGTGAGAAGTTATGTGGCCTCAAAATTACACATTTAAATCTGTAAGTCTTGTTTTGCAAAGTGATTCATCATATGGTTCCTCTCTCTTTTTATATGTATTTGTACACACACATGTGCATGCACACACACTTTTTACTGATACTTGGATTTTTGTTGTAACACCTAGCTATAGGATATAGGTTGAGAATAAGATATTCCTAGCCCCGTCTTTCTCTGGGTTCCCTGTGGATGTACTTTCGTGGATATACTGTTCTGACATAAATGGGATAGCTGTCTTGTCCCATCTGTCTAAGGCAGTTGAGTAATTGAGCGCTCTTATTTTACATCAAATGTACATGAGCAGATAGTAAAGACAGTTGCCAGTAATCAGTCGTAAAATATATTCCGTACCTTTGGTTACTTGTACCATAAGTGGGTAATTCCCTCTTAATTCTTACAGCTGTATAGGTCAGACTAACTTATCTGGTTATTCACCTAAATAAAAATGTTTTTAACAAAGCCTCTTTTCAACTTCATTTCATTAGTGGTATGGATGTAACAGTATTAATGAGGCAATGTAAGTATTCAAACTGACTGTAAAAGAAATGATTCTACCTTCCAGATATCTTGCCAAAGAAGATCCTAGCTAGCAAATACCTAAAAATGCTTGAAAAAGAGAAGCGAGATGGAGAGATCGGGGAACATGAAGAGGATGAGGAGGAAGAGAATGAAGACGAAACTGTTGATGAAAATGTTGGATCTTAAGACCAACAGCAAATTCCTTCATAGTTGATCTATTTTCTGTTGTACAAAGAATGTTATTTTTGTGACTGAGAATCCAGATGCTGGATATATTTATCTACTGAGCCATCTGCTTTTGCTTTGTTTAAGAAGTTTAGAAATTGAACTTTATACTTGTTGAAGAATAGAATTCTTCCCTCAGAAGCATGGCAGGGTAAGAAGAGCTAATGTAAATCTGACAGCAGAACTTGCTCAGATGATTTAAAATGACTTCTTCAGACAATCATTATCCAAATTTAAAATTTCTTACAGTCAGCTTTCAGTCCAAAAGCTCTTTCACCCTCTGACTAGAAGGCAGTCCTTCCTCAGTTTGTATTTCTTCTCAGAGTCGAAGATGACGTGAGGGGAGGTGTTTTACACAGTGTCTACTCTCCTCAGCCTTCTCTTCCCCGGGGAGCCGGTAACCGATCAAACTCTCATGCAGTTTTCTGGAACAGTGCCAGGGTGGCCCAAGCCCATTAAAAAAGTCTTCTGTAAAAACAGCTGCTTCTGTAATGGAGCCTAAATAGCTGTGTCGGCTCAGAGACAGGGCAGAGGATGAGATCCATTCCAAGAGCTAATGTGGTTCTGCAGCTGTGGTGGTAAAAAGTACGTGTGTTAGATAATGATGTAAATATGTACATCTAGAACTTTTTTCTCTAACAGACTCTACTTCTGCAGTTTGTCTGTGGTGTACTACAAAAATGCACATTGAAGTCTATTAAATATGGATTGTTGAGAATGAGCAACCCTTTCACCATTTGAGTGACAGAGCTGGATTTTTCGTTTGGTTTGGTTTTGTTTTTACTAGAGAAATGGTAACTGTCCTGTGTAGAACTTTATATGCAACTTTTTAAAATAAATGTTTTGTATGAAAAGTGACAATCGATGCAGAGACTTCATATAGTTCTTTCCAGCTTCCATCATGTACAAGCCTAGCATGCTCACTGTTCATCTTTCCAGGAAGAAAGAATTATACTAACAGCATAATGCTAACAGCTTCCCTCAGTTTGAAGGCACAAATACACTGAACTGCTCTTAAAACACAAGGCAGAAAGCTCTAGCAACTCCATAATCTGGCACACTCCTGATTTGTTCTAAGAAAGCAAAAATTAGGCAGGTAAGATCAGAGACTGCCAGAGGAGTAAAGCTACTGAGCCACATAAATGCTTTGCTTTTTTTAAAAGATCAAAGTATGTTGTACTATGAAAAATTTTCCCAAAGTTACCATAAATCAAAATCGTATCGTATCAGGAAAGCTGCAGTGACTGCTAAGTGATGCTTGATCCCTAAAGAAATTCCCAAGTGAGTATGCAGAACTGTACTATTATTGAAAGGGCTGGTTTGCCTTTTTAAAAAAATATTATTATTAGACATGTGTAGAGATCTTGTGGGAAACTGAGGGCTGAATGCTGTCTGTTTGGGGGTGGGGGTGCCTGCGGTAGGATATGTAAATTGTGTAGCATTGCTCAACACTTGGTGGGTCTAGTACTTCCCAGCTTTTGCAGGAAAAAAAAGCTACTTGTACTCTAGCACAAAACTGCGTGGTAATTCTGTAGCGTAAACAGGGTAGAGGGCAACAAGATAAATCAAATCATTGTGGCCCATAAACCACTGGCCACCACACTAGCTGTGTTGAAGATCCACAAATAGCTTGATCCCAGAGCTGGCACCTCCGTTGTTTAACTCACTGGTACTATGGCTGAGGCCAAACAATACCTGACCCACTGTTATGTAGGTCACCACCCAAAAATGCAATGACCTCAAACAGCCCTGGCAAAGAGGTCTTTGTGCTGGGCTCATGTATCTTCATCAATGACAACAGACGGTGGGATCGAGTGCACCCTCAGCAAGTTTGCAGACACCACCAAGCTGACTGATGTGGTTGAGACGCCTGAGGGACAGGATGCCATTCAGAGGGACCTGGACAAGCTTGGAGTGGGCAAGTGTGAACCTCATGAGGTTCAACAAGGCCAAGTGCAGGGTCCTGCACCTGAGTCAGGGCAACCCTCAGTATCAGTACGGGCTGGGGGCTGAAGGGATGGAGAGCAGCCCTGCCGAGAAGTACTTGGGGTACTGCGGGATGAAGAGCTGGACATGAGCCGGCAACGTGCGCTCACAGCCTGGAAGGCCAACCATGTTCTGGGCTGCGTCAAAAGCAGCGTGGCCAGCAGGGCGAGGGAGGGGATTCTGCCCCTCTGCCCCGCTCTGGGGAGACCCCCCCTGCAGTGCTGCGTCCAGCTCTGGAGCCCTCGGCACAGGAAACACATGGACCTGTTGGAGCGGGTCCAGAGGAGGCCACAAAGATGATCAGAGGCATTACACCTCTCGTCTCCTATGAGGACAGGCTGAGAGAGTTGGGGTTGTTCAGCCTGGAGAAAAGATGGCTCCAAGGAGACCTTCTTGCATCCTTCTAGTACTTAAAGGGGGCCTACAGCAAAGGTGGGGACAGACTCTTTAGCAGGGCCTATTGCAATAGGGCAAGGGCTAATGGTTTTAAACTAAAAGAGGGGGGGTTTACACTAAATCTAAGGAGAACTTGTTCACAGTGAGGGTGGTGAAACCCTGTCCCAGGTTGCCCAGAGAGGTGATAAGATGCCCCATCCCTGGAAAAATACCAGGTCAGGTTGGACGGGGCTCTGAGCAACCTGATCTAGTTGAAGATGTCTCTGCCCACTGCAGGGGGGTTGGACTAGATGGCCTTTAAAGGTCCCTTCCAAGCCAAAGTTTTCTGTGATTCTATGATTTTGCGGTAAAGACATCAGGGCTGGCAAGTTTTAGGGCACACATGTTTATAGAAATTACAGTTCTGATTAGTTTTAGACTCAGTGTTTTCCACTGCCAATTCTGTTTGTGTAGCCAACCCAATTGTCCCTTATGCAGAACCATCCGTAAAGGGTTTTTTTAAGCCAGTCCTGGAACCAGGTGTATGTTATGAAGCACAATATTGATGAAAGGTGCCAAAATAGCCACCAACCCCAAGTAAATATCTCCCACCATTCATAATCTGCAGGGGGTGATCATTCCTGATTTTTGTCACTTTGCTTCAGCTGCTGCTCAGCTTGTCAACAGATTGTTACCACCGATGTTTGGAAAGTAACACAGGAGCTCTGCATTTAGACACCCTAAAAAAAGAAGGAAAAAAATCCCCAACACATTCATCAGTTACTGCTCTACAGACTAGTACCTCATAAGCCTGGGAAGGAGAGTGTCTCACCATGATCAGCCAATGTGTCCAGGACAAAAGCTGACACCATCATCCAGTACACGTGTGCCTGTGCTGACACAACTGGAAGCACTGGTGTTCTCAACTGAAAATATTTTTACTAGGGCATGACAGATCATGGCCAGTTCTGCGAAGGTCAGCTGAAGGGGGAAATTCTGCTGCTGTGGAAAAGGCCAATGCAGTGCTTGACCGTATCATCCACGTACCTGGGCTGTGTTCACAACTGGCAGAGGTGTCCTCTGCCATGAGTAGCCCAGACCAGCAGGCTGCCTTGCTTTGTTGTCCTGCAACACATCCTCGTGCACAGCAGAGGGGAATGCGTCCTTTCTGTCTTGAACCTTGAACCTGTAACGCGAGCAGTGGCTACACAGCCTGAGCTGAACCGGCCTGGCTGAGAAGAGACCTGGTGTGAACCATGTCCTTGTGTTGGCCCTGGCAGTCGCTTTCTCCCTGTAGCCAGGCTGGAAAATGCTGCGGTGTGCACCTGAGGAGTGGGAGCAAGCACAGACGAGTTATGAGGTCCTTGCTCTACGCAAGCGTTGTCTTTGCATGTCAGACAAAAGATGCGATTAGGAGGGAAAGCACAAGAAAGAGAAATCCAGCTGGAGGGTGGAGGAGCCATGCTCTTTAAGGAAGGATGCCCTCAAAGAAAACCAGAAGGATGACTCACTCCTGCGAGTGTTTCTCCTCATTGCACCCCGATGACTCTTGTTTCTGCAGCGTCTGCCCTGGTCTCCCTCTACACCCCCCTGATGGTGCTTTATTTCCTCTCTGCTTCCCCCTCCTGTCACACCTGGAGTCCGTCTACAGCAAAACTGACACAAACACTGAAAGAAGCCAGTGTAGGACGCGCCCATGCCCAGGCGCTGGCAGCGGGGGCAGCCGGGCGGCCGCTGTGAGGAGCGGCCGGGGCTGCCCGGTGCCGGACACAGCCGGTCCCAGCCGGTCCCAGCCGGCTCCAAGGGCCGCAGCGCAGGACACAGCTGAGCCCCGCAGCCAAGCCGGGGGCGCCGGGGGGGAAACAGGACTCGGAAAGGGCCCAAGGCGGCCCCGGCAGAGGAGGAGGGAGCCCAGGAGGCGGCAGCAGCAGAGGGAGCCCGAGGCCGGAGGAGGAGGAGGGCGGGAGGGGCTGCAGGCCCGGAGCAGGGATCCCCCGCAGCCCTGGAGAGAGCCCGCGGGAGCAGAGACCCCCCCGCAGCCCGGGGAGGGCCCCAGGCCGCAGCAGGGGGATATTTCCTGCAGGAGCTGCGGCCGTGGGGAGCCCGGGCGGGAGCGGGTTGTCCCTGAAGGGCTGCAGCCCGGGGAAGGGCCCGCGCTGGAGCAGGGAGACCTGTGAGGAGGGAGGAGCGGCCGAGAGGGGCTGGGAGGGACTGACCGCAACCCCCGTGCCCACCCCTGCGCCCCTCGGGGGGAGAGGGGTCGGGCGTGAAGGGGTGAAGGTGGGAATGGGGGAAAGGGGGGGGGTAGGGAGAAGGTGTTTTAGTTTTTGTCTCTCACCATCCAAATCTGCTTTAATTGGCAACAAATGAAGTTGATTTTCCCCAAGTTGAGTCTCCTTTGCCTGTAAAGGTAACTGGTAAGTGGTCTCCCTCTCTTTATTTTGACCCATGAGCTTTATCTCTTATTTTCTCTCCCGCATCCTGTTGAAGTGGGGGAGTAAGAGAGCGGCTGGAGGGGCAGCTGGCCCCAAGGTCAACCCTCCACACCAGAAATGCCAAACCAGCACATTAAGACTGGGTTACACACTAAAGGAAATGCATTTTGAGTGAGATCAGTGCAAATAGACTAACCGGTCTGCTGGCACCCGTAGAGTGGGACACCCGTGTAAAGATCTAAGCGACACATGCCAGTCCACATACAGCCCACCTTCATCCCTTGCAGTGAATCAAAAGCCACGTTCACAAGCCGTTACAAAGCTCCAGCTACAAACCGTATCATTTAACATGCACTTCCTCGGTTGGTCCAAAAGTGACCAAGGAGCGTTCGAACAGAACGAAGCACACGTGCAGACTATGTCTTACTCTGTAACTGGACAAATTTGTGTAGCATCTACTAAACTCTACAGCTGAAACATATGGGAAAGCAAGAAAAAGAGATTGTCTCACTTTTCCCTTTACAGCTCAGTTTTCTTCTTCACCAGCACCCAGCTCTCCAGCCGCTGTTGAAGATCTCAAGCAGATGACGCACAGCTTGGGCCTCCGCAATCCCTCTGCTTTGCCACGAGTGCCCCTGCTGACTTTGAAGGACTTTTTTTTTTTTTCCTGCCAGCCTTTCAGGACCACGTGTCAAAACTGTGAGTACTTCAACCCCCATGGCCTGGGCTGACACAGCCTCTTCCTACACCCAGAGGAAGAACAGGAAAGTCCGTGATGCCAAGGACAACCTTCCTTCAGGTACAGGAAAGCTGCGATCAAGTCCCTATCTATCCATATCCAGTATGAGGAAGTTCACTATAAACAGGTAAATCTTGACAAAATTACAGGCATCCTAAACACGGGGTTGTAGTGGAAAGCAGCCAGCTTTGCTTGCTTACAAGACCCATTGCTTTTTTTTTTTTTTTTTTTTTTAAGTTTTCAAAGTTTGCAGCTGCTCAATGTTCCTGTGCTGCAAGAAAGCAAGGCAGGAAGCGGGTGGTACTACTGGGGCCTGTTTAAGGTGTTCAGGGATTTTAGACAGTGGAACACAGGCCAGGGGACACCTTCCAGGATGAACTTATTATTAGATATACTTCCCCCCCTCCCCAAGCTTGAGAGATCCTTCCACCCCCCCAGCCAAGGCTGCTCAAAGGAGATGAAGCTTCCTAAGCTTGCAAAAATGACAAAAGAACTGTGGTTACCAAGTATGAATTACGGTATTTTATCCCTCTTAGAAGTTTGCTGCGGGATGATGAACATACTCTGTCAATTAGTGAGGCCACAGGAACTTGAACAGCCTTCTGGATTCATTCAGCCAGAATCCTCGATGGGGACTTCAGAGCTGCCAAAATTTGCCACAGCCGTCTCCAAGGCCTTGCATCTGCCAAAGCTTGTTGCCATCAAAACCAGCAAGTGGTATTTGCTTTCCTCAAGAGCTTGACACAGAGCAAAACCAAGTCCTGTTCAAACTATTTCAAAAACGAGGGGGAAAAAAAAAGCTCTGCCTGAAATGGAAGAGAGGGCTGTGATGTTATGTCATTTTATTGAGTAAAACTAATCTGCGTTTCCAGGGTTGGGCTACCAACAGGCGCTCCCCAGCATACTTGCAATTCTTTTTGATATCCTCCTTCGCTTGATGCTTTATAGTAAAACCCCAAGTGCTTCCTGTGTTTCTATTTAAAAATTGATTGCTGTAGGTATTCATTCAGAAAGCAACAAAAGATAGGATTTCAGGCAAGTGGCTTCCAAAATGCTGACCCTCCATACATCATTTCAGGATTATGACTTGTGCGACTCTCAGTTCACAGCAGCACATGAGGCGAGTGCCCACGGAACCATCTGAAAGGCACCCAAGATGGTATCATGCAAGGGAGGGTGATGGGACTAGAACTTTTTGGCTCTCAGGGAACACCGATCTTCTCTCTCATCACAAAAAATAGCCTCCAGGCCAGCACATTTAGATTCGGTTTATGAGTTGACAGAGCAGAATTTGGTATAGCGTAAGGATCTCTGTTCTAGTACAATCTCCAGTCTGCCAGTAGGGCTTTTAACAACTGTTTCTGAGCTACAGACTGAAGCGATCAATAATTTTAGATTCGATTCTGACCTCTGGCAGCGAGAAAAACACAGCACCAATGCTGCAAAATAACTATTTGCATAGTACACAGGGACTTTTTAGCCATGTCCTGGGATTTCTGTATTGTAGGGGCATCCCGCAGCTCCCCACCCGTGAGATGTCCTCCCACCGCTCTTCTCTACTCACTGTGGAAAATTATTTGGGCCACGAATACGTCCCGCTGTGCGCTCACGGAAAAACCAGTCTCACAGTGCAGAAGTAACTGCAGAAAATGGCCGAATTGCATAAAAAGACATCAAACAAACTTGTAAAGATGAGGAATTTTATTTTATTGACATACTATGAGGCAAAACAAAATTGACACCATACAAAATAACTTTATAAAATATCATTCACATCATTATTTTGTCAGGAATTACAGCATTCTGAGCTTGTTACAAGTCTTATGTTTTGAGGTGAAAAACACTATGCTAAATCTTTAGTATTAGTTGTATATATACAGTAAGAAACCAAAACAGAAACTGTTAGGTTTTTCATGAGTTTATTGCAAAAGTAGTGCAAACTATTTGACCTTGCAAGCTGTAAAACAAACCTGGAAAAGGACCCACCTAAGCTTAAAAACATGACAATAAATGCTCAATTTCACAGCCTTTGGAGCTTCCTTCAACGGTTCTCAACAAAGAAATTCCCCATCTCTGCACATTTTTAGATTTCTACTGACTC
This sequence comes from Phaethon aethereus, assembly GCF_964289735.1. Taxonomy (NCBI): domain Eukaryota; kingdom Metazoa; phylum Chordata; class Aves; order Phaethontiformes; family Phaethontidae; genus Phaethon; species Phaethon aethereus. The sequence goes on along the minus strand of NC_138582.1, from coordinate 4,985,987 downwards.
GGAAATGAAGAAGTAGAGGACGCACCCACACCAGCAAGCGGCCGGAGGGCAGGACGGACCCTGCTCTGACGTGGGGCACAGCTCTCACCAAAGCCGGCACTCGGGCAATTCGGCACAGAGCGTGGCCGAGCCCACGTCCCGCCGCTTCTCCATCACCCCCAAAACGTTGACCAACAGGGCAAGTTTGGTCAGTTTGGTTTTCCTCCGTTAATAAGCTGCCCCTCTCCACACTCGTATTTGAGAAAAGAGTCAAGAAAGCAGTACGAGCAAAAAAAGTAAAATTAAATTAAAAATTAGGAACATGTATTGTCTGTTTTAGAACGATAGTATCCTTTTCCTGAAGTCTACGTAAAGCGTATTTCCTCGTGGCCCCCCTCCCCCTTGTGTACACAATGCAGGGCAAATCCCGTCCCGAACTACTGCATGAAACCAAGGAAGGATACTACATTCTACGAGATCAACAGAAAACGAAGGTCTAAAATGCTACCAGGGTCCCCCAAAGCAAAACAGGTAGCTAGCAATCTACTAAAAAAAAAAATAAAAAAAAAAATAAAAGCAAACGAATGCTACATGAAAAATGTTAAAGGAACAAAATGCAGCATATTCAGGCTTTTTTTTTTTTTCTTGAGGTACCTATATAAATATTACCTTCTGCCCAAAGTACTATTTGTTTTGTTAAAAAACTAAAGTCCTTATCATGAGCCAATTGCAGGGCATACATTATTACTGAGAAAGTGCAACCATGCTGATAATTTATATGCAGCATATTAAAGGATGATTAGGCTTTAGAAAATATAGCTTAAGTATAGACCTGATGGAGCAGTTTTATAAAAACATTTAACAGAGGCATTTTCCTTTTGTTCGAGTCCCTCTGCAGCAGAAAGCCTTAGGAAACAGCTTTGAAGTCCTGCCATGATGGAATGTCAGCACTTTTACAATTTCATATATAGACTTTTCTTTAATATTTAAACTAAATACACTTTTACAGAAAAGATTCCCCCTCTGTATTAGGTACTGGTAAAAAGTTGATTTTTTTTTTTTTTTTTTTTTAAACCTCAAAAAATGATAGCATTTCACAACTTAAAATTTTCCCAAAAGGAATTCTTTTTAAGTAAAAAAGGTTCACATAGAAAAACTTACACATAGTTGTAAACTGTTAGATACAAAACAGTGGAAAAGTCAGTGACATTTTATTCCTTTACCCTTACACATGTATCCCTTCATTTTTTCTACATATACATGCACACACACATACACAAAATCGTGTACTATATGTGTGTGTATATATGCATACATAGATAGATACACACACAGATGAAGATATCTAGGGTCGGGATTATATATTTCAAAAAATTCTTTATTGGGTATCTCTCTTTGCCTAGTTCTGCTGTGATACTGTACATTTTACGACTTGATACTCTGAAAAATATTTTAAAATTTGCTAAAACTATGTTTTGCAGCTTTTCTTTTAAATTTACTTTGTGGTTAAAATACATTTGCTGTTTTTAATTAAGAATATGACTTTTGATTGTTATGCACTGGGAAAAACACAAAGGCACAAAGAATAAAACTCAAATACAATATTGTTGTCTCTGAACAATAAACCCAGAGGTTTTGGTTCGCAGAACGCCGCCTCCGAAGAGGTCAGTCACCACACGCAGTTTGGTCGCTTTTGCCAATCTCATCGACAATTTGAGTAAATAGCACCCAACTGTTTAAATGAGGTAGATCCAAATCGGAAAAAAAAAAAAAGCAAGCTGGGTCCCCAACACTTTATTTGCCTCTATTTAAAATGTTTTAAGGATTATGTGTCACTCGTAAGAAGTGGAAACGATGGCACTATCTGAAGCAAGCACAGAACTCAAGAACAGCTTTTTTCCCGATGTAAATTTAAGTATTAAATCACAATCCTCCTTCAGGCAGAGATTTCCTAGCAGGGGGAGGGAGGAGAATATGTTCAACCAAAAAAAAAAAAAAAAAAAGGCAAAAAAAGAAAAAAGAAGCTGAGATTTGAGAAAGCCTGTTTTGGGTAGACTGCCAGAGAAATGCCCGAGAGCCCAGTTTCGGTAGAGCAACAGTGACAGCCGGTGCCTAACGAGGTCAGTCCCAGGATACAGATCTACAAGTGTCCCTTTATTTCTCAGGCGAGAAAACTTCCTTTTCTGCTAGTTTAGCTTTAGAGGAACATCCTACTCTCGTTAAACAGTGTTTTTGCATACTCTGCGAAAAATCTGACAAATGTATCGTTTTGTTAAGGCTTACTTTAAAGTGGCGTCGCCACACAGCGTCATGCAAACGTTCAACTACGTTATCAAGATACATACAAACTATTTAAACTACACACACCTACGTGAAACCTCATCGTTTGAGTAACATAAAGCGACACTTACAATCTACGTAGTAAATTCTACAACGCCGTTGTTGCGTTTAAAAGTCAGTCGAGGGTATTTCTGTGTCTGCTTTTTGTATTACAAGTGCTACTCTTACCCAAACAGCGCTACATCATTTATATATTGCAAGCACAAGACATTTTAATACAGATGCAACACACAAACTCGTCAACAAACATTTAGTACCACTTGAAACGAGGCCTTTAGCACGGGATCTTTTTTTTCTTTCAAAAAAATAGCAAACTTTCAATGGTCATAAAACCATTTTGATTCAAGGGAACATTTACAATATGAAATTTTTGAATTGGTTTTTGGTTCTTTTTTAGTTATTTTATAAAAATAAAAAAATCTGAAAACTATTAAAAGATTAAAACCTTAACAGATGTCAGTTAAATCTGCAGCGTACCAAAATTAAACGGGGGAAAAAAAATTATGGATTTAATCAATACATTCTGTTCTCCATCTCACCCTCCCGAGATTAAGTTAACCACTTTGCTGCACAGAAATCCGGGACTGGATCTTTTCTTATGAACTGCCCTCAATTTTGAGATTCTTGTGATTGTACAAACTAATGAAGTACTGCGGAAGCCAGTAAAATTGTGCTTATTATTTCCAGCAAAATACTGCTTTTGTATCTTTTATAAACAGCCTATACACGGTCCCACTTTCACTAACATACGTGTGTGTTTACACATACGGATATACATGTACACACACACATATATAAAATCTACTAAGCTTTATCAACAAATTACAGAAACAAGTGGTAACACTCTTTAGGATAGCACATAACTTTGCCAGACATACATCCTCATTGCACCTAATTTAGAATTTGATTTTCCCAGATACTAATTCTGAAACTTACTCCTTGATGGTTTTTTTCTTTAATTTTTTTTCTCCCCTATTCTTTCTTTCCCCCCCCCCCCAGTGCCTTGCTCTCCCAAATGGTCTACTGGTAATTATTCCGTAATTAAATAGTTCCTTACGTAAACTTTGCTAAGGAAAAGCACATCCTATCTAACACCCCCCCACGCCCCCCAATTATTTCTACTGCCCGAAACCAGGTAATAAAGAACTGGAAAAATGCAACAATCTCTTGGTGGGAGACATCCTGGGGATTCAACATTGACAGACAACTGAAGGTCAGTTAAAGATCAGAGTCGGCCAGGCAATTAGAGACTCGGTATTTACCTTAAAATGAAATGACCAAGTTGTCACTTGTAAATGAGATGAGCAATTTAAGGGCTCAGTCTTGTTAAGTTCCATGAGAAAACATACCAGGAACAACAAAATTAGGGTCAATACACCTTCCTGTTTGTATAGCACAGAAACAGTGGGATCCGAGCATCTCACAGCTGATGCAGAATGAACTCTGGTGAAATCTAGAAACAAACTTCTTCGTGTCGATACGCGCTAGGCTTGATCCCACCCACAGCACACGATCAAGCAGCTGAGATTTCAGGGTGCCCAGAAAGCACAGACCAGATCTGCTCTGAGTCAAGGACACGGCAAGCAAAAACGTGCAATTTTATGTATACTGGCACGAGCGAAGCTTCCTCTATTCGTGGATTTAAAAACAGGAAAAGTGGATAAATACAGAATAGAGTCCACATTAAATGTGTTTTTTTTTTCCTGACAGGAAATCTAACCTAACAAAGCAAATACAAAAAGCACCAGCCAGGGGATTAGAAACTCCCCAGGCTTGCTCGCTGACCTTTTCACAATTCATGCTTGCCAAGCACACTCAAAGGACCACAAAATGGCCAGGAAAGTTTAAATTTCTATTTCAGGGACAATTCCTAGGCTTGCGCCCAGAGTAGCCAATATCTGTAATCCCTGCTGATGACTAGATAGTAGGTATTGCAGCAGGTATTTCAGTCGTGCTGAGAGGAGGGGAAAAAATAGGAAAATTAAAGCAGACCAGTACAACGGCACATGCAAAGCGTATGTGTGTGGGGGGAGAAAATCTGTGTACTCGTAACAGCCATGTAAAAATGACCAAACGCTTGAATACAGATTTACGACACAAATACAAGGCTCTTCAAAAGAAGATAGGCAGGTTGGTTGGTTGACAAGTAGCCACAGGTAGTTTTAAGACGCGTCTGCCGAGGCGTCCATGGACGAATTTAAAGCCATTACACTTCTGAGGATACTAAAAGGAAGGGAGTAGCCAGCCTTCGTCTCGTGCCGTGGGTCCACTTTCTTAGCGCTGCCACACGCAGAACTCCCAAGACTAGGTCTCGCCAACCTCTCACACCTCCAGATTGAGCAAACTGCTCCAGCCAAGTCCAAAGGCCTCCGACTTGGGAGGGCTGAAACCAGAAGTCAACTTGAGGGGGCTGCCTACCAACACTCCCCTTTTGGGGAAGGGAACAGCGGACGTGTGTGGGGTGGGGGATCTGCAGCGGGCTGTGCCGCAGCTCCGGCTGCTCTCGGGGGCCCCTCGCAGAGAAGCCAGAAGGAAAACCAAGGGAATATTATTTAACTGCCACCTTAATAAATGCTTAATTAGCAGTTTTGCAAGAAAATGTTTCCCCTCGCCTCCTTACCTCGTTCCCACAAGGGACGGGGTAGCTGGCATAGCGCGGGCGGCATTTCTCTCCCGTGTAGGCACGACAAGCACCTCGCACGGGGCTCTCTCCTCGCTTAAGCTTCCCAATGCTCCTTTGGGGTTGCAGACCTAGTCTAGAAAGCACGCGACGTTATTCTCGTCGCTGTACAAGGATATGCTCACGGGGGAGCGCGTTCAGCAGGCCCGCACACTGAAACCCCTTGCAGGCCACAGCAAGGTCAGTAGTGTCTATGGATCCGTAACACAAGATGTAGTGAAATATTTTCTGAAAAGCAACGATTTACTCTAGAGCAAAACCCTGTATTTCACACTTTTGGGGGAGCTCTGTTCAATTATAACTGAGAACTGAGCAAAATTTTGAGGATTTTACCCCGTTCAGTTACTAGAGAGCTCAGTTACTCGGTCACTCACCATTGCTCAACAAGAACTGGCTTCCAGAGCGTCAGAACTTCAACAATCCTCCCCACCACCAATAAGCTTTGTCAGTGTCTACACCCAAAGATTAAGATAATGAAACTGCAGGTAGCACATAATCCCAGCAAACTTGCTTCTGAGATGCCAACGTCCGTAGCATAAAGCCCCGTTACTTTTAAATAAAAAACCCCTTTAACACTGCTATGAAACCACACCAGCGCGTCGTGCTTAAACAGGTAGTATTTCTGTCAGCAGAGTGGTTAATTATAAAATGAGGAAGCTTGTTTGGATTCATTGTAAACAAAACACGATGTACAAACACAGTTTTCTACAGTTTCATTTCAGGTCATTTAAAAAACCTTTAGTCGTGCACTTATTTCAAGGTTGAGTTACGGCCGAGGCTTTGCACATAACTGACACTAAATATTCACAATATGAACATACTCAAGGTTGGTGGTGTTTTTTGGTGCTTTGTTTTGGTTTTCCCATTTTAAAGTTTATCATGATCTGAGCAGGGAATATACCATTTTCACTGTTACAGTCTCATGTCAACTTATCTAAAAAATACGTTAAAAAAATAGTCCAATACATAAATTTTGCCTCAGACCCAAAATACGTTTCAAGCACCTTCATGTCATTTTCAGTGAAAGAATGACATTTTTCAGACAATAGCTAAAGTACAAAAACATTTGCCACGTGGAAACAAGTTTACAAACGCAGCGAGTGAAGGGACAGGTTATAGCGAGAGTCGCTGCTATCGAGGAACCCTGCACAAAGCAAACATGCCCGATGTGCGATTTGCCTCGCCATTTCCGATACCTTCTTAACACCTTGCATCAACCCAAGCCACATCTACACCTTAGGAAGACAGAAGGAGCAATGAGCAGCCATCCAAGATCACAGTATGGCACCGCTAGTTCCCCAGCAAGAAACAAAACACTGAAAATACAGGGTTTTTGTGAGCATTCTGGCTGCTTAGTATTAGGTTCACTTTAAAAATTAATTCACCTGCAGAGGAATACAGGAGGTAGCCTTTAACTGCATCTGCTTGCTAACTAAAGAGTATTACAAAACCACCTTTTGTAGTGATTTGGCCAAGCCATTACATTCATATTAACACTTCAGGCAAAGAAACAACAAAGAAAAAGCAACTTAAACACAATAAATGAGATAAAACAGGTTACATGCCACACCAAGTACATGCAAAGCCCGCCCCCCCCCCCCCCAGTATCGTTCGGATTAAAATCATCTCAGAGGAATGCCTCTTTCCAGTCATTAACCCTCAGGAACAGGAGGTGAAACTTGCTGTTTCGCATCCTAACGCTAGACGACGGGGCTGGAGTTGCGTCTCTCCTGGCCCCAAGGGTTACAGGAGCAAAAGGCAATTACTGATGGATAGGAGATCGACGGCTTTCTCATGTGGGCAATCAGAGAGGCAACGCTATTTCTTAGTTCAGAGCACTAAAACATCTTCTGCCCTCGACAATCCCACACCCGTGGAGGGACAGAGCGCAAGACATTCTAACTCGGATCCCAAATCCCTATTATCCCACTAATTCTGCCACACAGACCGTTTTTTCTTTAGATGACACAGGAATCAGACGCTGGAAGAAGCAAGGAAAACGTGTGACAGCTACAGCTGAGAGTCTGGTTATTACATTAACGCTATGAATCATGTAACAGCGGTATCAAAGATCGGCATTTGAACGTTGCACAGACAACAAGCACGCTGGTAGCTTAAAAATGCCTTTGTATCTTCACGGTGGTGGGAGAAACGTACATAGAGGAGAGAAGAAAAAAAATAGTTCATAAATACAGATGAACCCTAAATATTTCCACTGTACTAAAGCAGCTGTGCCCTTGGATTCATACCATAATGCAAACAGAAAGTACAACAACACTTAAAACCAAAGCTCCTATCTTAATACTGTAAAATATGGCAGTACTCCGAAAAATCTAAGAACAAGGAATGGTATCCACAGCATTTCAGTATTTGCTATACATAGCAGTATTTACAGTATTTTCAAACAGCTACAGCAGATGCAAAAAAGAAGTCTTACAGTAAAAAGGGAATTCAAAAAATTCAGTGCAATTACCTTCTACTTGAAGTTTTCCTTAGAAAAGACTGCATGTATGCATCAAGAAGCATGTTACCAAATGTAATATAAAAGTTACAAAAATTGTACTGCCCTGTATTAGAAATTGAGAAAGCCACGCTGGCAGGACAAATACACAAAAAGAGATGATACTGTAAGAGAAGAGTATTAAAAAAGTAGGAAAAAATGTGATTTTATTACACTGGTATCGAGTGTGAAAAATACTGAGCGAGAACTTTTTTTTACATTCCTTAATTTAACGTGTAAAAGATTTCTTAAAAAAAAAAAAAAAAGTCCCTTATGGGTTATCTGTGCCACCAGAGATGCTTAGTGGATTACGTCAAGAGGCAAGTACGTCCATCTGAATCTCCAAAGGCCCCAGTCCTGCATTTCTAGTACTTGCAGTTTTGAGTAAGCGTGACCTGCCGAACCAACCCGGTCTCACCTCTAAATATCAGCGTTCTTCCTCAAAAAGAAATAGTCTGCATGCACCCTAAAAACCGAGAGCAACCCACTAAACTTGGCCGGGGGGGTGTTAACACAGACGTTCTCCCATCCTTGCCCTCAGTTACGCTTTAGAGGTTCAGTGGCGTGAGGAAGAGGGGGGTTTCTACGGGCGAGATGCACGCGACCACTGTATTTGAGGAATCTACTGCTGCAGGAAAGAACCCAGCACTGGCAGCAACGCGCAAAGCCCTCCAGACCCCGCTCTTCCGTTTCCGCGGAAGCCTCTGTGCACGTGCGTGCCAAACTTGAGATAAAACCTTCAGAACCATCATAATTCGATTAGAAACTTTGGTCATTTCCGAAAGTAACCCGGGCACGCAAAAACCTAAACCACCACATCTACCCTTCAAAAGTTTAAATTTAAAATCCTTGTGGAAATATTCTCTCTTTTCTTAGTTATAACAATGATCTACTAACATCTGAACACATGTTAAAATGGACAAAGGCTGCAGGAATTACTGGTGGAGTCAGAATTAAAGCTAAACCTTCACAACCTTTTTGCTTTTACAGTAAGGGAACATTGCCTGGAGGCCTGGGTGAAGATCAAAAATATTTACTATGCATTTCTGGTTTTAAGCATAAAAGTTTCCTGTAGATTTTCCATGCTGGCTCCAGCAGATTAAGACACAACAGCTTTCCTGAACAACTCACCCAAAACTTGACAGATCTAGAAACAAGGAATTTAATATGCCAAAGCTTCCGTAACATGGGAGATCTCTGATGGTAATTCAGCAAGCCAAGTATGGTTGCTGAAATATTCTAACCCAAACCAAGCCAAAATAAGGAGTTCTAACAAAACCAAGTGATCTCACTCCGTACATCAGTGCACATACACAAATTAGAAGTGTTCAGATTGCACAGGGCTATCTTGAATGCCAAACTCATAAGGCAAATCCACCTACTTCCGACATTTCACTGCGGGATGCGTCCTCTTAAGGATTGACTCAACTCTCTTTCCTGGGTGCTAGAAGAGGTGGAGTGGACATGTTATAATATTCAGCCACTGGAGCAGACATTTCCCAAACTAAGCAAACCTAATTGTTGCTTTGTATCTCCTACGTTAAAGAAAGAAAAAGACAACTTTTAAGTATTTAAACTTTGTCGGTACTATTTTTCACCTCCCAACAGGAGCGTTTCGCGCTTGCTGCTGCTGGTTTTTGGGAGGTTGCTACAGAACTTCGGGAGGGCTCTCTGGAGATGTCTGGACCAGTCCCCTGCCCAACGCACGCCCAGTGAGCCAAGACTGTGCGGGCACCTGTCCAGCCAAGTTTGAGCCTCTCTAGGACAGAGCTTCTACAACCTGCTTCAGTCTTTGAATACTGTTGTTTCAACAGTGTTACCATCTCCATAAAAAAAAAAACACCTCAGAGAAAATTAGCCATAGCAGGCAACTCATTAATATCTGTTCGTCTCTCAAGCACACTCTTAAAACCAGGGCAAAAAGAAATACTGCAGTACTGGCAGTGGTCAGTTTGTCCATCACACCGATCATGCCTGCAGTGGGAAGAACATATTTTTGTCACCCGGATGCAATTACTGCCAGTTTTCAGACTGCTAAGCACCAAGAGCACCTGCACCGATGGCTGAATTCACGCAGAAGGTGACGGCCAGGAACACAACACAGAGCAAGAGGAACGCAAGCGATGAGGTCCTGCCCAGCGCTCCTTTGCAAGAGGAGTCACGCAACCGCCTTCGCACGGGCTGAAGAAACACATGAACAAAACCCCAAAAAACCCCAACTGCCAGCGGGTAACGCACATTTGGTTATTGCTGACCTGAGCTGCATAGTGACGTAGTGGTTATAACTGTCAACCTCAGCTGTGACTTCACCAGCAGGAATGTGTGTGAGAGACATCTTGAGCTTTGTGTTTACCTGAGATATTGCTGTTCTTGTAAGACACATGGGAGGTAAGAAAAAAAACGTGAAGAGTAGGGTTTTAGGTGTTCATGGGGTGGGGCTTGAGGTTTTTTTGACAGGAGACATTTTTGAATATGTAATTTAAATTAAAAATATTCCCAGAAAGATAGCTGCTGGACTTAGAGCACACTGTACTTTTCAAAGTATATACTTAATAAGTTTTTAGAGAAATGCTTTAAATTACTCACTAATTCACCACTAGCAGGGCGTGGAAGGGGAGGGGAAAGGAGGGAGAAATCAAGCCATAAAGAATTAGCAGTATTAGAGGCTTAAAAAGATCTGTAAAAGGTAAAAATGTCCCTAGCCTGAAATGCATATAACCATCCCAAGTTCTTCATACTCGGGCAAGGAAAGCTACACAAAGTTTTTGTTCATTCCAAGAGGATACACAGACAACAGCTACTCTCAGATTAAGGGTCTGCCTGATACTCCTTTTCTCACAAAAAGGAGCTGCAATGACTATTCCAGCCTCAAGAATACATCCCAAGTGGGACACAGTGAAGCCCCCCAGTCTGCTTCAGAAAGAAGATTTGAGGTCAAGACAGATTCTGCCCTCCTCGCCCCATCTGATCACCTGTATAAAGTCATTTATTCCAGATCTGCACAGAGAGGAAAGAGGAGGATGAATTTCACATCCAAGAGGTCTCTGCATATTGAAGAGCAAATGAACTAAACGGCGTCTTAAAATGGTTGATCTTTTTTCCTATTTGTCAATAACAATACATATAAAAAAATAATTCTTATCTAAAACTCTGCCAAATTAAAATCTTCACCGAAATCTGAAACCTCTCAAGCAAGTGCACAGAGAAGTGCAACATACCCACCATGGAAAGGTTTTGCAGTTTAGCGGTACTTTAGGGGAGGTACGTACAACCTGGCTGGAACAGAGAAATACAGACAGTGTGTCCTGGAACTCACTTTCTGTTACACCAGCATAATTTAAGATCTGGATTTACATAACTATGACCAAGAAGAAAATCTGACCCAGCAGCCTCACCACTGAATTAGAATAATACAATTAATCTATTAATAGATCTTACATTGTTATTTCACCTAAACGCCACCGACAACCAACTGCTACAAGGTGAAGATGTGAACTTGCACAAAGTTATGTACCTAAAACTCTTTATGCAGCAAAGGTTGGGCATTTTCTAGCTTATTCAACAGCAACTGGTTATAGTCTAGCCGCTATACGGCACAGACCTGCGCACTGGTTGAAGCTACTCGCCCGTCTCAGTGGCTAGAGGTAAACGTATTCAGAACAGTGACTGAGCATCTGCTAAGAGAAAAGGGAAAAGGTGAAGCAAAATGAAGCAGTGGAAGAGAATGAAGTTTTACAAATCTGCCTCTTCGCATGTTATTTCAGTTACGCTATGAAAAATAAACAAAATCAAGTCAGCATAAACAAGTTTCCTGGGCTTTCTCTATTTTCTTCTAAACCTGCTTGTGGCATCATAATTAGTGCAATGGTTTACATATGTATTATGGTTTTTTTCATGAACCCAGTGTGCAAACTAACAGAAGCGTCTGTCTAACAATTATCAGTTTTATTTAATGCTTCTCCTAAGAGAATGGCAAAACTCTCACATTTACTATTGACCTTATGCATAACGAAGAGAGTTTCACCTCCCTTCATACGTAAACTTCAGTTTCCTAAGATTTATCTTTACTGCATAGATTCTCTGACTTTTGTCTAAATTACAAACAATGAGCCACTCTCCTCTACTAGAGCTCCTGCTTCACCAATATTCCACATATAAATAAAATACAATTGTTTTGTGCTTGAATTGAAAGTAGAATGTTGGTCTCGTGTGCGTCTCTGAACAGCACAGGTGAAACCTGCTATGTTGTGTGCACGCATAAAAAGCCTTTCTACAAATTACAAGCTATACAATATACACTGTGTGGATCTCTGAACTCTCACATCGAAGTCAATTGCATATTTTTGCATTTGAATAGTAATGTCCCCATGATAAGGTTTTAATTTCTAAATCCAAAGCATTCTTGATATGTTAACAGAAGTATAATGAGCACTCCTTAGTAAATAAAAATAAATAATAGCATCTAGTCTATCACATTAATACTGTGAAACATATATAAAATTTACATTAACTCAAACAACAGTGAAAAAGGATTGTACTGTATTTATCACCACAGACCCGTATTCTTTAGAGACTTTGGAAAGTAAGTGTCACAGTCCTGTATGACAAATTCTAAAGTTAGCTGTCAGTATGATTAAAAAAAAATTCTTTACAATTTTTTTTTAAATGGCACATTTTCTTTTGCCAATCTAACTGGACCTATTAAAAGCGTAGGTACAAGTTCATTCTTTTTTAAAATTCTTCTTTAGTCTATGAAAAACATTTTCAAATGCAGCACAATAAAAAACATTCAAGAACAAGCTTCAGAAAATACATTTGCCCTTAGACACACAGAGAATAATCTTTATAAGACAGTTGAAAACCAGAATTTTGTCACTCTCTTCTTTTGAAAATAAAAATTTTGTAAATGCATCTAGAATAATCAAAGCTTCATAAATAGTCAAAAAAAATGCTTTGCTTTCCTTTGTATTAAAAGCTAATTCACAGCATTTTAGCCCATCAAACTTTAGTATGAATTAGATCTTTACAAATTACTAAAAGCAATTCAATGAATAGCAAACTGAATGAGGAGGTTTGTGGGTTGGGTTGTTGGGTTGTTTTTTTTTTTTTTTCCCCTAAGCCCTGAGATCACAGCTCTTGATTTAATTATAAAATATGGGTCTGTTTTATACCAAGCAGCTTAGAGATTTTTGGCAAACCACATTTCCAACAATAGTGGGGTTTGGTACAAGAATGCAGTTCATAATCAAGTCTGAAATTCTGGACGGAAGGCTTTCTTGCAAATGGGAAAAAAAAAAATTAAGATGCACCACTCATTGCTGGCTGTCACTGTAGCTTGGGCAACTCTTGGTCTAAGTGCAGCTGGTCTCACGTGAATCCAACTCTGTATCGTACTGAGTCGCTAAACATTAAAACATGTCAAGCAAAGTACATAGTGCGCAACGTGTCCTGGTGAACTTGAACTGCTTTAGCAAGTGCTTGATGATCTCTGCCATTACTCTGACCAGAAGTGTGGCTTCCTTCAGCACTGTAAGAGAAAGGAGGTGGGGAAAAAAGAGGGTGGGGGGAGAAGATAAACCCTATTTAATCTGCCTCTCCTTGCATATATTGTTTTTGTATCGTTCATTTCTTCTGAACAGAACGGTCAAAAGCTAATTACCCTTAAAACACCACCGAAGTTCTGAAACGGAAAAAAGCACAGAAGCATAGAGGACCATCTATCTTCTTGCACACTATAATCGAGTAGCAAGACCAAATTTCCCCTCAAACGGCTAACTGAGGATACTACTGACCCCAGAATTAACAAACCCCTTTCCTTCCTGCTTCCTTTCAAATTCCGTCATAATTTAAAACTATGCAACTCACCTATCGTGTTCTTTATCCACCAGATGATACCTGGCTCTGAAGGCAACCAAGTGCGCGTAATATGCTGGTGCAGGGATGGAAACAGAACGAGTACAGCGTACGTACGTATGACACAGCTGGTAGGTAAGAATCTGCAGTTCATCTGAAGAGAAACGATTGTCATCCCAGAGGACATGGTAATGAGAAGGTCTGCTTGTTCCCTGAAGGCAGATCACACAGGACGTCAGCATTTCAAAAACATCTCTTTAAAATCTCTTTTAAATTTCCACCTCTGCAGGTGAACTGCAGTATAACTGGCTGCTTCCTCAAAAGTCACACGTGAGCAATTCTACATACTTCAGCCAATTTTGCCTTTAAAAAGGCGAACAACCTCCCTCCTTCCTCCCCATATAACTTTGGGATTTTTGGATAGGATTGTGTTTTCTAGAATTTCATCCCTGTTATTGAAATTAAATGAACTTACTGAAGTGCACTTTCATCTTGTGAAACTTAGATCTGACAAAAAGCCATCACCTACAGTAGCTTTAGGCAAAACTAACAGCTAGCAGCAACTGAACCTGTGCCCCTTTTTTAGCCAGTATTAAATGTTGACTTTCAGTACTGTGGTTGATTAATAGTTTCTGACTGGGAAGAACAAATCAGAAGAAAATGTGACACTACAGTGGTGCTATCAATGTATTAGTTGCTTCCTAGGAACGGGACGCACATTTCAAGAGAATATAACGCAAGAGGCAGCTCTGTAAAATAGTTCAAATACCTTGCTACCATTCAAAGCAGCACACAGACAGGAGAGAAGCAGAACAAACTAAATGCACAGGATGTGCTGCGTATCTATTCAGTTTCATTATTTTTTTCAGATTTTAACAACAACAGAAGAGCACTGTGGACGGCATAGATGAAAAGCCAACATACACAGATGGAAGTTGTACCGTTTGTTTCCTGTGGAAAGAACACAGGAAATACCAACAGCCAGTGTTATCTTTGAAAGTTACCATCCCACACAAAATGCTGTACCTGAATACCAGCATGACTACACAGGTAAAAGTCAAACTCTGATGGATGGGTGATTTTTGTGTCCACCGTGGTACCAGCTGGAATGTTTCCACTTTTTCCAACCTGGGTGAACAGAAAATGCAAATATAGTAGGGCACACACAAAGTTTTTTCTTTTCAGCTGCACAGTAAGGAAAAAACCACAAGGGAAAAAAAAATGTAAAAAGCAAAAAGTCAAGAATGAGCAAAACCAAAATTTTGTTCAACTGAAAATCTGGAGAGTCTCTACTAAGGAGAAAAAAAAAAAAAGAGATGAGCTGCAAAATCTTCTTAGAAGTTACCTACAAAGATTAGCTTTTCTGATTAAAGTAAAAAGAATTTCCTGCAACTGATTTGTCAAATACTTTTCACCTTCCCATTCCAGGACAGGTTATTCCTCTATAACTTTTCTTGTTTATACCTGAAAGAGGACAATCCACAGTAGTAAGACAGGCCTCTCCTTCCCTCAAAAACATCAAAGCAGAACTTAAAAATACTTTTTACTTTAAAACAATTTAACAATTGTAATCACAGCATGTTATCAATGTAAAAACCACCTTCATGTCAGCATTAAAAGTTACTAATTATTGCCTTGAAGCCTAGGAGGCTTCAAATGCTCGCATGGAGAAGCCTGACAGAAGGAAAAAGAACACGAGAAACCTAGCTGTGAACAGAGGTTTGCCATTAGGAAGTCTTCATTTACAGCAGTGGCTCCATCCTAGACTCGGGGAACCTCCTTTCCACCCAGAAAGGTGGAATCAAGTATTTCTACATCTACTTCACATAGATACAACAACAACTATGAAATACTCATAAAACAATTTGAGATGTTCAGTACTATAAATAATGTGTTGTGACACTTGATATGCCCAAACTGAACTCCACACGTCTAAGACATTAGACACCTAACACACCTTAAAGGTAGCATTAATCGAAAAGAAAGTGTTGTCCAAGTGTAGGGTTCACCCTCCCTAACAATTTGAGTGTCTACATCTCAGCTGGTAACCCAAGAGCCACTCTATAGTGAACGGCAACCAAACCAGTGAACTCACCAGTGCTAGAGTCAGATGAAATATGCCTTAAAGTGTGCTGGGAATACTAAACAGATCTCCATTTACAACAGAGTGCCTGAGGTAACTGTACCAGATGGATGTAGGCATCTATATATTAAACCCTACACTACTCAGATCAATCTCAACCCTTGAGGATCTTGAGACAGTAAAAAAACCTGAAAAGAAACCTGAAAAATTTTAGGAACTTAAAAAAGGAACTTAAAAGCTTCTTGCTAGTTTATTTTATGGGACAGAAAAAAAAAAAGGTTTTCCTTTCCAGGCAGAAAGATCTCACCCAATATCTTATGTAGTTCTTCAAACAAGTCTCTTACTGCTTAAATAAGAGCAGTAAGTAATAGGTAACTTGGCCACCTGCTAGATACTTGCCGGTCACAATTAGAACATACCCGTTCATTTTTATCTGTACAGAAGAGTCTGGTGTGATGCCTTTTCTGCACAACTATAAATGTAATTCCAGGCTGGTAATCCTTTTCTAGTTTAATGCATGCTTCTCTGATAGCCAGCAATTCGTGGTGGAGAACCTGAATCATAAACACAGAGATGTGTGATAAATATGAGAGATAGCTATCTCGCAGATTGCTCTTATTTATCGTGTTCTTTCTTGCCTTGTCACTCAGAGTAGCGAGATGTCAAAGCATGCAAGATCAAACCTTAATTTCTCCACTTAATGAGAACAAATTAGATCACCAGTTTCCTGAGCCAGGCAAGAGCTGGTTCCATATTTGTTCAGCTCCAAGCATGAGGCTTGGACTAATAAGCTGTACGTCAAAATCTTTTTAACTGACAAATACAAATGAACATTTAATTAGGCTGTTGAATATACAACAGCCTAATTATTTTTCAGACTAGTACAAGGGATAAAAATCCAGAACTGCTCAACTGCATGTTCTTTCCCAGTTTTGTGAACGCTCATGCCAGACAATCAATAAAAACCGAGAGAGAGGAAAGTGCAATAAAACAAAAGGCACTGATTTGGGATTTAGGTTAGTTATGAATTAAAAATTCAGTGAAAAACAGTGATAAATGGGAAATAAAACCCCCAAAGTTCATACAAAGATTAGTTTTATTAATTCAAGTTTACTGAGTGACCTTTACTCTCTCCCCTTGGATTTTAAGAAGTTTACTAAATTCTCTCTCTTTTAATTTACATATAAAAATACTGGAAAGGAAAGCATATGTAAATATCCTTTAGATACATAGAAAAATATTTTAAAAAAATATGGTACTTGTAAGCAAACAAAATAATTACAAGAAAGTATCTGTTAAATTTCATTGGGAATGAATGAAAAGTGACAGTGTGAAAATACAGCATTTATTAATCCTGGTTAAAAAAGTAGGAAAATTAGCCTACATTTAGTTTTTCTTTACTGTCAAAAGTTCTACGGGATACAGTTTGACTAATATGTCTTGAATAGGTCACAGATGTTGAACATCACTTGAGTGCTAAAACTATCCTTTATCATTTATGATTTTGCAAAGGAAAGTATTTTAAAGGGGAGAAGCATTAAAAAAAAAAAAAAGCTCATGAAAAATATGAAAACATTTTTCCTGATCTGCTTGGTTAGAATCCAACAAATTTGTGGAGGGAAGATTCATGGAGGGTACACTTCTTTTTGTAACTCCAACTACAGAAAAATACATTACTACCAGAAAAATACATAATCCAAATCTCAAAAAGAAAAATATAACCTGTTGAAACTGCCCCTCAGAAACACCATCTCTGTAGAAGATTATACGAGTTGGTTTAAATCTGGTTGATTTGTAGAACTGAATAAGCAACTCCCTGACCATGGCAGCCAAATCTTGTATGATTTCTTGGCGGTGCTGCTGGACCCGAACAGTGGCACAGTATCGATTAGGATGAGCATCCATGCTTCCTACAACCTGTTGAAAAAATGCTTAGTATCAAACCAAATCTAAAAGTACTTCAGTAAAGGTATTTCATAAAAATAAATGCACAGTCTTTTTAACAGTATCTTGCAAACTAGGGGGTTGACCAAGCAAAGATATAGTCAAAATCATAACGTGCTCGGAAAGAGCTTTGAGTTTAGTCTACCTGTGGTAACATGCTCTTCCAAAACCAAAAACTTGTTTTAAATCTAAAAGACTAATTTCCTGTTTGCACCTACCTGCAGTTAAAAATTCAAGTACAATTTGATACCATTCAGTACATGGATACCATGACACCATTGATTTACTCCAGACTGCAACATAGGAATTTGAATTCCTGAAGACCGAGTGCTTTTCTGGGACACTGTGGATGTATCTATAAAACTGAAACGGTGAGGCACCACCAAAAGGTCCCCACCGAACAGGTCCTGCTCGCCAAGGGAAGGGAATTTTCTGTTCATGCAATCTCAAAATTCACACTTCTACAAATGGCATGTAAACCATAAACAAATGGCATAAACCCAAACAAATCTAAATTGCGTATGTCAAAAATCACAACTAAGCACATCTCCACCTGGCTTTCCCTGGACACAAACAAAATAAAACAAGTATTTTTTTGTTTATTTAGCACCAGAGCTAAGCCTAAGATGAATACCACACATACTGACACCAAAGCTATTAATTATCACGTAAGCCAGAGCAGCCATTATAGTGTTTGACATAATGCAAGTCAAGAACCTTCCCGTTTTTAAGGAGCACATTTTCAAGAGATTACTGCACAATTTGTGTTGTCAGGAAGCTTGAACCCCCAAAACCCACAACTGAGCCAGCCTAGTTCCCTATCAGCAATGGATAAATTCTTAACATTTTTAACTGCTGAAAAAGCAGATTCAAACATGCACCAGCTTATTACAGGTTGCTGATAAATATCAGCTAATAGAAAAGCTCCTCTGTGTATTAGCATCTCAGGCATTTTACAAGCTAACACATACATTGAAGTAATTAGTATCAGAGCACTCTCTCCAAAGTTTCATTAGATACCTGCGCAAAAATAATTTATAATGCTATAATTAGGCCATCAGCAGAAATGGACCACAAAAGAATTGAAAGTAATAAAATGCGTTAGAGCTGAGTAGCAGGAGAGAGCAGGGGTTAAAGATCATTACACAATTTACTCACTGCAGCAATAGAAGGCTTTTTTCCATCTCCAGCTGGAGGATGAGTTACATCTGCACCAAGGAATATGACAGGCTGTTGAAATACTGGTGGTCTGATAAAGAGAAAGCAAATTTGTAAAAGCAGCAAAGCTTAACACTTAATAAAGCACATTGTAACACAAGTAAACAGCACACTCTACTCTTGCAGTGAATTAGTCAACAATCTGCACTTGATCACAATCGGTCACTCGTGCTGTGACAGTAATTAAAAGTCCTGATTAGGGTTTTCATACTAAATACTTGGCCTGTTTTTAGAGCAAAGCTAATTAGTACTTTTCATTAAAAACAAAAAAAAGATTTTTTTCACTTATAACTTGGAGAATTGTAGCCTTTATTGATCAGACCATAGGAAAGAATAAAAGTTGATTCCTTAGCATCAAATAGCATCTGAGAAAATTAAAGGATTGTGCACACCTGTACACAGATGCTATGATTTTCTTTCTGAACAAAAAACCCCATCATTGGTAAAAATGTACAAAAATTTGTGTATCATAGGCAGTATTTTAAAAGTAGATTTTTTTTTTTTTTAAACGATGCTTCAAAGTTTTAAACAAACCTTTAATTAATTCGCTGCATCAAAAGTAGAACACCAAAACACTACATGGGAAGTTTTAAGCTTCAACTCTATTCGTTAACTAAAAAATTTTAAACAGGAGATCTTAGGCCACCAGAATTTTTTCATGTGTATGTGAGTGTGTGGGGGAACAGTTATGTAGATAGATTCTGCTGGTTTCAGACCTTCTCTAAAAAGAAATTTGAGGGCAATTATAACAATGTAACTTATAATTCAATTATACAAATAAAAAGCTGTTCTATTCCCATCCCCTCAACCAACAGAAAACAACAATTAAAGAGTTATGTTTTAAATATTTGAAACCTGCACTTTCATACAACATCTAGGTGTTGTGTGTAGTTGTGCCACTTTCTCTTTTTCCCTTTAACTCCATTTTCCCAAATGCACAATTTATTGGCATAATGAGCAGAATTCAACTTTCTGGCCTCATCATTGCTGTCAGCACATGCCATTTAAGAGACCTTATGTTTATGAATCCAGCATACAACTACTTATGGGGGGGGGGGGTGTGTTCTGTTTCGTTTCCACAGCAGTTATCTTTAACTCCTTTTTAGAAAAAACAAACACAAACAACAACAAATAGACAAAAAACCCCACGGTGCCTTTTTGAAACGCATGCTCGCTAACACAGTGGGTTTTAGTTGCTTTCATAGGAGTCTCCAACAAGCACATTACCCAGGCTGAGTATATTTAGTTCAATGAATGGAACTTCACAAAGATACACAAAATATATATCCCTTCTGATAATGTGTTCTTTTTTTTCCCCCTCCCTAAGTACTTGTTGTTGGATTATTTTTCAGCAGCTGCTTTCTGACTAGCCTAAATATGTCGAAGGGAAAATTTCCTTATCTGTGCAAAACAGAATGTTGACTTCTTTGAAACAGGCTCCCAAGAATGATGTAGGAAATTATTCCCCGACCTCTCTGATTGTAAAAATGCCATCTTTTTACTGACATAGAAACATACTTGTTCATTTTGATTTAAGTGGCTTTATACATC
The DNA here is from genome assembly GCF_964289735.1 of Phaethon aethereus. NCBI lineage: Eukaryota > Metazoa > Chordata > Aves > Phaethontiformes > Phaethontidae > Phaethon > Phaethon aethereus. The sequence continues at coordinate 4,965,839 of NC_138582.1, read as the reverse complement.
TTTATGCTATCCTTCTCTATCCTTGCAGGTAAGGCAAAACAAGCTGTATTTTCTTCATTCTTCCATCAGCATTTCTTGTGACCGATTTTTCAATAAAACCGATAAAAATTTCAATTTAGGAATGTTTGTTTTAAGGTGATACACAAACAAAATATAGTCTTTAACAAGCAAGGTCCCTCTTTTTTTTTTTTTTTACAAACAAGTTGATATTTATTTTACTCCCACTCAACTACATGCGGGACTTCAGTGACATGTCAGCTATAGAATTCAATAGTATCAAAGAAACTTCAGAGAATATAGTTCACAGTATAACGAAAACTTATCAATGTAACACTAATAAGAAATTGCAAGGTAAACTGGACCTGGAAACCAATTAAGAGTTTCCCGCTTCCAGCTTGTGTTTTTTTAACTATCTATGTAAGTTAAGACATACAACAAAATGAAGAATCTTGACTACAATTAAACTATAAAGGAAAAGGCACTAGTATTCAAGATGTTATTTGTTTCTGAAAACTCAAGGCAAATAAAATATTATAAATTTATATATATTATAAAATTTATATATATATGAAGTGTAAAACTTTCATTGGAAAGTTGTACACTTCAACAGTCAGACTGCAATAACTATTTTTATTATAGATTTCAACTGGAACAAGTATTCCTCTCCAGCCTTCATAGCCTAACTTTCAAAGGACTATTTATTAGAAGCCAAAAGACAGTTTGAAGAGTCACTTAAACTACAGAGCGATGACCACAGATAAAAGCACCCAGTTATCTTCATATGATGCACGTTCTCTTTACATTACAATACCCTCTTCCTCTTTGAAAGATGGCTTACCTTCCCTGTGGCAGTAAAATATTATTTACGCCTCCTAATTTGACATTTATTTTTAAGCAAAGGTTCGACAGAGTTTGCGGTGTTGTTCTTTGCACATTTTTCATCTGAACGCACTGCGTAGCCATTCCCAGCACAGTGTCGCCAACACGTTTCACCTCCGCTGCAAAACCAAGCAAAAATAAAAAAAAAATTGCATATCGCAAATCAAACCATGTAGGTTTTGATTCAGTGACAATTAACTACACCTAGAGTTTTTGCACAGTGATTATTTAAGCTTAAAGAAACAAGAAGAAACCTAAACCCCAAACCCAACCCCAGCCTCCAGTAAACCACCTCCCAGTCCTGGAGTGCTCCACCTGCCAACAGCGCAGTAACTGGGTCCCAAACATAGCTGAAGACACTGTTGGCTTATTTTAACTAAGAATTCTTTTTTTTTAATTACACTAATTATAATTTTAGAATTTTAGTGTTTTAATGTGGCTAATGGAGTAGGTAATATGGCTAATATTAGGATGATGACCACGTGTTTCATTATTAAACACTGGACTAGTAACGCAAACTTAATAGTAACGTGCTGAGTAATATTCAGCCAACCAGTTTATAAGTTCATCACTTGCATAGAAAGTGGCCAGTTTAGCAAAGGATGGCCCATAAAACCTCCAAAAGAAACCCATTATGAACTGCACTATTCAAAAGGTTGAAACAAATGCTACTGTTAACGAGAAGATTGAGACTTAAAGGCTTTAAGAGAACCATACCCTTATACTGAGGAAAAGAAGAAATTTAGTCTCCAAAGCAGACTCGGAGCAGATGCAACCCACCTCGTGGCAACAGGAGAGGGAAAGAGGCTTTTTTGAGGGCCAGTGTGAGGAGAACAGTCAAGGAAAAGACAAGACCGTGGGTATAAGAAGTGCAAGGGTATGCAAGAGCGCAGGGAGAAAATAAAAAGCGATGATTAGAGGGGACAGAAAGAACTACAATTAAAGATAATGACAAGGAAAGCAGATGCGAGTGGTACCACATCCTCTCCGTGGTTAAGTAGAGGAAAGAGTCCCCTTTTAATGCCAAACAGGAAAAGCAAAAATGTCACTTTGCACTGAATTTCTACTGAACAAATTAGAGACGAGCAACTTCCTTTGCAAGTATGAATTCAAGGGGCGGGGGGAAAAGGTACTATTTTGTTAGAGGTTCTTTTTTTTAATCTCTCTTTTTATTTTATATGATATAATATTGGGAAAAGAAAGCTAGGAAATGATTTTCTGCTGTATTAAATTGGTGAGGGATGGGATAAAAAAAAAATTGCAGCTGGTAGATCTAAGCCATTAGAGAAGAGAGAGTCCATGAAGCTATGGAAGAAATATAGTGGATGTTGCTGCAATTAGGCAAGGTAAGTGAAAAAAGGAGGAAGGCAGGAGAGGAAAAGGAGTCTTGCCTATAGGAAGAGCTAGTTAAAACCAAAATGCATGGTTTACCTCAAACATATTAAAATCTATGTGTATATGCTATGTAAAATGCACTAATTGTCAATCTGTTTCCAAAACACAGTTTAAGTTGCTGAGTTTTCACCTTCCAGGCATCAGTGTCCTCACAACTCAAGAGTCAAAAAACTGAAAGAACAGGAAGAATCGATTGGCAGAAATCTTCTCTTTCGCTCATCTGTTTTTGCAAAAGGGGGACGGCACGAGTAAGCAAAGATGTTCTCAAAGCTACATGGTTCTCGAGTTTATCACTTCTTCAGTCACTTGGAATTTTTAGCACACAAATTATAGTAAGTGTATTTTAATCCACTGCATATCAATTTCATCAATTTCACAAAAGCCTTGGTTTAGTTTTCTCGCTTACAACCTGCATCTCAAATGTACCAACAGGAAGAATGCAGAAAAGCAAACAGACAAAAATAATGAAAAAAATTAAGGGCTTAATATAAAACATCATGCAGCACAAGAGAAGGAATAGAATTAATTTATAGCCCATTCCCTAAACAGAATTTATGTAGTTAAACCAGAATGAAACTGCCCTCATTCAGATACTTCACAAAAAATACATGAAATTCTGACTGAAACACACATGCTTATGATTTGCACTTACTGACCATAGACTGGTGTTTTTCCTGGCAAAATTACTACAACCAGCTGCAGCCCAGTATAAGTGTTCTTGAGATGTCTGAACATGGGCTCCACACTGTCAGCTCCCTGCGCGTATTTACAGAAGCAGGGCTGCCCCTGGATTGGCATTCCTGCATCTCTGGAAATCTTCCTCAGTTGTTCTGTAAAGGACCTAAAGGATGTAAATAAAATACATTAGACTCTCAGGTAGCAAAATCCATCTTGATTTTTTTTTTTCCTTATTTTTAATGTAACAATCCTGTTATACTTGCAGAGTTGTGCTGTCTAAAAACCTGGGAATTTACCCCTAGCGTATCTTTAATTGACTTGTGCCTGTATAGTCACTGAAGAAAAGACAGGGGAAGATGAGGAAATACACTGTATAAATAACACCATTACTAAACACTTCACTTCCAAAGCAAATTCCACCTTATTTGATCTTTCTATGAGAGATTCAGTATAAGCTACTTTTTGCGAAAACACAATGATGATATTTTTGATAGCCTGCTCTACCATAATTCTGTGTATGTCACCACAAAAACGGCTGGAGTTCCTTCTTTTTCTTGGTGAGGAAAACAACCAACAGAAGTTACCAACAATTGTGTCTCAGCAAATTGATCCAACGTTAATAACAATGCATGAGAAAACCTTGCTAGATACCAGAGAAAAGTTGTATCCTGGAGGTGAAGACAAACCTTCTCCAAGGATGGTGCGAATGCAGGTGACACTTTGATGGAACTGGTCAGAGACAGAGACAACCTAATTTGGTCAGAGGCTTTTATCAGCGAAGAATACTAGCAGGGTCTGCTGTGTTGCAAACCTGCCTCCTTCTCCTGGCTCTTGTTAACATGGTACTGGTTGACTGCCTTTCCTTTTGAAGGGACACCGAGACACTGTGCCTGTTGTAAGCAAGACCACTGTAAGCACTTCAGTGTAGGAGTCTAGGGCTCTACAGAGCACACCCACTCTGGAAAGCATTTTCAAAGTCATGGCTCCTCCAGATTGGATGCCTGCATCGATGGTGCATGAGTAAACCTTAAGTCCCGTCCCCATAAACAAAGGCAAGGTGAGGAAGTAGCGAGGTGTCACGGCGGAGGCCTGGACAGGTGACAAGTGACCAACATTCACACTACATGTGGTTCTGGGATTTTTCTTCAGAGTGGCTGTAGTCTGGTGTGGTGGGCTGAAGCACATCCTCTAGTCCAGTTTTATCCAGAAGAAATCCACACTGTACACTCAGACTGCTCCTTGATGCAGTGCATGGCATGGCAACTGGTGACCATCGGGAGCTTCACTTCAAATATGCACTCCTGATCCAAACTAAAACACTAATGCAGATGCCCCCAGACATGTCCTCCTTCGGCACTTGGCTTAATGACCAGCACAGCAAATGTGGTCTCAGGTAGCAATGGTTAACTAGCATCAACACTGACAAAGTCCCTTTTCTTATTTTGGAGTGGATGTCCTCACTGTGTCTAAATGGATGGTGCCTAAAAAGTTGCTCATCTGCACCAAAGGGTGCCAGATAATACACTTACCCACTAAGAGGGTGTAAAGATTTAGTTTCTTCCAAACCCATTGTTAACTTTCGCGAATCGTAACAGTCCATGAGCTTAAGCCCTGCAGCTTGTGGCTTCTTGCAGAAAATAGGCCCGTTAAGCATTTTCCCTGGCAAAACAGGCACTCACCACTATAAGCAGGAGGAGCCAGTGGCAGAACACGCAAGCCTAAAATGGTACAGGTTTTCAGTCTTCAGATGTCCGTCCATAAGTACGGTGTCTAACAGGAAAGGTTCTCTCCTGGTTCCTGACAGGTAACGCAGGATGATTTTGAAGACTTAAGGAATTTGAAGGCGTTTACTCTGATGGATCTACAGCAGCTGAGTTCCAACTTGCTCAAGGTGTAGCAAGAGTCAACAAGATGCAACCAGATGCAGCCATGTTCCTAATATGAAGGAATGTCCTTTCAAGGTAAGGACAAACTCCATCTAAGCCATCAAGTAATTTTATTTGGGCTCAATATAGAATCATAGAATCTTTGGGTTGGAAGGGACTTTTAAAGGTTATCCAGTCCAACCCCACTGCAATAAGCACGGACTTCTTCAATTAGATCGGGTTGCTCAGAGCCCCGTCCAACCTGACCTTGAATGTTTTCAGGGATGTGGCATCTCCCACCCCTCCAGGCAACATGTGCCAGGGTTTTACCACCCTCATTGTGAAAAATTTCTTCCTTATGTCTAGTCTAAAAATCTACCCTCTTTTAGTATAAAACCATTACCCCTTGTCCTGTTGCAACAGGTCCTGCTAAAAAGTCTGTCCCCATCTTCCTTATAGGCCACCTTTAAGAACTGGAAGGCTGCAAGAAGGTCTCCCTGGAGCCTTCTCTTCTCCAGGCTGAACCCTCCCCCAACTCTCTCATCCTGTCCTCATAGGAGAGGTGTTCCACCCCTCTGATCATTTTTGGTGGTCTCCTCTGGACCCTCCTCCATTATGCTGAAGAACTTGTTCCTGTCTCTCAAAACTAAGTTCTCCTACACAGCATTTCCACTAGAAACAACAGCGTGGAAGAGAAAATTCTCTGGCAGCTTAATTCCTGCCATGTACCTGTAGGGAACAAGTCCTTAGCCTCACAGAATGGGAAAGGTAAGCTTTCCACTGTTTGCACACCACTTGTTAGGGAAAAATTCCCAAGCTATTTGGCAAATCATCTAAAGGAACACTGTATGGCAATACTGTTATTATGAGTAGTCACCGTCTTGCATTCACCTTACAAAGAACAGCTGAATCACCTGCATGGGCTAGAGCTGCACTTGCCCATGTACAAAGGAAGGACAACTGCATGCAAAAGAAGGAATCAGACAATCCATTTACACAGGCATGCACACTTTTCCTGATCTAAAGAACGACAGCTGTCGCTTTGAACAGTAGTCTTCCAACAACCATGTTCCACCCCAAGACAGAGAAACCAAATTGGAAAGTTTCATTGAAATGCTCGAAGTCAACAAAACAACAGCTAGTCATATTCATCTTGCATATACAGCAACTTGCACAGTACAGTAACTCTACAGGGCAGAAAGTCTTAGTCAAAAGTTGGATTGCTTTTTTAAATTTTCCTTTTAAATACGTTCTGCATGAATAAATTTATTCCTATAACCAGGAAAAGAACTTAAGACAACATACATGTTATCTTTCGCTCTTGACAAATACTTAGTGATAAGCACTCTTCATTATATCATTTCAGCCACCTCTGTTTTAAGGCCTCACTGGGCAGAAACCTGCCATACAGTATAAACTGCTTTTGGCAAGTCTAATTTGAAGGACTTCACCATGCTAGCATTGAAATCAGATTGGCATCATTCAAAACACAGAGACAGAACTTCAAAAGCACTGTTAAAGATGTACTGCCATATGTTAAATGATTTAACAAAATATATATTCTAGATAAACAAAATTATGGTACTTCCATATATAATAAAGTCACCATCTTATGAATCACACTTACTTAAGATGAACTTCAGTGCATTGGCGCTGGGGGGCAAAGCACGCAATTGCCCAAACCTTTATTTCAATTCCAGTGTGAAACTGTTTATTTCTCATGTCCCAGACTCCTTGAACTGGTGTAGCAATTGCTTTATTCTGGAAGTGGAAGAAAAAACAAAACAAAATCAAAACACTAATGCAAAAATTGATTCATGCTAACAAAACCCCATTATGCTTCTGCTTCCCTCCAACTAGCAGGTTATTTATATTTCCACGTCTTTCTCTCTACTGTTGAAACATCTATCCTATCTTATAAAGATCATTCTGTGACTGTAGCAAGACAGCTTGCTCGTCTGGCAAAAAATAAAGCTCATATTGTTCATTTTGATAGTTTCCTTTGGTTATATAAACCAGCAGCAAATAGAAATTACATATGGACAGTAAATCAGATTCATGCTTGGTATGTAATGTTAACAAAAACGTACATTTCTACAGCAGCTTTATAACTGCTCAGAGAACTTTCTAAGGGCAACTTAATTAAGTATTATCAATATTTTACACATCACTAAGTAGAGGCAAATAGCGGTTCAATGTCACTCACACAAGTCTAAGGAAAATGTGAACGATCTACCATTAAGCTTTTGTTGCCCTGGTGCCAGAATAGTTCATGAGAGCACTCTCCCTAATCAGGGTCAGTCAAAGACAGCTAGGTTATCTTAACCTGTCAGTGAAGGAAGATTTGAGCTAATCTGCCTGATTTTGTCTGACGAGCTTTAAGTAGAAGATGCCAAGATCCTCTCCCATTGCGGGTTTATGGAGGTAACAGTCTGACTTGTTCATCGGGACAGAACTATCTTCAGCTGACAATACATTATCTAGAACAGGTCCTAGAAGAGTTGTGGATGACCCATCCCTGGAAGCGTTCAAGGCCAGGTTGGACAGGGCTCTGAGCAACCTGGTCTAGTGGAGCATGTCCCTGCTCATGGCAGTGGCGTTGGATCTAGATGATCTTTAAGGTCCCTTCCAATCCAAACCATACTACGATTCATCAGAGGCCTTCACAAGTTAAGTTATCCCAGCTATCAAACCTTTCATCTTGCATAAAAACAAGATGCATTATGTAAGTGATAGAAAAAGCTGTTTCTCAAACTTTTTTTTGAAAAACACCACCGGAAGAAGATTATTTCAGAAAGGCTGTCTGAAAAGCCATTGTAAAAAAAAAAAAACCTGTGAGTAAATACTCCAACAAGAACAGATGCCAATAGAGAAAAACATGCTGATAGAGATAATACCTTAAGATAGTTGTCCTAAACACAGCTGCTCCACCCAGAACACTTCAAAACCATCCAGAAGCTCAGGAAGATTTCAGAGTTAGGGGAGGCAAAAATGAATAGTAATAACTGAAGTTGTCTCAGTTCTTCTCCATACAGACTGATTTGAACCACTATTTGCACGTTTCTTCTTGCAACACACAATAAAACAGTGTGTGAAAGAAAAAACAAAGCTTACAAACATTTTTCTCTTAAGTTGGTATAAGTGCATTTTAATCCTAGCTTTACTTTCAGAAATAAAGATGCGATTGAGGGACAGAGCATCATCACACACAACATGCCCATTACATTTAAGGACTTTCAAAAACTGTATTTAAGTTCTAGACTTTACACCTATGATGACTTTATCCCATTACACCCAACATCATTCATTTAAAGCAACCATATTATAGAAGTTGTCACAACTGGTAATCAAAGCTATCACAGATTGCACAGTATCTGTTGAACATACCCTGCCTCCGTAGAGGATTGAGGGAGGCTGTAGGACTCTACCAGTCACATCTGTCATTTCATCTTTGACCATTATTCCAAATTCACGAACGTAAGGGTCAGTATTAAAACTCGCACTCCGCATCTGAAATTAAAAGGAATTAGGTATTTCTTGCAGAAAAAGAAGTTCTTTTTATGAGATCCAAAACTTTCTGAGATAACCTGTATTTGAGCACACATCCCTTACATACGGGTGATGACAAGCATTCAGAGTCTCTGTTAATTCCACTTGGATACACAGTTGCCTCAAAATTTGAAAAAAAGCACCAAAAGAACACTTGAAAACCTTTTGTGAGAATGTATTTCTCTGTGACTGGAGAAAGTCTTATAGAAATAAACTAGTATCTGCTAATAGTAAGACAAAAATTAAGTCCATTACTACACTTCACTCAACACTCACCAATTTGCTAATCTCTTCTTGACGGTCAGGTGCTGATCTGGCAGTTGCTCGAATCATAGTGGAAGTTTGATTGTCAGTGAGTTTCTTTATGCATCTTTGTCCTGCCACTATGTTGCACACCTAAAATATCCCCACACAAAGGAAGATAAAAAACATAATGCAACTGTTTTGTCATTGCTGCATTACACAGTTTCTGGAGTTGTCTACTCAAAAAACAGTTTGCCAACATTTGAGCCTTTTTCCTCTGATCCCTTCCCCCCATTCCCAGAATACAGTATTATTAAAAAGTTTACTTGCCTCAAGAGGAAGGTATGTGTGTTTCTGCTCCTGTCCAACTTGTAAACATGGAAGGTGAGGATAGCGTAAAACTAATTTGTGCCTGTCCTTAAAATACTGAGCTACAGTGCATTCAACTGTTTGTCCATTCTCCTGCTGAAGTGGGAATCTATTGGAAATCAAATAGGAAAATAAGCCATTACTTTATGTAGAATACTTTCCCACACTTGCTCGATATACTTCTTGGCACAAGTTAAGCTTACTGGAGATTAAACCTTTCTTGCTGAAATGATGCAAGTGTGCTTCTATAATTAAGATTCCATCATTGCCACTACCATGCATCAATACTACCACAGAAGACTTTCTCTAACAATCTTGATACCTGAAGCTATAAATTAATTTTCCTAGGAGCAGGTGCCTTAGAGACAAAGACTAATGTTTTCTGCTTATTTGTGGTAATCGTAGTACTACATTTCACAATATGCCATGCACAGAAAATAGCAGTATCAGGGTTGCAAAAATTATTACTTCAGAAATGTGTTTCTCTCTTTCTGTGCATCACAAATGTATTTCTGTATAGGCATACGCATTTGCACACACTTACATCAAGGTGGCACAAATATCATCTTTTCATTAATATAATACAGCGCTGAAAGAGCACAAAACAAAGCCCAAACAATTAAATACAAGATTTAGATATTGATCAGTTATCTTCTTTTAAACAGCTGGTATCAGTTTTGTTCCCTATACTGCTTCCTTAAAAATGGGAAAAAATACCTACAATTCAAGTTATCTGCAGATCTCTAGTTAGTGATTAAAAATCAACATTTTTTTCCAGAGGAAAGATAGGTCGGTAATAGGCAAGATTAGAAAGCCGATCCCAACTGGCACAACTTTTCTGCTCAACAGTTCTGGGAAACATTATGCTACCAATAGGGCACCCTGTTTTTCCAATGCTGAACAAATCTGTAAAGGGAAAAAAACCCACCACAACCCTCTCCAGATTTAAAACAAATCAATTAGTTCAAATGCCATGACATTCATTATAGAATAAAAATAGAACAAAAAGAACAGCAAAACTGGGAAAAATACTTTAAGATATATTTTAAATGTATTGACCAAAGAAAGCATCATCTTTCAAGACAACTTTTCGTATCTCAATAAAGCAGGCAAGATACTTTTCCAGCCCGAGATTAAACATACACTTAAAAAGAAGCAAAATACTTTACGTTTGGTGACTTGCTGGTCGTCTGGTGACATTGCACACTCTGTACTTTCTTTTCATTTGTCCACAGTGTGTTATCTCCACCTTCAGACCTAAAAATTGGAAGACACGTATGACCATTTCTTCAAGATCAAGATGTCAGCCCCCTAAATTGCTACATAAGACCTCTGAAATTGTGCAGTAAAGCTATTCACTATTTAGCACGTTCTCCAACCAATCACCAAAGGGTATTCCAGACAGAACTCAAAAGAACCATTTATAGTCTTAAAATTCAAAATCACCGAGCTTCAGCCAAAGTTCAACAAAGAATTTTAGAAACAAGATGAAACCCCAAAGCTCCAAGAGTTCGCAAAGCTGAACGCATTCTGTGAATTCCAATTCTGTACCTCTAACGAAGTCCAGGATGGTGAAAGGACAAAAGAAGCACGTAACCTCCTTGAAACAAAGAGCTTGTTTATACTTCATGTATAAACATACGGTGTCTGTGAGATCTCAAACTATCCCAACCAACCCTGAACTAATGAGTCGGGGGAATACCCGTACGTCCTCTAGCAGCCCATGGGAATGAGGCCACAGGGCTTTATTCTTCATGAAGACAAACATCTGTTGCAACCCCCACTGGCACAAAAGCCGAGCCCACCTAAAAGGCAAAAACTTCTAGAAGAATAAATTATTCGCCCCAAACCAGCACGGCACAGCTACCCGTAAAGAAGTGTTTCTAATTTACCGTTATCCACAAATAAAAGCTCGAATGCAGCATTTTCATGTAGATTACTTTCATGCTTAGGCAGAAACAGATACAGGTGGACTACCAGAGATAGGAAGTTGAATGTGTGCGAATAGGAAGACGGGGCCGTAGATAAGAATTCCTTATATATCTGCCCATGTGTGTAAATTCAGGCAGCTGCTGAGTAACAGTGGCATACTTCCCGTCTGCCACAGGCACTAATAGCTTGCCAAACAACGTACTAATCTTGCCACATAATTTGTTAAAGCTCGAAGTGCCATCTATTATGAAACCTTCGATAAATACCAAGTTTTCATTAATACCTCCAAAATTTGTATGACACTATTTTCATTAAAAGATAAACCGTTACCTCAATATCTCAATTTACCACTAGCTCTGCTGCAAATTTGAGATGACTTCCTCTATCTGAAGAATGAAAATACTCGTAGAAAAAAATGACAAAAGCAGATGGCAATTCAGTGCCTGATTATTTTTTCAAAACATTTACAACCAGTACAAACTCAGGATTTATTGATACTTTTCTTGGTAGCTTGTAGTTGGGCCAAGACGATTTTGTGGAAACAAGGAAGCTGCATGATTTATGGAGTTCTTCTTTTTTAATTTGCTTTCTTTCTATCAAGCATATCACGAAGGAAGGATTTTCCAGAAGAAACCTTCAGCGAACACAAACAGTAAGGTTCCTTCCTCCTACTCTTTGATCCAGTCATTACATATTAGAATAACTGTAATATACTTCCAGGAGACTACATGTATGAAATATACCAAAATATGCAAAAACACATTGCTAAATTATTAGTAAAATCTGGAATATGAAAATTTTGACACCAGTAATTGAAAAAATTAAGATTAGGTAATTTATAATAAAACCAACATGAAATCCCAGTCTTTGTAAACATTTTGAAATCATTAGATTTGGAGCTGGAGTATCTTTGTCATGGAACTAGGACTGGCACTACCGATATGTTTCAAAAGTGAAAAATATAAAATTTCTGTATTTCTAGCTGTTAACTTGTATTTACTCTAGAGATGGGGGTACTTTAAGAAGCATAAAGCTAAACTACCCTATATTTGCCCCAGGCAAAATGCACATACATATATAGTTACCACAGATTCTTGAATTCATGATAATTTACTTGTGTGCATACCTAAGCTCTAAATGTGGCTGGTTCAAAAAAAAAAGCTCACTTAACTTTTTGTACTAGTGGTTCATCAAAACTGAAGCCACATACTTATCTAAACTGACCCAACTTTGCTTCACAAAGTGACTCTCTCAAGGTACAGATTAACTGATGTAGCAAGAAAAAAGGTCAAGCAGACTGAAACATAAAGACTTCTGAAAGTCTTGAAATATATGCAAGTAATAAAATGATTCTTGCCTCTTAGTTCTGCTCAAAAAGTGTACACACTGTTCATTGTGATAAACTGTCTCCCACTAATACAATTGCTATAGAATATATTTTTAATGGGTAGCGATAACACACCAGACAGGATAAAGCAGTTTTATGTAATTTAATTATTACCTTTTATTTCTTTGGTAAACTTCACCCTTTGGGAATCTGTCAGAGGTTTTTGTTGTTCTTCAATACTTTTGAAGTCCAAAACTTCACATACAAACTCGATAACTGGCTGTGCTTTGTAAAATGCAGTTGCAGATACTGTGGACAAAAACGTTAACATTATTTTTATTTCCTCAGTAAAAATACTGAGGAAATTTTTAAGAAATCTAACAAATGGAACTAAATTTTTGCTTTTCCACTGAAAAAGAAGGAACAAGAAAAGATTTTTATAGGACCTACCATCAATATTTAACATCATTTTCCATAACGAAGGTCTGACTGATTGATGGAAGCCAAACCAAACTTCTCTGCCACCACCCAATGGATTTGAGCACCCTTCTGATGCTGTAAAAAAAGATCGCCCCACAGGAGTATATCTGCAAGAAAATAAATCAGATCATAAAATTAAAACAAAAAAAGTTGCAATAAAGCCATAACTAATGCAAATTTTTATTCACAAAAGCATGGAAGTGGTCAGTGTTGTGAATTACCAATAATCTGAGATTCCTGTCGGGTCTCAGCTTACACCTCTCAAAATCCAGCTAGTTACAGGAAGAAACTGGCTGCTACTCATGTTTGTTTAAGTTTCTTTTCAGTATACCCCTTAATATACCCACTAATTCAAACAAAAAGCATTATTAAATTTTTTTTGGTACTCTAGTAAAAATTCAGCTATGCTTCAGTAAGAAAATAATTAAATAACTCTGCTATTAAAACAACAATGTAATAATCTCTCCCCTTACTTGTGCATAGCTTCCTCTGAAATCCATGGAAACTCTGTGTGGGTGAAGAACTGATCTAACAAACATTTTTGACGCATCTTTCATCCTGGTAAGTCAGTATTGCACACTTAATATCAAACTAGTCAAAAACAGTGCTAGTCTGTTTTTGTGAACAAAGACGTGTGACTAACTACTCTGGGCTGTTTTCTGCATTGCAAAACCTGACTAAAGTGATTTTTGTTTTTACTTTAACCTCATTATGATGATAAAGTCAATGTAATGTAAGGCTACTGAAAGATATTTACATAAACTGAGCTCATTTTCCCTGTTTAGCCCTTCAAAATGGGAAAGTTCAGCACTACTAAGCTTTGTTCTTTATTTTCCAATTGAATGTAATTTGAACAGTGGTCTTAAGCGACTTGTTTCATGGCAGCAGAATTTAAACCCAGTATCTCTTGGGTTTGACTGCAAATACTGTAGATCCCACTTGCTTGAAAAAAACCAAGTAATTTTCAAGTTTTTATTTTCTATAAAAATAGCTATACTGGGTGACATTAAAGTCCTCCTAGCACAGTACCCTTCCTACAAAATTGGCAATAAACATCTGCCCAAGGACATATAGGAACAGGGTAACAAGTTTTAAAACCACCCTCACATGTCTACCAACCTCCAACTACTTTCCACTCGGGGAGGACTTCCTTCTCTGAGGCCTACAGAGAAATGGGGTATCAGTGAGATGGCAGGGCACCCCTGACCTAAGAGCACACAAACATGGAGCGAGTCTGAAGACCAGCAGGGAGAGGGACTTGTGACCAGGCTGGAGGCTACTAATTCCACCAGATGAGCAGAAAAGCACCGTTACTGCCTCTTGCCTGAGCATCCCATCTGCTAGACGGCTATTACTTTCATTGAGCTATGAAAGCACATCCTACCCAAAAAGCCACCGAAGCGATTCAAGTAACAATGCAACCTCCTAAACAACGTCAAGGTCTTCCCCTCACCTCATGGAAGGCAAGTGCCTCATCACTACATCCAGTGCCTGGATGGTTTCAAACGGGACACTTGGCAGCCGACCAGAAAGAGCATCATGTAAAGCCTGCAAACTCACACAGGACATCCACTTTATAGCCACCTTAAATATTCTGTCCTTTCCTTCTCCTGGCAGCGTCACCTCCAGCTCCACCTGCAACAATGCCAAACAACAAACCAAGATGATTCTTTCCGTTTAAAGGGGACAATGGAAGGGGCTTGGAGGGGACGATGGCTTCCTCTGAACAGCGCTATAAAGCATGGGAGGAGACAAAAAGCAATGATGAAGAAACAACATACAGTAGGTACAGCCTCTTTTTATAGCTAGATCTTTCCAAAGGTGTACTTCAGAAAGCTGTCGTGCTTCCCAACTGGCATCTATCTCCCTCTGAGGCAACATTATAATTTGGAAGTGCTTGTGTATCACCAGGGAGGTCTCCATGAAGATCCGATAACCTGATTTCAGGCACCTAACTCATACAAATGCATCACCGCTCATGTCTGCTCCTGCATGCCTAAAATAAAATATGGTCTGTCACTACCTGCCAAGATTCATGAATATCAAGTGTTTGCTCTCTCTAAAGTGCTAGAGTGCTTTATATACTATTACTGCAGACATAGTTCAAATGAGAGAAAATAAAATCCACAAGAAGCTTTCAAAGGGAAAAAACCCCAACGAAACAACCACCCAACCACCACCCACCCCAACCAAAAAAAAAAACAACACACAAAACCCACCAGCCCCAAAACCTCTTATTTTTAAATGCTGAAGAAAGAATGAATGATGATTCTCAAGTACTACTGACGATATCAGGCAGGAAACAGGGGCATCCCTTTGACATGTCATGCCCCACTATGAATTTTTTGTCTAAATAACACTGGCAAACTACATTATGGTAAATTACTTTAGCCAATTACTTGTAATGCTGGTTTCGCCTCTTTATTAAAACAAAGAAAGCCTGAGCACAAAAGTTCTTAAATAGACTAAAATTAAGGCTTGTCTGAAATGATTAGCAGTTCTGGGAGTGACTACAAGAAATAACAAGATCAGAGTACCCTTTGTGCTGGATATAAACAAAAACATTGCGTTTTCCTGTCCTAGGGAGCTTACAATTTAAATATAAAAGGCATCCACTTAACAGACAAACTGTAATTAGTGGGCTAGCAGAAATAATACATGGGTAACGGCGAGCTACTATAGGCAATCATCTGGTCTTCTGCGACAGTTTCTTCAGTCAAAAAATAGGAAGGAAAGATAAAACATAAATAATAAGCCTTCCCATATGCCAAAAAAGTGAGTTGACAATTTATAGTAGCCAGTCAAAATTAATATTACAGCCACATTTTTCCTCCAGTGCAAATATCATCCACCAGGAGCAATGAGCAGAGGAAGGAGCTGTATGGCCGTGGGAGAGCAACGGGAACTGGAGTCTGGAATTGCAGGGTCACTGGTATGAACCTGTCCCAGAAGGTTAATTCTGCTGAAAAGCTGTGCAAATAAAGGTACAGGTTTTCAGCTGAAACAGGTTGGAAGCTTTCTATGAAGGCCTTTTCTGCCACCACACCATCGAAAGGTCTTCAGCTTACATCTCATTGGCAGTAGATGGAAGACATCTGTCACACCTGAACTGCATTTTCCTTTAAACTTCTCTCCTCCTTCAAATCAAGTTTCATAATTTCTGTTATTCCCAAAACTGTTTATTACCTGATTATTAACAATTTTGGTACCCTTAATCTAAAAAAAATTCAGTTTTTTCCCATTCTGGTTTCAATTTACAAAGCCCCTTCACCGTGACAGAATGGAAAAAGATGAAGAACTGAACTACTTGATGTTGCAGTATCCGTGTCCCTGGCAGAAAGAGAAGACCCAGGATTGAAGAACTTCATTCCAATTGCTGCACTGCAAACACAGATTACATTCAGCATAGCTGTGATGGTGAATTCACACCGCTGAATTTGGCCCAAGCAGTTTTTGTTGCCGGCTGTAACCCCACTTCAAAACAGTTGCATTAAAAGTCATTGCTCAAATAAGCAAGGTTTAAATCCAGCTCTTCAGGTTTATCCTCCTTTGGCATCTCACCTGGATTACATGCTACTGAAGGGTTTATGTTTAAAAAAAAATTCATAAAAATACATTAGGACCAAAAAATATGTCCTTAATCCACATCCACAAGATCACATATACTTTTAGGCACTGCTAATCAGAATTTAAGACTCTCAGAACTATTTTCTTTATCCCACCATATATTTTTAAGGGCAAATGAACATGCTCATGTTTGACAGAGTAAGCAAGAATATGAAAATTTACAAGACAAAGTAGTTTTAAATGGGAATTTTATCATGTACTTCACTATTAGGAATAAACTCCAAAACCAAATTTAATGTTTGATTTCCTACAGTTTCACCAAGCATAATCTATTCCCAAATAAAAAACTTACAATCTTAGTCACTAACCTACTACCTGCTAGACCCACTGCTAAGTTGCAACACAGCTGACATAATTTTGAGCTAAAGGAACTAAATGAAAGAGATGTTACTGTAGGGATGTGAAAAATCATTAAGCCTGTGGAAAAATTTGAAAGCTGTTCTTAAAAAGAATAGGTCTTGTAGCTGATGTAGTCTCATTGACTCCTACAAATCAGCATATCACCGTTTAAAAATAATACAAATTAAACCTGACCATGTGTTCCTGTGGAATTCTTAGTACTCCTGCTCTATAAAATATATGCAATCACTACGTGATTATTTTATCATGTTTTGAACATACAATGTACTCTTCCTCTATTAATCTAAGAGTTTCTTCCGAGGGATTCAGAGGAAAACAGATGCACATTTTCCAAAGAAATATTTGGGTGCCTACCTCCCATGGACTTGCTTGGAAATCTCAAGCTATGGATGTAAGAAAGAGGTCTGCTTCTATCACGTACAGAGTCTTTAGCAGTACTTCAAACAGACAAAGTCAAGAGGAGTAAGGTTGTGGCCATAGACAGGATTAACACTTTCCTTCTGAAAAAGGGAACAGCAGTAGGATTTCTGTATCGAACTGCAGCTCAGTTCTCTTGTAATTACTGGTTTTCTAATTAAAGACTCCTTAAGATGTACGTTAAGATATATCAGTTGTTCTTGATTCTTGTTGGATAAGAAAATTTTCAAGTTCAATTAAAATTTAATTCTAACTCTTAATTGTCGAAGGACATTTTAGGGAAATACACAAATAATGCAACAGTTGAGTACAATGCCATAGTTAGAGGTGATCTAGGCTTGCTGTTAGAACCTACAAGGAGAGAGGAGACTGTTACTATCTTTATACCTTGACAGTGTCCTGTACACTTCTTTCTTCTCAATGTGTACGAATAAAAATTACGAAAACATTCTGTTACTATTTACATATTCCATATTTGTTCCCAAAGGTCTAAAGAAATGAAGGAATTAAAGACTGAAAATAAGGTATGATAAGGAAGGAAAGAAAATAGGTATGATAACCATGAAGGCCAAGCAGAAAAGATTAAGAGTATCTGAACAATAGAAAAAGTTACAAAAGAAGCAGGATTGTCAGCAAGGACCAAAAAAATCCCACAACCCACACAAAACAACGCCAGAACAACCACCGTTACCAAGAGATGAGGACAGAGTGCATTAAGTTAAAGAGCAACAGGAGGGGAAAAAAAACCCCACAACAAATGTTGCCCATTTCTGTTTAGCATTGGTTCTTCCACTACCAATACAAACTGCAAGTAAATCAAAGCCATCATCCACTTAGATTGAGGATCATCTATTAATCAGTGTATAATCATGAATCTTTTCAATATAATCCTAAATGTACTCACATGTGCAGTAAACTTGCTACATTTGTTATGTACAGAACATCCAAAACCTAATCTAATTACGCTAGACGAAAGTCCTAATACCTACAAACTTTATACTAGATTAAACAATGCTTAAATCAATTTAGCACCATGTAAAAATTTCCCTCATTAAGCTAAATTTCCCCACATCTGATTTAAACCAGCTGAAGATGTATCTCTATTAGCTCTGTCCTCCAGGGTAATAACATTAATATATGTATGGCAGAACAACCTACAAAGTCCTAGATCCCATGGGAAAAAGGGGAAAAAAATATGCGTTTATTAGAAGTGAGCCTAAATGGGAGCCACAGATTGAACTCTCTGAACCACCTTGCGATAACCTCCACTAAAAACACTCTCCTCAGTGACCGCCTTTTGCAAATGATCATCGCTCTGGCCAGGTAATTCTGTCCCATCCAAAATGGTTAGCAAAAGCATTCAAGTCAGCGTTTTCCCAGGCATAGGTTACAACGTTCATTTGCACAGACACAAAAGCATCAGGGTGTCAAAAGCATGTCCTGCTGACATACTGTCACTAGACTTTACTTTTACCATATATGATTTACTATACACAGGCTTTAAAATCCAAAGCATCAAGAATTGAGTCCTATTTGGTCAGCAGGCATTCAGACACAGAAGGAACCGGAGGAGGTGGTCATCTGACCCAGCTCCCAACGAGAGCAAGGGATGAAATGCTGGACATGAGCCGGCAATGTGTGCTCGCAGCCCAGGCAGCCAACCGTGTCGTGGGCTGCACCCAAAGCCGCATGGCCAGCAGGGTGAGGGAGGGGATTCTGCCCCTCTACTGTGCTCTGATGAGACCCCCCCCGCAGTGCTGCGTCCAGCTCTGGAGCCCTCAGCACAGGAGAGACATGGACCTGTCGGAGCAGGGCCAGAGGAGGCCACAGAAATGATCTGATGGATGGAAGAGCTCTGCTGGGAGGACAGGCTGGGAGAGCTGGGGTTGTTCAGCCTGGAGAAGAGAAGGCTCCGGGGAGACCTTCTTGCAGCTGCCAGTACTTAAAGGGGGCTTAGAACAAAGATGGGGACAGACTTTTTAGCAGAGCTTGTTGCAAAAGGACAAGGGATAATGGTTTTAAACTAAAAGAGGAGAGATTTAGACTGGATAAAAAGAAGGCATTTTTCACAATGAAGGTGGTGAAACCCTGGCCGAGGTTGCCCAGAGAGGTGGGAGATGCCCCGTCCCTACAAACATTGCAGGTCAGGTTGGATGGGGCTCTGAGCAACCTGATCTAGTTGAAGATGTCCCTGCTCATTGCAGGGAGGTTGGACTAGATGACCTTTAAAAGGTCCCTCCCAAACCAAACTATTCTGTGATTCTATGAACTTGCATCTCACAAAGAATCATTAGAGCCAAGGATTAATCTGATCCCAGTTTATCCTCCACAGATAACCGCTTTTCATTTACCTTTACTTGTTAAATGCAGAACTTCATATTTGTCATAAAATATATTGTCAGTCATCCACAACTTGGAATGTATTACAGTTACAAGGTAACTCTGCGTGCATCGAGGACTTGTGTCCTGGTTTCAGCCAGGGTAGAGTTAATTTTCTTCACAGAAGCCAGTGTGAGGCTGTGTTTTGGATCTGGGATGAGAAAATGTTGGTAACATACTGATGTTCTGAGTTGTTGCTGAGCAGTCAAGGACAGTCCAGCTTCTCGTGCTGGCCTGCCAGCAAAAGGCTGGGGGTGCACGGGCAGCTGGGAGGGGGCACAGCCAGGACAGCTGATCCAGGCTGGCCAAAGGGATATTCCATACCATATGACGTCATGCTCGATATATAAAGTTGAGATGAAGAAGGAAGGGGTGGAGGGACGTTTGGAGTTATGGCGTCTGTCTTCCCAAGAAACCATCATGCGTGACGGAACCCTGCTTCCCTGGAGATGGCTGAACCCCTGCCTGCCCACGGGGAGCGGGGAATGAATTCCTTGTTTTGCTTTGCTTGCGTGTGTGGCTTTTGCTTTACCTATTGAACTGTCTTTATCTCAAACCATGCCTTTCCTCACTTTTACTCTTCCAATTCCCTCCCTCGTCCCACTGTGGGGGAGTGAGCAAGCGGCTGCATGGGGCTCAGTTGCCGGCTGGGGCTAAACCACAACAACTTGTTTAAACGCCTAGGAGACACTCATCAAGTACCATTCCACCTTTAGCAAATACTTTGCAATCTTGCATGTCAAATCTGTAGGAACTGGAATATTGTAGGTGAAAGTGAAAAAAAAATCTCCAATACTTTTAAATGATTATTTTATATTTTTCCTAGACAACAGCTTATCAGTTAATGAAAAATAATTAAGTCTGGAGTAAAGACCATCCTTTATTGCATGACATACATTTAAATACATTTGGGGGAAATAAAAATAACACATATGAGATTAAAAGCTTGATTCAGGTAAAACTATTAACTGTGTCAAGCACTGCACAGGCATACAATGACAGACAGTGAAGCACAGCATGAACTATTTTGTAGCACATTGCTACTCAATTTAGGAAGACCTAAGCTCTGTTCTCATTTTTATCACATAAGCAAGTTTCCACATTCCTCTGTATTTCCCTTTCCCCCTTATATTTTTTGTCTAGTTAGGTTGTAATCAACTCCTATGGGATCAGACAGTCTTTCCCTGTAACTGTGTATGCCCCACCTTGCACCCACAGCAGAAGGCCTCTGGGAACTACCACAGTATTAAGTGAGTAATGAGGATGACTGTATTCTCAAGTGTTCATCGTCTAAATAAAAAAGGCCACAGAAAATTCAATCTGTTATTAGACCACAGAAGCGTAAGCTAAATTATTTTATCGGGTTTGTGTGTTAGCATGTTCCAGCACAGACCCTTCTGCTTCTCCAGTCATCAATGGGCACAGACAAGGGGACACTTCGCAACTACAACCAGAGTGACCAAAGAGGTCACCGCCCTATGTACAGAGCTGGCAAACAGAACAAGAAAGTCCTCCTGAACTGCCCGGAGGGCTAAACTAGCAGGTCTTAACCTGTGCAGTTTAAATTAATTTGGCTCTCACGTCGCAAAGGATTAGGGAAGAAGTTCCATACCACCAACAGCGGGATGGAGGAGTTTCTTCTAGTGCGTGGATAGTGAGAATCAGCTTACAGTCGGCTTTGATGAGATTAACGAGCTGACACAACAGCTTGCTGCTGCCCACATGGGTGCTTCCACTCCCCTTTCTCAAACTCAACCATGCTTTCACTTTCTCCCTAGTGCCAGTATGGAGCTTGTCTGCTGTCTTGGGCAGTTGATCCAGCTCACCAAACCAGCAGAAACCACACAAGTGGGCAGAGAGAGGGAAGAAAGAGGGGATATGGAAAGGAAAGCGGCCATTTTGACAGCAACAAGCTCACACTTCTGTCCTGACAAACCACACACTGAGCAAAGTGGCAACAGGAGGAGACATCTGCTCCAGAAATATAAAATCAGTTCCTATCAGTTATTAGACAGGCTCTGCAAATACTACATTAAAATCTCCAATTAGAAACTTTTCTATTTAAAACTTACTTTATCTCTCCCAATGGGAAGCGGCATAGCTGTATAAAGGTTTTTTCTTCCATCAAACACTGGTTTGCGATCCCCAAAAATCTGGGTTTTAAAGTGCTGAACCATATGCTCCACTATTTCTCTGAAAATACAAAAAGATTACGTTAATTTAACTTTTTACTTTTGATGTTAAGTAGCAAATGAACAGTAATACTAATATTTATGCATAGAAGCTTTAGGTAAATGAAAGGGTTGTCCACTTTTGGGTATTGAAGGCAAGATTTGTTTGACGGATCTGAATTAAAGCAACTTTTTCACAGACTAAACTGTCTTCTTAAGGTAGCTACTTCTACCTTTTTCAGATTGAAACCTTCCTTCCTCTTTTCTGTGATCTACTGGAAGTGGTAAAGCTCATACTCTCTCAAGCTCAAAACAGGAGGTGCTTTTTATTCTCCTGAGGCTTCTGTTCCCATGTCTACAGCCCCTTTTGCAGAGGACCACGGACCAAAAGTCCAGCAGCCCGAGCAGCTTTCCAAAAAAACCAAACCAAACCAAAAAATATCCAAGCTTACAGTCTTAGTGTAACGACAATAGTTCTATAATAGTTCTATGCTGACAGTGATACGAAAACTTTTTGCATCGCACTGAGAAAAATTACTTTTTAATTTTTTTTTTCCCCCATACGCAAAAAACTGGGATCCATCTAAGAAAACGGGATAGGCACATTCACTGGGACCCGTGCATATTAAAAATACATATTCATTTAAGCACAGCATTTGTATGAATGACATAACCACTCTTAAAGTTCTTGTCAAACCACAGCGTTTACACACTGGTCATGCAAAGCAGTTCACCAGCTGAAGAGAGGTCTGCTGGAATAGTAACACACTTTGATTCCAAAGGTCTTTGGTGCAAATGTCTCAAAGAGACATCCTTCTGGCTATCTGTATCACAATGCTGTAAAATCTGAAATCCATCACTGGTCTGCAACATGCTGCCTACAAGATCCTTAATGCCCTTTTGCCCCAAGCTGTATGTTAAGAAGTTTAACTGACATAGAAAGGAAACCTTTATTGTTTCACTACTGTTGTCAACTAGCAGCTCAGAGAGGCTTGCAGATGACCATTACATACACCTTGACTTGGAAAGGAAATTACTCCAGCATACAGTTAGATATTATAGCAATGCAAAAAACTGAGATGAAACTCTGAATTCATTCAAGAAAAGACTTAAGACTGGTTTAATTGACAATTTCTTTGCTCTGTGCCAAGGCTTTAAGACAAGATGTGACCATTGAAAGAAACTTGCCTGACTTGATCCAGTAATTCCTGCCTTAGGGCTGCAATGTCTGACTGAACAGTACATAATTTGGAGGGTGAGAGGGAGGAGGTATTTTTCAACCTTGAGTTAAAGATTGAGCAATGGAAAACCCGTTCATTTCCTGAGCAAGTTCTTCCAATTGTGAGCTACTTTATATAAAAATGAACACTTCCACTTAATTAAGGTTTTCAAGCTTCAAACCACATTTAGTGACAGTGCTTCTCAACTGTGGGTAGAGACATCTTAAAGAAAAGGAAGTTATTTTCTCCATGTGAAGTTAATAGAAGAGTTATTTACCAATTCACTAACTTCAGCTCTTTGGGAGCATTATTCTACTGAGATCATGCAAGCACACCAAGAACTCGGGGTCAGTGACTGCAAGCAGAGTTCATCTTGAACCTTGTATGAGTCCTAGCTGCCCTCATGAATTAAACTGAGGGCATCCACTGTGCAGAACCAAACTCACATCGCCCACTCTCCCTAACTAACTATCCAAACAGATCTGGACTTTCTGCGACATGTGAAGAATTGTAGCCAGACTATTAATTTAGCACAGCAGCACGTTGTCTCCAGTCCTGCTCCAGCTCTCACGTCTCATCAGCGTGGAACTTGCATGTACACTGTATACTTCCCTGCAGTGGGTCTGCAGGGTCATAGTCCAAGCTGTAGCAAGTCCTGGAATAAAACTGAAGAATGAAGCTGGGACAGATGAGGGAGTAGCATAAATGAAAATAACATGTCCTTCTATCTTTTCTAGAGGTTATAACATATAAAGTAATGATAAAAACTATTTACTATAAATACACATCTGAATTATATAACCCAAACACTAGAAACATGTAAGCTAGCTGAAAAAACTATCATTTACAATTGGACTACATGTGCATCCTGCATAATCATATATATATAAGCACACACAAAAATATAGGTATACATGGAGGATTGAAAGGTCACAGCTCACAAAACCCAGGTGCAGGTGAGCACATGTATATCTACAGGGTAATGCATGCAGGAATAAGCACCCAAAAGAAATAAAACATACACTTCATTAAGTGAATACAATTTGTATTCTTCCCACACTGCACTGAGCAACATGCACGATACCACTGTCGAATGCATTTATGACATCCTTGTTTACTGCAAAAGGCATTTAATCTATGTAGATTTATACTTGCTCGTGTTACCACAACAGAGGGAGTGATTAACCTGACAAAGCAGAGCAGGTCAGAAGCTGTCAGTGGAGACAGAACTTGCTACTGAATATAATCTGCCTTTTCAGTGAGGAAAATTGCTTTATTATTTAATAATTACACTCTCTGCCATTGATAAGCAAGCACACACACACACTGGACTGTAACAGAGGTGATCACACAGAACTACAAGACCCGTGAGCTGTGGCAGCACTCAGGTCCCAGAGGTGCTACAGAGGCAGGGCAATCTGCATCAGTCAGCAGCACGCCAGTTTTCAGGGTTGGAGCTGGTGGCAGGGATATCAATTCATATAAGTAAAGCTCTTACAGGTCCCCCTATGAAAAAAGTGACTGCTGAAAATTTTTTTCAGCACTCCAACCCAGTAAGAGTACTCCAGCGAAATCAGGAGGGCAAGAAGAGAGTTCAGCTTAATACACTTACAACAGTGTTCGCTTTTAAAAATAAATTCAATTCTTGACTAGCTGAAAAATTAAATCTATATTTATAGATCACCACAGAAAGAAAACAGGACACCAAAGCCCAGTCATGCTGCTTTATGAAAACGCTATCATTACCAACTCTTTAGTATAACAAAGGATAATGAACTCTGGTTTATTAATTCATGGTAAGAAAACTTTGGCTTTCAGGTGGCTTTTTTGACTGCACACTTTGTTCATGTTCAAGACTGCATATTCTACTTATGTGACCTTTTTTAATAAGGAAAGGTTTTGCTCCTGAATATATAAACATGCCATTCTGATCCTCTACAGTCAAGATGTAGGTAGCTATGATGAAGACACTTGTGGTTTCCAGTTAGCGCCAAGTCTTGTTCTCAAGTTTCACTTCTGGCAACACCACTCTTTTTCAAGTCCATGAGGTTGCCACACTGTGACTAATAGGGCACATATGCAAAATGCAAAACCTAATTGCTTGTTTCCTTGGCCAACTGATCCATGTTTTCACCTTGCTGTTTCAGGAGCATATCTTTCCCTTATATAGAATCTACTGATGAAGCATAATGTCTTACCTAATTTAGTCCCTCCACGATCCTCTTGCAGCAGTACAAACAAACGGGTTTTGCCTCCCCTTGTCAGTAGGGGAAGGTGGGTAAACAAGCCCATACCACCAACTCCCTGCTGAAGGGCTTGTCAGCCAACTGTACTCCAATATTTAACCAAGCAATACTAAGAATCATATTTATCAAGGCTTATGCTGACCTAACTCCACTACGGTTAATACAGTTTATCCATCTGTCACCAGTGGCTTTGATCAGCAGCATCTTAAAGTGCTGACAAGTTCAATCAAAATATGGGACAATTAGCACTGAAATCTTGGATTGGTACAGAAGGAGGAAAAAAAAAGGCCTGTTGATGGATATACAAAGTTAGAAGCTATCACTACAAACAATGACTAAAGACAGAAACATCCTCCAAGCCTTCAACGAAGACTGGCACATGGCTCCAGCATTTTCAAAGGAAAATAAGAATGTAAATAAGTGAGGAAAAGCAAAGCACAGTATTACCTGTTAACTCTTCTAGGGCATTTTTCTGGCTTTATATCCAATTCATAATGGTAGATATCTATTTTAGGAATGTCCATTTCAAAGAAGTTGGCCTGCAGTTTGATTGTTCTCCCAGAAGTGCCAAAATCTGGTCGAGGAGGGGGTTTAAAGGCATATCCCTGTATTGGTGGTGGCAACGGTGGAGGAGGTGCAAGCACTGAAAACAGAGAAAGCACAAGTTAGCTATAGCAAATTGACAGTTAAACAAATTTATAGGCTACTTGACCAATGAAGCGCAGCACATTTAAACCGGTAACTTCTTTTCAGCAATCTAAGGTTCGAAAAAAACCTGCTATCAGGAGTCCGTGAATTCCGACTCTTTCTTCCCATGCTGAATCACCATTTGCTGTATTTCCTAGCCCTGATTACCAAACAGAAAATTAAGCTGCATTTTCCTATACCACAAGTCAGCCAAGTGGGAATTTGCGAGGCCAAGCGGGCACTGCTGGGAAACTGAGAAACAGAACTTTGTTGCAGGGAAGAACCTTGGTTTCAAAACAGACAGAGAAGCAAATCGCCTAACCACATTTATTTGAGTAAACGCTATAAAAATGGAGTTTCTACCACTCAAACCACCTTTGCAATCACATTTGGATGAGTTGCATGCATCAAAGCAAATACAATGCATGCATTTCAGCTATATACATTTTGCTCTAATGACCACACCGCACAGGCTGCCAAAGAGGAGATGTTCCTACACATTGCAGCTCTCTGGCAAACGCTATGTATTAGAATTAAATTATATCCCACTGCTTCCTTTAAACAGAAAGCAGAGCAAATAGTCTACTGCTGTACAATATTCTTAAACCCAAATGCCAGCTGTAGATCAGGCAACATGAAGCAGAAGCATAATAGCTGCTTGCTTTTATTTCAATCTAGGAAATTCCATTAAAAATCCATGGGGAATTGTGTAAGGTACCAAAGCGAGTGTTCAAAACTCCTGCAGCATCAGTACTCAGGTTTTCCATGGTCTAGAGCAGTAACAACTTGCAGCAAAATTTTCACATGTGAAATAACCCAGGAGGCTTCTCATTACTTATGTAAGAATCCAGGTGTGGTTTCCTGGGATTATCAAATTCAGTCCTCTGCTAGCATCAGAAACAATACACATCCCTTCATTAACAGATCAGTCACCACTTTCCCACCCTCACTTTCCCTACTGGAAAGCTGTTCCAGAACTGTCATGCTCTAATGCTCAGAAACATCCTTCCATTTTTATTTGTTCATTGTCAGGTTACACTCGCTGACCTTCAGATTAAGTACTCCTTATTGTATTTTTAGATTTAAATGAAAATCCCATTTAATTCTTAATTCTAGGCTATACTACTTCTATTAGTCTCTTCTCATAAACCAGGCTTCATCCTTCCAGTCATTTTTCAAGCTAATGCATCTTCAGCTCATCTTTCCTGAGCAAGGCCGAGTGCTATCCTGCATGAGGTCCCATCAGGGTCCAGCACAAATGCACTCATGCTTTCATCTCTCAATTGGAAACGTCATGTTAATGAGCCCTAAACTGCATTTGCCTGGTGTACCACCACCTTATAACAGCAGCTCTTGGCCGTCCAGTGACCCATCAGTATGTGCGTGCCCATCTCAGTCGTTTATGGCTGATCATGTCCCAGTTCACTATTAGCTCCCAGCTATGTGTTCTTTAATACATTTATTTTTTTAACCTATATCTATTACCCTACTTGCTTTCTGGATGATGCTCTGGTCCTCCTTTTCTGACAAGGTCTCCTATGACCCATGATGAAGTTACTGTATTTATCCCTAACATTTATGCAAAGATTGTTAATGAAATAATAAACAAGATCATTCCCAACCTCAGTAGCATCACTTCCCCACTTTACCCTTCAACACTCCCTGTGGCCAGTTTCCCACTCATCAGCATTTCCTTTCTTATATCTACCATTGTACTAACCTGACTTTCAGCACCAATTACCATATACCAGATATTTAATCAGAATCCAGATAGTTTGGTTTGACATTGGGAATATGATATTAGTTATTTTTTTTATTTATTTATTTAAATCTTGGCTTTTCTTGTTTGTTTTGCGTTTGGGAAGCTTGTTTCAGATATTGCCTTCCAAATACGTCAAAAGGGTGTATGCCTCAGAATGTCACATTACAGAAGTTCAATTTGTGCTTTTTTCCCTCCCTTTTATAAACATTGCTGTTAAAGGCTGTGATTCTCCAACACTAACTTGATCGATATGTTAAAGATGCTTGTTGCTAGAGACTTTCATTTCCATGACCTAACACTTCAGGTTTCTGTGATAACAGATTGTTCTGCCTCCACAATTTAAGCACACACTTCCAGTTTTGCCTTCAGTGGAAAGACAGCAATTCTCATTTGAATATTATTACTATTTATCCATCTTGCCTTTGCAGCGTCAACACCTGTACTGAGAAATGAAGCAAAGTATCTTCTTAGTTTTCACACAATAGCTCTAGACTCTTTTACGTAAACCCAGGCCTCACTGCAAGCAGCCTGTCTGCCTCTGCATCTAACCTTTCCTATTTACATCCCTGAAGGCACGTTGAAATACTTTGCTGACTCTAATTCCTCTCAAGCTTTGGCAATTTTTTTTTTTTTTTTTTTTTTAATTCCTGTGCATCTCAACTTCTGAGACATGGATTTGACACCTCTTCCCAATGCTTACAGGACCTCTGCTTACTTCAAATGTATTTTTCTGAAGGTGATTAACTCACTCAGGTGGCCCCCACAGCCACCTTCTCCCCTTGCTTGGTATGACAAACTCACAAAGTTTCTCTGTCATTAATTAGAAAAAATCCTCTGCCGTGAATATGACAACTAACAAAGTTATTTATAGCTTTATCACTACAGATGGAAAGTAACATAAAAAATACACCTGCAAATATTTATACTTGCAATATGACAAAGGTTTCTCTTATCCACCTCCAAATCAGATCAGGAGGATGTGCACCGAGCATCTGCCTCTACTCCACCAGAATCTTGTTTACCATCATTTTCCCTGAAGAAATCTGGCTCCCACCTATAATTTCAGACATTGTTGTTTAATGCTTTACAGCTCAGCACTGCACGTATTTTTATTTCCATCTTTATGTAACAGAACATTCCTATTTGAAAACCATGCCCTAGTAATGATTGTCATTCTGTGAGTTTTTGGTGTCCTTCCATGATCCCCATAGCACCACCCATTCAAAAATATTTTAGTTTTCTGCCAGGGCTCCTGGCGTTTATATTTATTATTTTGTTTATTGTTTCTTGTTATCCACACTCTGCACTCCAGCTGCATTATGTATTGCCTTTACCACAACTACCTGATCAACTATTACCTCATCAATATTAAGCACTTCCCTTCTCTTTGCTGTCTATGTTTATGCCTTCTAACATTTCTGTATCTACTGCCACATCCTAATTCCCGTGCCCTTCCTTTTTCTGTGCCAGATTTGGTACGTCACAACTAGTTTTCAGAAATACCAAAAAAACCCCAGCCAACCCATAAGTACAAAAGCTAGCATCATGGAGAGGGGGAAACCCCTCCCAAGCTATTTGTGCTGCAAAATTAAGTAATTTTGTAATTAAGTAATGCATCCTCCTCCCACTGTATTAAAATGGGATCATTTACCACTTCTCACAGGGGCATAACAAAGCCGTATCTATAAGCGTTCAAGGATCAACACAATCACATGTTGCTGAGCAACATCATTACATTCCTCCACAGGAGTTTTAGTGACAAACAGTAAATAAAAGCAAGGGCATATATTCAGTTTTGAGAATGACATGAAATGCTGAGAGCAGTACAGACTCCTGGGGAAAAGACGTGATCACAGAGCTTTACAGCTTACACACCTGATGGAGAAAAAAATAACAGAACGAAGCTGCTCAGAAAGCAGGACTACTACCATCCTGTATTTTCATTTTAAACATTCTTTTCAATGTTTTTTTTAACGATCCAATAAAAGAAATTAAAAAAAGGAAGCTATTTCTGGCTCAACTCCCTTGGCAAACTTATTTAGGGCAGGGTGTTGCTTCAAGGAGATAAGTACTGTTTATTAAACAGCAGCACTGACCCGATAAGCAGTCAACCTATATTTCTGCTGCATAAAAGATACGTATGCCTGAACTACAGAACTGAAGGATGTGAACTGAACTTCAAGGGGAAAAACTAAATATTACAACCATCGATCTGAATTCACTTTTTGGACTACTGCCTCAAATTAAGAATGCAAAAACTACCTGTGTAAAATCCGTTACACCAACCAGCTGTGAAGCATAGTGTCACAAAATACTGAATTTGGTGCTGATGAGAGGACAGAGCCTTATTATTCTTCTCTATCAAAGAAAAAAAACATAAGCCTCAATCATAAAACACAATTGCTACGTCCAAAGTGATTCAGCTGCCCCAACTCCTTGTTCAAGCACTCCTGCATAATTCCCATCACTCGCTCCCTTTTAAATGTGACAGAAGCCATAAAGATAGCAGAACGCTTTTCTTAGTGGGAAGGTTCCTACTAGGGAGGTTTTGCAGCATGGCAAAGTGTGTTACAGAGGATACCGCCGGACACTGGAGCTCGAGGTGACGCCCTGCCCGAGGAAACCTGCCAGAATTCCTACCCCAACACGTGGTATTTGCTCCACTCCTGTTTTTCAGAAACTCCTTTGTGAACACTGATGCTGCTTTTGGAAAGACAGTATTTCAAAGTGTTGGAAAATCTACATGCATACCTGATTTTACTTTTAAAGTGTTGTCAAGGGAAGAATGAATTAGAAGAAGGATGAAAGACTAATAAACTGGAGCATCTGTGTGATAAGTATCAGAAGCTCCTCACTCATTTGATAATAGGAATGAGAACGTTTCAGCCTTGATATGATGATTGAGACCATCAAGAACCCCATTTTAAAGGTGTGAAGTAAGGTAAGCTGGGTATCAAATAATGAGGTGCCAGTATACTGTCTTTAGGCTTATTTTTATCATGAAAAAACAGACTTCCTATTATAATTCATCCAATTTACACAGACAAAACGTTCATAGTTATCAATGTTAAGAACTGTAATTTCTAAAATAAAAAGAAATCTGGAAGACGACAGATATTAGAAAAATAACATTCTTGCAGCAGTTTTCCAAAATAAAAATAAACATCAAGCAATATTACTCTGTCAAAAGAGAGCATCAGGGAAAAGCGGGTGGTAGAGGAACTCTGCGCAATCCCAGAAATGCTGCTTTAGTACAAACAGAGTTTTGCAAATTGAAAACACGACTGCAAACACACGGCTGGCTGCGTGCGTGCTCCTACTCCAGCACGTTATTGTGGATCAAAACTAGAGATAAGAGAGTGACTCAAGGAGTCAGTTGGCCAAGAAACTCCTAGTATATAAAAGGTGTGAATGAGTTGCACTTTTGAATGAGCATGGCCCAGCAGTTGTGCAATTACACAATCCATGCAATTGTGTAATGATGATTTTTCAGGACCGTTTATAACCATTTCCCAGACTTGGAGCATTCATTTCTTTTGTTCTTCATTGTTCATCATTTTTTAAAGTTGAACTGCTGGTCTGCTCAGCACCCTGGAAGCGCTACCAGTCAGCACTAAGCTTGTACGTTGAAGTTTTTTTAGCAAAGAATTATGCAATTCTAATGTGCAGTCAGAGGCCTAATGAGTTACTAAATAAGAAGGGGCCAAGCTAGTTGCATCTAAGGGCTTGTCGACACAGGAAAACGTCTGAGCGTAATTATACTACTGTAATTATATCAGTAAGTTTCCTTGTGTGGCAAGTCCCAACGCATATTTAATAATCAGGTGATGTTTTCACAACTCAAAGCATGTTTTAGCATTGGGCTAATGCAACCTACATTTGTGGACAGGAAGCTTCTCTAAAACCATTTTTCTAAAAATATAGCCTCTAAATGAAACTAAAGTGAAGGAAGGAAGCCTTATTTGGATGCTTCACTTTCAGTTAAGGTTTCTAATATCAGGCAACAGGGTAGCTCTTCCGGATCATCACTATGGGTGTTTCAGATATCGCTGTGCAATACAGATGCACTTTTCAAAGTATTTTACATACAGTGATTACTTGATACCCAAATATTTAATAAAAGGCCGAATTTCATGCTAGTATAGAGAATTTCAATTCAATATGTAATTTGATTCTCCTGCAGCACTTGATTTCATCTACCTTGCTTGCCAACGCCAGCCTTGCAGACAGCATGCACTATACCACCATTCTGCATATTCTTTGCTGCCTCCAGTTTAGTTACAGATTCCATCACAGAGATGCAGAGAGGAGGCATGACTCCTTGGAAAAAAAAGGGGGTTTAATAACTTGTCCTCAACTAGTCATCAGCTGTTTTGCCTCCAAAACTGCAGGAAACAAAAAAATGGCAAACATGTTGATCACCATCAGGTTAAAAAGAACCAAGATTGGCAAAGGAATAGACACATCTGCTTGAAAAGGCTTTCCAGCAGCGGCCGCAGAGGTGCCAAGTATCATGAACACAGAATAACATAGGTTGGAAGGTTGCCTTGTCTAGTCAACTTTTTAGTATCTTCAAGGACAGAGTTTCCACAACATCTCTTACAACCTGTTCCAGTGTTTGATCACCCCCAAGGTAAAATAAACTTACTTTACACCCAAATGCAGTTTCCTGTGTTCCAGCTTCTGTCCACTGCCTCCTGCCACAAGTCTGGCTCCATCTTCTCCACAGCCTTCCCTGAGGAAGTTGTAGGCAGCTGGAAGATCACCCTTCAGCCTTCTCTTCTTAAGGTTGAATAACCTGATTCTCTCAGCCTCTCCTGGTATGTCATGGGGGTTGGACTAGATGAAGGTCCTTCCAGCCCAAACTATTTTACAATTCTGTCATGGTCTCCTTCCCCTAGCCACCTTGGTCATTCGTCACTGGGCTTGCAAATGGGTAATGTCCCCTTTTGGAAATGCAAGTGCAGTTTGAAGGGGGGGAATGGGAGACGTGGAGAGGGGACACCCCACGACAGGGAAAACAGGGTTTCCACAAAAAGCTATTAGAATACCAGTGACAGAGGGAATCCAGAAAGGATGTGGAAAACATCTACTATAAATCCTTGACAGGATCTGCACAGACTTTTTATTTATTTTTATTTACATATATATATGGTCAGAGCAAGAAGAGGAATAAAGGGAGCTCAGCCTTTTCCTTTTAGGATCCAAGTGAAAAAAATTTTGGACTATCTTCAAGTTCTCTTACAGTCTGGGTTATACAGAGAAGTTTAACTTTCGCACAGGCTTTCTGTTAAGAACCGTTAGGGAAAGATAGGAAAAAGGCTGGCGGTGTTTTCTACCAGATAAGGAAAACTCAAAGCTGCAGTTCACAATCCCTTGATATTAGAGGTAGAGAAATCTATATGGAACCTGTACGTCTGTCTCTGCAACTCATTAAGCACATTTTAGAGTATGGAAACTAAAAGTTCTTCAGTCAAGCTACAGATGGATTAGATGATGCACAACAAACAGAGGTAACAGACTTAGAATCACAGAATAGTTTGGGTTGAAAGGGACCTTTAAAGGTCATCTAGTCCAACTTCCCTCAACATCTTCAACCAGAGCAGGTTGCTCAGAGCCCCGTCCAACCTGACCTGGAACGTTGCCAGGGGTGGGGCATCCACCACCTCTCTGGGCAACCTGGGCCAGGGTTTCACCACCCTCATTGTCAAACATTTCTTCCTTAGATCTAGCCAAAATCTACACTCTTTTAGTTTAAAACCATTACCCCTTGTCCTTTCGCAACAGGCCCTACTAAAAAGTCTGTCCCTACCTTTCACATAAACCCCCTTTAAGTACTCGGCAGGCTGCAACAAGGCCTCCCCAGAGCCTTCTCTTCTCCAGGCTGAACAACACCAACTCTCTCAGCCT
This sequence comes from Phaethon aethereus, assembly GCF_964289735.1. Taxonomy (NCBI): domain Eukaryota; kingdom Metazoa; phylum Chordata; class Aves; order Phaethontiformes; family Phaethontidae; genus Phaethon; species Phaethon aethereus. The sequence continues at coordinate 4,932,343 of NC_138582.1, read as the reverse complement.
GTCCTCGCAGCAGAGCTGTTCCATCCCTCTGACATTTCTGTGACCTCCTCTGGACCCGCTCCAAAAGGTCCATGTCTCTCCTGTGCTGAGGGCTCCAGAGCTGGATGCAGCACTGCAGGTGGGGTCTTACCGAAGTGGAGTAGAGGGGCAGAATCCCCTCCCTCGCCCTGCTGGCCACGCTGCTTTGGGTGCAGCCCAGGACACTGTTGGCCTTCTGGGCTGTGGGCGCACATTGCCGGCTCATGTCCAGCTCTTCATCTACCAGGACCCCAAGCCCTTCTCGGCAGAGTTGCTCTCCATCCCTTCATCCCCCAGTCTGTACTGATACTGGGGATTGCCCCGACCCAGGTGCCCTTGGCCTTGCACTTCGCCTTGCTGAACCTCAATGAGGTTCACACGGGCCCATTCCTTGAGCATTGTCCAGGTCCCCCTGGATGGCATCCTGTCCCTCAGGCGAGTCAGCTGCACCACTCAGCTTGGTGTCGTCTGCAGCTTGCTGAGGGTGCACTCGATCCCACTGTCTATGGCATTGATGAAGATATTAAAGAGTACTGGTGCCAGTACGGACTCCTGAGAGACACCACTCATCAGCAATCTCCATCTGGACATTGAGCCGTTGACCACTACCCTCTGGATGTGACCACCCAACCAATTCCTCATCCACTCCACAGTGTCCACCCATCAAATCTGTATCTCTCCAAGACTTAATCTATTATCCTCAAGAATTCAACAAACCACGAGGAAAGTGCTGGAGGTAAGCAGAAGAAGAGATGATGCAATCAGAACTTCATTTGAATCTAATATATTTACAGCATTATCTTGATAAATATCAACTATCGAAGGGTCTTTACTAGCATGCAATTGCCAGATTTTATGAGGTTTTCTGCACCTTCTAGAAAAACAGTACGTTCTAGCGCAACATGGCAAATAACCTCATAAGCATCTGGAAGATTAGAAACAGGTAAAGAGCCAAAAACGGAAAAACAGTTCTTAGCTTTTTCATACAAATAAAGTACATCTAAGACTACTTGGAACTCCTTTAACCACTTGCTGTCTAACACACTTTCTAACAGCATGTTGTGTATGTCGAGGTGGGCTATCAGAGCTAGGGCTGCTTTGGTACCGACGAGCAAAAACGAAGGAGCTGTCCTCATATTTGGTCATATTTTAAACCCCACCTATGACTACTGAGAAGTTTAGGGATCCCACTCTGCCAGATTGCTTCTAATTTCTTTGCATTGTAGTACAAAATCAAAAACCTTAACAATGAGTCAAAGTGTTAGATGCCTGCCTTCAAACCTAGAATCTCATTATGTTCAGCAGACCTAATCTAGACATTATTTTTATGCAATAATTGTCACACTGCAAAAGAATTCAAGCAACATTAATTCCCAAGTCAAACCCTTTTACCTAGTGAAAGATGTCCCTGCCCATGGCAGGGAGGGTTGGACTACATGATATTTAAAGGCCCCTTTCAACCCAAACCATTCTATGATTATTTTTTTCTGGATTACAGAATCGGTTACAGGTCTATAGCTGCCTTGGTATGCTGGTTACTTTTTGACCCCTGTAAGACAGGGACGTGGTAATTTCTGGCATTGTGAAGAGATACGGTCCACAGAGACCAGAATCACTCCCAGACTTTAATGGTGTGAGTGGGTGTTGCAGTCAGAGATGAAAGGGAGAAACAAGACATCAGTCCCACTTGCTTTGTAAGTTATGACGATGTTTCAAATAAGAGTACGTGAAAGACTACAAGAACAAAATGCCAGAGAACCAAAGAGGAAGAGATCTATGCTCCAGCAGAAAGCAACAGGCAAGAAACAAAGAATGGTTCTTTCTAGCCCACAGGCTTCTTCTGGACAATGTCAACTAGCAAAAGACACCAAGTGTTAGTAATCTTTTTTCTTTTTCCCCCTCCCACATTCTCCTTCAAGCCTAGACCTTTGAAGTTATCCTCCAAATTTTCAAATACTAACAAGCTGGTTCTCACCACTCTACTGGCCACCTGCAAGTGGGGCAAGTGGCAGAAGAGCACCATCAGACCACACAAGGAACGTACAGAGCATAAAACATCTATCCTTACTGTTAATAAGCCAGTTGGCTTAACCAATCCCTGTACACAAAATTGTACAAAATACTCCTGAAAACCTTCTTAAGGGATGCAGAGAAATGCTTTTAATTATGAAGTGCAATGTTGAATTAGGTCATCCAAATCGTGGATTTTTCATCCAAACAATGGCAGGGATGCTTATGGTTTACCCACAAATCAGCAACCCTTAAATGTAGTTTGAATTCACAAAGTAACACCATCTTCAGGCAAACCTCTGCTCGATGAAGGGGGAAATGGAGAACATTCTTAGTGCTATACATCACACTTGACTGTAATGACTCATTCACTTTTTCATACCTCAGAAAATGATGCTGAACTAATTCCAGATGCTTTTTCTAACCATTTAAAATAAAGAATGTAATAGTATTTTCTGCATTCATAAAGAGCAATGCCTTCATTCAGTATAATCCCTGTTCTTTGCCACTCCAAAAGGCCTGTGTAGTGAATATACACATCTTCTACGAGGGGAATAAACACCCACTAGCATCTATACCTCCCTTCATGCTGCTTCTTCCCTATAGAAGGCAAGACTAGAAAATCTGTATTCTTCATCCCACATTAACATTTCCTTACCCCTTGTTTGCTGAAATATTGCATTTAGGTTAGCAAAGCAATGTGGCTCCCCCTTCTTCTGTATTAGCTGGCCATATAGGTATGTATGAAACAACATAGGCCACAATCCATTTATAATTTTAAGTCACTAGTAGCCTGGTAAAGTGCAATTTATCCATCATTACTGACTCTTCCAATGATATTTACTTCAATGTACAGACTGAAGTTTCCATCAAACTACTTGGTGCTAATATCAGATGAACAAGCACGTGCATTTAGTCCCAAGGAGAGCTCAGTCACTGCAGATAGCACCAGGCACAGAACTGAGCTCAGCGAGGGGTACTTCACCGCAAACCGCCCCACATTAAGTACTTCCACACCTTTGCACACACAACCGACCGTCAAACAACACCATTAGTACTGTACACCTCACTATGACACTCCATTACCTCTATGACTCAAGATCTCGGTATTTCATAATTTTTTTTTTCCCCTTAGAAATAGTAAGGACGGGTCTCTATTACAGTTCACGAGCAGACACTGCATAGATTAAGTCACCTGAACCACAGTTGTAGTTCTCAGCACAATGTTGCCACCAACCTTTCTACCAGCACCTTTTCCTTCTCCTCCTTCTCCTTCCAGATCCCTTGCTATTACATCCCATGCCTCTCCTCTGGCCTTCTATATTATTAGAGACATTAGTGTCTACATGCACACAAGCTCCACTAAGCTTAACGAGCTCTAATGGCTTGGGCTTTACCCTGTTGCCGCTGGCACTTCTTTCTAGTGTGCTGTGCCTCATCAGCTGGAAACTGGTGCCACATAGGCCCCAGATCCCCATTCCCTCTGGTATTCACATTGTATACAATTTAATGAAACACAGAAATAATTTGTCCTTGGCTTATTAAAGAAATAAGCTAGGATGGTCGTATTTTGCGCTGTACCTTTGCAAGCACATTCATAGTCCCACAGACTTTGCCTAGCAGTATTTTTGTGTAAAATCTAAAAATAAAAATTTTAAGTTCTCTCATACCTAAAATATTTTTTGATTTACAAAACTCAACTGTTGGAGCTGTAACTAAGCAGCAGCCATGCCTTCCTTGAAAAAGAAATCTTTCCCCAAACCCACACTGGATTAATCTACAAAAACATGAACACTCCTGTGGCTTAGTTTCAAAATAGAGAAGTCACAGTTAGGAGCTGAGGTTATGCTTTATTTTATCGGTTTAGATAGTGAGAGCAGCTGTAGGAGCATCTTTAACATGCAAGAGATCCAATAGTATCTAATGCGGTTTCAAGAGACAGGGCTGTGGTTTTCATCATGGCTGTAAAGAAGGGTAAAATGCAGGTTCAAAATAATGGAGTAACTGAGATATGACAAGAGTGTAGGCTTTCAGAAGAGCTCCCCTATGAGAATATTTTTTCCTATTATGTAGTAGCATGTTTTTCCCTCCACCTGCTTCTTGTAAGCAACTTAAGTTCTCATATTAAGTTGATACAAACCAAAACTCAGCTGCGGCAATGTGCCACCCCAGTCATGATGGCAACAACATGGGAGGAGACCACAAACGATGGCATCTTACCCTAGGGGCACCCAAATGACCAGAGATTTTTTTGTCTGGAAATAATTAATTTTCTCCTGCAGTGTCACTATTAAAACTTTACTCCATGTGGCATCTAGTCCTGTAGATTTCCTGTGCATTATTTTACGGATTCTGTGAAAGGTAAATTAAAAAAAAAAAGGCACATGCAAGTTTCCTACAGAGAGGTCTATACCTCCATTGAAATTTTACATTAAAGGGGATTTGCAAGTCAGAAACAATTAGGAAAAAAAAAAAATTACCACTGCTGTATTCTAATCACACAACAAGACCCAAACAATAAAGGTCTACTTCCTTGCCTGGTGGGCAGTTTCCTCCTTCTGAATGAAGCTTTCGCTTTTTAAACAACACACCCTTATGCAAATATTCTGAATCTGTAAGAATTATTCCTAAGCATTCCCTCATTAAACACTGAAGCTCTTCCCAGAAAGAAACATACTGGTTCACAGCGACGTTCATTCCTCTGTATTGTCATTCTCTACCTGAACTTGGGTCTCTTTTTTTTTTTCTCCCCTGTGGTTTGGAGGGTTGGTGGTTTTTTGGGTTTTCTTTTTAAATCTATGTCTCTCATGAGCTTTCTCATATGAAATATTCAAGTCAGAAGAGCTGAAGTTGACATGTACTACTGCTGAGAAACCTTGTATTTCACCAGCAGTTAAAAAGTGCAAACAAGAAAACCCCTGCTCTCCCGACATCCTCAGACTTGTCCTCCACATGGAAGCAAACAAAGATTTCAAAAATGATGGAGGAGTATGATGGGGCAAGAGAGCACAACCAGAGGGATTGATTAAAAAAAAACAAAAACCAAAAAACATTAGAAAGGGAGCATTCACTGCAAACCACAAGCTGTATGAAAGGACAATGAAATAAGTTCATTATCAAAGGAAAAGCAAAGCCAAGAACACAGAAACATTTAGATAGGAATTTACCCTCCATATGAATAGGCGCCTGCCCTTTTATAGTAAACACTTGCTAAACGAGTTTCAGAAGGTATATAACGAGGCCCCAGTAATAATTATGTTTTAAAGCCTTGTTCATCTACATGACAAGTTTAACTTCAAACAATTTTTAGATTGATCTAGCTAAGCCAGTGAAACCTCCCCTCTTGGGAATTCTTCTAAAATTGGCTTATTTAAAATAAATCAAAACTAGCACATCCACACACTTCCTACTACTAAATTAAAATTTAAATTTCATTATTTTCTCACATTAATAAGCTCTAACATAATTTTCATGACCAAACTAAGAATACAAAAAAAGCACCACTACGACAAAAAGTTCTAAAGATCCAATCTGTGGTATTAGCAGCTCAAACAGAGCCACCCAGGGTATCCAACAGTGCCTGCTAAGTCAGCTCCTCATCTGACCAGAAGAAAGTTACCTTTTTTTCTCTAGACTACATAAAAAAAAATCATCAGTTTGATTCCCTATATGCAAATCTGCACTGTAAAACCAACATAGCTTCAAAAGCATATTTTCAAGCTCCTCCAGATGACATGCTAAAATTAGTTTATTCTTCAAAAGACTGGAGACTTGATTTTTGCTCTGCAGACCCCTTGTTTCAGTCACACCCCAATACAGGCTTGAAGTGACATAATGAGACAAAAAATTCACATACTGTTTAAACACAGTGTCTTCAGACTTACAGATATTTTATGGAATTATGTGTTAAGAGATTTAACTCTTCACACAGGTGAAAGAGTTAACATCTAGCATATTCTCCTTGTTCTGATTTATAAAGCAAGGGAATGTAATCAGGTTGCTGCCAGAAGAGCTGTTAGGAAAGATACGTGGAGCCCAAAACAGTGCAGATGTATGTAGTTATTCTGTACCTCTGAAAAGTTAAATATTTTAACACTTCTCTCACAGACCTTCATGACTACAGAGCTGTCACCGCACATATTAACGCTGGCACCCAGGTCTTAACATCTTCACTTCAGGCCATAATAAGCTCACATACAACTTAGGCTGGTATGAGATAGATCTAGCACTGAAAGAGAAATCCTGCCTTCACGCAGCTGTTCAGTCTATGATCCCAAAACTAGTGATATCCTGAGCGTTCCTGCAGAGAAGCAAAGCCGCTAAAACTAACTAGGAGGGGGCACAAGGGCAAGGAATGAAAAGGACTTGGTTTTAGTTGGGATCGGTCTGCCCAACAGTGCACAAGGCAGCCTCCCACACTAACGCCTGCATGACCATTTCTTTCTGCAGCAGGGCTAGATTAGGGTAGTTTAAGATGAATGTAAAACTACACATAGACAGCTTTTAAATCTACTTTTGGCAAGAAAGAGTTTTGTTTTTCAGTTGCCTGTTTAATGAAGGTCGAATGAAGACTAAAACCTGCAACAAAAACAAGACACAACTGAGCAGCACTGGCAAAAAATAGAAGACGACAAATTACAACAGGAGAGAATGAACTACTGTCACCACGTCTGTGATTTTAAAAAAAAAAAAAAAAAAAAAAAATCTGTTTCACAACCCAAACACAAACAAAATTTGGCAGCACTGTGGACAGCTCAATGAGAACTGAATTCAAAAGGCAACACTGATGGCAGCAAGAGAGAAAAACATCAAAGCAAGATTTGGACTGACTGGATTATGTCATTATCAACAGTACCTCCCCATCTAAATCAACAGTCCACTTCTACATTAGCTGCGTCCAGTTTTGTGAAGTCATACAGTTTAAAAAATAAAAAAACCCCAAAACTTTTCTTTCTAGAAAGCCTGGTCACCGGGTACCACATGGCTCCACAGCTACAGCAAAGCAATAGGGATATTTAGGATAAATATTTTTCCTTAATACAAAATGCAAAGAGGAACTAGACACAGATGAAATAACACCCAGACTAAAATTTTTTATTTAAAAGCACTAAGTTTACTCTGAAAAGAGAATAGTAAAAGCAAAACAAATTAAAATGGAGAAGTTAAAGTGAATTGTGCTATCATACAGCACTCACTAAACACAGTGAAAGATCACAGAATCACTAAGGTTGGAAAGGACCTTTAAGATCATCAAGTCCCACCATCAACCCAACACCACCATGCCCACTAAACCATATCCCAAAATGCCAGATCCACACATTTTTTGAATACTTCCAATGATGGTGACTCCACCACCTCCCTGGGCAGCCTGTTCCAACGTTTGACCACTCTCTCCATAAAGAAACTTTTCCCTAATATCTAATCTAAACCTCCCCTGGTGCAACTTGAGGCCATTTCCTCTCATCCTATTGCTAGTTCCTTGGGAGAAGGGACCAACACCCATCTCACCACAACCCCCTTTCAGGTAGTTGTAGAGAGCGATACGGTCTCCCCCCAGCCTCCTCTTCTCCAGACTGAACAACCCCAGTTCCCACAGCCGCTCCTCATAAGACTTGTGCTCCAGACCCCTCACCAGCTTCGTTGCCCTTCTTTGGACATGCTACCAAGATACCACCTATGAAAACGGTCATGAGCATACAAAAACATGGGCATAACCTCCATCTGAGGGTTATAAAAACACCTCCTGGACAGTACTAAAAAGTCTCTTTGAAGCGCTGCATCTTAGAAATGGCTACCAAAGAGAACGGTGTACTAATGAATTACAAGACATGAGATACACCATGCAAGTCTGGTCTATTCTGGGGATGATGCTATTCAGGTCTATCTTTTACTTTTCCCAATTTTGACAGCATAAAACATGTAAGAAAATGTTTAAGTTCAGCTTTAGTATTACAATAAATGTGAACAAAAAAACCCCCTTGCACTGAGTTGTAAAGTGCTGCACTTCCCTAGTCGACAGAATAAGAGATACTTTACCTTCTAGTGGGCTGCTTTATGTGTACATCAGAAAGGATGCAGGATCCTAAAGCAAATTAACTGGACAATGCATGGAACAGCTCCCTACCCACAGCTACTACAGTTAAAACTACGTAATATTTTCCACCAGCGATTTTTTTCTAGTTTGTAACTTACCAAAAATAAGATACTGGAGGTTGACTTTTCTTAATTTTCAAATTTAATAATATTCTCTGGTAGTCTGAGTATTAGAAATTCTGTCACTAAAAATATGACCAAGTATTCCACTAAAACTTGAAATAAGGGAGGCAACACACAACAAAATTTTGACAAGTCTTACAAGTTTTGTAAAGCTATTGTCAGCACATGCTTAGCCGACATGAACAAGACTTTCATTAGGCATGTAAAGTTCCTAATTAGTTAGAACTGTGTATGTTTGCAAAGCCAGTTCAGGAGTTAGAAGTTTACTGCGTTCATCGACTTGATCCCTGCAATTTCTGGAAGGCCGAAAGTATTTTGAAGGGCTGTTTTCGGAAATGGAAAAATCTTTCCCTCCTATACCATTCAAAGCGGGTAACAGAACAGACCATCATATGATAAGTCTAAGATATATTTTCCCTTACAGACTTAAAGCATTTAACTACCTTTCCCACCCTTCTGTGGAATAGAGGAAGACTGGTGGTGATAGCAGTACAGGAGAGGGTACAAATTGTCAAAGTGCTACTTCCCTGGACGTCAAGAAGGTTTGGCTGTTCCTCTGTACTCTTTCTATCTACAACACACCACTAAGTATATATGAGTACACAATGATTCTGCAAAAATGAAAAATTTCAAGACAAAAGAAAAATAAGAATACAAAATGCCATGTAACTGCAGAGTCAGTACGGGAATCGCTGCTGCAAAAAAATGTTTCACCCTTCGTATAGCAAATAGTATACTGCAATTCAGTAAGGGAAGGGGAAAGTTTGGTTCACACATATGACAACATAAATTACCTTTTAATCAAATTATTACCTCATCTTCAAGCCACCTTCAGACTACACAGCTAGCTAAAGCACCATAATAATATGCAATCTTTTTCTTCCTTAAGAAAATATACTGGCCCTGACAACAATACACTTGAAAAAGTTACACTGCTTTGTAGGTTGTAACATTGTCAAATAAAATATAATTTAAGGAAAAATTCTCACACAAAATGTACAGCTTCAGCTCTCTTCCTTTAAGTTCTCATTTCCTCTTCTACATACAGCAGCTTACAATGAATTTTGACATAATTTACTGTCTAAAATTAAGCCAAAGAAACTGGGCAACTCTGTGATACCAGAAAAGCTAGCACAGTAAAGGCAGGTCCAGATCCATCCCCAAAAGAATACAAAAAGCCTTTCTAAGAGGAGAAGGGCAGATCTTTGGACAGGAGGTACACAAGAGTTCTGGCTGCTACTGGGGCGCGAGCTAAGAGGATGCTGGTGGAGTTAAATTCCACAAGATGAAGATGTTGCCATTTCTACCACCCAAGTAAGGCATGAGCACACCCTTCCCTGCCCCACATTTTAGGACTAGAGTCCTAAAGAAAATCAATGTCCAGCCATTGCATATCTTCAAGAAAATATATGGGAGTTAAAAACAAGTAGACGCACTGAAAAATGACAGGAAAGACTTAAAAGTTTCAACAGTCTATTAAGAATTTGAAAGAGGTAACTTACAACTAAACGACAAGTGAGAAAATAACCTTAGTTTCACTAGTGCGATAGAGGGCTGAAAGTTGTTTCTTGTGCTAGGGAAAAAAAGGTTCTATTTTACATTCAAAGCCATAACCCCCTTCATGAAGACACTCTTTTTCAGACAACTGCTGCTTCAACAAAAAATAAATTAAGACCTTGAGTAGCCGGCAAAAATCAAATATTCTTTCAAAGAATAAAAAGAGAATCTATAGCATGTGAAGTTTAGAATTTATAAATACACAAACACCAAGCAGTGTACGTTAGAGAAGTTTAAGCAAGTTTTAATCAATTCTTGAAACTGAATGATGGTATTTTTGTCACTTTAACATTTTCCTGTCCTTCTGGAAAAATATATACCAAAATGTAGCAGTATCAAACTTTTCTTAAAAAAGAAAAAAAAATTCTCTCATATTTTCAGATTTTTTACTTTTCACAGTTTTTGAAGGCAAAGAAAGTGCACACGTGCAGTGTTTCAGCAAATTCAAGTCAAGAACTCAAACAGTATTTGGGAAAAAGGAACAGGGATCATAGGTTTCTTAAGCATGAAAATGGTGATTTCATGATATCCCACTCTTGTATAAAAAAAAACATCTTACTCCCGATGTAACAGCATGTTTGAACAAAGTTTCCGTGTTCGGCAGCAATTGTTTGAAATTAGTCAGATATGGCCTCCTAACTTGCTTTATACTGTTTCCAGAAAAAGAATTAAGATTAAAATAGCAAACCCTGTGGCAAATTGAGCGATTACATTGGCAGGAGGCCAGCACCACAGGCACCATCAGAACAGGGTTGGCTGCGGTGTCCAGTTTGGTGACGGAAGCTAGAAGAGCAAAGTAGCTTGTACGCATCAGCAACGTTTGGAGAAGCAAACGGCGGCAAGATCTAAGTTATAGGAGATACGAATGGAGCATTTACGCGGTGTCAAGGATGTGCTGACAGACATGTAGAGGCTGGAGTTCTTGTACATTCACAGCAGCTGCGGCTCTGTGAATGGTTGTAAACCACATTCCTTGCTCACTCCTAGGAACAGGATTCCAGCATACATTCATTTTATAGGTATCAGATTAACATATGGAAGGGGACTTTCACTGGCGCTCACAGGCCACATGTAGTCTTACACAAGGCAACTAAGCATCCTGCTGATAGTCCCCATTTCCAGACTTGTTCACAGCGCAGCCACGCTTTCTTAAAAAACTCAAGTACCCTGCCTTACGATGGGGTGTGGAGCAGGAAGCTGTTCGGACTGCTAGAGGGCCACTGTGCTAAGGCTCTCTGTGGATCATTTCACAGGAAGGAAACACAGAGCTTCACGATGTGGACAACAACTCACAGCTCATACCCCAGCGCACACACCGACACTGCTCAGCTCTGCACAGGGGGAAAGGGCTGAGCCACAGAGATAAACTAGGAAGTAAACAAGACAGAAGATGAGCTTGGCTTAAGGGGAGCAGAACAGCAGGATCCCGAGACACACACCAATAACATATAGCAGCCTAGGACTCGGTAAAAATACAGCATTTGTTCTATCAAGGGCCCAAGGTGAAGAGAGGGTTGTTCTGGCAAGGGAAAATACCCTTACCGCACTGAACATGGGTCCCTGATGGGAAAGGACAGCCACCAATGCTGGTGCCATGGAAGTAAAAATCATTCTGAGTGAAAGGAAGAATGACAGATCAGACAGAGAGCAAATGAAGGAATGTAAAGAGACTCCTACATATAAAAACTACTCTCAGCCCATACACTGGCAATATTTTCAATTATTTAGCTCCTTACACACAGCATCAAAAAACATGTATCAATAGGACACGAACATAACAGCCTTAGCAACAACAGGACAATTTGAGCACCATGAATACCTGTAAGCTGAAAGTATACCCACACCTGAACGAGAACCCAACACTAGAAGCCACCAAATGATTAAATCAATAGTTATGCACAGTTACTGGTACTGAAATGTGCAAATTATGTTTATACATGAAACCAAAATCTTGAACATCAGTCTGGATACACACAGATGCAGAGACCTATCTTCCTGGTGTGTCTACTAAAAGCCTTCAAGCACTGTAGAAAGAAAAGCAAGAAAGTAAAAACAAAGGAGCTGTACTCTAAGAAGAAAACAATTATCCAGATTGTCTTTCTTGATCCTTGTCCCTTCAAGAGACTGAAATCAGATAAAAAAAAAATAAGTCAACACCTAACTGTGGATCCTAAGATGTGAATGCGCTTACAGTAGAAGCATTTGTAAGAGCAGCAGTAAAATGCATCTCAGCTACAAGTCCTATATTCCACTACGCTATTCTTTGCTAGATTATCCCCTTAAGGGAAAAGATTCTATGCAATGCTGTTGAGAACAGTAATATAAAATAAAGTTCCACTTATTTTGAAACTTTTCTATAAGAAAACTAGGTTCCAGTCACCCAACCATCATAGTTTCTAAATTAGAAAAGAATCCTTACCACAGAAACAGCACAACACTAGAAAGTCCCATATTAACTGCACAAACTCCCACAGTATTAACCTACCTTTCCCCTAAACAATAATAAACATCCCCGAGCGAGTTGGTAACCTTTCTTCTCTCCACATTCATCTTTCCTTTGCCCCCAGATTTCATTACACGACAGAACCTAAAGTCATCTAATGAAGCCGATAACCTCTCCCAGCCCTACCCAACATCTGGATACGGTTTATCTACATCTAAACAACACAAACTAGCACAGCACAGCCGTTGACAAACGCGCTGTTAGCGAAACACGGCCACGGCAGCCTCAACTTCTGTGCAGACGGGTATCCCAGGCTAGCCCAGGAGGATCTGGGAGGGAGGAAATGGAGACCCCAGTCCATACCGCGCTGCCACCAGGAGGCTGAGTTGGCAGGAACAGCCCAGCGCTGGCCTGAGGAAGGCAGCACGTAGCGCACAGCCATGGGGACACCCCGGGGACGGAGCGGCGGCGGGCCGGGAAGGGGAACGGGGATCTCTGCCGTCTCCCACCGCCCCAGCAGCCGCCGCAGCGGCTACCAGAGCCGCGTGAAGGGACCTCTCGCCCAAGAAGAGGGGAATAGCCCCCCCCTCGCTTCGCCCCTCTCCGCCCGCCCCTCCTTCCCCGCCGCCTCGGGGCTCGCCTCCCCCCACTTCAGGCCGGGGCCAGCCTCCCGCCGCGGCAGAGGGAGGGGAGAGGAGGGCAGGGGAAGGCGACCCTCCCCTAAAAAGGGCCTCCGGACACGCAGGCTCGCTCGCCGCCCTCCCCGAGGTGGCGGCAGCGGGCTGACCCCTCCTTCCCCCGGGAACGCAGCCGGCCGCGGCCTCAGCGGCTCCAGCCAGGCCCGAGGCGGGGCGGGGGGAGACATGGGGGGGCGCGCTCGCGCAGGGTCCGTGTCCGTTCTCCTCCTCGTCTCGCGGCGGGCCGTTGGCCCCTCGCGCCACCCCCCGTCTCGCGGCGCTGGGGCTGTGGAGGGGAGGTGTGGGGGGGAAGAGTTGGCCGCAGAGGGGGCTCGTGCCGCCGCCCGCGCTGACAGCCTGCCTCGTGCGCCAGCGGTCACCCGCCTCAGCTCACCGCACACGCACACACACCGCGCACACGTACAGCCGCCGAACTCAACCCCGCCGCCCCGAGAGAAAGTCGTTCCGGCGGCTCCGGGGAGGCCCCGGAGGAGGGAAACAAAACCGGCCGAAGCCTCACCGGGTCCGGCGGCGGTGGCTCCCGGGTACATGTCTCCGTGTGCGGCGGCGGAGGCGGCGCCTCTCTCCAGGTCCCTACCGCGGCGGCAGCTCGAGGGGAGGGAAGAGGGGGAGGGAGCGAGCCCGAGCCCCGGCTACCCTGTCGGGGAAGGGGGAGGAGGAGGACGAGGAGGAAGGGGTGGAGGGAGGAAAAGAAAAGGGGAAAGGAAAAAAAAAAAAAAAAAAAAAGAAAAGAAAAGAGGGAGGAGGGCCGGGCCGACGCCGGGAAACCAGGTTACTCGGCGGCACTGAGGAGCGGGGAGGTGGGTGGGGAGAAGGGAGGAGCCGCGGAGGTCACGGGGAAGGGGCGCTCCGCCCGCTGCCGCCTCCCCCGCCCTCCTGCCCGCGGCCCGCGGGGCGGGCGGCCCGCCCGAGGGGCCCCGCTCCCCGCAGCCCAGCCGCGCGGTGGGCCCGAGCCGAGATCCGCGCGCACCGCCTCCAGTCCGCCGAGTGGAGCTGACCGGCTTCCTGCCGCCTCCTTCTCCTCCCCCGCACGAATTTCATCTACTGGAACTGAACCGCTCTTCCCCAGCCCTGCCGTCCGTACCCACGCGCGTTGTGCTTTGCTCTTCTTAGAGGCTGCTGCTGTGGCTAACCAGCAGGAGCCTTTCTAGGCCCTGGAGTCACCCACCAAGATGAACCATGGCTTGTTTTTACCAAACCTCTGCCTCAGGCAGGTGCAACATCAACAGTCAAACAAAGTGTGTGCTTGCAGCCAGGACTGCTAGAGACTTGCTCTGTCTTTCAATGAGACCTTGGAAAATGCTAAGTGCCTCTAGCTCTCTACTACCTCTCCTTCAAAGCAATCTGCCTAGTTATGCATGTTTAAAAGGGATGCTGGAATGACATCAATATTGCACACACTGCTTGATCTTGAATGCCCTGTTTACTTGAAAATTAGATTTGATTGTTTCACTTCTTCCTCCTCAACACGCCATGAGACAAAGGCAACGCTGCTGTGAAAACTTCAGATCAGTCACCTCATGGATCTCACACCTTACCACAGCCACTTTTAATTGTATCTATAGCCTCACTGTGGTGTGGCACGTTACTGTCTTGTACAACCAGATAATCTCTGGCTGTACTTATGTAAAGTCTAGTATGGGGGAATACCAACTAGTGATAATGTGAAAGAGGCATAGTATTGGTCAGTATGATGTACTGAGACTCGGGATATCAGTGATGATGATTCCTGCAGGAACTGTCATCCTTTTGTAATCACCTCATTGGTACCTCTTCCTTTCAGGAGAAGAAAGTAGAAAAAAAATCCTAAAAAAAAAGTAGGAAAAAAAATCCTTCTGATGAGGAAGCAAAGAGCAAGTTCATGATGCTTGCTTCCACCAGAAAGTGTTACCTACAGAATTACAGTATAGCAGCTATGATCCATAGTTTCATTCACCTGTTCCATTTTGATGTGTAAGCCTTTAAAAAAAATAATGCAGTTCTCATCCCAGGACAGTCAAGCCCCTTCAAAGTCAACTGAATTCCTTTAGTAAATACTATCTGCCAAAGGACGAGGCAAACATACAGCTTGTATGGTTCATCAAACCATAGGTTCATACCCTCCTTCATCAGTTCATACTTGAAGTGGTATAGAAACATCTCACTGTTCTAAAGTTACATCAACTATATATTTATTTAGTCTTCCCTTTGGATCATACTTGTAGATATTCAAGAGTTGCTATTAACAGCTCAGCTTTCACTTCAAGTGAAACCATTGTCCTGAATGTCCTGAAACCATTGTCACCACTGGAGCTTCCACTGGAGTGATTTTGGATTTGTCTGCATTCCAAGCTCCTCATGTTGCTGGAAACTAAAGATTTACCAGTAACTATAAGCAAACAAAGGAAAAAATCATGGGTCAACTTTAGTTCTAGAGAAAAGCCAAGTAGCTCTAGCAAAATTATAAACAAGGGAGCTGGCAAACGGGTTGCTCTTTTGCTCTCTGTGAGGAGTTGGGTAACATTTTTGCACAACCACCAATAATTTCTGGTTTATGCTATATAACCTTACTAGAGGCTGAAAACGGGGAGGGTAGGAGATAATCCCCCAAACTAAGGGCCAGAAGAGAGTTATCTGAGGCAAATTTGGCCTTTCTCCTTTATTAGATAGTACTAAATGCTGAGGTGGCAGGGGGAAAGCATGCAGTCCCTGTATCGACATCTAATTTTTTGGATACTATATTTAAATAAATCTCTTCATTCTGACTAGGAAGATAACTCCCACTAACATTATGCATACTATCATGCTTGTTCTGAAAGCAAGAGTCAGTGAAGCTTGCATGCTGAAGGGATGTACCCACATGGAACTTCATCGGATACCTCACACAACTGCAAAAGAAAACAAAAAAAGTTGATTATGGTATTCTGCTAGCAGTTTGAAAATTACAAGCTACAAGAAGATACGTGAAACATAAGGGGAGGTTTCACAAAACAATAAACCCATATCCCACACTTCTCTCAGGCTCCACAGGATACTCTGCAATTGATTTCACAAATTCCCTGGAAAACAGAGATCCTGAAAACAGCAATTAATACCTGGAACATCCTAGAGTGCAATATACTCGTATTGATTTAAAGTTGATTTTTGTGGATTTAGCACTTCATAAACAAAAGGGCTTATCGCTGTGTATACATGACTGCAGACTTGCACAACCAGTTAAATAATAAATTAGTTAAATAGTTTTATTTAAGCACTGTTTTCTCATGTAGAAGTCCTGCTGTTCCTGCAGGCTATGTTCATGCTGCTGCACACTTCTACCCACATTTCTGTGTTACTGAGGAAAGGAGAGTTACAGCTCTCTTCTATCTCTGTTCTTGAAGTGATAGGACGCACACTGAGTTTGGACCATGCTACCTGCTTTATTTCTAATACTTTCTGGCACTGACAATTGATGTTTTAGAGCACAGTGAAACGTAACTATGTCTTCCTGGGCAATTTCACCCAAAAAAAGACCTTGGTTTTTGAAAAGGTTTGGTTTGAAAGCTTTATAAAAGCATTCTTTTATACATGCTCTTTATATGTTATATTTATAATTGTATAGTAGTATAAGAAGAACTGCTTAAACACTTAAAATCAGGTTTATTTAAAGAAAAAATTGAGTGACTGTTGGACACAATACCTATCATAACTGCCGGATTTCAAGCTGACATTTCTCAGAACTGATATGTCTCTAAGAAGGAATTATTGGTTTTGGAAAAACCGAGCATTTTTTAATAATTTTGGAAGCAAAGATGGTATTTAGGAACAGCTTTTAAAAATAATTTATATCAGCAGGAGCAAGCTGGGAAAAATATTTTATGTACAAATAGGCTAGTGACAAACGATACGGCTTTTCTTTTGATGAGAAAACATACGTTGATCTCACTAAGTAACAACCCTTCCCTGCTTAAACTAAATTAACTTTAAAAAGCCCACAGTTAACTGTCTTTTAGTCATTGATAACAATGACACAGTGGAAAAAAGTTTTACTCAGAGCAGAAAGATGTCAATTTTATTCTTGACTCTGAGGGGATTTAAGCTTACATTTTTGAGCTCTCAACTGGCCTAACTTTTAAGATCATAGAATGCCAGGTTGGCAGGGACCTCAAGGATCATCTGGTCCAACCTTTCTTGGCACAAACACGGTCTAGACAAGATGGCCCAGCACCCTGTCCAGGTGAATCTCAAAAGTGTCCAATGTTTGGGAATCCACCACTTCCCTGGAGAGATTATTCCAATGGCTGATTGTTCTCATTGTGAAAAATTTTCCTCTTCTGTCCAGTCGGAATCTATCCAGGAGTAACTTGTACCCATTACGCCTCATCTTTTCCATGTGACTCCTTGTCAAAAGGGAGTCTCCATCTTCTTTGTAGCCACCCTTTAAATACTCTAACATGGTGATAAAGGTCTCCCCTAAGCCTTCTTTTCTCAAGGCTGAACAAACCCAGTTCTCTCAGCCTTTCCTCATACACCAGGCTTCCCAGTCCTTTGATCATCTTTGTGGCCCTTCTCTGGACCCTTTTCAGCCTGGTCCTCAACTTTTTTATATAGCAGGGTCCAAAAGTGAACACAGTATTCCAGGCATGGCCTAGCAAGTGCTGAGTAGAGTGGGATAATGACTTCTTTGTCTCTCCTGGTGATGCCCTTGTTGATGCAACACAGCATCCTGTTGGCTTGCTTTGCCGCAGCAGCACACTGTTCACTCACATTGAGCTTGTTGTCCACCAGGACCGCCAGATGCCTTTCCACAGAGCTGTTCCCCAGCCGGGTAGATCCCAGCCTGTGCTGCACACCTGGATTATGTTTTCCCAGGTGAAAGACCTTACGCTTGTCCTTGCTGAACTTTATAAAGTTCTTGTTAGCCCACTCTTCCAGCCTATTCAGGTCATCCTGAAGAGTGGCTCTCCCTTCCAGAGTCCACTTCTCCACTCCGTTTGGTTTCATCAGGGTACACTTGATCCAATCATCCAGAGCACGTATGAAGGTATGAAACAGCGTTGGGCTCAATATCAATCTCTGGGGGACCCCACTTGTGACAGGCTGCTAGTTTGAAAAGGAGCTATTAGCATCACCCTCTGGGTGCAGCCTGTCAGCCAGTTTCCCACAGCACAGACCACTTGTCTAGACCGTAATGCATTAGTTTCTCTAGGAGGAGGCTGTGGGAAACACTATCAAAAGCCTTGGAGAAAGATGTTATCCTGGAGTGTGTGCATTAGACTCCTCACATATTCTATGTTCTGCCTTGCATGAGAATATAAAATGAGTGGGATCACAACAAAAGACGACCACAACTCTATGGTTTTATGTGTTCACATGGTTACAAAGACTTTGAGGGTTCTGGTTCCCTCTCCACCAGGGACTGTTTATTATTTTACAATTACTGTTTTAAATACAATTAATCCATGGTAGAGGGACCAAAACCTGATTTTTGTCTTTCTACAACCAGATGACTGTCCTACTTACTAAGCAACAAAGCCACACTTGATTTCTTTTGCCAAATGAATTGCAATACTTATTTATAAAAAAAAAAACCCCGAAGTAGTTGTTATTATTAGATCACTAACTTCAGTTCATTCAAGAAAGACTTAACTTTTCTAGGTGATCAAGGCCAACAATACAAGAATTAAACACTATGAAAAAGATGCAGCACCACCTATTGGGGATATGTTAGGTATGCTCATTATTATAGTTTTAAGTAAAAACAGAGCTCCGTTCTTTGTTGTAATAACCTAGTTATCAGGAAAAAAACCCAAAACCAACAAAAACTCAGCTAGGGAGAAAAGTAGTTTCCAAAAAGAAGGTAAGGGAAGCAAATATTGTACCTGAGACTGTTCAAGAACAAACTCGGAGAAAACAACTTAATGTTCTACAGCTGTACTGTCAAATTCCAAAACAACCCCACCAGACTCAGTAAGGCACAGTAGGTGCAACTGCAGAGAAATTTGGAAAACACTTGCAGGAGGGGATGACTGTTCTGGCTAACAATAGATTAACAGTGACTCAAACAAAATCAGCGCAGCCTGATCATCTACGAAGACCTTCCCTCTCTTGAGAGTCGGAAAGACTTTAGCCTGTTGCCTTTGTGTGAAGGTGTTGGCATGAAACATAGAATCATTTAGGTTAGAAAAGACCGAGTTCATCTGTAAACCTAACACTGCCAAATCCACCACTTAACCATGTCCCTAAGTGACACATCTACACATCTTTTAAATACCTCTAGGGATGGTGACTCAGCCACTTCCCTGGGCAGCCCATTCCAATGCTTGACAACCCTTGCGGTGAAGAAATTTTTCCTAATACGCAATCTGAACCTCCCCTGGCACAACTTGAGGCTGTTTCCTCTCATTCTATTGCTAGTTACTTGGGAGAAGAGACCAACAGCCACCTTGCTACAAGGTTGTAGAGAGTGATAAGGTCTCCCCTCAGCCTCCTCTTCTCCAGACTAAACAACCCCAGTTCCCTCAGCCGCTCCTCATAAGACTTGTTCTCCAGACCCCTCACCAGCTTCATTGCCCTTCTTTGGACACACTCCAGCACCTCAATGTCTTTCTTGTAGTGAGAGGCCCAAAACTGGACACAGTGTTTGAGGTGCGGCCGCACCAGAGCTGAGTACTGGGGCACGATCACTTCCCTACTCCTGCAGGCCACACTATTCCTGATACAGGCCAGGACGCTGTTGGCCTTCTTGGCCACCTGGGCACACTGCTGGCTCATGCTCAGCTGGCTGTCAACCAGCAGCCCCAGGTCCCTTTCTGCTGGGCAGCTCTCCAGCCACTCCTCCTCAAGCCTGCAGCATTGCATGGCGTTGTTGTGACCCAAGTGCAGGACCTGGCACTGAGCCTTGTTGAACCTCATACAGTTGACCTCAGCCCATCAATCCATCCTGTCCAGATCCCTATGTAGGCCTTCCTACCCTGTTGCTGATGATCAACAATGTGAAGTTCATTAGCATGGCTAATTGCTAAAACCAGGAGATATAGGCTTGTACAGCCAAATTAGGATCCTCCCAGGGCCAGGGAACAATTTAGACCATTTGAAGAGTTTAAACAAGAAAAAAATAATGAATTACTAGAGAAAGAAAGGGAACTGTACAGAGATTAAGGTGGACTGTAGTAAGAAAAACAACCTAAAATGACTTATCTACTTCTAAGTCCTCTCACTGTCATACAGTGATTGCTTTTAGGAGACGATGGTGTCTAGACTATGGTGTCTATACAGAAGATGTAAGTGATTCTGGGCAATACAAAGCCAATTTAGAGGCTAAGGGAATCTTGCTTTATTTTTTTACCTTATCCATCAAGCAGTCGTATCTCTTCTCCTTTGCGGGTGCGCAAATGACTTCCCTACCTACTGGTCTTATACCTGGTTAAGTTTTTAACTCGTGTTGTTTCATGTTTTGAAATGTTGTTTTCAAGTCACAGGTACAAGACTTTGCCATCCCTATCTTGCTTGTGCTTTAGGACCCCCACAAATTTCTATTCCTACTTTCACCACTAAGGCAGAATAGAAAAAGCTCGGCCCCATCATTCACCTTTCTTCGTATCCACAAGGAATAGGAATGCTTGCATACTGTCCCTAATTGTATCGTTTCAGTACAACAGCACTAAACATGCTGATCACTGCAACAGGAACGGCTGGAATACAGAGAACCTGCAAGTTCAGTGAAGCTAGATGTCCTCTACTGTCTGAAGAGAGAATCGATATACGGTCAGTATTTAAATCCTGCAAAATAAGTTATTTTCTGTTTAATGCAGGATGTTGTCAGTGGAGTTGACATTTCAGATGCTGAATCTAACATTGCTGGGTTTCTTAGCTGGCAGTACCTTTAGACATAAAGTAATAGCTATCTGAGCATCTCCTCATGTGGGCTGGCCTAATCTTCAGTTCCTTTCTCACATATACAAATGTCATCTGGTGGGGGATGCACTTGGGAGGGAATCTTTCTTATTTGAAAATCTTGGGTGTCCTGCAGTTTTCTTAGCCTGTTGACAATCTGTACATTTCCAGAGGTGCTGTAGTAGCAGTTACTCTGAGATCCTGATGCCCTTGAACAAACTCCACTTTCTGCTTCCTGATATTTGGAACAGTTATACACTATATATGAACTTCCTTCATAAGCAAATGGTCTCTACTAAGCCTGTAATTTTGTTGTTTGTTTGCACACTTCTGTTACTCATTTCCCAGGCCACTGTCACTGGCAAGTTCATTTGTTTGAAAAGGAATCTTTTCTTTTCATATTGCTAGTTTTCAGTGAGATCATCTCATAGACTTATCGGCACAGCTCTGAGTGCTTTCTCATGGGAGGCCATGGCAACACTAGAGCAAGGGACAGACAAGGCAGGCTCATGCAAGTTGTTTGTGAAATCCCATCTTCAAGCACTTAACAATGACAGAGGTTCCAGAATATTACATCCTAAGGAAAGGTGCAGTTATTTGCTACTTTGAGTTAGGTACTAAAAATGTAGACATTTGCCCTGTGCCTTGTATAGAAAATTTAAGTAAATGTTTAAATTCAGAGCTGGTGACCCCATTAATAGGGTTAAGCACCCACAAGTTAAATGCTGCAACACTCTGCATTTATTATCTCCATCAGTAAGTAGCGTCAAGTATTCATTTAGTGAAACTTTGAGTTGTTTCTGATCCTGAGGAAGGGATGTATACAAGAGGTCAAGTCCCTCTTGTTTACCTCAGTTTTTGCTTCTAATGCTGTAATAAAGCCTCAGATTTTTATGAAGGAGAATTACAAGAGTAGGCTGTTGGATATGCTTTGCTGGTAACAGTAAATTGTCATTTTAGGATTCTAAGCTTCCAGGCTTTTTGTAAATCCTTGAATTATTTTGTTCAAGCTTGTTTCTGAAAATTTTACTTATTTATCATAGAATCATAGAACAATTTGGGTTGGAAGGGACCTTCAAAGGTCATCTAGTGCAACCCCCCTGCCATAAGCAGGAACATCTTCAACTAGATCAGGTTGCTCAGAGCCCCATCCAACCTGACCTGCAATGTTGCCACGGGGCATCTACCACCTCTCTGGGCAACCTGGGACAGGGTTTCACCACCCTCATTGTCAAACATTTCTTCCTTAGATCTAGCCAAAATCTACACTCTTTTAGTTTAAAACCATGACCCTTTGTCCTTTTGCAACAGGCCCTGCTAAAAAGTCTGTCCACATCTTTCTTAGAAGCCCCCTTTAAGTACTGGAAAGCTGCAGCAAGGTCTCCCTGGAGCCTTCTCTTCTCCAGGCTGAACAACCCCAACTCTCTCAGCCTGTCCTCACAGCGGAGGTGTTCCATCCATTGGATCATTTTTGTGGCCCTCCTCTGGACACGCTCCAACAGGTCCATGTCTTTCCTGTGCTGAGGGCACCAGAGCTGGACACAGCACTGCAGGTGGGGTCTCACCAGAGCGCGGTAGAAGAGCAGAATCGCTTCCCTCGACCTGCTGGCCATGCTGCTTTGGATGCAGCCCAGAATACGGTTGGCCTTCTGGGCTGCGAGCGCACATTGCTGGCTCATGTCCAGTCCAGCTTTTCATCCACGAGGACCCCAAGTCCTTGGCAGGGCTGCTCTCCATCTCTTCACCCCCCAGCCTGTATTGATACTAGGGCTTGCCCTGACCCAGGTGCAGGACCCTGCCCTTGGCCTTGTTGAACCTCATGAGGTTCACATGGGCCCATTCATTGATCTTGTCCAGGTCTCTCTGGATGACACCCCGTCCTTCAGGCTTGTCAGCTGCACCGCTCAGCTTGGTGTTCTCTGCAAACTTGCTGAGGGTGCACTCGATCCTACTGTCTATGGCATTGACAAAGATATTAAAGAGTACTGGTGCCAATATGGACCCCTGAGGGACACCACTCATCACCAATCTCTATCTGGATATTGAGCCGTTGACCACTACCCTCTAGATGTGACCATCCAACCAATTCCTCATCCACCCTACAGTGTCCACCTATCAAATCCTTATCTCTCCAATTTAGAGAGAAGGATGTTGTCGGGGACCGTGTCAAAGGCCTTACAGAAGTCCAGATAGACAATATGGGTAGCTCTTCCCTTGCCCACTGCTGTGGTCACTCCATCATAGAAAGCCACTAAGTTGGTCAGGCAGGACTTGCCCTTGGTGAAGCCATGCTGGCTGTCTTGAATCAGCTCCCTGCGCTCCATGGGCCCGTAGCTGGAGTAGGAATGTTTCATCAATAGACTCCCCTTGATCGGGCAGCCTGTAGTAGACACCAACCACAAGATTTCCTTTGTTGCCTCAGTCCCTGATTCTCACCCATAAGCTTTCAACCTGCTCGTGACTTATTCTTCAGAGAAAGCTCTTCACACTCTATTTCTTGACTACAGAGGACAATGCCTCTGCCCTTCCTTTGTCGCCTGTCCCTTCTGAAGAGCCTGTAGCCGTCAATAGCTGCACTCCGCTCATGGGATTTGTCCCACCAAGTTTCAGTAATGGCAACCAGGTCGTAGCTTTCCAGCAGCATGGTGGCTTCCAACTCCCCCTCTTTGTTGCCCATGCTGCGTGCATTGCTGTAGAGACATTTCAGCTGAGCTGTCGGCCGTGGCACCTTTTTAGAGGAACACCCCTTAGTTCCTCTGAGGTCTTTTGGTGGTGTTCCCCTGTTGTACCCTATTACCTCACGAGCCCCTGGCTCATCTCTGTAAGACTTCACGTGTGCTGCAGCGTAGCCAGCACATCTCAGAGCAACAGGCTGAGGGCTCTCGCTAGCACCCCGTCCCTCTAACCTTGGCATGTTGTCCCATGGCTTGTCTGTCATGGGTGAGCCTGATAGTATCCCCCTCCACCTTCACAGAATCATTAAGGTTGGAAAAGACCTTTAAGATCATTAAGTCCAACGATCACCCCAATACCACCATGCCCCCTAAACCACATCCTGAAGCGCCACGTCTACACGTTTTTTGAATACTCGCAGTGATGGTGACTCCACCACCTCCCTGGGCAGCCTGTGCCAATGTTTGATCACCCTCTCAGTAAAGAAATTTTCCCTAATAGTCAGTCTAAACTTCCCTGGGTGCAACTTGAGACTATTTCCTCTCATTCTATCGCTAGTTACTTGGGAGAAGAGACCAACACCCATCTCACCACAACCCCCTTTCAGGTAGCTGTAGAGAGTGATGAGGTCTCCTCTCAGCCTCCTCTTCTCCAGACTGAACAACCCCAGTTCCCTCAGCTGCTCCTCATGAGACTTGTTCTCCAGACCCCTCACCAGCTTTGTTGCCCTTCTCTGGACATGCTCCAGCACCTCAATGTCTTTCTTGTAGTGAGGGACCCAAAACTGGACACAGTTTTCAAGGTGCGGCCTCACCAGTGCTGAGTTACAGGGGCACAATCCCTTCCCTACTCCTGCTGGCCACACGATTTCTGATACAGGCCAGGACGCTGTCGGCCTTCTTGGCCACCTGGGCACACTGCCGGCTCATGCTCAGCTGGCTGTCAACCAGCACCCCCAGGTCCCTTTCCGCTGGGCAGCTCTCCAGCCACTCCTCCCCAAGCCTGTAGCATTGCGTGGGATTGTTGTGATTGAAGTGCAGGACCTGGCACTTGGCCTTATTAAACATCATACATCTTGGCCTAAGTCTAGTCCAAAGCCCTGTCAATAAGCCCCACTAGCTCATGAGCAAAGACCCTCTTCCCCCTTTAAGAAAGGTGAATCTCATCTGGTGCCAGCAAGCCAGGTGCTGTGTAGGTCATCCAATTATCAAAAAACCCGAAATTGTGGCGGTGACACCAGTCATGGAGCCATGTATTAATAGACTGGGCCCATCTGTTTCTTCCTATGTCGCTGCTTGCAACTGGAATGAGAGAGGAAAAAATAACCTGTGCTCCAGATGCCCTTACCAACCGTCCCAAGGTCCTGACGTCTTCTTTGATCAGTCTTGGACTATGAGTTGGAGCTTCGTCTCCACCCACATGGAAGAGCAGTAGTGGCTAATAGTCCAAGGGCTGTACCTGTTTAGGAAGTTTCCTAGTGGTGTCCCTAACCCGGGCCCCAGGGAGGTAGCAGACTTCCCTAAGAGAAGGGTCACAAAAAATGGCTCATTCTACATCCTTTTTAATTTTTTTACTTATGCACGTTACAGAAAATTGTGTATTTAGCCAAGTAGTAACACCCTAAATAACATTCTGTGATTAAACCCACAACACAGTACATATTGACTTTTTTTGGGAGAACATTAACAAAAATGATTGAGGTTTAGATTAACTATTAGGAAAAATTTCTTTATGGAGAGAGTGGTCAAGCATTGGAACAGGCTACCCAGGGAGGTGGTGGAGTCACCATCACTGGAAGTGTTCAAAAAATGTGTGGACGTGGCACTTCAGGACATGGTTTAGTGGGCATGGTGGTGTTGGGTTGATGGTTGGACTTGATGATCTTAAAGGTCTTTTCCAACCTTAATGATTCCATGATTCTGTGAAAAATTGGCAATTCTATATTCCGGCATAAATGGTGTTAGTTTTGATCTCCATCGAAGGTCTGGGACATGGCTGGACACACAGAACAAGCAGGTCCCAGCCACTCCTGCCCACCACATTAACCTCTTGGTCAATCATTATGCCAAGGGTGTCAGCTCTGATGAGTATTCCGTATTATATTTTCTCTTTTTTTTGTAGTTCACAGTCTATACTCCCTCTTGTGTATCTTGATGACTATTTTGTTATTGACAAGAAGCAGGGGAGGGAAAGAGCTCTACGAGAAGACACCACCTTTACCGTGGAAGACCCCAGCACCGCCGCTCTGGAGCGCGGAGAGCCGCGGAGAAGCCGCCTGCCCGACCCGGGAGGGAAGGGCCCTTCCCGCGGCCCGGCGGGGCCGCCCAGCCCCGGGGGGGCCGCGGTGGCCCCAGCGGGCAGGAGGCGGCAGCGGCGCTGGAGAAGGCGGGCAGGGAGGCGGGGGCAGGCGGGCGGCTGGCAGCCTCAGCGCCCCTCGCAGGCCGTGCGAATCTGCCGGCGCTGCGCCGCGCCACGGCCGCTGTGACGCTGCTACGCCCATACGCGCCCTGCCGACGCTCCCATCATCCCTCGCTACGCTGCGATTGGCAGAGCGCTTCCCCGGCGGCATTGGTTAGGGCTGCCCTGCCCGTCGCGGGTTGGGCAGCGGCGCTGACGGTTGTGTTTGCGTCTCAGTTCGCCGGATCTGCGATTGGCTCAGGGCGCCATTATAAAGTCCCCCTGTGAGCACGCGCCCCTTTTCCTCTCTGGCGGCCCAAGGTGCTGTGTCCTTCAGCTGAAGCTAAGGCCGTCCCACCCCGGCGACTGGCACCGCGCCCCCACCATGGCCTCCGTCTCCGAGCTCGCCTGCATCTACTCCGCCCTCATCCTGCACGACGACGAGGTCACCGTCACGGTGAGTGCGGGCCGCGGCCCCACCGGCACAAGATGGCGGCGAGCCGCGGCATGGCCGGCGGCGGCGCGGGGCGGGAGGCCGCGGGCCGGGCTGGCTGCTGAGCGGCGCTGTCGTTGCAGGAGGACAAGATCAACGCGCTCATCAAGGCGGCCGGAGTGAACGTGGAGCCGTTCTGGCCGGGACTCTTCGCGAAGGTGGGCGAGTGGGAGCGCCTGGCCGGGATGGCGGGGGAGCCGTGGATGCCGTGGGCGTCTCGGGAGGGAACGAGGGGAGAAGGCGGGGCGGCGGGAGGCGTGTGAGGACGTCCCCGTCTCGGTGTGGGCGCTGCTGGGTGCAGGTCGCAACCACACAACGGCTCGCTGGTGGTGTTGACTTGGGCAGTAGTCGCTACTACGCTGACTGCGCTGATGGGAGAGAAGCAGGCCACTGGTCTGTCATCATGCGGTTTCATCACTGCGCTCCGGACGTAATTTAGCAGGTGCTAAAGCAAAGCTGCCCTGCACACCCTGTGTTAACGAGGCTTTACTGCTGCTTGTTCTCCCTAGGCTCTAGCTAATATCGACATCGGAAGCCTGATCTGTAATGTAGGAGCTGGTGGTGGTGGTGCTCCGGCTGCAGCAGCTCCAGCCGGTGGTGCTGCCCCTGCTGGTGGTGCTGCCCCAGGTAAGTGGGCTTCTGTGTCCAACATAGTAATCTTCAGCTGGAGGAAATCCTTGGTTAGAAAGCTACTTGTTACTAGTTTGAGAATCAGCTTTCCTATTCCCCTTACAATTTTAATGTGGTTTATGTTCTCTGGTATTACATGTGGGTGTTCTAGGGCAAAACAGGCCCTCACCTTTAGAAAGGCTGTAATTGCTCTTTGAGTCAGTGTACAGGATCAGTGTGACCACAGAATTAAGGCTGATCTTTGTGGTTATCATCAGGGTCTCATCCTGATGGCTAAAGAGAAAGCACCTGCTCTGTAAAGTTATTTAGATTTGATAGGAATGAATTTTGAAGGCACAAACCAAATTTCCTAGGTAGTGGAAGCACTAGTCTGCTTGGGTTGTTAGCTTAGCTTGTTAGGATTGCTCAGGCCTTGCTTCTTGATGTTGGTTGCTTGGTCATTGTACGTGAGGTCTTTTGTGGCATCTGACTCTTACGAGCTGATAACATGGAAAAATCCTGATTCCTTTCTCCTTTTCTAGCTGAGGAGAAGAAAGAAGAGGAAAAGAAGGAAGAATCAGAGGAATCTGATGATGACATGGGCTTTGGTCTTTTTGACTAATTAGTTTTGTACCTATCTGTAATAAAGAACATTGAATTGTACTCTTCCTTCTTACGTGTGTGTGTGTGTGGAGTGGATGAAGGATGGCTAAGTTACCTGCAGGTACCAAAACTGCTGCCGTCACATGTTCATCTAGGGTTTTACAGCTCTCCGTGGGGGTTCATGCTTGATATAGGCATAGCACAGTGACAGGTAAGGCTCCTAATTGTGTTCCGTGGCGTATGGACAAAGGTGGAAATGTAATTGCGGTGGGCATGGGATGCGGCAAGAGCTTGGCAGGTACAGGATGTGGTCACGTTCAGCAGAAGGCTAAAGCATTAACATGACTAGTTAATGCTTTAGCAACAGTGCAGCTTCCATGGAGAGAGTGCAGTTTCTAGTACCAGGTGATTTAACCTGTTCAGTGGCCGCCAAGGGCCGTGGCGCAGCAGGAATTACGAGCATTTCGTAGTGGAGGACGTTTGATGAGCTGAAGAGTGGGGAAAATGCTGCAGTTCTTGGTTGAAGGCTAAAGCTAGGATACTATTTATTCATGAGTAGGTATAACTTAAAAGCAGACTGAGTCTTGAAGTGCTAGGCACCAAGCCTAGGTTGTGTGTGTAATTTTTTTGCATCTCCAGAAAAAGTTGAAGGAGAATCTCAAACTGCTTTGAAGGGTGGGTGTGGAAGATTGTGTAACTTTGCATATGAAAGAAGTAACTTTGTATTTCTAAAAGAACTTTTGAGCAGGACTTCCAGAGCAACTGAACAAGGTAAGGGCTGTTTTGCAAACATGTATTCTAAAGTACTAAATGAAAATTAATGTGTCAATGACAGTGGGATTGAGCGCACCCTCAGCAAGTTTGCAGATGACACCAAGCTGAGTGGTGCAGCTGACACGCCTGAGGGACGGGATGTCATCCAGAGGGACCTGGACAAGCTCAAGGAATGGGTCCGTGTGAACCTCATGAGGTTCAACAAGGCCAAGGGCAGAGTCCTGTTCCTGGGTCAGGGCAACCCCCAGTATCAGTACAGGCTGGGGGCTGAAGGGATGGAGAGCAGCCCTGCTGAGAAGGACTTGTGGTACTGGGTGATGAAAAGCTGGACATGAGCTGACAATGTGCGCTCACAGCCCAGAAGGCCAACCGTGTCCTGGGCTGCACCCAAAGCCGCGTGGCCAGCAGGGTGAGCGAGGGGATTCTGCCCCTCTGCAGTGGGGAGACCCCCCTGCAGTGCTGCATCCAGCTCTGGAGCCCTCAGCACAGGACAGACATGGACCTGTTGGAATGGAGCCAGAGGAGGGTCATAGAAATAATCAGAGGGAATGGAACAGCTCTGCTGTGAGGACAGGCTGAGAGAGTTGGGGTTGTTCAGCCTGGAGAAGAGAAGGCTCTGGGGAGACCTTATTGCAGCCTTCCAGTACTTAAAGGGGGTTTATGTGAAAGGTAGGGACAGACTTTTTAGCAGGGCCTGTTGCAAAAGGACAAGGGTTAATGGTTTTAAACTAAAAGAGGGCAGATTTTGACTAGATCTAAGGAAGAAATCTTTCACAATAAGGGTGGTGAAACCCTGGCCCAGGTTGCCCAGAGAGGTGGTAGATGCCCCATCCCTCCTGGCAACATTCCAGGTCAGGTTGAACGGGGCTCTGAGCAACCTGATCTAGTTGAAGATGTCCCTGCTCATTGGGGGTGGGGGGGTGTTGCACTAGATGACCTTTGAAGGTCCCTTCCAACCCAAACTACTCTATGATTAGCAAAATGTGCCTAGTGTGTATGAAGGACTCCAAAGCTCTGTGGAAGGGTTGTTCCACATCTAGACCAAAGGGATGCATTCTGCATGGTCCCATCTTCCCACAGAACTGGAGCTCATTTGTTTTCAGAATGTAATCTGTGCAACCCCCTGCTGCTGCTGGGAACTCTACTGAGCTTCCAACACAGCTCCTGCAAACCACTCAACTGCCACCTTCCCCTACTTCCTTTTAAAGTAACCCTCCCCCAGGAAAATGGATGTGAAAAGTCTAAGGGCATGACAGCAAGTAATTACAAGTCACTTACACAGCTGGTAACACTGAGTTGTTCCCTGTGCCCCACAGTTGAAGGAAAAACTGCCTTCTGGAAGACTACTGAGATCTTGGATTTCCTCCTCCGCTGTTTACTGTTGCTCCTTAAGTCCCTGCATAAGTCAATTCTTAAAAGCTTGTGGATTAGTGTGGAGGCAAAATTCCAAGCAGAGAAAACTCACAGTGGTTTCTTCCGCAGTGCACACACACACAAAGTAATTAGCCAGAATTTCACTGGTAACACCTTTTTAATAGGTCAAAGTAACTGTACAGTTCATTATATTCTTCCTGAGAATAATTTATATCCCTCAACAGCAAAAAGGGAGTGTGGTTTTTATTTTAACAGAACAGATGGCACAACTGGAAAACCAAGGAAAATCTAATTACACTGCTCTACTGTAACTCCTCCCAGGCAAGATAGACAAAAGGATGGGTTAGTTAACTACAGTGGGTTTAAAATATTCAACATGGCTTTAATCTGTCTTTATAAATTATATAAAAATGGGGGACATGAATGGTTACAGAACTCCTCTAAATGCAGCTCTGAATTGCTCTGGTACAAAGCAGCATTTTTGCTTCCAAGGAAAACAACATTGCTACAAAAGAACTGGCACGTTATTCTGGTGAAAAAGACAAGTTTTCAGTTGTGTTCTACAGCTAGTTCCAAACAAATGCTTCACACATTCACATAAAAGTAAAAGGCAGGAAGATGAAGAGGGCTTTAGTTTGTCTTGAAATGACTGAAGTCTTGAAAATATAGCTTTTTATTCTTTCTCTGTAAATTGTGATTAGCATATTGCGACGTTAAGTGTTCTAATAAAAAAATTCCAGTCTGGATAGTTCATATACTGTGGGCAAGAATTCTCAGCCCTGAGGTTTCCCCGAATTCTTCACTTCACAATATCTTTCTCCAATCTGCTGCTCAGACAATGTCGGCTCCAAGACCGTAACCCTGTGGCAGCTCTAGGCTAAGCGTGTCCCATGCGATGGTGTAAAACTGAAGTGCGCTCCGTAGCCGTGATTTCCCGAGGACTTCTGTACAAACTTCATCTTGTGATAATGCCACTTTTAGAATCCCAGACCAGCTTGGCTTTATGATAAAAACTTGGTTAAACTTTTGCAATGAGAGAGAACCAACAGCTGTCAGTCAGGTCTGCTGAAGCAAGAGGCGCTGGAAAGCCGGGACTACACTGGGTTAATCCTCACTGCTGGTGGAAGGTGAAAAAACATCCTTTCGCAAGCAGAATTCTTGGACTGATGAAACTCTTCCCTCAGTACTTAGTGCGGTCTGGACTGACTGATCATTTTCAGTCTGGCTTGATCAATAACATCCAGCAAATTTTTGGCATCCACAGCGAGAGCGTGAGCAGCCGTCAGCATTTGCTTTTTGTACTCCTGCTGCAGGCTGGTCATGACATACTGCTGTGCCAGTTTCATCTTGTTAATGAGCTCGGCCAAGTCAGAGTTCAGCAGCTTTTGTGCCATCTCAATCTGGAACAAGAAGATTCAGTCAACTGTGCAATTCGTTAGAAGCACTTCACTCGCTGCAGCGATGCTGCAGAGCAACGGCACGATCTACCCTCCCTCGACAGCCCCTTCTTGAGATTTCCAGTCGAAGCTGGGGCCGTTCCTGTGGGCACCACATGGAGCAGACAGAATTTCGGCACCAGCCGCTCTACGCTATGTGGAGATCAAAAGCAGCCTTGGCAGCTTCTGAGCCGCCTGCTGTTTAACATCTCCAAGACCGCAAAAAAACCCTGGATTTTAATTCATGTCTTAGAGTTAACACCTTGTTACAGGTTTCAAGGTCCCTAATTACCATCACCCTTTTTAATACTATTATTAAAGGAGCCCTAAAAAATTAAACAGGTCAAGAAGCCAGATGCAGGTTACTTAACAGAGAATCATCTTGACTCAGCTATGTGGTTCTAAGATGGCACTTAAAGAACCATTCTCTGGCTTTTTCCTTATCACACTCCTTCAAAGTTTTGGAGGAAAACGGTTTTACTCCTGACTCATTAACTTCACTGACTGATCTCAGTCGCTTCTCATCCAGAACTAGGTACTACAGGATACTTTCTTACCACAACCTTCCATCTGCAGCAAGCTATGCTCTGTTACCTGTTTAATGACTTTGTGTGCAATCTGTAGTTTAAGGGAAAATTACACTTGCACTAGGAATTAAATCCCAGATGGTCTCCCTGCATTAGAATACTGGTTTCGTGTATGCACTGCTAACGGTTTTTATGTCATCTTCCGATGGGTGCGTGTTGTGTGCTCTTCAATTGCATCCACTTTAAGCAGCTTCACTTAAGTCAATACAAGCCTATGTCCATGCAGCAATTCTAATAACGTTTGTTTCATGTAGAATTATAACCCAAGAGTTCAGACTGCTTAGTGAACCAAAATGTATGCATATGCAAAGGAGGGAGTGCCAAAAATATGTCCAGATCACTCTCCTGGCTCAGGCTAACTTGAAACGTAATGACTGAGCGTCAGGTGAGCGGAGCTCTACGTACCTCTCTGTGGGTGCTTGCAGGAAGCACTGGGAGGGTCTCATCTACTGTTGCCAGTAAGGTTCTTAGCGCCAGACCAACCTCCTGAGAGAAAAAATTTAAGGAAATAAACTTTAAAAACTTGGAATGAATGGATGAGAGAATTGTAGGAGTGCAGGAATCAACAGATACACTTACTTCCTCATCTGGATAAGAAGGGAGTTAGAACATGGCTGAGAGACTTTAAAATCCTACCTGCACTTCTGTGTTTCACCGTAAAAACAAGATGCCAAAGGCTTAATTTAAAAAAAAGTTTTTCTTAAAAAAGTGAAATCCAGAGAAGACGGGGCACAACTCACTGCCCCTGGATAAGCACAGGCAAGCTGGGGAATAAAACCATTGTTGCGCACAATACTGTTAACAGTATCCAAAGCTCCAGCCCTCTGACCACAAGTTACACAACCCACAAAACATAAAAGGTTTTTCTACTTCCAACTTGCCAGAAGTTCCACTTGAAGACCTCATTCAGGAGAGAAAGAAACCACTGCTCTTAGGAATTGCCTCCCTACCTTTACCATGGGTACATACTCCTCGGGCGGAGCCGGCTGTATTTTACTGGACATTTCTATGACCGCTTTCACCAGCCCAGTTACATTCTCGTAGACTTTGTCATTGGAGCGGTCCAGGTTGGCCGTAGGAGGAGGGCTGATTTCCTGCGGCTGAATCTGGAAGCAGAGAGGGATTGTTTAAACTCTTGTCCCCAGCAGATGGGGCTCAGCAACTTCCCAACCTCTGCAGACGGCTGGGAAGGTCTCGTATTCACAACAGCCCCCCCGCCCGGTCCCGCTGGGGCCCCTGTCCTGGCTGAGCATGCTCGCTCCCAGATCTGCAGGAAGTTTCCTTTAGTTCTTCTAACTGAACCTGCTCTATGAAGTGAGACTAGGGAATTTTTACCAGGATTTCCCTGAAAAGCTTCCAGTATAACTCCAACAACAGAGAAGAAAATGATTTGAGGAACGAGGAGTACAAAGTACTTGACACATCTAAGTGGTTCACTACTGATGGACAAGTTCCACTGCTAAGGCGACAGCTATCAGGTCCCTCATTCCCAAAAGTTTTGTGCTCCAAAATTATGTCAGAGTACATGGTTAACAAACTGATATAGTTAAGAGAGAATATTGCAGTACATATTATTTTGTTAGTGAAAGTTCACAGCGGATTAGCAAAAATGTTGTCACCAGTACAGGTGGGAAAGACAGAATGTTTTCATAATTTTTCCAACAGAAAAACCCCAATAGATAAAAATCCTGTAGTCCTTACTCAAGCAAAACTTCCAACGAGTCATATCTGTCTAGAGTTAAATCCAAGACAGACCAGAATAATCCTGGGTCAGGAAAGAAACAAACTTTGAAAACTTCCTCTGTAAGGTTCTCAGCATCTCTGCCCCTGAGCTGTAAAACTGAACACATCCCAGTTCTCTGCAGCTCTGAAGAGCTTGGCTGCCCAAGCAACCACTCGGTGGGAGCAGAAGGTTAAAAAATTGCTTCTTTCCTGCTGGTCACACAACAGTCACCCACCCTGTTGATCTGAGATAGCTCGTGGCATTTCAGCCCATCGCACTGGGTTACTACTGGTCCTTACAACTGGTGACATGTTTCACTGCAAGCACCTGAGATACTGCCCTGATGAAACTATAAACGAAAACTTGGATGAAACTCTGTCTAAGGAAGGAGTGCAGGATTTAGTGCGTGGTGATTCCATTTTGTTGCATTTCACTAAGTGGGTACTGACAATTAGAGTCAATCTCGTGTATTGATCGGAAAATACCTTCAGAAAAAGAACATTGTAATTGCCTCAATCACCAGTGAAAGGCTGTGATTCTAATAGGTTTCAGCAATCGAGAAGTTAAACAGTCATCTGGCAAAGTCACATGCAAAGACATTTTGGAATAGGGCACGTACACACACGCTCACGCACTGCTTACCCTCCATGGCTATGGTTGAGCAGAATGTGGGGGAAGGTTAAAGAAATTTACCAAAAGAAGGGAAAAAAGAAAAACAATATTAATAAAACTCAGCAGGAAAAAAACCAAACCAAAACCAAAACATGTGTAGCAATAAGAGACCAGTTAAAAAGCCTGCAACAAAAATGCATCCTCAACAGTATCGGCAGTCA
Source organism: Phaethon aethereus (assembly GCF_964289735.1). NCBI lineage: Eukaryota > Metazoa > Chordata > Aves > Phaethontiformes > Phaethontidae > Phaethon > Phaethon aethereus. Next base: position 4,898,045 of record NC_138582.1, on the reverse strand, counting down.
TTCATGTTAGCTCTTGGTCCGTTTGTTACGGAAGCACCATGTGCTGATGACCTGCTGTGCGCCCGCGTAGAAGTGGAAGTATTTGCCATGCACCCATGCTTATTTTTTACCAAACACATGGGGAAGAGATCATGCAAAGCCTGACAGGAGCAAGCCAGTCTTGGCGAGCAGCAAAGTGGTGAATGGAGTAGAGGGCCTCTGCAATGGTGGGAAACAACATGTCCTGTGCAACCCTGGTGCCTTTACACAAACAATCAATAGATTTAAGAAAATGTTGTATTCATCTTTCTGAAATGGTTTCTTTTTTCCTTTAGGAAAGTCATGATAGGAAATACATGGTCATCTAACTGTGCAGCTCCTGGTTCGCGATGACTTACCACAGTCGTGGTTAAGAACTACCAAGAACCCATTCTAGCTGGATTATACCCAACCCACTTAATTCCTAGAGCCAGGACCTAACATTTCAAGAGTACGGACATCTGTGTTTCCTAACGCTCTATTTTTTTTTTTTGTTTATACCCAACATCAACACTATGGCTTTGCAGACTATGAAGTCAGGAGTTTCTTTGTGTGGAGTGGCTGACTTTGTCTCAGTGAGTAACATAAACCCAAGTATGTCCTGGTGCATGCCCTAAAGGTTTCTGAGGGCAAGCAGTTCAAATCCTCTTACTTTAATTTGTATTCTGCAGAAAAGGGAGTCTGAAATGAACCTCAGAAGCATCTTCAGTTTAGGACTGCAGACATTAACAAATCTATACGCTATTAAAAAATAATGGGCTGTTTTCTTAAAGGGGCATAAAACCAATTTTAAGAAACTCTTAACAGAAAAAATCAGCCCTTCTTTTCTACTGAAGAAGCTATTTAGTACACACATCTTGTTCACTTGTTATTACTGATGGCTTTGGCTCCTTAGGTTTGGTTTGTTGTCAAAAGGCTGTATTTCAGAAAACACTTTTCATGTTCCAGTACCAGCATTTCAAAAGGAAATTTTAGAGAAGCCAAGTGTAATAACACATCTGTTACTGCTTTTTGACATTTTCTCAGGCTTGGCAGCTTCAAAAGCACTGGCATCAGTTTATAATAAATAATCCTGCTCAAATTCACCACTGCTGTCTATGTATGCTGATTCTTAAATATTCCAACAATCTCAAAACAAGAGAGCAAGACACAGGGGCAGGCAGTGACCGAGATTGATTTGGGCTAAACATACTGCTTTGATGGCAAGCCTTGAATTCCATGGTCAGATGAACGTGATTTTTTCTGTATTTTCTTAAACCACCTAAAATAAATGTTGCTTATCACAACAGCTGTGTCTACCACAACATGGACTGACGTTCTTTACTACAGGCTTGGCAGGGCTTAGATTAGCAGGAGGTTCTGCTTCCATGAGGAGCTGGTACTGTTAGCACTAGCTGTTGTATTACGGAGGGATTGTACCGGTGTATCTGCAGAAGCCCGTGCTCTAACACAGCCTCCATCATTCTCCTCTTGGGAAAGAACCGGAGCACAAACACATCACCTCCCTGGGTGCTACTGAGGGCGTCAGCTGACAGAATGGGAGCAGCGGTAGGGGTGAGCCTGCTTTAACGCCCTGGGCAGCAATACTGCCGTCAGACCAACAGTCACTGTGGAGGGGTACTTGTCTATCTGCAAAGGTTGTGAAATAATAAAATGGCCATGTGAATAGATCAGCTGCATTTCTGTTAGAGTATTACTGACAGAGAATTCCCAACCACTTCTACATCTAGCTGCTGGAAATCGCTACTATCAGAATTAGCTCCACTGGTTCCCTTTGGGAGGCCCTGAGGTCACTCAGGTTTCTGTTTCCTGAAGATTAGAAAGGTAAAAGAGCCCCAAAGGCAGGGACAACATCTAGAAGCATGATTTTAAAAGTGACTGACATACTAAGGAGCAGTTCCATTAACACCAACTGCAACAGGCAACAAGACGCTGTGTTTCACAGCACCCTGCAGCATCTCTCTGCTTAGGAAACTGAAGTTTCATTTTTGGCTTTGCTGCCTATTTACTGGAGATGAAACAATACATCAGAAAGTAGCTCAATCACAGGTCAGACAGCCCATTTCCTCTCTTCCCTTGTTCCCCAGAGATACTAGGGTTTTAGGAGCCTTGGTGCTGCAGCAAGAGCTTTTTGGAGCACCACAGTTGATGCATGTCTCACTTCCCTCTGACTGAGGACAGGAGGCTTTGGTACTACCTGAGTGACTTGGGAACCCTGGGTGTGCTCCTTCCTGCTTAAAAACCTGCTGAGCAGGGAGGCCAAGTCCATGTGGGAGATCTCTTATGTTCTTCAACCTAGAAATAAGCTCACCTGGGAAAAGTTCTAGGTGAGGAACATGCTGAATCATAGTAATGGAGGAGATGAGCCTACCAGTTAACTCCCCACTACCCTGGAGCGCTGCCAGTGCATGTCTGCCCCATGACATTTACTTGGGAAGTTGAGTTGCTTTTGCTTTCCACGGTCTCTACTCCAGGAACAGAAAACTATCTCAGAGTGGTAACGTTTAACTTTCTGAAGCCTATTTCATGTGACACTGAGCAATGTACCTTCACGCCTTCGTTGTAGCTGTCCACAGGGCTGTTCAGGCTTGCAAGGCTGCCCAAATGGCTGGGGGCTCCAGGGCGGGGAGGTTTCTTTGGCGGAGCTGCATGATCTGGTTAACAAAACGATTTGCATTTTAGAGGACCAACATATCAGATGTACCTGCGTGATTTTGGTCTGTCAACACTACAAAGGCTACACATGCTTTACAGTACTAGCAGAGATGTACATCTTAATGTGTCTTACAGTAAATACACTTTAATCTGTATTTCTACTGAAGAAATGTAGAGAGAAAAGGTTGTAGAATTCATCAAGTTTCCCTGCGATTATGAGAACATGGCCATTTTAGTAAGATACTTCTAAAATCCCTTTGTGGGGAACTGCTATGCATTTAAGTACACCAGTGCCAGACCGGGGAGGTGCTCACCCCTTCATACCACAGCCGAGTGCCACACATGCTGCGTATGTCTGGGAAAACCGGACTTCCTCGTGGCAGAAATCCTGGGTGTGATTCACTTTGAGAAACCTAACTTTAGGTGTCTACTTTTGTTTTACATGTCTAAACTCCTACTAGGTGAAGTCCTACACAGTGACTCAGCTTCCTCTAGACGCTTCCCGCCTCTTGACGAAATGCTTTCTTGGCTTTCTGACTACATCTCTGGGAACTGCACAGGGAATTTAAACACACAGTGCGCTGAAACACCTATGTGTAATTATGGGGAATTGAATCCACCCCTTGTATGAAAATACTGGCAAAAATCTTTGTTCACTACTGCTACTTGAAGACTTGTAATCAAAGATTCAAGATGACAGTATATGAATTTACTGCTTACCTGGTTTACCCACAGGCTGATATATGTGCTGGTTACCTGCCTATAAAATAAAATATGCAATTAGACTAGTTATTACAGTGCTCACAACTTTCATCATCACAATCTCAAACACTGATAGTAGCCAGTTCTCAGCACATTTCCCAACAGTTGAAAAAAATAAACCTCTATTCACCACCATTAGCTAAGCTCCCAACTATGGGTATATGACTTACAGAGCAAGAAAAGAACTTTCATTTATTTTTTATCGCTCACAACAGCCCTGCCCTGCCTCTACACTACAGTTTATCCTTCGTTATTAATCAAATGTGGTGGGATATTCATAGTCATTTTTAGTCTGTATTCAGAGATCAAACTGTAGAAGTCACAGTGGTGAAAAAGAAACGGCAGTGCAACAGTTAGAAGCCTGAGGTATTTCTGCACTGCTGAATGGTTTCCACAATGGTAACAGACGTAGAAGCTGGTTTACTTTTTGCATTTATTGCAAAGCTCTTGGTCAAGGTCAATTTGCTTATTCATCCAGAAGTATTTAATAATAGATTGAAGTGACTTTCCTTGGTAATTATATTTATACAACCTTCATGTCAACCTCAGTCACCGAGGCGAGCGGCTCCAGCGCCGGCACCGTCGGCAGCGCAGCGCTCCAGCGCGGTGCACGGGGGGTTTCCTGAACCCGGGACCCGCCGGGAGCCCGCAGCTCACGCCACAGCGGCTGAGCGGACCTGGGCAGGGCCAGGAGCAACGGGGCCGAGCCCCGCCATGGATAAAAGGAACCCCTGGGCAGCGCTCGCGGCCGGGACGTGGCGCGGCCGTTTGCGCGGGAAGGGCGCCGGAGCTCTGCCGGCTCGAGCAGCGAGCAATGGCACCCACCCGGCGCAAGGCCCCGTCCTCTCTGAGCTCTGCCCCCACCACGACCGACGCCGCTTCCCCGGCAGAGCTTGGCGGGACCGCGCTGCCAGCCCGGTGCCGGGCTGCCGGCTGCGCCCTGCTCTCACGCCAGGGCCGGACGCAGCAGCGAGCGCGGCTGCGGGAGGTGCGCCCGGGGAGAGGAGCTCCTCCGCTCGGGGACAGAGCTCCGGGAGGAGGGGAGCAGGCTGGGGAGCACCAGGGAGTGCAAGAGAGAGACAGACTACGGGGACTGCACCCGCCTTCCCTGGGACAGGCCTGTCAGGCAGACAGGACACAGGGTACGGAGGAGTCCCTGCCCTCTCTCCGCCTGGCTGAACACGGCGGCTTAAGGGATGGGGGCAACGGTGACGAGTTCCTGCCCGGTGCAGCAACTCCTCCATGACCACCCACCTTCCCAGCTGCCCTGGCGTGATGGGTATGAGGGTCTGCAAGTGGAACCGAACCACGATTAGGGCGGTGGTTCATCCTGGAGGTGTCACCAAGGTTAAGCTGGCCTAAGTTCTGCGTCAAAACTGCTTTTATAAAGAAACAGGATGGGTCACTGTCATAGGAGACTCTCTTCTGTGGGGAACAGAAGGCCCACGACGTTGACCAGACCCACTTCTAAGGGAAGTCTGCTGCCTGCCTGGGGCCTGGGTTAAAGATGCAACAAGAAAACTTCCTACTCTGGTATGGCCCTCAGATTATTATCCATTATTTCTTTTTCATGTAGGCAGAGATGATGTTGCAATAAAAAGTCCAAGGGTGATCAACAGAGACTTCAGGGCCTTGGGACAATTGGTTAAGTGATCAGGAGCACAAACAAGTGTTTTCCTCTATCCTTCCGGTTGCAGAGAATGACGAGGGAAGAAACAGGAAGAGCCAGCAGATCAATACCTGGCTCCATGACTGATGTCACTGGCAGAATTTTGGTTTTTTTCATCATAGGTTGGTCTGCACGACACCAGGCCTGCTGGCGACAGATGGGGTACCCCTGTCTCAAAGCGGGAAAAGGATCTTTGCCCAGGAGTTAGCAGGGCTCATTGAAAGAGCTTTAAACTAGATTTGAAGGGGGAAAGGGATAAAACCAGGCTTGCTAGAGATAAGCCTGGGGGTGGCATGCCAGTGTTTGAGGGATGGTGTGCTAGCGAGGTCCTTCAGTCTGCTCCATGACGTGCTGAGTACACCGGAGAACATCTGAAATGTCCCTGTACTGATGCGCACAGAATGAGGAATAGACAAGAGGAGCTGGAAGCTTTGGCCCATTCCCAGAGCTATGACATCACTGGCATAAGCGAAACCTGGTGGGATGAGTCCTGTGACGGGGGTGCTGTGCTGTGACGGATGGTTATAGCCTCTTCAGGAGGGATAGGCAGGGCACGAAAGGCGGGGGGTGGCACTGTATGTGGGACGGGTTGGATCGCATGACACAGTTGGCGATGTCACGGTTGAGATCAACTAAGTAAGGATGAAGGGGAAAGCCAATAAAGGGGATTTTGTGGGAGTCCACTATCGACCACTCAGCCAGGGCAATGACACTGATGAATTACTCTAGAAGGAAGTACAGGATATCTCTAGATCAGCTGTCCCTGTCCTTATCGCCGATTTTAACTTCCCAGACATCAACTGGGCATATCATACAGTGGACACAATCAGGTGCAGGAAATTTCTGAAGCACATTGAAGATAACTTCTTGGTGCAGGTTCTAAGGGAGCCAAGTAGGAAAGGCGTCCTCCTAGATTTGTTGTTTGGAAACAGAGAGGGACTCATGGGCAAAGCGGTGACTGGTGGCTGTCTTGGTCACAGTGACCATGAACTAGTTGAGTTTCAAATCATTAGAGATAGGACAATAACTGCCAGCAAAACTGTGACCCTGGATATAGGGAGAGCAGACTTCGGGCTCCTGAAAGAGCTAGTTAGTAAGGTCTCCTGGGAATCTGTTTCTGGAGGTATTGGGCTCCATGAATGATGGTCACTTAAGAGCCGCCTCTTAAGAGTGCAGGCGCAGGCAGTTCCAAAGTCTTAGAAGTCAAGCAAGAGAGGCAGAAGGCCAGCTTGGCTGAGCAGGGATTTTCTTCTAGAACTCGGGTGGAAAAGGAAAATGTACGACCACTGGAAGCAAGGACAGGCAACATGGGAGGACTACAGAGACACTGTTTGCCACTGTAGGGAGAAAATTAGCATGGCCAAAGCTTAATTAGAGTTCAAGCTAGCCAGCACCTGGAAGGACAACAAAAAGGGCTTTTTAGAATATGTTAACAGCAAAAGGAGGATCAGAGGTAACATTGGTCCATTGTTTATGATGAGGTCGGTCACCTCACAAATAGGGACACAGACAAAGTGGAGACGTTCAGTGCTGCCTTCGCCTCTGTCTTCAACACCGATAATAAGCCACTGGGACACCCAGAGCCCTGTGTTGGAAGACCATGACTGGGACCACCATAAACTCCCAGCTGGCTCTGAACTTGTTCAAGACTTGCTGCTCCAGCTGGATGAACCGGGGGGTCCCAATGGGCGTCTGTGGGGGCCAATGGGATTCATCCCAGGGTCCCTTCCAACCCAACTATTCCATGATTCTATATAAAACTGGAGTTGGCCAGGGGGAGGGAATTACTGCTCGGGGATGAGCTATCAATCACCAGGTGGTGATCACATTGCATATCACTTCTTTTTGTATATACCTTTATCAGTATTATTATTGTTGTTGTTGTTATTGTTATTATTTCCCCTTCCTTTGTTGTCCTATCAAACTGTTTTTATCTCAGCCCATAAGGTTTTCTCCAATTCTCTCCTCGTCCCACCCTGGGCGGGGGGGCCAAGCAAGCGGCTGAGTGGTGCTTAGTTGCCAGCTAGGGCTAAACCACGACAAAGGTTAAGAAGGAGACCCTGGTACTTACAGGCCTGTCAGTCTCACTTCAGTGCCTGGTAAAATTATGGAAAAGGTTATTCTGGGAGTTACTGAAAAGCAGTTGAGAGACAACACAGTCATTGGTCATTGCCAGCACAGGTTCAGAAAGGGAAAGTACTGCTTAACCAACTTAAGCTCCTTTTATGACAAGGTCACCCATCCAGTTGACCAAGGAAGCCAGCAGATGTGGTTGGTTTTGGATTTTAGCAAAGCCTTCGATACTCTCTCTCAGAGTGTCCTTCTGGACAAAGTGTCCAGCACACAGCCAGGCAAGTCCATAACACATTGTGTGAGCAGCTGGCTGAAGAGTTGGGCTCAAAGAGTTTTAGTAAATAGGGTGACATCAGGCTGGCAGCCAGTCACCAGTGGGTTTCCCCAGAGCTCAATTTTAGGGCCAGTGCTCTTTAATGTCTTTATAAATGATCTGGACACAGGAATCAAACATACGTTAAGTAAGTTTGTTGATACTAAACTAGGAGGAGCTGTGGACTCCCTCGAGGGTAGAGAGGCCTTACAGAGAGATCTGGACAGACTAGAGAGCAGGGCGATCATCAACCATATGAAATTTAACAAAAGCAAATGCTGGATTCTCCACCTGGGACGGGGTAATCCTGGTTACGCATACAAATGGGGGGACGAGAGGCTGCAGAGAAGCCCTGTGGAAAGAGATCTGGGGGTTTGGACTGATGGCAAGTTGGAATATGAGTCAACAGTGTGCCCTGGCAGCCAAAAGGGCCAACTGTGTCCTGGGGTGCATCAAGCACAGCATCGCTGGCTGGTTGAGGGAGGTGACTGTCCCACTCTGCACTGCACTGGTGTGGCCCCACCTCGAGTGCTGTGTGGGGTTTTGGGCACCTCAGCAGAAGAAGGACATCAAACTATTAGAGAGTGTTCAGAGGAGGGCAACCAAGATGGTGAAAGGTCTCCAGGGCAAGACTTGCAAGGAGCGGCTGAGGTCACTTGGTTTGTTCAGCTTGGAGCAGAGAAGGCTGAGGGGTGACCTCATTGCAGCCTACCCCTTCCTCAAGGGGGGCAGCAGAGGGGGAGGTGGTGATCTCGTCTCTCTGGTGACCAGTGATAGGACACGAGGAAATGCTTCTCACTGAGAAGGTGGTTGGTCACTGGAACAGGCTCCCCAGGGAAGTGTCAGGCACCAAGCCTGAGTTCAAGCAGTGTCTGATCAACGCTCTCAAGGTCATATGGTTTAGTTTTAGGTAGTCCTGCGAGGAGCAGGGACTTGGACTCGACAATCCTTATGGGCCCCTTCCAACTTGAGATATTCTACGATTCTATGAAGGATGAAAATCTGTATAGTCACAACCAAATTATTACTTTACACAAAACTTGCAGCTGTAGCAAGAAGCACAACTTTCAGAAAGTAAGGGCATATAAAAATGTATTGCACAGAGAGAAATCTGAAATTCTTATAAATTGATATTCTATCAACTTAATGCTTTAGAGCAGGAATGTGATGGCTAGAAGTAAAGGAGCACGTTCAGCCTGCCTGCTCCCAAGTCTGTAACTCTGGTGGGAATCAAAAAATAAGCATCAAACTTCACTTTCAGGAACCAGGAGTAGAGATCAAAGATCCAAAGCTCTGAAACTCTTCTGCTGTCACCACATACCTCTGAAACCCACTGGCTGATCATCTCGCACGCTGTCCTACGGCTGCCCTCTACAGCTAGAAAAACCATCTGCTTTCTGTCAGCACCATCAGTCATGTCATTAACTTTGATTTGGGTTGTTAAACCTAAATATTTCAAGTCTGATAACCCTGTGTGGGGGAAAGGAGGGAGGACAGGAAGGAAAACAAAATGCCACTAAAACAATTCTTGCATTTTTACTTCCAGAAAATTGGATATTAAAAATGTATGTCAAAAGAATGTGCACGAAGTTACATAGCCACACGCTCATCAGTTCGGAACTACTAAATGCGTGTGATAACCGTTCATTTGTACCATCCTATCCAAGAACAGGATCATGTATTAATTCTCCTCCCTCCCCGTGTTCCTGAACTGTGCAGATGCTGCTGCTCTGAGCAGGAATCAGAGCTGCTGTGCTTTCTGCTCTACATCCTTCCAAGTGCCACGACGACTAATCAAACAAGTCACTTTGTAGGGAAGACGTAAATTACCTCAGTAAACTGGATTCTGTCCTCACCATTGTCACAGAAATCTCTGTGCAACGCTGGGCAATTATTTAATCCTAGTTCTCCTAGAAATGACCACTGTCTATTTCTCATCCTCTTGATGAGAAATTTAGATTGACTCACAGAAGCATTAGACATTTCCCACTGCAAATGAAGTTAGTCAGAGTGATGTTCTGAATGTATTAAGAACTATAAAAACACAAAATCAAGTTCTGGAACTAGAAATGTAGTTATCACGAATTAGAGTCTCTTTTAAAACTCATTTTGTTAATGACCACTAAGTGTCTTCTTCACACTTTCAAATGGGGTGTGAAATCGTACTACCTCCTCTGGGAGGACAGGACTTTCCCTACCAGCAGTTTAGGATCTGGGTGTTGTGTTTTTTATTCTAACCCAAGGCAGTCATGCTGAAATCGAGCAGCAGTCAGAGCAACCAGCTGGCTGTAAGAGGCTGTACTTTAAACCCATCGCCACCCGAATCAAACCTCTGACACGACCTCAAAATCTCCAGGTTATCTCAAAGCACCTTCATGAGTGGCACAAAATGCAGCGATACTTTACTTGCTCTTTATATGCAACCATAGCAAAGACATAACAATATTCCATTTGTTATTCCATAACAAATTTCCATTTCCAATTTCATGGAAAAAAATTTAGCAGCTTCCAGACATGAACGTCTCTAGAGACCATGCTGCAGTGTGTCATTAATTTACTCACTCATGATTGTACTTTGGCTGCAAACACAGGAAGAGTCCCTAAATTCTTAGGTAGTGAAGAAATACTGAAGCCAAACCAGGAGTTTACAGTTGCATCCCAAATGAACTAGGAAAGTTAATTTAAAATATTCACTATTTTGAAGGTGATCCCTGGGGACAAACAGTAGATGAAGCATCAGGTTTCTGTCATTAACGGGCCCTAGCCTAACCCCCCCTTCGACCAGTATGGTTCAGAGATCCAATGGCTACCGAACAATTGGGAGAGACGTTTTTAGTTAAACGGACAGGAGTTAAGCCATAAGAACGGATACCACAGCTGCAGCTGTTGTCTGGCAGTAAGTGAATGGCTATGGGGTTTATTCCATCTGTTTCATAGTGGATCATTCACCCCAAGCAGATTTCTGGGTAATACAGCAGTAACATTTACATTCCTTGTAAGAAAACCCTTCAGATCCTTAAAAACAGTTACTTTAATCCTGCTTCCTGTTGACAAAACTTTCATAAAAGTATCCAAATTCTTAAACAGAAGGCCCAATTATACAGCACATGAACATGTAAAAATTATTGCAACATATTTGTGGAAACATTTTTTGTTTCAACAGCAGCATCAAGGGGAAAAAAAACCCCAAAAACTACAAACCCCAAATCCCCCAAACTGCTGCATGAACAAGTTTGCCATGGCTGCTGTTCCCACAGAAGCTCAGCCTCTGGAAAGCTGTAGAACCATGTAATAACAGTGGAAACATTTAGCAAAAACTTTAAATCATCTCCCACAATCAAGACAGGGTACAACATGTTCTACCAGGAAACTGGAGGAAGAGTTGGGGGATGAAAAGATCCCACACATACTTACTGGGGCCTGGAGACCTCCATCCTCTCGGTCAATGCTGCTTCTAGAGAGCCGCACATCGGGTTTCTAAAACAAAAAATTAAAAATTTCATTCTGTACTCTTCTTACCAACTCACGCGACCTAAGCTTAACATCATTTTAAAGACAGGCAAATACTGTTAAAAATTTACACTGACAAATACATATGTCATTTCATTCCAGTCTATACACCCCCGCTGCTGTGACTACGCGCTTCTGCAACTGCAGCTACTGAAACTCCTGGCAGCCTTCTCGACTGCTTCTCAACCACCCGTTCTCGAGCGCACGTGTAAAAATGCTTGTTATAAATATCGATAGTACCGTTTCCCTAACACAACATTGGAAAACCTGCATTTTAATTTTCCCAAAGGCAGCAAAAGTTGGGTTAAAAAAAAAAAGAAAAAAAAAGAAAAAAAAAAATTCGTTTGCTTCCCAACAGCAAAATTGCAACCACGGGATGAGAGACGCTGCGCATTAATTCCCGCTTCCTGCCTGAAGATGGCTTATATGTACTTGGCTCCCTCTGCGAGCCTGCAAACGGGGCCAATTACTGGAGCTCTTTAAACACTGCATTTGGATACAGAAAGCTAATAAAGACATCCAGATGCACTATTCTCCTGATATAAGCAACAAATGAATTTGTATTTTATATGTTTTAAGCAAGGTATAGGAACCCAGGGCTCGGTTGTTTTAAAAAGTAAAAATAAGATGACACCCATTTTTTTTTCCACATTTTTCTCATCTCCCCAGGAAACCTAAGTATGTTATATTCATTCTTCGAGGACAGAATTAATTACATGGAAAGACAAAGGGAGAGTGGATGTGAAACAAAGGTTAACACCGATCTGAAGACACAAGTTCAGCAAAATGGAGTGCTTTTCCAGTGCACTAGTTCTGGCACATAAAGAGGATTTATCTGACTCTTCAATTCACTCTCCTATGAGGCTGGATGAGGAGTTAGTGAAAATGGATAAAATGCGTATCTACATCAGTGTAAATACAACTTCCTTCATATGTCTCTATGTATATATACACAAAATGGACACACACGGCATGACTTTTTTTTATTTAGAGAAATGTAGGCTTGTGAATACTGACTGTAACTAAACTGAGCTCATGTTCTTTCAGGGTCAGTGTCAAGGAACAAATACATCTTTTTCTCGTTTAAAGCTACTCCAGATTCCTTTGTTTCTTTCTAAAAGCACTAAAGAATAATTTCAACTCACGTATCCTGCTAGATGACCCTAAAGAGCCAGCAGGGCAGACAGAACTTGCAGAGATACACTAATATTGAACTTTTATCATGAAAAATACTTCAATTGTGCTGGTAGTCTCTCAGAAGGGCTTGTACTTCGGATTTTCATTCAGTCGTCCACAGACTGAGGCACAGACACAGACAGTCGCTGCCTGAAAGAACTTGCAGACTAAAAATAGACAAATCATACTAGGCAGGGAAATCTTTAACCCCATCTTAAACATGAAGAACTGAGGCAGACACCAGCAACCAATTTCCCAGTGTTTCTCCAGAAATGTGTGACAAATTTTATGATGAAACCTACCATTGACGAATCTCCAGTTCATTTCCTTTATTATGACAAATGACTTTTTCTCATTGAAGTTCATTTGATACAGGTATGTTAGATACTTCATTAGATATCTAAAGTAAGTCGTGATTCTCATATTTTTAAGCTAAAGCAAATAGCTATCCTTGTTTATCTAAGCATACGACTAACTACATTTCTATTACACCAATGTTCACAATTTGCCTTCGTTTCATGTTTGTTTCTAGCCAGGGAAGTGCCCAAAGTTTTTCGAAATAGTCAAAGACTATTTTATCACAGGGGTCTTTAAGGCACTTTTAAGAATTTATTGCTTCAGAAATGCACCCTAAACCACACTCCAAAGATAATGAAATATTGAGCATTTTAAAAGATTCAGCAGCACAAAAATACATACTAGTCCAAATAACGTATTTTTTAATGGTATTATAAGAAAAAAGCTAAATTAACAGACATAATATCCATCTCCTCCCCTCCTTATCTTATAAACAAGGCCCTCCCTTTTACCATCTAAACTCTCTAAATGCCCAATTCTACAACCTCACATCACAGCAACAATTCAAATACCCAAGTCACCATCACGAGCAGCAAAAGTGCAGCGTATGAGCGGACCTCAGGACATCGTGTACATGAACAGTATACAACCACCTAGCTACAATCTAAGAATCGTTTCACAGAAATGTTGTAAATACACATAAAGTATTACTAAAATGAGCATTAAGTTGATGAAACACTTGCTTCACAAACTGCCAACAAAAATACCGAGTCCTGCTGACTACCCCCACGCAAGCCAACCCATAGAAGGCTGTGGTGTTGCCCAGGCATCTCCAAGAACCTGATCTGGAAACAAAGATGCTAAGTGCCAATGGGTCATGGCAAACCAGAGGGTCCACCACGAGCAGCCTGTACAGCTACATACACAACCCACCTGCTCCTCAGTGATCTGCATTTACGTCTTAGAAATAGGGACTGAAAATCTTCAGTGGTACAGAAACGCGAGCCCTTTCAACTCTTCCAAACATCTTCGTCCTTCTGCCCCATCAAAACTCGGATAGTTAGGAACACAAGGAACACCACCACACTTTTGTGTTCAATGGCTAAGACGAGGTCCCATTATATCTCTAGTGACCTGACTGTGTTCTAATAAATCCTAACAACTCCCATTTTAGTACATGATATTCTGATTTATTCATTTGTGTAGCTGTGGAAATTTCAAGAGACAAACTATTTTACGGTAGAGGTGATATCTAAGATCAAGCACTCATTGTATTTTTAAATATTAGCAGCAGCAATTCTTATGCTTCTACAGTGGCAAGAGTTTTAATTTTAGCTCCTCATGCTGCATGAGGTAACAATATGTTGCTGAATTTTTAATACTGAGATCCTTCAGATGTATTTAATGCAATTTGGGTCAAAAAGAAGCCTCACACCAAAATGGACCTGTTCTGTACTTTACACACCATTTTACAGCCCCAAAGCACACCCTACTGTCTTTCCAGTCCCTGCTATGGCCCTGTACCTTCACGGCAGCCCTCCCAAAAACTGCAGAGACTCCTCTGAACGGTTCTCCCATCCTGGTACTGGGCATAGCATTAGATATAAAGAACTTCTAAGCTGGATGTGAATTGACTCTGAGAAGCAGCTAAAGGGGCTGGAAACCGGGTGGTGGGTGCTGAGCGTGTGTGTCTTTATAGAGAACATTTCTGGCACTTGTTGGAGCACAACTGTATCGAGGGTGTTATATACATCAGGGAGATGAGCTGGAGGGGGGAAAACCCTCAAGACATCCACTTGGTTGTGAAGTCCCCAGGTTGAACATAGCTTGTAAAAGTGTGTATCTACAAAGGCCCTGCTTAACACTCTTGTGCAGTGTAAGACTGTTTCAGAAAATGAAACCTTCGGGAAATCAGAGGTTTAGGATTTCAGCTTTACCTGAAAAAGTTGTCACTGGCGAGTATACTTTTCAAGGCTTGAAGCTAAACAGTGACCAACTCTGATGACAAATCATCTTCAAATGTGTTTCATACCATAGTATGGTGGGACTTCCCAAGCACACAAACCGTAGTGCCCTGAGGTTTTTTTTGTGAAAGTGCCAAATGCAAGTTTAAGCAAAATCTTTTCTACTTACTATTATACGGATTACAGATACATATCGAAGGGAGGAACTATATGTTATTAAAATCTTGCATAAAATCAAAATCCTTCAAAAGTAAATGGATTTTTTTCCAATAAATAGTCTACTATCCGAAATCTTTGGAAACATCGAGAAGAGTTTTCAGACAGGATGCGGATCTTGACAAACTGGAACATAATCTACTTTTTTCCCAGCATTTCTGGTCACTCACTAATAAAAGAACATGTAAGTCTTGGCATACTCAGGACATGCCAAATTGTAATGTCTTGGTGGGATTTTCTCAGGCTAAAAATTAAAATCTTATTTTAGCATCAGTTCACATCAATTATATTTCAATTGCAGTTCTCAGTGTCAAAATAGGACAAAACCACAACTATGTGGGAATTTCAGAAAAAAACAAAACCAAACACGATAAGGAAACTATGTGAGTTATTTCTTCTTAACCTATCACAGGAAAGGGCTATAAATTTCTTAGCACAACATTGCTCTGTCTGCTGGGGAGTTACTAAAAGGCATGCACTTACATATATCTTTATTTTATATTATTAAAAACTATGGCACATAACATCAATACAGCCACAAAGAAAGGCTGAAACTAGAAACTAAATATAAATGAGGAAGCAGGTAATTAAACTGGCTCAAAAGAAGAAAAGCGTTCTGCAAAATGTTCAGAGAGAGATAGTGACGTTACCCAAAGTTACAGCATAAAAATCACTAACTTCACTACACTTCTGAAATTAAAAGGTCACCTTGAAAAGACACAGAAAGACACAATTTCTTTCCCACAACTTCTGCAAAGCAAACTAACTAGCTAGCAGTTCAGCAGGCTCTCTCATGGCATCACCACCGCCACTGGTTTCTTATCTGTGATTACAGGTGATTCTCCTTTTGGGTCAAACTCCATATCAAAATACATAAGATATAATCACTCCTAGAACCAATTAAAAAAATTAATTATCAGAACAGTTTTTGGCAGTTCCAAAATCATGTCAAAATGCACAAATAAAAGCATCCTTGGGGGCTTTAAAAATGATTTTAAAGTAATCAATTAATTGATTTGTTTTTAAGTTAATTCTACACACAGGAAGTCAGGGCTGGAAGATTAACATACACATACTGTGGCCCTAATGGAGTAATTTGATCCTTATGGGCTGATTTTCTGTGTGCACAAATACTGTAAAGGAAAGCCAGCATGCTGGACATAAGTGCAAGTATCGCTGCACGCATGCCAGACTGCAGGGCAATGGGCCAAATCTTACAGTCACAGTGAACTGCAAGTGCCAGCAGTAGAGAGGCCATTCACAATTGTGGAGCACTGCTTTTGGGGATGGAGGTGGTTTGTTTAGCTTCTATATCCTAGAAGCTTGCACTATGTGCAAGTAAAATATTGATTAATCTTCGTCAATTTTATTTTTTGGAGTGGAAATACCCATATGATCAAAAAACAACTCAGGAGAAAGTCCTGAATAAGAACTTTATGCATTTCTTGTGATACTGCCTATGTGACTGAGGTCCAAACTTTACAGGATATAAAGCAGTGAAAACCTCAGTCCACAAGACTGCAGCACCTAAAAAATCCCAACAGTAAGGCTCCTTACACAGAAGGCCAGACTTCCACTTGCTTGATGTAATGTGTTTGTACTGCAGCCACCTCACCTCTCCACCTGCACATGCCCTGGACACAGATTGTTTTCTATAGTTACCTTTATCACTCTAAGTGCAGTAATGCTTCGTCTTCGCTTCAGCTTCCTCTAAAATAATTCAGGTACTTCTGTTCTCCTTCCTGGTAATGCTGGTATCTAAAGCACTTTTATCAAGAGAGCATGAAAGCCCAGAAGTTTAACCAGTGTCCATTAAAGCTACCAGACTAATGCGCAACATCCCCTCTCTACCAGGGGGTGGGAGGGAATGTCAGTTTTGCCAAAACAAAAAAACAAAAAAAACCCCACAAAAACCAAAACACCCCTCCCCCAAAACAAACCACCCAAAAAACCCAACACCCAAAATCACGGCCCCCCCCCAGTGGATATATTTGGTACAATTTAAAATTAAACACTTCTTTACTTTCCAGTTTTTACACAACACATTTATTTTCATTCAGGAGCTTGCCATGAAGAGAGATCTGCTTGTTTTCTCCTTCTACAGCAGAATTTCAGCATTCTGGATTCTGTTAAAGCTGCAGCTGCAGACAAAATTTCTGTCTTCTTTCAAGTACTGACTAGTCACATGTTCTCAAAGGACCAGTTTCAGGCAAACTGCTCACACAGATAACAACCTCTCTAATGTCTGGCAAATTTCCATTTCAATGCCATTGCAATTTAATTCTTCATCTGGGGTGTCTCTTCTAGCAAACATAGCATCAGTGCTGTTTATACGTGTACTAACATGCTTTGAGTTGTATTTTTTCCCTGTAGAAGCAGCAACAAATTTCAAGTCATGAGCAAGTTGATGTTACTCTGGGGAAACAAAAATTGTACTAATAGAAACCTCACTGAGGACTTTTCTTCTTGTTGCAGTGTCTTACATTGTGATGTGGAGTCGCTCCCCTGCGAATCCAATTCTCAGTAGTACAAGCAAGATATACTGTAGGAGTCTGAAGTCTGCGTAGAGATGCTTTTGAAAGTAGCCAGTTTAAACTGAGAACACTATACTGTATGGTTACATAAGGTAAAAATTAAAATCTGGCTCTACTCTCTCTATTGTCTTCTGTGCTCAAAAGGAAGAATATTCTCCTGAAACTTGCCTATAGCAGGCAAGGGAGAGCCACACTTCAGCAAAACCATTTTATCAAAATCTAAACGTTAGTGCAGAAAGGTATCTCAAAGCAAGTGAGAGACATGACATCAATTTTGAGAAAATAAGGTGCTTCTCTTCCCTAAATCACCTGGAGTGAAATTAGGGAAGGCCCCTCTCCCAAGAGAAGAAATGTCACTGGTCACTCACTAAAGGACATGCGCCAAGAAGGGTGTGTGTAATATAGGCATTATTTCTACACTGGGCCTGTGTTTGGACTCTCACAGATGAATTGTGGACATCCTTCAGGAGATCTGCAAGGCTCTGAGAGTGACTCCCCACAAGGACTTTTCTACCCGCTTCTGTTCTTCAGGACTAAACCTAGAAAACCACATTCCTTTTCCAAGAAACACCCACCTATAAACCGAAGATTCCTCTGACATACATCCTGCTGTGGGTTCAAATACGCCCTGTGGCTATCATTGGCTTGTTTAGCTTTTGACACAGTGTCTAAAGCTGTAACAGGCATTCAGGTATAAACCCCACAGTCCGTATAGTCAAAATGTTAGTGTGGAAAGAAAAAGAACTTAAGTTTTATGCATTCCAAAAAAATTGGAAAAAGTGGCTATCTAAGCTCACGCTTACTTCCACTCAAACTTTCTCTTTTTTTGCCTTTTTAACCCTCTAAGGGTTTACGTAAAACAAATCCAGCTCTGGCAAAGCTGCAGAGCTGTATAGCTGCTCACAAGTTCATCAGTGCTAGTTCTGTTTTGATTAGGGGCTGCAATAGAGATGGTGTCTCTTCACAGCAAAGACACATAATGAAAACACAGCAATTTTCTTCCAAGTGTATGATAAGACAGACCACAAGTCTCTCCTCAAAGAGCAATTTTGGGGACAGCAAACAGCCTAATGATCCAGAGGCTGAATCAAAGCAGAGTAACAAGTGCTGCAAATAACTGTCATCTATTCTGCAGAAAAGGTCAGAAAGTTCAGAAAGTTTTCTGCAGAAAGTTCACACACAATCTAGTGCCACCACCTGAAATCAATGCTTTATTCTCAGTAAACACATTAATACCTCAAAAAGTTCTTGACAATCCTGAAAGTTTTAACGCACAATAGATCACTTTGACCCCCTGGTCTTGTGAAAGTCACGAGCAACTGGTGCCACTCAAAACTGGAAAAGCTAATGCCTAAACCAGGGAATGAATTTCCTTTCCCCTCCCTCTCTTCAGCTTATAATAAATTGGACAAAGCAATCTGGGTACAGCGGTTTCTTTACTATCAACCAATGACAAAGCGCAAATTCCCAAGTGCACTTACAAGGAAACCAGCCAAAAGCAAGCTTCGACATCCTTTAATCAAACGTAACATCTTAACTGTGGCACAATCTGGATCCTGGATAGAACATATACTGGACACGGAGGCATCTATCAGTAGCTCTTGAGCTAGGAGACATCTATCCTACCTTGGCTGTCTTCACAGCCATCAGCTGTTCTGAACACCATACATAACTAAACCCCTGAGAGACCAAGACAATACAAATGGCCAGGAATTGGTAACATCATCTACGTACAAGATCTGTTCTCCATTCCTGCCCACTGGCTTCCTGTAGAATAAAGCATAAATTCTTATTTTCAAGGAACTCCATGTCCTGGCTTCAAGATACCTAAAAGACTGTTTCAAGTCCTGTGAAACAATCACGGCCAGAAATTTTGGTGTCTAAAATAAAAATATTTCATCTGTACAACTAAGATTTTCCTGGAGACCAGCTCTAGACAGTGCAAAGAACTCTTACAGAAACCATAGACCATTATCAACATCTGCTTTAAATAGAGAGCATTTAGACTTACCTTCTGTAACAAACCTATGGCACCTGCATTTATACAGGCATGTTTTGTAACTACGTACAACATAAAAGGTTTCCACACAGTAACATTCCTTGACATATGCTTCTTAAGACCAAACTTGCGACTGATGCTTGCCACAACCCATACCACACCACTGTAAATTATTCACCTGCCAAATGAGGCTTACACACCTATAGGTGCCTACAGACATGAGCCTATACAGAGTAATATGCTACTACCATCTTCTGCTGCATCTGCAGCCATCAGTCTCGAGGAGGAGAATTTTAACACAGAACTGAATTTTGACAAATGGAAAGCTAGAACTGAACTAAAACCCATACACCAGCTGCACTGACAACAAGAAAACATGGAACTGCAAAGAAACAAAAAATCCCATCACCAATGCATCTCCCTTCTCCCCCTGGTTTATGGTCAGAGCTTTCTTCCCACCTCACAGAGCTCTCTCTCAAATTGTTTCCTCCCACTAATGTGTCTCATTATTCCTCCAGTGTAAGACTGCTTACAACTCTTAGTAGAGTCAGGGTTGTTAGATGGCTGATGGTTACCCCTTTCTTGGGGGTTGCGCATGCGCAGATCTATCTCCTTAAGAACAAACAGGCAATGTCCAGATTGGCACAGAATTATACCCACAACATACCACACATCAATACTCAACTGGATAAAGTGAGACTGACTGAAAAAACCCCAGCTGTTCAAAGTATTTATAATACAGGACTCACTAGCTAATGCTTAATCTAAAACCTGTTTCCAAACCTGTATTTTGGTAGTGACTCTTACGTTCAGTAAATGCTCTCATTTCACAGAAGTGATCAGGTTTTAGCAAGCTGCAATAAAAAAAGGAAAATCAGAATGAATTAAGAAGCACTATGAAACGAAGTATTACCAGGAATCGTTCCTCTTTTTCGAGCCAGCGCTGATCTTCTTCCATCTCTTGTTGTTGTCGTATCAACCTCTCCTCCATGAGATGTGTGGGTAGAACCTGGCCCATTCCTCGTATGTCCAAAGTGCCCGAATCCTACAAAACAGCGTAAGTTTATTCAGTCTCACAACTTAGAACTAGTATAAACAGCTGCAAGAACTTATAGATTATAAAAGAACAGACTTTTAAAAGCCCTTACACAACAGCAGTCAAGTAGAGTTCCTTCAACTCCTTATAAACTGAAGCAGACCATCAGAAGAAACTCCAACTACAAATATTTCATCTGCCTTGCTCCTAATCACTGGAACCAAAAAGATTCGAAAAATTCTGCTTTGTTTTTCAGTAACATAACTTCATATATTGCACTTCATTTAAGTTGGACAACAAAACAGATTTATCAATTTCATCTTCTTGGTCTTGAGCAATAATGTAATTATCCAGTTGTTAAAAGCCGCAAGATACATTTTTTTACCCCAAACAAATATGCTTTTCAGTTTTAGCTGACACTTGCAAAGCATGTCACAAAAACATTTTTACTGATCTTTGAGTAAGCTTTTATGCATGTCTTAAGCTTACAATACTGAATATAACCTATCCCAATGCTGTCTGGAAATCATTAACAAGTAGTGTATAAATTAGTATCCTTAGAGAAGCCAAGGGGAGTCTGGTAACAAACTTCACTGATGCTGTTTTTAGGTAACCAATTTGCCAAGCTTTTGTGAGAACTTTGGCTGTAAATTATTATTATAAACACACGCAAAGCATTCATATGATTCCACCAACACTTTATTCAAGCACAACATAGTTAGACTAAGTTGTTTCTACAGTCAATGATCTATGGGGATGTTGAACTACTTGGGACTACAGCCCTCAACTACATAGCATGAGCAACAAAAGCACAGCAGCAAGTTATAACGGCAGAATATATGGTCAAATCAACAAGAGTAAGCAGAGGCAAATTGAAGGCTTGGACACCTATCTGCTTGCCTGTGTTTAACAAGGAAGCCTCAGTTATCACTTAAATGTTTATCAGAGACATGGGGAATAGAGTACTGGTTAGAGAGCAAATGGATTTAAGACAGAAGCTGCACAAAGTGAAACTTTGTGGGAGGGTAAAATGGAATGAAGAAAGTGTAAAATAATGGAGGAGAACAATGAAAAAAAAAAGATAGAAGGTTAAAGGGGGAATTAATTTGATGTTCCTTGCAGCAGCTCTGTGCAATCATGACAGGCTGAAAACTACCTAATAGGAATACAACTCAAGAACAGTTTTGCAGACCAGTTCATTTTCTGCTCTGGATAAGTTACAGAGAAGCCTCAGATACTTTAGCTATGCTGGGTATCTCCCACAAGAAGTATTTTAAAACAGCAGCAATATCACATATTTTTACATGGATGCTTCCATCTCTATTAACAGCAGTAATTTTCAGTAAAGCCTTCTTCTAACAAACACAAAATATTTGCTATCACTCAGTTCAGCAAGCATTTGTGTAAAGAGTATCCTTCATGCCCAAGCTCACATAGGAGGATTTGTTTCAAAAAGAACAGAACTCAGTAATGACTCTCATCCCACTGCAGTAAGGCAATTTAAAAAAATAACAGAAACAGTTTTCCTACAATAATCTCCAGATGTACCTAAATAATAAAAAAGCGTGTTTACTGTACAGAGCGCAACAACAGATGCGTCAGTTCACAATACCTCCATGTTTGGTTGCCACACTGATATTTCCTGAGGCCGATGGTTCCAGGAATCTGTTTGATCCAAGAGAGAAGCCTGCCCAGGATAAATGCTGCCTGCCATGGCTGGTATCCCATGAGAACCAGGGTAGCCAGACACCTTTAGCAGAAGGGGCGGGGGGAGGAAAGGGGAGTTGTTATTATTAATAAGACCTATGCTTTCCCATAATTAATAGTTCCCCCCCCCTCAAGGGAGCAAATATGACAGCACAGAAATTACTCAAAACAAGCAGCCACTGAGGAGGAGGAGGAAGAGGGGAAGCAACATCAGAAGAAGGAAGCCAAGCCAAAATGTGACACAAAACCTCTTTAGGCCTTTGAGGATGCCTATCACAACATATAACAATTACTTGAGGATTACTATAATGATATATAAAAACACAGAAATACAACTGTAACTATTTGAGGATGCTTATCAAAACAGAAGCATTAGAAAGTATGTTTTAACCTCTGCAGCCACGAAGATCAAGTCTTCTGATGAACAAAAATAAACCTGTTGATACATTTGTAAGAGCTACACATGCAGAGCTCATGTTCAAGTTAATAAGAGCCTGCACACATCACCCTACAGAGACATATAAAATGTACCCCCCTAGTGTATGTTACAAGCTGAAGTCTTGAGAGACAGCACGTAATTAGTGTGCTTAGCTACATGGCCTGAGAACTTCTCTACAGGAAAATCGAAGTAGTTCTAATGAGTCTGAAGTACTCATTAAAATAATGAAACCCCCACCCTTTCCATGGAAAAAAAATCTTGACTGAGACTGCCGTGTATGACTGTAGCTTTGAACAAACCCAAGAATGTTTAAAGTACTTTAATGACAAACTTTTCTTTCAAATTTCTTCAGCAGTGTTAGGAAGAAAAGCAAAACCTGCAAGTATATGATGTGGTAGATCTAGAGATGGCTATTAGCCAACAGAAAACAAAAATGTTTCAGACACTCATCAGGGAGCAGAGTATCAAGGAAAGCCCACCAGTTAATGCCATTTTATAAGGCAAGTAATTTTATAGCTTAGCACAAATGTTAACATGAACACCACATTCCTTCGGTAAATATGAAAACGTCTGATGGGTTTCACTGTAGTTTTAGGAATCTGAGCACCATATCAGATATATGAAAATATTTGCCATCTGGAGTAAACCTACCAGGTTCAGCTGGGGGTTTGTTCTGATGTAAAACAAAAACCATTTAACAGAACTGAATGAAAATAAACTGCCTAAGAAGTGAATCAATCCCACCAGCTGCAACTGAGTTATAAACCGAACATTCCTAAAAATACATGCACAGTGTTAAATGTAATACCTGGTAATGATTTGGCTGTACCATATGCTGTGGACTTGGATAAAACCCTTCACTGGATCTCGGACTAGGGTAACCAGGCCTACTGGGCTGTAAATGTAAAGGAATTTTTAGAGTCTTTAGAAACAGAAAACTATAACCAGAAAATTACTGTTGGGTGAGACAAACATTTACAGGTGGTACACCACAAAAGCAAGCTCAATGCACACACACACCCACACACACACACCCCCCCCCGCTTCTAAAATGACTTACATTTTTTTAAACAACTAAAATTAAGTTTTCCTCCATTTTTGCTTGGAAATTGAAGCAGCTGAATTGTTTGCTAGGTATGTCAATAAATAATGCTTGTTCTGTGAATTCTTTGAGTATATTTAATTGCTTGCATTAATTGACCTACTCTGTGTTGTTTAAGTCTAGAAAAGACATCAGCTAAGGACATAATTCTTAAATCAAAGTTTCCAGGTGCAAACATAGCATTGTTTCAAAGTTCACAATCCACATTACGTGAAGTTTTGCTATTAATTTCTTGCTTTTGTGACCGTTCCCAAAAGTAAATTCTTTTGCTTGAGTCAGAACACAAATCAAACCGGTTTGTTTAGCACGAATATTTCCATGTGTTACTCTGAGGATTAAAGTTAGTTCTGGTAATTAACTTCTGTGTAACTAATTGCCTCAACATGGAAGGTGCTTTTGATCATATTCTGAACTCCATGGTCGCTTCATTATCCATGCTTTGTTTTGCAACCCATTCCCAGCCAAGAAAAAACAAGACAGAACCAGCTCCTATCAGAAAGGACCGCTATAAAACAGCTATCGAGTCTTAATCTGACTGTCTTGCTTTACCCCTTCAGGAGAAGGGCAATACTTCACCTGTAAACAAACAAGATGTATAATCACAGGAATACATGAGAAAAGTCGTCAGAAATTCAGACAGCACTATTACAAAAAACTGCATGAAAAGGAGCCTGGTTTTCTGCACACATTGAACAGATCAACCTTTTGCCAAAATAGGTATAGACATTCCACACTAATGGAAGAAGTAATGTTGGAAAACGTTGCTCAGAACAACTTTTATCTTCCAAGCAGAAGTGTTCTGTTATTTTGTTTGATATTAACCTCCAAAGATATATTTGGGTTTGTTTTTTTTTAATGAGGAACGGTGCTGCTGGGTGTTTTGGGAGGAGAAAAAAATCAACCAAAGAGGGGAAAAAACCCCCCAAACCTCATCATTCTGCAAATGGGCTCCTTCAGTCCTTCTGAAGCTAAAGGCGACCGTCACATTACTTTGAGATTGCAGAATTTTATCATCACTTTATGAAAAATGTCATTATCATTCTGTACTAGGATATTTTCTGTCTTCGGTTTCTAACAGAAATCACTGTGAGATACAAGTAATTTCATAGCATCAATTGTGATATCCTAGAATTATTTGAGAATGTGTAGGAGTTTAAGGCTATAGATAAAATGGAGTTTAAGACCTATAAAGACCTGAAACTTTTATAATGAATTGCTGGAAGAAAAAAATCAGTTGTCACCATTACAAAAATTAGATAGTAACTTAAGAGATACTTAAAATCTCGTATCAACAAAATTCAACTTGTTCAAATGTCATTAGTATGCACATCCATATTTTACACAACAATACTGTATAAAAGAACCTAACCAACAACTGCATCGCATATACAGTGGGGACATACTGACCCCCTCAAAAATGATATGCAGTAGTACAACTAATTGCAATCTTAGCACATGCTTTGTCAAGTGTTTCAGTTTATACATCACACCCAAAGCTACACCCAAAGGTGTAGCTCATATATTACATTAGTAAAAGGTACTTATTCTATTTCAATTAGCCCTAAAGCTTCAAGACTAAACAAATTCTTCAAACAAGGTTGTAATAACTAAGTAGCATATTGTTCCTATCTATGTAGGTTATCTGCTTCTGTAACTCAGAACATCATCGGTTTATATATACACCAAATCCTGCTAGTTAATCTCAGATGACTAAACAGGTTGATGGACTGTTTTCTGTTTTTTTTTTCTCTGAAATGAAAGCAACAATTCCACTGCTCATATTTCTTGGTTGCCATAAAGCTATCAAAATGCAGAACCAAGCTCGAAAAGCTATCAGGCAACAACCTGGGTGTGGGGAAACTGGGGAAAAAAAAAAAAAAAAAAAAAAAAAAAAAAAAAAAATTGCCTTCCTGTGATTGTTGGCGGATGCGTGGTGCAGCAGAAGGTGCCACATAAATACTACTGAAATCATTATTGGCACCACAGCTTGTGTATACAGCTACAGGGGTTCATCACAAACTGATCAGGATAATATCCCACACTACACTGGTGAATGCACAATACGAAATTCTTTGACATACAGGCTCGATCCTTCAAAGTGCAAAGTAACTCTGAAAAGAAGCTGACAAGTTAATGAGAGAAGAGAGCTCAGCAACTGCTGAGGTTGGACTATCACAGCTGCAGAACGCATCAGCGACATCCAAACAGGACAGACATGTAATGAAACAAAATTAAATGTAAACTAAACCACATAAGGTCCTTGGAAGCAAACCCCTTAATTTTCTGTCCAGAATCAGGAAAATGCAGTTAATTGATTTCTGTGCTCTCACTGATGTTTTACAAATAAACTTCACAGTGGTCTGAGAAGTCCCTAGCTAACGTTTCATAGCAGTGCTATAAGAAAGAAGAAAAAATGAAGAGGCCAGGAAACAATTTTGTGGCAACTATGGTAGTCTTTTACAAGTTAAACAACAAGAAACAGAAAATTGTTAGTGTGATATTATAGCATGGATCAGTTCTAATGACAGTTCAAGTAGAGCCAGGTCATTTCAGGCAAGTATTAGCAGATGATGACAAAACTGGCCAGAATGCCGTTGTTTGAACAAACCCGTCAAAGGAGGCTTTGAAGAAATAAATGGAATAAAAAGGTTTTTTGGGGTTTTTTTTTGTTGTGGGTTTTTTTTTTTTTAAAACACACATAATTTGCAGTCATAGCTACCTTGGGAGGAGCTTCATCCGATCCTCCTGAGTCCCAGGATACTGTGACTTGTCGCCTGGATTCCATTCTCATTCGTTCTTCTTGCTGCAGCTTCTCTTCCTCCAGTATTGTACTAAGAAAAACATACTATATTTAAGTAAAACTCCAGTTCAATGTCTAACAAGCCTCTCCCCATACCTCCCACATTTTTCAGACTAATGAATACTATTCGACAAAGTGACTGAGAACTGAAACACAAACTTCTTTTACTTATATTGGTTACGCTTCTGAAAAGCAGTATCGGGAAGAAATAGTCCTGTAGGATTATCAGCGTGCTTTCAGTAACAGAAGCAGCACAGAAGCAAGAGTTTTTAGAAAGGTGTGGTTGATCTTGTACAAAACTTTTTTTGCGCATTAACAGTCCTTTTGATGTGTAATTACACAGAGAAATCATCAAAGACAATAAATCGAGCATTTAACTTGCATGAAAACTTATTTTTGACAAGAATATATTCTACTGAACTGCTGCAAAGGTTCAAAACACACTGAAAATGCTCAAAAGAGCTTCAGATCACTGGGATTATTTTCTTTTTTTTTTCAACAAAGCAGTCAAAAAATGTTTTAAATACAACGTCTTCAGCGCTTATATTTTAGCCTAACCAGGAACACATTCAGCAAACTAATTTAGCAAAACAGAAATACTGACATTATTCATTCAGCTTCTAAACATTCAGGTCAAAAGGCGACATTTTCAAACAAAGTACAAGACAGTAGTAAAACTAGTTTGCTACTTACCACTGTTCTGACTATTAAAAAGACTGTTTGAAGTTCAGTGTGATACTGCTGCCCCCACAGCAGCCTCCTCCCAGTTCTGCTATGTGGATTATTAATGTTGGATATTTGCCATTTGAAAAATACTCAGAATAAAGCTTTGAAATAGGGAGCTGCAAACTCGTTGGAGCTGCATGCTACATGGTTATTCTGGAGATGGGAGTAGGGCAGACTATTTACATATCACTATCCCCAGTGTAAAGATAATCCTGTAAAGGAGCTATTTCAGCATCTTTATCTCTCAAAAGTTTCCAGAAACAAAGCTTGGTTCTGAGTTTGTAATCTCCTGTTCAGTCTGCTAAATAACCACCCAGAATTACTCATGCAGGGGATGAGATCAACTACAGCAATCTATTCTAATCTTGGAACTTTACTGCTTATTTCAAGAATAAATTCCTGCTTGGTTGGAGACAAGAAATTTGCTTTTCCCTACTCAGCCAGAAAAAATCCTATGCCACTTCTAAAAAGCAGCGAAGTCATCTCGTCTCACTGCAGCTAAAGCAAGTTTGTAAGTATTGCTGCAATTTCAATCCATCATTGCTGAAGTAACACAAGAATGTGGAACAAAAACAAAATCAGACAAGTTCTTTGCAAAAGTCACCCTGATATAACAGCTACAGCCCAACAGAGGGAACTGAAAAGGGAAAATATTTTTATTTCACTTCTCTCTTCCTTCAGAATAAGGAAAATGAAGTATTTCCTACTTGAACCCACAAAGAACTAGCAAAAAACCCACTGCTTTAAAGCTAGGTCACACTTCAGATATTGAGCATGCATTTTTATGTAGCATGAGAAATCAGCCAACATGCATCTATAGCCATGATATATGATCTTCCAAGAAATACCTCAAGATTTAAAATAAAAAAACCCCACACACCACACAACAAAACAACACAAAAAAAATCCACCCAGACATTGCACAAATCAAATATATATTTTTAATAAAACTTTTGATACAGCAGTTGTTCTAATCTGGGCAAAAGAATGGAACAGGAGTTGGCTAAAAGCAGCTGACTAAATTTAGAGATGGCTTATTGGCAGTTTGGGGCCATGGGTGTAATTTGTCACAGCACACTCCTGTTTTTCCATAAAAAGGAATGGAACACCAATACCTGTCTGCCTTGCTATCAAAGTCATTTTATCTGTGGTGTCACGTTATTCAATACAATACCATTAACTTCAATCAGATCACTGGAAGTGACAAATTTCTACTGAAGTAACTTATTTTTCATAACATAGGCTCAGCTTTTTGCCTTACAACTCCAATTCATCCCACCCTGCTCTTTTGGCGCCTGTATCATCAGCAGGTCCTTTCCCCAGCAACCCAGTAAGTAGCCTGGTCAAAGGCTGATCCGCTGCAGCAGAATTTGTACTTGGATGCCCTTGAGTACTGCTGAGAAGAATATAAAATGGAAATGCCTCAGAGAAGCATTACTCGAAAAAACACAAAGAATATAAATGACTCACAGAAACGTCTTTGTTTTTACAAAGGGAAGACCAATCCATAGACGGAGTAAAAGCATGCCAAGAGATATTTTTGACCTTTTCTCAGTGCAGCTGCTCAAGTACTCTGAACAGTTTATTAGAATTTGCAGAAGGTCAGGAAAGTCAGATCTAGGCATATTTTCCCAAACTGCATATATTTTTAGCAGCAAAGAGGAGCAAACAGAGAATTATTTCTACTCATATGATTTCCTTAGCAAATCTTGAGGTAGTACAAGAGAAACTTAACTCATCTTCTTGGCTAGGTTAAGTCTGATGAAAAATCTTAACTTTTAGAAGCTTGCATGATTGATAAGCTTATTTAATTTACAAGGAATCTTTTTACTGAAATTGGCCTGTGACATTGAAAAGGAAGCATTTACTAGGAACTTCAGTGTAGGAATATCTGAAATACTAAAATGTATCCTTGCATGTCAAACAGCACAGCAATCCCAGTGTTTGCTGCTATGGTGGTACAGGAACCACCAGTAAGTGCTGACCCTGAACAAGGAGCTTCTTTTTTCCTCTCTGTCGTCTCCAGCCATCAGAAATGCAAAGCTGGATGCAGATGAACATATTTTCGCATACTGTTCTAATTTAAAAGCACTTTCATATGGATTATAGATTATTCCTAATGGTCACTGTCCAAGAGCAAAAGGCTAATGAAGAATTTGCAGCCTCCATCGTGTATTTCAATCATGTGTTAAAATATTTGGCAGGATGC
Organism: Phaethon aethereus; assembly: GCF_964289735.1. Classification (NCBI taxonomy): domain Eukaryota; kingdom Metazoa; phylum Chordata; class Aves; order Phaethontiformes; family Phaethontidae; genus Phaethon; species Phaethon aethereus. Next base: position 4,868,840 of record NC_138582.1, on the reverse strand, counting down.
CACAACAGGCAAGGACTCAAACTGCCCTCATTCTTACCAGTTTTGCTTCTTTTATTTATAAGCAACATTTCAGAACCTACATCAAATGCAGTCACAAAAAGGCTCAAGTCCAGTTCTCATCAGCTAATTATCTCACCGTTATCATAAAAAACAGACTTTAAAAGCATGAATCAGTCGTCGTTTTGTTTCGGTTTTTTTCTCATTCTTTTTAGAGCTGTATTTAATGTGACCTGCAGTGCTAGGATGCTGGTGGGGTCATCCACTCTTAAAACCTGTGCTGCTTCCTCAGTGACCAACAGAGAGCCAGAGTGACACTTGTCAATGATACAACTGCTCCTTATTTTGCTATTTTTAGGAGAAAGGGTCAGTGATAGGTACTTAAACAAAATTCATTCAATGATGCAGCGAAAAAGTCATGCAATTACATTAATTTGCAAGCTCAAAGTTAAAATTCAACTTAAAAATACCCGGTTTTAACAGAACTACCAAACAAAGGGACATTCAGGGCACCACAAGTCGCAAGCACAAGTCTGGGAGCTGACTTTGAAGAGTCTGTGAGCATACTGGTGCTACCTTAGCAATACACACTTGCAGCATTGAACACAGCAAAGAATAAATTAAATTTAATAATACGCGCATGTATGAGATAGTGTATGGTTACAGTGAGAGTACCATTATAGTACAGTAAGTGTATGGTTACAGTAAGTAGCTAGGAGTCATTTTGACAAGAAATGCTATAAAAATGATATCGCATCGTGTGGCTACATTGAACACTTTGCAAAGGGCCTTTCATATTATCTACCATGTAAATAATCGAAAGATCTCTAAAAAAAATTTCTAAAAATCTCTTCTACACAGAATCAGCAAGGCAGCACAGGCTTTCTGATTAAAATACCCCAGATTCTAATTCTGGCCCATCAGTGACAGAATTGCAGGAGTAGCAGGGTAGCACCTCACTTTCCTGCCTTAATCTCACTTTTACACACCCCAACCCATAACCCCTGCCCAAACTGCAAAAAGGACCTAGGATGCGAGGAGGAATTAAATTTGGAAATCCACAATCCACACATTTGTTTTTGTGTTTGCTGTGAAGACTAACTCACTCCTATCCACTTTGGAAAGATCAAATGTTATAAAGTATCAGGCCTTATTACTACCCTAATAACACTATATAAATTCTACAGAAATCAACATCTTTGCATTGCACAATCAGTTGGAAATGAAGTTTGTGCAAAGCAGATGTTACCATGAAATGGGATAAGCACCAAATAACAAACAAAGAACACATTAAATGCTTATGCTCCCATCAGTGCTATTTCAGATGCAGAAAAGAAGATTTTTCCCAAAGCCATGGGCCTTTTCTCATTAAAACAGAGCGGAACGTTGCAGTGTTGTATCATTGGCCTCAAGCAAACGACTAGTCTGCTCTCAGCTTGAGAAGACAACCCTGGATAGGATCCAGAAGGAGCAGCAGCAACACCACACAGAAAAAGCCACCAGGGAAATGGCTTGTTTTTGCAAGTTCATGGGAATTTGAGTTTTGAAACACAATCTTTCCTAGCTGCCTGAGACTGCCTCATCGTAAGGGAATTGGCAACCTTTCCGACGAGAGGCTGACTTTGTCTGCCAGCCGCGCAAAGAAGCCCTAAGGACGACCATGCTGCCTAACTTCCAGGAGATAAAGGTCACCAGCATGGAGTGGTATAAAACTCTCTGCTTTGGTAAGAAGAGAGTAAAAATTGGATTTTAGGGTTGCTGTGGCCCCAGGAGAGAAGCTGTCCTCTAAACAATGCTTCAGATCTCCTAGCATGAGTAGAGGAGCAAAAACTCCATCCTCCTTGGTGCGTTTTTCATCTAGAATCAGAGAATCGTTCAGGTTGGAAGGGACTCCTGGAGGTCTCGAGTTCAATCTCCTCATAAAGCTGGGCTCCATGCACAGCAAGGTCTGGCAGCTCAGAACCTTTTCCAGTCAAGGTTTTAAAGCCTCCCCACATGGAAATTCCAGAGTCTTTCTGGGTGACCTGTTTCAGAGCTTACCCACACACACACTGGGAAACACTGTGATTTGTAATCAACAAGAATTTGCTTTGCTGCATGTCACGAGCGTTGGTTCTCACCCTTTGGGGCGAAAAATTTTTTAGGGCTTCATCCTCCTCCATGCCAGCCAGCTGTAAGTTATCAGTACAACCTGACTGCAAACTAAAATGAATCCTGTTCTTCCAGAGCCAAAAAACCCAGAAAATGCAAGTGAATTGCCAATTTCCACCTGTTACTGAATCACACAACTGTGTTGTATCTTTTCCTTGTAATCCCTACCCAGCCCTACCATTCCTTCCTTTGTGGTTAACTCCGCACAATCAATCGGGTAAGTTATTTGTAAGAAGGGCTATGACTTCCTCTAGCTATGTAAATTATTAGTCTACACAGGAGCTCGCGGAGTAACAGATAGTGGAACTGTATGAAATTTTAAGAAATGGGAAAAAACTTAAAGGTAGCTAAGTTAACCATACAGCAACTCTGAAACAGCATCATAATTATATTAAAATTGTCCCTTATTTTAACCACCTATGAATGATCTTGTACCGTGAACATCCAGTGACAGCACAAAATGGTATTATAAAAATAAAACATGCAACAAAGCACAACTTTAAAACAAGACATAAAACTGAAGAATTTGGCAATGAATTACAACAAATCCAAGAGTGTATTTACAGTGTACAATACCCACATACTGTTTGAAGCTTATATTGACTTAAGCAAAATAGATACTGAGAACTCATAAAATCCCAAAGGTAGTCACAAATATCAAATATGTCTGCGCAATCTCTCAGTGACACTTCAAAGTTTAAATATCACTCCCATTTTGTGGCTGGTGAAATAGAGATATGGACACTGGAATAAATTATTGCACAATAAACTAGGGTGTGAATTTAGACTGGTCTCAAAAGTGTGCGCTCATTTATTCCAAGATAAACATAAGGTAGTCTATATCCTGGTTTACAAAGACCAAAAGAATTCCAAGTTAATGATTCCTAGCCTGCATTTACAGCAGGCTCTGTGACTGCACAAACACAGCTGCCACAGGGTAACTAGTGTCCTACGTATGTTATGAAAATGACTTTCAACAGCACTCACCCGATGGTTCATTTATTTAAGAAAAGATACATTTCTACCCCAAAACTGTCCACTGCATGTTTGACTAGGTAATCACTCTAAAATTCTTTCTTACACCCCCCCCGCCCCCGCACCAGATTGTAGCACACATAGCGAAAATTATAACCAAATTGCTAGTAAAATCTGGAGTTTTTATTGGGAGAGAAAGAAGGTGATTCATATTTCCAGTTATTTGAATTTATTTCCCAATTTTCTCTAACAGATAAGGTCCAGATTTCCAAAAGAGTACCAACAACCTAGCCTTCTGAAGATAAAACTTAATACGCTATGTCTTGCACTTTCCGCAGAAAGAAAATACAGAAGATACAGTGAAAATAAGTATTTCTGAACAAGGAAATGACCTTTCAAAAGTATAACCCTACCTGAGTTGTGCTTTAAGTTCAGTAAACCTGGGTCGTCTACTAGGGTCGTATGCCCAACACTTGGTCATAAGGCTGTAGAGGGTAGGAGGGCAGTTTGGAGGCATTGGGAGCCGCTCACCGTTCTCAATTCGCCCAATCACATCATTGTTCTTCACTCCCTGGAAGGGCTTTACCCCATGCATTAGGATCTCCCACATACAAACACCTGAGAAACACACAAAAAAATTTACCCCAGAGTGAGCAAACAATAAAATCTGTTAAAGAAGAAACAAACCCCAATTTTATACAGCCAAACAATGGAAATTCTTCTGAAATGTATACCTAGGGAATCAGTTTTGACTTACCGCTGGCAGCAGAGAGGAGTGATGTGCAGTAGGATTATACACGCAATATCAACCTAAACTATTTCTGAGGAAGCATGACCCACTGCTGGCTCATGGCAGCCCGGCTTCACTTTAACTACCTTTTACCTACTGGAAATCAGAATGGTTGCTCATATTCAAATCTACGTTTTGATGAGGAAGAATGAGCTGTGTTTGCTTTTCCCTTTGACTAGTTCCAACTGGCTTGTTTCGACACGTAGAGCGTATTTTCACTTTGAGGGTGTTTTGACACTGGCATTGATCCAAATTTTTTGTGCTAAAACTATGTAATAAAACAGTTTCTGTTGAAACTATGTTAAAAGCACAAAGGGAAAAAAGGTCTCTCAGTTTAGGATCAGGCAGAATGTTCCACAGACTTCACTTTTTAAACTCAGACTGTACTAGAGTTTTCTTCAAACTATTATAAACCTGCCAAAATTCACATACCCTTTACTTAAAAACATTCAAATTTTATTTTGTAAACAGGGTGAACTCTTACTTGACTGTCCTGCTCTTATTTCAAGTCTTATCATCTTTGTTCCTTTACACAGCCTGTATCTCTATCTGTCCAGACCAGCAGTCTGGACCAGTTTGAGCACAGGTGAACAGATTAATATAAAAACTTGCATATTTAGGAAAAAAGATCAAGCCTTCTGGATATTCCCATTTACCCTTATTTTTACTCAGCTTCTGGTCATATTTTGAAAGCTAGCAGGAAAGACAAATTAAGTGGAAATCTAGCATTAAAGATTTGGAAACAGGACATCACATAGGCTGATCTATGCATTAAGCAAGGAAGCAGGCATACCACCATAAAAGAAAAAGTGAAAATATAAAACAGAAACAGCAAATATCAATAGTGTAACAAAAAGAAATCAGAGCGAAAAACAACAGTAAAAAAAAAAATATCTCCATTATGACTATGACCTAATTTCCTTATACCTTAATTTCTGTCGGCTTCTTACTAGAAGCAAAAAGGCACATGCAGCTTATGGCTTATTAAGTAGAAAACAGAAAGAAAAACAGAGAGGTGGAAAATGTGCTGGAAGAAACCAAATTTTCAGAAAGCACAGTAAAAATAGTGCCAAATATCTGGAAATTATTCATTTACAGTAGTTAGCAATGAAGCATCAAACTTTTCCAAGAGGACACTAAAGAAACCTCACGATTTGGTATTCACTTACCAAACATCCACACATCACTAGCCGAGGTAAACCGTCGGAAGTTGATTGACTCTGGAGCCATCCATTTGATAGGTAATTTTCCTTTGGAAGCTACAAGGGAAGGCAAGACAACGCAGGCTTTTATTCCTACTGAGCTCGAACACAGATTGCGTTCTCAGTGAAATAATTCATAGGGAAAAACACATCTCCAGTGAAGCACTTGAACTATCAAATTTTGTACAAGGGATTTCTGCACAGTCTGACAAGTTCTGCTGGCAGTCCTCTAGAGGGAAGAGCAGCACTTTGCCTAAATATTCTGACTGACTGAGCTCCTTTAAGTGAAGTTAATTCTTATTTCAAGATGCAACTATACTAGTTAAGAAGGTACTGGCACTAAATCTGAAACCATCAAAAAATTTCAGCAAGGGAGTAGGTGTTTTTAAATGATTCATAAAAAAAAGGTAGGTTGTTTGACCTTACATAAACCAGAAAAAAGAATCAACAAAAATCAAAATAATCCTCCAAACCTCCCAATAAAACCCCAGCAACAAACCACAAAGGCACAACACGAAATGACCACGTCAAAAGTATTCCCCCTCTCCTCTCAGCAACTGAAACGAATGTAAGTAGCTCACAGTGATGAGAGACAAACGAGGAAACAAGATGGAGTGTAAGGGGACAGATAAAGGATATTTTAAAAGATATGACTGAAACTACAAATATATTGAAGATTAGATTTTATGACTACATTATTTCGTAATATATACCAGATTTAAATTGCTACTGGTTGATACTCTACATTGCAATCTCTATTGTCCTGCTGTATTTTCCATCTATCAGATACTGCAGGACATCTCACAGCTGCTACAGGCACTGAAAATCAGTATTCCATCCAAAATGAGGGAAAAAGCAGGCTTCAGAGACTTTTTTGTGCTGAATCTCCCAAGTCCAGTGGCATCTGAAGTACACAGCATACAATGACAGCAAAACCTCAAAATTTACCTGTAGCTAACCTTAAGCTCATTGTAAGCTACCTGTATTATGCCATGAACATGAATATTATCTCAAACAGGCCTCAAATGTGGATAATTTTCTAAAAATCATGACGTAAACATTGTAACACTAAAAAGCAGAATTTTACCTACACATGAATTTCCTACTTTTTGCAACTTAAATCAGACCTTGTGATTTTTCTTCTTAAGCATACATGTAGGAATTTAATGCCATCTATTAAATCATTGAATAGTTTGCCTTTTTATGCAAATACAACAGCTAGACCAAGAGCATGTGGTTAATTCCTTTTGACAACAAACTCAGCATTGTGAGAATCAATTGTGTTCTAACCGGCCTGCAAGCAGGATCCAGTGTCAACTTACCTTTATAGTAAGTACTGTCTTCCATGTATCGGGATAAACCAAAGTCACCTAATTTCACACAATCAGTGGCAGATACCAGGACATTTCTAGCAGCAATATCCCTGCCAAACAGAGGAGACATTATTTCTACTCGTTAAAAATTATTAAAACCCAGAAGTATCAAATGCCTTTGAGAGGACTGAATTATTTTTCTAGTCACAGCTTGGGTGTCCATGCACAGAAGATGACAACTGCATGTTTGTCTTCTGATTCCGAGAACCTTGCAGAAATGCTGCAGTACAATGATCCTATAAGTAGCTAACTGTTGTCCAAAAGTGTAACAGTCAATGTCAACAGCAGAGGAAAAAACTTTTGTCTTCATCTATTTAAATATCACAGACTAACAATTTTTGGCAATTAGAAGTGACAGAAAGAAGAAAATCTGTCTCCTGACCCTGCAAAGGTAAGGAATTGGTATAAGATCTCAGTTCTGCGAGAGGCTTCCTAGTAAGGAGCTCAGTTTTTCGTGATGACACAGGGATTATGAAAAGACTTGGGCATTTTTGTCTTGCGGTTTCCCAGGTGAGGCAACCCGCCTTATATGTCTGTTGATTCTGGATTTCAGCAGGCTTGACTAAGTACTGACAGATTTAGCTTTGAGCAGTGAAGTATGCAGAGCAAACTGCATGGTGCTACTTGCTCCCATTTCACTATACTATGAATAAGTTGTATTTTGAAATTTTATTGCTAGAGTTAAAATAAACAGCTACTTGGCCAAAATTGTAAGAGTCTGTTACTTAAAATGTTTTTATGTACATAGCTATGTATATATACATGCCTAGTACATATGTATGTTTCTATCTACAATATATACAACACAGAATTTCAACATAAGTATTTAAACACAAGTAAAATGCTCGAGTTCAGAATTAAATGGTACACGATAATGGGAGTGCTGTGAACTTTTAATAGCATAGAATCATACAATACTTTGGGTTATAAGGGACTTTTAAACGTCACCCAGTCCAACCACCCGGCAGTGAGCAGGGACATCTTCAACTAGATTAGGTTGCTCAGAGCCCCGTCCAACCTGACCTGGAATGTCTCCAGGGATGGGGCATCTACCACCTTTCTGGGCAACCTGTGCCAGTGTCTCACCACCCTCACAGTAAACAACTTCTTCCTAATATCTGATCAAAGTCTACCCTCTTTCAGTTTAAAACCATTACCCCTCATCCTATCACTATACCCCCTGAAAAGAGTTCCTCCCCATCTTTCCTGTAGGCCCTTTCTAAATAATGGAAAGGTACTATAATGTCTCCCCGAGCCTTCTCTTCTCCAGGCTGAACAACCCCAACTCTCTCAGCCTGTCCTCACAGCAGAGCTGTTCCATCATTTTTGCGACCCTCCTCTGGACCTCTCCAGCAGGTCCATGTCTTTCCTGTGCCAAGGGCTCCAGAGCTGGATGCAGCACTGCAGGGGGGGTCTCACCAGAGCACAGCAGAGGGGCAGAATCCCCTCCCTTGACCTGCTGGACACGCTGCTTTGGATGCAGCCCAGGACACGGTTGGCCTTCTGGGTTGCAAGCACACATTGCTGGCCCATGTCCAGCTTTTCATCTACCAGGACCGCCAAGCCCTTCTCGGCAGGGCTGCTCTCCATCCCTTCAGCCCCCAGCCTGTACAGATACTGGGGGTTGCCCTGACCCAGGGGCAGGACCCTGCCCTTGGCCTTGTTTAACCTCATGAGGTTCACACGGGCCCATTCCTTGAGCTTGTCCAGGTCCCTCTGGATGGCATCCTGTCCCTCAGGTGTGTCAGCCGCACCACTCAGCTTGGTGTGGTCTGCAGACTTGCTGAGTGTGCACTCGATCCCACTGTCTATGTCATGTAAGCGGCTATGTCAGTATGTCAGTAAGCCTCTCTGTAAATAAGAGGCTAAAGCCAGTCTCTTCTCCCTAGAAAGCTCATGTTCAAATTCAAGGGAATAAAATTCAAAACTCACCTAGAAGGAAATTCGAGTTCACTTTCTGGTTAAGCAAGTAGTTGTTTTTATAAATATTTTGTTTTCACTGTTCTTTACTTAAGAAACTGCCTGCCGCTTGTTTTGCTTTTCTCTCTTTGGAAGATTATAGTTGACTTGCAGCTTTAAAGAAAATATTGTAAACTCAAAGCAACAACTCAGCTGAAATCTAGTCTGACTAAAACCCAGCACCACCTCCGAGTCAGTCTCAGAGTGGGCCAGCAGGTGTCACTCTTGAAAAGGGTGTAATTTTGGTGACAGCACCTGAAAAAAATGACATACTAGTATGGAACCTGACATAAAACCAGGGAAGTGAATTTTACGAGTTTTAAAGTATTGCTGCTACACTTTCATCGTAAGTCAAGGAAAAGAAACACAAAAAGAAAGCTTTAAAGAATCCAACTATGTGTTGTAAGTGTTTGTTTTTACTCGAGCAAGTGTATCTAATAGCCAGAGTACTGCCCGTAAAAAATCTGGGAATCTAGGACACCTTGTATTCCCGAAAATTTCAGGTTGTTACCCATAAAAATATACACGTATAAATATATATGTATAAAATCTTACCTATGTACAAATCTTTTGCTCTCTAAGTAGGCAAGTGCTGTGCTAAGCTGGTAAGCATAAAGTATCAGAGAGGCCAGATCCAAGCTGTATTTTCTTACTTGTAAAAACGATCTCAACTTTTTGCACAAAGAAGGAAAAAACACAAGAAGTTAGGACAAAAAAATAACAAATTTGAACGAGGCATATCTCAAACTGTAAAGTTTACATGAGTATCCGTGGGTATGCCTTTCCTTAAGACTGGATGAGAATACAAAATCACTTGCCGTGAAGAAATTTGACTCTCTAATTTCAAGCAGTTTTTTGTACCTCAGAACTGTTAGCCAAACAAGAAAAAACAAATTTGTGCATTGCTTTCAAGGCTCCTTTCGAAGACTTACAGCGTATACCACTGCTGTTCCACAGAAAAGCACTCCTGGACTTTTTAAGCATTCTTCCTTGGAGAACTGTGCACATTTTTGGCCTAAATAATTTCAGAACAAAACAGTACATGGCCAATCTGAACAGTGATTAGATCAGTATTGTTTTGGAAGCATTTAATTTTAATCTCCATTTGCTAACAACTGTATTTAATTATGGTAGCCAGTATCAATGCACAATTTTTATATATATTCCTAGTATAAGGCAGTTAGGACCCAATGGACGGTGGCACTAGAGTCGCCTTATAAATTAAAACAAGGCTTTGAAAAGCGATTTGGACACAGGAAAGGAAATCTGTAATTTTTTTCCAGAAAGTGACTACTCCACTACAGGTTTTTCTGCCTTTTTTTTTCCCCTTGGACAACGTATTGCAGTTTGATAATTACAATGACTATCTTACAATGCAGTATGAATTATCACTTAACCTCACATTTTCAGAAACAACGCAATTCAAAGAAAAGAAATAGGTTATGAAAACATCTCATTTTGTTTAAACCATTCATCCAAAAGATGTAATAATGAGGAAAGGCACCTTGTCTAGGACCTCTGCTGCAGAGACTGTACACAAAAAAAACCCCTAAGAAGTTCAGTGTTCCAAGGGAAAATGCAGTATTACTCAGGAAAAGATGTACGACATGATTTCACTTCTAGAAGGCATCTCTGCAAATGCTGTTTAAATGATACTGCATTATCATCATCTTGACACAGGTCGTGCTCTCGCTCTGGAACAGCAATTGAAGTTCTCTGAAAACTATGACCACATCACTTCGGTATGAGCTGATGCAGTGGAGGACTGATTTGACTTAGGTCAAATTCTGCCACTACTGTTTCTGAGTCTGTAATTCTACAAACAAGTATGGTAGCACATTTGAGGAGAGTCCCTCTGCATTAGTACTGAGAAGTAAAGATATTTGTGAGCTAAAAGAGAGACCAAAGCTGCGTGAGGATTTTTCATACCTCTCCAAGAGTGCAGAGCTCCATGATTATCCAAACTGGGTTTTCTGTAATAACTCCAATGAGCTTCACAATGTGAGGATGATCAAACTGACGCATTGTTACTAAAAGGAAAAGAAACAAGTTGGTGTGTTACATAAAACCTTTTTGTTTTAAGTAAAAGTAAAAAATTCGGTTAAGAAGCACTTAGTCTATGAGCAGGAAATACAATCACAGTTCTGCAGGACTTAAAACAACTGCTTACAAGCAATAATGTCTGGTCATTTAAGTTTCTGCAGGCAGTATGAAACACTGCTTGCTTTACTAAATTTCTGTAGAAGGTGCATATCAAGTCAGGTTCTCTGGCTCTTCTGCCCTGGTTGAGCATAATGTAAGTTAACGTAATGACCTATCAATCCAGTGCATGACCAATTAACCTGTGCCTCTCTACTGGAGCGGGTGGAAGGAAAAAATAATATGTATAATTCAACGTCTGTAACACGTGTCAGTTTACAACATAGACAAAAATCTCATTTAATGATTACGTTCACAAGTCCTCTTTTTTCCATGGACTTAATTAGCTTTTCAGTCTCAGCAGTGCAGTCACAGTATATTTTATGCAATAAGACATACAAATCATAGAATGGTTTGGGTTGGAAAGGACCTTGCAGATCATCTCGTTCAAACGCCCTCCCCGCCCCCACCATGGGCAGGAGTACCTTCCACTAGACCAGGCTGCTCAGAGTCCCATACAACCTGACCTTGAATGCCTCCAGGGATGGGGCATCTACCACCTCTCTGAGCAACCTGTGCCAGTGTCTCACCACCCTCACAGTAAACAATTACTTCCTAATGTCTAATCTAAGTCTACTTTCTTTCAGTTTAAAACCATTACCCCTCGTCCTACCACTACACCCCCTGAAAAGAGTCCCTCCCCATCTTTCCTGTAGGCCCCTTTTAAATAATGGAAGGCTACTATAATGTCTCCCCGGAGCCTTCTCTTCTCCGGGCTGCACAACCCCAACTCTCTCAGCCTGTCCTCACAGCAGAGGTGCTCCAGTCCCCTGACCATCTCCATGACCCTCCTCTGGACCCTCTCCAACAGGTCTTTCCTGTGCTGAGGGCTCCAGAGCTGGATGCAGCACTGCAGGTAGGCTCTCACCAGAGTGCAGTAGAGGGGCAGAATCACCACCCTCAACCTGCTGGCCACGCTGCTTTGGGTGCAGCACAGGCTACAGTTGTCTTTCTGGGCTGCGAGTGCATGTTGCTGGCTCACATTCAGTTTTTCACCCATCAGGACCCCCAAGTCCTTCTCAGCAAGGCTGCTCTCAATCCACTGATCACCCAGCTGGCATCCATGTTTGGGATTGCCTCAACATGGGTGCAGGAGCTTGCACTTGGCCTTGTTGACCCTCATGGGCCCATTCCTCAAGCTTGTCCAGGCATCCTTCCCTCTAGAGTACCAACCACACCACTCAGCTTGGTGTCATCTGCAAGCTTACTGAGGGTGCACTCAATCCCACTGTCCATGTTCCCAACAAAGACTTTGACTAATACCAGTCTAGAGAACAAGTCTTATGAAGAGCACCTGATGGAACTGGGGTTGTTTAGTCTGGAAAATGGGAGGCCTGAGCGGAGACCTTATTGCTCTCTACAACTACCTGAAAGAAGGTTGCAGCGAGGCGGGTGTCTGTCCCTTCTCCCAAGTAACACACAACAGGACAAGAGGAAATGGACTCAAGTTGCACCAGGGGAAGTTTAGATTGGATACTGGGAAAAATTTCTTCACTGTAAGGGTTGTCAAGCATTGGAACAGGCTGCTCAGGGAAGTGGCTGAGTGACCATTCGTGGAGGTATTTAAAAGACATGTAGATGTGGTGCTTAGGGACGTGGTTTAGTGGTGGACTTGTCAGTGTTAGGTTAATGGTTGGACCTAATGATCTTAAGGGTCTTTTCCAGTCTGAATGATTCTGTGGTCTCAGCACAGACCCGTGCGGGACACCACTTGTCAGTGGTTTCTATTCAGACATTGAGCCACTGACCGCAACTCTTGAGTGTCACCATCCAGGCAATTCCTTATCCAGCAGGTGGTCCATCCATCAAATCCATGTCTCTCCATTTTAGAGAGAATATTGGTTGGGACAGTATCAAATGCTTTGCACAAGTCCAGGTGGAAGACATCAGTTGCTCTTCCCTTATCCGCCAATGCTGTAACCCCATTGTAGAAGACCACCACATCTGTCAGGCACAATTTGCCCTTAGGGAAGCCATGTTGGCTGTCATCAACTGCCTCTCCATTTTCCATGTGCCTTAGCATAGTTTCCAGAGGATCTGTTCTATGACCTGGCCAGGCACAGAGGTGAGACTGACTGGCCTGTAGTTCCATGGGTCTTCCTTTCTTCCCTTTTGAAAAATGGGATTATGCTTCCCCTTTTCCAGTCACTGGGAACTTTACCAGTCTGCCATGACTTTTCAAGAGTGATGGATAGTGGCTTAGCAACTTAATCTGCCAGTTCCCTCAGGACCATCGGATACAGCTCATCAGGTCCCATGCACATTCAGGTTCCTTAAATGGTCTTGAACCTGATCTTCTCCTACAGTGGGCAGTATTTCATTCTCCCTGTTCCTCCTTTTGGATTCTGTGAATTGGGTTCAGTGGCTGGAACACTTGCCAGTGAAGAGAGAGGCAAAAAGGTTGCTGAGCACCTCAGCCTTCTCCATGTTGGTTGTAGCCAGGTCTCCCATTTTGCTCATCATGGGAATACAGCTACTTTCATCTTCCTTTTTTTTGTCCTATGTGCCTGAAGAAACTCCTCCTTCTATTTTTCATGTCCCTAGCCAAGTTCAGCTCCAGCTATGCCTTGGCTTTCCTGATCCTCTCCCTGCACTCTCCGGCCAGGCCACATACCTATAACCTCCCCCGGATGTGTATCCCTGCCTCCACTGCCTATGCATTTTGTTTTTGTGAATTAGTTTGGACAAGAGGTCTTGACCTAGCCAAGATGGCCTCCTGCCTCCCCTGCCTGACTTTTTGCACATCGGGATTAAGAGCTCTTGCACACTACGGAACATGCCTTGAAGTATCTCCCACTTCATTTGCTCCTTTGCCTCTGAGGGGTTTCCCATGGGATCCCATACACTAGCACCCTAAACAGCCAAAAGTTTGCCCTTTTGAGGTTTAAGGTCTTGACTCCACTTTTTACCCATCCTGCACCCCTCAAGATTGAGAATTCCACCAAGGCATGATTACTGAACCCCAGGCTACCTCCAGTCTTGACCACTCCAGTAAGTTCTTCCCTGTTAGTGAGTAACAGGTCCAGCAGTGTCTCTACTCTGGCCAGGGTCTCCATCACCTGTACTAGGAAGTTGTCCTCAACGCACTCCAATAGTCTCCTGGACTGCTTGCAGTTCATTGTTCCACTTTTCCAGCAGATGTCTGGGTGGCTGACGTCCCCTATCAGGATCAGGGCCTGCAAGCATAACGCTTCCTGCAGTTGAAGAAAGAACTCTTCACCAACCTCCTCTTCTTGATTGGGTGGCCTGCAGTAGACACCAACCACTAAGTTTCCTTTATGGTTTGGTCTCAAATTTTCACCCATAAGCCCCCGACCTGTGCACTGCTGTTCTTCAAAGATAGCTCTGTGCAATGCATTTTTGGCATAGAAGGCAACTCCCCCACCTCTCTTTCCTTGCCTTCTGAGTAGTTTATAACCATCAATCACAGCACTCCCATGGTGTAATTCACCTCACCACGTTTCTGTGAGAGCAATCAGGTTGTAGTTTTCCATCTGGGCAGTGGCTACTAGCCCCTCCTGTTTGTCTCCCATGCTGTGTCCACTGCTATAGAGGCACTTCAGCTGGGCTATCAGCCACATTCCCTTTTTAGAGGAGCTTGCCCTAATTCCCTTCAGGCAATTCACAGGTGTTTTACCTGTTGCTTCCTAATTCCTCAGCAGCCCCAGCTCTTGAGTGCTTAGAACTCTATTCCCTTCCCTGCTAATCCAGTTTAAAGCTCTGCTTGTAAATCCAGCCAGTTTATTGCCCAGGACACTCTTGCCCCACTTGGGCAGTTGAGCCCCGTCAGCTGTCAACAGGCCTGGTGTCTTGAAGGTATGCCCAAGATCACAGAAGCAGAGACCTTGAGCATGGCACCAGCTATGCAGCCAATCATTCACCTGTTCAATTTGTCTCCTTTTGCTCTAACCCCATTTTCTGACTGGGAGCATAGAGAACACCACCACCTGTGCTCCCGATCCCTTTAACATCGTCCCGAGGGACATAAAGTCTCTTTTGATACTTGTGAGTTGCCTTGTTGCAGCACCATTCGACCATGCTTGAAATAGCAGGAGTGGCTGCTAGTCCGCAGGCTTTACCAGGCTCAGCGGCCTCTGTCACACCACGGATGTGAGTTCCAAGCAAGCACCAAACTTCTCTAGACTCTGTCTGGGCAACAAATGGGTGCTTTGGTGCCTCTCAGCAAGGAGTCTCCAGTTATAAATACCCTACATACTTTCCTGGTGGCACCAGTTCTAATGCAGGTGAGCAGCTGGACCAACTTTGCACAGCTGGCCTTTCCTGGGTCTTGCCCATTACTCTCTCTTCATTCTCCAGCCCCAGGGCATCATACCTGTTATGCAGGGACACTTCAGGTGGAAGGGGAAGATTCCTCCTCCTGCCCCAAGCAGAAACAAGAGTCTAGTCTCCTTTGTCTTGGGAGTTGGTTGAGTCTGTCACCTCAGGGTTGGAAACAAGCTTATCTTCCTTTGCAAACTCTGAAGGCAGGGCTGTCACTCAGCTTGTGACAGCACACAATACCATGCATCGATTTCTTGCTCCGACGCCTGGATATCGCACTGCCTGTTAAGCTCCTCTTGTAACATGGCCACTTGCCTGAAGAGTTCCTCCAGCTGGGCATGCTTGCACCCATGACATCCACCCCTGCCTTTGGACCCTAGGAGGACTTCCAGGTTCTGGAGTTCCATGCAACTCTGGTTCTGAGCAGCAATTTCAGTTCTTGGGGGATCAGTCTGGGTATAGGTGTCCACATAGGAGGTTTTATCACTTCCACCTGGGTTTCAGTCACAGCTTTGCAGTTGTGGTGGGCACAAACCATTTTGTTTCAACAGGAGGCTGTCTCCATCTGGCTCCCAGAAGAAAATCGCCCATTTTCCAGAGCCCACCCTCTCTGCGTGCCCTTCTGCGCAAACTGCCGTGCTATGCCCTCTTTGCCCGCCCTGGTCGTGAGCACGCCCCAAGGGCTGCCTTTTACACGTGCGGGGGTTGGCCGAGGTTGCTCCTGGCCCTGCCCAAGCCTCATCAGCCCCTCTTGTGACAGCTGTTGGCTCCCGGTGGCTCTTCCCATGACCCTGGTGTTGCTCCAGTTCAGGAAACTCCCCTGCACACCAAGATAGACCGCTCTGCTGTGGAACGTGTCGTCTGTGGAACACCACATTTAAGTCTCCTGACATTGCTCCTGGATCCGCCCAAGCTTCATCAGCCGTACTGGCGATGGCTGCCAGCACCTGGCACAGCCCTCGTTCAGGAAACCTTCCTGGACACCGCGCTGGAGTGCTCTCCTGCCAACACTGGAGATGCTCACCTTGGCGACTGACTCAACACTTATCCATGTTTGGGGGAGGTGTATTCAGTAGGTTAAATGAAGCATCAGTCCTCTGGTTAAATTTTTCTCTTCCAACATACACATGACAAATACCTTTAATTTAATCTTGACAACTATCCTTAATTTAACCTTAAATTAGTATCTCTTGTACATTTATAAGCTAAAACCAGCAGGTGGTTTTGGATTCCTACTCTGATCGGCTCTGAATTCTACTTCTGTACACTGATACATAGCAGCTGTGTAACCAACGTATCCTGCAACAACACAAACCTCAAGAAAAATCCTTGGACAATACTGCCTATAAAACCTATTGTTTAATAGTTCACTAACATATTTTGCTGTAAAGAAGCTTATATGGGCAAACTTAAGATAACATATTCTTTAAAATATTAATGTGTTACAAATAATACAGAAGAAGTCAGTAAAAACAAACATCCCCATCAATGACATAGCTTAATGTATTAATAAAAAGGAATAAAAAATGTGGTGAAATGTCGAATGGGCAATAACAACTGCTAAAATACTCCATAGATTTGAAGCTAGATTGCTAAGTCATTCAAATCCCCTCTTTCCTTTTGAAGTAAAAACGGAGTTTCGGAGAGGGAAGCTATTTCTGACACCTCAAAAAAGTATGCACTGCTGAACTAGTACATCTGAACGCAATGTTAGTATTAAAATCCTGGCAAATAAAGTGTACACTCCAAACAAACCCCAATTATTTAACTTGTGTTAATCTCTTGTGCTAATCTAACTCAATGCATATACAGATTTTAGCATATACAGATGCATTAATACTAATACAGCGCTACACAAAAGCAGACAGGAATGCAGAGACAGGTGCTGCTCGTAAAAACATTTTCTTTGATCTACTTTCTATTCTGTGGTGTTCCTTCTTTCAAGAATCAATACTAAATCTTTTCAGCATTGAACACTCCACAAGCTAACAACTAAAACTCCAAAATAATTGAATATCCCTAATAATAAATTAACATAATAGGAAAAAAAATTCTTAATTCAGTGAAATGATCGACCCCGCCTCCCCAGATGTTGGATTTGGGCCTTTTGAAGAGTGCTCTTAAAAACTAGGAGGCAGCATCTGCTGAGAGTTTGCAGTCTGAACACAAACAAGAGAAAGGTAACAGATGGGAATTAGAATTAAAAAAAAAAGAAAGAAGACATGGCAAAACTATTAAATCAAAACTGAAAAGCACTATTTATCTGTCTACTAGGTTGGCATTTCCTAATCTGTCAAGCTCAAAGCATAATAAGGACCATTCAATGAGCAATTATTTTCTACATTGTCAAAAGACAGCAGCCTACCTTTGACTGGTAAGTTATTACTATAAGCAATGGCATTTACTTTTCCAACAGCTAGAAATGTAATGGAAAAAATTATAGTAATTTAAGAAAAATCTGACAACCAAAAATAAGAAGCTATTAGCTACAAACACAGATTTTCTGAACAATCAGAAAAAAATCCTTGAACAAAGGAATAGTGAATAAAAGTATACTGTAACATCTGGCCATAACCAAATAATTTATTGATGTAATACAACACCTTTACGAGATTTATAGATACACAATAGCAGAAAATAAGAGGCCAAAATTAAGGCCTAAACCTTGTATCTTAATTTGCTTACAAAACCAAATCAGTAACTACAATGATCTTCAGAAATTTTCTGTTAGTAGTCATCTCAACAAAAAGCCTTCCTCCATCTATCAAATGTTCTGTTTGGGGAATGCAATATTTGCGGGCAATCAATTGGAAAATCGGTTTATCCCATCAAAATTTTTAATTCTGATTTTTCAAAACAGATGTCTCTTAAGACATAACATTTTTAGCAACTTTGTTAACAAAGACAGCCCACCTGAGTGTCTAAAGTAATACACTGAAACAAGTGCTACTTTTTTTAAATTAATTAAGAAGGAAATAGAGGATCAGGTCTCTAATATTCCAAAACCAGCTGCGAAGCCTTACAGGAGTCAGACATTACTGTTCAACTTGGAAAAATCAAAGAACCCACATTTAATCATATACATGGGCAATGCAAGGATGTAAAGCAAGTCTTTCTGGCACATATTGCAGGAGAAGAAAAGGTCATGCGAGATATTAATAGAAGATTTACATTAGCATCAAAAGTTTCTGGCACAGATGGCTGCAGTCTTTGCAAGGACCAGTTACAGAAGCTACCCCAAAAGAACTATTTTAATACTCACAGGCTTCTTGTAAGAATTTTTCTCTAACGCTGTCTGAGGTGCAGTTTTTACATGTTTTGATTGCAACAGCCATAGCTGGATTTTCCTGAAAGACATGATTGAGAAATAACGGAAATACAGCCCACAAAAAAGCTAAGTCCTTTAAAATTCTAGCAAAACTGCTTTAGAGAAAAATACTATGAACTAAAATGTCTTTAGTTAAGAAATTACATTTTGATAGCTTCAATGGTTAAAATACTATTATAATCAAGACATATATTATAATCAAGTACAACAGTCACATCTAAAGCACCCACAAAATATTTAATCTGTTTTAAACTATGCTAAATTGTACAAAAATTCTGACAAAGATAGTAAGTTCAACTGAATAGTACTGTGAACTTTTTGCATTATTGAGGATGGTAAACTCTTGACAATATTTAGCAAAAGCAGAGGAAACAAGTAGGGTAGGTAGATGCCTAAAACCCACATTTGGCTTATGCGAGCAAGCAACCTGGAAAGTCAAATAAAGGACTTTTTGTGGCTCTTGTAGAGCAAAGATTGGCCATAATTCTGTACTAAAATTACAACGGAAATTAAACCAAAGATTTTACATATGAGCTTCACAATCAGTTGTAGCAAGGGCTTAAAACAGAGTTAAACAGAACAGAACTGAAAATCAGAAACAGATTTTACCATCTGATTTTTTATCCATTGAATACTGAAAAATGAGAAGCAATAAGCCAGCCCAAAGGAGGCCTCTTGGCTCAGGCGGCATCCTTCATCTTCTCCTGCTTTGGTGTGTTTTACAAATACCATTTCCATAAGTTACAGACAGCACAGAGAATCTGCAAACATTTTTCTCCTGAAAAGAAGCTTTAGCTGTTCGAGCTTCACTAGTATTCAAAATGCCATGACTTACTTAGAAAATGGGATACACTATGTTGTAAAAATACCCACAGCAACATGCAGTGCTCAGAAGATGTCACTCCTACAAGTTCTTAATGGGTTGAAAGCCACTGAAATGGTACTAAAATTAAGCTTCTAATTAGGTATAGGCCTGCTCAAGGACTAGTATGCCTTCCTTCCAGCTGGGAAATTGGGAATTATGCATTGGTTAATAGGAAGATTACAAATGAATCTTTCCCCAAAAGGGTTGATGTATGCCCTCACCTAGTTTTTAAGGTCAGCGAGAGCTGAAGATTCACAGAGTTATGTTCTATGTCTGCTCATGCTTGCTCTATATTAAATCTATTTGTACAGACAAATTATCAGAATTAGAATAGTATTTACATTTTGTAGATTTAAAGGTCTATTTTCTAAGTTACTCACAACATAGCTCTTCAAGTTAACTTTGCAGGAAAATATTGATTAAAACCTTCTCTCATACATAAACATGCCCATAAACTGTCTAAAAAACTGGTGGTAAATTAAGATTATTTTATTCCCTTCTGAAATCAGGATTCAGCAATTAGCATGGGATGAGCCCTCCGGAGGCCAGCCAGACCAAGTGTAACCGGTTGTTACAGATAAGAGTTTTGAAACAGCCCATAACCATAATATTGGCATCAAAAGAAAGTTTCAGTGTCTGCAACCGGCAAAGACTCCAGACATTTTGCAAAATGAATATAGGAAAAGGCCCGATACCAGGGTTTAGCTGACGTTGGTTTTGGATAAGGAAATAAAACAGTAAGGATATATCAGACTGGCAACAGTTTGTGTACTGAGCAGCAAACGCTGTTTTAAATCACACTTTTGGATTAATCCCACAGTAAATCAGCCTTTAAAGACAGTCTTATTTGAATTGCATACATCTAAGCAATAGCATCCTGTATGTATACATGTATTTTCCATTCAGTACCCTATACAGGCTGGTTGTGGTATAGCAGGAACACCTAGTAGTAAGCAGCATTTGAGAAAAGGTGGATGCTGCACAGTCACTAGAACAAAAACTTTACAAGTGCAGCAAAGAGGGATAAATGAGATTTTTCAGATTCAAATTTGAGCTAGCAGAACACTAAACCAGAAATCTCTCCTATGTTTTTGCATGCAAGCTGCATATACACAAGGATGGAAACACTATCACATTATTGTAACTAATCTTTAACTATTGTAGGATTTCTTCCAGAAGTTTAAGTTACACTCTGTGACTAGTACATTAAAATTTAATGATAATACCTTTCTGTTTTCCCTTCACATATTCAAGTGTCTTAAAGGTAGCATAAAATTTTATTAATAAAAGTAATCATCAGGTTTTAAAATCCATTTTAAAAAGTCATACTAGACACAGGATGACTGGACAAAAGCTGTTTTCCAATTCAAGAAAAAGAACAGAGAGAGACGGCATTTCAAAACAATAGTCCCTAAGAAAATGGGTCTTTAAATTGGTTTTACAGAGCACTAGATTTATCCACTGTGCCCCAAGTTCAGTGAAACATTACTCCTGTTAACTTGGACAGGATTAAATGAAAAATAAGGATCTCCCTTAATGCAAAGTATATCAGAACTGCTTTTCTAAATGAAGATATCGGAACAGGCTTCAAACCTCTCTGAAATATATAATGTTCATCCTTATTTATTTACTTAAATATTGCATTAAAGATTTATTTATTTAACCCACTGAGCCCAGGACGCTAACTAGACGTTTCTGGGAAATGGTGTTTCTGAAGTTAGAACTAGATTGTTGTCCACATGAAATATTACTTCATCTATCGAAAATTCAGACACTTGATTTCTTCAAATGAGAAACAAATCTTCATTGTACACTTCCAGAATTAGTTTATTATAAGCTTGAAATTGGTTGACATTAAATAATTTCCCAGCTTTCTCTTGCCTTTTTTTCCACAAACTTAATTTTTCATCCATTTAAATTGCCATCTTAATCTTTGTGGCTGCAGTTTAGAAAAACACATAAACACCAGTCTAAATTACACAAGTCCTGACAACCTCACTCGTTTCACTGAGGTGACTCTTGTGCATTGGGGTTTTGCTGGATCAGGGCCCAAGTATTTTGTAACTTTCCTTTCAGGAAAAAGTAGTAACTTTATTAACATGCAAGCTTCTTTGCGAGAGGTATAGTGAGATGCTCACAGGAGCAACACAGTTATGTAACATTACTGTTGCTCTGCTGTAGGCTACTGCCCTTCCAGCATAACAGACTAAAATTCCTTCAGTCCTTTCAGCACTTAGTTGAAACATGAGAAATACTGTCTACATGCTGATTACTCTGCAAAATATATCAGAAAGTCAATTTTTATTTGTTCTGGAAGACTCAGACCAAGGCATCTAAGGAATAAATTTATTTTTTATTTTATTTTTCAAGTAGAAAGGTTTTATTGTTTGTTTGTTTTTATTTCAGAAGTGAGGCTTACCGGACTCATGTAAACTCCTTGGTGTACATCTCCAAACTGTCCTTCACCAATGCAGCGCCCCAGTTCAATTCTCTCCCTTTGAATTTCATAATCTCTGGCTATAAGAATATAATGCACTTAAAATATCAAATTTCTGAAGAAGGGCAAAGAAATAATCCATAAGATAAGAAACCCAAAGTAAGTCATTCAAATGTCTCAGATATGAATAGGCAGGATTAACATTTGCTGCACACCAACCTATACAAATGCTGTATACACACAGTGGAAACCTCTTTAAACAAACGTTTGATTCAAAGCAATGAAAAAGGAATTGTGAAATCTAATTTGCTGAATTAACTACTATGCATTATTTAATTCAATGCAGACGTAATTGAATATTTTCAATAGACGTAATTGAATCCTTCTTAATAATACCTAGTAAAAGACAAAGAACACAAATAGCCTAGGGCAATACCACAGAATCATTAAGGTTGGAAAAGACCTTTAAGATCATCAAGTCCAACCATCAACCCAACACCACCATGCCCACTAAACCATGTCCTGAAGCACCACATCCACGTGTTTTTTGAACACTTCCAGTGATGGTGACTCCACCACCTCCCTGGGCAGCCTGGTCCAATGCTTGACCACTCTCTCTGTAAAGAAATTCTTCCTAATATCTAGTCTAATATCCAGTCTACCAATGGTATTAAATACATCCTTAGCACACATCTGTTTTTTAAGAGAATTCCACTATGTGGTATTTAAGATTTCAAAACCATCAAACGAGCCCGGAGAATTTTTAAAGAGGTAACTGCAAGAAAAAGAATACAGAAACAAGAGCAGAGCAAATACAGATAAAATGAAAGAGCAAAATTTTGAGTGCACTAGACCTCTATCAGTGTGTAATTGAAGTAAAATTGCTATGTTTTGTGGACTTATGCAATTTTGTTAAGTTGGTTGTTTAACAGACTGAGAATATTACTGATAAAAATGGCTCAGTAGTTCAGCAAAGCATTTAATCAATTGCAATTGAATTACTTCATTTGCAATTTAATTTCTAGCAAACATGGAAAAATATTTCAGGAATAGTAGAAAAGCATGTACAGTATATGTTTTCACCTCTACTTGTATTATTCAGCAGAAAAAAAAAATCAACCAGCTTAGGACTTCATGACTGATGATTTTGTTAGCACTACAGAAATAACGTCATCTAGAGCTGGATAACAGTGTGATAAATGTCTTTTTCATTTCTTTTTTTAAGTGCTGCATTTTCCTCTTTAAAATCCCAAAGCTAACTGGTTTAACTACAAATAAATAATGTTTATTAATGAAACTGAATAGTAAACTTAAAAATTCCACATCATTCCAAATTGCAAGCATACAGGGATGGGTAAAGGGTCTCCTGTTACCTTCATCTATTCCATAGCTTTCTGCAGTGCAATTAAGAGAAAAATCAAATGCTTACTTAGATATAGCTTCTTAAAATCAAGACAAGGACAAACATTTTTTAACATTGTTTTAAAAAATGAAGAAATATACTGATGCAATTTTAAGTTTACATTAGCAGAAGTCACAGGTCTGTTCTTGTGATCTTTACTGACTCAGTCCTGAGAGAGCTGAACACTTGAGTCCACTTCAATACAGCAAAGTACTTAATGAATTTCACTTCAATAGCCCATCTCATGGGCTTTGAATCGAAGGCATACTTAAGCATTCAGCATCATCCAGGGCTGGGCCCACAAGTAATTACTTCAATGAGAATTTAAATGAAAAGATGGGGGGAAGGAAATCACACAAAGTTAATATGTTAACAAAAATAAAGGATATAATTTATCACAGTACTTTTTTGATCCTGCAATTATTTTAGTGGAATCATGTAGTGACTTACTGCAAGACATTCAAAACACATTGTTTATTTCTGGAAAACATATATTCTTGCTTTTCAAGTATTTATGTTCAAATATATGTGTTGTTCAAAACATATATTCTTGCTTTTCAAGTATTTATGTTCAAATACATGTGTTGTTCAAAACATATATTCTTGCTTTTCAAATATTTTCCACAGTAGTGGAAACTATGTTGTAAACACTGAAATGATCACAAAACAATCCTGCCACATGGTGAACTCTAGAAATCCTTACATACATTCATGGTTCTTCAGCAGAACAAGGCACCAGTTTAGCACCAGTCTCCCCCCATTCTTACACTAACCAAACCCGACATTTTTGCACATCTGCATATCAACTGTTTGTCTACTTCTAGAGAAATCCTTGATTGTCAAAACGCAACTATCATTTTGCAGACACAACTTTTAAAATCAGAATACTAGACTTTCAAGTTAAATTACTTAGCCATGACACTTCAAAATTATATTATAATTCACATGTGCCATAAGACAAAATCCTTGTGGTGGCTAATACATAATTTTTTTTCACTTCAAAGATGAAGACTCACAAGAACTTTGAATTTTTAATTTTGTTCCTGAAGTCTTTCATCTTTTAACAAAATTGCATGTGGTACAGATGACTTTCCTCTATCAAGGCATTCAAGAGCAGCAAGTCTGTCATAGAGCAAGGGTTAGAGACAGTTAAGACAGCTATACGCAGAAGCTTTCCAAAATCTTTGCTCTTATCACAGAAATCTTATCCATTCTGTCTTTAAGCATTGTGTTCAGCATCACAATCAAAAATTCTACATTTTGGGACATAAAAGGAATTCCTCTGTGAAGTCACTCATGGCAGCAAAACGAAATCCGGTTTTATGTGCTTCAAAACCTGAACTTGAAAAACATCACAAGGAGTATTTTCTTGCCACACATGTTACTTAAGGCTGCAATACAACATTCAGTCCCTGCTAAACCAAAGAAGCTTTTGGACAGAAAAGTTCCCAAGTTAAATACCATACTTACTTGATGGCATTGTATAAGTGTCTTCTTCATCTATAATCTCTGCATAGTCATCTGTCTCTGTAACGGGAGGAATTGAAGAGTTTCGGGGAAAAGCAGATGAAAACAATTCTCCAGAACGATATCTCCAATTTATCAGGGTTGGTACGTCACAACCCCCGACTTCAACATTGTTGGGATGCATTTACAATAGCATGAATAAAACTTGCTCGTGCATAATTGATGGTATGATAATGACCTCAGTCCCAATTATAATACGTCACACAGATGCATTCAACAAGGAATAAAAGGAAGATTCATTTGTATTCCAAGAAGTTCAAGTTCTGTAATTGAAACTCATCTAAACTGTTGCCTTAAAAAGAAAATCTTTTTAACAGCAAATTCCACTGCACTAAGGAGAAAACATTATTAATGGATTAAATTGCTTTACCTTCAATAAAGCGTGAATAATAGTTTGCTAGTTTATGTCAAACAGGCAGAACAGACAGCAAAGATGTTCCAGGGCAGCATCTACCTACTGTCAGTAGGGCAAGGTCAGTTGCTTTCCATAGAGCATAAAGATCTTTTAAGTCACACCCTCACCTTACACCCATTTTTCTTGCACTGGTCTCAGTTCTCCTTGTTTAGTGGAAATTCACCGCCAGTTTTGCTATCAAGATCAACATCTCATGGACAGTGTTTGAAAACAAGTGCTCAAAATTTTCAGAAAAATGACAGTGTATTTCTTCCTCTGTTTAGAACTTACAACTTTCATATCATCTGTTCTCAAAAGGGTTTAAATGGTGTGAAGTCATATCAGAAGGTCCTTCTGTTGTTCTGAAGAACTTCCAGTGTGTGTAGGTCATTTCCTAAATGTCAGATAAATTCCTCCAAGGGTTACAAACCCACTCCACAGCAGTGAGATAAATATTCACTGCAAGACTGTTAAATTCTGCTCACTAACTTTAAATGCACAGAGATGGTCTCAAAATTGAGTAATTTCAAATCCAGCATGCGGTTTTCATGGTTGGTTTCAGGTGATCACATACTGGGCCACCTCTGAAAGGCATGATTTACTCCCACTTTTTCCCCATCTGCCCTGGAGCATATGAATATCCCTACAACTCCCTGGCATCATCTCCAGAGGTATGGTTTCTCAGTGGTGAATGGGACAAAGCCACAGTGGGAACGGAAAGGATGGGATGATCCCTTTTGGCAGCAGCCCCCAGTTCAACTAACTAAGACCAACTCTGAAACCAGAGCAAGTCTCATAAATATTACACGTGTACATAAACAAGAGGCTTCATTTTCATCAAACCTGAATATTCAACAATTAGGAAACTACAGGTTGCCTACAACCTTTGCAGTTCAACACACGTCAGTGAGTAAATGTAGTTTTATGATCTTAATTTCGTACTACTTAAATAAAATTAAAGCTATTGTTCTTTCCAACTCCTGTAGGAATATACCGTGTCTTGTAAAAACAGTATCAGGACATTCTATGTCATTTAAATTTTTGCTAGGCAATTTCTATTTAGGACACAGCAACACAGAGTCACATAATGAATATTCAATTAATTATAAAGACAGTGCACAATTCTAAACAGGCAGCATACTCCAGAGGCACTAATCTCTTTCTTGGTATCTTTTTTCCTCCCTACATTATCAACTAATGTTTTTGCAGAAAATAAACCCATTTGATCTAAAAAATAAGCATCCGTTTGAAAGAAATCATTAGTGTGACACCCATGTGATGGGGATAAATCACTGCTTCCTTGTAATGTTGTGGTAAGAGGTTTTTAGTTTTAATTAAGAGTGGTATGTATTGACTACTGTTACAAGCTAACATTTGAGGATACCAGAAAGTTCTTCATCTATGTACAAAAACGGACTGAATGAAAGGTATTATAAACATCTTTAAGAAGAACTTAAAAAGTCTGAAAACTAGAACTGGTGCCACAGTGGTTTTTAAAAGAACAAAACATGTTACACTACATTATGGAACAGTGCTTATAAAATGTGATAAATGGTTTGGCCTGTTCACCTCTCTATTCTAAATTAATGAAGTTAATTCATAATAAAAGCATTATCAGAACACCACAAAGCACTTCACATGGTTTTGATACATTGCCCAAAACTGTCCTGAAACTAGAATGGTCTTCAGTAGCCAAGCCAAATTAATTAAATGTATGCAATTAACTAAACAAATATTTTGTGTTACACATTAACATTCTGGAGAGGAATACATAATAAGAATTCAGAAAATAGTTCTTATACATGTCTGGCATTGTTTCTGGGAATTAGAGGAAAATTCAATCAAGGCATTAACAGTGATGTGCTCAAAGTGTTCTGCAGCACAGGTAACTGGCCTCCCTCATGTGCAGTCTTTACCCCACGATTAGAGTCATATAGCATGAGACTACTATGAAGTTTGCCAAGACTGTGACTATGTCTGCTAAGAGATATTCCAGAACACGGGATCTAACGCATGGAGTCTAAAGCAAAACTCAGCTGGGCGAGGCTCTCCAGGCTGCTTTATGAAGAAGGATGTGCTATAGCAGTCTCAGGAGCTAAAAACTCACAACCAAGCAGCACTCAAGGAGATGTTCTGTCGCATCTCTCTTAAAGTCTAGAAAAACTAATATTTAAAAATAGGGCTCATTACTGCTGCGCTCTCACACATTTTAAAACCAACACTGAACCTTTTCATCTGTTGGCCAACCCCAGATTGCTCTAGATGGAAAAATGAATAGGTCTCTTCAGGACAAAGATACACTGTTGGTGGTATAGGTGAATGAGCCAATTTGCACTTTACTAAATCTGAATGCATTTATTAAACAGTAGAGAAAAAACATCCCAGGATATTAAATCTGTAATATCTAATTCATGATCTTAACCACCTGTTTGAAATTTCCCTTTTTATGATCTTTTCCCGTTTATCAGAACCTGTAATTTATAAAAGATGATAAGCACCAATAAATAGCTATATAGGGTTAGTATCTGAAAAACAATTTCTGAATTTAAGACAGAAAAAACTTTCTTTCAGTTTTTAACGTTTAAGAAAAGAAAGAAAACTGGGGTAATGTCATCTTTGATTTATATCTGAAGGAGAGAAAGGAAATGAAGTTATACACCCCCTTTACATTTTACTGAGAGGAAGGCCACAAGATGTCATCTCTATTTCTTCTTATCGCCTTCCTTTGCATACTGCTTTTTATGCCCTTTTAGTGTCTCCTACTTATAAGAATAAAGATACATACACTATCAATAGTAGCAGTTTGATTTTTCCCAACATCAGATGGAATCCTTTAGAAAAATAGCTGAAAATCTCTTTTAAAAAAATAAAAACAAACCCCAATTTATTTTCAAAGGACAGCAAGTCAATATTTTCTAGAAAAAAAGACTTATAAAGTCTGGAGAAGTTAAATATTTTGTAATAAGTTTCAAAGTGTTGAAGAAAAACATTAAAATCTGTCTTTAAAATTAGCAGTTCGAGTGGCTGAAACCTCATTAATATTCCATGTATTCAATTGACATTAATCTATCTTCTACAGCTTCTTTTTATGCAAGGAGCAGTAGTGGACTACACAGCACTTTGATGCTGCCATGCCTTTAAAGCCTCACTTAGTAGCCTCATTTCTCATGCGTTACATCCATTGATCTCACTCACTGACCAAAAAAATTCTGACACAACCATTTCAATCAGACTGAATGGACCCTCTTGCAAACCTATAAACCTTCTTTGCATCATGCCAGAACTCTCGTTGCAAACGCATGCAATACCACATCCCTGTGTGTTTGAAATAGTTTTTCATTTTTCAATTCCAGTTTAGCAGAAAGTGTTAGTAGCACAGCCTGTAAAGCACAATATTTATTGGCTAGTGTCCAAAGCAGACTGCTTTTTAATACTAAAATCCATATAAACTTTATTACTGAAATGGGCATTAAGTGATATATATATATATATATATGGATATAAGAGTTGCATATTGCACGTTAGTAACACACAGACTAGAAAACATATTACCGTCCCCACTAATTTCATCTGCAGATCCAGGTGGCATGCAAGGAGAGAGAAAAAGAGGGGGAGAGAGAAGGGACAGAGAAGGGGGAGGGGAAAATAGACTATTAAATTCATGAGTAATCCAAAGTATTCAGACTGTAGTTATCTTATATACCTGACTCAAGAGAAATCAGAAAAGTAGCAGAATTTAAGACTTCTCACCTAAAACCCAAGGAACAAAGATAGGTTCTAAGAAGCTTGTATGATGAAACAGAGTTAATGACTCTCAAACACAAATTTACACAAAAATTAAATTTGGGAGTAGAACTAGTTATTTTAAAGCATTGTTAAGAAATGTAAATTCCTGGTTTTATTCAATACTTCACTACAAAATAGATCTATAGTCAGATGAGTCAGTTCAATTTGACTTTGCACATACACTTATGACTTTGGAAAAGAGGAGTTGGTGTTGACCCTTTCAAAGGAAATGCACTCCTGTGCTATCACAAAGACACAAGTAAGAAATGGAGCCATCTAAGTATTAATTACACACAAGCATATTGCAATTATACAAAGCTGATATTTAAATGAGTGGCAAACGAAGCAACTCTACGGGGAAGATGTTCAAACGAGCATCATACTCCACATGTACTGTAGAGGCCCTATTGCACACCAATACCCACAGCACAAGCTGATGCACTTTAAACATTATTTATAAATAAAAGGAATATGCACATTAATGTTGTAAAAGTAACGCACTTATTACTGCAATTCTTCTTACCCCTAACAAAGCCAAACTGGTCCAGACCAAGTGCTGAACCAGTACGCACCCAAAAGCATCGCTGTAATCAATATTTAATTAAAAGTGATCTTAGCTGATGCTTATTGTTGCTATTCTATTTCATTCATAAGCATGCTGTATCAGGGGTCCAAGAATGAAGCAAAAATATATTAACCAACAACCCCATGGGTATATAGGGGCTGCATAGCTATACAAATGAAATTAGTAATGTGTTTGTCATTGTAACATATGATGCTTAAAAACCAGTCCCCCATAAAAATGGGGACCAGTAAGCTTGTGACACTGCATGAAAATCCAATTCAATAGGAGGAAAGAGGTTGCAGAAATTTAATGAAATGATTCTTGGAACTCTGTTTACCTGAGGCTAAAGTAGTTTAACAACTGTAAACGAGTTAGTATATTCAGCTTTTGGGTTAATAAGGCAGCCTATACAAAGAGCAGTGCAGTACCCTTAGGTGGCGGCTCATGGGAACAGAAGACGAAAGGGAGAAAGCGTCTAGCTTTCTTTACTTTATGCTGACAGTGATTGACTCCTTTACAAAGAGGCAAGAAAAGGAAAGAGAAAAACAGAAACAAATTATTTGGAAATAAAAGAAAAGAGACTGGAGAGAACATCTACAATGAACGAACATAAAAGTAAAGGTTTACATTACAGTTCCGTATACGCAAATGGTTATAAGAATGTTGTTGAAGCTCTAAAGAATATTTGGTACTTCCCTTCAAATTCCTTTCTATAGCAAAGTTATTCTTATTTCAAGTCTTAAAAGTGAGACTAGAATCTATTAAAAAGTCAGCTTTTGCCAACTACATATGCCATCCATTGCCAACGCAAAGAACATTGTCTATCCCAGAAGTGTAACCCACTTTTGCAAACTCCCCATCTAAGTTCTACTAGACTGTGCTATAGCTAAATTCCGATTCAGTTGGCAGTCATCAAACTTAAACATAGACGTATCAACTTTCTGGACCCTTAAAAAGAACTTAACACAAAACAAGTATTCCACATAACAGGGTTACATAGAACAAAGGAAAACACAGTTTCTCTGTCCCACTGAAATACAACACTGACATATTTTATGACCTGAAATCTGCCACTGGAGTTTTATGCCCAGTGCAGATCTGTCTTGCCAATTGATATTCTAGTTCTCCAGTGATCTCTGAGCAAACACCCCATGGTACTGTCCTCACTGTCCCCCCTTTCCTAGTCACCCTACTGCATTTAATTGGCAAAACGCTTCTTAGGAGGAGAGATTTTTGAGGAGAAAATACAAAGAAGCCACAACTGATTTCACAAAGTGAGAAGGAAGGACACAAGACAACACTAAGAACCTGAGGATAGCTGCTCCTTTTATTTCTCCTGTGATCTGTTCGCTCCTCTCTGCTTTCCTCTTTTCCCTCTCTCCTTTACCTCAGGAAATGTGAGAGGTGGTTTAAAAAGCCAAGCAACTAAAAGACCTGCATCCTGCTGCTGGCAGTCCTTCACAGTCGAAACTCAAGAATGAGGTCCAGCCACCTTGAATTATACTGGCTGGAGGTACAGGTGTTGAAAGAGAACCCCAAGTAGTGCAGAGGCAGCATACCAGTACAGCATACCAGTGAGTGGTGGGAGGAGTGGAGGAAGGGCGGAGAAGAAGAATTACTTTTTAATAAAAATAACTTCACACTTTTCATAGATTCTGGAAACCTATGGACCACCAAAACAGCTATATTTACACAAAAGCACCATGTTATATGCAGCTGTGCAATTTTTAGTGGCCAGATTTTGAACGACAATGTGCAGAATTTTTTTAAAGGTTTATTAAGTGTGTTCAATCACAGTCCAAGCTGAAGGCTGCATATTGAATTTCACGCATGCAAATCTAATGGATAACGCACTACTATGTACAACCCATGCTTTGCTAAGATGGCAATTTTAATCCAAAGTAAAATCAAGTGGGTGAGATTTATCATTGTATCCTAAACAACAAAGAAGCACCATTATAAAAACTGCTGGGGTGATTAAACAAACAAAAATCATTCATCAATTGTGAAAATGTACATGTCACTGAAAACGACAGAACATCTATCAGATTCAATGCGAAATATTAAAAGAGGTGCAAGGAGAGGGCAAAATTGTCGAATAAATTAGTGTATCAGCATTTCCATGCATATCACATCACTGCAATCCTAGGGACTTATCTTCCTGACATAGCATCATAGAATGGTTTGGGTTGGAAGGGATCGTACAGATACCTAGTTCCAACCTCCCTGCCATGGGCAAGGACACCTTCCACCTGACCAGGTTGCTCAAACATCTCATCGTACAATTTTCAGCACCATCATTCTAACACAAACCTGAGGTAACATTCATAAAAAACTTTAGATATAGTATGAAAGAAAAGAAAAAAATGCTACAGCTATTTTAAGAGGCTAATGAAAAGGTATTGAAATGAGAGTAAGGGAATCCAATACTCTGTACTGAAACAGAAAAACAGGTTTAAGAGCCACTGGAAGCAATGCACAAAAGGGAAGAGATGTTTCAACTCTTGACCTGTCTGCTCAGGCTACAAAGCTAATTTAAGCTTGAAATGCTGAAATGCTGTTCACTCTTACACTGATACATGGGTAGGCTGACTGGAATCTGGATAACCTATTTCGTATGAAGGGCACATTGAAACGACAACGGTGTTTTAAATTCATCATGTACGGGTCCTGATGCCCTTTGACACTCGGTCCAACTCGCCTTCTGCATTTCAAACTTTGCCTTTATGATTTATTGTCTAAAATTTATTCAACTATTCTGCCAGAATAAATGGAAGACTGCTTTGTCTTAAACTTACCACACCTTCAAGTCCAGCTACAGAAGAAAGTTTATTTAGGTAGAGAGTTGATTCTAAGTTTTAAAAAAAAAAAAAAAGTTCCAATACCTTTTCAGGAGCTTAGCTGTCACCAAGTATGGCTATACATAAACAACAAACCCCCAAACCTAGTACTGCATGCAACACTTCTTTAGTCATACTACAGTGTTACTACTAGCAAAGCAAAAGTATCTGCTCAAATCAGATGAATAGATCACAAAGGAGGAGCGTAGGAGGGTTAAGAACTCTTTAACCAACAACACAGGCTGATGAAATCAATGCAGTTAACTTCCTAGGCACTGATACAGAGGAAATCTGTTTAGATCATCACTAGAGTTCATTCTGGTCTTCTTATGCATGAAAAGATAATTTTTGTCAGTCTAAAACACAAAAAGATAACACCAACAGTCTATTCAACTCTGATGGGAATCTGAAATACTGTAATTTATTAGCATTAAGAGTATTTTTAACTGTATTATCTTATTAATCAGCGGAACAGCTGGCTGAGTTAAGAAGCAAGTAACTCTCTTTATGAACTTGGAGACTAATGACTTGCTCAAGGTTTGTAAAATTAATCTGCAGCAAACCTTTAGGTTTGAATGTCTCCCAGTCCTGTGACCATATGGCAAAGCTGTAGCTGTACAGAGCCTTTATATTCCTCTAATTACTTAATAATTTGAATGTATAACTATGTAATTTATGCTAAGACTGCTAGTCTTTCTTTTCAGAAGTGAGCTGTAGAGTACGACATAACCAAGCTAGCAGACAGTCATAAGCACTCAAAATACAATTTTTCTTATTAAAAATTTACTTACACTTTTTAGCATTGTCTTTTTGGAGTGACTTGATAAAAGGAACATAAACACCCCCAACTTTACAATCTCAAGCAAAGAACACCTTTTTTTCCCTACCAACTAATTCAAATGGAACTAGGAAATACAAGTCCTACACAAGAAACTCTTTCAGAGTTGAGCACAGGGCAGACCTTCATTTTGAGCACAGGAATCACAAAACAGAGCATGCACTGTGCTTTGCCAGCACAAGTGATTCAATAAAAATCGTACTTGTCTCTCCATCCCTGCTCACAGCTTTGCTTATGATTAGCCCGCACCGTTCACCTGTACATTCAGGTCCTTTCATATGCTGACATCTCCTTCACTAAGAACATTTTAAAGTGTTGTAATACTGAAATCAGGTGGATATTATTTATTGTTTTTTCCTCTACTGTTTTGTTGTGTTTTGACATTTGGATTCTGCCGTATTTCAGTTTGTTCTAGGCAATCTACTGGACGTCTCTCTCACAGATGAACTATACCATGTAATTTTTTTTTCTGCATGCTAAAATCTCAGTTAAATCACACCTATCTCATTCAAAAGAGATTTTTTTTTCATTCTAATTTAAATTTCAGCTAAATGGTATGACTAAATGGGCAACTACTTCAAACAGGATCTGCTCGTAAGTAGCACCTCAGAAAACTCTCATGCCGGTTCACTACCATGATCAAGAGTTAACCACAGTATGTGATTAAGCGCAATGATATTATACTGTAAATCTGTAGTTCTAAGGCAGAACCTGGAAACTTGCTGAGAAGCCCCTCTCTCAGGATGCTAAAATCCTTCTGTTCCTATAGGGAAGCTCTCTCAAGAGATCCAATCTGTCCTTCGCAGAGCGTGTTATGGATATATCTAAACCATGGGATGCAGTTGTAATTTCTTACAGAGTTACCATAAACAAACAAATTTTCTTTTTTTCTCTCTATAGAGAGGCAATGGCACATTGACATTATTAGAAACTTATGCCATCATATTATCATGCATTTACACCCCTTAAATGCTACTTGTGTTAGTAACAACAGCTGCGCCAGCTAGGGAACAAGATGACAAAGAAATTTCTCTTTAGAGATACCGATTTCCCCATTAAAGGCATGTGTTCTGGGGTCTGTTCCTTCGATGGCTTGAACAGTCTGCCTTAGCATCTGAAACAGCGATAATATTTTTAAACACCTTTCAATTTCCTTCACTAGATAAGGACGTATTAAAGCTGCAAAACCAGCAGCCGCTTTGAACCAAGACCTACCCTGTGGCCAGTCCCTTCAGGCACATGCCTTGTGCTGGCTCTTGCAGGACAACTCATCCTCTTGCTTACTGTCATCTTTCCAGTCACAGCTCCCTCCCGACAAACACGTTATTTTATTCAGCAGTACCTGAATATCCAAATGCCAAGAGCGACTGCTTAGAATCGTACAATCATTTACGCTGGCAAAGATCCTTACGACCGAGTCCAGCCGTAAACCTAACACTGCCAAGACTTCTTCAATATTCTGCTTGTTCAATACTCACTGAAACAAGCGGGACTGAAATGTCATATTCTGTACTACTGCATATAAAGTAACGTTTGAGCTATGATTAAAAAAATTTCTCTAGTGCAAAGGAGGCACAGCAATTAGCCAAGGGAAGCAAAAGCTTATTTATTCTTCCTAGTCATATTTATATAGGTGAGGATCAGGCAGGAGAAACCAAAGAACTCTGTGTCAGATTTTATGTAAAAAAGAAGCAAGAAAACTAAGGCTTTATTGATTTCATTTTATGAAGAACTTTTTAGAATATAAAATTGACTAGGTAAATTATTATTTTTGGAAATATGTGTATCAGGAAATACGTGCATCACCTTACTAAGGCTAATGTTTGCTATTTCAAAACAAACTGCTGGCCCAAACAAGTTCCTGTAGACTAGAGAATTTTAATAAGGCGACTCCAAGCAAAACAGCAGGAAATCCAGTCAATAAAATTATAGTAAAGTGGTATGCTGCTTCTTACAAATTTGATACACTACTTGCACAGAGCAAATAGTTTAGCCTTACTGCTTTCTGAGTGTACACTCTTGGCTAAGTACAAAGAATTATTTTTTAACGTAAAGACAGAAGTGAAGGGAGAAGAAGATAAAAGTCAGAAGTATCTACCTATTAGCTAAAACACTCATTGTTTCTGGTGAGTTACAGTAACTTAAACCAAAACATCAGATGTATACCAAAAAAATCTGAAATACAACTAACTTAATTTGGCTTCTTATTTATATTTATTTATAATCCTACACACACACACACTTAAAATTTGAGGATAAAATTGTTACTATGCTTTAAAAAATGGGCTAATCTGGCAGGCATCTTACTTGCACACAGTGAAAGACAGTGCCCACTCCAAGGAACATATAATTTGAAGAAATAAGGCAGACAAATAATACCATAAGAAACAGAAGCATGCAGTAAGAGGTGTGTGGTGAAACCTGGTTCAGTGACACACAGCCGTAAGAGAACACTTCTTGGCTCCCAGGTCCAGCAATCTGCTGCTCTGGATTCCTGAAACCAACTTCACCCTTCACTAGTTTGAAAAGGCCTTTATTTAGAGCAAAAAACAAACAAACAAACAAATAAAATTTAAAAACTTTCTATCTTTGTATGCTTCAGAATATTGAAACACGTGGAAAGAACAAGTTCTCATTTCACTAGACCAGAAGTATTTCAAGGTATATTAATAAATATTTCAAAAAGAAAGACAAGGTGTCTTTCATTAATAGGCTCATTTTTAAATCTATAAAACTTCAGACAAATACCTGAACTTTTAGACAATCTAATCATGTTCCACACTGGTTTCCCCAAATTGTAGTGGGGAACTCACTGTGAAACTTTCCGTTAGAACTATGGGTGTTGGTACTACAAATATGTCTGACTGCTTAATTTTCCTGCCAAAAATCTGTCTCAGATTTTTGCTGTTTAGCTTTAGCATCGGGAGAGGTCTAAACAAAGGGGAGCAACTCACTGAAAATAAATAGCAGAGTTAATTTATGATTTGAACTACCAAAGGCATGAAGGATGTTACAGCTATCAGTAAGTTATAAAAGCTTGTCTTATTTGAAGCCCACAGCTCCAAGTCACCAGAGAAAAACTCTTATTCTGCAAACCAAGACAGCATCACCCACAGCTGGCTTTGCACTGGATGCTGTCAGCTGTCAGACTCTGCTAACCTGTAACTCTCAGATTAACTAAACATTAAATACATCTGTTGCCTCCGCTGTTCCATACTGATGGATCAGTTTCGTGTGACAACAGGAACAACACTTTTTCACATGTACATGAAGTATTACTTCATTTATAACAAGTTGATTCCTTTGGGGACTCAGAGATTCTTACAGAAGGCACCTCCCGAGGAAAAAGCCATATCATGTAACTTCATTTCAACAATCTGTCTGTGGTTTAAATTTAATATACTGACATCATGCCACACTCAACGCATTTGAAATAATTTTGGGGCAAAAAACCCCAAAACCAAAAAAAAGTATGTCTGTCTTCTACATACCCTTATTATATTAAAAGAAGAACAAGCCCTTGAGACTGAATAATAAATGCAATGGCTTGAATCACTCCAGTATTATGTCAGTGTTTCTGGTGGTTTCTAACATGGTATAAAAACCAAGCATCAAGCACAACAATTTCAGTGTGGAAAGATATAAAACCTTACTACAATATAAGAAAAATACCTAATTGGTTTTGATTTTGGTACTGGAAAGAAAGAGAAGGACATTTTCTCGTTTAATTTTGTTTTGCTTGTGGCATCAGGAGCCAGCTTTGTGCCTTATAGCTTCCTTGACGTTCATTTGGCACAACCAGCGCATCTCCAGCACTGCTACTTCTGTTTCTTCTGTGGTGCTACAGCAAGGCTCTCATTCGCCCATCATTCACCTTTATGTGATGCCCTAAACGCCACTTATGTGGCATTACAACTAACTTCCCTACATTAATATCAAAACACTACTTCCGTAGAGTAGAGAAGAAGCGAGTTTGTGCTCTGAGACGCAAGAGTACTTCATCACATATAACGCACCAAGCAAAAGATACCTAAACTTGCAAAGTCAAAGCGAGAGCAATAAAGGATCATGAAGTAAGCATTTATGACTGCTTTCAATAGTAAAAGTATATCAGTGTTCTTAGAATAACTGAAAGGGTGAAAATTTGAGGTGGCAGGGGAGTATGACTTTTTTGTCCTGAAGATAAGCTTTTCTTGCATGAGTGGAGTGAGTAAAAAGCACAGCACTAATCACTTAAGAAATTTCAACTTTTTCTAACAGCTAAAATGAGCCACACAGGTTAAGTATCAAGAGAGAACATGCTGACCATGCTTCATGCTTATCTGCCTTCTCTACCATGCTTGTTTGATAGGTACTGAAGGAAGAAGAGCTGCTATTTGACTCCGAGAGGTAACAGTAACTGATGAAGCTCTATTACATCTCCGCAGCTTGACATACATTTTAATTTCAGATCCTCTCATCTAATTTCTTGCACAAGCTCTGTTTACCTGGGTTTCCTATGCCAAGGGGTGAATCTCAAACATCTTTAAAAAAGGGTTAAGGGCAAGGAAAGGAGTCTGAGAAGTAGGAAATTAATCAAACATTTACATATCTTTCCTCCTTCTTTTGTATGAAATGTGTCGGTTTTTTGAGCATGTGCTACTAAGCGTTCACATAAATGTTAAAGGGGGGCTGTAGCCTCCCTATGAATCGGGGGTGGGCACTCCACTGGGCCACAGTATTGGTTCCTGAGTTCATGGCCACATGCTAGAAATCTATAGGAGCATATCATAACATTAGAGCACTTTTGCATTGAAAAATCTCCTTAATAAATAATTCGTATAAGGATTTAGAAATGTATTTTCTACTAAGACAGTGAATCAATCCTTCAAAAGGATTTCTTTTGAGATTCTGTAAAGGAAAAATGTTCTCTCTCAAGTATAAAAACTTTAAAAAACCCACAGTAACTAACAGAAGCCTCAGAAGCCTACAAGCTATAGAAACAACAAACATCACCTCACATGCTTCATCCCTCAATTAACTTGTGATTATCAATAGCAAAAATTAAGCCCTTTGATCTAAGCAGCAGCTACAGAAAAATAGTTATTAAATTTCTTCTTTCCAAAAAGCAATGATTAATAATTAATTGCCTATTTTCACTTTTCAAACCTGCTCCTTCATAATTAACACATACTCAGGTAGTTTAAGTTCTAGCCCACGACATTCTACTTCATTACAAAGCTAAGTGAAATATTGACAAGGAGCTTTGCTTTGAAGTGTTCTGGCTCTGCGTTACTGCACGGATACGGGTGTTCTCGCAAGCGATGCTACATAGGATAGCTGCAAAAAGTTTCTCTCTGGAAACCGCGTTACAAAGGCAGCACAGCTACAGGCTTGGGAAAGTCAACAGCCATGTAGCAAGAAGCGAGCTAACTGTGAGTGAAAAACCTGCCTAAACATCTGCTAGCTTTATAAATAAACTTGCCTTTTTTTAAATGAGCCTTACCTGACACAGAGACTGTGTGTGACCTTACTCCTTGCTTCTCATTGTTGGCCAGCCTGTAAAACAGAGGTTGGAATCGCTGAATGCTGTACATCCTTCGGGGTCACATACACTGGGAGTTCGCCCTAACAGGGCACCCACTGTAATCAGCAGGGCCAGCCCATTCCCCACAGTGACAGATTTTGAGGGGGAGGAAAGTCAGAAAGGAATCTACCATTTCAAACCCATGCGGGGGAGTAAGAGCGGAGAGAATGCGTTATCGTTTTAATTGGCATACTGATTCACGACAGAGCAAATTTAAAGGAAAGAAACAAACCCTACGTTTTACAAACTTTTAAGATCAATCTGTGCATGTCTAAACTTTGTTAATGTATGTAATTTTAAGGTGTTTCTATTTTCTATATTATTTACTGGAAATAAAGTATGAATTGAGTTTTTGTCTGTAAGACAACTTACCATGTGCAACAATTTTAAATTGCTTTACAAGTCAAGTAAATCAAGAAAACCAATTAAATTTAAATGTAGTTAGCTATAAATGTTCATTAGTAACAGAAACTCCAATAAATTCTTCTAAATTTTTTTCCATGTACATACATAAACACAATTTTAATGGTAAGACAGCAAGAATACTGCACTTCATGCTTTCAGAAATCTGGAATTTCATCTGGCAAAAGCAAATACTTCTAGATGCAAGATGGTGTTGGCTAGTAGTTTTATATATTTGACAAACGCCCATTCCTCTGCCGCCAGCCTGAGAGCACATGTGGTGCCCTCATTTAAACAGACACAAGCATACAAATTCAGTTTTGGTAAACTGTCCCAAAAATGGGGAAAAGTTTCCCTTCAAACCCTATTTTATCCAAGAAATCCCTAACAAATAAAAAAAGGGTAAAATTAATGTAATTAGAAAGTTATTCTGTGTTTTTCACTTGCTAAAGTAAAAACACAAAATTTTGTGTAAAAACAAATTTTCCCCCTCCATGTGAGTGTACACTAAGTTTACCAATTTTACTGCTTCCGGCCTTGATTTTTCCTTTCCTTTTTATCCCGGCATTTTAACTCCTCTCATTCTGTACCATGAGAAAGCTACCTGGCTAGCAAGGACTGCAGCAGGACCTGTGAAGGAACAGCAACCACTAGTATCTAAGTGGCTGCTTTCTTCCACATTCAGGAACAAATTGTGTTCCATACGCCACCCAATAGTTAATAGAGTAGTAATAGTAATTCTGGACTCCTTCCAGGAATTAAGGAAAAAATAGAATGAGGTGGCTGGGTCAAAGTAGGCACGGTTCCTCTGTCCCAAAGGAAAAAAAGAAGAGATAAAGCACTATTAAACTGCTAAATTTCATTTGGTCTTTCAACAGTTATACTGCCTGATAAGGTTCAAGGAGAACAAGCTGATGATATGTGACTTCAAACAAGGCTGAATGTGGCTATTAAGAAGCAGTCAAATCACAAACAAGCAAGCAAAAAAAAAAAGTGGCTTGGTTAAAGGACTGAAGTTTAGGAGGCCACAATAAGAAACTGCACGTGGAAAGGGGAGACAAACATCACAACTTGCCAGGTAGAATGGAGACCTAGCCACTGACACCAGGAGCGTAGAGAATCATCAGGAAGAATTAACAGGCTTGTCTACTGCTGCGTTATGGACTACTAACTCCAGCAACATAAGGTATTTTTAGTTCAAACAGATTTAATTAGCAATCTTTTCCTATTTGCCATAAAGCTCGGGAAGGAGAAAAATGCAGAGAGATTAGCAGAGATTCTTAGCATACTTTATGTAAGAATTATTAGATGAAGAATTATTAGATGATTAGATGAAGATAGCGTATCTCAGCATACCTTAGATACAGTATCACCATAAAACTAGCCAGAGGAAAAAGCGCAACTCTATTTGCCTGACACAGATTAGCATTTCCTATAAATCCACAATTACTATTGGAGAATATTTTTTCTACATTATTATATTCAATAAAATAGATTTTAAAGTATTTACGAAGTAAATGCTAGTCTTTATTACATTGAATCTAGAGATCCCAACTCAGGCTAGCCCCATTACAGAAATTTTATTAACAAAAGGTGATATAACAGATTTATGACAGGAGAAAAAAAAAAAAAATCTGTATTTCACATAAGCAGAAAAGAGGACAAACAGGAAAAACTAGAGCATAGGCTGACTCACAGATCAAAACCACAATTCAAAAACTGTTTAGCATCACTCCTATTATAAAATTTACTCATGGACTCAAAACAAACAGTCTGAATCCCACTCAAGTTTTTTCCAAAACATCCTCCTTTTGTTATTGTCAAATACAATCTATGCATTATGCACTGTTTTCCTGAGATTTTATTTGTTATCTTTATAGTTTAATTCTGCTGTCAGTCATTTATGCCCAATGGTCCCAAATGACCACCTGCTATTTGTGCTAGGATCCAAAAGCCACAATAAAAATTAAGCATATATAAATAGTCCTAAAGCATCACTTAAGCAAAACTATTTTTCAAAATATTTTTTTTTAATATATAAGAAAGCATATAACTTACTTTGGTATTGATGGTAAAGCTCTTTCACCTTCTGTGTAAACAAGAAGAAAACGGGATTAGAATTTTACTCAAGTTTCCAAATAACCTATCTCAATGTGCAATATATACATGGTTGAAACAATAATGATCATCATCTCACACGGAAACTATGTGGATTCAAAAGACTGTTCTATACATATATTTAGAGCAGCATATCAACACAACTCCTTCTAACTCCTTCAATATAGACCTCTCAGGCAAACTCTTATCCGAGAGAACAACATATACAGAATATACAAATTCTTTTTTATTCTTAACAAGTCCGATAAATCACCTGCAGAAGGTATGACAGTATCTCATCTCTCTAGTAAGAAATGCTTTTCTTTTATCTCCAAGATGTGCTAAGTGCTAACATATAAATAAAACAACTGAAGCCAACTTGAACTCCCAAGCAAGACAACTGAAATAAATCATTAAAGCATGTAAGATATCGTATTGATTTCACACTTGGTTGATATTATACAATAGTAATGCTTTGTAGCCAGAGATGAAGTTAGCTTTTTGTAAACTATTTTCAAATCCTTTCTCTGATAATGGTACTGCATAATCAAAACTTGGCTGTACATAATCAAGTTTTTTGCCTATTGGATTTGATGAGACACTTGGTATCCATGTGGGAAGGATGATGGGGAAGTTACTAAACCTTTAGTAAAGCACCAGTGATTTATACTAGATTAAAGTGTGAAGGGGAGAAAGTGGGCAATTGAAATGGGTATCACTGTAGTACTGATAAAGTGACTTGAGAGAAAATGGAAAAGCCACACTTTCAGAAAACCGTAATACAGATTGATTACGCAAAAATCATGTAAATTCTGGTTTGCCCTTACCCTGTGTTAAAATTCCTGAATTTTACAGACCTTATAAAAGAAAACTAGTCTTGCCTCTGTGTATTATGGAACTGAGTAAAGAAATGCTCAATACCTACACACCATGCTCAACATGGCAAACTACACTATTTTGTTACAATTTTTTTTTTCTGTGTAAAGATAGAACAACATAGTTTGGCTCACCAACCTAGGTCTGTTTTTAAGTTTATCTGAAACAATGTTTAAGTCATAAATGATGCTAACAGCATGACCTGTTAAGTTCACAGGGATCCATTTTCCATTTCCTGCAACATTCCTGTACTTTCACCAACGGAAGCAATGGTCTATTGCTTCCATGCTAAATTTCTGCCGCAGGCTAGCTGGATTTTAGGGGACTAACCTTTTAATGCTAAGGATTAAATATTTTAACATTAGGGATCAAACATTTTAATGTTAAGAAAACCAAAAGAAACCGTTGGAAATCACCCAGGCCTCTACAGTTTCAAGCAGGGATGCACCATAATTTGCTACGAGACGGTGGTGTATCAGGCTATTTCCTTTCACCATCTCAACGTAAGTCTGCTTAATTTTAGTCAAGCTATCAGTTTTTTGAGGGAAAAGAACAAACACTGCAGCGCAGGCATGCTCAGCAGAGCTCTTCCACAGCCTCAAAGCTAAATTCCTCCTCAGGAGGAGACTCCAGCACTGGACTTGGGCTGCACATGCTCCAAATCAAGCCCAGGGCTACAGAGTCCGATCTTTCCCAGTGGGTTTGGACACAGGAATAAAAAGAGACAGGCTCAATTGTACTTAAAGGTACTGAAGAGCAAGCAGGTCCACGTAAGTGCAGAAAGGGTGAGAGCTGCACGTTAAGGTCTGATG
This sequence comes from Phaethon aethereus, assembly GCF_964289735.1. Lineage (NCBI taxonomy): Eukaryota > Metazoa > Chordata > Aves > Phaethontiformes > Phaethontidae > Phaethon > Phaethon aethereus. Next base: position 4,826,178 of record NC_138582.1, on the reverse strand, counting down.
GTGGCTGTTGAAAAGGAAGATGCAAGATACAAGGGAAACAAGGAGCTGTGATTTGGAAGATGACCTAGAGCAGCTTGGCAAAGTGACTAGAGCAAGCACCTGAAACTGGAGGGTGGAGGAAGGACAGCAAGACTGTACAAGAAACATGAGGTGGGAGATAAAGGTATAGTGATTTTAGGGTAAATGATACCTTTTGGGAAAGGAAATGAAAGGCAAAGATCCTGAAAGGTAGTGCGAAGTGGCAAGTACGAGATCAGATGCTTGAAGATGACAGCCAGCAATAAAAAGACCGGAGGCGGGGGGGAGGCACCTGAGAAAGGGGCTGGCATGGGCACTAGAGCATTCACACTGGATGGATGGAACTGGGCAAAAGACATCAAGTTTGGAGAAACAGGCAGAAGAGTCCTGCCCGCTACTGTGCAGGCCTCCCCAGGGTTCTGAAGGAGACTCAAGAACCTTAAATTCCACCTGGTATCTACACGATCTGTCATCATTAGCTGTGAAAGCACTGCATGTTCTAGTTTACATCAAGTTATGCTACTACTGTTAGTTATTCCAACATCACTCCTACATTTGGCAATGTATTTAATGGCTGAGATGTTGCTGATGAATCACGTGTGCTAAAACATAGTATATTAAATAATAAACTTTGGAAATGATACAAATGCACAAACCTCTGTATTAAAAGAGCTTTATTACATTTAAAAGTTAATTTCATAATTTGGTATTTTTAAATTGAGATAACCGGTGCAAGATTAATGAGCAGCTACTTAAAAATAATTTTTCCTGCTGTTTAATATGTAGATCCATCGCATTTAACTGCACACTATTCAAACTGTACTCTAAATACAGAACTTTTAACTTCCTCTAAGTTTTTTTTGTGTGGAGCACATCAGTATCATATTTGGGGACGTCAGAAACATCAGTGCCTGATTTCACAACACCTGCATGGCCACAATGCTTCATATTTTCAAAGTACTGACCTCAGCTGCAGATCAGATTGTTTCTCCCTCCTGCAAATGTAGACCCCATCCTCTTAAAGAAACTGAGAAATACCTCAGGTGGCAACTGCTACTGTATGCTGAAGTCAACTATTATCAAAAAGGATGTAGGAGATAGAGATAGAATCTAATTTTCCAGTGCAGTATTAAATTTCCTTAACAATGAGAATCGTGTTCTGTTCCTGCAAGTCTTCACTTACTCAAAAGCTTCCTATCAGTGCAAAATATAAAGCACGGATCATAATTAAATATGTCTTTCACAATAAAATCCTGATTCCATCTTCAGAGTAAACCCATTCTAAATATTTTGTGAGATAAGGAAAAAGTTAACACAAAGTGGTATTATGTAGTTAGCTGAGGAATAGTAGTATGTAGTTAGTGAGTAAAGTGTGACAAAAGTGAAAGGAATTAAAGATATCTGGAAAATTGTGAGAGAAACACATATGGACACAGGAAACTGGAAAAGTAACCTTATGTTAAAAAAAAAGGCAACCAGAAATAAAACCCCACTATTAAGTAGTATTGGAGACACCTGCCCTTTCACTGGACAAAATTCAAGAAAAATCCATCCGCATGGAACTACTGTTGAAATAGCATAATCAAAGCTGATCTTATAGACGCCTACACGCTCTCTGGATACAAACTGCTCACTTCAGGCACTGTTTCCCAAGTTGGTGATCATCCATTTACAGCTTATATCCCAAATAAAATACAAAACATTCATTAGTACCCTTGAAGGTCTGAAGTCAAAATTCATTACTAACAGCATCACAGTAAAACCATATGTTGTTTTTCACAAGTTGGAACCCACAACATTTTATCCAATTCTATATTCAGTTAAAAAAAAATGCGATATGCATGGTTGTATTTGGGTGTCCATGCCCAGGTGGTGGCAAGCAGGGGCTCCGGCTCCAAGGGCCCCAGCGCAGGACACAGCTGAGCCCCGCAGCCAAGCCGGCGGCCCCGGCAGAGGAGGAGGGAGCCCAGGAGGCGGCAGCAGCAGAGGGAGCCCGAGGCCGGAGGAGGAGGAGGGCGGGAGGGGCTGCAGGCCCGGAGCAGGGATCCCCCGCAGCCCTAGAGAGAGCCCGCGGGAGCAGAGACCCCCCCGCAGCCCGGGGAGGGCCCCAGGCCGCAGCAGGGGGATATTTCCTGCAGGAGCTGCGGCCGTGGGGAGCCCGGGCGGGAGCAGGTTGTCCCTGAAGGGCTGCAGCCCGGGGAAGGGCCCGCGCTGGAGCAGGGAGACCTGTGAGGAGGGAGGAGCGGCCGAGAGGGGCTGTGAGGGGCTGACCGCAACCCCCGTGCCCACCCCTGCGCCCCTCGGGGGGAGAGGGGTCGGGCGTGAAGGGGTGAAGCTGGGAAGGGGAAAGGGTAGCGAGGTGTCAGATAATAAGGGGAAGGTGTTGCTCAAATTTTGTCTTTGCTTCTCACTACACAGATCTATTTCAATTGGTAATAAATTTTCATCCAGTTGAGTCCGTTTTGCCCATGTTGGCAATTGGTAAGCAATCTCCCTGCCTTTATCTCAACCCATGAATTTTCTCATCCTATTTTCTCCCCCTGTCCCACCGAGGAGGGGGAGGGAGCAAGCCGCTGAGGGTGGCTGCTAACCCACCTTTTCTGTGCCCAACGTGGGGCTTCAGGAGTTCAAGGCAGCAACAGTAACTGAAAGAGGGAGCAGCCAAAAGTCAGACTGGACAATATCAGGGAGTACAATAATTGTGCGGAGCTTGGATGGTGGTGTTGGGAATGTGTTGTTGTAAAGTAGTGGCGGGACAAGGAGAGGAGTTTTATCGTGTATATACTGTTGTTTGGGGTTTTTTTTTTGCCTTTGTGATGATGATACTTCAGATTTTGATGTTGGGATTTTTTGTTGATGTAAGTGAAAGTCACAAAGAATGTGTGATGAATGTGTATTTTAATGAAAATTATCAAGTGTGTGTGTCACAGAGGCAAGTGGTGGAATGGTGGAGGTAGCTGGGGCAGCCTCCGCTCCATTTCACAGTGGCCACCAAAACCTTGACACATACAGCCAGTACTTTCCACCACTCCTATAACCTCTGGCTCCAGGAGATGTGAAAAGAATTCTCAGGTATTTTGATTTACCACAATGTAAACTGTCCTCCCCTGATTGAAAGGATTGTGAAAGCAAAATCAGTGAGGGGTCAAATTACTCAAAATGATAGCAGTATCATAAGAATTAGAATACATGTTGCTATTCCATTAAAATGAAAACAGTGCTCACAGTTAATTTGTGTGAAAACAAAAAACACTTATTTGGAGAACAGCATGGATTATTTATTTTTGGTCTTCTGATACTCAAAATTCTGAGTTTTCATTTAACTGTAATCCTTTTAGGTTCAACGTAAAGGTTTCAACGTAAAGGTTTCAACGTAAAGGTTTCAACGTAAAGGTGAGGTCTGGTACAAAGGAATGAAAGTCAGATAACTATTTCAGTTGCTCAGGTGTTTTTTTCCAGAGTCTTTTTTTTTTTAGCCTTTTATGAGTTTTGACAACTTTGCATTACCTATAAAGCTTGTTTAAAGTGATTAATAGATAGAAAATTCAGCCACTGGACTTAAGATCACAGGAAAGCTACTTAGTGCATAGTCCAATCAGAAAATAGCCACTTAATAGCAGTTTGAGTTTTTCTCACTTCTTCATTTGTGCTCTTTGCCTGTAAGAGTTAAGTGTGATAATGGAAACACAAATACTAAGTTTAAAGTTTCCAGAGGGATCTAAAGGGACCTATATACCAAAATAATTGTGAAAAATAAAACAAACTGAATGGAAATATGCCAAATACTGTCCAGGTCTTAAACATTACCAAGTGCTCTCACCAAATGAAGAAAAACTGGATCATTAACAGATAGCATGACAGATAATAGCCAAACACACATGTTCTTTTAGTAATTGAGAAGGATAACTTATGAGGAGTTGAAAAAAACAAGCAAATTTACAACAAAGCAGCGATGTGAAAGCTCAAAGAGGAGAGAAAACACATCTGTTGGATCAAGAGTTGCTACATGATTTGTTTCTGATATGCCTTATATACTCAAAGCTCACTGTGGATGTGGGATCGGGGAATGCAGATCATGGTGGGGACAGCTCTCATATGAAATGTTTAATTAGTATGTTGAGTATCGCTATAAACTTCAAAACAAGAAACCTCAGACAAAAGGACCCCACAATTTATTTTAACTGGAGGGATTCTCTTAACGTTTGCATAAAGAGCAGTGTTCCCAAAATGTTATATAACGTTCCTTTAACTCAATCACTGCTCATTTGCGATATGTTAAAATACACGAGTAAGAATATCACATAAACACACACACTCCATTAAATGCATTGATTTATTTTGCATTCATGCCTACCAGCAAACCACTGTGCAAGGTATAGTTGTGCCTAGCACTGTACAACACAAAAAATCAGAGATCTTGCCCTTAACAGAGCTAGAAGATGTACAGTTGAATGATAAGCAAGTCAGTGGAAGACAAGAATTAGAAAGAAAAAGTGCAAGCAGAGTGGGTCAATTTTTACTGCTGCTTACAGCAGCAGTAAGTCAGGACTCACATGCCCTGCTTATCTTGGATGGCAATTGTTTGTACGTATCATATAAGTGTTGAACAGGAGACGGTAAATCCGGTAAAAGATTTTGACTGAGAGCTGCTCCCTTGCTTGGGCAAGAACAGCACAGAGGACAGCAGAGCAGGGTTTGGCCGAGAAATGGAAACAGGTGACTGGAGCACCATCGATGCCAGAACGCACGGCACTAGAAGCTTACACACTGGATGAACAGAGCTAAGACCTGATGAAGGCCTTGACTGCCTGCAGTTGCTGTTGGGAATGACAGAATTGGGAATCATTGAGGAGTGGTATTTTGTGGAGTTAAGAGCATTTATGTGTAAGTAAGAAAAGGAAAGCCGTTCTGGAAGCAGAGGAACAAGCCTAGAATAGCACTGGCAATGCAGACTGGAAGGACCACATTTTTGATACACCACCAGTGCAGAAGTGGCAAGAATTGGACATGCTTTATATTCGTGCCTCTAAAGAAAAACCAGAAGCCAGTGTCAAAGCTATCCATCAACTTAACATGATGGAGATGTGGGGAGAGGTAATGTGTTAAAATATGAAAAAGTTTTAAAAGCTCAACTTTGGCTGCTATCGGTCAGGCTGAAAAATAGCCAATCCACTGCGTATTGGAAGGAAAGTTTGGGGCGTGAATAATAAGGATTGTAACAAATGCCAAGCTATGATTTTTCAGAAAAAAAGAGGCACAAAAGACAATTGCTCAAAGGTATGAACTAGACTAGTGAAATGAATGTCCTGGTTTGTGATGCGTATTTTATTTTTAGAACAATAAACTAGCATTATCACTGATGCTAACCTATCCTTTTTGTGTCGAATTTTAGTGCCAGTGGTTCACTATCACTGAGTTGTGCACTAAGTTGGCTAGAAGAGATGAATTTGTGTTGAGGGAAGATTTTGCTTTATATGGAGGTAAGGTTGCATGACCAACGTAAATTCTAACAAAGCTACTTGTGTTGGAGCTAAAGGTTAGTCACACACTCCAGAGGTCAGAAATAAGAAACAAACATGCAAATTTAAGAATAATTTGAACAATGAGTAAGTGCTGTCAAAACGCCTAATACCCTACAATCACATTTCTTCATCACTAAATGACCAAGTTTTGTTGTGTGGGTTTGTTGGTTTTTTTTGACAACAGAATGGTACAGGCAGACTTTGGAGCCATGCACAGGCAGGATGCTATATATGGACCCATGAAAGATCTGAACTATGTCAATAACGTCAGTCCATTTCAGCAACTACACATCAGGGAAAACCAGTGGCACAGAAAAGCAAAAAAAATGGCTAAAGAGGGACTCAGTTTTAGACTGGAGAGCTTCTGCGATGGTTTGTGTATTTTCTTGTATTGCATACAGGGAAGAAGGAAACAGTTTATTCACTGTTTTAGATACCAAAAATGTTGGATTAATTTTCAGAAGATTAGTACAGGAGGACAGAAAATTCCATTCTTAAGCAGCTTTGCTTGGGTGTTTTCAAAGAAATAAAGCTGTCTGAAATTAGAAATGCTAATGAAATGCAATTAAAACTCTCTCTTAAAAGTTAGGTGTACCTGCCCCCTGGCCTCACTGCCTTCGGCTTCTGGGTTGCTACAAAACCAAATGATCAATGCTACAAAATGCATATCTCTGCTTTAGTTCTATTTTATGAGAAAGGATCATGAGACTTCTCTCAAACTCTCATTTGTTTTGACAGAGATGTTTTGAGTACCTAGGAGGAAGGCAGAAATTTTAAAAAATTATCACCAGTCAGAACCTTATCCAAATGCATTCTAACCAACCTCTCTGAATTCCCACTTGTGCATTAAGGAATCACATTTCAAGCTAACACGTTCTTGTTAGGAGTGCCTTTAATTACAATTTATAGACATCTGCTAGTTAAGTTTAGAACTGTGTAAAGCAGTGATTACTGAAAACTAAATTACCAGCCATTAAGTAATTTTTCACGGAGTGATATTTACTATCAGTGTTTCTGATAACAAAAATACCTCATGCCTCCTCCCTGAAAGAAAAGAGCCTCAAATTGAGGTTTTTGAGACCTTGTGTCTTCTATACAAATGCAAAATAATCCATCAGTAGATAGGAGTACAGCAACTACCAGAATGAAACATCTCCTTACCTTTCTGTGGCCTGATAATAAAAGATTGCGTCGCTCCATTCACCAGTCGGCAATATCCGTCTATCAAGTCAGCCATATTCTCTGCAATGGTTAAGGATGGTGCTGTCACTGTCAGAGGCTAAAGGCGGAAAAAAACAAGGCACCAACAAAGAGGTATTATTGTAGTTGCAAACACTGAGTAGAACAGCTGTGTCATTGCATCAGAACTTTACACACACTTGTGAACAGTAAACAGAAAAATGTGGGTGAGAAAAGAGTGATCAGATTCTTGCTTTACCTTTCATGTAGCGAATTTAAAACATGAGGTTCAGAAAGCACAGCTGATAAAACCCTCCACCCTCCACTACTACAAAAGCAGTATTAATCTCAGCTTCTTAAGTGGCTTGCTAGCTAAACTTTCAGTCAACCACTGTTCATTACAGCTGCTATGACTTTTATGGCTATAATTATGACAATTCTGAAGAAGCTGCTTACTCCTTAAAGCTCTTGCAGGTGGTATCTTTTTTCCCACCCTTTTGCAGCTATTTATTCTTTGTAACCATCACAATTTCAAAAAAAAATATTTAAAAAATATTTAAAAATAATAAGAGACAGACAATGGAAAAAGAGATGAGACACATACAGACAAGCTATTAATTTTAATACAGCCAACATTCATCATCCTCTCACATATTTGCCAACTTGCCCATAAACCTTCTCTACCACAGTGACTGTTTTCCAGTGCATTGGACCAAGGAAAAGCTTTGATTTCACTCCCAGCTCTGCTTCCATGTAACGAGGGAACAAATTTCTCCTCTTTTGTATTTCCCCTTTTCACAAAAGTGAAATCGCTCTGTTTCCTCTTTAGGATGTAGCATCATATACATACGCAGGCTACGATTAAGTTGCACTTAAAGGCTAGTATTTTTTATGTCTGTTTTACAAATATCAAATTCTACGAGCACCAAATACAAAACCTAAAACATATAATAAGCTCTAAACCTATTTTAAAAACAAAAATATCTGACGAGTATAATGGCAACTGCTCACACTCAGCTTCCCTTTCCCCTTAAAGAGCGAGAAAAATCAAACAACTGCAGAATGCCTGGAATGCAAAATGTTAAAATATAATGCACTGGCTGTAACTACAGGAGGAGCAAGAGAGTTTAACTGAAGTCTTTGTACATGTACAGAGACAGGCAATTCCCAGCTTAAACATGCACGTACACAAGTATCCATTGAGTATATCATAATTACACTGACAGTAGAAAAATCCAGAATGAAGTTACAGACCAGAACAAAAGTACAATATATAGAATGTCTTAATTAAGAGTATACTAACTTCCACCCTTTCCCAGAAACACCAAAGCTAGTTAAGTTTACCACAACTGTCAATATCATACCTCAGGTGCACCTGCTATCTTGAGTTGTAACATCCCTTTTCTGTCCTTGTCTTCACTGTTTGAATACTGAATAGTTTGCACTTGATTAAAGTCTGCTAGATGAGTTGGCTGCAGAAAGGCAATGGAAAAAGTGGGGGAAATTTCAAAATTACAGCAAAATACTTTGCCTTTATTCCTGATGCTGCAAAAGCTCATGTAGACTTTGATCTCCAAATTACACTCGTAGAAGTCTGTTCCTCTCTGTTTCTTTCTTACAGTTCCGTTAAGCTTTGGCTAACAACATATACAAATATCCATAGTATTTGCAAACTGAAACCGAGCACCAAGTTTGCCCACAGAGGTCACTGTTGAGTAACTCCAGGCACACGCTAAAGTACATACTAAATACAACCTCTTGGAGGTCAAGACCAAAAACTCAACAGGTTAACCACGTGGAACCTGTGCTCACAGCATACTCAACATACTTCCAGACTGCTGAAAAAGGTATGTTCTTAGCTGGCTACCTATTCCTAATCTCAAAACCTTTTCACTACCTTCGAATTAATTTTAATAGAAGTTAGAGATGGTTGTAAATCATGATTGTAAAGGTCCCAAACATTTTACTAGAAGAACCTGTCTGAACATAAACTTCCTTGCACCACAGAGGTGTACAGGGAATACTGTAATACAGTCAATATCGGGTAATGAAAAGGCTATTACGGGTATGAAATAAAGCAAATAAAGCCGGCACTGACTGCACAAATGCTAAACACTGATTAAACAAGCTCTTCATTTACATATTACTAAGAAAGAAGAGAATAAGTTACAGTAAATTGCATGTTTCATTGTTAAAAAGTCACCACTAATGCTTCAAATTCTGCAAGTGAGTACTTCACTGGGTACAAAAGCCAACACCGAGTACAAAAGTTGACACCGTCTCTCTGCCTAACCCAACTCCATTTCCTCCAATCCCAAATCATGAGTTAATATCTGAGTAATAGCTGTATATGCTGAATCTCCCAGCTCCAGTTGTGTTTAACTAAAAGATCAGACTTGTCACTCCCCTTTGTGTGAAGTTCAGTTCACAACAAGTCATGGTTGTTAAGACAGTAACTGAGAAAAGAAAACATAAGTAGACTTACATTTGCACCCTTGTCTGTAAGGTAACTGATTCCTTCTTCTGGGCCAATTGCCAGTTCCACTGAAATAATCCAGCTTGACTTCAGAATCGAAGGAGAAAGACAGGGCAAAATTTCAATACAAAAGCAAGACCTTGCTATGAAACACTATCCTCCAATGTCGTAATTACCGTATTTAGTAATTAATTTCTAGAAGCTTTTAAACTATTCAACTAATCTAAAATACATTAAAATCAAATAATTCTATAAGTAGCAAAAGTCCTCATGACTGGTTTCCTGGGGATCCCTGCTACTCAAAATGCATTTCTACGTGTTTTATCTTAGGTCTACATGAGAGCTATATATTTCCTATATTTCCTCTGCTCTTCCCATGGACACTGATGTTCATGTTCTAATATCTACTTGAGTGTCTATTTTCACAAAGCTCTCAGACTGAAGGCCCTTTCTCAAAATTTGTTTGAAATTGGTAGAGATTAAAAGGCATTAGAGGAAAATTCACAAACACAAGAAGCTGAGAAGTCTCATTTCTGCACGAAACCAGCTTAAAAACTGCTTGACTTTCACATATGAAGCACCAATAAAAATATTTATTAATGTATAATTCTTACCCTACTAATGAATGGTGCTTTTTCACAGTCAACTGAGAAAATTCTAAATAAAATCAATAAATACATTTTGTTGTTAATGAAATTCAATCATCTCTACATCAAAACAGGAACTAAGCAAGCAATTAGTTGCAGAACTAAGCAAATCCAATTAGACTCATAACTGCAGCATGTATTCTGGTGACTGTCACATGCCTCTACTTACACCGAGAGCACACTTGAAGCATTCCTTGTCAAATCTGTACACTGGAGAGAGGATCTCAAAGAATTTCAAAATACTTTCTTCTCTATTGAGGTTGGCAAATTGTCGAAATGTTTGTTGGATTAATTTTCGTAGTGTTTTGGCCTGTGTATTAAAATGTTTAAAGATTAATTATTTTAAATCTAATCAGTGACAGTGCATTTTAAGAGTTTCAGTCACTTAACATCACTAACACTTTCTTTATCAATGAGATGCAGACAACTCTCAAGAAAAAAGGGAGCTTCAAAATATAAGTAACAGTTCTGCCGTCTAACTTCTGCTTGGCGACAAAATTATTTCTGCTATATATTATAGAGGGAATATCTAACTATTAATGTTTTGAATAAATTGTAAAAGACAGCATGCTAACCTTTGCACGAGCTATTTTTTCTAGATTCCTCATTTCTCCCAACTTCTTAACTGTATACAACCCAGCTGTAGCTGTTATCTCAGCCTCTGTGCACAGTATCTTAGACTAGCCATAGCATAGTGGATTCTCAAAGTTGGATAATATGCAAAATAACTTCCATATAAAACATAAAAATTAAAGTGTAAATTAAAAAATAATGTAAAAAGTAAACCAAACATTTATATTAAAATATTTTAACTATATTGCATATCATTTTATTAACTGTTTTCAGGGTAGAAATAACCACTTAGAGCAGCACAAATCATCTTCCCAACATCTGGGACAGTGGGCCAGAGCAAGACACCTAATTACATATCCTGAAAAAGCAAGCACAGAGGATACAAGCCTTCATTTTGAGATCATGAGCAAGATGTAAACATAGAAAATCAGTTAGAAAAACATACCTCTTCCGTAAAAGAAGAGAGCCATTTATGAGAAATATCAGCAAATGACAACTGCAGGGGAAATGCACTGAAAATTTGCTTTTAAGAATTTCGTAAGAACAGGGTTGGTTTTTTTTCCTCCGCTTTTGCTTAAGAAGGCATGCTCCAGAGTGACAGGGAAGATTCCTAATTTGCGAACTAAACAGAATGTGGCTTACATCCATTTCCCACATACCCCTCCACCGCTCTATTGCTGGTTTAGTATAAGTAGACCCCCCCCCCCCATATCTGCACACTTGATACAGCTACACACAGAGAGCACGGCTCAGCAGTCATGTCAACCTGCAAGGCACCAATTACTAAGCTGAACACAGGAAAGTTTCTTACTCTTCTCTAGTGATGTAATGAAAATGGAAGGCCAAAAATTTTTCCCTGCACGTGAATTAGGCTGACTTACTCTTTCTTGAGCATGAATAAAAGAACTATTTGCAGCACATATGAGATACCGTCCAATGACTTTAATGTTTCCACCTGAAGAAACCTGTCTCCCAAGACACCTCCTAGGACAACACTTGCTTTCTTTTACAACATCGTGCCTTTGCAGACACTCTGTGATCAGCTAATATATAGATGTCTTTAAACTCCTGACTTCTTTTTAATTTATTTAATGAGCTCCCCAAATAAAGCTGAACTTTCTGTTTTGCAATCCCTGTATATCACCTCATACTTCACACTGTTAAACATTTTGATTTTCATTCTTCCATCCTTCTGGCCTTCCTATACATAGAGTGATAATCCTCTGTACAGCTGGCATCTCTTAAATGTGTAACATGAACAAATTTGATTACCACTGCACTACACTCTAAGCTTTACCTCACTAAGAGAAATAAATAATTAATTTTATATTTCATGGCCATCAGGAGCCCTCCCTTGCCTGCCAGTTCAAAAATCAATGGTCTTCACAAAGTGAGTCATTGAAACATTTGAACCAATCCTAGATTACTTTTAATAGGGATTTAATTTTCATTAAAAAGCAGACCCGTTTTTCCTTCCCTTGTTTTTCCTTTTCCTATGTCCAACATTTTTTTCACATCTTTGCAACTTTCTACTCAGTTTCACCTTCTGGCAATTCTTGCTACTTCTTTCTGCTAGTCTCTCCATTTCATGATTTCTAAAGAGAAGTTTTCTTTGTTGGTCAGTTTTCTGGCTCTGTAGTATTATTTTTGAAACAGTTATTCATTCTTTTACGTCTGGAGCCTTTCACCACAATTTCTCCAGTTAGCAGAGAATACAGTTTCAGATAATTGCTTAAATAAAAATGCAGAGGGATTACTTAAATCCACTTGACTTCATTACCTTCTGATTTTCAATAGTCTTTGGAAACAAAACCCCTTCATGACAGACATTTTCTGTTTATCCATTTAAATCACTGAAATTGAATTCTATTATTTCTGTAAAACCATCACTGCTTACCAAAGCCAGCTCTAAAATACCAATTTATCATTTATACTTTCATGTATGAATGGTAAAGAGATACTTTATCAAGACATTCATATCAAGATGGCTATAGCTGTAAAAATACTTGGTGGCTGTTCTTAATCCCCGTTTTCAAATGTTGAGAAAAATTTACATTTTTGCTCTGGGAACATATGGACTTCAATGGAAGTGAGATTCAACTGATGTTGATAGTCTTAACTACGATTAACGTAAGTGGGAATTACTGGAAATCTTCCTTGAATGAATTGGATGCAGTCTTGAACAAGGAAGGCAGAATATGGTTTATCAAGTTGCCACTAAAAATATGCTGTTTTATTACATGTCCCCTTCCTCTTTCTCCAGAACTCTCATTTCTCTGAGAAAAAAAAAAAAAGTTATTTACTAGAGGGTCTGAGGACTTGTTTTGAATTTTTACCCACAAGGTTTGAGAGGTAGAGGTGTAACTCTCTCACAATAGCTCAGCAAGGCCATGTAAATCACTACTATCTTAGTTCTGCCAGCTGCACACCTATACTATAGGGATTTACATCCTACCAATCCAACAGACAGCTTTGGTATTTTTTCACCAAGACAGCACAACTGCTCAGCAATTCCCTTACGACTATATGGTGAAAATGATACTGCAACCTTCAGAATTCTGACGTTTATTTTTTTAAGTAGTATAAAATTGACTGGAATTATAATTACCTTCACTGAATCTAGTAAACTCTTCGGAAAAAAACGTCTTAAACCAACATCTTTCCTGAAATGAAAACACATGTATCATTAATATAAACAACATTGTGCAATGTTATATTGCTCTTTTTCAGGGTGGTGTTTTGGGTTTGTTTTTTATTTCTTTTGTTTTGTTTTTTTAACTAGCACATGCAATACAGTAAATGATTTTCATACTAAGGTCCCTGACATTGTCAGAGTAACACACAGTACCATTAAAACACTAGCCATAGCCACTCCACAGCAAACGTGGGACACCAGCATCTTCTAGTTTACACTCAAGAGGCTATCACCATTACAACAGGTACCTGATGTGGAAAGTGTATTATTTGAAATGTTGGCTTGGGCACAGAGAATTTTTGAGAATAAAACCTGTTCTTTGTACATATTTTAATAATTTAAAGAATACTGAAAATATATTCTTACAGCATGTAGTCAGGTGAGACGGGAACAAGAAGAAAATGCCAAATTCTACTAAACATCTATTCGAATTGAGGAGGAGATACAACATAAAGGAAAGGACTTCTCATGGTATCACCTTGGTAAGCATGTTGACTGCTGTTCCACTACTGTTTTACCCTTTGCAGCACTTAAAGTTTGGTGGGTTTTTTTTTTTAATTTCTACTGTCACTTTTTCCTCATACTGAACATCTAATGTTAAAATTCCCATCTTTTCCTTGCAAGTAATCCCACTTCTTGCATCTGTAAATCAGGATCCTGCTTCTGTTCGTGAGCTTGGACGAACAGAAACTTGCAAACATTGAAAAATCTTGCAAACAGAACTACTTACAAGCTTGCTTTCACGCTTATGAATAGGACTGCAGCCCTTGCTTGAAACCCAGGGACATGTGGATTAAATGTTTTTGTGGCTCAGATGTACTGCACCTAGCTTATGTCCAACGTGCGTACGTACCACTACAACTAAACATTAGCTTCAAGAAAGATGCCTGAGAAGTTGCCAGAGATACAGTAGAGCACAAGAACAACACTGTACCACCAGGTATAACAAATGACTGTGCATGACTGTGACCTAGTTGTATTAGTATTAGCAGAAAATTTGCATGAGAAAATGGAAAAACTAAAAGAAAATGGTAAATAGGACTTATATCCTTGCCTCTCAACAATGTTACTGACTTTTTCCCTTTAAATTTAAGAGGTTACACTCTCTTTTAAACAAACATCCTTATTTGCTTCTGAAAGGAGCATGAAAGAAACCTTTCCATGACTGCACGCTTTGAACATGACTAGAAATACATCTGGAATTCTTACATTTGGCAAAGAAAAGTAAAGAAAAGCCATTAGCGAGCCTGAGATATACAGTATATATTTACTGCTACCTAACAGCACAAGAAGAAAGCCAACATTGAAGTCAATCTAAAAAATGTATTCAAAATAATACATCAGGGTATTTTTAAAGCTCTCAAGACAAGTAGTATACAATTTCACAAAACATATTAAAACCATCCTCCACTAAGAGGAGCAGAATGTTCATGCGCAGCAGCGAACACTGGCATCTGTGCGATGACAGTAAGCTGAAAGATTATAAAACTTTCATAAATGTTAATTCCTTTGATGCACTTCTTCTCAAATGCAAATTATATGCGGTTTAGCATCCCACAGTTAAATAAATCTAACACACTATTACCATCTAAATAACATGCAAAGACATTTTGACAAGGAATAAATTAGTTTAACATTTAACATTTGAGAAATAGTGTTTTCAAAAATGAAGTGCCCTGCATCACTCCAGTATTACTCATTTTAACAGTACTGCAGCACGTGGCTGCGACAATCGGATTCGATTCGTTATTAGAGAGTTAGAGAGTAGCCTTTTGTACAGATCTGTACGTAACAAATTCAGAAGAAATTCTTATGCAGAGTACAGCAAAATAGAACTCTTAACAAAATTTGTTAATGAAGCATACCCTGTGTTTAACTGAGACAGCAAATTTATTCACTGGAGAAGAATTTAATATAAGCAGCATACAGATTTAATGCCATGGTCAACAACGAACTATGGGTACCTATAAGGAAGAGAATAAGCACTGGAAATTGGAACATACAGTTTTAAACCCACAACCCTACAAACTCCTTCCCTTCCCTCCGCAGCTGCACTGCGTGGGGGTAAAATGTCCAACTCGGGATACACACCAACTCAGTCCTCCAGATGAAGAACTCGGACATCTGTTTTCTGATTGCCAGTAAGCGATAATTAGCAGTAAGCTCCTGGTTCATACAGTTCAATACAGTTTTGTATTTAACCTCATCTACTCCATCCTACTTGTAAGCTTAAATGTAAATTTAATTTTTTTAACGTATAAACTTCAATAGGATTAATAAAATAGCAAATACAGATAGATGATACCGCTTGTCATCTAATGATAAGCAGCTTTAGGCAACATATATATTTATTTCTATTTTTCATCTCAATTAAGTTATAACAAAAAAGTAACATGAGATTAACATAATAGTCTTTAACACGCTTTTTACAAAATTGTGGCTGCAGCTGTTCCTTCATATAGCTCCCATTTTTGTACTTGTAATTATCCTTGCTCTATGCTAACAGGCTTCAGCATTTATTATGAAAACATTCTTCTTTCATTACATGAAGGCCCAACTATTAAAGGCTACTTAACAGTTTGATTCTATCTACCATTTCCCACCCAGATTTGGTCTTGTATGAAAATCCGATCAAAGACGAGTATATATCAAATAGACATCAGACAATGACAGGCAAGAAGCAATCACACCAAATGCAAAAAAAATTAAATTAAAAAATTGCACTCAGCTGGTTAAGTGCCTCATGATGTACTAAAACTAGCAACAACCCCCATCCCGCCCAAACAGAAGCTTCACTTGAGAAATAAACATTACCTGTGTAGAAAAACCTTTACAGGCTACTAAGGCAGTAAGATCGAATGAGTACATTTTAGGGATTGCTGGCACTTTCTGCAGACTCTTACCAGCTTCTAATTATCTACAGACACTTTAAGGTGCTTTTACTCTTCATCTCTCCCAGCTAAACCCCACAAAAAGTACATTTTGCTTCTCAAAAGAGACAGTCTTGCAGTGCACAATTCTAAATTTCCTATTTTGTACGGCATCAAGCTGTTGGATTTTGAGTATCAGAGTTTTGCTTCACTTTGTCTTTCACAGCAGAAATTAAGTTATTTCCTACCAAAGTAGTTACTGCTTGAAAAACACATGAACTGAAAGACACAAGTCACTATTAAACTGGAAGCAGCCCCATATTGAGTCCTCCAGAAACTCTCACCTGTTTCAGTTATTAATTAATACTTCATGTCATCTGTTGTGACTCGTTTCCTTTGTCTCATTGTTTCCAAAGCTCTTAACCTAATGTTTGTAGATTATGAGTTGCCAAATAACAGACTTAAAAACACCTTTCTCAAGTTCTTCCTGATACATATGTGAACTGCAATCACTGTAACTCACAGTATTTTCAAATCCTTTTTTGTATCACCTTTTAGCCTCGTCTATCTGCTCATCTGATCCATCTTTACTAGTCCTTTCTCATTTTGTTATGCAATTCCTCAACCAGAATGTTTCTACTAGTGGCTACTGACAGTAAAATGAAGTCCGTAAAAAAACCCCCCTCCCTCAAAAAAAGACAAAGCTTTAAAAACTCTGCACAGATAGAGGAGTGAACATGAGCCGGCAATGTGCCCAGGTGGCCAAGAAGCCCAACAGCATCCTGGCCTGTATCAGCAACAGTGTGGCCAGCAGGAGTAGGGGAGTGATTGTACCCCTGTACTCGGCACTGGTGAGGCCGCACCTCGAACCCTGTGTTCAGTTTTGGGCCCCTCACTACAAGAAGGATGTTGAGGTGCTGGAGCGTGTCCAGAGAAGGGCTACGAAGCTGGTGAGGGGGCTGGAGCACAAGTCTGATGAGGAGCGGCTGAGGGAACTGGGGTTGTTCAGTCTGGAGAAGAGGAGGCTGAGGGGAGACCTCATCGCTCTCTAGAACTACCTGAAAGGGGGTTGTAGTGAGGTGGGTGGTCTCTTCTCCCAAGTAACTAGTGATAGGATGAGAGGAAGTTGTGCCAGGGGAGGTTTAGACTGGATATTAGGAAAAATTTCTTTACTGAAAGAGTGGTCAAGCATTAGAACAGGATGCCCAGGGAAGTGGTGAAGTCACCATCACTGGAAGTGTTTAAAAAAACGTGTAGATGTGGCACTTCAGGACATGGTTTAGTGGGTGTTGGCTTGATGGTTGTACTTGATGATCTTAAAACATCTATTCCAACCTTAATGATTCTATGATTCTAGGAGCACTATATAAATATGCAGGCAATTCATTAAAGTTATTTTTACTTACTAAAATCACAGTTTCCTCAAAAGTCCTTACAAACTTATTCATTGTGGCAAAAAATCTTACCTTCCACCTCCAAATTCTCCAATTTCACTCCTCTAAAACTTAGCACATGTTTTATTAAAAATAAAACAAAAAACAGAACTGTACAACATCTTTTCACAAAGATAATTAGTAGTGAAGAGCAGATCATTGGCATACGTATGTATGTATTTAATACAAATAAAACTAGTTTTCAGTCCCTTGAAGCTTCTAAAGGACTTTGGATTGTTTGGACTGAAGCCATCTACAGTACAACATGATTAAGTAACCAAGATACTTTCAGTAAAAGGATGCTTCTTCGTCGTCTTAAAATTTGTGATACATAGATGAATAAAGAACTTGCTAATTGCAAGGTCACAATTCAGGAAACCCACATGCTGAGCAAAAAGAAGAAAAAACAATACCGCAAACATTTTCAAGTAACTCAAACTTTACCACAGATGAATCACAACTGAAGAATGCAACTATGCACAGAAAAACATTTAGAATCAAAGTCACCTTAGAACTAGACTTGATGAACCCATAAACAGTAGCAAAATTGCAAAAAAACATAAGCAGCCTCCTGATCAAGTTTAAACAACTCCAACCCTGCTTCCCTGGACCAGAGTTAAAGGTGCTCTTCCTACTTCTATACCTTAATAGGTTTCATCACCCTTTTCTTATGTTAAAGCACTCTAAGAGCTCAACAAACATCAGGAATAAAAAGATCACAGCAGAAATGTTCTGTTATTGAACTGAATTTAATGTTCCTGATTAAGAAACAGTTTAAACCTCAAACTAGAACACAATACTTACTCTAACACTTCATAGTTGGACTTCTTTTCTAATGCATTGCCTCTCATCTCTCCGTAGGATCTCCTGAAGTCAGGAAAAATATTTAAAAGCAACAATTATTGGACGATCCAGCCTAAAACTACAACATCAAATCTTTCAGAGACTTACCATTAGAAAACATTGGCAGAATTAATTAAAATATAAATATTAGTACATTATTCTCCTACCTCAACAGATCAGATTTTTATTTTACAAAATCATCTTATGTATGGAACATGCATAGGACTATAGCAGTACTGCATTGTCAGAACCACTTTAAACCAGCTTAACTACAGTGCTACCAAAAGAAGTGATCTAGCCTGCCCTTCAGCAGCTCCTTTCTACCTCCCACGGTATCTCGGTCCTTTGTAAAAGCACTTGTGTCTGTGCATGTAACAGGAGAACCAAAGGAAGCAAGGAATGATCAAAACTAACAGTTCCAATCCAGACATGTTTGCATAAAAGAATAAATTAATTAATAAATCAAGGATGAGTAGCTGTTGTTGGGAGAGGGCTGGGATCATTGTTTTCACTGAGAAAGTGGACCAGTAATGCTTAGACAGTCTCAGTAGTCATCTACTAGAAATATCTCATGAAAATACTCTGAAGAGCCACAGCATGAGAAGCATGGAAAGCAGGACTTGGCTGACAAAATAATCACACATTATTATATTCATTACGTTTTGAAATAAGGCGTCAACAATTTTCTATGTGCATAATGAGTTTGCAGTTACACACAAAATTTTTGTTTTCCCTGGTGCTACCAGCAAAACTTATAGCAAAGGCACCAGGTTCTCCTACAACACCTAGGAAATTCCGTAAGCTTAAATGTTGTTTTACTTTGGACAGTACTGTTCAAAGGAAACTTCTATTCTCTGCTAAGAAGTTTACATTTGCCATTAATTTCTTATTAATTTTACTTCTTCCCTAATCTCCCTGTGTGAGACAACAGCATAACTAAAGCCAATGTTTCAAGCTGGAAATTCTCTATACATTAGCAAAACCCAAAACATGCATTTCAAAAGCTGTGCTGGGAACTCTCTCAAGGATCTCTTAATCTGATAAATTTATCTTTATTTTCCATCTGTCTACACAGTTAACAAGAACACCAAAACCACCCAAAAGAATCCTTAAGATTTAATAATCTGGAAATAGCACATTAAAAATTGAGTAAGTGCAGAGAGGAAAGGTAGCACCATTTACCTTTAATTACATTCTTTAGCTGTAGGATTTAGGTATGCACAATGACAAGACTATGTGCTAAATAACACCACAGATGCATTTTTTTAAGTATACTTCACTGTCCTCTACAGGCCTTTGAATTATTCAGAAGAATTCACCCAAAAGGCAGTATCAAGATGTAATTAATTAAAATTTTAAAAGGAATGTTAATTTAAAAATCACTAGAAATTTATTACAATACAGTCTATTCAGTTTTTCTTCAAACTACTTTGTAGCAAAAAAAGTCTTATGATGTTTTATTAAACTATACTGGTCAGAAATCAATGAACTATAAGAAGTTTCAAAATTAATGTATATATTCTGTCAGAAACATTTTTAATAATAAATGATATTATCAGCTTACCGGATTTCAAGGCAACCTAGTTTCAAAGCAATTTCCTGGTCCACTTGATCTGCTATTTCTAACATATAGTCATTTTTCACCTATAGCAAAAGAAGTGGGTACGCATCACAGAAAGATCAGTTCAGTGCCAATACAGACTAATATACTGCCCAAAAAACTTCAGAACAAATGTCTTAAGTTCCATTTTTTAAATTACTATTTAGAGTGCATAAAGAGAAAAAAAGTTTATTCTCCACAAATGAGCTACTTTTCTGTAAGAAACCCATTTTGACTGCAATGAACTTGATTTTAAAAATTCCTTATTTACAGCAACATTATCTATGTTTTATTAAATATAATCAAAAACTTCACAGAAGGCTGAGCAGATTGTTGCACCTGCATTCAAGATACATGAATGTATGCTGTATTCTTGAACCATCTTGGTCAACAGTTTTTCATTTTGTTAGGTGCATCTAATCATGCACATAAAACAAACAAATGTCTGTGCATTACTGTGAAAATAAAAGTAGTAGTAAGTGAAAAGAGTAGTATGTGCAAATCATGCTATATACTGACTTAAAATAATGTCTGAACTAGCAAGAGGAAACAAGAGTGAAACTAGATGGTTACCATCTACAGCAGGAAATAAAACAGGCCAAGGAGTGTGCCCTAACCTGGAGGAGGCCAAATGGTCATCCCTCCTGAAGAGGACTGTTGGGCCAAAACAGCATATTTGGACCACCACTGGCATGCACCGTCCCCCAGCTGTGCTGGGGCACAGTCTAGAAGAATGGTAAAGTGGCATGTGCAAAGGCTGTACCACAGGGCATGCCAAGTATTCAACAAATGGACTATGGTGGGTCAAAGCTTCATCACGTCTCCTTGACTTTTATTTACTAACAGCGATGTAGGCAGAAAGCCTACTTTTTAGGTAATACTTTCACCACATTGGAGTAATTTACATGGTTATTAAGAACAAAAAAAAGACAGTAAGAGAACTAGCACTGAAGAACTTAACTCTGCAAATCCTGTCTTCTGTGCAACAGGCGTGTTTTACCAGTAACATACCTCTACAGAAACTTTTCTTTAACGGCTAATGTTACACTCTATCTTATGAAATCATAAAATTCCTATTGAGATCCTAGTGGCAGAAAGTCCTGAAATATCACAAAAATCCACATGACTGACTTGCAGATCAAAGAGGAGATTATACATTATGGAAGCAATTCACATCACAAAATGAATTTTTGAGTGATGACAAATTGTAAGAAAAACTATTTCAAACTGCTACGTCTATGAAATTCATAATTTAAAAGACAGGGAAATAAAGCAGCAGATTCAACAGCTGGAGGTCCTCTCCAGTCAGCATCCTCACAGTAACACATGAGCATGCACCACAGCATTCTCTCACCACCAAAGTGACAGCTGGATCCAGCCCTAGGCTACAAAGCAACAAATACATAAGACACTTCTAGTTATGAAGTGCATGATAAATTTTAATTTGTTATTGAAAGGTGTGAAGGAAGAACTATGATAAACTGTGCAAGAGGGAAAATATGAAATATTACAATAGCTGCGATACTAGGAGAAAGCTTCTTACATTTGAACTCATACAGGTACTAAATATGATGAAACAATAAGCTTTAAACTCTTCTCAAGTCAACTCCTACAAATATTAATAAGAAAGACGGGAGAAGAAATAATTGCCCTTGAGCATTACGTAGTTTGCTATTTGTATACACATATGGAAATAGTAATTCCGTATTCCCATGGTAGTAATGCACAAAATACGTAGAATTAATAATGGTCTTTTTATTAATTAAGCTTACAATAAAACAAAACAAAAAAACCCAAACACAAACAACCCCCAAAACCTTGTCATGTGAAACAAGATTCCATTTGAGTTTTTCTGGTGACATTTAAAAAGATTTATCTGGGTAAAAGTGAAAAAACCAAACCAAACCAAAAACAACAACAAACCCCAATATCTGGTAATTACAACGGCTGTAGGCAATACAAACTGAGAGATGCAACTTCCAGGAAGTCAAGATGCTTTAATTCTGTATTTTCATTCAAAACCACAAAGGTCCCTAAGTGCAAAGAGTCTTACGAGTTAGCCAAGTAAACACTCATTGCTCTAATGAACAAAACATCTTCCAATTTATGAAATAATTTACAAACAACCGTGTATAAATTAGAGAGAACTGTCAGTTATAAGACCACACATATGGGTATCTACACTGCGTATCACAGATATGGATTGATGGGCAGAGATCAACTGTATGAGGTTTAATAAGGCCAAGTGCCAGGTCCTGCACTTGGGTCACAACAACCCCATGCAACGCTACAGGCTTGGGGAGGAGTGGCTGGAGAGCTGCCTGGTGGAAAAGGACCTGGGGGTGCTGGTTGACAGCCGGCTGAACATGAGCCAGCAGTGTGCCCAGGTGGCCAAGAAGGCCAACAGCGTCCTGGCCTGTATCAGCAATAGTGTGGCCAGCAGGAGTAGGGCAGTGATTGTGCCCTGGTACTCAGGACTGGGGAGGCTGCACCTCAAATCCTGTGTTCAGTCTTGGGCCCCTCACTACAAGAAGGATGCTTTACCGTGTCCAGAGAAGGGCAACAAAGCTGGTGAGGGGTCTGGAGCACAAGTCTTATGAGGAGCGGCTGACGGAACTGGGGTTGTTCAGTCTGGAGAAGAGGAGGCTGAGAGGAGACCTTATTGCTCTCTACAACTACCTGAAAGGGGGTTGTGGTAAGGTGTGTGTTGGTCTCTTCTCTCAGCTAACAAGCAATAGGACAAGAGGAAATGGCCTCAAGTTGCGCCAGAGGAGGTTTAGACTGCATATTGGGAAAACTGCTTCAGAGCAAGGCTCCTCAAGCATTGGAACAGGCTGCCCAGGGAGTGCTTGAGTCACCATCCCTGGAGGTATCTAAAAGATGTGCACGTGGCTCTTAGGGACATGGTTTAGTGGTGGACTAGGCAGTACTAGGTTAAAAATTGGACTTGACGATCTTAAAGGGCTATTCCCACGTAAATGAAATTAAATGATCATGTTATCTTTTTATTTCTAAGGCATCGCAGATATGTTCCATTTATCTGAAAGACCTGGCAAAGAAGGCATTGCAGAAGTATTTTCTGCAGGGGTAATTTAAAGGCCTATTCTTCAGCATCAGGTGTAAACCACTGCCTTATGTTACGAAGTGACTGAAGAGTTCTCCCATCTGAATCACCCAAAGTCACACAGGGAAAAGGAACCTCTGGAAGTCATCTGGTCCAACTCCCCTGCTCAAGCAGGGCCATCTAGAGACAGTTGCCCAGGGCCATGTCCAGATAGCTTTTGAATATCTCCAAGGATGGACACTCCACAACCTCTCAGGGTAACCTGTGTCAGTACTCAGTCACCCTCACAGTAAAAAAAAAAAAAACCAAAAACAAAACCAAACCAAAAAAATGCTTCCTGATGTTCAGAGGGAACCTCCTGTGTTTCAGTTTGTGCCTGTTGCCTCTGGTCCTGGCACAGGCCACCACTGAAAAGAGTTACCAGCTATCAGAACTGCCATCTAGATGCCTTCATAAATGGCACAACATAACAACTTCAACAAAAAAATTAGATTAGAACTTGTATTCACCAGCAAGGATACGAAACCTGTCCTGCATTAAAACCATCAGATACAAGCTCAGAGCATTTAAATCAGGAGTGTAATTTTCAGGCTCCCATGTTCTTTCTTAAAGGTCTTTTCCAACCTTAATGGTTCTATGATTCTGTGTTACTACCATGAATGACCCCTGCAGTATCCACAGTGGCAAACAACAGAACAGCACTCTTTGTCCCCAAATACACCACGGGATACCCATGGGGATAATGAAAAGTAAGAAACAAACTGAAAATGCAAATTCTATGTGAGTTCAGTTCTTATACGTATTTCCATATTCCAGAAATGTATCAAGTTAAAAGAAACTATAATCAATTTACTTCTTGTTTATATCATCCATACTGAGGTTTAATGAACTTGAATGGTACTTTATAATACAAGCTTTTGTTTTATTCTCCTATACTTTTCTGAGAATTCACCGTCATGTATAGGCCAAGTTACTTCACCTAAAAAGCTAACATATCCGCTCACAAAATCCATTAGCCAGGTTGCCTTACACCTTAAACAAACTTATTTTTTCCCCTAAATTATGTGTTCCATTTTTTGAACCATTTCAACAATTTTGCATTGCCAGGAAATTTCAGAGCTGTTGCCCATCTATTCCTTGAAGCATTCAGACACCGAGAAGAACTGGCTGTAGCAAAGTATTTTTTTAATCCTGACATATAAAAATTCCCCTTGCAGAAACTATGCTAATTTGAGGCAACTAGTATACCATAATCAAATATGTATTCATTTATCTTCACAGCTCATTGCTTACAGGTCCCAGTACTAAGTACTTAATTTGTTAAAATAAACAGCTTAAGAACATCTTCACTTTCATGCAACCATATTTTAAAATGTAGCTAGCCACAAGTAACTAGTATTCCATAAATACATAACATTACCCAAACATTTAAAGTTCGGAGTTTCTTTCCCCTTGCACTCTGGCTTGTGAGCGTTCACAAATCCCACTTCTATTTTCCCAGTTTGACTCTGCAACTACAAGCACCAGAACTTGACTAAGAAAATTTTAAAAAAACTCCGAATCCCAACAATTTGGAAGAAAAAAATAAGTATTGTAAAAATTCTCAGCTTACTTGCAGAACAAAAGTGACACATTTTCATCATAATGCTGCAAGCAGACAATTGCCTAGTTGAGCGCATAATTTTCTTAGTGTGACAAGCAGAAAAAAGGAGGGTTTTTTGCACATCCCTGTCCAGAAGAGAGGGACAAACGCAGCTATTTCATAAAGTTGGAGTAAATCACATATATCCCTTCCACATTTCAGCCAAGAGAGACTCTCCCTTGCTGATTCACTGCGGGGGCGGGGGGCATGTGTGTGGATTTCCGAAGTTCCTTGGTACTGTAACATGGAGTTTCAAGTCTTTCAAATTCACATGATTCAACCTGAAGAGTGGGATGAAAATGCCTTTATCCACTTAAGAAATGAGCTGAAAACATTGAAAAAATACCCGCCTTCAGTGTCCACAAGTGACTCATAGCAGTGTTCACAAAATCAGTCATGACATCCTCTCATCAAAATTAAGAATTGCACTTGATTATCATAAGCACTGCATATACATTCTGTACACCAATTTATTTTTATGTTTAAACTTTGGAAGGTATACAAAGAAATTATGAGATTCAGGAAGCCTATGGTCCTAATCTTGTGGTCTAATTAGATTGGGCAGTGTCCTATTATGGATAGCAAAGGTAATAAACTGATAGAAGGAATTAATTTTATCTTGCTTTTTTCAGAAACTTGTCTGCACACATTCTTCTTTAAATTTCACTAAGTTGGGGGGGGGGGGAACGACGACACACACCACATTCAATTTCTACTCCCAGAATACTAATGAGAACTTCTCTTATCACCTTTAATTTTTCTTGACTATTCTCTTTGAGATGGCATTAGATCAATGCATGAACTAATACTCGTGCAAAGATTAAGAGTTTTGCAAGAGATTCAACATGAGCTACATAACCTCCTAAGGAAAAAGCCTGAACAAATATTAAATGGAAGAGACAGAAGAGATAATTTAATGGTAATTAAGCGCACTGCCACAGGGCAATTGAATAGTTTTCCTAGAAGTCTTTCGTGTTTGCTCAACTATTACTTTTATTATTATTGTTGTTAATATAATTAAATGAGAGAAACAAGAATATTATCTGCCTGTTTAAGAGAAAAAAGGCCCTATCTTTTAGAGCATAAAGTTTATACACATACGAAGACACAAAAAAGAAACTGACAAATTTAAAGAATTCTGTAATTTTTTTTTCTGTTTACTACGAATTCAGAAGTAGAATGTTAAGAGGGAGGAAGAATCCTGATCTGTGGGTTTGGGAGCTACTGTTACCTGTGAGCTCATGTTACACCTGCAGAACTGCCCTCTGTATGTGCAGACCTTTACTTACAGTTTGAAAGTTCAGTTAACAGTATGCAATGTATGGAGGAAGGCCGAAGGGTACGTCATCAAGATATATACACTCGTCAAGCAGACCAAGTACCACTGCTGCTGTTCTGCTCCCCATTTTAATTATTCAGAATGGGATCCCTCCAAAGGCTAAATCAGAAAAACTGTAAGATGCTATTTAATAGAACTTAATTTTCCCTAGTTTGTAAGAGAACAATAAATTTATATAAAACTTGTCACATAATTTATATAAACCTGTTTTTGAAAAAGCCACCCCAAATAAGCCAACAGGCCAAACAAGAAACAACAAAGCAAACCCTTCCCAATTCCCACCAACCCAATGAAGCCTTTAAAGTACTCCTGCTAAACCTGTGTGGCGTTACTTCAGCTACATCACCTACTAGAGACCAGATGCTCTGGCAATGATAAGACTACATGAAGCCTGTAGTCATCTCAAATACTTCATGGTCACAATGTTTTAGCAATAAAAATGCATAAAGATTAACAAGGCAAACACTTAAGATTTACACTAGGATTATGAATTCAAGTGTTGTATTGCTAAGAGCTGATATACTTTCTGTTTGGTAACAATCAAAACCCCAAAATATTATGTCTTAAGTGAATCACTTTGGTTTATGTTGTGTGCAACATGCTTGCTTCCATTTACCCATTTTGCATTTTAGCAGAATGTGCATATCAGAACTTGCAGAGAAAAATATATTGGAAAATAGTTTAAAGGAGGATAAAGACAAAAATAATTTCTTGCTGCACACTGTGGTGTTGATTTCAAGCATCTTTTCCCTCATTTTTTTTTTTAAATGTTCTAACACGTTTAAATCAGATTTACAGTCAAGCAGGTGTAGGCTTTGAGAGGAAAGGATTAGTCTATTTAAGTTCCATTAACCATGGTATAACCAAAATGCAAACTACTTCAGGCTTCTAGATGAGTAGTACTACAATGCTGGTGTTAGAAGTAACTGTACTTGCATTTGCCCGTTCAGAGGCTGGCAAGTAAGAATTAAAGTGTGACCTACGCTTCACATTTGTAGTTAACTTCTTGGTCACGACAGCTACAAAGATTCTGTAACAAGGAAGAGATGCAATGTGGAAAACATGAATGCCAAGCATAAATGCACCTCTCAGAAGTAAGAAAAAGGTCTTTTACATGTCCTGATAAAATAAAAAGTGAAACAAAACCATTACTCCCCCCAACATACTACCTGTGTTCAATGATCACATGCTTAGAAAGAGCAGTAGTATTTAAAACAAACAAGAATTCATAAGTCCAGGATAATCCTATAACGTAATGTATTTCCTGACATATTAATGTCCTGATGTTCAGTGAGAATTCTTTGTTTACCTTCTGTTCTCACCAACATTTTAAAATATTTTTTCATTACTATTCCTCATTGGTTAGCCAGAACAAAAAAATCTCTCTTATGTCTCTAGTCTTTTGAGCATTAGAAGTTCCAAGATACTCTTAAATCGTAAGAAAAGAAAGGAGATGAGCACTGAACCGTGAACTAATAAGCTTTTTCCACAAGGAAGACGGGCACATAAAGAAAAGACCAGTTTCATTTCTGATGCCAGACTTTTAAAATATTTGTTCTTTTACTTGAATGGGCAAATTACTGATGGTGTAACTTCTAACCTCTCAAAATTTACTAGGAAATAACGGGCACTTTCCTAGCTATATAAACGGCTAGCAAATTCCAGATGGTATAATTTAAAATAAAAATTGGAGACAGAGGAAAGCCCATGTTTGTGAAGATGGAGAAATTAGAGAATAGCCCTTCGCTAGCACAAATGATTTAAGAAGAAATCTATCACAGGCCTTGTATTTTATATACCAGCTGCTACTTTCAAAAGCCATCTGCTTCATTTTTCTGCACCCGATTTTTTTTACGCAGCTGCAGTATTTCAGAAGAATGTTCACTCAGGCTGACAAGCCATCTTGCCAGTGCAGTTCATAAAAACAGCACGCTGGATTTAAATTTCTTTATTAAGAAGAGTAAAATAATTCTGAACTTAGTACTGAATGCTTTCCAAGAGTTTAGGGATTAAAAAAACCCCTACCTGCTGGACCTTAAAAATCTATTTTAGGTTTAGATTTGTTTATATCCTTAGAAGTTATTAAAAAAAATTATCAAACTTTCTACTGAGTTTTCTTTTCAAGCATAACTACTGTGGAAATTCTTTAGCAACAGTACTATCAAATGGTGTCTCAAAAAGGGCAAGTACCAATAATTAGCCACTGCACTGGCTTTCCCAGCTCATTTAATGTTACCAAGAAATCTCCCACAGGATAATCTCCAATATTTCAGGACAGTTTAAAAATAAGCAATCTATTTCTCTTGCTTTACTTTCAATGTCTATGACCTACTTACACAACTTAGTCCTTTTTTTTATTTTCCAAATTTGCATTGCTTTGAAAACTGCATTTAAACAGCACTTCAGTGACTAAGTACCCCCTAAGGAGTTAAGTCCATAACAAAAAAAATCTCCACCACAACACATAAGATATTTAGATAAGCAAACAAAGAAACAAAATGTCTTCTGTACTCCATTCAGTAAACAGCCTAAGAACTGTAATTGTAGTAGTTTAACGAAGCATGAAAAACAAAGATCCACATTACATCATTTTCTCTTTATCCACTTGTTCTACCCAGATATTTTTAGCTGCTGTTTTTTATATTCAGAAGTTATGCATTTGTGCTTAGTTAGTGACATTTATATTAAAAAATATAACCTTCCTCTTGACCATCCTCTATCTGTAGTAATTATTTATTCTCCTTTTAAAACAGCCCAGGTTTGTTCTAGCACTGCTTTTTAAACATTCAAGCTTCTAATACCTGAACGTATTTTAGTGTTTGTTTTTTGTATGTAATAGCTCATTCTCAGCCACCACAGAATTACTCAATCAGGATCTTTGTTCTACACTAGCACACAACATTTCTGGTGACATCGGTCCTACAAATGTCCATTGAAATTTTTCCTGTAATTTACCAGCTCTTAATTCCAGCTTCTATAACATGAAAGTCCAGAATACCTCAATTTATCCATCGGAAAAGCCGATTTTCAGCTACTACTTATGCGACCAACACAACGATGAAGCATGTACCACATTTGTTTCCCCCACAATCTCACACTCAAAATGAACAATGTTGCTCTGTGTTCAGAGCACTCCCGTTCAGACCGAATTTTGTTCCCCACTTGTAGCGGGTACGACACGCAAGTCCACCACAATCCATGACACAGCTCTTCCATGGTCCCCTATCAGACGTAATCATCTCAAATATTCTGTGGTTTCCACTGTCATCTTTCTTGTAGCATTAAATGCACCATAGAAATGCTGTAGCGTACCCTGGGACAGATACATCACCAGATGAATGCAGAACAGTCACACAACATAATTGCATGTATCTGTAATGACCAAACTGCAAAAGGAGACGGCTCCTCCGTCTTCCCAACAGCGGAGCCCTTCCTCGTTTACCAACAGCAGATTCCTGTAGGACACTGGATTTTCTTCACTACAGAATCAGAATCATCACCCTGGAAGAATACGGACCCAACCCACATTACTACAGCTTCAGAAATCTTACGCAAAATTAACCCTCAAAGATTTGTGCTTCATCTGCTCTGAATGAAGTACCATATGCACAAAAACCCAAGGCCTGCCTCTAATGTCATCAGTAGTTTTAGGAGCAATCTTAATGACCCTAATGGTAGTCTTAAAATATGCACCGGAGGGAAACACCTGTGTTTCCACCCCTATTTACCCATCTGATATATCAGACTTCTGTATTACAGAAGATAAGTCTACATTAGGGAAAATTAAGGCTTTGGCCTCTTCTAGTGGAGTTAAAAGCACTGATTCAGTATCAGGATAACATTCATCTGCCATCTGCCCTCAGCTGCTCCTCTTCTTCGTCTTGCAAGGTCACAGCCTCTGTATTATCTAGAGGTGATCTCTGACATCTCTAACGAATTTTGGAAGCTCCCCTGTTAATAATAAGGGCATTAGAGATGGGGTAGGGGGGGAATCAACTTCTGATGAGGCATTGTTAGGGACAGAATGGCTAAAAATGATCCCTTCTGTCCGAGTGGGCTGATCTCCAGATGTCACCGCACTATACACTGCTGCCTCTCAGATCTTCCATAAAGTAGGTCTATACTCTTGGGAGCCGTATAGTACTCAACCTACTAAGCATGCCTTGCTAACAGCTAATTTCTATACTTCTCACCGACACAGAATTTTGCTTTCTCCAGAACAAATGGGTCCAAGTACCAACGTGACTCAACTTTTTTTTTTTTTTTTTTTTTTGGTCCAATGTATGTTATGTACAACCTGATACACCTATCAGAATAACATTTTGTTCAAGATTACTAACAAAGACAACTCCATGGATAGAATATGGAAATCAGTACATGGAAACTTGTCCTGAGGATTTTAAATTTATCATCTTGAATTAAGAGTAATTC
Source organism: Phaethon aethereus (assembly GCF_964289735.1). Taxonomy (NCBI): domain Eukaryota; kingdom Metazoa; phylum Chordata; class Aves; order Phaethontiformes; family Phaethontidae; genus Phaethon; species Phaethon aethereus. The sequence goes on along the minus strand of NC_138582.1, from coordinate 4,795,846 downwards.
ACATATGACTGCAAGAAAGCCCACAAGCAGTATTTTCACCACTCTGGTTGACAGGTGGAAATTTTAAATCAAATCAGCCATCTTCCTTTGGACTGAGCTTGGCTGACTACTTAAGAGGTATTTAGGAATAGGAGTATGTTTTACATTCCTATCATACAGCACTGCTAACAGAAAGCAGACATTTGACACAGAACATTTGGAAGTTACCAAAGTAGCTACACAACGATACAAACAGCAAGACCTACAAGAAGAATGTCAGCATAAGTTTTCAGAATGTAAATCAACTTTTATAGTTAAAAAATGAATACTTTATGAGGAATTGTGAATTTCAGCAATTTCAAGAAACTGACTCCTGTAAAGGCTGTCTCACTTATAATTACTTTTGCAAGCTGTAAGGAGCAGACAGGTGATGTTCAGTTTGATTTATATACTTATGATTTAAAATTAAATTTTTTTTAGATCTTTTTAAGCAGCTGCAATTTTTACATTTATTACCACTTCCCTGTAGGGCACAGTTTATGTGTCAACCATTAACTCTTCCTGAAAGACCTCTTTTTGTTTTATTTTTTGTTTTAAACAGGCTGCCAATCAGGAACAATGCCAGCTTTTCTCCCTATGTCCTTGCTTTTCTTCAAAGCTTTTTCTGTCAAAGTCATTTGCTTCAGGTCTCCTATTTTTATTAGGGTATAAGAGATGTTGTTATTTAATTAGGTTAAAGAGTCTAATTCCCAGCCTGCCCTTCAAATTATATCTCATGCACCTAAGCCTTGTAAAACTTTAATCATTAAGTTATTAACGGTAATTGCCTGGACTTAAAATCTCCTACACGTTGGGGGACAGTGTTATAAAAATAATTTAATTTGCATGATGCATTTATCTGCCACAACACAAAAGAGAATTTTCATTTAAGGAAATACATTTTAAGTGTTCATATTATCTTTACAGATACTACAGAGACAAAGCAAGTAAGTGCCACTTTACCTCCTATTTCTTTAGATAATTTTCTTTTATTTTTCATTTTTTAGAGGAAAACAAGTATCACTTTTTTCTCTTTTCTTTTTAAAAACAGTTGTCTTATGAAAACGAACCTGCACTGTACTTGTCTGGTGAAACACAGAAACCCTGTGGCCCAGAATTCAGCTCAATTTTTGCAGAACATCATTTATCTGCCTTAACTTTGAGATCATCCTCTCTCTCTGCTTGCAGTTCCTTCCCTTGTGCATTACACAATCTTTGGCTCATTTTAAAAAGCAAATGCAAAACATAGTCCAGTCCTATGGTCTCCTTTGTTATATAGATGTACACCTCCAAGGCAGCTCCACATTGCAGATTAAACGAGGCAGCACAGAGAAAAATTTTGCTCTGATAAAAACAACCTTTTGTTCTTCGGGATCTAAAAAAATCCCAAAAAGTTATTTTAAAAGTCTTCAGTTTGAAGCACAAGGACAGCAACAATGGAACAGCTGATGCCTAAGAGCTGGTGTGTGTGTGTGTGTTCCCCCGCCCCCATACAGATGCTTACTCCCTTTTCATCAAGGGATAAACCATCTCCAATTACTAGAGGCTAACATGTTATTCAAGGATAAATGTGTGCAGGCTCTTGTCCCTTAGTAAAAAGGAAGGCAATTCAAGTAGCTTACATCTGATTCTCATTATATGAATGTTTTTAAAAGCTGTATTCTATCTTGAGGTGAGATATGGCCTTCATTCCTCACTCAGCTATTAAGGCAAAAGAGAGAAGCCCGTCCCCTTTATTTCCACCTCCCAAGAGCCATGTCACTGGAACAGAGGGAAAGGAAGACACTTGCAACTGAGTTCACCAACACTTATTTAAAGCCACTGGAAATGCTCCTAAAAAGCACAAGAAAAATGTGAAGTCTAATTTCCATTACTTGAAAAACTCTAATTTTTAATTCTCCCTCTGTAACTTTATGCTTGTTTCCTCTGCAGCTTTCTTGAAAAATGCTAAATATTCATACAAAAGACAGGTATTGTTATTCTTTTGAGATATACAAAACAGTCAACAGAACAAATAAAAGGACGTTACTTATTGATAAAAACTAACTTACAGTATTTTTACTCAGCAATCCTGTGTAGTTCATGTTTAAGGTTTTTGGGGGTGGGATTATAGTTCAGTTTGGTTCAGATTTGGATATACGACACAACGGGACACAACTTGAAGGCTGGCACATAAAACCTATGCAGCAAGCATCTGCCAGCTGTGCAGACAACCATGAATCTGGCATTTCCTGATTTTTGAATACTTTAACCTCACAATTCAAGCAGCACTGGGTGGGATCCAATTTGCCTAATTTGGCTGAAACTGTAAGCAGTTGGGCCCACGGGACTAATGCAGTCAATGCAGTAGCACCACCTAAATGCTCCACTTAATTGAAAAGAGAGAAGACACCTCTGAAGACCTGCGATCCACTACCTTTGACATCTACCAAACAGGCCAGTAAAAAAACCAAAACAACACAAAAGAAAAGACACAATTCTAGCATTAGTATGTTGATGAGAGCTCTCAGCTGGGATGTAAAATGACATCTCTTCAAGAGGAATGGCCTAAGCATCAGCCTCTCCCCCATCCCAAGCCTCAAAGCTGAAGCACAGCCTGAAACACAGATGCATTGACACACTGCATGGTATCAATATTAATATGACTAATTCTGACGTTACAAACAAGTTCCATGGTTCCCCTCCCCACATACTAATTTTAATCCTTTTGCTGTACAGATTGCAAACCAGGGGCACTCTTATGAAAAGTCTCGTTAAGTGCCCTGCTTTTATATTTCCAATTAGAACGGATTACGCCCGCTGCAGATGGCAGAATGACCGCCACCGATTACAAACGGCTGTCCATCAAGCTACAAACAGTTCTGGTCAGAGGTTCTTGATTTGTTCAAGACTCTTGAAAATGAAGAATATCCAAAAAAAAGAAAGGTCACAGCATCCTTAAAAGAGTCAAAATTAAGGAGAGCAAAAAAAAAAGATTTCACATACTAAGTCCAAGCTGAGAAGACTTAAAAGCTTGCACCAATTTATACAGGGCAATGCACTCATTGAACTGAATGGGAGTAGTCATGCATGTGAAGTTACAAACGTGTGCCAGTTTTCAGTTTAACAGTCTGATAATTGTGGTTTGGGTTAACTGTACAAATAAACTGTGTCTTTTGACAGTGATTAAGGTAACATTTGGTTATCTTTACAAATGTTCTGTGCTTTTCTGGAACATGAAGATCACTTGAGGATTCAGTCTCTCAAACTTTCAGCTTCTTTTTCAACAATACTGCTGCTCTGCAATTCAAATTCAACAAAATAATTACATTTTCTAGAATCCATGGACAATTCATGGGTGACAGGTCACCATATTTCTTTTCTTTCTCCATGAACTTTTAAAATCCATGTTGTACATTTTTCATGTCAGGCAACATGTGTTTAGATGTTATCAAGTTAGCAACAGGTTCTCAGCTTCTTCTTGAAAAGGAAAAGATTTAGTCATGGGCAGCATCTGGTCATCAGAACCTTTTTTTCCTCATTTATAAACACACGAGACAGCAATGTATGTTGACTTTTACTTCAACAAAAGCCAATTTGATTATAGAAGTGTTATTCTGTTGGATGGTTTTTAATTCTGTAACTAGGTCCTACGTTCGTTATCTCTTAACAGTTATTTCTGTGCAGAAAGCTTAAGCTATGTATGTGTGCATGTATGATTTATGTACATTCTCTTGTTCTTGCCTATATGCAACGCGATGTGTCTGATTGTGAGCCATGATTAGCAAAAGAGGACATTAAAATGTTGCCAGAATGACAACGAGGAACAGAATGCGAAAAATCATCTCTCCTTGTTTTTCCACATCCCCCTCTGTTTTAGGTCTGTTTCATGATGCAGAGTTACTGCTCAAATTCTTCTCCTGCCTTCTTTTCATAAGTCAGTGGGGTTGCTTTAACACTTTACCAGGTAGAAGTAATTATCCTAATTTATTCAAAAGGCCAAGTGAGACTTGGAGCAAAACAGAATCACGGACACAGAATGATAGATCTGAGAAGTTGTGCACCTGATTTCCACACAATGAAGACCCAAATACCTTGCAGCACCCCAGAATGAAGAACAGTGACTTCTGAAGAACTGGATTTAGAAATACCTCATGATAAGGTGGAGAAGAAAAGGGAAGATAAAAGAAATCATAGGGCGTGCAGAGCAAGGAGACAAGAACCTCTGATTTTCGTTTTATGGTAGAACTAGGATTCAGGGCATCATCAGATACACCCAGATCTCGTCTTTCCATACCAGTACCTCACAGCCTTCATAAATCTTCTTGCTAGTCTGAGACATTTGCAGCTGTTTCTAATGACTTCCCCAAATTGAGTAAAAATGTGTTTCTCAGAAAATGCTAAAAAAATATTCCTCTGGCATTTTAAATTCCTTGCTTGGAAAAAATGGTTCTCTGCAGCACAAATGAGGGGATGCTGCAGGATTCCCAGCTCTTGGATAGGTAAACGTTGGAGTTCAGGAAAATTATTCTGGAGCTCATCACCCATTTCTGCTTCAGAAAAAACACAAATCTCCTACGTTTAAAGCCAGTATGAAGAAAGTCACTTGCCGCTGAAGTAAAAAGGAACATGATTTTGCTGTTTCTAGAAGAATCCCTGGCAGTACTAAAAACTCACTAAAATCCACACATTTATAGGCTGAAACAAGCATATCACACGGGTCAGTTAAACTAGAATGCTAAGTCTAGACAAGCACTGCACAGGAATTGTCTTCTCAGAAGTAAACTCCAACATATACCAATACAAGAATTTCATCACATTAAAAAAAAGAAAAGAGTAATTTACCTAAGGCAGGAATGTCTGTGTGTACAATACAGGATAGAAGACATTTAAGAAATTAGCACGAGCATATTAATTCTCTATTCTGCTTTCAGATGAGGTATTGGACAGAGGGGAGGATTATATTTTCCTCTTTTTAGAAATTTTCCTGGTTCCTCATCTGCAAATGTGTCTGTTCACAAGGGCAGAAGAGTGCCATGCTTTGGACCAGCTCCAGTTACATCCTAATTTTAGGGGATGTTGCTCAAGAATTATGCTATGCCCCAAGCAGGCAACCTAAGATCAGGATATTTCAGAATGTGGCAGAGACACAACAAAAAGAAGAGCAGTCCATGGGAATAGTTTTCCTTGGTAGCAGCCTTTGGGGTTTGAGTAACATTATCAGCGCTTCATATTGTTGTTCCTTCGACACAACAAAATGCATCAGGTAAAACAAAATTTCTATTTCAAAACAAAACTCCAGAGCTTTCACAGTATATAGTTCTTGAGCTCTGCCATTTCAGCTGAATTCATAAACCCTCTCCCCCTGCCTCTCATTCCTACCTTATTCCATCTCTATCATGACAAAACTCCATAAAATGACTCCTTTAAATGATCTAGATTAAAACTAACCCTCCACATAGCAGTATAAAGTACTGCTTAAAACTATGACAAAAAAGTATCCGGTTCACCAACTTGTCACCATTAGTAACACAAACTGGTTGTTAAGCACTAATGATATTTCAGTGTACGAACATAGACAGCAAACCATCCAGACACCGGGAAAGACCCACCTAACAAGTAGTAAGTTTAGGTTTGAGTTCTCACAGTTGCATGGATTCTTAAGGTTAGGCGATACTAAAACCATTCTAGTCCAGACTCCTCTAAAAGATTACCCCACTAAGTTTTACTTTGAGCTTGAGAGTCTAAAAGCAGATTATAAATGAAGCACCTAAATCTTAATTTTGTTCACTTTTTAGAAACTTTTAATATTATGCAATTTTACTCATCAGTAAGATACTCAAATCAAGAAAATAACCTAACAATGAGTGGAAGAAACATTCCATCGTTGAAGTGAATTTGCCTATTTATTTGTGCTTGCAAAAATAAAGAAATTCAGCAATTTAATAAAGTGTGAAATAATTGTAAGAAGCCAGCTGAACAATGGTAAATTTTACCTGAGTTGAGACAGCAACTACAGAGCTACCTTGTCTTTGGAAAATATTCCTCGCCACTTCTCAAGAAGAAAGATGCCATGGGCTTCATGCCCTTTCTGCTTTATATATGCAACCTTAAATTTTACCAACTTCCGTTTCTGCAGTAATATGTTATCCGCGTAAACAAACACAGAATTTTCCAAATTCAGCAAAATCTGAAAAAATTCAGTAAATGCAGCAAAAGAAAAGTAGTAGAACTGAACACACCTGCTGATAGAAAAAATTTAGAGTTGGTTTGTCCTCAGTGAACTGGTTTAGAAATCCTTTTGGCAAATATCGAATCCTCAATTCGTATCTGAAAAGCAAGAAAAAGAGAATTAAACTGATAATACTTGACATTTCCTCACAAAGAAAAGACAGCTTCAAACATTCTTAAAAATAAGGATAAAATCAAAACAAACTCTCAAAACTAATGGAAATTTTCCTCTTTTGACTACACAGAGACCTGGAATATAGTAGACATAGTTTACGAAGGACCTTTGTAATAGAAGCAAACACAAAACCTTTCTGCCTTCTCAAAGCTTCAGTGAGGACTGAAGCACCAAGACTTGGGGCGTATAAGCTATCAGGTCCAGCTCCATGGGAAGGGACGTCCAATAACCACTGACATGACTCCCCTGGCAACAGCTTTTATCTTTGGTTATCACAAGCATGGTTTATAAAACACAGATCCCACTGTGCCAAGCAAGAGTGGCAACCTGTGTTACTCACCAGGGATCCACATCCTACAGACAAAACAAGGGCTTACTTGAGGAACATGACTCCGCTCCTTCTCTGATCAAGTGCTGAAATATTGACCTCTGAATTCTTCCAAAGGTTTTGAAGGGATTTCTCTGTAAAAAGGTTTCCTACTTCCTTATTCATCATCAAGATGCATGCAAAACCCAAATGAACCAGTTTTCAACATGACAGTCATATTTTTCAAGTTAATAGTACACCAGGGAGTGAGGGAGAATTAGAATTAGCCATGATCTATGACCTATACCAAATTTAAATCCCTTCCTTAACCCTAAATTTCTGCTTCCAATCCCTAAATTTAGTATTATTGCTTGTCCTGCAGTAACAGCCCATGATGTTTGACACACTTTGCATACGTCCTCCTCTAACATATTCCTGCAATGAAATTCTGCTAATAAAAGTTCTCATCCCTTTGGGTATGCCAATACAGCATATCCCAAGTCTAAAACTCATTACAGTCCTTCCCCGAAATAAGTGTATTTAACTGTCTACTTGTGATGGTAAGACCAAATATTGGAACATTTCAATCTGCTGCTTTCAGCAGGACAAAAACTTATTTTCAACAAGTGATCTGGCTGCCTATACTCAAGATTTATATGAGCATTTGATAAAAAGTTACTCAGAGTTACTGCTGCTTAGAATTCCACTGCAAACAGAAGTTGCAGTATTCTTCTTTGCTTCAACTCATCAAAAACACATTGCCTTGTCAGAAATTATTAATATAAGGAAAACATTTAGAAATTGTGAAGACATGCATACACACTGTATACAAATTAGGAATACCCAGAATGATGTTTCTTCATAGCATGGCAAGTTTATTTCATAAAGAAAAATTCACACTCAGTCTTCTTGTGCACAGAAAACATGTTCTTAAACTAAGAAGAGTCTTCAGACTGCAAGATATACAAGAGAGGTGGAGAACAACAGAAAGAGGGTAGATTTAGGTTGAACATAAGGAAGAAGTTTGTTATGATGAGGGTGATGAAACACTGGAACTGGTTGCGCAGAGAAGCTGTGCATGCCCCATCCCTGGAAACATTCAAGGTCAGGGTGGACAGGGCTCTGAGCAACCTGATCTAGTTGGAAGATGTCCCTGCTCTCTGCAGGGGGATCGGACTAGATGACTACCTGGACTTTAGTAAAGCCTTTGACAGCATCTCCCACAGCATTCTCCTGGAGAAACTGGCGGCTCGTGGCTTAGACGGGTTTACTCTTCGCTGGGTGAGGAACTGGCTGGATGGCCAAGCCCAGAGAGTTGTGGTGAACGGTGTTAAATCCGGCTGGCGGCCGGTCACAAGCGGTGTTCCCCAGGGCTCGGTTCTGGGGCCGGTCTTATTCAATATCTTTATTGACGATCTGGATGAGGGAATCAAGTGCTCCCTCAGTAAGTTTGCAGACGACACCAAGTTGCGTGGGAGTGTTGATCTGCTGGAGGGTAGGAGGGCTCTGCAGAGGGAACTGGACAGGCTGGGTCGATGGGCAGAGGCCAACTGTACGAGGTTTAATAAGGCCAAGTGCAGGGTCCTGCACTTTGGCCACAACAACCCCATGCAACGCTACAGGCTTGGGGAGGAGTGGCTAGAGAGCAGCCCGGCAGAAAGGGACCTGGGGGTGCTGGTTGACAGCCGGCTGAACATGAGCCAGCAGTGTGCCCAGGTGGCCAAGAAGGCCAACAGCATCCTGGCCTGTATCAGGAATAGTGTGGCCAGCAGGAGTAGGGAAGTGATTGTGCCCCTGTACTCGGCACTGGTGAGGCCGCACCTTGAACACTGTGTTCAGTTTTGGGCCCCTCGCTACAAGAAGGATGTTGAGGTGCTGGAGCATGTCCAGAGAAGGGCAACGAAGCTGGTGAGGTGTCTGGCACACAAGTCTTATGAGGAGCGGCTGAGGGAACTGGGGTTGTTTAGTCTGGAGAAGAGGAGGCTGAGAGGAGACCTTATCGCTCTCTACAACTACCTGAAAGGGGGTCGTGGTGACGAGGGTGTTGGTCTCTTCTCCCAAGTAACTAGTGATAGGACAAGAGGAAATGGCCTCAAGTTGCGCCAGGGGAGGTTTAGATTGGATATTAGGAAAAATTTCTTCACTGAGAGGGTGGTCAGGCATTGGAACAGGCTGCCCAGGGAGGTGGTGGAGTCGCCATCTCTGGAAGTGTTCAAAAAACGTGTGGATGTGGCGCTTCAGGACATGGTTTAGGGGACATGGTGGCGCTGGATTAATGGTTGGACTTGATGATCTTAAAGTTCCTTTCCAACCTAGTGATTCTGTGATTCCGTGTGATTCTGTGTCACCCTTAAAGGTCCTTCCCAACCCAAGCCATTCCTGATACACCACCACAGACAGGTATAAACAAAAAAAGATTCAAAGTCACAGGTAAGACAAACGCTGAAAAATTACTCTAATTTGAGAAGGCACACAGAACCACCTTCTATTGCTCATTAGCGTTTACATTTCATAATACACAGCAGAGATCGAGTTATTCACTAGAAAATTAGATATAAGCCAAACTGTACCCGTGGGTTGAAGTGCCAGGGGGAGAAAGCAGCCTGAGCACCCTGTCCAAAAGCAGAAAACCAGAGAGTCTCCCCTATCACCTGCTTCTGCCCTGTTCCCTCAAATATGCTACGGAACACCACTGCAGAGACCAATATGGAATAAAACAAACTTCCTTCTTTGCATTTTTTTGCTCTAAACCCCACTGCACTTTAGTTGTCTTTCTACATTTTAAGATTAACATCAACACTGTTCTCTGAAAACTGTCCTTATCAGTTTCTTGTCATTCCCAGGTGCACTTTTCCCTGCTGTTCTGCCCTCATCCTTTATCTGTTTCTATCCCAATTCCTCTCTGTGGCAGCAAGTTTCCACATCACCTTCCAAGCCTCACTGCGTGAAGCAGTAAGCAGGAATAAGTATTCAAAAGTGAAGATCCTGCCTTTGAGCAAAGAGAAGCTGACTGAACCAATACGTGAAGGTGACTGGGTAACTCATCATCCATACTGCAGTACCACCCAGTTAATTAAAAGACAATTTCATCCTTTCCCGTTGGAGCTGCACTTTGTGAGATCACTGGATGTTAAAACAAAATATGGCACCTTTTTTCTTCTGATTAAGCTTTGTGAGGGACTGGAAAATACATAGCAAAGGCTAACATGCAACTTGAGGATAACAGCAGGGCACAAGAGAATTTGCAAATCAAGACAGTGAAGTCAACTACAGAATATTCAGGATATTTCAACTAACACAGGCCGCTTTCTCGGGCACAAAGCTACAGCTTTAACTGAATGGATTTCTAGAGAGTTGGTTTCTGTACAGGACAGAATACTAGCACACAGGGCTTCTGGGGGACAGTTAACAGACAATGGATTTTCAATTATTTCAAAGCAGAGTAAGTTAGTAAGCGTACCTGCCCTAAGGAGCTGTACTGGGGGCCAGGCACTGGCAGCAGGGGCTGCCGGGCGGCCGCTGTGAGGAGCGGCCGGGGCTGCCCGGTGCCGGACACAGCCGGTCCCAGCCGGCTCCAAGGGCCCCAGCGCAGGACACAGCTGAGCCCCGCAGCCAAGCCGGGGGCGCCGGGGGGGAAACAGGACTCGGAAAGGGCCCAAGGCGGCCCCGGCAGAGGAGGAGGGAGCCCAGGAGGCGGCAGCAGCAGAGGGAGCCCGAGGCCGGAGGAGGAGGAGGGCGGGAGGGGCTGCAGGCCCGGAGCAGGGATCCCCCGCAGCCCTGGAGAGAGCCCGCGGGAGCAGAGACCCCCCCGCAGCCCGGGGAGGGCCCCAGGCCGCAGCAGGGGGATATTTCCTGCAGGAGCTGCGGCCGTGGGGAGCCCGGGCGGGATCAGGTTGTCCCTGAAGGGCTGCAGCCTGTTGGAGCGGGGCCAGAGGAGGCCACAAAAATGATCAGAGGGATGGAACACCTCTCCTACAAGGACAGGCTGAGAGAGTTGGGGTTGCTCAGCCTGGAGAAGGCTCCGAGGACACCTTCTTGCAGCCTTCCAGTACTTAAAGGGGGCTTCTAAGAAAGATGTGGACAGACTTTTTAGCAGGGTTTATTGCGATAGGACAAGGGGTAATGGTTTTAAACTAAAAGACAGGAGATTAAGACTAGAGATAAGGAAGACATTTTTGACCATGAGGGTGGTGAGACCACTGTCACAGGTTGCCCAGAGAGGTGGTAGATGCCCCATCCCTGGAAACAAATATTCAACACATGGCACTTGGGGACATAGTTTAGAGATGGGCTTAGCAGTGTTAGTTAGCAGTGGTACGCAATGATCTTAAAGGTCTTTTCCAACCTAAATTTTTCTATGTTTCTAAGATGTAGAAAAACTTTACTCCCTGAGATTAAAAAAAAAACAGGAAAAACAATCTTTGTCTTTTACAGGGACTTGTGTTTTTAACTGAGGAGCCATGAGAAGCACTGCTTTTGGCAACAGGATCTCATGAGAAAAATCAGGTAAGGCAAAACAGCTTGGCTGGGACAGTCACTGAGAGTGACCTTCATTAACTATTTATAACCGAATCTCTGACAACGCCTAGGGTAACGAAGAAGCAGAATTCCGAAGGCCAACTAAAGAATGGGCTTGATTTTCAACAGCCACTAAATCTACTGTCTGAAATACAGCCAACTGATGTGGATGACAAGTCCCTTTCTCACAAACCAGGTCTGCTTTCTGAGCAGGTATCCCAGCTGATGATCACCTCCCTTGTGTTTGATAAAACTATTACTGGAAGACCACTATTCTACTTACTGCTCAGCATCTGGTGTACTATACTGGTGTACAGAAGCACTGTGCCACACACTATGGGCCTCCACTCAGACCTGCAGAACGGTGGGCCATTAAGTTAAGAAGTTGTATAGTCAAGTGACCTGTCCACAGTTCTAGGAGCTTCCCTTTCAGTAACAAGCTCTACCTGGGCAGTTGGTAGAGCCAAAAACCAAAGTATGATCCAACTCTTAGTATTCTGTGGCACTGAAAGAAATAATCTCACCAGTCCCAACCACACAGATTGCTTCCAGCAAGTTCCAATTCAGTTCGCATCAGGAGAAAAGTAACCAGAAAGGAGAAGATGGGAACAAAAAGGGCAGACAAAGAAGGAGCCTTGTGTGAGTTTAATGAACTGAATCAGCTCGCTGAAGGATCAGACAAGCGTTAAGGCTCCTGGAAGAATAGGGAAAAGACTGAATAACTGGAAGCAAAAGAAGGGAGAAGACAGACTGTGGAGAGGAGAGGTACAGAGCTTTTAGATCAACTTAGTCAACTCATTAAATCATTCCATAGGTGGTCTGGCCTTTGTGTCAGTGCCAAGGCATTTTATATTACAGCTATCAAATCTTATAGTACAGGACTGCTAAGCACTGGGGCATCTTCTACCTGTTAGAGCGAAACCATTCGTGTTGCCTGGTTACAAGGATCTACTTTACATACAAACCTGAAGTACGGAACTGGAAGATGTCTACCCCGTCTGGAATAATGTTATTCAAACCTCTTGATTCTCCCCTTGTGCAACAAAGACGACCAGCAAATCTAACAGTGTTTTGGCACACACCATTTTTTGAGACAGAAAGGATAGCTGCTTTTGAAGGTTCAGTATTATAAAAATGACCAGGGTTAATGCTATGATTTAAGGAGTCCCACATCCTGCTAATCCTAGTTCATCTAGCGGTATGGTGGTAAAGATGAGGGTTAAGGGAGGAAGGCTCTTTCATCTTTCACCCTCATGCCCTTGGAAACATCCAACCATTAAAATAATAATACTAGAAGCAAAGATTAATTTCTTCATTAAAATGTGAGTTTCACACATGCCCAGGTCTGCCTTAACAGCATAAACACTAAGAGGAGACCTGAAGCAAACAAAACCCCTCCAGTCTTTATTGTCTTCCCATAGAAAAGCCTTGGGATTTTGTCTGTGTTTCACTTGTCATCTGGGATTATCTTGCATGGACAGGGACACATACAAGCGAATGCTTACTGAACAATTAACAATTTGTGCTACTGTAGGATAAACCTAACAGCAGCAGTGTTACCAGAATTCAGTAATGAATAAAAATCTCAGACTGCATTTGGAAGCCTACAGTTATTCTAAAGCAATTGCATGGAATTACACTCAAATTATACAATACTTCTGTAGTGCCAAGTCTTGCGTAACTCAAAGTAAGACAGTAGTACGCAGTGTGACAAACCACAGCAGACTCCAGAATAGTCTTCCTAAACACAATGCTACAAACAAATAAGCAGTTCCAATAATTATAACTGATCATTTTTGGCACCATGATTTAGACAGAATCTGAGTTTTCTGATGCTGGACAGAATTATCTTCATTGCCAGAGAATAAAATAAAATGGAAAAAGGGTATTTGGTTTGATACCGTTAACTAGCACAAACATTCTTGAAGTAAATGTACAGTGAGGATGCAGGCACAGTCAACAAAAGGCTTCTATATGACCTTTAGTGCCAATCTTTCTTCTGTGTAAGAAAAACCAAAGAGTTAGGTCTTTACTGATTTTTATTTAAAACAAACCAACAAAAAAAATCCACAAGATAGTTCAAACCTTTGCTCTCTCATGCAGAATACAGACCCTTTTATAGCAAGAAGGTCAAAGTACTATAAAAAAAGCAAACGTGAGGATGGGAAAAGAAGACTTCCAGTAAGCAATGATTTCCTGTCCATCTTTTGTGACATAATTGAGGTTATCCACTGGCAGTTTGGCAAAACTAAACTGTGTGTGCCCCTGGAAGAGGAAAGAAAATTTGAAGTGACAGAATTTTGGGTGACCTTGCCCTGAAGTCCACTATTATTTACTCTTTCTAAGCTCTAACTACAGCTACATCATCTGATGCAGGTCATATCCCTGGTTCTCCCCTTCATTAGCCCATCCTCTGCAGGATTACAAACATATAAGCATCAAACAAAAGCTGAGTATACAGCAGACAGATTTTATTCTGGCAACTTTCGTGTACAACCTACTGACAATCAGAGTAACTTCTAGTATCTGGATTAGTCCAGGAGAATGTCTGAGATCTAACTTCTGAACACTGTGAATAAACAGCCCTTTTAATTTAGACAATTAAAAAGAGAGAAAAAAAAAAAAAAAAATCACATGAGGGGCAGTTACTGGTTTATTAATACCAGAGGAAGCTTTTAATTTAAGAACCATTCCAAGATTTCTCTCCTTTTACTAATCTAAATATTTTTACAAGTACTGTCATATGATCTTAAACACTCTGTGTTATGGTATTACAAATATGACAGCAGCATTTTGATTATGCACAGCAAATCTCCACGGGTTTAAAAGGTATGTCACGCTGCATGTATTCGATAAAACATTAAATGACACTCTGGAAAGGTATTGAATAATTTACATCTTGCCATAGCTCTTTCATGAGTATTTTATACAATTCCTTTCCACAAACTTCAAAACAATCACCTAATTTTGTTTTTAAAACTGATTAACTTTGTTCTGCAACACGTACAATGCTAGTTGCACTGCCTAATAAAACTGGAACTGACACTTGTACACTATGTAACAAGTTTACATAGCATAGATGATTCACATCGTATACACAGCACTACTATCACGGCAAGGATTCAGGAATCCTCTACTTCCTAAGCTGTGATTTCACAGTATTAACAATGAAAAATTTCTTGTAAGGTATGGAAGGAAAAATATTGATGTACATCCCAGAAGCAGTAAAATGTAACATGCACTGAATATAGTATGCAACGTTTCTGAAACCTAAGTTTTAAACATTCCTAATTTGTTTGAGTTTCTTGCATTTGTTAAAATCAGGCCCCTAAAGAGAATTTATCAACTGAAGATTGCCAACTGTGACATCTGCTAGTATATAACGACTTCATTTACAAGAAATTAAGTATAGACTATTTACAAATAATTCTGCAGAAGATAGATGTAAGCCTTTAAAATAACTAGCAGCTTCTGCACAAATTGTGGTTATGAACATAAACCACAGAAGAAGATGCACAAAACCCCTACAATGAACTATGGTTACTACCATAGTAATCTACTTTTTGGTGTTCCCACATGAGTTTAGTGCAACACTTGGTTTAATGGTATTTTAAAACCCTGAGCTCTCCATCTTCTCTAGCAGACTATTGTATCCTGCAAAAAATTTTAAGTCTTTCTACCAGGAAAGTGGCCTTTCCCTTCATCATCAGCCCATATCGTCTCCTCAGCATGCACCATCAGCTTGCTCTTTGTCTTTCCAGCTTACTCTGCTAAAGAGCTGAAGAAAACTCAACCTTCAACAGAGCGTTAACTTCTGTTAACCAACTAACTGGTATCATGAAAATATATCAGCCAATGTACCTAGGTATTAAAAAAAAAAAAATTATCCAAATTCTGCAGTTACCTTTCTATTGTTCATTGTTCCTAGTATAACTGAAGAAAATCCTAGTTAGAAGAAAAGCAGATGTCACTCATTGCTCTGGGCCTCAATTCGTTATCCAATAAATAGTCTTACAACTGTAGAGGGATAAACTGATCTATCCACTGCATTTCATTCTTTCAAAATGACATTTCTCCTACTTAGTCTACATATAAATACCACTAGTACTTAATAATATTTTCTTGTTTTCATTTAAATAACAAGGTTTATCCTTTTGATTTTTTAGAGGTGTGCTTACACCACAAAGAGGAACACCTTTCCTGTCCCTAAAGCTTTTAAGGATGACAAAACCCGAGATGGGACTAGGTCACCAGATGTATCACAATTTTGCACATTTTTCAGGACAAACGACTAGGAGATTTCTGTTCCTACTTTATGCCTCCTCTAAATCCCAAGTTCCACTTATCTGTTCTCTTCAGTTTGCGGGAAACCCCTCACATCATCAAAAACCCCTTAAAGCAAACAAAACACCTTTTACAGCTCTTTGTGAGAAGGTGGGCGGTTTCCCCCCACTGCCCTGTTCCACCACCACAAGAGAACCTTCCTTAGTAAAGCAAATTATAGAGTAGTTTAAGACAAGGCAAAAAGACTTATATGACTCAATTCTGACACTGAACAGATTTATACTCTTACTTCCATTCTTCTGGAGGGTGGGCTAGTTCAAATTTCTCTCTCACATTGGACACCCCCATGTCCAGGTGTAGCCAGTGAACCTCCTCAGACTGCAGATGACTGAGCCGTAACCCATAGCAGGCCACATTTTTCACTTTGTGACTGTCCACAATCTTCTGAATTATGCCCTAAAACAGAGAAACATACACTCCTTACAAGCCGTAAAAAGCAACAGATAAGTTTTTTAAATTCTACAGTAAGGCTTTAAAATATAACCATGTCATACCCTACACAAAATACAAGGCAATAAATTAGATACCACCTTTATTAAAAATACTAAACATGTTCAATTTTAAGCTACTTTTTCAGACAACCATTTACAATTTCTGAAATTTTACCAGCACAGCTTCACAAAACGCCAGTAAATACGTTTCCATGCATCTTATCAGAATTAAGCCACTATTTCCTCTATGTAAAACAGAGTAACATAAAAGCCAAAATATAAAAAGCATATTTGTGGATGAAAGTGAGATGTACTTGTTCAAAAACACCCAAAACAACCAAACCCCACAAAACCAAAAACCCATTACCAGCCTTTAAAAGTCACTCTTAATCTACAGCTGGAAAATTGTCTTGCAGACTTTAATCCTATTTAGTGCCCCAACAGCCAAGATTTTGTAGGTCACATCACAGCCCCTTGGTTTCCTTTCCCCTCTCCCCCCCACTTATTTTCTCCTGAGATTCAGCACAGATCCCTTATAAAATGCCACAAGAGACAATTATTTGTGAAGACTGTCAACAAAATAAGTGGGTTTTGTCCTAAGGTGTATTTCAGAATTTGAGGATCTCTTGCCCAAGAAAGGAACCTTTAAATAAAAGTTATAACAGATTGCTGTTTCCCTTCTATGTTAGGCCTTAGAAAGGTGTAACACATCATAACTAAAATTCAAATGTGTTAGCAGATCATGGATTAGCAACCTTTCAGGTACAGCATGCCAGGCTGTCCTGCTCTTATCCAGATTAGAAAGTCAGCAGGAGATCAGTTTCTGCCTCGCAATCTGGTGTAAGGTAAACCTTGTCTCTCTGCAAGGCAGCAGATCCCTGCAGTACAGAGTTTAGAGCTCAGCAGGAGCACGGGCTATCACTGCTCCAAGATACTTCTTTCAGGAATTCATAGTCCTTTGCTTCTGACCCTGTAACGGTCTGAAAAGTTGCTACTAAATATGCTTATGTGTGAGTGTGTGTATACACACACATATACACATACATACACATGCACGTAGATACACACAGAGATGCACAAGCTGATTCTTGCTCAGAATTTCAGACAGTATCAACATGTGGCCAACAGTAAGTTCTACAAGAGCCAGAAGTGGGCTACTGAAGCGAGTTAGACAGCAGGTTTTTTTACAGGATGACATTGTTTCCCAAAATTTATATCTCAAAGAAATTGTTTAAGACCCTGAGATTCTGCAAATTAAGCAAGCAGAAAAATAACTGCAAAAAGAGAACTAAGGAAGTACTAAATGTGAATAGAGGGGGAAGATGACACATGTAGGAGTGGAATCAATGCTTCTGGTGAGATAATACTGAGCTGTTACATCAGCTGACATCTTAATCAAACTGCAACCTTTAAATAATCTTCCAGAAGCAACACAGTGCATAGCAAAATGTTAAAAAAAAAATTATCTTTCAAGCATGCAAGAAGGAAACCATGTTTAGTAAATTCACGGAGTCTAAGTCAGAAGAGGTTCCATCAAGCCCAGCACCCTGCCTCCAAGAGCAGTGGTATCCTCAGAAGCATCATTCGCTTCAGTACCAGCAGTGGCTCCCAACACCCTCGTCTCCTTCCATGTCCAGGACCTGGACATCCACTGCAACGCAGCTGACAAACACTACACTTGAAGGAAGATGGACACAACAATAAGCATGCAAGATTCTTGCAGAGGACTGTATCATGTGGGAGGGCGACTTCAAAACATGCTGGAAAATACAAGTTTTCAAGTGGCACTACCCGCTGGCAGCACCACACTAGCCAGCAACAGCTGAGTTCTGCCAGCCAGAAGGTGCCCAAGCTGCTGGGACAAAGGGCTGATGCAAACGAAGGTAACCTCCCTGCAGGTAGGCTGGTAGAACAACTAAAGGAGCAACCACAGTGGCCACAGATGGATGCCGGGAGAAGAGACGACACCAGGCAAGCGCATACAACGCTTCCCCTAAGTGCTCTCCCAGCCTCTATTTTTATCCCAGTGCATTTCCTGAGCCAAGCGTTGTTTCTGTCATTCATCAACCTTCAATGAAACTCTTCCAGCTACTCATCTTGTCTCCTCTTAAAGCAGTTAACTTTTCGCAACCCTCCCCAGCAAATTCCAAAGGTCTACTAACAGCTTAGTGAACGGTTTAAAATCTGAATTAAATGTACTGAGCACAGGGTATAAAAATTGGTTAAGTTTGTTTCTTGCCTGTATTTAGGTCTTTGTATCAGATATTGTGAAGGAGAACAGTTGACTGCATCCCAGGAAACACTTAACAGCCACTAAGTACTCTCAGAAGTGACAGAGGCACATTTAACCTCCTCTTCACCCAAAGGACAATCTCTGCTTAGTTAGTAAAGCCTAATGTTTTGGCAGGCCTGCTCTCTTCTAAAGGAAACACTGCCAGCTTTTCTATATACATACAAACAGAAGAGAGTCATTCATTTCCATCTCCTCCTACACCCTGCATAGAGTACATAACATGCAATATTTGTTTTTGGAAATCCACCCCTTCCCCTATCTCTGACCCTGCCAGTTGATAATGAAAATGGGGGTACATGTTCTTAACCGATAGTTATGCCTGCTGTGCTAAGAAATGGCTTTGGGGGAAAAAAAAAAAAAAAAAGGCAAAATTATCTATGAATATGAACCACCAAGAAGAATGCAGAAGGCTTAGCTCAAACCGCTGGTATTTACTCAGGACAGAATCAAGCCAGACATCACAGAACCTCTCTGATTTTCAGGTTGGGATTTCAAAAGGACTGAAGAAGTCAGATGTCTTAATGCCCACCAAAAGTGAGATTTTTAAGCCTCTATCCTTTTTATATTGTCTCAATTCTAAACCTATAACAGAACAAAAAGTAAATAATAATAAAAAGGTAAATGTATTTTGTAAATTATGTAAGAAAGGTAGTTGGTATCACCCCAAGAAAATAGCAACAATTAGTACATACTGCAACCCAAGAAAAAGTCAGCTTCAATGTAAACATTAAGGACATAGCAGAACTGCTGCAAAGCAAGTCAAGTGCAAGTATTTGAAGATACATTCAAAAAACTTATGTATGCCCAGAAAGGAAGAAGTGATGCTTTATGAGTAACAAACACCTTAAGTGGCTTCGTTTCTCTTTTTGTTTAGGAAGGCCACAGAGCTCATTCCAGATGCTAACAAAACATAGCCAGAATGAAAAAATAGAGAAATAAGGAAATGTGGTGATTAAGACACTCAAAACAGCTGGTCTGCAGGGGAAGCCTCTCAAGTAAAACATTTATTTGCTTATTTACTGTTTTTATTCACAAACCAGCGAAGTTAGAATTATGAAACATTTAGAGCCACACCTTCAGTCAACATAAACCATCAACACAACAGTGCGGTCCGCTCAGGAACACCAGCTCTCACCAGGGGAAGCGCAGCATAAAAACACTATAGTAAGTTCCTATGCAGCAGGACAGGGTTTGTTTTATCTGGCTGCTATTTCCAAACACTGCAAGATTAATCTCAAAGAGCTGGACTGGCACTGCAGCCATAATAAGGTCAGTGTATTTAACTCTGATCGGGTAGTAAACAATGTGTAGTCTCTCCTCAGGTTCTGGACAGCCTCCACAGATCATGTGGAGATCCTCGGAGTGTCTAACAAAGCCACTGCCATCACTCCAGGATGGGTGACAGCTTCTCCATCATTCATGGTCACAGTGTGAGGAGCCTTGCCAGAAGCATGCCTGATGTTCTTTGTGGTAGCGATCAGAATGCTTAATCAGAAATTTCCAGACAAACAATTTAACTGCTTAACCACTGCACAATAGCGACTAAAACATCCTGCTGAGACATGTCATGACAATCTTTTAACTGGAAGTATAGCCAAAGAAATCTGAGATTTGTCCAGATTTGACTACAACCAGCCTTTTAGCTTGGGAAGCTCCTCAGAGGCATCCTTGAGTGGAAAAAAACAGGTAAGGAACAGCAAAGTTTCAATCTGGATTACAGACTTACAACCACAAGTTAATCAAAGCTAGAAACAGTCATAGGAGAGCTTGACTTCAGCAGAAACCTATTCCAAAATGAGATTTCACTTTGGGTATACACAGGATATCTACATGAATAGAAGTTTCTATGAGGAGTTTTCATGCGTATTGTCTTTCTCATAAATACCCTACAACTGTAAGCAAGTCACACAATCATATGACAGCTGAATGCTGTTTCCTGTAACCACATTGACTTTAATTAGGTTTCCAGAGATAACATTTACATCCCAAACATAATATAGGCTAGTACAGCTAAGCAAAAGAGAATGGGAAGCCCCTAGAGGAACTTCCTATCAATAACAAGTAAGTGAAAGATCACTTTTCCCTCCCTTTAATAACCCAGAGGGAAGAAAGAAGCTGGTTCAACAGCTAGAAAACTGGATAGCACTCATTTTTAGTCATTTGTCTAAAAAGCCCACAGATATGCAACACAGTTAATTTGAAAAATAGATTAATATTTGTCCTAAGTTAGGAGATTGTGACCAAAAATAGAATTTACAGTACAATATACTTAGGAGGCTGTTGAAAAATCAAGACAGACCAGAGAAAGGCTAAAAGGCACTGGACACCCTAGGATCTCCCAGTGTGTATCAGTAACACCCTGTATTCTGTAAATGAGTGAAAAAGAACTGCTTGCTTGTAAATTAACGAAGCTGATGTGCTACTATGAATAAATAGAAGTTGTAATAATATACTCCCAGTGCGACTACAAACCTAATTTCCCTATTTAGTAGGAAGGAGAAAGTATCTTGCGCTAGAAAAAGCCATTTTTAAGCCTTTTTTTTTTTTTTTAGGAGTAGCACCTCCAACATAGGGACATGGTGTTCACACTGGTGAAGCGCTTCAAATATGTCAAATGCTATTTACATGTCAAGTTACTATAACTTCTGATGAGAAATTTGTATGGGGAGCTTAAATGAAAAGCTGGACAAAGTAAACTACAAAGCTCGGATGAAAACTAATCTTACAGTTTCCATAAACGAAAACTCTACAATGCCCTCACAACACCAAAATGCAGGTTGTCCTCCCAGGAAACTATGTCTGACATTCAAAGAGCAAAGCCCACATCCCTCTTTCTCATTATCATGCTACTTCCCCTCTCTCGCACTAATCCAGCCAACATGTTTGTGTATCACATGATAAACTAGGCTGGGGAACTCATCCAGCTGAACAAGAACTCTGCTGCAGAAGACTAGTATACATTGGAAAGAACTGCAGCGACAAGGATACATTGGAACTGTAGCCTGGAAACACATTTTTCTGCTGCCTAGGATTTTGTTACCATGCAAGCCCAGAGACACCATCATCTCAAGCAACACATCCACGTAAATGCCTCAGTTATCTCTCACACTTAAGCCATACAAAGATCAGTCATCCAAAGGGTCTCCCACATCAGACGAGGAACCTCAGACTACATGCCAACCGCGCTGACAAACACAGAGCCAGCACAGCCGTGCTTTCCAGTCTCCTCGGCTGAATCAGCACTCTTCTGATCCTACTGCACACTGGTATAGCTTCTAGTATTTTAGATGTTTGACAGTAAGTTTAGTTTTCACAGAATCATTAAGGTTGGAAAGGACTTTTGAGATCATCAAGTCCAACCATTAACCCGACACCACGATGCCCCCTAAACTGTGTCCCAAAGCACCACATCCACATGTTTTTTGAACACTTCCAGAGATGGTGACTCCACTACCTCCCTGGGCAGCATGTTCCAAAGCTTGACCACCCTCTCCATAAAGAAATTTTTCCTAACATCCATTCTAAACCTCCCCTGGCACAACTTGAGGCCATTTCCTCTTGTCCTATCACTAGTTACTTTGGAGAAGAGACCAACACCCTCGTCACCACAACCTCCTTTCAGGTAGTTGTAGAGAGCAATAAGGTGTCCCCTCAGCCTTCTCTTCTCCAGACTGAACAACCCCGGTTCCCTCAGCCGCTCCTCATAAGACTTGTGCTCCAGACACCTCACCAGCTTCGTTGCCCTTCTCTGGACACGCTCCAGCACCTCAACATCCTTCTTGTAGTGAGGGGCCCAAGACTGAAAACAGGATTCAAGGTGCGGCCTCACCAGTGCCGAGCACAGGGGTACAGTCACTGCGCTACTCCTGCTGGCCACACTTTTTCTGATACAGGCCAGGATGCTGTTGGCCTTCTGGGCCACCTGGGCACACAGCCGGCTCATGTTCAGCCGGCTGTCAACCAGCACCCCCAGGTCCTCTTCTGCCGGGCAGCTCTCCAGCCACTCCTCCCCAAGCCTGTAGCGTTGCATGGGGTTGTTGTGGCCGAAGTGCAGGACCTGGCACTTGGCCTTATTAAAACTCATACAGTTGACCTCGACCCATCGATCCAGCCTGTCCAGATCCCTCTGCAGAGCCTTCCTGCCCTCCAGCAGATCAACATTCCCACCCAACTTGGTGTCGTCTGCAAACTTACTGAGGGAGCACTCAATCCCCTCATCCAGGTCATCAATAAAGATACTGAACAAGACCGGCCCCAGAACTGAGCCCTGGGGAATACCACTTGTGACCGGCCACCAACCAGATTTAACGCCATTCACCACAACCCTCTGGGCTTGGCCATCCAGCCAGTTCTTTACCCAGCGAAGAGTAAACCTGTCTAAGCCACAAGCCGACAGTTTCTCCAGGAGAATGCTGTGGGAGACGCTGTCAAAGGCTTTACTGAAGTCCAGGCAGACAACATCCACAGCCTCTCCCTCATCCACTAGGCAGGTCACTTGGTCATAGAAGGAGATCAGGTTGGTCAAGCAGGACCTGCCTTTCATGAACCCATGCTCACTGGGCCTGATCCCTTGGTTGTACTGCACATGCCCTGTGAGCACCCTCAAGATGAACCGCTCCACAATGTTCCCCGCTACCGAGGTCAGGCTGACAGGCCTGTAGTTCCCAGGATACTCCTTCCGGCCTTTCTTGTAGATGGGTGTCACACTGCCAAGCCTCCAGTCATCTGGGACCTCCCCTGTTAACCAGGACTGCTGATAAATGATGCAGAGTGGCTTGGCAAGCTCCTTCACCAGCTCTCTCCGTACTCTTGAGTGGATCCCATCAGGGCTCCATAGACTTGTGGGTGTCCAGGTGGCTGAACAGGTCCTTAACTGCTTCCTCCTGGATTATGAGGAGTTTATAGTCCTCTCCATCCCTTGTCTTCCAGCTCAGGGGGCTGAATACCCTGCGGATACCTGGACTGGCTATTAAAGACTGAGGCAAAGAAGGCATTAAGTACCTCAGCTTTGTCCTCAACCTTGGAGACAACGTTCCCCATCATATCCAGTAAGGGATGGAGATTCTCCTTGCCTCTCTTTTTGTTGTTAATATATTTGTAGAAACATTTTTTGTTATCCTTAATGACTATGCCCAGACTGAGCTCTAGCTGGGCTTTTGCCTTTCTAATTTTGTCCCTGCTTGACCTAACGAGATCCTTGTACTCTTCTTGAGTTGCCTTCCCCTTCTTCCAAAGGGGAATAAACTCTCCTCTTTTCCCTGAGTCCCAGCAAAATCTCCCTGTTCAGCCAGGCCAGTCGTCTTCCCCGCCAGCTTGTCTTGCGGCACACGGGGACCGCCTGCTCCTGTGCCTTTTAGATTTCCTTCCTGAAGACTGTCCCATCTTTCTGGACCCTTTTGCCCTTCAGGATGGCCTCCCAAGGGACTCTCTCAACCTGTGACCCGAACAGGCCAAAGTCTGCCCTCCGGAAGTCCATGGTAGCAGTTTTGCTGACCCCTCTCCTTACGTCACTCAGAATTGAGAATTCTACCATGTCATGGTTGCGAAGCCCAAGATGGCCTCTGGCCATCACATCTCCCAACGGTCCTTCTCTGTTTGTACACAGAAGGTCAAGCCGGGCACCCCCTCTGGTGGGTTCACTTACCAGCTGTGTCAGGAAGTTATCCTCCACACACTCCAAGAACCTCCTAGACTGTTTCCTCTCTGCTGTGTTATACTTCCAGCAGATGTCCAGTACATTGAAGTCCCCTACAAGAACAAGGGCTAGCTATAAGAGACTTCTGCCAGTCGCTTATAGAATGTTTCATCTGCCTCTTCATCCTGGCTGGGTGGTCTATAACAGACTCCCAGCAGGATATCTGCCTCCTTGGCCTTCCCCCTCATTCCAGAGGAATAGAAATCAGAAATTCCCCCTTTTCCAGAAGCTCAACATCTAGAACTCACTATCCTCTGTCCTCATTTGCACTTGCAAAGTCGAGGAGCTTCCTCAGATCCAGTCCTGTACGGCTAAAGTCTAATGCAGGATGTGGTCCTGACTTGAAAGGGAGATGCTGATCTCCTCTCTCCATCATCAGCAAGAGGACACGAGGAAATGGGATGAAGCTGCGTCAGGGGAAGGTCAGACTGGACATGAGGAAAAGCTTCTTCACTGAGAGGGTGGTCGGTCACTGGAACAGGCTCCGCAGGGAAGTGTCAGGCACCAAGCCTGTCAGAGTTCAAGGAGTGTCTGGACAATACGCTCAGTCATACGGTTTAGTTTTAGGTAGTCCTGCGAGGAGCAGGGCCTTGGACTCGACAATCCTTATGGGCCCCTTCCAGCTTAAGATATTCTATGATTCTATGACTTGAAACCACCTGCAGACCTAAGGTGTTTTCAGAAAAATGTCAAAGGCTATTTATATTTTTCTTAAACTCTTATTTTGCATGTGTCTCATACAAGGATATCAAGAGTATTTTGCACAAGTAAAACAGGCATTCTAAAGATCCACGGTATTTTTGTCTGTTACAATTAGTCTAAATATCACAGTACCATCTACCTTCTTTTTTATACTGCTTACATTTGCAGGTCCTTAGTTTTGAGTTCTTGGAACTTTTTTCAAGTTTGCAAAAGGGAGGCACATATTAAGTAGCAATACAACTATGCCTTGTCATCTGTTACATTGCACGTAGGCATGCCGCAGAGAAAAGGAAGGAAAGAAAAGGTAAACAGTACTGGTTTTCTAGCTCTTTTACTAGACCAGAAATTCTTTTATGCATTTCCACACTTATCTAACTGATGTTGGAAAACAGTGTGCTCCAGTCTGCTTCTATACATGAAAATGTTTCACTGCCTCAAAGCACTTACTTTGCTGTATAGATGTAGAAATTAGATTTGGATATCTAACTATTGCTGAGTACAGCAGATTTCTGTAACACCAAAAATACCTACCTGGCATGGTTTCGAATCCTGCTAGTGTTCACATGCTCTTTCCACTGAAGGTGAAATAACTTCGTGTAACAAACCTGCTACACCTGTACTATACTATTCTAAGAATCTATTTTAGAAAAGAGACCCAGGAGATAAAAAAAATTTCCTGTGTAATACATTTGCATTTTCCTCTACAGATAGCAGTAGATACATTAGAACAGCCCTACCACATCCCCAATCTCCTGTAACTCTTCAAGTTACTTGCTTGGTTTAAGAAGAAGCAAGAAGCAATGAAGTGTAACTGGCCCATTCAGCAGCTGGAAAGCAGTGCGTTCAACTTCTGGCTACCTGGCAGTCAATCAGAATCAGTACTGTGTACACCAGCTCTGCTCCACACTAGCCACAGCATCCGCTCCCTTCATCCAGGTACCGGGTCAAAATACAGCAATTGTGAACAAGGGTAAGACTTAGGAGGACAGACATGAAGCTGAATGGGTGGAATTGCAGCTGTAAGTTAGTCTTCTCAATGACTGAGGGTTAGACTGACAAGCCACTTGCCCTTTTTCAAGATAGGCAATATCCTTGAGAAGTGTTTGGAAACCAGGCATACTGCAGTGGATTATAAGGGATGCTCATAAATAAGGCTTTAATAGCCTATTTCCTGGTGGTGCAGTAACACTGCAGACGTGAGCAGTGCCAGCATAAGCAAGCGTTACCTTTCTTCCTCCCGTTTTCTCAATGGTGTCAGTCCGCATAATGATGTGGCCAACAAGATTGCAGAACTGATCTGGACTAAAAACAACACTGTAACAAACATTCATTTTAACTGGGACTGAGATTGCCAAACAGTCACAACATCTATGCCAGCACAACTAAGGTGGCAGCATGAGAAAACCTTGAGAAGGAAGCTGGCACTGCTGCCAGAAGAAACACTTGTCTAACTAGGATATCATTTTAATTGTAGACCTTTGCACTAGAGACTCCATTCCTCTATCACAAACTGAACCTACAATCGAATACTCAGGTCTCCTGTATTAGTGGGTAAAATACAGAAACCATCCATAGCTTAGAAACACCCACAAAAACTCAAGAGCCTAGTGTAGACAAACCTGGAAGGAATGGAAACACTGCAAGAATAGTCCTACCAGAATCACAGAATCATTAAGGTTGGAAAAGATCTTTAAGATCATCAAGTCCAACCATCAACCCAACATGAAGGGACGCAATACTGGACCTGCTGGTCACCAACGCAAGTGAGCTAATTGGTGATGTCAAGACAGGAGGCAGCCGTCACAGGGCTGCAGTGATCATGCACTGGTGGAGTTTGCAGTCCTGAGGGCTATGGGGCAGAAAAAGAGTAAAGTCAGGACCCTGAATTTTAGGAAAGCAAACTTCCAGCTCTTCAGGGAGTTAGTCAATAGAGCCCTCTGGGAAACCACCCTCAGGGACAAGGGAGCAGAGCAGAGCTGGCAGATCTTTAAGGACGCTTTTCATAGAGCACAAGAGCTCTTGATCCCCAGTGGTAACAAATCAGGAAAGGAAGGCAAGAGACCTGTACAGCTGAGTGGAGACCTGGTGGGCAACCTAAAGGACAAGAAGGAAATGCACAGGCGGTGGAAGCAGGGACAGGTTTCCTGGGAAGAGCACAGGGATATTGCCCAGTTGCGCAGGGATGGGGTCAGGAGGGCCAAGGCGTAGCTGGAGCTGAACTTGGCAAGGGATGCAAAGAGTAGTAAGAAGGGCTTTTACAGGTATGTCAGCCGGAAAAGGAAGGTAAAAGAAAGTGTACCTCCCTTGATAAGCAAGACTGGCAGACTGGTACCAACGGATGAGTAGAAGGCTCAGGTACTGAACGACGACTTTGCCTCAGTCTTCACTGGCAGTCTCTCCTCCCACAACTCTCGAGGGGATGGACTGCAAGACAGGGACTGGAGGAGCAAAGTCGCTCCCACTGTAAGAGAAGATCAGGTTCAAGACCACCTGAGGAACCTGAACATGCACAAGTATATGAGACCTGATGAGATGCATCCCACAGTCCTGACGGAATTGGTTGGTGTAGTTACCAAGCCACTCTCCATGATACTGGAAAAGTGCTGGCAGTCAGGTGAAGTCCTTGAAGACTGGGAAACGTTGCACCCATTTTTAAAAAAGGAAGCAAGGAAGACCCTGGGAACTACTGACCCATCAACCTCACCTCTGTGCCTGGGAAGATCATGGAGCAGATCCTCCTAGAAGCTCTGCTAAGGCACATGGAGGACAGGGACGTGATTCAAGACAGCCAGCATGGCTTCACCAAGGGCAAGTCCTGTCTGACCAACCCAGTGGCCTTCTCTATGATGGAGTGACCAAATCAGTGGGCAAGGGAAGAGCTACTGATGTCATCTATCTGGACTTCTGCAAGGTCTTCTTTCTAAATTAGAGAGATACAGATTTGATGGATGGACACTGTTGGGTGGATAAGAAATTGGTTGGATGGTCACATCCAGAGAGCAGCGGTCAACGGCTCAATGTCCAGATGGAGATTGGTGATGACTGGTGCCCCTCAGGGGTCCGTACTGGGACCAGTACTCTTTAATATCTACATCAATGACATAAGACAGTGGAATCAAGTGCACCCTCAGCAAGTTTGCAGATGACACCAAGCTGAGTGGTGCAAGCTGACATGCCTGACGGATGGGATGCCATCCAGAGGAATCTGGACAATGCTCAAGGAATGGGCCCGTGTGAACCTCATGAGGGTCAAGAAGGCCAAACGCAGGGTCCTGCACATCAGTCAGGGCAACCCACAGTATCAGTACAGGCTGCGGGATGAAGGGATGGAGAGCAGCCCTGCTGAGAAGGACTTGGGGGCACTGGTGTATGAAAGACTGGACGTGAGCTGGCGATGTGCGCTCACAGCCCAGAAGGCCAACCGTCTCCTGGGCTGCACCCAAAGCAGTGTGGCCAGCAGTGCGACGGAGTGGATTTTGCCCCTCTACTGCACTGTGGTGAGACCTCACCTGGAGTCCCGCATCCAGCTCTGGAGCCCTCAGCCCAGGAAAGACATGGACCTGTTGGAACGGGTCCAGAGGAGGCCACAAAAATGCTCAGAGGGATGGAACAGCTCTGCTGTGAGGACACACTGAGAGATTTGGGGTTGTTTAGCCTAGAGAAGGCTCCGAGGAGACCTTCTTGCAGCCTTCCAGTACTTGAAGGGGGCTTCTAAGAAGGATGGGGACAGACGTTTTACCAGGGCCTGTTGCAGTAAGGCAAGGGGTAATGGTTTTAAACTAAACGAGATGAGATTTTGACTAGATCTAAGAAAGAAATTTTTCACAATGAGGGTGGTGAAACACTGGCACAGGTTGCCCAGAGAGGTGGTAGATGCCCCATCCCTGGAAACGTTCCAGGTCAGGTTGGACAGGGCTCTGAACAACCTGATCTGGGTGAAGATGTCCTTGTTCACTACAGTGGGGTTGGACTAGATGACCTTTAAAGGTCCCTTCCAACCCAAAGATTCTATGATTCTATGAACAGGTAACCAAAGCAGAATGATATACAGACACTGTAGGATGGACTAAGACATGGAAATTGAAAATGGCTTAGGAACATAAAAATTGGGTATGGATAGTAGGGGAGAGTCAAACAAGAAAAGAGCAAGCAACAAATACTAACACAGCAATGCGGTTTAATGAACTGCTTTAGTGATGTCTCATCTGAACATGCTTCAGCCCTGCTCCTGCTAAACAGCTCAAGTTAGGGAACTGGCTGGAATACAGTGTCTTCCAATCCTGCACCCATGCCTTCTACCCACGAAAAATAAGATTTGGCAGGTGAGTAGGGAAGCTGATGAATTTGCTCTGGTCTTTTTCTCTGATGTAGGGATCACAGAACCACAGAATCATTAAGGTTCGAAAAGACCTTTAAGATCAAGTCCAACCATCAACCCAACACCACCATGCCCACTAAACCATATCCTGAAGTGAAAGGATGGGACAGAACCAAGACATGCCCTGTGACTCCAAACTTTGTCAAGTCCATTAAGGTAGATACAATCTTATCCTTAGCTAATGGTCTTTTTTCCTTCAGCTTTTTGAGTTCTTAGTCTGTCGACATTAATGAAGCTGAAATGGCGGGGTGGTAGCACATAAAAAAGGGGGAGAAAAAGACATGTGAATCATGAACAAGCTAAGAGAGCCCTGGACACACTATTTTTGTCAAAGACTTCTAACCATGCTTTTCTCTATCTCCAGAAATAAGGACAAAGCTGAGAGCTAAAAGTTTTAATGCTATCACTATCCAGTTTATATTTTAGTCAGCTAGTCTTACGCAATTGGAAGAAAACAAACCCGCGTAAGAATCAAGGTGCAATGCATGTCTCACAATAACAACCATAAATCTCAAACCAGGTTATTTCCACAGAAATAATGCCATCTTTACTTCTCAGAACTACTATTCAAGAATCAAGGATAAGTTTTAAGCACTAGAAATTTAAAAGAAGGTGTAATGGATGCAAGCTGGGCACCTCTGAGGTGGGAATGCAGAGCACGGAGCAGAACTGCACTTTACCAAAAGCCATCTAATAGGGGCTCACACAAGGCTTTCAAATGTCTATTTTCTAAAAAACCCAACCCTTCTCTACCCCTAAATCTGCTAAATGCAGTCCATTCATTTCTCTGTCAAATATGTTTGTTACAATTCTGCCTCAACCACATTTTCTGAGAACAGAAAGGTGATTTACTTGTAACTCCTGATCAAGATGCGGTGGCAGTGTTTACTTTCAGTGTGCACTTCAGACCAAAGAAATTCCATCTCGGCAACACCCACCTACTTGCATGCCACACCTGAGGCTGTGAACAGGGCAGAGCATGCCCTGCATCCTCTCCAACCCCAAAGCCTGGAAATCCCTCTTTGTGAATATGCACGTAGACAACACATCCAAAGGAAGCCATACCAAGATAAATAGGGAAGATAAACCACCTTCTTTCCCTGGCAAATGCATGGCTATCTATGTACCTATTCACAGTAGGAGACCAATGTTTGCACATTCATAAAAACCTTTTTCTTTCTTTTGGAAATGAAGCATGTCTTCAGTGTAATACCACGGAAAAAATGGTAAAGAGAGCATGCCATTTCTTTGAAATCCAAGAAAGCATTTCCTAGAACTGAAAAGCTGCCCTTGAATCCCTTGCAGAATACAGGCTCATCCCTCACAGCAAACAGCTGTCTGAGGGACTACATCCATCCAGACTAAGCAGAGGTCCAAAGCCAGAAGCTCTCCTCAAAGCAAAGCCTATGTATAGCCATACTGTCATCTTGGTTAAGGATATTTCAAGTCAAAGAGCAAGGAAAGAGTACCTTTAGCCTAGCCACTTACGAGACTCTTACAGAAAGCTAAGTTTGAGCTCATTTGAGCTTAACATGATTTTTTTAATGAAAAGGGTTTCCCCTCATGAGCAAGGATTTGTGTATAAGGTATAAAGCTAAAGCACTGTTTATACTCTACTCTTAGAAAGTCATACAATATTTTTTTTAAAAAAAAAAGGGAAAAGGGTGTTTCCTCGCTTCTTTGACTGTCAAACACATGGTCTCCATTGACAAAGGCAAACCACGTTGCGAGAACCAGAATGTGTTAGAAAACACAAATCAGGAATGAAAATTCCACCCTTACTTTCACTTGGTATTAGTACATTACACAAAGTCCTCTGCTCTACCAGCAAAAAAACCTTTAATTGGCTCTTCTGGAGATTTCAGACCAAGTCTGACTTACTCTGAGTACTGGAAAGGTTCCTCGGCTGTCATCCCAGAAGCTGTGCTAACCAGGGAGTAGTCTTGAAAAACCTTTTTTTCTTTTCCTTTTAATTGCAGAGCTAAGACATTCACCTCGGAATATTCTTACAGAGCCATTCTGGAAATAAGCCAAAGGCCCAACCCAATCTCCCTCTCAGTTTGTAACTCAGAAGAAATGGAAGCTCTATTGCAGACCATCTCTTCCACAAAGGTGGGTGTGGGTGTGTGGGGTGTAAAACTAAGGCATAAAAACCTTAAAGGCTATTTTAATCTTAAATTATTCAGCTTGGTCAAACAGCAGTCATTCCAATGGAATGTAAGCTTGTACTCCAACAACGGTTTACTGTTTCTAAAATAAACGTCAGGACACGGTAATATATATCAGTGCTAGATCTTTACTACAGAGTACCTGCACATTCAATAGTCGTTGTCCCAGTTTAACAAAATAAAAAAAGAACTATGCTTGTTAAAAGAAGGAAGTTTAACAGCAACCCACCACGTTCTTTTTTATCAGGAAAGGAGAACAATACAAAATCCCATTACTTTTAGAAACAACCATCCAATTAAATGTGCATGTAAGAAAACTAAAAATTACGACAGCAAGTCAGCTGCTACTTGCCTATTCTTTTGATCCTGCTTTTATAAAAAATTACACATTTTTGCTTACAACAGGGATATGTAACTTTGCAAATTGAACTCAGCACCGAATTTCTTACAGGCAGTGCAAGTTTTGGATCCTTAAAGCCCATAACCACAGGTATTCCTGAGCTGGAGAAACCAGAGATGTAATCTCTGCTTCTGTTTTTCAAGTTTCTACATACTTCTTTGGAAAGATAACCTCAATTTCAAGTACCATATAAAGAATCCTAGACATTCATCCACAGTAGAGACTTCCAAGATTAAAAACATAAGAGACATAGTTTTTCTTCCCTTGTACCAAGTAATACACTTTATGAAATGAATCAATCACATTAGATATATATATCAAACCACTATACTTAAGCCAGGGAGCAAGGATGTTTCAAGTGGCACCCAAAAAACCCTATTCCATGTAAAATAAGTGCCTGCTATTGATAATAATGATTCCTGTTGTTGTACCTCTAATCTGTCCACTCATCAAGTTATCCCTGAACACAGATATGGGCTTATTAAATTGACATGACACAGACCTCCTGACTGTCACCAAAAAAAATCCCTGAACTTCACAGGTCTATGATCACCACCACAAGACGTACTCTGCTTAGGAATGCTGTTAGGCCTTTTCATATGCAGCTGTGCTAGAAAATAAGCAGTAGCAAAGGAAGAGAAAAGATGCGAAACTCTTCACGGTGTTTTTTACTTTGTTTTCTCTTGCACAAAGGAAACTTAACAGTGGGCAGAAGGAGACAACAGGTCTCCTTAACTCAAACAACTCTCCCTTCAGCAGACTGGAGTCGTGTCTTTGTAGTGGAATTTAAAGTACCATGCAGAGAATACAAATGTTGGAAGGAATGAGCCGATGGGAACCTGCTTCTACAGCAAGAACCTCACAGAAGAAAACAACCCTGCACACTACCTACCACCATGCAAGATTCTGCTCTGGAAGAATAATTTAAAAAAAATAAACCATTAAGTTTTAAAGGCATTTGACATGTCACATTGATCTCCATTTCAGTTTAAATACCGCAATACCTCAAAAATTGAAAAAGTGTAGCAAATGGTAAAGGTCTCAGCATTAGAGAGAATGTATGCTTCAGAATAAACACTGTTTTTTCATGCATATGCAACATTTCCATGTATCTCAAGATTACAGATACTTAGTTATTTTTAAAAGAATCCCAACCTTCCAGGTTTTTTGCACTGACTAACCGAACGACAACATTGTACAAATACAAGCAGCAGGTGACTACGAGGCAGGAGAGGAACAAAGGGACTTACTGCAGGGAGAAAGGACTCTTCAGCTCGGTTTCTCCATGCCATGGTGAAATGAGTTTCCGAAGAAAACTTTTTATTTTTTAAAAAGTCATGTACACATTACATTTGAACATTTTAAACTTGTAAATATACACACCTTAGATTTAAACATGTACAAATTTTTTTTTTCCCCTTAAACATGAAAAGTTTAATGTCACCTTCATTCCAGCTCTCATCCCTGCCATGAGGCATCACACAGGCTTTGGGGAGCATAAAGCAGTAGAAGTCAACTGACATAGATCACTGGTGGTATCTAGACTGCTAAGCACTGTTCTACATTTCAAGTTTCTATTCTGCAAAAATGGGAAGAGTTCTAGAGGAAAGAAAAAGCTTTCAGTGATACCAACTTAAGCTAATCATAATATACAACAGGTAAAAATTCTTTTAAAATAAACCAGAAAACTTCCATGTTTGTTTGCTTACAGACTTTTACTTTCCATTTTTTGGAGCATGAAGTTAACAACCTAAAGATGGCATGAGAATGCTAAAAACAGACTTACTCGGACATCAGTAGCATCTCCGTGCCGGATAATGCTGGCCCACGTTGTCGGTTCACTGCTATTTTCAAAGTAGTGAAAAACCTTTAAGACTCGTTCCATGGCCCCCGGGGAGCGCTCCATCCCAGTACTGAGGTGTGTCTTTGCACTTGAACTTGGTGTGTGATTCAAGTTTGGATCAAGGTAAGCTGCTGCCATGGTTTTGCTAGATGCTAGGTATCTGTCATATTCTAGGGAAGGGAAACAAAAAAAAAATAATTTTAGTTATACCTGAATCTTACGATTCATACAGAGCATTTACCGGAGATCCATAGAGACTCATTTTTTAAAGGACATTTAGTTGCCTTTTTTGGAGTCCCCACCTAAAATAGTTATACATCTACAAACATTAAAAAAAATCTACCCAGACGACTAGCAGAGAAACTGCAAGCCCCCTGGCGTAAGTGATCTGAATTTGAACAACACAATCATTAATAAAAGTGGAATCTTTAGCAAAACTTCTTCCTTTAGCTTCTCAATGACTCTACGCAGGGCTCTGTCAAAACCTTCAGGACCAAGTAGCACCTTTTGGTTTTAACAGGAATTCCCACCCCTAAAATCTGCCAAATCTGGTCTTGCAACCAGCCTCTAAAGATCAGCATATGAAAACCCCGACAGCCCAGTCACTGAACTGGAGTTTCTCCACTAAGAAGCCACACACCAACACCAGACTCTCCTGGTTTAAGGATAAGAACCTTGTCACATAGCTTGTTTTCTGCTATTTTGGGAACCAGTGCAACTCAAAACCATCCAGAGCTAAATTCATTATTCACCGAGGAACAACGAAGAACACCACTGTCCCTCCTCTCATCAACTACTAAACAAGTGGCAAAGTTTTATCACTGATGAGCCCAGTTTCCAAGTGATTTGCAAGTATGGTAGCAAAAGGCATGGACCATGGTATGAGTCTTCATCTCGAAGAAAAAAAGAAAAAAACCTGCCTCTTAGCTACCACTGCAAATTAGTCAGCCACAAGCAGATGGTGTCTGAGAAATGAACACAGTACAAGGGAAAAAGAGCAAACATTACCTCCTCCCTCGCCTGACATAGTCTCAAGCATCATTCCAGTCTGCTGGCTGGAAAGAACAAAGACTGCAGGGCTTTGCTCCAGGGCTTGGACAAGTGCACAGAGCTTTCTGTAACCTCCTCCTCCTCAGAGCGATCAGCCAGTGGGGAGGCAGTTTTGGAAATCTGGAGATGTTAAAAATAAACTTGATCTTTTTGGCATAGTACTCTGAACGCCCTTCTGGTAGTTAAAGCTGGTCTGCGAAAGGGAGCTGGAAGAGAGTGAAACTGCTTCAGTACCGCTACTGAATGCCTGAGCCTGTTTACTTGACTGCGAAGAGAGAGCGACGCTTCCAGCTGAGCTCCCGTAACGGCTGCCTGCCCCTCGACAGAGCGTCAGCCACCAACCTGCCACCCGCCATGGCTCCCTGCTGACCTCCGACCACCCCTTCAGGAAACTACCGGCGGGGGGAAAAAGGTGATTTGGTTTTCAGAGTTGGCTTAGTTTTATACCACAGCTGCCTGAAGTTGCCATAGACATTTAGACAAGCACAGCGGAGGAGAAGCAAAAGCAGCTGGTGGTCGGGGCAGGCGTGGAGACCGTCTCCCCTCCAGCAGCGGATAGCCATTACACCAGTTCACCAGTAGTGTCAAACCACGCCATGAGCTCAGCTAACAGGAATCTAGCACCGCCAGTATCAAGGCTTGAAATCTTCAGACTGTAGATAACATTTGCTAGAGGCTAAAACAGGACTTGAAGTCTAACACAACAACCTTAAGTATCTACCTAACTAACTCAGACCCACAAGATAAAGAGGAAACAAACAGCCCATCTGCCCAGTATGTCTTTACCTCTTGAATAAATGGCTGAATTGCATTCAGCCTACAGAACTGTAAGAACTTAAAATCGGCAGTCCTGGGTCAGACAAAGGACGTCTAATGTCCCTGCCCTCAGGGAAGATGGTAAGAGCAAGCCGAAGAGACACTTCTCCAAAACATTCCCTCAGTGCCTGACCCTCGAGGGACTTCCCCCACCTGCCAAGTCCTACCTTAGTTTCATGTCCCTTTTGCCTCTGTCTGAAAACTCAAGAAACCATTACAGCTTTTGCATCTGGCTTTACTGTTCTCTTTTCTGGCACTAAACAAAAATGTATTAAGCCAACCTTATGCCCATGTTAAAACTTTTCCTCCTATCCACCATACACCAACAGATGCAGACGCAAAAATGCCGGGAATCCCTCAGCAACACTACTCTGGACTTGTCCTCACCAAAGGAACTTGCCAGTTGTTTCCATATAAACCTTGACTTGAAAGCTGAAGCAGGTATAAAAATCTCCCCTGTGGCAAGACTACCAAGATGACATGACCATACATGCTCTTAACTACAGGGCTCCTCTCCTGTAAGGTTAAAATAGCCACCATGAAACTCCAAATGTCTGCAGGGTGGGGAGTTTCATGAGGTCAAATTCGTGCAAACGAAGCCCTTTGAAAGTGCAACTGCTAGGAATGAAACAGCAGTTTTCAGGCTCAGACATGGGCCACAACTTCTGCACTATGTTCTGTCTCCTTCAGAACAACCTACCCTACCTGGAAGTCACTAGTAAAAATGCAAAGCTTTATTTTAAACTATCTATGCAAACGGCAGGAAAGTTTGCTACAAATCAAAGCAAGAGGAGTAATTTTTCTAGTAAAGAACTAGAAGAAAGCCTGCTTTAATATTAATTTGCCATATTCCATCCACTTAACATACATATTCATCACGTTTTATTTGGCAGAAAAAGAACATGGAGAAAAGCTACAGGAAAATATCAAAAGAAGCATTTAGAATATGTCTGACCACAGACTAAATATGGACAATCTACATCCCTTGGGAGCAGCAAACAGAAAAATGATGAAAGACATCAGGTTCTACATACAGAAGTGCTTTTAGGCAGCATAATTTCAATGGACAGGGAAAACACTATTACGATTTTTTTCATATTCATCACGTTGAGGGGGAAATGTCGAATAAAACAGACTGACTGTAGTGGGTACAGGGCATTGAAAAATCAGAAAAGCAGTCTTCCTTCAGAATTTGATCATCATTGGGTTCGTTACAACTTCGTTAAAAAAATCCCAATGCTCACTTTATGAGGTACCAAGAGCAACAAATTTGATAGTTCAAGGTATAGAAACACATGTTGTACCTCTGGTTATGGACCTATTAACATTCCCATTAAAACCAGCCCCCAGGTTTGAGTTTCTAACATGACCTTAAAACTCTGTCCCGGGCCAAAACTTTGTAAAATATAGCTGCTTTCCAGGCAAGGATACTTAAACAACTATTTTACAAGATGTGCTTGGTTGTTTTAGGATACAACGAAAGCTAAGATTACAAGACTAGGATGCTTATTTGGGCTATTCTGAATTCAAACCTGACTGGTTTGTAATCTTGCCATTACAGATCTCACTTTAAAAGAGCAGCTTTAGTCCTCTTGGTATTAAATAGACAAGTAGCATTGAAATTGGTATTAAATAGACCAATAGACCTCTTGGTATTAAATAGACAAATTATGGAGCACAAGCAAGCTACAGTCAACTAGAAGAATGTAGATTTAGATTAGATATACGGAAGAAAATTTGTACAATGAGGGTGGTGAGACACTGGAACATGTTGCATCTGTGGATGCCCCATCATTGGGTTGGACAACTATTCACAGAGTATTGACTTCAGGGTTTTTGCTGCCAGTGAAGATGTGAGAAGCATGAGGAATAGCCGGATTCCTTAGGTTGCAGGCTGTGTTTACGTCACTCACAGGGAAAAGAATTATCTTTGGATTTGGAAGTGTTTGAATATTCAAAGCGTTTAAGGTCAGGTTAGACAGGGCTCTGAGCAACCTGATCTAGTAAAAGATGTCCCTGCCCACAGCAGGGGATTGGACCAGATGATCTTTAAAGGTCCCTCCCAACCGAAACCATTGTACGATTCCACATTGTGTACGGAGACTTAAATCCGCTGTATTTTATTGGATATTGTGGTGAAAAAAGAGCTGGGGCACATCCAGACTAATGGTCTAAAAATCAAACTTGTTTGTAGGCAAAGTTGTGTGCCAGCTACCCCCTTGAGCTTCCAAGAGTAAAGAATTGTTCTCCCAATGCTCATGCTTTAGAAAAAACACCCATATTCCTCAATACTGTAAAGACTTATTCCAAGCTTGGGGGAAGGAGTGAAGCAAACAAATCCCAGCCTGCTGAGATGCTGCGGTTGTTAGCAGGCTACGATGCACGTTATCGTTCAGATGGTTTCCTCTACTGTGGCGGAGTACCTGAGGTTTAGGAAAGTGTATAGGAGACAGTGAAACAAGACCAGAACATAAAGCTTTTCAGAAAAACAAAAAAAACCTACAACAAAACCAATAGCACTGCACTTCACAGCTTCGCAAATCAACTACAGTAAAGCACTATGTACCTTTTTCGTGCTCCTTTCTGGTTTTATACAATTTGTTTTCGAATACCTGCCATTTTCAGTACTTGGGTACCAATTACATTAGGAAAGTATAATAAAAGTTGTTTAATTTTTTCAAAAAGCACAATAGGATGAGATAACTAACTGAATCCTTCCAGAAGTGATTTGCTGCTCAATGTGACTCCTGCTGACATATCTTACACGCACTGCATATTCCGCACGTTTGCGAACTACATCAGGAACATAGTCAGGATTATGACTTCCAGTATCAAAGTTCAAAGTCATGTTTCACTACCAGTTCTGATTACTTAGAAACCAAATCATTTCCACTAATGAGACAGTCAAAAAAATAATTAAAAAATATTTAAATCGATTAACTAAAAATTGATTAATAAAATGATAGAAAAGTTAAAGTAGTCTCATAAGGAAAATCCTTTCAATGCGAATAATGTCTTCAGCATTCATAGTTTGCGAATACATTAAAAAAATAATTTAAAAAATAACTAAAACTTCCTCATACTAGTGTTGGCTGACAGCTAACAACACAGCGGTTGTTACAAGGACCCTAGCTGTAATTATTCACACTGTGACTTCATGTCCTTTGTACGCATCATGAAATTTTATAATGTTGCCCAACCTCCATATTGTGATCCCCATCTCAGCCTTGAAGGCATCGACATCTATGAGCTAATGCCTCTTTCAGGTCTCATTTCTGCAAAGTAACTTCACCCATCTCAATTCAAACCTATAAAAAAAATCTGTAAGAATCTATAAAATCTATTAAAAGATACAATAAAAATTCAACGTTCATTTCCTTCTCTGGTCCTGGTGTAATAATTCTACAAGACTTAAAATACTTTAAAATACTAACGTTATTAAGAGACATAAAAGCCTTTAGGTTACTTGCATCCTCAATGAACAATGCTGCTTTACCCGAGTGACTGGCTGGAAGGCAGCTTTTCAGAGAAGGACCTGGATGTCTTGGTGGACAAGCCAACTATGAGTCAGCAACGTGCCCTTGGAGCAAGGTGGCCACCAGCCTCCTGGGCTGTGTTAGGCAGAACACTGCCAGCAGGTCAAGGGTGGGTGGTGATCCTTCTCGTTCTTCAGCACTGGTGAGGGGCATTGGGAGTGCTGTGCCCAGTGCTGGGCTCCCCAGTACAAGACAGACATGGACATAATGGAGACAGCCCAGTGAAGCACCACAAAAGACAATTTGGGGATGAGAGCACCTGTCATACAAGGACAGGCTGAGAGAGCTGTGTTGGTTTGACCTGGAAAAGAGAAGGCTTAGGGGGATCTTACCAACGTGTATAAATACCAGTGAAGACGGAGCCAGACTATCCCTCCCCAGTGAGGACACAAGGCAATGAGCACAAAATGACAAACAGTGATTCTCATTCAAATACCTTGTATTTTTGCACTATATGAGTGGGTGAACACTGCAAGAGGTTGCCTGGAGACGTTATGGAGTCTCCATCCATGGAGATATTCAAAACAGACTGGACACTGCCCTGAAAAACATGCTGTAGCTGCCTCTGCTCTGAGCAAGGGCTCAAACTATCTAGGGACATAGCTATCTCCACAGGTCCCTTCCAACCTCAGCGATTTTGTAATTAAGAATTTCTTCCACACTCTTAATTCCTTAAAATTATCCATAATACATCTCACATCAGACAGTAAACATCTCATGAATTTCAAGCTCAATCCACTTTCACAGTTTGTATATAAATCCTACTGCAGCTCACCTTGCAAATATTAACTTGTCTACCTCAACCTCACAGAAAGTAAGCATGTTAAGTACAATTTTAACTACGTTCCCCAGGGCAAAGCTTGTATTTTCAGAAGTCTCTGTTAAGAGTCACTGCATTGCTGACTTTTGGGATGCCATCTCCTGAGAGATATAATATATACTTTTTTTTTTTTTATCATGAGATAAATGGTGCTAATGCTTGCTGTTGGACATAATCTGGATGACTCCTTAGAATCCTTCTTCGAAGAAATGTGTCTTTGCAAGTGCTGCTAAGAAAACAGTCATAGTGTATTCAACTACATGTTGATGGTTACACAGCACAGTTGCATGCCTGGAGAGCCCTGCTATTGCAATAGACCCATTCCCAGAGGACCAGAGAGAATGGAATGGTGGAAAAAGCAAAGTGGTCAAAGGAGCATCCCCAGAACGCATACATGCCACAGGAAAGAAGCAGCAAGCACGCCAGGCGGGCAACAAGGTTTTTTTGTGTTTACCAGATGTTACTATCTTGTTACACATTTAAGGATGCAGATTTAAGGATGAAATTTTGACAAATCCATTAGGCTTATGTCCTGGTTTCAGCCAGGATAGAGTTGGTTTTCTTCACAGAAGCCAGTGTGAGGCTTGGATTTGGGATGAGAAAGTGTTGATAACGTGCTGATGTTTTGAGTTGTTGCTGAGCAGTCAAGGACAGTCCAGCTTCTCGTGCTGGGCTGCTAGCGAGCAGGCTGGGGGTGCACGGGGAGCTGGGAGGGGACACAGCCGGGACAGCTGACCCAGGCTGACCAAAGGGCTATTCCATACCCTATGACATCATGCTCCACATATCAAGCTGGGACGAAGAAGGCAAGAGGTGGAGAGACGTCTGGAGTGATGGTGTCTGTCTTCCCAAGAAACCACTACGCATGATGCAGCCCTCCTTCCCTGGAGATGGCTGAACCCCTGCCTGCCCATGGGGAGTGGGGAATGGATTCCTTGTTGTGCTTTGCTTGTGTGCGCGGCTTTTGCTTTACCTGTTAAACTGTCTTTATCTCAACCCAAGAGTTTCCTCACTTTTACTCTTCTGATTTTCTCCCCCATCCCACCATGGGGAAGTGAGCGAGTGGCTGCATGGGGCTTAGTTGCCGGCTGGGGCTAAACCACGACAGCTTACAATTTCAAACTAGAGACAGACATAGAAAGAGAGGAGAAAGGATATTTTTTCCTATTATCATCACTTTTGCCTTCAGAAACAGTAAACAATTTCAGCTATTTCCATAAGTCACTTTGCAGAGTCTCTATTTCCTACCAATTTTATTTTTCTTGTTTTCTTTCTTTCAGCCAATGTTGATGAGGTTCAAAGGCAAAAGAAAAAAAGCAGCAAACCTTTCTTCCACCTTAAACATCTTTCAGCTATATTCATTCTTCTTGGTAATATTTTCTATGACTACACCCAAGAATGGATTTCCTTCTCTTACTGCCTCTTCTCTGATCCCCTCCTGGTGACTGCTCTCTCCCCACTCCTCCAGATATATAAATATTTTTAAGTACATGATTTGCAGTCAAAAGCATTTATCAAGACCCCTCAGGTCAAAGTATAAAGCAGCCTGGCCAGCCACATCAAAACAATTTAAAAATT
Source organism: Phaethon aethereus (assembly GCF_964289735.1). NCBI lineage: Eukaryota > Metazoa > Chordata > Aves > Phaethontiformes > Phaethontidae > Phaethon > Phaethon aethereus. The sequence continues at coordinate 4,754,564 of NC_138582.1, read as the reverse complement.
GAGTTCTTAATATCTATTTTAGTCTAAATCGACACATCAAATATTTCACTGTATCGACACGAAATGGAAGAACAGCCTGGGACTGCAATTCCTCTGAATTCCTCTCCCCTCAGAGAATACTGCATCAAGTTACTAACTCCATGTCTCAATACAGCTCAAAGCAGAAATGTATAGTTTTTCTTTGCAGACTTAAGTATTTTAGAAATACACTAGAAAATCAACATGAAAAGATACTATAGATCAAAGTCAAAACAAGCTTATCAATGCAATTTGCCAACCTGGGAAAATTTATTTCAATTATTATCAATCTTTTAGGAGACAAAACACTCAGGGGAGCAAGAAGGAGAAACTCAGAGAAAGCATGAACTACAAAACCCATATGAACCAAAGTAATACAGGGCTCTGAGCAACTGCTGTAGCTGCATATGTCCCTGCTCATGGCAGGAGGGCTGGACTAGATGACCTTCAAAGGTCCCTTCCAATCCATTCTATGAGCCTATGACAACCTTCAGCCTGTTAAACAGAAAGTAAGCATCTCTCAGAAAAACAAAAGCAAACAATAAATATGCATATCACCTTGTCCTGGTTTCAGCCAGGATAGAGTTGGTTTTCTTCACAGAAGCCAGTGTGAGGCCGTGTTTTGATTCTGGGATGAGAAAATGCTGATAAGGTGCTGATGTTTTGGGTTGTTGCTGAGCAGTCAAGGACAGTCCAGCTTCTCGTGCTGGCCTGCCTGCAAGAAGGCTGGGGGTGCACGGGGAGCTGGGAGGGGACACAGCCAGGACAGCTGACCCAGGCTGGCCTAAGGGATATTCCCTACCATACCACGTCATGCCCAGTACATAAACTGGAGTTGGCCGGGGGGGCGGAAATCGCTGCTCGGGGACGGGCTGTCGATCACCGGGTGGTGAGCAATCGCTGTATTGGGCATCACTTGTTCTTGTACATCCCTTTGTCAGTATTGTTATCATCATTGTTGTTTCCTTCTCTCTTGCTGCCCTATTAAACTGTTTTTATCTCAACCCATGAGTTTTTTCCCCGATTCTCCCCTCTGTCCCACTGCGGGGGGGGGGGGAGTGAGCGAGCGCTGCATGGTGCTTAGTTGCCGTCTGGGGCTAAACCACAACACACCTAAACGAACTGAAGCAAGAGCATATTCCATATACAGCTGCTACTGATGCAGGCTGTTTTCAGGACTCGTAAGACACTTTTTTTTTTTTCTTTCTTTCTTTCAAATGCTACAGAAGCAGTGAGTAGGTTTTACTCTGGTAGCACTGCATCTTGGGATGACAAGATAGAGAGAAGTTTCAGAGAGTACTGACAACTGGCTGAATTATTTGTACCTTCAAGGAATAATTCAAATTTACCAAGATGTCTTGCAATCTCTCCATCCTGTGACATTCAAAACACAACCCATCCTTCTTGATACAAACCCCACGGGATTAAGTCCTGACATAGCTTAAGTACTCATTTTAACCCAATTTTATTCTAATGTTGTTGCATAATCTCTGCTACCCAGCAATTCCCTTTGGAGTTGGCACCAATTTCTATTTTTAATATTAAAAAAAATTAATACTGAGGAAGCATCAATTGTGTTGGGAATACAAGAAAAATCAGTGTCTCTATATGCTTTAATTAGAACAAGGTATCCAGCTAGATACTTGCTTCATTTCTCAGTACCTCTCTGAACCTTCACTGTGGTCCCTTGGTACTACAGAAATAAAAGTAAACACTAATCTCCTCTTCCATTTTCTGTTGCTGGTCTTTAGAATTTCTCTAGCAAGTTGTAGAGAACAATAGTGATGTTATTTTCTTAAAAAAAGGCACCACACAAGTGAGCAAGCAAAAATTGTTTCTTAAAAAGGTTAAAAGAAAATTCTATTTTGACGTTGCACCACTGGTTGCCAGCAGCCCCACTTATGAACATCAAAACAAGAGGGTGAAGTAAGCCTTTTTACCGATTTTAGAAAAACTACTTTTTTTAACCCATCTCCAATATGTATGTCACATCAGCCAAAGATTTAGCATTGCATGAGACACAAGCCATTAAAAAAAGCTAGGACTTCAGAGGTGAAGACTCTAACAGCTGGAATTAGACCACTTTACTTCCAGCTGAGCTACTATTTTATTAAGTTTACAAGAAAAAGAAAAGCCATTCTTAATCTAGGTATTAACCAGTTGAAATACATTTACTTCAGGGCTTCCTTCAACCAAGTTCTCAGAAAAAGAAACTTAATACTTCAAAAGGTTAAGATATTGGTCTGTGGTATAAAAATTAATTGGAACATGGAAGGGCTGGGTCCAATATCCTACAAGAAGTGAAGTTTTGTTACAATTAAGCTTCATCTTTTTTTGTCATTTCAAATTGTGGAAGAAATCACGCAGGAACATCAAGAACACCCAATCATGGTACGTCTGGCACCGCTTTCCTCTGCCCCTCTATGATGGGGGCATCCTGGGTCAAAACTATACCATGCTTTTCAATGCATGGCCAAGATATACAACACAGTCTTTGCTACAATGAGCTTCAGCCTGCCCACTTCATCCCAGCTAAACAAACCCAGTTCTTTATAAGTTACTGACAGCTAACTAATTTCAAACAACTTGGAATGGGGGTGAGAAATAACACGTTATTAAATTGGTGCACATTTTGAAAAAAATCAGTAGTAAAAGTCAGTCTTCGCACATTCTTTGACAGCCCATCAGCTAGCTAATGAGCACAAACATAACGACAAATCTATCAGCACTTGCTTAGGTCCAAAATGACCAGCTTGTGCTGTCCCTCATCACACGAGGGTATAAAGGACAAAAGAGATGATTGGTGTAACATCTTCATGGTCAAGTAACTAGGGCAAACCAGGTTTCACTACCTCACAAGAATTTATTGCATTTTTTTATAGTATATTTGGTCACAGATAGGCATTAAGAAAACTCATAAAGATGAAATTGGTACTTTATAGTGCATTTTTATTCTATTCAATTATTTCCCTGGAAACAATAAATCAATTCCCCACCACATCATAGTGATGAAATATGCAATGTGTACAACAGCCTGACCATTTGCAGAAACAGCAGATAGTAATAAATTAAGTTTTTGTTACACAAGCAAGACACCTCCATAAGCCAACAATACACACAGAGCTATCAATCCAATCTACCTTCAGTCCCTATTAGAACATGCAGAAATATTAAATAGGGGAGGGGGTGTACTTAAAGATGTGCAACCTTTTAAATACTGAGTTGTACTTGGCCTGAAAACACAATCTCTTACAAAAGGATCTGGTAATTAAAACACCTTTGCACATGAGCTTCAGGAAGCAAAGAGTTTTTTTGCAATCTGTGCTCTTAATATGGTTAAATTTATTTTTAGTATTATTTTTAATATCATTGTGACAATACACCCTCCACACTACATACAATTCTTTTTTTTTGTTTCCATGCAGCAGTATCTCACAGGTGGGAGGTACCTCTCACTCAAACCTCTATGCAACTGGTACAGTAACTAGCTTTAGGGAAAATGACACAAAGGGATAAAATATTAAGTATTCTAACTGAAGGATGCAGTATTTCATTGTATTATTAGTTTTAGCCTGAAACTGTGACTTCAGGATCTTTGTAACTTGGAAGTTTTTGTCAGTACTTACTACAGGCAAGGAGTGGGTATCTAGTATCTTCAGCATCATACAATCCCTCGCCAGCAGAGAACTGTGGTCTATGTTTATTCTATTTTAACCCCAAGGTGCAACAGAGCAGAAAAGTCAATGGAATTTCCACCACAACTTGAATACTGTCCAGAAAGTCCAGAGAAGTGCAAATAAAATGACTAAGGGGCAGAGCAGCAGCCATGTGAGGGGAACCTAAAAAAGCTGGGATTCCATCCAAGAACTAGATCAAAATCTACAAAATCCACGATGATGGATAAACTGAACCCCAAATTAATCCTCTAATTAGTTTCAGTCAAAAGATCTTTTCTAAACAGGAGGTAGTGGACAGCAGACTGTGCAGGCAAACAGCAGCAGCAAATTCAGAAAGGTATGGACAATGGGCACATTAATGGATATTAAAAGACTCTATAAAAGTCTAATGCAGTGGATGCTGAAGAAACACAAGGATGGACTGCAGTCAGTCATGCTCACGTGGTCTCCTGAACAAGTCACAAATAGGAGATGTTGTCAAAGAAAGCAGACCGCTGATGTGATACCTTTTTTTACATTAGAAGTGTCCTTAAAGGCTTAACCTTTCGCTTCTACTGCTCAAGCTGAAATATGACCCCTAGTGCTTCCAGAAAGTTCAGATGAAAACACTGAAATACCAGCTTTGCAGGCTCTCATGCCTTATGTTTTATAGACAACATTTATCAAGTCAATAGTTGCCAGTGCAAGATGATAACTTCCAGGCTTGAAAAAGACTGACATCAAGTCAGAAAACTAAAAGAAGTCAAATAACATTTTGACTATTTTTTTGCATAGAACTAATCAGAAAATAAAACAATCCTACATTGTATATTCTGATCCTTACAAGGGTTCATATGTTTATTAAAAAAAAACCCAACAAAATTTAAAATGGCCCATCACTTCTGCAATATTTTGAGTCTTTTTCTAAAAAGTCAAGTATTTTCTTGCACAGAGACCAAGTTCTCACATATAGTTTAATGTTCAAATATCACTAAAGAAATTTAAGTGTGGTTTCTCAGATCTGCCTCTGTAAGAAGCTACAGAACTTATATATGATTATTTCTAAAGAATGTATTTGTACTGAGGTTTGAGTTAATTTTTCAAAGGCAAGTAAGTAGTCACCACAGGCCACTGAACCAACTTAATATAACCAATTTGTCTTTGCCACTGCCAAAGCTGCAGAGCTTGCTACCCTTTTCCAACCTGCCAAGTGTTTCCCCATCCACTCTCCCTGACTATGCAGCCCGTGCTTCCCTTCTGTGGCCTCCTGCTGCTTCTTAAGCAGCTTTTGAGCTGCTTTTACCTAAGGCAGAAGAAATCAGTCCAGGCTTCTTTTTTATGGTTTTGGTGAGGGTTTAGTTTTGTTTGGGGTTTTTTGTGGGGAGGTCCATTTAAATGAGGTGAAGTGGCCCAAGAAGAGCTCTGAAAAGCTCTGGAGCCAGCACAAACTAAATAGCCAAAGCACACAGCCAGCAGTAGGGAGAGGGAGGCTTCCCGTTTCTGGCAGCTGCACACTGGTATGTCAGCCCACTGCTCTTCAAATCACAGAACAGTTTGGGTTGGGAGGGACCTTTAAAAGCCATCCAGTCCAACCCCCCTGCAATAAGCAGGGACAGCTTCAACTAGATCAGGTTGCTCAGAGCTCCGTCCAACCTGACCTGGAATGTCTCCAGGGATGGGGCATCTACCACCTCTCTGGGCAACCTGGGCCAGTGTTTCTCCACCCTCATGGTGAAAAATTTCTTCCTTAGATCTAGTCTGAATCTCCCTTCTTTTAGTTTAAAACCATCACCCCTTGTGCTATCGCAACAGGCCCTGCTCTAAGTTTGTCCCCTCTTCTTGGGCTGGATCTTGGGAAGTAGAAAGCATCTTCCACTGCACTCATAGGTTAGAGAAATGAGTGAGTTCTGTATTGGTGAAACTGCTTTTTTCAGTACAGCTGCATGAATCATTTACAGTCCAAATCTGACAGCTGAACCTTGGACACTAAACTATTAAATAGCATTTACTGATTTTCAATACTTGGTAGAGAGGGGAGAAGGCGGAAGGGCAGAGCATGGGTAGGACAGGAAGAGGAACTCCTCCATTGTAATGACTAAAGGCGGCAAAAATAATTCAGTTATAATACTAATATTAAAAATTCAAGTGTCATTTTCAACCTCTACCTTATTTTTTTCCCGTTCCCGTTCCTTTACAGCCATTTATCAAATATTAGCTGGTACCCAGATACGTCTGGCCAACTAAATGGGCAGATTTGAAAAAGACCAAGAATCTTTAACAGTAACATATCGAAACAGCAAAGACATACCCACTAAGTGTCAGAGTTGACAGAAGAAGGAACAAACACAAAGACAGAATAGGGAGGAGCTGCTGAAAAAAACCAAGTAACACCTTCAAGGCAGAATGACTGAGCTTTTATGGTGTTCAGCAGAAGGTTCAAAAACCAGAGTCCAACTTCCTGGTTGAACTAACGCTCACCACCTTCCAACACCTCACCTACCTCACCACGGAGGACCTTGCTGACCTGCAAAGGTCCTATGTACATCTCCTTAATAATAAAGATGAACAGTTCTTTAGGTTACTGACTATAATACCTACTCCTTACCAACGCAAACCGCAGGATTTGCTACATCTTAATTATGAAAAATAAAGTTTTTACAATAATGGCTTTGTTGAACTTTAAAAGATTGTATATAATACAATGAATGTAAGACATCGGACATACATTAATTGCTTATCATTAATTTAAGATTATTCTTAGATTTTCCGACAGTAGAACAACACAAGAAATTTAGCTTGTAGTGATATCCCAGCCTGAAGTTTTTATAAACTGGACAATCACAGCTGCTTTAGTATGCAGTGTTCTGAGATACAACCATCTTCTGAAAAAAAAAAAATCAGTCTGACAGTATGTTTTGCAACATACACTTTGATGGTATTATAAAATGTATGGAAAGCACATTTGTGAAATACTGAACACATTCGCAAAAGTGTATCAGAACTTTGTATCTCTATAAACTTGTACTATTAAAAATTGAGTCATCTCTTGACCTTGGGTTCAGATTACAGTGCATGAGCTGAAAGGCCTTGAAGGCACAGTCTGAAAGGAAAAAAAAGTGTAATTACCTAGTTTATTGAAAACTATTACAATTTCCCTTTGTTTAGGAGTAGAGAGCTTACTAACAGAGTAGACAATAGTTCTGGTGGTAGAGCAGGTTTTATCATTTGATAGATTCTTACCAATTTAGTTCTTAATGCCAATAATTTGGCAGAAGTTCATGAAATTCTAGGCAACAGAACAAGTAAGGCTTGTTTATCTCTGATACAATGCAGACCTGATGAGCACCTGTAATCTGCACGAAAATCAACAAAGCATCTGATAGTTAATTCTCATGGCACCATCTACAGATGTTCAGCCAGGGATCAGAATTTAAAAGAAGTGGTAGAAGCATGGAACCTGTTAAAAGTAACTTTTTGGGATGAAGTGTAAAGGGAAAAGGTTAATTTGAAATATGCCTGGCACAGTCAATGGCAGCATAAGCACACCTCACCTCTATTTCCCAATATTTTGTAAATGTCAAAGTATGGTTTTAAAGATGCTCAGCATTTGTATGAAACATGATTCCATTACATTTTTATCAGCTGCAGAGTATTTCACTGAGCAAGCAGAGCTGAGTTTCGCAGATGACAGGCAATTCGAAGAGGAAAAACCCATTTAACACGCAGCTATGTTCTTCTGTCAAATACAACACTACTCAGAGGAATGATGGACACCAGAAAGAGGTGATCAGAGAAGCAAAGAGCAAAAAGCAGAGCTTGTCAGGCTTCAAGAACATTTTTGTTCCACCTAGTCAATGTGGACCTGGGACATTACACCCCAGGCAGCCTTGCGGGGCACCGTCCACGCTGCTCCGCTGCTGGTTTTGGTAGATGTAGTACCAATGATCCTCCTACACAAATGTAGTTTGAGACATTAACAGTTAACAAGATTTGCTTCAAAGAAATAAGCTGCAGATATTTTCACACTCCAGAAGGAAATGAGTTTTCCCACTTTAAAGAGTGAATAGAGTATTTTGACAATATAAAGAGGAGCAAAGAGCAGCATACTTGACAAGACTTTGTGGTTTACCTTCTACCCCTTCAGGTAACACAAAGACCAACCTCCTAAACAAACAACACCAAACCATCACCTTTCACTTACTGCAAGGTTATGTATTTGTAAAGTATCAAGAAGAAAGAGCAAATTTTGATTCCTTAATGTGCAACACGTAATTCCTCATTTAAGATGCCAGTTAATAAACGGACTGAAAGCATCCCCAATTCCACTCTTCTTGTGAAAAAAGTATTTGTCACGGCAAGAACTTCTGCTACACAGACTGTTCTACTGCTGTATTTCATAGCAAAAGTGAGATACACACGAAAAGGGTGTTGGTGTAAGGAATAAAAAAAAAAACCCTTCAGGTTTTTCCGCAGAAGTGGCAGCACAGAATTCTCCCATCTACTCACTTATTTTAAGTAGCCCCTACCACGAACTTGCTGAAGGTCAGAAAACTGCATTTCTTTTAAGATTTCTTCATTGGGATTGAGGTTTCTATGGCAAATTCAAACTGTGCAAGACCTTCCTCACCCCAAACCTGCGATCTTTTTTTTTTAAAACTACACAACTGAAGAGTCTTCCTTTTTTTAATTATTGAAAAGAAACTCACAGCTCCAAGATTTCAGAGGTGAAAAGAACTGATACCAAAAACTTGTTTCAGTTTCTCTTTACTCCACTTTTGTGATGCATGTTTTTTAAAAACAACTCTTACCCATTTTCCCTTGCACATCGCAATTCAGTCATTTTAACAGTATTTAAAAGGCGAGGACTTTAAAAATATTGCTTTTTTACTATTTCACTGGTGTGTCTGCCTTCAATTGTTTTAATTTTCTGTCACCTGCAAAATACTTGCTATTAAAAAAAATATCTGAAATTAGAGTTGTTTTCATAAATCAGATAAATGTCCAGAAAAAAACCTGTAATTTTAGAACTGGATATGGTTTTTCAGAGTTTAATTTAAAAAAGAGAATACATTGCTGCACAGCATGTATTCTATCTTAAACTTACAGATTTGCCTTGATGTTTTGTTTTATAAGGCATTTAACAAAGGTATATGCCAATATAAGGTATTTATGAAGCAATTCCTTTGGACAGGGTTTGTCAGTTCTTCCAGGACATCTTGCAGGAGAGGCTTAAATTCCTTGTTTGTTTGTTTGAATGCAACAAAATTAAGATTAGAGAGAGATATAACAAATTACTTTGGGAATATCCCTAAGAACATGTTGTTTTGACAGAAAGCTCTGAATCAAGTTATTATAACATTTATATAATCTACTCTTACATGCTAAACAAAACAGTTCACAGCAGTAAAACAAACAGCATCTCTGTGGGCTGAAAGGAGTAAGAGGAAAAGGGAGAGAACACAAAGACACAGTAATCAAAGCCAGAAATAATAGTCCGTCTAAAAATTCAGTGCCAAATTACACCATACCACCGATATCAAGGAAAGCACATGCCACAAACAACAAATCAACAACCTAAAGAGTTCAGGACCCACCCTTCTTCAGTTTGGCCTTAATTTGGCAAAGCAATGACCATACCTGTGGATTTCCAGAACAGCAGATTTGAATATACAAGCATTTTCATGCTCGGGTGATTAGCACTGCAATACGTACATGCACACGGGTAAGGAAGGAGGAAGCATTCAACACCTGAAAAGACCTGGCCCTCTCAAAAACTGCCCAGTCAGTCACAAAGGAGACATTTTATGAGCATCTTTACTGCATTACAGTAGGTTGACTGTCCTTGCAAGACCAGAGTTTACGTCCTGTCTACTGCCTGCTCCAAGAAATATTCTTCCCATTGGAGGAAAGGAACAAGCAAGCATTTTTATTTCCATTTGCAACAGAACTGGAGCAATATTATCATAGAATGATTAAGGTTGGAAAAGACCTCTAAGATCATCAAGTATATTAATAATCTGAGCGTGGATGGGATGTAAAGAGTGAGGAAAGTCTAACAAAAAGAAGGAAAAATATGTCCTCCCAGAGTTTTATGGTAATAAGTTACAAAAATTTATAGATGAACTCCTGCTTCCTATGACCCTTCCAGGGCTGAAGCATCACATATATCACAGAGACAAAACTAAAATTCACAGTAATTGTCACAGCCTCTGTTCAGGTACCATCCACACTAGCGAAAGGGAATGGCTGCCGCTCTCCCACATGTGGTGTTATTCAAAAGAATTGAAGTTTATTCAACTTCTTGTTCATGTTCCTATCACTGAACAGGAAAATACTGACTTGATTAAGGCATCAGTGACTGATTCTTTACCAAAAAAACCAAACATTAAAATAAATCATTATAGCGTATCAACAGGTTGGGTAGATCCACAAACACACACTACAGGCAAGTACACTTAAAGTAAATCCATTTTAAATTGAAGTTTCTTTTTCTACCTCTGGTCTGCCCTCTCGATTTTACGGAGCGCTCATACTAAACTTCTATGAATCGCCTAATATAATACTGAAGAAAGGCAGAAGAGATGCGAGTGCAAGTTTCAAAGCTGGCTTAATTTCTCCTGAAGATGCACAGGCCATCACAGCTACACAAGTGAGTACAGTAATTTGAGGTACCTGAACGTAAAAATGCTTCAGTTAATATTTTGGACACCTCTGTACTGATAAATACACGCCCAAGTATGGTCCCATCTTATAACCAGTTTCAAATCTGTAGTTTCCAATATGAGGGTTTCTCCTCCCTGTTCTGATGAATTTTACTTGTTCCCAAGGTTCTTAAACCCAAACTTTCCCACCCTGGTTTATTTTACTTCGGCTTGACTGTGTTTTCAACACAAAAAAACAAATTGGAGATAAATCTAGATTAAACAGAAGGGACTGTCTGCCGTTGCTTTTCTATGCTTGATAAACATTAGTAGTTTGTTTTTGGGTTTTTTTGTTGTTTTGCTTTTTTTAATCACATTTGAATTACTCCAAACTTTCTGAGCAACAAGTCCTCAAAATAATTTCTATGATTTTATGATTATAATTCATCATTATGATTTTCAATCATGTGCTCAATAAGCAGATGTACAATTTTAAGGAACCTCACACTGGGTCGGTGATTGGTACATATTAATCATTTTTGCTTTGTCTTTAATTGCTAAACTATGAATGTCTCAGAAAAGCAGTTTTCTACTGTGGTATTTTCTCTAAGTAGCAGTGGGCTGGTGGGTATCACGCATCAGGTAAGGGTGTGCATGACTTGAAGAGGAACAGGTTGTGATCTTCACTACTGGCTTATGCCAGTAGCTGATACTACCGAGTAAAACATTCTACTTAAGATGCCCTGTATTCACAGGAACAGTAAACGCACATTACTCCCACTCCTTCCTCTCTTGTAGAAAATTTTGCTAGAAAGGGCCCAGTGTAACACTGCTCAGAGGAGGGAACACCCGATCGACACCCAGTCTGGCCCACTGCTTCCCGCAAGACTCGAGGTGCCGTGCAGTTCAGTCGCACCTCTGGCCAAACCAAGCAACTCACCCGACTCTTCCTACAGTACGAGACAGGAATAATGAACAGGACCTTTTTGTGTATCCAGGGTGTGCTTGTCCCTGACTTCAGATAATTCTTATTACCAGCTCGTCCCCATTCATACCTCTAACAGTCACTGCTCCCTTGCAGAACAGGCTGGACACGGAAACAGCGTAACAGCTTTCCCTTCAAATTTTAGAAAGGAGCAGTTTTGGAACAAAGAGATTCCAGTTTAATTTCAGCATGAACAAAAAGAATTTTGATAATTCTGATTTCAGAAAACAATCTGAAGAGGGTTTATCACAAATTATTTGGTAGCCACAGCAAGTGGTGCCATTCCTACCGCAATACCTTGTTTTCCATCGTTGTGGAATAACATACCTACAAACATAGTTCTGAAAAGAAATGTGACAGATGAGAGCAATATTCCAAATGAATTCTTGCTGCATCTCCAGACTGACAAAAGATACTTAAATTATGATTAGATGTGCAAACTTGATACTTCAAACATCACATGCAGCACTACTGGCCAATGCAGGTGTCACAGTTTGTTTCAGTAAAACTACATCGGTGCGTCTAAAATCAGCAAGGAGTTTGTTCAATACCAGATCAAACCAGAGCTTAGACAACTCCCCAAATGACTTTGGAAGAAAGAACAAGTAATGGACATTTTCCTTTCCAAGCACTGTTTATGCCTTATATGCATTTATTTTTTACCTGTATTATATATAAAGATATTATATATTACATACACTATAGTGTGTGTATATGTATTAAAAAAATATAAAAGTAAAAGCAATGTGGCTGAAGGAACTTAGTAGCAAAAGTACAAAGGTGCAAATCCCTCATTTCAAGGGCAGAACAGGAACAGGGCAATGACATTCTCCTGCCTCTATATAAGAAACTCCCAGGCATTAAGTCCTCCTGTTTTATCTAGAGCAAAAAAACCCCCTTAATATTAGAAAGCATAGATTTAAAAACACATACAGAAAAGCCTAGTATCTTCTGCTAAAACTACAGTTAGATGATAAAACATTAACATACTGAACTGACAGGCAGCACTGCTATCTGCCCATCCCACCTCTGTGCCAAAAGCACTGTGCTCAGAGCAGCTGAACAGGTTGGGCTGAAAACCATCCATTTCTTTGCCACTCGCATGATAAAAGCGGCATACTAATTAGCACTACACTGCCAGCACCCTTGGGTGAAGAACAGATACACAGCTCCCTGCCATCTCAGCAGTACCTTTACCCTCTGGTGAAGGGCTGGGACGGATATCTACAGGACACGTATGCTTCCATTTTGACAGGTACAGCTATATACAACCATAAATCAGAAACCTTTTAAGCCAGCCTTTTAATTCTGCCACTATCATTCAAGAGCACTGCAATGAAACACTTGAATGGACAAAAAGCTGCTGTTCAAGTCCACTGGCAATGCAACTTGCATGGGAATCAGCCGTTCCGATCGCATTGAAAAGGTTGCTCTACTCTTAAAGTACTTTTGCTGCAGTTCTTCAGTTTATCTTGACCAACCATCATGTCACAGACTAGACAAAACCCCCTTTCAGTTGAACATACTAGGATTTCAGGAATATGATTCCTTCTAGTATCCCCCCATAACAGCAAGGACAACAGATCATTGCTGAGTTGCAAACACAATAGCAGAAAGCCTATGAGGTGAGTTTAAACCTTGCTGCCCCTCATCTTCAGAAGCCAGCTGAGAAGCTTCAGGAGTACATCCAGTTCCTTCCCATCCTCCTCCCTAGAAATAAAGATTTCACAGGATTGTAGACCATTACTCACCCTGCAACTACTTGTGATGAGAAAGTTCTTTGCCACGATAACCTTTATACGCTTATTAAAGGAGAAAACCACAACACGGGAATCCATGACCAAATACTGGCAATAAAATAATTTGTCTAGCTTCATCAAGTAGTGCTATTCAAGTGAAGAAGAGTCTTTTTTACTGACAATTTTAAGTAGAATTGGCTTAGGCCAAATTCTTATAGGAACTAGAAAAAAGCAGGCAATGAAAGAAAGGCACTACCATTCTTTAATCATTAGTCAGACAACCCCAGAGTGTCACATACTATACGGAACACAACAGTGAAGATGATCTGCATCTTCTACAAAGTTGAGAAGCAAAAGCTTTCCATCAATGTTTTGGACATGTTAAAAATTGTCTCTGTACCTCTTCCAATTCTGAAAGGGAACTGCCACATCCCTGAGGACCCGTTCAGCCAATATAAGATGAACCATCACTGGATGCAGAGGAGAAGTCACAACTATTCCATTTCCCCCGACAAAGATAAATTTTTAGTTCTACAGCACATCAAATTGAAGTCAAAGTTTAGCTTTCAGTCTCAAAATGCCACACTTCAGTTTACTATGCTCTTCGGCTGTTGATACGACACCCTCTATAGCTCTTCACTGAAGTGTTTTCAGTGCTGTGAGCAGTTGCACAAAGTAATGGCAGAACTGAAGGTTAATTTTCTTCCTGCACTTAGCCAAGATGAGGAGACTTATGGCATGGAAAAAGCATTTTTTCCTTAGAAATTTCCTCAATAAAGCAAGGGACAACACTTCATCTCCCAAGTGAGTCAAATTTAAATAAAAAAAGACAAACCAAACACTTAGTGCTTAGTTTTACGGATCTGAAATCATTGGCAAAGGAAACACTGTTTTGGAAAGCAGTGATGGTGTTTGGGAAAGTAATAAGCAACTTCTTTTCTGCCAAAAAAAACCCCAATCCTTGGTTATCAAATGAAAAACAAAAAAAGAGTTTGTTTACAAATTATTTTTAATGAAATGACTCAGCAGGACTGAGTTCCACCCAGAAATACTTTTCATAACATCTTTGCTAAGCTACATTCAATATCCAAAGAGGAAAATCCAACCCTCTTCCTGTATGCCAGTAAATAAAGCGTCACATAAATGCTGGGCAACCACCGGCTAACTCCAGAACCTCAGCAATCCTCGTCCTTTACAACCTGACAGAAAAAAATTGGCATTATTAATTCTCAACGTGGATTCAACAGTAGATACTGCAGTGATCTCATTTACATTGCAAGATGATGAAATCTTCACAAACACTAATAAATTTTTATAACTTTTTTTATAACTTCTATACTCAAATACATTTATGATGTGCTGTACTTAAGCTTGTTTTAACGTAACATTTACAAAGACATTTCCTTATGTCTGTCTTTTGTTTGCTGTGCTAGTTTATAGAACTCAGTAGCTTGTACGGGCCTGCCTACTGTAATGTGATTGATAGTGTGTGTTAATTTAAGATGTCTCCAGTTTTTAATAATTATCATGAACAAATCCGTATCAGCTCATGAATTTGAGGATACTAGTGAGGGTTTTTTCCAGACCAACAATTAATGAAAACTACATACTCTTTGCTGACACTTTTTTTTTTTTTTTTTTTTTTTTTTTTTACAAGACATGAATTTGCAACTATTCTGCTTAAGCAACACTTCAGCAAGTGGAAGGATTTAGACAGGCTGATACATTTCTTGAAATAAGCTTTTCTGACTGGTGTTACATTACAATAGTACTTCCAATAAAAGCTATGCATGAAGAACAGTTGGCCCAATGACTTGCGTTCTCTAAAAACTCCATCAAAAACAGGTAAGAGATCATCTTCAGTACCCAAGGATGCCAATGTTGAAACACCACAACTGTTGCCAGGCTAACTGTGTAAGGAAAATGATGCCGAGTCTGGGGTGCACATGTGTGTATATATATGCACCATACAGAAAATATATACATACACACACACAATGTGACTTGTGATAAAAAATGACCAATGTAAACTGAGTAAGATATTAAGGCCACAAACTCCTGTTTGACTTTTCAGCAAAAATGCACTGTTCCAATCAATGAACCATTCTCTTAAATGCCAACTTCCAGGGTTTACTGCTAATTTTTTTCCTAATGCATCTTCAAAAAGATATTTAAAACATTTCTTTTTCCCTGCATAATTTTTAGTTTTTCCCAGGCAGTTCAGAATTTAATTCCATGCTGGTTCACTGGTTCATTACTAGGTGCTACAATTAATAAGATCATACATCTCCATTACACAGGGAACACCAAATGCTCCCCCAGCGCTTAAAACAATCACTTCCCTTTTCTGTAAAAACATCTCAAGCTCCATCTTCTATTCCTGTAGTCTTTGAATAAGAAACAAATCACGCCAATAGAAATGCATCAGTACTCTCGTAGCTACATACTTTCTATACATTTTGAAGAACATCAATGCTATCGCATGCTGTACTAACACTGAAGGAAAGAACCCCCCTACTTTTCCAGACTATTTTCCACTTTTAAATATACAGAAGCATTTGAGGAATTGTTTTTAAACTGCCTCTGAAAGGCAGTGGTTTGATTAGATTAACACTATTTTTCATTTTTCTACAAAGATTTCCAACAAAACACAAACAGGCACACATGAATTGAAATACAGATGCTTTAATAGTTTGCAAATCTCACACCTTATGAAGCTACTAAGTTAATAAAGTTTAATAAAAATTTTAGACAAATTTATGGTTTGGAAGGAAATGGTTGATGTGTCACATCAGCTGGTGCAGCCAATGTCGTAAGTCAAGAACAGACTGTCAAATCACAAATGAGACTCTTCTCCCAGTTGTTTCGCCCTCAGAAGCCAAGGGAAAAGCACTTCATGGCACCTACACCTACAGATCTGCAAAAAGCGCAAGTGTGGGCGCTTCCCTCCAGTCACCTCAACTGAAAGTCACTATGAAGATGCAGCAGAACACTCATGCTAACAGAGGGGATTTTTTTCTTTCCTAATCCACAACAGCTATTTTATTTCTATGTTATATATACACAGTGTCTGTGTCAAAAAAGTAAGAAATCTTGTTTTAGAGACTACTTACCTGCCTACCTTCATGGTATCAGCACCTTTCCTTAGTCTGTTTCTACCACCGTATCCCTCCTAGTGATTACCTATCACCTAAAAATCTAAGGGTTTGTTGGACTGAAAATTATCACCCCACTATTTTTCTGTTACCAAAACAGTGGAGACTTATGAGACTGAGATCAAGAAGAAACAGCATTGAACCTTCCTCTTATGCATCCAACTATCTTGCTTACACTCAACAGATCACGAGCAGGTTCCATCTGAACACACCCCCTGAAACAGCAGGGTTAATCAGAAAAAAAACCCCCAAACCCCACATTTAACTTGGAATTGCTTGACACTTAGAAAAAGACTGCAACATTAAGAGATTGCAGTAAGATAAAACTCCTTCCCAGTTGATTAAATACATTTCATAACATAGCTAGCTTAAAGTCTTGATTTTTTTAAATCAAGACAAGTTTTTTTACTGAATTTGGCTTGATTATCTGAAGACAGCACAGACCTTTTCATGTTAGTCTGAACAGCTGAATTCAGTAACCATGATCACCCTTCACTAACTACTCACATGACATACACTTAACAACATCACATCCATTTATTGTTCATAAATTATTAAACATGTTATTAATAATTAAATTATCTTCACATGGAAGATATTCAAGAAGCTTCCACCTTCTTGGAGTGGATAATTTACAGCTATATAACAGAGCTATCCAACTATCCTTAACTGTTACATTTACTTTTCTTTCATTTGAGTTATTTTGTAAGCTTAAAATGACATGCCACACAAAACTCAGGAAAAAAGGTCACTAGGAAAAGTATCTAAACCAAAGTACAATACATTATACCATTAATAATCTTATCAAAGATTAGAGATGTTAGTGAAAAGTTTTTAATGATCCATAACTACTTTCTAGTCTACTGTTACAGTCAGAAAGAAAACATCCCTGTATGACAAATACCAGCACAAATTTTCAGTACTTAGCTGGAAAACAAGTCCTGCCTCCTTGGGGACCAAGACACTCACACTTCAGCATCCCCCGAAAGTTGTAACCGAGCTTGAAGCTGTTTATTGCACAAGACCAGATGTTTTAAGTTACAAATTATTTAAGGGAAAGGGGACAGGAGGGAAGCAGCCAAAAATGTCTTACTCCTATCACTACCAAAACTGAAGTAATACAGACTTGCTTGCTGAGAAGAATTATGCCAGTAAACAAAATATACACTTTCTCTTCCTTTGCCAAGCAAAATATTCTCAAATCTGGAGTATGCTGATCCGGACTAGATTACTGAATTCAGTAACACCACTTAGATTGGACTTTAAGCATAAAGAGGAGGCAACACAGATTACACAAATACTTTATAACAAGCAAGCAACTTACTCTTTGATGCAGTCCTACAGAGCACACAGAATTGCCTGCAATTAGGTCATCATGCAATATTGCTAAAATTGAAGATTTAAAATTTAAGAACACTGAAAAAAAGGTAGAAGCACACTCTGCATGAACACAGACTCAAGTATTTCAAAGCATTTTCAAAGAACGAACGTTTGCTATGAGATCACACCTAACACACTGAGAGCTTAATTTGTTGCATTAAAAACCATTCAAAAAGGACCATTTAGAGAGAAGTTTTAGATAAGAAAACATATACATCAAGATCACATTTTAAAACGTTACAAAATACCTTAAAAAGTTTTATGAATTTTTGCTGCAGGTAACCTGAAGATTTAACAGAAAAGCAGAAGAGCCAGAATAAAGCTATCCAAACTAAATGTTTCTCTCATTAATATATTACCTTTCTTTGACTGTAGATATCTCACAGCCCTTATCAAAGTAGGCCAGATCCGTTTCATTTCCCTAAGGTTAAGCTGGTGAACAGTATACAGAGCATTCATCAACTAAGGAATGGCCACCATTCAACGACAAATATAGCACAGGCTATTTCTCATCTGTCCTATTTTTTTTTTCTTGGAGGCTGAGATGCAGTTTTTTTCTAGAAATCATGACAACTGGCAGCTGCGAAGATGCTGGTGCCTTTGTCCTCTTATGCAACTCCTGGTGTCCCCCTTCTCCCCCCAACAGGAATAAAAAGAGATTACATGGCTCTTCTCCGTTTCAGGGCAGAGACGGCTGCATAAGCAATCTTCCCTGAAGTTATGTTCTGAGAACACTTCGCCGATGACCAGGGGAAGAGAGAGAGATCGTTTTTCATTCATTTTAGTTGCTGGAGGGAGGGGGAATCGATACCTTTTATCATTGCCCAGTGCAGCCATCTTCTGCAAGAATCAGCGAGTCCTGCTGCAGCCATCCTCTGGTGCCGGAGCAGGAGGGAGAAAACCGATAGCCCCAATACTAACCAGGCTTAACAACAGATGGTAACAACTTGCTTTTTCTTTGAAAAGATTTTTTTTCTTCCCTACTTTTGAAAATTACTCTCTGGGAACTACCTTCATTCTGACCCTCTGAATAGCCCAAGGGGATGAATCCCTATTTCATCCAATACTTTTCGTTACCCAGTTTATGACACACAGGAGCAGACATCGTTGTTACCCCTTTTCCTGGTAAACGAGTTTTACTAAAAGCAAAGCACAGCTTTGTTTTAGCTTTGTTTCCAGCTACTGGTACTCATTGTTTTATTAACTATTATTCCCCAGGGAGCTGACAGATTCCGAACTTCATGAAACGTGGAGTTCAAGTTCTGCCGTTTCTTCTTTTTAAGTTGTTTCTACTATACGTGCTGCTCTAAGATGTCAGTGTCTGGCAAGTGCTAGTTTAGCCTGAACAACTCAGCAAGGTGCAGAAGGCACGCAAGACAAAGACAGTGTGAAATGCTCCTTCACGTGTCCTCCAAATAAACACACCTTCTGAAGAAATTTACTGTTATTTTTTCCAAAACAGCTCATCAGCAGCTACATCTACCAACTCCTTGGTTCAGAAGTTCGGGAGAAATGTATCTGAAGTAACTGCCTCTGCCTGTGATCCAAGATTACGGTGACGCAATACTTCACTGCCAGTTTGTCTTCCAAAAAAGAAAGTACATCGAAATGAAAGTGAGCACGAGGAAAGTTATGCTTGCAATCAGCAACACTCAACCTTTTACACTTGTTTGCCATCTAAGGAAGATTTGATTCTTTGGCTACTAACAGAATTTCGACCCTAATCTCTGTACTGTATCTTCATACACACACTCCCACCCACAAAGCCAGCAAATACCTTCTAGATTATCATTATGTAAATATTAATGTCTTGGGATGCAAGTTTAAGATAACCGTGTGAATAGGTTTCACATTTCCATCTAATTATTTTTAAGCCTCAATTTCAAGTGAAACCCTCTCATTGTAATAAACGCATGCTTTGTGGCTAGTTATTGTTTCTTTTCGGGGAGTAGCAAGGGGTGGTAACTCCTAAGACATCAAGTAAAAAGATGTTAAGTCTTCCACTGTAAACGTTGCCTACAATCAGACACTTAAAAACCGCTTCTTCCAAAAGGTTAACTGAAAGCAGAATTACACTCGCAGTGGTTTCAAGCATACAAAGATCAAAAACAAAGCCGTCAGATCAGTGGAAGTAAAAACCAAAACAGCTCTAGTGCTGTTTCATTTCAAGTAATTCTGAAAAGCAAAGGAAAAAAGAAAAAAAGAAAAAGCATTACAGCTGTCAGGTGAAAGAAGACCCTGCAGACTGCTTCGCGTTACAAGCGCATGACCAGAATATAAATATTTTATTTTCTAGCTTTGCTTTTTTGTTTTGATAGGAAAAAACCTATAAACCCACAGGTAGTGAAACATTAATTGGTGGGGTGGGCCGCGGAAGGAAGGATATATTAAAAATAAAAGGTATGCGTACCTTTAGCCCAGCACATCGGGAATGGGCTACAGCCGCTTTTCTCCATAGAGCCAGCACCTGCTCGCTTCGGGGCCTGCTGGCCTGCCACTTCCAGCAGCCACATACACACGGCCGTGTAGGGACTCACGCCAGCGTTCGGCATGCACCGTCCCGCTTCAGAGCTCCAGCAGAACGCGGTCCTGCGGGGCGGCGAGGGGCTGGTGGTGGCGGCTGAGGAGCCGCTTGAACGTATTCGCGATCCGCAAGCAGAGGGAAGAACCGCTACGCTTCCCCCAGGCGCGCCGGGCTGCCTTCACCTGCCGGCGGCGGGAGGGGCGGGGGCGCGGCCCCGCAGCCCGCCCGGGGCAGCGCGCTCCGGCGGCGGCGGCGGAGGCAGGCCGCGCCGCTGCTTCATCTTCTCCGGCCTGGGCCACTGAAAGCCCGAGCCATCCTTTCCCGGGGGCGAGGTGCCGGGAAGGGCGAGAACAGGCAGCGGAGTCAGCGTGGGTGCCCGTACTCCTGCCTTCGCTCAGGAGGGAGGGAGGCGGGGAGGGAGGAGGGGAAGCGATTAGCGAGCGCCGCATTAATATGCTAATCTCCCCCTTCTGTTCGGCTCAACCCGGCCGCCTCTGAAAGCGGCTGAGCTGCACATCCAGCCTGGCCCGGGTCGCGGCTTCCTCCGGCCGTTGTCTGCCGCGGTTGTTCCGGCTCCGGCACCCCCGACCGCCCCGTCACCCTCCCGCCAAGCGCTCCCCGGGCCTGGGCCCCGCTTCCCTCCGCCGTCTACCCGCGCCCGCAGACGGCTGCGCCGAAAAAAAAGCAGCCGGCACCCTAAAGGCGCAGGACTCGGGGTCAGACCCCACATCGCTACCTGCGCGACTCCACAGCTACGAGATCAGTAATGGCAGAACCCGCGGAGCCTTCCTATACCGGCAGCGAAGGGCAAACACCTCGCCCCGTGCCGCGAGGTACCACGTCCAGCCCCCTAAAGCCAGGGCCGCTTTGTACGCGTCTAGGCAAAGGCACCACAAGCGCACACGCCACATGGGGCATTTGTTTCTTCTTAACTTGCAACACGTAACATCAAAACTACTTAGAACAATTTTTGTTCTTTTTAAAAATGTGAGTATATAAGCACTGCGAAAGCGTATGTTTATAAACAGACGTCCAGCCAGCTTATGTATACGGAAATAAAGAAAATATTCGGTTTAGTCCTAGCAAAAGGTTTCACAAAAATTCTAAACAATCTGTTCCACTGAAAGTACGTATTAAAAAAAATTAACAGGAACAAGACTCACGCAACTCATTAGAGCTCTTTATATATTCCATGGTAATCTTTTCCCACTCCCAGCCCTCAGCAGTAAGGCATAAGGCTTATCCAAGGCTATAACCAAAAGGGAATTAATCTGAAGCTAGCAGCCTTCAATTTACCTATCTGCCTACTTGTAGCAGCACGCACTCGTCTACAGCATATGTTTAATTACCATTCTTCACTATAGTGCTGCCATCTTCATTTCTCAATACACTGGCTACGCAGAGCTACACAGTGTATGTCAAAACTCCTGATTAAAAAAAAAAAGCAGCGACTGTATTTAAGTATTGCTTTCTTCTATATTTACAGGAGAAAAAATATTCACTGACAAAAAAAAAAAAGGGAGAGAGATTAGGCCACAACCAGGCCCATCAGATGTTCTGCATCACTGCTCAGGCACAAAGCTCTTTCTGGGGCTGAAGAAAGCCAAAGGGAACTGAAGACATGCCTGGATGCCTTCCTCCCCCCACCATAAAGTTTTCAAAGCCCCTGCATGCTACACAGCCAGCCAAACACTTCCAGAAACAAGGTCAATTATATTTCCCTTCAATAATAAAGCAACACACCTTACAGTAATATTGAGAACACAAATTACTGTATTTGTGTGCCTACAGAAGATGCATGGGACAAGAGTTAGGTGCCTTTCTGGTTCAAGGTGCAGCTTGCAGCACAGGAAAGCTGCTTTTACACATCCAGCTCTGCCAGGGGCTTCCCCGATGACCTTGAGCAAGTCCGTCTTGTTTTGTTACAAAACAGAAAGCTGCAAATACTTCCTTACTTTTCCTTAAGTTGGTTTGGTCTGCGCTTTAGGGAATAAAATACAAAAAGCCTGGGTTTCTTCCATAAAAAAGTGTTTTGCAAAAAAACTGAAAAAATACAAGAGCTAAAAAAGGTAAGGCCTAAATTAAGTTTTATTCATGACAGCAAAACTCTTTAAATATCAACTGCTAAGTACATGACCAAGGAGAATTTTAATAAACAGAATGTGTGCACTCACATTTTTCTTTATACTTTCAACAGATGAGACTAACACAGATTATCAATCCAAGTGTCAAGAGATACTGTCTGCTCGTTACAGCCATCCTTATTGATGACACGAGTATTCCAATCATTCTCCTCAAGGACATACCTTCTTGTAATATTAGGCTACAAAATGAAGGTGAAGTACTGCATAGCAGGAGAATTTTTTTTTTTTTAAATTCCATTTTAGAATTTGTCCAGTATTTTACACTCTGAGTACAGATTTTTTTTCTAAATAAGCCAAGTTGTTCCTTGATGCCAAGATTATTTTTATTTAATTACTTACTTTCTATTTGTTATTGTAAAAAGTAACCAGTAGACATGCGCTCCTTCTCTTCTTTCAAATAACATGATCAGTTTTTGTGTACTAAACACCAAAAGCATAAAATTTGTGTTCTGGAGAAAGTTAGAAACTCCAAACCTTCAGTTAGGGGGAAGTAAGGGGTAGGCATGAAGCAGAAGACAAGTAACAAAGTTAAAAAAATTGAATATTTAAATATTTTTGTCTTTAGTATACTTAATACCAAGTATTTGCAACATTTTACAAATACCACTCATCACGTAGGTACCATTTAGGTAAAATAAGCTGTTCTAAGTGATGCCAATCAGATTATGACATTTACTGAGGTAAGGAACATCTGTCAGAAATTAGGACTGTGGAACAGGAACATTCGTTCTTGTGTTAAGTTGCATATGCCGACATACACTGATAGTATCTGCATAGTACTCACTGTGTAAGCAATGATGCTAACAGCTACCAAAGAAAATACTTAAATTTTTTTTTTTTTAAATTAACGCATCAGTTTATACTAGGAACATGTAGAAGCACTGGCCATTTTCCTAAAACACACATTCTAACCAGACAAAAGTCAGACTACCCCAACAGCAACAGACAAGCCAAGGTCCTCAGCTAAGAAATGGCATTTTGCCTCCAAGGAGATTCGAGTCAAGACATTTCTATGATGACTATGACTTCGGTTACTCAATTTCATCCTGGTTTTAAAGACTACTGAATATCAGCATCAGCTTTTTGAAAACAAGGGGGGGTGTGGGGGGTGTCATAAGCTTTTGAGTTGTATCAAGGCATTTAGTTTTTGTTTTAATTTTGCCTGCAGGGCTGATCCTGCCCTAGTGAAGTCAACTAAAAAATCAAAGCCTTGCAGAATAAAGGGTTAAACAACAGTTTTGTACAACTGGAAGGCACATAAAAGGTTGCATAATTTTTTCCATTCAAGCTTATCCAAACAAAAATAAAGATCAGATGAACTGGCAAAGCTTGGCTTTCTCTAGGTTTATGTCTAGAGGCTGAGCTCCCGTTGGGTGTGTCCACTATCTAACTAGCAGAGAGCTAACCAACTACAGTTTCCCCCCCTCAGTGAATGGCATCATTAGGATCTCTCTGCTATTCAACCAATTATTTTATCATCAGTTATTATCTCTATTCATCAAGTTTTGATCAAACTGGCTAGCAAGTCAGAGCACTGTTGGGAATGGGAACAGGACAGAGCCAAACACAGAATACTTGTCCAAGCTCCATTGCCCTGAGAAACCAAACCCAGTATTCAGAAGTTGTGAAGAAAGCAGACAGATCTGTACCAAAGCAGCGTTTGATAGCAGAAAAAAAGGTTTGTTTTTCAATTCCTCTTCTGCAACCTCTCAGCTACCAGATGAACATATCAGCAACAGCAATCTCCTTCCAACAGGGAGAGAAGACAGCAGCCCATTTGCTTGTTAAGACAAAAATGAAGAGGTACAGCCTAGGGCATAGCAATCACATTGTCATCGTTATTGTTTTGGACTTGATCATTTGTATTTTTAGCCACTTCATGTGCTACTGTTTATCCCTCTAGTAGTTACTAGATGCTGAAGAACATGCACATTTATTTTAAGAAGATCTGCATATTGATGTAAGAGATGGAAGAACAACATTTCTTCATTGCATTCATTTTGCTAACAAAAAATGAGAGCCCCCAAACCAAGTTTGCCCTCAGGAAAAGGGGAGGATTTTTTTGTAAAGCCACAAATGCTTTTTACCGAGACAATTGCAGAACAGCCTGTAAAGCTAACAGTGCCTGATCTAAATTTCAAAATATTAAAACATATTTATGGCTCATGTGACAAACTTCTGCATCCTAATTCATTTGCTTTTCCATGTTTGTATCCAGTATTCTGCAAAGATGCTCTCCAAACACTGAAACTGCACTGTAATCTTCATTCTCTCAGGCTTGTTTCTTACTTTTAAAACTACTATAATTATTTTGTTTGCGTGCGCGTAATATTTAAGAATGGAAAATATTATCTGCCCTAAGCATCCTTTTAGCCAGAGTCAAACATCTTCTCCTTTGTTCACGGGAACCACTGAAAAATGGTGCATTGCCATTACATCAAATCTGGAATAACGGCTTCAGAAATTTATCTTACAGTAAGCTCAACTTGTGCTAAGGCTGCCGTGAACATCTACCTCTGGTTACCTGGTCTCCAAATCTATCATCCTTGCCCACTAGAACCCCTTGCCTCTCCATCCACATCTTCTCTAGCATACAGTCTTCTCCAGAATGCCTTTGCCAAAGGGCACAACAGAACACGGATGACCGGTTTCATGAACTCAAAGGATCTCTGAAGATGGGAAGCTCAATTATCGTTATACTGCCACCAGAGATGTTCTTTCTTATATAACTATGAGCATTCTGACAGATAAAACAGAAAGACAAACAATGTTTTACTTGGAGTGTCAAAAGGCAAGTCCAGTCCTCCGACAGAAGTAATTCAGCACAACTGAGAAGTAACATCATCTCCATGAATTCATTTGACTCTTTGCAATATGGACAAACTCTAATTCCATGCTCTAAATTAGATTAAAGCCATTTTTCTCCTGAAAGTTGTGAAAGGACAAGGGATAACTGGTTTCAAACTAAAGGAGGGTAGATTTAGACTAGATCTAAGGAAGAAATTTTTCACAGTGAGGGTGGTGAAACACTGGCACGGGTTGCCGAGAGAAGTGGTGGATGCCCCATCCCTGGAAACATTCCAGGTCAGGTAGGACGGGGCTCTGAGCAACTTCATCTAGTTGGAGATGTCCCTGCTTACTGCAGGAGGGTTGGACTAGATGGCCTTTAAAGGTCCCTTCCAGCCCAAAGATTCTATGAAATAAACTTTAAGAGAATCAATCAATTAAAAAAGTGCAAAGCAAACTACTAGTAACATCCATTGCCTGTAAAGCTAAGCGGTCTTTTGTGAGGTTTCCATCAATCAAATGAAAAATTTGCATTTGTTATTTTAGTCTTAATTTTGAACTTCTAGTGGTACCTGCTTTTAAGATTTCTTACTCAGAGAATGCTTGAGATTTGAATGAGTGTGACAGACTGAAGCTCACACTTCCTAGATTCAACCTGGGGCAGTCGATCGCCAGGAAGAAAAGAAAATACACTGCAAGATACACACTACAGCGCTTCTACTGACCAGAAGATGCCAGTATCCCAACATAAACTCATTCTAGAATATAAACTGCTTTGGATCTGTGCTTAAGACATTCTTCTGGCATGAATTCAATCCCATACTGAATTTATTGTTATCTCTCTCCATTTAGTGAGCTTTCTTAATAGAATACATCCAAGGTATTCTTGAAAACTGCAGAGTTTTAAAGCAACACTTTCTCACATTCTAGGCCATGGTCAACTAATTATAATTAGCCTTACTATTCTCTGAACTACATTTTAAAATAGTAGTTGACAGAATTCCCTGCTTTTACTTTCAACATTGATAGTAGTGAGGTGGAGAAGGGAAAGAGAGCAGGAGCAATGTAGTGCTGATGAAGTTTCCCATACTTCCCTTTCCCAAAGGATCCTCTGATGTTCAGCAGCAGAGCAGACCGCATGCAGCCTCCTAAAAGCCTCCATGCTGTTAAGACAACACATGTTAGAAGGACCACTAAGTTAACTTTATTTTTATTATTTCATAAATAAAGACTAGCCATTTTTTTAAACCCATATGGGTTGTATTAATTTTCAGGCAGGGAAGCTACAGCAGATTTTCTTGTGGGTGGACTAACCCACTCCTATTCTTCCACTCCCATTTACTTTTTGAAGGCTTACTGTAGAGAAGTATAAAGTCAGCGCCATGAAAGCTGAGAATGGTTCAAAATTACTCCTTCCTTAGGGCACCAATTCCAGTATTCTGCCTTTTCATATTCTAGGCTATTTACAAAAAAAACCCACCACCTAAAAACAAACAAAACTGTTGCTATCCTCAAGACACCCTTGAGAAGTTCCTTCACAATTCCAGTGCTTAAAGCAAAAATCATTTTTCCAGGTCTCCATGAAGCAAAGGTGAGAAATAGTAAACCCTACACGTCTTGCTCCTTGTTTTACTGCAAAATAAAGTGTGATAATTTTGCTCTGTTACAGGCTTGCTGTGCTTATCAGTTTGTACTTCTTCAACCTTCTCAGATGGTGAGAAAGAGGTGGGGTGACAGGAGGAGTGAGCCAAAGCTATCCAGAATGGTCACCAGAACCCTTCCTGACCTGATAAAGCTTCCTGTGTTTATGAGGAAAAGCTTCTATTTATGAGGTAAGCACAGCAGAAGGGGGAGAACCCCACTCCTTTGATGCTGTTTAAAGGAAACTCATTCTGTGAGGATTACTTTTGTTCTGTGGAAGGGATCCATGAGAAGATCAGTTGACCTTACAGATGCTTCTGAAAACCCCTGTTCGTTAATTCAAGGATAACCTAGAAATAATTAGTCACATCTTCTAAAGAGGGATATAGGAAAATGAAGTTGCTTATGGGTCAGCAAGTCTCTTCAGTGTCTGTTCCTATCTGGGCTGCATTCTCTCTTATCTATCCAGTAACTGGTTACACAAATGGAAGTAAGAAAGCTATGCAGCCACAGAGGGTCCAATTAATTTACCAGAAATGGACACGTCTCCCTTATCCTGCTTCTCCTCCATATACTAAGTTAGAAAAACAGCTTACCAAAAAACTTTGTGCTGAAAAGATGTTTACAACTAAGAGTTGCACCTGATTTCTGTATCACTGCACCTCAGAAGAATGTAATTTTCAAAGACTTACAGTGTTACATAAAAGACAAATACAACATTGGGAATTTCTCAGACTTCCAAACCATTAAATGCAATTACAAACTGAATAAAAAGTAATCCATGAGCTCACAATAATGCAACATGATTCCATTTATATTTAAAACACACTGATGGAAGAGTTAACATTATATTTCTTAGTGAGGGATGAGCATAGCATAAATCCTCTATGTATAAACACACATTTAAAGGCTAAGACAAGTAACTGTCTAACTTCAAAGTTCCAGTGTTACAAAACAAATCAACAAGCCAGTGTGGACACACTTCAAGTCTAAGAAAATAGAAAAGTAAAAATTAATTTTTACATAGCATCTTTTAAAAGTCCTATTATACTAACATTAGGGCTGCTGTATTAACCAAGCAATGCCTATGGCTAACCCATCAAGCAAAGACCAGTGTATTTAAAAAAAAAAAGTTGTTAGACACAAATCCCCCTTTCCCTCTCCAATCAGCATAATTTGGATTCAAGACTGTTGCATGAGAAATTCCAACAAATAGAGTTTGATGTTTTGTTTAGGAGAACCTCTAGTTGAGCCTAGGTGTAGCTGCGCCTCTAAACCACAGAAAATTCAATTCCTATTCACTTCAACCAATCCTTCTTCCAATTTTACACCAAGAAGGGACATTCACTTTACAGGAGCTTTCACCTATATCGCTGGTTCATGAGAACAGCAATATACTTTCAAAGAGCAGTTCCTCAGGCAGTCATTTTATGTTCTGTTATGGGGAATCAAAGGTCATCTTCAGCTAACACAAAACCTTTTATTTGATGCAAAATCCACCACCTCAAATAGCCTCCAATTACACAAGATAGCTTCTTGTCAGCACAGTTCTGCTGAGCAAGTTATGTTTACCTATGAAAATGCCTGCAGAGTGATAGCAAAACGCTCAGAAAACACAAGAACATGCTGCTTATTTTTAAAAAGGCCTCCAGGATCTCACCACCAAAATAAAGCTCAAGTTAGTTTAGCTAACCAGCTGTGAAACTCAATGAAACAGCATTGAGTATTTCAAACACAGCAAATATCCCGTCTGCATCCATTTAAGTTTATGAGCAGACCAATACAACCCCTTCTCTGTAGCTTCAAATTCAACTGAACTTTACACGTACCAAACTTTATCCATCGACTTAAGGACAACTTCAGCACGAAAGGCAGTGTTTTGATGAAGCTGAAACACATGCAAGAATGCTGTTACAAAAATTAAACTAGGCAAGACCAAGATATACTCAGCCAACTGATACAGCCGGAAAAGCACTAACTTTCTAGGCACAGCCCTTCTTCAGATCTAAGGGAAGGGATATTAAATAAATATCTGTCCTGGTTTCAGCCAGGATAGAGTAGGTTTTCTTCACAGAAGCCAGTGTGAGACTGTGTTTTGGATTTGGGATGAGACAATGTTGATAACATGCTGGTGTTTTGAGTTGTTGCTGAGCAGTCAAGGACAGTCCAGCTTCTCACGCTGGCCTGCTAGCTAGAATCTGAGGGTGCACGGGGAGCTGGGAGGGGACACAGCCAGGACAGCTGACCCAGGCTGGCCAAAGGGATATTCCATACCATATGACGTCATGCTCCATATATAAAGCTGGGGGAAGAAGAAGGAATGTCGGGATGTTTGGAGTGATGACGTCTGTCTTCCCAAGTCACCGTTACGTGTGACGGAGCCCCGCTTCCCTGGAGATGGCTGAACCCCTGCCTGCCCATGGGGAGTGGGATTTGGATTCCCTGTTTTGCTTGCGTGCGCAGCTTTTGCTTTACCTGTTAAACTGTCTTTATCTCAAACTATGACTTTCCTCACTTCTACTCTTCCGATTTTCTCCCCCATCCTACCGTGCGGGAGTGAGTGAGCAGCTGCATGGGGCTTCGTTGCCGGCTGGGGCTAAACCATAACCGTCTTCAAACGGTAGACAGAACATAAAAAAACCACCCTTTCTGATAGCAGCCTGAATGACCTACATTACCAAACATCACAGGAAGGTTGCTGGCATGTAACAGCATCTGACGGGGCCAAGAGCTCATCTTTTGTTTAGTACTGGTCTGTTGAACACCACTTCCATTTCAACTAAAGCTATTAAGAGAACAAGACACTGGGACAAAAATCAGTGAATGCATAAACAGGGGAAAACTATAAGCCTTGTCCGACCACCAAGAAATTGAGAACAAAACCTAATAAACTGAAACTGCTGGTAGAGAAGTTCAAACACCCTAAAACAAAAAGCATAGTAAGAACTTTTAAATTGCAGAAGCACCTGTGAAACTGTCATCTTAATAGGTTAAGTATCTTCAATGAATGACTTAAGCCTAGCCAGTTGTGCCTTGGGGTAGAAGGAACCACTTCCTTTTCCCCTCAGGCTTTGAAGGGCACAGGCCATTAAACAAAGCTGGATAACTGACTTTAACATTTCTACTTAAAACCCTTCTTGAAGAAGTTCCACATTAAAATCTCAATAATTCAGTTATTGATGTTTCCAGAACGTCAATCAAACCCCTAACATCCCGCTGCATCACAGCATAGTTTGGGTTGGGACCTTTAAAGGTCATTTAGTCCAACTCTCCTGCACGAAGCAGGGACATCCTCAACCAGATCAGGCTGTTCAGAGCCCCATCCAAGAGCCCCGTCCAACCTGACCTGGAATGTTTCCAGGGATGGGGCATCTACCACCTCTCTGGACAGCTGAGCCAGGGTTTCACCACCCTCATTGTGAAAAACATCTTCCTTCTACCTAGTCTAAATCTCACCTCTGAGTTTAAAACCATTACCCCTTGTCCTATTGCTACTGTGCCCTGTTAAAAAGTCTGTCCCCATCTTTCACATAAGCCCCCTTTAAGTACTAGAAGGCTGCAAGAAGGTCTCCCCAGAACCTTCTCTTTTCCACACTGAAGAACCCGAACTCTCCCAGCCTGTCCTCACAGCAGAGCTGTTCCAGCCCTCGGAGCATTGCTGTGGCCCTGCTCTGGACCCGCTCCAGTAGGTCTATGTCTCTCCTGTGCCGAGGGCTCCAGAGCTGGACGCAGCACTGCAGGGGGGTCTCCCCAGAGCGGGGCAGAGGGGCAGAATCCCCTGCCTTGCTCTGCTGGCCACACGGCTTTGGGTGCAGCCCAGGAGACTGTTGGCCTTCAGGGCTGCGAGTGCACATTACAGAATCACAGAATCACTAGGTTGGAAAGGACCTTCAAGATCATCAAGTCCAACCATTAATCCAGCGCCACCATGTCCCCTAAACCATGTCCTGAAGTGCCACATCCACATGTTTTTTGAACACTTCCAGAGATGGCGACTCCACTGCCAGCTCCCGTCCAGCTTTTCATCCCCCAGGACCCCCAAGTCCTTCTCCATGGGGCTGCTCTCCATCCCTTCACCCCCCAGCTTGTACTGATACTGGCGGTTGCCCCAACCCAGGGGCAGGACCCTGCACTTGGCCTTGTTGAACCTCATGAGGTTCACACAGGCCCATTCCTTGATCTTGTCCAGGTCCCTCTGGATGACAACCCATCCCTCAGGCATATCAACTGCACCACTCAGCGTGGTGTCATCGCTTTTCTCCCACCTTTCTCTGTCATAAGGCCTCAAGTTTCAACAACACTTTTTATTCCTCTTGGAGGATGCACAGTTGACCAGGGAACTGTCAGCAGCTTTTTCAATGCTTATCAGCAACATGTTACTGAGGCTAAAAGCCTTAGCTGCAAGCCAAGTTTTCATTAGCAGTGTAGCTGTTCTTTGAGTCCATGGAAGTTTGCTCCACTAAGACACAGAACCGTTTTGCTGGAGCTTTTTGTAAAGTGCTTGCAGGATAAGCAGGAAAACAACCACAACCCCAGCCCAGCCAGCCTTCATAGATTTAGTTAAAAAGCAGGTGAATCTGAATCACAATGTTAAGTCTAATCCTCATAATACAGTTGCAATATTTGTCTCCATTAAGACTTTCACAGAGATATCACACATTGCTGTGAAAAAAATAAAAAGAAAAAAAAATCATGAAACCATTCCAGCAAGTAATCTGAACGGAGACTAACTAGAAGCTTCAGTTTTAGAGAACTTTTTAAAGGAATAATTAGTGAATGAAGATATAATCTGGAAAACATCTTTGTGCCAGAGTTAAGAAATTATTTAAGAATTTCTTAAGAAGTTTCACATGCATCTCAAGCGTAATTCCAACCCACCAAAGGAAACACAGACGTTTAAACACCCCACTTTTGTTATTCTGACCCCTTGTCAGAATGAAGTCCTGAAGAAATATCTACTTACTAAAAGAATAAAAAAGTCTGTTTTTATAAATTTGACCCTTCTGTGTGAAAACCTGAAGAACATCAGGTTTATGCCTGACAAAATAACTTTTCATATTCAAGTTACTGATCCCCAGGGAAAAGGCCTGCAGTAAACACCACAGCTATCTAACTGTTTGACTATTTTCTTAAATGTGTTCTTCACCTTCTTAAAATAAAAAAAGGGAAGGGGGAAAGAAGTCATAGGTACAGTATCTACAATTTTTCTTACTACTTCCTTTTTCCAGTCTTCTGCTGAGCAAAAAAAAAAACAACCTTGCACAAATAAAAAGTTATTAGCTAACTACACAAGCAGAGCAGTGGAGCTATACATTAAGAGCTGTCAAGGATGTAAAAATAAACTAAAGGAAATCTCATCTAATCTTTTATTTATGGTCATTTTGGGTGTAACTTATAACAAAGTAGTTGATAAAAGTTCAGCCACACAATGTTTTTCTTCTTGGTTCACTGTAGCCCGTGATGTTCTACTTCAAACAAGCTTATGTGTATTTTGGGAGAAGATCCCAAGCCACTCCCAACCCAGGTCTCGCAGAACAAAAAACACACTCCAACAACTAATATTTTATATAAACCAACTACACAAGATCCAACTTGATTTTCAGACTCTTTCTTTCAGTAACACTGTCATACTGACCCTTCCTTTACTTCATAGTTGCTGCTATGAAAACCTTGGGTACTAACATACTTGGATACTAGAGCAAGCATCTCCAACGCACTCATCCAAGAAAGCTTCAGGCCTTGTCAGGACCTACTGCAGAAGTATTAACTTCCTGACAAAATGGAGGCATGGGGAAAACCTTCCTTTCCAAGACCTTTGTGTTTTACCAACAGGGAGAAACAGAAAACAAAAAAAAAACCCAACAGCAATTAAAAAAAAGAGGTAACATCTTGAAAAACCTATCAAGGCACAGTCAGGTATTGCTCATTTAGGTTCCTTCTGTGGCAGGACACTACAGCATGGGATGCGAATACAACTGGATAGGAGACCAATGTGGTGTGTGGATTTAAGAAACGCGCACAGGAAGCTGTGAGGTGTATTATGCATCTAAGTTGAAAGAACAGCAGGAGTTGAAGGGGTTACAGAAATCCACTGAAGCCATTCTTTCTGTGGGGTAGTCTTATAAAAAACAGAGTGAATGCATCATTGGCATAAGCAGGATATTGCTCACAGGACAGAGCAAAGAACACATGTTTATGTACCATAATTAGTCATTTCTTCAAAATGCCATGTTTTCCTTAAATAATTCTGCACCAGAACAAGACAATTCCAGTGACTGCCATTGAAGGTTGTGTTGCAAAAAAGCAACAGAATCTCTCATTCACAATATCCTAGTGCCCTCATTACAGCTTGCTGTCCTCCACTTGGGAGGCTGGCTCTGCTCTTGGACTTTTTTTTTTTCTTTCTCCTGTAAGAGAAGATAGATGACTTCTCCAGTAGCAGATACCACCCCCTATCTTGCCATTCACAAAAACTTTTATAAGCTAAAAGAAACCACCACTCTACAACAACACAAAAAGAATCTTAACTCTTATCAATGTCCCTTCAGCTTCTTCTGCACTACTGCTGCCAGCCAGTTGGCAGCAAGAACATACCTGTGGGTGTATAGTGTGGAATGAACTTTCTTCACTTCGCTTACAGACTGCCTCAGCTGAATTTGAACTGGAAGTTTCTGGACACCCATTTTGTTTCAACAGAATGAAAGGGACTATTTAATGGCACAGAACCCACCAAGAACCACTTTCAGTCTGTATTCTTTCAACTCCAAAACAGGTAAACATCTTCTCACAGCAAATACGCATCCTGTTGTAAGCAAAACATTACCGTAAGTTATTTATTTTTCTGACAGCATGTAGTACAGAATTGTAAGTACTCTTGCAATTCCTCTGATATTACAACTGACAAAAAACCCCATAAAATTCAATAGCTTCTGCCTTAGGTGTTTTGGGTTTTTTTCCTCCCACAAAAAACACACCCAAAGAAATTTCAGGTTTTTCTTTTACGTTTTGGCCAGAAGCTCTGCCAAAAGCTCGTCTTTTTTCTTTCTTTCTTTGTTTGCTTGTTTTAGAAGGGTGTCAACTCGTAGTATGTTTAAAATAAAGCATTGGACATTCCCCCTTCCCTGCAGCTGTAACTATGTGAGATACAACTCACCCACCTCTCAAATGGAGGACTAACAAACCTCTTTCTGGAAAACCTGGCTGAGAAGTGTCAACAGATGCCCGTATGACAGTGAAGCTCAAGTTTCTTGTCCACCATCCTCAGTGACAGGATATAGACAATCAGCATTTCTAACAAATTTTCCAAACTAGAAGTAAAATTAAGTACACTATCTAAAAGAAGGGAGAAAATGTGCACATGACTTAATTCAAAGCTGACCTGCATAACTCTAATCAGGTGATTTCAAGTTATTCAGAGTGGAGCAGCACTGGTTCTCACCCACACTCTTTTCTGCCACTTGCAAAAAGAAGTTGAACAATTTTCCCTAGGAAAGAGTATACTTATTCCTCTGAACTGCAAAATTCCTGTTCTAAAGACATAATTTGTAATACAAATTTTAAGGAAGTGGATAAAAACTTCAAATTGTCCTAAAATAGCAATGAATTAGAACAAAGAAAAAATCTTACAGACTCTATATTCAAATCATATAATTTGCATACGATGCACCCCTTGACATATTGGAATTCTTCCACTTTGAGGTGACTGCATATGAGTAAGAAAGAACAATCCTCACAGCAGTGTGTACGTCCCCAGAACCTTGGGAGCCAGAACTACAGACAGGAAATGAGAGAGGAATGTGCTGAAATGCTGCTTTTTTGTTGTTTATTTGTTTATTCTAAACTCACAGACTATTAACCCAGCTTGTTAACATTTATAGGAACATAGGGCATAGGACTTGAAGGACCTTTCATGTCATCAACTCCGACTCCCTACTTCCTTATGCAATCATGTCATAGACCCATTAAGTGATAAATATATCAAATTTCACCTTCTTTGAGCATCACAACAAAGTAAGGAGTTACTAGGGGTGACACATCATTCACAATACTCCTGAATTTTTTTTTTTTTTAATCCAATTCTCAATACTCTACATTGAAACCTCTTTCCTTCTACCTCATCTTCTCCTTTTTCCGCTATCCCTCTACATACTCCCAGAAAAACAATGGTCTGCCGCCAGGGCAAGTTTCTTAACTATAAACCATTTTATAGACTGTCACGGCATACGGGGAAGGTTCCTGATAGCTGGAAGAAAGTAAAGGTAACTCCTGTCTTCTAGAAGGGAGGGTATGGATAACTACAGGCTGGTTAGCCTTACCTCCCTTCCTGACAAGGAGATGGAGCAAATAACCCTGGAAGCCATTTCTAGACATATGAGGACAAGAAAGCGATCAGAAGTCATTCGCATGGCTGTACAAAGCGGAAATCATGCCTGAACAACCTGATGGGCTTCTGTGACTAGCTTGGTGTACAAGGGGATGTTGTTTCTCTTTACTTCAACAAAGCTTTCCACACTGACTCCCATGACGATATCCTAACAGACAAATTGATGGCGTATGGACTAAATAAATGGACAGGGAGATGACCTGGAGACTGGACTGCTAACCTCAAAGGGTTGCGATCAGCAGCTTAAAGTCCAGGTGACGGCCAGCCATTACAAATAAAAGATTAGGAAAACCAATTCCTAAAGGAAAAAGAAGAAATTTTAAGTTACCTAAATTTTAGCGAGGTGTTCAATATATCTCATCATCTCAACACTACTACATAGCTCACTGAAAAATGTTACCTTTCTGTTACCACATTTTTAAATAGGAAAATTTAACACACATATACCAAGGGAAACTTCCTCAAAGTGACGTTTAAGTTTTGTCAGCAATAATCTCATCCAGTAGTAAGAGAAGTTTTGTGATATGGTATTTGGAAGTCTAGAAGTAGCATATCCCCCACTGTTGGTGAAAAGAATTAAAATTATAAAGCATATTTGCACCAAAAGAGGAAAAGCCTTCTCACATCTGAACTGTACGGGGCATGCAGACAGCTATTCTAACTTGACAGCACCAACGTTTCACAAATTGAGAACTTTTCAGTTCCATACTCTTTCATTTGTAGGAGTACCTCATAATTTAAGTGCAAATTAAAAAATTAATTTTCATATGTTTGTAATGGTTTTGGTTGTAATTATACTGTTGGATAAAATCAGAATTCTTAATGAAATCTGCAAGGATTCCTAGAAGAAAAAAAAAAATCCTGGTTTTTTCAAAGGGATTACTGAAAACAGTGATTTTAGTGAAAAAGACAGTGCAGGTTTCCTTCTATAATCCCTTAAGCACCATGTCAGGAACTCTGACATAAGAGGAACTGTTTATAGTCTTAGCAGAGCTTGTACTTAGTTCTTATTTAAAATTGAAGTGACAAATCAAAAAGCCACTATTTTGTACTTTTTTTTTACTTTTAAATACACAATTGCTTCCCCCCCCCCGCTTTTGGCAGAGACATTAACAACAGTTCTCTGCTCATGTTATTTAGTTTGTTCTCAACAGAATGAATAATCGCTGCATAATTTATTACCCCCTTTAATACATGTGGACATTTATTTTAAGAATTCTGCATATCCTCAATTCTGCCAGTTCTTGCTATTGGCTACTTCACTCGGCAACTCCTCAACTGATTTTTAATTTTCCATCTTTTAACATCATAGGAAGTATCCGTGCAGTTGTGGAGTTTTTTTTATTCCATCTGAAAAGCTATGTTGCATTTCAAGTTGCTATATTTAAGTTCATCACACAGACAGGCGTAGATTTAGGATAAGGAAGATCTAATTACACAGGACATCATTAAACACCCCACCTCGTATCCGGTGGGTAAGAAAAAAAGCAGCAGCAGGTTGTTTTGAGGCAGGGTGCTTCTGTGGAATGTGCCAGGAGATTAATCTGGTTTAATTAAATGGATCACAGGCAGGCGTTATATAAGAAGCAAGGCCATACACACAAATGAAAGACTGAATGAGAACGTGTTTTTAATTCAGAAAGAACAACTTCTTTAGGTTGAGCTGAAATTGTGTAATGAGTTTTTGTCCTAAATGAGCACATGGAACTAAAAGTAGCTCCAAAACAATTTAGTATTTCAAGATCACGACGACTGTGAGCAGATGGTACTTACCTAGGTTGTATACTATACACGCAAAAAATGCACACAAAAACATCAAACAGACTTCAAATATACTCCATATCTGGAATTCAGCTACACAAAGGGTACTAATTTCCTTTTAATTTTTCAATACCTTATACTAGGAGACAGTAAGATTTTACTGGACTCACCAGATGTTCTCTGAAGGACAGTGTCATCAGGAACAAATGCCCGTACCCAAGATCCCATTCTGCGGGAATGTTGTGTTTCCCTTTTAACCGAAAACTGTGTACATGCTCGTTTCTTTTATTCTCCTCTCCCTATCTGGTATAGCTGTTTGCTTTCTTACTATTTCTCGATTCTGGTAATGAATACTTATTTGCACTACAGGATCAAGAACAGAAGATCAAGTCTAAAGAAAAGTCACCTACATCACAGATGCTATACCATTTTAAATTCAGAGGGCAAAAAAAAAATCCAGGAGGGATTGTTTTTAATCCCAACAGTGCTGACAGACAAAGTTTAACTGCATTTACCAAAAGGAAACTATTTCGTTCCTCCTGGCCTACTGTGAACACACTCATGTTCCAAAATAACTTCAAATATAGACAGGAGTACTGTGTTCTCTATCCAGTTTTGAAATTAGAATATTTTAGCGAGTTGCCCTCCAAGTCCCTACTGGTTCACGTTCCAAAAATTCTCTATGCTTATATCCATGGCCTCAGTTAAAAGGTAGTAAAAAACCAAGTTACCCATAGACTTCAAAGCAGTGGTACAGACTGATGTAGGATAATTCTCCTGGGTAATGATTTAACTAATGACCTAATCAACTAATGTATTCAACAGTGCACTAACAATCCTTCTTTACAAGCAAATCTTGCTATGAAATCAAAGCAAAAAGGAACTGTTCTGGATGACCTTGGGATACCACTGACTATAACAAATTTACCTGTAATACAACCTCAAACAAGACACTACAATAAAGACAATTTTAAGTAGCCTCCTCCCTACTGCAAAGTCTTCAAATATTGCAAAAGACCACCAATAATAATGCAAATTTAGAGTACTAAACCAGGTGGCAAAAGTGAGAGCATTTCTAGTGACATCTATTGTCCTCTGCTACAAGTGGCACCGAGAAAAAAAGATAAAGTTCTTCAAAACATGAAATAATAAAATACTGTTATTTATTGCAAATACGAGTTCCGATGACTAAACCTTCCCATCTGAATGTAGAACTTCATCTTTTTTCAAATGCATTTACCTTTTATCCTGGCTATTTCTCCAATTTGTCAAATTTCTTTTGAATTTTAATCCCATCATCCAACGTACTCATAATTCTTTTTGTATTTGTATTACTGGCAGATTGAATAGGCACATAAAGTCCATCATCACAGTCATTAATGGAAATATTATAATACAATATTTCAAGTAAGACCTCTGTGGGACTGACAAGTCAGACCTCTGTGGGACTCCATTTGACACACCCTTCTCTCTTGATAGTATTTTAAGTACGTTTTTAAAACAGGTTTCCTTAGCTCTGATGTACAGCTCTTCTACCCTCTATAAAGGTCTCTTGCCTTACCATGGTAAAAGGTTACCATTTCAAAATCCTGGGCAAATTTTTGCCCTCTATCAGTACTTCCATGACACAGTTAAAAAGTATAATTAGGACACTCCCACACACATATCCAAATCGAAAAGAATAATCTTATTGTGACTCAGAGTCACAGTATCAGACAAACTGTTCAAGTCCCAAATGGAAACTCGGAAGAAGTTTCACCACACATCCTTGTTTTAGAAGCTGCAGGGAAAAAATAAAAACCAGCAACCACCCCCCTTATCTTCCCATCAGCCTGACCTAATCACCAGGCACTTATTTTTCCAGTATTCTCCACAAGTACTTGCCTTCCCGACAACCACTCTCAGCACGCAAAATCACTGTAAAGATGCTTTCCTTAAAATAAAAAAAAAAAAAACCAACACAACTTCTTTCCACATTTAGAGTTCTCTTCACTGCTTCAAGCAAACATGTTTTTTTTTTCCAGAACAGCCACTCTATAAAGTTCTTGTGGAAAGACTATAACATATCAGCTTTCAAACTTTTAATTGAAATAAACATTTGATTCAAATGGGAAAGAGCAACTACCTCCAGAGCAAATTCATATTGACTAAGTACTGTTATACTTTAGATACACACTTCATAGAACCACAGAATCATTAAGGTTGGAAAAAACCTTTAAGATCATCATGTCCAACCATCAACCCAACACCACCGTGCCCAGTAAATCATATCCTGAAGTGCCACCTCTACATGTTTTTTGAACACCTCCAGTGATGGTGACTCCACCACTTCCCTGGGCAAAATTAGAAGAAGTCACCATCACTTGTAAAAAGATAATTTTGTGTGTAATAGCACATATTAGCAAAAAGAAATGAAAGAATGGATACATAAGCAAAACAACCAACACAGAGTAAGGACAAAAGCCAACAAGCCTGATAAACATCCAATCCCAGACTTGCTCGGCCAGGAGTAAAAGTGCACTACAGTTTTGATTCTAGAATTCATATTACAAACGGTGAATAGATGAACCAAATGCTGGGGAATGGAAGACAGCCTCATTCTGAGCTCTACAGCACAACATGAGCCCACAGCACAAGTGAGTTTATGAAACTTAATGCTTAATTAAAGACCAAATGTATCAAACAATAAACACACTTTTTAAAAATCAGGTCCAGTGCAGTAGGGTTTGATGGGGTTAGGTTTTTGATGGTTTTTGTCATCATTGCTTTGGTTGGGGGTTTTTTGGGGTTTGTTTGGTTTTTGGGGTTTTTATTGTTTTGTTTTAATTTTGAAGCACCACTGATAGGAGACACAGGGTCCAACAGAGCCAAGGGATATTTCCAGCTCTGGCACAAGTCACCTGTGACCCCAGCCAAGTGAACGTGCCTGTCACCTTTCCCACTAGCACCTGGAGAGATTCCTTCCACCCATAAACCACCCATCCACATTTCCTTGCACATTGTCCCTCTGATTCACCACTAATACTATTTGTGGCTGCTCCTAATCTGTTCTTCTGACAGCTGTATCACACACTGTGCTGAGTCGTTTTAAGCATTAACTATATTACATGCATATTTAACAACTGTATATAAATATATCTCAGTTACCTCCTCCCCTTGTCAAAATACACTATTTAAATGTAAAAAAAAAAAATCTGTACCTCAGCAGGTTTTGTTTTGACCTCAGATCCCCACATGACTGAGTACCATGACAGTGCCAGTAAGAACTGATACTCTGATTACCTAAAAGCACGACTGTATTGCAAGCAAGCCTTTAAAAGCTGCCTGCTGTCACATCAAGACATAAGCGAAAGAAGAGAACTTACCTGCTGGCAAGGAAAGTCTTCAAATATCTGTAACAATAAAAAAATACATTTAGAAACAGAAGGAAAAATAGCTCTAAAATTGCCTTGGCCTGATCATTTTTCTGCAAGGCTGTACTTGTTTAATGAAGCACATTATCTGAAGCAATTTGCTAGCTGCTAGGCATGCTACATGCAAATCAGAAGCATTTTCCTCGTCTCACCCTGTTCATTAACAAGATTACGTTTTGCCCACCTAACTGAAGGACAAAGATTATACTGCTAGGCAATGAGTGTAATTACTACAGCAGAATACAGGCCACTACGCACAAATTAAGTGCTATGTACGCATTTCACCATCATCACCTACATAATTCCAGAGCTGAAAGTGTCAGGGTTAGTCTTTGCATATGAAGAGGACATTATTGTATGTTTTCTTTATTCTTAAACCTTTGGAGAAAAAGGTAACCAAGTTTACAAATGGATAAGTATAGAACACCAAAAGTATTAAGAGACTGATTTTTGTCACTGAGGCACATGAAACAGTTGCTGAACATTTTTTATAGTAAATGACAAAGCTGTCTTGATCTGTAGTGAACTTCACAAGAACCACTGTCTCAGTCTGAATAGATGATATTAAAAATTATACCCTAATAGAAAGTTGGATATAAATGCATATACATTAAATTTTCCTTATGTAGGTAATTATATAAACTCTGATTTATATTCCTTTCTGCCTGCTTTTCATACATCTACTTGTCATCTCACTACACATGGCTTTAACTAGGACTTGAGGTACCTATCAGAGTTCAGAAGAGAAACTAAAACCCAAAAAGAACTAAAAAGCAAGAATTACTCAAAGTCTGTAAGGACGAGGACTGGGAACACACATCAAGGGATTAACCAAATAGCAGTGCCGACCTTTTTCCTTAGGTTCACAGTTCAGTTTCTTACTCATTTGTTTTCCTAGTTCTCCTTTCTTGTCCCAACACACTTGTATTTATTTCTGCTTTTGTTAAGAGGAGACAGCACTGCTGAGTAACAAAATCGTCAGATTGGGTACAAAATCCACATAGAAATTGAACTTTAACCATAGGTGTAGCAACTGGAACAGATTCATAGATTATCAGGGCAGATGGCCACTACTTTGCTATCTATTAGAAGATATAACAAGGCTTAATAAATATATTAACCCTGCCCTCACCAACAGATTTTAAACATCATGCTTGCCTTCACTTACAATCCATGGCTGTAAAACATAATAAAACTTGAATACCAAAGAGAATTACACCTGAAATTTAAAGGCAGCCTACTAAAAATTTCAAAATTGAATTGTGGTACTCTCTGAGGAGACAGTGAAACGGCATTAATAAATTTCTCACACACTTAAAAATGTAAAATGAAAATAGCAATAGGACACCCCAGGAGAGAAAACATTGCATGCTTTGTTCTGGCAGAACATACAAAGTTCAAAACACTATTAAGGTACATTTAAAAGATGCTCATCATGCTGTCTGCTTATGAGAAGCAGCAGCTTCTGTTATAAGAAATGCCTTGAGATGGGAGAAACGCAGGCAGGAAGAAGCTGCATAAACTGCAGGAAAGAAAAACCTCAAGTTGTCTTCTGCACCAGCTCCTGCACAGAATCCACATCCACATATGGAATGGAGCTTTCTTCCGGGAGAAAAGTACGTTGCAGTGACAATTAATTTGGACAGTTAAATGAAGAGAAACGTTGCATCTTTCTGTCTGTTTATATATATAGTTTCTGTGCACTTCTTTTATAAAGTTGCAAAAGAATTCCTGCTTGTCACTAGGATACACGATACGAAAAACTGTAGCCACCTCAATAAAACAAATAAAACTGCAGAGTAGAAAATATCATTATCTGATTTTAATTTTTTCTACAATGATAGAAACTAATCTCTAAGTTCCACTTATAATTAAAGAACATTGAAAAATTTCAGTTACTAAAGATTACAAGCTGCATTAATTTTTCTTTTTTCTTATTTGCAATGTATTGGAAATGACTATTTGGTTAGGTGTGCCTACACAACAGATTTCAAGAAAGTAATGATAAACATAACCATCAGAAAAATACATTATCATATATACACAGATAGGCAGGAAACATTAATTTACATCAGGAACTTAACCATGCAATTTCAAACACCTCCAGGGAAAGCTCTACAGCCAAGACATATTTTTAACTTAAGATTAAATCCTGGTGGTATTCTAGCGTTTTTCCTGAACACCTGAGCTGCTGATTTCCAATGGGATCTCTCCCTGCACAGGCACCAGCATTCACACAGATCCCATTACTGCACCGGGACCTAACCATATAGGGTGCCTACAAGATCAGCACTGTTAGTGTATTTAAGTCAAACACTGTAATGATTTCTTACTTCCATGTTCCACAGGAAACCAGTTCTGTAAGTGCATTAACTGAATAGATGCTACACCTCTGGGACAAGTACACAGAACGGCTTCCTGCAAGTACACGTTCTTCTAATACAATTTAGTGTAAGAGAGACTGTTTTCTATGATTAATTGACACACGTCAGATTTAAAAACAAGTAGACCAAAAGAAATTGAAGCTTGAAGGTCATATCAGTCTCCTCAAAATTGTATAAATGCACTTAGCAATTTACTTGTATCATATTTTTCAAAGATTTCCATTAAGAACAAGGTGCTCTGTAGGCTAATGCATCTTAATTCTGGCCAACAGCAGCCACTACAGAAATATCAACTCATAATAACATAAATGAAGCAAACGCTGTCACAAGTCCAAAGAGAAAAGTAACAATTCCACTGTTTTGTGTGTGTGTGTGTTTGTATTCAGAGACCACAAGAGTAAGTGAATGTTCATTACCTTCATGTATTTTTATTAGCTGCAGAGTTACATCAGGAACTTGGACAATACTTCTTACCCTTGGGTTTACCCTGTCTCCCCCCCACGCTCTAATCTTTTCTGGCTTGCAACTTCTTAGCTTCATACTCCAAATATGGTTTCCTGTTAACATCTAACACTGAAAAAAGACTAGTGGATTCTGGCAACATTTTAAAAACTTAATTCACTGAGACTTAAATTGAGACTACACATTTAGGTAGCTACTCATTTCAGATCACATTTACAAACTTGCCTTCTTTGCTGTGCAAAACCTTCCCCTTTCTGAAGCACATTATAGCATTCAGATATGTATATCCTATAGGAAGAAAGTCATTCAGTGCTGACATTTGAAAAGAAAAAAACAAGAGTTAGGCTCCTAACCTGGATTATGACTATAAGGAGAGACTTTAGAGCATTTGGGGGAGCTGTCCTGTTGGTAAGGATTCCCTCACGCGGTAGAGATCTCGACTGACTTTTCTCCTACAACTTCTTATTTCCTGAAAGCATGTGAAAGTTGACGGGGATGGAGAGCACAATGTACTCCTCATAATCCAGGAGGAAGCAGTCAAGGACATGCTAAGCCACCTGGACACCCACAAGTCTATGGGGCCTGATGAGATCCACCCGAGAGTACTGAGAGAGCTGGCGGAGGAGCTTGCCAAGCCACTCTCCATCATTTATCAGCAGTCCTGGTTAACAGGGGAGGTCCCAGAAGACTGGAGGCTTGCCAATGTGACGCCCGTCTACAAGAAAGGCCGGAAGGAGGATCCTGGGAACTACAGGCCTGTCAGCCTGACCTCGGTAGCGGGGAAGATTATGGAGCAGTTGGTCTTGAGAGTGCTCACAGGGCACCTGCAGGACAGCCAAAGGATCAGGCCCAGCCAGCATGGGTTCATGGAACGCAGGTCCTGCTTGACCAACCTGATCTCCTTCTATGACCAGGTGACCTGCCTAGTGGATGAGGGAAAGGCTGTGGACGTTGTCTACCTGGACTTTAGTAAAGCCTTTGACAGCGTCTCCCACAGCATTCTCCTGGAGAAACTGGCGGCTCGTGGCTTAGACGGGTTTACTCTTCGCTGGGTGAGGAACTGGCTGGATGGCCGAGCCCAGAGAGTTGTGGTGAACGGCGTTAAATCCGGCTGGCGGCCGGTCACAAGCGGTGTTCCTCAGGGCTCGGTTCTGGGGCCGGTCTTATTCAATATCTTTATTGACGATCTGGATGAGGGAATTGAGTGCTCCCTCAGTAAGTTTGCAGAT
Organism: Phaethon aethereus; assembly: GCF_964289735.1. Lineage (NCBI taxonomy): Eukaryota > Metazoa > Chordata > Aves > Phaethontiformes > Phaethontidae > Phaethon > Phaethon aethereus. Next base: position 4,710,262 of record NC_138582.1, on the reverse strand, counting down.
GACACCAAGTTGGGTGGGAGTGTTGATCTGCTGGAGGGTAGGAGGGCTCTGCAGAGGGATCTGGACAGGCTGGATCGATGGGCAGAGGCCAACTGTATGAGGTTTAATAAGGCCAAGTGCAGGGTCCTGCACTTTGGCCACAACAACCCCATGCAATGCTACAGGCTTGGGGAGGAGTGGCTGGAGAGCAGCCCGGCAGAAAGGGACCTGGGGGTGCTGGTTGACAGCCGGCTGAATATGAGCCGGCAGTGTGCCCAGGTGGCCAAGAAGGCAAACAGCATCCTGGCCTGTATCAGCAATAGTGTGGCCAGCAGGAGTAGGGAAGTGATTGTGCCCCTGTACTCGGCACTGGTGAGGCCGCACCTTGAATACTGTTTTCAGTTTTGGGCCCCTCACTACAAGAAGGATGTTGAGGTGCTGGAGCGTGTCCAGAGAAGGGCAACGAAACTGGTGAGGTGTCTGGAGCACAAGTCTTATGAGGAGCGGCTGAGGGAACTGGGGTTGTTTAGTCTGGAGAAGAGGAGGCTGAGGGGAGACCTTATCGCTCTCTACAACTACCTGAAAGGGGGTTGTGGCGACGAGGGTGTTGGTCTCTTCTCCCAAGTGACTAGTGATAGGACGAGAGGAAATGGCCTCAAGTTGCGCCAGGGGAGGTTTAGATTGGATATTAGGAAAAATTTCTTCACTGAGAGGGTGGTCAGGCATTGGAACAGGCTGCCCAGGGAGGTGGTGGAGTCGCCATCTCTGGAAGTGTTCAAAAAACGTGTGGATGTGGCGCTTCAGGACATGGTTTAGGGGACATGGTGGTGCTGGATTAATGGTTGGACTTGATGATCTTGAAGGTCCTTTCCAACCTAGTGATTCTGTGATTCTGTGAAAGCTGTCACACAAACCACACCTACAGCTGTACAACATGAACCAACCTTATGTTTCCTATCTGCTCCAAAGTACTTCTTCAAAGCGAAATTAAAAATTAATTGCATTTCATGCACTTCTACTCCTACTGATACTTTTAAGGGATCAGTCACATTCTGCATTCGCATTCTTACACGTCTTACTGTGCCACTAGGTAGAGAACAAACTGTCATTTTGAATAGGCAGAAAGAAAAAAAAATTTTTGGACCTTATTCTTTACAAACTTTTACATATCTTGTAAAGGTAAACAGTTCTCAAGGAAAACTGTTATCATCCCAAATAGATACTGGGAGGATGGAGCAGATAGCCTCAAGAGGTCCTTTCCAACCAAGGTTTCTGTAATACCATAGACAGATTACAATAACAGAACAGGAAAGAAGTTGTAACACATTAGAGGTGCTACAAAATAAGAAAGTTCCTCAGCCAAAAAAAAACTTGCCAAGTAAACCAACCACCTACAGGAATTCACTGAGAAACTAAAAAAAACCCTGTATTTTAAAGAAAGAATACTACTGTTAGTGCTATACCCATTGAGATGGTTTTGGACAGCATAGTCCTCAATAGACTTTGTAAATCCTGTCACAAATATTTTTTTTCTATGATTTATGGATGCCTCGAGTACCAGATATCCCTAATTCTATATTTGTTTTTATGAAACTATGCATTTTGCATTGCAGAATTTCCTCAAATGTTTTCTTGGACATGGAGCTGAAATTTGACATCTTCCTTCCAAGACTAACATCTAATCATCAAAAACAGAAATATTTTCTGAGCTTCATGTTCCCACCTCAAGGTAAAATGAGAATATGGCTCCATGGACAACTACAGAGGCTCAGACTCACCCCATCTACAGCACTGATCTCTTTCCAGAGCTGTGGTAAGCAGTAGACCACAAGAAATTTAACCCTGTTCTCCTGTAGCAGGAACTGACTGACTCTAACCTAACAGTATTCCCTTGAAATGAATGCAGATACTCAGTTCGTGAACCATTCTCTCATTCCAGTGAGGAGTAAAGGCTTGCAGCACACAAGGAACCACAGACCACAGCCTCCAGGAAGCCAAGTAGCACATGTCATCTGACAACAATCCTTCCAACTGAACGAGGAATATCACGGCCTCAATGTAAGATGCAATTTTCCTATTTATCTACCGGTACCAAAATCATTTAGGAATACATGCATGTATTCAGCTTTAAGCCTTTGCCTGACTGATGCTGAAGGATGTTGTCTTGGAGGCTGGATTCAACAGCTTGGAAGCCTCCCCTCCTATTACTCTCTCGCAGGCTAAAAAAAAAAAGAGCTGGGTGTTCCTCTAATGTTTAATAAAGTTGAGATCCCATCATCTATGTCAAACTATTTTCCTTTTTTTAAAGAGTAGATAATTAAGCAGAAAACACAAGTCAACTTTCATAAAACCAGCTTAGTAAAATTATGTTTGTTGAAAATCTCAAGGATTTATCTGTGATCATCTAACCTATCGAGCAAAGACCTTGGAGATACATTAAATTCATTCTGACAGCACACCCGCTAAGGAAAAGCTGTTAAAAAGTTTTACGGTGTGATTAAAAGATTACATAAACCACGGGTTAGACTGTTCCATATGGGTACTTTTTTTCCTTCGTCGTTAAAAGTTCATCCTTTCTAACCTATATCTAACCTACTTCTAATTTAGCAGTCCACAGAGCTGAATGTTAACAGCCTTTTATTATATCGTTTCCTATTAAGGCAATTTTAGGGCAATTTTAAAGAGCGACTCAATCAAATCTTTTCTTATATTAGCTATGTAGACTGAGAGGCAGAAGTGGATCACTATAAAGGCCCATTTTTCTAAACCTTTGTTCATCCTTCCAAGTCTTTAAATGGCCAAACTATTCTTGCTTTTAGTAGCTTCCCCGATTTGCAGGCACCGATACCTGACACAGTATTCGTCAGTCAATCATAACAGCACTAAAAATACCATTTGCTTATTTTTTCAGAGTTTTTTCCCCTGTTGACATATTTATTGCATTTGCCTTAGGCACAGCAGCAGCTAAATATCCACCATTAACTGTAAATTTTTATCCATTACCATAGGGATGGATTGGGCGGGATGGGAATGATTATGGGACAGACACCACCATGCACAAAACTTGCCAGCATTTTTTTTGTGCTTTGGCCAGATCAGAAGACATTCAACATAGAAAACCACACATCTTTTGTTTACAACTCTACTTCACAGGAGATTCACATTGCACTGTAGTCCTTTATTATCTCTGTTTAAATCTTGGCCTCAACTGCAAATATCAGCAGTCACTATTTAACACTTTCATTTACATCTGTTGAAAAGATTCACTAACGAACAGCCAAGAACGAACCGCTGTGAGACCCTCCTAGGAAAACGTGCACAGCCTGTGTTATATTTTTGAGTAGTTCTGTTTAACTAGTTATTAGTTTTAATGGAAGCAGCAGCCTCTCAATCACAAAAGCAACACAGAATTAAAGTAAGGACAAGTTAGAAGACCAACTGAAGTACTGCACGGAACACTAACTTTTTTTTTTCAGATTATATATTTGCTTGGTAAAATACGTACTAGACACATTTGCAGTGTGATCATCACCATACCTGACATGCTTCAAATAGCTTTAAACACACATGAGCATGGTGTTATTACAGCAGCACAAGTGTTGGTGTCAGCGAACTTGTCCTGTACCTCAGGAACATGTTCAGTTTATATTTGTTTCCATAACCAATAAGGTGACAAATCAGTGGCTAATTAACTGCTGCCTTCTCCTCACTGCCCCCCAATCTTCTGTTCATACCTGCCTTCTGTGTCCCACCCACCGTGATTTAAAAACAAAAGCAACATCTAGTCATCTTAGTTTATACCATCTACAAAAGTCTTTCAACAGTTTCCAATCACGATTTCCCCCCTCCCACTGAGAGCAACTCCTCCTAAATCACTCAGGTTGTTAAATACTAGTTTTTGAAATTGAAGAAAACCCAAATTCTGATTAAGATGCTGGGAATAAATCCACACACATTTTCCTTCATCTCAGCTGAACTCTGCCCTGAACTAAAAGGGCATCTGGAAATTTTAAATTCATTTACACATGATTGAGCATGTCCACAAAGTTATCTAGCCAGGCACCAGTAGCCAAATTTCAGACCAGACATGCTGAACAGTAAGTGATTAAATGAAAGAGCTCTGGTGAAAGCTACATTCAAGGAGGTTAAGAACAGCAAAAGAAATTACTCAATCATTACTCAGGGCAGGTGGGATCAATCTCATTACACACTGAGTTACAGAACATGCGGTATCTGAGCAACTCAAAGAATTTATTCTCAATAGCTACACAACTACTACATTTTGCCTATGGAGAAGAGAGGTATGGACAGAGACTAGAGTAAGGTCTCCAAGAATTGGTTTTATTCAGCATCACAAAATGGGTGAAATCTTTAAGTCTGCAGGTGATATTAAGCTCTTATGGGCAGGCAAAAGTCATGCCAATAGGAAAAATATCCAGAAGGATCTCACAAAATGAAGCTAGTTGCTAAAAGACAGCAGATTCCCTTCAACATAGATAGACATGATGTAATGCATCCAGAGGAAAAATATCCTGAGCAATACCTCCTTAACCACTTAACACTTGCACTTTCTGCAGTTCCAACTGTGGGAGGAAGGCTGAGTCACTGTTTTCTCTGAAATCATCAGCTCAAAGTGCAGTAGCTGACCAAAAAAAGGCAATTAAAAAGTTGTATATCATTAGGACAGGTACTGAAAACAAGGTACTTCAACATGTTACTGTACAAAACAATAAAGCATCCATATCTTGCGTTCAGTTATGGTCTCTGCACCAGAAGGAATGCATAGTGGACTTCACGAAAGTCCAGAGCAGGGCAGCTGAAGTGATCGAGGGATGGAGCAGCTGCCATGTAAGGCCAGAGTATAAAATCTGGGACCACATGAGGCTCACAGTGAACATGACCACAGCTTACAAGTTGGGGGGCAGAAAAAAAAGAGGAAAAGCAAATCAGTGCAGCACCGCTGTTCATAAAATTCTGCCAGTATGGGTAGTAGGAGGCATTTACGGAAACTACTGGAGATCAAACTGGTAAGAGTGCCTCTCTTCAGGGCTGGCAGTGAACATCCTGACGTTCCTGCTAAAGAAGGTTGCAGAGGCAGGTACCATCAGCAAGTTCAAAGGCAGTCGTCAGACTAACAGCAGGTTGACAAGGAAAGGTGAGAAGGACTAGTCAGGGAGGCACCGGCTGGCATCCCTGATGCAACGGGGATGCCAAGGAAATATAGGGCCAGGCCTGCAAACTCTATTTAAACACCACCTTCGCTGCCACCGAGGCACACTGCTAGGCTGGAGGATCACTGGTCTCATCCAGCAGTGTCTCCGGTGTTCTTAAACTCCCCGTCATGGCTCTGTGGAGACGCAGGACACACACGAGCTTTAGATATGACCTCTGAGAATACCTACTCAATCAGAAGTGCTGTTTTAAGACTTTATCAGCTACATTATAGGAATGTTCTGCTCCTTTAATGGCTTATAGCAAAAGGAGACATGTTTAGCTCTGAAAAAGCTCAAGAAACTTTAAAACCGCTTAAGATGTTTAAGGAGGGACAACCGTGTGCTGGCAATGGTTCAGCTCTATCAGGAATATCTCCAGTACTATGACCTGTGATCATGTAATCCTGATAGAAATACTGTGACATTTTATAAACCTAACATTTCAGGCCCCCAGGCAAGCTTAAGGAAAGCTGCAGTCATGCACTCTATACGTGTCTAGCTCCCTCCCCATTTGTACTGCAGAGTGCTTGTTCTTAAGCAATAGGTTTAGTGGAAATTTTTTCTTTCAAAAAACATCATCTTGACATTGCTTGCTATCATTGAATTTCCATTGTCATTTTCCATGATAGACTCCTGACATGCAGTGTGCCACCACAAGTCACCTGAGTTTTCAAAAGGTGACAGGACTTTGTAGTTCCTGTACTCAAACGAGCACTGCAAGCCTGGAAAGCTTTTGCACTCTAGGTATGATAGGAACTCTGCAAGAGCGAGTAGACATTTCAGAACGTAAAATAAATGTAAAATAAATAACAGACTAACAACCTAACAGAAAGCCACTCAATTCTTTTTGGAATACTAAGACAGGATTTTGCAGCTTCTGGGGTTTCTTTTTTTTCTTTAAAGAGAAATTCTTAGAAAGTTGGGAGAGTCATTTCCCTTCATGATCCACCACTGCAAAATTATGCCGTTTCCATGGTTATGGCCCACACATGGATTCCATTGTTACAGCAGTTTTTCAGAAGCTAGAATTAAAAGTTTTAAGCTTTTTCATTTGAAGTTACAGAACATTCAAGATGATTGAAAGGTTGAAGATTATCAATGCAACCAGCATGGAGGGGGTAGGGGGAAGGAAAAAATCTGAAGGACAGCTTTCCAGTAAAGAACACAAAGTAGTTTGTCTAAAGTTTAAGAGAAGATTATCATCTTTGCACATACATTGTACTTATCTAAAAAAAAAAGGGCCATTACTAGTTAACACTTACATGCATGAAAAGACTAACTTACTTAGTGCCTAAAAAAATAAAACATTTTATTGGTATCAATGGGATTACTGCAAGGTATTCAAAGCGAGCTTGACAGCAGCTGCAGAAGTTTAGTTCTGTACAGAGAAGTATCCCAATAAACAAGACAAAAATCTATTTTTAACAAGAATACTAGTGTTTTCTTAGTTTAATAGTGATACTGTGGATGGAGAAATAATTTGCTGCAGTTAGAGCTTGTTCTCAAAGCAAACAATAACATCCCTTTACGACAAACAGGCATTTCCACAAGCATATGGCTTAGGGCCTTTGCAGCCAGAGCTAGAGAGTCTGAAATAACTTTTCCAGCAAGACATGACAGTTTTGGATCTTAAGAATGTAAGAAGTAACAGAGAACCGAAGACCGCATGCTCAGTCTGCTGGACAAACTTCCAATAAATGTACTACCACAGGCACAGGGATAACTCCTTTAATTTAATCCTGTTGTTACAGCAAGTTTTACTAGAGACACAGATTACACCACTTGCAACTACTGTACTGTTTGGAGGCACAACATGTTACAAAGCATAATTCTGGTAGGTTGGGGTTTTGTTGGGGTCCCCCCGCCTTTTTTTTTTTTTTTTAAGTCAAAAAAAGCTTCCCAAAACCCAAGTCACAAGAACCATCTAGATTGACTAAATTATTTGTCAATGAACACAGCAGACACAGAAGGCAATAAGAATTAGCAAGAAGATAAAAACTATTATTCCTGTTGTTAAATAAACATATGTAATTATTTTTAAGCCAAAAAGACACAGAGCCTACCTCAAGGTCTTAAATAGGAATTTAGGGGCAATAGAAATAAAGACAACAAATCAGGAAAGGGCAAAAGAGTCACTACAGAGCTATATACTACGCATTTACCTAAACTGACATAATTAATTTTTCTTGCTATGTTTCATGATAGCAGTATTTGTGTTAGGTCAGCTCCCTCCTCCCCCCACTCCTTGAGGTAGATGCACCAGCAGAAATTGAGAAAAATCTTTTCCCAAGCTTCTCCTCTACTTCTGTGCCCTTTTATACAGTTTTCCAGATGGAAAAGAAATGGAGGATGAATTAAGACAGCAAAAAAGATGACAAGCGAGGTAGGGAGGAACCACAGGCAGAAAAGACAGCAAAAGAAAAACACACACATATACCAGGACAAGGAAACCAAAAGAGATGACTGACAAAAACTAGATTACGAAGGGGAAAAAAAAAAAAAAGGTAGTGGGGGAACAAGATTGCAGACAGAAGAATTTCAGTACACAACATGAGACAGGCTTTCTTCTCCTAATTGGTTCTGTCATGTAGCCGTCGGAGAGCAACTCTCAAAAGACACTGTCATTCGTGTAAAAGGAAAACCCCCAACACGCCTGTTCTCTGCAAGAACATGATCAAACGAGACCCACTCATCTTGACAGAACCCAACACGCATGCGACTTCCATATTCCATTTGCTGCGGCTTCCAAACATGACCATTACTCGTGCGAGTAAAGTGAGCAAGTCACACAGCTTGTTTCTAATACAGTAGCACACGATGCCGCACATAGATGATTAATGGATTCTCATATCCACAAACCCACTGGAAAACTTCAGCTTAGCATCATTAAGATCCTATCAGTCCTGAATTTAAGATAGTATTTTTCGCCTTAATCTGCTGCTCCATTTAATCAATTTAATGCACAGTAAAGACTTAATTTGACAAAATTGAATGCATTATTTCTCTCTGCCTCTGGCATGAAACAGATTAAGACCACCAGAAATACTTGCAGAAAGATTTAAGATTCATTACATCTTAGGTGGCAGATAAGCATTAGCTATGCTACAAACTCAGTATTCTGTAGACTCAATACTGTGTCTAAGAGCTGAGGGTTTTTAGTTAACACTGCAGTTACCTCCCCAGCAGCTAACGCAAGCCGCACCTCCTACACAAGCCACGACTGCGCTTTTTAAAGTCAAAGCTCACGAAATATTATTTCATACAATACTAACAGACTCCACAAACACTAGGGAGATAAAACAAGGACAGCAAGGACAACTCAAATCGTATGTACATTACGTCTCCTGTGTAGGTTCCTGGCCAAAACTAGGTTGAATAAATGCACGGATCAGAACAGAACGCACTCTGGGTCCAGGTCCCTGCTGTTTCAGATGAGATAACAAGCAGCTGACAACCTTACCCAAAATTTATCAAGGCTCGATTTAAACTAATTAGATTATCCACAGAAATACTGAAAGACAATGACGGAAAGCTGCCATATAAGAATGCCTGGAGGTCCACACTTTGAAGCTAGAAGTTAACACGTGTAACAGGACACACAGCTACTAGCCAGCCCTGCCGGCAGCCCCAAATGGTCCTGAGATGAGACTGGAGCTGGTGCTCCAAGAAGCAGCTCTTGTCATCCCAGCACCAAGGGTATGGCGTGACAGCACTATTTGTACTGTGAAGTGAACACTTCTGCCTTCAGGGTTGTCAAACTGATTTTCCTCACAAATAATTAACAGACCAATTTTAAGGGCAGCAGCAAGGAAAGGAATCCTGGTAGAATGCTGTTCATGAAACATGACCATTTTTTCTTAGCTAAAAATCACCAAGTCCCTTAGTAACTCTGACTTACCTTATGTTGGTAAGTATTTAAGTACTACAGAGTATTACAGGTCTATTTACAACGGATTTTAAGTCTACCATGATTTTGTATCTAGACATGACTTCTTAGAAAAAATATTTTTTCCAATACAAAATGCATCTACTATTTAAAAAAAAAAGTCTCAAATTTATTCTTTCTGCTGCTGCTGTCAAGAAACAGTGCTGTTTCACTTGAAATGTACATAGTCAAATATTTCAGTAACAGCTTTTTCCATTTATGCAAAGGGATAGTATAGTATATAAACTTGTACAATTACATCTTACTTGAACTTGCTTTGTTGATATATAAAATGCAATACTAGCAGTGAATACATATGCTGATGTATAGGATTCCTTAACACAAGCCAAGTTAGCTGTAACATGCATTAGCAGAAATAAAGAAAATAATGAAGTAGCCCTTTAAGAATAAACCAAAAAGGGTCACAAAGATCCTAATGATATAAGCGTATTTGGTACAGCCCTGTGTAGGTTGGACTCAGTGAACAAGTATTTTCTGCACAAAGATAAGAATTCAAGACCACAAAGCAGCATGCACAAGAAACGCGTGTTTTTGCCTTAGCAATGAGTGCTGGGAGGCAGTAAAACTTAAATCTTTTGTACCACATTATAACCTCTAGGAAAGAGCAACAATATTAAAGCCTAAACCAAGAAAAAATATTGTTAGGCTTTTAAAATTCTTCCTTGATATTGTAGTTTATTCATTACCCCACCATCCCGTGTGCCTGAAAAACCAATGCCAGCTCACCTCTTTTGTTATCTCAAAGAAAGATAAATTATGAGAGGACTAGTCTCTAAAAAGCTTTTCCCTTTCTGACGATTCATTGGGCATGGAAGAAGGAAAGACCAGCAAAAAAAGCTCTCCAGCTTTTCTCAGCTCCTGATCCAACTTGAATAAAGTCCAATGCCACCGAATCCCACAAGAGTAAGAACAAAGAATTGAACTTGGTCACAGAGATTATCTAGAACTGAACTGACAGTTGTTTCACACACTTTCAACCCCAGTAACATGAAGAAAGTGAATATTTTAAATTACACTATGATCTAGTTTTCAATTTATCATGTATGAAGCGTCAGGTACCCCAGCGCGCTAAGTTACTTAGAATACGTTGTAACAGTATCTCCTATGTCCCATAACATGCAGAATACATATGCAATGCTTATTAAAAAATAAAATTAATCAAAATATTGAAACAACATTGAGTTCACGAAGATCGCTTTTCCCCAATCTTCCCTCTCGGAATTACTGGTGAAGGTATCCTAAAACGCACCCTGGAAAAAAAAAAAAAAATCATTTATGCTTCAATCTTGAAGCATAAACGAGAAAAAAAATGGCTTAAGGTCCAAATTAAAAACTTATTCAAATTTCCAATAATTATTACAAAAAGACTCCTTTTCAGTGCAAGCCGTTCAAGATCTAATTAGGTTCAGAGAACTTAAATTTGCTCAAAAACATTAAAGTAATTCTGGCACAGAAATCATCCAGCTACTGCACAAAGATGCCGGTATTTCAGGAACTTCTGAAAACATACATCTTTGCTGATAAGCAGAAAGAGATTAAATTAAAGAACAGTAGTGTGCAGTTATTCCAGTGTCAGCTCTGGTACAGTTAATACTTATTTCGTCATTCTGCAAACTAAGCATTTGTGACAGTACAAAGGAATTTCAGGCCGCATATGCTAACAACATGTCATGGAGTTGTAGTTGAAATAATTTCGACTTTGTATTTGTCTGCTGCAGCCCCACATAAGAAGAAACGCACAAGTTCTTAATAACAGGATACAGAAAGCTCAGAGCAAGCCAGAGGAAGCTCAGAGAACGAAACAATTCTTTTCAGCGTAAACGACAGGGATGTTAACCCTGCTGCCACATGAACGCAGTTTAAGTAAATCCATTTACCTCCTTTCTCCCAATTCCCTAATCACAAAGCAGTGACAAAAGTCATGAGGCCACAAGGAAACCTGTGGAGTGTGTCTCTACTTCTATAGCTAAGAGAAAAACCACAGAAATCCTCCAGAAGAATTTGGGGTAAACTGGGCAACTCTGACCTCCAGAAAAGCAGAGCAGTAACTTTTCGTAATCTACCTGATCTAGTGGATTAGGTCTGCCAGTGGCCTAACGCATCCCCCAGTAACCAAGCAAGACTGGAATCAGTGAATCCTATAATGGTTTGGGTTGGAAGGGACATTTACAGGCCATCTAGTCCAACCCCCTGCCATGAGCGGGGACATCTTCAACTAGACCAGGTTGCTCAGAGCCCCGTCCAACCTGACCTGGGGTGTTGACAGGGATGGGGCATCTACCACCTCTCTGGGCAACCTGGGCCAGCGTTGCACCACCCTTGTTTTGAGAAATTTCTTCCTTAGATCTAGTCTAAATCTGCCCTCTTTTAGTTTAAGACCATTACCCCTTGTCCTTTCACAACAGGCCCTGCTAAAAAGTCTGTCCCCAGCTTTCTTCCAAGCCTCCTTTAAGCCCTGGCAGCTGCAGGAAGGTCTCCCTGGAGTCTTCTCTGCTCCAGGCTGAACCCCCCCAGCTCTCCCAGCCTGTCCTCACAGCAGAGCTGTTCCAGCCCTCGGAGCATTGCTGGGGCCTCCTCTGGCCCCGCTCCAACAGCTCCATGTCTGTCCCGTGCTGAGGGCTCCAGAGCTGGACGCAGCACTGCAGAGGGGGCTCACCAGAGCGGGGCAGAATCCCCTCCCTCGCCCTGCTGGCCACACGGCTTTGGGTGCAGCCCAGGAGACTGTTGGCCTTCTAGGCTGTGAGCAAATATTGTGCAAACACATAGTCTTTTAGAGCAGACACACTACACGACCTTTTTTTTTTTTTCCACAGTGCAATTACTGATTTCCCTAATCAACCTACAGTTAAGGAAAACAAAAAAAAAAGCTACAAGAAATTCTCCATAGCTGGAGAATTAGCTGGAAACTTCTATCCAGTACCACTCTCCAAGTACACAGTCAGGGCTCTCCGCTCCTGAGAGTTCTTTCAAAACTGGAACTCTAGAAAAGGATTAATTCCTCCTGCTATCCCATTTAGCCGTATCAATTCCATCCCGTTACTGGATGTTTTTATAAGTTTTCAGACTTATTCTCACCTCAGCTGCTGTGAAGATGACTTTACTTTTTTACAGTGCAAAGGAAAACTGAAACCACAAAGCTTCTGAATTTAAAAAGCAAGACTAAGATGCAAATGAATAGCACAGCATGGTGCTTAATAGGATATTCCAAGATCGTAAGACCACCTTTGCACACTTAAAACACAATTTTGCCTTCTTAAAATACTTACATTGTTTTGAAATACCAAATTAAAAAATTTAAAAATCAATAAGCTTTTTTGAGTAGATTAATAAAGCATATTTACCACACCCATATACACAATAATAATATATTATTATCTAATTATATATTGTTCTACCATCCCCAAAAGCAACAAGTCTTCTGTTCAGTTTCTATAATCTTCTATAATTAATAACTTCTGTGAGAGCAAAAATTCTAGACCTGAGGCCAAGCTTTGGGCCTTTCGTACAACCTACTTTTCATATGTTCACAGGTTCCCACTGAGTTCTCTTAATTATTCAGAAGAAAGGTGAAAAACGTTCATGCTAAAGTAACAAATTTAAAGTAAATGCCACCTAACTCACCCAAATAAGATAGAAATTATTTTTTCCTGACAAAAGTATTTTACAGTCCAGATGCAAATTTAGGGATTAAGTGTTTTCTTTAAAAAATACAAACCAGGTGAGGAACTTGAATGAAGAAGGCATTATTTAGTCTTCTACTTAAAAACAGGTGAGCCTTCAGATGCACCACAACCCTTTCTCCCTACCTTAATACTTCCACTTTGCCCACAACAAATGAGGGGATGCACAACTTGCATTAAAAAAGCATTAGATGCTAAAAGACTAATTAACTCTGTATTTGTGCATTTCGGCTATTTTTGAGATCTGTAATGCTCCCCTGAATATAGCCATCACAAATTTTCTGTGTATGACGATACCTTCGAGTAGGAACTTTAGTTAGAAAAGCTAAAACGGCATCTTTTGACTCAGATTAGTCATACTGCTTGTGTACAGTTATCGCAGTGATGCAGCGTTCTGTGCAGGTTTTTCTGCTGTCATCACTATGGATATAGAGACCATCCATATATTAAGCAATGTAACTTACTGTTTTGCTTATGTCATTCTTTCTCCTTTCCAGGGGAGAGCTGCATTTACATTATGTCTCCAACACTAGGTGTTTGTTACCGAAAGCAACATCAAAAATATTAAATCCTGGTGTTAGTATCAGGATTCAGTAATTTTTATGTGATTTGAACTCTGAATTTAGTACAGAGCTCTAACTCTTAACCTCCTCCTTCAAGAAGCAGAAGAGTAAGTGGTCAAAGTTTCACACTATATGTTTATACACACACAGCCCCCTCCAAGCAAATCTTCCAGGTAGCTATGGCTTGGCTTCTCTTCAAACCTTATGAACAGGAAACCTCAGAACTGAAGCCCAGATTTCACCGCCACCACCATCACCACATGTCCTATTCTTCATTGACTACTTACATCCGTACAGGATCTCCCAGAGAAAGTGGGCCTCAAAATAATAATTAAAAAAAAAAATTAAAAAAATTTTGAGACCATAAAAAGAAAAGGCACCCAAAAAAACCCCCAAAAAAGATTTAGAGGTCGCTGTTTAACAATGACCTTCTGTTAGGGTTACATCTGTTTAGGATTTAGCACAGCAGTAGAAGCACAAGGGCTCAGGCTGGATACAAATACATCCTGCGCTCAGGAATTTTTTAAGGTATCAAATGACTAATCCATAGCCCCTAACACCATGCAAAAAGAAGGTGCAGGCTAATATCCTGTTTTGTTTTTCAATAGCAAAAATTATTATGCAGAGGCTTCTACGGTAAGTTATTCACTATAGTAAGAGTCCAACGCAAATTTGTACGTAAGGTGATTTGTAAGAGCTAGCATACACTAAAGGCAGAGTACAACCTGAATTGTTCTGCTTCAAATAGCTATGACACAACACTGTCCAGAGTTCCAGGAATATTACTACTAGCAAAACGACATAAAAAGACTTCCAGAAACATGAGAAAGTTAAAATCCGTAGAGTATTATACTATTAGAAAACCCCTACCATTCCTTTTGGACATTGCTGTTGTAGAGATCATTTAGAATAAAGGAGTAGGCTTGAATGAAAGAACTGCACAGTCACAGCTGCCCCCATTCCTTTGGACTTTAACACCTACTATGACTCTGCCCAGCTTTTATCATCTGATCCTGAAAGTTAAACCGAGTAGACTGATCCTGAAAGGGCAATGACAACACAACCACCTGCTAGCAACACATACAAATACAACCTGGAATGCCACACTTGCAGTCCTGTTGACAACCATGACTTTAAGTACCCTTTTCCTTTCCATATTCTAAACGCTATTTACTGAAATGAGTGACTTCTTTTTATATGGGAATCTTGGTTAGCAATTTAAAAGACTGCACATTCCATAATACAGCCGGGAGTGGGCTGTGTTACCATATACTTTCCACATGATGTTCAAGGGCAGTATTTCAGTGGTACCTGGAACAGCTATTAGTAACTTCTACTGGGTGATCAAGGCTTCTTCTTGGTTCAGAGCGCTGTATCTCATTTAATGCATTCATTTATGGGTGCAGTTACAGACTCTTATTGCCTTCTCAGGTTCTCTTCATCCTCCTTAATAAGGAAACACTGCCCAAGCTGCATTTATCCAGAATCTTGCCCAGGGAATTCAAGTTGTCTGCTTTCCTTCTTGCCACAGAAAACAAGTACTGATTCATAGCTACCAGTAAGAAAGAAACAAAAGAAATCACATCGCTCCTGACAGCCATCTACTCTATACCCAAGAGAACCAGTATGTGTGAACACTATACAATATAATAAAAAAATAAAACCACTATTTCTGCCAATTCACACTACTGTAAATGGATTTAATGACATTAAAGCACAAAAAAAAAAGCATAGCATTATTTCCAAAACTTGGTAATTTCGAAAGGAATTGGCATCTAAAGAATTATCATGCATTAGGAAGACTTACGTAACTCAAGGTGCCAAAGAAGTAAGAGACTAAGCAAACCAAATCTACAAACATCTAGACATAAAGGGGAGTCAGTCCAAGTTGAAAGGATTTATACTAGCTGTTCACATACAGCTGGTGATGCGTCTTATAAATACATGGGAAGGAAAGATGTCACATCAGAGGCTTCTAACACTCTATCGCATCATTTTCCACCAGCTTTACAACTAGGCAATAACCAACCACACACATACAAAATGAGATTACTAGCAAGACAAGACAATAATACTACAGAAAGTCTGGAGATTTTAGTGAATCAAAAGTGAACAAGAACTATGAGACTAGATAGAAGAGGAAAATAAATAAAAACTAACATTAATGTTGGGACTTGTTTACAAGGAGTGCCAAACGTAAAGGAGACAAGTAAACTTTTCACTCTCATAAAATGCTGATAATAGTTAAGATAGAATATCAGGTCCCATTTTGAGCACAGCACAATATTTATAAGCCCTGAATTTCCTGAGGAGTGAAATTCCTTATGTCTCAGTCACTGTTAATTAAAACACATTTCAGGAAGCGCGCTCGAGAGTACGTCTCTTAAGAGGAAGTTCTCCATGAACATCTGCCAGGAAATAACCCAGATCCTTCCCTTACTACAGTGCACACAAACCAACCTTGGCAACCCCCAGGTTGTCACTTGCTGGTGCTGCTGCCTACCAAGCTGGACAGTATTTTTTCCACAGTATTTTATGACTTCAGTACATTTGTATCCATTAATTTTTCTTGTCTTCTAAGAACACTCATTAGAGCCTGGTCTCCAACTACAATTCAAGATGCTACACCACTAACAAACACTATTACAAAGGATAACAGGAAGCCCAGCAAGCCTAACTCCGTTTACAGGTAAAAATTGAACTTTTCAAGCCTTGAGAAGATTACGGTCTGGTTTGAATTTGTCTTTTTATGCTCTCAGAAAATTCTCTTTTTTACAAGCAGGAAGGTAACACTTTTCAAGTTGCAAGGCTGTTGTGGAGTTGATCCACTGTGTGTCTAAAATTCGGATATACTGGAAAGTTAAAAAGTCTACCACCTAGCAGTGAGATGCAGATTATCATTGATTATTTTGTATAAGAATGATCTTGGTGAATGATCCAGAATAACCTGTTGCTTTTAGAAACTTTTCTAGGCCAGTGTTAAAGTCTTGTGCATTTCCTGCAGCAACTAACAGGCAGTACGGATCTTAACCCAATAACCAAAATACAGGATCAAAGGACAATGAGTAAACAAAGTGTTCTCATAGAAGCAGAGCTACAGCAAACTTCACTGCAAATATAACCCTACATTGCCAAAAACACTAAATCTATTTTTAGAAAAGTGATGATAAATACATTAGTGGGATGGAACAGAATAACTGTAATGAAACAGAATTAGTTTTGCTTTTTAGACTGATAAAATGGGTTGCATCCACCTTCATTACACCTATACATAAGAGCCTACTGCCTCGATAGCTAAACAACATGTATAGGCATGCTTGACTTCAGATACAAGAACTACTCTTACTGATTTGAACATGTCAACATGGTTGCACAAATTTGAACACGTGTATGTTTGCAGGGCTGGGATGAAGAAAAAAAATCTGTTGTGCCAGGACAAGAAGAACGTATTCTGTGAAAAGGTCTCAACATTTCCAAGCTAAAACAATGCTGCAATGTCCGGGCTAATGCCTTGATGTACAGGGAAAAGCTTCATGGATATTTAACCAAGTCAATCATTTGGAAATCTGCAATTTAAACAGTCTGGAAAGTAGCAGCAGCATTACATGGCTATGCCTGGCATCATCAGAATGTACTGTTACAGATCCATCTAAGGATTTTTATTACAAAGGAGTACTATTTACAGAGTCAAAATTTGTTTTCTGCTTTGTATTTCCCTATTCACATTTACCAGGAGGGCTAGCAACCAAAACAAATGATTTGTTCCGGTATACAGAAGACCTTTGGCACTCCAGGGGAAGACTAAAACTCAACTTCATGCTACCTCGGTAACATAGTCCAAGATAATCCAGACAGACTGAGGTTTTATTAAACTCAGCTGACGGGTGAGATAACTAAGGAGAATATCACAAGCACTGAAATTTATTTCCCCCAGCCCAGTTACTTCTGTGTAAAAGATAGCAGTTGCTCTGGGGTCAGGCTGAGGAACAACTACTACACTGAGCAAAGGCCAGGACAGAGTTCAGGCAAGCATTAGGCACCACATGGCATGGTTTGTATTCATTACAGTCAAGTTCGTCGCTTTTAAAACTCTGGTGATGCCTGCCAATACAGATAGAGCACAGAACCCTTCACAACAAGAACCCAGCCAGAGAGAAGAGTATGTTTTGCACTGAACCGCTGGTGAACTCATACACACTTGTGAGCCCAGCCTGCTTGGAAGAAGTTGAAGTTTACCGTAACCTTGGTGGAAAAGTAGATCTTTCTCCAACGCCCCAAAAGTCCAGAATAAAAAAACCAAAAAAACAGATAGCAAGCCCAGCCAAATTCCACTTTCAGAAGCCAGGAGGAGCTATAAGCACATAGGTGTTTATTGGCAAGCAGCAATATACATTAATTATCTCAACACTTGAGAATAGCGTGGTTATTCTTTACAGTTTTAAGTGTAAACTGAAATCTTTTGAAACAAATTTTGCATCAAGAAGGAAAAAGCCCTGAATGTATTAGAACAAGATTACAAGCATAACATCTAAAATATACAGAAAACATGGATCTTGAAAGATTTCATTAGGGAAGTGTTTCTTACTATAAGAGATAAAAAGGAACATTAATTTATTGATCTGCCATACTGTTTTTAAACGAGTGCTATGCTGGATACAACAAAGTTGTTCAACAAATACTAGTTCCATTTCAACTGAAATAAAACTGTCAAGTTGGAAAGCATCTGATGTCACCTGCAATAGGGATACAATCAGAAGAACATCTTTTGGAAGCTGCTTCTGAGGTGGAAGTGCTAGCACCACCTGCTGTCAATGGCTGTCTGACACCTTTGAACACACGTGCGCACGCACACACACACACGATAAAAACCCAGTGTTACATGTACTTTGACCTACAGAAGCCCTGCAACAATTCAGTGCATAAAGACTTGCCTGAGGAGCAAGTCAGAATTATAAAGCTAAAAGAACTATTGCTCATAATTGCTCCCTATTGATACACATCTTCTGCATTCGCTAATAAATAAGAGTAGCATATTAGTAAGATATTAAATAAAAAAGTAGCATATTAGTAAAACTAGCACCAGGAAGAAGACAAAGAATACTTTATGAGCCGAAGCAATTAAGTGTCATCTATGCATTCAGGGTTTCTGGATGATGTTAGAGTCATTTAGTCAAGTTTTCCACAATCACCATGTGTTTCTCTTTCATGGACACATGCCTTGATACCTGGGAGGTTAAGTAGAGAACTGCCAAGTACTCTCAGGGGCCATTCAGATCAGCCAGAGATCTGCTTTGAATGCAAATTTTAAGTCTTACAACAAAAAATGGCATGTCTGAGCAGGGACCTAAAATTGAAACCTTTTATCCTGAATTCTGTGACTCCATCCAATACAGATACTAATGTCATCGTCAGAAGAACGGGTAAAGCAAAATTTAACAGGAAAAACCCATCCTGTAAGAGAAGGGCTTTAAGAGTACAGCGAATAAACAAGTATATTTTTGGTACCAAACACGATAGTGGTTCTGTGGAACAAAGTATGTGATTGTGTAATGAAAAGACTATCCTGATATAGCTAAGAGCTTACATTTTTACAATATGAATACAAGACTTACAATAACAATTTATAAATCAGTTGGGTAAGCAAAAGATTCAGTAGATTATTCTGTCATTTCCACTGGAACTATCATTCCAGTATTTGCATATATAATACCAATTTCAAAGAGCAAGTAGCACTAATCTCTTTGTCCTACCAAATCCCCAGCCAGAAAAACTACACATATTTCAATGTAAACCTGACAAGTCAGAAGTACTTGCAATTTACATTTAAGATCTTGCACTATTCCTTCTTACTTGCCTTTATATTTCACAGCCTTGTTATTCACATGGCTGGGTTTCTACAAAGTCTTATCTAGGAAGGTACTGCAAGATATTTACCTAACAAACTAATAAATACTTAGTTGTCATGGTTTTACCAGGATATGACTCACTTCAGCCTTTTACAAACCATGTATTCCAAAGAACAAATGGCTTCAGTTCACAAAACACACAAGTGTGCTGTTTTGCCTATGACATCACGACAGTCATAGCTGTTCCTTTTAAAAGGTCAAACAAAATTAAAGGAAGCATAAAAAAGAACTGAAATCACAGGTCAGATTTGTAGGCCTTTATAGATATGATGGGGGGGGGGGGGGGAGCCTGTTCTGTGCCCCCCCACCCCCCCTTCTGGATTTCCCACACTTAGTTGTTTTTTGTTAAATGTCTGGTTTTCCATCTGAATCATAATTCAGATTTAACATGACATATAAGGCAACAAATTTTAGTCTTAATTGATAAAAGTATCAGTAATGGTGCTTTTTGTTCAAATTTAAGTACTTTGGGTTTTTTTCAGTTCAGGTGACAAAACTGAAGACTACTATTTTTTAAACCACTCATTCTTTGGAGCAGTGAAAGGAGATGGAATTCCTTGGGGGGGGTAAAAAAAAAACAACCCTAATTGCATAACACAAACAAATATCATCCCATACCAGAAAAGGGAAGGGAGAAATTAGAAAGGAAAAGCAATTAAGTCCCCATAAACTTGAAAATGGAGAAAGGCTGACTAACTTCCAGACCTCTTGTGAAGTAAGAAGTTAAGCAAAAAAGTTACTGAAGAATAAAGACATCTACCCCTGCAAATTTAGATAGTCAGGAGCCACTAAGTGACCCTCTGCTCTTTCCTGAAGGTGAAAATCCAGGCGAGGCAATACTCTGAAGCTGAACTGCAAGATAACAGTCTGAAACCCCATTAGGGGCCTCGTCCTGTGAAATGCTACCAGCCACATCTCCTTGTTCTCCAGCGCATTACAGCCCAGGCAAGGAGGACATTAACGTAATCTAACACAGGCGATATAGAAGTTTTAAATAAGGCTGCCACCCAGCAAATTAGATGTAAAAGTGTTGTTGAAGTAGCAGAACATGAATTTTGTTACCTGCCAAAGCCTAAGGGAAAAAAAAAAAAAAGTGATACAGGCTCCCAAACCAACCAACCATAGAAGGCTGTAGAAAGAAAAAAGAAAAAAAACCACCACCAAACCAGAAACGGAAAAAAGGGAAAAAAGGATCCAACAAGTTATTCTAGCCACACTCAAATCTAAGAATATTCCAAACATCCATATATGTCAGCAGCAAAAAAAGCAAAAGTCAGAAATTCCAAGTGTACCGAGAAATAAAACTGAAGTTTGCAAATATAACCATTTACACCCTGGGAGAGGGGGGCATCACAAGGAATCAAAAAAATAGGAGACCAGAAATAGATTCCTGTAATACAAAGAATATTGTGGTTACCCAGCTTTTCTACTCCTGCTTATACCTAAACTACTTAAGATTAGGCCAAGTGCTCCTACAGTGAAGATTTTGCCTAAGACAAAATTTTTACGTACTACAGAAAGGCAGAACATGAAAACAGAGTATCATTAACATTTCACTCCAAAGCCAGCACGTCGGTTTGCTACGACATTTTCCAGCTGAGCAGTTTTGATAAGTGAGAAAACACCTTACGGATTCCTCCCATGCATGATAAATTACTTGCTGCAGGCCTACCCACCTCTGCTCCCCTCAGGCTGAAGGGCCAAAAATGGGGTGTCAGAGAACGGACAGTTCTAGGAGGTTCAGGGAAAAAGACGAACCAAGAAATTCTATTATAACATCCACTGTTAAAAAAAAAAATCAGGATCTTCAATAATAGTTACAAGGAAAGATCAAAAAAAAAAAAGAAAAAAATCTGAACTTGAATCCTTTTATCCAGAAGAAAATCCTGTGTGAAAGTGAAATCATTAGCTATTCCACATACCTTAAGTAGACTTTCCAGCTCTCAGCAGCAGGTGCTTAATACAGGATGAAACATGAAATCTGAAATAAATATTTAGAATTGATCAGGTTGTTTTCTTGAATTAACATCAAAGTAGTCAAATATCCAACAAGCTTAAAAGCAAATAATTGATACCCTTATTATGAAGGCAAGATAACCTTCCAAAAGAGTGAGCTGCGGTAGATAATCTGTACTTGTAAAGTAGGGCGTTTAGCTGGAAATCCTGGGGGGTGGGGGGACATTGCGGGGGGGGGGGGGGGGGGTGTTGGAGACAGGACAGACAAAAACAAAACACAAAAGAAGTCTGTAAAAGTAGAAACCAGGGGCTAACGTTCGAACTCAAAATAGGTACCTTACAAAGCAAGTTGCCAGAAATCCTGTAGCTCCCACAAAAGTACACTAAAAAATTCACAAGTTTTATAGTTTTGGTATTTTGAAGGAGGAGGAGGGTTAAAGAGGGATTCTGAAGCAAACCTTTAATATATGTAACATACATTTAATAGAAACAACAACTCAGTGAGCACCGAAAACAGTGATGAGTGACTCAAAACGTTTGCAAAATCCAGATCTAGAATTAGAAAGAGTGCTTCCCTGGAAAAAACTGTGTGGGAGGAACTAGTGAAAAGCATTTATTTCCCCAGGGTACGTGCATCATAGGACAGCCAAGCCAGTTTTTAGCTGAAGTAACAAATACATACAGATACAGCCCAAAACACACGTAACATACTGTCCAGAAAGAATTGTGGGTTTTGTGGGTTTGTTTGGTTTTTTTTTTTCCTTAAAGGAAATGACCAAACCGAAAGAACTCCAGAGCTTAGTAATCTACAGAGTTGGTTTTGCTATTTTCCTAGTTGGTTTTGCTCTTTGGCATTGCGAACAAATATATACTACAGGGACAAAGGCAGTGCCAGTAGAAAGCCTAAGCTTACATACTAAGCACTTAGAAATCAATTTTTAAGAACTGTTTCTGAACCTTTATTCACCTTAGCTACGTAAGCTTTTCCCACACACAAAGGCCACCAAGAGATTTCCACAAGAGAAGAGAATCTGATGAGGTGAAGTAACACAAAAAAGTTAAAAGAAACACTGCAGAGATTTTTGAAAAAACAACAAACTCAAATCCTATTTTAACTGTTCATCTAAGCTATAATAAACCAAAAAAGAAACCAGAAATATTTAAATTTAGCATAAAATCATTTAGGTTGGAAAAGACCTTTAAGATCATCAGGTCCAACCGTTAACCTAACACTGACAAGTCCACCACTAAATTGTGTCCCTAAGTACCACGTCTACACGTCTTTTAGATACCTCCAGAAATGGTCACTCAACCACTTCCCCAGGCAACCTGTTCCAATGCTTGACAACCCTTCTGGAGAAGAAATTTTTCCTAATACCCAGTCTAAACCTCCTCTGGCACAACTTGAGGCCGTTTGCTCTCGTCCTATCACTAGTTACTTGGGAGAAGAGACCAACACCCACCTCACCACAACTCCCTTCCAGGTAGTTGTAGAGAGCAACAGCGACAGTTGTAGAGAGGCTCTCTCCCCTCAGCCTCCTCCTCTCCAGACTAAACAACCCCAGTTCCCTCAGCTGCCCCTTCTAAGACTTGTGCTCCAAACCCCTCACCAGCTCCGTTGCCCTTCTCTGGACACACTCCAGCACCTCAATGTCCTTCTTGTAGTGAGGGGCCCAACACTGAACACAGGATTCAAGGTGCGGCCTCACCAGTGCCAAGTACCAAGGGGGACAATCACTGCCCTACTCCTGCTGGCCACACGATTCCTGATACAGACCAGGATGCTGTTGGCCTTCTTGGCCACCTGGGCACACTGCCGGCTCATGTTCAGCCGGTTGTCAACCAGCACCCCCAGGTCCTTTTCCACTGGGCAGCTCTCCAGCCACTCCTCCCCAAGCCTGGAGCGTTGCATGGGGTTGTTGTGACCCAAGTGCAGGACCTGGCACTTGGCCTTATTAAACCTCATACAGTTGACCTCAGCCCATCGATCCAGCCTGTCCAGATCCTTCTGCAGAGCCTTCCTGCCCTCCAGCAGATCAACGCTCGCACTCAACTTGGTGTCACCTGCAAGCTTGCTGAGGGTGCACTCAATCCCCTCATCTGGATCAATGATTAAGTAGAACAGAATTAAACAGAATTTCTGCATGAAAGCCCCAGAAATGAGCCACAGACACTCACCTGACACACGCATGCATACCATCGGGAAAAACATTGAGAACTTGAACTTTTATGGTGGCGTGTAAGAGGGATGGCACTGCCTCAAAACACTAATTTTAAAGTTAACACAGAATCTGTTAAGTCTGCCGGCTGTCCCATTATCTCTACCAGACGGAGTGGCAAATGACAGCTTTCCCCAGAATCTGCTCTGAGTATTTTTAGGGATTTAGTCATGATTTGGGACAATTCATGAAAACACCAACGATTAACACAATGGGAATGACATCATGACAAGTCCATTATGAAAAGGGAAATAGCTCATGAGACTGTTTCTCAGATTGTGAAACCTGTGCAGCTATTGGTTTAATCAAATATGTTTTCTGATATGGCAAAAGCTACTTTAAATTTCCGAGGCCAAGAGTAATGACCTTTCCTCACTCTGGGACATTACATCAATAGCACCCTTAAAGCATTTTTTAAAGTAGTTGTGTGTCATACCATGGGACTTACTGACATGCAACATCAAAAATGCACCAAACACATATACTAGAAAAATATTATTTTAATTGCTTAGGCATCAATAATGCAAACACAAGCATGCTAAATTTTCCACTCAAGTTATCCCACTGATTTTCAATAGAACTACCCATGTGTGTAAAATTCAAGTGTACAAACGCATGCTACTGTGATTTGACGTTGGATGGCAACCCTAGAGCACACATAAAGGGCCTCTTTGGGTCGTTAGTTATTAAGAGGGTAATGCACTCAGCGACAATGCAAACACAGGATCATTTCATCTCCCTTACACTGACAGCCGTTTCCAGCCATACCTTCCCAATCTTCCCAAGATTTGTTCTCACAGATTACTTACTCACTTACTTCATTCATCAATTCCTTAGGAAGCAAGAGGTGACAAGAACTCCCCTATGCTCAACTCCAGTTTGACCAGTTCTAACGCTTCTTAAAACATCAGTCTCATTCTAATTGGGGTAAATGCTGAAAACTTCTAAAGTGGTCAGAAGGAAATTAAACATAAAAAATGGTTTGGGTTAAACAAAATACTGCGCTTTTATTTCAACTTTTTGTATTAAAAAAAAAAAAATCTATATATCTTACAAAATGGTTTCTTTAAAGTAAGAAAATCCAAATACATCTGCTTGGGGCAGTAGGAGTTTTTCATAGCTTTTGAAATTTCTCCACCTTTTTCCCCACAAGGGAAAGGTTTTCAGTAAGTTGATAATATTTAAATGTTAAATTTAACACATTTTTTTGTGGTGGAAAACTATTCCTTTTTAGACTTTTTCCAGCTGGTGGCTGTAAGTCACCCATTTGGTCCAGTTCAATTTGTGGGCGTTTGTTTTTTTTCCACTCAGCTTTATCTACCACTCTGTCTTACCTTATTTTCCTTTTAAAAATCACACACAATCCTGTTTTTCAACTAAAAGGTAGAGCATCTTACTTGTAGATCTAAACCTCCAAACACAGTCTGAAATTTTAAGTTTTCTCTTCCAGGATCATCCCATTCCCTCTCCAGTTTAGCATATCACTAAAGACATAAATCAATTACTAGTATCCAAAAAGAAAAATCTTAAGATGCCTTCTAAGCATGGAGCTCGTTCCTCAGCTTCCTTATGTTTTCAGCTGCCTTTAATGCTCTTTGATCATGTTCTTCAAGAAAATTTGTCCTCTTTGCTCTTTTCTTGTCACTTCATTAATTCACTCTTCACAAACTCCTCTCCTCCTAACCCTCTCCCAAGTACTCCACTCCATTTCAATACAGCAATTCATCATCTCAAGCCTTACAAAGCTAAACATGGACCACTAAAGATCAACATTACTTTCTTCATTTCCCTCTCCTACCTCTGATCCGAGACAAAGTGAATAAACAATTCGGTGCAGCGCAACACTTTTATCCTTGTAAAGCATTTAATGTGATCAGATCTGGTCTCTAACGATGCCCCTTTCGCACTACAGTAAGTCACAGGAAAACTCCACAGAAGATCATGGTAGACAGAAAAGACTTCAAGAGGTCTTCCAATGCAGGGAAAGAAAAGCAATTTCTGGACACAAGTAATATCTTCTTTAGTTATGTCTCATCTCTTCTAAGTTTTATCGGCAATGTCATTGTTCCTGCTAGTTATACAGCACATACAGATTTTTAGATACTCTCCTATACCTTGTGTAAACAACTGTATATACACAGCTTCTCTATACCTCAAACAATGAGGGTAATGGACCTGGCCGGAGCACTTTCAGCAGTAGCACCAAGAAGAAAACTATGCAGTAGAACAGTACGCACAGCCCTAAGTACAGTCTACTAACAAGTGACCTATGGCCTTCAGGAAAAGTCCCAGAACATTCAAGGCAGTTACTGAATTCTAGGCTGACTCAAAGGCATTATTTGCACAGACACAATGCTGTGAAGATTTAGCAGCTCTGAAACTCTTAGTGTTTTGGGATAATTGGTGTAAAAGCACTAACTTGATCTTAACATTGCTTAGTGGCTTGGACACCAGAAAAACGTAGTCCATGAAGCAGAATTTGGAACCAACTCATTCAACCCAAACACAGATCCTAAGCATGTCACCACAAAACACATCCATATGGCCACCACCAGCAGTTCTACAGAAACTTGTAACCAGATTGTCATAACTGAACAGGGAGAAGAAGGGCAAACTTCAGTAAGATCTCACTTCCATATCACATTAAAAACACGAAAAAATAAGAGTCCATACTTACTCTCAGCTCCTACTCGTAAGGGCCATCATACAAAATCAGCTACACAGACAAAAGATCTAACAGTGAACACAAGTTCAACATAACACTTAAAACTCCTGTAACACAGCCTCAGTCGAAAAACCTATCACGTTTCAAGTGACAGCTGTGCATTAAGTACTCGCATTATATGCACATGGGCACCACAGGTCCCCCCTCCCCATTTCACTTTGACTACGCTTCAAATCCTTTGTCAAGACTCACTGTCATCTTGCCTTTCCAAACCTGATCTCGACTCAGCAACCCACAAAGTCTTCCCTTGTTTTACTACTTCTGTCTACTTCCAGCGTAAGGTATTAAAGCAAGTGTGCTTTATGTACGTTTATTTTCACAGCTTGCTGCAGTCCTCACCCTGCCCGTACTTTCACTCTATGATCTCTTGCTTGCTTTAATATAACTAATGTTCCTATTCCCACATGAGAATACTGTAGTTCAGTATCTATTTCAACAGAAGTAACAAAGACTTTTGAAAGAAAGAACTGCAATGCAATCCCCATTTATCTCCCAAAAGCCACATAGATCAATACATTACAGAACTCCAAAACTTGTTTCCTAGGAAGGGAAGCTCCTGTGTTCAGTACTCTTCCCAGATTATGAAACAGTTTAGAGGTTTTGTTTGTCTTTAAGAGAAAAAAAAGCTGATTCAGTTGTACAATGAAACCAATGATACACACTCCTGTCTAAGAATTCCCTCTCCTCTTTTGATGAAGAGCGAGCAAGGCATAAAACTAGCTGTTGAAAGCACTGAAACAGCATGAGACAAGCAGTACTGCCATCACACAAAGAAACTCTCCCCCTTCTGCTAAGGCTGAATAAGCAGGGGCTTTGTAGCCTATGACACAACTAAACTTTCACTTCATTTAAATCCCCATCTGAGAATTAACTGTCTATGCTGCACACCATCTTCTCCTACAGGTGCCTAATCTCCTAAGGAAATCAGCTTGGTGGTTCATTAATTTCATGTAGGTAACAAATTTCCAGCAACAAGGGAATGAAATCCAGAGTACTAAAGCTCGATTTCTTATAAAAACGAAATATTGACGCAAACTCTAGGTAAAAGATGGAACAGAACTGTATTTAGTGTTATATCCCGCTCCTTCTTTTGACTCCATTTCTTGACTAAGTTTCACAGGGGCTCTGACTATGTTATTTTTGTTTCTGTCCACAACCCAAGAAATACACTCAATCTAATATCCACAAAGTATTCAAGAAGAGACAGAGTCAGAATATTCTCACAAGAGAAGCACGTGCCATATAATTCCCCCACCACTTCTCTTATAAACTTGAATTCTTAAACTGTACCTTCAAAATACAAGGAATATTTCTGGAAATTGATTGATTTTTCCTGACAACCTCTAGTTAATTAAAATGTCCAAAACCATTTATGTACATATGCACTAAAGCATATAACAACAACAACGTTATCCTCCTCCTTGGAGGAGATCCACCCCCAGCCAAAATCACACAATTTACAAAAGCAACGCTAAACAGAAATCCACATAAATCTGAAATTATTAGATTATCCTGATAATGAAGATTTAGTATCTAGTCTGACCAGGTGCTTTTATAACTGAATAAACAGAATTCAATACAAAAGAATAGCAAGAGGCTTCCCTTTGCCTATACACCACATAGGTTTGTTTTTTAAAATAACTTTTAGTTCCCCAGACCATAGCAAACAGCTTACAAGAGTTCATACGCATTGCACAGATGTACACTCTCAGCTCCACCTTTTAGTTTAGAGGCTCCCTGAAAGCCCACATGTAGCACAAAAAAGTTAATTCCAGCAGCTTCTGCCTCTAAATTTTACCATAGTGTTTAAAAAACTGTCCGATCAATGAGTTTATTTTTTCATAAGGAACATCCCAAATGCAGGGTGCAGCATTAATACTAGTTTCCAGCAGAGGCTGTACTGAGTACAGACAGCCATGCATATCACATTTTCATTTGTCTCCATAAAAACTTTCACTAAAGATTACTTAATTCTGTTTCCCAATCTCAGTAGTGACTTTCTCTTTCCATGACAAACTGCTGAGAAACATTTTGACTTGCTTTAAAAACAGATTAATTTGAGTTACAATTTTGAGGAAGCCTACTGGTGCAACATCAAAATACAAGCTATCGCATTAAAGAGTGAAAGACAGACATAGAAAGAAAGTATAGATCCACCAGAAGTTCCTATTATTCTGAAAGCAAAGCACAGTTTATTAATATGTAATTAATTAAATACAGTCATTAATTATAGGGCAGTACCAAAAGAATTTAAAAAGTCATCCTCCAAGGCCATTTTATTAGCTTGCTTGCACAGTCTTGCATGTTTTCTTCCATGAAACTTCTAAGTGTACGGCAAAATGGCAGCTAAGCTAATTGTTCTAATATCAGTAATCGGTTTATAATTCCGTTTTTCAAGCCATATCTAGGTAACGTCTCCATCTATAGAAAAGCATGACAGTTTCATTTATGGAAAGTATCTTCTCTCGGTGACCTTTACAGCCGTAACCGAGAACAGCATTCCACAAAGAAAACACAAGATGCTTTGCCTGCAACAGATTTACATCAAAGCTGCACAGCCTCAAGCAACAACTAACAAGGTAACAGAGAGGACTTGCTTGCAAAAGCTCTGAGAAAGCTACCAGTTGCTGGGGTTACTGTCAACTACCTTTTGACTATTACCATAAACCTTACCTGTTAGCATCACTAACATCAGGAGGTCATCTTGTCAATCTGCCACTCCTGAGGTAGGGATAAACAGCATTCCCTTGCTGACACATCTAATTTGTTCTTAAAGACTGTCAGTGAGAAGAATCCCCTTTCTAATCTATTCCAGTGGTTTGTTAATTCTTAGCATTAGAAGTCTTCCTCCCCAAGTAACTAATCCAAGTCTTCAGTCCTACTATTTAAGTCAACTATTCCTTGTTTTAGCCCCCATCAGCCTTTATCTTCTTACTCCTTGTAGTAGCCTAATGCACGTGAATAACTTAGACTACAAGTAGATAAAAAGTTAACATCTTAATTTGTTCAATTCTCATGTGTCATACCCTTCAGGTATCTGATCTGCTACTGAAAGCATCCAAGAGAGGAAAACCCCTTCTCGCTGTACAGTGCCCAAAACTGAAGACAGCATTTAAACTAAATCCTACCAGTACTGAACTCAGTAGAATGATTACTCCAAGTATTTACTCCCTCACTACACCACCGTAGAGCATTTCTTTTTCTGCACCAGCAGAACAAGGTTAATCACAAACTGAGCACCGATCAATCAATAACCTGCACATCACTGCTTACTCAGCTCTTGTAGAACTTGAAAAGTATGTTTTGAGCAGACATTTGAACAACAAGATTCAAAAGGTACTAAATACAGAGTAGGAAGAGGCTGTGGAGTTGAGAGGCACCAGAACAAGTACAGCAAACAGCCAGCTTTGCACTTTATACACACTAAAGTGAAAATGGCAAGACAATTAATAATCCAGCTGGAATCTAGAAGCCTCTAGGATACAGTGCTTAAGCCCAAAATAGAAAATGAGAGCTGATAAAAAATTCAGAATTACTTATTTAGCCGTTAATTAACAGCATTCCCATGAAATGGTGCTGTTAACACAAGAGTAAGAACAGAAACTACAATTCGTAACATTTGCAAAGAGCTTCACTGCAAGGAAGAGACTCTTACGTGTCAGCAGCGTATAAAGGTTTCCTGGATAAAGGCTGGCAATAGAAAACCAGTTAAAAATTAAACAGCCTTCAACAGAATTAAAAATGGAAACTTAGAGATTAAAACCCTCCAACTCGTGGCTCACCTCAGACACACACATTTTTATATACATATTATCAACCAGCTTTTGTTCCTACTCATTAAATAGAAGGCAAGTGCATTTTCTTTAGTAAATGCAGGCGTAGTTCCGAGTCAGGCATCACAAAAGGTTAACAAGTACACTGACAAATGGGAACTAATTGACAGCCACACCAAGGTTCATCCCAAGCAGTAAGATGGCACCTTAAATGAACAACTTTGATTCAACATCATGATTTCTACTTTTCCTCATGAGGGGTACTTCAAACCCCTCTTACAGAAAGCAATTCAGAATTGCCATGTCTTTCTAGGCCAGTGGACAAAGCCTGAGCAAAGCACTGTCTTCATTTTAACGGGGAATAAACAACAGCACGGCAGGTAAATTAGTTTAGCCAACATCAAAAGGAAAAAAATAAGGCAGTGAAGAGGCAGAGATAAAATTCTTGCCTCCTGACTTCCAATGCTGTGTTTGTATCAATGTTTCCTACCTCTTTCCACCATTGGTTAACAAAAAGCAGTGGTATCAGGCACGAGCGGTCCTAGGCACCAGCAAAAACACAAGAATACCCCTAATCAGGTTCGGAAACTTCCTGGGAGAAAGGGTGAAGAAAAGGAGATAAGGACTAATACAAAATAAAATAGTATGATGTTTAACTCTTTCCAACGAGTAAGTTCAGCAACTGAATTATGAAGGTACCTGTTACACATGTTAATTTTGTGTGCTACTGCCTACACTGCAAAATCAATCACGAAGAAGTAACTCTGCCTTTAAACAGCTTCCACTACCAGAAGAACATCAGTAGAGGAGCAAACAGGATGAAGGAGACAGCTAAAAGCTGAGGTATAAGCAGGCATAAAAGAACCACAAGAGCATTCAGCCACCAGCAAAAGGAGTTTCTGCTTGAAGTGTATTAAAAATAGCAGGGAAAAAAATTTGAGAAACAGCTTGGTTAATTAACCAAAAATAAAAAGGAACTGTACTCTTTTAAACACTAACTTGATTTTTCTCCTTTCTCAAGTAAAGGTTAATACAGAAAAGCAGGCAATAAAAATCCCAAATTCTAAACCAGAACGCAAGACAATTTTTCCCTCATAGGACAGAAAGATTACAACTGCCTAGCCCAAAAAAGGAAATCAAGAACAGCTATTTATGTGAAAATAAGAACATGGCAGTAGATTTTATGCTTTCACACTATCTTTCACAGAAAAAGAATTAAATTCAAAAGATTGCCTAAAATCATTAAGAGGAAATTCTCCTTTTAAGATCACAGAATTGCTGAATCTCAATGCTGCAGAGTATTACTGCGGGCAAACTTGCCTCAGTATTCACACTGAACATAAAACCTACAACAGACAGGATGAAACAGGTATTGATTGATATAAATCTCCACCACTGGGTATAACTCGGACATTGGGATTTATAAGTATCTTACTAGTACACTCAGTAGCAGTAATCTTGAAGGCAGTGCTAGGAAATTAGGTATCAAACATTGATGGACCAGAGACCTTACTGGCTATTGTACATCCCATGGATTATAATCAGCAAACACCCCTCGCAGCATTAAGAAAGGCCTGAAAAAAAGCTAGGTACCTGGTTAAAGAGTGTATCTTGCAGATCTGAATGCACCTATTTGGCTCATTTTGGCTTCTGCTAAACCCAACTTCTGCTACCCCCTTACAACCAAATTATTTGCTACCCTGGCAGCAAGAAAACAGGAAAGAGCAGCAGCTCCTCCTTCCCATATTAAAAAAAAAAAATTAAAAAAAACCAGCTGCTGCTTCAAATCCTTCCCAGGAACTTTAGTGGGACTAATGGAAAAATTATTTTGTAGCCTGAGATGGTCTGCTCCCTCTCCTCTCCCCCAAAAGTAAATAAAACAAAAGCAGGAATTGCACATTTTCATGTGCGGGTAAACAACGCAAACCCCACGCGTGGCGGCAGGAAGCAGGAGTAGTCTGCAGCCATAGAGCCCTCTGACCTCTTTCTCACTGTGCCCAACGGTGAGAACAGCTTCGGCTCGATCACTGCAATTTCCACAGAGGCAATAAGAAGTGCCTCATTTAAAGACTCTTGACACATACACTGTCTAAATGCTTCTAAATTTATTTTTCATCAACATACCTAAAACGATAGCAGTGGCAAAGAATATGTACTCTCCCGTTACTGTCTCCAGGACAACTGATGCACACGTTTTGCTTACACGCTTTTGGTCAAAAGGAAGGAAGTTAGTCCGGGGTCTTAAAATGAGTTAAATTACAATTCCACGGGCAGGGAAAGGGTCAAGATTAACCCTAAGGATTAAGCTCTAAACTGACCTATCTTACACTGTATGAAGTTGGAACCCCGCAGCAAAATGAAACCAACTTGAGTGCTTGTCAGTTCTCCTTCCCAGGAAAAAAAAAAAAAAGGTAATACTTCAGTGCAATAGGACACTAACAAAAACTGCTTAAACTTTTTCTATACACCCTTTCTGTTCTGAACACGATAAAAAGGGCAGAGGACCAACGCAGAGAGTTAGATGGTGGGGAAGAAAAAGTCTTCAAGTCATAGGGGACAAAGGAAATCCAACACAGGAAAGTTTTACCAGTTCAGCCATGGACTGCTGCAGATCTGAAGAATTTAGATGTACCCGTAATTAACGCCGATGCAAGCAAATCATCAGATATTCTCTAGCAAAGTTTGATACCTTCAGCTTTCATTATTTATCTCTTCCATCCTGATTTGACAGATATTGCATTCAAACTTCGTAAAGCAGATTTCAGAAACAATTCTCCCATTTCTTCTTAATCTACAAACCACTGACACCACCAGTGATCTGAATCTCCAGATCTCAAGTATCGTCAGAGCCAGAGAGCATTTGGTTTCTGTGGTTCTCCTGCCATCTCTGAAACCACTTCTTCCATATACATTATTCCCTGTGTCAACTCCCTCCAACAACACATCCCTCTCACAGAATCACTAGGTTGGAAAGGACCTTTAAGATCATCAAGTCCAACCATTAATCCAGCACCACCATGTCCCCCAAACCATGTCCTGAAGCGCCACATCCACACGTTTTTTGAACACTTCCAGAGATGGCGACTCCACCACCTCCCTGGGCTGCCTGTTCCAATGCCTGACCACCCTCTCGGTGAAGAAATTTTTCCTAATATCCAATCTAAACCTCCCCTGGTGCAACTTGAGGCCATTTCCTCTTGTCCTATCACTAGTTACTTGGGAGAAGAGACCAACACCCTCGTCGCCACAACCCCCTTTCAGGTAGTTGTAGAGAGCGATAAGGTCTCCCCTCAGCCTCCTCTTCTCCAGACTGAACAACCCCAGTTCCGTCAGCCGCTCCTCATAAGACTTGTGCTCCAGACCCCTCACCAGCTTCGTTGCCCTTCTCTGGACACGCTCCAGCTCTGACACAGCTTTCAAAACATCCCCTTGCAAATTTTAGTAGGTCATACGCATTTCAGCAACACACACCTGGGTAACCACAACTGTCTCTCTTGTGTCTGCTTTAATACAAATAGAGACAATCAGATCAAGCCATCTGAAGTTTTTTGTGCTTTTGGTCATTTCATGATTTTTTTCTTGTGGGCTTGAGGGTTTTTTTAAATCATTTCCTATCCATGAAGTCCTAACACTCAAAAGTCCCCCCAGTTGTAAGACTTGCATCCCAGTGTCAGGAAGACCAAATGCTAACAAACTCCTACCTTTGGAAGCTTAGATGGTAGAAAGAACACAACGTTTAAAAAGAAAAGGAGAGGGAAAATAAAACATAAAACCTGCAGGGCCATTCAGTCCCTAAACAGCCACTTTCTTCAACAGTTCATCTGATCAGCCATCAACTACTCCCTGAGTACGGAGAG
Organism: Phaethon aethereus; assembly: GCF_964289735.1. NCBI lineage: Eukaryota > Metazoa > Chordata > Aves > Phaethontiformes > Phaethontidae > Phaethon > Phaethon aethereus. Next base: position 4,676,445 of record NC_138582.1, on the reverse strand, counting down.
CAGGACATGAAAAATGAGAGCTTTTAGAAAGGTCTACTTTATCATCTCCACAGTTGTTCTTCCTCTCCCACACTAAAAAGACTATTTAAAACCAGACATCCATTGGGATATCACGTTTTCCAGTTAATTTCCTATTCTTTCAACTTCATGTCTTTCTAACAGACACAATAAACCACATTCATTGAACACTGGTAGAACACACTGGACGTCCCAGGTTCCTAAGTGGCAGTCATATACAGATCAAGAGACTCACTTGGAATTGCTAACAATTTACAAACTCCAATCTTGCATTAACCTGTGTTAAGTTCTAGGGATTTTTTTTCAAACACTTAAAAATAAACCAACAGCTTTTAGAAGTTATCATTCAGGGCAACAAGAATCACTGTAGTTCAGGTGCTAAGTAAGTACATTTAAAATTAGAGTTTTAGAGTGGTCCGAAATAATTTCTGCTATCATTCCATATAAGAGTTCAAAGTGATACAGTAAGGATTTGTTTGTTGCAGTTTTTAAAATCTTGTCCTATAATTAAAACCCTTTCAAGAAATTAAGTCAGTATGTCCATGTTTTCCTGTTACTCAGCAATGATACTTGGAATTTCAGAATTACACTAACAGGACATGAGAGGAAAAACAGATTTAGTCTGGAAACCACAGCTGATGGAGCTAAATATCAGTCACACACTCGAGTTTTCACTGACATCTGCCCAAAACGAGGACTCACAAGCTTACCGCTAAGCAGTAAATAAAACTCAAGTTTTCACTGCTAGCATCCCAGCGTGGTAGTTGTAACAAAGGAAAAAAGATCTGGAGTATGAATTCTAGCATAAGAGTGTCCTTTTAAAATACCTTCTATCAATTCACTGAAATTTGTCCAGAATGTGAGAACATGGAGGCACTATATGCAATAGTCTACATCAAATGTAAAGCTGCAAGTGTTCATTTTAAGACAAAAAATTACACAAGACTAAAAACCTACAGCATCAGAACATACAGATTTTACAGCAAATTACAACCTACTTATAGCTACCAACATTCTGCAAAATATAGCTATTGTGTAAACACCAGTGCAGGCAGCTGTCAAAAACCCGGAGGTAAATATACACACATGTACTCAAGAACAACCAGCAACACAATGTTCTTCAAAACTGTACTTTGAAAACACAGAAAGTTATGTCACAATGAGGAAAAAAAAAACCAAACCCCAAACTTTTCCACAAATCCCAAAAGATATAAAAGGAATAGGAATAGCGTGTACTGTTACTGTGAATGTTCTACCATATGAAAGACTGTACTGCTACACACGGCAATGCCTACCGGAGGAGAAAAAAAATGATCATTTTGTTATACAAATGGCAAGAGATAACTTCTTGTTTCTTGAGTTACCCTTTTACTTAAAAAAAAAAAAAACCAAAACCAAACACACCACATTTATAGATGCATTAAAAAAATAGAAGACAATCTCCTAAACCAAAGCCACCTGGTTTACTACTTAAATCTCCAGAAAGCACTCCTGCTTTTCTCTCCTCCTACCACCCCCCCAAATATCTATTAGCTTGGTGAAATTTAGAAAACCAAGATTACCCCGTTCAATTATTAGTCATCATGTGGTAAGCCATTATATTTCTTTTTTAAAAGTCCCCTTTTAACAACATGTAAGATACTTTGAAGCAAAGCTGCATGACTAGATACCTAGAAGTTGAAACAATTCTTAAAGCTGGTTCAGCAAATTACACATTCAAGAAACAATAGTGCTCTTCTAAGAATATTCATTTCTAGATGAAGCACTCTACCACACTACTAGTTGATTGCGACGTCAGCTACACATGCTCAGTTCTTTTAATAATACCTAAGGCTGAGGCTGAATAAAGCTTAAAGCTTTTGACGTATAATTACTATGCCATCTTCCTTTCGTGTGTACTTTTTAACCTTCCCACAAAACAAAAGGTCAACCAACACAAACATCAATTCAAGGCATGTTCTACAAAAACTGGATTTAAGACATAATAGCACAAAAGACAAATTATCAGGACTGTTTTTCTCTTGTTGAATAGCCAGTAGAGTTTACAGTCCTGAAAGAGAAAATGTTTCCCAGCAACCAGTGAAGTGTCTCCTCCCTCTTTTGGGGTTTTGTTTTGTTAACAGTACCCCAGATTTTAGGTCCATTAAATTCACGGCATGGGCTCCGATCTCAAACATACACATTCTTTAAGAAATCTCAGCCATAAACCTTGCTTTAAGAAATTCAAAGGCTGTGGCTCCCATGCTGCAAATCACACCATCTGGGCAAAGGTGTTCCAACAAAGATAGGAGGTAGGGTAACAGCCTGACTTCAGGGGTAACAAAAAAGGAGCTGGGTGGAGAACGGAAGTGGTGGAATTTTGGACATTGACAACATCAATAAGATAACAAGCTGTTCCAAACAACTATGTAACATTTAATATTTTCTGGCCCCAATCCAGTTATGCTCTTGACCTTACCCAGGTTTAACAGAATCAGAGATGATAAAGGCAGATTAGCTTTGAGGAATGTGGGACTTTTTCAATTAACACAGAAAAAAAATATATATATTAAACAACCAGAGGAGTCTGAGGGACACTGCAATACCACCTCACTTTTAAGTTAACATTTACATGAACTACTTCAATATGAATCCCCAAGTATTTCTCCTTTCAACTGAACTTTTTGTTCAACACATTTACTACAGCACTGCTTTATCCTAGTCAAACTGCCAAAAACTGAGCTGCAGGCTGACACTGCAAGAGCCCAACATTGGTGCTAAGGCCTACAGCATTCACTCGGCTTTCAGAGCACTTAAATATGACTGACTTCAAATCAACTAACACAGAAACAATACAGTGAACAGTGTTCCAGGCGGGGGCGGGGGGAGCTCAGAGAGAAAGACTACCCCTTGTTCCAGAACAGCATCATCTCAACAACGGAGGTTTGGAAAGAGAATGGATGTGAAAGTTGACAATATACAGTACATGCTTCAAAATTAGTCCCAGGGATTTGAGGAGAAAGATACCCTGTTAAAGCTGCAGAAGTACAATGCCTGCAAAATCGGGTTTACAACCGAAAAACAAATACCAAATTTCTTCAAGAAGTGCAAAAACTCCTCTATCTAATCCAACTTTTTGTGGCACCAGCCGGGTCACCCAAAAGCCACGCTGAGGAACACTCGCTCCCCCTTCCCCGCTACAGCTTTAGGAAGCTGTCCCCGGGTTAAAGCGTGGATGGGACCAAGCAGCTGCTCCGGCTTCTCCCGGCATCAAACCACCCCACTCTCCAGCGAGCGCAGTAACAAAACCAACCAAAAACAAAACAAAAGAAAAAAAACCCGCAACCAAAAAAACCGAAACACCCAACCAAAACCAAACCCCTAAAACGCCCGACACGCACCAAGAAACCTCAACCACTTCCCCCTGCGCTCCCACCCAGGCGCTAAGAGACAACCGCAGATTTACCAGCACGCCTGGAGAGAGGAAGGGGCACGCCAGGCAGCCCGGCTCCGGCAGCGAGGGGACACCTCCTCCTCCCTTTCCTTTCCCTTTGTTTACTTTACGGACCGTCCCGCTCCGCCGAGCCGCCTCCCGCCACATCCGGTGGGACCGGACCGGCGCGGCCGCCCCGGCCCCGGGGAGCGGGCAGGGCCGGCGGCGGGCCGAGCCTCCCGGGTGGGCAGGGCGGCGGGGCCGGCCGACTTTGCCCCGGGGAGAGGGTGCACCAGATGACCTCTCCCCGCAGCCTCCTCTTCTCCTATTCCCTTCCCGGCCCGTCCGTCCCCACAACACCGCACAACGAAGCTCCCTCGCAGACGCCGCGGGGGAGGGAAGCGGCCCTGCCTGGTAACCCCCAGCCCAACCCGTACCCGCCTTCCCCCTCGCCCCGCCGGAGCCCCCGGCTCGCACCGCGGCCGCCGTCCCCGGCTGCAGGCACGCGCGGCGTGCGCTCCGTGTGGGCACGTACGTGTGTGTACACACGCGTGCCCCGTGTGGGGGGGCTGGTGTCTCCTGCCCCCCCTCCCCGGTGCCCAAGGCAGCCCCTCCCGAGGGATACAGAAGAAACGGGCGGCTCTTCCCCTGAGGAGCCGGGGGAAGGGACGACACACACGGAAGGAGAAGCCGCCGCCCCCCCACACTCCTTCCCACCGCCTCCCTCTCCCCTCACCCCGTTATACAAGTTAGGGCCGTTGGGGCGGCTGCGCCTCACCCCGCCAGTCCCCCTCGCCCCTTCCGTCCCCTCCTCCTCCTCAGGCAGCCCCTGCCGCCAGCACTCACCGCGCTGCGGGCAGCCACCTCCGGCCGGCAGGCGGAGGTGCTGGAGCGAGGGGAGGAGAAGCAGCGGAGCTGTCCCGCCAGCGCCGGCTGCTGACGCCGCCCGGCTGCCGCCCCGCGCTAGCTGGCTCTGCGCGGCGGCGCGGGCAGCTGCCTGCCTGCCCGCCCGGCCGCCCGCCCCGGCCACTCCACGCCGCTCCCCCGCCCTCCCGGCGCGCTGCACCATGGGATGCGCGGCTGCCCCTTCCTTCCCTCCCTCGTTCGCTCCCCACACTAACATGGCTGCGGGGGATTGGAAGGGGGGGGTCAGGCTGCCGCCCCTCAAACCGGGGAGAGCCGCCCCGCCTGCGCAGGCGCGGCGTGCGGGGGCCTCAGGTGGCGCGAGCTCGCCGGTCTTTCGCCGCCGCCCCGGATCCTGTCAGGAGCGGCCGCGGCCATGGCGGCGGGGCGCGTCCCGTCCCTTCGCCGGCCTGGGGGGCTCTTCCCGCCCTCCTTTTCCCCAGGCGACGCAGATCCTGAAGGGCCAGTGGAAAGGGGGGGCGGTTAGCTCGGGGAGAAGGGGAAGTTTAACCCCTTATCCTCACTCCGCTTTTCAGAAGCGGTTCTCGATGCTCAGGCTTGCGTCCTCTCCGTCTCCCTGCCCCGCTGTGACCGGGCGTCCCTGCTGCTTGGAGGCGTGAAACCGCCTCAGAGGAGCTCGTTCTGTGGCCTTTTTCTGGCACGTCTGGCCTTGCTTCATTTCCACGGTGGCACCGGTTGGCACAGTTGTTCTCTTGTTTCAAGACTGGAATATTCTCTTTCACGGAAATAGTTGCATATTTATTTACATATGACCTCAGTGTTTGCGTGCTTGTCAGTCATTGAGTATATGTAATAACCTAAGTCTGAACTAGTAATTTTAAAAGTCTCTGTTAATCCATCACTTACCTCTAGTGGCAGTTGAACTGAGTTTTTGCTCTTCTGCATGCCCCGGGCAGCCTGAGCTTGAGCAGATCCCGAACCTCCACCTCTGGAAACTGCGAGTGTGTCTGGAAACTGGAGGTAGGATGGATTTTGCTTTGGTTCAAGCGTGTCTGCAGCTGAGCTAGCTGGCAGGGCTGCCTTTATAGTTGATGGAGAACTAGTCAATACAGTCAGTGGCACTTGGGATGCGATTAATCCGCTCAAACATGGGTAGTTTAGGGTAAGACAACTCACACTCTTTAACTTCCCTATGTTTATTAGTTTTCCAGGCACTATAAAGAAACTCAAAGGAGACATGCTAAACAAGTAGGCACCTAGATTGTAAATACAGTTTTTTCAGGTGAATCCAACCTAAAACGTTCCAAGGCCCTACAGGAGCCGCTCCATCACGTAAACTCTGAACATGATACAAATGCATTGAACACCATATGAAAACAAGTCCTAGAAACTCTCTCTTAAACAGCATTACAGCATTCCTATCCATCTTTTATAGAAATCCTTGGCCATTAGAGTAGTTGCTAACAAAATGGGAGACTCGGCAACTTCCTTAACCCAAGAGATTCATACCTGAATCTGCCAGTCTCCTGGGAGAGTCCTTCAATCAGCTGGCTGTAGGCCAGAGAGGATAGCAAATACACTCTACCTTTTCTACTGAAGCTGGACAGCTATGCAGAAATGAAGGAAGGAAGGAAGGAAGGAAGAATGATTTCAGTTATTTTATAATTATTGGTCTTGGGATCACTATTGATGCTATTGCCAGAAAAGGTAGAAATGTGCTAATTAAAATTACCGATGACAGAAAGTTGGGAGACATCAATAAAGAGGGTGTTCACAGTAACACACAGGAAAAATTGAATGCTCTTGAGGACTGGCATAGTGAAAATGGAAGGAAATGCATGAGTAAAACAGGAGTATATTTTCTGATTAATACACAGGGAAGGGGTGGTACACATACTGGAAAGGGAAGATGAAAGGGAAAATGGAGCTTCATAAATTTTTATGATACAGTTGCTGGCACTAGCAGGGAATTGCACTAAATGACCCTTCCAAACATTTGATTCCAATTATTAATCATTTCTCCTTTGTCTCAGCCTTCGTTGAAAGATGTCAAAGCGCTCTAGCCTCTAAGCAAACCTGTGGAGAAGGTAGTTATCCCCATTCTTTACACTGGCAAGCTGAGACAGTATTTGAGTTGCCAAATTCACACATTATTCACTGGATGAACAGGCCCAAAAGCAAATATCTCCTCTCCAGGGCTATATTCTACACATACAACATAGTAGCAATACCTACTTTCTGTCATGCATAGTGTATCCTATTGATTTTATATACAGGGTTAATAAACTTTCTTAATTTAGGTATCTTTTCAAATGTACTTGATTTAATAAGTAATTACTATTCCTGTGTTTCTCTGAGTTTATCATAGAAATGATGCTGGGCAGCGTCAATGTACCAATTCTCTCCATTTTACAGGTGGAAAAACTATTAAGATATATATGAGTGATTTATGGAGGAGACAGAGTAAAGCCTGTGGTAGAACTGTGAATCTGATTCCTATATTTTTGCTCAATCTTTTAATACACTTTTTCACGTGGAAGAATATGCTGCCTGAAGTCCTTGGGAGATTTCCCATTGGTTTTAATGGGATGAAGGCAAGCCCAAAATAATATCTCAAACTGATGGTTCGTAGCCATTCGTGAAAAGTCCCTGTTTCAGGTCCTCGTGAGAATTTTTTTTGTTGGTTTCTTGTTGCTTTCTTTCCTCAGCAAAGTGCCTGTAAAAACAGAAGCCTTCAGCAACATACTGATTTTGATAAAACACTTGCTGGGAAGTCTTTCTCACGTTACAGAATGCAATTTTTAGTCAAATGTAGAGTGAGTTCCATAAAAGCTGGTGATCGAGCACTCAGCGGGGAGAGGGGACCTGTGCTGATGTCCAATGAAAAGTTACATGATTATCCAAAATGATAGTTTCAACAGAAATTCATGAGACATGAGTAGGATAATGGTCATGGCTTCTGTATGGACTATGAGGCATCCAGATTGAAATCTCTGCTCTGTCTCTACGTGCCAGGTTTTTTGTCCTCCAGCTTCAGGGCCTCATCCAAACTAACTGCCTATGAGAAAGGCACTTCCAGCAGCTCATCCATCCTACAATGATTCGCTCTCTGATTACCCCAATTTTTCTCAATCGACTACAGGAGAGCCTAGGTAATTAGCCTAAATCTTTACATAGCTAAACTTTTATAAGTTGTGACTTGCACCTTTGTCTTCTACGATTCTTGTTTCCTCCTGATGCTTAGAACTTGCACAGAAAAGTAAAATAATTTTCTTGCCTGTTCTGTCTACAGAGAGATTGTTGGTAGGTAGAAAAAAGACTATGCCCTATAATTTATTATTGAATGATTAATATTGAGGTAAGACATCCAGTTTAATACTAATGGTATTATTTGTCCTGTCCATGCCATTATCTCATTTAATTTACAGTGGTTATTAAACTTGTGCTGCATTGGTATAAACAAAAAGGTAGGAAACTTCATTGTATCGTAGCATGTATTGTCTTTCCTTTTATTAAGTGATGGAGCTGGGGATAACGGCTCTAAAGAGAACTGGTGCTTTCCGGTGTTTTGGAGCACAGCTGCAGTCAAGCATCTTCAACTTTTCTGCAAGATGGTAAATATTCACTAAAACAACCAGTGTGATCAGGCTTATGAGAGACAGGTAACTCTGATCTGCAAGGCTATTTCAAGCTGTGACAATGAAATGCAGGGGGGGTTGGAAAAAAGGAGAAAATGTTAACTATTTCACAAAATACGCAGTAACATTCTTCATTGTGAGAGGATTTTCTTTTCTTAATCATTTAAATCAACCCCAGATGAAGGGGTCTTCAACTGTGTACATAAAGAGTCTACGTAGTATTCTGACACCGTTGAAGGAAAAGTATGTAGTAAATACCTCTTTTATGAGTGGATAGAAATAAAATGACAGTTCTCATCTTATCAGGGTTATAATCTGCTGCAAACCTTACGCTGCATATTTTTCTCATGTGTGAGTTTTCATATTTGATCAGTAGGGTCAGCGGCGTGGTTTACCTTGAGGGCTCGGGTCCTACATGTAACAGTGAATAATGCCACACAGATGGAGGAGTGTTACAGCAATTAGGGGCACCGTGCTATGTGCAGCTTCATGGTTAGAAGGTACAGATTTGAACAATTAAAGGCACCAAAATGTTATTAGTGTGAATATGTGCAGCTCTGCTTCTCTCTGGATTTAAAAAAAAAAAAAGGCAAACCATTGTATTAGCATTTCTGGGCAGCATTTAGAGTAGAAGCTGACTGGAAAGTCACCAGTGGAGGTTTTTCTAATTTAAAAAAAAAACAAAACCCAGGAAAACAAAACACAAAGCAACTCTTAAGAAAAGCTCTAAGGGAAATCAGCAAAATTACACTGGATCAGGAAGGAAATTTCAGGTAGAAAATTTGGTGTGGAAAAAACTAATTAACAGCTGGGGACCCACTTGACAAGTTGCTCTTATTAACTAAAACCTCCAAAGCAAATGTTAATGTGTTAATTAGAAGCAGGGTAATAACCTCCTAGATTTCCCAGTGGAAAACAAAAAAAGCCAAACAAAACAAAAACAGGACAATTTTTTTTTTTGGCTATAACTGGCTAAAAACAAACACGGTAGCACGGGAACCCTCCCAGTACTGCTTCTTCATTTGCTGATGTGTACCCTAATGGTAACATAGACCACCTCACCAGGCCTTTCAGCATGGTGACTAGGTAGAAGCATGGGATCAAGAAGTTTATTTATCTATCTAGAAAATCAACCCAAATCTCTGTCCTGACTGGTAGCTTTGATTTCTAGAAAGTTAGACTGGTTCCAAATAAGAAATGGAAATTGAAAGGGAAGAGGAGAGATTCATTCTGCGTCCTGTCAGTACAAAAGCACAAGAGAGTCAGGAGCCCTGGTGTGATGGCATGGAAAGTAAAATTCATGATCTATCCTAAAGCACTCTACTTCCCGTCAGAGATTCTTTTCTTCTCGTTTTCTTTTGGCTTCCATGATAGAAATCAACCTTTTTTTCTTTTTTCTTTTTTTGCCAACCTAACCTCAGACAAACTCCTAGCTGAGCCAAATCAAACCATATATTTAAAAATTGCATTCTGTTGAGACCAAACAGCATAAAGGGGTGGAGTTCTTATGGACATTTAGAAACATTTGAATTCTTTGACTTCTCTTCTGCAGTTTTCTACCATTTTAATGCCTTGAGCTGTGTTGCACACTTTTTTTCAGGAAGCGTCAAGAGAGAAGGAGAGGATTCAGGAGTACACGCTATCAGCAGGGCTAGCTACGTTCCAGGAGTGCACGTGGTGTCTTTCCCAGTAAAGATACAGCCTTCCAGTTCTGAACCAACCCCTGATCCTTATACTTTCATTTAGTCAAACTGGTATTGAAAAACCTCTTTTTTATTTTATTTTGTCCTTATGCAGTACTGGTTCTTTGTCATTAAACAGATCAAGTCAGCTTTTTGCAGGAACTGTGACAGTAGCCTCATCACTCTGTTCTCTGTCAAATCCCTCCCAAAATCCCTTCAGCTGCTTTGGTAAGCTTACACTTTTCCTGTAGAGCCCCTTGATGTGTAAAATGTATGCGATGTTTTGATCAAAGGAGTTCTTGTACTTAATGCAAATTTCAACACACTTATGGCAGTCAGATGTGAATGTATAGATCTAATCCTCCTGCTCTCCACAGAGAGACACTGGGCCCATGGGACATCAATCCAGCTAGCAAGGAGGGCAGGGATGATTGGTGAGGAATATTTTAACTTCTTTATTTTATTTTAAGACTGTGTTAAGCTTTATCCATTTATTATAAGATTAACTAATGTTCTGAACACCTATCATCTAAAAGGTTACAATGACCACATTTGGGAAAACTTGTCTTTTCTTTCACATTTTTTTCAACATCTGAGCAAATGGCAAAAAAAATAATCTCCTTCTGCAATCCTTTCAGCCACTTTAAATGGCAATTTAGACATCAGAGAATAATTTTCTTTAGAATTATCTTCAAACACAGAACCAAATACATTAAGTAAGGAGACTATTTTCTGTGGATATTAATGGTCATTGCTGACCAGTCTCATATTCGGTGAATGATCTTTAATGTATGTGTATGTTGATTCTTCTAATGTTTTCTTTATTTTCCAGTCTCTGTTTATTCAACTGTAGTATCTACAAATTTGTTATCAGCCTAATTTTTAATTCTAGGTGGAAAGAGTTCTGATGAGACAATGAGACCAGTCGTCTTGGAATCTGTCCCAGAATCATGAAGACTTGATACTACTTTGATTTAGATTTTAGGCACGGGATACAGGACTGGTACTTAGAATCACATAATCATAGAATCATTTAGGTTGGAAAAGACCTTGAAGGTCATCAAGTCCAACCGTTAACCTAACACTGCCAAGTCTACCACTAAGCACCACCACCAAGTGTCTCTAAGCACCACGTCTACACGTCTTACAGATATCGCCAGTAATGGTCACTCAAGCACTTCCCCAGGCAACCTGTTCCAATGCTTGACAACCCTTTTGGAGAAGAAATTTTTCCTAATAACCAATCTAAACCTCCCCTGGCACAACTTGAAGCCATTTCCTCTTGTCCTATCACTAGTTACTTGGGAGAAGAGACCGACCCCCACCTTGCTACAGCCCCCTTCCAGGTAGTTGCAGAGATCAATAAGGTCTCCCCTCAGCCTCCTCTTCTCCAGACTAAACAACCCCAGTTCCCTCAGCTGCTCCTCATAAGACTTGTGCTCCAGACCCCTCACCAGCTTCGTTGCCCTTCTCTGGACACACTTCAGCACCTCAATGTCTTCCTTGTAGTGAGGGGCCCAACACCGAACACAGGATTCGAGGTGCGGCCTCACCAGTGCCGAGTACAGAGGCACAATCCCTTCCCTACTCCTGCTGGCCACACTCTTTCTGATATAGGCCAGGACGCTGTTGGCCTTCTTGGCCACCTGGGCACACTGCCGGCTCATGTTCAGCTGGCTGTTCACCAACACCCCCAGCACTTGTTCCACATGCCTTTCCTCTGAGTTATAGGGTTCTCCTCATCTTCCCTAAAGTTGTGTCTCTCAAAATTTGCTCTTTCTCTGCTCTCTATCAAAAGAGTGGGGTCAGGGGCTCTAATCATTCCGTTGGACCAGGTGTCATTGGCTTTGATAGCTGTGTTGTCCTGTGGGACAGGGTGAAGAGGACACGTTCTAGCACTTCTGGGGTGGGGTGAATCTTCCTATCCTGCATCCCATTTCAGAGGCACTCCCCTTGCATTACATTTTCCTCTTGTTAAAAGTTACTTTTATAGGCAAGATATGCTGACATGCATGAATTTATTTTGTGATGGCTGCATAGAGTCCCTGCTGCCTACATGAAGTCATTACTTGGGAACCACTGAATGAGTGACCTCATAAATTTAAGTCAGCCAGGAGGTAGACGACTTCTGTCATTCCTCTAATTTGTTCATCCTGTGCTGCTTTGAAAGCTGGAATAAAAATGGAATAAAAGAGGATTGTAATTTTCTTGAGTTCAGGTCCTTGCTCTTCAGTTGCCTAATTAAAAATTTATTCTCATTTAAGATTCTGCAGAGAAAGGATACTGCTCTTGCACAAAGTTTTTGAAGAGAGCCTCCACAGTGGGTAAAATATGGAGCTAATTATCATAGCAGATTTGTTTAGAAGACAGTGATGCACTGGAAAATACTTTCTTTGTGGGATTGTCGAACTCGGGGATATCCTGTTCTTTATCCCTTCGGGACACTGGCTGACATTCATTGGCGTGTATGCATTTGCAGTATAGAAAAAGAGAGATTTTCCGTGTTGTCTTTTTCTCCCCGTTACACACACTGTTCTTCCTACTAATTTTCTCAGTACAGGCACAACAACTCTTTTGGAGGTGTTCTGTGAAGTGTCTTTGTATCTGACTACCTCAATACCGCACTTGAGTGTATTTACTTTGTAGGAAGAATATTGCACACACACACACACAGCCCCCCCCCAAAAAAAGTGAGAGAGAGAGAGCTGTGGTTTGACTTAAATTAGTGTGTTTTGCTTTGGAGGACTGAGTTGATTGCAGCACATGTAGGAGTGAGTTCATACTTTACAATAACCTCTGAAGAATAGACCACATTCCTTAACAATTGTATTCTTATATATCCTCATGCTGTCTGCCATTTCAGTCTGATGTAGCAAGCACTGAAAAACACAAATATTTCTCTTGGGTTCCTTTATTATGAAAACAATCGCTATAACAGAAAGATTGCAGCCAGATGCATTTCAGTTTGCACAAAGATTTTTGTTCTTTGTGGCAATCTAACATTCTGGCATCAAAGTCACTATGAGCTACAGAAAAGTGAATTGACAGCAGCTGAATCATCTATAACACAGCTTTTCATCAGAATTTGTTCTTGAAAATGTTACTCTTCCCCCCAAAAGAAAAAACTGTAAAAGTAATTTCTATTGAACCAGTTTAAAAAGTATGACTGTATAGCTTTATAACAGAATTATTGCATTGAATAAAGGCTGCTTCAGGAACAGCAAGTGAGGAGTGTACCAAATGACAGATTTATCTTTCTAAAAGAGTCAAATATTTCTTTCTTATGGATGTCTGCCTCTCGATAAGTTATCGGGCTGCTTTGGCGTGCAGGAAGGCAAAAAGCCTTGTAAATCAGATGTGGATCATTTCTTATTTATTTGGAAACCTATTTTTTGCACATCATTATATTAACTTTATAAGACTATTACTTATCAACATAATACATATACAGGATATTTAACTGTCGGATAGTTTACAAGTTAGAAGCAGCAGAACAAGTTAGAAGCATGAACTTCATGTGGGGTTTAATGTCATTTTGTGTGTTGGTGCCTCCTGTTCTAGTCTGTAAAATAGGCGCAGTGATTGAACAGCTATGGGAAGATACTGGGAGATACAATTAGGAGAGCTTCAGAAAAGAGGTTAAAGCTCCCTGAATATTGAAGACCAAGTGTATAAGCCAAGGTTTTTTCTCTTGCTTCATACTGTTGTTTTCCCAGCCCTCTTATCTGTATCTTAGAAAATAACTCCTACAGTTTCAGTGAAGGATTAGAGCTGTGCGTAACGGAGAAGCAAAGATTTCCTTACTGTTTTGTTTTGATGTTGCTAGATCAGCTCCTGCGTCAGACTTTTTTTTTTTACATCTGTTGATGTTAAGCTGGTTACGGTCTGAGCTGCTTTGTTTATTTACCAAGCAGGTGCAACAAGTGTAGAGATTTTTCAAGCTCCTGTTAGTTACCCCAGTGTTCTCTTTCATTATGATTTAAATTGGATTAATGCCTCCAAAATATCATAAAAATATGTAATAAATATGAATTAAAATATGTAATAAATATGTAATTAAAAAGACCGTTAAGCCATTTGAGAGATTGCATACTTAAAAAGCAAATTCTTGTCTGTAGAGGTACATATTGGTTGCCCTTTGCTGTAATGAGAGGAGCCCTGCGATTTGTCTGAAAACAGAAACTCACAGATGTTGATGTCAAGAATAGAAATAAAGTCCATCTCTTGTAACCAGGTGCCAAGGAAAATCTTAACAACTGCAGAGAATATTGTTTTCCTTAAGTTCGCATTGAAATCATATGTAAATATCCCAGGAAACATATGATATTTGGGGAATATTTATATATTTCATCATTGTTATGATTTAGTAAGGGAAAAAACCTCCTTGAGGTTATCGAGGTACTACAGTGACTAGCTCAGAAACTCAGAAGCAGCTGCAGAGCCGCCAGCTGAAAAGCCTGAGGAGGCAAGCGAAGAGCCGTATGCTGCCTGCAGCGCTTCTTCCAGATACCCTGGGCTGCTCGGCGCCTGTGCCTCTCCTGCCCTTCCTGCAGCCAGGCTCCGCTTGTAGGCTTTAGTTCTACATGGCTGGCTGTGTACTTTAATCAGTCTCTGCTAATCTTTGGAATTCTAGAATCCTAGAATCCTAGAACGGTTTGGGTTGGAAGGAAGCTTTAAAGGTTGTCTAGTCCGACCCCCCTGCCATGAGCGGGGAAAATACTGTTTCAAAGTGAGAATTCCAGCATAATTAGAAGCTTTCTAGTACATTGAAAAGCAGTGATCTTTGTTAAGGACCAAATTACACCAGCTGCCATAATATGATGTGGTTTGTGCACGCAGATAATACGCACATTGCAGTGATGTTCTTACATGCATGTGCACATGATTATAGCGTGCTACTGGGAGGGGAAAAATCACAGAATCACAGAATCACTAAGGTTGGAAAGGACCTTCAAAATCTTCAAGTCCAACCATTAATCCAGCGCCACCATGTCCCCTAAACTGTGTCCTGAAGTGCCACATCCACACGTTTTTTGAACACTTCCAGAGATGGCGACTCCACCACCTCCCTGGGCAGCCTGTTCCAATGCCTGACCACCCTCTCAGTGAAGAAATTTTTCCTAATATCCAACCTAAACCTCCCCTGGCGCAACTTGAGGCCATTCCTCTTGTCCTATCACTAGTTACTTGGGAGAAGAGACCAACACCCTCGTCGCCACAACCCCCTTTCAGGGAGTTGTAGAGAGCGATAAGGTCTCCCCTCAGCCTCCTCTTCTCCAGACTAAACAACCCCAGTTCCCTCAGCCGCTCCTCATAAGACTTGTGCTCCAGACCCCTCACCAGCTTCGTTGCCCTTCTCTGGACACGCTCCAGCACCTCAACATCCTTCTGGTAGTGAGGGGCCCAACGCTGAACACAGGATTCGAGGTGCGGCCTCACCAGTGCCGAGTACAGGGGCACAATCACTTCCCTACTCCTGCAGGCCACACTATTCCTGATACAGGCCAGGACGCTGTTGGCCTTCTTGGCCAAAATGCGTGTGGTAAATGTAAAGAGTATATATAACCCGTGCAGAAAGTAGGATTTCACCATAGAGCTGTTAGCTCTAAATGAAAACAACACTCTGCTACAGAGAAGTTCTCAACTGAGCATGTTTTAAGATGGCTAGTTATACACCAAATAGATTTCTAAAGATTTCCATAATGTATAGATGGGAAAAGAGAAATAATTTACTGAAAATCACTTTGGCGAACCTGGCTTCTGTTTCCATTTTCAGTTTGCCAAGCCATGCACAGTTTTACTTAGCCATGTTATAAGGCTAAGACCAACTTTACAGATTTTTAAAATTAATTCTGAAGTTTTTATTTTGTTGAGGACAAATTGCAGCTAACATTTTTAGCCATAATACAGTAAAATATGCTAGTGTCTTTGAAGTACCACTGGATCATGGTATAAATGAGTATTCTTCTTTTACAAAACTTTATCTTTTAATAAAATCAGTTATTAATTTTACAGTTGTTGCTATTTTGATCTTAAATGCGTGTGTTCAGTCTTGGAGATGGATTTCTCTTTGTGAGCTGAAAAGTTTCAAAACAATCATTTAACTTTTTCTAAATATACTTGGTTACAAAAGATCTAACTTGCAATGTTTTGTGCACAGACCAACTATCTTACGAGGCTTGCTTTAAGATGGTAGCGGAGAGATTTAACCGCTGAACTGTTTGAAAGCAGTGTTATTCATATGGGAAGGACACAAATGTTAAATTTAGATAAAATATTACATGAAGTTTGGCAACAGAGCTTCTGGGATTTCAAGTTTATCTGTAATTTCCCGGCAGTGGAGAGAACACCCTTTCTCTAGGGCTGGTGAAGAGTTGGAGCGGTTTTATTTACATCGAGCAGAAACTATGAGAAAGTTCGCAGCCCTAGTTTTTACGTGGATACATCCAGTCCTTGCACCACTTCAGTCAGTCCCTGCCCGAGAAGTACTCCCCAGGAAACAAAAATTTAAAATTCAACAAATTCAACAGGAATAGCAGTGTTATTTTTAAGCTACTGTGCTGAACAATGTCCCCTCAGTAAAAATAATACAAATACTAGACTATTGACCACAATCAACAAGGACTGTTTCAGAGTCCATTAGGCTTCTGTTGTCTTTCCTACACTGCAGCTGTAGTGTCAAGTATTAAAATTACTGGAAAGTCACCTGTGAAATAATTGATGTCCTTAAATACAGGCTTGGTGATGTTTATTTTTAGGTACGTAGATCCACAGTCCTTCATGATTTTGCCTTTTTGCTCTAAATTAAAGTATTTGTCTTGAACTTCAAGAGACATACTTGACACATTCATTCATGAGCTAAAATAAACTGAAGCGAGCCCACAGAGGATGAGATTACTATAGGAGAATGGCTTTTACTACTGTTAAACCAGCCAAATATTTGCAGTTTTGCAATGATTCATCCTTTTTCCTCTCTTGTTCAGCAGTATTTTGGAAGAGCAGACTAAGGACGCAGCTAATGATACTCCTAGTCCGAAAGAAGATCAAGTCCTTTTTTGGTGATTAATCTTTTTTGAACCAAATTCTTCGTTGCCATAATGTGGCCACAGAAGTGAGCGGAACTGCCTCTATTCATCCCAACTGAGGAGCAAGCCCTTTATCTTATGCTTTTATTCATATTATTTATTTGAAAATAAATGCTACTCTTTAGCATTCATTATTATTTCTATGAAAGGAAATACTTAGGTCTGGGGACCTAGCCCGAGAAAAGTGTGGCAACGCATAGATTGGGACCATCCTGCAAAGAGCGAGGTTGGGGCTGAAAGGAAGCTCATGAGTCATCAGTGCAATGCCCTGCCATTGCCACCCGCCTCGTGGCATGAGCCTCAACCTCAATTGGTCAAATCCAGCCACAAAACAGTGAACTACTCAAGGGTGTGTAGCAAACTAGTCACGAGTAAGAAATCTTTCAGTCTCCACCATACGTTTGTCTGTGATGTTATCTGTGTTTGTATTTTCCCCAAGGTTATACCTTGGGTTAAACAGTTCTTTTCTTTCCATTCCCTTCTTTTCTCCTGCTTTGTATCTACAGGCAGCAGCCAGTTCCCCTCTCTCCCTCTAAGATGCCTCCACCCTCTTATACAACTTAGCTCCCCATTGACTTTTCAGTCCTCTCCCTCGAGCATCCGCAGTGCAAAAGCACTACTTCAGTCCTCTGCTGGTTTTGGCTGGGATAGAGTTAATTTTCTTCCTAGTAGCCAGTATGGGGCCGTGTTTTGGATTTGTGCTGAAAGCAGTGTTGATAATTCAGGGATGTTTTTGTGATTGCTGAGCAGGGCTTACACCGAGTCAGGGCCTTTTCTGCCTCTCGCCCTGACCCACCAGCGAGGAGGCTGGGGGTGCGCAAGAGGTTGGGAGGGATGCAACTGGGAGAGCTGACCCCAACTGATCAAAGGGATATTCCATACCATATGACGTCATGATCAGCATGTAAAGCTGGGGGAAGAAGAAGGAAGGGGTGGGGATTTTTGGAGTTACGGCATTTGTCTTCCCAAGTCCCCATTACGCGTGATGGAGCCCTGCTTCCCTGGAGATGGCTGAACCCCTGCCTGCCCATGGGGAGTGGGGAATGGATTCCCTGTTTTTCTCTGCTTGCGTGCGCGGCTTTTGCTTTACCTATTAAACTGTCTTTATCTCAAACCGTGAGTTTCCTCACTTTTATTCTTCTGATTCTCTCCCCCGTGCCACCGTGGGGGAGTGAGCGAGCGGCTGCGTGGGGCTTAGTTGCCGGCTGGGGCTAAACCACGACAAGTCCCAGTTGTCTTTGGGGGTCACTCAGATACTTCCCTCTGAAATAAAAACTAGCTGTTGTGTTTGGGTTTGTCCCAAAGTATCTAAAAGAAAGAACACATTCAGGCCTTTGTGTGTCCAGAATGCACTGGGGACAAATACTGCATACAGGCAAGCAAGACCGTAAGAGCCATTTCTAGAAAGGCTGTTTTATCCATGGCTTCTACCTGTGTATTTCAATAATACCTGCACTTCTGTGATGTTTCATCTGAAGAGCTCAAAGCACATTACGGATACAGGTTTAGCTAAATTGATAGCGGTCTTTAAAAAGGAAGAAGGATTCCCATCTGCAGGTGCACCAGGTGGTACCTCAACAGATAAAACATCCCGCTCAAGGTCAGAAAAATGAGTTGGTGGCAAAGCTGGAAGAGAACTTTGAGAGGTGAGTTTAATACGTACTGATGGCAGCCAGCTGCCTTGCTGCAGCTCTGCTTGGGGAACATTGATCTTATTCTTGTTGATACGAGTGAACTTCTCTAGACAAAGAATCGCGCGCAAAACCAAACCATTTATCAGCCGTTCAGAGAAGCGAACTGTAAAATGTTAGGCTGTCACAACTGTAATGCAGGCAGCAATTAGTAAGTGCTGCTGATGTTTCTCCTCTCCATCCTTGAGGCATGTTTCCGTAAAGCTTTGGTCCTATGTAAAGCTATTTGCTAGACTCCCAGCTTTGTAAGTGCGTATTCTGGTCATGGAGTACTTCAGCCTGAAAACCCTTCCACCTCTCATGCTTTTTTTAAATTTAGTATTCAGGGATCTTTCCATTTTGATATGCTAGACATGTTTGTGGAAGCAGAAGCCCCTAGCTTATAACAAAGTCCCTAGAAGCTTGAAAAGAGAGATGTATAGCTTCAATACCTGCAGTGAAATTGCTGTGCCATTAGAGCCAACTTGCAAACTTGGCCTATCGGTAAATTAAAACCAGTGAGTAAAAAAACTTTGGACAATGCCCTTAATAATATGCTTTAACTTTTGGACAGTCCTGAAGTGGTCAGGCAATTGGACTTGATGATCGTTGTAGGTCCCTTCCAACTGAAAATGTTCTTTTCTATTCTATTCTATTCTATTTTCAAAAAAGGAAAATCCAAAAGGCCAAGGTGTGGAGAGTAAAGTATAAAGTACTCTTTTCCACCATCCATCTATTCCCATTGGAGTTGTACAGTAACAGTCAGGGGAGAGTAAAAACTTCAGTAAGGTGCCTTAGACATCTTTGCTTCCCCCAGCACTGTATTAGCTATCTGCTGGTGGCACTGAAAAGAGATAATAAAACAGAATCATAGCTTCTGTCCCAGGTAGGTAAACACCAAAATAACTGCAGGAATGGCTACGCAGTATTTCATCTGCCCACTGCCAACTATAGTAGAGATAACTCATTCTTCTCTGACTGTATGTGACAGATGAGTCTTCTTGGCAGACCCAACCAAACCCATCCCACCTTGAGGTCATACAGGGGAATGTACCAAAATGAATAGATCATCAAGTCTGGTGTAATACCTAAGAGGGTGCAAACATATCTTGCCGTGGCTAATCCTTGATTTTCTGTGATCTTGAAGTGCCTTTTTCTTTTGGGGTTATCCTTTCTTACAGAAAACAGCAAGTAGCTTCGTCTCCCCTGCAGGGATCTGAACGTATTAAAAGGTCAGTGCTAGATCAAAATGAATATGCTTTTTTAAAAAAAGTAGTTCCCTCAGTTCCCAGTCATGCCGTATTAAAGCTGTAATAAAAAGCATGCAGTTTACCTATGTGATTTTTTTTATCATTTATCTTAGCGTGCTGAAAAACAGAGTCATGCTTCTCCCATATAGTCACTTGTTCCTGCTAGTTTTATACTCACTGAAGCAGTAATAGAGCCAAAGCTTGCAAGGAAATATTTAAACACTAATTAACTTCTTAATTCTGTGTGTGGGCAGGCCGCTTGTTTCCCCTGGAGCACAACTGATTTTTGAGATATTTATTTGGGATTTCAGGGTGTTTGCATGTTGTGTATGGCTCCCTGTGTATGTGTTGGTATGTGTGTGGGATGCCTCGGACCGCATTTGCCTGCAGCTGAGCCTACACGACATTCCCCTTAGAACAGGCAAGTTTTCCAATATGAAAGTTTTAAAAAACACAACCTTCCCTCGTGTTTTATTTCAGTCGCCGGATAGAAGGCAGCAAATTGCGTGGCTGTTCCATCAAGCCATGTTACGGTGGCACAATAACTGCGTGTCGGTCCTGCTGGCTGTAGGGTGCTCTGGGACATCCGTTTTCAGCATCTGTCCGGCAGAAGTTCAGCCTGGAGCGGTCACCCTCCGCAGAGGTTTTCCTTTTTGATTTTTCCAATAAACGGATCTGCACGGTGTTATTGCTAAGGCTAATCTGATTTTCTCTGGGAGGTGGTTAAGCATGCGGCTAGGATTTGTATGAGCGGTAACTGAAATTGCTTGTGTTCCCGTACTCCCCGTTCAGCTTCCTCTTCACAAGTCACTTCTGCTGTGGCACATAAGAAATGGCTGGAGAATAATAGCAAAACTGCATATAAGGTGTATCCAGGCTCTGTGTTCCTGTGTCGCGTGTGAAGCCTTCACAGAAAGAAAGTTCGCAATGTAAAATTCAGCCCTCAAAGCGTTAAAAAATACGGGCGGTAAGAGGAGATTTTAAAATGGTTTGTTTTGAGCAACTGCAGCAATGGCTGTGGCTCAATAATCCAGTTTATAATGTAGCCCCTTCTACCTTGAAGCTGCCTGGAAGGAGCAGGGGTGAGACGAGCCTTGTGCACGCCTGTTTGGAGCAATTTCTTCTCATTAAAGACAAGGGCACTTCAGGGGAAGAAACGGGCCACAGCTTTGTAGCTAGAAATCACGGAGAAGCCAGGGCCATTCATGCACAGTTCAGGTGGAATTGCTGTCACCGAGCTTCAGGTGTGCTAGTTTTATTCCTTATATTTGGGGGAAGGACGTAGGCACTCTAGGGACAAGACGGCTGTGGGAGGCACCTGCGCTGCAGACAGCTGGAGTGGGGAGAGATGAGTCCCACCCTTTGGGACTAAACCTTCTTTCCAGCCCCAGGGAATGCCGAGGTAACGCTGAAGGACTTGTTGTTTCACGCCTGCCCCACAGGAGACTGGAGGCACGTGAGAACAGATTAAATCGGCCCAGATGCTGTTATTTGCTTCATCTATTCCCCTCAGAGGAAGAGCAAGGTGCCGCATGGACCTTCACGTTCTGCTGCTGCTGCAGCCTCCAACACGCAGGCTGTGGGACTCCGACAAAGACTTCTTCAAAGAACAGACGTGCCCTTTTGCAGGGGAGAAAAGACACGTCCATGACTTTTAAATTGGTTTTCCTTTTGATTTTCTTCGTTCTGTGTGATTTGTCCTAAAACCTGTGTATGTAACAGGTTTCCAACAATGGCACGGGTAAAGCTGAGCATTAACCTTCAATATCTTTTTCTGCTTGTTACGTTGCACTTAATAGCGCATAGTTATACTCCCTGTGTGTTGAGAGAGCAGGAAATTACATAGCCAGTGTTAGCAGAAGCTGACGTTTAGGCTTTTATTATCACTTGATAAACCCATGTAAATCCCATTAACACTGAGAGGAGTTATATGTATATCAGGGAAAAAAAAGGAGACCATTTGCTCTCAAGCGCATGTAACTGATTAAAAATTTAGGAGCATACAGTACGTAATTCTGCTGGACTGTAGGTTAATGCTCCTGAATGAAAAATGCCAGATGAGCTGAAATGCTTATACGGAACGAGTGAATCTCTGGCTGCCTCTGTGCAGAGAGCCTGCCTGCTCTCCATGACCAGTCCTAGTATCCCCTGCTCAGGCTCGCTCTGCGGTTGGGGGCTGACGGAAATGGGCATATTGCCATCTGTGACCTTGGCCGGGACCTGTAGGGCAGAAAACAATGCAGGGAAAGACAGGAGGACAAGCTTTGGAACCTACAAGCCAGTTTTGCATCCTCCACTGAACTTATTTCTGGCGGTATTTCCCATGCCAATGCAAGCGGCAGGCAATGTCTTAATCACCAGCTTTCTCACCGTATGACAGCCTGTGGCAGCCACTAGAGAAGCTCAGGTTTAAGGCAGGTTGCTCCTCTGGGAAGAGTCCAGTGCCAGCACACTGTAAATGCCCACTGATACCCAGCCTGCAGAGAGGTTTCAGAGATGTGTGCTGCGGGAAGGGTGTCACCTTGCTGTAAGCAAGAAGGCACCAACCACTGGTATGGTCCAGACAAGATGCTCATGGGGTTGTTAATCTGGGGGAGAAAACATAAATCCATACCTTCTGCTTCCTATGTAATTATGTTTTAATTCACAGGACTGTCTTAGAGATGTGTTGGAGTTAATGTAAGTAGCCCATAACCTTCAATAAAGACACAGATAATTGAAGCGATAGTACTAACTACGCAGAACAGTTGTCTGTCCCTGCCCAAAGTCATGTGCAGGACACATGGATGGAGAATGCCTTCCTTCAGCTTCATGCAGCTGAAAAAAAAAAGCCCCAGACTCTGGCACAAAGATGATAAGCACAGTCCTGAGGGAAAGGATGATGAAAGAGACATTTCATTATTTTATTCTTCTTAAAGTAAAGGAAAACAAACATCCAATTCTTTGTAAATAAAGCGCATGGAACCAAAGAAATACGCTGTTCTGTGACAGGTTTCACATCCACCTAGAAAAAAATTGCAGGAAAATAAAACTCCATATTTAAGTTAATATATGTTCCTGACATTCATTACATTTTATGGCAAGATGAAATTGCCAGAACGAAGTCCAAGGGCAGGTGAACAGCCCAACCTTTTAGTGCAACTGCATCTGATTGGGGTCTGTATTGGCACCAGTACTCTTTAATATCTTCACCAATAACAGACAGTGGGATCGAGTGCACCCTCAGCAAGTTTGCAGATGACACCAAGCTGAGTGGTGCGGCTGACACGCCTGAGGGACAGGATCCACCCAGAGGGACCTGGACAAGCTCAAGAAATGGGCCTGTGTGAACCTCATGAGGTTCAACAAGGCCAAGTGCAGGCTGTTGCCCTGGGTCGGGGCAACCCCGAGTATTGGCACAGGCTGGGGGCTGAAGGGATGGAGAGCAGCCTCATGGAGAAGGACTTGGGGGTCCTGGGGGATGAAGAGCTGGACATGAGCCGGCAATGTGCACTCACAGCCCAGAAGGCCAACCGTGTCCTGGGCTGCACCCAAAGCAGTGTGGCCAGCAGGGCGAGGGAGGGGATTCTGCCCCTCTGCCCCGCTCTGGGGAGACCCCCCTGCAGTGCTGCGTCCAGCTCTGGAGCCCTCGGCACAGGAGAGACATGGACCTGTTGGAGCGGGGCCAGAGGAGGCCCCAGCAATGCCCCGAGGGCTGGAACCCCTCTTCTGGGAGGACAGGCTGGGAGAGCTGGGGGGGCTCAGCCTGGAGCAGAGAAGACTCCAGAGAGACCTTCCTGCAGCTGCCAGGGCTGAGAGGGGGCTTGGAAGAAAGATGGGGACAGACTGTTTAGCAGGGCCTGTAGTGATAGGACAAGGGGTAGTGGTTTTAAACTAAAAGAGGGGAGATTTAGACTGGATTTAAAGAAGACATTTTTCACAATGTGGGTGGTGCAACGCTGGCCCAGGTTGCCCAGAGAGGTGGGAGATGCCCTGTGCCTGGAAACATTGCAGATCAGGTTGGATGGAGCTCTGAGCAACCTGGTCTAGTTGAAGATGTCCCTGCTCACTGCAGGGGGGTTGGACTAGGTGACCTTTAGTGGTCCCTTCCAACCCAAAGATTCTATGATTCTATGGTTCTATGACTGTCGGCTTATCCCCATTTCCTTATAATCCTTCTTGGGTTTCAGGAAGCCCCAGCGGCACAAAAAAAATCAACCTTCAAAGTTTCTGTCATGTGATTTACACTCTTATAGCCACTGCTGTTTTGAATTTCACATCTATTCTTGAAGTGAAAGTTGAGTTGATTTTTTTTATGATAAAAGAGCAGCCACTGAATTAATAGCAGGTCAGTATGACATATATTAGAGCGTGGTTTGGCATTTATGTTGAGAATCTCCTGTCATCTTCACCACCACCCACAAATGCCATAGCAACCACATTGCAAAGGGGCTAAAATGCCCAGTTTAACGTGCTGTTAAATGAATGCACTTCTTGTTTCACTATTGTGATGGATTCATTTCAGCTGCAGTCACTGATTAGTAGAAAGCTTAGTTCCCACTGAAGAGAAAATAAACAAACAGCTTTGGAATTCAGCAGTTATGTCGAATTCAGCTGTGTGGGCAATTAACTAAAAGGACCTCAAATTATATGTTGCACTTGCACTTGCACATAAGCTTTTAGAAGTGCTGTAAGAAAGTCATCTTTACAGTGAACACAAGGTTCAACCAGAAGCAGCAACAATTTGTTGAGAACTTAATACAGAACAATACTTGTTTATTCACCAGTGTTTGAATATTTAAGTAGCTCTTGCAATTATTCTTAACTATAATGGCCTGAGTTTCAGCAGTGTTTTGTAAAGCTTGTGCAAGTCAGTTTGCTGCAATTAAAAGTATGCAGCTTGCATTGGGGTTGCTTGCAAAATACAGGAAAGTTATTTTTAACACATTCTTATAATGTGTTAAAGACACTTAAAAAGTGTGCTAAAGCATCCAGCTTGTTCTTCATCATACGCTTTCTTCACAGCTTGTTCCTCCATGGAAAGCTACCTTCAACGGTGCGGGCTTTTCTCAAATTACTGCCATGGTCGCAGTCTGTTACACCCACTCCCAACTTCCCCATATCCCTGTATATCACTTCCAGGCATTAATTATTCCATACTCCTTGTAGGGATCATTAGTCAAATATTTCACTCAAAACACTGGCTTGCATATTGTCCATAGACAGCTCTAAATCCAAGAACAAATTGTTCCTGTTACGTATTCACCGGTTATTTTTCCCCTCTTTGTGCTTCCAGCCATCTCCCAGTAGAGCTGAAGAAGAAAACCCACACACGAGAAGGGAGGGACGGCACTAAAGGCAGTATCTGCAGCCAGATGGAGTCCGTCTGATGTTAGCCGCCCCTTTCTGACCGTTGTTTAACTGTCATGTTTGGCTACTGGCCTTTGAAGTGATGGGATAAGAGGTCTCCAAAAGGGGCAGGTAGGATGATGGAACTAAATACTTCTGAGGTATGGGCCCAGTATGAGGGTATGCTGAGGTAGGGATCATCATTTTTTAATGTCTTTCTCATGTACAGCATTCCAAAATGTTGCTGCTCTCCAGCCTGTCCATTTTTCTCTTGCTCAAATTGGTCAATGCATAACCCTTCCTTCATTTTGGGGGAACAGGCACAGCAGTTTTCTTGACTGAGCCTGCTATCTTTGTCTCTTCTTTTAGCTTCTTCTCTCTTCATTAGATTAGATGACAGCTTTGAAAGTGCTTGTTCTGAGACAGGCTGTGCCACCAGATTCAAATCTCTCAAACAATGCAACATTTCTTTGGCACTGGGATCAGAAGAGAGAGAAAAACCACAGAAGGAAAACAGAGCTGGAGTATCCCAGACCCAAATTCTCTGACCACATTCGCACTCAAACACTGGTGTGCAACAGGCTCCCAGTCACTGGCTTGACGAGATGGGAGGACCTGTCAGAGCATGCCATAGCTCTTGGTTGGACCAGGCACTTGGATTTCTCTTTGAGAGAAAGGTTGGTGTCTTCCCCACCTATGGGGGCAGGACATGGCCAAGGCATGCATCTGGTATGGGAACTCGAACCAAGTCTGGTGGCATGGGACATTTCTGTTGGCTAGACTGAAGACAACTTCCGATACTGGATTTCTCCCTGGAGGCTCTTGGATCAGCGTCCAGCCACCCCTTAGCTTTCTTTTGACTAGCTAAGTAGACTAAGCTGCTTAAATGTCCCCCTGCAAGTCATCTTTCTCAGACTTGGGTACATTTTTGTGTCTCTTCGTTGAATTGTCTCCAGGTTTTCAACCTCCCGCTTGCTTTGTGGACGCAAGAGCAGGGCACAATGCGTAGGCAGCAGTTTCAGGAGCGGGGGAATACTCAGACAGCATAATCCTCCTCTTCTCCCTGGTTTTCCTTTGGTTATACATACACAGCTTGGGTCAGCTCATGGACAGCTGGTTACTCACCGTGACTTGCAACCCTTTCTTCGTCATGGCTTTCCAGTGTAGAACAGCTGTAGCCCCCCACCAGGCAAGTATCGTCTCTGATCTTGTGACTTAACTTAGTTGTACTTGCTTACCTTCAGATTACCAATTACCCATTTGTATCAGTGACCTCTATTCCTTCCTTTTACCACTTTCCCAGCGTTTTTCATCTGAAAAAAATGTTTATAATGGTCTAAAGGGTTTTTTTCCCTAAGTTGTTGATAAAATACAATAGCATAGAGCCAAGAACCAGTCCCTGTGGGATCTCTCCAAACACACACCCACTCAAAGAAAACTTCTCTGGTTATAATTATATTTGAGACCTGAATTTAGCCAATTCTTAATCCATTTAATGTGTTTTACAGTGGTTTTGTATTGTTTTAGTTACTTCATCAACATGCTGTACTGTTACAAGGCACATTTCTTACAGAAGCCTGACATCGATTCCCTCATCAGCCAAACTTGTATTCTACTGCAAACTTCGCCCGAGCTGCGTTAAAAAAATGGGGTAACGGGAGGTACCTGCCCCACTACACAGCAGCGGAGCGCCCGGAGACCCATTACGTCCTTAAATTGCCTCCTGTGGGTATCGGTGGCAAGGTGGCACACCAGTACGGAGCTATATAAATTATCTTTGCCCCCTTCTCTCCCCTGCAGCCTTGCTCTTGGCGAGGTGAAAAGCTGCTGCAGACGGTGCTGGTGTTTCAGACTCTCCCTTCGGAAGCCGGTTATACGATCCACTGAACGACGTCCTGGAGGAGAGTCTGTTTCCCCAGGACTAATGCCACCCATTTGTAACCAGAGACTCTCTTGTTTATAATTCCATACAGGATTTGTAAGTTGAAGGGGTTTAAAATAAATTCTGGTGCGTTGGAGGTAACCTCAGCCTTCTTTTCGGCTGTCGACAAAGCGAAGCACCTCTCTGGTTTCTCAGGCACTTGGAGGGCAACACGGGCGCAATGAAAGTTTGAGGCAGGATGTTTATCCTCGTCTCCCAGAGTGTCTGGTGTGATTTTTATCAGGGAACAAGGTTGATCAGACTGTCTTTTTTCCAGCTATAGTGGCATCTTACCTGATAATGCCCCTAACGTATTTGCTCGGCTAGAGTTGAACAGAATAGGGTTTAGGTCATGGTACGAATCTTTAGTTACCTTTAAGTCGTATGGTCAATACAAATTTAGTAATTTCCTTGGATGCGAAGAGGGTAATTCAAAGAGTTGTCCTTTTCAAAGACACCTTTTGAACTCAGAGAAGGGACCGGTGGAATATGCTAATCTTCTGTGGGAATGGAAATTCATGTATTTGCAGTAGCCGTGGATCTCTTGCCTTCTCCGAAAGGTAGACAACCCACAGATTATATATACACACAAAATTAAACAATTGTAATCTGGATTTCGATTTGGGAATGAACAGGATGTTAATGAGATAATATCTAGGCATGACATGGTCTCACTTCTTGGCATAAGAACACATAACAATGTCTTCTACACTGTCCATTTAAAAGGACAAACTCTAATGATACCTTTTCAGTATTCCATATCTATTTATTTCTATACGTTTATTAGGATTGGATTATTTATAATTTCAATGTTTCTTAGTGTACCTAAGTTCTAATTTAATGCTTTTAAATAACTTAAAGCTTAAAAGACAATGAGAAAACAGGAAGCACTGGAGCAGGGAGAGGTTAACTTGTCAAGGGCAATGCTGTTCCACTAGAAACTTTATCTGCTGCCTAAAATGGACTCATTTGCTGTGAAGTCCAATAACGCTCTCAGGTTCAGTTTGATTGCCGAAGCGGGGATTATTCAGCAGCAACGGTCAGAACAAAAACCATTACAAGAACAAAATAGGAAGGCAAGATCTCTGCAACCAGGCTTTAATTCATGCTAATATGCACGAGAATGCAATTAGGGGAGGCTCTGAATTGCAGGAATGCGTGCCCGACGACACGCAAATCTCATTTCAACAGGGGCAGCCACCCGACGCGAGGCGGTTAATAGATTATCTGAGTTCTTATCAGGCAGCAAACTATTTGGAGTGGAGTTCATTAAAATAGATAAAAGAAAGGGAGCATCAGCTCTGAAAGGATGAGTGGGTGGGTCAGTTATGAGATGGAGCAAATCCTCTCCTGGTAGTACTCTCGCTGCGACCACCTGTAGCTGCCTTTGCTGTTCGGAGAGATCAGCCCTGCTGAGAGCAGCAAGCATGAGGCAGAAATTCTGTCGGAGCTGCATTTTTTTCCTCCCTTGATCTGCAGAAGGGATTGAAAAAAAATTGTTGCTGCTGCTAATCGTTAATCACTCTGAGAACAAACCTGGCCTTGCAGAACTAACTGTGCAATCAGAGCACTGGGGAAATTAGGGAGAGGAAGAAAGTATTCAGCTGGTTTCTAGATGCTCAGATGTCTGTAATTTGGGGTTTCCCATATTTCGCTTGTGTGATTATTTTGTAGTCTCATAAATTACACTGTTGAGAAGCTTTTCTTTTTGCACAATCTGCATTTTCCTTTGGATAATCACATTCAAATGCTTCAATTTATTATTCCCTGCTCTCTTCTGATTGTAATGGTGTCCTTCTACTGTCCCGTCTATGTGCTGATTCAGTCTACTCCAGCCAAGAATGAATGAACCTGCATTGTGCTACCTACCGCAGGAGAAAAAAACTGGTTATGAAGCCTCTGCACTCGTCACCAGCACCGAAGCCTCTTGATCTTCGCTGGGACAGGCAGGGAGCACTGTAGAAAGCAGAAAGTCCCAGTATAAACTGGTGAATGCAAATTAAAGGATGCCAGTTAGACGCTGAAGTTTCTCTCTGGACCGTTGACTTTTCCGACACACTTTGTACCATGTGATTTCTCTGTAAAAGTGTCACTTAATTGGAGCATGAGATTTGGTTTGCTGATCCCTCTTGAAGATGGATGGAAAAATGCCCAGGTGGTCAGAGATGCTGGGAAATGTCCACGATGTGGCTTGCATAGGGCATGGTCCTGCTTCAGTCTCCCACTTGCTGTTAGAGGTGGCTGCACACTCAGGGCAAGTGGCTGAAGCCCTTCCAGACCCACCTTCAGAGCATGCTCCTCACCTCCACGCTCAGTTTTAGGCTCTTTAATTCTCTGAGGTTTTCAGAAAGTGAAAAGCAAATCCCAGCAGCTGAATTTCTTCACCGAGAGGGTGGTCAGGCATTGGCACAGGCTGCCCGGGAAGGTGTGGAGTCGCCATCTCTGGAAGTGTTCAAAAAACGTGTGGCTGTGGCACTTCAGGACATGGTTTAGGGGACATGGTGGTGCTGGATTAATGGTTGGACTTGATGATCTTAAAGGTCCTTTCCAACCTAGTGGTGCTGGATTAATGGTTGGACTTGATGATCTTAAAGGTCCTTTCCAACCTAGTGATTCTGTGATTCTGTGAATTTTCCTGACACACTCTCAGTTAAAGCTCCTGAATCATCTTTTTTTAAGGATTCTTTAGCTGTCATTTTTACACAGACATCATCTTTAGTTTCTCCTTTGGGTCTTTGCACTGTGTGGTGTTGCAGGACTGCTGGTTGCGAGGAAGGTGTGGCTGGCATGAGTGCGTGTGAAGGAAACGGAGAGGAACACTTGTTTGGAGAGGAAATAAAGGTGAACAATCACATGGACCTTCCAAACATGTTGAAACACAATAAAACATAGATGGTTTCAACTTTGTCAGTGAGAGAGTAATGTTGTTTAAACACAGACACTCAAAGACCATCCTAATAATTTCCAGAGAGGAGAAGAATGATCCTATGGTCTACTTTGCAGCTTGGACATGACTTGATTTGGCAGCAAACCCTCCCTTGTGCGTAGGACTGCCTTGCCTTTTGATATCTGGCAGGTGAATCGCTCCCTGCAGTGGGCTGTGTGTGGGATTTTCCCAGCCGAAACTTTGAAGTTGGCTGTTTTGCCCGTTCTGTGATGTGGTGATGTATGTTTATAATTTGTGGAGCACCTCGGGGTGAAAGGCCTTCTGTAAATGCTGTTATTCATGAAGAAATAAACGTGCCCATCCTTTAAATGTTAGCAGGTGTCATTCCCAAACCCCACCACCACATTCAACTGTTTATTATTTTTACTACAGCGGCACCCAACAATGAAATGAGAGTGGGGGGGTTCCTTGTGCTAAACACTATGTGAATACAAATGTCATCTTCTCAATGACAAGAGAGGAAAAGGCTGTGGGAAATGTTTTATACGCTGTGTCTGAAATTCTTTCTTTCCCAGCTCAGCAAGAATGATTGGAGGGCAGGAGGTCTCCACATTTTTCCTAAGATCCAACCTAAAAGCAAGACCCTACAATGAGAACAGCCCCATCTGAGCATCTGGACTCCCCTTTTCACTGATGGGGAGCAGTGGAGAGTCATCCTGGAGGCTGTTTACTGGAGCTGGTTCAGACACACCAAACTTGAGATGAACCGCATCCTTTGTGAACCTTCTCCCCACTGATTAAAAGCACAAATCATAAAACCAGCCCAAACGTAGACACTTATAGGTGTGTTGAACTTGGCCATTGCAGGTTGGGATGACAACCTAGGGTGAGAGACTGGGTGCTACTTGTGGGAAAACCCCACTATATGATTCTGTAGAAATGGAAAGGTCCCTCAAGATCTGTTGCCTTGACCTTGGGGCCAAGCCACATACCAATCTCCAAGACCATTCCTTTTTCCTTTGCTTTACAGGAGATAAAGCAGTCAAAGAAGATATGAACCCTCCCAGCTAAAAGGAGCAGTGTAATGGTGGGAGTATGTATGTCGAACCAGAGTGGGACAAGTAGAAATACCGTAGTGAATTAGATGTTGTGTGTCTGACAAGAGACTAGTCAAAGCTGCAACAAACCTCCATTGATCCCCACAGGAATGTAGCATGTCTTATAGGATGCCAAGGACAGTATTCATGTTAAAAACAAACAAAAAAAGGTCTTCTGTGTGAAATTAATACCGAGTGTTAGTGCCTCGTGTACTAATTTGGACTCTCTTGGGCTTTTGGGATGCAGTGCTCTCTGTGTTTTTTCCAGGGCAATTAGTATCCTTGGTAAAAGTGCACCTGCTTACAAGCCGTGACGGACCATTACGGATTTAATTCAGATGATTAGCTAAAATCCAGCTTCCGGAGCTGGCAGTTCAGGGCTGGAACTTGTGCACGAACAGAAGTGCCTGTGGCTTCCCTGCTTCCTGGCTCCTATGGACTCAGAAAGGCTCCAGCAGAGCCTCACCTCCTTTTGGCATTTTAACATCCGATTTTGGCAGGGCTCCACTGTATCAGTGGTGTATAATAATACAGAATAAAACCAATGTAACAGAAGGAAAGAATTTTCAACAGAACACAAGCCCCTCCCAATGAAAACACTGGGACAGCTTGTTTAAAGATCTCACCTCCAAACCCATCTCTGCTGCCCGTTCATTTGGGTTTAACAAATGTGCAAGCCTCTTCACCAAGTTGAAACCAATTTATTTTGAACTGGGCCCAGGATTTTAGCAGCTGATTGGGAAAAATTGAGATATTCTTCCTGCTTGCATCGAGGTTTGCTTTTGGGGAGTTAGTCGGTAATGGTCTCCACAGTCCAAAATAACCAGGAACCATCTTCTCTAGAATAACACCGCATTGTGATGGTTGGAGAGTGCTCTGTGTCCCTGTAGGCATTTGATTGTGCTGAGTTTCACAGCTTGATATGAAAGAATTTGTTTTCTTTAGGTCTGGGCTAAATAAATGCAGTGAGATTTTAACTCTTCCTGAGCTGGATGAGGGTCTCTAAGATGTTTTGCTGGGCCAAGGGGGAACCGCTCCCCACCAAGGAGAGGAATCCCTGTACATGGTGCAGTGCTGGTTTGAACTGGTCCCATTTTCTTCTTGCTCAGGGTATGAAGAGGGTTTTCAGAGACTTTGAGAAAGTTTTGATTATTTCAGGAATGATTGCCTCCTACTCCTGGAGTACTTACTGCTACCTCTTCTCCCTGGCCTGCTTACATGTGCCTGGACAAAAAAGCTGCCATCGGTAAGGTGGTGTTTTGTACCACCGTAGGCATCTTTCCATCTCTAAATCCCAAGGACCTGCCAGTGCTGAGCTTTGTGAGCAAATAGCACTCCAGTTGCACTGCACAAGGTACAGGGTCAGACTTGCCCTGTCACCCATTAGCTTTCCAGAGCTAAGATTTGGCGCATCAGTAAAAAAATGGCATTACCTTATTTTCCCGCTATAGTAAAGTATTCTTTGGACTTTGTACTGATATTAAAAACACCCAATGACCAAATGTAAGCACACCCTCTGACTCAGTCATGGTGTACTTTAAAAGACACAACCTATAAACATCCTTTCCTGCTAAGGTCCAAACAAAGGCAAAGGGCCTTCCTCTGAGCAGGACGCTGTAAGGTTGGCTTTGAACATCTTCTGTAGATGCTATAGAGTCCCCTGCAGCTCTCTCCTTTCATCCTATTTCTTCTATGCATTTTATTTATTACTCCCGACATGACTGACTGACAATGCTTAAGAGCATTCCTTGATCAGGCTGCCTGGCGCAGCAGGGCAGGGGCAGTTGTTTGCCTAAAAGCACCTACCAAAATGTGACCAACAGATTTGTTTTACTCATCAAGGCAGATCACATGCCCAAGCAATTTGTCTAATTTCCATTATCAGGGCTTGAAATTTGGTGGCTGTATGAACAGTTTCCTCCTTCATTCTTCATATTTCTGAGGAATCTGGGTAATGACAGGAATCGCAAATGCTTGTTAATTAAAAGGAGTTTGATATAATTGCCAGAACAGAGTGAGAGGAGGCTGACTTATGTGGCTGGAGCATTAAAACTGCCGACTACAACCTGTGTACGAACAGTAGCGTCTGCCCAAGAGAAAAGGCTGAGCGGGACAGTATTGGAAGAAGACTGTGACCCATGTAGCTGTTAAACATAGAGATATTAAAGCTCTAACAAAGTTAGGGGGTTTAGTGAGTCTGTGCCTGTACAGGGATTACAGACCATGGCCTCACATTAAAGAGGTGAGTTGCTCCTGGAGCTTTTATCTGTAATATATGGAAAGAAATACCGAGTAATGGGAGATTTCAATCATAAAGATGTATGCTGGAAGTCTCATATAACCAGAAATAAATCTCTTTGAAGTTTCTCAAATGATGTGTGATCATTTTCTAGCCCAGAAGATATTACACCCAACACGAGATAACAGTATTTCAGATTTCATTCTGAGAGATTGGTCTGTGCGTTGGAAGCTGACGGTATCTCAGGAGCATATGGCTGGGACTCCATTTCAATAGAGGCAGAGGATGGACCGACGCGGTAATGAATGTATTGGGTAGTTCAAAAGGGATAATTGTGCAGTACTGAAGCAGAATATGAAAGAATGAAAGTCGGGCTTTCTATAAGAGGATTTCACCAGCTGACCAACCACCTCAATTTCACAGTGATGTGAGAGGGCAATTTTGATTAAAAACCCATCCTGCTATAAAGGGAGAGTGTCACACAGTATAAATGATTTAATAAGCTGATTGGGACAAATAAAATCTACCTTAAAGTGGACAGATGCAAAGTTAGACAGGAGAGCAGCCCCGCTGCCAGGGCGTGCTGGAGGGCAGTGCAGGGCTGAGCTTTTGCCTTTGGTAGCTGAAAGGCTGCATCCAGTAGAAAATGCCGAATACTGGGCTGAGCTGGTGTTGGTGGGAGGGAGAAGCTAGAGGCAGCCTGAGGCCCACCAAAAATGCTTCGTAGCCAGATTTAGGAGCTCCATCTGTTTAGTTTATCTGAAAGAAGACCAAGGGATGAGCTGGTATCTGTGCTTATGTACTTTGTGGGGGATGCACCGGGTAACCGGAGGCTCTTTAATCTTGCACTGAGAGGTGTGACAGCAGCCAGTGCTGGGAGGTTAAGGCTGGACAAACTGAAACGAGAAGTAAGAGCTTCATTAAACACAGGAACATGATAGCTGGCCAGTGATGGACTCTCCATCTCTTGATAGCTTTGGATTAACATGCAGCACCGTTCTGCACGGTGTGGTGAATTAAAGAGTAGGTTCCTGGGCTGAAAACAGGGCTAGAGGAGGAGGCTGTGCTGTATGCTCTCAGGAAGTGAGCCATTGTTTCTTCCCACCTATAAAAAAACTCTGAATCTGTGAGAAGCTGGTAAAGACACTGGTGATATTTTAAAATATAAAGTCTATTCAATGGTCCATGCAGCTTTCTGCAGTGATGCAGCATTGTCTCTCACAGGTGGCAGACTCGGCAGGGTGCCGAGAGAGACTGGCTCCAGCAAGATGCACTTGGGGAACATTATTCAAAGGCTCTCTGCTTTTTTATTGAGCCTCATGATCTATCAAAACCCAGGCTGGAGCCAGTAGATGGGAATTTTGCGTCCTGGAGTCCTGTGACGCTAGTAGGCAAAGAGGAAATATGTGATGAGGTTGTTGGGCAGAGAGAGCATTGCTTTGGTTCCTGTTGTTTCCTGATTGCTGTTTTCTAGATAGGTGGGGACCACATGTTGACCAGCCCCGGCAGCTGTGTGGTCCTTGCATTCCTGCTGTGCCTGGAGAGCACAGAAGCATCCTAGCAGGAAATTAAAAAATGGCCAATTCTGCCAAAGTCCCCCAGACACCTGAGGATAAAGCAGAGCACGTTTAGATCTACCCCAACATCCAGCATGAAGCGGGAGTAAATGTCTTGTTCTCCTTGGGGATGTAAGTTGAAGAAACTACTTGCTGAATGAGCGACGAGAGGAAGATAGGAGGAGAGGGCTAGGAGAGTAGGAAAAAATAAGTTCAAAATCAGAAATACTGTGAAATGGCAAAATATTGTGGAAAAGGCTGGAAGATTTATGCAAAGCTGACTTCAATTGTGCCACTACATTGCCCTCAGGGGACCTGTGTCCTCGCCTCAGCTCTGCTGAATGGCAACAGGCAAGTCACTACCTTCCTGTGTCTCCATTGCCCCGGCTGTAAAACAATCTTTTACAGAGCACATCGGCATGTCCTATGCAGAACAGCTTTTTAAGTGCTTGCTGTTATGATTACATTACTATTCCAAAGCCGGAGAAGGTAGTTTCTTTCCCTTTGCACCCAAAATTGAACCTATCCAAGAATGACACATTGATGGGCTCTGGAAAGGGAGCAGGAGTGATGTCTAAACTGGCCTGAAATTCAGCTGACAGCTTGTAGCATCTCGGGGAAGCTTTCGGAGTACTTATTACTGTGTCTTCTGTCTTTGAAATCATGAAAGAAATCAAAGAGAGAAATCTGTGAAGTTTTTGCAAGTGGTCGGATTAATTTATTTCTTAGGAGTTCTCAGGTAACCAAAGTTTTCTTATCTTTTTTCCCCCAAACTGCAGCCCTTTTCTTGTTCTCACATATAATACTGGATAATCTGTCTCCTATTACAGTGCTTTCCTGGGGAAAGAAGGGATAAAAAGACATTTAGGATCTATCTAGCATTTCAGAAGTACCATTTCCAAGTTGGTCGATAGGTCTATTTCAGCAGAAAACTGGAAGAAAGAGCCTTGATCTTGCTGAAACTCATCCATCTGCGTAGCTCTATTTCTACAGGCGTAGAAATCAGACCCACAGTAAGACCTTGTGTGCTCACAAATCCCTCACAGCCATTGTGCAGAAGAGCCACTGCAGTGAGGGATAGTGAAATATTTGTTAGGAGCCATTCTGCAGCTGCCCTGGATTTGAGAGGGAGAAGAGCCCCGAATGACTGAAAACACCACGAAGCGCAGCATGGAAATAGCTCACACAAAAAGCTTGGCCACGGCTGTGTGAATTAGTTCATTTGAACTGCCAGATAGACCCAAACTCACTTATTCTGGCCTAACACCACTTGTTATATTTCTAACATGGGAAGGGCATGGGTGCTCTTTGTCTGTAGTAAGTGTTACAAAAGTCAAAAGAAAAAGGGAAAGAAAAAAACCCTTCAGCTCCCCATAGCTAATCAGGTATTCACCTTGAACGAGTACTAATGAAAACAGCACCACATCAAAGGGGAAGCTGGCTCCAGCCCAGAAGGTTATTAAAAAAATTTAACAGTACCAGACGGCCCCCAACCAGCATAAGTAACTACATTTTCCATTCTGTTTTGTAAAAAGAAATCACAGAATCACAGAATCACTAAGGCTGGAAAGGACCTTCAACATCATCAAGTCCAACCATTAATCCAGCGCCACCATGTCCCCTAAACCGTGACCTGAAGTGCCACAGCCACACGTTTTTTGAACACTTCCAGAGATGGCGACTCCACACCTCCCTGGGCAGCCTGTTCCAATGCCTGACCACCCTCTCAGTGAAGAAATTTTTCCTAATATCCAATCTAAACCTCCCCTGGCGCAACTTGAGGCCATTTCCTCTTGTCCTATCACTGGTTACTTGGGAGAAGAGACCAACACCCTCGTCGCCACAACCCCCTTTCAGGTAGTTGTAGAGAGCCCCGTGAAGCCCCGTGCTTGCCCTCTCAGCTTTGGGGCTACCGCAATCAGAAGGTGTTGGGGACGCCATCCTTGCAGGCAAGGATGCTTATTTTGCTCAATGACCAGTATTTCTCTTCCACTCTTCACACAGTCAAGTTACCGGTACATACTAACGCAGGCCAAAACCACCAGGTGCTGACTTGCTTTTTGACGTAATAGCAGTAGCTAACTCCTTCCTGTCATGAGAGTAAAAATATGTTAATAACCTCCATTAGGAAAGAACCAAAACATCCCACTTGCAAACATAGCGGAAGAAAAATAAACATGGTTTTGTGGTAGCATTTCGCTGGGAGTGGGATATGTACAGTTTGGTCTCCACCCGTGTGCGAGTGTAAGAGGAGAGGAGGGAGTCCCAAGCTGGGACGGAGCCTCCTGCGCTCGTAGGCAGCTTCTGCTGCCACAAAATGGGTTTTTACATCAAATAGTGCTGCAGGTGAGGAGCCCAGCCTGCCTCCTCGCCAGGGGCAAAGACATGGGCATCTCCAGATCCCTCCCAGCCTGAGCTGCAGGATGATGCTCCAGAGATGCTCTTTTTAATGGCAAGTGCACTGAGATTTCTTGATGTATCAGCACGAAGGAGTCTTTATTACTACCATCATTGGGGGATTTTCCTCTAGCCTTCAATAGCATAAAAGCATACCCGCTTGCTTGCACACATGGAGACTGGGGCAAAAATTCGTCTCGTATTAAAGCCTTAAAATACTTAATTTTTCTACCATTTTGGACTTCTGTTATCTGACAATACTCCCTTTGAGTGCAAGCTGAAAGCATCCAGGGTTTTATCTACAAATAATGGCATAGCCACCCACACCTAAAGTGACACCTAATGTAGGGCCATTCCTTTAGCCAAAAACTCCTCTGCACATTATCAACCTCCAGATTTCAGAGGAAGCTGAATGAATCCACAAGAATCTGCTCCAATGCACGTCTGAACCACGTGATCTTCCAGAAGGACAGAATAGAAGTAGCCAAATACCTCTCAACTCCTAAACAAACGCTCTTACGTTGCTGTTTTAAAGGTACAAATTGGTTGTGAAAGAATATGCACCGGGAAGGGAAAACACTGCGCATTTTATCTCAACAAACCAAACAACTCAAAAGCAAAAAGCCAAATTCATTAACAAGCTGCCACTGGGGAAGATGCGTGTTGCCACATGAATTCAAAATGACAATTTTACCAATAGCAGGTTTTTAGATCTGGAAATGTCCTTGACAAACCTGCAAGCAAGACTGTACCATGGATAAGCTGCTAATAGCATTTGGGTGGCAACAGCCAGACGCTGCGTGGTGCGAGTGCAAGGGCAGCTTTTCTTCCAAGGGCTGGCGATGTGCTAAAGGGGGCTAAAAAAATGTGGTAAGGAAAAGAGAGTGGGAGCTCTGCTGTAAATGTGGGGGCAAAGAGAAATGCTCTTTACAGAGAAATGCCTTTGGCTCTTGCCGAACTCACATCACATAAGATTCCAGAGACTGAAATGATAATCCTGAAAGTGTAAGTTCGTAAAGTCGCACCTTTTCTACTATATCGTGTTTCTGCCGTTAATGCCTTAAAGCGCTGGTGTAGACAGAACGGTGGCCATGTCAAAGTGCATCTTCTTGCTCAGTGTGTCTTGTTTTGTGCTAGGTCTGGTGGTTTTACTGAGCAAAAGCATGTTTCACCCTACAAGAAAATACCGCCAGGCTCTCAACTGCTGGCTGTTTGCAGAGTGTTGACTTCAGGGGTTTTGCTGCTGGTGATGATGGGAGGAGCACAAGGAACAGCTGGATCCTTTAGTTTTCAGGTTGTGTTTGTATCACTCACAGGGAAGAGAAATATCTTTTGTTTTGTAAGTGTTTGAACATTCAAAATGTTCAAGGTCAGGTTGGACGGGTCTTTGAACAACCTGATCTAGTTGAAGATGTCCCTGCTTATGGCAGGGGGGTTGGATTAGGTGATCTTTAAAGGTCCCTTCCAACCCAAACCGTTCTGTGATGTAATGCTCAGAGCCAATTAGAACTGCAGGTCAGAGTCCCACCAAGTCAACTGGAGAGTAAGGCCTGTGCTGATTGAAAGAGAAGATCTTCTATAATTAATTCAAACTTACATCCAAGGGAAAATGTCTCTCTTGCCTTCATGGATGCATGTCCCTGCTGAAAGCGTAGGCAAAGCACGCAGGACGGGAAGCTGTGGTCAGGGCGAATCACCCTTGGGTGGCAAGGTTTGCAGAAGGGAAACTTCATGCGTACAAGTTACACGGCAGAAGGAGATGTCTCTGCTTGTGGTGGCTGGTTTGGGGGTTTTGCTCACTAATATTTTACGAAAATGTCTGCGCCTGTGAGATGGAGGCACAAAGGCTCCAAAGAAGCTAAAAGAGGCAGCAGGAACGCACCAAGCACTGCCTCTGGCATGGATGAGGCAAAATTTCCAACAGAAAAAGGCATTTTGGCACTGAGTGGCAGGGAGGGAATAAAACCAGCGAGAGCAGAGATAGTCCCTGCCATTTGTGTCTTGCCTTGCCACAGAAAATAGGAGTTTAACTAC
Source organism: Phaethon aethereus (assembly GCF_964289735.1). Taxonomy (NCBI): domain Eukaryota; kingdom Metazoa; phylum Chordata; class Aves; order Phaethontiformes; family Phaethontidae; genus Phaethon; species Phaethon aethereus. The sequence continues at coordinate 4,637,367 of NC_138582.1, read as the reverse complement.
ACAAAGACACTGGATTGTGCCAATTTTACCTGCCTCTGTCATCAATTTTTATTTTCCATCCTGAGTTTTGAATAACTGAGCATTAGCTCAGTTCAGTCTCCCCATGGTGTGGCAGTTTACATGGTTTACTGGTTTTCCTGAGTCTAGCTGTGGTGCAGATATTTCGATGTCCTGACTAGGAAAAAAAGTGGCCACCATGCTTCAAAGTATTTAATATATTGATCCACCCAGTATCCGGCAAGGTAGTCAAATGGGTTTTCTGTGTTACAGAGGGCCATGGAGTCCAAAGGAAAAAAAAAAAAAGTGTTATTAAGTGATACAGAGCTGCAAGCAAAATATATATTTGTGTATTTCTGTATGTGTGTGTTTTCCTAAATGGATGGAATGGGCTTAGAAAATGTTGTTAACCGCCCCCCCGCCCCATCCGGGAAGTCAAAAGTTGTGGCTTAAAAATGACTGCAGCTGACAAAATTACCCTTTTAAGTAGAGGAGATGGATTAGAGCGATGGAGGGAGCCCCCCAGCCCAGGATTGGCACGGACCTTGGTGGAGACAGCCACTGTGCAGCAAAAGGGGCCGAGCCCAAAGGTCTACGAGCACCGTGAACCCCGTCTTGCAGGAGACCTTGTGTTTCCTTCACCTCCTGGGCTTGGCGAAGCAGCTCGCACAGGCTGTGGCGAGCCTCACCCAGGAAGGTGGCACCAGCACAACCCATCTTACTGACCTTACTGGAGGCTGAAGAAGGAGCCCTGACCTCAAGCATCCTTTCTCCAGCTGTGACCCGCCTTTGTTTGAGACCTTTATTGTTCAAGCCCTGGAGAAGAATAGGCTGTCGCTGGGAGCAGACTGCAAGGAGAAAATTGCCACACAGGCGAAAACTGTCCTCATGTCCTGTTTCTAATAGAACTGCATTTTTCTGACTGCCTGGTTTCAATAAAAAATCCAGAAAGAAAGAATTGAGGGGGGCATTGCTTTTCATGGAGTGCCAACAAATAATTGCAAAAAGTTGCTTGTTTTTAAAGAACTGCATGACTAGGGACAATGCAGGGTGCTCGGGGCTGCACAGACACGCCGGATTCTGCACCAGTTCCAGACTGAATTCTGCTTCTTACTCTTCTCCTTTAAAATGTCTGGCCTGGGCATTTATCTTCATCTTCTAAAGCTTCTCCTGATGCTGGCCATAGCAAGGACACGGCGAGGGGATGCGTTAGCTGCAGCTGGGTTGCTCGACAGGAGTGTTGGGTCACAACGGTATTTCTTTATGAAGATACCGATCCCGGCACTGACAGACCACGCGGGCACCGGGGCTGGTGGTGCTTCCCTTTGGCTGCCGCAAGGTGATGGCATGGTCGAGGTGGAACTGCACCAGCAACTCTACATCTTCTGCTTCAAATTTCACCGAAGCTGGGCATGCTCTGTTCTTTTCTAATAGCCTCAAAATAACCCCGAGACAAAACATTGTCAGAACATTATAGGAAGTTTTGGAGTATTTATGACTGTAAAAATGCCAAGTATACAGATCTATGCTATATATAAACCACAGGGGGGGGTTCCTCATCATTTACCCTTTTCTCCAGTGAGTACTGTTTGCTTTGTATTTAACTGCTGTATTTGTACAAAGTTAAAGCACTTCTGGGTTTCGTAGTCACCATCATTAAAATAGCGAGTCCCCCAAACTTTTCGGCTTTTCACCCCATGGTAGCTCCTGCCAAACTCCTTTGCACGTCTGTTCATGCCACAGAAAGTATAACACCTGCTGGCGTCCGGACTGTGTTCATCGTGGGGTCAAGGAGCTTAGACTCCACGATGTAGGAGGTTTTTGTTATTTCAAATGCCACTTTTGGCATTATTCCTTATTTCTTATTTTTCTTATTTCTTATTTTTTTATTTCAAATGCCACTCTTATTTGGAGCTTTTAGCCCAGACTTTACAAGCTATTGACAATGTGCTGACACCAGAAGCGTTGGTGGGGAGACACTTTGCCTCTGTTGGGGAACCAGAAGACACTTCTACATGCATGGTCCCTGCTGGCTCTCTTCAGGGCTCAGCAGGTCCCACAGACGTAGGCAGTGCTGGGACAAGTCAGGATGCTCTACCCCACGTCCCACAGAATGTCCTGTAGGATACTCTTCCTCCGTATAAACACGAGTTGACTTTGGAGGAAATGTCCATCAAATCTTTCTGTTTCATCCTAGAGCAGCTCTGTTTCTGTGCTCTTCTGCCAGTTTGCTGAGGCATGGATGTGGAGTGACGGTGAGAGAGGTCTTCTGCCTCCTGAAGCTTGTTCCCTGTGGGATCAGTTGCGAGGCTCCTGAGGGGAAGGACAGGAGAGGCAATAAATACTACAGGTGTTTGGGGCCAGACGGGGTAAGGCAACGCCCCAGTGCCAGCGCGGCTCTTGTCCCTCAGAGTTCAAAAACCTTTGCGAAAACCCCTGGAAAAACTTTGCAGAAGCAAAACAGTCAGCAGAGGGATTGCTGCCGGGGGCCCTGCAAAACCACCGTTCCTACTTGGTGGGTAATTGCAGCAAAACATACCCAAATCAGTTGTTCTGAGAAATCTATAGCCATAGGTGCCACTCAGTCTTTTAATTCCCTTGGCTCATGGTTTCCCACCCTCCACAGCCCATCTTGAACCCCTGTATAAAACATACTCCCTCTTTAGTGTGTTGAACAGCACAGAGGGAGCGGGAGGAAGAGTCCTGCTGTGTACCCTGGACCACAGATAAATAGAGATGATAATAATAGTGATAAACAGGAATAGCAATAGTGATAAACAGCAAAGAAACAGGGCCATGGGTAGGTGGTTAACAGGCAGCAGAAGATAACTCCGTGCTCGGCCTTTCTCAGTCCAGGACGCAGAGCACTACGGAGAGCCTCGGAGGCAGCCTTGCTTCATCCTGAGCAGCCTCGGGATGTTTTTAAGCTCTCTGGTGATGACGAGGGGGGCAGAGTGTGGGAGCCCAGGCAAAATATTCAGGATGGCAAATTGCTGAGCTTCTTAGGGGCAATTGTAAGCCTCAGGGATGGTGAGGCTCTTCGAGGAAGAGAAGAAGAAGATGCGTGCGGGAGGTCGTGATTGGCTGGACCTCATCCCGCCGGGCTCCCAAAAATTCTGACTTTAGGGAATGGCGTGGGAAGGTGTCCTGCCATAATGGGAGAAATAAGACAGCTCTGCCTTGAAATGTCTGGGCAAAGATTAAATGTTACTTGCTGGAAGAAAAAAAAAAATGCTGTGATATTGTGCCAACAGGCCACATAGCTGTTCATGTTAAGATTAATTCTTCTCTCTGTAAGCGGCACGGGGCCCTGCGCCTGCCAATTAGCAAGTTTGGGGAATGCATCCCACACTGCCTGTTCTCTCCTGCAGCAATGCAGGCGCTCGCTGTGCCACTGCCTCCGGTTGGGCTGGAGCATGTTCTTCTCTTCGAGAGGCCGAGAACTCATCGCTCCAATTTTTTTTAACATGATTTTATTAGTTCAAAGCAAGCAATGCTTGTTTTAATTAATGAATGTGTTTCTCTTCTCTTGCTTCTTGGCTTACTGCCTGGTATTTGTTTGTCATTAGGATTTAAACCCTCATAAATATTTTTTTTTTTTTTTTCCTCATAAGGAAGGAAGGAAAGGGAGATTTCCTTAATTTTATATTTCAATCTCAAGTGGAAATGTAAATGTTTAAATTAAATGAACAAACAAATAAAAAAAAAAAAAATAAATTGTTTCGTTCAAAACAGAATCCTGTCTGTCCTTGTGTGTGGTCGCTGCTTGGAGAGGTGAGGGAGCTGGGGAAGCAGCAGCAGTTTCAATTTTGGGGGTGGAGGAGGAAGCAAGAAATGGCCAGGATTACAGAAGATCTGCAAAGAAAAGGCAAGTTTTGTAGCACTCATCGGACTTAACTCTTCCAATTTTCCAAGAGCCATGGCAAATCCTGTTTATGCAAATCCTCACCTTAGCAGATTTCAAATATTCTTTGAGCCACTGGTGTGAATAGAAGTGGAAACTGGCAGGTGTATAATCCTAGCCAAACGCTACGTACCTGCGGAGCTTGCTGGAAAATTTTTGAGTAACGATGTGGCACAATGAACTTGTGTTTGCTGACACCCCCCAGCATCAGAGGTTTTTCACAGTCCTGCCTTAGCTTATCAGCCCTCCTCAATATTGGGCTAAATTCCAAATAAAGCAGGGGAATCAGCTGGCAATTCATTTGATGTGTTACATTTTTTTTCTCCACACTTAATTGAGCATTCCACTTCGAATAATCCTCAGCATTAGATTAAATCTCTGTTGATCTCATTTTAATGAGCTCACCACTGTGACCAACAGCCCTTTCTCCCGTAGCAGATGGAGATGTGGCCATCTGAACGTGTGGCAGAAATACTTTTGTTTCAGAAGACTGACACCTTCTCCTCCGTACAATCGTCCTTGGCACCCCACTACCCCTGAGTCTGTGGACCCAAAGCCAGCAGATATGTCCTGTTCTTTGCGCTGTGCCTTTGTGAGATTGCTATCGCAGTGAATTTCTGTTTAAAACGCTGTCAATAACTTCCTGCTTAGAGATGTAGTTTCTGAGCGGGCAATGTCCACGCTCATCAGTACGACGGCAGGTAGCCGAAGGCTGTACGTGAGCTCTCTCCCATGCTGTGGGGAAAGCAGGCGTGCTGGAGTGCTTGCGGCTCCCGACTGCCTGCTGAAGGGGATATATTACAAATTCAGGTCTGGGGCAAATCAATTTTGTGAGCTACAGAATTGATTCCACTCTTGCATTTCACCTTCAGACACCTGCATTTAAATTTCCACTTGAGATTGAAATATAAAATGAAGGAAATTTCCCTTTCCTTCCTTATGAGGAAAAAAAAAAATGATTTATGAGGGTTTAAATCGTAATGACAAACAAATCCTAATGACCCAGCACTTCTGATGTCAAATAATTTGCTGCATTATATCATTTTGTAGTCTTCATGGACCATGGGATCTTTAGGGTCAGCTAATCGCACCTTCTACCTAACAAAGGTCATGGCCATTTTCTCGGTGATTTTTGCATACAGCCTAAGAGCTTATGTTTGAACTGAACAGTTTAACTCTTTTTGAAAGACCTTGATGTAAAGATAGAAGCATGGGGGTGTTCTTGGTGGGTGGGGGGAACAGTGTAGCACTATGGAAGAGACGATTAGTTTAACTGAAATCTCGTTCCCACATGGTTAAGAGTTTGTATCACCAAAAGTTGTCATATACAAAATAATATTTTAAAGCTGTATGCCCAGTTTGGTGGTGTGTGGTTTTGTGACCAGTGGCATTGCTTAAATGCAGTTGCAGAGATGCAGCCAGCAAGGCAGGGACGTTGGCTTCCTTCTAGCGTGAAGTTTGCAGCCTGAACTTGCAGACGCTGCCCATTATAATTTTCAAGTTTTATTATTGCTTGCTTGCTTTTTTCCTCTTTCTTATCTACAAGAGACAATATGTCTTGCATCAGCAGATTATGATTAATAGTCGTGATGTATAATGACATTAATTAGCAATAGCTATTGCTAATGATTAATAATAGCAGCGAAGTGAAACCTTGGTTGCAATGATTTGTTTCAGTGCTTTTATTGACCTGTGCATCTGGCAATACTGAGATGCTCTAATGTCTTCAGGGAGGAGTGTCTGCGTGGGGAAGTGAAGAGCTGAGAAACACTCGGTTTCAGCATGTGCGTGGACTCGTCCCTCCTTACTGCTGCACGCAGTGACCCACTGGGAAGTGTGGTTGGTTCAGTGGGATGGAAGATGGGAGCTCATCATGCAACGTGCCACGCGGCTTCAGCACAGGTCCCCTATTGACCATGAGCTCCAAAAGGGTTTGGGGAGAAGGCTGTAACTGCTCATGTTGGAATGAGACGTGGGATCCCCTCTTGTGCGGTGTCACAGGGTTCATAACACATAGAAACCCAGTCTGGAGTGTAGGGAGCTTTTGTCCTGGTGTCCTCTGTGTGTCCACCCGGAGAGGAATTGCTCTTTCCTTCCACAGGACATTGAGGCCTCACCGCAGAAATGGTGAACTGAAGTCGTGTTTAGATTACCAGTGAAGTCCTTCCTTAGAGGCCAAAATGTAAGTTGTGTTGCATAGGTTTTATACAGCTCCTTCACAAGGAAATGTTGTTTTAATATCTGTAATGTGTTTTGACATTGGATGGGAGACGAGCCAGAAGCACAAAGCGATAATCTCCAACATTGCTAGGAAGGACCTGAAAGAAATTCCAGCTCTGAACATCACTGCATTTTGGTAAAACTCATCTCAAATTGGAAATGAGAATTTGCAATACGGGCACAAAATTGTTGTTCATTTCCCAGAAGGAACGGAAAGGGCCCCTCTTTAGCATGGCCTTAGTGCTGGTTCCACCTACTGGGAGAGCTGAACTTGCCTTTAGGTTGAAGTACAATTATTCCTTTTTCCTCCTGCTTCCTATTAATTATATGCAATTTACTCTGAAAAGGTCTGTTACTGTGCTAATCTTAGCAAGCACCATACTGCAGCAAAAACATTGCACAACACTACGTCTGTAAATACTTCCAGACATGAAATTTCAAATTAAAAAGCAGCAACAAAAATATCCTGGACTACTTTTACAATTTCCCTCTGTGGAACAAAGGTTTCTAAGAGAAGCACTTTCCTTTTTTATAGCCACTTCTCCTACCGCTGCAGTTGTTCTTGTGGTCTATTCTTTCTAATTTAAGTCGCAGGCAGCATGAGGCAGTACCCAGTTACTTGATTTGTCTTGAATGAGCCAAGCAAAAGAATGATGCAGGCTGTGTAATAATAGTCAGCTTGTTCTGGGCAGGGACTTACAGTCTGGTTTATACAGAAATGTCCAACCAACTTGAAGGAAGAGCTGGGCAACAGAAAACTGAGTGGCTGGAAACCTTTCAGTTAAGAACTAGTGGTTGGAGTGCAACTCCAGGTAATTGTGATGGAAAGTTTTTGAGCACTGGGAGATCCCGTAGTGTTTTACATGGTACAGATGAGAAAATGAGTATATAAGGAGATGTTGAAAGGTGAAAACCACAGAGAGCACTGCTGCCAAAGTTTCACTGACGTGAATCAGAAGTCACTCCTGCACTATAGGCTGTCTTTCTCTGCAGGCTTCGTTGCAGCTCACAGACAAGGTTGTGAGAAGGAACCCTGACCTCCTGTGGCCCACATCACAAAATCACACAGAATCACAGAATCATTAAGGTTGGAAAAGACCTTTAAGATCACCAACTCCAACCATCAACCCAACACCACCATGCCCACTAAACCATGTCCTGCAGTGCCATGTCTACACGTTTTTTGAACATTTCCAGTGATGGTGACTCCACCACCTCCCTAAGCAGCCTGTTCCAATGCTTGACCACGTTCTCCGTAAAGAAATTTTTCATAATATCCAATCTAAACCTCCCCTGGCGCAACTTGAGGCCACTTGCTCTCGTCCTATTGCTAGTTCCTTGGGAGAAGAGACCAACATCCACCTTGCCACAACCCCCTTTCAGGTAGTTGTAGAGACCGGTAAGGTCTCCCCTCAGCCTCCTCCTCTCCAGACTGAACAACCCCAATTCCCTCAGCCGCTCCTCGTAAGACTTGTGCTCCATAACATCCATAACATCTCCATAACATCATAGATTTTTCGGGGGGACTGGGCTGGCAGCAGTGAGGTGGGAGTGGTGAGTAGTGTCTGTTAGCCACAAACAGTCATAAAGGGACAAGATGACCCTCCACTGACATCCGAAGAGTGTCCTACACTGGGCCCAGTAACTTGCAAACAAGTTCAATCAACTATTTTAGAACACGAAACTGTCTTTTTAGTGATCTTTGTCAAGTGCTTTTGAAGACATTATAAGAAACATCCTTTTTTATTGCTTTCACAGACGGTGACACTCTGTGACCTGAAAGGTCCAAAGGAATGAGTCAACAATTTCTTCTTGGTTAAAGAAGATCCTGGTACAGTTGCAGTCCAGCCAACTCTGCCTAAGCACCTACCACATCCTGAAAACTCTTGGGCACGGGATTCATTTGACTATGTGTGGATCTGCAGTGTGGGTCCTGAGAACTCACTCAGAATTCACCTTTGTAATCAGTAGGGTAAGAGGCACCAGTCAATTGAACACAGGGTGTAATTAATCACCTAATTTTGTTTGGGTGAGTGACACCCTATGCTTAATGCCGATGATTAGACTTCTAACCATGATGAGTACCCAGACCATTAGTTCAGATGTAGACTTCTTGGATGACATGTCGTTGCCTGAACAAAGGTGACAAGAGCAATGCTAGCTGCCATTGCAGAATGTGCAGGTCTCCTGTATGTTCAGTGTCACATCTGCAAGCCCTGTATAGATGTCTTGGGTGACACAGAATATGCCATATGGCACTAAGTATCTAGAACCTAGATAGGCCATTGAATCCCAACCCTGCATTTTGTGGACGGCTAAAGTGAGATGAGATGAATCATATCCTAATTGGATATCATTGTCTGATCTGAAAAGTCTTCTTCAAAATTCCTCTGAATGTCCCTAACCGAAGACCAGAGAGAGCACTTAGGGTGACAAACCAGCTAAGGATGAGGTTTAGTGAATGCTGCCCTCCTCCCCACAGCCCTGAGCACCAGAAGAAGGCTTTGAAAACCAGGCTGACCGAAGGGCCTCATTCTGCAGCCTGCGGGCTGCACAGAGGGGAGATATTCTGGTGCAGCTGTGTGATTTGTGTTTCCCATTGGTTCATTCCATCCAACACCCTGGTTGGTGTCTGTGGTGTCATGTCATCTGTACAAAGTGCCTTGCTCTCCCCAGGGACTGCAGAAGGACTTCAGAATCCCTCATTGGGCTTTTGAATCCGTGGCAGGACCAGTTTTGATGAAGGTTTTGTGAATCTTTACTCTGACACATAAAAATAGGTTGTTTAGTGCCTGGAACATGGCTACAACTACAGACAGTTTGTGGGGCTGCTGTGGGGCTCTCTGATCTGAGCTTGATGATAAATGAGTACATTAGACTTTGCACTGGATTCCCATACAATGATGCAGCTGGTTGACTCGCAAAAGTAATTTGAACTCAACTTCAATATTTATTCCCTTTTGCTTTTGGTGCAGTCTGGTGTGCAATTTTTCAGTGGTGGTACTGAGCTAAGTAGACTCAACAAGGGTTAAGAGGGCTTGAAGAAAAAAAAGGGAGTTATGTTTGGTCAGGTTATTATTATCCCAGATGGATCCCTGCAGGATTTATTGGGCAGCCCATGGAAAGTTGTACTGGCACAACTGAGTGGGCAGCACGAGGGGACGTTGGGATTGCTTGAACTGGCGTAGTAGCTAGAAAAAGTGTTTGCCAGCCTGCAGCATAAAGGGAAAGTACTCCTTTTAAATGAAACCCAGTGGAGTGACCTATCTACTTACTGACTTATTTACTACTGATGTACCCACCCATTGCACCATCCCCAGTGCAATAAAAAAAGACAAAAGATAGTAGAAGGCTGAGTACTTCTAGGTTTTGTTGAAAAGAACTTGATAGTTGGAGAAGATGTTCATGGAAATGTGTTCAAGACATTTTGGTAGATACTATGGCCAACTGTTAGGAAACTCCTCAATGTAATTCATGTGCACAGAGCCAGAAAATGAAAGTTAGAAATGAAAGTGAGGCAAAGTAAGACAAAACTAAATACCTTAATGATTAGTAACACTTCAGTATCAGAAAGACTATTGTAGCCTTAAAGCTAGTGACTAATAAAATAACAATTTTTATCTGAATGTCCAAAAAATGCCTACAGATTTTGTATCTAGTTTGTTAGATTCTCACCCTAAGATCGCTATGTGAGCCTGATTTTTAGAGCGAACGTAAGACTCGACTTCTCAGAACTGAGCCCTTTCACATCATCTGAAATAGGTGAGCCCCATCACTGGGGACTTCTGGAAACTTGGGAGTTCATGGCCATGACTCTCAAATGAACTAAGGTAGCTTGGCATCTCCTTTTCCACTGAGCAAAGTGCTAAGCCCCACTAGCTGCCTTCAAAACCTCAGCCTGTGTTTCTCATTACCACTATATATGGAGTCTAGCCCCAGTTTAAATGTAATACATTGAGCTTATTACCCTCATTTTCCAGCATGGCAGAACTGAACACAATTATAAAGCCTCTTAGAGGTGATTTGACTATGCAGACACTCTACAGCCTGCTGATTTTTCAGCCACATTTAGCACCTGTTGGAGAACAGAAATCCTTCTAGGCTGATATTGGAGCCATCTGGTGATGTCTTTTTCAGTCCAGTAAACACTTCTGGGTTCAGTTTAGAGGATGTCAGTATATAGCAGCTTATTTAAGAGCCAAAATGGATGAACACAGACTGAGTGACTATGAAAAACACATATACCTTGGTAATGCTGTGTGAGTGGAGAGATAACTAATACCTAATGGTAGACAGGAGAAACGTGAATAGTTTCTCTTTGAGCATGGGTTAGGGGGTTTAATGGAATTCCGGTGTCACCTCTGGAAATTCCAGCAAGCTGCCTATTTTGTGGGATGACTTGAATGCAAAAGTGTATCTGCATTGAGTGGTCTCCTGCTGTACCGCTTGGAGCAGAATAACACCATTGATCCAGCAAGCTGTAGAGGGAGATGCAGCATTTAAAGGATGCATGATGTCTGTTATATATATGATTGGGCCACATTGCTCCCCCAGAGGTCTTCTTTATCACCATGAAAAGGCCCTGGCTCAGCACCGTGTCTGATGGAAGCAGGTCACCCGAAGCATCTTCTTCCCACACCCCAGCTTTTCTTCAGACTTTTCTCATCCGTGATGGGACCAGCCAAACTCCACAGGACTGGCAATCTCTCATGAGCTCATACCCATGGCTGGCTTTGCTGTTGGCAGCTCCTGAACTTTCTGTTTCAGGCCAAGCTAATTTATGTGAACGACGTGACTCAGTGTGGGCAACCGTTTAGAAATAACCCTCTTCTGCCAGTGTTCCTAAAGAACAGAAAGGTCTTTTTGTCATTGGTTTTTCTCTTAATTAAAGTGCCTTTCCATAACTTGTATTGACACCGTATGTAACTCTGACAGTTATAGGAGCTCCTTCGCTAATCGATATGATACATGCTCACATATCCAGCTGCTCACATCCCTCCCTGTCCCTCCAGGTCAGTTTTTCAGGCAGCAGATATGTCCCTGTCACCCCTTACTTCTGCACACTGAATCAGACACTGGCTTTGTGCATCGATGCCTGCAGCAGTGCGAGGTCATGCTGAGAGCGGCGAGAGTTCGACAGTCCCTTTTCCTCCAGATTCCTCCTAACAACTGCCCTTTCCCCACGTATCTCCATGGGGTGAATCAATAGGAAAAACTTCCAGAAAACTTTAAAACAGCATTGGCCAGATATTCCCCTGGTCCCTTCACTGCCAGACAGCGGAGGATCTCCCTCCTCCCTGCCTAGCAAACCACTACGTGGCGTCTGGGACTAAGCCACATGCTGGTACTTGTTGCAATCAGGAGCTTCACTTGCCGCCCTTCCGTTTCTCTTTTATCGACGGGGGCCCTCATGCTCTCAAGCGTTAATTAGGCTGCAGGTTCCCCAGGTCTGCAGCCCTGCCTGTCAGCCTGTGCTGCCAGGCATTCGCGTACTTTCAGGTGATGTTAAGCCATAACTAATACTTTTAAAATTAACTGCTAGATGGCAAGGTTCAAGGTTTCGAGATGGTTGTCAGACATTTCATATTATGAGCCATATTTTATGGCAGAAATTAATTCTCATGGTCGTTCATGACTGCATGTTTCTTCCCCTTACAGCCCTTTGCTTCTTCCCTGGCATCCACTGTTCTCTGCATGGCATGGTGGTATTAGGAGGCTGAGAATGAGATTTTTATCATATTTTTGATCCTAATTAATGGGCAGCTGTTGTTGGAAAGGATGGCCAGGGTCACTAGGCTGCACATTTCCACCACGTCCAATGTGCTGATCCTGCTGCATGCTGGTGCTGGGAACTACACCGGCAAAAAAACTTCTGTGGTGTAAGAACTGGAGGGCTCCATGCTGGTTTATCTCCCCAGACTGGCAGAGTGTGGGTCAGGGACTCAGTGGTGCGGTGAAAAGGAAGTTGCAGGATGCATGCTGGGGTCAAGGACAGCATCAGGGAGCCGGACATCCTTCTTGGCAGTGGTTAAAGGTAGGTTGGCTCCACTGCATAACAAAATCACAGTTACCCAGACCCCTGCAGAGCTGTGTATCCTGTAACGGCTGCCCTTCAGTACCAGTGTGAGAAGTGATGTATTGAAATTTGTTCAACAAATGCAATCTCTTTTCTTCTTCAGAAGCTAACAGAGCAGGTGATCATTATTATCACATTAATTTCATATTTCTTGCATATTTTTTTTTCAGTAAGTCATTACTTATCAATAATCCATTAGCAGCTCATGGCAAATGAGTTAAACTGAACTGTGCAGTCAAGTTTATCTTCTCTGGCTGGAGAGGTTAATCCAGAACTAGCTCTCCTTTGCGGATATTCAAAAATGACTTCCACATGCATTCCCATCGCAGGCAGCTACTCCCTAGGCATTTCCTTCAAACTTGTGTTTATATGAGCATTCCTCACTGTGAACTGAGCAAAAGGCAAAAAGTAGCAAACATGAGCTGGAAGCAAACAGAGACGGAGCGAGTGCAGTTCAGGTACTCTTCGTTGTGTGCAGGTGTACAAGGTTTGCGAGGAGAGTCAGTGGAGCTCAGTATATTCCAGATTTTCCTACAGCAAATCCTGCGTAACTGAGATGAATCACAGTGTGATGATACAGGGATGTAAGTGGCAGCTCCAGGATTTTCCATCCATTCCCTGCTATTCCTGCTTGTTTTCACATGGCCGCTTGTTTTCATCTCTGCATTGCTCTCATAGATCTGCAACCATCCCTGCAGCTGGACAGAAGATGGGATCTTAAGACAACACTGTGAATTTTCCATAGGAGAACTTCCTTTGCTGCCCCTGGCTTTCAGGGTGGATTTCCATGCATGAGTGAGCAAGGGCAGCTCTTTGCACTGCAAAGAGGAGAGACTCTTCTGCGTATTTGAATTTATCACAGTAGGTATCAGGAAGAACAAAGCAGGCTGGGCACAGGAGATCATCGTAGCAGCTATATTTCAAATTCTCCTTTCTCCTTTGCTGTCAATATGCCGGTGCATACGATGTATGCTTTGTACAGGTCCAGCATACACTGAGTAACACAGGAGTAAAAAAGTCTAAAATTGGAAACCAAATTAATCCAATATTCTCCTAAGTAGTAGAGTCATGATTTACGAGGGAGTTCGTTCATTTATCAATCTCTTTATCAAAACTACCTAGGTTTTCACCTACTGGAAAGTTCTTCTAGGACATTTTGGAGGAAGTTGTCCTGCATGGGCATCTTCTTCTGGAACAAATGGGCAAGGCATCAATTTCTCTTAGGTGTCACTTTATACCTGGTATCTTTACACTAACTCTGGAACGATTGCTTGAGAAGAATGCCTAGAAGAGTCTAAAGACTTTGCATTGCTCTTTACCTCTCTGGAGGTAAAGTACAAATAAATTAGCAAAAAGAGATTTTGTATCATTGTTTTCAATGAAGGTGCAATTTTGCTGACAAGTCACATTTCAAATTCCATGACCATTTATTGTGGCATTTTCATGGCAGCTATTTTGTGCCTCTACAGGTATTTTAGACTGTGGTCCGTGTTATTTTAATGGCTTTTATATTTATTCCAAAATATGCATGGAAATTACTTACTTCATTCTCATCTTCATTCACCTACAGTCAGAATTGTAGGTGGATCTTGGTCTTCTGAATTCATAAAGCTTGGGATTTTGTTTAAGATTTTCCTACGTCCTTTATTTCCCTTCATGGTCACTTCTTTACTTCATGTATTGGGGAGGGATTGATTCAAAACATGTCAGAGCCTTGTGTTCAAAACTTCCTACAGGATATGGATACTGCTACTGAAGTTAATAGGAACGAGATGTCCAAAGTCCTGGTAAATCAGATGGGATTTAGACCACCTCTGCCCTTCTTAAGGGAATGAGATAAGCAGCAAAGTGGATCCTACGGTCTGCCAGCCTACAAATCCCTTCTTCCCTCATAGCGGGTGATCTCAGGAACCTTCTGAACAAAACCAGAGGCTTCTTGATTTGGTAGTCTGAGAGCATCCCGGGGCTGCTGGGAGAGAGGCAGGAGGCATGGCAGGCAAGCATGCCATGCTTCCCTTCGTGCAGGCAAGTGGAAGCTCTTCTCCATGACAGGAGACAGTGTGGTTCACATTCAAAGAACTGGGAAGCCACAATACAGACCCCTGAGGTCATCTGCGTAAGGGCAGACCAGGTTACACAGCCTTATGCATCACAGCCAGTACGTGCCTTCAAGCGTCGCGCTTGTGCTCACCTGAATTACTCAGTCTGACGAAGGTTTGCTTCCTGCACGTCTGTGTCCTGCCGGCAGCACTCTGTAACGTGAGTCACTCTGCAGAGCGACGGCTGGTTTCTCCCGGTGTCTGCTAAAACCTTTACACCTCTTCAAGCTTCCCAGAGGGGTCAGCTTTGTGCTGGGAGCCCAGTGCAATATATGGGATAGGTTTTGTGGAAAGAGTCAAGGCAAAGCAACACCTTCCTTGAGGTAGCTCAGGGCTCCAGAAGGATCTCTGCAGTCAATGCAAGTCTCAAAAGTGCCGGTGTTTTACTTCATTCAAAAGCTGTTAAAACCTAGAAAGGGATGAAATGTACTGCTCATGAGAGAGAAGCATGCTTGTTTACCTTTTGGTGAGGAAATGACCACAAGGCCCTTCTTAAGCTGTTAGCAGCTGCTCTTTTTCCATAATTTATTTGGCTTTCAATATTTTAAAAAATTTGAAGAAGTCATAACCTCACCACCCCAAGAAAAAGAGCAGTATGAGACTGGTTAAATGATTTAGGCAGTCCTCTGCTTTCCCAGACAAATTGATTGATGAATCTGCACCCTCAAACCCAAAAATCATCATTGAAATGATCAGGAAATAATTCACGTTGGCTTCTTCAATGAAGTCAGATTGTCGCCTGGATGAACTCCCCTCTTAAAAGGGAGGGCGAGGTTTGGCTGTCTGGGAGCTATAAACGTGTTCCTGATTCACCACACAGAATCGTTTCAGCACACGCTAAATAACCGCTTTCCCTTGGGGACTGACTGCAGCCGGTGGCTGGCAGCAACCAACTTGTCTGGTACTTCCTCCCCTCACTTGGCAGGGCTCCCACCCCAGGTTTTTAGGGGACGCGGTGAGGAAGAGGCATTTCCTGCCCCTCGGAGGTATAAGCAAAGGGAGGCAAGTGCTCATCTTGCCGTTCTGTCAGCACGGAGAGGACTGACGGCAGCAGGGAATTTTGCTTGTAACATCTTGGGCTAGGTAGAGGAATCCTGACGTGGGAAAACGATGCTGCTCTCCGAGTGTCGTGCACTCACTTGTGTATCTGACCAAAAACAACAATAAACACTAAGAGGAAATTCTGGAAAAAATATCCCAAATACTGCTCTTCCGGCAGCTGAAACTTGCAGTCTGGAAAATACAGATCCAGTGGGAGCGCCTTTGCCCCAGCCTTTCAAATTACCGGGAGGTCTCGGTTCTTCCAGCATCGTAAGAAGTTAAGTGCAGGTTGGTATGGCATTGCAGTTTTGTAGAAACTAGCAAAAAAAATTGAATTAGTGGACACATGGGTAAGTGTGATGTGCCGTGGAAGAGTCAGCATGGCTTTTGTAAAGGGAAGTCCTGCCATATGGCCCCACTGGAGTTCTGTGAAGGTGTCAACAAGCCTTTGGATAAAGGATATCCTGTTGATATAACCAGCTTTTATTTCCTGAGAGCTGCAGACAACATCTCTCACCAAAGGCTTTTAAGGAAAGTCAAGGCATAAATGGGAAGGTCCCTGGATGAATTAAAAAGGAATGACTAAAAAAATCCAGGAAACAGAGAGTAGGAGCTCATGGTCAGCTCTTGTGGTAGGGGTTGATCAGCAGTGGTGTCCCCTGGAGATATGTGCTGTTTGCTCGGCAAACTCATGCATGAGCTGAAAAGGAGTAAACAGTGAAGTGACAAGGTTTAGTGTCCTGGTTTCAGCTGGGATAGAGTTAATTTTCTTCCTAATAGCTGGTACAATGCTGTGTTTTGGATTTAGTATAAGAATAATGTTGATAACAGACTGATGTTAGTTGTTGCTGAGTACTTGTAGTGCTTATACTAAGTCAAGGACTTTTCAGCTTCCCACGCTCTGCCAGCGGGGAGGGGCACAAGATGCTGGGAGGGGGCACAGCCAGGAGAGCTGATGCCAACTGTCCAAAGGGATATTCCCTACCATATGACATCATGCTCAGTATATAAACCCAGAGCTGGCCAGGGGGAAGGAATTGTGCCTCGGGGACAGGCTATAGATCATTGGGGTGGTGAGCAATTGTTGCATTGTGCATGACTTGTTTTTGTATATTCCATTATTATTATTATCATCATTATTATTATTTCCTCTTCCTTTGCTGTCATATTAAACTGTTTTTATCTCAACCCACGAGGTTTCTTTCCCGATTCTCTTCCCCCATCCCACCTGGAGAGAGGAGGGTGAGCGAGTGGCTGCGTGGTGCTTAGTTGCTGGCTGGGGCTAAACCACGACATTTAGTCATGATACAAAACTACTCTGAGTATTAAAGATGAGGATAGACCGTGAAGAATTGCAGAATCTCAGTGACTGGACAGTGAAATGATGCACAAGGGAAAAAGCAGCCCTCAGCTCACATGTGGCCCTGAGCTGGCCTTTACTGGCCAGGAGTGAAAACTCGAGGCTATAATAAATAGTTCCATGAAAACATCAGGTAAGCATTTAGTAGCCCTCAATAAAGCAAATCAAATGTTAGGAATCATCAGGAAAGGCACAGAGAACAAAACAGAGAATGTTGTTATGCAACTGTATAAACCTACGGCTCTTGTAGCTTGAATCCTGTGTGCTGCTCTGGCCCTCTCACTTAAAAAGGAAACAGTAGAGCCAAAAAGATTCAGATGAGAATAACAAGGATGATAGGAGTACGGAACTACCCTATATAAGGAAGAACTAAATAGGTTCACCTCTTCAGCCTAAGAGATGATCAGCATAAATCTATATCATCATGAACATCATGGAGAAGGTAAGGAGATGGATTTTTCATTGTATTTTCCAATAAAAGAATAAGGAAGCAGCAATTTTAAGTAGGAGAGGACAAGCTCAAAGCAAACGGAAGGAAGTGACTCTTCGTGCCTGTACTTAAACTTTGGAAGTTCCTGCCACAGTGTGTTGTGGGAACTAAAAGCTGATGTGGCTTCAGAAAGCATCTCTTCAAGCAGCCTCTTCAAGGAAGAGGGAGATTGAGGGTTATTAATATACCGAACCCACCTTTTCAGGAAGTCCCTGAACTGCAGATGGTTGCAAACTGGGAGACTGCTTTTTCCAGTTCTTACCCTCTACTTCAGGTAGAGGCATCTACTTTGGCTGATGTCAGAGAAGGATTCTTGAAGACGACAGAGACTGGTCCTTGGGCTGCACTAAATCAGGGAATAAGCTCATGCACTGACCATCAACACCTTCACAGTGGTTGGAGTATTGCACATTTTTCTCAGTGTTGCTGTACATTTAAGACCTCAAGGATCTGGCCTAGGAAGCAGACAAAGCAATGATCTCAGACATTCGGGGTTTTTTTTTCTTTTTATCTTATTTTCTAGAGCCTGTGCTTGCCTCACTGTCCTTTGGCCTGTTATCTCCAAATTTTTGTTTCTTCTCTGATGGGAACACTATTTGCAGTCAATAGCAGTTTGAGGATTTTGCTACTACCCACTGCATAAAAAAGGTAAAATGATGACAAAAGACGTGAATTCTTAGTATATTATTTCAAGTGCTATATTTAACTAAATTACCCCCTCTTTTGGAATTGTTTGTTATTCCTTTGGTGATAGAACAGCATCCTGTTTGCCTGCAGACATTGCAGCTGCAGAGTTTAGTGAAATCCTCATGGGTTTCTTGAAATAGCTTTATAACCGAACCCTCCCAAGCACTGCACCGTACTTCTAATTTATTTAACCAGATCCTAGTACGAACCAAGACTGTTCCTATCACATTGTTGTTCTTCAGAACGCATGAACATATGTTTATTTAGTGCAAGTGCATAAAA
This sequence comes from Phaethon aethereus, assembly GCF_964289735.1. Lineage (NCBI taxonomy): Eukaryota > Metazoa > Chordata > Aves > Phaethontiformes > Phaethontidae > Phaethon > Phaethon aethereus. Next base: position 4,619,211 of record NC_138582.1, on the reverse strand, counting down.
ATAGCCCTGAATTACGCAACTTTATCTTTACCAAACTATGTGACTCAGATTGGGCAAATTCCAGAAGGTATGTTTGCTTCCATAACCTTAACTCAGTTATGCCGCACATCCTATGTGAATAATCCATTGTCAGCCACAGGAAATGTGGATCTTGCTGAACTACCACAACCTGATTACAGACAATGATCCATAAAGTAGTAGTTCTGAGTAATATTAATCACTTTCCTGAACATTTGAGTTTAGATATATGGCTAGGTAATTAATTCAGCACTAATAAATTTGGAGAGTTTCTAAGTGGTAAGTTGTGCTACTGTTATGGCAAACAGCTATGTGTTCTAGTAATATACCTTGCTTTCTATATTCTACAAGTATTTCTCTACGTCACGGGGAGAGACTGGGAGCTAGGATTGCTTCTTGCTTTTCAAGGAGGTCATCTTCACATTGAGGTTTTATTTTGTAAACACAAAATAGGACTGGGTCCAACCTACAGCAGGTTTATGGATTAAGGATTCTGGTGTTAATTACACCTAATAATAATTGGGCAGTTTTGGAAAATATTCAGAATCTGAATGTCTGCTGCTACGTAACAGCAGAAAGCAGAGTTGAAAAACTGGCTGGAAAAAACCCAGATGAGCCAGCCCACAACTAATTCCTGGGAGAAACAGATTGGACAAACTGCCTGCGCTAGAGGTTTCACAGTCTTCCTAAGCATCTACCCACTGTCCTCTTCTCTATGAACAGGTTTCTGTCATCTCTAACTTAACTCTTCTGTTTCAGTTTAAACTCGCTACACCTGACCCACTCCCAGGGGACATGGAGAGCAGTTTACCTTCTCCCTTTCTGCAGCTACCTTACCCACTGTCATAGAAGATTCTCCGAGGAACTCTGGGCACGAGAACCTGCCTTCCTTATAAAAAGAGAAGTGAGGGTGAAGATGTTGGCTGCAATAGATTACATATCTGTGTAACATGCTAGACAATCAGAGTGGCAGCTTGTTGCTCTTTGGTTAATGGTGTAAGCCTAACATTAAAAACACAATCCAGACTACTCTTCTCACCCAAGATATGTTTCTCAAAGGTATCTGGACACTGAAATCATCTGCATGCAGAAAGTCAGAATTGTGTCAAGAATAAAATTAATAAAATTGCAACACTATCTGTCTACAGCCAAAAAAAAAAACCTAACAGGCACTTGTAATTTTGAAAGTTACCCAAGCAGAGCTCGCTCCATACTGACACCATCATGGCAAGTGAACGTGCTGGGGTAAGTGACAGTGTATTTCATCGAGAAGAACAGAAAGACTTCTTAGAAAGGGAGCTAGTGATGGCACCTTCTGCGTGACAGAAAAGCTCGCATATGGAATCCATTTGGCCACAGGCAGAACCACCCATTGAGCTGAGTACAATGATCTTCAGCTCTGCGGCTCTGTGCAACTCCAGCTACTCTACCAAGACAGATGAGTTTACACTTAGTACTTAAATCTTCATTACCTCCATCCAGCAGATTAAATTAAAAAGAAGAGCAAATTGTGGAGATACAAAACTGTAAAGCACACAACAGCTGACAATATAGGAGATGTGTAGGTTAGTTCGGTATATCTGTTGCATTAACATACTGAGCAACAGTGGGAAAAAAAGGAGTCACTTCCCAGATTACTAACTTTATTTCAGAACTTATTGTTTCAATGTACAAAGATGCAGTCCCTGCAGCTTGGTGGCAACTGATAGGTGCGGTAAGTACATCCTCAGTGCTCACTTGTTTATTCCTGCCTCATCTTATCCTGCCCCTTCTTTTTCTCAGTGGCGTGTGTTTAACTTTGTGCTTTGTGTGCAACTAATACTTGGGTTTTTTCTCCATTTTGATGGTTATCACCACTGACACCAGAGTTGCAGAGCAAGAAACCCCAGTGAGTGCTGACTGAGCAGGACTAGATGGCAGATATAAGTGGCTGGCAGAGACAAGGCTCAGACCAAACACACCTGCTCAACAATTCATCCTGCACACAAGTGCTGCCTTTGCCTCCGATTGAACTTCTAATGAACTGCAAATCGCAAACAAGGTTACCAGCAGCTTATCACTTGCTTAAAATGCTGAGGATAAAGGTTGCAAGGAGTTGCAAAAAAAATATAGGAAGAGGCAGGGAAAGTGTTCCATTAAAACAAATTAAGGGCAAGGAGAGACTGGTGGTTTCTAGGGCTTTGATGAACGGCAGCTCTCAAAGGATGGTATCAATTATCTATTTCTAGCCTGGGCAAACTGGTTGCTCTGTCAGCATCAATGCACAGACAGTTTTTCTGCTGTCATCCTAATCCACATTAGAACAGTCATTTCTTCCTTCTCTCCTTCCCACCCCATTCCTCCCCTCCTCTCACCAGCGTAAAGCTTTATTTACACTCTTTCTTCCTTGTCTTCAACATGTCTCTCTTTTCTGGCCTTCCCCTCCCATAACCTCTATGTACTCTCACTCCTTGCAACCATCTTCCTCCTGTCCTTCTCTTTTGGTCATACTGTCCCTGGAATCCTTCCTCTATCACGGACAAGATCACAGCTATCCAAGATCATTTTCCACTTCTTTGAGTCTTTAAGACTGCATCACTTCAAGGAAACCTGCCATTTGTCAAAAAGAGAGAGGGCAGCAGAGTGACTTTTAAGGGCTGTGCTGTATAGGACAACAAATCCAATGGTCACATCTGGCTCTATTTCTGGTATCTTTCTCCCTCCACCCTCTCAGAGGTCTTGTCCTCTGGCAAGTTTTTCTCTTGCAGGGTACTCTCTGCTGATACCCCCATCTTGTATCAGAAAGAACAACATTGAACTTTTTCTCTACCTGCTGCCTTTAACCCCATCCCACTTCCTCTTTCTACTCCTTCCTCTTTTGAAGGGTTCCTTCATTTGATACTTCTCCCCTCACCTGTCCATGCAAGTGCTTATCTATAACTGCCCAGCTTCCCTCCATCACCCTTCTTTTATTTTTCCTTTGTTTCTTTCTCCACAACCTCCCCACTTGGTTCGCAATGAATTTGTTAATCTAGATGGGGCACCCAACTTGCTTTTAGGCCCAGACTTTTCAGGGATACCAAAACCAGGACAGCCACAATCTACTTTTTCTTTTTCTGCCTATTTGCAGAATAGATGTTCAGTTCACTATTTCCTCATATTGATTTCCTCAGCAGCTATTCACAGGGTTTATTCTGTGAATTGATTCAACGTTAGGGCTGTGTTATTTCCAGCTAGTCAGAGAAGTAATGTGATGCTGTTTCCATTCCTCGCATATTCGAGGACATGAAAAATCAGGCATGAATATTTGTCTGCAAATGAAACTCTTCTTAGCCATTCATTCTGAATGTGAAATGTGCTCCCTATCAATGCTTTTACTTGAAAAGAACTATATAATTTGCGGAGTTATGAACTTAGACATTAAATATAAACACTAACTTTTCCACTGTTACATCTAACATTAATACAAATTGGGAAGAAATATTCAGAAGCAGTTATTTTTCATACTGTTCCCTTAACTGTAATTGGTTCTTTCTCTACCCAGACAATAAATCCACTGCTGATAGTTTCATGATTTCTAGTCCATGGACACTTCCTCCCATTTATGTAAAAGAATTAATAAAAATGAAGGAAATTATATGGTTTTCTTCCCTAAATCAGGTAGATACGGGCTACTGTTTGAACCTTTTTTAATCTTGAGTTGTTACATATATAATAATCTTAAATATGTTCCTGACATATGGACTTGTTACTAGGGAAACAACTGGGAAGGATAGCTCGAGAAAACAAAAATCTAAACCAAAGCTTGTGTTTAGTCCTAATGGCTACTTAGCCTGAACGCATTTACCAGAAACGTATCTGTGGAAACCTTGCCCACTGCCAATCTCCAAATCCACTCTGACTCTGGGTTGCCCCAAGCTGGTATGCCACCGCCATGGGCTGACAGCAAGTGTGGAGGACAGTTAAGCTTCTAACTCTGGTGCTTTCCTCTACCTCTATTTCCTCCATGAATCTCTATACTTAGGTACTTAAATGGGCTCCAGCTTCTTGGAAGTTGAACATCCCATAATCTTGAATAGTATCTTCCTGCCAGTGAAACGGTGTTCTTACTGACGTCATTCTATGAATGTGGAAGTTAGAGGGACTTACACATGGTCATAGAGATCGTGTACCTCACAGAACAGGGGCACCAGTTTAACTCGTGCAGAAAAAGCTTGTGGAGATTCTTAAGTGGAAGGCACTCCAGAGGCAACAGTAATTATCCTAATTAATTATGGTAGTCATTAACTACTTGCTTCTTTTAAAAAACAAGAACATATCCATTCTGGTTGGGTCCTAGTCACGATGCTGTGGCACGTGCTCATCAGCTAACTGCCACAGCTCTTGAGTGCTCTGCGGTGGAGACGCTCCCACGCAGCTGCCGAGAGGAGCAGCTCCGGTGCTGGCACCATCCGCACCTATAGAAACCCCCGGGGCGTGCTAGCGACCGGAGCAACGGCGGCCGAGCCCCGCCATGGATAAAAGGAACCCCTGGGCAGCGCTCGCGGCCGGGACGTGGCGCGGCCGTTTGCGCGGGAAGGGCGCTGGAGCTCTGCCGGCTCGAGCAGCGAGCAATGGCACCCACCCGGCGCAAGGCCCCGTCCTCTCTGAGCTCTGCCCCCACCACGACCGACGCCGCTTCCCCGGCAGAGCTCGGCGGGACCGCGCTGCCAGCCCGGTGCCGGGCTGCCGGCTGCGCCCTGCTCTCACGCCAGGGCCGGACGCAGCAGCCAGCGCGGCTGCGGGAGGTGCGCCCGGGGAGAGGAGCTCCTCCGCTCGGGGACAGAGCTCCGGGAGGAGGGGAGCAGGCTGGGGAGCACCAGGGAGTGCAAGAGAGAGACAGACTACGGGGACTGCACCCGCCTTCCCTGGGACAGGCCTGTCAGGCAGACAGGACACAGGGTACGGAGGAGTCCCTGCCCTCTCTCCGCCTGGCTGAACACGGCGGCTTAAGGGATGGGGGCAACGGTGACGAGTTCCTGCCCGGTGCAGCAACTCCTCCATGACCACCCACCTTCCCAGCTGCCCTGGCGTGATGGGTATGAGGGTCTGCAAGTGGAACCGAACCACGATTAGGGCGGTGGTTCATCCTGGAGGTGTCACCAAGGTTAAGCTGGCCTAAGCTCTGCGTCAAAACTGCTTCTATAAAGAAACAGGATGGGTCACTGTCATAGGAGACTCTCTTCTGTGGGGAACAGAAGGCCCAGGACGTTGACCAGACCCACTTCTAAGGGAAGTCTGCTGCCTGCCTGGGGCCTGGGTTAAAGATGAGATGAGAAAACTTCCTACCCTGGTACGGCCCTCGGATTATTATCCATTATTGCTTTTTCATGTAGGCAGCAATGAAGTTGCAATAAGAAGTCCAAGGGCAATTAAGAGAGATTTCAGGGCCTTGGGACGATGGGTTAAAGGATGAAGAGCACAAGCAGTGTGCTCCTCTACCCTTCCAGTTGCAGGGAATAATGAGGGAAGAAACAGGAAGAGCCAGCAGATCAATACCTGGCTCCATGACTGATGTCACTGGCAGAATTTTGGTTTTTTTCATCATGGGTTGGTCTGCACGACACCAGGCCTGCTGGCGACAGATGGGGTACCCCTGTCTCAAAGCGGGAAAAAAAAGAGAGTTTATGAACTTTGGAAGAAGGTGTAGGCAACTCAGGAGGGCCACAAAGATGTTGTGAGGCTATGCAGGAAGAAAATTAGAAGGGACAAAGCCCAACTAGAACTTAATTTGGCTACTGCCAAATACTGTCTTTTATTGAAGACAATAAAAATGTTTCTATAAATACATTCACAACAAAAGGAGGCCTAAGGAGAATCTCCATCCTTTATTAGATGTGGGGGGAAACATAATGACAGCAGCTGAGGAAAAGGCTGAGGTACTTAATGCTTTCTACAAGAAAGACATTGAGGAGCTGGAGTGCGTCCAAAGCAGAGCAATGAAACTGGTGAAGGGTCTAGAGCACAAGTCCCATGAGGAGCGGCTAAGGGAACTGGGGTTGTTTAGTCTGGAGAAAAGGAGGCTCAGAGGAGACCTTATCGCTCTCTACAGCTACCTGAAAGGAGGTTGTAGCGAGCTGGGTGTCACTCTCTTCTCCCAAGTAACTAGCGATAGCATGAGAGGAAATGGCTTCAAGTTGTGCCAAGGGAGGTTTAGATTGTGTATTGGGAAAAATTTCTTCACTGAAAGGGTTGTCAAGCATTGGAACAGGCTGCCTGGGGAAGTGGTTGAATGACCATTCCTGGAGGTATTTAAAAGGCGTGTAGACATGGCGCCTGGGGACATGGTTTAATGATGGCCTCGGCAGTATTAGGTTAACGGTTGGACTCAATGATCTTAAGGGTTGTTTCCAACCTAAATGATTCTGTGATTAACTCCTAGAATGCCCTGGCTGCATAACTTTTTTATTAGAGTTTTGTAAAAACTTGGGATGGGGGGAGAAACTTGGCCACAAAATATCATTCTTTAGAGCAGAATAAAATACAACCCTGGTCCGAGAGACTCTGAGCACAGGTAACTCCTAATGAAATCTATAAACGCTGCAGTTTCTCAGCTTCATGTGGCACGGAGACCAGGCAGCTGAAAAAATCAGCGGAAAACTGGTAATGGAGCCGAGAATAGTCCGTCTGGCTCCATCTCACAATGCAACTGGAGAACAGCTGTGTGTTTGGTAGCAAACGGTGATACAGTGGCCAGAAGTCTACTCACTGTTCACTTTCTTCTAGGATATGTCTGAACTGCCTGAGCTCCCTCTGCCGCTTCGCCAGGGCAAATAAGAGACACGGTGTCTGCACCCACCTGGGGGAATGAGGAACTCAAAGCCAGGAGCAGCTGCCATATGGCACAGATGTGCATTTGAACTAAGAAAAAGGTCTGGGCTGGATGTGAACCAATATTAATTCCAGGAAGGAGCGATTTGATGCTCCCTGCAGTTGCTGAGTGAAATCGATGCCTTTGTTGGTGTCTCGGCAAGTGCTGCGGTGGCCGAGGCTCCTGGTGCCGAACAAACCCCTCAGAGAAAGCTGCCCTGAGATGAGGTATCTTCAGCATCCCAGTGTTTCCAGGGCAACCAGAGCTGGAATTCAGATCTGATGAAAGTTCACCAAATCTGTGCTCTTTCAGACACAATAATTTTCACTGGCTGAGCTGGCATGTTTGAAAGTTTTTTCTGAACAGTGGCTCTAGTGTGTGCAGCCACGCTAAGTATCAGCAAGGGCACAATAGGCAGACGTTACACATTTCTGGAAATACAAGGCAGCTCCTTTGCCTTCAGTGCTGGTATTGTTCCTTAGGAACACAGACATCACTGTCCTGTTGGACGTGTGGCCATTTGGTGGGATAGCTTGTTTCTGAGAGGGTTTAGTAATGGAGACATCAGTAGAGGGTGGAAGCAAGCCCTGATATCTATTTTTCCCTGATGGTGTATTCTCAATCCCCTATATATAATAGATACTGAAGCATTTATCTCCCTTCTGGTTTTGTTTTTTTTTTTAGCTTTCAGTGTTGCAACTGTTACCACACCAAGATTTCTCACTCCTGTGTTTTAAGTAAATGCCAGAGCTCTGTGGTTTGTAATTATGTCAAGCAAGTGCTTCTGCTGTAAAATTGTAATTTGTAATTTGTAATTTGCTATTTCTCACCTCTTTGAATGATACTTTGTTCTTTTATTATATGAACGGGAAAACAGGCATTCTTAATCCACATGTCCTAGACTGTTCATTATTTGATTTATCATATCTTATCCTTCCCTGATAAATGGCTCCAATCTTTCTTTTATTTTTTTGTTCATTGCTGTAAGAATGCTGCTTGTCCCTGAACTCTCCAGTCCTGTTATTTATTTTTGAAACAGACTAACAAGCGCTGAAGACAGCCTTCTGATGACAGCAATCACATACATTGTGTAACTGAATTATATAACCCTCATCCCATCCTTTACATAGACTCATACATGTTTGCTTTCTGGATGCGGCCACACAGTGAATGCAGTTCTTAACTGAGCTTTCTCCAGTAATAGCCGAGGACTTTTTCTGAGTTAGTGCTTGTGCTAATTTATCGTGGCACAAAGGCAAAGTGAACTGTGACAGCTCACTGCTATAACTCCCAGCTGCGCACACGTATGCTGCAGCAAGTCTTTCCACAGAGAGGAGTTATCCCAAAATCTCTGGAAAAGTCACCCATGTAGATAAATCCTAATTTAGGACCACATTCCAGTCTTGAGAGTCAGTTTGGGAAGAATCATTGGAGATGCATAAAAGGAAAAATAAATATATGAGCCATGAAGGTTGCCATGGATAGTGGAAGAACAGGGAGTACACAAGGCTGGTGTGACAGGGTAGCTAAATAAAGTGGAAGTGACACGGTCAAAGACCTTGAAACGTACAGCACAAAATAAAATATTTCCCCCAAAGACAGATCACTCAATTAAAAAAGAAAAAAGCCCCATTTCTAGGCAGAATGAGCTGTAAATCTCTGTTAGAATAGAGACAGCAACGTTCTTCTCAAGTGACGTTGCAGGGTAATAAATCTGCAGGTAATTCTCAGAGCGACCCTTCAGCACAATGACAGAAAAAGGTCTGCAGGGCTCTGCAGCATGGCTTGCAGCTTCTTCTGCTCGTAGCACGGAGACGGGGAGATGTAGCTTGGAGAGGTATACACCATGTCAGGCTACTGGGATTGCTCTTAGGTACTGCATGCTGGAGGCTGCTGCCTTGGCAGCTGGGACCTATATACTGAAGATACCAGGTGATGACAAATGTATGTGGCCTGCCAGTCCCAACAGACTGCTTACGAGAAAATTTAAGAACTGAAGGTTTCAGCTGAAGCATCTCTGTGAAACCCAACAGAGCTTTGACATGCACTGTAGCTGCTTCCATAGTATGTTTAATTATCTGATGTCATTTAAATGGCTGGGCAGCTGCAGCTAGAGGGGGAATCAGTGAATCTCAGGCAGACAAGGGGGTGTGATTTCCTTGGGAGCTGCTCAGGACCGAATTTTTGCGTTGCTGAACATGCCCAGGACTGCTGGAGTTTTGTCTGTTACCATGGTCCTTTGTGCTGCCCTCGGACTGACAGCAGGACAACCCTTTCTTTCTGCTGTAATTAGAAGCCTGTGTGGAAATCGTCATTCTTCCCAGAAGGTGCGAGTGGCGGGGCTGCTCCCGTACGTTGCTGTAAACTGGCGGTGGTCTCTGGGCTTGGAGCAACTCCTGCCTACCGCTTCTGAGTCCAGAGGCCATGCCAAAGAGGGAGGAGAGGAACCAAGGAGCCCGGAGGGTTTCTTTACACAACGTCTGTCGCCTTGCTTATTGGGAAGCTTTGGATACAACAGCGTTTCCGTTAGCAGCTGCAGTAATCCCGTCCCAGCCCATATCTCCAACACAATCTGGTCCTAAAATAGCCTGTTCCTCTGCACAGAAGTAGGAGATCTCATTTTCAAAGCATTTCCTCTGCTGGTAGTCTCCCAGTTTTTACTCATGGTGCTGGTATCCAGTACTGCTGCGGCGAACGGGCAGCAAGGCCCATGCAAAGGGAGGAAAGGAAGGGACCTGAGGAGAAGAAAAAATCACCCAGCGCCGCAGTGCGGGGAGAGGCTGCGTGCCACAGGGCCACCACACGAAGGGCAGGAGGCCCGCTGCTGCCTGGGGAAGGATGGCGGGTACCTCGGCACAGCCCGCGCTGGGTCATTCTGCACGTCCCGCATCCGTTCACAATCAGAAGCGTCAAGTGCTGCATCTTCCAGGGCCCGGCCAAAAGCCACGTGAGAGGTGACGCAGGGTGCTGCTGGCAGGGAATTGTTCGTGGTGGGCGGAAAGACGGACGTTTGCAAAACAGGAATGAGCCACCATGCTTACAGAAACAGCTCAGGTAGGAGACTGCCATCTCAGCTGCAGTGGAAAGGATAGCCATGCTCAGCCATATCTGGAGGAAGGAAATCTCCCAGGTCTTGTCCTGTTCCAGTTTCTTTTCAGGATCTCTAGCTCAAATCCTTACTTTCAGTCATCTTACTCAGAGCCTTTGGTCCAGAGTCATTCATCCTTGTCCAGCACGTTTCCCTCACCTCTTTATTTTCTTACAGTCTACTTCACTGTAAAGTTTAAGCAACCTAAAGGTATTGCAGACATTGCTTGCCACCTCTCCAAAGTGTAAAACTTTATGTACAGATATATAGCTGTAGGTTCTTGTATGTATGATCACAGAGTTCCCAATTTCAGCCCTGAATTTCAGGAGCAAATTCCCCAGCACGGCACAGGACTCTGGTAGATGCACCCCAAATGGGATTTATCTCAAGCCCCTGAAGAACATACACGCACAAATGAATATTCATTACTAAATTATTATTCATGCTCTTCCTCTGTGGTGATTTATCTTCCTAGAACTGGTTTTGGTGCTGTCTGTTTACTTCACTCTTGGATCCGTCCCTTGCTCTCCTCCTAATTAACGTGCTGAGAAGAGGCTTCAGGTAAACGGCCAAAATTTCATTTATCTGTCCTTTAAACTAATTGTTTCTTCATGGCTAATAAGCTCTGTCTGCATTATGAAAATCTTGTGGTATTTTGTGCTGTTGGGACATTACTGCTGGCCAAGTATTGCCTCTGTATACCACAACACCAAAGAACGTGCCGTCTCCCTCCTGAGTCTGAACTCCTGTATCCTCGTCCAGCAGGAGCTCACCTCCTCCTTTCCCATCCACCTGCACCGAGTGTGATAGACAGAAATGGATTATTCTCCACGGGGGAGACAACGTGAAACTCTGAGCTCGCCTTTCCTCTCACTTCCTCTGCTAGAATGATAAATTGAAATATTTTTATAGAATGTTTACTTCCCCAGTGTTTTTTTGTAGCAGAAATCACTTTGTAGTAAAGAGTGTCTTTAAAACCGATGTAAGGTTTTGCCAGGCTGTTTAAATGCAGTCCAAACCGATGTAAGGTTTTGCCAGGCTGTTTAAATGCAGTCCAGCTGCCAGAAAACAAACCTTTTACAAAAAAAGATCCACCACCTCCTTTCTTCCTTTGGAGTCCCTCTCTGTGTAACATCTGGAAACGGAGTCTAATTACTGCTCCTGAACATAACACGGCAAAATCCTTCCTTGGCAGAGTACTAGAGCTGGACCGTAAACCAAAGGCCCTGCAACGTCCGTATTGTAGCCAGATCCTTGCTCATCCCACAGATGCCGCTGCCTGGGCGAGGCCGATACAGCCGCCCAGCACCCTTTGCTGCGACTGTCTCCCTGTGAGATCCCAGAGCAGCCTCAGCAGCGAGGTAGCAGCTGCTGATGGTACAGGAGGGGCATGAGGAATTGCTTAGGAAGCAGTTGGACTTTCCGCATTACACCAGAGCCATCCGCATACTAGGGGAAATCCCACCGGGGGTGAGGAGGTGACTTCCTTCCTGGCAAAATATCCCGCTCCAGCTGCAGCGTGCGGCACGAGCAGCGAGAGGTGGACACGTCTGGCACTTCTGTGCATCCTTTTGACCTCATCTGCGTTTTGGCATTTTGGCTTGGCTATGCCTTGGCTCACAAGGCCTCTCCACGACCTGCAAAAGGTTCATTTCCCTTCGGGTTTCCTTCTCTATTGTACCCCAGAAGGTAAGAGTTTCATAGCAAGGACTTTCCTGCAGACCCACACAGCAGGAAAGTGTTTGTAGTGATACAAAAATAGACTGATGCAAAAAGAATATACCTCAGATTCTTGAAGCTTCCCTACACTAGAGGTAGACATGGGCTTGAATCGAATTTTCCAGAAGGTAAGTGATCAGTGCAGAAATCGCGGAAAACAAACTGGGGTGTGAAACACTCAAGAGCTCCTGGTTGAAGGGAATATCTAGCAACTCTGGCTCTCAAAATATAAAGAGGAAACAGTCACAAATTCTTATCTGTATTTTGCAGCTAATGAAAACGCTAGTCTGTCCTGGGAGCCAGTCTTTGCTCTAATTCTAATGCATTTTCTGAGGTTTTCCTTGTCTGTGACTAATTTGCGCTGTCAGGTGTGCCTTTTTTGAAGTTAAAAAGCGTATCTGAAGTGCTACAACCTCTGGCCAGAATATTTAAACTAGTGAATACCCACTGAAACCACATCTCAAAGCCTGTCAGGTGAGAGGATGGCACTCAGATACCCTCATGCTCTGCTGAGTGATGGGTACAACCAGCCTCTGCTCCCATGGGAGCCTGGAGGCAATTCTTCCCGGGTGAAGTGCTGTTTGCTGTGCTGGCCCCTGGCACTGTTTGGGCTGTGCACAAGCAGCACTTTGACTATCAAGCACAAAACATTTCAAAGCTGGATCTTAGCAAGCAGTTTTATCAGTGGGCTGTGCCGTCGCCTTCCCCTCCCTGAATCCCAGAGCGCTGGTAACCGTATGTACAGTTTGGAAATCACACTGAATCACACCTACTTTTTTTTTTTTAGTCTATATCCTAAAATAGGTTTAAATATGTATAATTATGTATATTTTATTATAACTTTGAAGACTTCACCCACTTGCTTACTATCGCCGTGTTCACATCATGTGTTAAACCTGGGCCTGCTGATCACACTGTACAACCTCTATCCCCAGGCCACACTGCCCTTTAGCCAAGGGCCAAAGTCTTTAGGAGACCCCAGGGTCAGAACCTGGTGGGGAGTGGTGGGCTGGGATGGCACTGAGCTGCTCCTAATTGCTGTTCAGTTGCCAATTCCTCTGGTTGAGCTGATCCCGGAGCTCAGCTCTGCCCAGTGATGTGGAGACAGAGAAATGAGAGGGCTGGAGGAACTCGCAAGCAAACAGCCTCAGCTGGGCCACTCACCCTGCATGGCAGGCTTAATGTATAGGGTGGACATACCTTATGGTGCCTGTGACAGATGGAGTAACATGGCACACTGAGTTCATGAGAGCAATTCAGGCCACCTGCTACCCACGGCTACTAGGCCATGGGGGCCAGGCTCTGCCAAGCCTGGGTAGGTCTCTGAACTGTTGTTAGAAGTCATTTACGATGTCGTAGTAATGTAGCAAGATGCTTAAATATGCTGCCTTCTGCTTGTAATTTGGGACCAAGATGGCTGTTCCCACCTGTGTGCTGGCGAAGACCAAAAGGAGCGGCAGTCTGTAACTTCAATAAAACTAAGGAGAGTTTCCATTTAGGTATTCAGTGCCATCTAATGCTGTAGATTTGTATACGGGAGGGTAAGCAGGGACTGGACTAGGGCCAGAGATGAGTTTGCACATGACTTACACTTAATGCTAGGCATGTGACTTGCTGCCTACAAGGCGAGGTGTTGTTTGCACGTAGCTGTCTCCGTACCGTCCATGCAGCTGCGCATAAGCAAGGGATTGTGCATTTGTTTGCAAACGTTAATGCTGCAGAGTAGGGAGGCTGGTTCCGCAAGAGCTGGATCTGTGGCAGCAACTATTAACTCCTTGAAAAGCACAAAAAGGTACAGATGTGTGTGGCATAATTAGCATCACGACAATGAATGTTTTTTTACTGGGAAGCAGCCAAAGGAGGTTTCTTGCTGCGTCCATAAAGCTGTCAGCCCTTCTCTCTGTGCCCCCTCAACAGAATTTATTTTCCTTAAGCGGGGAGATAAAAAGCAGATTTTACAAATTTACCTATCCTTGCTTTTTGCTGTGGAGATCAAATAAAGACTTAGTTGTTTCCTGAGTACAGCAACAACATATGCAAGCTGAGCAAAAAATCCAGTCAGTGTTGGGATTCCAGAGGAAAACGTTGCATTTGGATGTTCTGTGCTGTCTGGAAAGGGACCTGAACAAAGAGTGAAATAGTTGTTATTTTTTACTGTCAGAGCATTTTCATTCTGTCTGATGAGAGATGTGTCTTCCTGTTTTCCTCTGATGCTAGCTGGAGTTTAATTACTTATTTTCTTATTGGTTTCCTATGAAGACTTGCAGAACCACAGCACCTGATGGACTACTCCCCATCCTTCCTTCTTCTTGCTAATAATGTTTAAATCTGTTTTCAGTCAAATGTGACAGAGAGCAATATGTTGAACAGGAGTTCACGCCACCTTTGTGAAAATAGGCAGATGGGTAGAAAATAAAGCACCTGTAAGCACACTTAGCAAAGCAAAGGCTGGACTCGTGCATCATTAGAGAATCCCGGTGGGAGGGACACCTTGTAGGTGCTGCTATTGTGGGCAAAGCTTCACTTGGTGATTTTGTTTCTTTACATATGGAGGTCAGTCAATCAGGGCACACGTCTGCAGGAAACCAGGATTCACTGATGCTCAAAAATTACTTGTGCAAGTTTTGCAGTTGCTAGAAAGACTTCTCTGTGTAGCTAAAAAAAAACCAACCTAGTCCACAGCCAGGACACTGCTTCCTTTCAGAAAAGGCTGTCAGTGTGTCAGCAGCACATGCTACAAATGCAGTCTGATCTTTGAAATAATTCATGTACTACTTGATAAAACATCCAAAATTACCTCTTTAATCAGAGGTTCTCAAAGCACTTTGCATACGTTAGGAAGTGATCCCCATGGATGAGGAAAGCCACCTCATTCTCATTTTACAGAGGAGAAATGTGGCAGGCAAGTAGAATGGTTTGCTCAGGGTTAAACAACAGGTTAGGAAAGGGGGTCCAGCCCTGAAGATGCATGAGGAGCATGCAGTAGACACAGAGTTTTTTGGTTAGTGTGCATCCATTGCATTGCTGCCACACGCCGTGGCCTAGTCCCACCCATTCTGTTCTTGTGGTTTGGTTGCCCAGCACAACAGTTTTCAAGCTCTGGCTCTGTAATCTTTGCAGATGAAGAGCAGAGAACTGTTAAGTCATGTAGAAGCAGCTTGTTTTATGTAGCTGTTACACTTCAGTGAAATACATCAAAGCTTGTGGTATGCCAAAGGCAGCAGGGTTAAAGCTTGGCCGTTTCAGTAGCCACTAGCACACGGGAGAGACATAGCTAGCTCCTATGTCCAGCCAACTATGGGTCTTTAGCCTGAATGATCAGGTATAAATGGATATGGCTGACAGCTGAGCCAACTGACTTTCAACTTTTTTGCCAAGCACAATTCAAACCTGTCCAAACTGTAACACAGTGGTCACCCTGATGCCACACACTTCGTTAAAGATGCCTTCCATGCTGCTCCTTCTCATTCCTGCAAATGTAGCAAGTGGCGTTTGGCTTATACCTGTTGAACTCTAAACCTCATGGGACCAAATTTCATCTGTGGATTATTTAGATATTTATTAAGTGCTTGTTCTTTCTATGAGAACCACACAGCACTGCAATCCTGTTGCATCACACAGAAGTTAAATACCTCTCAAAGTGTTGACTAATTAATCCTCCTTGCTCACATTTGCAGTAGGCTGGGAAATAGGCGATGATGTGTTTCAGCTTCCAGGGAGGTGGCCAATGCAGTTAGGCTGTGGAAGTTGCTGTAATAAATCACGGCCATAATATCTAAAAAATTGCATATGCATTTTTAAATGAAGATTTGTTTATTATTTACTTTCTAGGATAATGAAAAAGTGAACAAAAGGTTTGCTTTCTAAATGATTTTCTGAGCTTTTAAATGCTGTACAAGCTTGTGAATTTGTCCTGCAAACTTATGTGTATGTGAACTGTTTAGGCTGGACAGAATTTGATTGAGGGAAGCGGCATTAAGTTCCTCATATTCTGAAACCAGGCAGTGGATGGAGAGGTTCCAGTCTTTCTGCAGCTGACCTAGCATACTTTTCTAAAGGCATTTCTGATATCTGAGCTTTGAAATGGTGAGTGTCACAAGAGTGCTAAATCCCCCCAAAAGGGACATTTCAAGCTTTGCAAGAATTAATATTTAAAACTATCAAACACCCAATTTCATCAGGTTTCCAGGCAAACTGAAGGCAAAAAAATGCATTAACCCATAGCAATCAACAATCCTAGCCAAGCCGTGTTTGCCCCATTTTCTGACCTTTGTGGAGTCCAGAGCTCATTAATGAGAATGGGCCCTTTAGCTGAAGAGGAACTCCTGAGGAGTTACGGCTACAAACCCCTCCGGAATCAGAAAGGCCTACAACCCTCAGTAGAAGCACTTACCCTCCCTCCAGCTCTGTCAATACTGGCTGTCTGCGCTGGGTGTGATGGGCTCACACTGGGACAGCGAGGAAATCTAGACTGGAGGTAGGTACCTCTTTATGAGTTGGTGTTATAACAGAGCTTATGTCTCAGCTCAGGCTGGGATATGCCGAGCATTCCTGAGCATCTTGGGAGCCTGGCAATCCCAAACACAAGGATGATGAGGTGTAGGTGATCGCAGCATCTGGCAGCCCTGGATGACAGATCATCTTAGCTATTCTCGTGACCTAAATGCTAAAATTTGCCAGGTCCTTTATAGGTGAGGGAAATGGTCTAAATACGGCTCCTAGTGGTTAAATGCACCCATGACATCTTTTATATGAGCTTTGCCAGAGTTTTGAAGCTCTTGCAAAATGGGATGAGTAACTCTTCCCTTTCCCTAGAATTACCCATCGTAATCTTCCTTCCTTTTTTAAATTTGATTTTTCATGCTTGCTAGAGTGCTTGGACTTCCTCTGTAATGAGAAGGATGACAACTGTAAGAAAAACGATGCAAGCACAGGAAGAGGGATAGTGCCCTGACTCCTAGCCACCACAGGATATTCTAGGCAAGTCATTTTGACTTTTCCTGTCTCCCCATTTGTTCACTACTGTGCGTGTTGCATGTTGCAATTTCAGTCACAGAAAACGGCCCCATTGTGAATGAAGCAATAAAATCTGAAAAGAAAAGGTAATCCTGCCCCAAATTGCTTTTGAGGTGTAAGACACAAAACAACAGATGGATACAGTCATAGAGGGGAATTTAAGACAACAGTGAAGCGATACTGACAGGGTGATAGGCAGGCAGCACAGGGTATAAGCTGTTGCCAAGGTTTCTGCATTGTGTCAAAAAAATTTTAATGAAGGGTTCGAGAAAAGCTAATGAGAGAGCTCTGTAAATATTTTTGTAAGCCCAAAGCATGAAATTGATTGTTTGAACATCTAACAGTAACTAATTTGTGTAGTAAGTATGATACCCATGAATTTGTAATGGAGGTTATGAAGGTTAATTCATGAGCATGTCTAAGTGTGTTTAAATACCATTGAAAAGTAGAGTATTGTTAAATTAATCATTCCAGGGAAAAGTCTTAGCACCATTTTAAAGAAAGGCAGCATGATTTCAGACAGGCGATTAACAAAGAAATTGGAAGCCGCTAAGCCATAACCTTCTGATATAAGCAGAGGAGGTCATTAAGATGAAAACTGCCAAAGGGATTTCCTAGCAATTGCAGACTCTACCGTATCAGATTGGGTTTTATTTTCATTTGCAGTGGCTAAAATACAGGTTGTGGCTGCTCTGACTTCAGTGCTAGTGTGTGTGTTGATTTCAGGAAGTAAAAGACATTTCACTGAGGGTGAGACGAGTGCTTACCTGTGTGTTGGCATAAAAGAACTAAAATACATAGCAAGACTTACAGCCAGTATATTACTGTCAAAGCGGTCAGCCTATCTCGGCACAAGCAAGGTAACTGTAATGAAGGAACCATCATATCTAAACTCAACATTTCTCTTAAGCATGTCTCAGTGCCACATAAAATTTGACTTTGAAACTATTACTTGGAACAGAAAATACCTTATAAAGAACTCAAACTTTTAATCTCACAGAGGTCCTCAGAGTAATTTCCTGACATAACACACTGACCCTGAATACTCTCCTGTCTGCAGTGAAGACAACTGGGAGGACCACTGTAAAAAAGACTTCATATGAAGTTACTTGTGATGTGCAACAGCAGTTAAAATGTATTTCCTGAGAAACAGATCCTCTGGTTTTGTATCCTTTTGAGTTATTGCAAAGATTTGTTTATTATTATTTTTAAAATGATGAGATTTCCTCTGTCCTAGTTTTAAGAGTTGAATTTGAGACTGTCAAATATGATCATTTTCAAGAAGCCTTTAGAAAGCTCTTTCTAGTGTGATCTTGTGCAAGATGATTCAGGCCCAAGTAAATGTGACCCCTCTGTGCCCTATTCCTGCCTAGACAAAAGCAGTCACCTGCAGCTGTGTCCATCTTGCCCTCAAAGGATTTTTAAAATGCCACTTGACGTGCTGAATGTGTTTGAATGAGTATTTTCTGTCATTACCAATTGAAATAACTCCTGCCTTCTCCTCATGACCTTCAAGAGCTGGAGCCCCAGAGAAGAACAGCATTCTTCCCCTTTCAGACAATTATAAGTCTGATCAACCTGTACCCAACGGGAAGTTTATGACATGGGAAGTATTTCCTTGTTCTTGAAAAGAGGTGGTGGGTTAAATGATCTGTGTAGACATCACAGGGAACTAATTTAACAAGTCCTAAGCTTAGTTTCAGGCTAGCTCAGACATGAGCTCACCCTGTGGCTCTGGACACGTGTTGGGGTATTTTATCAAGTCCAAATTCTTTAAGTCTCTGTGAAACCTAAAACAAGATTGTTGAGTCTCAGTGAAAATCAAATAGACAGTTTTCTCCAGAGAATCGGGAACTAGGCCTGCCAAGAGTTAAGTGTCAGTGGGCAAAAGGAGCTGGGGTTTTCTCAGATGGAAGATATTGCACTTCATAAAAGGAAGACAAAAGGAGTACTTTGTGGTGGGGGAAACCCCAATCTCAGTTATAGGAAACAGTTCACTCCAAGTAGGCCCTTCAGAGAAGACAGGACTTTGATTTCAGTCTGTACAGATGCTGGCAAGGAACAAATAATTATAGCTTTTTCTCTTCGGTTACCAGCAGTGCTAGGGAAGGGAAGTCCACAGTTCACCATCTTCTGTTTTTCAGAGAAAGGGTAAGTAATTTTCCCTCAAGATTCCTCAGAGATGTCTTGGGCTGACAAGAAGCCGTGAGAGCCGAACACCTCCGGTTTATACTGAATACAACCTCTGTCCAGTTTATACTGAATACAACCTCAGACAGAGAGACAGCATTTCTGAAAACTTCTCGTAAGCTACTTCAAACTCAACATATAAAAACATAGTAAAAATCAGTAGCTACTTCTGAAATTCCTTGCCTCCATTCAGGATGTGCTTACATTCCAATGAAAGAATGAAAGAAAGTATGCTCTTCATTTGTGCTAAAATAAAGATAAGACACCTGGGGTTTTAACAGAGGGAAGGGGACTGGTTTTATCTTCAAATTTCCCTTTTAAGTATTCATTCACTACTAACCCATGTTAAAAAGGTCAGTTGCCATACTCATGGCAGTTTTAGCTCAAATTGTCCAGTCCAAGATCAGAATACATTTTTTCTCCTCCCAGAACTGACATATTCTGAGTTGTCTTACTTGTGAAATAGTTGCTTCTTACCTGTTCCTTCACGGGTATATTTATGAGTTAATGCTTGCTTGAAAGAAGTCCTTGTTTATTAAATTTGAAGATCAGGAGTTGCTCTACCTAAAGTAGAACAAAGGTAACTACTGCTGTACATCTGGCCCAGCCTCTTACATGTCCTGTTCACAATGCTTGTTTGTTTTGAACAGATGGAGCAAGGTAAATAAGCTGGTTAAAAATAAATCCTGTGGAGCTATCGTACCTGCTTTTTCTGCACAGAAGGTGAAACAAAGAATCAGACAGGTTCTGAATGTCAAGGCATGATGGCAGCCAACACTGCTTGCTTAATTGAGAAGAAAATGGCACTGCATTTTTCCCATGTGATCTTACAGAGATGAGTCATGGCGAAGAAAGGTGCAGATACAAGTATTTTATTTATAAACTAGAGGAACCAAGTAACAGCATTACTATGTACCATATGGAAAATGCTGCTGGTACTATTCAACACGAACGGGCTGGCGGGGAAGGGAAATCCAGCTTGTTATTTTTTGTTCATCTGAACTATAAACTTTGGACTAATCTTTCAGGCAGAGTCATTTGCTAGTCTTAGTAACTTGTTGTGAGCAGTCAAAAACAGGTGAAAAAACCCTATATAATCCAGCATCTTCTTAATCATTCCAGTAAGAGTCTAAGCACTGAATGCGCAGATGACATCAAGTGTGGGATTTTTTTTCTCCTCAGTTGTAACTGGAAAGATGCAGATGTGCAAATGTTTCTTGAGAAATTTGAAACTTCATATACGTATTTATTATTCTTGTGTCTCTGTACTCTTATTAGAACAATTGAGCTGAGGTTTATCACATTAGTCTTTAGCTACCAGCTGAAGTACCTAAGCTGAAATCCACTCTAAGCTCCTTCTGTTCTCAGTGGTGGCTTCATCCCACCGTCAGTTTGAACCCTGCTCTAAGCTGCTCCACAGTTGTTATGAGCAAGAGGTACACTTTCAAAACAAACTGACCATCTTTATAGACTTCTGAAGCATTTTTCTAGACTTCATGCCTGAAGCATGACAGGCTGTAGGGAAAAGACTTGCTCTGGTCTGCTAACACATAAAATTAGTGGCAGTGATGCTCAGAAATTCAAATGCTTGTGGAACATTCTTAACTGCCACCAGCTTTTGCAGAGTTGGTTACTTGTGGGTAGTCTTGGGAGACAGAGAACTTCTGGTTACAGAGCTACAATTGTTTTCTCATACCATGTTTGTCCACACCATTACTAGTCAAAAGCAGACCTTTCCACCTTTATTTACAGTTTCATCGTCTGCATCCAGGATGTTTGCACACACTTACAGCGACAGTTTCCTTCCAGTAGGACCATGCCTGTCTACGGTGTGTCACAAACAGCTGTCATATCTGTCACATTAAATATATCAATAATAATATAGCATTTCCTCTCTCTTCCACAGGAAAAGTCATGTTTCCATCCAAGCATTTTTTACCAGCTCACCTCCTGTTTTTTCTTATTCTTTACATGCAGCTAGTGCTGGTATATGTTGCAAGCAGAGGTGGCTAGATTGGATGTTGCGAATCTAATGTGACATACTTCATTATTTGGCATTGCTAATTTCTTAGCTGTCATCTGGGCCTGTAACTCCGTTCTGCAGCTCCTAAATTTTTGGAACTTTGCTTTTGCTTGATCTGGAAGTGCCCAGTTTTGAAAAATTCAAAGCAGGATAAACACTACACAGTACTCACTAGTAAATATGTGCAGCCTTTTCCCAAGCTTGTACCTTCCTTATTCCTTCCTTCCTCAGTGCTACCAGAAGTAGGTTTTCTCCTTCTTCTGGAAAAAAGTGGACACTAGTGAGAGCAGAGGATTAAAACTTACAAAGGAAATAGCTGCAGTGGAGGAAGGGAGATGACAATGACTCCTGCTCACTTTTGTGTGTGAAACCAATGAGTCCTTTGGTTTGCAGTAAGCAAGTCTGGTTTGCCATCACTTAGTATTGCCTTACTACTGGGTTTTCTTGTTTTTCTTAACCTTGTTGAGAAATAGTCTCTGTTACATTTATGTATCATGCTTGTATGTATTCACCCAAAAGATCAGCAATGAAAGCAAAGAACTTAAATTGATAATTGAAAGTTTTATTGTTTCCTAATTAAATTAGGAAAAGATTAAGTGATTTGAGTGATATTAAATGATTTAAGTAGCCTATTTAACTGTAAATAGAATAGCCTTGCTGCAAGATTTTCTTTCACTCATATTTTCCTCAACATTGTATGTATATACATACTGTATATAATGTATATAAATACCAGCATTGAAGTCTGTTAGCATCATTTGAGTGGTTTCATAAAGATGTATAGGTTCACAGTTGTATCGTATGAGATGCATGCATTTTTATGTGTTAGCATTTTATACTGCGAGTGGCAGAGTGCAACGCTTTCTGAACTCTGCCGTGCACAGGCTCAAGGGGTTTGGTTGTGGTGGAGATCTAGTACAATCATTAAAGGGCATATCCTGATGCCTTTATGCACTTGAATAAATCCCTCTATGAATTCTACAGCAGTGTTCATGGGCTCAAAGTGAACAGCGCATGGCTGCAATTGCTTGTAAAATTCAGTACCTGCTGCGGTGGGTTTGACCTTGGCTGGCTGCCAGACCCCACCCAGCTGCTCTCATTCCCCCTCCTCAACAGGATGGCGGTGGGGGGGGATAAGATGAAAAATCTCACAGGTCAAGATAAAGACGGAGATCACTACTATCATGGGCAAAACAGACTCAACTTGGAGAAAACTCAATTTAATTTATTGTCAGTTAAAAATAGAGCAGGATGGTGAGAAACAAATATAAAACTAAAAACATCTTTCCCTCACTACCCCCCTATTTCCCAGGCTCAACTTCACTCCTTCATTCCCAACTCTTCTACCTCCCCCTTCCCCATTCAGTGCAGGCGGATAGGGAACAGGGGTTGCGGTCAGTCTGTAACACCATCTCTGCGGCTCCTTCCTCCTCACACTCTTCCCCTGCTCTAGCGTGGCGTCCCTCCCACAGGATCCAGTCCTTCACAAACTTCTCCAGTGTAGGTCTTTCCCACAGGCTGTAGTTCTTCAAGAACTGCTCCAGTGTGGGTCCTTTTCATGGGGTACAGTCCTTCAGGAACAGACTGCTCCAACGTGGGTCCCCCATGGGCTGTAAGTCCTGCCAGCAAACCTGCTCCTGCATGGGCTCCTCTCCATGTGCCATAGCTCCTGCCAGGAGCCTGCTCTGGAGTGGGGTCTCCATGGGCTGTAGTTTCTTTCAGGGCATATCCACATGCTCTGCCATGGGGTCCTCCACAGGCTGCAGTGTGGACATCTGCTCCAGCAGGGTCCTCCATAGGCTGTAGGGGGACAACCTGCCTCACCATGGTCTTCTCCATGGGCTGCAGGGGAATCTCTGCTCCAGCACCTGGAGCACATCCTACCCCTTCTTCTTCACTGACCTTGGTGTCCACAGCGTTGTGTCTCTTACATTTTTCTCACTCCTCTCAGCTGCTGTGCAACTTTTATGTCCTTTCTTAACTATGTTTTCCCAGAAGTGCCACCAGTGTTGGTGATGGGCTCAGCTGTGTCCTGCGATGGGTCTATTTCGGAGCTGGCTGGAAGCTGGCTCTGTCTGATGCAGGGGAAACCCCTGGCCTCTTCTCACTGAGAACACCCCTAGACATGGACACCCAATACACCTGCTTATATAAAATGTAGAATCAGAGAAAATTTCAAGTTGGAAGGGATCTCTGGAGGTCTCTAGCCCAATCTCCTGCTCAAAGCAGGGCTAACATGAAAATTAGATTAGGTTGCCCAGGAATGGGAATTTCACCATCTCTCTTTGTCAATTAAAGGAAGAAAAACTGGATGGGTAGATGACTGCAAGAGTGGAGACTAGGGCCTAGTTTGCAATTCAGACTCAGACATTACTGAGGGCAGCAGAATGCCATGAAATTAGTACTGCGTTTGAAAAGAAATCAGTATTGGCATTCACACAGTTTGCAGTGGAAAGTGTTCACATAACAGCAGTCATCATTACAGCTACTGTTAACCGCTTCCATTCTGCCTTGGGGGCAGAATATGCAACGAGGGTGAAGAAAGGTGGAGAGTGAATGTTCCCTAGGGCAAAGACTACTGCAATTAGACTGCATTTAGCAGCGTCTGGATCCTGACGGCTTTAGGTACCACTGGAGTACAAATGCTAATGACTTCTGTAGGAACCATTTCAAGCTCTGTCACCAAAGGTAAGGGTCACGGAGTCTGTAGAGAAAACTAAGTATAACTGAAAAAAATGATGATGTCAGCCTCTTTCCTGACCCTTTTCTTTCATCGAAACCTTGCATGCTCCCCTGCTGCAAATCAGAGAATGGGTTGTAACATGACAAAAGGAAAAAATGATTCATTGGGTATTTTCATGATGCTTTTGAGTGGCACTATTACTACAGGGTGAAAGCAACGTTAACCAATGTTAGGCACTGAAACCAGAGGGTACCTGTAAATCCACTGTTTTTCAGTTACAGATCGTTCAGGGTTACCATCATTGCAGGCAATCTGAATACTATCATCCTAAGCAGTGAAGACAGATGCCTGGCTGAGACTAAGCACTTCCTGGCATGGGAAACAGGATGAATAGGTGAAGGAGAAGACCTGGGCTAGAAAACTCATAGGAAAACCATGAAGAGCTGAGCTTGCACTTTCTGTCTTAAACAGAATGGGAAAGTAGAAATCAGTAGCTGTTGTTTATGTGCTGGCAACCTCTGAATCTTCATCTCACACACCTTCTCCCTTCTCCTTGCTGGCAGCTGGAGGGGTAAGCACAGCTTTCCTGAGCTCTGTCATAGACTATAGAGGTAGCCATGGATATTTTGTTATCATAGAGCTGGCATGTGTCTTGATTCAAAGAAGTTCTAATTTAAGAAATTCAAACTTAATAACATCGAAGTGTTATTAAGCAGACATCTTTATTACAGTGCCGGACGCATGGGGCATATCTCCTCCTAACATGCGTGCCTTGTGTTACCAGCATCTGAATTATATAGAGTACATACATTCATATTCATTGCAATTGTTAGCATATTCATGACATTTCCGAGAATGTTTAACATACTCAAATGTCCCTGATGCATGCGCTGTTAAATGAGTTGGTGGTCCTCTGGTGGTCTCTGGTGGGTTTTTTCTTTTCTTATCTACTTGCTTAGCTTGTAATTTAACATTGTACTGGTTCTCACCGGTTCCTGCCAGTTACTTGGTTAAGATAAAAGAAGTTGTCCACAGTAGTTTATCTTACACAATCCTCACATACATACAAAAGGAAATTTACAAAACTCACATTTGATTGATTTTACGTGTTAAAACCTTCTTCCTTGTCTCAGACCTTTGTTTCAGTCTGGAACTGGCTTTGCTGTCTGAAATGAGACTGGTAGTGAAAGATAATAAGGGGAAAGCATTGCCTGATGATGTGAGATGTGGTTAGAATTAATATGAAAGCAAGGCTGCAAATTCTGCATATTTATGCAATCACTTGTCTGGAGGATGTAGCTGTTATATTTAAGTTCTGATATTTATTTTAACTTAGCAGAACTGAACACCATCTGTACTCAAGGGAAAAAAGACAAAACAAGCCCATGTTGCTTGGCTGTTGCTTCTGTAACCTCTTCGGAGAAAAGACTATGCCATAGGTCTGTAGGGCACCAAGCATCGATGGTGTTTCATCGATACCCATGGGGTATCGAGGTGTTAGGAAAAATAAATCAGAGTATGAAAATATTGTAGGGGGGATTCAATAGCTGAATTACTGATTCTGCTTAGTGACAAAGCTTTTGTGCTGTTTGTGTTTAAGGTTTGCTTTTTGACTCAGCTAAAAACAGAAGGCTTGGCTGTTGCTATTTCACAAGATTTAAATAGGTCCAGATCACGTGGAAACCCAATATGAGGGTTGCTTTGTCCCCTCAAAAATCTGCTGCTTTTTAAAGATGTTAATTCTGAAATAAATGCAGCCTTTATAACATATTGTAAATATATACTGCAGCACAGTGCCCTGTAGCACTTTTCTCAGCACCGCTTTATTAATAGCTTCTTTGCTTCCTTCCTGGTTAACTCAGATTGGTATGTTTGCAGTAACTCTAAAGACTTCCATATAGACATTCAGGTTTTGCTCCACATCAAGAGACTGAATGTTTCTGGACAGTACATAAATAAATTACCTTCTTTCCTTCTAAATCTTTATCATAATTACATGATTTTCAGGGGTAACCATGCACGTCATTATAAAGAGATGATCAGATCTTGTTCAAGTCAGTTAGGTCTCTACTGGTGCTGCAATCTATTGGCAGCAAAACACTGTAAGAAAGCTTCTGTGAAAAATCTTGTTAAATCCAAGCGAAAACCCAGGGAAATACGAATTGAAGAATAGACTTGACAGGAAAATCTGTTCGTATATTCGTTTGTGAACTCCACTAATGTGCTTTCTTAATTAAACAATGCTGCTTTCTTGTAAGTATAGCCAAGGAAAGAGAGGAAAGGCACAAGAAATTTTGTAGAACCAGCTTTTACTAGAAGCATGTACTCTGGTCATTAAAGACACATGAATTCTATCAGTGTATGATCAACTTTTTGACCTATGAGCAAATTGCACTGCCTGAAGAAAGGCCTGAAAGGGAATGCCTCACATGGTTGTGCCAAACTACACATTCCTAGCATGCTTTAAAAATTACCTCTCTTTTGGTGCAATATGGGACAGTGCAGAACGATATATTTCACAATTTATAATAATGTCACTTCCAGCCATGTTTGGTGAAGGGGCCAAAATGCAATCTGCTGAGAGATGTAAACCAGCTTTTCTTTAAAACAATGGCAGAACTTTAACAAAGAAATACCAGAAAGCAATTAGTTATTGTTGTCGTGCTGTTATCCGCATACCTTGGATCAGTGCCCTGCTCTGTAGGATAACTGTACTACACTCAGAGAAATTCCTACTACCCTGAGGCATTTGCAGTCTAAGGTTGCAATGAAATACTGACTTGTGTGGGCTTGATCCTGAAGAAGAAACTGAGGGCTGAAAGCTTAATTGTAAAAAAGACACAGCAAGTGAACTTGCCAATACATAAAATGTAAATGAGAACAGAACTAATATGCAAACATTGTTGTTTAAGTCTTTGGTCTGCAAAAGAAGTCTGTCTCTTTTAGACAGGACTTAAATACTGTCCTCTGTGGAAGTACTAATAAATTTGTTTCCGACTCTAGCTTAGGCTATATCTATTTTTAGTTTTTCATACAAATGTACTTAATACAAACTCCAAAAATTCTATATGTTTTTATATTGCATAATTTACCCTCAGTAGGTTAAGAGCTTTGGTGACACTATTACAGAAGCTATAAGCAGTGTTTTCTGAGTCAACGCTTCTCTTAAGAGGAAGCTTTCCCAAATCACACGACAAACTCTTTTTCCACTCTAGAATTCAATAATTGCCTTTGCATTCACAATAACACTTGATAAAATAAAAACCTCTTTTTTCACAATCACCATGAGCACCCCTGCAACATATTATAATAGTACTTGGCAGCTGACCAAACTGAGCTCCTGACGTTGTGTGTGCTCTACAAACACAGAAAACTAGTAGCGACCCTTCAGAAGGATCATCTTATGCTAGGAAGGCCAGAGTTGTCATAAATGGTTTGCTCTTTCTGACACTTGAAAATTGGACATAAGGTTAATCTTTGTGGAATATGAATCTACTTTTATAAATTTCAGTCATTTCCATTTATGTCAGGTTATGTTACTTCACCAAGTTGAAATGCTGTATTTTGGTGGTTTTCTCCTACTAGAAGATTTGCGGTAAATCAACTCTGAAAAATTCTCCAAACACCAAAGACAGACAAACTGAAATAAGGAAAGACAGATTCAGCTGTGCCAGAAAAGAAAGCCTAAATTGTTCTAGGAATAATTTCTTAAAATACCTTTGATGAATAATTCACCTTTGTAGATGAGAGATTCTCTCTGCTCTTCAACTAACCAGATACCCTACAGAAACCTGAAATAGCTATTATGGAGGAATAAACAAGAACCATAGAAAACAAGACAGTGGGGACACACTGTCAATTAAATTTTCTAACCCCACATTTGGCAATTATTTTTTTTAGTATTAGAAGTGCAACATGGAAAACAACCACAGACTATTGAGTGGTGGTTGTACTACTGCAACTTTCCTTTATATAGTCAGCTATGCAGAATCCTCCTTGGCCTTGAGGCAGCACAGCATGCCTGCTCTCATGGTAGAAGTTGCCCCATGATGTCCTCATGCAAATCAGGGATTTTGAAGCAGTAAAAGGGAGTTAATTATTTATGAGAAGTTATGTCCTGTCCAGTTTCAGTCATATATGACACAGCAACATGTGCCTGATTGCTATATTTGACGTGTCAGACAATATTTAAATATACTCCCTTTTTAGTGATATGGAAGTACACTTAAAGTATATGATATGTTTAGCTATGCAAATGGTTGAACTTTGTTCTCTCTGTGATGCACTTTTAAATCTCTAAGGACCCTCAGATGCAAATAAAACAATATGGGCTTAATTAATTATAGAATCAAATACAAATGTTGTTTAGAAGGGACCTTTGGAGGTCTCTAGTCCAACTCTTTACTCAAAGCAGCAATAACGTCAAAGTTAGATTGGTTGTCCTGCTCATCATCTCTGAAGAAGGAGATTACACTGCCTCCCTGAGTGTAAGCTCAAGTGCTTAATCACTCTCAGGGTGAAAACCTTTTTCCTTCCATTCAGTGAGAACATCCCTTGCTGCAACTTTCAACTGTTCCCTCTTGTCCTCCCACGGTGCGCCTCTGAAAAGAGTTCATGTTGCTCTTCTTTATAACCCCTCTTCAGGTAGATGGCAATTAGATTTCTCCTTAGCCTTCTTTTTTGGCAGCTCTGCCCTTCATCCTTCCCCCATAGTGGTATCCACAAGCTTGCTGAGGATGACTTTCATCCCATGGGCCATGTTCACAATGAAGATGCTAAGTATTATTAGCCCCAGTATCAAACACTGAGGAATGACACTCATAAGCAGCTGTTAGATTTCAAACTGTTCACCCCAACCCTTTGAAACTGATGGTCCAGCCAGTTTTCAACCACCTGTGGTCCACCTATTTAGTCCATACCTTCCCAGCTTGGCTACAAGGACGGAAGACTGTGTCACACCTTGTGAGAAGGTAAAAGACATCTATTTCTCCCTTCTCCTCCACAGATTTGGTCATCAAGGAAAAGCACACAGGTTGGCAAGGCATGACTGCCCTTGGTAAACCCATGCTCACCACTTCTAGGCACCTTCTGTCCCTTCTGTGCTTAGAAATGGCTTTCATGAGCTCTTGTTCCACAATGTTGGGCACTGCCTGCTAGAGAATGAGGAGCATCAGCATGAAATGCTGTCAAGTTAGAATGGTCTCATGTTATACATAACCATACTGGCTAACACCCATGGATTCTCTTTTTTTTGTGTTTACATTAGACTGCTATAAAGGATACCCACTGTGTGCTGCCTTATTGCAGTTCTTCTTGATGCAAGTTTTATCTGGGGCTAAACTGAAGTCACTTGGAAGCTACTTATTTTATATAGAAAATACAACTGTTTGGTATTCTGGTTGGATCCAAACCTGAATTAATCTTATTCGACAACCTTGTAAAGTGAATATTTAAAAATGAACAACCTTATCATATTTAAACAGTTGCCAAGCTTGGAGAAGATTGGTTTATACATAACAAAGTTAATTTTATTTATATATGCTGTTTTTTCAAAAAGAGAGTGATGTAGGGGCAGCTACAAAAAGATCAAGAGAGAAAGTGTTTGGCTTTTAATATGTGTTTCACTAAGCTAACATTAATTACTGGTGAAGTTTGTTAAATTGTGCTTTTGTCAAGCTATGAACTGCTGATAGATCTTTTCTGAACACAGTGGAGCATCCCAAGAGATTCTTCAGATTCCAGGAACAAAACCAAGTTTACTTTATTAAAAAAAAAGCAGTTCATAGTTTTGAATTATGGTATCTGTGTTTATGTATTTTAAGGTTTCTTACATTGATGTATACAAGAAACTATTACACAAAAACTGCTCTACTTGAAATTTTGTTTTCTATATCTGACTTTCTATCTTTGTGCACTAAATGACCTCTTCTCTCTCTTGTCCCACCACTTCGGTAATTCTGAATCTGCACTTCTTTTACAGCACTGCAGTAAAAGGATGAATGTTATGAAGTCTTAATGCTACTATAAAACCAGCTGCAAAACTATCAAAATCTCCCTGGCTGCCTGAGATCGTGCCAGATGGTAAAGAACTGGAAGTATAATAAATGTCATGTTAAAGAAGTCAGATCTAAGGGACATATTATGCATCCCACATAAATAAAACACCACTAAAACTGACCCTAGAGTGATTAGATCCAGGAATAAGCTCTTCTGTATCTTCGGGAATATCTCACAATATCTAAAATGCAAAGTGTTTCTAATATTCAGAGCACTCATATTAGTCTGGTTTTTTTGCCAAGACCTGACAGCTTAGTGTTGCAACATTTCTCTAGATGCAGGGGCTGTGATAAAGCTCAGCTGTTTTTTTTTTCCCCTCACAGGACTTTTTTTTCTCTCCGGAAAATAAAACTATAGCCAGTCTCCTTATAAGACATACAGAGGCAATGAGAAGTTAAGTATTGCATTGACACCCAAAGCTATTTCCTTGGGTCTCACATCACAAAAAAAATTATGTGTGTTAAATTGAAAGGTCATTGACTGTACAACTGGCTGAGGATTCCTCCTACTTGGTTGACTGGAATTCTAATATTTTGTTTCCTTCATATAAAAATTTTTAACCCTCTTGCTGTATTTGTACCCAGAGTCCCTGAGAATGACAGAATCATCCATGTCAGAAGGGACATCAGGAGATCTCTAGTCCAATCTCCCCCTCAAAGCAGGGTCAGCTGTCAGGTCAGACCAGTTTGCTTATGGCTTTATTCATTCTCTTCTTGAAAACCTCTGAAGATGGAGACAGCACATCTCTAGGCCTCTGCTTCAGTGCTCAACTACTCTCAGAATGAAAACTATTTTCTTTAGATGCAGTCAGTACTTCCCCTGTCTCAGTTTATGACTGTTGTTCTCCACCTCTGGCTGTGTACCTTGGTTAAAAGCCTGTCTCTGTCTTCTGGATGACCTCTGTGTGGGTACTGGGGCTGCTATTGGTTCCCGTAAAGCCATCTCTTCTCCAGCTCTGTTGCTTCAGACTCTCCTCACAGGGCAAATGCTTCAGCCTTGACCATCTTTTCATCTCCGCGAATTTGTTCTGGTTTATCAATGTCTTTATCCCAGTCTTGCATATGGTTATCCTACAGTCCTTTGCAGAAACTTTTATTAGGTGATGGGATGACAGTGGGGCTAAGGAGATTTTACTCTCCTCATTAGCACTCTCTCCCTCCCTCGCGGGGCACAAACACCACGTCACACGACACAGCTGCACATGTGTGGTTGTGGCACCCTTCTCTCCCTCCCATATCCTATCCTCATTCACAGAGAGGCTTGACTTATCTTTATGTTTACAATGCGGGCATTAAGGTAATTTAATTACAGCCATAATATAAACCAAAGAGTATTCTGTATACAGCATATTAAATTAATATGAGATTTTTGCAGGTTAAAAAGACTGCTATTGACAGTTCTAGAATATGTCCATACTGCACACTGTACTGCTCAGGTACTTCAAGAGCATTCCCAGGTGAAATGGCAGACTTCACCGCTACCTGTTTTTAGTACTTGCACTACCTTGTTCAGAGGTGGCGGAGAAACACGACAAAGCTCTTCAGCATATACGGACAAATCACAAGGACCTAAGCTTTATGGGATGTGTTTCTCTACAAAGCTTTAACTGGGGGTAACATTCCATAGTTTCAGAACTGACGAAATAGCAGACAGTAGCTGACTTCTCTAGCACATGGGCAGGTACAAGCTGTGGAGAATACAAATCCCATTTGGTGATATGTTGTAAAAACTGGTCTTGTGCTGGCATTTTTCTGTAATGTCAGTGAAACATATCTCTGTATTATAAAAGAGATGCATGCTAAATGACAGTTAACATTGTGGAAAATTTGTATTCTGTTATACCATAAACGGTAGCAGCACAAGCCAGACAAACTGAGTAAAAAAGAAGATGCAAATGGAACTGTTAAATAGACACAGAGATCTCTGAAGTGTCCTCCTTTCCCTCTGCCATTTACACTGAACCTGGCAACCTTTTACAGAATAATATTGAGGTCAAAGTCATTGCACTCAGTTGGACGATACCTGGGACAATAAGCAATTCTCATAGTAGGTGTCTGTAGCATTATTAAGAATGGGAATAATTTTCTGAGACACTGGGAAAGGAATTTTAAGACTCTGCAGGGCTCTAGTTTGAAAATAATGATTCAGTTTGCATAGTCAACTACCAAGTGGTTGCTTGGTTGCTAGTATCAGTGTAAATTTAGAAAGTGTATTGTTCTGCAGTGAAAGAAATGTTATATCTGACAATAAAGATCTTTCTCTGCAGACTCATGGAATCCCCTACTTCATTATTCTGGAAGAAGGAAAATAAAATGAGAAATGCTTAAGTTGAAGAGAATACATCAAACTGACCTACCTGAGTTTTGTTCAAAACAAATCCTTCCCCCTCTGAATGATCTTGTTAATAAGAACTGATTTCAGAGACAAGGGGTTTTGAAATCCTGAGATGCAGTGTTTTTTCATGGACTTCTAGACTGCCAAGAGTTGTCTGATACATACTAGAGCAGCATACTTCATGCTGTACTTCCTGTCTTCTCTTTAGCTAGAGCACACAGTTCTTACCAGACAGAATAGACTTCTTATCTATGCAATCTTGCTTAGCATAGACACAGAAATGTATGTTCCTGTCAGCCCTGTAGTCAAAGGAAGCAGTGGTCTGAGTTTCAGGTCTCACCTAAAGATACTGCTGTGCAACAACCTTAATCATCAGTGGAAGAGAGGATATTGAACAGAGCAATGTATCAATAAACCTGCAGAACACAAATGATGTCTATATTCAGTTTCAAAAAGAAATTCCTGTAGTCCTTATACACATTATGGTGAAACTCTGCAAGAGTTCATGTACAAAGTCCTGAGTTAGCCTACTCATAGTTCTCAGCACCATTTGAAGAGATACACAAGCATGAATAAAAATCAGCACTAAAGGAACATGGCCAATAATCATAATATTTTGAACCTCAAGTCACTTAGGCACTTTACAGCTTACAGTCCTAGAGCTTCTAGAAGGAAAAATTCCTTTCTCAGCTTTACCTCAGAGCTGCTGTTATTAGGTGGCTTTATCATATCCATTGGGAGGGAACATATAAGGGCTGAAGACTCAGCCCTATATTATAGGTACCAAATAAAAGGCATATATGTGAGGGAAGATGCTATGATGAAGATATATTGAATGGCTTTACTATTACATGGGATAGGATTCATTTGACTAAATAGAATCACAGAATAGTTTGGGTTGGAAGGGACCTTTAAAGGTCACCTAGTCCAACCCCCCTGCCATAATCAGGGACATCTTCAACTACATCAGGTTGCTCAGAGCCCTGTCCAACCTGACCTAGAATGTCTCCAGGGATGGGGCATCTACCACCCCTCTGGGCAACCTGTGCCAGTGTTTCACCACCCTCACTGTGAAAAGTTTCTTCCTTATATCTAGTCTGAATCTCCCCTCTTTTAGTTTAATACCGTTACCCCTTGTCGTATCACAACAGGCCCTGATAAAAAGTCTGCTCCCATCTATCTTCTCAGACCCCTTTGAGTACTAGTAGGCTGCAATAAAGTCTTCCTGGAGCCTTCTCTTCTCCAGGCTGAACAACCCCAGCTCTCCCAGCCTGTCCTCAGAGCAGAGCTGTTCCAGCCCTCTGAGCATTTTTGTGGCCTCTTCTGGACCCTCTCCAACAGGTCCATGACTCTCCTGTGCTGAGGGCTCCAGAGCTGGACACAGCACTGCAGGTGGGGTCTCACCAGAGCACAGCAGAGGGGCAGAATCCCCTCCCTTGCCCTGCTGGACACGTTGCTTTGGGGGCAGCCCAGGAGGTGGCTGGCTTTCTGGGCTGTGAGCTCACATTGCTGGCTTACGTCCAGCTTTTCAACCCCCAGTACCCCCAAGTCCTTCTCAGCAGGGCTGCTCTCAATCCCTTCATCCTCCAGCCTGTGCTGATACTGGCGGTTGCCCTGACCCAGGGGCAGGACCCTGCCCTTGGCCTTGTTGAATTTCATGAGGTTCACACAGGCCCATTCCTCGAGCTTGTCCAGGTCCCTCTGGATGGCATCCTGTCCCTCAGGCATGTCAGCCACACTACTCAGCTTGGTGTGGTCTGCAGACTTGCCGAGGTGGGTACTGGTCCCAGTATGGATCCCTGAGGAACACTGGTTGATACTGATTTCCATTTGGACACTGAGCTATTGACTACAACTCTTTGGATGCAACCATCCAGCCAATTCTTTATCTGCCTAACATCCCAGCCATCAAACCCAAATCTCTCCAATTTAGAGGCAAGAATGCCATATGGGACCATACCAAATGCCATGCAGAAGTCCATGTAGAAGATATCTGTAGCTCTTCCCTTGTCCACTGATGCAGCCACTCCGTGGTAGAAGATCACCAGATAAGTTAGGCACAATTTGCCCTTGCTGAAGCCATGGTGGCTGTCTCTAATCACCTCTTTGTCTTCCATATGTTTTGATCTTCCAGGACAATCTGCTCCATCAACTTACTGGACACAGAGGTAAGGCTGACTGGTTGGTAGTTCCCAGGGTCCTCCTTTTTACCCTTTTTAAAAATGGGCATGATGTTTCCCTTTTTCCAGTCACCAGGGACTTCACCTGACTGACTTGACTTTTCAGATATGATGGAAAGTGGCTTGGCAACTACATCAGCCAATTCCCTCAGGACCCTGGGATGCATCTTGTCAGGTCCCACGGACTTAAGTATGTTCAGGTTCCTCAGGTGGTCTTGAACCACTTACGATGGGAGGGATTTCATTCCCCCAGTACCTGCCTTGAGGTTCAGGGCCTTGAGAGATGTAGGAAGAGAAATTACCATTGAAAACTGAGGCAAATGAATTGTTGGGTACCTCATCCTTCTCCACATTGGTTTTCACCAGTTCTCCTGTCTTATTTATCTGGAGGGGTGTGTGTACTCTTCCTTTAATCTTCCAGTTTTGGCCAACATACCTGTAAAAGCCCTTCTTGCTATTCTTTGCATCCCTTGACAAATTCAGCTCCCCAGCTGTGCCTTTAGCTTTCCTGATCCCATCCCTACGCATCCAGGCAGCAGCCCTATATTCTTCCCAGGATACATGTCCCTCTTTGCACCGCTTTTGCATTTCCTTCTTACACTTTAATTGGACCAGGAGGTCCTTACTGAGCTATGCTGGTCTCCTGCCTTCCTTGCTTGATTTCTTACATATGGAAATCAAGAACTCTTGTACTCTAAGAGTAACGTCCTTAAAGAGCTGCCAGCACCTTTTCAGCTCCTTGAGAGCAGTTTCCCAGGGTGTCCCATTCGCTAATTCCTTAAACAACTGGAAGTTTGCTCTCCTAAAATTCAGGGTCCTGACTTCATTCCCTAGCCCGTATCCCTCAAGACTGAGTTGTTCACAGTATAGGCACCTACGGCTCAACAAGACAGTCTGAACTCTCTTCAGGATTGATGGAGAGAAACTCAACCATTTCCATGCAGTCTACAGCATGATTGCCAGACAAATCCCATTCATAGTTCCTAATTTACAGCAGAAATTTAATAGAACTCAGGGTAGAAGGAATGTAGTGACCCAGACTGAGCTCCCACTCAAGCACGCGGCGGTCTACGTGTCCGGTGGGAAGTGCCTGAGCCTGTCACTCGTGCCGGAGGCTAGCAGAGACAGCACCTGTGTGAGGTGCGACGAGGGGAACAATCTGCTCAGCCTGGTGGCAGAGCTGACAGACGCAGTGGAGAGGCTGAGGAGTATCAGAGAGTGTGAGAGGGAGATAGATTGGTGGAGCCACACATGACCATCCCTGAGGCAGAGGCAGCAGGTGGAGGCTCCACAAGCAGCAGGGGATCCCCTACCCTCTTGCCACCGGGCAGAAGGAGAGGGCCTAAGAGAGGAGGGAGAATGGAAACAGGTCCCTGCTCAGGGCGGCAGGTGAATCCCCTCCCGGCCTCCATCACCGTCCCAGCTGCCCTTACACAACAGACGTGGGGCTCTGGAACTTGAGGGCCAGGCACATGAGGATATTGATGGAATTCCACCCAGGCAGTTGTCTAGGGTGAGTCAGTCAGCCCCACGCATTACAGCTACCTCTGTTAAGACAAAAAGGAGGGTAATTGTCATAGGTGATTCCCTTCTGAGAGGTACAGAGGGCCCAATATGCTGACCAGACCCAACCCACAGGGAAGTCTGCTGCCTCCCTGGGGCCTGGGTGAGAGATTGTCACCAGGGAACTCATTCAGCCCACCGATTACTACATGCTGTTGGTCATGCAGGTTGGCAGCAACGAGGTAGCACAACGAAGTCTAAAAGCGATTAAAAGGGACTTCAGCGCACTGGGGCGACTGGTGGAAGGATGAGGAACACAGGTAGTGTTTTCATCAATCTTTTCAGTAGCAGGGAGGAACGCTGAAAGGAACAGGAGAACACACCTGGTCAACATGTGGCTCAGAGGCTGGTGCCACCGGCAGAATTTTTGGTTTTTTGACCATGGGGTGGTTACACGACACTGGGCCTGCTAGCAGCAGATGGAGTTCAGCTATCTCCAAGGGATATCCAAAAATCCAAAAGGATTCTTGCTTATGAGTTGGCAGGCCTCATCGAGAGGGCTTTAAACTAAGTTTGAAGGGGAAAGGGGATAAAACCAGACTCACTAGAGATGAGCCTAGGGGTGGCGTGCCAGAGTTGAAATCGATAGCCCAGCTCAGGTGCATCTACACCAATGCACGCAGCATGGGCACCAAACAGGAGGAGCTGGAAGCCACTGTGCAGCGGGACAGCCATGACTTAGTCACCATCACAGAAACATGGTGGGATGACTCTCATGACTGGAGTGCTGCAATGGATGGCTATAAGCTCTTTGGAAGGGATAGGCAAGGAAGGAGAGGTGGTGGGGTGGCTCTGTTTGTCAGGGAGTGTTGTTTTGATTGTATAGAGCTCAATGATTGTGATGACAAGGTCGCGTGCTTATGGGTAAGGATAAGGGGGAAGGCAAACAAGGCAGATATCCTGCTGAGAGTCTGTTATAGTCCACCCAACCAGGACGAAGAGGCAGACGAAGCATTCTACAAGTGACTGGCAGAAGTCTCACAATTGCTAGCCCTTGTTCTTGTGGGGGACTTCAATGTACTGGACATCTGCTGGAAGTACAACACAGCAGAGAGGAAACAGTCTAGGAGGTTCCTGGAGTGTGTGTAGGATAACTTTCTGACACAGCTGGTAAGTGAGCCCACCAGGCGAGGTGCCTTGCTTGACCTGCTGTTTACAAACAGAGAAGGACTGGCGGGAGATGTGGTCGTTGGAGGCCATCTTGGGCCATCTTGTCAGTGACCATGACATGATAGAATTCTCGATTCTTGGTGAAGTAAGGAGGGAGGGTCAGCAAAACCACTACCATGGACTTCCAGAGGGCAGACTTCAGCCTGTTCAGGTCACTGGTTGAGAGAGTCCCTTGGGAGACAGTTCTGAAGGGCAAAAGGGTCCAGGAAGGCTGGACATTCTTCAAGAAGGAAATCTTAAGGGTGCAGGAGCAGGCAGTCCCCATGTGCTGCAAGACGAGCTGGCAGGGAAGACGACCAGCCTGGCTGAACAGGGAGATTTTGCTGGGACTCAGGGAAAAGAGGAGAGTTTATCACCTTTGGAAGAAGGGGCAGGCAACTCACGAAGAGGACAAGGATCTTGTTAGGTCATGCAGAGAGAAAATTAGAAATGTGAAAGCCCAGCTAGAACTCAGTCTGGCCATGGTCATAAGACACAACAAAAAAATGTTTCTACAAATATATTAACAACAAAAAGAGAGCCAAGGAGAATCTCCATCCTTTATTGGATGCGGGGGGGAACACAGTCACCAAGGATGAGGACAAGGCTGAGGTACTTAATGCCTTCTTTGCCTCAGTATTTAATACCCAGACCAGGTATCCGCAGAGTATTCAGCTCCCTGAACTGGAAGACAGGGATGGAGAGCACAATAAACTCCCCATAATCCAGGAGGAAGCAGTTAAGGACCTGCTATGCCACCTGGACACTCCCAAGTCTATGGGCCCTGATGGGATCCACCCAAGAGCACTGACGGAGCTGGCGGAGGAGCTTGCCAAGCCACTCTCCATCATTATTAGCAGTCCTGGTTAAACAAGGGAGGTCCCAGATGACTGGAGGCTTGCCAATGTGACACCCGTCTACAAGAAAGGCCAGAAAGAGGATCCAGGGAATTACAGGCCTGTCAGCCTGACCTCGGTAGTGGGGAACATTGTGGAGCGGTTCATCTTGAGAGTGCTCACAGGGCATGTGAAGGACAACCAGGAGATCAGGCTCAGCCAGCATGGGTTCATGAAAGGCAGGTCCTGCCTGACCAACCTGATTTCCTTCTATGACCAGGTGACCTGCCTAGTGGATGAGGGAAAGGCTGTGGATGTTGTCTACCTGAACATTAGTAAAGTCTTTGACAGCGTCTCCCACAGCATTCTTCTGGAGAAACTGGCAGCTTGTGGCTTAGACAGGTGCACTCTTTGCTGGGTAAAGAACTGGCTGAACGGCCAAGCCCAGAGAGTTGTGGTGAATGGAGTTAAATCCAGTTGGTGGCTGCTTACAAGTGGTGTTCCCCAAGGCTCAATTTTGGGGCCGGTCTTGTTTAATATCTTTAGTGATGATCTAGATGAGGGGATCGAGTGCTCCCTCAGCAAGTTTGCAGATGACACCAAAGTGGGCAGGAGTGTTGATCTGCTGGAGGGTAGGAAGGCTCTGCAGAGGGATCTGGACAGGCTGGATCGATGGGCAGAGGCCAACTGGATGAGGTTTAATAAGGCCAAGTGCAGGGTCCTGCACTTCGGCCACAACAACCCCATGCAACGCTACAGGCTTGGGGAGGAGTAGCTGGAGAGCTGCCCGGCGGAAAGGGACCTGGGGGTGCTGGTTGGCAGCCGGCTGAACATGAGCCGGCAGTGTGCCCAGGTGGCCAAGAAGGCCAACAGCACCCTGGCCTGTATCAGAAAAAGTGTGGCCAGCAGGAGTAGGGAAGTGATTGTACCCCTGTACTCAGCATTGGTGAGGCCGCACTTCAAATACTTTGTTCAGTTTTGGGCCCCTCACTACAAGGACATTGAGGTGCTGGAGCGTGTCCAAAGCAACGAAGCTGGTGAGGGGTCTGGAGCACAAGTCTTATGAGGGGCGGCAGAGGGAAGTGGGGTTGTTCAGTCTGAAGGAGGCTGAGAGGAGACATCATCGCTCCCTACAGCTACCTGAAAGGGGTTTGTGGCAACATGGGTGTTGGTCTCTTCTCCCAAGTAACTAGTGACAGACTGAGAGGAAATGGCCTCAAGTTGCACCATGGGAGGTTTAGATTGAATATTAGGAAAAATTTCTTTACGGAGGGAGTGGTCAAGCATTGGCACAGGCTGCCCAGCGAGGTGGTGGAGTCAAAGAAATGGGGACATAACTTATTGGTGTCCCTAAGATTAATCCTGTCCGTCACTGTAGTCACCGTCACTGGAAGTGTTAAAAAAACATGTAGATATGGCACTTCAGGACGTGGTTTAGTGGGCATGGTGGTGTTGGGTTGATGGTTGAACTTGACCTTGACTTAAAGGTTTTTTCGAACATTAATGATTCTGTGATTCTGTAGAAGTTTGGTGATGATTTTGGAAGGTATTTCAAATGTAAGGCTGAACATCGAAGGCTGTATTATATCACCTATGAGATTTTGAGGGTGGCCTTATTAAAGCTACAGCCAGCTGAAGGCTTCTCCTCTGATTGCGTAGGTTATATTTTGTAAGAAGATTGCATCAAAGAAACACATGACTTGTAAAATTGTTTTCTCCTCTTAAAAGAGGCAGTCTAGCTAAAATATAAACACTGTATTTGGAAGCAGAATTAGATTTCTGTGTCAAGGGAATCTTTAATTAGTCAGACATGGCCCCCAGGTCTGAGAAAGCCTTACTGTGTTGAGGATATATCAAGATCAGTATTTTTTTCTGCATATAGCTCTAAGGAGCCCAGTACCACATCAGGCAGTTAACAAACAAACAAACATTTACTGTATTTGTGGTCTTACAAAAAGAAAACACATCATAAAATCTGGCATTTCTTCCTTAGCTGACTATTTTTCTTAGGAAAAACTGATTTAACTACACAAATCTTTTTGTAGCACAGGGGCGTTCTTCTCTATGCAAATCATTTTGTCTCTTACCAGCGACCCCATATAGCAGGTTTCCTACTTTCAGTGCTCTTGAGATTTTATGAGATTCTCATTAGTAACTTTCACCTTGTAGTTCTGTTTTGATAACAACTCCACCATATAGCTTTGAAGGCTACGTTAATTATAAACAAGAATCATCCAGCATTTATCATTGCAGATAGCAGAGAAATCAGAAGCTAATCGTGATACAGATTAATTAACTACAGTGTGACCTGGATTGCTTAATAGCCTTGGTTGATTTGTAATTTTCTTTTAGTATGGTCAAATGCTAGGTCATAGTCATAGGTCAATGAATGTAAGATGTAGGACTGTCAAGTTGGAACTAATAACCCTAAGAAAACCGTACAGGGTTACAGTGGATAACCAATTAAACATTACACCCTTTTTGAATGATTCATATATCAGTCTTTCTCTGTTTTAATTAGGTGGGGATATCAGTTAGAAATACCAATGTGACTTACTACTGTATATTCAGCAATAGAAAACCTTATTTTTGGTGTTCATAATTCAAAAAGAATATTGGAAGAATTTGGTAAGGCTGACAAAAGACGCACATAAGGAAAAAAATTTTAGAAGTACGAGTTGTGTAATCTCTTAAAAATAAATTGAGATTAATAATCTTGAACTCTACAAGGAGAAATCTTTTCATACTAAAGAATCTGTTCAAACAGCAGGCAAGCTGTAACATGATCGAGTAGCAAAAAGCTAAGCTAACCAGTGAAATTAAAAATGGGATGCCTAACTTTTAACAGTGATTGTTAGTAATCCCTATTGCAGGAACACATGGTGTCAGACAGAAGTTACAGATTAAATACACCAGTCACCCTGATTCTGTGGCCTGGGCTACACAAACTAAACAAGATGATTTTAACAATCTCTTATGACATTAAATTTCATTAACAGAAATCTTTCAGCCTATGATCTTCTTCTATCACTTCAAAGAAGTGATCCCTGAACTTCAAGGTTTTCAAGAATTTCCTTCTTTTTAGGTAGTGCTATATAAGCACAGTTGCCTATATTCCGCATTTGTGACTTCCTCTAAATAAGTTATGTGAGAACACTGTAGGCCATGTAATTTTTCAGATAATAAAATCCCCATGACGGCCACAACTTGTGTTTCTGACATTCTTTGTACTTTTTGAAGAAGTGTCTTCTGAACCCTGGACTTATAACAACCTTGTGATAGCCTGGAGACATTTATATTGGGATTTTCTGCATTTGAAATACGTGAACACTAGTCCACAAAAAAAGTCTGTGGCTGTGATGAAACTACGTCTCGTACCCTCAGTTTCAGAGAAACTGCTCTCTACAGTTTCGGGTACTTTATGCACCGCTACCAGAGGAAATACATTTCTCTCAGTGAAGATCTACACAGAGCCAATACAAACAGAGTAACTCATTGCCTATTTACATTAAACAGCTCAAAAAGAAATCCCGGAGTCCCCTCGGTTGTTTCTCCACTGTGCAGACAGCTCCACTGAGAACGCTGCTACTTCGGAGCTGAAGGCACACGCAGCCTGCAATCAGCTCTGTGCTTACAGTTCATTGAAACGATCACCCGCGATAAACATAAGACTCTTATTTAGTAGCAGTCACATACCGCTGCTGAGTCACCTGGAGCTAACACAGGCAATGGCACCACTTAACAAAGCACCGGGCCGTGGCTTCACCCACCTCCCTGAGGCACCTCAGCTCCTCTGGGCCAACGGCCCTATCGGGAAATCAGCCCGTGGCTGGCCGGGAGAAAACAGTGACCTCCCCCTTGGGCCGGGAAGCGTCTTCCTGGGGCCTCTCCCGGCGAGGCAGGGACACGAGGTGAGGAGACAGGTACCAACACGGACCAACAGCGCCCACCGGCCGCCGTGCCACAGCGAGGCGGGCGGCACCTCAGCCCTCATCGACGGCCCGGCCCGGCCCGGCCCGCGAGGCCACCGATGACAAGTGCTGCCCTGCTGATTTGCCGCACATCCTCGGAGCGACGGGAGAAGCGACCAATCAAAGGGTGCGTTGTTCTGAGGGGAAGGCTGCTGTGAGCGCGCCTCCCTGTGTGAGGGGGCGGGCGCTTCCCCCCGTGCCCCAGCTGGGTCCGGGTTGCGGGGGGAGAGGGAGGCCGTGGCCGCCGCCGGAGCCTGCTGTGCCATGGAGGACGTGCTGCCCTCGGGTCTGCTGGAGATCTGCCTGCTAGTCGGCGTGCCCATGGAGCGGGTGAGAGCGCTCCTCCAGGTGAGAGGGCTCTCGGTGCGGTGAGGGAGCGCGGGCGGGCTCGGCCGGCGCCCCGGCTGGCGCCCCGGCTGGCCTGCGGGGCAGCGTCTGTCAGCGGGGTTCTCTGCCCGGAGGTCTAACCGGAGTCTGAGCCGGGTCAGCTCCTCCCTGGCCGGGCCTCTCTTCCCCCGAACGGACTTGAGTGGGGTTGCCTTGTTGTTGTTATCATCGGATGGAGCTGAATTACTTTAAAGAAAACTTGTTTTGACAGGCGATTATCAACAAAGTAGGAATAATCTGGTAGCGGCGTTAAGTAATTACACTTTTTCAAAGGTCTGAGCTTAGATGAGGAATGCAGTGTAGCTTTAAACAGGAACAGCAAAATGCTTGAACAATACATATCCTTTACTTGGTGATGTTGCACTTCCCGTCTTCCGTTGGAGATAAAAGCTAAAGATAAGTGAATAAAACTTGGTAACCTGTACCCTTAGGACAACACGAGGTCTAAATCCCTCTGATGAGATTAAGTTTAATGCTCTGCATTTGGCACAGCCTGAGCAATTCAAATACGGCAGAAGTTGATGGGTTGGTTTCTGCTTTGAATATGTGGTCCATGATTTGATTATGATTATATCCACTTCACGCGTGAGTTAACACCATTAAAGTCCTCTTCCTGACTGTGCTTCGTTAAAACGTGCCGGTGTTTTTGTTAGAGACCAGTGAGCTGCCCCGCTGTGGTGCCAGCACGTGCTGAAAAGCCAAGCTGCTCCCAGGGATCTCGGTTGTCTTGCTTGAACTTGAATTTGACTGTGCACTCTAATAGCATTAGATAATAAGTCTTTGTTAAATTTGTTGCTGCTCACTCGCTCAGGAGACGGCTTTTGCTGCTGCTGGCTTCTTAAGTGATACCAGCTAAGCAAAGGTTCAAACTCCAGACTCTCATTCCTGTATACATTCATATTGGGGAAATAGTTGTGCCATAAATGTCACCACCAGACTTTTGAAATTGGTGTTGTTTTGGCATCTGCGTGAGAAGTAAACCCAAAAGAAGAGTAATTTCTTTTT
The DNA here is from genome assembly GCF_964289735.1 of Phaethon aethereus. Taxonomy (NCBI): domain Eukaryota; kingdom Metazoa; phylum Chordata; class Aves; order Phaethontiformes; family Phaethontidae; genus Phaethon; species Phaethon aethereus. The sequence continues at coordinate 4,576,163 of NC_138582.1, read as the reverse complement.
CTTTCCAATCTGCTCAGTTTGAGCTTGTTGCTTCCAAAAACACCTGTAGAACAGCAAAGAAGAAACTGGCTACAAGAAGTAAAAGCCATTCGATATTCCATTCACACTGCAGGTTTTGAATTGTTTCTGTGCTCAAGGTATAAAATGGAGTGTCAGAAAGGAAAGTAGTCCCTGTGCCTGTCAATATTAACTATAGTAATGTCCTTGCAGGCTGTTACGCCACAGGGATTTCAGTCACTGTCTCAGGGCAAACTTATAGATTTATTCCACTTCCTTTTCCTTCTGTAGCACTATCTACATCAGGAAATGGTGGAATATGTTTTGTGTCTAATTTCAGTGAATGTAGAAAGAAGAGACATTATTGACAAAAAATAAGACCATTTTGGTGGAAAGTAGTGGACCTCTGATATTTGCAGATGAAACAACAGGGAAAAAATATTGATAGTGCTTCAAGCCTTGGTCTTGAAAGTATGTTTGTCCATTCTTAACTTTATTGCAATATGGAGTAATAAAGTCAATGAAGTCAGTGGGAACATGGTATAACCCACTCCCAAAGTAAGAAAAGTCTTACATGATTGATGTGTTGTCAGTGGAGATTCCAGGGAAAAAAAATACAGTTTTTCACTGAAGCTCATGAAACTGAAGTTTGTGATTATAACCACTTTTTAAAAAAAGGATTTTATGGGATTTTTTTTAAGATTATATAGTCCTTGTTGCCAAGATAATTATCACTGTTTGATTTCCATTTGAAGAAATCAAAGGCTGCTATTTTTAGCGGGAGATGACTCTTTCTAGTTTTGGAAGTGTGTATTTTGTAGGAATGAAGTATAAAGTATAAATATATATATATTTATAAATACATATATATATATAAAGTAGACTAGTGAAGATCATTCATCCATCTTTGATAAGTCTTCTTTCCCCCAAGTCATCTTCAGCTATAAAGCTGGGTTTTGATGTGGCAAGAGTGATGTACAAGCTGTCTGTGAGATGTTTCATCTTCCTATTGGCTTCATCGTTGGGTTCTGTATCTACCTACCACAGTCAGTGATACAGATCATGTCTCTTACAGTGCCTACATTATGCTTTCTGGCCCTGCTAATGCAGACATAACCACCAAAGCAATTTTTTCCTTCTTTTGTAATGCAGAAGTGTCAAGTTGTACGAAAGAAATGAGGTGTGATCAAGATGAGCATTAGCCAGCAGTGGGTGCTTGTGGCAGTGAAAAGTAACCATGTAGTGGCCTGCATCATCAGGACTGTAGCTCACAGGTGAAGGGAAGGGATTATTACTATTATTGTTATTACTCAACACTCTTGAAGTCACTTGTGGAATGTCCCAGATTTAGATCCCTCGATACCGGAGAACTGCGGACAAACAGGAGTGATACCAGAGGAAGCTAAGCTATGTGAGGATGGAACACAAGGGGGGAAGAATCCCCTTCCTAAGGAATTCTTGAAACTTGACTGGATGACACCCAGAACAACCTGATGTAACTTAGAAGTTACCATTGCTTTGAGCAAAGGGTTTCACTAGAACCTCCAGAGGTTCCTTCCAACCTAATTTTTCTAAGGCTTCATACTTTTCCCTGCCCAATTATTCCTTAAAGAAGCCAGTTCTTTCATGACATTCAAAATGAAATTAACTTCTTCAGTGATGGGAGGAGGTGAACAAGATCAAAGAAACACCAAATAGCAGATATCACACTCTGATCTGTAGTTTCAACACACTACTACTTGTTTGTGTCTAAAATACATGTTCATTGTAAAAAGTCCATCTCTTATCTGTGTCCTATATGGCACTGTTGTTACAGGAACATAATCAGTAAATGAGGTTGGAATATAATCCCTAACTTCTGGAATCTTGCAGACTTAGAGGAAGGGGAAGGCATTAGTGTTTATAAGAAGCCATGTATGATGCAAGGACATTTGATAGTAAAAAGTGACAGAAGAGAAGCATTTCAGAATGAAGAAGTGACAGTAGAAGCAGTGAATACGAAATGTTCAAAAGGATAGTAGAAACAAGTGAATATTGTTCTGTTACTGCCTGTTCATTATTCCTGAACTGAAAGGGTAAGAAAATACTACTTTGGCTGTAGATGTTAATATGAGCTGACTTGAATGCTGACGACTGAGTCACTGGGTCAGCGGCAGCGCTGACAGTGCTGTTCTGTGGAAAAAAAACCCCAATGTTTAATGCCTCTGTTGTAGTTCAAGACATCAAGGACCTGCCATTTTAGAAGCTGTTACACTGTGAGGCTATGAAATCGCTGGCTGTCATCCAGCGCTTTGTAGCACGGAGATGCCTTCAATGTAAGTCAGGGATTGCCCTGTCAAAGCAACTTTGTATGAAAACCTCTGCAGGGCAAATCTGCCAAGTTAAGATTGCTAGTGTTTGAGTAGGTCTGTGTTTTTCTTCTCAGCCTCAGGGCTGAGCCTTAATTCTTAATTTCTTCCTGAAATGTTATCTGCATGTTATTTTGAGAGTGATCATGTTGATTTATCTGTGTTTCCAGTTTCTTCACTTGAAATGGATGTCAGCTGCCAGCTAAGGGAAATGATACTTGAAGTTTTTAGCATGGCAGGATATGGAACTCAGTACTCCAATTTGTAACGTGCTTTTTGAAGTTGCTGCTATCTTTTGAATATTCCAGTGGATATTCATCTGAACTTTTCCCTTTTCCACTCTAATTTCTTTCTAGTTCAGACTCTGTGTGGTCACTAAAAGAGTGTTTTTTCACTTCTTATTTTTATTGAGGTACTTTCTTTCAAGTATCCTATTGTAGAATACGGTGGAGCTTAAGATACAATAACTAATATTATCACGAAGGTAAGTATTCCTTCTAATTTTTTCTATGATACTCAAATGTCAAGAAGACTACTAGGGCAAATAAGCTGAGATGTTCTGGTGGAAGATTGGCTTCAGTGAAGCAGTAGAATGTTGTATGTTGTAGCTATTTTAAAAAGTAGGGAAATAATGAGAGAGGCCAGCACTGGTTCTCAAGGAATATTTTAAATACAAATAATACTGTTGCATCACGTCTAAAGGTAAAAACAGCATGTATGCTTCATCTATATTTGAATCAGTTAGCAAAAAGTTGAAAACGAAACAGCTTTTTAGTCGAAGTGAGGCTTGCCTTTCCTGTTTCCAAATATCCGTTGACTAAACAAAGCTTTTACTTGCTCTTTTGACCTTGCAGGAAGAATTAAAATTGCAGTGAAGTAATTGAAAATGCAGCTATTTGTCTCACTATATGGTCAAGAATACAAAAAGTGCTCCCAAGTACGAGGAAATCTCCTCTTCTGATAACTTTCTCCACAGTTTTTTTTCATAGCAAGGCAACAAGGGCCTCCAGTGCAGTAGTACTTTACAAAGGTGCCTACTAAAAAATGTTACAATTTTGTGCATGCTTTTGGGATGTCTGTTCCACTTAGGCATAAGTATACAGAGAAATTTTCATGGCTTCATGTTGTACAGTGTGTTAAAATTATGTTTATTGTAACAGTGATTGTTGTTTAATTGCCTTATGAAGTGAAAAGTTGTCTTGTGAAAGCTTGTGTGGTGTGGTGTGTTCGTGCGGTGGTTTTTTTTTTCTTCCCCCCCCCCCCCCCCGGGGAAAAATGTAGCTTTTCCTAAAGTGGAACAAAGACTTATCTAGGGAGTTCAGCTGTTTTTCTTTGTTTTCAGTTATTTGTTGCCTGGTTTCTCTTACTACCAATGTTTATTTTAAGTGTAGCTTAAGTATATCCTAACGCTTCAAAGGAGGAAATAGTGTATTTGATATTTGCTAGTTTTCTTATGCCAAAGGCACAATATTCATATGATGCATTTTGAATGATGAAGAATGATTCTTTACCTACTGAAAATGCCCAGACTATTTCCCTTGTATGTATACGTATATATGTAAAGCAAGAAATTAGAAGGAAAAATTAATTATTTAGGAAGAAGAAAAAATGTATTCTAAACCCACAATTTTAGGGGTAGAGACAAAACAGGGCTAAAATGGTTTAAAAAAAAAAACTATCAGGATGAGTGTCAATTTAGTGGTTATTTTTTGCTTTGTTTTGTGGTTTTTTTTGTAGGGTACTCAGAGAAAACCCAAAAGTCTTCCTCCCCTTGATCCAGAAGTTCTTTCTGTATTTGTGCCTCCATTTATCAGCAGAGATGATACTCAGGTGACTAATACAAGTGGTAATAACTTGAATAAAAGTAAACGCCGGTCTTTCCGAAAGAAGAAAGAGAGACCAAAGATTGAAAACGTCAAGAGTATCAATGGGGAGCAGAAAGCATCTGACACTGAAGATGTTACAGTTCCAAAGGACATTGATCTTATCGGTTTGCCGCAGCTATGCTTCCCAGGTACGGCAGGGTTCACGCTCCTTAGCGAGAACTGTTTTCATATATTTTCGTTGACACATAATACAGCCATTTTTTTTTTTTCATGATCATCTCTTTGTATTTCACAGTAGAAAAAAATGTGTCTATGAGCAGGTCAGTGATGAAAGCAGCTGTTACTTGAATGGGGTGCCCTTACTCTGTATGGCTGTGTGAAATGAATCCATCAGCAGTAGTAGCTGCAATACCTGCAGGAGAGGGAAGCTGAAAGTCACTTTAACCCTTATTGGTAAATCTTGGTTTGAGTGAAGTGCACACATGCACACACTTTTATTTTTTTCCCCCCAAAAAATTACGGAGTGCTCTTTAACTTTTCAACTGGTATTAAGATATACCTGACTGTTTCCTCCAGGTTTAATTGCAGAAATTTTAATATGCATGTCACTATTGCAGACCTTATAAATATCTTGAAAGGAAAAAAAAGTGAACAAAACCCATCTATTGTATTTTGCTATGTAAAAAGCAGAAAAATTATATAATATTTTTGTGTCTTCAGTAATGTGCAGCTTACAGCCTTTGTAACAACACTTAGATCAAATGGATTGTATGTGTGCATTTTAAACCCTTTAAAATAAGATATTTCTCTTGAAATTAAGTGGAAATGTGCAGTATTTGTCATGAATTGCTTTTCAAGCAGCTATAGTTAAATATGTAGTTTAAAAAAAACGGTTTCTGCCTTTGTTGCAGGAGGACTTCATATAACTTCTGAATCAAAAGAGGACCACATTCATTTCCTGGTCTTCACAGATGTCTGTGGTAACAGAACATACGGTGTTGTTGCACAGTACTACCAGCCTATGCAAGTATGTTATTTAACTCATGCTTTTATTAAAGCATATTAAAGGATATAAAATGAAACAAAGCACTTTGAGAATAATGTCAGGTTTAATTTAAGAAGTTAGTTAACAGATATGTTTTTATGTTAGTAGGAATACAGAACAAATCATACTTTATATTGCCATTGTAAGTTAAGTACAGTGCAACATCACTGCATTAGGAAAAACTGTTACAGATTTCAGTTAGGAGTTTTGAGTATTTAGGAGCAGACTTTGTCTCTTGGACATCTTTTTTGGTGAAGATTGTGCCCTGTGTTCTTTCTAAATGTCTTTTTCACTGAAATTCTTTTTAATATGCATGTCTAAGTCTTGTAAAAACTGACATTTTTCTGACGAGCTTAAGGGAGATAGGCATCCAAATCCCCTTGAAATTTAGAGGGAATCGGCTATCCTATCTCTAGGGTTCTTAATCATTAATTTACGTCTGATATTTTCTTCACATAAACACATTAATCTGTAGTTTTCTTGCAGGATGGCTGTATTTCCTCGAATGGACAGGCCTATTGGGAATCTGCACAGCCCGGGAAGATGCCGGTCTGTTTCATACCATTTGCTATTTGCGTTATATCCAGATATCCATATTTTAATGCCCTCAAGGATTGTCTGTCTTGGTAAGACTTGCTATCCTGTGTGTTTCTCCTGGAAAGAACTGTGCAGGTTTTAATACATGAATTTGCATGATGTGGTCAGGATAGCTGCCTAATGCTAAAACAGGCATTAGTTTTAAGTTACTGTAGTGTGAGATGTGTGGGAGAGGAAAGGAAGAAATGTGCTTACTGTCTGGTTTAACATTCATGTTACAAGTTCTAAACGTCAAGGAAATTGGTTATGATGTTGTCTTCATTTTCTTTGAGGTTTTTGCTAAGTCTAGAAGATACTAATTTGCCAGGAACAGATTTCTCAAAAATTTTGGGTTTTTTTGGAAGAGGGTTAACTGTAATTTTACCACACTGGTGAAAATAGCTTTGCAAGTGCAAAATCCTGTTTATAATGCACCAAATAAATGTCATAGGAGCATGAATATATGTATTAACAAGGAATTAATGGCACTTTAACTAAATAAACCTCTTGAGGGAGTTACAGTAGTTTCTCATCTGTTGTAGACCTAGGAGAGAAAATCTTAGGATACAGAGTACTTCACTGGTTAGAAACACTCAAATAATCTGCAGTATGCATGAGTTAAAAGATAAATGAACATGGTTCTGTCTTGTTATTTAGTAATTTAACTTACTTTGAGGTTGTGTCTTGCTATTATTGTTAATTTGTAAAATCCATGTGCTTCTATTCTGAAGTGGATTAAAAACTCCTTGCATCAGGGAGCCTGCCTCTGTATGTTGGATATTACTGGGTAATCTTCACTTGCAGACCTGTAGTCCAAAGGTAGAAGAGTGTTTTTTCACTACATTCCAGTCAAGCTTTCTAGAGTCAAATTTGAGGTCAGGTGTTTTGCAGGATTTTGCTTCTTATATTGAAACAAAATGTCTGCTTAATAACACTTTGATGTTATTGAGTTTAAACTTCTTAAGTTTGAATTTCTTTGAATCATTATGTAAGTTGAAAGAGGTTAGGGTGTTAGGTCAGAGCTTGAATCTTTGGGTTTGTTCTGCTGGCAGCCGGTATGCTGAGCAGATGAGCAAGCAAGGGGATGCTTCCTGGGTACTAGCTGAAGTGCATCACGAGCCCCTAACCTGACTCCATACCAGGATAAGACTTGAGCACTCATTTCCATGCCACCTGCACCTTTTCTTCCCCATGCTGCGGGCTTGGATCTGGTTGGAGCACTGATTGGCTTTCGCTGGTTTAGACAAGGAGAGCCCTGGAGGAACAAAAGCAGTGCTTTTCTCTTGGGCAGTTCAGATGTTGCCTCCAAGCTGCGATACCAGAAATGAGTCGCTCTGGCAGCCCTTCAGTATGAGCAAACACACCCCTGATGCTGTTCATGCTACCTCTGCTCTGTTGTTTTCAAAGCATTAGTATACGGGTTTAATGTGGACAAGCGACTTCAACATGATGGAAGCTAGGTATTCACACGTTAGTGCGAAATAGAGATAATCAGTAAAATAAAAAGGAAATGTTAGTTTCCCTTTCTCCTTTCCTGCCCTGATCACTTTTTCCACTCCTTATGTTTCATTCAATTACATCAGCTGGTGGTATTGTGGGAGCTGATTCATTGCTGCCTTTTTATAGTCTCAAATCTCAAGTAGATGCTAATCTGCATATGTAACTCTTAACAGCTATATACCTGAGCTGTGGGGCTTTACTGTGTATATCCAGTCTTTATAATAGGATTCATGCTTCTTTTATACTGTGAACTCAGCCTGTCTGAGGGCTCATTACACACTAGCTTTCTACTGGTTGGGAAATAGTATAGATTCAGCTTTACAGTTACAGTGTTCATCAGTGGTTTATATAGAATATTCATAAATGAGTAATCTCTTCTCTGAGGTGAGACATCTCTGAGCTGGAAGAAGCAGTCAATTTGCAAATGGAATTTTAAATCGCCCACTAAGGGAGAGATGGGAAAATATTCAGGAAAACCACGGAAAATTCCAGAGGTTACAAAAATGTTTTTAGGTTCCTTGTATTTGTTTAGAGCAGACAGGAACCGGGTGGAGTTAACTCTCTAGAGATGCAAGCTTCTGCCCCTGGGGGGGTATTTTAAACATTATAATTAAACATTTCTACCTTGATCATACATTGTAGGTTTTTGCACCTGTTTAAAGCATTAATGTTGAAGCTCGCTAACTACTCTAGATCGCTTTTCCCTTTAAGCTGAGTCTGTACTCATTTCTAAAGGGAGTTCAAATTTTTCAGTAACCTACTGTCTAAGCTTTAAGTGATTTGTAAATATGCATATAATTATAGAGGAGTTGTCAGCAGGACAGTAGCCTTCCGCGTTAGTGCTGTGTGTTGTCCTGGTCATTTAACAGGGGAGTTTGTCGGACCCTTGCACAGCTCTTCTCTCTCCTTTTTGTGGCTGCATCTAGATGCAAGATGCAAGTCTGTGTAGCTGGCAGGAGAGGGGGAATGCAAGTGACAAAGCTTGCTGAAGCTTTGTCTGAAGGTTGTCCAAAACCACGACAACAAGAAAGGGTGTTATTTTGATTACATGCCTTAGCTGTAATCAGGTGGCCAGTGGATTGAAAATCTAATTAAATGTTTTTGTTGACCAAATGTACTCAAGTAGCACTGCCTCATATACTTAACAAATAATAACATGTTCAATAGTGCACTTGTGTCCTTGGTATGCTTCAGTGGTATTTTGCAGGATGCTTCAACTGATTCATCATTCCTTGAGTCTGGGGATTTGAAAACCAGGTCCACTTGCTGGTGGACCTCAAACCACCTATTTCTAGTGTGTAGCCCTTTCCTTGTGAGAACTAGTGGAAAAATACTGTTTGCTATTGCTGGCGAAGGCCTGGTGTTGAATTAGCAACTAAAGGGGTTCTGCTTCCATTCAGGACCTTTTTGCAGCAAAAGATTTCATTTTCCTCCAGAATTCTGCTGTGCATAGCTTATTTTCTCCAGCACCTGCGTTGCACAGGACTGCTTAAGGGAGGGTGGTACTTGTTTTCATTCAGAAGAGTCCTCAAAGTTATTTTGTCATAAGCATTCCCAGAGAAAACCCAGGTTCCTAAACTTTTTCAAGTGGTATAGTAGAAATCACAACTGAAAACTGAGACCAAACTGAGATACAAAGGCAACCTCAAACTATAAATGCATGTAGGTTCTTTGAACTGCAAGGGGAACTTGCAAACTTTCATCATAGTAACAAAGGTAATATTCTGTGTAATTAATTCATATTCTGTGTAATTAATTTTGTAACTAATTCACATGTTACTAGTATACAGTGCTTCCAAATCCAGAACAATGTGACTGGAGTATGGCTGCCTCTCTCCAAAACAAGCAGATGTGCATGTAGACTGTTTCGCAACATTGCGGCTGTTGGGTTATTCTCATCATTATTTGAGAAGTTTCAGATTTAAGTTGAGAGGTTTTGGCACTTTGCACAGGTAGTTTTACCTCAATCTGTTACGCTACATGAAAAGTGAAAAATTCCTGGCAGTAATTTCCTTTTGGATGAACTTCCGTCTTGGACGCGTGAATAGGCTCCATTCAAACAGTAAATCTTCCAACCTATGTGTTAGCCCTTTCAGTTGCCTTGAGAGGAGGTGGAAGCGTGCAAATAGCTCACAGCGTTGAGGCAGTACAAAGGACCTATTCTTCGATGTTCTTGCTTTCTGAAACATCTGTCTGTGGACAGTTAATAGAGGTAATGGAAGGTTCATAAACTCCTTAGCTCTCTGCTTTAATGTTTCAGAGGTTACTTCATTTATTTCAGCAGGCGTTTGCAGTGCAGAGCTGTCAGCTGCTATTACATTGCATTAATGGGCACAGTGTACTGATTAGGGAGCTCTTACATCCTTTCTGTACATCTGCTGCTTTTTCACCATCGAGGTCAGGTGGTTTCTGTTGTAACATTGATGTGTTGACGTGTGCTTTTTGTCTCAAAAAAAAAAAAAAAAAGAAGCAAGCGCGGGTCTACCTATGCTGTAAGGCCACATCTAAGGCATTACTAAGTGTGACAGCTTATTTGTTTAAATTGGTGACTCTGCTGTCTGGTTTTCTTTGATAATTCTTAAATTCTCCTCCCTCTGCCTCCCTTGTGTCCCTAAATAACTGATGGATTTTTTTGGGATATGTGTAACAGCCTAGTACTCAGCCCAGGACAGTTTCCAAATGTGAATTTAGTAAACTTGAATGTCTCATTAATTCAATCAAAAGCTCAGTAATATATGACAATATTTTTATCAGGAATCTAAATGCCATACACACATGCAATGTCCTGGATTCTAATATATCTCTTGACCTACTCAGTTGCTTTCTAGACCACTTTCTTCGTGAAGAGCAAGTAGTAGTCTGAGGGGAAACCAGTAAAACTGCAAACTGAAATAAAACCTCAAGGGAGAATATAACCATATTAAAGTTCCTAGTTTCTGTATATATAGATTTGCAGGCTTACATTTCTGATTTTGTAAAGGTTTAGAGTCTTTTTTTTTTTTTCCATAAACACGCACATGAATCTTACACTGAACAAAATGCACTTTCTGACTACAAATACCTAACTTCTTAATTGTTACATTTCAGAAATGCTGTTGGACTTAACATTTTGCAGTCTTAATAGGGTTTATGTTTAAGTGTTCATGAATTGATCTGGCATATAATATAAACTGCATGACATTTGTGGCTTTGCCCCACCTAGGTTAATACAGTTCTAAACTAGAAACATTTCATACATTTACACAACTGTATTTGTTTTTCGTAGGGGTAGGAACAATAGCAAAGAGCAGTGTTCATGCAGGCCTAGGTCTAGCTCTTGTTCCACATTCCTCTGCCATTAAGCCCATGTCTACAACCTCTCTTTTCCTCTGATCCTGTTTTCTATCCCAGAGCTGATGTCTTATTGTAGTGGTTTGACCCCAGCCCAGCTGGCAACTAAGCACCATGCAGCTGCTCGCTCACTCCCCCCGGTGGGATTGGGGAGCGAATTGGAAGAGTAAAATGTGAGAAAACTTGGGTGTTGAGATAAAGACAGTTTAATGGGGAAAGCAAAAGCTGCGCATGCAAGCAAAGCAAAACAAGGAATTCATTCACCGCTTCCCATGGGCAGGCAGGTGTTCAGCCATCTCCAGGGAAGCAGGGCTCCGTCAGGCGTAACAGTTCCTTGGGAAGACAAACACCATCACTCTGAACTTCTCCCCCTTCTTTCTTCTTCTTCCCCCAGCTTTACATGCTGATCATGACGTCATATGGTATGGAATATCCCTTTGGTCAGTTGGGATCAGCTGTCCCAGCTGTCTCCCCTCCCAGCTTCTTGTGCACCCATAGCTTTCTTGCTGGTGGGGTGGTGTGAGTAGCAGAAAAGGCCCTGACTCAGTGTAAGCCCTGCTCAGCAATAACAAAAACATCCCTGTCTTATCAACACTGTTTTCAGCACAAATCCAAAACACAGCCCCATACTGGCTACTAGGAAGAAAATGTAACTCTATTCCAGCCAAAACCAGCACACTGATGCTTGCGGTGGAAGAAACACCATGGCACCGTGTTGCACCTGTGGGTGTTTTGTTCCTCAAGCAATCTCTGTAAGGCACTTCCTTTAGCTGCGTCTCACCTGTAGGTTTTCTTTGCCATCGTGAGACCCAGTGTACCATCTGCATCCTTGGATAAATATGACGCAGTAGTATGTTATGCATGGAAGTAAAAAAACCTGCTTCTGACACAGCATCATCATTAAAATTAAATGGAGCTGCTAAAGTATCTAATAAATTGGAAATTATTTTACTGGGAATAATAGCTTTATTGCTTCTAATATTTTATTTTGTTTTAGTTCTAAGTTATCATCAAAAAGGCTTTTTTTTTTTTTTCTGTTTGCATGTTACTATTTATGAGTAATTTTCTGTAACTGAATTTCAGCTTACTAGTGCAACTGCGACCTTTCAAGGATTTAGATGTTGAGGAGCACGTAAAGGAGTTTGCAGCAAAATTATTTTTAATACCCAGCCCGCCACCAGGAGCACTCCACTTGGTAATTACTGATGCTGAATTTCATAATTACGTTAACATTATGTGTTATAAAGCACTAAGATATTGTTTTCTGTAGATTGGGGGACATTATTCGTTGTCAGGTCAGAGACTTTAGTTGCAGATATAAAACTGATCTCAATATCTGTGCTTTGAAAATGAGGCTATGCATTATTAGTATATGAAACAACAGTGACCAGGGTGCGAGCTTGAGCACTGGAATGCCAGTTGGTCATGCTGTTGAATTTTTAATACCCTTCTGGGAAGGATTTGGCTCGTGCCAACTAGTTACTGTCTGAGATGATGCCTGGGTGGGTCTGGGGACAGCATAATCTAGCTTTTGGTTTCTAGGGGTCAGCACACACAATCTCTACTACACGCAGTTGGAAGCTTCAGTCTGTAACTGGTCTGTAGGAGTGGAAGCTTACCTTTCACCTGAACAGCATACCATTGCCATCTCATGGAATACACATGTATAAACTCCAGTCAATCGTGTAACTATCACTCAACCACAATGTTCCCTATCTTGTGTCTGGTATCAAGACATGCTGCCTGATGTGAATGCTCATTGCTGTCATCACGGTTGTGTGATGGGTGGATGTGCAGCTGTGTGACTGAGAGGCAGTGCAGTCCCTGTGAGAGAAAAGAGACCAAGGAAATCAGTTGCTGGAACAACACATACAGCTCTGGACTTGTTCTTTTCTTGTGTCTGAATGACTGGGGAAGCAGAACAGTGTGTAGTGGGTTGAATGTTCTGGATTGGCTGCTGCCTGGATAGGACCTAGCTGAGAGGAGAAACTTGCGTAAACATTTGTATTCGTTGTAGAAGCTGAGATGTATGGGCTGTGTTTTTTTTTTTATAACCCTTCCCAAGTCAAGCTATATGTTAGCTGAGTCAATGATTTCAGCACACACTCTTTTGTCTACTGAAATGGCTTCTTAGGGAAGCAGTGCTTCAGCCCTGGACTTCTCCTTAGCTGTTTTCCTAGGGGTTAGGAATGGAGGAAAAAATAGCATAGCTGAAAAATTGTCTGACTGGTTGGCTAAAACAACTGCTAAGAGTTGAAATATGCAGCACGTGCAGGATCTGGCCCCAGAGATTTGAGCTGGAGTATTTGAAATACTGAAAGATCTCATTTGTTTTCGCTTGTTCCATCTTCTTAACGTGAACGCATATACTGGGTCCTTTTGTTCGTATTTTTTTCTATTTCACTATGAATTTTACCAATACTTTTTGATTTCCCAATTATATCTATAAATATAAACTCCATTATTTTGTTATGCTTATAACAAAGCAAGTTTAATTCTATTAAAAGAATATTTTTTTTAAGTTTTATTGGCTAAACAACCTATGAGAATGAAAGGAGATCAAGTCCATGTTAATATTTCAAGCTAGTTACTATGTCTTTTAATATTTCCCTCTCCTTCTTTTTCAGTTTCCTGCAGTATGCAAATACCTGTCTTCTTGCTCTCAATTAATGTTAATATTTTGTAGTTGGAACTAAAATCCTGAATGAAATGTGTTGTGGGAACATTTTCATTAAGAAGTAAATGGAAAACATCTGTTATTACAGGTATTTAATATGAAACCACTTCAAATAATAATTCCTTCACGAGAGGATCCAGACAGCCCAATTATTGACTTGGATCTTCATCTTCCGTTGCTGTGTTTCAAGCCAGAACAGGTGCTGCAGGTATAACTAACTGATACTTTAAAATGTATTAGAGATTGACAGTACTGGTAATTTGTGGTTTTAAAAAAAATTCAAGATGTTTAGTTACCCAAAAAATGTTACAAACCCAGGAATTCAGAACAGTGTTAGTTCTCCATGTTAATGATATGGCACAATAAAATATACTCCTTATTAAGATACTGTCTTATTTATAAACCAGATTAGATTAAGTCATACTGGATTTCTTTCTCCTGTTGTTTAGCAATAGGTGCTAAATTTCTTAAAAGTGCATTTTAAAATCCAAGAATCATGGAATAGTTTGGGTTCGAAGTCCCTAGTCCAACCTCCTGCCATGAGCAGGGACATGTTGGACTAGATCGGGTTGCTCAGAGCCCCATCCAACCTGACCTGCAAGTGTTGCCAGGGATGGGGCATCTACCGCCTCTCTGGGCAACCTGTGCCAGTGCTTCACCACCCTCACTGTGAAAAGTTTCTTCCTTCTACCTAGTCTGAATCTCTTCTCTGTTAGTTTAAAACCATTACTCCTTGTACTGTTGCAACAGGCCCTGCTAAAAAGTTTGTCACCGTCTTTCTTCTAAGCCCCCTTTAAGTACTGGCAGGCTGCAATAAGGTCTCCCCGGAACCTTCTCTTCAGGCTGAGCAACCCCAACTGTCTCAGCCTGTCCTCATAGGAGAGTTGTTCCATCCCTCTGATCATTTTTGTGGCCTCCTCTGGACCCAACCTGATTGACAGATTTTATTTTGAATTCTCATTACACACGTTTTTACAAGATTCATAAGAACCTTTTTCATGTGTAAGAAAGGGCCCTGTTAGATGGATTGGTATCATATAAAATAAAGTGTAAATGGTGTAGAAACAAGAAAATACAAAAAGGTATTTGCACAGAAATTTTTCAGTGCTTCATAGAATCGTACAATAATTTTGTTTTGCAGTGTCCTTTCTAGGTTTCCTGATCCAATTCCCTGCTCAAAGGCCACCTGTGAAGTTAAATTAGGTTGCTCAAGGTCATCAGTATTACTGGTGCTGCTTCCTCTATAAAGAGCAGGTTGGAGGCCTCTTTCCAGGGATGATTATAAACCACCTCAGTTGGGAGAGTAGGCAGTACTGGCTTATGTCTTTGGATATGACCATTCTTCCACCCAGATGGGCTTCTGCCCACATGTGCGCGTTATGAATAAAGCTATCTCAAATCCTAAATGATCCTCTCCAACTGGTGCATCATGAGCATGGAGTTTTATGTGTTAGCACCTCTGTGGGATGTCCCACGTATGGCATTAGTCTTCCTGGCTTGAATTCATCTGACCTAACCTGAGGCATTTGAGTTTGGTGCTTCGATGCTATTGGGTCCTGTCAGTGGAAAAGGGTGGACATCTCCAGATTGTTTCCACAGGGCAGTTCAGAAAGCTCTGTTCTTCAGTGGCACTATAAGGAACGTGACTAGTTACTATCTGGAATAGATGTTTGGCTGAGATGTCTAAGACCTAGATGGTCTTTGTGTTCGCCATCAAAGACAGGTTTGCTTATATTATTCACCTGGGTACTTTTTACAGCATTATATGGTCTAACACTGTGAAAGAAAGGTGACAGGTCTTCTCTCTAATTCCACTTAAGTCCTAGCCTCATTGGTGTTGGTGGCAAAACTCTCACTGACTTCCACTGTCATGTGAATTTTCTCTCCTTTTCTGTTTTCGTTTCTTCTTAGTTTTGTAAGAATCCTTGAGTGGACATTATTTCAATTTAGAAATACATAAGGTAGCTGTTAGAAAACAGACCTGTGATGCTGAGTTTTGCAAGCAGATGAAATATTTGTGCATATCTAGTATGTTCTGGATATAACACTTTGTAAACATTTAACACTTTGTGTTTTTCCAGATTATGACCTGTATTTTGACTGAGCGGAGAATAGTTTTCTTCTCTTCTGATTGGTCTCTGCTGACACTCGTTGCTGAATGCTTTATGTTGTACCTTCATCCTCTTCAGTGGCAACAGACTTTTGTGCCTATTCTGTCTCGTCAGATGCTGGATTTTGTAATGGCTCCGACATCTTTTCTTATGGGATGTCATATTGATCATTTTGAAGAAGTTAGCAGGGTATGTTTTTTAGACTATTACCACTCTTGCTGTTCACTTTTGACGCATTTGTCACTGTGTTTCTTTCAGATGTATCTAGAAACTCGCTTTTGTTATTTAGGTGTGTGAGAAATGAAGAAATTAAAAGTAATGGAACCATACTGATGCGACCACTGGCTTGTTGGAAAAAGCTTATTGTTGTATCCCTTACCTTTCTTTTCTTGCAGGATAATTTGTGAGTTCATGTTTCATTTGGAGAAAAATTCTATTTATATATCATTTGTATCGTATAAATACTTTCCTTTCAGATTGGTGAGGTTATTTTTTGCTCAGAGCTGTGTGAGATGAATTAGGAGCCTTTTCCAGGCATCTGGTTAAGAATTGAGCATGCATTTGAAAATACTCTGATGATGCTGCTGTTCCCCATGGTGGAGTTAAGTATTTAATGAAATAAGAAAGAAAAAGCAATGTAAAGAATGTAATCTCACAATTTTTCTGAGGGATTTTTTGGTTGTCTTTTTTCAGAATCTTATTTAACTAAGCCTCTTTCAATGGGTAACATTAATCTTGGGTACCCAAAAAGATTTAAGAAAAACTCAGCTTCATAGGGCAGGACTAATGTGAATATACTTTTTTGAGGGTGTTGCATAGGTTTTCTGTGAGTGTTCAAAACCAAACATAGAAAAATTGTGTAAGTTTATATTGGATTAACCCATCTAATTATAAGACAAAGTGAAACTGGTCCATCTAGTCAAGTCCAACATGAGTGAAGAATTAAGTTAAGATGAAATATTTTTTTTTTTTTTACTTAGCAGTAAGATGATGACACTATTGGAAGTAAGTACAGCTTACAAACCACACTTTTCTTTTATATAATATGAAAGATTTTATGTTTTTTTTACACATACTGTATTTCAGTCTGATCTTTAAGTTTATTAAAATTGCAAACTGATGGATTCTGTGTTAGACTCTAATACATAAATGCTTCCGCTCCCAGTCACCTCACAGGGTAAGTACAGGAGTAAGTGTTGTAAATAAACTCATAGGGAGCTTCCTAGCTTACAGATATATATGGTTTTGTACATCTCTTCGTATGTATACGTTTTCAAGGATAAGCTTGAATATTATTCAGGAATATTATTCAGAATTAAATATTAATTTAATACTGTATGAAAAGCATATTGGCTTACCAAATGTTTGTGTGCAGAGATTAATATCTATTAATTTAATGACACTTATTGAAAGTAAGTGTTTAGTTATCTGTGCAATCTTCTAGTTAGGAGTCAAAAAAAAGTCAATTGTTTTCTAGTTTATCTTCTTGCTGAAATAATTCATTGCCTGACGACTATATAAAGAAGTAGTAAATGTCTGTACAATATAAGTATATTTACAGTCATTCTATTTTCTTTTGTTAAAAGGAAACTGAAGACTTAATTCTAATTGATATTGATAATGGAGATATCACACATTCAAAAATGGCTGAAGAGGAGCCTGAAATTCCAGATGTTCCAGCACAAGCAGCAGAAACTTTCATAAAAAGGTGAAAAGATGGTGAAGTTGTGTTTCTTGTAGTGCGTAAGTCATGCTTGTCCCTCTTTCAAAGTTTTTTTCTTTTGTATTATTTGTTATTATATTATTTCATTAATATAAAAACACCTGTTTTGATAAGGGCGAATTGAAAATTTCAGTTAATTAATATACAGGTAACTTCAAGCAGTCATAGTCATAACTATATTATTTTGCAACACCTGTAATGCTTGTTTCTTTTTTAGTACTGATGTGGATTATTCTCTGAACTTTACTGTGAGTGTACAGTGAGTTACATGTCCTAGTAGGACTTCCAGGAATCTTGTTCGCTTGTCAATACTTGCAAATCAGTCTTGCACTTTATCTAGCTGTAAGATGTGTGAGGCCTAAGTGACTTTTTCTTTAAAAGGTATGAAAAAAATTGTTGGTGTTAGGATGTAACTTGATAATTTTCTTGTCTGTGTAGAGTGGAGAGTCTTCAGCTGCATTATGATCTAGAGCTCTGCCATCTCCGAGCCAGCACGGATCTTGGTGAACTCCAAATGCATAGAAGGGCTTGGCAACAGAAACTGAATACAGAAGTTCAGCAAACGACTTTGCAGTTAATTGTTAATATCTTCAGGTGAGTGGATATAGTATTTTTTATTATAAGAGCGTATGGTAATGGTTAAGACCCTTCCACTGTCACTGAAAATACTCTTTTTCTTGTCTTACTTTATAGATATTATGTAAATCTCTTAAGTTTTGTGAGGGAATATGAGAAGGGGGACCTCCTAGCCTGTTGGCTATCAATAATTATGGTATATCAATAATTAGTGTATTTGGGTACATATACATTGCTAGGACATCTTAGATAAAACTGTTCTAATTTTGAATTTGTATGTCTTCTGTATGAAGATTCCAGGAAGAGGAGTGAAGTCCTCATATTTCATAATTAGGAAAAACTTAAGGCCCAGTAGGGATATCAGTTTGTAACTGGGCACAGTCTTGGTCACTCTTGCTAGAGGAAAATAAAGGCAAACCGGGACAGGGTAGAAGAACTGAAAGCAGGATCGGGAGTTCAGGACACCTGGGTGTGTTTTGGCTAACTGAATATATGCTGAGAATGGATGAGCTGTCTGGAGAGCGCAACCACATGAAACTGAAGGAGGGAGAGGAGCTTTTTAAGGTCAAGGACAGAGTGCTGGCACAAGAAATTCTGGGTATTGGGTGTGGTTTGGACTGACATTTTAATAGTGATGTGGAGTAGGTTTTGTTTGGTTTGTTTTTTTAGTCTAGAAAAAGGTCCAGCTATGCTAATTTTCCTTGTTCTTAATCTGTTGCAATGTGTTGTTACCCACAGTTGCTTTATCTTACTAGTTGTAAATCCTGCTATTATTTGCTTGTATTTGGGAAGGGAATGGAAGTGTGGTAGGTGATTTGTACAAAAAGGTGCAGCAAATGGATGTCTGGTTTGCGTATGCTTCATTTCGTTTTACATAGATACTAACGTACTTGACCACGAAAATGAAACTGCCTGCCTGGCATTTCTAAAGAATCTGATTCTATGGACAGAGGTCTGCAAAGAGCTGTGCAGATAAACATCCCTAGCTGTTTCTTGCTGCCTCTGGCTGGAGACTGCTCCTCTTTGGATCAGCTGCCAAATTGCTTACATGAATGCTCCCTAACACTTTCA
Source organism: Phaethon aethereus (assembly GCF_964289735.1). Classification (NCBI taxonomy): domain Eukaryota; kingdom Metazoa; phylum Chordata; class Aves; order Phaethontiformes; family Phaethontidae; genus Phaethon; species Phaethon aethereus. The sequence goes on along the minus strand of NC_138582.1, from coordinate 4,557,383 downwards.
GTCAGAAGGTGTGGGCTTAATTTATATAGTCCAAATACCAGGCCTCTGTTCACCTGCGCTCGCTTTTGTTGGGTCAGCCTAGGGAGTGTCCATACAAGTGGCTGGGACCTCCAGGAGGACAATAGCTGCTGGATGTGGAGGATAGGACAGACTTTACAGCCAGCTGGATATGGAAACTGAAACGCACTTACAACCTGATGTGCTACCGCTGTGGGATTTGGTGGATTTCAGTGTTTGGCAACAATATGTTCCAGATAAAGATGAGGAGAAATGCATTTTTGTTGTGAACAGCTTGAACTCTAATGCACTAAACACTTGGTTACAAAAAATGAGCAGATGCTTTGTTCTCGAAGAGATAATATGTTTTGCAAAGGGGTTGATTCTTCTCTTGCTTTCTTTCTCTTTTCCTTCAACTTTTCTTTCTTTGTTCTTTTTTCAGCCTTGTTTCTTCTATCTTCTAACGCTGTATCTACCAGTGTCCAGGAGTGAAGGAAAGTAAATCTCTGATGCAGTTGTGCTGCCAGTTGTTGCTGTCTTCAGTGAAGCACTGTAGTATTTTTGTGTGTGTGAAGGTTCCACGTTTAAAGAAAACAATGCTAAATTATGTAGTATTATGTAGAACTACGTACTTCTACTAACCATCTTTTTTCTGAACCCATGTGGCTTGATAAACTGTTAATGGGCTTTTATCCCTTGTATAGATTATGTATTGTGATAAAAGTGATGTATAGACCTGTCAGTTCTCTGCATGGATACAAGATTCCCCTTTTGTGCTTACGTTCAAATTTTAGCTCGCCAATTTATTTTCTTCATTCATGTATTTTCATGGGAATTTCTTATTCCTCAATACCCAGCATGAGTAAATGAAATGATATGTAATAATAAGAGCCCTGGTTTTAGCCACTTACACATATCTAGCTTAAATAAATTACCATTTCTTGCTCACAGACTTCAGTTCAGAGAACAGCTTTTTTCTGAAAAAATCCCACTTTCTGCTCCTGAAACAATGTGTTCTGGCTCACCTTTAGGACACGGAAGTTATTACTGATAATATATGGCCTCTGCTGCCTGCTGTGACCATACATATACTAAAATATGCATCTTTTTTTAATCTTGCTTTCTCTTTTATTTCAATAGTTCAGTCTCTTTAGTTTAACACAATTGCCAGTTATTGCTGGCTTTATGAGCAGAGTTTGACAGTGCAGCAGAAAATGATGTAATCTATAATATTTCACGTGCATATTACAGATGCAATGTGATCTGACCTCACACTGTCCCATTACATCTTTCAAATTCCCTATGCGTATAAGTACACTTGTCTTTTTAGTGCTCTAGATGGGTTGTACATGATTCAGGAACTGTGTATGTAAATGTGGTTCCAGGGTTGGAGCCTAAGTCATGACTTAAATATGTAGGTTTTCCTCCATGGTTTACTAAAATTGATCCTGCAGACAAGATCTTAAGTGCATTTGCTGGTTTGAAATGGCAGTGGCAGCAGGTAGCCTGTCTTACTACTTATAAGGAGTTTGGATTCTTTTTGTGTGATTCAGTAATGCAGACTTGTTCATTAAAACTGAGCTTGCCTTCTGATACTGCAGCATATTTCTATGTTGCCTTCTGATGCTGCAGCGTATTTCTAGTAGTACCAGTGGGCTGCTGCTACTGCAGAAGTGCGACTTGCTTACAAATCTCCAAGCATATTTATCAATTTATTTATTTTTGTCCCCAGGGAGGTAAAAGACCATCTAAATTATGAACACAGAGTGTTTAACAGTGAAGAATTTCTGAAAACAAGGGCAATCGGAGACCAGCCATTTTACAAAAAGGTAAATTCAGTGTTAAATATGTTGTAATTCTCTGTTATTAATCTGCATTTTTAGGATTAATGCCAAATACTAATAGAATGGTCACAGTTTGGTCTGTGTGGTGGTGTTGAACCAGCAACTTTCACAGAAAGCTTTACCAAATGTATTTACTATGAACTGACAAAATAGTAGACAGCATTTTGGAGAGCAGGGTACTATGTAATTCCAGAGCAAATTAACTGTAACTCCTTGGGGGTGAGATTAACCTATGGCAGATAATCAGTAAAGCTGCATCTAAACTGTATTTTGAGCACAGGCACCTAGCCAAACTGTTTGGACCAAATCAGACTGTTTTGGTCTCTTCTCCCAAGTAACTAGTGATGGAACGAAGGAAGCGGCCTCAAGTTGCGCCAGGGGAGGTTTAGACTAGATATTAGGAAAAATTGCTTTACTGAGAGAGTGGTCAAACAGTGGAACAGGCTGCCCAAGGAGGTGGTGGAGTCACCATCACTGGCGGTGTTCAGAAAACATGTAGATGTGACGCTTCAGGATATGGTGTAGTGGGCATGGTGGTGTTGGGTTGATGGTTGGACTTGATGATCTTAAAGGTCTTTTCCCACCTTAATGATTCTGTGACCGAAGCCCATACATAGTCGTGAGCTTTCAGCAAGCCTGTGAGCACAGCAGAAGGGAGATAAATGACACAGGTCAAAGTACCTGCTTTTTCTGCAGCCTGAGCAACAGGGCACGGAATTGACGATGGCCATGAGCCCATTTCCCACAACGCATGCTGATGATTCTGAGCACATGAGTGGTGGCACTGGTGTCCTTAGGGGCCTGCCGTGTGACAGGGCGTACGGGACATAGGTTGATTTAGCTGACGTGCTTTACCAGGTAGAATAACTGTAACTTACTTTTATGTGCTGGTGAAGCCCATGAAGTCATACTCAAATAGTATGTAGCCTCGGGCCAGGCCCAATAGTGCTGGAGGCTAAAGGACACCCTGAAACCCCCACTTGTTTGTGTTTTGGTGTGTTTTTTTTTTTTTTTTTTTTAGCCCTCCTGCTAACTGAGCTTATTAGGTAGTTAGCAGAGTTTGAAACCCTGAAGGTTTCCATGCAAGCCCCAAGTCCCTGTTGCACCTGCCCTGATCAGCATGGTCCTTCTGTTAGTGTAAGCTTGATCTGCTGAAGCTCCAAAATGACTCAGTTTTCACCCAGTGTATACAGTAAACCAAGTTTTTATGAAGGATGCAGGTCTGTTGCCCTCTGAGTGTGTGTGAGTCTGCCTTTTAGGTAATGGCTTTTTATATCCTAAGGGAACGGGGTGGGTTTAATTTCCTCATTAAAAAGAGAGTGTCTTGGTCACTAGGCTGTAGGATTTAGAGCAGTTCTCCATGCCTTTGGTGTAGGATTGTCACTGACCATCAAAGGTTGGAGACCCTTTGGGTGAGAAGGAAGAAGAAAGGAAGGGAGAACAGAAGGAGAGGAGCAGGGAGAGAAGGAGAGAGACTAAGAGTATGCAGGTTCCTGCAGAGTGTCTTGCAGTGTTAGGGTACTTTGCCCAGAAATGGGAAGGTTGAGAATTTCATCCTTCCAGTTGATACTGTTACTTTACATAAAACTGTTTGCACATGATTAAATTAATATTTGCCTTCAAAGAATTAAACTAAACTGTAGTGTATGTGAGAAACAGAATTTATACGTTTTAAGGGTTTATGTCAAGCCACGTGCAGTGTTCTAGGAGAATTCGGTGTTGACACAGCAAGCCAAAATCCAAAGTTAAAAACTCTTGTGATTTTTTTAAATGTCATGATTATTAACCAAATAAAAAGTTTACCTCAGTTAAATAACTGTTTGGGATACTGTCACCCTAAACTGGGAGTGTTTATGGTCAATACCTAATTTCTGAAGGGATGCCAGTTCTCAGCTTCTTGCATCCTTTGATGCAATTTACATAGTTTTTAACAGACACTTTATTAAGTAGCTTCTTATTCTAACCAACTCTAAGACGGGCTGTTATTTAACCTTTGCAAAAGTAAAATACTGAGTTTTGTCTTCATTTTTTTTTTGGTGTATAGCTTGTTTAACAAACCTGTGGGTCAAAGCAAAGGTTTAACAAGGAATCTAAAGAAAGTGCATCTCTCATTTTACATTTGCTTTTAATTATGTTCCATGGGTGCATATGAAAGTTACAGAGGATTCCTTTGCTGCTAGAATTTGGCAGTTGGCTCTCTGGAGTAACCACCTGGCAAAAAGATCTCTTCATTAACATCAACAGGCGGTGGTTGATAACACCTTTTTTATTTCCTGTTTTGTTTCCTACTTCAAACATATGATAAGAAAAGTTTCTGAACATCCATTTAAAGGAGATGTCAGTGTGTGAAAGAAATGATCAGAAAAATATCTCATGTAACTTCAGCCATGGTTGCCAAACTTGGTGGAATGTCTGGCAATTCAAAGATAATAAAGTGATGAATCCTAAATAGGAAATAATTTTGTTGGATAAACCTTGCAACAGTAGCAAACATTCATAAAAACAAAGGAAGAATTAAAAAGAGCCTGTTTATACATCATCAGGAGAGAAATTAATTGGAAATGTTCTGACCAAGATTTCAAATGAATAGAAATAATTAAAATATTTTCAGTAGCAGTTTCTAATGATATAAATGAAATGGTGGCAATTTTATGAACTGAAATTTAAAATTCATATGTGCACGTTTAAGTTTTGAACAGGTGACTCACTTAAATACCAACTAATATAGTGGCAGGTTTGCTTTCAAGTAAATCTTAGAAGAAAACACAATATGGAATAGTTACTAGTGGTAGCTAGAATTATATTACGAGAACTCCAAAAACCATTAGAAAGGACTCTTTCCGTTCCTGCAACAGTTCAACAAAATATGCCATCTACTGGAGAAACACTTAAAAGCAGAAATCTTAATGCTTTTTTAGATACCATTTTACAGGATACATTGCAAATGGATGGATGAGAAGCATCTTGAATATGAATAACGTATTAGTGGAATGTTTCCATTAACTTCAGAATACCTGGATTACTCATGAATCGTTCTCATTTGCTTTTTAAAAACATCGTAGAAATACACTGATCAATGAGGGGGTTTCTTGGGGGGAGTAGTGGTGACGTGTCCCGTCCCCCCCCGCAGTGATAAGTTGCAAGACCAACAAGGGTACCTTAGGCAAAGCTCTGGGATATGTCATTAATCAAAGTAATTTTTCATAGTTACATTCAAAGACACAATTGTCCTTCTGTTAGTAAGTTTGTAAAGGCTGGAGGTTGTTATAACAATATTGTCTCCTGATGAAGTTTGTGTTTGATTTTTCTGAACAAATTAGTTTTCTGATTTGTTTATTTCAAACAATACTAGGAGCCCTAGAACTAGCTAGAACTAACATTTGTATAGTACACATGTTGTATTGCCTCAAATCCCAGGTTTCATCTTGTTTTAATTTGCAATGGTGGGAGATGGTAGCTTTCCACTTTTTTTTAATTCCCACTTGGCATTTTTTTCATGTTGTCTTCTATCCTAAAAGTAGCAAATTGACCTTTTAGAAATTATTTCTGAATGACACACACCATAATTACCTGAGCAGGGAACAATTTTGGGGGTTACCAGGAGAAAAGATGACTCACTTGTCCTTTCAGTTTGATGACATAATGTTAGAGTGCCACAAACTTCATATTCCAAACCATAGACAATGTTATCAGCATTTAGTTAGAGGCAGAAAATACACTGTTAAACTTCAGTAGCTAAAACTCTGTTTTCCTCAGTATTTCTCCTTTTTGTTTGGTTTCATCTTTTGGAGGGTGCTCCGAGACTACTCTTTGCCACTAAGCAAATATCATGAAGGTGCAGAAGGTGAATGGAAACTGAGTTAGTTTTCTGTTGTTAAAACTTTCAAATGTTTTTGATTTTGTGATTGCTAAATTGGAAGTTCTCAGCCTTGAATATGTAATGGTAATAAAAATGAGGAAAATACGCTAATAAAAATGTAGTTTGTAAATGATCCACAGTTAACCAGTTTGTGTCTCACAGGTTTTAGAGACCTACATGTTTCACTCTTTTCTTAAAGCTCGTCTGAACAGAAAGATGGATGCTTTCGCTCGACTTGAGTTGAGTACCCAGTCTGAAGAGGATAGGTAAAGTTTTCTCATTCCTTATTCTGGTTTTGAGTCTTCTGTTGGTATCAGTGATAAAAGCCCATTTGACTCTATTGGTATGAGATCAGATCATCTATGAATAAGATTATGACTAATTGACAGGCCATTTTATTAAGATTACTGTGAAAGCGTGATACAAACATGTCCAGCCATGGCTGTTGAAATTGTAAATTGGTACTGTCATTGCAATTTAATACTATTATACAGAAAAAAATAAAATCAAGTAGTAATTTAGTGTGTGTGTGTATGTATACTGAATTTTAAAACTAGTTATATTTTTTTTGCTCAGATTAAACTTGATGTTTCATACCCCGAGAAGACTAACTATGGAGAAAATGGCTTCTAAACGATTTAATCCACAGTACATGATTAGTAGGCGTATGGTAATCAGTATGCCTAATCTGCAAGATATCAAGCTACCAGAGGGCCCTACTAGAAATTCCTCACTTCGAAGAATAGAAACAGGTGTTGGTAAGGGAAGAATGTGTTGAACGGATACGGTGTCTTTTCTGTTGTCTTTATGGGTGGTGTCATTGAATAATTTACACAGAAACAGTGTCAGATCCTGGAAAGAAACAGTGAGCTAGGTCATTTTGAGCTGAGGCCCATCTGTGCTTCTCCTCACATGTTAAATACGTCTGTAGCCTGCTGTAAATTTTGCTGTACCACAAAAGGCTGATTGGTCACAATAGGATTGATATTGCAGAATTGCTTCCTGAGTTAGTAACCATGTTCCGTCCTCACCCACTTTATGTCCAGATCTCCACTGCCTTTAAACATAGGCTTAGGCTTATCACTGTTTAACAAAGTGAGTCCTATAGGAACTGGATGGTTTTGGTTTTGTTTTATTTCTTTTTTTCTTTTTTTGTCTTTACCAGATATTATCAGATTCGGGGATATTCTGATAATAAGGACGATGAACATAGAACTATTTTGTGTCCCTAGCACAACTGTAATCTTACTTGAATTTCGTGTGCTGTAATTGCTTGTTGCTGTGATGGGGATTCTGTTTGTTGTATGGCTGGTTGTGAAGATACTCTGACTTTTACTCACTGCTTATAGAAAACAATGTACTTTTTCTTGGTTTGTTTTTAGCTGTGAAAATGCCCTCCAAATCAGTCAGTACATTCAAAATCCCAGAAATTCACTTTCCTCTGATGTCCCAGTGTGTTCACTCCTACTATACAGACTTCTTCAACCATCTCAGCAAAGCTATAAATACCTCACCACCCGATAACTCAGCGTTGCTGGCGAGGTACTTCTACCTCCGGGGACTTATTAGCTTGATGCAAGGGAAACTACTAAATGCCCTTTCTGACTTTCAGAACCTAGATAAAACAGACTTAAGAATTTTCCCTACTGATCTTGTAAGAAAAATAGTGGAAGTCATGCCTCCTTCTGAGCGTTCGCAAGCAGACCGCAGACCTGAGCTGAAGAAGCTGATAAGTCGAGTGATGGAAAAACAAAGAGAAGTTATGAAAATAGATGACCATGTAAAAAATTTTGAATTGCCGAAAACACACATGCAACTAGATGACTTTGTGAAGCGAATCCAGGAATCTGGGATTGTCAAAGATATAGACACTATACATCGATTATTTGATGCCCTAACAGTAGGTAAGTGTAAGATACATTTTTAGTGACCATTTGTATTGGTGCAATGACAATTTCAAATAATTTTTTTTATAAACCAAAAATAATTTTTGTCTTCAGTTGTTTTTCTTTTTAACTGTTATTCAACATTTTCTGGTCCTCTAAAAACTCACAATATAATGAGTGTCCTTTATGGACAATTTTATTTAATTAGGATAATTGTGGAGAATAAATTTGATGTATACAAGAATGTCTATACTTGCATCCACAATAAAGACAAGGAATCTATAATTGGGCGTATAATTTACAATTTATTGTGTTGTGTAGGTGAGGTAGTTCTGTGATCTGATGGTGTGCAGTTCTGCTTTGGCTTAGATTATGAGTAAAGTGAATACAAGACTGTCCTAATTGCTAATGTAAAAAACCTCTGTGTTATAAAACCACTAGGTAACATGGGAAGGTGGCAATCTGTTAAAAACAAACTAACAAAATTCAGAATACAAGTAGCTACAGTTAAATTCCTCTTGGATGGTCATCATAGCAAAAGGAGAGGTTACGTTTATGTTTGAGAGAACTTTCCTCTCCCGAATGAGATCCGAATCTTGTCATTGATTTCTAAAAACATAGTTTGAGAGTGCTTCTGTAAAATACTATTCAATTCTCTTTCTGTACTAGTTGGTAACTGTTGTGTTTGTGGCCACAAAGGATTAAACATTGGTCAAAACAGCAAGACTTTCTGAAGCTGGAGTTAGCATACATTTCACAAGAATTTGTGTGTGTTTGAGATTCTGCTGTCCAAATACTTGCAATTTTAGTATAATTAATACCTGTTGCTGAAGTCTTTAACTGTTGTAACTTTAGCTTTTATCCCAGGTTGGTAAGTATGTGATATAGTAGCATTCAATAGAATAAAGGACTGGAAAGTTGTAATGAAAAGTATTTGGTTCAGTAGGGAATTACAAATCTTTTCCCATTAGCTGACTGGATTTTTGGCATGAATTTAAAAAAGCAAGACTGGCACAGTGTTTGCTCCCTCCCTTTGTAGAGTAGGGTGGAAGGGAGGATTCCAGATGCATGGGACCTATGGCCTAGGCTAACTGCAGAGGAATCGTTCTACCTCAAGAGAAGAATTTTGTCTCTTAACTGTGTTTTCCAGGCATATTTTGTGTAGTTTTTGCACCTCGCTTACCCATTATGCTCTTGGGGCACAATTTAAAAGTTAGTATCTTTTAAAGCTATCTTTCTGTGCAAATCTGTATGATTGTTTCTCACAGTAAACAAGTTTTAATTTTTTTTTTTTTTTAGGACATCAGAAACAAATTGATCCTGAAACATTCAGAGATTTCTACAACTACTGGAAAGAAACTGAAGCAGAAGCTCAAGAAGTGAATCTGCCACCAACGGTAATAGAGCGTCTAGATAAAAATGAATGTGTCTACAAGTTATCCTGCTCAGTTAAAACTAACTATGGTGTAGGAAAAATAGCTCTGACCCAGAAGCGCTTGTTCCTTTTGACTGAAGGAGGACGTCCTGGCTATGTCCAGATTGCTGCTTTCAGGGATATAGAGGTGAGCATCAAGTAACTTCTTGTTCTCTTGTCTGGACATAGGCCATGTTCCATTCTGCAAAAAGATTTGTCTCTTAACTTAAAGTTTCAGTAAGGAGTGTAGGAAACAGCTCTGCAGTCAGTAACTTCTGAGTGATTAGATAAAATTCTGGGTCTTTGGACCAAAAATTTCAGAGCTGATGTAGTACGGTTTGCTAGGTGCTAAGATGACATAAAATAAAAATCCAGAGGTCGTAATCTCTAGATGTACAGAAATGTGCAAAGTACAGTACAAGGGAGATAGAGCCAGAGACATTTAATAACATGAGCATTAAGTGTGCTTATTTGGCTGTGGTGTCAGCAAGCCAGCTTGTATCCACTGTGGAACAAAGTCTGTATGATGTTGTTTGGAACTTACACTTTAATAAAACCATCTCTGCTTAAGCGTGTGCATGGACAATTGAAATAATTGCCCTGTAGGATGAGTTCTGTACCTTATCTGTGATTGCATGGTACATCTTCCTTGTTTTATTTTTTATTTTCATACCCTTCCAGGATGTTAAGAGTACAACTGTAGCTTTCCTTCTTTTGAGAATACCTACTCTGAGGATTAAAACATTATCTAAGAAAGAAGTCTTTGAAGCTAACCTGAAAACTGAGTGTGATCTCTGGTACCTGATAGTGAAAGAAATGTGGGCTGGAAAGAAAATGGCAGATGATCACAAGGTATTAATATGGGAATTTCTAAGCTAATAAGTATGGAGTATGTGCTTTCTCTGTTCATGCATCAATCTTAGAATTTCTAAGTTTCAGCAAACAATAGCCAAGTAATAAGCTTATATTTTTGCTGTTACTTCTGAATATAATACTTCTGGAATAATAAAAAGAAAAGAAAAAAGAGATTACATTTAAAAATGTATGATATTTTTTTCTCATTCAGTGGCGTGGAGCTTTTAATTTAGTCACTAGTTCTGTGAAATAGTTTCCGAAGTTTGTAACGTATGAGAACAGTCATCCCAACTAACAGAAAATTTTCCCCACCTTGCTTCAAAATATAATGCATAGAAATAGTTTTGCCATGCTGGAACCCTGGTGGCTGTAGATCCTTTCAACGAATAGAGCAAAATGTGTTCTTCTGCCACAGAAACCTTGAGAAAAAGGATCGTACAAGCTGGGTTTCCATTTAAACCACATAATTCTTCATCACTGCTGAATTTAACACTGAAAATGTAGCTTGGTCATCCTTCAGGAAGGATTTAAATCATTTTAGCCAAGATGAAGCATAATGCGTACTTCCCTCCCATGAAGAAAGATGCAGCCTGAAAATGGGTATCCATCCTATGTCCGCTGTATCTTTTCCATCAGTGCCATTCGTATGGTTTCGTTTGCACATCCTGTATCAGGATTGTGCCAGATCTGAAGTATTGTTTCAGTGTAATGAATTAACACTGGCTCCTGGCTCCCTGCCTCGTGACCTTGCTTGGGAGTGGAACATGTGATTTGGGAGTGGGGTTTGACTGCAAGTAGCGTGAATTATGCTGCAGGGCAGCAACTGGCTAGTGCTTGTGCGAAGCATGATATGCGTTGTGATTGTTAAACATGGAGACTTGTAAGAATAATGAGCAAGAGATAAACTACTGTAAGACTTTTGTCTTTAGGATCCTCAGTATATTCAGCAAGCACTGACAAATGTTCTCCTGATGGATGCTGTGGTTGGTGCCCTCCAGTCCTCCAAAACCATATATGCAGCCTCTAAACTGTCTTATTTTGACAGGATGAAAAATGAAGGTCAGTCACATAGCAGCGCTACAAAGCCTGCTGTTGTTGCATCATCTCTCAGCTCTTTCTGTTTATATTCTGGTTTTCAAATGGATTATATGTAGAAATATAAAAAGATGTTGGTCTCATTGCACTTTCACAGACATAGTTTATTAAATAGTATTAATAGAAAGCTTAGGGGTTTGGGGTTTTTTTTCTTTGCTTCAGTGCATCAGAACCTCAGTTGGTATGTCTGTCTCCATGTTGGATGCTGTGGTTTTGTTTTGGTTGTTTGGACTGCTTGGGTGTTGTATGCATGCTTCTGCTATCAGAATTCATACAAATGGTGTTTGGGCTCTCCTAGTCAGCTAAGGCTAGAGGGAAAGAAAAGTGAGATGTGTGAATAAATGGTGCAGAATTATTCTTTCATAAGAATTGTAGTTCTATTTCAGGCGTAAGTGTGCACTTCATGACCTTTTGGAAATCTATTTTAGTGCCTATGATGGTCCCCAAAACAACTTCAGAGACATTAAAGCACAAGATCAACCCCTCAGCTGGTGAGACATTTCCACAGGCAATAGATGTCTTGCTTTATACGCCAGGTAAGGTGATGCATTGCTTGCTTTAATTAGCCTATAAAGCATGTTATCTCATAACACCTGGTATTATGACTGCTTGATTTTGTTCACATTCTGACATGTTTTGGTTGTGTGTTGAATACTGAAACAGAAAATCATTAAAAAAGACCAGTAATATTGCATATTAAGAAACTACAAGGCTTAACTTTCACAGTGTTAATTTGTCTTCCTATGTGTTTATGCCTTATAATAGACTTCAATTATGTGTTAACGTGCCGATTTCCCATTAAGACTTCTGCCTCACGTATTGAGCAGGGTGGATGAATGATGCTCTGCCATTGATCAATATTCATTGGTTTTTTTTTTTAGTTTTCAGTAGAGTCATATGGGGGTGTTTGGTTGAACCACAGTGCAGGGAATAGTGCGCCACCTCTTGAAATCCCAGCCAGACCTATATGCCCATGACTCTTATTGTGTAGCATGTGATCTAATATTCTGTGCATCGCATGGAATTTTAAGTCCATCCCTGAAGAAAGCATTATCAATTTCCTTGTGAGCTTTTCTGTGATACTTGGCACGTTTATATCTGACTAATTCAAAAAGCACTGGAGGGGAAAATAAAAAAGATAAGGACTTGTGTGCAACAGGCATGAATTTAGGTAGCAGATATGTTAGTTCTGGAAGTTCAAAACTCTTAACTTCATAACCTTATTAGTCTTCTGATGTAATTTCATATGTAATTCCTAGTATTTTGGCACTTTGAGACAAAGGGGGAAAGTTAGTAGAATTCCAAAGTTAAGAAAGTGGAGCAACTCTGTGGGTGGTAGTAGTGGGTCCAGCTTTTCTTTCTTTGTAGTATGAGGCTTCTAAGTGGAGCTGTAATGGAGCAGATAGAATGAGCGGTTTATTAGTTGTGTTTCACAGGGCTTAAAAGCCTTCCTGCAATCCCAGTTAGCTAAGTACTTAGTCATCAATGAAAAAGTTTATCTCTGCTCTGAATAACTTTGAAGTGTAAGATGAAATCATTAGGTGAGGTCAACAAATAGATGAGAAAGAGCACAAATTCATTGTGAAAACTGTGTCATTCATTAACTGGTGATGTGAGTTCCAGAACACAGATGTGTTTCGTTACAAAGCTGCTCTGCCTAATAATGGTTTTCCCACCAATCTCCAACAGTGGTTTATTTTCTTTTACCTCTCTTGTCTTCTGCTTCATCTCTAGGGCATCTTGACCCTTCAGAAAGACCTGACAATGCTCATCCAAAACTATGGTGTGCTTTAAATGAGGGGAAAGTGGTGGTCTTTGATGCATCTACCTGGTCTATTCAACAACACTGTTTCAAAATGGGCCGCTCTAAACTGGTAAGACTAAGACACCTATCACAATTGCTGCTTTAGCTTGGTGGGTTTTTTACTATATCCTGTATGACCCCAAACCACTGAATCCATTCAAGGAACACTGTACTGTCATTCCTTAAAAGTTATAGAAAGGCACTTGAGTTGTTTGGGCTTCAGTTAATTTGGAGAAATGGAGATTTTTGAGAAAAGCAGGAAGGAGAGAAAATGAATTCATAACAAAACAGGTTGACTGGTGGGAAATGATGGATTGGATATCGGGAGGGCCTGCTGGCCTAATGGCATGGCTTGGAGCAGGAAGATGAGTTTGAAACAGTGGAGGAGAAAGAATAATGGAGAGAGTCAGTGTAAAGAGAAGATGACATGAGCCCTAAGACTGGATGAAAAGTCACCTGTGCCAAAGAACTGGAAATTGGGGAAAAGTGTAAGGAAACCAGGTAGATGATACTGAAGGAGATACAGCGCTCTAAAGAAGATGGCTCCACTAGCAGGTTAGAGAGAGTTGCTTGTGAAAGACCACTTGAAAGGAATAACTCTGTTGATGAAAGGGGAAGCTGAACCAGAGCTGCAGACTGAGTGAAAAACATGCAGTAGAGACAACATGCAGGAAAAGGGATTGGAGACGTCACTTGTGTGAAATCTGAGAAACATCACTGTGGCTCTCTGTGCAAGAGAGACAAAAAGGGAGAGGTAAAGCTGATAGTCAAGGGCTGGGTGGAGGGAAGATGGAAATCCAGGAGAAGTCAGATACCGACCGATCAATGGTCAGAGGGCTGGAGCACCTCTCCTATGAAGACAGAATCACAGAATCACTAAGGCTGGAAAGGACCTTCAACATCATCAAGTCCAACCATTAATCCAGCGCCACCATGTCCCCTAAACCATGTCCTGAAGTGCCACAGCCACACGTTTTTTGAACACTTCCAGAGATGGCGACTCCACACCTTCCTGGGCAGCCTGTTCCAATGCTTGACCACCCTCTTGGTGAAGAAATTTTTCCTAATATCCAATCTAAACCTCCCCTGGCGCAACCTGAGGCCATTTCCTCTCGTCCTATCAGTAGTTACTTGGGAGAAGAGACCAACACCCATGTTGCCACAAGCCCCTTTCAGGTAGTTGTAGAGAGTGATGAGGTCTCCCCTCAGCCTCCTTTTCTCCAGACTGAACACCCCCAGTTCCCTCAGCCGCCCCTCATAAGACTTGTGCTCCAGATCCCTCACCAGCTTCACTGCCCTTCTCTGGACACACTCCAGCACCTCAGCATTGTTCCTGTAGTGAGGGGCCCAAAACTGTACACAGTATTCAAGGTGCGGCCTCACCAGTGCCGAGTACAGGGACATGATCGCTTCCCTACTCCTGCTGGCCACACTATTGCTGATACAGGCCAGGATGCTGTTGGGCTTCTTGGCCACCTGGGCACACTGCTGGCTCATGTTCAGCCGGCTGTCAACCAGCACCCCCAGGTCCTTTTCTGCCAAGCAGCTCTCCAGCCACTCCTCCTCAATCCTGTAGTGTTGCCTGGAGTTGTTGTGACCCAAGTGCAGGACCCTGCACTTGGCCTTATTAAACCTCATACAGTTGGCCTGGGCCCATCGATCCAGCCTGTCGAGATCCCTCTGCAGAGCCCTCCTACCCTCCAGCAGATCAACACTCCCACCCAACTTGGTGTCATCTGCAAACTTACTGAGGGAGCACTCGATTCCCTCATCCAGATCATCAATAAAGATATTGAACAAGACCGGCCCCAGAACCGAGCCCTGGGGAACACCGCTTGTGACCGGCCGCCAGCCGGATTTAACGCCGTTCACCACAACTCTCTGGGCTCAGTCGTCCTGCCAGTTTTTTACCTATCAAAGAGTGCACCTGTCTAAGCCGCAAGTCGCCAGTTTCCCTAGGAGAATGCTGTGAGAGACGCTGTCAAAGGCTTTACTAAAGCCCAACTAGACAACATCCACAGCCTTTCCCTCATCCACTAGGTGGGTCACCTGGTCACAGGAGATCAGGTTGGTCAAGCAGGATCTGTCTTTCATGAACCCATGCTGGCTGGGCCTGATCCGTTCATTGTCCTTCATATGATGTATGTCCTCATACAGGCTGAGAGAGTCGGGGTTGTTCAGCCTGGAGAAGAGAAGGCTCCAGGGAGACCTTATAGCAGCCTTCCAGTACCTAAAGGGGGTGTACAAGAAAGCTGGAGAGGCACCTGTAGTGGTAGGACAAGGGGTAATGGTTTTACATTGAAAGAGAGTAACCTTAGACTAGATCTAAGGAAGAAATTCTTCACTATGAGGGCAGTAAGGCACTGGCACAGGTTCCCCAGAGAAGTTGTGGATGCCCCATCCCTGGCAGTGTTCAAGGTCAGGCTGGATGGGGTTTTGAGCAACCTGACCTAATGGAAGGTGTCCCTGCTCATGGCAGGGCGGTTAGAACTAGATGATCTGCAAGGTCCCTTCCAACCCAGACCATTCAAAGATTCTGTGATTCTATTCTGAAGAGAAAGAAAAGAGGAGGGTTGGGAACTGATGTGACTTAGGAGGGAGAGAAATGAAGAGCTGCTGAATGAGAGAAGAATGTTCCAGAGACAGTAGAGGAGAGTGCAGTATTTTCTCAGACGCTACTTCTAACTGAAGTAGGAAGTATGTTTACATTGGATGGTTAGGACAGCTTCCAATTCAAAAGAGAGAAAGACACTAACTTCTGTGGTTTCCCCTCATGCCCTTTGTAACTTTTACTTTGTTTGGGCCAGGAAACACAACTTTGAGTAAGTTACCAAGATACATTATTAGTCCTATTTACTGAAGGATAAACTCAGCAAAGAGATGTGTCACCTCTCATTATTTATAGAGCAGAGCAAAGGATAAAATACTGGAGTGCCGAGTCTTGATCTCTTACTGTAATCACCAGAAAACTGTAGCATCTTAATATAGCCTTTTTCCATGTTACATTAAAGAGTGATTTTTTTCTTCTAGATTTTATTTAATCCCTCTCTTTTCTCCCCAGACTTGTATGATCATGGTAGAACAGAGTCAAGTGTGGATCGGATCTCAAGACTCCATTATTTATATAATCAACACCCACAGTATGTCTTGTAATAAGCAACTAAATGATCATCGTTCTGATGTTACAGACATCATTGTGGAGAAGAAGAATGGAATATCCAGGTATATTTAATTACAGTGTTTTCTTCTTAAATGCATATACAGGCAAATGTGAAGGATGTCTGTACCACCAGAAGAATCATGGACATGTGGAGAATCTTCCTGTCGTTAAATAGAAACCCATTTTATGTAGCTAGAACAGCATGCACTAGCCTAGAGAATTTTTCCTGCAGTGAGCAGAGGGCTAGTTAAAGATCCAAATGATATAGTATTGTGTCTTAACCATTTGACTGAAACAAAGGCAAGAAGTTAACTTGTGCTCAAGGAAAAGGAACCCATATAGGAAACCACTGACTGATTTTCTTAGATGAAATTTAGAAATTTCTTAGAATTTATTGTTTATAAACGGGGGGACAACTTACCCGGCTAACATAAGCCTTCATTTAGCCCATTTTTGTAGCTCCCATATTGTATATGGTAAACTAAGAATTTAGTTTTTAAAGAAAGAGCATTATATACTTTGGAACAAAGAGGGTAAAGGAATGTTTTTGTGGATGAGGGTGAGAGTAGCCGGCAATTAGCAGCATTCAATGATGGATCAGTACAGATGCAGTTTAAAGACCACTTCGTTTTTGCTTTGAGCACATCATTGACTAGATGTTTACAGCATGCTTATGGAATTTTCCTGCCTTCTTGTAAAAGAACTAATCCATTTATCGCTTTGTTCAGGCAACATGCTTTTGGTAGCACTGGGAGGAGTCTTGGCTGGAGGCCTTAACCTGCTGTCTTCCCATGGGAGCAGCAACTCCCAGGCCAGACCAGACATCAACTATAGCTCTGCCCGTGGTGCAGCAGGTGGCAGGTGTAACTGAGTTGCAGGGACAATTTGCTTAGGTGTTGTTGGAACCTTCTGAAAAAGGTTTTCTCATCTGAAGACAACAGATGTTAAAGGTAAAAAAAAAGGGGGGGATAGTATAAATTGTTTTCTCAGGTGTAGTAGCAAATAAAAACAGTTTTGAAATATTTTTGTCCCGACTTGAGAGAAAATCCAACAGGCAACAATGTTCAGGAGAATTATAGGGGAAGTTTTTGTTGTACTTAACTCCTCATGCATGACATAATGCGTGCTGTAATTCACTTAGAGCTCTGAATTAGCCTGCAGTGTTTCCAAAGATACCAAGTTTATAAGGTATAATCTGAAGAAGAAAACACTATCTGTACTAGAATACTTTTGTTCCAGTAGGCGACATAAGCAGCTTGAAAGTTGGATGCCTGGCTGCAGCCCAGAGCTGTTGGTCGCTTAAATGCGCTTTCAGCTGTCTAGAGCCAGATACGTAGAGTATAGTGAGGGTAGAAAAGAAACTTACATCCTTCCCTAGGCATCTTGGTGGGCACAGGATGGGTATGCTCCTGTCCACTTAAGACTCTGGTCACCTTGTTTAAAAGAACTGAACAGTCTAATTGTTCACTATTAAAATAATGATAGTATCTGTCCTTGAAGCCTTTTGGACTTTCGTCCATTTTCTGTTGGAAATGTTACTGTGCTTTACTCTTCCAGTCTCTGAAATGACAAATATTAATTTGGCTTACTGTAAAATTGGTTATTTTGCAAGTAAGTCTCTTCTGTGTATGCACTCTGTTCTGAACGTGAATGTACACTATACTATGGTGTTTGTTTTTTTTTTTTTTTTTAACTTGTACCAACAGTGAAGCGTACTCAAGCAGTTTAGATGGAACAGTGATTGCTTGGAACATCAGCACTCTGAAAGTTAACCGCGTCTTTCAGCTCCCCTGCCAAAATCTCACTTCTATCAAGCTTCATAATGACCAACTGTGGTGCTGTAAGTTCATTCCTCAAATAATTTAAAAAACCCCCAAACTTCACATAATATGCTGTTTTATTAGACCGAACAATACATTAATCTCAAACTCAGACTTACATGTACATAGTGTTCTTCCTCCATTCTCCACCTAGTCTTTTTAAGCAGCTTTTTGTAGGTAAGGCCTCCAAAACACTTACAGAGATGGCTAGCTTGGATCACTCCTGGAGATATTGCCCCTGCTGCAGGATGTGACTTCTGGCTACACTGTACTTGTCTAACCTCCCCTGGTGATGCCTGTAAATTGGAATAGAAGACTTTGAGAAAGTCCTTCTAAAGTGTAGAGGGGAAGTAGAAGTTGCAAACTGCATGTGGTATTTCAGTTAGACTTCGTGCTATCGGTCTGACTTGGTAATCTCCAGATCTGCATTTTGGCCACTTGTAGAAATTTCTCATGCTCTCTGCAGGAGTTCAGATGAATAAAGAAGCTTTGTGCTAGGGTAAAGGATCATCTTGAAGTTGTTTCATAAATGGTGACCGATTCGAGGATTTTGCACTGATTCTCAGTACTGCCATACACAAGAGCCTGGATCCAAACATATCTTAACAAAACAGCAGCCTTGGGAAATTCCTGGTCCTGCTGTGGGCAGTGGTGATGCTGCCGTTGCTGTGGTGGGGTAAGGGTTTAGCCCTGTTAACTTCGTAGCACAGACACTTGGTCTTGGTTCTGCAGATGAATATAATTGTGTACTTGAGAACCTAAGTATGAGATGTCCAATTTTAAGTTTCTTCTCCTCATCGTTTTTGGACTCTTAACAGGTGTATGCACTGCAGAAAGAACAGATCCAAAAAATAGACATTGTGAAACACAGGAAGAAGTACCTCAAAGATTTCACTGTTTATTGAGAAACAGGATAGTTGTTAGATACATCCACTTTATTTTGCTTTTTTTTTCCATGGTTTATAGCGATGGAGGAAGTAGGCACTTCTGTTACTAACTCTTTATCTTTAATATTGAAGGTACTGGAAGTTGCATACTTGTAGTGTCAACTCATGAATTTCAACTACAGACGAAAATTGAGCATCACTTGAAGGATGTGTGTTCCTATTTTCTCTGCTTCCAGCTCTTTCCTGAGGTATTATATTTAAACTGTTAATAGAGTTTAAAGGAAGCATGATTACATGGCATTACAAGCCATAGTTACTTATCGCAATATACGTCCTGTCAGCAGTGCTTACATTAAACATATCTTTCTGTGCTTTAGAGAGATGAAGTGTGGGCATCTTATTCAGGGAGTAGTGACCTGTATATTTGGAACACCAAAGACTTTTCAAGTACACCTCAAAAGGTTCATCTTCAAGATTGCTCTGAGATTACTTGTATGATAAGAGTTAAAAATCAGGTGAGAGACATTTGGACTTTTTTTACCTGTTGTGGAATTCTTCACTGAAGTTTTGTTTGCAGCTCTCATGCTCTCATGGGCTGTCACTGGTTAGCTTCCTTACTGGGTGTTTGTGTATGTACTGGTTTGAAACTTGATTCCTCTTTGAAATCAGAGACACTGATGACTGCCCAACACAACTGTCAGTTACAGGTATACCCCAAAATGCATGTCAAGCCAAAAGCCTCATCAGTAATTAAATGCGTGGTGACCTTTATTGGCCATTGAAATTTTCAGGGAACCATAGAAACAGAAAGTTTAGGTCCCCTGATACTTAATCTCAGGGCTCCTAAGACTAAGCCTTGGAAAAGGTTAATAGACAAACAATAAATGCCAATTAGCTGGCCTGTTTTTGTAGATGACCTTTTTCTCATTTAGTTACCGCACTCCTAACTCAACAGAGACCAAAGAAGCCAACGACTTCCTACCTTAGCATCTTGTGTCCCTGTCATTATTGGCCTCGGGCTGTGTACCTGCTCTTTCTGCATGGTATCAGTAGCTGTGCAAATGATTGTAGTTGGGATACCAACGTGGACAGGTTTAGGGTTAATTTGCAAATAAATACTAATATATAGCTCTTGGGAAGGCAACATTCTGCATCTTTTTCTCAGATTTTCCCTCCTTCCTTCCTCAAAAATTACTTTTTTCATGAAGTGTCTTCATGAAATAGGAAAGCTTTCTGTGTATTCAGCCCTTGGTTAGATGTGCGAACTAAAATGGAAAAACGTTTTGAGATGCCATGGAATATTTTGGGTTGGAAGGGACCTTTAAAGGTTATCTGCTCAGAGCCCTGTCCAACCTGACCTGCAATGTTGCCAGGGATGGGACATCTACCACCTCTCTGGGCAACCAGTTCCAGTATCTCACCACTCTTATTGTGAAAAGTTTCTTCCTTAGATCTAGTCTAAATCTCCCCTCTTTTAGTTTAAAACCATTACCACTTCCTTATTGCAATGAGCCCTGCTAAAAAGTCTGCTCCCGTCTTTCTTCCAAGCCCCTTTAAGTACTGGAAGGCTCCAGGAAGGTCTCCCTGGAGCTTTCTCTTTTCCACACTGAACACCCCCAACTCTCTCAGCTTGTCCTCGTAGGAGAGGTGTTCCATCCATCGGATCATTTTTGGGGCCGCCTCTGGCCCCGCTCCAACAGGTCCATGTCTTTCCTGTGCTGAGGGCTCCAGAGCTGGACACAGCACTGCACGGGGTGGGTCTCACCAGAGAGGAGCAGAGGGGCAGAATCACTGCCCTTGGCCTGCTGGCCACGCTGCTTTGGGTGCAGCCCAGGAGACTCAGCCCAGGAGATACAGCCTTCTGGGCTGTGAGCTCACATTGCTGGCTCCTGTCCAGCTTTTCATCCACCAGTGCCCCCAAGTCCTTCTCGGCAGGGCTGCTCTCAATCCCTTCATCCCTCAGCCAGTACTGATATTGGGGGTTGCCCTGACCCAGGTGTAGGATCCTGTGCTTGGCCTTGTTGAACTTCATGAAGTTTACACGGGCCCATTCTTGGAGCTTGTCTAGGTCCCTCTGGATGGCATCCTGTCCCTCAGGCATGTCAGCCACACCACTCAGCTTGGTGTGGTCTGCAAAATTGCTGAGGGTGCATTCAATCCCACTGTCTATTGTCATTGATGAAGATATTAAAGAGTACTGGTGCCAATACAGACCCCTGAGGGACACCACTCATCACCGATCTCCATCCAGACATTGAGCCATTGACCACTACCCTCTGGATGTGACCATCCAACCAATTCCTCATCCACCCATGTCCACGCATCAAATCCTTATGTCTCCAGTTTAGAGAGAAGGATGTTGTGGGTGACCATGTCAAAGCCCTTACAGAAGTCCAGGTAGATGACATCCATAGCTCTTCCCTTGTCCACTGTTGTAGTCACTCCATTGTAGAAGGCCATGAGTCTGGTCAGGCAGGACTTGCCCTTGGTGAAGCTATGCTGGCTGTCTCGAATCACCTCCCTGTCCTCCATGTGCCTTAGCAGAGCTTCTAGGAGGATCTGCTCCATGATCTTCCTGGGCACAGAGGTGAGACTGACAGGTCAGTAGTTCCCAGGGTCCTTCTTGCTACCCTTTTTAAAGATCTTTTTTCAAGATTGGTGCAATGTTTCCCTTTTTCCAGTCACCAGGAACTTCACCTGACTGCCTTCATCCTTCCTCAAAATAGAGATGAATATATTTAACCCCTGTTTTAAGGGAGTTAGAGGATTGTTTGGAAACCCCAAGGCATTAAGCTCTCTTTTGTTCTACTTTAGTGCTTCGTTCCTTTTCTCTTCCACTTATTTCTCACTCAGCTCCACCTTAACTGACATTGTAGTCCAACTCATTAATGCAAATGATAAAACTGGAAAATATCCCTGTGTGATCCATCTCCTGAACCTGAGTGTTCAGTGCACCATCTTTCAGCCTGCTGATGGCTCGGCAGCCTTGGTTGTCCAAGGGGGAGCCTGTTGTAGTAGCTGGAGCACCTGTACTCTTCTTCTACAGCATCACAGTCACTGAGAGTGACCTTGCAACCTGTTAAAGGCTAACAGCAACGCTGGTAGGGTTGTCTGCCACAGGCTTGCTTTGAAGTGCTTTAATTAAAAACAAGCCATTGTTTGTCTTTAAGAAACCTGAGACAAAAGCAATTGCATAATGTGTCTGTCTGAAATGGGATGCTTGCTGGCTGGCAAGCATTAGTAACACACAACAGTGAGTACTTACCCTGTACAAAACTATGCATGAGAAGACCACAGCTGTTTTCTGCTGTGCTGGACCAGGTGCATCTGAGCCTGTGTTCTGCCTCTAACCGTGGCAATTCTCATGCAGTGTAGGGAGAGCATGTGAACCTGGCCTGTATCTACAGTCCATTCCCCTCAAGCTCCCTCACTGCCCATGGTTCTTTTTAAGGGGTACTAAAATGTGCACCTCTGCCTCAGTCTTTTATTACCTGTTTTTGGACCCAATCTCTGTGAATCTGATTTAATTTTGAACTTGCTGGTGCCACAGTTCCCTGTAGCAGAAGTTCACTGCCAGCCAGGTAACAGAGAAGTACTTTCTTTTAAGTGAAACTGAACTTTTGCTGGTTTCCACGTGCGTCCCTTACTTCTCTAATTGCGGGATGTGTTGAACAATGGTTCTACATTCTGCTTATCTGCACTTTGATTTTGTAAACCTTAATGTGGTCCCTTCTTAGCTGCCTTCTCTCCAGCCTAAAGAGTCTGGGCTTTTTCCATCTCCGCTCATATGACAGCTGGTCCTTTCTCTTGGTAGTTTTAGTTATGCTTCCCTGGATTTTCTCTGCTCCTGCAGTGCAGAGAGCAAGAACTGCACACAGCACTCAAGATGCAGGCTTGCTGTGTTTTATACAGTGGTAAAGTGACACCTTCTGTCTTATTTTCTGCACTGGATCTGTGGAACCAAAGGCAAGCCAAGTCGCTGAGGCGAGCAGCTCCAGTGCTGGCGTGATCAGCAGCGGAGCACTCCAGCACGGTGCACGGAGGGGTTTCCTTAACCTCAGGGGAGTGGAGAGACCTGCTGGGAGCCCACAGTTTGTGCCACAGCAGCTGAGGAGACCTGGGCAGGGCCAGGAGCAACCACGGCCAAGCCCCCACACCTATAAACGAAACCCCTGGGGAGTGCTAGCAACCGAGGAGCGCAAACAGGCCACAGTGCAGCAGTTTGTGCAGCGATTGGTGCGCGGGAAGTGCGCCGTAGCTCTGCCGGCTCGAGCAGCGAGCAATGGCACCCACCCGGCGCAAGGCCCCGTCCTCTCTGAGCTCTGCCCCCACCACGACCGACGCCGCTTCCCCGGCAGAGCTCGGCGGGACCGCGCTGACAGCCCGGCGCCGGGCTGCCGGCTGCGCCCTGCTCTCACGCCAGGGCCGGACGCAGCAGCGAGCGCGGCTGCGGGAGGTGCGCCCGGGGAGAGGAGCTCCTCCGCTCGGGGACAGAGCTCCGGGAGGAGGGGAGCAGGCTGGGGAGCACCAGGGAGTGTGAGAGAGATGGGCAAGAACTCTAACGGATACACATATATGTAGGAAATTTTTGGTGTTTCCCTTTTCCAGTCTAGCAAGAGAGAACCCTCACTGTATCAGTGTGGCATGTAAAACTCCTTGACTGTGTCCTAGACTGAAATGTAAAGTATTGAAAATGATTGTGGTTTTGTTTGTACTGCAGATGTGGGTTGGCAGCAGTGGAAGATCGCAAGGCAAAAGTAAAGGGAAGATCTATGTGATCAGTGCTGAGAAGAAGACTGTGGAGAAAGAGTTGGTTGGTCATGCCGATACAGTAAAGGCGCTGTGCTCGGCAGAGGACAGATATGTCCTCAGCGGCTCTGGGAAGGAAGAAGGGAAGATTGCCATTTGGAAAGCTGAATAGTTAAACTATTCAGAATATGCCTACCTGTGCCAGAAAAAAGTGAAGACCTCGGGCTGTGTTTACTCCAAAATACATTTTGCATGTATTTCAGCCACCCATCAGTGCTACTGTTTTGTATTTCTTGAGTTATTTTAGTCCCTACATTGCTGTAGAAAATCAAAATGGAAGTGAATCTCTCCTCACACCTTCGAAGTGCTCCTGCATGTGTGATAAAGAGATGGACATGTGAGCAGAGGGGTCATTGGCTTTAAACTTGACGTGTGGTGTTGTGAAGGGTCAAGGTTCCAGGCCAGACTGCGTGGTGCAGGTTGCATTGAGAGCGCCAAAGCCAGCTCAGTGATTCCACTGGAGCTCTTTCTGGGCAGTGCGTGGGTTGCCTGAAAAGTGACATTTGATACTGTCTTTACAGCCTAGAATAGCTGAAAATGGTCACTGAAAAGGAAAAAAACAAGCGCATTTGTTAAACTTACGGAGTTACTGTAAATGCTGAGTATCTTTCTGAAGGAGCAGCTAGGTTTAGCTGGGAAGACTGTTAGCCCTGTATGTATATTTATGGTGCTGTATTATTTAAATTGTAGACACAGACAGGCTCTCCCTGATAGCACTGAAAGCTCCCTGCTGGTGAAACAAGATACTTGGATATTCTTAATGACTGTTTTACTCTTGAAACTTGTTTTTCCTTTAAAAGCAATGCACAGCACTTGGCATTTGTAACAGTTTGTGAAACTGATTTTTTTTTTTTTTCATCTGGAGCACCTAATTTATATAATTTCTATATATATTATACATGCTTTTGGAAGCAACCTTTCAGTTACTGTGCAAACAAACTTCTGCCGCTCCTCCCTTCAGTCGCAGTTTCTGTAATCAGGGACTGCTGTTATTTTGTGTAGAACCTGCTTAATTTTTAAGTACTGCAGAGTCATCAAACTACTCCTTAATTACTGAAGCGAGCATCATCAGATTGCAGTCTAGAGGATTCTCTTGAGCAGCGTTCCCTAATCACTTCCTGCTGTACATTGTTTTTTCCGTTGATGACAATTATCTACAAGCAAAACAATAAATCTGAGCAGGATAGTTTTATCTGTATCAGTGCTGAGTAAAGTGGAATACAATATTTAAAATATTGTAAATAGAGGGGGAAAAAATGTGCTGCTACTTTTGTTAATAAATATAAAATGGTGTAGGCCTAATTGAAGTGTAAACTAATATTTCTATCTCTTTCAATGTATGATGAAAGGTTTTATCATATGATGGTAACTGAGATTTTTACCTGTTCAGCGTTTTATTTTTCAATTTAAGAACATTAAACAGTATATTGATACTCTGGCCTCTCTTTGTTCTTTTTCCTGTGTAACTCGATACCCAATACAAGAATGATGATTTTTAGCACTGACTTGCATCCTGTCTGTGTACTACAGAGAATAATTGCCTGAGTTTTTCTCTATACATAGTCTCCTTTCTCGAACCAGCTTCTGCTGGTAACGTGTCCTCCTTTGAGCCTCTTATCTGCACCTTTCAGGTTCCTTATTTCCTCCCCTGGCAGCTGTCTGATTGGTGGTGGTAAGTGAAGTGAATTATTTACTACATTAAAAGATTTCTCTGTAAAGAGACACACAAGTGCCATTAACGAAATTTCACTTGCTGCAGAGATGAACCCAGCAACACCAACTTGCCACCTGCCTGTCGTTGCCTTCATTGATTTTCATTCCTGCCAGACTTTTTAAATATGGTTTTGCCTTCTCAACAGGTTTGTACCCAGCTTGAGAAAATGTCAGATGAAAAATCAGCCAATGTCTGTTTTTATGCTTGTAAATTCTTTTATTGATAAAAGACTCGGAAGTAATTTATTGAACAGGAACATAATTTACTGAGTAGATGTCTCCTTTTTAAAGCTACTGCTTTCTTTAATAGCAGCTGTTGAACACCAGCATGTAGGAGAAGAGCTTAACCACATCAGAGAAAACCGTGCAACACAAAGATCCTTCAGGAAAACTAACCCATCCCCAAGAGCAGGAGGACCAGCAATACCAATTCAGCTGATCTGAGGAGCACAGTGGCACGTTGCTTTGTCTCTCCTGTGTGACGAGAAAGCTCAGGTATGTGTTCACTTACCATTTCAGCTTTGCTCCCACATTCCAGCTGTGGAAACAAACCTGCAGGAACAGCGCTGTGGGGTTTTGTTCAGTTTTCGCTGGATTTTTGGTTACTTCCCATGGGCCCCTTGGTGGTGGGGAGGGATCCTTGGATCCTGAGTGGTCCTCAGAGCTCTTCTTTGCTATGATGCCTACTAAGAGCTTGCCTTTAGTAGGCAAGCACTGATCCTGCTGACTGATACTGGCTCGTGACTTCTGTGTACTCGTCTCTCTGTCCAGCTGTTGTTTCACCCTGGAGTAATCATCTGAGGCAGAGGTGGTGCTTGGGTAATGCTTAGCATGGTGCTGTCTTAGCCCATAACAAGGACTCCTGGAAATCATGACACTGTAAATACTAGCACATGACAGCTTGGCTTTGGTAAACCAGTTGTGTAGCCTTCCCGTTTAAAAGAAGATTGTCGAGGCTCAAAACAGGCTGACAAAGTGTGGGAAAGTTTTACGCTCTACCTGAAATTGTCTCAAAACAGTGTTTGGAGGTGGCTTCTGGAATAGAAAAAAGTTTTATAAATATTTATAAATTTATTGATCAATCAGACAGAGCCCCTGCATCCTGCCAGTGAACGAGTCCCTTCCTTGCTCAGAGAGGCTCCTCTCTGCCTGTCTCTAAGTAAGTGCCTCCCAGAGAAGGAGCAGCGTCCTTCCAAGCAGTGAGATGTCGCTTGCAGGAGAAGAGAGGCAATAGGTGCCCTGCCTGAGCACACTCCATCCTGCCCTTGCCCTAAGGCTGAGCTGCAGTTGGGGCTGGTCAAGCCTCCACG
Organism: Phaethon aethereus; assembly: GCF_964289735.1. Classification (NCBI taxonomy): domain Eukaryota; kingdom Metazoa; phylum Chordata; class Aves; order Phaethontiformes; family Phaethontidae; genus Phaethon; species Phaethon aethereus. The sequence continues at coordinate 4,530,930 of NC_138582.1, read as the reverse complement.
TGGGCCAGGTCCTTCCCCAGGCCAGCTGTGCCACCATGCCCTTCTCCTCTGCCTCCACAGAGTGTTGCCCGTTCTTGGAAGCCAGCTGAAGTTCAAGGCTAATGCTTGTTCAACTCCTTTTGCTGTTGATTTGTCCCTCATCTCCAAATCTGAGGGGAGCGGAGGAGGAAGCTCCTCGCGCCACAGCGGCTGAGGAGACCTGGGCAGGGCCAGGAGCAACGGGGCCGAGCCCCGCCATGGATAAAAGGAACCCCTGGGCAGCGCTCACGGCCGGGACGTGGCGCGGCCGTTTGCGCGGGAAGGGCGCCGGAGCTCTGCCGGCTCGAGCAGCGAGCAATGGCACCCACCCGGCGCAAGGCCCCGTCCTCTCTGAGCTCTGCCCCCACCACGACCGACGCCGCTTCCCCGGCAGAGCTCGGCGGGACCGCGCTGCCAGCCCGGTGCCGGGCTGCCGGCTGCGCCCTGCTCTCACGCCAGGGCTGGACGCAGCAGCCAGCGCGGCTGCGGGAGGTGCGCCCGGGGAGAGGAGCTCCTCCGCTCGGGGACAGAGCTCCGGGAGGAGGGGAGCAGGCTGGGGAGCACCAGGGAGTGCGAGAGGGAGACAGACTACGGGGACTGCACCCGCCTTCCCTGGGACAGGCCTGTCAGGCAGACAGGACACAGGGTACGGAGCAGTCTCTGTCCTCTCTCCATCCGGCTGAACACGGTGGCTTAAGGGATGGGGGCAACAGTGACGAGTTCCTGCCCGGCACAGCAACTCCTCCATGACCACCCACCTTCTCAGCTGCCCTGGCGTGATGGGTACGAGGGTCTGTAAGTGGAACCAAAGAACGACAAGGACAGTGGTTCATCTAGGTTGGAGGTGTCACCAAGGCTAAGGTGGCCTAAGCCCTGCATCAAAACTGCTTCTATAAAGAAAAAGAAAGCAGATGGGTCACTGTCATAGGAGACTCTCTTCTGTGGGGAACAGAAGGCCCAGGATGCCGACCAGACCCTTCTAAGGGAAGTCTGCTGCCTGCCTGGGACCTGGGTTAAACATGTGTTGAGAATAAACAAGAGGAGCTGGAAGCTTTGGCCCATTCCCAGAGCTATGACATCACTGGCATAAGCGAAACCTGGTGGGATGAGTCCTGTGACGGGGGTGCTGTGCTGTGATGGATGGTTATAGCCTCTTCAGGAGGGATAGGCAGGGCACGAAAGGCGGGGGGTGGCACTGTATGTGGGACGGGTTGGATCACATGACACTTACAGTTGGCGATGTCACGGTTGAGATCAACTAAGTAAGGATGAAGGGGAAAGCCAATAAAGGGGATTTTGTGGGAGTCCACTATCGACCGCTCAGCCAGGGCAATGACACTGATGAATTACTCTAGAAGGAAGTACAGGATATCTCTAGATCAGCTGTCCCTGTCCTTATCGCTGATTTTAACTTCCCAGACATCAACTGGGCATATCATACAGTGGACACAATCAGGTGCAGGAAATTTCTGAAGCACATTGAAGATAACTTCTTGGTGCAGGTTCTAAGGGAGCCAAGTAGGAAAGGTGTCCTCCTAGATTTGTTTTTTGGAAACAGAGAGAGACTCGTGGGCAAAGCGGTGACTGGTGGCTGTCTTGGTCACAGTGACCATGAACAAGTTGAGCTTCAAATCATTAGAGATAGGACAATAACCGCCAGCAAAACTGTGACCCTGGATAGAGGGAGAGCAGACTTCGGGCTCCTGAAAGAGCTAGTTAGTAAGGTCTCCTGGGAATCTGTTTCTGGAGGTATTGGGCTCCATGAATGATGGTCACTTAAGAGCCGCCTCTTAAGAGTGCAGGCGCAGGCAGTTCCAAAGTCTTAGAAGTCAAGCAAGAGAGGCAGAAGGCCAGCTTGGCTGAGCAGGGATTTTCTTCTAGAACTCTGGTGGAAAAGCAAAGTGTATGACCATTGAAAACAAGGACAGGCAACACGGGAGGACTACAGAGAGCAGCCCCATGGAAAGAGATCTGGGGATTTGGGTTGATGGCAAGTTGTGTACAAGTCAACAGTGTGCCCTGGCAGCCAAAAGGGCCAACTGTGTCCTGGGATGCATCAAGCACAGCATCGCTGGCTGGTTGAAGGAGGTGATTGTCCCTCTCTGCACTGGTGCAGCCCGACCTCAGGTACTGTGTGTGGTTTTGGGTGCCTCAATATAAGAAGGACATCAAACTATTAGAGAGTGTTCAGAGGAGGGCAACCAAGATGGTTAAAGGTCTCCAGGGCAAGACTTGCAAGGAGCGGCTGAGGTCACTTGGTTTGTTCAGCTTGGAGAAGAGAAGGCTGAGGGGTGACCTCATTGCAGCCTACCCCTTCCTCAAGGAGGGCAGCAGAGGGGGAGGTGGTGATCTCATCTCTCTGGTGACCAGTGATAGGACACGAGGAAAAGGGATGAAGCTGCATCAGGAGAAGGTCAGATTGGACATGAGGAAAAGCTTCTTCGCTGAGAGGCTGGTCGGTCACTGGAACAGGCTCCCCAGGGAAGTGTCAGGCACCAAGCCTGAGTTCAAGGAGTGTCTGGACAATGCTCTCAGTCATATGGTTTAGTTTTAGGTAGTCCTGCGAGAAGCAGGGACTTGGACTCGACAGTCCTTATGGGTCCCTTCCAACTTGAGATATTCTACGATTCTATGATTCAAGCCAAGGGATGGCAGTGTTTGCTTCTAGAAATAACCCAGCTGCGGTGATGGGAGCTGCTCTGAAATTCAGGCTGTCTTGTGCTGGCTGTGATCTCCCCGACGGGGCTGTGCAGTGAGGTGGGGAACAGGCCCTTCTTCTGCCTTCCAGCCTGTGATCATGGGCTGCTGTGGATCTATTTGTAGGACAAAGCAAAGCCCCTTTCTCCATCGGCACCGACCGAATCCTGCCTCTCGCTGTCAGCCTTTTAGAGTGAATGAAGCAGAAAGCCATGACTGACTGACCTCTGTGGCTCTTTCTGCATCTCTTGCAGCTGCTGCGTTCCCAGCCCTTTCCCACGACTGCCCAGGGACGCAGCACGTCCTGCGGCGGGGGGCAGTTGTTCGCCGTGTGGCATTGATGTGGGTCCCTGCTGCCACGGGCTCAGTTGCCGTTTTGGGGCCAAGGACAAGGTAGGACGTAAGCGGCCGGATTCTCCCTGGTGCCTGGCTTCCTCCTCCGTGGTGCTTTACCCCAGTGCCTCAGCACAGGTCCTCCGCTCTCGGCAGCGGGTGGGTGGCCTTTGTGCCACCTCGGGTGTCAGGACAAGGAGGATGCTGCACAAATGCCCCTCGGCATTTCCTCTGGAAAAGGAGGCGAGCGCTGCTTGCTCGGGGCTGGGAGCTGCAGCGGCAGCTGCCCGCCAGCCTCGGCCCCAGGATTTGGGCCACTGTCCTGCAGCAACTCCCCTCTCATGGCTGTGGCCCTCCAGGGCTGGTTCTCTGGCTGCCCCTTTTCGGGGTGTGAAGGGCCGCCCTGCTTGAGGGCGTGCGTTTGTGGTGCCCACAGGCACAGCCCACGTCCCCGGCGGGCGCTGCGCTCCTGGGCGTCACGCAGCAAGGCTGGAGCTGCGGGGGAGCGGGCGGCGCTGGGGTCTGGCAGCGCGTGAGGCCTCAGCTCTGCCTGGCGCCTGCGTGGCGGCGGCCAGTACCGTTCCCCCAGCCCCAGCCTGCGGCAGACTGGTTTGCTGGCTGTTCCACCCTTGGCGCAGACTGGAAAGCGGGGGCAGCGCTGGGGCAGGCTCCTCTCCCAGCCGTTCCCAGCCACGCCAAGGCCGCTGCGAGCTATTTTGTCACGGCTGCGTTCAACTCGAACAATAGCTCGGGAGTGACGTAGCTCCTCTGTCCTCACCCCTTCCCTGGACCCCAAGGAGGGACCCGGTGCCTCTGGCTGGGGATCCTGGCGTCCCGGCCCAGGGGATGAGTCGTGTCTCCTGAGCCTAGCAACACGCTTTCTCGCCTCTCCTGCTCGCTGGGCTCGCCCTGCAGGAACAAGCACACCGAGAGGTTTCCTCTGTGCCGCAGCACTGGAGAGGATGAAGAGGGCTGCCCCGTCCTCCCCCTCTCTTGGCACAGGGGAGAGGGCGGATACAGGGATACTCGGGAGGAGAAGGGCTCAGTGTCACGCTTTGCAAGACCCAGCCCAGGGAGGTTCAGGTTTATTTCTTCGCTGCTTTCACATCCCTTTGGCCTCTTCGCTTTAGCAGTGCCAGGAGAGGACGGGGAGGTAGGACAGTCCCTGCCGCTTTGCTGTGGGCGCTGCCAGGTGGTCGGTGTCCCCACAGTGAGGGCGAGTGCCCAGGGCTCTGCTGAGCCAAGTGGGGCAAGGAGGGGAGGCTCTTGCCCTTCTTGTTTTAACCCCAGCCGGCAACTAAGCACCACACAGGGGCTCGCTCACTCCCCATACTTCATAGTAGCCCCATAGAAGCTACCACAGAAAATTAACTCTATCCCAGCCAAAACCAGCACAGCCCTCTTCTGGGTCTGCTGTAGGTATTTGGAGTGGCTCCTGCCCCAGCGAGGTGGGGGAAGGAGCTGGTGAAAAAGCAAGATTGATTGTGTTTTATGTTTTCACTTCTTCCTTAACCTCAGGTCCAGTAAGGAAAGAGCGCAGCTGAGCTGTATTTAGCTGAAAATGAACCAAACACTCTGGGCATTGACTTCTCTGAGCTGCTGGTACTGATTCTGAAGAAGTGCCTTCAGGAGGAGTCACAGATCAAATCTGTCAAGTAAACTGCTGGAAATCAGAGCAGGACAACAGAGTTCTTCACACTGCAAGTCTACAAATGCCAGCGGGTAGGGTTCATCTGATAGAGCCCATCCCTCTGGCTTTCCCCTCTCCTGTCACTTGCAATGGCCCAGCTGGTTAATCAGTTTGGGTGTGAATGGGATTTCTTTGGAACTGCTTATGGTTGGTTTCAAAATAAAGCCTGACCTTATTTCCTCCTGAAACGCTCCCGGGCTCTCCTCTGTGGAGGGCCCCATGCCACAGTTAAGGCAGGGGAGGGGGAAAAGGCCGATGTGCTGGCAGGGGAGGGGAAACGGCCGATGTGCTGGCAAAGGAGGAATGACAAGACCATCCATGGTGCGATGGCAAGAGCCGGAGCCCCCCTGCCAGCCACCCTACAGCCCCTCCGCAGCCGGGGACCTGCGCCCCTCCCAGGCACTGGGTTTGCTCCTCCATCTGTGCTCCCTCCTCTGTTATACCGGAACCCCGCGGCAGTTGGGCTTCTCAAGGTTTGCAAATTCTAACGCTTGGGTTGTTTTTGCAAGCTAATATTTGGTAGTAGCATTTTTAGAAATATTAATTAAGCCTTGAGAAATAAGTGAATATTATTTGTCTTGCATAGCTTAGGGACAAGGAGAAGCAACAGCAGTGCTCAGCCTGGAGGTGCGGCACAGAAAGGACTCGCGTCTCTACTCACGTCCCCTACAAACAACACGGGAACATGAGCCACCAACTCTTACTGAAATGTTTATTAAGATCGAACTTCAGAACAACAGATCGGAACACAACATCTCGTGGAGTAGAATATTTCTAAATTGATTTTTCTTTTCTATGCATAAATGAAAAAAAAATCAAGATTATACAAAAAAGAACAGAAAGTGCAGAACACAATAAAACAGTTCTCATGCAACAATTCTTTTTTAACCTTAAAACAGAAAATAAGCTCAACAGTGTAGAAATAAAAACCACACACACATTAAGCCGTCTACGCACTCAAACATTCATCTGTGACATTACTTTTCTTTATCCCTTTTTCCTCATAAAACTTAACATTATGTGTTTAACACATGCTTATAAACATTGCTAAACTCAGCAAGAGCTATTATAGTGCCCCAACTTAATAAGTTGATAAAAAAGTAGTTGTCATATGGCCAGTTCACAAAGGAACTAAATATTCTCTCCCCCCACCCCCCCACCCCCACTATGAGATGCCTATATGCCGCTTTCTATTAATATGAGGCATTTAAAATAAGCTGGTCATTTGGCTACCAAAAGGGCTTAGTGTTCACGTTACATCGGGGGGGAAAAAAAAAAAAAAGGGAACTGCCAATCTGTTGAGAAAAAAGCCTTTCTGTTTTTTGGGGGGCTATCACTGCATTGGGCTATCACTGAGGATAGAAGAGGTGCAGCCTAAATAAGGTGGTGCCTCGTTTGGCTCTTAAAGCTTCACCTCCAACTTAAAATTTCAAGAAAAAAAGTGTCAGAGCATGTCAAATTGAACGTGTCCTGGGTTTTCGCTAAAGCAGGTCAGAAGGGCATGGAAAGCCCTTTGATTTTAGCAGATGCTCTCTTCTGGGGGGTGGGAGGGTATTTGTCCCTCCTGGGCACCCCTCGCAGTCCCCCGTGCTCCCCGGGGCGAGGGAAGGTGAGGTTGAGAGACAGGTGAGCCGCAAGGGAACCAAACAAAACCAGCATTTCCAGGCCGTGGTGTTAATTTAAATTAAAAGCAAAACTGGAACCTCTTAATGAGCAGATCTTGCTGCCCTGGCAAATGTTAATGGGACATTACAAAAAGGCAACTGAGCCTTTTTGTTATTATCTGACAAACATGATTTTCTAAACGCTTGAGCTACCGAGCCTTGAAAACAAAATGCTGGTTGATATTTGAGCTTCTGCAGCTCGCCTCTGCCAGTTGGGCTTGTTCTGGATGCAACATGAGAAACAGAAAACTTTGGGTAGCTCCACTTTTTAAAAATGACCATTTTAGACGCACTTTACAAACGTTCAGCTTTGTCATTTAAGGAAGAATAACAGCTAGAGGACTCTGTAACCATAAAGTTTCTGCAAAGAAAAATAAAATTTGGTATTTCTTCTACACAGTCATAACATTTCTGTGCAACATTTGGTGTTCATTACATTTATTTGGCCTTTTAAAAGGAAACAAGGACAAAATGGCTGCAAATAAAACCAACTTCTCTTTCACAATAGATACTTCAGATGCCGAAGCTGCTACATGTGCTTGGAATATCATGCAGGAGTTTACTTATTCATTTAAATAGGATACATATTTATAGCTGAGCTCGTCTCGCATTGGACTAGGATGAGGGAAACCTGGAAGAACTCAGCTGAAAACATCGCTGAGTACAGTGACGATGAGCAGACAACCACCAAAGATATTTTGGCCCAAGCAGTGTGTATGTAAATGTATATACACACAGAGACATATACACCCCCCACCCCCCAACTCTCAGTGACTGACCTACAACTCGTTGCAGGGACTGAACCACGGAGCATCGTGCAACCAGGCTACGCGTCTACACAAAATTACCGAGAACCGTCGAATGACCACTGAAAATGAACGCTGACCCTTGCGACGCGCCTCCGGGAAGGAAGCTCCCTCAGGAACAAACTGTGACTTTCTCCACTTTTATTTGTAAATGTGACCTTGGCCCCTGTGGCCACAAGACCCCACTGGTATCCATGAAAATCCTGCCTTTACTGGTGGACATCGCAGGAAGGCCAAGCTCACCACAAACCAAGGGTGGCTGGATCCATTTCTAACGGTGGAACTGAGGTTTCAATGAGGTACCCGTCAATAACCACTGTTGTTGCCGCTGTCATTCCATGTGCTGGGGGGGACTCGGATCAGATGGGAGAGGAATGAGAAAGGCTCAGCCCTCGCGTCCATGCCTCCATGGAAAACCTCACGCAAGCCTGTTTCATCATGGGTCTGCATGCCAGCGTTGGCACTGGCAAGAAAACCGGGAGCCTAAATTTGCAGCTGCCTCCTTTTCAGCCCGCCGTGCCGGGAATATTTCATAGCCTAGAAAAGGGCTCCAAGTGAAGGGGGAAAAGGACATTGTGTGTCTCAAGGAGCACTAACCTCCATTGGCTTTACTGCTTCCTCCCTTCCCCACATCCTTCTGTAACTGCTTACTGCCAGCCCTAGCAAACAACCAGATTCAAGTTACTAAAAGGCTACTTAGGTAATAAATCTCAATGAAAGTCATCTAACCAGCAGGAAGAGAAACATTCCTAAGAAATTATTGCTTCTGCAGTCTGAAATTGCCATCCACGAACAGCGCAGAGCCGACTGGACTCTTGAAATAACCCAACAGTGCAAAATCCACGCTACACCTTTCTGAGCAGTTAAAGTTTGAGCTTTATGTGGAATATTTCCAGATGTGCAGCTTACCGACTACAGCACTCGAGAACCTGAGCACTACAGTGTCTTGTCCAAGGTGTCACCAGAAGCACTGCAGCAGAATATGTCAAATTGTTTACAGTATAGAGCAACACAGAAAGTACTAAACCTCAAGCCTTCCGCAGTAAAGGTCCAAAGAGATGGAGCACGCAGGATGAATTTGACTATACAACACCACCGACAAACAAAGCCTGATGCTTATTGTCACCAGGAATAAAATAACACCCCTTCAAATCTCTCTTCCCACAACTTCTGCAATAAACACATAAAATTGCAGTACTTTTCCTTTTAATTGTGACAAAAAAAAATCATTTCTATTATCAAAAGATAATGTAAGGGACACAATAAAGAAATAAATTAGTGCCCACTCTACCCTGAGAAAGTGCAAGGGCTAGAAAGAAAAGTCAAATTCAGGAAAAAGCATTACTGTGGAAGATCTCGGGGGCCCTCACCGGCAGCACAGTGGAAGCCAGCACAGTGGTTTCACAGGCTGGCCAAGGTACAGGAGGAGATACTTTGGCTGGGGATCCCCCAAGTTAATTCTTCTGGCAATACTACAAACACTCCAGCTCGTTTACAATGAATAATTATTTCCTTTGGCTTTACCGGGGAGTGAAATAGAGCTTCCTGCTACAAGGCAGCGTGCATATTCATGCGTCAGGAACGGCAATTAAACAGCCCCATAAACAACTCCAAATACGGAATTTAACATCCAATTCTTAGAAATGAGGCTACGCCAAACGCTTGCTGGGACAAAATTGGACCTGCCCTGCCTTTGACTGAAAACCTCTGGGTTCGAAACGTCCTTCCTCCCTCCTCACCCTTCCCCTGACTGAGAAAGCTAAATAAATGTGCGTGAGCTCACCCCCAAAACAGTTTCACATTCCCTCTGCTGGGTGTGAAGCGAGAGGGAGCTTCAACTTCTCCTCCCTCTTTGCAGCTACACCTTGGTCAGCCCGATGGTCCTGTGGAAGAAATCTTGGCTTACCAAGGTGCTACGTGGAGTAATGGCGATTTGAAACCACGCTGACCCGTGAAACTCATGGGGAAAAGGGTAATTACATCTGGCACCGTCCAGAAGATGTAGATTTTTAAACTGTAGAAGAACCTTTCCAGAAATAGAGATTAAAATAAGGAGTACTTGACAGCGTTCGATTAACCAAAAGCAGAATCTTCAAAGAGCTTTAAAAATAAAATATTACAGCCACTTTAAAATGTCTAACTCAGCGTGTATTGTACATGAATACCAGTTATAGGGTGAAATACAACACTCATCTCCGTTATATTTGAACATCACCAGAATATATTAAATGTAATTGAGATGATAAAATTCACGGCAGAAGTTCATTTAAAGTATTTCTCACAACTGATTTCTTCAATAAGGTCTCATATTCTTCAGTAGTATTATTCCCCTGTCTGAACACAGTTCACAGTATGTGTTCTGAATTAAAAAAAAAATTCACCTTAAAGAAAAAAAAGACTTTCTCAAGACACTTGGAAAAAAACACAAACACCTAAGTCCTGTATGATTACATGTACTTTAGTGCTCGGCGATTTCACCAGCCTAAAAACAGCATTGTCACCCTTAGGCATCGGCACCGACTGAACACCTCCAGCTAGGAAACCCACATATGCCACCAGGAATTCATCAATGATGCTGGCCAAGACTGCGCGTTCAACTTCAAATATACAAAAACATACATTTCTTAAATATATTGACAATTCAAGTAATTTATTAAAAACTGCTTTTCATTTTGAAATATATATTCTTCTTTTGGATGACTATATTGCAGCATGATTCACACATGCATTTTAAAGTACTGTAGTATGAGAAGTTTGAGGCAGCGGAAATCTTACAACGGGCTGTGATTTGTTTGCTGAGCACACGGATTGACTGCAGCCCGGAGGTCCATGCGAAAACGAGTAAATAGCATCACAAACACTTCTTATAAGACGACAAACGAAAGTTCGGTTTCTAAAGTTGCTTTAAATGGCTGCTGGATCTCTGAGCTTTGGCTGCCCGTGGATTTGGGCGCATTGCTAGTGATCCAAACGCTATTTGAAATCAGATTAGCACAACTCTTTCAACCTCTTCACAGAAAAATGTCTTTGCACTGCAGCTATGTCCTGAATCAAGGAAGGGGCATGGAGGTTGCGCTGATGACATTGGTACAGCAGCTCGGAAGAGCTCCAGCCTACAACTCCTCCAACGCAGGGACTGGAACAGCGACACATGCTAGTGGATTGAATTTTAAGGCCTAAAAACTGTTTCTGACACAGATTTTTATACACCCAGACTATACCATAAAGTGACGGAGGTAGGCCTTCGGTTTACCTTGTTGTACTGACACCGTGCCTTTACCTCGGCTGCTGCGTTCCCAGCCAGGAGGTTAAAGGATCATTGAAAGTGCAATTAATCAACGACCTCCTTTCCCTACAAAAGAGAATCCACATGCCCCCTCCCATGAAGCTGACCCCAGAAATGCCCTTTCTCCATCCAGAGATGATCAGGTTTAAATGCCAAGAAAACCCCCAAGTTCACCAGTATGCAAAACTCCCAGCTAAAAATTGTCACAGCGTATTCCAAAGACATTCATTAAAATGCAGCACTTGTGATAAAAACCTGTCAGTGCTGGTCACCTCTCCCAGTTGCTGCTCCTTCCATCTACAGTTCAAATCATGCACCCAATGTCACCCTCTCTTGACGAGCAGCAGACTTGGGAGTAGTTGTTGAAACAGTATGACTGAAAGGATTCATGGCAGTTTCTTAGAAACCGCAGTAATTGCTTTTGTTATTCTTGAAAATAATTGCAAATAAAACTATTCTGCAGTAATTGCACTAACAAAAAACATGAAATCTAAAATTAACGTTAAAGAACTGTAGCTGTCAGACCAATAATATCATGCTTATGAAAAGAATTGATCAAGATGTCTAAGCGTTTGATTCAGCTATTACACTAGTGGAATCTGAAATGTTCAGACAAAAAAATAGCAAGAGACTATAAGTCAAGATAGCTTCCATTTTCTGTTAGTTTAAAAACAGCCAAAAACTTAATTTTTCTAACTGCTAATTGTATACGTTGTGAGTCTCATGCAGATTAATAAAACTTACTCAAAATCTAAATGTATTCTTAATAAAAAAAGTGTTCAGAAATGACATTTCTAAGTTGTAGAGAAAGCAATTAGCATCATAGCTACCTGTTCAAACCTATATTAAGGACTACAGAATTTCATTTACACTTTTGCACACAACTGCCTTTTCTTCTGCAATTTTAGCTACAAGTAGTGAAGATCCTAACTTGTCTTCCTGGGAAAAAAACCAAAGTTTTTGATCCTGCACCTGCACTCCCTGGAATGTGGGTGAAGAACAAGCGACGGCCTCAAACGGCTGACTCGCTCTCCAATTCGGATGTGGCAGCTCCTTTGCGCGTAAGCTTCAGCACAGTCGGCTTCTCTCCGCTCGTGCCGTTGCCTTCGGCTGCCTCTGGAGGACCTACTCCTTTCTGTTCTTCCTTTGGCTCTTCATTGACTTCAGGGTAAATCACCAAGAAGGTAGCTGTCAAAAAACCCAGGAAGGATCCCACTGAAGCCACCATGGGAATGACTCTGACTGTGCCAACCGCATCGACCACACCACCAAGCGCAGAGGCCACGAGGATCTGAGAGATGTAAACCTGACATGACAGAATAGCGCAGTCTATGCCAAATCCTCGCTTTGAGTTCCCGGGGCTATGGTGAATGTACTGGGAAAAAAAAAACAAGAAACATGTGTTAGGAGGTAAAACAATGAACGAAATAAAATATTTAAACACTGGTATCTTCCTTGAATTTCTCAGCCGCATGGTGAACTTTATGCCATCCTTGTGCATCATGCAGGCTATACAAGTCCTGAGCAACAGCCTCCTTATCTCCTTATCAATGCCTCCTCATCTTACAGCAAGAGGCAGTTATTTACTGGGGCAATCCTAGCATGAAATGGCTCCAAGATTAGGTTTTGTAAAACAAATTTACATGAAACAGTTGTTGGAAATTATTTTTATGATTATTAAAAGGAACCCCTCTCCCAATCCCAATGCAGAACCATGTTAAAATAAATGAACCTCCTGTAGTTTGTAATCCACATGGAATACTGCTAAAAAGTGGGAAGTAAATCACAGAATCATAGAACAGTTTGGGTTGGAAGGGACCTTTAAAGGTCACCTCGTCCAACCCCCCCTGCCATGAGCAGGGACATCTTCAACTAGGTCAGGTTGCTCAGAGCTTCGTCCAACCTGACCTGCAATGTTGCCAGGGATGGGGCATCTCCCACCTCTCTGGGCAACCTGGGCCAGGGTTTCACCACTCTCGTTGTAAAAAATTCCTTCCTTAGATCTGGTCTAAATTTGCCCTCTTTTTGTTTAAAACCATTATCCCTTTTCCTGTTGCAAAAGGCCCTGCTAAAAAGTCTGTCCCTATCTTTCTTCTAAGCCCCCTTTAAGTACTGGAAGGCTGCAATAAAATCTCCCCGGCGCCTCCTCTTCTCCTTGTTTCAGCAGAATCTGTTTGCCTTATGTCTCCCCAAACTTACAGCTGCATTTCCAGACTCACCTCAATACCTAAGACTGCACATTAACCTGGGTAATGCTAACATAACATAACACGTCAAAAACATTATTAACAACTGGGTATATAATAAATGCTCCAATAATTATTTGATCTCTCTTCATCTACCATATGCACCCAAATCCTTTTACACCTCAGCACAGGGTAAAGCAATCATGACCCCACTGAGCCAACTTGATGCTAATACCATCTGATTTAAGTGGCAGCTCTTGCTGTTTACTACCAAGGACAAATCTGTTCTTTGACACATATCCCGACAAGGCAGGTATCTCAAATAATGGGATTTAATAAATCCATCCTCCCATTGTGTTCTTCAGAGAAACGTGAATGCTCTGCCTTGATTAAAATATTCTAAATATTCCACGTACCTGTTTAATATCATGGTATTGTCCCAAAAGCGCATAGGGGCAGTAGGAGATACTCATAGAGACTATTCCCATAGTGCTGATCATTATCATGGTGACGTACACGTTGGGGAACATAGCCATCACTGCAGTGCCAAGAGAAAAACCCAGCGTGCCCAGGATGTAGATCACTTTTATACTAAGGTCATAGTTGTCCAAGTATTTCTGCAATAAGGCTGCAGAGGTGAAGAATAAAATATAAGTATCAGTTTACTTGGTGAAGTTTTTGACGTGGCCGTGACAGCTCGATACGCTATTTAGGACTCAGATGCTTGCTGCGTATTTGGCTCGCCCTAGCAGCGTAGCTCAGCCCTCATTGGGAAAAGGACATAATTCCACTTCAGAGACGGGGGAACAAACGAGCTCAGAGACTTGCCTAAACCATGCTACAAACCTGAGGCATGAGACTCAAACGTATCATGGTCCACTTGGTCCATTCATGAATTTTACCTATTTATTAACTTTATCAATGCAGGTACACTGAGCACAGAGGAGATTCCATTTCTAATGCAAGCACATTCGCTAGGCAGCAATCAGATAATTGACGTTTATAGCCGCGTTCCAGTTTGCCTTCAGGACCAAGCTGCCCACCCGAACTTCAATTTGACATGTCTCTACAAAGAGGCAGTCCCCACGATACTGGTCTGTGCAGACGTGCCTGCACGTGTGCTGCAAAACGCAGAATTTAAGTTTGGCAAAAGCTTTCCAATTGTCTGTAGTTGGTTTATCTGTTATTAGAGAGCAAGAAAGAGACTTTCAGAAATATAGTTACAATTTTGATTTTAAAAACGGTCTTTGCAAAAACCTTTTTACATATGCTTAAATAATATGCAAGCATAATTTAGTTTCCTGATGACTAGCTAAATGCCATTCAATATCCTTTGATATAATTTTGTGCTTTATGCTACTTTACCAATCTGTTTCATATTTCCACCTCTACGTTCAGAGGAACTTTTTAATATTGATTCTTAAAGAAGCCTTTCCCTTTATGACCATGTAAAATGCTTTTCCAAAATATCCTTCAGCCCAAACAAGGAGGCAGATGCTAACTGAAGCAAACCTATTTTCACCTTGCAAATACATACAATGGGGCGCATTCCACTGTCTGATTGTGCAACGTCTCTTACCTGAACAAACAGCAGCAGTAGCAGCATAAATTACCAGTCCCCAGCAACCCATCTGAACTCCAGCATTATAAGCGTGTAACTCGGTTGAGTTTGAAGGGGCCTGCAACACACACAAACACAAAGCCACGTTCTCTAACGAGCACGTCTCTGAAATGAGTAACTATAAGCAGGCTGGCCAATGGTAACTGTTCTCTTACCTTTGGATCGCCCTGAAAGATGACCTGGCCCATGAAATCTGTATAGAACACAGCTTCAGCGATGATTGAGAACCAAGTTAAGAGGTGACAGACACACAGTCTCAGCAGCTCCTTTGGCATCTTTAGCATCGACAACCACAAGAGTCTGACAGTGGTTTCAGTCTCCCCCTCTTCACTCTCTGTGTCTCCACTTGAATTTGTTGTGCCACTCTGATTCCTGTGTCTGTACCTCTGTCGCTGCCGCTTCTGCATGTCGTAGATATCATTCATGCTGCGTGAGGACTTTATCAAGACAATGGCATTGGCCCGACGAAAGCGATAGCGGTGAGAGCCTATTTTGCCATAGTATGAGAAGGTGTAAGATGGCTGACGGTAAAACATGTGCCTCCTCCTTCGCATGGAGTTTGAAGTACTAGATTGCTTCATGCCTATTCTAGCATGTCCATTGAGGAACTCTTTTGGTAGGGAGCCATTGACATTTGGGACTTTATCTTCATTCAAGCGATTATCAAGCAACATTTCCTCCTCTTTCTCACTGTCCCTGAGGAAAGCAGACAGGTGGTTGAGTTTGGATTTCATGATCTCTTGGCTTGTGTTGTGGGGAGTATTTGGATATGAAGCATCCTGAAAAATGGAGGGTTCAATGTCGTGCAGAAAAAGCAGTTCCGATTCAATTTCCAACGTAGCATCGGGCATGTGCAGAACCGAGTCACTCTTACTTCTTACAATGTTCACGTCAAGAAACTCCAAATTGAGATCGTGCTCTGACTGAACCTCATCGTGGAACATAGAGGCTCCATACGGCTCTTCCTCGCTAATTACATTCAGCCGATTCAGAGGGGGGAGACTACCACTAAATTTGACACTGGAAAGTGTGTCGTCTCCGTCATCAATCCTGTCCTGCTGAGGGTTATATTGCTCTTCTTCAATGCTAAAAAGGTGGAGAGCAACGGAGACAGAGAAAATAATGGCTGCAAAGAAGAAAAGGACTTGCTCTTGAGATTTAAAAATACCACCCAAGAAGGTCTGTGTCCAGTCCAGCCCTCCTAACATATAACCGATTGCCCCTCCAAGACCTGTGGAACAGAAAAAATGAGAAGCGAGTTAAGAAAAAATCAATTCAGTCACAACCCGGTCATCAGGAAGATCTGGCAGCTGCCAAAAACATATCGGCTAACTCCATACCAGCTGAAAATGCATGGATGTTAAGGGCCATGTCTTGCTCTTCACTGTCCACTATATCCAACAAGTAGGCCCGAATTGGCCCTTCTGTTGCATCAGCACAAAAGTCCAACACCACAACACCAAGCACCGTGAGAACTATACCAATGGGTTGCTTGTCCGGGACATCACCAATAGCCAGACCTAAGAAAAACCAGAAGAGGAATGTGAGCAAGTCAGTCAAAAAAGGAAAACTACTAAGAGCAAGGTTAAGATCCTTAAGCAAAAGGTGGCCAACACACTTACTGGAAATACTATTTTACAGAATAAAATGCCAATTTCAACTCTTTGGCACATCTTCATAAGTGGTCTGGGACAAAGACTACATTTTTACATTTGTAAGACTGATGTTTATTTTTCAAAATGTTATTTTAAAAGTATCCCTTAAAGCTTGGAGATCACTGGACATTATTTCACATTCTTGGTTGTATTTTCCTTCAAATGCTGAAGGCTGTTTTTATAAAAGACAGCCACAGTGAGAGGAGAGCATCCAAGAGCAAAATGACATACCTCATCTATCAGTTAGACACAGAAGTAACTGCACTGCTGACAGCATTCCTGACATGGTGCCTAACATGTAAAGGTTGCAACACAACAGTATAAAGTGAAATTTAACCCCTTCACCTCTCTCTCTGCTTTTCTCCATCAATCATATTTCCTAGATCAGTTTTATAAGCAAAACTTTTAAGGATGAAGCAACATGAAGGTATTTTGCATTGCAAAAAGCATCAGCTTCTGTTGATAGCACAGGATGAAATGCTCTTTGTCTACAGAGTAGAAAGGCAGCATTAGTATATAGATGGAGAATTTTTCATGAAACAAACCATTGACAAAAGCATGAATTACTCGAATCAGGGAGATTTAGAAGCTACACATGCAAGACTGATAAAACCGTTAGTGTAATTGATGAAAATGACTGCAGAAAGAGATGAACTGGCTAAGCCACCAAAAATCATCTAAATCCTAAGTGCTATGATTCCTGCGTATTCAATCCTCATTTATACCAAGTCTTCTGAATGCTGAAGAAGTTTATACGTGTTCCACGCTCGGCTGAATCTTAAAGCAGAAAACACCAACAGTGTCAGTGCTTTAGATTTGTTGGAAACCTGAACAGTGCACACAGTGGAGAGAACAAGAGTTGAATAAGATCTATACACAGCTGTTCTCCTGGGACATGGTTGTATTACTATTAGGATTGGCAAACCTCTTTTTTAGCATGCTCTTGTGCTCCTTGTTCCCCTCCCTGTGACTCCTATTGCCAGAGGCCAGGTTACGAAGAAAGGTTCCATACAATGACCACCTCTGATTTGCAGCATCTCCTGAAGTCCCAAGCTGAAATTAGGAGAGCAAGTAACTGGAGACTAATGATAGGAAAGCGTGAACGTAAAATGGGAAGAAGACATTGAAAGCATACAGGGTCCATCTAGAAGAAAATTTGGTTACAAAACGAGGTCTTTTCCTGCAAACCTCTAAACACCCCCCTTTGGCAAGAAACTCATAAGCGATGCCTTTTCTCTCTGAAAAGTAACACAGGCCACCATTTCAAAAAGTTCAAATAAAGAGAAGCTAATATTGCTTTATCACATTTTGCATCTGCTCTAACTAGTAGATCAGGTGGCTGATATCTTATGATGATATGACTTCAATTATAGTGGCAAATCTCTATCTTCTAGTATGGAACAAGTCTAGACAAGACCATCACTTCAGTTCGTTCCAGGCTCCCCTAGGAGAGGCACCGCAGTGTTTATCGTGCTTTTCAGAAGAGGGTATTTGTTCAAAATCTACCACAACCACATCCCAGGAACGGATGTATAAAGAACAGAGCTCAGTTTTGCAGTGCATTGCAATAACCTCTGAAGTTTTATTGCACCTGAGTATCTGGAAAGTAGCACTGGAGTATCTGCAAAATGCAGGCTTCCTCGAAAGCTATGTAATAGATTGTATTACTGTATAGCAAAGAATTAGAGAAAAATTGAAGACAATATTTTCTGTTGTTTATTAGAAGGTGAGATATTTCAAAATAAACCTATAAACTGTGTATGAGCTTTGCTTGCCCCCATCAATGGCTACTGACCTAAACCACTGTGTGGAAATAAGAGCTTCCTATTAATTAAAATCTTGTAAGAGGGCTGCAGGCTAACATCTTGCATACATCTGAATGAGGAGGAATAAGTCTTGGAGACACAACAACAAAGTACAATTGATACCATATGATAGCAATTCAAATGATTAGTATTTATTGCTTGGGTAAATTGAAAAAAAAACCCCAAAACATAAGCTAAATATCATTCATCTGAACAGTTTGTCCACTGCAGTTTGTAGAAAATTGAAAACCATCATATGGCACCCCAATCTGGTTCTAAAAAGCTAACAGGCTGAGCCAAAGTAATGTTCCACTCATTTCCCTTAATTAGTAAAACTTCTTCACAATAGAGCTAACCTGAAAAAAACCCCAGAGGATATTATTAGGTGCTAAGTTCCTTTCATTTGCATCAGTCCAACCATGATGTAAACATTTCCCCAAATGTACTTGCTGTCACCTCTCCTACACTAAATTTACAAAGAGATTGTAGATTGGAGATTAAGCTCAGTAGTAAACTATGTTCAAGGGAAACTATTTTTACCAACTTTGATGGGGGCTCAGGAAAAATTATTTTCCCACATAGTTTTTGATAAACAAATATTAACTGTGTTCTGGACTTTTTCAATACCGGGTCTAAGAAAAGCACAAGAAAAAGTGAAAAGATAATTTTTGAAATAATGCTGGAAACAGGATGTGTTGCCAGATATGCATTAAAGGGAAAATGGATCACAACAGGAAACATTTCCCTGTGAACAGGTTGCTACAATTTTCCCATGTCAAGTATTGACCAAATTTGTCTCAGCGACTGCAGACGTTATGCTGGCAACCATTGTATTAATAACACTGTATTACCAGTTACAGCTATGATTGCACAATACTTAGCACAGCACCGTAACTTTCAAATAGGAATAAAAACATTCAAGGTGGATAGCTCAAATGCACTGTTGCAGAGATTTCTCATGATTTTAACACTAAACGTAAGTTAAATCAACTGCATATCATTATCTTTACTTCCTACATAAAAATCTTAAAGCAGGTATGTTAGCAGGAGCTATCCACAGGTGATCTCCTCATTATTTACCTATAACAGAGCCATTAAGGAAAAGTGCAACTCCAAAGAGGACACCAATGCAGAGAGCAAGAATAAAAGGCCGCCGGCGGCCCCAGCTCAGTGTGCAGCGGTCACTAGCTGAACCTATAAGCGGAGTGAAGATCAAGCCCAGGATAGGGCTAAGGAACCACGTGAGGCTGTAGTATTGTTCAGGAAGACCTAAAACAAAGACAAAAATGATTTAAAGGTTATGTGGTACACACCAAACATCTCACATTATACATTAAATTTTATTATACCTTTGAAAACTGTAAATCGGTCAGTAATGGACCTACAGCAAATTCCCTCCCAGATGAACAACCCAGTCAAAATTTCTTATCAATGGTTAAAAAAAAACAGTTAAGGAAATCACAGATCATATATCTTTCAAATACCTGGGCAACAAGAAGGTAACAATAGATATACTTAAGCTATTGAAGTAAAAGTTATAAAGAAAAGAGATATCAAACAGTGGAATCACTAGTCTAAATTAGTTACTACTGACCAAAAATATCACACTTCTGCCAGATTTTGCTGAGTGTACCGTGTCTTTTTTGACAGGGGTGTTGGTGGGGATAGCCTCTGTGAAAATGCAGCAGCCAAGGTCTGCTGTGTAGAAAACAAATAGCTTTGTTGCATCCTCTACCCTCTATCTATAAAACCAAAGATCTTTGGGACGCTTGGAAAACTACTTGGTTGTCGTATACACATATCCCCTTCTCAGCAAAACTTTTAACATTCAACAGGACTTGAACATCATAGTGGTATTGCTCATCTACAACGACCACCATAAAGAGTTGCTAAAGATTTAACAGACTGAGCATGATGGACAGAATTTGACTGTCATATGAAATATCTCATTTCTAAGCACAAAAATGTTTACTGATAAAAGTGAACAATGGACGACAAAAGAAAAAGCAATTAGTTGTTCTCTAAAGGTTAATGAATAAAGAGGCTTGTTTATCTCTTGCCGTCCTTGCTTTTTCTTTCAGAACTGACATGACTATTCGTAGGATGACATTGAAACAAATTTGATTTATTATGTAATATTTACCTAGAAAACAACAATGTTGTTACAAATAATTTCTGGAGAAGGAAAGAAACCCCCAAAGCCCTGCTTTACACCTCTCCAGCATGGAGAGCAATGGCCTGCAGATGGCACACTGGCCCAGAGGAGCTGCTACGCTCGGCTCCTCTGAGATCCGTCTCCCTCTCAATTTATCAGCACAGGTCAGGTAACAACTTTGACATGTTTCTCAGCAAAGCATTAGAACCAAACCAATCAATTTCTCGCAGTCCAGCTGATGCCAAGACTGAAAAACTGAGTGTCTTTACTCTAGGAAGGAAAAGCATTTGTTATTCAAAACCACGTATCATGAGCGCGAGTAGTATTCGACCTTTGCTGGCGAGATCAACCTGTACCTTACGCTCCCTGCGCAGCGTGCCGAGGCCTCCATTACCAAGCAGGATTATACCAATCCCTGCCCAAAATAGACTATGCTGCAAAATTGGAAGTCTAATCTCCTGCTGTTTAAAGTGCTATCAAATCTTGACTAATGATGCTGACTTCTTCCACGAGATAAATCGCATTTTCCTGAGACTGGTGTGCTCTGCAGTAATGCAGAAATATTATAAGAAAATAAGACATTTTTTGACCACAACTTACCATAAATAACAAAATTCACTATCAGGATTCAAAATCTAGGTCTGCGGCCAAGGTCTATGTGATTTGAGTCAACTTTGGCTAACGAGCAAGCTAATGGCGACAGACACCTTGATCAGTGTTATTGGAATAAACTTGCCTCTCTGAACCCGCGTGACCTGCGCTTTCAGCCCAAACACACCCATGAGCAGCCTGCCCACAGGGAATGGGGAAAGCACCATGGTTTAGCCGTCTTTCCTTGCTCCAGGCCTGTACCTGAGGCAAATACTCCACAATGACACCTACCATACAACTACTGACTCTCGGAAAGGGCTTTGTTTATACAGATAGCACCTCGTTCACATCATGGTTCAAACCGCCACCTCTTGCTTAGATTTTCCAATTGTTTGGTGATGTTTTGGTTGACATGGAAGTTTTAGCTGAGACATACTTCGCCAGGGCAGGAGACATATTAGGTTTAAAGCTCTTGTTCAAGAAGCCACAGTTGTTTTAGCACCATTCCTCCAGACCCCAACATTTATAATTACACCACCCAGCTTCTCTTAATGAGCTCTACCCTAGTCACAGGTACAAGCCAGTAACCCAAATATAAGCGCAGCGAAAACGTCCATCTCCCTGTGGTTTAAATCCTCTTTAACTTCACCAAGTTCAACAGCCTTCCCAAGCACACAAGCAGGTTCGGGCACTGGGTGTTTAACTGGCACCTCACCTGCTCCAGGATGCTAACGCTTATCAATGCCTGAGCTAGCATACAGAAGGGGAACAGTGTGCTTAAAAAAAAAATTAATGATGGGAAAGAGAAACATTTAGTTCGAGGCAAGCCAAACTAAACTGTAGGCAGGTTGTGATTCATTTTGGGTGAATGATTTTTCTGCAGGACACAGAAGAAGTGGCAATGTGTAAATATTCATCCCATTTTGCCTCCACAGAGCCATCCTGTTGAGCAGCAGTTATACATGAGAGGTTGCTATTGTGTGATGCCAACTCACTGCAACAAGTCTGTTTTAAACAAAGTTAGAAGCTATGGCTTAACCAACGTCATTGATCTTTAATGCAGCATTCACCAACATCTGAAATAATGTGATGTCATATCACTGCAAAAGGGCTCTATGTTGAGAACAGAAGTTTCTTTTCTGAATTATGTTGTGACTTGTGAATTATGAGCTGGGACATCTCAATCAAGCTCATCCATCAGTAAACACTTGATGTAGGGAAGGTTTTGCAGTAAATCATACAGTTACTTTAAATAAATGCAGGGGATGAAGGCTAGCAACAGCTCCATTACTAGCGTTACAAGCATCATCCTATCTTATGTGAATAAACAACCTTAAACAGATAAATACAAGTAAAATGGATACGATTAAGAGACTCTCTTTTAACGTTCCAACATCCATTGAGACAACCAACTCACTTTAATGGAGACTATGAGCAGAAACAACAAGCAAAGGCTAGTGCAGCAAGGACAAGCGATACGAGCAGTACATCCAGGGACACAGGGGCTTGCACAGCTCACCGTCCTGCTGCCCTCGTGGTCACCACTTTGTCTCCAGTCTACAACAGCACGTCTCTGTGGCATATACAAATTTTAACAAAAAGTTCTGGAAACAATCCATTTGAAATGATGACTTCTACAGAGAATTGAAATCTGTTTACAAGTATTTTTTCTTCAACTGTAAAAACTGCACGTTTCTAAACTGGAAATATAGGTATTTTTTAATGCTTTATAGCCACAGTTAACCAACTCTTATAAAAATGTCCTAAGATTATTAAAAAAACAGTGATTTTTACTGCCAGCATTACTTCGACTTCAGTACTTTCAAGGTCAACTTTACATGTAATAACTGAAAATCAGATTAAGGCCTGCATCCTGGTTTGATTTTACAGGCCAGTAAAAGAAACGAAAAAAAGGGGTTTTACCCAACCTCTGTTACATGCCTACAGTTAGGGAGTCCTATCTTTCCATGTATGAGTAAGAGGAGAGAGACTGAAATGCTTTCTTGAGAAGGCTTTATTTTCACAGATTGAAAAGGGTGATCTTCCTAACATCTAAGTATTATAAATAAAAGCCTAAATCCAAATATTTACATTGAAAATGGCTTACTTTGCAAAAGCCATGAATCTCTATTTTCAGAACAGAGCTAGGGATGTATGGTAGCTTTTACGGAAGGGTTAAAAGGACACTTAAAAAACCAAAACCATTATGTTTGGAGATCCGTCTTTAGACAAACCACTTTGATTTTTTTTTTTTTAATTGAACTTCTCTTTAGTGGCCAAAATATCTATCTTTAGCAAAAGAGGCCATGATAAAAGTCTATACAAGAATTAATAGCCCCATGCCAAGTAAAATGGAAGAATTTCTAAAAAGCTTTCAGTGCTCCTCCAAGTAAACAGGAAAGGGATAACTTTCAAGTGAAACACGAGCAATTCCCACAGATTGTATAATGGTAGGAACCATCAACATGAGCACAATCTGCTTTTTCTCTTGCTGGAAAAGTCATGCTATAGGACTACCTCTGTAACCTAAGTGGCAGGGCTCTTATAAATTACATTCCAAGTGTAAGCTAGCAGTTTACACAATCATCATATGTGTTTTATATACAGTTATGCAGAATTCAAGAGAGTTATCATTTATGAAGTGCATAACTTTACTGTAAGTATGTAAACTGTGATATCGGCACATTAGAATTTAGTTGGTTACTCAAGTGCAAAAGTACTGAGTGGTGGATATGGTTTAGTGGACATGGAGCTGTTGGGTTGATGGTTGTACTTGATGATCTCAAAGGTCTTTTCCAACCTTAATGATTCTGTGATTCTGTTGGAGAAGATTCACAGTGGGAAGCTGGTGTACGTGCAAGCTAAGATAAAACAGCATAGGAAAAATTAATTTGCTGGTGGGAGAATTCCCTCCCGTACCAGTCTGACAGACAGCAGACTCCTCATCTGAACAACATATGGGCAGGCAAACAGAGCAATTTTTTTAGCAACGGGTAGTAAAGTTAGTTACCCAAAGCTTCCTTTTGTATTTGCTTTCTTGAAGTTGAGATGTATTATTGAGAAAATGTAGTCTACCCAGTCACTGAAAACACTGTGAGACAACAGTTCTGGTGCCTAGAAGAGCCTGCTCTCTCTGTATAGGTTTAGTTGTCACCTCTGATGTCTGCACTCAGCTTTGTTGCTGGAAAGTCAGACTTCTGTAAAGCTTACAGCCGTGTTCTACCACGGGTCTTCCAGCAAAGAGCTTTCCAAGGCACTGAGCGCTACCTCCGCTGTCCCATGAAGCAAGACTTCAGAACATACCTTGCAGATGTTCTTCATAAAATTCAAGCTTCATACTGGCAGAGTCTACAGGTGCTTCACCATTTCAGCAGTAGCTTTGCTTTAGTGCTAGACGTTTTGATATAAATGAGAAAGTCCCAGACAGGAAAGGAGAACTCCAACCCCAAAATACTTTTTTCCCTTAAAAGAGACTGTTCTGGTTTTAGTATCTTGAACGTCTGCATACATGATATGCATATTTAGGTTGGCATACATGATTTGGCAGTAGAAGCAAAATAAATAAGGGGACTGAAAATTGAAATACTTAAAGATATTGTGTGTATATATATATAAAAACAAGATATAAACCCCCAAGTCTCCCAGAGGTTTGCTACGTCACAAGATGAGCTCCAATAACAAAACTTAATAACTTTAATAAATAAAATAACAAAATGTTATGGCTGCAAAGGGCACTAGGCAGTTGAGGAAGGTAATTACATATCCTAATGGCTCCTTTCTCTGCATATATATGCTGCTATGCCTACAGAACTTCACCGTTTCATACAGTATTTTAAAATGAGAAGACAGGCATCCAAGCCAGGACAAGACACCGGTGAGCGGAAACGAAGAGATAAAGGGCATATTCTGATACCAAGAAGTTCCCTCTGATACCCCCATCTAGTGGCAAAGAGTCAGATGCAGTATGTATTTTGAATAAACTTGGCTACAGCGATGGGCTCGGCCAGCAGCCCTGCAGCATCCAGTCTCTGATGCGCAGAACAGATGTACGGATGCCGGCTTTGACTAGATTTCAGGGCAGTACCGCACAGCAAGCTTGTCATCCATATGACTGCCTCGCCGCAACCTGTTACAGCCAAATGTAAAACGTCCCAACCGCTGAGAGCTGCTAAACCTACCTGGAACAGGCTATAACTAGGCTGGGACTAATTTCATATGGCCAAGAGAAGTATCATGCAGCAAATGCCTTTACCAAAGGCTGCTGAGGCTCACATGCGGACTCGACGGCCAAAGCAGCTGCATCCCATTACCAGTTTAATGCTGTTCCTTTATTTTGTCTGTAATTTTCCACCGCTGTGCTTGCCTTGCCAGGTAGCAGCTCTAACAGCGAACCGCCATCAGCCAACTTGGAAAAGTAACCTGGTGGCCTCTTGGCGGAGGAGTAATAACTGGAGGATTATTATTTAGCCCTTTACTGACAGCTAATTTGAGGAAACACCGAGGAGGAAAAAAACATATTGGATAAACAAGGTTAGTATTTGTGCCGTGAACGGAATCTGGAGCAGGTCACAAGGCAGACTCAGAAGTCTCATACAAATCAGTGAGAAAAAGAGCAAAACACAACAACAGCTTCTGTTAGCAGCAACGACTGCCACTGAGACCCTTGTAATATGGCATTTCCCAGCCAGCTACAAACAAACAGGACACTGGCTTCTAGTAAATAAGGGTTTGTTTTTTCCCAGACAAAAAAAGTGCCCAACAATAGTGGGACCAGCACCGCTCACGGTTCACAGGAAATGCTCACTGTGTCACCATCAGTCTAAAGGCTGCGTGAGGTCACGAGTTACATGGAAGAAAGATTAAGTCACATGCAGCAGTTTCTATTCAAAACCTCTTTTTGATAAGTTCTATTGGGGGAAAAATAGTTCTTTATAAGCTTAACAATAAGATCTGATATGGGAATAGGATGCTAAGCTCCTATTTTCATTTGTCAGAAATCATCACCTAGAGACTTGTTTATACGCTTAAAGTAAACACCATACAAATTTCTGAACTAACATAAGAAGCTGACATGCCCTGCAAATACTTGTATTCCACAATTTCATCCCTGTATCAAATACTGAGTGTTGCTAAAAATATTTTACATTGATCTGTTTAAAAATGCATTGCTTGTACAAGCTGCTTTGTTTAGACTATATTTTTTTAAAGTGTAGCAAGCAAAACCAATGCTTGTCAAAAAGCTGTGAAAAAATTAGAACCCCAGTATCTGTTCTTCATCTTGTTACAACAAAATCATAGAAACCACTGCAAGACAAGCATTTGAGCTTTGGAGTGTCTATTTCAGGAATAGAAATTTCAGAATGCAGCTGCAATAATTTCATAAATGCACCCCGATATCCACTCCCATGTATTTAAAATAAAAATACAGACTTGCCACACTGTTGGTTGTGCCTGTTTTGACAACTGTATCGCCATGAAGCTTCAACCAGAAATCCTTTTGCTTCTTGCTATCTCCCCTCACATTTTAGGACTTCCAACAGCTTAGAGTTCGTGCAGGACTTTGAGCTGCCAAAAAAACCCATACCTGAGGCAATATATGTTGAACCAATGCACTGGAACGGGCTTGGCTGGTGGTCTGAGTACGTTGAGTTTATCACACCCACGAGGAATCACCTTCTAACTTCTGGATTGAAATGGGAACTCTGACCAACAGGGAAGGGGTATGAAAAAGCACAGTAATTTCTCCTGGTACCCATTATCATGATTTGAGCAGCTTCCAAATGTGGGAGTGCAAGCTTTTAAGAAGGAAAGAATTTTAAGTACCACTTGAAATCAGAGTCTGATATCATATGAGATGAGAGAGCCTCTAATTTGCACCCCTAATGCTAAGTATCTTACAGCTGCTGGTGTGAGAAGAAATGAAGCCCTATATTAGACTTCATTTTTATGTGAGATTTTTGCTCTTCATTAAATTAGGTCTGCCCAGCCTATATGATGACATTTGCTCAATCTTGCTTCAAGAATGGCTTCTAAACAAGTGGCAAACAGCATGACAACGCTCGAAAAAAATACTGACCAATACTTGTGATCACAAGGCTTGATTCAGTAGCAAGAGCGCAGGTGGAAAAACTCAGAACAAAATTGGTACCATGAGGTTTTTAATTGCTGCTAGCTTTCTACATGAAAATAATAGCCTATCAAGTTACCAGGCATCTTTATTCACTCAGTGTCTCAGAAATGACCTACTGCAATAAACACCGCATAAAATAGGAGCAATATCAAAACTGTGGCTTCAATCTTCCCACTGGTAAAATTCACATCCTGAAATTCTTCTTGTGCCTGTCAAATAAGAGCTCTTCGGCTTAGCCTGCAACATTTACCAGCTGTCAGCACATTATATACATGTTACAGGCAGGAGTACGTGAACTCTGCAGCCTGAACATACTTTTCCGGAGCACAAACTATCACCCATTTGCAAGAAGTCTATCCTCTCCTTCCCTCTCCTGTTTAGCTCTTGACAGCCGGGATGTCTGCACAACGGCTGGGAGCACTGGGCTCTCGGCCTCGCTCAGCTGGTCTGTTACCGCTCCGGATGGTAGGAAGCGAGGATAGGGCTGCCTCCGCGGTGCAAACGAGGAATCAGTTGTGGGATGCGAGAGTGGAGGGATAAAGCATGATTCCCCCATTGGAACGGGGTTATTAGCACTGAGAGGAGTGATAATTAAGACAACAAATAATTAATATGAATATTACAAGGCCATAGAGACCGTGGTACTTCGAAAGACTGATATTCAAGGGCAAAATGCAGAAAATTCTTTCCAAAGCTACCAGCAAGTCAGCTGCAGCCCACCCTGAATGCATCGGGAAAAATCCACAGGACCAAAAGACACTTTGCAGAGGAGAGGGCTGGAGCTCTGTCTGTCTACCTCTTCCAGGACGGGAATCCGCTACCTGCATCGCTGCAACATCCAAAACTTTTACAGCAGATTCGTGCCTTTAAAATGCACCTACATTTCTGCTTTGGTCACTCCCCGTCATAAGGACAAGATTATAGATGAAAGCTGGATCTAGATTTGAGATATGTGAACAAATAATTAATACAAATATTTAAAGGATGAAATTAGGTTACAGATGCTGGAAAAACTGTCCAACATTTCCTTAAAGTTTATATTTCAAATTTTAAATTTCCTTAGTAGTTAGATGCAAACAAGTCACACTTTTACAGTAGAAACAAATTCCAAAAAATTGGAGACTATTACAACTATTTCATGGCATGCCTACAACTAGACTAGAGCCATCTATTTTGAAAGAACAACTAAACTGGTAATAAAACAATATTCTTGCTCTCCAGCAGCTTCAGTACCGAAATATTAGTGTGGTGTTTCATGTAGAGTCCTGCAGTACTAAGCTGCAGAAGAGTAATATCCCCTTCTGGCAAAACTATTCTGCCTTTTGGTACAGCAATAGCTTTTGAAATTACACACGCATTAGCGTGCCAGCAGCAACCATGTTGGGTTAAATAACACTTCTGAAAAATGGATTTAAGGAAATAAGTGACAGGCCTCTTAAAGGATTTCATCATCCAGTTTTCCCATTTTCTGTCTCGGCTCAGTTCTTGCTTCTCAACCTCCTACAACTGTCCTCCCCTTCTCATATTTGGCAACCGTGGGAGTCATCAGTGTTTCATTAAGCTCTGCTGCTACACTGCCATTCTGCCAAAGTTGTAGAAAGGTTTATGTGGCTTCCCTGACAATTTCTAGTTTATAACCCAGTTTTATGGTGCTGTGTCAGGAAGGAGAAGCATATGTTAAGAGAAGTGAGCCAAAGGTATGTGTGGAAGGGGGAGAAGGGAAGCAAAAGCCTGAGAACAGCCGAAGTCTGAGGCATCGGAGAAGGAATACATACACTGATCTGCAGGCAGGCAAACACGGTTTTCCTCTTAGTGTGATCACAAATGCTGTCAAGTATAGCTTTTAAAGCTTTACTTATTTATTTTAATGTTTCTAATCCACCTACTAACCTGCTTCCACAGAAGTAACCTGAAGTAATTCAGGTAGAAGATTATTCCTAGCTTCCTGCCCTTACAACAATCCAGTTTTCTACTTCCTTATCCAATATCTCAAGCAATTGCTAACAGACATATGCCAGTATTAGCTACTGCTGCTGCTGCTCAAGAGGAGGAATCAACGGCAACACATATGACACGCCCTGCTCGGGCAAAGACCAAAGAATCAATTGCTGTTTGTTTCTTTTTATTAAGCAAAAACGCTTAGCGACTCCGATAGGTTGTGCACAATGACATCCTTACCAAAACGATGGTATTTATTTTTGCCAAGGTACATTCAGGCCAGTGAAAAGTGCCAGATTTACTTAAGACAGAAGCTGAACCTTTTATACTCAAACACTGAGAGTGCCAAACAAGCTCTCTCCAGGCTGCAGCAGGTAATTACGCTCCAGAGAGGGCAAGGAAATGCAACATTGCCAAGAGCATCTATCGACTGCTTAAACTGATTCACTGGAGTTTTCTAGATTACCCGTGCCATCTTTTTTGGCTCTTGGGAAACTTGTTTTTAACTTTTCTTCCTCTCTCGCTTAGTAACCAATATTCAGAAATAAATCACTTTGACTCTAGTAAGAAATGTGCATCATGGTCTTTAACGAGCTGAAATTGAATATAGATTAAATCTGATGCAACTTCCAGTGTGCTGAACCAGCAATAATTAAAAAAAAATTCCTTTTAACCTCCACTGAAGAGCAGTTTTAGGGATGTAACCAAGGTGCTTACATCAAATAAGAAGCTGAGAACTTTCTTCATGGTCCCAGAAAAACGTAGGTTGCTATACACATATATCAGTAGAGCCACCCAGTGCTAACTTCACAACGTCAGTATATTTATTCCCAGGCTGCAAACGCTGTCGCCTGTTGCTGGCCAGGTAAGCAACCTGCCGATACAGAAAGACTCAAAGGTCACAAGCAACTACGCTAGCATCCATTTCCCATCGCTCGCAACTATCTAAATGTATGCAGACACGTATATGAACGCAGCCATCAATAAAGTGTTTTGCCACGCTAGTCCTTCCCTTGCCTTTACGGGATGTAATTAAAATGCATCAGCTGTACGTGATGCCCCACTTCGACTCCGCGTGCCTTACGTAACACTGCAGCACTTCACTGCTCCGTCTCGCTGCCAGATGAGACATCAATTACAGTGACATGTGTTGCCCGAAGATATGCAGCATCCCAGTTTATCCAAAGCTCAATAGGGTTTTTCGTCACCACTTCTAGAATATTGGCAAATTTATAAACAAAGGCACTTCAGCTCAAACACATTTTAAAATTCCCAAACTCTAGAGACTCTTACATATACAATAGAAAATCTTTCAGCACCAACTCACAAGCCTGTTCTGTTAATCAACAGTGGGGCTTTTGTTGCAGTGATTAACACATTAATACCCTGGAATAGGACCATCTACTTACTCAGCAGAAGCAAATCCCAACCAAAAACTGATGTTAACACCTATTTTTTTCCTCCAAGTACAGCAAAACCTGACCTGTTAAGTCTGAAATCCATGTTCAACCCAGACTGGACTGATCCTCTCCCACCCCCTCAGAAAATCTGGTTAATGTACAACTTTTCTGTCCTGATTAAGAACAATTTTTCAATTAAAATCAGACTTGCTTAATGGCAACCCATTCAATATGGGGCTGCTCATAGCTGGGAGGGGGCTGCCCAGCAGCATCACAAGGCAGCAGAAGGTACAGCCTAAGCCCTTGCTTGGGTGCTCTGGTCCTGTGCTGCTCCACAGTGGAAGGATTTTGTGTGTAAAGGAAGCTTTGACTACCCTTCTGCACTGCTCGATGAAGACCTCAAGGGGAGATAGAAGCATGATTAACATAACTAAGCAAGGGCAAGATGAAGAGCATCGTTAGGAGATCCCAAATCTTATAAGACTCAGTAAAGGTTAAGACTTCTAAAATACCACTCTAGCAAATACTGGGCTAGAAAGCACCACCTAGGTAGTGGTCAATGGCTCAATGTCCAGACCGAGATTGGTGATGAGTCGTGTCCCTCAAGAGTCCATACTGGGACCAGTACTCTTTAATATCTTCATCAACGCCACAGACAGTGGATCGAGTGCACCCTCAGCAAGTTTGCAGATGACACCAAGCTGAGTGGTCCAGCTGACACACCCGAGGGACAGGATCCATCCAGAGGGACCTGGACAAGCTCAAGGAATGGGCCCATGTGAACCTCATGAGGTTCAGCAAGGCCAAGGGCAGGGTCCTGCCCCTGAGTCAGGGCAACCACCAGTATCACTACAGGCTGGGGGATGAAGGGATTGAGAGCAGCCCTGCTGAGGAGGACTTGGGGGTCCTGGTGGGTGAAAAGCTGGACATGGGCCAGCAATGTGAGCTCACAGCCCAGAAGGCCAGCCATCTCCTGGGCTGCCCCCAGAGCCGCGTGGCCAGCAGGGTGAGGGAGGGGATTATGTCCCTCTACTGTGCTCTGGTGAGACCCCCCCCACAGTGCTGCGTCCAGCTCTGGAGCCCTCGGCACAGGAGAGTCATGGACCTGTTGGGAGCGGGGCCGGAGGAGGCCCCAGCAATGCTCCGAGGGCTGGAACAGCTCTGCTGGGAGGACAGGCTGGGAGAGCTGGGGGGGTTCAGCCTGGAGCAGAGAAGGCTCTGGGCAGACCTTATTGCAGCTGCCAGGGCTTAAAGGGGGCTTAGAAGAAAGATGGGGACAGACTTTTGAGCAGGGCCTGTAGTGACAGGACAAGGGGAACCAATTTTAAACTAAAAGAGGGTAGATTTATATTAGATATAAGGAAGAGCTTTTTCACAATGAGGGTGGTAAAACAGTAGCCCAGGTTGCCCAGAGACATGGTAGATGCCCCATCTGTAGCAACATTCCAGGTCAGGTTGGATGAAGTTCTGAGCAACCTGGTCTAGTTGAAAATGTCCCTGCTCATGGCAGGGGGGTTGGACTAGATGGCCTTTAAAGGTCCCTTCCAATCCACACTATTCTACGACACTAAATCCCCATTCACTGCCCCAGAAGTGTACTCCTGCTGCGCCTGTTCTACACCACCAACCCCCAAGCCCTAGGAAACCATAAAGGATTTGGTGCATGCTGCCAAACAAGTGACTGGCATCTTCTTTGCCCAGCATGGCATCTGGTCACTGTATCCAGGAACAGAACTTGAAAAAGGAAGGCAGAGAGACCTGGAAGTAGCCAAAAAAGTATTTTTTTTTTGTCGAGCAGGCAGCCAGGCGGAGTATGGTCAGTACAACATTCATGCCCTTGAATTGCAAGCAGCAAAGAAAATCATTTTTTTCCAGCATCAAGTTGCATTTGTTAGAACATACAATAAGTGTACAGCAGAGTAAAACGCGGGGAGCTCCTCGCACATTGATAAAAATCAGCCTCTTCTCCCCCAACTTTTAGGCTTGACTACATGCTTAGACACCACATGAAAGCAGTGACTCAAGAAGGTGTTTTTTGGCCTGTGTACCTCTGCAGATACCATCTGAAAACCTTCATCTTCCCAGGGATGACTGACCAGACAGTTGATCTCTAAATTTCAGCTGGGATCACATTTGCATAGGCCCTTTAAGGGTCAGTACCTGGTGCAGGCATCTCCTTCTATAATTACCCTACCTGACCTAACACAAAAGATATAATAGCTAATAAACATTATAGGTAACTCATACAAACATAACTTTAATAAACATAATTTTAAAAGCCATTTTTTCCACCTAGACATGCCCAAACTAGTTGGAGGGGAAAAAAAGCTGAATTGATTCTACGTACATTCTTTAGGCCATTCACATCATGCAGTCCCAAAGTGCTTTACTCCCCTTTTCAATACTCAAAGTCTTCCACAAAGCCACTGTTCTCATAATAGGCTTACAAAAAGTGTATTGTTAATTGTTTCTACACCACAAAATCAACCTTCTGGCCTTTCTAAAGTCTTTAGGACTACAGGTTTATGATAGGAATAAACACTGTCTGCAATCATTGTTGTCACAACTGTGCTACTACAAAGCCCTACCAGCTAAAAGTCAAAGAACAGTAACACTGCATTTACTTTTAAATTATTTACTTTTAAAAGTGTTGCTGAATTATACATAAACACACCAATTCTTCTAACTCATTATTCATCGCATATTTTAAAAAGAAGAATTTTGAAAATAACCCATACTAAGCTCCTAAAAAGAAACTGTATTCTTCTACACAGTTCCCTTTATTGAGGTTAATTCCTTGTGCAGCTATATCAAGCAAAACATAAATCCTATTAGTGTTTTTCCTGTTTGCTTCAACAAATGAACTGCAGGTTGTAGTTCGCAGATGTGGTTTTCCACGTAGACCATTACTTGAGGAAAAACACTGCAGTTCAGTTATTTTAACAATCTTTAAACATATGAATGCTGGTAACAGGACTACCATAGAGAGTTGTGTGTCCTCCTCAAAGACCCCACAAAAAAAAGTGGTCTTCCTTTATAGCTGCCTGCCTTGTGGGTGAAGCATTATAAGAAACCAATCTCTTGGATGAAATTATGAGGACTGATTAAAAAGACTGCCTTGGTGTTTATGTAGCCTGCCTCAAACTTTCAAACTTTCCCACATGCCTTCTTCTATAAACTTGTATGTTTTGGCTTGAACATTAACTTACATGAAACACGTTCTACATGTGTACCAGAGATTTAAAAGTAAAGCTGCTTTCATATCGAAGTCTTCTAAAGTCTAGCTATATAAAAATTTTGATCATAGTATTTTGAGCTTCCAGGGTCATACTACAAAGTTGCACACACAGGAAATTTTGGTAACTAGAGCAGAACTTAACCCTCAAGTCTCAGCCTGCACTGCAAATAACACACTGCGTCCCAGAGGAGCAGCTCCCCCATCCTTATTGAGCTGTTTAAAAATTATACTACTTGCATTTCTTCATGAAGGATAATGAGATCCATGGAGTCACTTTGCACCAAATAATCGTAATTGGTAGTTTGGAATAAAATGTAATCACAGAAGATGAAAAAAGGCTTCTCACCACAGACTCTTTTATATGGAATCTTTACTTGCATGTGTTATGTTTCACAATCACAGAGACTATGCATAGAAGGATAAAATTACCAATGAAATCTGAAGTTAAACAAGCAGAGCACACCAGAAAATAAGACAAACATTTCCTTTCCAAATATGCAAATTGTGAGGATTAGGCTCTAGTGGGGACAAAGCAGAACAGAACTCTTTTCCAACCAACCAGGCAAGTATTTTTATCACGTTGTGCAAAGCAGTTTTACTTTACATCACTCTGCTTGTAACCTTTTTTTTCCAATTTGAACTTTATAAAAGAATGGAACAAGTTATATGAGAGTTACAGGTATAGTCAGCAACACAGCATTATTCAGTCACCCAAAGGAAACCTAAATAATTTTCAAGATTGAATTTGACAATCCTTTCATTTGTACGAAACCCTTCCCCCTCAAGGTTACAGCTTAAAAACATTTGCAAACTTATTTTAAACACATTTGCCACATCAACGGTGTAGAAATCCATAGTGCAGAAAAATAACCTTCCCCTTCATTTGTCTTCGTAACCTCTTGCACATGCTGACTGCTATCCAAACCAATGCAGTCCCTGGCACAAGACTTATGACCCATGACTTTGACTACCTCAGAGAAGGGAGCACTGTTAAGACTACTCCTTAATTAAATTACAGAGAAAGAGCCACCCTCAGCTTTTTAACTGAGCATATCATCTTATTTTCTCAGTCGTTCCCAAATGTTCTGAAAGCTCGTCCACGCACTTCTTCAGCTTCTCTACTGTTATACAGCATGTCTGTATCTGGGGGGACCCAACTAATCACTAGGGAAGGGTGTCAACACTGCTGCCCACCTCAGGTCGCTAGCGATGCCCTCTGAGATGCCAGCCAGTTCAGGTTTGTAAACTGTTTCTTGCACACTGCTATTTGTTGAACCAAAAAAGAAAAAATGTTGAACTCAATTTTCATTTCTGACAGATGATATAGTTTCCTTCTGCCCTCATTTAAAGTCAAGATAAAGTATTATTTATGTTGCAAAGGCATTCATATTAGGAATATATCCATTAGTGAAAAAAACCAAACCCTTCAAATAAGCAGTTTTGCTAAAAAGGCAGCTATAGAGCAGAACCACTACATAGGTGATAAAATGACATCGAAGTCTAGCGACCAGAAACCTATTTTTGTAAAGTTTTACAGAATAACAAGGGGAAAAAGACGGGACAGAGCACAGCACATCTGTTCTTCATTTCTGGTGTAGCTTGAAACAAAACACAAGATCATATGTTTCCGAGTCTGCAGAGGCACCCCATCACTACATAAATTGTCTAATTTGCATCAGAGTATGATAAACAATCATTTTTAAGTCACCTGGTAGAGTCCATGTAAGACAGCAGGTATGCCTGTAACGACTCCTCCTCACCAGAAAATGTCTGGCTTGGTAAGACACTATGCCTGACTTCCCAAATCAGGCAAGGAAAACGTGGTGAATGCTGCAACCGTATCCACAAGAACTAATCCACCCTGGTAAACAATCATTTATCTGAATACCCAAGGCATTTTGTTGGGTTTAGATTCGTCAAGATTTCTCCTAGAGTGTCAAAGTTTAATACTAATTTTAGAAGCTGTAATTTGATATTAATTTTCCTGCCACCTACATGAACTCTGAAGTGTGTGAACTCTATCTGCATTCTCC
Source organism: Phaethon aethereus (assembly GCF_964289735.1). Taxonomy (NCBI): domain Eukaryota; kingdom Metazoa; phylum Chordata; class Aves; order Phaethontiformes; family Phaethontidae; genus Phaethon; species Phaethon aethereus. Next base: position 4,495,684 of record NC_138582.1, on the reverse strand, counting down.
AAAGAAATGCTTTAATTTCAGAGATGTCCAGATATAACATTTTTAAGAGGTGTTAAACACCTCCAGATCAAAAGCTCATTTAAAGCCAGAAGAATATTTTTGGAATTTGCAAATTATCTGGGCGGGTGTCAATTCTGATGGACTGAATTATTGAAAGACCATTGTTTATAAAGCAGCACAACTGATAAAAGGAGGAAATTCATAGTTTTAAGCAGTCTATAAACATGAGAACACATAGAAAATGATCCAGCTCAGTTTATCACTTGAGCCAGAGAGAACATAAATTGTGATCCAAAGGAGGGTAGAAATTCACGGTTAAGATGATCTGAACAGAACTTACACCAAATTTATCGGCATATTACAAAGAGGTTGCACTGCTCATGGTGGGACATGCCAAAGACAAAGTTGATATTGAGGACAGAACCAGGCCACTATAGGGACTGATCCTTTCTATTCGCCGTTCTCTGTATCAGCAGTTCTGTGGGGAAAGGTAGCCGTGCTCTGGAAGTGTTAAGGCTTCTTGAGGTCAGTGTGGAAGCCGTTTCTAAAGACTGCCTGTTACAGTAATGTCCATGCTTTGACACTGCATGGCCCCAGTGGTGGCTTCCAGGTAACTGAGTCTCTATTTGCAGAAAGTTTGCTTCACTAAAATGCATTTATACTTAGTAATCTGGAGGTAGACAACGAAGTCGTGATTTTGGCATTCAACTGCCAGTCTCCAGTTCTACCTCCGAAGTTTAAGCTCATCTGACTTTCTCCAAAGTCTCCCTCCAGCTGCTCTGCAAAACACTGGTGCGGTCTCATGCAGGAGTGTTGAGTGGTTCCAGCTGCCCAATACCTGTGCAAAACATCAGCTTTGCCCTCACACGAGCACTCCTCGCAGCCCAGTGAGATTGCAGCAAGGTTAGGTGCTGAGCAGTGTAACACAGCAGTCACCACTCCCAAGTTATAACAGAAACTCAGACTCAAATCCTTCTGTTTACACAATCCCCAGAAGATGTTTGCATCCAAATCTTCACATTTCAGAATGCCACATGTACATGGGGCATATAAAGGTTGAAACAACTTCATAAATCACCTACTTTACAACGGGATTCAATTTAAATAGGGACAGCTGAAACAGATGCTAGAGTGACAGCAGGGTATTTAGATGACCTGTTTTCAAGAACTTTTATGCTATTTTACACGAAGTAGAACAGTTTCCAAATACAGCAACTGGAAGAAGGAAAGCCTCATTGCTACACATCCTCCCCAGCAGTGGGAAAGTGGATCGTTCATTTTTCCCCCAAATAAGGAGTGACAATAAATAAAGGACTTGAATCTCTTCATTTCAAAGCACAAATGGAATCACCTATCAGGTCTAGCAGCACCTGCTAAATACTTTAGTGCTCTTGCCAGCCCCTACCTGCCCACTGCTACCCCCAGCTAAAAGTCTTTCCCTCCCCTTCACCTCCCACTTACCCTATTCTTCTTTGCAGAGTTTAGGCTTTCCAGGTCATTGTGACTGTGGGCAAGTTACACTTGCTTGTCTAATGAAACCCTTTTAAATCCCATTTATTTCTGTAGAAAAAGAGGCCATATCCAGTTTCCATGCTCTGCATCTACTACACTGCAAACAATCCACCATGAGGCTCCAGCTGAAGACAACCAAATGTTAATACAGTATATTGCTGGGTTTATCTATTCATGGAAAAATCTGCATCTGTGCTGCTTTGTACCCACTGTTACTCAAGACTTCAGAGAGAGGAATATGTTTATGGGGTGACACGAGCTATTGGGGATTTATCTAAACCAATGTAAATAAAATCTATGACCTGTTTTTTCCTTGTTTAAATGGACTCGTATTATATTTTATCAAACTGTATCAGCAGATCAAAACTTTTCCAACAATTTCTTGCAAAATAGCCTGCAGGAGGCATATCTGAAACCTTCTCAACTGTTGTTTGTTTAAAAGAGGATGATTAAAATAGAGTCCCAGAGGGTGCATCACAACAGAAATACTGTTGCAACAAGCACACAGGAGACTCAGAGGAGAATAGAGCTTAAGGGGCTGCAGCTTTGACAATCCTCTTGAAGTAAGCTTTATTAAAGCATTATGTGATTTGGCAACAGCCTGTTGACATTCTTTTCATTTCAAAAGTGGCCGTGATTTTATTTCCTTGAAAAGTAAGATTCTTGTTCATTAAGGAGTTCTCAGCCATCCCCTTTTCATAACCTGTTTCACAATCCACACTCAATAGAAAAAAACATTGATTTGAGCCTTCGCACTGCAAGTTTCAAAAGCTGGGTGCCCAAATCTCAGATCTGCATCTGCAAGTCTCCACCACCAGAACCCCATCCAAAGAGCTGAAAGGTTTCTTTTTACAGTAAAGAACAGGCAATTGCCTGCTGGAAAATTGCCCTGGTGGCAATTACTTCGTAATAAAGAGCATGGAAGCACTATCATGTTTCATCTGTTATCGCTATGGCAAAATTACCTCTTGGTCAGAGGTGAGGGTCAAACTCAAATTCTGAACAGAAAACTGAAACTCAGCAATTGTGTGCGCACGTACATTCACGGGTTCACCTAACATCTTGCTCTCCTAGAGGGTGTTTAGACAGAAGTATAAAAAGATGTGGGCTTTGTAAATTTGCCTGAGAGTGTATGTGGGTGGAAAGCAGATTAAGAGGAAGAGTTTCAGGCTAGGAAAGAGGTTACATACAGGCGGGTGTTTAAAACCACTCAATTTTAGCACAGTTTCAGGAGGTCAAAGTCTGTTCCCTACTTCTCCCATCCTTTCCCCACTACCCACAGGAAATCTTTGTAAGGGAGCAGTGAAGATACAGGAATCCTGCAGTTCATTGATACTGTATGTGTCCCTTTCTACTCCAGAGCTGCCCTTGAAAGCAGAAAACCCTATAGGCTTGTCTTGGCTCTAGCAACAAGGTGGGTCCAGTATGTGTTGGGCGGGAAGAACTGCAAGACAATTCAGTGACCCAGTATAAAAGAGAAGTAAAAAGCACATTTAAAATAGACTGAAAGAAAAATTGAAAACTACTGGCTGATATGAAAATTAAACAGCAAAAAAATCTGCTTACGGTTTAGTCTCATAACCAGGTCAGTACTATTAGCAGCGTTATTAACTGTTCCTTATTTCTGCTCCTTTACTAGATCTCCTTGGGGCAGGAGAGCACAAGAGACTTAGGAAAGAAGGGGAACAGAGATGTCAAAGTACTCCAAAAAGTTTAGTCTCTCAAATCTTGGCTACTCAAGATAAAAAGGCAGCAGCATACTTCTGGACAGGAAAGATTTACTGGTAGAAAGAAGCATCTGCATAAGGGTAGAGATGTCCATTTTCTTAGGGAATGATTATTTTTGAAGGCCTCAAGCTCTTCCCACAAATCAGACTAAAATGTCTATTGCTGCATAAAAAAATAGATTTGAAGAACAGACAACGAAATTTAAAAAATCGCTTTCAAAGTTCCATCCTTACATAAGAGCTGACATTTATATACAGTTTGCTTTTTCTTGCAGCTTGCTTTTTCTGTAGGTCCACAGTTCTCAGACCTGTTAGTGTTTGTTGCGTGTCATATATGGTCACTCGCACTAACCTCAGATCACACAAGCTCTCAAAAAGGAAACTTCTGAGGACTCAAGTGTTCTCAGATGCAATTTTAACTGCGAACACTCTTTATGCCAGGAAAAAAAAGTATTACCATTCCCACAGTGCACAATTAAAAGATCATGGACTTACTAAAGATTTGGAATGGGAGAAAACAGCACCAGAGCAAATATGAGACTTATTTTAGAAGCAGCTTCGACAGACCTTATTCAGCCAAAAAAAAAAAGGAACAAAAAGTTACCTACTGCTAAGTAATAGGAAATATGTTTCATGCTACGGAAGAAGCCTCTGAATTCCTTCACACTCAACCTCCCTTCCCTAGAGAAACTATTCATCCAAAAATCACAGTCTGCACGAATCCTCATGTTACCCCAACTGAAAGTCTGCCATGTGTTATCAGTTGTGCCTCTAAGTAACACCGAATCTGGCCTTCAAAGAAAACCAGAACATTGGTATAAAAAAAAGCTCTGTAACTGTTATTGCACAACTGCCAGACCACATGGCATTTGCCTTGATAGAAAAATGAAGCATATGCTCCCACTGGCCCCAGGATTAAAAATCTTAGTAGTTGCATAGCACCTTTCTTTTAAAGGTGCCTCAAAGGTATCCTTAACCAAACCTTCCATTAAGGACTGCATGTGCTCTAAGACTGTGATGCTACTGATTTGAGGTCAAAAGACATTTTATGTAACAGAACAGCAATATGATATGAAAACCTTATTGACTTGCTTGTTGGTTAAAAAAGTACAGTAAAATCAGTCTTACATGACCCCTTAGTGGACATAAAATTAGTCAATAAATAAAAAATGATGGGTGGGGAGGTTTTATAGGGCAATTAACATGTGCCTCAGGCACAGTATTTGCAGTTTTATACATTCCACCACCTAAGCGCTGAATACAAACTTCACATGATCTTAAAGACTAAATTCAACGCTAACAAGGCTGAAATATGTATTTAATTGTTTATTAATGTAGGTTTTCTGGATCCACTGTAAATTCAATTCTTGCCCTTGTTAGCTGTGTTACAGTTCCCTCTTGGGACAGGTCAGCTCAAGCCATTAATTCTTCCAAAGCAGAATTCAGATCCTGCAATTCACTCTCAACATCAAATGCAGCTACGCCTGGGAGCTCAGATGCAGCTGGAACGTATAGGAGTTTAACTTTGAGAGTCACAGAACAGGTTAACAGCAACTCAAACAGTTTCTTCCAGATAATATAAAGTAAGGCACAGCCCAAATGGTAAGATGCAGCTTAGTAGAAAGACAATTATAAGTACACATAACCCTAACAAATGTAACCTCTGTCAGAGATTTGGAATAAACTTGACTACTTGAGCTGAGCTGAGCTAAGGAGTCAGTGCTGCTTTATGTTGAAGAGCTTCTTCTATCTGAGAATTCACTTGAATTATAGGCAGCCTCCAAAAGCTCATCCAATCCCCTTGTTCCCTTCTCCCCCACCAAATCTGTAAGGTTTTTAGATTTCCTTTGATCTTAGGCTTAGCCTTAGGAAGACTATCCCCTTCCACACTGAATTGATTCAGCAACTGATAACTTAATTCCTTTGAAGAAACATACCTAAAAGCTAACTTATCTGTAACATTTCATGCTTGGATTCTGAAGACATCTCCATAATCTCCTCTTTACCTACATGCATTCTTCTCAGACAGGTATCAACACTAAATTTCAATGGGGAGATTCACTACTTCATACTAAAAGTTCACTCCGTCATATTAAATCTCTTCAGCATAATTACTTCTCAGCTACCACTGAGATTTCTCAGAATCAGCACTTTGAATTATTGCTTAACACTTTTTCCATACTGGCAATTTCACATGAACTAGATTTCAGGACCCTTTAAGCATGGTCTGCTAAGTTTTAGGCTGGAAGAATTCTGAATGTTAGGTATTTTTTTTTCCTGAGATATTTCTAAATGCTTTAACTGAGAAACAACAGCCCAGACCCCCAAACATCTTTTCTACATGTATGAGACATGTAGGAAATGTGTCGTGTGTCTCATGAGACATGAGTAGCTACACTATTTTGCTGACTCATTAGCATATAATGAGAGAAATAATCTCTTTTCCAAACAAAAATAACCTATGGTATTCTGCTCTGCTTAGCTCAGCCTTTCTCTTTATTAAAATCTATTAATTAGCACTGAAATATGCAGTTTCCAGAAATGCTATTCCTTAGTGTTATTGCCTAAAAAGAACACCATGCTCAAGGTTAAGCTTGAAGTGACCAACTTCAATATTGAATGCTTGAACAGCTAATGTTTACTACAAGAGCCCATTAACTCTAACAGTAAAACAAAGTAATAGTATCACAGACAGGCACTCAGATATGAAATGCGTAAAAATTAAGGCTGTTCCTGTACCATACCAGAGAAACATCCCTAAATTTAAGTGACATTATAAAGGTAAGCAGCACATGTAAACTGTTAATGTTTTTCCTTATGTAAACATATATAGTTTCTTTTTAAAAGCACTAGTGTAATACATTTAATTTATGCAGGGGAATGAGGAACAGTTCTGGTGCTGACAGTCACTTCTGTGCCTATTAACTATTCATAAAACACTCAGTAGCATTGGAAAGATCCTTTGAAACAACAGTAAAGGCTTGGCAAAGCTTTTATCATATTAAATATAAAATGTGAAGCTTCATGTTTACAGCTACCACTACTCATTAGTCAGACAGCAAATTTTTCATGCTGAAAGCAGCAGCGACCCCAAGTCCCAGAATACAGATCTTTTTTGTGCAGTCCTAATCAGACAGACACATGGATCCCACTTTTCAGAACTGAAATAGATTTACTGGTTGCATTACCACCCAAATTGTGCTCGAATTACAACTGAAATAATGACATAATTTGGTAATTTCAGATTAATGATTTAAAGTGTTGCTAATAGAAGCCACATACTGTGATTTCACTGGACAAGTTTGTTCAAAAACCTAACAGTTTCCCTAAGTTTACACTATACCAGTCATTAGTTTATCCTCACTTATTTAATCAAAATCCCTTGCAAAATAATTTCTAAAATGTATCCAAATTTTCCACGAACTGTTACAAACTGGAAGTAGATTTAGAGAAAGATCTAATCCTTAGAAGCCAAGTTTAATGATGGAAGAAAATACACTGTCATTTACAAACAATAGCAGGGATTTTAATTCCCTCTCACAGATAAGCAGCATTAAGTACCAGATGTTTCAGAAGACAAAGGCCTCATCCTGGTCCTATGGAGTTTACAGTGTGTGGCTGAAAATGCATCTGGGAGGCAAACAGTAGTGTTAATGTACAGAACATACCCAATAGTAAGAAGAAATCACTGCTTCTCAAAAATCTCAGACTGATGAACAAGTAAACCTGGAGTGCTGAAGGGGCTGACAGTTTATTTTGTAGTGAAGTTTTAATGCTGGCTGGGATTGCTGACTGAATGGGTCTCTAAAAAAGGTTAATGAAGACTTCTAAAGCTTGAAACTTGTGAGAGTGCCAACTAATTTAATTTCATCTGGAACCAGTCTGCCACTCCTCATATTTGGCATATTTTTATATCCTCTGAATTCTTCTAAACAAGTTAGCTGCTTCGTTTTGAATTCTTAAGCTGCAGATTGCGTGAAATCAAAGAGCAAGTTAGAATAAAAAGCAACATGTAATATATATTTGGCTTGTTCTTGTTGCTAAGCTACTAAAGCCCAGTTATGACTACCAGGCTGTTACAGATTTGTAGCTGCATTTCTGACAAGGCAATGTAACATCAATCTAGGCAAAGCAATAAAAACGAAGATTAAAGTCACAAATGGGAACTTAATTCAGTAGGGGTACAGCAACTCGGGCACTTCCAGCCCTTCCCCATTCACAGTATTCATTGATCCAACCTGCTCTCAATGCTGCCTTTAGTTCTTTTGGTAAGAATTCAAAACTTGAGGAAATTTAAAAACATTGAGAATTCAACCACTGTTGAACTGGAAAGCGACTATCGAAAGGATTATCTCCTTCAGTTGCTGAAATCTTGTGGCTTACAGAACAAGTAGGACAGGTCACTGATCTGCCAAATAATAACTACACCTCTGATCCAGGGTACACAAAGAGCTAGGAAAGTCAAATACCTGCAAGCTGAAAGTGTGTAACGCCATACTAACGTGCCTAGGGTTTTAATGGTGGTATCAGATAAGAATCTCAGATTATTTCAGCAACCAAAGTTTTCTAAGACAGAGCACAAGCATATAACCTAAAGCTTAATTGTTAATATTCAACATCTATCTGTAAGGAAGAGTCCTTTTTGCCCAAAATGTTTCTGGTTCTTCAATTTATGATTAGCAAACTTGGTTGGTTGAGTCACTATACTTCCCCACATGCCACTTTTCAAAAATAGTTTAACTCAATTTAATCTCTCAGAAAACAACTGAATGTTGCTTTTTACCAAAACAAGCAGCAAAGGGAATATTACAGCAATTCAACAGCTATATGCAACCCCCTCCAGTGAGGAATAAATATAGCTCCTGTTGAGGCAGACAGATGTTGAGGTTGATAAAGGTAAACAGAACCATGTAAGAGGTAATTACCAAACAGGCTAGATAAGTCACCCGTGAATAACTTAACCCTTCAGTGAATCCAACATTGTTCATTCTCTTGCTGAGGGAACACGAGCCAGAGCACAAAAGATTTCAATTAGTTCCCAAAGCGCTAACATTTGTAACCAGCTACCTCCGCTTCTTATCTATACAGCATGGAACATCATTATTGCACCTCCACAGTCTTTTACATCACTTTTTCAATTTGCAAGCTTTTCTAGAAGCCAGAACTCTTTTCTTCCCTGCCCCCAAATACCAATGTTATTTTGATCACTGGGGTTAGGGAAGGAAGGGAAGAGATATTTCTCAATTATCTGGAGGAAACAGATCTGCTAGAAAAGCTCACAAAAGAATTGTAAACTAGTAGACTGGTCAGTAATTAAGAGGAAGGTTTATTTATACTGTCTGACCTTACTCTATGGTAAGGTAAGGTCAGCTTAGCCAGCTATACATTTTAAACATCCAAGTGCCAGCACAAACAAGAAAGTACAGGTCATTTACAAAACTTGGGGTCTTCTCCAGGCAAAGCAGGACACAAGTATTTTGCATTCATAGTAGACAGTAATTGAACCAAAGCTGCTAGTACAAATTACTTGAGTCTCTAAATCTCAATTTACCCAGAAGACAAAACCTCAAAACTAGTTATGGACATTGTTAATATTCCTAGGTGAAGTTGCATGTGTTTTATTCAGCAAGCCAGGTTGATCAGAAAGCTATTTAGGGACCACTTACAATCTTTAACTATGTGACCAATAGATCCAAAAAGGACATTTTATGAACTCTGAAAATGAAAATTTTCATGAAAACTTGGAGGCATGACCCATCAGCACCTCATGGCACTAATTGCACTGATTATTGACCCCGATTCAAAATAAACCGACCAGTAACTTCATATGAAAACACATTAACTGCAGGAAGACTGCACAAAAGAATTTGTACATTGCATGCTCACAAGTTCAATCTCTTATCCTCTTTTGTCACATCAAATATAAAAATACAGATGTTTCATTTCAGATGCTAACCTTGACATTTTTAAACAATGTTGTAATTAACATAATTTTAGAGCATTAGTTGAGTGCTTCTGTTTGGCCACAACTGAGCATGCTGTAAGGCACAACTCCATGTATAAGCCAAAGCAAACACATAATATGCATATACTATATATACATACTCATACTGTGCACACACATTGTTGATTTATTCACTCATGGAAGCATGTTCAGTCCAGTATTTCCATTCAGTTTTGTGTAATGTTTTCTGCTATCTGATAGAGAACATGATTTTCTAGATTTGATAAAGGTAATACCAGATACTGCTAATCCTGTAAGCAGTTTATTGGAAACCTAATTATAGTACTTGCCACAAAATTTAAGTCTACTCCTATTCTAGTCCCCATTACCTCCCATTATTACCTAAAGCTATATCATTGTTTATTCATATTTATTCATGTGTTATAAACTAGACAGATTAATCATATAAAACAAAACTCACTAGTGGTTTGAAATAAATGCAATGTTTCCTTTGTAGTTGGAAAAGACATTTTATCTGTTTATTCTGAAGTACTGCAACCTGAAGCATTTCTCCTTAAATCCTTCACTGCAATAGTCTAATAATGTTTCTAGGTTCTAGGACACTTACCTTTTAATAAAGAATTTTAGAAGGTTTTGAGGTTGCTAGCTTTATATGGGAACAGAAAACTTAAATCAGGTTAAACTTTTTTACAGAGAGAAGCAATATTAGACAGAAGATGAATGCATATAGAAGTCTTCCCCACTTAAACACAGTCACACAACTGAATCTGTGGCACGGCCAATTACAAAAACTGAAATCCTTTTTACCTTCTGTATTTTTAGTTGGCAGACCCCACTTCCCTCTTCCTTCAACTTTAATCCATGCAAAAAGATATAGAAAGCTTCCACTAACACATGAGAATTACTTACCAATTTGTAACAATACGGGTGTCACCAAAGCTGTCTCCATGGCATAACAAAATTCCCTGCCAAACATTACTGCACCATGCATCACCCACAGGCGTACTGGTATCCGGTCTATGGATCCTTCGCTAATGGTCTCCTCTCTACTTTCATTCTCCTTGTTTTCTGGTTTCTGAAGCTGTGCCACAGGTAGGTCTTGAACTTGCATAGATTCCGAGTCAGCATTCTGGGGAGCCATTTTCATTACCATAAAAAAAATATATTTGTTATATCTATATAAATAATACTACCATAACTCCACGAACAAGTTAGGTGTCTTCTCTTTCAGCTTCTGTTCCTCAGGCAAGTAATGCTTATATTCCTCTTGTACAAACAGGTATCTTGCAACTTCTTGTATAGATATGAGACATTAAGAATGAAAAGCTATTTGGTAGGAATTTCAACATATGGCTTGCTGGTTTACTGTGAGTTAGAGTTAAAAATCCATAATTGCCATTCAGTTAATACCAGTTTCATAATTATTATTGAAGAAGTGCTGAAGTTGTTATTCTTGCTACAGAGAGGTGGAAAGGCGACACAAAGAGGTGCTCCACTGTTAATCCCCATCGAGTGGCTGATTAATCTGCAACAAAAAGCGAGCATTTAAAAATTTCAATGGCATTTTTCAGGATATTGTGGCCCCCCCTTAACCATAGACCCTATTTCCTGCTTAATGCTTTCCATTGTCCTTGCCTAGTGTAGGGTCTTTTATTCCACATTCCCTCCTACCCCTGGACTTTCCATTGAAATGCAGTTACTCCTCACATTTAAATGATGCTTAACTGTACTCATATCTTATTCCAATTTGTGGTCCTACATGAAGCCATGATCCTCAGAACATTGAGCACAAGACTAAAATTCTGGGAAATTTAATGCAGGTTCCATTTCAGAAACAGCGTAGGATATTTCAGTACTATGCCAGGAAGGTGATTCATCAGTTACCATTTACTCACTGGCCAGACATCTCTGTTTAGGCTCCTGGAAGTTGCCAGTTACTTTGCAGTAACCATCACACCATCTGATAAAAAAAAGATATTCCTCAAGCAAACATGAGCAAAAATAAGCCGTTAGGAATATAACTTTGAAGACTGATATTTAAATATTTGAACTTCTAATGAAGATACATACAGTATACGCATCCACCTTCACTTTCTGAACACAAGACCAGAGCATCCTACTCCCACATCCTATGAGGCTTCTGAAGTCCAGAGAAGTAGAATGGTACAGTATCTTCCACCATACATTAAAACTATTAATATATATGCCAGCCAGGTAAGACATACTTCTGTATTTCCACCTCCTTTGTGCCACAGAAAGTCTAAGTAGATGTACATTCTGTACCATCTGAATGGAAATGTGTTAAGCACTTAGGAGAAAAAAAAGCATTTTATAAAAAGGCAAATTACATAATGTTTGTACTAGAAGGATGCATTTTAATATCTACGCACACAGTGTGACTGAACTCGTATACCAGGACGGCACTCCATGAGGGTATGGTTCCATGAGATGCTGGCTTTGGCAAAGCTGGCCTAAGAAGTCCCCATGCTGCAGTTCACTGCCCCTTCAACTGTGGCACCAAAAACTCTTTGTGGGCAAGAGCATAAACCAGATAATTAAGCACTGAACCTAAGAAGTGGGCCCTAAGAAAAAAAGATGTCTGTGATTTAAAGCACATCACAACATCAACTCTGTTTCAGCATGACCTGACACACTGTTCTGTAAGTGCAGCGCGGGAGCATCTCCTGGCACTCTCCCTCCTGCCTGTACCTTCCTTCGAGCTGTACCCACAGACAGGTACTGATTCAAGTTCTTCATGAACACCTTGTTTCTATAAAGCTTTTTCTTTCCACTAGTTGGGGTTTGGATTTGCTAAGTTTCTGCATGCATCACAGTTCATTTGCCTCCATCCAGTAGTTAGTACAGTGTTGAACTTGCATCAGGAGGGGAAGGAATGCGATTTTCTTCCCTTGCTTTAGTGTCTGCGGTTTCAACTCAATCCTTGAAGAGCTATTAGTTTATCATAAATAGGAAGCTAAGTACTGTCTTCAAAAACACACACATCCACTTTTCATAACACAAGTTCTGGGTAAGCAAATCCTACAAAATACAGGCTCCAGAACAGAGCAGGAACAATTATTAATTACAGACTAGTAATAAAACGTTTAATTGCTGGCAGACTCGGGCAAAGTTGCATTCACTAGAATTTCAAAGTTTATATATCAGCTTTTATTCAGAAATCATTCAGAACATGTGCGTTGTATTACATACTAAGGGTTACGGATCTGTACAAGATGGCTTTAAAGTCTCTAGCATTTTCTTACGCTTAATTTCCCCTCCTGTCACTGTCTATGAAGGATTTAACCCAATTCCCCTGAACACCTCATTTAATACGCAGTTACAGGGTAGCAGAACGAAGCATGCAGAGGAAGGCGGTTCATCACGCCAGAACGCTTTATGGAGCGCTGGGGCAGCCTGCATGCGCAAGCAGGATGACACCAGGCTGGGAGCATTTGTCACTGGAAAGGATAAAGAGGCAGGACAAAAGAGGATATCTGAGGTTTAGCCCATTTGAGTGACTCTTAAGGGATGACTGAAAAAGTTATTCTTGAAGTGGAAGATGATGGGGAGTGATCAGATAATTTAGGAGACAGGAATAATGGATGATAAATGGAGGTAGACTTTGAAGCTGTAATTGACACAGATAAGAACACTATACTTTAAACATGCCAGAAAAAGCAGTTACAGTATTCAAGTGCAATAGCAAGAGGCACAATGGACAGGTTTTATCTAAAGGAACAGAGAATTACTGTTCCATTATGCCAATTTTGTGGTAAGCGTAGCACTAGTCTTCCTGCAGCACTTTCATCTCTCTCCAAGTGCACATCTAATGCAAGAGCCAGAGAATAACAAGAGCCTCTCAGAAAGGTCTTCCAGTTCTTTCGTAAATCCTGCTAGGTCGTGTTCATACTTATTTTAGACTGATCCAGACTCTGCCGTTACTTTTTCCAAGTTCATTTTGAATTTGGCAAGTTTGAATAGCGGCATTCTCCCTTATCAAAAAGAGAGACAAATTCATTTACCTGCTGGAAGTAAATAATACAGAAGCAAAGAACTCCACAGGCATCTAAAGAGGAGTTTGATTAAAATTCCAAAGAGGGCATGCTCCCATGCCTGCATCTACCACAAATATTTTTTTCCATGTTTGTTGACTAGTAAAACCAAAATTGGCGATAAGTTTTTAAAATTGTAGTATTGAATATCCATGGTAATTTCCAGTACAGTCCCTTCACTCAAGCGGTTGAAAGGCTTCATGGCCTGAAGTCCACCTAAAACATAGGCCAGCATTATTATTACCATTTTAAGAAGTGATGAATTAGGCTTACATTTTACCTGCCGTTCAAGCAGACTAGGTAGTAAGAGAGCTGGCATCCCTTCCTCAAACTGATGTCGAGAGGCATGACGCCAAAAGCTTTCAGAAAGACAGCTTCCCTTTCATCTGTACCTTTCTGAACATCCAGACACGGAGCAGCTAAACAAAATAATTAAAAAATGTAAACTGGCACGAGACAGCATTTATGTCAGGAAGCTGAGACCATGTCCCCCATTCCACCATGCACTCTCACTACACTTTCCATAAAGTTTTAAAAGGTATTTTCATGACTAACAAGGAATAAGGAAGTAGATCGAAGAATTTCAGCTGGGGAAAGGGGTTCATGTTGGGCATTGTACAGAGGTTGGGTATGAAGAGAAGTTTAGATACAGAAATATTCCTGATCTTGCAAAGTTTACGTGGGGGGAGGGGACTGATTACACTAGGTCTTCTTCAACCTAATTGCACAGGTTTTACTTTGACCTTTGGCCACATTGCGACAATGACAAAACCTATAAAGCAGTAGTTAATATTTCAACAAAACAGGCAAGTAATATATTCTGAAAACTAATCTGTAAGCAAAATTTTATAAAAGCTGGTCAAATAGCTTGTAGTCTTATCTGTTATACTTTTACTACCTATCTTTCATCTAGGCATAAGTCATAACATGACTATGTAGAGGACAAAACATGTTACGGGCTTGACAAGGCTGTATCATGATAATCCTGTGCCTCAAATAGGTAGTGTTCACAGATAAAGCATGTGAACCATTGAAGAACCAGAGGGAAATTACTGCCTTTCTTTAGGGTTTTCCAAAGAAGAGGAAGAGTTATATAGGTCATATTTGCAGCCCACAAAATTCAGTGGTTTTCTTTTCCCTAGTGAGCATTAAGATGCTGGAGAGTGTTAAGATGCTGCACAAAAAGCTAATGCTAGACAATTATGCAACATAATGCCTTGGGCAAATGACTTCTATCACACTTTTCAGTGTGTTTTGTAAGTTTAGGACTTAGAGGTAGACAAGCAGTGTTTTTGCATTTGTGATGCCATCATCTGGAAGTCAGAGGATTGGTAGTACACCCATCAGTCCCAAAATAAATAGGGCTAACAGTGGTCCTGAGCAAATCTTTTAAGTCCAAACTATTTTTAATACATGCTTCCAGAGATCTTACTTACAAGGGAGAGGAATGTACTGTTCGACAAGCAACTAGATTTTCTGAACCAGTGCCAAATCATATGACTTTAAGCTATGAAGTATGCGGCAAGTTTCAGGTAATCACATGCGTACTTTATTCAGCAGTAATAAAGCCTGGCAAGTAGATGCAGTTAAATGGGCCCAACTGTATACTATGAGAAAATTTCAACTCTTTAGGAGGGCTTTCTTCCTCTGAAGCCATTAGGCAATCCTTAAAGCATTTCTTAGTGTAAGAAACAATTCATTTCAACAGGGTAGGTGTGCAATAGTTACAAAACCCCGAGTCCTGAAGGGAAAAATAAGCACGGCCTAAGAAAAACTGGAATGAACAAACTGAAAAGGATGGAAGTAGTTCTGTCCAAACACTACTGAACATGTAAGGGAACTACCCTCTTCTCTCATCCTGGTCTTCAAAGCTTACTGCATTAACTTCCAGTAACTTATCTAGCCATATCTTGTCTTCAAGATCTGCCACTTTCATTATCATTATTTTACATGCAGGTATACAGATTGATCAAAGTCTCCTTGAACCATACTGAAGAGCTACATTCAGTTTTGCTCCACAGGAATTGTTTTCTAGCAATGTAGGAAATACTGTGGCTCAAAGATTCTACAGTTTAAAAGAATTCTACCTTCTTGACACTGAAAGGAAGGATGAAGAGACACCTTGAGCTGTCATTGCATACAAATGTCTTCTCGTTGTTTACCACTAACTTTGTCAGGGAAAAGAATCAATTCTCTTAGACTTTAACCAGGCTTTAATGATTCTGGTCACAGTTGTTTTTGGATCGCTAACAGATCCTAATGTGACATTCTGCATGGCACATTGAGAAAACCATAAACAACAAAACACCAAGGTAGGTGTGCTTCTCCTTCATGAAATATTCAAATGTTTGACTGGAAAAAAGCATCAAGAGTCCAGAAGCTGTCAGTTTAATATGACAAGATTTTGTTCCTCCTAGAGTCTTACACCTTGCCCTCCTTCAATGAGTACACACCAGACATACACATTAGTCAGCATACTATTTCACCTGTGAATCATGTTAAGCTGGCAAACATAATTGCTGAGTCATTCCATTTATTTGTCAAATACTTAACTTTTCTGCCAAGTTGGTTTATGCTAAGGTTTTCAAGTAATCTAGCCGTCTCTGGAAAAGTTAGCTAGACTGATTTAAGTATAGCTTTAATATTAGCATTGGAAAGAACGGCATTCTGAGTTTATCTGGCTTTTCCTCAGACTAAATAAATGTTTGGCTGAACACTTCTGCCCCTATGTTGCAGACAAACATCAGTTATTCCTTCTACAATTAAATGCAAAATGGAAACTGGGTTCTGCTTCAGCATCTGACTGGCTTGCAAAACAATACATCATTTGGACTCATGCCTTTTCAAGAGTAAAGTGGCATTTGTCCAAGGATAATTACTAATGTTTTGAGTTCAAATCCTCCAGTGCTCTACCATGCCAACAGAGCAACAGCATGTTGCTATGATAGAGCAGCTTTTAAAGGCAAGACTGACCTTCATCCATCTGTAAACATGGCTACACCACCTTCCAAAAATGTCAATTGTCAAAATATGTTCAAAACGATTCTGTAAGATGCCAATCAAACTGATTTTGTACAGATGACTCCCCCACAATTCATTTTGTTCTACAGCTCTGCCACAGGGACAGTAGCATCCACAACAGAGGTGGTAGCAGCTGAAACCAGATAGATACTCCTTGCAGTACAAACCTGATCGTAGCTTCAGATGGTAACAGCAAACTACACTTTTGCTAGGACAGCCTGTTTTGCTCGCAAGGGTAGTTTTGTTTTAGTCAGCTGCTTGTATAGGAGTCTCACTTAAAATATATTACCAGCTTATTATACTGCTTACACGATAGGTTTCTCAAGCTCTGTAAGCTGGCATAAACAAGTACTTCCTCTAAAGGCAGCAGCCTGTTCTTCCTTTTCTTTGCCCCAGGTTCCTTACTCCCACCCCTTCCTGCACAGCCATACAAGCGTCTAAGTAGTGAACCCGACCGTGTAACTGAGTAAGCTGGCAAAAACTCCCAAACCACCAAAAAAATCCTTTATAAAAAGTCAGGTGGGTTTTATCTGAGTGCATGGCCACATGGATCCATACCAACATAATGGGGGAAGGGAGGAATAGGGTCAGTTAGAAGTACTACTTTGGGTAGCAATACTCAAAGCCGGTGTGAAATTTCAGCTCACAGAAAAGTTGTCAGTGGATCCTTGCGGCTACAAGGTCAAAAAGCAGACTCACCTGCCCAGCTCAAGACTCCTCCTTTTCAGAAGGCAGAAGAAGGGCCTTCAGTCACGCTGCGAGAGCTATCACATATTCTGCCTCCTAGTACTTGCCAGACGCAAGGCAGAATACCACTTGCGTAGCCAACAGGCAGCTATTTTCTCCCTGGTTGTTTTGAGGCTCTGTTGCTAATTATTAGCAGCTGTTTATAGTAACAGAACTGGCCACAGGGGAAGTTTTTGGCCCATGTCAAGACTCAAGTGTTCAGCCACTGCAGCAGAAGAAAAGCATCTAGAAAACATACCTGCAGTTTTTGGCCCCGCTGCACAAATGCGTGCAACTATTTACTTGAAGTTCAGCAAAGGGCTTGTATCCTTCTGTGGTCAGATTATGTTGTTCCTTCATGGAAGTTTAGACTCAAAAAATCCTGTGACTTTCTAGAAGCACCATCATGTGAGTCATGAGGCCTTTGGTTCAAAAAGGCAGCAATTACAGGCAGGTAGTCGTTTAAATTCCCATTAAGACTTCTCATATAGTTAAATGTAAAGACAGACTTTTAGCTACTGCTGCTGTATTAACCCTGTCAGAAGGGGAAGACTATACTTGTTCAGGAATAATTACAAAAAAATGCAATTATACCACATATTACTTAACAGTCCCATATGCGAGCACCATTACTCCGGATCCTGAGAGGAAAGTTAACCTCTAATCTTAAAATAGTCTTACATTAAACTGGACTAACCTGTTTTGAATCACTAAAAGCCTGCCAAAGGAAACAGGTTAAGGCTAACTGGGTGCAGTAAAGAACCACATTTGACATGTCCTAACATTTAATCCATCATTCAGGTAATCAAAGGCATTGAAACAACAGCATACACCAGCTTGTTCTACAAGGATACCATGCCTAAGCAACCCTATAACTGACACCAACTGAAGGCTTAGATGCGATTTTTAACCCAAAAAAGCCACTAGAACCAGAACGTTGCTTTTGCATCATGACCTACTTCTGAGGCTACCACACAATTTAGGCCACCAAAGCAAGGTCTAGGAGGGGGCAAAATCATTCTGTAGCACATTACAAATGAAGACAACATGGAGCAATCCACCTCACATGGAGAAGCCACATTTTTTCCATTTCTTGCAACGCAAACTTTTGCCTGCCCTCAGGACTCTTCACACACTGTAATCCAGTTGCTGTCTTTTACAACCTCTGCCTTGCTGTTGTCTGAGCCAAGGCATAACTTTTGAAAAATATACTCAAAGAGAAGCAAATGACTCAAACTCTCTTACTATTTATTAAGGCTGGACATCTGACATCCTCAGCTCCGCCAGCAAATCCATGAAAATATACAAACAACAATTCTGCCCCCCAAAATGTAAAAGCGAGAGTGTGTGCCACTTCATTTGAAAGGGTTAATGACAACTTGTTACACCATTTCATCACTATACATACAAAATTCCAGGAATTATTAAAACCTGACATAAACAGGCTTCCAACTCCAGCCCTGCCAATATTAAGTTTTCCAGAGGGTGTCCTGCGGACTTCTTTCCATAAAGCATGGCCTTGACTAGAAGCCCCCTTGCTTTCTAGGGACCCTCTTTCCATCTCCTTCCAGCTTATTCGGAAAGTGTCCAAGAGTAAGATTTTTGGCTCATCCTGGAGACATGGTGATGCAGTCACAGATGGCAATTTGTGTGTGACAAACTCCCCTGATGGGCTTTTTCTGGCTCAGACATGAGGGGAGGAATAGAAAGCTTGGGAGGAATAGAAAGCTTGAGATGTAAGATGGAGAGATGAAGGCCCTCATGAAATCAGAGAAAAATCTTTGTAAGACAGCACTATTTCTTCATTCTTTGTATTTGTGGGGCCAATGTAATCTACTCAGGCTGGGGAAATTACTGGGAAAAAGATGTAGGAAACCATGGGTCTTTATGAAATTACTGAAACAATTCTGGGAAGCCATCTTTTTAAAAGGGATCCAGAATTTAATGCAAGACAGACTTTATTCAGTGGATTGGATATTATACTGCTCCCTAAAGGCACGGGCTGTTACTAATATTAGAGCAGATTACATTGTTAAATCACCACTGTTGCTGTTTTTAGTAGGAAATACTTCATTTTCTTAAACTGGGGAGGTAGCATTATCTGATTAAACTTACTTTTTGTTTAACTGCTAGATAAAAAACTTCATGTTTGCTCCCGTTCCTCATGTTTATTAGTACAGATACATTAAAGTTGTAAACAGCTAAGGTAGTAAGGGCATAAATAGCAATAGAGAAGCCTTCCCAGCTAGTGGAAAACATAATAGCTGGGACCAGTGATGCTGGTAAAACTGGCACTAAGAAGCAGTTCCACACTACAGCAAAGACACAGGCATGCCTTATTCGTGACACCTGGATCTCGGAGTAGCAGGTTCTACCCCCAAAATTAGATACAGGTTAAGGGCAAGACAGCAAGCACTAACAACTGAATACTTTCAAAACCAAAACACAACCTAGTCACCACATAAGCACAGAGAACTCAAAAACTCACAGGGATGGAGATCACTCAGGCCAGTTTGCAAATACACTGTTATGGTCTGACACTGCAGCAAATAACAACTTTCACTAAGAAAATCCACTAATTTGGTCAGATAGGCACTGGCAAACTTCAGTCTGGCATGAGCTAAGTACGGTCCAGCTTAGGCATGCCCTACTAAAAGGTCCTCAAGTTTTTAAAACATGTTGAACACAAGAGTTATCTCCTATCAGAATTAAATTGATTCATTCCCTCTGTCTCGATGAGGTGGGACAGAGGAAAACAAAATTAAGGCTATCATCATTGCGTGTCCAAAGAAGGACAACGAAGCTGGTGAGGGCTCTGGAGCACAAGTCTTATGAGGAGCGGCTGAGGGAACTGGGGGTGTTCAGTCTGGAGAAGAGGAGGCTGAGGGGAGACCTTATCGCTCTCTGCAACTACCTGAAAGGGGGTTGTGGCGACAAGGGCGCTGGTCTCTTCTCCCAAGTAACCAGCGAGAGGACGAGAGCAAATGGCCTCAAGTTGTGCCAGGGGAAGTTTAGATTGGATATTAGGAAAAAATTCTTTATGGAGAGAGTGGTCAAGCATTGGAACAGGCTGCCCAGGGAGGTGGTGGAGTCACCATCTCTGGAAGTGTTCAAAATGTGTGGATGTGGACATGGTTTAGGGGGCATGGTGGCATTGTGTTAATGGTTGGACTTGATGATCTTGAAGGTCCTTTACAACCTAGTGATTCTGTGTGTGATCAGGAAACATCTCTGTACATTACCAACTGGATTAACTGGAGCAATCTTATCTTCCTGCAGAAGGACGGACAATGTGTAACCCAGTGGGCCTGGTGGTGCAAGAATAATCCTAACTATCAGTACATCATTGCCACTAGCATTTTTTTCTGCAAGTTCTTTCACCGAGACTGTCCCCTCCTGATTGCACAGTGTGGGAAGTGAAGTATACCAGTACAATCATCTGCAAATTACTCTCTAGAATGAGCAATACTTTCTAGAATAGGTTGAGGCTAGTGTTTTGCATAAATATTCATCCATAAAAAATAGTCAACCCAGGACTGATTACTTAGTCTGTATATCCAAAGTTAGATATTCCTTGCAGATGTTACCATACCTACAATGAAGAGAGCAATACTTTATTTTCATGTACTGGCATTTGAACTAATTATATTCACTGCTCTGAAAACTCACAGGCTGGTTTCTTCAAGCCTGTAAATGCTTAAGAAACCCAAAAACTGCCAGAATATATATTAGACAATTACAGAAACTATTCAGTAGATCAAGACAAAAAAAGACCACAGCATAGATCTTCATAAGCTGACTTCTTCTAGCGTACCATTAACGTCTGTGAAGTCTAATTAATTGGAATTATCTTAAGTTACCAGTCCCTAAACACATTACCATCATTCAATCTTGGAAAACTCTGTTAAAGTAAGCTTTTGAAAGTGTCCATAGAATTTTGTTCACTGTCTAACAAAGATGGAGAAGTCAGGTTTTGGCCAGCTCTTACTAACTGAGGAAATAATGACTCTCTCAGAAGAAAACCAAAACACAGAATAGGGTTTCTCACATTTCAGATTCTCCAAAGGGTTTGTAAACAACTACATATAACTGGTTATATCATCTCGCACTAAATATTCTCATTTTGCCTTCGAGTGCACTCACAGGTCAACTGGTACATCATCACTGTGACAGCTTGGTAGTAAGCAACCATTTACAGCCTAACCCACAGTTTGAGCCTGCACTGATTCAGCATGATTGCTGGAAACTGTCTCTTGTCAGCGTAAAGGAGAGAGAGCCCTTCCCTTCCACCTCCTCCCCAGCCCAGCTTCGCATGGCTTCCCTCCATCCAAGCCAAGCAAAATATTCTAACCTCCCCTGATAAGGTCTTAAATGGAGCTGACTGCAATAGTATAGAAAGGAATGAGGGTGTTTGTTTAGAGATAGATTTTTATTTCTTTCTTACTTCCTGGCACCCAAGGAGACCTGCCTCCTTCTAATGCAATCACGCTGCAAAGGGTGCAGTGAAAGAGCTGCTTCTCAGCCGCATGACCTCAAGCCTGCAATGCATTAGGTGGTGCTAAGAGAGGAAACAGCTATAGGTTAGAGCAGCATTTTTATGGTGCAGCACCTTTGGTAAACATCTTCAGTGCCTCCCTTTTGAGCCATAAGTCATTACAAACAAGTATTGAGAAAGCACATTTCATAAAAAGTAGAGCTAGAGCACTTGAGCAGATCCCTGCTCCAGATTTTCAGACTGTCCCAAATCCCTGCATGACAGATATGTTGTTTATGTTCATTGCTATGGAGTACAGCTATTTGATTTAGTTTCTGAATTATTATTTAAATAAACAATTAAACCAACCTAGCAATGATGTATAGCCAATGTATTTTCAGTAAGAGAAACCCAAATTAAGAATCTCCTTTCAGCACCAGTTATTAATAAAACCAGAGGAATACTATTTGGCTAATAATATGGATAAATCAGTGCTTAGCTGCATCACCACACTGCTTTCAGACCATATCTACAGCATTCTGAAGAAAACAGCAAGAACTTGCACAAGGACTACTTTAAACAAAGTAGGTGAAACATACTATTTAAGAGTTGCACCTTCTAGGAGAAAGAAATACAAGTAATGAACAGACAACACTTTGGCCAAAACTGTGTCTTTACAAACCATCCGTTTAAAAAAAATTTAGCACACGTAATACGATTTAGACAGCTGGTTTATAAGCAGTCCTATAGAAACCTGGTGACCAGATTTAAGAGCAGCTTCATCAGGACATATTTTGATTTCGGACTATGAACAAATGCTATTTTAGTGATGTGTTTTGCCAAGCCGTAACCTTGTTAGAACTCGCAGGATAAGATATTTACTGTCACACACGCTAAAATAATATGAGGCTATAAGTGCTTGGCAGTTGGACTAGACACATGACGACCTGCTAGCAGGGAAATATTTAGAGGACACAGATCTCTTCCACGGGTGACTTTGGAGAACTACGAAAAACTTGGCAAAGGCTTGTCAGAATTTGGCACTTTTACCTAATTTGGGAATGACTATCAGCCAGTCTCCTCTTATAGGATGCACAAGCTCCAGCATCCATGACAGTTTAACAGCATACGTCTGCACCACTGCAGGATGAGGCTTACAGCAGTTCTGTACCAAAGCTGAAGCAATTTTATAGTCTGTCATATCAGTGCAATCACTTACAGCAGCTCTTAGAGCTGACAGGCACTTTTGGCAGGCGAAAGCAAATACATCTCGCAGTCTAGGTTTAGTCCTGTCACATTCAGACAATTTGATCATGCTCTGCCAGTCCATCGACTTTTCCCGTTTGCTTGCTGCAAAATATACAGCTGCCATCCTTCAAGGGAAGTTTTACATATCATAGAATAGTTTTGGTTGGAAGGGACCTTTAAAGGTCATCTAGTCCAACCCCCTGCAATGAGCAGGGACACCTTCAGGTTGCTCAGAGCCTCATCCAACCTGACATGTTTCCAGGGATGGGGCATCTACCACCTCTCTCAGAAACCCATGCCAGGGTTTCACCACCCTCATTGTCAGAAATTTCTTCCTTACCTCTAGTCTAAGTCTACCCTCCTTTAGTTTAAAACCATTACCCCTTGTCCTATTGCATTGGGCCCTGCTGAAAAGTTTGTCCCCACCTTTCTTATAAGCCCCCTGCTTTCTCCCATCACTGAGTCTACAATCAGTGAAAGGCTGCAATAAGGTCTTCTCAGAGCCTTCTCTTCTCCAGGCTGAACAACCTCAGCTCTCCCAGCAGAGCTGTTCCATCCATCGGATCATTTTTGTGGCTGCCTCTGGCCCTGCTCCAACAGGTCCATGTCTCTCCTGTGCTGAGGGCTCCAGAGCTGGACACAGGACTCCAGGTGGGGTCTCACCAGAGCAGAGGGGCAGAATCCTCTCCCTCGCCCTGCTGGCCACGCTGCTTTGGGGGCAGCCCAGGACACAGTGGACATTCTGGGCTGCAAGCACACATTGCCAGCTTATGTCCAGCTTTTCATTCACCAGGACCCCCAATTCCTCCTCAGCAGGGCTGCTCTCCATCCCTTCATCCCCCAGCCTGTACTGATAACGGGCATTGCCCTGACCCAGGGGCAGGATGCTGCACTTGGCCATGTTGAACCTCATGAGGTTCACCCAGGCCCATTCCTTGATTTTTGTCCAGGTCCCTCTGGATGGCATCCTGTAACTCAGGCATGTCAGTCACACCACTCAAGTCTGCAAGCTTGCTGAGGGTACACTGTCTGTGTCATTGATGAAGATATTAAGAGTACTGGCACCAATACAGACTCTTGAGGGACAGCACTCATCATCAATTTCTGTCTGGACATTAAGCCATATGACCTAAGGAATCCTTTAGGGACAAAGCTGCACACTGAGATGGGGGCAGATCTCATCCATGCAACTGTAAACATTATCATATGATCTAGATTAGATCTTGTGCTCCTTTAAATCCCCACAGAGACATTTTCCAGGGGCAGAGTGCTTAAGAGGAATCAGCATAATGGTTTTGTCAGCTGCACTGTCACTATTTGTTACAAGCCAGACAGGGCTATCACAAGCAGGCCATGCAGGCAGTAGAGATGCTAACCTACATTTAACTAGCTTATCAGTTGGCCTTACAAACTATTAAACACACCCCCAAACAAAAAACCCCAGAAAATGCTCTTTGAAAAGCATCTAGACTCTTGCAAGCATTTTCTGTTGGAGGTTACTATCAGATATGCAGCCTTAAATTACCTAAGACATCCTCACTGAATTAATCTTACAGGCTAAAGCATCTTCTCTTGAACGTTTAAGGACAAAAATATTTTTGCGGTAGTTTCTACTGGACTAGGCAGACTTCTAGTAGGAGGAGAGTTTCTTTGCATTAAAAGGGTATTTAAAGTCAACACTAATTAGTCACTCATTCAAAGTGACTGCACTTGAGTCATTTTCTAGATGGAAAGATGCTGGCATGAAGTATGTGGTAGTGAGAAGTTCAGCCTATACAAGCATGATTGATTGTTTAGAAAATAAAACTAATCTAGTGGTTGTTTCTTTATGCACAGCTAATAACATACCAGCTAGAGTACCTTTCAAGATCATTCTCAGAGGCAGAATGGATTTGTGGTCAGATAGTATCACAGGTATTTCTGTAGGTAGAGCTGCTTTAATATTTGCAGGCAGTGAAAGCAGCATACAAGAAGAGCAGGACAATGCTCCAACCCAAACTATTCCCTCTATAACAATGAGGGAAATGCCAGAATTTCAGTACACAGAATAGCATGATACTTCAGTACAACAGCTGAGTTTGCAGGGTATCCTGCCAGACATCTATCCTCAGAAAGGCATCAGATCCTCTACTCTGAATTGCATTCACTAGAGTCAGAGAATAAGCAGTATTTTTTCTCATTCTAATACCCTGGATAGATACTGAAGTCTCAGGCCAAGTTGGAAATTCAGTTGGGAGGTAGGGAAAGAAGTAGCAACCTGAACACCTGACAAAACAGGTTTGATTTTGTGCCTTTATTTTTTAAAGAAACACCAAAATACACATGCAGTTAGCATAAGCCATCTTCAAAGGAAGTGAAAGGGACTCCATAGTCTATATGAGTATACTTTCAATGTAAGTAATAGCTGCAACTTAAATGCAGGACCCCAGAACTGGTCAGGTAAATACAGATGACAAGTTTGAGTATCTCTTTACATTTTTTAAAATGCATACCAACTACAGCCTGAAGAGTAGCAAGTGAAGTTTGTGGTGTGCTCATTTGAAGGGAAACAGGAACTGCAATGTCTTGCTCAGAGAAGTCTTTAAGATCAGTCTAACATGCACCTAACATCAAGGGACCTCATGTCTCAGGGTTGTATGGCTATTCACAGAACAGAGGGAGAACTAACCAAGTTTAGAGCCGATCAAGGAATGCTGCCTAACACACTGAAGCTGTCTGCTTATGCATCTCAGTTTGACGGGAGCCTTCTCTAAACTATTAGACCATTCTTGAGTAATGACACATAGCAATAGCGTGGGCTTCATGAAGACAGTTAAATAGCTCTCCATTCATCTTCCGATGATCCACACACCTTTATGATGCTTCTTAAAGTCTGCAGTCACACCACTGACTTTTCTTCATCTTGCTCCACTCACATTCAGTCTGGCTTCACCTCTGCTGCTCTGCTTGTATGGTAGAAGAAATATTGGTACAAGATTTTTAGCCTGTACTCTTTGCTCTAGTTTAGTCTTCTTTGTAGTTCAGCAAAAGCTGTTGAGAACAGACATACCACAAGCTAGGGCGTTCAGCTCTTTGCTTTAAGCTTTCATTGCTTTCTGTTCTCTGATCCTAGAAGTACAATGGATGCAGAGTCTTCTTACTGCTCCTAACCTTACAGTAATCTACATGTTACATTTCCAGCTCCCTGATCTGTCACTCCTGGTCAACTCTTGGTGGCTTATACTTGCCATTTCTGCATTTTCAAAATCAACTTCTTGTCATCTCCTGGAAGATGAACATCAACTGCCCACAGCAGCAACCCAGACAAGGAGCATCACTAATCACATGCAGAGGTCAGATAAAGTATGATGTGAACACACATATACCTAGTTGAAGCTGGTAGGTGTTTTTGACTGGGTAACTTTTAGAAAGGGATGCTTTATTTCTGTGGTACAGAGGAAATCACAGGCTTAAATCTGTGGGGGAAAAAGGAGGACAGATGTTCCTACAAAGAGACAAGTTGAAGTCACAAAACCAAAGTCAAGTACTTGAATAAATACTGCATAATACTACCTAATCATCTTTTCAAAAGAATTTTGTCTTCAGACTATTTCTTTAAAGAACTGCTCTACTTTTAACTGAATACTTTCTCTTATCAGTTTATTCTGGTACAAGATAGCAGCTTGGCTTCCAACCCAGTTCCCATGAGGACAGTTAATGCTTACAGGATTCCTTTCTCTAACATCAGAGCTAGCTAAATCCATTTATCACACATGGAGTTGATAAGGGACAGCACATTCGCCCCTGAATTATTTCACTGCTTTTGGCTGGTTCCCTCACTGTTTGCAAGGTGTTTATAGGCAACAGTTTGTTGGAATTAACAGACTTTTCATAGGTTAAAGAACAACTTTACCATGTACTTGGTTAAGTCCTTGAAAAGCAGACATAAAGTTGTTACAGTGATATAGTGATGTACATATTAGTCCTAAGTATTTGAAGTGTTATAACTGCTTAAAAATATATGGCTGTTAAGAGCAGGCAAACCAAAAATATCAAGTGAATGAGGCTTTGAGCAACTGGCAGAGTTATCCAGGTCAGACTATGGTGACGTTAATCTTGCCTAGAATTTCTACAAAGCCTGCTGCAAGCACTTTGGCATATTGGATGGCTTTAGAGACGTTTTCTGATTTCAGTTAGAGACTTTTAGAATCAATTCTACATAACTGGAGTTGCCTGAATTTGGTCACTCAGGAAGTCTTCTGGAAAAAGTCCTACTCTGAAACACAGGAAGGTTTTAATAAATTAGCAGTTCTATAGGATATCACAAGTCTTGTTAACAAGTAGTAGTAGGTGCCATGCATCCCTATATTAAGACTCCGGCAACCTTGAATGAAACCACCACAGCACAGAAGTGGATAGGACACTCAGAGGGACTTAGGGAACATTACAACAGCTTTCCCATCTTTTTCTATAAGTAGTAGCTAACAAGTAGTATTTCTAAGTAGGGCTTCAGGAGCTTTCTAGTGTAGTTACAGAAATATCATCATCTCATGCACTGAGATCAGGCTTACCTAACAGATCTGTAAGGACTGCAAAGGACAGTCTGAAATAAAAACAAAATAAAAAGAAAGTGTTTATTCAAACACTGTTCTGCTAGCACATTAACTAGAGAAGGGATTACACATTTTTCAGGAAACCTGTGGATTACAGCAGAGAAGCAGAACCCAAGTCTGTATCCTGCTGAAAGCAGATATTCTTACTTTTGTCCTAGCATTATACTAGAGGTGAGGATCATCTCACAACTCATTATTCCTCATCAAGCAGAACATTCAACCTGAATACTTCAGTGAGCAAAGCATGCTGTATGTAAACATACTGAGCCAACTAGAAAAAGCTGGGGAAGGAAGTAATAGAAAGACATGACTACAAGTCTGAAAAGCATGAGGTTATTCTACTTATTTAAACAAAGTAAGGCTTGACAGTAGGTTTCAAATGTAAAAACTGTTGAAGAGACAACATGAAGTGATCTCTCCATCATAGAAGTAATGATTGGCCCAACTTGAAAACAGGATTATAAGCATATTCTCTACATGCTGTCATTAACAGAAGTGTTATTATCCATCATAAGACAAAAAGCAGGTTCCCTCCTTTCTTGCCACACTCATTGATAACTCTCATGGCTCCATGAGCTGAGGTTGCTCCTTGCAATTCTTGCATCTTCAATAGTGAGCACACACACAATTGCCTTGCTGCCATGTTGCACAGAGGCACAGACATTTAAATGTGCTGCATGTGCAGTTGTGTGCCTTCAGCAGTAACAGAGAAATCAGAGGAAGAAAATTCTTTAGTATTTGGCTAACAAAGATCTTAAAGTTGATGCAAGTTACTGGTCAGCACATGGAGGTATGTGCCATTTTACATTTTAGTCACCTGTCAGAGTAAGGAAGCCCTTAGGGTGAAAAATTTCACAGTTAAAGCTTATTTTTATGAAAAGTGTAGCTTGCCCTTTTGGGTTGTATTTTATTTTGGCAGCTTTACTAAGAACACTGTGCTTAGTCACTTTTCCAATTACAGTACCAGCTTATGCAATAAACTAATGTGTTTACTGTTTGAACAATCACCTGCCAGATTTTTGGGAGGAATAAGATTTGATTAAAGCAATGTGCAGTTAAGCATAATATATACTTAAGTGTTTCAGGTTTTAAGAGCCCAAATAGACTTTAAGTTTCTTAATGTTGCTTTGTGTAGCAGCCAAAATTTAACAGACAAAATGGGGGCATCACATCCCTGTTATCTCATTTAAGCAAGATGCATTTATTATCCTGTAACAGCTTTAAGCTTCTGTTCTTCCAGCAGAAAATTTCTAAGTTCAACATATTTACTCTACAAAAATATTTCTGAAAAAGGGTAGACTTTTGACCCAGGAACTCCTCTGGAGAAGTACAAATCACCATGTAGTAAAATAGACATAGTTCCAAAGGTCACTTCCATTTTGTTTTAAACCTTTACTTTTAGGCCAAAATATATTTCAATTTCTAAGTTGCAATTCCACAAACAGCCATGTGACACTACTATACTTAGCTTACATTCTGGTTTTCAATCAAGTTGCAGAGAGTTTAAGATAACTTAATTAGGGTAGGCAATAAGGTAACAGCAAATTATTGATTTACTAGGAAAAAATAAATCCTGCAGGAAAGGAATTCTTGTGGTGTCTGTAAAGTTCTTCCTACTCATACACACTGCAGTTCTCACTGACCACAGGTAACCAAAAAAGTTTTGACTAGGAAAGCTCTCAGTTCACCTTCCTTTGAGGATTTAGTATGCCCTTGCTCACCACTCATCATACAACAAGTCTGGAGAAATAGGATGAATACAGAATGTGCGACTATATCCTGTATTTTCCCTGAGGAATGAATACTTGTCCTGTAAAAATAAGCTTCAACCAGGCTTAAACCTTCACTTGCATGGAGTGCAAAACTGCAAATAAAATGTTATCAGCCTTCAGAACATGGAACTGAAATTAGCAAAGACACAAGTTTCCCAGGTTCTGTATGAAATGTTAATTCCTACTGAAGAAAATAGGGCAAAACACTCCAGTTTACACACACGGGGTAACACACCCAGCCATCTGTGTAGCATCTCTAGTGGCCTATTCCCAGATTTCTTTCTTGTATGGAAAATAAACTGAACACATGTACATGCCTTCTCACATGCTTTCTGTTAAATACTTCCTACCATTGGCAGCAGGTGTGACCACCATTTGCTGCAATTAAGCTGATTTCCAAAGTGCTGGCAGTTGTACACTGAAAGCCATACCCCAAATCCCACTAGATCACAAACAATGGTACCTGTCCATCACTTTGGATACATCCTCCCATACACCATCAGTGAAACTGTGCACCTAACTGATGAGAAAAGCCACCCAGACTTTCAGGCTTTCCCTGTACAATCTGCAGTTTAAGTCTGTGCCTAACTTTCTACTTGGAAGTCTGGGGAATGCAGATCTAACCTTAAACTATAAGCCCAGATATAAACAATTTGAGATGTCACATTAGCCTCCTAGGTTTTCATTTTTTCCTACAAGGTTGGAAGGGTGACAGCATTGTTACAAGCCTCAACACTTGTAATGCAAAGAGACAGACTTGTATAGCTCTACTCTTAGCTGCTCACATCAAACAACTTAGAGCTACAGTTTGTCCTGTAAGGCTAACAAATTAATGAAGGAAAATTCTGGACTCTTGCTTTATCAGATACAATAGAGCCAAGAAGTTTCCAGCCTTGGCTTCCTGGTTTGCTCTCAGTCTAGTCCAGTAATTCAAAAATTTCTTCAGTGAAAGCCAAGAATTGCCCAGTATTCTTATTGCTATTTGGAAAGATATCACTATTACCCAGACAATTAAAGAGGAAGTTATTTAACCCCTACAACAGTGAGCAAGAAAATGAAGCATTATAATGGCACTAGCATAACCACACCAGATAAGAATTAGAAAGGATGCTGGACAGTCATTGCAGCAAAAAATAAGGGACCCATTTTTATTTAATATTTGGCACTGGCAGGCTTTCACTCATTTTCCAAGTTATAGGTAGATGCAATATTAATGAACTGAATGCTGCTACTGGAGGTAAACAAAGCATTGCTGTCATTCACACAGTAGTTCCACCCTGATCACACTGATTTAGATGCAAGGTGGACAGTATATTGCATGGTGGAGGTATTACAAACACAGAACTGAAGTATTTAAACACATTAACATTAGACTCTGCCCTTAGACAATATACCCCTAGTATTGAAGCTCAGGGAACTATTACCAACACCTCTCCAGGTCAGACTATTTTAACCACAAAAAAATTTTACTGAGAATGCTTGAAGTGCAGAACTGTAGCAGTTTTCTTATTCCCTTTCCTAGAGGCAGAATCTCCAAATCACTTGGTCTGCAGCAATTTCTGCATGTAATGTGAAGTCTTATTCCCTACTCCAAGAATGTCTTTTGTAAGCTGTGGTGTATATTCCATCTTAACACAGTAATTGCTGCATAGGGGCTTAAAGCTTTGTCTAGTAGGAATGCCTGACCATGGGCCACTTACCAGCCTGTGTCTTTGTCAGTGGGAAAGCCCCTAAAACTTGAAAGATTGGTGAACACCATCAGGGACACATCAGTTCTTAAATTCCAAGTAGGCAGAATGAGGTTGTGATCCACAATCAAGGCAACTTGTTGTCAAGTTCATTGAAGGATCCTGCCAAGTGAGGTATTTAGAAAGACCTACACAGACTCCTCACAACAGCCACCCAGACAGTGAGTCTGTTGACCAAAAGCTTCTGAAAGAGGTTGAAATTAAGGGAACAGTGTAGCTATTATTGTACCAGTGATAAATTTAGGCATTCATTACAACCAGTTATTCAGTAACCAGCCTTAACACAGAACTGAAACTGATCTCTTGGAAAGAGTGTTAATTTAGGAACATAGTTAATGAGAAGAGAAAGCTGCTAAGTGCAGCTCAGGAAAACACTGTGCAGTGTTGGGCTGCTGGAGTGAGCTGAAAGTTTGTAGTTGTAGTCTGATGAACACATGTTTAGTAGTTAACAGTTATTAAGCACTGGTTGCTTTTTGTGTAAGTGTAGCTTTCCATGAAGCAACTCATGCAGAGGTAGGAAGAAATCTGTTCAAGGAGTACAGAGTCAAGTTAATACTGAACATCCCTGAGACATTAGGTTTTACATAGACAAAGTGGTATTAATCAGATCTAGCCATGAACAGGCTAAGCACACCCTGAGACACAGCAGTAAGGCTCTATCTTAAGTCATCACACCAAAGGGTATTACTTGCCCACAGTATATCCTACTGTTCCTAAATAGTAAAAGAATTACTAACAATTTCACATCAAGCCCACTAGATGAATAGGCATCAATGGAAGATACTAGTACAAGAGTCATTGGATGGGAACCTAAACCCTTTTATATAGAGCTTTAACTGGAGGCTACTACACAGTTGAAGGCCATGGTAGATATTTTTATCTAGCACTCCAGTCCAGCTCATATGCTTACAAAGAAGATTAGAGATGCCACTAGTACTAAGGCATCAAAAGGCTTATTTTCAAATGGCATCCTGAATCATCATGCAACCTGTCCCAAAGTGACCATCTGGAAGAGGACACATGTTATCTGGTTCAATGCCATTTCCCCAGTAGACCAAGATCTACTACTGTGCAGCTGCACATGTAGAATTTTGAAGAGACGATACCTGGAAGATTACAAATTGGAAAGGTGATTTGAAAGCAAAACAGCAGAAAAAGCTCCAACTGTAAGGCCAGCAATAACTGTAGGAACATGAAGGGTAGAGCTAACTGTTGAGGAGTAAGTGTTCTTACTTCAGGCTGTGACAACCAATGTGAATTGCAGCAGCCACACAAATTCTATGATGTTGGAAACAATCAGAATAACTCCTGCACTGAGAAACATAAGCTTTTTCCCTTTCTACACCAAAATTAGAAGCAGAACAAGAGCCAAGAAAAAGAACAAGAACAAGCCTACATCACGAGCTGATTCCCCCAGATACATTTCAGACAGCAAACAGGACATGTGCACTAGATGTGTTAGTGTTAAAGTTGTACATTTGTTTTGGGTTATTTTTTGAACTCTTGGGAGTTAGCTGGCCAGCCACACTACTCCAAGGAGCAATAGTTCAGACTGTCAAATCACTCCTCTGGGAGTACCCAGAGCCAGACTGCACAGGCCAGCATACTTGCTCAGATATTCCCCTCTTAAAAGGGGAGAAGCATGTGTGCCTTCTCCCTCCCCACAAACACCCTGAGGCTCTTGTTACCTGGAAGCAAAGATCCAGCATCAACACTACTTTAACAGTTGATTCCTGTTCCTCCTTTTAGTACTCCCATATGATTGATAAGCAAGTTGTAGGTTAAACAGTGCTCGGATTAAGTGTCATCTGGAAGACCACTTGCTGTGTGTAAGTGATGATAGGAAATTAAGTGGCACAGAAATCTGACTGTTCTGTAGTCATCGCTTGCTGGGTTAAGCCACTGGTTTCTGGATGTGGTCCAGGAGGACTGATCATATATTCAAGGACAGAATGAAGATGATAAGTGAGACATGCAGTTGTGCTTTTGTAACAGAGCACTTTGGGTTCAGCCCCCTGTTAGATCATTTATCTGGCACCGAAGGGTGATAATGGCTTGTTTTCAAGTCTCCAAAATAAATGAACTATACTGCACGCAGAAGTAGTCCAGGCCAGCCAGCAGAGGATAGAAAATATGCAGGGTCAGCATAACACAGGTTTCAATTTCAGTTACAAAAACATTAGAGCTCTCATTTACAACAAGATGAGGAAACTAGGTTCTCCCTCTGCCCTAATAGCACCAGTCTTGCTCTCCACAGAATATCGATAAAATCCACTTCAGATACAGTTTAGCAAAACAATTAATGGGTAACACTTTCCTGCTGCTGTTTACACACTGCTAGGATTTTTAAAAGCATCTTCAGTCTATTCCTTAGGGTTGTTTTGTTTACCTCCTACCCTTTTATGCCTCGCTATATGGAGTAGCAGCTATTGACTGATAATTTCAGTCTTGCAAGGAAAGCAGGTCTCAGTCTATTCCCTGAGCACCTCAGGCCCCCAGATTAGCCAGTCTTCATATAACACTGCAAAAGACTGCTAGTCAAGCCTGAAGTGTCAAGCCAGTCAGGCATCCTAAAGCTAAAGAGACTAATTTAATAGCCTATATCCTTCATAGATGGAGTTCTGGAAAGAAAGTCTTCCCCAGCTCTAACTGGGTTTTAAGAGTTTTTAGTTGTCCATGTTGTAGAGACCAACTACCCCTTGCCTATATATTAAGATTCACATTCAAGCAGACTACGTGCTGGTAAGAGCCAAACTAAGGTCAGAAGCAGCTCCTAAGCCAAACCAAATCATTACCCAGTGAAAGCTTTGCACCCTGATGCTTGCCAGGGTCACTCACCAAGAGCCAGTTTGATGAGAAAACCTGGCTGCTTCTCCCAAGTTGTTATAATGCAGTATGCCAGTTGCAGTCTAAATGACTTTACAGCACTTGTTGGAAATACCAGCACTAAGGGGCTTTAGTTAAGCTACTGTGTGCCCATTTCCCTAAAATGGCAGTTCACAGCACACAAACCACTCAGACACTGCAGTGCTGTGAATCCATTGCTGAGGTACCTAAAGTTCAGCTTTTGACTCAAGGCAAACTCAGTCTCCAGTAACTCTACTGGAGGTCTAGATTTAATAGTATGAACTCAGCTCTTTTTCATGCAGAGTATCTTATTCCACTCAGAGGCATGAACTGTGATACAGAAGTGTAACAGAATAACCAGTTTATTCAAGATAGCAATAATTATTCAGTGTTGGGATTCAAGAGACCCTCACAGTCCCAGGCAGAGGACATAATATCCTTTGCCAGTGGAAGTTTTGGGTGGTTACTCCAAGTAGGGCTGTGACCCAAATGCAAGATGTGTGGGTAACTGATAAGCTGCTGACTGTAAAACAGTCACCTGACCAGCAGCAGCTTACCCAAAGCATGTAAAGTCTTTAGTTCACAGCACAGAGCTCCACAGCTTAATGTCTGCTTCCAGGCTTGGTTTCTGGGCTGTCCAGGATCTCCCATCTGGAAGGTAACTCTCGAACTGAAACACCAGCTATCTGTCAAGCTACACACATGGTATCACTCATCCCGACAGCAGGCGTTTTGCTTCAACTTTCTGGCAACTGGATTTGCCAGAACAATTTGTATTTTCTGCTTCTGTATGGCGACTTAAATACACAGCTCTGCTAGAAAATTTATTGGACTTGTTAAAGCAGTTACTAGGCAGGAATAATGCTCTGCTTAGGAAAAGTACTGTTTCCAACACTCATATCATTTTGGTGCTGGTATATTAAGCCAAGTGACAGTCATTGCACTCTCTATTCCCCAAGTTAACCACACTGTTGAATGGAAGCTGTTCAGTAAGGCTGACAATGTGCTGCAAGTTGAAGGACCAGGAGCTCTAACAGAATAGTTATCAAATCAGTTAAGCCTCGTCTAATGGAAACAACTGCGCAAGAGGCTGTGCCATTGTCAGCATTGTTTTGATGAATCTTATGCCATTGCTGAAATAGGTCACAGCATGGGATCTTGCAAGTATTGCAGGTAAGGGTCATGGGAGAAGCCCTTGCAAAACCCAAATGCAGCACAAAACAATTATGCATGTTACCAGTTACTCTACAAGCTGCTACAGCTTCCCCATCTATTACGTGACAGCCTCATCACTTCCACAGCAGCTCTCCTGGCAGATAACTGGAAAGCCCCATTTCAATTCAAGTAGCTTTCCTCTGTTCAGCATGCTTTTACACTAACCATCACATTAAAGTCAGTCTGAAGTGCAAGTGAAGCTTGTTTTTATCTCAAGCATGACACCATTGCATGTGCACTGTTGCACAACACATACTGCTCTATCATTTGATGCAAGTATTTTAGGGTGGCTTCCACTATTAGGAGAAACAGCAGAGGTACAGACTGCTAGTCAAGCTCAAAAAGAACTGTCAGCTGCAGGTTCTTGTGATGGGCAATGTGAAAAGATTTCACTGCTTTTGCCTAACACACAAGTAGAGGTGGCTACCTTCTCTAGGAACTGAAGCTTGAAGTCATGAGGTGTTCAACTAAGAACAACAGCAGTACATCACAGGCAGATTTTACAGACCAAGCTATGCAAGATCAAATGCTACTGTGTAAAGATACTGTTTATTCCTCAAATCAGCATCTGTTGAAAACACACAAGCATTACATGCAACTGTATTCACAACTGCAGGCATTATCTAGCAGGTAGTAGGTCACTTCAGCCATCAATTCCCACCTAGGCATTTATAAGATACCTCTCAAAGCTTAAGCATTTTCTAAGCTACTCAGCAACACATTTTAACTTTGAGAAGGTTTTTCAAATGTTAGATGCAGTTTCACTGGTGCAATACTCTGCAGGTACCATCCAATGCTAGTATTCTCATAGCCTTTGAGTGATCCATCTAGAACAAGTGTATACAGGGATAAGGGCAGAGTTCACACATTTCAGCCTTAAGCACACAAGCAGAGCAATATTAAGCTACCAAAACCCAACTTTCTAGCTGTCAGTGAATCCAGGACTGGAGTGAATTTAAAGGTAATTAACCTCTGAGGTCAGAGGTAATTAACCTCAGCCTTGTGAGATGGGTCCAAATTCAGCCTGCTTTATCTAAGCTCCTCAGAGCCTGTACTTCCACATGGCAGAATAAAGGCAGTTGCTTCAGAAAGCTCCTCAAATAGGCTACACATTTGCTTCAGTGAGGAAAAATTAAGGTCACACATGCTTAGACATACAAGCATGGGTATTGTTTCAGAGTTACAGCATGCTCTGTTGGAAGGCATGTGAATATTCCACTTGTTGTTCATGTGCCTTTTCAGTGAAGCTAAGTTACACTTCATAAAGTTTGTCATAACATGACACAGAAGGAGCAGCAAGTTCACCAGCTATGTCAGTCTTCCAACCACCTTCTCACCACCAATGAAAGACACCTCCAACAGAAAACATCTTCCCTTGTCACCTTAAGGCAGTACAATATAAATGTATTTAAAGCAGACTTAATTGCAAAGACATATCAGCTTTTGAGAGGACTGCTTTCGATTTCAGGCAGTCCCCATAGCATCCAAACAAGATCATGTCAGCAGATACTGCTCATTCCTTTCTCAGTGACAAACTCCTAGAGAGCAGCAGGTTCCCACATGAGTTCCACACATCACACAAGAGGGTTATCTATAGAATCATACATTTTCAATTTTACTGAAGATGCCACAGTTGTAGGTAACTGAATGCAAGAACTGCTATCACTTACTTGCTCAGAGAGGCATGAGACTGGCCTCTGATATTACAAATAGCTAACTAAAATAGAAGTGGTTCCACTGATCCCATCCATTACACCATTGAAATTGTTATTTTGTCATTAAAACTCCCTCAAATATCCAATTTAGTCTTATGAATACAGGAATGACCCTCTCGCTTCCAAAGACAGCAGCTGCCACTACCTTTAACAGACACAGGAACTCAGATTTTTTGGATGCCTCAGACTAACTGACACTACCTTAGGAACTTAAGGTAGTGTCAGCTTCTCAAACTTAAAGTACTCCTGGAAGCATTTATAGACAGAGTTGTCAACTAAATACTTCAATCTCTTATCTGAAACCCCCTTCCTTATTTAGGAAAGGAAAAATTAGGCCTGTTGAACATTTCATCAATTCAGTATAATCATTAAACAAACCAAACAAGGAAGACCTTATCTTTTGCAATACTGGTGTGGGGGAACAAGGCATGCACGAGGTATGTCAGTGCAATTACATCAGCAACCACTTCTGCCAGACATTTACAAAAAAGTCTGACTTCTAGAGGGAAACAAAGTATTCACCAGCTCTTTCTTTCAGCTCAAGTGCCAGCTCAAGCCATATTTCAGTAAATATTTTAGTAGCACTGTCTGATCAAGGCAGTGGAACATGACACACATCATACTGGAGCAGCTTCTACAGAGCAGTAAGGATACATGCTGTAACAGCACAATTTCTTCTCAGGAATCCTCATAATGTTGCAGTTATCTGTCTGTGCTCTGTACTTCCAGTGCTGCCTATCCCTGTAGGTCCACTTCTTGTAACATCTTTCCTGAAGAAGTCACCTCTTCTGTCCAACATTCAACAGCCTGCAGTCTCTTTCCTATCCTTTCCCATTTGTAATTCACTGCATTAGCCAAGCTCTAGCAACATTGATTCACTCACTGCACCCAGCACTGAGTCAGAGCCTTGGCTAGATCTTTTCCTCCCCTCCTTTTTTCCTCTATACATAGAGAATACTGAAGGCCAATCACTACAACAGAAAAGTGCCCCACAGGGAGAGTATTTTTCAAGGTCAAACACAGCTTCTACACCTGCTAAAGGTGCTAAATTAGGGCATCTTAGTTGCAAATCACTGATAACATGATCCTAAGGAAAACTGCAGCTTTCATGGGAAACTTAAGAGTTAAGTGCTAAGTAATTTCTTCCACCATCATATCAGACTAGGCAAGGTAAGACTCAACTGTTTTATGGTAAAGCATTGAGATCAGGTTACAGATTAAGTGTGGAATTATTCAAATGGCAGACTAGTGAATCTTAATAGTCTGTAGAGATACACCAATTTCATCTTTGGTCCCTTTGTCAAGTCCTCTGCCAGCATACTCACTGCCCACCCAACATAATCCAAAAGGAGCACTCTTTCTCACACCATCTTCACCTCATTAGGACTCACTATCCCAGACACCCCAATCAAGCCTCTCCAACCCCACCTTACTCATCCCACCACTCATTCCTCATCCCTTCCCAACCTCTGCAGCCCCACATCTCCTTTGGCCCAATCCCTCACCATAGAGCTCAACCCTTCCCAATTTTGACCTGTGGAGCCCCATGTCTCTGTCATCTCACCATCTCTCATCCCCTTCCCCCCTCTGCAGCCTCACATCTTCCTCACCCTCCTCCCATCTTTACAGCCCCACATAACCCTCACTCAAACCTCCTCAACCCTCTCACATCTCCAGTCCCATAACTTCTTCACTCAAAAGCTTCACAATCCTTCTTTACCTTCAGTGCCACCCATCTCTCTCCAACCCTTCCTTACCTCCACCAGCTCCTCATTTCCCTCACTCCAAACCCCCCACCTCCCTGCCCCAAGCCCTTCCTTACCTCCGCCAGCCTCTCACCTCCCTCGCCCCAAGCCCCTCCTTACCTCCGCCAGCCCCTCACCTCCCTCGCCCCAACCCCTCACCGCACAGCTCCCCAACCTCTCATCACCTTCACAGCCCCCTCTCACTTCAGGCACCCCCCCAGCTCAGCCGCACCCCTCCACCCGCCCTCCGAAGCCCCTCGCCCGCCCCCTTACCTGCCCCCGGGTCTCCCCCTGCACCCGGGACCGGCTCCGTGCGGCGGGGGAGGCGGCGGTGCCGGGAGGTGGCCGCGGCAGCCGGCGGGGAGGGTGGGGGGGAAGGAGGGAGGGGTGAGGTCACTCACGGCGGCACGAGCGCAGCGGGCGACACGGGGCACCAGCGGCCGCTTTATACCGGGCTCCTCGGAAACCGTCTCCCGCTTCCGCTTCCGCCCCCTCCCCGCGCCGGGGGTCATGAATATGCAGCGAAGGGGGCGTGGCCCTGGGGGCGGCCGCGGGCGGGCGGGGGGCGTTGCTAGGGCGACGGGTGGGCGGGCTACGGGGGCGACCGGGCATCCCCCCAGGGGCGGAGGGCGCGGGGGGCGCGGGCGGCGGTCCCACCTGAGGGGAGCAGGGGAGGGCGGCGGGCGGTGGCCGAGGGCGGGTCAGGTGTAGCGGCCGTTGCTGAGGCCGGAGGGGAAGGACGAGGCCGCCAGCAGCCCGCTCGGGGCCGAAGAGGGGTTCCTGGCCGGAAAGGGAGCCCGTTGAGTCGCCGAACGGCGACCTGAGGGTGGCTGGAGGCTGCCACCTGATCTGCACCTGCCGAGACGGCGTGGGTTTTCCACAGAAACTCGGCGGCGACATGGCGTGGAGCCCCTCTCCCCTTGTCTGAAAAAGTTGTGCCAAGTACAGCTCCAAACTAACAACTTGGAAAGCGCAGGAATGGACGCCCTTCCCTACCTGAGCTACTGCAAACACATCGGCCCCAAATTGTCGAAATTTTCCTTCGTCATGCGGAAAAATAACACCTTTTCCTCAGCTTTGGCCCCATCCTGCTTCCCCACTTCGCCTCCACTGCTCAACGCCACCTCCGCGCCTTGTGTGGGGGTGTGCCGCGCCAGGCCGCCATCGCCTGCTCCATGCAAGGGCGCAATTTTTAGCCTTCGTCATCTCTACCGTATGCAACGCTCGATACACAACGCGCAGCGACCCCCAGGAAATTAAAACGCTTCGGTCCTGATTGCAGCCGTAGTCCTGCCACGTTGTAAGCCCCCCCTTGCAAACTTGCCATAAAAGACCACTTTTTTTTTTAGCACAGGCATGTGGGTTTTTTCTTCCCAATTACTTATGTCCCCTAAACCTTAATTGTGCTGACTGCATTGGCCAGGGTACTGTAATCTTTAATTTTCATTACTTACATAAACTGGGGATGCATAAAGTAGTGTGAGTGGTATGTAAAAATGCACGTTACATTGCGTAAGTGTAATTGTTTTCTGTTTCTTGACACGCTGTTAAATATATATTCCAAAACAAATTTTTTTTTATTGTGAGCTTCTTTCTCTGCAGCTCATGAATAAACAAACCACGAAGCATACCAGACTTAAGAAAAAGGAAAACCACAGAAGGCAAAATGGAAAAATAGTACACATCTACGCACTATTAAAAAGCAATATGAATCTTG
Organism: Phaethon aethereus; assembly: GCF_964289735.1. Classification (NCBI taxonomy): domain Eukaryota; kingdom Metazoa; phylum Chordata; class Aves; order Phaethontiformes; family Phaethontidae; genus Phaethon; species Phaethon aethereus. Next base: position 4,455,608 of record NC_138582.1, on the reverse strand, counting down.
AGTCTAACAAAAATACTGCGATTGCAAGCCCTGAAGAAAGAAAAAAAATTACATTAATCTTTTATTCTAGAATGTTATCATCAATATGTGTTTATTTTTAGGCTAATTCAGACCAAGGACTGAGAAGCGTGCATGACCAGAGTCATGCACAACTCACTAAATTATCCATCCTCTGGTGAGGATTCCTAAAATCAGTACAAAGAATGATGAGTTTTTTGACATACTAGTGAAGTTTATAAATATTGTAATGACATTGCTAACTTTAAAAAAAAAAAGTGGCAAAATAATTCTCTTAATTAGCCAAATGGTGAAGATAAAGTTACCACACAGATGACAGCCCACTGTAACACCTACTCTTGACAGCAAAACAGCATCCATTGTATCACAACTGAATGTTGTGATACACTATATAGTATAGCTTAATAAAACATTAAAGTTTATCCCACAGAAGAAACAAAACATAACTGTATTTATAGCAGTAGAAAAGTCCAATGACTCCTGGTAAGAGAAAAGACTTCAGTGACTTCAGTGGAGATTATATGAGACCCTAAGACAACTGAAAACACCGAGAAGGGATCTCAAGATGTGGGTGTAGTTACAAGTTCTAAGATATGCTACTTGTTACCCATAGATCTGTGGCAGCCTAGGCTACCTGATGTTTTGACACATCGCTTTAAAATAACTGAAAAAAATTACTTTTCTGGGGTCCTTTTGCTGCCTGCTGTTGTGGCGAAGCATGGTCCTTGCCTCACCCTGACATTTTAGACCTGTTTTGGCAATGTCCAGACATGTCCAGATGTGTCCAGATATTTCTCCATTGTATTTCCTGATGTTATTTTCTCTTGAGAGTTGTTAACTGTCAGCCCTTAGCTGAGCCTACAGTCAGAAAGGGTAATTTTCCATAAAACAGTTTAAAAAATCCAATTTTTTATAACAAGATTGAGGGGGTGGGGAAAAAAAAATCCAAGGAAGCAGACCCACCTTTTCCCTCTGAGGTTCTTACTCAACTCCAAATGTTTAACCTATAATAAATAAACGCGTCCTCAAGTCTTGGCAGGGAAGAAAGGAGTGTCAGTCAAGAGACTGATGTGTTGTCCAGACATTTGCCTGGGAGAAGGACTGATGTTTGTGGGATGGGAGAAAAGCCCCTAAGATGGGGTTGAGAGCAAGGTTGGAGACACGATCTCCTTCCCAGCATTTCTGAGGATCTACCTTGAGTAGGTCCCTCCTCAGCGGGGTGGTCTTTTTGAGTCCTGTTGCTTGGTGTGACCCTAGGCAATGTGTAGCGAGCTGAGGCAACTTCAGTGAGAGCTTTCCCTGAAGAAAGCAACCAGAAGTCACCTTAAAATCTCTCTGTGACCCTTATTTTGCATGTTTCCATTTTGTGAGTCACATAGTTGGAGAAACCCCCAAAGTGCTGATCCCTCAGTTATGTTTGCTTCCACTGGTTTGTCTGGCATGCAGTACCCGAGGACTTGAAAAAAAATAAAATCTACAGGACCTCTGAACACTGGAGAGCAGTATCCTGCTCTAAAAGCCTTGCCTTCTCTGCTGGCATAGAAATTGGAGCAAGGGGTCTTGCCTATTTAATGAGATACGTTAATTAACCAGACGGCAGGATCATCAACAAGAGTTCTCTCTACGCCATTTCACAGGTACTTGGCTTACAAAATTGTTATGAAAATTTACCATCCAGCCAAGCCAAACAAACAACACCCCCAATATTATTTTACATGCGTGTCAAAAGAAATAACTTGCCGCAGGCAAAGCGGGTGAAGGAATTTTACGAGGCTGCGTCTGATCCTCCCTCTCCCCTCCCTCAGACAGTTAAAGAAATGTTTGTCTGATGAAAGGGGTAAGGGAGCAGAGGACAGCTGGTTAGGAATTAATGAAATGTTTGAGCATTATCATGCGATAATGGATTTAGCTGACTGCTTGCCAGTGTTCAGATCTAGTGCGAATTGCTTTATATGAAACGCAGGGATTCCTAGATTATCCAAACCTCATCAGGCTGCTGCTGCTCCTAAACCCTTGAAAGCTGTGACTTTAAAAAAGAGAGAAGTCTTCATCTGGATGGACAAAAGCCCACGGGATTGTTTTGACTTGCTTTCAGACTTAATGACGTTTGACACAGCCAACTCTTAGAGGTGTCTCCTAATGAGGAGTGGCCACAGGGTTGGGAAGCCTGAGGCTAGACTTGAAGCAAATCTGAGCACCCAGAAGCCCAGGTGAGGTCTCCCAGCTAGGACACTTGTAAACAGGACATGAAAAATGAGTCTCAACTTTTACACATTTGGCCTGTAACTTATCCCCAGGGTATCTCTCACAAAGGGTGAGATATCTGATGGGAAACCAGTGCTCTGGGCTTGAAACTGCTGTTTATCCTTCTTCCCACCCTCCCCCAACATATGCTGTCATTAAGATGGAACTTTAACGGCTGCGTAAAATAGCCCATGTCCCTTGAGGCTTTATTCCCCCCCCCCCGCCCCCCCAAAAGCATTGGGTTGACTCTCTTTTCTGCCTGTTGGATGACTTGCAGCAAGCCAACCAAAGATATTTTGTCTGGATGCAGACAAGTCATAAGAAGGTCTCATGGACAGCAGGATACTGCGGGCGAGTTTGTGACTGGGACACAGACAGGCAGATTTGCTGATCAGTTTAGGTTGCCTGTGGTAGCCAAAACTGACTTTGAATTCTGAGACCCAAATGTCTTCAGACAGGACCTGCAGGTGTAGAGCATGACCCAGCCCTTTGCCTTGTCTCATGCCCAGAGTTTACCCATCTGGAGCCCGTTGGCTCATGTCACCCTACAGCAATGTCAACAGTCCTAAGCAAACAGGGTGGTGCAGGCATAGGCTCCCTTTGCCTTCCTCCTGAGCTGGAACCTGGAGTAAAAGCAGTAGCTATAGCTTCCCACACCATCCCCATATGGAAAATAAACGGCTCATGGTGGAGACTCAAGCTGATAGCAGTTATGTTGGCAAGATGCTAATAAGGTTTTAAGATGTGCCGCTGCTGCTGCCACTTACGAGGTCTTGTCATGAGTTGATGCCTTGAAGAATGAGAGTTCCCTATCATTATTTTCCTGGTTTGCACAGCTAAAAAGTGGTATTAACAGCTGCAAAAATTATCCTGCCTCTTGAATTTATGTGGTCTATAATTAGCTTCACAATAAAACTGTGAGGAATTAAGCTTCATGCAGTTTATAGCTGACAATGGATGACATGACAGGCCTTCAAGAACAGTGGCTTTCACTCCTCGCTTAAGCACCAAGAGCAGTGAAAATGCTGCTAGACGGCATTTGAGAACTGCAGGACTTGCTCAGTTCACTCACTTCTTCCCTTGCAATGGAGAGATCAGAACCTCTTTTTTAATGCTATTTACTCTTTCTGTTTCTCTCTGCTTGGGCAATGAGCTGAGATTAGTCACTTTTCCTTCCGAGCTGCCTCATATTAGACCATGATTATGATGTTTATGAGGTTTCCAGTGCCACACAGGGATATTTGTACTTTGGTCTCTCTACTTTTACTCAAAGCCGAGTTGAAAAATGGATATATTTTCATCGTATTGGATTTGCAAAGAACCAAAGCCTGAAGTATGGGAGGCTGTTTAAGTCTGAGATGATTTTCAGGTAAGTTCATTCACATTAGCCTTACCCTGGTGAAAGCTGGCCAGTATTACTGCCAGTTTACACTGGTGAACACAGAAAAAAGTCCAGTTAGTTTTCTGGCTGCACAGGTTCCTGCAGCCTGCTGGAAAGCCAACTTTACTGAAGTTTCACCTGAGAGATCTTGGTTCCTTAATGCTTTCTCACAACAACACAGCATTTCGTGGATTAATTTATAGATGATAGCCAGTTGGGTTAGTCCAGCACAGAATAAAATAACCGTATTTTATCTGGTCACAACACAAATGCTTAGTCCATAGCTCTAGACACTAAAACATGACCTCTAGTTAACTGAGCATTTATCCCTATTCATACTGCCTTCTTGTTTTGCAGCCTTTTAGCTACAGCTGGATTCAAACTATGCAGGTGTTATTGGGCACGTCTGTTTTGATCACCCAGGTGGCACCTGAAGCCTCTGTAGCCTTCCTGGAGGACTCGCTTTACTCTTTGCTCTGCTAAGGCCTGTTACAACCACGTGTTGTGATTTATCTCATCTCTCCCCTTGCCTAATCGGTCACACACCTAATCTGTGTTTGCAATATTCTGGGTCCCAGCATAGACAGGATTTCAAATTGTTTAGCCCTGTGTCATCAAAACTGCATCTGGAAAACCGGCAGCATTCTCTGTATTTCTGGAAAATCCTAGGAAACAACTCTGAAGGAGCTACACCTAAGCTAGTGACTTCTGCCACTATGACTCAGTGTTAGCAGAGGTCCACGAGCCGTCGCAAAAATAGACACTGTTCTGCTGACTATATTCAGGTTTTTTTCACATTCCCCTGAAAACATGAGTAACACTCACCTGGGTGATGGAAAAGAGAGTTGGATTGGCACTGGTTGGCAATGGAATGGAAAATTAGTATGTAAAGAACCTAGTGATTAAGATAATAAAAACAACGTTAAGAGTCTTAGATGAAGCCAAGTTTTATAGCCCTCGAGCTTTTAATTGTGAAACTGTTGGCTCTCATTTTGTTTCTGAAATAGAAAACTATTTAAATGACTTAAGCAACCCAAGTTTCAAGGATAAACCCGAGCAGACTGTTGTTGTAGTTGTGACCGAGAAACTGAAATGAATTGGGTGATTACTTTTTATTCTAATGTTTGAATTTCCAAACGCAACCAAGCAACTGCAGACCCCACAGTGTTTCATATGAAAGTAATTTTAAACTTTGAGGAAAAAATAAAATGCATTTCTGAAGTCCAAAGTTGATTGGAGTGGAAATTAAAATCCCCAGCAAAATACAGAGATTTTTTTTTAGGGTTCTTTTAATCACTTGTCTCCCTAAAGGTTGGATGAAAACTGACAAATCCACAGTTTTTGGAATTAACTAAAAATAATTGTGTTCAACAATTTTTCCCTTTTCCTAGAAATGAATATCACCCCATGGAGTGTCAATTTTCATGGAGTGTTTGATTTGGGGAAGTTCCTCTACCTGAAGCACAGCGTGGGTACTGCACATTGTTGTTCTTGAGATCTAGTTTCACTTTACAACTAAAAAGATTTAAAAGCTATTTGCTCCCAAAAGGAGCAACTTTTCCTTTCCTTTTCATCTGTTGATCATATATGCTCAGGATAAGTCAGTTCATCCAATGACAGTTGGACTTGATGATCTGAAAGGTCTTTTCCAACCTTAATAATTCTATGATTCTGTGATCTAGCTGATTTGGTGGGAAACCCTGCATAAAAAAATGAATAGATCTCTGTTGAATAAACCATGCACATTGACTCATGCGACAGTCCTAAACCTTGTTTCAGCTTGCGGAGGCTGGCAGATAATGGTCAGGCCCTTTCACCTAGTATTGTCTCTCCCAGGGTAGGTCACCCTCCATTTCTCACTTCTGACCCCTATGAAAACAGCTGCACTTTCCAGTTCCTTCTCAAGCATTTTCATCATCTTCCTCAAACACTTCCCAGAACTTCCCAGGGCTATGACACAACCTGCTGCAGGGGGACCCAGGGGTGGCACTGCTCTTTTGTAGAGCTGTGTGTGTGAACACTGTGCCAACAGCGAAGACACCAGGGAAGTAATAGTGACGTGCTTTCCTGCTGCTCTTCTTGGGCAATCCTATCAGTTCAGCAGCTTCTTTTCTTATTTTTAAAGGGAGCCTGGCGACTAAGCTCCTAAGTACCTCAAAGGCTCAGGGCTGCTTTGGTAGGACCAGAAGTTGTGTGTTCCTGATTTTTTTTCCCTCCTATTATTAGTGAATAAAGCGCAGCAGGGAATATTTTCTGAGTATGTCAGAATAGGAATAAAGATCCTTTCTCCTTGAATGGGCCTCAGGCCATTTTTCTGAACTGGCAATGTATTTATGCTGGGTGTAGACGGATGCTCTCCATAAGGACGTCTTAGCACTCACCTGGGCCAGAGCACAGTAAGATGACAGAAGCTCAGAAGGTGAAGAATGGAGATTATTTGCAACCTCGAGAGCAGACTTCAGAGATTACGGCTTAAGGTAAAGAAGTTAATAAAACTGAGAGGAGAGAAAGTTCCTAGCAGTGAGGTTATTTGGGAGGTTTAACAGGCTCCCCAGGGAAGCACTGTTGCTGTGGAGAACTTTGAGAAGAGACAGAAGAAATATTTTTGAGGAGTTTGGATTTTTCCTGTCAAGTAATCAGTTGCATTTCTGCCAAAATAAGGCCCTCCCCAGTCCCACTTAAACAAGAACTGGCCTGAATGGATTGCTCCAAATTTGAATGAAATTTTTTTTTTCCAGCTGGCACAAGTTTCATGTATGTTCCTCGGTCTTTTTTTTCCCCGTTAGTGGTTTTGGTCAGACCAGAAGCATATGTTGCAGAATCTGCTAGAGAAAATGTTTTCACAATTGATATTTTCTTAAATGCCTTTCAAAAATTGCCAGTCAGCGCCCTGGGAGACAGAAATCCTCTCTTCTACAATACAACAGGTACAGAGCAGACACCAGCCACCTCTCGTTTTTTATCGTCTATCAGACCTGTACTGCAGACCTGCTGGTGCTGGCTCCATAGTTCACTCTCTCTTTCTCCCTTCTGAGATGCTCAATAAGCCCATGATGTTGCCTTTAGAGGTTTTTTCCCCAACCCCTGAGGAGTGACACTGTTCCCCACAACCTCTGAGTGTGGTCTGGTGAGGCTGTGGTTAAAGTGTGGATGGAGAAGTTCAGAAGAGTATTTGGGGAGTATGGGGCATTGAACTGAGCTGAAATATATATTGTTTTCTCCTAATAGATAGTCTAGGAAATCACCTGTCAGATGGCCTGGTCCTTCTGTATTGATCTTCAATCACTCCGCTGCGCAAACTCTTCCTTTTCTGACAGACATGAGTGTGTTTTGTAGGGGATATCAGGTTTATATCGTCCCTTCTGGCTTGTTTTGAACTTCCCAGAAACGAGAGATGCTGCTGTACTGCTTCCCTGTCATGCCCTTCCCCCTGTCCTGCTCTGCTTACCGCTAACCAAGTATTCCTTCAAACCATTTCTTCTTACAGGTCTGTGCCTTGCTGTTGACTGCAAACTTCAACCTGTTTTCCTGTGGTTTAAACAGATACAAGATCTCTCTACCATGTGGATTTACTCATATCAAATACCACAAAATCCATATTCCAGATGAGCCACTTGCGATCCTCCTCCTCTAAGCACTCAGTTTAACAAACTTGCATCATTTCATCTACTCTGTGATTTCGGTCTCCCTCTGAAATGCAGCTGAAGCCAAGACAGTTAAAAGTTGCCAGGAAAGGGGACATGCTGTTGGACTAACCTCACATCCTTAGAAAACTGGTGTAAAATTTAGAGATGGGGGCAGGCTTATAAATTAGAGTCCCCAGAATTTCCAGGGCTTGGAGGCTGCATTTGCACACCTGACACTGTGTTTTGCCTCAGACTTCTGAACTCCGTCTGAATTCTGTGCTTGAAGCCAGCCCCAGGAAAACTTACAGCTGTTCAGACTTTTGCTTTCGATCTGTACGTGACAAAAAATTCAGAGCCGGTTGTAGCAGACCTCTGGCAACTGTGCTGTTAATGACACAAGAAAGAGAAACAGTTCTGCTGATCCGTGACCATTTCCAACTTGACCCGTGATACGTTATTTGAACCGCAAAAGACTTCAAAAAGATTTTGTGCACTGCAGGGATGGATATTCCACCACCCATCTCACTGGTGGTTGGCTTGATTTGTCTTTTTATAGATCAGAAATAGTGCTCAGGTGCAGAAATTCCTGTTATTTTTAGAGTACAAGATACTTTCTCTCTATGTGTGTGCATTGTATTCATTGACTTTACTTTCTCTCTAATGACCTATGAGTATCTCTTGTCTCATGGAATTGAGTGGTGTTTGCTTGTTCACAGTTTCCTTTCCTTCCGTTATCCAGCAAAGAAAGTTTGCTTAAGTGGCTTTTGTGAACTCTTTCAAGATCCCCAGAAGGATGATACAGGAAACAGAGAGTTTCCTTTCTATACAAACTTCTAGGGTGTTCCCATAATAGCCTGAAATTTATCTGCACTCAGCCTGCAATCAGACAAAAAAATAATGAACTGTCAAGGGATCAGGCAAAACATAACATATCAGAGAAAGGAGAGCCTGCAATAAAAAAGAATCCTCCACTTACATAGCACCTTTCATCCCGTGTGGCCAAACACTTTCCTTTCTATCCTTATGTTTCCAATTCCTTTACAAGTTGGCCATGCTTTAACTATTCAGACTGAAATTTTCCGTAATTGCTCCCTGCCTCAAGTCGAATACATTTTTCGGGGAGGAATGAAGGGGGAAAAGTTACACACAAAAAACCCTCTAAAAAAGGTGCAGTCATATTTCACTGAGAATAAAATCAAAGAATTATTTTTGTGAATGTTTAAGCTTTCTCCCTCTTTATTTTGACAAGTACTTCTGCACCGTGGGAGGCTGGAACAGGAATGAGACACTTGGTACAGAAGCAGTGCTGGGGATCATAGTTTGTCGCCGTTCCCGTGAAAATGCATCTGGATTTGTCCAAATAATAAACCACAGACGGATCTCTACTTGAATGTATAAGAGGCAGGCTTGCACCTCATTTTTTATGCCTTCTGACTGCCATGCCCATAGTCTCTGCAGCCCCCTAAAAGCAGCCCCCGTAAGCAGAACACCTGGACAGGGCACCGACAAAATGGATTCTCGTCTTTCACGATTTCACCCTGGGTGACCTGGCACAGCGGGTGAGATCTGGGAGGATTGTAGTACTGGGAGGGAGGGCAGGGCCTTGTGCTGAAAGCTGACAAGGTAGAAATGTGAGTCATTAAAAGGCAAAGACCAAACTGTTAAGAAACAATTACTTACATATTTAAAAAAAAAAAAAATCAGATCTGGAAGGCACGTTCGCCTGGTGGTTGACACTCCCTACAAAAGCACCGTGTTATTCTAAAAGTCTCCCATGAGATGAATAAACCTTGCCAGGAATAATCGCAGATCTGGAATTGTATAATTGCTCAACTAAATGCAGGCTGAGAACAGATAGGGAACCTGTGCTTTTCTTTTCCTGCCCACTTCCTTGATTTCAGGGCTGTGCAGTGCTCTGGAGCGCTGTGGCTTACATTGGCCGGAGCAGTCAGGACACCAGAACAAAAAAAAAGCTTCTTAGCAACAGCTTCACAGCATCGGTTGTTTTTCTATCCATTCATAAAAGCAGTTAGCTGTGCTGTAGCGAGGCAGGCCGGTACTCTTAGCACACGTCTGCAAGAAGCAGAAAGCTCTTGACATGCTCTGAGCTGAACTCCGGCAGATTTCATACCTTCCCAGCACTAATCCAGCAATAAAGAAAATGGTTTTAAGCCACTTCAAACTCTAACGCTCCCATTAGTATTCTCTGGTTATGGAGATCAAGGGACTATGAAGGACAGTGCAGGCAGAGGAATCACAGAATCACAGAATCGCTAGGTTGGAAAGGACCTTCAAGATCATCAAGTCCAACCATTAATCCAGCGCCACCATGTCCCCTAAATCATGTCCTGAAGTGCCACATCCATACGTTTTTTGAACACTTCCAGAGATGGCGACTCCACCACCTCCCTGGGCAGCCTGTTCCGATGCCTGACCACCCTTTCCTAATATCCAATCTAAACCTCCCCTGGCGCAACTTGAGGCCATTTCCTCTTGTCCTATCGCTGGTTACTTGGGAGAAGAGACCAACACCCACCTCATCACAACCCCCTTTCAGGTAGTTGTAAAGAGCGATGAGGTCTCCCCTCAGCCTCCTCTTCTCCAGACTAAACAACCCTAGTTCCCTCAGCCGCTCCTCATAAGACTTGTGCTCCAGACCCCTCACCAGCTTCGTTGCCCTTCTCTGGACACGCTCCAGCACCTCAATGTCCTTCTTGTAGTGAGGGGCCCAACACTGAACACAGGATTCGAGGTGCGGCCTCACCAGTGCCGAGTACAGGGGCACAATCACTTCCCTACTCCTGCTGGCCGCACTATTGCTGATACAGGCCAGGATGCTGTTGGCCTTCTTGGCCACCTGGGCACACTGCCGGCTCATGTTCAGCCGGCTGTCAACCAGCACCCCCAGGTCCTTTTCCACGGGGCAGCTCTCCAGCCACTCCTCCCCAAGCCTGTAATGTTGCATGGGGTTGAGGAGATAGAGGCAACAGCTTCACTTCCCCACTTGGAGGCGTTTGGTCCATTTTCTCAAGCAGCAGAGACCAGGTTTGGGGAGCAGATGCCATGGCAGCACAGCTTGGACGGTTCAGCAGCACACCGGCACTCCCACGCCGTGGGAGTCCGGGCATTGCATCAGGCGGCGTTAACGGCAGGGCTGTGGTACCTTTATTTTAGCGATAAATTCATGGCTAACCAAAAATCAGATATTTAATCTGCTGCAGCCTGGAATGGCAAGTCCATATGCAGAACAACCCGTATCTGCATGGCCACAGGCAGGAGCTGATGTGAAAATTGTTTGGGTAATAGCAATTAGCACAGCAGTAGTTTTTATTAATTTTCTAAAGTGGCTTGGGCAAATTATTATGTTTTTTTAGTTAAGAAACAATATTTGTCACTTCTCAAATCAAAAGCCTCATGTTTACTGAGAGAGGGCTGTCTTTAGTGTTGAGAACCTATATTTTATTCAAGCCAAAAATTTCCTGTGAAACCGTACTATTTAATATAGTCTCTGAGAAAAAATAAAGAGGTTCTGCTATAAAACCTCATGATGCAGAGAAACTGAGGAGGACAGTTGATCTGGGACTTCACATACTGGGAAGGTTTGGAAAGAAGAGTGTGACGGAGCTCTGGTGTGTTTGTCTTGCAGGAGGGAAGTTTAAAAGGGATTTGATCGGTCCCCAGAAATACTTGTGGCAGAAGAAGGTGCCAGGTTTGAGCAGGCTGTCTAATGTGTTAGGCAAAGCCCTACAAGAGCTTTTTGCTGGAGACAGAAACAAGAGATGTTCCCACTGGAAATAAGGATCAGAGGTTAATTAACTATAGGAACATCCTGCCGAGGAAGCCATCCCGTGAATTCCTATATGACAGCCCCGGGGCATTGCCACCAGATGCTTTAGGTGTCCGACTAAGCTGCTCACCACGTTGTTGTGGAGATAACCTGCTTTTCTCCTGGTTACAGAGGGATGCCAGGGCTCCTGCCGCAGGTACCCAAACCTCAGGGCTGTGAATACCTCCCGGGTGCCTGCTGGAGGACTGTGCCCTACTTTTGTGTTTCTCACTGAAAAAGCCTCCTCAAGTCTCTGGGAAAAAAGTGAAACAAGGACGAATTTGTGCACGTCCGCTACTCTGTTTTCATTTACAGCTAAGTTCAGCCAAACTTTGCATGTCTTTTTAAAACTTGTACTTCCTCACCACTGGCCTGTTTCCGTGCTGGGGTGCATGTTCCTTTTTTTTAAATTTATTTTTTCTTTTTCTTTTAATAACAGTTTTGCAGTTATTTCACAGTCCACACAGTCATCAGTCTGGACACAACAGGACCCTGAGCTGAGCACGGTCCACATGCAAACACCATTACATGAGGTTTTGGAGCCTGCCTTGTGCCCAGGGGAGAAGGTAGAGGACTGCAACAGACTTTCCGTGGCTGCGATACTGTGGCTCAGTCTGCAACCGGTGGCTGTGGAAAATTAATTGATGGGCTCCGTTTCCAAGGAACTGCCAGCAAGGTCATGGTTTTGAGGCTGTGAGGGCACAGCCTTTTCCTACTTGCAGCCAGCACACATGCCAGTTTTGCGCGTCCCCTCTTCGGATGTCACCAGTTCGCTGTCACATGAACACACCGTGGGTGGGGGAATGCCCTGGCTGCGCCGAGCACGGTGCCATTGGCTGCCCAGCCTGTTTTCTTGCGCGCTAAATCTATCAATACAGCCTGACTATTGCTCAAGGTGTAACTTAAACCTACGCAGGGCTCTTTTTTCAGAGACACAGCTCCTGGCTGAACTCTCCTTGTCCCTTACAAAGGAATTCATTTAAACCAGCCTTGAAGGCAGCGTTGCCCCGTGTAGCGGGGTGCAGGCAGGTGCATGATGCTGCGTCTCTGCTGTGGGTACCGGTTTCTTTAGCTGCCCTTCTGCATCTGCTTGGTGGTGAGCCCAGCTGAATGGAGACAATTTGGATGCAATGAAATAAAATTTTCCCAGGCACGGAAGCCAGAGCTGATTCCTTTTGGACAAGGAGGGCCTGGGCTCGGCTTACATTGAGTCCTGTCCCTGGGCAGTTTAATCTTGCCAGCCAGAAACCTGTATGGATTTATACTTCCATATGCAACTGTTTGATAATCACGTTGCCATGGCTACTTTTGAATCTTGCAATAAATGTGTAATTTCACACATTTACATCAAAAGTAACTCCGGGACATAAAACTGCATAACAAAGCAAGTTGATCTCTCTCCATAAGCACTTTCCATTTTTAACATCATATTATTGTACTCATTGGGTTGTTTTTTTTTTTGAGGGGGGGTGAGGGCTCTGGGGTAGGTTTGACAGCCTGGAGGTCAAGTTCTTGAGGTCTTGTCTATACTGAGGCTTCCCCAATGCAGGCATCAGGGCAGCTGCGCTGCTTAGGCAACCATTTCCAGGGCAGCGCTGGTTCAGTAGCCACTCCTGCTACCAGTCCGTCTGGGAGCTGCAGGGTACTGAGATTTTTTGCAATTAAAAAAAGGCAAAGTTGAACACAAGGTCCTGGTGTGCCCAAAATCCAGGGAGAAGGACAGAGAAGGGGAGTGGAGCATGTGGCTCTGCTTAGGGATCTGATGTCCACTTCTCTTCTCAGTCTGGTTCCTTTGTTCCCTTTTCAGCCCAGTTCTCTCATATCTTCCTCCCTGGCTTCTAGTCTTCATTGTTCCACCCTCTTCCATCAGGACTCACAGATTCTGTGATTCTGTGACGACTCCTTATCTCACCAGCCACCTTGTCCCAGTCTCTTTGCCTCACTTGACCTGAGGCCACCTGCCCATCTGTCTCTCAGGTGCCTTCTCCCAAGTGCTCTCTTCTTTCTGATGGCTCCTTGTCCCACAAACACCCTCTCCTAATCCCACAGGCAACTCTTGTCTTGGTCCATGCCTCCTTCTCTGCCTCTAGCAGGAGGCAATGGGCTGGTAAGGGATATTTAGAGAGGGGTAGGTAGCAGGGGGTAGCAGAGGAGAGGCTGTATCCAGGATACAACTTCAACCAGCAGCAGCTGAATGCGGTGATGGATGGTAAGAGATGCACCCACTGAGCATTAGATCTGGAGACAAATTTACATCCAGACTCTATCGTTGCTGGTTTAAACAGATTTTTCAGGAACTCGAAACTCGGACAGTTCAACCTTTGTTTTTTTTCCTATAGCAACAGCAGCAGGAACAGTGTCAGCACCAAGGCAGGGCTGCAGCTGGGCTCCTCCTTACTCAGAAGTAAAGAGGTGCTGGAGAGACTTTAGCACTCACAGAATATGGGCAAAGCAAATGTTTCACCTCACTCTATGAATTTACTGTTGCGTAGAGAGGAAATTTGTCTGAGATAAGTGCCCAATACTAACAATTTCTGTGTGAGAAGCTGTAAAAGTAAAAAATACTGGAAAAAGTAAGATCTTTTTTTTTCCCAGTTGTTTATACAATTGGAAAAGTTAAGTAAGCCTAATTATTGAGGTTATTGGTTTTAATGAGTCACCACCTTGCTATTATTATTCCTGGTTTCCGTTGCCATAGGACAAGAAGCTGCAGCTGGGCTAAGCTGTACTGCACAACAGACCTTTAGGTTTGCTATTCCAAGATTAAGACATAGGAAAATGGGAGGGCTCAGCCAAACAGGAGAACATGAGGAAGGAAAGAGATGTTTGTCAGTGAGTTGTGTGGCCAGCTGAGCATTGTACTGGGGGCAGAGATGGCTTTCTATCAGGGACGGGGGGGCTGTCATGGGATTGATCTGTGGATGTTTCTGAGGAGCCCTTCCAAAGACACATGGTAGAAGGTACGAGGAGGCTGGCCACAGAGGTTGCCATCGTGGGCTTGTTGTTGTTGGGAAACACCACGGTTAGGGAAGTCACAGGGCTTTAAGAGTGAAGACCCGAGTTTGATGTTAAGGGAAGGGAGGAGCCAGTGAAGGGATACAGACTGGGAAGCAAGTCAAGAGAGAGAGGTTAGGAGAAAAACCTCCATGGAAGTATCCTGAATACGTAAGAGTGAAGCATGATCAGGGCCCACGGCAGGTACTTTAGTAACAGAGGAAGGAAGAGGTATGCAAGAGATTTACCTGCAGGGCTGGAGAAGCTGGGCTTGAAAAAATCCATATGGTTTATCTCCATCTTAAACTGATGGACCTTGAAAGAGAGGGGTGGGGTGGCATTCAGGAGCCCTGTCTGCATTGCAGGTAACACATTGTGATGTCCATTGTGTTGTTAGAAGGTTTAGGGAGAAGGCTTAGGAGGAAAGGGATGTCAAAACCTCTGTTTTATCTGAGGTTTAGATAATAGACATCTGTGAGACTCCCCATCACCTAAGGTGATTGCTCTGAACTGGCCTTTCCCTACTGAGAGCCAAAATAAGCCTGCAGGAGGACTTGGGATCTCACTGGAGTAGAGTGTGCTTGCCTGTGTGGTAGCGTGTGTGCTAACTCCGACCCGCTGTTCAGATCAGCTGGCACCACGAGCCTGGAGGCAGGAACATGCTAGCCCACAGTGTTTCATTGATTGGTTTCAATTGATCTGTTGTGTAGAAACAAAGCAAACGAAGTTTCTGGTCTCTCGGATGTTGCAGAGGGTGTCAGGTTTGCTTGCAGCAAGCTCATCTTTTTCAGTTGATCCTTTCAGTTCTCTCTCCGGGATGGCACAGAAAAGTCTTTTTTGAGATGGACAGCTGTCCTCAGAAATGAAAGGGAAGATCTGCTAGAAGAATGGACTATCAGACAAATTTCCTTTCCCTCTCAAATGCATACAAGAGCATCTACTAAAAATGCCATGGGAGCAAGCATAAGGAGGGGTATGCACAGAACTGAGCTGCCCTGTGAGTGTGAAAGTCATCCTCGAGCCATTGTGTTTTCTCCAGTGTGGTCCCTCCATGTTAGCCCAACAAGAAGAGTGGCACGGTCTTTCATCTTCCAGCCTGCCAACCCATGCACCTTCGTGTCCAAAGCCGGGGAGCAGAGGGAAACCCTCGCCTTTCTCTCTACGGCATGAGTAAAGTGTGCCCCTCCTTTTCAGCTACCAAAATCTGTCCTTTCCTGCTCAATTATCCATTTCCCAATACTTCCCAGAGCTTGAATGCTGGACTCCACCAAGGGTCCAGAGAGAGATTACCGTGGACTTGCCTTGGCAATGGATGACCTTCGTTCTATTTTGCATCTATTCTCCTCTTTTGCATCAAAGAGGAGAAGCAAGGGGAGGGCGAGCTACAGCTAAATCCCTTTCTTGGATCTCCCTTCAGCCAGTGAAAAATGAACTGTGTGCCTAAATGAACCCAAAAGGCACCGTGGCATAAGGCACATCACATCCAAGTAGGACGTGGTGGCCTCTTCCCAAGTGCCTGAGCTGCCACACGCTCCGGCCATGCTCCAGCAGGAAGTGCCACCCAGGGACCCTGGGGACGGCAGCAGAGCTGCTGCCAAGGCACCGAGCTCCCCTCCAGGCAACTGGGAGATGGCAAAAACGCAGGTTGTGAATGCTGTCTGGAACGAGTGACCTGGATGTGTCTGCCCAGACTTCATACAAAGAGGCAACGTGGTCCCGGCTCCGTTGCTTACAGGGCTTTGTGCCGGAGGCCGAAGCGGATACTGTACAATGTGCGTAGAGCCACAGCTCTTGCGTGGTCGCAGAAGAGGCCACTGTTCTCCTCGGTCCCCAGCGCGGCTCTGTGAACCCGTCTGCACAATAGACTTGTCAAAATGGATGCCAAGAGCATCCAGCCTCGCCGGTGTTACTGCCAAAGCTTCCTGATAGCAGGCTTCTCTACAGCCTAATGTAGCTCACTAAGGGGGAAATTCAGATGCTCAGGATGTTCAGGCAAGAACTACATAATATTTTGGCAGTTGTCAATGTTTTTTCACTCCCGCGGCCACTTAACCTTTGGACTTATGTGTGCGAATCCCCCCTCGTGCAGCACCGCTGCTGTGGCTTTCACAGGTCACTAAAGCAAAGTGAAGCTGCATTTTTCTTTGTGTGTTTATCATTGTTTTCTCTGTTGGTGTTTGTGTGTGAGAATTGTTATCTGAAACCCCCTCTCCTCCCTGCCAAAGCACAGTGAATCCTCTGGCAGTGATGAGTGGCCTGCAGACAACAAACTAAGAAGAACCAGGCTCATCCTCTCCCTCTCCCAACAGGTATTTGCTCAATGTTCATGAATACAGCAAACACAGGAGTCCCCAGCTAATGGCACAGTCGTGATCCCAACCAGAAGCTGCTGCCGTGCCTGACAATTATTGCAGCCTTCCAGTACTTCAAGGGGGCTTAGAAGAAAGGTGGGGACAGACTTTTTAGCAAGGCCTGTTGCAACAGGACAAGAGGTAATGGTTTTAAACTAAAAGAGGCAAGATTTAGACTAGGTAGAAGGAAGAAATTTTTCACAGTGAGGGTGGTGAAGCACTGGCACAGGTTGCCCAGAGAGGTGGTAGATGCCCCATCCCTGGCAACATTGCAGGTCAGGTTGGACGGGGCTCTGAGCAACCTGACCTAGTTGAAGATGTTCCTGCTCATGGCAGGGGGATTGGACTAGGTGACCTTTAAAGGTCCCTTCCAACCCAAAGATTCTATGAATCTATGAATTAGCTAAGGATCATGTCAAATACCCCAAAATAGGTCTGAAAGGACATGTACAGGAGACCTAGCAGGTTATTGAGTCTGCCTCCAGCATGGCACAGAGACAGGGCTCAATCCACCTTTGCATGACTATAGGATTTGCTTCTTCTCTCCCTTATAAAACTAAAATCCGTTTCCCCTAGGCATTTGCCACTTCCGAGCATTATTTAGCACATCACATTGCAAATAAAGGAAAATACTTGATTTATACTCAAATTTTTTTTGTATGTTTGGTTTTTTTGGCTCAAGTTTTATATCACCCACTTCTTTTTTGGTGGGCTAAAATTAATAGACTTTTCAGGATGATCATGTTTGATCAAGGAACAACTAGAATATCAGTTTTCTACTGAATGAGACAACATGGCAAATTTTTATTAGATTGTCTGGAATAAATACAATTTTTCCACTGCTCTTCAGGTCAATGAAGGGACAGACTAGCAGGAGAGGCAGCACTGCTTTTGCTTCCCTCTCCCTCCCGCGTGCAGAAATGAGGGACCTGATGAGGCTGCAAGCTCTAATCAAAGAGGGGTGTTCTGCCAAGGAGCAGAGCTGCTCCCCTAGAAACATCCCTCCAGCTCTCCCATGTGGGAAGGGGGAGATTCCAGCCATTTTATTCTCTGAAGTAGGAACAAATAGCATGTGTCCGTCACTCACCGCTATCCAAGGAGTGCGATCAATTTATCTGGTGATCCATCCTTGCTGCCCTGAGGTACTGTTGTGCGGTGGAAGTTTATACATTTGGGTAAATATGGTCTTAAAAACTCCCTGTTTTCACAGTGGCTCAAAGTCCAGGTCAGAGTGGGCATAGGATACGTGGGGCCAGCTGGGAACTGAGTGGGATGTCAGTGGCGCCTGCGACTTTACAGACACTGACCATTTTCCCTCCATGGCCCCTTTTTACCACCGAGAGTTTAGCTAATACAGCATAATATCGTGGAGACCAGTAGCTAGCACCAGTGTTGAAGGACCAACGCCGCTTCTGCAGTGCAACCCACTGCATGCTAACTGAGAAGAGTCAACGTGCCCTTCCTTGGAAGGCTGTTGCGGTGGTGAGAAGAGGAAGGACATGTTATTAGACTGGCATATACGTGCCAAGCTGAAGGCCTCAGACTTCCGCGGCAGGGTGGGATCTTGTCTGACTTTGACAGAACTGGTCACATGAAATGGGGTCAGTGAAACCTGCTCTGGTTTACTGCTGGAATTTGGTCTTCAGACTTTGCACTCACCAGCATAGAGACACTAAGTGATATGTGATGGGCCTCCCACCCCTTATCATTAGAACCCCAAAAAAAAGCTGGCATGAGATGGTAGATGCTGCCATGTTCAAGGAAAACCTTCTTGGGTGGGATGTGCTGGAAAATTGCTCAAGAATGGTTCATTCTCATCAAAAATGATCTGGCTGCTGTTCAGGTCAGTGTTTCTGTATTGGAGCTGTGGGCTATATGGTTGCTTCGGCGTATGTGTGCAGCTGGTAACAAGGCGTTTTGCTTTGCATGTGATCTAATCCCCCTTGCTCTGGGGTGTTGGAGATCTTTGCCCTCACCTAGTTTTGTGTCTGGATCCATCTTCTCAGAGCAGCTTACACTGACAGAAAACTTCACGGCAGAGAGAGGCACCCTGCGGATGTCAGTCCAGGAGAGAAGCTCATCCAAGCTAGCGGTGCTTAGTCCCTCCGTGGTGGGAAGGTGAGAGGGCTAAAATGCTACACCCACTTCAACAGCAGATTCCAACCCGGTTTCTGATCCCTGCAAGGCAAAGCAGCAATCACGCTTCAGAGGTGGATGAAGGGATTCCTGGAGATCCAGATCATGAATCAGCATTAGGTGCTGGAGGAAAGAAATGACAGGAATGCCCACTTGTTCGCTGGAGCCTCCTTCCAACCCCTGCTTGACAAACTATCAAAAAACTCTGGAGGGACAGCCCTCACTGCCTCCTTTTCCACCTTAAGTGAAGGCAACTGGACGGTCTCCTGCAAGCCAGAGATCTGCAAGCCTTTCCTCATGCACCATTCTTGCTTTCCTACCACCAGACCGCCAGCCTTCCCGACAATAGCGATGTTATTCTACGCTCGGTTCCTGTAATCTTCAAGACTAGAAACATCAGCACGACGGCCACCAAAGCCTGCAGCAGTCGGCCCCTGTGGTTTCACAGGGTGAAGCTTAATCGGCATGTTTTAATATGGTTGCTCAGGACTGAGGGCTCCTTGTCCTCAACAGCATTAAACAAAGTAATGCAGACTATAAATGTAGTGCAAAAACTGTAGTGAAAGAAAATGAAGTAGCAATCCGTGGCAGGCTGCTACTTCTGCAGAAGAAGTGCCCCTGCACTGCTGAGTTGTTTGGTTATGATCAGTCCTGAAGCAACCAGGGGGAATTTAGAACAGAGTAAAGTTATGCAGGAGGAAGGCTGTCCTTCAGGTTCCTTGTACTACTGCTTTTAAAAAATCAGCCTTCGCAGTGAACTGTTCTTTTCCCCCTGGAAGAAGAGCTAAAGCAAAGTTTGCAACGCAAAGTTTAATAGGGAAGTAGGGAATGAGCAAAAGGCCCTTTTCTTGCAAGCACAAGAAATCTCTCATTTGTGGCTTCGTGCGCTCGCTGGTGAGCGCGGACACCGACGCGTTGGCGTGGGGAGCAGCCCCTGCCCTCGCATGCCCGTGCGTGCGCGTACTTGGATACCCCTCGCCCCCTCCACCCCAGCAACCATCCCAGCGCGCACGCAGGCCATCTCTCCCTTGTGATCCCCGGTTCCCTGCTCTCCGGGAGGATTCACTGCCATTTGCCCTCCTTTCCGACCTCCAGTCTGTCCAAACCAGCACTGCCAGCTCGCCCTCCGTGGCGTTTTTGCTATGTCACCCCAGTTGGAGCTGCTCAGAGCTCGCGTCCCTGCTGCATCCGCGCAGCAGGTCCCCTGGTAGCGCTGGGCTTTTGACACCAGCTTTTGAGAAACAGGCACTAAAAAGCAACGAGGTGCCCGTGACTGTGCGCCCTGAAAGTGTCAGGAACGATCGTCACGTTAAACCCAGCCGGGAGTCTCCTGTTAAAAGCACAGCCCTGCGTAATACCCATCGTCACAGCTACAGTAGTACCACAGCTGCCAAGCCAGACCTCGGGTACAACGAGCAGTTCGTGCGTCCTCCCCCCAAACACATACGGACACGCACCCACGCACAAAACCA
Source organism: Phaethon aethereus (assembly GCF_964289735.1). Lineage (NCBI taxonomy): Eukaryota > Metazoa > Chordata > Aves > Phaethontiformes > Phaethontidae > Phaethon > Phaethon aethereus. The sequence continues at coordinate 4,435,560 of NC_138582.1, read as the reverse complement.
GGGTGTGAAAAAACTCCCCTGCGACTGAGCGTCTGCTCTGAGAGCCGTTCTGCTTGCACAAACAGGGTTTCTGGAAAGGCCTGGCGTTCAGCTGGCAGGCAAGACAGCTGGTTTCAGCAATGCCCATCATCGTGGTCTCTGGGCTTGGCAAAACAGGCTCTGTCTTTGAAAATCTTTTTTTTTTTTTTTTTTAATTAAGACAAGAGAAACCCTCTACGCTAAGGTCTCTCCTCTCCTGACTATCTCTGAAGGTAAAACATACTGAACCATGTTCCCCTGCCTTGAGATTATTATACCATTTCCAAACATGAGCCTGGTCTCGCAATTCTGCTTCTTAACCAGTCTCCCGGGCTGCCTGCTTTAGCCGCCAGCAAACATCCTCTGCCCAAATTAACCCGACCAAAATGAGCTGCAGCGGAATCCGCATAATTGCTCTTCTCGCTCCAAACAGCATGATTTACAAAGGGGACTTTTTCTGCAGTAGCCAGACCTGCAATATTCATTATTCTTAAGCTAGGGGTTGCTGCAGTATCTTTATTATCAGATACCACCTTTAATCTCACATACTGCCTTTAGCAGCACCCACCGGCTGCAGCAATCGCGCAACATGCCCTCTTTCCATCCTCTCCCAGGCAAGCAAGGCAAGAGGCTCTGGAGAGAGCCGGCAGAGCAGGGGTGTTTTTCGGCAGTCACCCGGCAAGAGCCGCATCCCCCCTTGGAGCCAGGCATGCGACTTCCACCTGCGCTGGCAGGCACGGAGCACTCACGTTGGCAGCGGCGCGGATCCCTTTGAACAGCTTAGCTGCGATTCATTTTTAACCCCGGCCAGCGGATCTAAGCTGCTCTCCCCCGGGCTGAACCGGAGGTGCCTGCGTGACACCGAGGCATCCAGAAGCCGGCTTGCCAGTTGAGAGGTCAAAGCAACGTCGCAGTTAGCAAATACATCGACAAACCGACCGAGCGAGCAGCCCGCAGACCGGCGCGAACGGCTCGCTCTGCGGTGCGTGGGATCCCTGCTGCACGGGCAGGCAGCTCACGTCCTCTCGCTGCTCTTGGCTTTATGCAGCCCCGTCGAATTCAGTGTTGCTAGCTAGCGTTTTCTGCCGATGTTTAAAATAGCATCAGGAACGCTCCCCGTTGATTTCCCCGGCAGTGCTCGCTGAGCCGTGCTGGGTACCACAGCTCCTGCAACCTGCCTCCATGCAGCAGTTTACTTGCTCGCTCCCTCCAGGGGAGGTGGAGGGGAGAAAGCCCTGCAGACGTTTCTTGCCCAGCTACCAGCGAATCCCGACCTGCGCTAATTCTGCCATGGCCGAAAGCAGAGGATGTTGCAGTGCATGAAGCTGATTTGCTGACTTACCCTTCATCTCTCTCAGGAATGCCAGGTGAAGAAGCTGGCTTCTCGCTCAAGAAAGAAACCACAAGAAGCCCGGCAGCTGCCACTGCAGAGCTTGCTCAGAAGTTCACTGCCTCTGTCACAGTGTATGCAGCTTGCCAGGTATCGCCTGGATGAGAACACCCTGTGCTTTTCCCAGGATGAATGAGATCAGCACATATTCAGGCAAGGAAAAAAAAAATAGAAATTCCCTCCTAATATATGTGATGGTTTATGACCCAGCGGTAAAATGTTGGTCTGGAAGTTCCTCTGCTTTACAGCTCAGAATTTTTCTGGGGTGAATTTCACAGGGAGAGGAAGTTTCTCTCTCCCTTTGGTGGTAGATGCATGTTAAAAAGCAAGCAAATGGTATATCCACAGGGTAGGCAGGAACCCTGTCCTCAGCAGCATGAGATGGAGGGCACATGAAGGGTACCGTTACGAGCAGCAGAGATACCTTTATAACGTGCATTCTGCTGCTTTTTGACTCAAGCCAGTACCTTGCTCTTACAGACACCACATGGTCTGAGCAGATCCTGACTCTGCTGGTCCTGGCTTTTCTGAGCAAGGTTGTTCAGATTAAGCTCTTTTCTGGCTGGCTACTTCACAACTCCCCAGGTCGACAAAGTGCCTTTCTGCTGCCAGGCCTTTGCATCAAGGGCTGAAACGTTTTGGTGGCAGGGAGTCAAACAGCATCACGTACCTCTGGGGTCTCTGTCCTTGTGCTGAGGGGATCCTGTACTCGTTAGTGCAAGAGGACCGTGGCATGGCCAGTCTTAATGTTTGTCTTGGCCTTAGCTGACGGTTGGGAACTTGTGTGGCACAAGGACGTGTGTCCCAAATCCAAAACATAGCCTCACACTAGCTTCTGTGAGGAAAATTAACTGTATCCCAGCTGAAATGAGGACAACGTGGCATTTTCGTTTAGCCTTGGCTAGGTGAAAAGTGACTGCGTTGGAGGAAAAAGGGAAAAGTTAGATGATTTGCTCAGCGTCAGGCCCCAAGGCTTGTGTGGCTGGGAACCCAGCTCCGCTCTCCGAGTCTATACCCACGGCTTTAGCTATGGCAAACCTCCTCCCTTTCCCCCTCCTGAATCCCAGGGCTGGGAGTCACGTCGGTACAGACTTCTGCCACTGGCTCTCTGCATAGCCCTGGGTGTGTCCCTGCATCTCCCCAGCCCTCTGATCCGCACAAAGCTCCTTTGCAGCTAGCTCATCCACATGGGGAGCGGGTTCCCTCCCTCCCACGGCCGGCCTCGTTCCCCACTGACAGCCGAGACTGGGACGTGGGTTTTGATGTGGCTGAGACAGCCTGTGTGAATAGGCTTAGCACGGCGGGCTGAGGGAAAGCCCGGCTCCCTCTGGGCGGCACTTGCAGCAGGGTGCAGCGGGGCAGCGTGCTGGGCTCTCCCGTCACCGTCCTGAAGGCCAGGTTTGTCCTGTGGGGCTCGCGGCTGGCTGCCCGCGGGACCCCAGGGGAAGGCTTTCCCCACCTGCGCTTGAGGTCTGGCAGAGCCTCGGCTGGCTCGTTGCTTGCCCCAGCAAGGTGGCTTCAGCTGATGGGTGTGCAGGGTGCCCCGCTGCTGGTGGGCGACGGGGAGAGCCGGGGAATGAAGCAACCATGCCAGTGACGGTGCAGGAGAAAAGCCCATTCAAGGGCAAGCTTTGCAAGAGTTCTGGGCTGGCGACATGGTCCCCTGGGCCCAGGGTCCTCTGAAGTCACAGCGGGTCCCAGTACGCAGAGGGGCAGGGCATGGGTCCCTTGGAGATGTGGGGATGGTGGACCTCCGATCACCCCCGCAGAACTGCCCCTGCCTTGGACATACGAGGCAGCCATGGGCATGTTTGGAAGCTACACGCAAGACTGAACTAACCTACCTCAGATAGCTGCTTAGATTAATTAGTCAATACATGTTAATTGCTGCAAAGATTTAAGGCTCTGCTTAATTGTTAAGTAACTCAATCATCAGCGGCTGCGTGGGTTGCCTGAGGCAGGTAGTGGATGAATCAGCTGGTCTCTGGCAAGTGCAAGGTAAGGAGGGAGGAAACTTTCCAAGTTGGGTGGCAGGATGATGCTGGTTAGGGGACAGCAGCGATCACTGAGGCTGCTGGGACTTGGATAATTTAGAAGTACCTAAAAAGGGGGTCAGACCCTGTGCAAAGCAGCCTGCTCTGAGGGGAGCAAGGTGCTCTCAGGCTATGGAGGTAAGAGGAGAAGGGAAAGGCAATGAATTCATAGCAGAAAGAGCTAAAAAGGCCACAAGGAACTTCTTCGAGCTCTTCAGGCTTGTTGTGGCCAAGCCACTGTGAAAGAAGTGGGTTTGAGGCTGAACTGAAATGCTTTAGGGGATGTGAGACTGATTTGGGGAAAAATGGGTCGCACTGACATGCCATGGACTCGCCTGTCCTCCCTGCAGGGTCTAGCTCCATGTTATAGGCTTGCGTGGGCCGTCAAGCTGCTGACGAGGGACCAACTTGCATCCTGCAGGTCAGTTCTCTGTGCAGGGATACAAGCCCAGAGGCCAAGGGCTCCCAGCGAGAACATTGGTGCAATACAGTCCATCCACCAGCCTGAGACATCTCTTCTGCTGCCACACAGCATGTCCCACCACTCAGGGGTGGGTTTCAGACCCAGACCCATGTCCTCGTTTCTGTGCTAGAAAATTCCAGCTTTTACAGTCCCTCCATTTGCCCCTACCCTTCCTGCAGAGCTTTACCCTCTGCTTCTCTCCATGCGGGAGCTACCCACGTATGCCATTGACTGCTCCCGGAGACCTCTGGGAGGAGGAATGGCCTCAGAGTCAGCTAGCGTTTCCTCCACCTTCTTGTAAATAAGTGTCCCCCTTGAAGGCAAAACTCACTGATACGGAGGCTTTCATCCCAGGGCGAACTCCTGTGTGAAGGTGACTTCCAGCCGTCTATGACCATGGCTGCTCCAGCCTGGTAAGGTGGGGGAGTCCTTGGCACTGTGCCTCATCCACAGACACATTCCCAGGGCTTTCTGTGAGGCTGGGTCTGGGAAGGACCTACCTGCCTGGCATATGACTGGCTGGAAAAAGCCTCTGAGCTCTGCCCTGCTGAAACATTCATATTTTGGGAAACGGGGAGCGGGCTGGAACGGCCTGTGCTGTTGCGACAGAGCTGCTTGCCTGAGCTGAACCTCACTGCCAGGGCTGGGATGGATGCAGGTGGCTCGCACAGGATAAGGGTGTGAGCTCTGGAAGGAAACACAGCCAAACACAAGCCCCGGGAAGGGCCAGTGGGACAGCGCGGAGGCCTCGGAGGAATGCCGTAACCATTGCTCGCTCTCTTACCAGCAGCATAAGCGTTTCCCTGCAGGCCCCTGTGCCCCGGATCCCATCCTTGCCCCGCAGCTCTCCTTACAGGGCAGCGCTACGAGAGGCAAGTAGCCCGGATAAGTTGCCTGGGTCTCCGATTAGACCCGCCTCAGTCTCGGAGGAGCTGGCGTCGCCGGCAGACAGCCCGCTGTCCCAGCACCAGCTGTGGGGCTTGGCGTAGGTTTGCAAGGCACCCCCTGACCTCAGCCGTCGCCCACGTCCTTACAGCCTGCTTTAATCCTTTTTTAATTAAATGTGGAGGGGTGTGATGGTATCAGGAGGGTGGGAGGGGGGTGGCCTGGGGTGTTTTGGGCTTGGTGTGAGTGCCAGCCAGCTGGGTTTGTTATGAGCCTGTCAGATCTCACACGCTAGCTTTCCCTCTCTTGCTCCTCTGGAGATCTGGCTGTGGCTCAGGCATTACGTGGATCATCCCTGCAGCTCTCCCATTGCCCAGGGATCCGGCGGTGTCCCACCTGGCAGGAGCTGGCATACCAAAGACGTCCACGAAATCAGCGGCTGAAAGGCAGGGTGGCTTCTCTGACAGCACTGAACATTGGGGAAGAAGTTTGACTTAAATCAGAAAACAGCATTGGTGAGATAACCAAAGCAGAGGTGAAGTGGCCACGGGGATGTGCGAGACGGAATCTGGGGGTCAGGTCTCCAGCTGGTAGGTCACTGAGGTCGTGCAAAAGGCTCATAATGGGATTTGGATTTATCGGTGCTGTTGGGGGGTTATCACAGGGGTTCAACAACCCACTTGCCTGGGGTTTGGACTTGAGAACAAGGCAGACCCAGGCTTCCCCTCCACCACGCACCTCCAGCACAGGGAGTTGCAGATGCCCAGAGTGTCCCCAGGGATCTGACGCTCCCGGGGAGAACAAGCTGCACGCTTGACCTGAACGCAATGAAAATGTCTGTCACCAGGCTGAAAGCCGTCTCTCGCTGGAAGGACGAGATGCTCTGGGGACAGATTATCTGCCTCTACCCATGGGCCAGCAAGAAGGCAGGATGGCTAGAACTGAGGTCCCAGGCTGCTTGGCACTACCGGGATTGTTGAAAATGTGTGTGCTGGGGGTCACTGGAGATTCTGACAGCACATGGTGTTGAATTCTAATAAAAATACATGCAGATACTAGCATCCACAGGACCTGTGTGTCCGTCCTGCACCCCCACTATGATTTCTTTTAGAGAAACCTGCCTGGCTGAGGTTGGATGCTGGTTCAGCCTTTCCCAGCCCTGGGGTGGCTCTTCTGTTGTTGGAACATCTGAGAAGATCTTGTGTAACATATGGCCTTGAGGGAAATCAAGGGGATCAGAGCAGGGAACAGAGCACGGCTCTTCTCAGCCACTGGGGATGACCAGATACAGCTGTGCCCAAAGCAGCGAAGTGCAGAAGCGAAGGAGCTGACTTGGATGAGGTTGATGTGAAGAAGTGCTAACGGGTGAACAACACTCCAGCCATGCTGAGAAAACCGAATCGCGTCCAGTGATGTGGAACAGAGGCCAGATACATTCAGACTCAGTCAGATGCCCTTCTATTTTCAACCGGTGGAGGCTGTGAACCACTGTCACCAGCCACCTGGGGTACCTGGTGGGCAGTAGGTTCTCCATTGCTGGAAATCTCTAAATCAAGACAGCAAAATTATTGCTCAGAGGGAAGTTGATGGCTTGTCAGAGGCATTCAGTCCTGGGTTTTGCAAGAGGGTAGATTGCTTAGCACTGTACACCCCATGTGCCTTAAACCCTGTGACACTGTGAAACAGCGGCTGGTCACTGGTCCCTCTTAGCCAGAGTCATTTGAGAAGCCATGTAGGTCCATTACACGGAGAGGGAGGTGCTCTGCAGCGCTGCTTACAAAATGTCTGCTTCCCATGCAAATAAACGTGGGGAGAATTTCATACTGAGATGAGGGGACCATCCTTATGCCTTGACTTTGAGCTGGCCACAAACCACGGGGCAAAAAGAGGCGCCCGAAAGGAGGGAGACCTGTAGATGTGCAATGTCTCTGTCTGCAACGCGCCTCTTTCCCTGCGAGAGAAGCTTGCAGGGGTCCTGGGCTTAGCCCACCCCGTGATTCCTGGACCCCCTTCCTGAGGTCCTCCCTTGGCACTCAGACGCGTGCGCACAGAGCAGAGCGGGGCCCGGCAGAAATGCCAGAGAAGTGCCTGGTGAGGGGAGCCTGGTCTTCGGGAAACGAATGCTTAATCCTAATCGGCCCAGAAATCTTCCTACTTTGCAGTGCCATGGCACCCTATGCTAACTAGCAAGCTGTGTCCAGGCACCACGCCGTGTTACTGAAACTCTTTTCCTCTTAAAAGCAGGAGCCCAACGTACCGCTCGACTCGGCGGCATGACCAGGCTGCAAGGCTTGGGCCGTGAGGCTGAGAGACAGCTCTCCGTTCATGAGAGGTGCATGCGTCCTGCACGAATTCTCCATGCCTCATGCTGCCGTCCTCCGTCAAAGCCGGGGAGCTTGGCAACCGCAGAACCCTTGCCTCAGCGGAGGCTCCAGGATGGAGAGAGGCTGTTCACGGCTGGGTCAGCCTCGCAGGTACCTTGTGGGAAAGGTTTCAGCACTGTTTGAAAGCTTGGCTGGATGAAGGTTCTCTCAACTGCTAAGATTCCTATCTCCTGGCTGCCCTCTTTTGGGTTATGTTAAAGGTTTAAAAAAAATCCTGTGGGTCAAGGCCTCATGAAACTTCCCCCTGCGATTACAGGAATGCTTCATTTTGGGCTTTGTTGTTGGGTTGCTTTTTTTTCCTCAACATCTGCCGGTTCTGGGGTTGGCATCAAGTCAAATGCTGTTCACTGAAGTCAGCTTTTAGCTGGAAGCGAGTGCGTTTATTCATCCCCTTTCCCCGCTGCAGCCAGATGTGTGTTGCTCTCCTGAAGCGATGCTGCTGGTTTCGTATCCCTGCTCCCCCACTGCTCTTGGGGCACCCCTGCCCCACAGCCGTGCTGGTCTGAGACCCAGAAGAGCCTCAGAGGTGGGCTCAGCGCTCTGCATCGGCTGGTTCCGCTGGTAGCAGTGTGGATTTTTGCAGGCACTGGGGCAGTGTGAGAGAGCAGAGCTAGTTCAGAGCTAACCTGCCTCTCGTTCCTGGGGACAAATCCATCGCAACGCCTACGCTCCAGCCAGCGAAGAGGGAGTGGAGCAGGGCAAATGCAGGGCCACATAAAAATGGGATTTCCTTCTTCATTCCTCAAATAGTAGTTCAGCTGTGCAGATCTGTGATGCTGCTTGGCTGCTGCTTTTCTGCATTCTTGGTGGCTTAAATCCGCAGCGTTTGCCACCGTGGCAGTGTTGGCTTGGAAAAATGGCCATGGCTCTCTTGAGGGGCAGTGTGGAGCAGACCAGCACGTGCTCTCTTTAGGCCATGGCTAGAGAAAGGGCTAGAGCAAAGAGAAACATGAAGGGGTGTCAGCTGGGGAAAAGATCAGGACGTGGTGGGAAGAAGTGCAGGTCTGCATAGCATAGGACATGGCCACAAAACCAGAGCTCCTGACATACCCAGCCTTATGGGACTGCAGGAATGACCAGCTTGGCCACACTTGGTCTGTCTGGTGCTTCCTACAAGCTGTGCACGTGTTGCACCCTGCTGTGTGCCCAGACAGCAGAAGGGACCTGCGGGACACAGCAGCCTGGCTGCAGGCTGTCTGGCAGCTCAGACTGGTCTTTGAGGCATCAGGAGATGCTCAATGAATGCAGGCAATGGAAAAACCCAGCGGGACCACAGCTGAAACGAACGGCATGTCCCTGCCAGAGGCAGGTCCTGGCTTGGCTTCGTGCTTTTGAACTAGTGCAGCTCTTGGCTGGCCACCCACAGAAGAAAGGCTGCTGCACTGCAGAGTGCACAGAGTGAGTGGCACTGTGGTGTGTCACCTCTGTGGTGGTGTGTCACCTCTGTGGTGGTGTGTCACCACTTTCACTGCCCCCCTGCCCCACTGCCTCAGCCAAAGGGATGCCGTGCTGCCTGCTTCAGCCCAAGTGCAGTCTGAGGAAGGTGGCGAGAGCTGGGAGGCACTTTTCATGCCCCAGGGCTGATGGCCAAGTCAGCTTCGAGGACAAGGATGTTTCTCAGCTTCTCCAGAGTGGAGCTCAGGGACACAAAAGCAAGGTGTGAGAAAGAAGGGCTTTGTAAGAACTCCGATGTTTTCCGTGAGAAGGTTCCTGCTGTGCTGGGTGGAGAGGCTGTGCTCTGAGACCTTGGTGTGCAAGGGGGAGGCAAAGGCAAGCACAGGGATCCTGGCAGGGCTTGAAAACATCATGAGAGAGAACTACATTTGCTCAGTGAGAAGGAAGAGCTGGCAGGGGACCTTTCCCCTCTCCTCGCATCTGTCCCGCGCTGAGCAAACATCAACTAATCTTCCTGACACTTCCATAAGACAGTGCCATAACGGTAAGTGCAGTGGAAACCGCAGCTGCAGTGACGCACGCTGCATAAAACCACCTCTTGGGCAGACTCGGCCTCAACATCGGCAAACGTGGCGCCCCAGGAGCAGGGCTGAGCTGTGTTTCCCACAGCAGGTCAGGGACAGGCTTCAGAAGGGCACCCAGACATCCTGTCTTGCAGCCTCCTACTCTTGCTTTTGGACCACGACGAGCTCAATCAGCCAGGGGAATAACTTGCCAATGGAGGCTGTAGGGGTGAGGAAATAATTAAGAGCTGATCTGGGCTCCTGCTTTGGAACAAGAAAAAAAAAAATTCTTAATGATTTAAAAGCACCCTTTCTTTTCCAAACCAGCAGGAACCTTCTATTGTTCATTTCTCTCAGGTTTGCTGCTAATCAGGTTTTGCTCAGCAGACATGGGAGCCAATTTATCAGGCCGAACGGAGTAGACACACAGAGAGGAGCGGGGAATGTTAGTTCATGTCAGCAAATACTTAAAGCTTTGCCATCAAAGATGCAAGAGCTTGTTCTTGCTGCTCACACAGCCAGGTATTTTGCAAGTAACAAGAGGTATCTGTCGTCTCATTCTCAGATGAGATTTCCAAAGACATGGTACAGGGAGTGATAGCAAGACTCTCAGGCTCTTCTGAGATTACTTTGGTTCACCCATCACTGAATTTAGTGGGAGTTGGCGTCCTCCTGCAAGGCCCATACTTGTGCCTTGCAGGTTCCTTGTACAGCCAGCAGGTTGAGGGAAGTGATGATTCCCCTCTGTTTGAAGCACCGTGTTCAATTTTGGGTCCCCCAGTACAAGGCAGAGATGAACAAACTGGACCAGATCCCGTGGAGAACACAAGACACATGAGGAAAGGCTGAGGGAGCTGGCTTTGAGCAGCCTGGAAAGAAGATCACAGAATCACAGAATCACAGAATCACTAGGTTGGAAAGGACCTTTAAGATCATCAAGTCCAACCATTAATCCAGCGCCACCATGTCCCCTAAACCATGTTCTGAAGTGCCACATCCACACGTTTTTTGAACACTTCCAGAGATGGCGACTCCACCACCTCCCTGGGCAGCCTGTTCCAATGCCTTCACCCTCTCAGTGAAGAAATTTTTCCTAATATCCAATCTAAACCTCCCCTGGCGCAACTTGAGGCCATTCACAAGAAGATGCTCAGGGGAATGCAGTTGTCTTCTGCTACTTAAGAGGAGGCTATAGAGAAGACAGTCAGCCTTTTCTCTGAGGTGCACTGTGAAAGGACGAGGCGACAAACACAAGTTGTGGCTATAGGAAATGACGTTGTGACAATGTAGTAATGCATGATGTGAGGCCTTGTAGGAGCGAAGGTGATTTAATTTTTAAACAACTGAAAAAAAAAGTTGCCAGTGATTGCACTCAGGCCTTCATGTCCACAAGCACCAAGAAATGTGCACCCACCAGTTTGGCACCAAACCGCTTTTGTCCAAGTAGTCTGTCCAGGATTCCCTTCAATGCCACGGAAGAGAAGGGGTGCCACGTGTTGAATCTTTCCATCCTGTCCCATGTCTGTGAGTCACCAGGATTTAATCACTGGCCTTGTCTCCCAGCCTGGATGTCCTGAGATGATGCACCAATATGTGCTGGCATCTTGCTGACTTGTTCTGCTAGGTGCCCTCAGCATGTGCCATTTGTGTAGCCCTTCCCCTGCCATGTGCTCCATCTGGTGCGTCCACACAAAACATCCCCATTCACACTAGTCTGAACATTTCTGTTATGGTGCCCCGCACAGCAAAGGAAACATTTTTCACTCTGAGAATGGGTAAGCAGTGGGACAGGTGCCCAGGGCTGCTGTCCTATCTCCACACCTGGAGATACTCAGAAGTCACCTGGGTAAGACCCTGATCAAACTTTGAAGATAACCCTTCTTAGAGCAGGAGATTGGGCTGGAGATGCCCAGAGGTCTTTTCTGACCTAAATTATTCTGTGGTTCTCAGATAGCACAGGAAGGAGAAGATCTTTGTTTTGACAAGGAGAGGAAAGAGAAGGGGGAAGCGATGACTTCAGCGTCCTTCATTAACCTTCCTGATATACTTTGAATCATCATCAGCTGATTTACACGGCACTACTAACCGCTGGCTGCAGGAGAAACCATGCACTTTCCCTTTTCAAGGGTCACGAGGATAGGCTCGTGATGGCTAAGGCACACACCTTGCCTCCTTCAGAGGATTTCAGAGCCCAACGTGGAGAGAGGTCTGTAATCCTACTTTTTGCCAGAACAGGAGGCATAAGAGAATGGGCAGCTTGCCCAGCTCTGCAGTGATGCACTGGCAGAAGCTAGGCTCCCGTCTCCCAGCCCTCTTTGTCTCCAGCCATGGTATCTCCCATGATAGTCCTGTGCCAGACCACAGACGTGGGGCTCTTCAGGTCCCTCCTCTGCCCCAGTGTGTTCACCAGGGTCTCAGAGCAGGTCCAGCCCTGGCTGCAGGCAGGCAGAGATGGTCCCCACCAGATGGGAATGTTCTCCATCTCCTGTCCACCCCCACATTCTGTGAGTTTGAGGGTGGGCTTCCTCCAGCTTTTCTGCAGAGACTGGTCCCCCTCCCTGGTGTTATGGAGGGGACAGAGGGACTGTGACCCTGTGACGCTTTGCTCAAGCCTTTTGATCCCAAACACCTCGCTCTCCTTGCCCACCCATTTTCACAGCATGTGTAGGAAAAAACTTTCTTTGGAATTCTGAAGGCCCTGGGTTGCTGGGCTAAAAATTGTTGGGCAGGGGGAGAGTTACAGACATGCACAGTGATTGCATAAGGGGATTTCCTAGCCACTTAGGAAACCTGGCTGAAAAACAAACCCAAGCAAAAAAACCCTTCTTGAAATCAGCTTCCTCAAAGAGCTCAGGGATGTGGTAGCTGAACAGGGTGGACCCTGCCCCAGCTCAAGCCACCCAGGTTTCCTCAGATGCCCTCCCAACCTGCCCCGCAGCCCCAGCTGAGCCTTCGCTTTGCAGCAGTGATTTATCCCCCACCTGCCTCAGAAAGTTTTAGTCATCACACAGCTGCTGAATAAACCTCTCGTCTGAATTCCCCTGAAGGCCCAAAAAGACTCTCTGCTTATCTAACACTCATTTGACCGGATGATTTGAAGGCAGTTTGTAAGCTTTGTGGAAGTGACCTGCTTTAAGTCAGTTCAGCTTTTCAATCCCCTCGGCTGCAACATCAGCAGTTTTCCTTGTATTTTTCTTCTGCCTGGTGCAGACTCTGACATTTCTACTGTCCCAGTATCATGTTTATCCTGCTGAGACTCCAGAGGATGGAGAGGTGCCCCCGGTTCCCACCACAACCTGTGTGTTACTTTGCCTGGATCCATGGAAACTCAATCACAGGGGATCATGTGCAAAGACTAATTGATCTTAAAAGCCTTTTTTCACCTCATCCTAGAGTATTTGAAAGTGGCTTCCTCGAGCAGGTCTGCCCTCTGAGTACAGCGTTAACAGCTTGTTCCTGCACTTTCTCTTCTTTGAGTGCTATTGATTAATCCTGTTGCTGCCTTCTGTTTTGCTGGCGGGGGAGCTTTCTCGCTGCTGGGGAGATAAGATACAGCCCACGGGCAGAGCACAACAGGTATTTAGTTCCAGTGCTACTGCTTTCCAACAAAAACTTTGTGTTCTGCAACCAGTCTTGAGCCTGGCTTTGAAACTCACTCTCGATGAGTTGATTCACTGCATAACCGCCTGTGTGAACGTATCTCAAAAATTAGTTAGACAATCACCTTGTGTTTACTCTCCTCCTCTCTGTGTATGCCCAGCTTTTCCTGAAATTACTAACTGGAAGTGGCAAAATCATCTTGAACCTCTAAAAAGACTAAGCCATCTTTTCAGAGCTTTTCAAGGCCAGATCCTGCAAGAGCTAATGAATATACAATATATATACTATATATATATATATATATAGATACACACACACACAATATAGCTGCCTACAAGAAGGACGTTGAGGTGCTGGAGCATGGCCAGAGAAGGGCAACGAAGCTGGTGAGGGGTCTGGAGCACAAGTCTTATGAGGAGCGGCTGAGGGAACTGGGGGTGTTCAGTCTGGAGAAGAGGAGGCTGAGGGGAGACCTTATCGCTCTCTACAACTACCTGAAAGGGGGTTGTGATGAGGTGGGTGTTGGTCTCTTCTCCCAAGTAACCAGCGATAGGACGAGAGGAAATGGCCTCAAGTTGCGCCAGGGGAGGTTTACATTGGGTATTAGGAAAAATTTCTTTACGGAGAGAGTGGTCAAGCATTGGAACAGGCTGCCCAGGGAGGTGGTGGAGTCACCATCACTGGAAGTGTTCAAAAAACGTGTGGACGTGGCACTTCGGGACATGATTTAGTGGGCATGGTGGTGTTGGGTTGATGGTTGACTTGATGATCTTAAAGGTCTTTTCCAACCTTAATGATTCTGTGATTCTGTAATATCACAGTCAATAGCTAAGGATGTTGATTTCTGATATTCTAGAGATTAAAAGCTAATACTGCCTTGCTTTCTCTTGATGTGCTTTTTCCTCTTCAGATTTCCATATCTTTGAAACCTTCGCCCATTTCAGCCAAGTCTGGTGAAGCGCCAAAGATCTTAGATATCAAAATTCCTACTGCTTCTGCAAATACTGGTTGCTGGATAGAGGAAAAGTCTCTTTCAGTGACTCCACTAATGGAATTACAATGCTATGAGTACACTACATATTAACCTAGAAAAGAAGTCTCTAAAAATCTCCAAAATCTCTCTCTAAACCCCCCTCTGATATCTAAAAATACAGGTTTCTTTGTTCCACTTCTCCAAAGACAGCTTGTTCATTGCAGTGAATGATTTGCAAGGGTTTGCTAGGTCCTCAAATTTGTGAGGTCCTCAAGTTTGCGAGGTCCTCTCCCGTATCTTCCTGGGCTTGTAGTTCCCCACTCTGTAAGTCCTGGATTGGATAAGCACCAAAATTGGATAGCACCAAAACTGTGTCGTTGCAGGAGGATGGATTTGTGGCCTGGGTCATACCAGTGATAGGAGGGAGGACCACAGCAGTATCCTCCAGCCTCCTTATGTGTCTCTGTGCTAGTTATATCAATGCCTTTTGCCACCGTCAGAACCAGCTGCAGCTTCAGGGGCAGGAATTTATTTGCTGGATGAAAGTATTGAGGTGACATGGATTGTGGTGGGGGGATGTTGCATCATTGCCTTGAAACCTAAGGGCCCTGAACTGAAGCCAAAGAAATGGCAGTGAAAGATAACAAGGGACTTTTAGATCACAACTGGAGCAGCCTGGATATAGGGTGGGATCTTTTCAGAAATAAAAATCTGAATAGAATTCATCTGGTTTCACGTTTTTGCTCTGTAGAGGAGATGGTTCCTTTAAGGAGACCCAGAAGCATTAGCAGGTCATAGCAGTGTTGTATGTCAGAACTCCTCCGGTTCTGCCCCAGGTGGAAACTCTCTGGGGATACCCACCTCCTGCCCTTCCATCCCTGTCCCATTTCTTCCTTGCTCCATCTCTTCCTTCTTGTGCTTGCTTCCCTTCCTTTTGCAGCTCACAACTCTGTCCCGCGCTGCCTCGCAGATTCTGACCTTCTCCCTAGAGACCTTGCTGTCGTGGCCTCCTTCTCTTTGCTTCCCATTTGCCTTCATCCAATTACCATGTTACCTTCTGCTCTTTTAGAGGAACTCTGCCAAAAATCCCCCCTCCGTGCTCTTTGCTTGCTAGGTCTGAGCAGGAAAATACTGTTTCCTGCTATTTCAGCAGCAGCAGTCAGGAAGGTCTCTCCTGCTGAGGGAAGGCACTTCAGTGAATTACATCCTCACTCAGCTGCCTTAGAGCAGATCGCCTGTGTGAAATCCGCTCCTTTCAGTCCTCTATTTTCCCCTTGCAGATGCCCCATGAAGAGGCAATAAGCACAGAGATGTGAGGCCCATCCCAAGCCCAGATGGGCCTCCTCAGGGGCCCTGCAAAATTTGGCCTTGTCTTCCTTGAGGACAATATTAGCATCCTGTTCTGAGCCACCAACTCAAGAGGAAGCCCCAGTGAGGACAAGAGGTCCGATGGCTTTACTGTGAGGCAACAAACTGTATTAGAGCCCAGGCTCTCCCAGCAGCTCTTGTTACCAACACAGCAGAGATCTTCTGTAGCTCTCTACTGATCAGGAGGTGGTGCCAGTGGTGACCATTGCTGTATCTGTTGGCAGAGCTGATGCAGAGAAATAGAAGGACTGTTGCTGATGGTGGCAGACTCACCCTTCAAGAGAAACTGGGATGACTCGGACTTCTCTTGTTAGGCATTGTCTCCCCGTGGATGCTTACGGAGTCTAGGTGACAAGCTCACATGCAGACACCTGCTCCTGTCTGCACGGACCTTAAGATTCAAGCAGTAATTTCCCTAATTTGCAGATCTCATTAGGGCTTACGGTAAACTAGGAACAAAGGGACCCTTTGGCAGAGGGAGCAGCAAAACTACTTGTCCCTAAAGGAACTTGGCTGAGCAGGACAGTATCTTTAGTTCTCCAAAGCTTTGGCAAGGATCAAGTGAGGCTTCTCGGGCAGTTCTGCAGCCATGGGTCTTTCAGCCAGAATCTTGCTCTGAATTCTTCTCCTTTGTAGGTACAATCTTTGTCTTGCAAAGAAGATGGTGCACGTGCGACTCCGTAAGCACAGAGCCTTGGATGTCGGGGACCATGTTTCATGAGTCAAAGGGTCTTGGTGCACTCCTTCAAATATACTCTTAGAACTGGAGCTAGAAATAAACAAAATAGCAAGCAGGGATGAGTCCTTAAACAGTTAAAAATCCTCTTTCCTGGTCTGTCAGACCATGCAATCCAGCTACCTTCCCTTCCTTCCCATTTGATGTGTGCTTGTGCACTGACACCAGAGCATCTTGCTTAATGAAAAGGATTGCTTTTGATAGATGAAGGCTTCTGATTATGTAATTGCCCTTGTAAGGAAGCTCAGAGGAGAATTATAGCAATATTGCTGGCTCTTATGCAAGACTGTTGCCAGTGTTTACTCTGCAGAGATGTGAATCTCCTTTGTCATTTGGGCAGAAAATAATGCCTTAATCTTTTAAGACATTTATGAAACATTGGATTATGCCAGGATCAGTGTGCTATCATCTGTAAGAAATTTACTGGCTGATTGGATTGCACAGAACTTTTCAAGGCAGGTTTTATATTTAAACTTTGTATTTCTGCGGTGGAAGAACAGCAGATATCAAGCTCTTAAGAGCCTTAGATAAATCATGAGGTCCTAGTTTTCAGCAATTACTATCAATGGAAAGTTGGGTTTGCACATCTGTCAAGAATAGAAGCTGTATTGCTGATCACTGCTCTTCTAGATATATTTTCATCATTTTTCTCAGCTAACAGGAATTAAACAGAGCTAAATTGCACAGTAATGCTGAGGGCCCATCCTGAGTCTTAACTGTTCCCTGGAGGGCTGTGGGATGATTTAATGACCCAGGTTTAGTGTTCAAAATAGTGACTGGAGCAGTGACTTAAGAGCTAAATTAGGAACATAGTAAGGTAGAGGACACTGGACCAACTTCAGCTAAGTTTGCTCTAGTCTTGTGACAGGTACCAAAACTATTTTCAAATCTGAGAAAAGAATTCTACTTGTCTTTGCTTTTTTTCCCCAATCCTTTGGCAAATTGGAGTCACTGGAGGTTTCTGGGATATATGTTTGAATGCTTGTTACAGTGTAGGAGAGCATCTGGGCTTAAAAGCCTGGTTTTGAGCTTCGCTTTCTTTGTGGCTGCCCACGTTTTCCAGTGGAGGTGCAGCCCATCAGTTAGTGATTTCAGCCAGCTGAAATAGGCTTGTGCCTCTGGATGAGCCCCAGCACCCAAAAGACTCTATGAACCACAGCCTGTGTTGTAGTTTTCATGACCTTCTGTTTCCAGACAGGCTCTCTTCTTGCTTTTTGTTACATCTAACATAGTCATTGAGGCACAGGTCCTACTGTAGAGATGGTGTCCTTTTCCCTGTCTCTCACATAGCTGGGTAGGAGATGGTACCTGTGGGAAGCGAGGTAAACGCTTGCTTGCACAGGGATAAGCCATAATGTTTAGTATGGGGCACTGGAGAATCACACTGAGAACCTGTAGATCCTGGGCAGATCCTGCAGTGTCTCTCTGCAGTGGTGAGGAGGAGCTGCTAGACATCTGTGAGGCTCTCTGAGATGTCTGATGCACACAGAGCCTGAGGTGTGCCTTGATGTAATATGAATATTCAAGCCTAAGCTGATGGCATGATTTTGCATAGGACTGAGAGTTATTGATTCAGGCAAAGTGTTGATTTGGTCTTGACCAGGGACCTGGACCCACATTAACCATCTGACTGAGAGTTATTGATTCAGGCAAAGTGTTGATTTGGTCTTGACCAGGGACCTGGACCCACATTAACCATCTTTGGAGGCTCAGAATGTCTTCCAAAGAAGTAGAGTTCAAACCTTGAGGGTATTGCAATTAATGCCATAAAAATGCTGCCCTTTTTAAAACACTTTTGAGTGTACTTGCAATCACGTGCTCACACGGGCATCAGATATGTGCAGTATTGGATACAAATAATAATCACAGAATCACAGAATCACAGAATCACTAGGTTGGAAAGGATCTTCAAGATCATCAAGTCCAACCATTAATCCAGCGCCACCATGTCCCCTAAACCATGTCCTGAAGCGCCACAGCCACACGTTTTTTGAACACTTCCAGAGATGGCAACTCCACCACCTCCCTGGGCAGCCTGTTCCAATGCCTTCACCCTCTCAGTGAAGAAATTTTTCCTAATATCCAATCTAAACCTCCCCTGGTGCAACTTGAGGCCATTTCCTCTCGTCCTATCGCTAGTTACTTGGGAGAAGAGGCCAACACCCTCGTCGCCACAACCCCCTTTCAGGTAGTTGTAGAGAGCGAGTTGTCTCCCCTCAGCCTCCTTTTCTCCAGACTAAACAACCCCAGTTCCCTCAGCCGCTCCTCATAAGACTTGTGCTCCAGACCCCTCACCAGCTTCGTTGCCCTTCTCTGGACACGCTCCAGCACCTCAATGTCCTTCTTGTAGTGAGGGGCCCAACACTGAACACAGGATTCAAGGTGCGGCCTCACCAGGGCTGAGTACAGAGGCACAATCATTTCCCTCCTCCTGCTGGCCACACTATTGCTGATACAGGCCAGGACACTGTTGGCCTTCTTGGCCACCTGGGCACACTGCTGGCTCATGTTCAGCCAGCTGTCAACCAGCACCCCCAGGTCCCTTTCTGCCGGGCAGCTCTCCAGCCACTCCTCCCCAAGCCTGTAGCATTGCATGGGGTTGTTGTGGCCGAAGTGCAGGACCCGGCACTTGGCCTTATTAAACCTCATCCAGTTGGCCTCTGCCCATCGATCCAGCCTGTCGAGATCCCTCTGCAGAGCCCTCCTACCCTCCAGCAGATCAACATTCCCACTCAGCTTGGTGTCATCTGCAAACTTACTGAGGGAGCACTCGATTCCCTCATCCAGATCATCAATAAAGATATTGAACAAGACCGGCCCCAGAACCGAACCCTGGGGAACACCACTTGTGACCGGCCACCAGCCACTCTCCTTGATGAAGTAGGATGCTGGCCCAACCTACAAAATGTTGACCTTTTATAGGAATTCCAGCCCTGTGATTCTTTCTTACCTTTTTCCATGACCAATAAAATACAAAAGCAAATTTTGCTACAAACCAGTTAAAAGGAAATACTCAGTGTCCCTTGGAAATCTGATCACAGTCCCTGCACTGGGAACTCCTCTGCAAGGCAAATGTCCATCTTATGCTCGGAGGAGCACGAGAAGAACCAAATGTTCACATGTATGCACACCTGGACCATCTTGCATAAGACACTAACAGCGCTTTGTAGCTGTATCAAACTCATATCAACAGGTGTAAACACCATACGTACACAATACTCCATGCTTATTTCTTGCTTTTCATCAGATGTTTGCAAATCATCAACCATCAGCCAAAGGTTCCCCTCCCCACTTCCTTCCTCTCCAATAACCCAGCAATGGATCCTCTTGTTCTGGTCATAGCTCCTTTACAGGTAGGGAAACTGAGGCAGGGACTTGACAGAGTTGGAGGCAACAAAAGTTGTTGACCTGGATGTTTCAAGGGCAGGTTAAACTGAAAGCTCTCAGGACTGGTTCAGGCATGTTTGATCTTGCCTTGGGGCAGAGGGAAGGACGAGGTCACCTCTTCATGTCCTCCCCAATCCTGCTCTCAGTGGTTTGAAGATCCACCCAGTTACTTTGGAAACAAGGCCCTCCCATCAGTGACACACGAATTTCTCTTAGTCTTCCTGTTTATGTCTTACTGATGCTCTTGCTCCCACACTGTTTACAGTGCTCTGGGCTCTGGGGCTGCGAGCGGACGATTCAGTGAATGACATACACAGAGCTCCTTGAACTGCGTCAACAGCATGTGTTGCAAAGAGATCCCTAAATCAAGCCCTGCTGCTTGTTCTTGCTTCTGCACAAAATACTGATGGGTTAATGTTGCATCAGCTGTCTGCCACATCAGGTGTTTGCTCTGCACGCCGTGCTAACTCTTTGTTATACCCGCTACTATCTGTCCTCCTGCAAAGCTCTTCTAAGAGCACAAGGCTGCGGGCTCACCCACCAGAAATATGAATACCCCCAATGCATGGCACTGGGGATGGGGAGTGCAGTGATGCTCTTGACCCCAGGGGAGGGACCAGGATGCCCACTGGCACCTTTGGGGCTCAGAGAGTCAACATCATGGCACAGAGATTGTGTTTGTTACCAAGTCACCTGGTAATGGCCAGGACTCCCTGGGTGTGACAGGGAGTCTCACCATGGGTGGGAAGGAGGGCAAGGAACTGGGTGTGAGTCAACTAGGCACGTAGGGTGAAGCACAGGAATGGCATTACCTGGGAGATCTGTGGCTGGATGTGGACCTTAACCGGTTTGAACCCGCCCCCACATAACCCAGCCTTTCCAGAAGACTCTGCTGCAGCAGGTGGTGAGTCCCCGGTCAGCCTGGTGTGGGCTTGCAGAAGCAGGATGGGCAGGCTGGGGGTCCTGGCAGTGTGACACCTCTCCAAGCACTGAGGTCCTGGGAACACGGTGCCTGTCCCACATTGACTTTACCCTGGTGTAAATGATTAAACAGGGTGCCGAGTTACAAAGAGTCCATCCCATGGTCCTAGGCCAAGAGAAGGAAATCACGGACTCCATCTAACAAGCATCACCAATGTTAACAGCAAGGGGCTTTGTTTTTTATACCTCTCCCGTACCACTCATGATCCTCTGGAAAGATGTGTCCGTGGTGTGGGCTGACTGGCTGGGCAGGGGGATATTGTCCTATGAGATACAGTGAATGGAGGACCTGGATGCAGAAGAATTAAAAGCATCCTGGGATGGAGAGCCAGTCTAGTTGTGTAGCCGTAGCCCAGGACTCAAAGTTGTCATCCTCATGAAGCACATAACGAAAGGCAACTGTATTAGCAGCAGGTTAGCTGCTATTACCTGCCTGGCTCTCAAATAAATACTCATCATGTGTTTCGTTGGCAAAAGCCCTGTTCAGAAGCGGGAAGGTCAGTCACCTGCTGGAGAGGGGCCAAAGATAATGCTCAGGCCCTGCTGTGCTGTTGCCCAGAGTGGGACTGAGGTGGTGGCATGCTCCGGCCACCCTGCCTTGGCAGGCTTTCCACAGCCAGGTCTGCCCAGGCCAACTGGGGCTTTGCTGTCAGGGCAGAGCCCCCCAGGGCTCCTGGCACAGGAGATGTGAGTGAGGGACAAATGGCACAAATGCTGTTATTCTGGAAGCAATAAAACCCTGCCCTTTAAAGTGCCCTTCCTGACATGAGGCCACACCGGTGGGCAGAACATTCACATGGGGGCATCCATGCTTTGCTGCAGGAGCCTACGATTGCAGGATAATTCAGGTCAGAGTGGACCCTGGGAGGTCTCTAGTACAACATGCTGCACATGTTGGGGAAGGACAAGGAGTCCCTTTTCTCATGTGTCTCTCTTACCCTGGAGAGCAGAGGGTGGCCTGCAGGACCAACACTGGTTTCTGCTGAAGTTCCTGACCAATAGGTGGTGAGTTACTGTTAGAGATGTGGTCAGCAGATGGAGGTGGGCTGTCTTCTCATCCACAGATATCATAGGCTTCCAAGATGGGTTGAGGTGTGCAAATATATGCAAAATATATGTATAGAATTTGGCTCATCTTGGGATCTTACATCCAGACATGAGATTCACATAGGAGCCCAGCACTGAGTTAGATCAGGCGCTGAGCATCGTGGCTTTACCACAAAAGAAAACTTTTTTGTTGTTAGTGATATAACTGATGTCTATCAGTCAAGCGCAGAGCTCTGGACTCCTCTTGTCATGGAGGCTGGCATGTTGAAACACGCAGTTGTAAAGGCGTGAGCCATAGCATCTCCATATAACTGATGGGGAACTGTGGCATGAAGAGGCTCAGTGGGTTTCAGTCAGAGGTATGTCCAAGCATCTCAAATAACGTGTGGTGCTTATGTTTAGGCAAGGGGGTTAGCTGTACGTTCAGTCAGTTAAACTGCTTATTAATCTCCACTGACAGTGCTGATTAGCTCCTTGGTGGCTGTGATGTGAGATCAGGCACCTAACGCCCACGGAGACACCTACAATTAAGCATTATAACCTACAGCTGCCTCCTGTCCCTGGTGGCTTTCCAAATGCATGCTTGGAGGTCATGTGGGAAGGTTGTGGTGGAGACGGGGAACGCCTCTGGATCTCCTGACTCCCCAACCTGCACGCTAGCACCCATTGGCTCGTGCCAGGGTGCTGACACCGACGTCTCATGTCCCCACCTCCTTCACCACCATGGCTGGCTTGGCTCATAGAAAGCCTAGAACAGGGGTGTCCTCACCCATGACCAGCACTGTGGTGCTTCAGGGTTACACGTCAATGACAACAGCATATAATAACAGCAATAACAGTATTACTCTTCTAATTGCCAGAGGAATAACGAGAATTACTATTATTAATATTAATAACAATGGCAGTAAAAATAGATGTTAGTTTCTACTGGTAATTACTGTTACTCCTCCATCATCTTAATTATAATCTCTGCTATTAGTCCTCCTGAAATTGAAGGGCAGTGATTCAGCATCGTGAGACACGTTACTTTCAAAAGGCCACAAAAAAAATGGTCAGCCTGGGTCAGACCATAGAAAAAGAGGTAGGCATGATCTGCTGCACATCTGTCTGTGAAGATGCTCAAAGCTCTCTCTGAGAGCACAAAAAAACCACAGAATGGGCAACTTCTAGAAGTGGAGGAGACACACAAACGTGTAATTTCCAGGTTTGGGGATTATAGCGGGAATATAAGGAATATTTGAAGTGCAGAAGAGTTGGTGATACAGAGGTGGTGGTCAAGGGTTGGCTGCCAGACAGTATGTCAGAGCGACGCTGCTCAGAACTGCAAGGGTGGCACTTGTCATGTTCACGCTGGAGGTTTCCCACCTGAATTTCCAGCCCTGTGTTTGGACGACAGCTTTGTGTGCATCACTGCCTGTAGCCACAGATCATCCTGATCACCCAGCAGTAGATGTACAGGTAGGAGGATGTTCTCCTGGGAGGCAAATGCACCTCCACTGTGAAGTGGGGGGTTCCTGGAGCTGGGGGGATTTCACCTGCTTTCTAATGACAGAGAAAAGTTGAGTTTTAGTATTTCTGAAAGGTATTTTTTGAATGTGTGTTTCAAGAAGACCATTTCCAACTTGTGAAATAATGGTGTTTTAACACAAAATCAGCACATCAAAACTGAACCCCAATTAGAAAAAAAGAATTCCCCTTCTATCCTCCTCTATATCACCTGTCACATAATTTTCTTCTGTGGAAAAAAATCCAGACCCAGAAACTTTTGGAATATTGTTGTAGTGTGGAACAAAGCCAGATTCTGAAAACTAAAGCCTTGGGAGCAACGGCAGCTCCTGTCCACATGGTTTTCTGAGATGGCAGGCACAAGTCTGGCCCAGGTCTCTGTGTTCCCATGGTATGCAGTATGGATGATGTAGCTTGTTTTGCAGAAGCAGCGACAGAGGTGGAGAGCTAGCAGGGACGTGCTAACGGGGCAACTTTACCCACAGTAGAGGACAAGGGCTCTCTAGGTCTCTGTTAGCAGGTGGGTCCTGCAGGTGCCGGGGTGTCACTACTGTGGCCCTTTACCACCCTGCTTGATGTTCTGTCACCAGTAATTAATATCACGGGTGCTTTGGAAATTGAGCACTTAAGATCCCTTTCTAATGGTTTGGAGATCATGGCAGCTCTCAGATTGTTGGGAATGTTGCAGCTTGCAAGCTACTCTGCTGACATCTGCCGCTTGCTGCTTTATTTCCTGAACAGGCTTTGGCTTGTGCTGCAGGAAGGACTAGGCGTGAAGGGGAACAGTCTTAATTCTGATTACCCTGATGGTGCTTGAGCACTTGTTATTGCCAGGTTGGCTGCTTGCTATTGCTAATTCATCACTGCAGCCTGAGGATGCTCTTACCACGCCCCAGCTGCACACGCTGACCCTGGCAGCTTGCACCAGCAGTGTCATGTGCTACAAAACTGGTAGACATGCTGTCTTCTCCAAGGTGGCATGCAGGTGGCCAACATCCATCTCTGCTGATTTTAGCTACAGTCCCTCAGGGTCCAAGAGCCGTCTTCAACACCTATCTTTAATGTCCCATCCCTGGCAACATTCAAGGTCAGATTGGACAGGGCTCTGAGCAACCTGACCGAGCTGAAGATGTCCCTGCTCGTTGCAGGGGGTTGGACTAGGTGACCTTTAAAGGTCCTTTCCAGCCCAAACTTTTCTATGATTCTATGATGACACACACAAATTTGTTTCCAAAGGGAACATGGATTAGTTGGGCTTTTCAGGAGTGGAAGAGAGAGTACCATGCCAGGGCTGCATGTGGCTGCAGGGCTGACAAGAGGAGACAGCATGTCACAGACTTCCCCAGGATGGGGCAGAGAGGTCTTGTGCACTGCTGAATGGTGCTGGAGGGGAGGAAGTGAGGGTTGCTGTTGTCTTTGTCCTCCCTGAGATAAATCCACATCAATGCACTACCAGCAAAGAGAAACGATCCCCTAGGGACAGCTCAGTGTGAACATACAACTCTGGCTCAGGGTATGTTGCTTGGCTGATGACACCATAGTGGCTAAAACATTACAGCTGTTTCTAGTGAAGGGGTTTGAAGAGCAATAGCCTGAATTTGCTGAACCTGCAATATTTCCCACAGGAGCTTGGGACTGTGTTTGAAATGTCTCAGATCTACTTTGCTGCTGAGTATATATGGACATGTCTTTCCATCAAGCAGTCAGCAAACCTTCGCCTGTCCAGACAGCTGAATAGCACTGCTCCTGGGCAATGCCATTCTCCTGTCTTTTCCCACGTTTTCGTTGGTTGGTGGGAAGCACAAGAGTGTGTGTTGGTCTCAGATTTGCTCTTTGTGGGCCTGAAAGGACAAGGGATCTCAGATTCAGACCAGGTCAGTTCAGCTGCAGTCTATGTGTGCAGATTCCTGTGTGGCAACATCTTTCCCCATTATGAACTTGTTGTTAGGCTGTCAACAGGAGAAGGGATTTTGTGTGTCTTGGGGAGTTATAATGAACATGTTGAGACTGGCAAGAATGCAGACTGGGTGAAGATTGGTGTAGAAGCACCAGAGGGGACAAACAGCAGAAGGGCTGCACAAATGGCAGGTGTAAATGGACTCTAGATGAGCAAATCGGCAAGATCCCAGCACATCTATGTGCATTGTCTCAGGACATCCAGGCTGGGAGACAAAAGCCAGTGAGTAAATCCTGGTGACTCACAAAGGTGGGACAGGATGGAGAGACCCATCACTGGCAGCTCCTCCAGGGGAAAAAAGGTACATCCAAACCAGCACAGTCACCAACCTGGGAGAAACCCAAGAAATGAGATGAGGACTTGATAGTCATTGTCCCTTGTGCCTGGAGCAGAGAAAAGCTGAAAGGCGATGGACTGCCCATGGCTCAAGATGTGATATTCAACAGGATCCCAAGAGGGTGCTGGGGCAGGAATAAGCCTCATTCATTTATATTTCTGTAACCAGTGAAAAGCTGTCCTTGGATGTAAAATTGAATGTGAAATTGCCTTTGCCTCTGTCATTCCTGAAATCTCTCCCATTGCTATTTGTCAGATGCAATCACTCCACAAATAGCAAGCAGTGGTAGAAGCAGCAGCTGTGGCCCAGGGAATACACTGTAGACTTCAGGAAAATGGTGTCTATAATGTGCCCAGCTGATGCAGAATTAATCAGGTTTGAAAAAAAGAACACAGCTCTCGCACCCTGGGGGATGTAGCTAAAAATTCCTGCCTATGCAGATCTTCCTGTCGTGATCCTTGACATAGCTTCTAAGAGAAATAAAAAAAAAGAGTTTATCTCCCACATTGCCTGCAGACCTTTCACATGGAAATAGTGGGATTAAGGAGATTAAGATTTAGCTTCAACTTGAATAAAGAACAACAAAGAAGAATGATTAACACTTGAAATGTTTCCCAGTCATTAGATCTGAAGTCCAGTCTCTGTGTATTGCCTCTAGTGAAGAGCTTTTCTGTTGTGTTCATTTCTGTCACATCTGATCCCATAAAAGAGCAGGAGTAAACCAAATGGTTCTCTCCACTGGGGTGGGCTGGCTCTAAAACACCCATGGTTTGGGCCTTGGAGGATGTAGAAGGCATGGAAGGAAGAGAAAAAGGAGTCTGATGAGGTTAATGGGATGGATGTAGGGAAGGCTCCTCTTGAGGAGGACAGGGAATCAGGGACAACAGGGTGAAGGAAGTGGAGAGCAGAGGCCAAGGGGTTTTGGTTTGAGGTGAGCATGAAGGAGAAGAAGGTAGGAGGCCATAGGCTTGAAGGGGATCTGGCTTGAGATGGAGGACAAGACCACAGGAGGAGTTTGGTGTGAAGTCAGCTGCATCTTGGTATTGGAGGGCAACACATGGGGGTGAGAAGTGGCTACAGTCCATGTGCCCTGTTATGGGTCTGGTCTAGACAGCAGATGGGGTTGGACTTAAGGAGGCAAAGGGTGTAAGTCTGTAGTGATGCAGGTGAGAGGGTGCGTGTTGGGAGAGACAGTGGTGCAAGGTCCAAGAAGACTGCCGGAGACTTTAGGCAGTGGTTGTATGACTGGCTGGGAGGGAGGGAAGGAGATTTCTTCATGTCTCTGATTTTTGTTCAAGCTCTTTAACCTTTGTTTTTATGTCAGGGGAGCATTTGAACACGCAAATTTGATTTAGATGAAAGAATAACTCTTCTGAACTGTTCCCCTCCTCAGTGGATCTGAAACTGAACTAGGGATTTTGCGGTGATGTTTGAGATGTTTGGGTCATTTTCCCACTTTAAGAATACACTTTCAGTACATTTGGACATCCCAGGCTGAAGACTCCAAAGCAAGGTTTTCAGCAGTAGCAGCTGGGAATTAAGGCTGAAATGCTCTGCTGGGTTTTTAGAAGTCCTTAGATTCCCTGGGGCCATGAGTCTCAATACCAAACACAACCCAACCTTCAGCAGTCTGGGGAGCTTTCTGCTTTTTTCACTTGGAGAACCCCACATAAATTAGGCCTCGCTAGTGCTGGAGAAGTGAACATCATGCAGTTCACTGGGAAGATGTTCCTTTCCCCCTCAGTGTCTGACAAACTGCCTGAGGGAGAACCTTGGCTATGTTTTGCCCATTTGTATCCATGTTGACCCGCAAGTGAAGGACACAAACCACCACATGATACCCATACGTGAAAGCAGAAGTGTCCAGCCCCACACAGACTCCAACACTGCAACCAGAAAGTGGTTTCCCCTTTAGTCCAGGCTGTCTTTTCCCAGTAGCAGTATCCGAGACAGCCTCCCAAGTCCCTTTGAAGGCTCTGGCAATTCACTGCCACCAAGAGCCTTCTCCTACCAGTGTGGAAGCACCTTTTGAACGAGGAGTTTCTGCTCCTGCATAATCTTCCCTTGAGGCCTGAATCATGAGGCCAAACCACCAAGAGATGACATCCTTTGGGATAGTGGTTCTCATTTCTTCTGCAGTGTTGTGTCTCTGGATGACTCAAAGAGCAGGTAGACCCTCTGCTAGTAAAAGCAGGGAGCCAAGCAGGGTGTTAGAGCTCTTGGAAAGGCAGGGGACAGGCTGGCAATGAGCAGAGGCAGCAAGTACAACTCCAGAATCTTTCAGCAAGTTTAACACTGGATTTTTAGCATTGTGCATGGCTTGATATCTCTAGAGCTTTCCCCCATCTACACAGGGATGTGTTAGCCTTCCTTGGTTCTGGGGATGTTACAGGCTCAGATCCAGTGGATGCGTAGGCCCCATGTTCAACAGAATAGGGCTACCCACAGCTTCATTACCTGGGCTGATGAGGAGAAGGAGGTGGGACCCCCAGATCAGCTCTTTGTGTGGATGGACAGGACAGTGCAAGGTTCTGTGGTCTCTGTCCTTTGATGTTTTCAAGACCAGGCTGAGTAAAGTAATGAAGAACCTAGTCTGACTCACATAGCAGACCTTGCTTTGAGTAGGAAGTTGGGCTAGACATGACCTCAGAGGTAACATGCTGGTGACAGTGCAGCAGGATACTTCTGGGTGCAGTTTTCCCAACAGATAGCAGTCATTGACTCTGGTGACATTGTTGACCTGAAGCCAGCTGGTCTTCTTGCCTGCTGCAAAGCCAGGGCCCTGACCAGAGGTACCCAAAGGCTTAATAACCTTGTTTAGCATGATAACCAGGCTCCCAGACTCCAAAGTGGCTAAACTGTCCCCCAGTATGGCATTTTGTATTTAGCAAGGCCATAACTGAGTCCAGTTTCCAGGCTCAGCCCCAACGCTGGTGTGACTGGAGCCATGTTATTGGCTGGGGGTTCATGGCCAGCACGAGACCACTGGATTGTGTACAGTGTCCTTCTGAATTGCATCCCATGGTGCAATTGTTCCAACCATTTCCCAGGCTAGATGGAGTCCCCATTACCACCAATGGCTGTTTGAGGACAGCCCTTCGCAGTGTGACCCACGGTGTCACTTAGCTCTAAGGACATAGAGCAGGATCTCAGTGGGCTACAGCAATTCTGCCTGCTCATCCTGCTTTCTCCGTCTGAGAGAGCAAACACACCACTCTGCACACATCCATCATGTGTCGCTGCTATTTCTACTGGTTGGTTGAAAGTAAGAAGCCCTTCTTGCTGGCAGAATTAGGTGTGTAGAGCTTCCTGGAATCTTTGCAGTCTTAGTACAGTGATTGTTGGGACTTTTACCTTTCAGAGGAGATCCTACTCCTGCCCTGCAGGATTCAATCCTTTCTACTGAATCCAGGCTTGCTTCCCAAGCAGCTGGCTGCTTACAAGTTGTGGTGCTCAGTATCTCTAACTTGGATGCAGCACAGGAGGTCACAAAAGGTCATGTGATCCTCGTTCCAGGTTTTACATATCCTTGTACATTTTAATATACCCTAGAGACTGCAGAGCTGTGCAAACCAGCTTAAAGCCTTTCTCCTCTTGGCTTGGTCAGCAGGTCATTGTTGGCTTATTTACAGAATATCTTGGTCCTTTTTTGTGCTGCACCATATGTTAGATGAGAGACAGATGTTTGCTCTGACAATGAGTCATTACCACAGTTGTAGCTGTCAAGAAAGCTGGTGTTTTTTGCAGCTGGATCAGGGAAAGTCAAAACCTTTAGCATACTTAAAAACACAGAAGTTCATGCGCTTTTTGGGGAGTCTGGTGTCAGCCAGACTGATCAGTCCCAGCAAAGGAATCCCCTTCTGTGGCCAGTGCAATAATAAATTCATAGTGAAGAGGCTTTGAATCCCTTCTTCCCCTGCCCAACAGCGGAACACTTTGCCTGTCCCTGCTCTGCCCCCTCTGCCCTGCCTGTTTATCCTACTTGGGGTCAGGGACTTACCCTGTGTCTCCATATGACAGCACAATGGGGCCTTGCTGGCTTCTGAGGTCTCTGGTTGTCACTGCAATAGCGGTTCTAGGTTCACTCCTTGGGCGCATGAGTTGTATTTTCAAATACATGATGGAAAAGGGACTGGGATTCTCACTGGAAAAACAATTTGCTAATGGCTTTTATGATATCATAGAATTACAGAATCATAGAATATGATATATCTATGGTAATCATAGATATGATAGCTTATATGCAGAACTTGACCTTCACAAAGGTCCCTGGATATACTTCTGGCTCACTCTTGACTTGGCTGGATTCTCATATCCCATTCCTATCTCTGCTGACACTCACTGCGGTTCTGGAGTTTGCAACTGTATGTCAAAAACAAATAGTGTTTGCAGAGCAAAGATAATTCATGAGCTTTTAAGCAGAGCAGACCCTGCCAGTGCAAAGAACAGTCTCTGCATTTGCCACTCAGAGCCAGAGCCAGGTGAAGGCAGTGACAGACAGCATGGGAAGAAATGGGAAAAGTGGTAGGAAGAAGCAAAAGAATCTAGATCGCTTGAGCAGAAGTGATTTTCCTGGTCCATTCTTGTTGTGCTATTCAGCTGCTGCAGATATGGTTGTTGTTAGGGAAGAAATTGAGCTCCTGGAGCACTTTCTCCTTTGCTTGACCTAAAAACAAGTAGGAAAGAGCCTCTGGGTATTTCATTTAGAAAAACAACAGAGGACACTAGCAATGTGGCTGCTCTCTGCTATGGGCATGCACTGAGCTCACACTCTCATGTAAGCGTTAGGAGTCCTATAGTAAGAAGATAAGGCTGAGGATGTTGGAAAGGGAGAAATATTGAGTTAAAACTGTGTATGCATAAGTTGGAGTCAGAGAAAGTGAGGGAAAGTGATTTTCTGCCCCTGTAAGGAGGGCATGGAGAGCTCCAGGGTGAGAGCACTTCTGCAGAGTGCAGAGGAAGATGGCACATGTCCCCAAGGGATATTTGTGTTCAGTTGTCCTGCAGAAATAGCTGCCATAACCCTAAGGAAGGGAAGTTATCCATAACCCAGAAAATACAGGGAAATATTTTCCATGCCACTCTGGGAGACCAGGAAGTTATTTTTGGTTTCTGTAGCACAGTGAGTGTCATAGGGAGCATGTGCAACAGCAGAGTTTTCAGCAGCTCCCATTGTATTTGCTCCTATTGACCTTATCGCTAATAAGTGCAGGATGTGAATTATAACAGCAAAGATGTAATCGGAGGGGTCTGGAGACAGCCCGTCTGGTAGGAACGAGCAGTTGCCATGACAGAGGCTCTCACACTGCTCCTTTTCAAGTGGAATGTCAGGTAAAACAAGGACTCTGCTGCTTCTGTTGAATTCAGTATAATTTAGGGGTAAGTGACTTCGCTGTTTCCCTGGATGTGGGAGGTGAGGACATTTTTATGATTGTGAAGGACAGAGGAAGACATGTTATTGCACTCCTGGTGAAATACTTTCATATTCTACACAGCACTGAGGCTGGGAGACTAAATGTTATTCTTAGCTATTGCTTATTAAGTCACAACACATGCAGGGATGCACCAGAGGCAAAGGATCCAGATCCTTCCTGATTTACAGAAGCTTAAACAACTTTGGTGGTGCTATACCCATTTATACCATGTCAGAGGCTGGCCCAGAGTTTCCATGAGGTGTAGCACCAGGGGTTTAAACCCTACAGATATTATTTCAGGTTTTTGTAGGGGTAAAACAAGCAGCCTGTATGAATAACGGCACAAAACCTGCATTTTCCCTGTGCTGAGTAACCCAGCTAAGGTGTGGTGGGAGAGCTTGGCCAAGCAGAGATGGTGCAGAGGGCTTCTGAAGGGCTTGGAGACACAGACATCTTCCATGTGCCTCTGCCTGACTCTTGTGCTGGTCATAAGTGCTGTGGTCTGGGAAGGTTAGAGAAAAAGAGTCTCTGGAAGTTTCTGTGAGTGTGTCCTTTTCTTCCATCCTCCTGTTTTGTCCCTGCTGTGAAACCGTCTTTGAAACAACAGGGACTGCCACTGGCTGTGGGGCCGTACGGCAGGCTAAGGGAACAGGCCTGGGCTGGTGGCAGTCTCCGGTCTCTAGAGACAGCTGAGGAAGATGGTCTGAAATTTAGCACCAGCAATGGATGTAGAAATTGTTCCAGGTCATAATGATTTGAAAACAAAAAGGCAGAAAACATACCTTTCAATGATATATGTGGGTAACTAACTGTCTGTGGGGGCGGGGGGCTTATCAGAAGGTGGGAAAGCAGTATTACAATCCGCAAATGTCTGTGTGTCCAGAAGGACAGTGGGAAAGGGCATAGATTAAAGGGAGGTGGGACCAGCAGGCAGTAATATCGTCATTGTCAAATGTATCAATAGCAACGAGTCTTGTTTTAAAAGCAAGGGACCCGTTGTTGTTTTAATGGGACAGATAGATTGTTATTCCTTGACACTTCCTGATTCACAGCACCTGGATCCAAGAGTCAAGACTTTCAGATGGAAATGAGAAACAGCACAAAAGAGGATTTTTTCAAACTCCTAAAGAAACAGAAATGAAGGGAACTGGGGATTTCAGGCCTTGTGCACTTGAAAAGAAAACACACCACTAGCCTCTCCTTTTGACCTGAGAAGTTCAACGACCAGATGCATGGACCAGGTAAGCAAATCCCAGGCATCTCACTGTGTCTTTTGCCAAGACCCCACAATATTTCACAAATATCACAAGATCTTGAGGAGGATCTGACTGCTGTTTTGTAAGGGGAGAGACAAAAGAGGATTTTGTCTGGCTGGTGTCTAAGCAGATATCTGCTACAGCTCAGCCTGCGCTCTCCGAGCCAGATTTCTGCCACCTCCTCCAGCCATCTTACAGTTTGTATTACTTTTATGGACTACTCAAATTTGCACAGTGGGTATTATCCCCAAAAGAGGAGAATGACAGCTAGTATCTCTCAGCAGAACTTGTTCCCCATGTAAACAAACTTCCATTTTTGGCCTGCGTCTGAGTTCCTCTAGCCAGAACCCAAGGAGTCTTGTCACTTTTTGAAGTTTTGTAACACATCACTCGTGATAGCAAGGCTGGCCTTCTGCAGAGCTTCATGGGGTGAAACACAGTGTGTCGCATAGAATGACAAAGCACAGTCCTGGAGGTATGGAATCACAGAATCACAGAATCATTAAGGTTGGAAAAGACCTTTAAGATCATCAAGTCCAACCGTTAACCCAACACCACCATGCTCCCTAAACCATGTCCCAAAGCACCATGTCCACACATTTTTTGAACACTTCCAGTGATGGTGACTCCACCACCTCCCTGGGCAGCCTGTTCCAATGCTTGACCACTCTCTTGGTGGAGAAATTTTTCCTAATATCCAATCTAAACCTCCCCTGGCACAACTTGAGACCATTTCCTCTCATCCTGTTG
Source organism: Phaethon aethereus (assembly GCF_964289735.1). Classification (NCBI taxonomy): domain Eukaryota; kingdom Metazoa; phylum Chordata; class Aves; order Phaethontiformes; family Phaethontidae; genus Phaethon; species Phaethon aethereus. The sequence goes on along the minus strand of NC_138582.1, from coordinate 4,403,117 downwards.
CTAGTTACCTGGGAGAAGAGACCAACACCCACCTCACCACAATCCCTTTCCAGATAGTTGTAGAGAGCGATGAGGTCTCCCCTCAGCCTCCTCTTCTCTAGACTGAATAACCCCAGTTCCCTCAGCCGCTCCTCATACGACTTGTGCTCCAGACCCCTCACCAGCTTCGTTGCCCTTCTCTGGACACGCTCGAGCACCTCAATGTCCTTCTTGTAGTGAGGGGCCCAAGACTGAACACAGGATTCAAGGTGTGGCCTCACCAGTGCTGAGTACAGGGGGTACGATCACTGCCCTACTCCTGCTGGCCACACTATTGCTGATGCAGGCCAGGATGCTGTTGGCCTTCTTGGCCACCTGGGCACACTGCTGGCTCATGTTCAGCCGGTTGTCAACCAGCACCCCCAGGTCCCTTTCCTCCGGGCAGCTCTCCAGCCACTCCTCCCCAAGCCTGTAGCGTTGCATGGGGTTGTTGTGACCCAAGTGCAGGACTTGGCGCTTGGCCTTATTAAAACTCATACAGTTGATCTCAGCCCATCGATCCAGCCTGTCCAGATGCCTCTGCAGAGCCCTCCTGCCCTCCAGCAGATCAACATTCCCACCCAATTTGGTGTCGTCTGCAAAAGGCAGGAAAATGGAAGGTGCAGGGCACGTGTCTGGCTGGCTGCATTATGTCTCTGTGATCTTCCTCTGTGTGTTTTCTTACATGTGCACATCTGCACGTCTCAGCAATGTATTGCTGCCAGTTTTAGGGCACTGTGGAAGATGATTCGGCCATGATACACCCCTAGCTATATTTTGCAAGAATAAAGAGTTGTTGATGTTGTTATTTACACAAAACACTCGAGAACATTAACCATTAATTAATTTCTTTGCATGATCTGCCCTCCCCAATGCATCCAGTGCCAGAAGCACCGTAAGGCCAGTGTTTGTGTTGACAGATCAAGCTGCTTTATGGCTCGTGGTAACAGGGTGGTTCACAGCTTGTGGAACATAAAAGGCCTCATCATAGTCAAGTAATGAGTACAAGGATGGATGACCTGCTGGATGGGTTCTCACTCCATTCGCCATTTCCCCTGAGAAGGGATATTCCTAGTGCACTGGTAACAGCCACAGTGACAACAGTGGCAAAGACTTAATTCATGGTCTTTAGTATCAGAAATAGGCACTTAGAAGAGACATCTTTTTGCTTTAATGAGGGCAGAGTCCACAGAGCAAACTCAAAGAATGATCTAGTGATCTTCATCAGACTTCCTTCCTTTGTAGCACAGAGCAGGAATTATTCTGTGCTTTGGTGAGTCTTAGCTGTCTCTGTGGACCCGCTTCTGGGTCAAGCTGTGCAACAGAGAGTGGGGTTTGCACCTGCTAATACAATGGCTATGATCCCCATAGAGCCTAGCTCACTCTCACGCACCAAAAAATACTTTAAAATGGCTTGTGTTGATCCACAAAAAACTCAAGGTCTTTGAAAACCTCAGTGTTTGAGATTTGATATAGCAGTCCAGATGGGTCATCGGGATCACCTCAACATCATGCTGCAACACAGGACAATTCCAGGAGCAAAGTTTGTATAAACAAACTGCATCGCCAGTGTGTGTCCTGCACCCTGTTGCAATGAGCCAAACTCCCAGGTTCTCCAGACCACCCCTGATTTTTCCATCTGCCTGTTTCTCCCAGTGGGGAAGGCAATGGGACTCACTGGCTAAAGACAGACCCAGGAACACAGCCCTGGTGACCTCTGTGCCTCAAATGCTTGGAAATGGTGAAGGTGAAAGTGACAATTTGCAAGTATCATAAATTCACCTCTAGTGACCACGTGTCACACGTAAATACACACAGTTAAGATCTTGTGGAGGGGGTTGCAAACAGCATGATTTAATGTAGACTGAATCTGAGCTTTGCAGCATTTATTCCGACGGCCTCAGTAGTCGTATAAATACCGTACTTATATATTTTGACCATTTGTGCTTTAAAAGGCTGTTAGAAACACTCCTCAGCAATTTGCTGTAGAAATAGGAGGAAGGAAGGGAAGCTGATCAGAAATGTTCATATATGCCTGTTGTCTGGATAAACTTTATGTGAAGTATGAGCTAAAACTCAAATGCAAATTCATGGTGCTTGATCCAGTGCCAAGCGAAAGCTTGAACTCAATTGCTTCAAGGCGTGTCTGTGTAGACATAGGCAATTTGAGGTTAACTGAGATGAAGCCATTGCTAATTTCACTTATTGGTTAGACTTATTGGGCAGACTTGAACCTTCTCCCAGAACCAGAATGTCAGAGGAAACACAATGGACAATGGCTGCCTGTACTGCAGCAGAAGGGTGAACTCTCCAAGCAAATTGCCCCAGCTGGGGGAATTTTGGAGAAGTTAGTGTCTTGAGTGCACAAAGGCTTCCTTCAAATGATGAAGCACTTGCTTGGTTTAATGAAGACTAGGCTTTTATGGAGATACAGATCAGCTTGGACGTTCCTGAGAATGCAAAGTTTCCAATCCATGGGAAATCTGATCTATACATACAAGCAGAAGCAGAATTTACACTTAAAAAAATACAGTAGCTCCTTTCACTTTACTGTTCGCTTCCCTTCACATGCTTGATAGTCCTGAAGACATCCATCATGTTCAGCAACACAGCCAAGCTTTGCTGGCTTCTGTACTGTCAGCAAGCAAGATTGTCTGGGATGCAGCTGGGCCTCTTCACAAAAGCTACTAGTATTCCTCTTCCTTGTCTTTGGTTGTGGTCATCCTCTGCTGATGAGGTTGACTTGGGTGTTGCCTCCTCTGGGAGTGAAGGAGGACCCCCTCCCACCCCATTTCTGTGTGTATAAATGATGGGGTAAGAGTTTTGAATGAAGTCTGAGATAAGATGTCCTACATTAATGCTGTCTGAGCTGTTAGCACTCTCTTCAACTGCCATTGTCTGAGACTTGCCAACAAACCCATAGTCTCAGGGGGACACCCTGTCTCCCTAACACCCCTGCCCCTGACAGCTTCTGTCTTCTGACAGCTTGTGCCAGCTCCTCTCCCTGGATGGGTATAGCTGTATTTGCCCTGCCCCGCATGTCTCTCTGCCCTCCCATGCTATGGCTTTGGTATCAACTCAGATCTAAAGGGTTGGACTCAGCTCACCAGATGAGTGTGTGACTGGGAAGAGGATTAGGTAGATCCTAGAGAAGCAAATGCAGGGGAGAGTAGATACAGTCAATGCTTATGTCGAAATAATCTTCAGCTAGGATGTAGATAGCACCCTACAAATATTAACCAGATTAATCCTTCCTGCTGGGGTTTTCAGAGCTTCCGCTTCTGAAACCAGACTAAACTAAGTGCAGAGAAGCCTGTAATGTGTAACAAAGAAGTAGCATGGAGCAGTTATAGGGGAGCTCATCTCCGCAGAGACATCTTTGCAAGTTTAAACTGGACTACCCAAAGGAGTGAATTTAAAGTGTGCTTATTAAACCAGGTCAAAGTGAATGAAACTATGTAGAAATAAAGTTACTTTAATTCTTGCAGTGTCAACACAGAGCTTTAATGTGGTCTAAGCAAGAATGTGGCAGTATACTAAGAAAACCATAAGAGTAGAGTAACGGTTTAGGGTAGAGGGTATAAGGGACCCCAGAGCCCTGTTGGACAATGGTGCCAAGGCAGTATCATTTCTCCATATGGATATTTAGCCAGATGTAGCCACTCACTGCGCTTCCTCCATGGAGTCTATCTACATTTCATCTGCAAGGCTGGAGATTCCCCTGCCTCTGAAATAGCAACAACCCCTGGGATATAACACTGCTTTGTTAAAAGGGAAAAGGGGAAAGAGGACAGTTTCTGGGGTTGCTTGGCTGCTGTGCACAACTGTTTCTGACTGTGATGCATCACCACATTTTTCTGCATTGACTTGTCACTCAGAAACAGATCAAATCACCAGCCAGGCGAGATCGTCGCCTCTCTAGGTTGGGTTGTAAAGGAGGCTGCGTATGTCAGAGCCTTGCTCTGTTTTGGGCTTGTGCGAATTGCTGTGTCACCATTTCAACGTGACTCTGTGTTTTGAAACAGGCTCTGCAGCTGTGGCTCCTTCTCCTGTTTTATTTGGAGCAAAGCAGTGGAGAGTCATTGTGGGCCATTTTGAATGTTCTTCCTTTGTGGCAGTTTGCCCGAGAATGAGATGAGTCACAGGCAGGTTACATGCCCTGTCCACGTGAGTGTGAATTAGAGGGAAGGCTCCAGGATTACTGGCGATTGTCTCCCTGACCAGCCCACCGAATTGTGCATTTCACAGGGCTGGAGGCTGCGATGGCCTTCTAGTTCTTTGGGTCCTACTTAAAGGGGGATGAGCTCTTCTGTTCTGCTCCACCAGCTGGTAGCAAAACCTGTTAGGTCTGCCTGACCTGTCAAATTGTTAGGGTTCAAACAGATTAGGAAAGGAACGTCAAAAAATGTTCCCAGCATATGGATGTCTCATGGCCTTGCAACAGCCTATGTGTCATGGAGAGAGGTATGTGCAATCAGGGATAGAAGGGAGATAATAGAAATATTGGCTCCCTCACTGCAGTTTGAGACATTAAAGTTTCTGCGCCTAAGTAAACCAAGGAGGAATTAAGTGCTGGGGCTAGAAGCCGGTCCCCAGAGTGTTGCACACAATCGCAGGGAGTTCAGACTATCCTTTGGATGGTCAGAGAAAGAGAGGGTATTTTGTGAGAAGAGTATTGAATCATTTAGTCAACCAAGGCTGATAGATGCTCGTTGTAACCAAAGCAAAATAGGTTTGGGGGCAAAAGTATTTATGTTAAATATGTTGGGGCAAAAGAGGTATTTATGTTAAAAGTACTAATGGAGGATCAAAAGGGAATCAATTGGACATGGGCATCTTCTGCTTGGGAAGGAGAATAATATTTCTAAGCCTCAGAGACATTTTAGGAAACCTTTCCAAAGTAAGTCATGAAAACTCTTTCAGTGTGCAACACATAAAGTTGAGGAAGGGACTGCACAGGAGAGGTGCCATCCTGTAGGCAGAGGTGAAAAGTGCCTGGATGAGGGTGTGGGATTTGTTGATATCCTCAAGAGGGCATTGGAAGGGGATGATCATTGCTGTTCTCAGTTTGTTACATGCCGCTTTGACTGTGTTGAATTATTCCCATGTTTCAGGGTTTCTGCCAGGAGAAAGGAAACCTTTCCTGCTTGATGCAGAACTTGGCTTTGGGTTTGATTTGTTTTGGGAGCTTTTCTCTCCCTTCCCTGTTAGTACTGGAGTGGCCCAAGTAAAAAGTGGCTTGGGATGGTGGGGGCAAGCACTCCACTTGTGTTTTTAGAAGGAGAAAGGAGTGTTTTGAGTGCCCATCTCATCCACACACCCAAGTTTTATCCCAGAGTCAGACCTAACGTCAGAGAGGAGCTGGGCTGGGTCCTTCCTTCTGTGTAATGCAGACAGTGAGTGACATCATTTGACATGGACCCATGACCTTGGCAACACACTTGCTGTCTCCTGCCTTTTTGCAATGGCGTATTGTCCTTGGAGGTTTTTAAGTCCTTTGTATTTCAAGTTTCTCCTTGACTGCGAACTGCTCAGGATGCACATAGAGGGCAGTGGTCAAGCAAGACTCTAAAGAGAGCTTCTTGGGGGCTCTTTCAGACATGCAGTTAATGCCTGGGAAAAATGTGTAAGATGACCATGGTCTGGTCTGGAGCTCTGCACTCCAAAGTTCACAAGATTGATGTGTGGTGACTTATTCCCATCAGGACCTTTTCCTTCCGTAGTGACTTGGTAACCAAAGGAAATTCCTGATGCAGGCATTGCCTAACCAGGAACACTTTGTGTTTGAGAATGGAAGGGATAAGTCATAGCTTTTTTTCCCCCCTCTGATTTACTAGCAATCTGAGAAGATGACAAATAAAACACAGTTTCAAACAGGAAACTGTTAGAGCCTAGTGCAGTGTGTAACTGCGGAGGCTTGTACTAGAGCTGAAGCATTCCCCATACATGCTGTCTGTGGTATGACTGACCCAGAGTGTTTCCAAGTCCTGGGTCCAGCAGTGCACCCAGGTCACATACAGTTCATCTGGAGGCCTGGGCTTGGACTAATTGTCCCGGATCAATGTCCAGATCAATGATAAAGATATTAAACAGAGCTGGCCCAAATACTGAGCCAGTTGTGACTGGCCACCAACTAGATTTAACTCCATTCACCACAACTCTTTGTGCCTGGCCATCCAGCCAGTTTTTCACCCAGTGAAGAATATGCCTGTTCAAGCAGCTAGTTTTGCTAGGAGAATGCTGTGGGACATGGTGTCAAAGGCTTTACTGAAGTCCGGGTAGACAACATCCGCAGCCTCTCCTTCATCCACTAAGCAGGTTGCCTGTCACAGAAGGAGATCAGGTTAGTGGGAAGGGTTATCCCAGGGCTATTCCAGGGTCCTCTATGCAACAGTATGCCAGGGGAAGAACAGGGGAACCCTTCCTGTAAAGGTACCAGCACCACCCAAAGACAAGCAGGGCCTGTAGCAGGCCGACATCCCTTCCACCTACTTAGCTAGAGGAGCTGCTCCTGCACAGCATCATCCAAAGGCAATTTCCAGCCGTGACCTTGTCCCATGCCTGGCTACCGCTGGCTTTGGGAGCATTTGGGCAGTCCAATGTCCAGAGGGGCTCAGCAAATGGGGCCAAACCTCAGCTACGTTATGTGCCAGGGTGGACGAAAGAAAGCAGCTTGTCTCCCTTCCTCATCTCACAGACTGAGGGAAGCAGGGGCTGCCTGGAGCACCTTTGGGCTCCCTCCATTGCTGAGCCTGTGTCCCTTACTGCTGCTATGGTCCCAGCAGTCTTCCCCTTGCCCAGGGCAGTCAGCGCCTTGCCTGGGCCTCGATCCCGGCCACAGGCAGCTGGAGCAGTGCCCGAAAAGCTCCAACACCCGGGCCCTGTCACGGAGTGTATGGAGCGGGAGTCCTGCCTCTGAGGGGACGAGGTCTGAGTCCCCACTACAGACCAGGAGAGTCCTGCCTCTGAGGGGACGAGGTCTGAACACCGCCACCAAGGGATGGAACGAGGGTCCTGCCTCTGAGGGGACGAGCTCTGAGCCCCGCCACCGAGGGGCCGGGGATCCTGTCACAGAGGGGACGCTGAGCTCGCCCCCTCACCGCCGCCATGGCGGGCCTCGGCCTTTCCCGGAGCGCCATCTAGCGGCGGCCGGCGGGGCGTGGGGCGGCCATGGCGCCTCTCCCCTCTCCCCTCAGCCTCCCCCGCGGCCGCCGGGCACAGGGCGGCCGCCCGCTTTACACCTCCGACCCCGTGAGGCCCGGCGGCGGAGCCAGAAATCAGATTTGAGCTCGCAGCTCGGGCAAGGACTGAGAAGAATGAGGAGGGAGAAAGGTCCGCCCCGTTTCTGGGGCCGTGACAGGTTTTGCTGAGGATCCCCAGGGGAAGACATGCAGCTCTCTGCCACCGCCCTCCTCCCAGGCAAGGGCAAACATCAATTCCCTCCACAGGTGCTGCCCCAAAGACGCTTTACTGTTGAGCTCTGACACAATTTCTTGCTTGTGCGCCGATGAAAGCAGCATCAGGGACTGTCTGCAGCCATTTTACGCGGAATAGATGAAGCTCCAGGGCCAGGTGGCCTGAAGCAGAGGCTGCCCTGGGGGCACTGGTGGCTGACCCTCAGAGATTTGGAGTCAGGTGTACAAAAAGCTCTGGAGGTGGAGAAGAAATCCATATTACCCTGGGCCATGCACAGACTGCACTGTCCATTGCCAGCAGCAGGCTGGAGCTGAGGGCCAGGAGACCCTACCAGGGATTTCTGTGGCGTCCAGCACACCAAGGTGTGCATGAGGTAACCCTCAAGGCTCCTTGGGCTCTTCCAGGGAGCGAAACAGCCCAAACTGAATTAGTCAACAGAGTGATTAATATTCTGAAGTTCAAAGATGTGTATAATTACCTAGTCTGGCCTTCACCCAAACAGGGGCTAGAGACTTCACCTCTTGCCCATGGCTGGGTGTTGGTGTGCCTTTGAGGAGGGCACCAGGCTTCTTTCCTTGTGATGGAGACTCCACAAGGTGCCTTAGAAATGGGTTTCTGCAGGTGATTCCCTTCAAATGTAATACATTCTCCATGCCTTTGCCTATTTGAATGTACTCCTGTGATAATTCTCATGAGAAACTGTTCTCTCTTTTGTATACATTTGCCAAAATCCTTAACCAAGCTGGCTGGTGGACTAGCCAGACATAAACACAAAGCATGCTCAATGGTTAGCACAAAATAGCAGCCTTATGTAGCAATGCATACTTAAATGTACTGTAGAGATGCAATGGTGTAGCAGGGATGCAACATGGAAGCCACAAAATACAGGACTTTGGCAGCTGATCTGAAGGAGAGATTCACAACCTAAGATAGGGAGGAGTTTGATTTTTCCCAATCCTTCCAGCAAAACAGGATTTTGACCATAATTTTCGGGTCACTTTGGAGTTCCGTGGGGATTTCGGGCCATGTTCAGCAGAGGGCAGTGGTTGGTCTGGTCACTACTTGGCTGGTAGCATCAGACTTCTTAAACCACTGCTGCTGACTTTGCTCTTTGCTGAAATCATTCTGCTGCAGAGTATCCTGAAAAACTGTAGGAAAAGATGGTGCAAGCAGATCCTCTCTGCCTTGCATCAGTGCAATGCAGAAGTAATGGTGGGTCAGTGAAGTCTCTAGGGGAAATTCAGCAAACCTATCTCTTCCCACCCTGTACTGGTTTACAAAACTAAAAAAAAGAGTTTCCAAGTAAGAAAATTATGATTCCTTGACTTGGTTTAAATCTCCTGATTTACTGCTGGTTTTCAAGAATTTTGGCATTTTGTTATCCGCAAGTGTTTAACTGAAAAAAAACCCTCAACCCTTAAATGTGCTGTATGTGTTTATGAAATTTCCCTAAACAGTGTATGCAACCAGTATTGCTCATGTGAGTGAAGAATACCACGCAGCATCTCATCATCTGGGCATCCTGTTCCCGTGGGAAGGGAAAAGATGCGGGAAAATGGAAAAATTCGTGCAACACAAAGATACCAGCCACCTGGATTGAGCAATATATCCTAGGTGGCCTTGGGAAAGTTACTTAAACATAGCAAAATTGGCGTGGAGCTGCTCCGAGCTGCTCCAGAAAGCCTGGGAAGGGAACGCCGGGGGACAACTCATGTGACGGTCCCCCTGCGGCTGCTGGCACGCCAGATGCTGCTGCGGGAAGGAAGCCAAGGCTGGGGATTCCCAGCCAGTTGCTCTGTATGGGGCTGATGACAGCCGACATGACATTGAACTTGTCGGTGCAGAGCAGCCTTGGGGTTGCTGGAGTAGCCCAGCTTTAGGATCCCACCTTTGTGCAGGAAGAGTTGGATTCCGGTTCACTGACACTGGGTGCACTGGTGTGAGTAGGGGTGGATGAGAGGAGAGAGGAGAATGACTGTAACGCAAGTATAAAGGCAAGGCTTGTGAGGAATGGGACAGACTTGGGAGGACTGGGAGTGAAGTTAAAAAATAAAATCAAGCACTTAGCCATGACCTGCCTGCTCAGCTTGGGCCCTTCATCTCACCGTGTGCCTGCCATGGCCCTGTGCCCTTCCCCACCCACATATATGGGTTTTTAAAACGTGAAACCTAGGTCAAAATCCTACTCCAGATTCAGTGCTGACTGTTTTGGGACCAGGCACAGCCCAGCAGGACTCCTCTTAGGGCACAGAGGGGCTATGTCCCGACGGCACAAGTGACAGTCTTACTCTAGCTTACAGGGACGAGCCAGAAAATAGCGACTGTTTGAGTAATTCCTTGCTTTTGCACCTCTGCTGGCAGGATCAGTCTTTGAAGAGAAGGTTCAGAGCTGATGAATGGCTCAGGGAAAATTAACTCTTTATGTTAATTATAACTAATATGTTATATATCATATATGTTCCAGCTGAGAAGAGCTGTGAAAGCCTGGAAAGGTGGAGGGGCTCAGGGCAAATGGGAGGCCTGTGCTGGTGTAGCACCCAGAACAGATGTAATGCCAATCCTGCCTGGTGCTGAGCGTCCTCTGTTCCTGCTGCAGGCAAAAGGGATGAGCCACTTCCTAGGATGAGGCACAAGTCTAAAAAGAGCCAGTAGGATATTTATGCCTGCGTCCCAGCAGCTTTATCTTTTCTCCAGTTGCTGGAAGGATCTCAGGCAGCCTGTTTCCTGCAATTTTATCCACCACTAGCTGGGCAAAGAGGCCCCCCTGAAAAGCCATTAAAATATATTTAATCTGTGAAGGCTTTTTGCTGACAGTAGGATAAAAAAAAATGCACCTTGTCATGAATGGGAAGGAAATTGTATCCTTGAGGAGATTGGTGAGAGCATGAAAGGATTCCCTGCTCCTTTGGGCTTGCATTTGACAGCTAACCCCCCAAAAGTTGTCTTCTGGTTTTGATCTGCTCATGTTGACTGGTGATGCCTACACTGCTGGCTGCTCTCCCACCATGAACATGGCTCATGGGAAGGGGAAACTCCACAAACCCCTTGGATGTGGTGTAGATAAGCTCCTGACATCTCTCACTAGAAACTGCATGCAGAAACTGTGCCTCAGTTTCTCTCTCGCTTTCACCTCACACCTCCCTGCTGTACCTGTGGTCTCTCTCTCGTCTCTCCGTCTCTTCAGGGTTTGTACCCTCATGGTAGGGGTCTGCAACTCCTCTCCCCAGCCACACTGAAGCGTTTCTTTCTTTCTTCATAAGCACACATGCATGAACACATCATTGCGCAGACTTGTTCCTTTTGGGTTTGTTTTCACTGTTTCTCAGGGTGTTTGCATCCTTGGGTGTTCGGACGGGTGTTCAGGGGATCAAGAATGCTTTTTCTTGCAAAGTCACAAACTGCACCACACCGCTGGAGCTGCAGGTGAGAAGGACTTCCAGGAATAGCCCAAAACAGACCCAAACCTCTCCACTGAAATCCTCCCTGGCTAATAGTGGGTGCTAGATTGGGATTTGGGTGATCTTGGATTTGCAACATGTAGTAGGAGTTTGCTGACATATTTAACAGCCCACAGGCTCCTGCTGCCTGTCACAGATGAGAGGACTTCCCTGCCTGCAGCTGTCTCTGCCAGGCTCCTTGCCCTGTTTTTCCACCACACAGTTATAACTGGAAACGCACGCTCGGCATTGCCACCCGTACTTGCTCCGTGTGGCTGTGTACATCTATGCCTCTGTGCAGGCGCCCTACCCTGTTCCGTGCGGCTCTCCCTTTGGACTCTCCTGCTCGCTCATTCAGCATTGCTGACAAACGACCCTCCGGGATACTCTTGGCAGAACCAATTGATTTTTCCTGCTGCTCAGGAGCTTGCAGGACAAACAGCTGCTCTATTGATCATGAATGTTAAGTTGCAAATAGCACATCCACATCCCCTGTACTGGCAGCTGCTGCCGCTGGCATTAAACATGGCAGCTGTAGGGACAGTGTGCAGAGAACAGCCCCCCCCACCTCCTCCAATCCGTGTGGGCTTGGAAGAGCTACATACATGGCTGTCAAATGCAGAGTACGTGGCCTTTGCTAAGCAGGTCTGGCCGGATAGTGTAGGGACTGAAAGGATGCTAAAAATGTTAAGGGTACACATTGGTGCTGGCAGAGCTGGAGCTTTGGGTGGTGGGTGGAGAAGCACCATGGTCCCATGGTCCTTGAGCATCAGCTGCTGTCCCTCAGTCCATCTGTATCACCCCTCCCCATCTGCGCCAATGTAAAGAAGGGGTTTAACCTATATTAAATCAATTGATGGACTAACACACTTCTGTCCCCCACCCCCATCTTTCTCTGATGCTCCTACCTGAAGAAGGCAGCTGAAACTCTGAAGAGGCTCACCAAATAACCACCAGAAAGTCTGACCCTAGAAACATGCCTCATAGGAAGAGACAGAGTAATTTAATTTTTTCAGAGTGCAGGAATGGAGGATTGTTTACAAATACCTTTGCTGGGAGAAAAAAAAGTCTGGCATTGGGGGTTGTAGTATTCTGTTAGACAAAGACAGAGCAAATATCTGTGACTTGGAACGTAGCACTGCAAAGACAAAGAAGGTGTTTTATCTTCTCTAAACCTCAAAGGGACAGTAGAGAAAAACGGCAGGCTTTTCTGAAAAAGGGGCTCCAGTTTAAATGGGTTGATGCTGGGATGAATGGGTGAGGCTTTTCTCATCTCTGTTAGGCATGCAGTAACCTTACAAAGTAGTCCTGCTGGCTTCCAAGTCCTTCCAACCTTGGGAGGCAGCCGGGTTGTTGTGCCTGGTTTGATATTGCATGGGTTAATATACCCTACAGCGGATTGCTGAAACCTCTGCAGGCCAGGTAAAGTGTTAGCAGTGGCAGAACTGTTAGGATTGTATAGATAAACCATCCAATAGTTTGTTTTAATTATGACAATACCAATTTGTTTGCTTTAGGCAGTGTTTGTCATAAGATGAAGCATGGTTACCAAAATTATCGTGTAGACTAGTCTGTATATAATAGCAGGCCAAGAGGTTAGAAGAGGAAGGGTTTCCGGGTTGGGTAGGAGGCACAAAGTAAAGCTACCAGATAAACAAGCCATAACTTCTGTCAAGAACCTATCAACAGATTCCCACCACATGCACTGCGAATGGGCAGCTGTGCAGAGAAGTCCGTCTGAACTGGCGTCTCGAGCACTGCCGTGTTTTCCAAGCAATGCTGGCAGGATGGCATTTCCAGCTCTAAATAATATCAATCAAGAGAGGCCTGCCCTGGGAAGCCAGGATTTGGGCAGCCTCTGGGCTATCCAAAACGTCGAGGTGTTGGATACCGGGCTTTGGTCTAGGTTCCTGTCTAATGAACTTCACAAATGAATTTATAGGAGTCCTTCTCTGGCTGGAGAGATGCTGCCTGTGAGATCAAAGGAAGGATGAGCCAATGTCTCGGCTCTGGCCCAAGGCTTTCATGCTGTGCCTTACTCCAATATGAACTTTTCCTGGGCAAGTTTCTTGGGGGAATCTGTTTAACTGACCTGCAGTAATCTCCACTTTTCTGCATCTATAGGGACAAACAAGCACTTCTAGGTCTGTTTTAGAGGCCTCTTTTGGAGGAGATGGAACTTAAGCTGCTCTGAGTAAAATCTTGGCTGGTATTTTGCTGCTGGGTGCTTGAACCACATAGAGGGAATTTTGTTTTGTTGCTTTAGGATCTTGTCAGGAAAGTCGGTTCTCTTCCACTGAGGGACAGAAGGGAAGCTAAGGGGTTTTCTGGAAGGGAGAGAGGCAAGGCCTTCAGGGCATCCCCAAGAATACCTCTTCTGGGGCTGGAGCTCAGATTAGTGCTAGCTCTTTGGCTGTTCCTACTGAGAAGAGTAAAAGTGACATGGTTGGAGAAGGAGATATATTTGGATCAGAGCTCTTAATAGATATTTTGACAAAATAAAAACCTGTTCTGGCAGGTTAATGGAGCATTGATCATCTCTAGATGGCTGTCTGAGAGTCAGCTGGTTCTTGAACATACTTCCCTCCATAATCCGTATGAGAACCAAACTAATTGCCCACTGAGCCATGGCATTGCAGCCCATTCTGACCTCTACCCATATTTATCTTTCAATGAGCAGCTTCAAGTCAGGTCTCCAGAAAGCTCTCCTGAAGTGACACCTTCCCCTCTTTACAAGAGGCCTAGATGCTGTACCACACCTACTCAATCACATCTTGTAGTCAAGAGTAGAGTGCTGAAGGAAAGTCAGAACTTCATGTCCCATTCAGCCCTTTTACAGCAGCTGCAAGTCAGATACGTTACCTGAAAGAACTGGACTGAGTGGGTGATAGGGCTAGAAGGAGGCAAGTGAAGACATTTCTTTGTCCAGCTCAAACTGAGTCAAAAGGATGTAACATCAAGAGTGATGGACGTGCTTGTCCACGTTATCCCTTTGTTTCATCTCTCCTCGTGGTCCTAAGCACACTTCATTATTTTGGTGGGCTGTTGCCAAGATGGCCTTATATTGTCAAGTCAATGAAGAAAGCAGACAGGCAAGGACTACCAGTTGTTTAATTTCCTGCTATTAATGGGGCTTAAACTAATCTATGGTAAATATTTACCTTTGCTTTTCTGTGGTCTGGTGTTGACAGGTGAGGGACAGCACTCTGCCCTTCCCAGTATGAAGACCTGGATTTATTAATGCAAGTACAAGAAGGGGAATGGAGCTGGGAGAGGGCTATTGACCTTCTCATTGGGATGGTAGAAGCTCTTCTCTGCGAGCTTTCACTGAGGTTGCTGTGAGGTGAACAAGGACTTTCTCCTACACATAAACTCAGCTTTATTTCATCTGACAGGCTCTTTCCTGTTGCATGGGCAGCTGGAAAGGAGAACCTCAGTGCTGAGTTGGGCTGTTAGCTCTACATACATTTGTGAAGAAGAAGCAAAATCACTTGTCTTAGAACTCAGATCCACACCTAAATTAATCTGATCTCTGACGCTATAGTCAAGCATCCTGAAGAAGGATAGTTTCATGAACTAAGACCTTGATATACTGCCAGCATTGGCAGATTATAAAAACATGTAGAGAATCTTACATCCCTGCCAGGGACGTTTTTGTGTTTTTTGCAGTGTCTGCTGGGTATACAGGAGGGATGGAGCCAGGTCTAAGCAAAGCTAGTTCTTTGCCTCTGCTGGTCCAATGTCCTCTTCTCAGTTTGGTATGGGACTCTTGCATAGATGATTATGTGGACAGACAGGAGTCAGCATAGGAAGACATCAGCCTGCATATCTCAGAGAGCAGCTGACTTGTACACACCCTGTGATGGCAAAAAAAAAAAGATAGCAGAACTTGGGGCTTCTCTTCAGTTAAGGCCTGGAGACCTGGGAACATACAGGGACAGGGTCTTGCAGTGAGGGGATCAGGGGTGGAGCAGACTGGGAACATGAGGAAAAGGAATTACATGTGGGAAAGAAGGGATCAGGGAGATGGGAAGTGTGTGAGTATTGCAGTGGGTATTCCCCCATTGGGGGGGGGGGAATAATGGGGGAATACCCAACCTATTCCATCCCTGTTAGGCCCCAATAGCTGAACAGTACCCACCACAAAGCACTGAAATACTGCAGTGAAGTAACCAATCATTTCTTATGCTTGGGGACATGCTGCAATATCCCGGTCTGCGTCTGCTTGGGGTGCCCTGCAGAGCATGGGATGTGCACTGTGATGTGACATTTCAGGTGGCATCATCTAGAATAAGCATCACCCAGCGCTTCCCATGACAATCCTGCTCATCAGCATGCACGCTGCACCAGATCCCCTCCTGGTACCCCTGCACCCTCTTCCCAAGGGTGGCTGGATGAAGGCCCTCTTCCTCTTTTCCCAGTGCACAGGAGACCTTCCTGTCTTCCACCCTGAGACCACAAAAGCTCAGACGGCTATGGGGAAATCACTCTTGTCCCTTTCCTGGGCCTCACCATAGGAAGGGGATAAAATGCTCTGCTTTTAGTCTTTTTCCTCCTAAAATGGGAGTCTTCTAGCTCTGATCCAAGCACTGGAATCCTCCCCAAAGCTCCTGTTTTGGGACTCATGATGCCTAGAAGGGGAAAAGCAAGCCAAGCCCTCACTTGTTTTGCTGTGTCATCCTTTGCTGGATATCAGGTCCCTGTGTTCCCTGGCCACTTTCCCCTGTATTAGCTTCCTCATCCTCGTTCTCACCAGCCCTCCTCTCTGTGGAACTCCACTTCTTTAACCCGTTGGCTCCCCCTCCTTTCCTTCCTCTGTTATTACTTTGTCTGGGGCTCTAGTTCCTCTGCAATGTCTTCCTCATCTTCCAATGACCCAGAGCAACTGTGGGGATCAGACCTGCCTTTTCCTCACAAATCCTTGCCCAGAGCCACTCCTGCCCTTACACCTGGGAGGAGGCAGCTGACAGGTACAGAACAGGCAGGGTGGCAGACCGGTGTTTCTTCAGTGCTAATGTGCTGATAGCCCTAACATGGGCAATTCCACTTTCCTCAGCCTTTCTGCAAGTCAAGCCTACACCTGCTAACAGGACTTATTAGTGCTGATTAGGCTGACTAATGAGACTCTTGTGCACATGTCTGAGGGACAGCAAAACCCAGAGGGACAAGGAAGGAAGAAATTGCCTTTGTATATAGCTGTGCTGTTTCCTCTTTGCAGTTATCAAGACAGTTGTGGAGGGAGAGCAGAGCTTGCTCAGAGCCCAGGAGGAAGCTAGTCTTGCAGATAACCCCACATGTGGAGTCAGGGGATCTTTTTCTGGTGCAGAATTGGAGATTTTAAGCTTTGCTGGGCCCAGATACGTTTGCAGTATGACTGAGGGCTGGCTGTTCTGCACCTCTGCCTTGCTACAGGTTTCTGGGCTATTATAGGAAAAGCCTTGCAAAGGCAGAAGTGCTTTGAAACATGGGCTGTGCTGGATGCAGCACAGGTGAGACACAGCAGGGACAGAAAGAGGCTAAACTTTATTCCTGGGTACCCATCCCCTGGCATGCCAAAAGACTACAGACCTCTGTGTGTTGTGACTCAGGCAGGCGAGCTCATGGTTAGCAGAGATCTCTTGTCACAGGTATGGCTGAGATCCCAAGAAATACATGTGAGATTTTTCATGATTTTTTTTTTTTCTGCTAGCCTCTGGGCAACTGGTAGAAGAAGATATTTTTAATTCACTTTATAGGATTTTAGATGCACAAGAGAACCACAGTGCATCAAAGAGGAATGAATGCTGTAATCCCCCTGAAAGGTCAGGGCTTTTTCCAGAGCTCTTAATTGCTGTTAAGCTCTTTAGGGAATGCTGTATTCTGTCTACTGCAGATTTGGTGGTGGTAGTATGATATGCAATGCCCATCCATTCCTATTACTATTTCAGCCTCTGGGTAATGATCCAGATCCTCAAAGGCTGTGAAGTGCCTGATTTCTTTTGAAATCATTGGGAATTTGGCATCTAAAGCTTTAAATACTCTGCATAGAAGACTGCCCTGCAAAAGCTGACTTGTATGTGCTTTACCTTAGCAATCTCTTCATGTATTTAATGATGCATGGCATTACTCACATTGACCTTGGAGGCTTCCCTATAGCGTTGTGTGTAGCTGTTCTTATCAGAGAAAGGGGAGGTTGGGGTAGGAACAGGACTATTGCAATCCCTATTGGTGATCACTAAGAGGCAACCCAAGGATATACTCTGAGCAGAGGGATGGTGCAGATCGAGGGGTAAGAGACCTTGTCCCAGTCTCCAGAAACACAGAGAACTGAGGGAGGCTTCAGCAGCAATGAGAATTGGCAAGTGGAAGGTGCCCACCAAAACTGTGCCATCTGGGAGGGTATTTCTGACGCTAGCTGAGTTTTCGCTCCTGATTTTCAGCTTTGTGCCCTGAGCAGAAATGGATGACTTTAAATAGGACAAAAGTTTAGCAAGTTCTGCACCCTGAATGAAAGCAAGATGTGTAAACAATATGGATTAAACAGGGAGCACAAAAAGTCACTGAAAAAATAGGCTAGTTTGTGAATGATTTAACCTCTCTCCGATTTTGGGAGACTCTGTCCTTGATAAGGGACCAGACCCTGCTTTGGAGCTGGTATAAAATGAAGAAGGACCACTGAAAGCTCTGGATAAGGCAGTAGGCATTACCAAACAAAGAGGATTATCCAGTCTCAGGTGGCTTTTATGGGGACTGAATAATACACTGACAGTAAAGGGAATTCAGACTACTACAAGTTAAGTTTACAGCAGAAAGGCAGAGCTTCAACTGAGACCCTGTTCAGGAACTTAAAAATCTGAGCAAATAATCTTAGAGATTTTATACTGACCTCAAATGAGCAATTGCACTGAGAAAGATCTTAAGACATTTCTGTATATGGCAAAAATACTGCTGATAGCAAAAGAAAGGGAAGTGTGAAGCTGTAGCTTGCTGGAACAAAGAAACTAAACTAAGCCATGCACTGAGCCTGCACTTTTCCTCCTGTTTCTCTGAAGTAGTCTTGGCAAAAGACAGTACTGTTAACAGCTCTGTATATGTGACACATGTTTTCATTAAAAACAGCTTAGATTGCATGGAAAAGTCTGAGAGTGTGTTGTGGGTTGGTGGGCAAGAGTTTTTGGGGTTTGCAGGGAAGTGCAGACCTTTGAGGCGTAAAATATATTCTCCAAACAGGGGGCTGGTGGAAAACAGTGGCAGAAATGTGAAGTGGCCAACCTGGCTGAGAAGTCAGAGCCTAATCCATGTGTGCTGATGCATCATTTAACAGAGACTGCCAAGAAGGTGGCATCAGCTGTTAGGTGCCTATGTCAGTGATTTGCAGATTAATAAGGGAACAGATGAGGCAGAAGGAAAACACAGTACAATTGGACCTTGGGAGGGCTCACCATGTTCATGGCCACATCTAGAATGGGAATCAATGACCAGGACAATAGTCTTACATCCATGGGATAGTGCCACAATGTTGGTGGCCCTCATCACAACCTCTTGGAAGGAAAATGCTCCTCAAAGGAATAGAGCTCCCAGCAGAAGGGCACTGAATCAACTGTATTGCTTGGGAAAGCCTTGAACAGGTCACACACCTAGCAGTGGAAATTGCTGTGCCCCAGGATGATCAAGGGCTGAGTTAATGGATCAACTGCAGTTGACAGCGTCATGCTGACATTCTGGGTGAGACCTGCAGGTCCCTGCACTAGCCGACTGAACACTGCCCATTTGTAGACTCAGATGATACATAATTTTATAACAGGCGCAGGACTCAGCTGCCCAAGCAGAAGTGAACATTTTGGGCTACCTGAGGGTAGGGCCATTGGGACCATGCAGGATTTGCAGGAGAACCACAGTCTTGTGCAGCAGGAGCTAGAGGTGCAGTGACACCCCATCATGCCTACCATGGCACTAGGCACTGGTCTACTGGCAACTGAGTCCTTCCCTTGAGGGACTTTGATGCTGGAGAAAGATGCATGCATTAAAGTGTCTGCATGTGCAGGTGGTGTCTGGGCTCCTGTTATATCCCTGGAGATCTAGGCAATGTGGAGGCCAGGGTCACTCAGCTGGGAGATCTCTGCTTCCATGAGCTGAATTGCTCTCCATGGACTCCACTGCCCAGAACAAGAACTGGGACACCCAGTGCTCTTAGGGACAGCTATACTCACATCTGGATAGATCCCTGTATTGCAGTGACGTTGACTGTTCAGTGTTTATTGCCATTGGATTGGTCAGGGAAACAGGTTAGGGGAAACATAGATGTGTTGCAAGAGGCAAACTCTTGCAAACTCCGTTGCAAGAGGCAGTTTGAAGCATTGGTTATGTTGTGTTCCTGTGAAATGGAGGTGGCTGTCCCATGGTCAGACCCTGGGGAAGCAGAGTACTCTAGGATGCCCCAGCTTGGAACAACCATAAATCCTGCTAGCCTGAATGGTAACACCAGTGAGTGCCAGGAAAAGCCTTTCACTAGACTTGATGAATTCATAGTAGCATTCCAGGTGGAGGGGCGATAGGCATGTGAATGAGGACACATGGAGCAGTAACAACAGTTATTGCTGATCAGACTGCAGATTGTGCTGTTTTCCTAGGATCATTTTTTGTATTCCCATTGTTTAATTGGTACAATGTAATCTAAAACATATACCCACCATTGTGGACAGAATTTTCTGGCATACTTAGCCTCACATACCTTTTAAGCATGGCTCTTAAATCATCCTAGTGACTTTATACTGGGGTTAATTTCAACCTGGATGCCTGAGATGGATTCTTTTTCTGTCCTTGGAAGCATCAGTATTTGAGTGACTGCGTGGATGGACTGATAGTGGAAATTAGGACCACAAGCCCTGATTTTACAACATGCCAGGAAGAAAAAAATCAAACAAGAGTAGTATAGCATCATAGTCTGGTTCTGCTTTTCATCTTGGCTGTTCTTCAAGTAGGGAGAGCAGAACAGCAGAGTTTGCTGGAAAGCATGTTCATTTTCACAGCTTTTTTGTGTGCTCATCTGCAGTGATCCAAAATTTAGTGATTTAGATTTAGTGATCCAAATGAAGGTGGAACATACACTTAACCTCTCCCCAAGCCCAGACAATGTGTATGAAAACATATACACCCACATGTTTTTGTTTCTTATAGTTGAAATAGTGATAGGAGACTTTACTGCTTGACTTCATCTTCTCTTCCCTGAGAAGGTTCAGACTTTTCAGAGTAACAAATGAGTATTTACTAGTGACAGGTGCGTTAGAATACTTTCTTTCCCGCTCCATTAGCATCTAAAATATTTGTAGTGGCATCTTAAGCACATGCCCAAGGCCCAAAAGCTTTCATAGAAAACAGAGATTTCCTCCTTTCTAAGCCATCCTAGTAATGTTGCATTATGACATCAAACATGAGAAGAAAACCACAGTAAAGAATTTGTTGCTAGCAAAATGTCTGTATTAAAATACAAAGAAAACTTTCCTGTTGGGAACAGTAATTAGTAGACTCTCTTTTGTATTGGTACTAAGAGCACTGCACGTTCCATTTTCTAAAAAGACCACAATGTTCTTGAGGAATAAATTCCATCACTGTCATTCTGAACCTCAGCCTAAAAACCAAAGAGGTCAAAGACAATAGTACCATGCATCCTAGCAATATTCCAGCATTGTTACACTGGCCTACTGCAGCATGTCCCATCAGATGTGGGTTATATCTGGACACTGCTTGGTGACGGCAAGCTCACAGGGCTTCCTATTGTGTTTGAGAAGGCGATAAGGGCATTGGAGCCCTTGGAGTTTTTGTTCATACCCAGGATGTCCACACTGGTTTGCTCTGTCTCGGCTTTCCTGAAGATGTTTTTCATGGTTGACTGGAAGTTATTGGTGACAAAACAGTAGACGATGGGGTCCATGCAGCTGTTGAGGCTACTCAGGGTCACTGTCACATGGTAGACAAGGAGGCTGACATCATGGGGCATGTCTGGGTTGATGGAGATTGCTACCTGTCGCACGTGAAAAGGAGTGAAGCAGATCATGAAGATGATGAGGACGGTTATAAGAAGTTGCACAGCCCTCATTCTCCTCTCCCGACTCTGATGCATGAGGCTGGGCTTTGACAGAGCACACATAATCCTGGTGGTGAAGAAGATGATTATGATGAGGGGGAAGAAGTACTCACAGACCATCAAGACCAGAATCTTGGAGAGGCAGCATGCAGCAAACTGTATTGCCATGGTCAGGATGGAGAAAGTCACCACAGTGGCAAAGATCCAAATGAAAATGCAGATCCCCTTGGCACAGGTGGGGTTCCTCCATTTACGTGAGGCCTCGACCTGTACGATTGCCAGATAGCGGTCAACACAGATGCATGTCAAGAAGAGGATGCTGCAGTACATGTTGACAAAGTAGCCAAAGATATGAACCAAGGAACAATTCAGGCAGTCCCCTGCACTATAGAACATGATGATCCGGACAGGCAAGGAAAAGCCCACCAAGAGATCAGTAACAATCAAGTTGATGGTGTAAATAACGGAGGTGGTTTTTGTCTTTGTACGGAAGCAGAAGACATACAGCGCCAAGCTGTTCAGTACAACACCCACCAGGAAGATGATGGCATTGACTACCATCAGGGCAATCCACAGGCTGTAAAATTCTGTGTAGAGTTGTTTGTCAGGGTGGATGAACTTGGAGAACAAGTAGATGCTGGAGTTGGGTTGCTGAGTGGAGTTGATAGGGTCAAGGGTTGGCAGCTGGGTGGAGGAGGTCGGCATGATCACTGACTTCCCAGCTATCTGGAAGAAAAGAAACAGAGGTATATTGAAGGGTATGTCAGGGTTCCTTAGAGCTCAAAATATTCTCACCTAAGAACATTTTAACCAACATATTTGTACATCTTCTGTAGTTATATATATTGCTGTACACTCTGAGCGTCTCATTTGTCAATATGGGGTTACCAATAATCACTAGGAAGATACCTGAGTTTATAATTACTGTCTTCCAGTGGTTCCAGATGCACGTTTTGGAGAAGACACACAATCCCCACTTCAAGTTTCTTTTCCTCTGCTCTGTGCAAAAGTGGTTTTAAAGTCTGAGCAAGAACAGAGAAGTGAACCATGCCGAGGGGAGGAAAGGAGAAGGGAAAGTTGAGGGGACCTGTGCATGGTCATGTTTGAACCAGCCATGTGGCAAATGGCCCAGACAGGGTTGCTGAGTCCAAGCAGAGTGCCTTGATGTTCATGGAGGGCACAGGCCATTTTCTGTTGTGACAGGGAGGCTCAGGCCAATACGGGGCTCCTACCAAGTCTTGTTTCCTGAACATGGTGCTTATTCTTTTAGGTCCTTCCTCCATTGGAGCAGCTTCTTCCTGATGGGAAGCTCTTCCTGCCCTGCTATGGGAGCAGAATAGTGCTGGCAACCAGAAGACAAAGAATCATAGACTCCTGGAATCATTAAGGGTGGAAAAGACCTCTAAGATCATCCAGTCCAACCACCAACCCAACACCATCAAGCCCCCTAAACTGTATCCTGAAGTGCCACATCCACACGTCTTTTGAAAACCTCCAGTGATGGTGACTCCACCACTTCCCTGGGCAGCCTGTTCCAATGCCTGACCACTCTTCCAGTAAAGAAGTTATTCCTAATTTGCCCAGGAAAATTTGCCCAATATATTGGCACAACCATAGCCCCAGCATCTGACTCCTAAAATATCACATCCCTTCCCTTGGCCAGGTGATCCCATTAGATGCAGCAGCATTTTCAGGAACTGTAAGACTTTCCTAAAATCAAAGGATGGCTGAATTATCCAGGAAAGCACAAGTAGGTTGTGTGGCATCTTCTAGAGATCTGCACTCACAACAACAGCAGCCGGGAGATTTCAAACCAAGGGTGCCAGCTGCTACTCCTGCCAGGGTTTGACAGTTTAATTTGCAAATCATTCCTGACTTACACACTATTTTAAACTGATTTGTATATTAAAAAGATAAAAAAAAAAGCCCAATATATACAGATACTTGGCTGGCTTCAATAAAAATAAATGGTTGAAAAATGTCTGGAATATCTCAAAGCGGCTAAGCAGGACTTTGAGGTTAAAAAAATCAGTTTGAATCAGCAGAGAATGATGCTGAAAGACTTGAGTTATGAGGGTTTGAAATCCCTGCTACCAGAGAGCCAAGTGCGGAAGGGCTAGGAGACAAGGAGCTGCAAACACATCTTCCAGTGCTCACAGGAACTGCAGTGTGCCTGGGCTGCATGTCTCAATGAGGAGGCCTTGAATTGCTAAGGGGGTCTGGATATCCAGCTCCCCCAAGCATGCGCCATCCTCCGGCAGCTGGCTTTCTGCCTGCACTAATTGTTTTTGCTGCTTATGGGGATCGGGAGGATGGACTGAAGGTGTCTCAGTACCTGTGAGATGCTCCAAGCTGTTGGTGGCAATGTAGAAAGCAGAGGAAAAAGCTACCTAGGTCACAAGCCTTCCAGTGAAAAGTGGATCCTCAGGAAAGTTCCTGCTGGCCACAAGAAAATGTTTTGCAGGGACAGTCCTAACTGGGTCCAGGGAGCATCACAGCAGCTCTGAGCCTGCCTGATAAGTGCCAAAGCCTTTTCGGGCCCAGACACCAAAAGCGTTCTTGTTGGGCTAATGAACTACAAATCCCTACTAGCTGTAACTCTTAAGCTATTGAACTCCTCCATACTTCCTGACAAAAGCAGAAGGCTTCCAGCTCTCTGGGATAAAGAGCTGGGGAACTGAGATTTAGGAGAAAAGATTCCCACGTCTCTGTGCATTTGCTGGACACAGCACTCCCGATGTGTCTCAGCAATGCTGAGCAGAGGGAAAAGATCACCTCCCTCAACGTGCTGGCAATGCTCCTCCTAAGGCAACCCCACAGGCTGTTGGCCTTCTTTCTCACAAGGGTGCATTGCTGGCTCATGTACAACTTGGCATCCACCAGGATGCCCAAGTCCTCTGCAAAGACACTTTCCAGCTGGTTGGCCTCAGGTTGTACTGGTGCATTCCTCCCATCCTGATAAAGCCTCTGCTGGACCCTCTTCTGTCTTTCAACATTCCCCTGAACAGCATGGTCCCAAACTGGACACCTCAGCAGTGATGAATTGGTGGAGGTAATAACTCCCCTCCATCAGCTGGCCATGAACCTCCTAATGTGGCACAGTATGTACTTTGCCTTGTCTTCAATGCACACTGCTTGCTTGTTCTTTTTCAGCCTAAGTTCCACTGTAATACTCAAGTCCCTTTCAGTAGAGCAGTTCCCAACCTGTACTGGTGAATAGGGTCATAGGATATGGCCAAGCAGGCTTCTGTGGAGGACCAAGTGACCAAAGTCTGTGTCCTTTCCTGCCCCTTCTCACTTTGGAGAGGGCTGGGAATGAAGTATGTTTGGTAAATGGTGAACATTCAAGAACAAGAGTTCTCATGGGATGCTACAGCCTAGTCATGGTTATTCTGTATGGTTCATTCAAGCCAGGTGAGCATGAAGCAGAACATCTGTTGAGCAAAAGCAGAGATCAGGACTGTGAATTCAGAAGACCAGGTGTGAAGTTCCCTCTGGAAACGTTTGGAGAAGTGACTTTGCCATCATGATGTGGCTTAGGCCTTTTGGCCTGGAGTCTGGTGATTGCTCTACTTTCTTCTTGCCTCTCATCTAATAATAATTTCATGAAATTATGAAATAAAAAGCTGGGTTTTAATATCCTTGAATGTGGAAGGATGTTTATAATCAAATAGCAATTTGTTCTGTTTAGGTAGCCCCTCAAGCCCAAGTAGTTGAATTGTCCATTGGAATAGCTGGTGCTGAACCATAAAGCCCTCCTGAGATCAAACCCAGTGCCAGATCAGGCTGCAGGACTGAAATCCCAAAACCTGGGGTCAGACCACCTGTAATGTCCCAAAGAACTGCTGGGCAAAGAGGAGCAATCCTTGCTTCTGTCCATTTTTGCACTTGGGCAATCTCCAGCAGCAACTGGACGTTGGAATACCTTGTGTTTCAGGAATGACCAAATCACCTCATCCTGCACTGAACTCTGGTGGCAGCCAAAGTAGCACACATTCACATTATTTTGTCTGGGTCTGATTTAGCCTGAGGACTCCTGGGGTAGAGTCTTGTCTCTCTACATTTTGTGCCAAGCACGCTGTCAGTGAATAACGGGAAAAACTGGACCCAAGACTGGCTGAAGGTAGTGGAGTTGCAAAGTCTGGCACCTGAGAAAGATGCATGGGGAGGATGCAAAACACTGGACCACTTTCTAATACTTTTCTAATACTCTCACCATCTGATCTTCTCTCTTTGTTTCGCTCTTTAATTACAAAAACAAACTGAAATGAGCAGATGCCTGGATCTGCTCCCAGATTTCTCTTTGCAGATACTGTCAAGAAAAACACTGCAGAAGCCACTGCACCAGTGCAAGCCAAGAAATGAAGACTTTGTTGCCTATCAAGAGCAGAATGAGCTTGTATATCTGTGTTCATACAGATAGTTCAGCAAGTGGAGAAGACAAAATCACCCATCCCATCCCTTAGAATGCACTAGAGTGTTACCGGGTTGTGTATGCATTTGTCTTCTTATTGTAATTCTAAGGCGCTGGCCACTTGCTCTGATTTTACATCTTGTTAGTAGCTTGCCTCCTCTGGGAGATTTTTGTTCAGTCTCAGATCCTTTATCACAAACACCTGATGTTCATCTTACATTTTTCCTTTCCTGCCTCAGTGAGATCAATAACTCAAAATGCATTTAAATGTTGCTCATCCTCACAATGCTATTGAGGTATATAGGGCACTTTTACAGACTAATAGAAAAGAATCCCCTCTGAGTATTGTCCATACAGAGAAATTAAAATCATCAGCATATACAGTGTACTGGCTTACATAGGCACCTCTTCCACTGAGCCTCATGCACTGTGAAATAAACTCCAGATATTGTAAACTGCTAAAAAACAGGTAGCATTTTGTTTGTCGAACTGAATATGTAAGGGAGGAGCTGAACTAGAGTTTGTATCTTTTCCCAGTCCATCGCTGCCCTGTCTGAACTCAAAATCCAAGAAAATACATGAAAGAAGTCCCAACAAATTTAATTCTGAAGATTTGCACTGACAGGCTGTGGAAAAGCTGCCTCTTGGGCTGCAGTGGGAAAAGTCTTCCTCTGATCAAATTGTTACTGATGGATGTTTGGGTGTATGGCCTTTTCCTTTCTTTGTGGGACTGCCCTCATCTCATGGCTCACAAGCAGAAGGGATGGAGAGCTGGACTGGCAAAGCAACAGCATTCCTCTGAGTGCTTTTAATGAGATGGAGCTGGACCAAACTCCTGGTTAACAGCTACTAAGTATTTTTCCATTGTGGGTCTCCAAGCACTTGAAAAAGGTATGTTGCCCCACTTTGCAGCAGGCTGAACAAGGCACAGAATGGCAGCGTGACCTTGCATCTGAGGAAAAGCAAACATTTCCAAAGATTCCTAATTCCCGCCCCTCCCGCCCCTGAGTTAAAAAATTACGCCAACCAGGTCTCTCTCTTTGCCATCAGAAATATTCATGCAGGTATTACAATGAGTCAGTTCAGCTACCCATCACCATGGCATGGTGGCATATAGCAGTCAGTGGAGGGCATGGCTAAACACATGAGAAACTTTGCAAACCTTTATTTTGCTATGTTTCACACTATTTATTGCCTACAACTATGGGATGAGCTCATGCAGAGCTACAAGAACCACAATCACCTTCGCTTACAGAGTAAATAGGCCCTGTGCTAACCCCTTTCCTAAAATCTTCAAAGAGTTTGGAGCTCAGCCTTCTTCATGTCTAATTCAGCTTTCAGCCCCCCAGATCTCCATGCAATCCCTGTTTCTTGGAGCTGACAGTCTGCAAAGCCCAAGACGGGTAAACACGTATCTTTCTGAGCGCTGTCTGACTGTGCCAGTTGGCCGATGCTGTTATATTATACCTCTCAGGCTGGATTTTGTCTGTCTGGCTGTGAGACTGTGGGTAGCATTTCCTTAAAAGTACAGCAGGCATCTGGGTAGAAACGGGATAAGGGGAGGGACGGAGACTGGAGATTGACCTGTTTTCCCTTGTTCTGATAAAGGTCCCTGCTCAGCAGTGGGAGAAGGGGACTTGCTCTGATATGCTTTCTCATTGTTGCGTGACACAAGCAATTCCATTGCTCTTGGGCCAAATAGGAAACAGATGGTCACTGTGCTGAAACCAAGTCCTGCAACCTCTTCTCTTGGTCACTCGCTGCTTGGCATCACACTTGTTCATTTAGCATGGGCACCTCAGTGCTGCATTGGCCCCAGGAGTATGTCCCTGACCATCCTGTGTTTCTTTCCACCCAACATTTCTCTCAGTCAGCCTTAAGCCTCACCCTCCACTTGCTGAAGTCAATGGGGGTTGCTTCCTTGACCTTGGGGGATTTTGGATCTGGCTCAGCAATTCAAATAATGGGATACAAAAGAAAAGGCAGGTCAGGCAACTGATCTTTGTCCTAACCGCTCTCCAAAAGGGTTATTTATTGGTGTGTGCAGATAGGATCTCTGCACGCAGACCCAGGGGCAGAGAACAAGAAACCCATGCACTGGATTGGAAAGATGAGAAGGAGAGTGAGTGTTATTTAGTATAAACAGCTTCAGCTTTTCTCATCTCCCTGTTCTGAATCAGAACATTTGATATGACAATCTGGCTCTTCTATCATCCCCCCGTCCCCCTCACCCTGTCCTGCCTGCTAGTGTTACTCTGCTGCCTGGGATGGCAGCAGCATGTGTTTAGTTTTGCAGCCTTTCCGTGTTTAAAGTTCCCTGGGTGATTTATCGTCATATTTATAAATGAAGGGTTAAACTCACTCTCTTTCAGTTTAAATTGTATGATTCTCCTTCTGGCAAGCTCTCACTCAACTCTGGCTCAAACTGGCCAAATATGGTGTTTTTGTGCATGTCGAGGACCTTGCCCTATACATGGTAGAGCTTGTTCTGTGTGCCTTACGCTCAGCCTGGGGAGGATGGGTTTGCTGACAGTGGGAACTGAGGGAGAAAGGGAGAGAAGGGGAATGGATCCAGTTGCTGAAAGGGAATAGCTGGTGCCCATCAAGCCCTCAGGCTGTGAGAAGGGAGCTAATGTCTGGGGGAGAAAGATCCCACCCTGAAGCAGAAATGGGGCTATTCCCAGGGTGGGGAAGATCCCATATTTGCAGGCATCAGATCTGTGCTCTCACTTGATTCCTGGGCATTGATGTCTCCTAGAAGTCTCCAGGTCTGACGGTGGCCAAACAGAGTGTGTCAAACATCCAACTGCTGGGGAATTGCAGTTGGAAATAGTCAAATCCAGTCCAGAGTCGGATTATTCTTTCCCCTCCAATGCTGTGAAAATAAAAGCTGCTTTGGAGACACAGAACACATAGTTCTGTATCAGATTAAATGACACCTGTCTTCTTACGGTTTCATGTCTTGCGGTGGCTTGCAGGGTTGTATGAATGCTTTGCCCTGGTTGAGATGCTTTTTATAACTTTTTCTCATGTGGACACTTGGCTGCCTTAAAGAGCACTCACGTTCCAGCTCTTCACTTGGCTCCAACACTTGTTTGACTTTCTCCTCTCTTTGCTGCCTAATTTCCTGAAAATTCAGGTGATCTTTCCCTTCTGCCAATTTGGGTTGAAACTAGCCAACAGATTGAAAAACATTAGGATGATGGATGAAATCAGAGCTGACAAACACAAATAGGCACTGAGCATGATTCCTGTTTCCTCTAACATGAACCTGCAAGGAGTTTGCTAGCACTCTCCACCACACATCCTTTCATTTAGGTCTCATTCCCTGTGAATTCACAATTGCTTTGGCATTGAAACACTGCAAACAGGGCTGGATGAATTCTTTGCAAAGAGAGAGCATTGCCCACCTCTCATTGTTTGCCTGAAGTGAAATAATTTCAGATTTACACCAAATCATATCTTTCTCATGGCAGAACCAACCTGACTGGGGACAGATGATAGCTAATTGCCTGGTCACCTAGGTCATGCTTGCCCATGTGTAATGAAGACTGTGGTGGCCAGCAACTCCTACCTTGCCTGGCAGGTTGAACGGTCATGTGCTGAACTACAGCTGTTGCCTGGAAGGGCAAAGAAGTGAACTTACTTTGCACAAGCAAAGGGGGATTAACCCCCCCTACTGACTTTTGCATCTCTGAAGTTGCCTGTGAGAATCAGATTTCCCATCTGGCTGGAGAAAAATCTTGGATGTCCAGTCCCAGGCATAGCCAGGGGTTGTCCTTGAAGTCATATAAGCAGTCACAGACTAAGGATGTGTGGAGGCTAATGCAATGTTGGTTGTTGGGCTGGTGTTACTGTTGTGCTATTGAGCCATTTGGCCGCTGCCTGATGTGCCCAGTAAACCTACATGTGGTCCTTCATCTCCAAGGCCCTGCTTGTGGATGGGCGATGGGTATTGCCATGAGTTGTGATCTGAGCTCCATACACCATGCTCTTTTCAATCCTGTGTGTGCACATGGGTGGACCCCATGCTCTCCAGCAAGGCTAAGGCCAAAATCAGGTCCTCCGAGAGTGAGGAGCCCAGATGCCTGGTTCAGTTTGGAACAAGCAATAGCCTGTGGGTGCCCAAGCAATGATTTATTCCAACAGGACATCCTAGGCCATGAGGGATCACTGCCAGTTAGAAGAGGGAGAGAACAACTCTCCAAACCGCATTCCTCTTCTTCATGGAGCAAAGTGACCCAGATGGGAGGGAGGCCACTTGGCTTGGCCCAGACACCCACTCTCTGCATCTAGGCTTAAAACCAGGTGATGGATCACCAGTCCTGGACACCCCAGAGGCAGTCTATTTAAAACTTGGAAAGATTGGCATAGCCCTCCCTCAGCCCTGTCCTGAGCATGCGTGGAAAATATGGAATGAAGTTCCCAAAGATACACAGAGCAGGAAATTCATGTGCCGGCAGATTTCTTATGAGCTTATACCTCCCCTGTGCCCATTTGCAGCAGTAGTGCCTCAGCCTTTGAAAGGACGAGTCCAGATGCACATGTACAAGCAAACAAAAAAATAAAAATAAAAGAAGTGGGATTGTACGTACATGTTGCAGCTCCCTCGTGTGCCTCTCCAGACCCACAAAAGTGCACCCAGCAGTGGTGGGCGCCCAGAGGTCCTTCAGCACATCTCTGATGAGACTTGCTAGCACTGGTCATCTTAGAAGTGCTAATAAAGGCTTTACACCTTCACTTGCTTGTTTATATTACACTGTATAGAAAAGTCACTCCTGAAACATTTAGATGTCTACAATGCCTTGTTGATACCATTGCATTTTTCATGTCCCTTTTTTCTGCATTACCAGATTTTGGCTTTGGAGAAATATTAAGTGTCTCGGTGACTGCTCTATAAATCGTGCTGTTAGCATTTAAAAGACCAATACCTCATAGCCTGTCAGGGCTAACACCAAGTGCTGTCTGTCACGAGGGAGCATGGAGTGACATCTCTACAGTAGATGCTGTGTATTTCTAGCTCTGATATTGTAAGAGAAATCAGAGCATGACTTCCTGTGTGTATCCCTCTCTGTCCTTTGTGGACCAGTATAATGTGAGGGGAAAGCACATATTTTTGGGGGAATTTTTTTCCAAGAGCGTTTATTTTTTTTTAAAAAAAGCTAAATCTGGAAAGAAACATGTGGATTTGGCGTTTTATAGGTCCAGCCAGTAGAGATGGATTTGTGCCTGTCTTCTTGGGAGGTTGTTTTTAACAGTACAAGAGAAATGCGTTTGATTTTATTGGGATTACAGTAATCCATCTAGCATTTCAAGGGTGCCTGAGACATGGTACTAGAAATGTCATCTTGGAATAAAAGCTATCGTGGCTATGTACAAGGAGAACCCTGTGGTGAGAGTTGCCATATAGGCACATACAGGAACTTTAGAGGCAAATGCAAAAAACCTCACGGGAGATTAAACTGAGTAACATCTGGCCTGTGCATTGCTGCTTGCTTTTGAAAAGGAAATTTTTAATTGTAAATTTAGCAATCTCGGAGCACTTTTTGCTCTTTCTGCCTTTAGCTGCCTGCCTGCTCTGTCCCTTGGCAAGAAGCTGGAGGAGAACAGTGGGAGAAGAGCAGCAACAGAGGTTTGCTCTTGGGGAATACTCGGGGCCCTGCATCACCCAGGGAAGCAGGACAGAAGAGGCGATGCTCACATCTCAGGGAGCACAGGGAACAGAAGTGACACAAACGCAGGTAGGGATGAAGGGGTGATTGCAGTGGGGAGAGGACTCAGGTGTGCCATGAGCAGCAGACCAGCCGGCCACAGATACAGCTCTGCAGCCCAGCACTCACTTCAAGTCATGCTGCTGTCTTGGCTGCAGGCAGAAACTGAGGCACGGTGCCATGCATGGTCTTGGCCCAGGGAATGCAGTGAGATGGGAGACCTGGTCAGGGAGCTGACATTTTTTGAGGCATCCCAGGATGGATAACCAGATCTTAACCCTTTGGGAGACTGGTTTCTGTGGTTTCCTTTGCCAGGCACTGTGCTCTCAGTGCTTTCAGGGATTTGCATATTTTGGATTTTTCAGGTTAACCTGGAAACAATTTGAGCTGTTAGTGGGTGTGTTGCTATGAAAGCAGGGAGGATTTCTGAAGGGGCCTGGTTAAGGACCTTGGAAGGGATCTGCTTCTCCTTAGACTGACCCAGCAAGCGGGTTAAGAGAAAGAAAACAGTGTCTTTCCTAGAGCTGAGCTTGCACCCTGTGGAACAGCCGAACAGAGGTAAAACATGCCCAGTCACAGCTGACCCCATGCCAGGTAATGAACTGTCTCCTCTCCTGGCTTCCACAACCTGCCTGAATGCATTTCCCCCCAATTTCATTATGCTTAGGAAGACACAGACACAAACAGGACATCACCCCACTCCTCACGAGAACTGGCATAGTGCTTTTCAACAGGGGAAAGCCAGTACCTTCACACACATTTCGTCACCCCTCATCTCCTCAGGAAACAACCAAATAACATGGCACTGGCCCAAAACCAAGATTAGAGAAGCTGACAGAAGGGGAAGCCCCTTGCAGCCCCTTGCAGCTGCTGGTGCAGCCTGGCTCTCCAGATTGGGCAGCTCCTGATGAACTTCCACACCTGCCACATGGGCAGAGCCAGGGGCTTCCCGAGCTGCTCATCCACATGTTTGGCACAGGACCCCCTCCACCTTGCCATCCCTGCCACAGCTCCCTGCTGCAATAGCCATGCTTTCCACGCCAGACTTGAGGTTCGGTCTCCAGTGATTCCCTCCTGGCTGCCCACTGTCACCTCTCTGATCCTGTGCGTGCCTCCCTTTCCCTCTGACCGATATCCCAAAGCATTCACTGCAATGGTCCCCCCTCCACGGTGGACCAACTTACCTCTGGCCTGATCTCTCTTCTATGTTAGAGGAGCTGCCGGTAAGAAAATTTCCTCGTGGACCTGAATGCTATCGCCCCAGGAAAGAGACATCTGTTCCTACAAGCAGAACAACTGGAGTGACTACAGAATATGAAGAAATGCCTAATCTCTCTCGCGCGCTCTCTCTCTCCCCCCCTCTCTTCTAAATATAGCCTTGCAACTAATGGGAAAAAATACACACTACCAAAAAAAAAAAAAAAAATTTCCACTTGTCTTTAGTGTTCAGAATTTCTCCCCAAACATCTGGCTCCTTGCCTTAAATCTCTCTGAAATTTATGAAGTGCTGGAAACGCTAAAGAGGGCTCCAGCCTTCCTCATGGTGCTAATGCCTGAACATCTCTAATAAACTAAAACTGGTATTGCTGCCCCCCTCTTGTCCCCTCCTTGGGTCAATTTTCCTGTGCTGAGATCTCGCTACCTCAAGGCCACCACAATGCCACTGAGCCACCACTGTGTGACACAAGAGGAAAATACCTCTCTTTTCATCTTCCTGATATGAACTTGGATTAGACAGAAGCATGCCTGGCAGTTCCGTGAAGGTGCTGCACCAAATGCCACAAAGCCTGTGACATTCTTTGAACCAATCCAGCTGTCCAGACCCTGAGAAGAAACCTGGCACAGGGAGACAAAGGGTGACCCTGCAAACTTTGGTGACACTCTGGCTGCAGTCATTTGGGAGAGGGATTTATATCTGTCCAAGGACTGGGCTGAAGTGGCTGAGCATAGAGGAGTCAAGGGTGGAAACAGAGAGTCAGAGAATCACAGAATGATAGGGGTTGGAAGGGACCTCTGAAGATCATTTGGTCCAACCCCCCTGCCAAGGCAGGATCACCCAGGGCAGGTTGCACAGGAACGCATCCAGTCAGGTTTTGAAGGTCTCCAGAGAAGGAGACTCCACAACCTCTCTGGGCAGCCTGTTCCAGTGCTCTGTCACTCTCACAGCAAAGAAGTTTTTCCTCATGTTGAGGTGGAACTTCCTGTGCTGCAGTTTGTGCCCATTGCCCCTCGTCCTGTCAGTGGGCACTACTGAGTCTGATGTTCTACCAAGAAGAGCCCCAACATGTTCCACCATCTTTGCATAGTCCTTTCCGACTGGTGGTAGAGTCATTGTGGGTATCAGCTCCATCTCAGAGTGGGGATTTGAGTGTTCCTTCACCCTTGAGTGAAGAGAGAGATTGAGACTGGGCACAGCGTAATGAACTATTACATTGTTGAGATGGGTTTGAAGCACATGGCCAGATCAGCTTTCAAGATGTCTCTGCTGACCAATGCTATAAAGACCCAAATGTCCCAAATCCCCCCAAAGTCCCACCTCATGATGCGATGCTTTCTGCTCTAAATGGGATACCAAAAAAGCCATCCTTCGTGGGGCTTGCACAGATGTGCTCTCCATGCGAGTTTACAGTAGCTTTATTGGTCCTCTCTGGGAAAAAAGGCAGAAAAAAATAAAGTGAGAAGTTGCATCAAATTTAGTTGCGTAGAAGTACAGGAAGGATGGATCCTGGATTTTAGTGTCAGCCCTGGACTTTTCCCTCACCCTTTAGATAAAGACAACACTGATGCCAATGCAATAAACATGCAGGATACGGCCCCTCAGAACATGACAGGATCAACTGAGAGGCATTGAATTCCAGGTCAAGAGGCCAAATCCATAAATAGAAGAGAGGTAAACTCTACACATGCGTGTCTCGCTGGAGCACAAACAGTAGCTACGGTTATTAGAGAAGGCTGACCTCATTTTCTGGAATTAGTTTTTCACCCTTGGATCTTTCCCAGGAAGACTGAGCTGATATTTTTTGTCTGGTTATTTTATTGATTTTCTATTTTGAATTTCCTCACATTGAGGGACAGATTATTCCCCCAATTTCAGGAACATCCTCCTTGACTTTATGTGCCCCCTGATCCAGGCATCCAGCCGATCACAACTGACCTTCAGCTCAGGCACGTGGCTGGGCTCTCATCTGCTTTTCACCTCCTTATGACTTGGAAAGCAAGTGTGATTGGAAGGCCTCCATGAGTCCCGTCTGGGTAATAATCTTGCCTACGCTTCCTTCCATCTTGGGAGTTGAACAGGGGGAAGAATAAAAGAGAAGAAACCGAACTATAGCCCAACATTGGGCAGCGTGGATAAACTTGGACCCTATAATTCTTACTGCCTATGGTGGCAAATGCTTAAGTTTCCCCCAGTCTGTCAACAGAGCTTTTGTGCTTAGGGAATAGGTCTCTGGTGTTACAAATACAAGACTGAAAGAAAGAGGAGACTTTTCCCCAGGATGAGATATTGGTACCTATGCTCTGTTCACCTGCTCTGGGACTGCCTGGCCCTTGCTATGCGAGTACTGGCTTGGTTTTGTGTTTCTGCGTGACGCATGAGAGCTTCGTTCCCATCCCTGTGCAGAGGATAATGAGTGCCCTGCACTCCCCCACTATCCCAGCCTCTCCCTCCTTGCTGGATTTAGAGCTAGACTTGGAGTGGCAACAGCTGCAAAGTTTCAAGTTGTGCCTGAGATAGTGCAGAGCATGCCATATTGGGAAGCAGATGCTGCTGTTAAGGTGGAGAAGGCACATCTGGGCTCAGGGCCACGCTTTGTCCCAGATGCGGTTCCCACACTCAACTTCAGGAGGAGTTGCAACCACAGCTGATGAATGAAGAGCTTCTATCATCTCTTGGGTTTCAGTCATTTATCACCCTCCCAGAGGGAGGGGGAAGGGCAGAAAAAAAAAAGTGAAGCTTTAGTAAGTGGAAAATTTTCAAGCTTGTTCACTGAGTATGCAACAGTATTAAATATTGCAGTGGAGGTCTTGAGATTGTAGGTGTAAGAGGGTACTGGCTCAGTTGAAATTAGCACGTAGGAGAATGAATAATAGTTACAGCAGGGAAGGATGCTACTGGCCCATCATAATTCCTAGCAATCCCTTAACCTTGCCATGTAAAACATGTGTGGGACAGGGCTCTATTTAAAAGTCTTCTGTGGCACAGAGCAGCAAAGCAGGAGGCCAGATGTCTCTGAAGGAGGTGGAAAAAAAGCTGATACCACACACCATCCTGGGGAGATGTCTTCTCTGGTTTTGTCAGGAGAAGGGTATACTTTTCCAGTCCTATTTAAAAAGGGGAGTTGATTGTCCCTTCATCCCGTGCTGCAGGGGAAGAGATTGAGATTGGGCACACCAAAATGAACTGTTGCACTGCTGAGATGTGCTTAAGGCATGTGGCTGGATCAGCTTTCAAGATGTCTCTGTTGACCAATTCTGTAAAGACCCAAACCAGAATCTGGTGTCTGAACATGCCTGCTTTTTTTTAGGAAGTTGAATTTAGGCTCTGTTATACTGAACAGCTCCTCACAAATGAATTATCTTCTTCAGTGGAAAAGGGGAGCTTCTACCCAAGAAGGTCTTAGACACAGACTTGACAGAACCTGAGCCTAGAAAATTGAAGAGCCTTTACCCATGGTTATGACTACACAGAGGAAGTGAGGTTCCTACATCACTACGTGGAGGACGCTGAAGGGTGGGATTGTCACTGAGCTGTCTGGGAAACTTTTTATCAGCTACTTCAGAGAAAGCAGACTTACATGCCCATGGACAACCTCCACTGAACATTCTCCATTTTCCCTCAAACACACATGTTCCTGAGATATTTTTCCACTGTCTTGCTCCTGCACCAGAAAGCAGGAGAACCATAAGGCGAAATGAGAGCAGGTAATGTCCACAGTCACAACAAACACACAGAAGCACAAGCTTGTCCTCAGAAGACTGCTTGCAGGGGAGGTTGCCCAGCTGATGTAGCTGCAGAGTTGATGGAGAGCAACAGTAGATGGGCTTTGCTCCCTGCAAGGTGAGTAAACCCCTTACCATGGCAGATAAAGCTAATGGCATGGAGGAGAGTCTACACCCATTTTACCCTCCTCAACTACTCTTCTCTCTAGTAAACCTCCCCCATAAAACCCTCCCCTAGGCCTTAATAAGTGCTGGAAAACACTCATGTATGTCCCTATGATATGCACTGCCCATGCGCCCTAAATTCTTCATTTACTACGGCCTGCAGGGCTATTGTGGGATGCTGTGTATCAGATGCAGAACTGACCCAGAGAATTGGGTTGGTTCTCACAGGTGGACCAAGGATGGAGAAGTTGTTGCGCTGGACCCCCTTCCAGGAGTCACCTTTTACAGAGGGTAACTGCCAGGAAAGCACCACACGGCATTTGGTTTAGGGGGAAATCTGTGGACACTGAGACTCTCCCCAGATGTGCAGGAATTTTCCTCCTTGCAAAGATGCTTGTGCTTCAATCCCATCACACTTCCTTATAGTTAATGAGCTGGACGTACATTGCCTTCCCCTGGAAGGAAAGCCTTGGACAGCAGTGTGGGAATGTTGTCAAAGGACGAGGAACAAAACACTGGCTTCTGTCCCAGTCCTGCCGCAGACTGTAACGGAGCAGAGCAGGGATCTGGCAGGTGCTGCCTGATGGATGAAAGCACCTGCCCTAACTCTTACAGCCCCCTGCCAACAGTGAGGAAAAGGGAGAGAAGGTGATATTTGATGGGAACTACTTGCAGCTATTCTGATTTGGTGGAGCTGAGAAGGACCAGGGAAACCCCCGACTCCTTGTCCTTGCTCCCTTGCTGGCACAGGAAGGGAAATCACACTCCGCTTTGGTGACTCCTGAGGTGGTGCTTGGTGAGAGCAATAGCACGGCAAACGGGTGGATCCTGAAAGCAGATCCAGGTTTTTTTCAGTACCTTTGGTAAAGTCCATAGGAAGTCCAGTTGAAAGAATCTTGAAGGTTGGGGCTGACATCTGTATCCAGCCTGGCTCTGGGCTTGTTGCTCTTGCTCATTTGAAGCCAAGCAGAAGAATATGTGGCTTCAGCTGCTGGGCTATTGAGAAGTCATTCTCTGCTGTTCTCATGGTGATCCAAGTGTGCCATGCTGGGATGTCTGGGACACCATAGACCCCTTTGGGATCTGAACCCTGAAACATTCATGATGGCTATGCCTAAGGTGGTAGCTGGAAGGGCTGTAGGGAAAGATCAGAGTCCTCTGTTCTAAGCCCTAGACAGAATCTGAGGGGAAGAGACAACCTTTGTCCCTCTTCTGCAATGCGGGGGCAGAAACACCAAAGACGCAAAGAAACACAAGCTGCTTCTGCCTGGAGAAGGAGGGCTTGGACCGCTCCCCCGGTCATGTTCAACACCCCCAGCGCCAATTGCCTGACTCTCAGCATCGGCAACGGAGGCTGTGGCGAGCTTTAAAAGATGGTCCAGCTGCCTCTGCATCTCAGCAGGGCCCAGAGGCAGCTGCACCTGCCTGAGATAAGAAGCTCAGCAGAGAGCAGTCAACATCCTCTGCCAACTGCTCGAGATCACAGGCGCTTCCCAGCGCCCGCTGGGCTGTCGTCCGCTGTCCTCAGAGGACTGCAAAGGCCAGAGGCCACCGTTAGCATGTGACCCTGCCTCTGAACAGGCTCCCCATCTGCATGTTTATACAAGGAGGGAGATCAGACTGCTGCCATATGGGGGCCTCTGCTGATGGGATCCAGCCGCGATTTGTCTGTTTGATAAGGAACAGGGAAAGACAAGTGTTTCCCGAATGACGGTCGTGGCTCCTGTTGGGTGAGTCAGGCATGGGAGAGAAAGTGTGTAGGAGCCAGTTTCCTGCCTCCCTGCCTGAGGCATATTTGCGAATTGACTCTTCCGACCGTTGCCTCCCCCTCCATTATTCTCCCCAGGCCATGTAATTTTTGCTGACGGACCTGCTCAACTGCAAAAAGCATGAAGACATCTGCAGAGCATGAAGAGCAAGCTGCTCCTCTGGGTGACTCCTCCAGAGGTCTCTCCTGGATGACTGGTTTGGAGTACATTGGTCCTGCCTGTCTCCAGTTTTTGCATGACAAAGGGTGTGAAGTTGGAGGTGCCCTGTCCTGGTATAAATGTTCCTTATGGGAGTGAGCCAGGATCCTTCTCTCCATCCCAGTCTGCCCAGTTCACCACTGCTCTCACAACAGTGACAAAGATCCT
Organism: Phaethon aethereus; assembly: GCF_964289735.1. NCBI lineage: Eukaryota > Metazoa > Chordata > Aves > Phaethontiformes > Phaethontidae > Phaethon > Phaethon aethereus. The sequence continues at coordinate 4,364,817 of NC_138582.1, read as the reverse complement.
CAGTCAAGGCACCAACAAAATGAGCTGCAAGAGACCTTCTGGCCACCCAACAAGGCATGTCGTGTCTCAACTGCCCCTTGCAATCCCACCCGCACTGGGATCCCTTGCGGGATCCTGCTCTGACCTTTATGTCCCCCCAACCCAACTCTGGCCAGCAGCCATCTCTTGTTCTTTTCTTGCTAATTTTTTTCAAACTTTCAGGAGCTAATAGCCAAGAACACAACGTCCCGTGTCACAACCTCACTGCGGAGCTCTTCCTGTTCCCAGCAAAGTATTTTCTGCCCAATTTTTTTGTCACTGGGCACATAGGGACATTGGTGCTTGGAGGGGAAAGCTACGCAGGCAGCCAGGGCTTTGGCATCACTTGGGCACACATGCCCCGTGAAGGTCAGAGCCCAGCAGAGCTGCTCTTGCCCAGCTCTGGCTCAAGGGCTGCAAAGCAGGAATCAGCAGGATGCTTGGTGTGGCTGTACTGGGATGTGGCTCGAGGGTGGCTGAGTGAGATCCCAGGCACCTCTCAGCACTCTCCTCTTGTGTTTGGGGAGGTGGGAGCACAGCGTGGCTGAGCCAGAAAACCTTGAACGCAAAGTGGGCTGTGCCCTGCAAAACTGCGGATGGCAGAAAGGGCACTCACAAGCACATGGCAAAGAAGTGGCGGGGACCTTAGGGGACCAGTCTGGTACTTCCACCTGCTCTGATTTAGCAGTGAGTGCAAACCTGGCAAGGAGCGGCAGGGTGCTCCAAGGGCCGTCTGTTCAATGGCCGGGGTCCTTTGCTGTACACGCAGCCTAGCCCAGGAGGAAGGATGCCTGCAACTCAGAAAATCCGGTCTTTGGACCCATGGTCCTCAAATGGCTTTAGAGAAAGACATCCCCTCCCTGCTCGCTCTCTGCAAACATGCTAATCCTCCTCTCCCGTCTCCTTTGTTCGCCTGGATTGTAAAGCTTGTGGAGGGCTCAGGGCAGGGCTGTCCTTTGTTAGACATGCACAGAGCTCAGTGATGCTCTGATCTGGAACAGGGCAGCATAAATCTGATGGATTATAGTAGGAAATGCCACAGTGATGAAAAACCCTATAGGAACACGAAAAAAGAAAGGGCCTCATTTGGAAAAAAACCCAAAACAACCAACAAAAAAAACCCCTCTGCTGCTGCCTGGTTATGAGTGATTCCTAAAATTGCTGCCTCTAGAAGAGGCTGGTGCATTTGCTGATTTTTTTTTGCCTGTTATTTTGGAGGGGGTGTTTTCCTTTGTGTTTCCAGCTGTTTGGAATTACAGCTCTTGCCTCTGCAGGCGGTCCTTGCTCCCGTGGTGAGTTCTGTGCAAGGGGCCTCATCAAGGACAAAAAGTCACTTTCTGGGGAGATGCCTCAGTTTTGCTATTGTTGAAATGACCCCTCCAAGCACAAGACGCAGAAATACCCTTTTCCTGGGAAGTTTTCAGGAAGGGGAAGAGGGAATCATACATGTGATTTAAAGGGGTTTCTTACTGGAATTGCAGTGCCAGAATAATCAGTTTTCTCCTGAAGACAAATGAGCGGGCAGCAGAATCCAGCAAACATTGTTTGTGGTGGTGGTGGGTTTTACTATAAGATCGCGGACCCTTTTTTCTCTCACATGGGGCAGAGGGAACCTGCTGTGGACCTGAGTCAGGTGGAAACACAATGGTTCAGAAATCCTGGGGGATATTTTCTCTGCCTGGGATGAGCTTATAGACAGGAACAGATTGTCACCATTGGTTATCAAGGAGGCCTTGAACTCACTGAGGTGTGGGCAATGGATGGCATGATGAAGGGAAGATCAAGGCCCTACTCCAGTTTGTGTTTATGGCCTCAAAGCAATTTTTTTTATCAGGAGCAAAAGCTCAACCTGCCACTGCTGAATCATTCTTTTCCATAACTTCATCTTGTTACCGACAGCTTCAGTCTTTGTTATGTTAGGAGGTGCTGCAAGGTACTATTTGACATGCCCTTTGCATTGTCTGGTGGCATTTTTTTCTACAAAAGCACTATTAGATGTAATAAACAGTGTTAAATGGGCTAATAAAATGGGCATGTGTCTCTGCCTTGGAAAAAGTCCAAAGCACAGTAGTGTGAATGACCTGAGGTCCAGCAAACCTGACCCACCAGGACAGACCATCAGAACTGGGATTGTTTAGTCTAGAGAAGGCAAACCTGATAACAGGTCCAGAGATGTCTGTGGCGGATTCCCTGGGAATGGTGCAAGGCAGGTTCATCCCTCAGGGCTTAGTTCATTAATACAAGTCTGTACTAAATGACCAGTACAGTGTAGAAACCTAGTAGAAACCTCCTTTGAGTAAGAGGAATCCTATTGCTTGTGTCTTCTAGGGCAGGGATGTGTGATCAGCATCGCTGCTCTCTAATGCAGAGTTAGAGCCACAGCAGAAGCCGGGGCAGCCAGAGGTTCCCTTCATGATGCTAGAGCTGCAAGTTAATCCCATGGCTGTAACACAACCTAAGTGGCACCTTCTTTTGGGCAAATTCTGCTGGCTTCTTTAAAGCAAAAATCCAGCCTGCTGTGGTTGCTAAACTGGGCTCTGCTTCTTTGGGTGTCTTTCCATTTTCCAAGAAAAATAAACCGCAAGCTCTGTATTTTTAGATATGCCATCTGATCACAGCTAGTCATATATCAGTCCCAACGCTGTGAGTCAAGAAGCTGAGCTCCACCGCTGAACTCCCTTGGGCAAGAACTAGTGGCTTGAGACATCCTGAGTGTATTAATAAATCAGTGCGTTTAAAATAATCATGCACTTTCCTAGGTAAGCTGCTCACGAGGAATCATACTGCTGGGATTTATTACTGATAGTGTCTTAGTAGCTCTGATTCTCTGTGTGATCTTAATAATGTTGTGAGTGGGAGATGAACAGCCCTGGTATGCGACAGAGCTAATCTAGGCAGGGGCCAGAGGCAGAACGACTCCCCTTCCTTTCCCTCTCCTGCCAGTGACTCTGATTCCTGACGCCTGCCCCTCGCTATTTCAGTCCTGGGTATCCTCTGAGGTGGCTGCCGGTCGGAGTGAACTTTGTGGTGGCTTCATGCAACAGTGGGATGTGACAATCCACTCTGTGCTGCTGACCTGAATCTGCGTGGCTGAGACAGTGGTAGGAAATGCCTGTGCACTACTCCCAACATTGCCAAACCCCTTTGTGGGTGGTGGGAGAAGAGGTAGACCAGGGGCAGCATGTTTCCCTGGGCTGTACCTTGTGCAGTCCTGCCCTGTGCAGCCCTGCTCCACAGCTCAGCCCTGGACCCCTTTGGAAAGTATCTGCTCAACCTGCCTTGCACAACAGTGCACAATTGTGGAGTTATTTGTGTATTGTTATTGGTGGCTTGCTCCAGCCTTCACAAGTCTCTGTCTCTAATGCCAGTGCAGCCTGGAGACAATTTTCTGTGTATTTGATCAAAGCAGCAGGAAGTCTTGAGGCTGGCGTGTGAAAAATGGGCTGCCTCGTTCCTGAAAGTTTATTTGTTGAGCTACTTCATCACTCTAATGACAATCAATTTATCCACATAACTGGTAGCTGGAGACAGCATAACATAGCTTGGCAGCGTGGATTTTTCTCGGAGATGTATTGCTTGGCATATTCAACCAAGGCAAAAGGAGCCAGCCTGGCTGCTGTGGGACTGCAACTCTGTGGGTGCCAAGCAGGTGAAATCCGGCTGACAACCCAGTTTTCCCTCTCCATCCTGCCAGAAGAGGACCCTCGGGGGGACACGATATTGCATCCGGCTAAATGTCCTGCTAATAAGCCTGTTAATGCACTGGCCTCCCTGCTGAGATGGGTAAGGACAAGGGGCCCTTGCCCCATGCTGGTGACAATGGCAAAGGGAAGGCGCGCTCCGCGTGTCCGGGTTGCATTGCCTGTCGGTCGGCTCCCTGAGAGCAGGCCAGCAAGATGGTGCTCATATCCCTGCCGGAGCGGGGAGTCTGGTTGCACAGTGCCGGCTCTGCATGATGGAGGTCCATACCCACCGCTCTGCCATGTATGTCATCTGCCAGCAACCTCCTGTCTTCTGCACCTGAATGCTAGAAATGCTTTTTTCTTGTCATATGAGAAGTTGATCTCCCTGCTGAACCTGCCTCGGTGCCCTCTCCTGCTGTCCCCAGGTCCCCACTTTACTACGTCCTTCTGGGTTTGTCACTCTGAGAGGACCTTGGCTGGTTACGAACGCCTGCTGTGGTCTCTGCGTGGGTCCACATGCTCAGAACTTGGTGCCATTTCACCTTGTTAAAGCCTACCTGTGGTGAACAAGCTACTCTAATGTAGGTCTTTGCAGCTATTTGTAGCTCTGGATGAAACAGAATTTTGGCAGACCTCCACAACATCCCCAACCTCATCCATGAGGCCAAAGCCTACTGTGATAGCTTCACTACGTGGCAGCTCCCCAAAGAGACCAGAATCTGCCTCTCCAGGTGTCCCAGAGAGAGGGCTGATAATCTCAGTGCATGCAAGGGTGGGGAGCTGTCTACTGGACCACCACGCCAGGAGCCATACCCCACATTTGTTATCCGTAGGGCCATTTCCCAGAGCCCCATCTTTTTTGCAGGTATTTGTAGAGAAGGTGGCTGAAGCCATGAAGAGGAGGGGACATTTGACAGTAAATCTTTTTGCACCAATGTGGAAGAAGTAATCCTTTCTGTTGTGTGATAATAGCTGTAACGGCGCTTTTGAGGCTGTGATAGATGAGATGATACACAACTTTTATGGATTATGCGTAAGAGGTAATAAAGAATTCAGTTCCTCTGTGTCTATACACTAATGGCATATTGATCCCAGTAAATATCATGCTGAAGTTGAACAGCAGCATCCCTGGTTAGTGTCATCCTGACGGGTGACATCATTTCTTTGGGTGTCACAGCCTGCTCAGCCTGAGCAGGTCTGACCCACACAGCTTTGCTGATCCACTGTGCTCTGGCCGTGGGCTTCACTTTTCTGTTCCCCTGATTCACCCTTCACCTCAGCACAATTACTTCTGTCTCTGGACTTTGTCAGGCTTAGCTGGACTCTGCTGTGCCTCTCTAGGACTTACTGGATGGGAAGTGTTTCTCTGCTCAGTTGTCAGTAGGATTTGCTCAGCTATCCTTAATCAGTCATTTTGAGCAGAAGCAAAATCTACAGCTAAAAACTACAAATTAAAATGTAGGTATGAAAACTGGAGGAGAGGTAAAAGAGAGACCAAGAAGGGATGGCAGTGTCCTTAGGATATTTACAGATGGGCTTGCTAAGAAGCAGCACACATTCCTCAGAAGGGGCTGTAGACTTTATAGAAACCTGCTATAACAGCCCATGGTGTAAAGGAAAGTCCAAACAATGTGCGCTTTATGTGTTTGTTAGAGCATTACTCCCATGGGGGGTTTTTGGCTCCCGCTTTAAAAAGGGCTCATGAATTTGGATGTCTCCGTTTTCAGATGCCAGGACTCACATCTCCTTAAAGGGTGAGGTTTCCCTGAATGTGCTGAGCACCTACCAGCTTACGTATCTCCAGCCTGTTAAAACGCAGACAGCCAAAATCCCACAGCCCTTTTGACAAGTTGGAGTGCAGGGTTTGGTCTTCCTCCCTGAAAGGGGATGTAGGACCGGCATCCCTGCGGGAAGCACGTCATCCCCAGGGCATGATGCGCGTAAGGGGGAGCAGAGCTGCGGCGGTGTTGTACGTGCGCATGGTGGGATTTATTGCTCTGTTCAGCAGCCTCCCCCATGCTGCTTGCTCCGCAGCTGGGAGAACGTGCTGTGAGAGATGTTCCATGTACAATTCCTTCCTTGGCCTTTGCCTCCTTTTTCAAAACGTGGAAAGGAAGACTTGCAGAGTGCTTTTGGCACCTTTACACTCTGCAGGGAGGGAAGAAATGGCTCTCTGTCTCTATTTTATCTCACTGCACTGGGAGATGGGGAAGGAGGCTCGAGCAGAGTGAAGAAAAATGCATTGAAATCAATTGATTAATAAAGTAGCTGCTTGATTGCACTGCGAAGTTGCCATGTGTCCTTGAAAGAGGGGAGGGGGGAAGAAGGGCATTGCCTTTCTAGTTGTGGGCTGGCAGAGATTTCTGTGCGCAAAGGAGATATAGATAGAAAAGTTTCTTAGCAACGAGGTTTCCACCGAAGGCAGGCTTCTGCCCTCACTTGTGCTGGTAGATGCTGCATGGAGTTGATGGGCATTTCTGCCTCCTCTTCTCCATGGCCGCCCAGCTTTCCTCTGTCTCTGCTCAGGGATGGATTTACAGAGTGAGCTGAAACGCAGTATTGCATTTAATCATGGGCGACAGAGGCATTTGCCCCGGTGGTTTTCAACTGGGACTGTCATGCGCATGTAATAGGGATTAAACTTGTACGCCCGCTCTCTTTTCTTTCTGAATGGGGGAGTTTTAGCTTTGCTGAGGGAGCTGCCATTTCAGGAAGAGGCCTGGATTTTTGCTGAAGAAGAGAAATTGGCCCTGGCATGTGAGAAATGTTAGCAGAAAAGGTGCCCCACGTTACCAAAACACAGCTGAAATGAGTCCGAAGAGCCGCCTCGCCGATTCATCACACTCTGCCACTGAGTATCGTTTGTGTAAGCGAGGGGAGATGCTCTCTGTGTGATGTGCTGTGGCCGGAAACGTCCCGGCTGGCAGCGACGTGCCGACGGAGCTAGCAGGGCCATTCATCCCTCTCACCCACCCCAGCTCTGGCCCAGCCGCTTCCCCCATCCACACAGCACCCGAAGTAAGGACATTTCCATACCGTTTCCCTGGGGAAAGTTTTCTGCTTCCTCACCCTATGTTATAAAGTTCATTTTGAGCCCTCTCAGACCACTTTTTCTTTGTGGCCTGAGTCTAAAAGCCTTGTGTCTAGCTCTGCATCTCTATACAGGGACACTTGCAGGATGCCTATGTGTATACGTAGCTGGACTTGACAGAGGTAGTCAGTATATGGAGGTATACCAGAAATACTCAAGTTTTCATGCGGAATTCCTCAGATGGCTCTGTCTGCAGCCTGCTTTTTACATATAGACATTTGTGTGTCCTCACATGCACGTCACTGACTGAGATAATAGCACAAATGCACTTTGGCATCCGCATGGAACAGTTCAGTACCTAGAAACACCCACATTTCCCTCAAAGAGACGTTTTCTTCCTTCGCCCCAGCCCTAAACTCCCCAACCCTCCTCTGCCCCTGCAGCACCCGGTGCAGGAGACCCTTCTCTCCAGTGCTGCTCCCGCACGCGCGGAGCCAAACCGCGTCCAAGCCCACGTGCTTTGCTCTCGACCCGGCTTGCGAGGGCTCCCATGCCCGTCCGCAGGCCCCCGAACCCTCAGCCCAGCGGGCACCGGAGCACGATGCCTTCCTGAGCCGCGGCTGGTGAAGCTCCCTCCCTCTCCCCCCTTGCTGCCTGCCCGCCTCCCCCAGCCCGGAGCACGCCGCAGCCGGTACTTACAGCCCGAGTGAGGAAATTCAGCTGCTGGTCCCTCAGCCCGCTCCCAGATTCCTCGACCCAGCGGCCGTGCGCTCGCTCCCCGGCGCTCAGCCCGGCACAGTGATGATACAGGAACCAGACCTCTTCGGTTTACTTTTACATTGACGTCAGTGTCTTTTCGAGCCTCCACAGCTCGTTTTGGTAAAAGGATGTCTTCAGGGTGGAGGGGAGGGGTCGGAAAGGGAGAGGAGTGAGGGTGAGCTGGAGATGAGTTTTTGTGATGTGGGCAGCCAGCGGTGGGAGATTTTTGGGGCTAATGCTGAGAGAAGGGATGCTTATGGAGACCACATTGACCCCGGGTGCAGACCATCACCTGGGCGTGGGTGTGTTGGGAGGCCTGACCCTCACATCTGGACAGAGAACGGCTTTCCCACCTGCACCCGCACCCCAGCTGGGAGCACGAGCCCCGCTTTCCCTCACATTTGGTGGTGCCGCTTCAAGGGGAGAGGGAAGGAGGGAAAGTTGAGGGACCGAGGGAGCTCTAGAGCCCCTACACAATGCCATGTGGACACAACTGCCCAGTTGTGCTGCCTCTGTGCACAGCCCAGGGCTGCCCCTACCTCCAAGGGAATGGGAGATGCCGATTTGGGTTGCTTTTACCACCACAAAGAATGTCCTTAAAGACGCGGGCTCCATGGGCCCATGTAGATGAGTGTGCCTCTGAGCATGCCTGCATATACCTACCGATCGGCCTCGCACGGGCTTACAGAGATGGCAGGCTCCAGTATTCAGGTTCAAGCACCTGGATAACTCGGCTCTCCCCAGGCCCTCGTAAGGAGACAAGGAGGGTACTTGTCTCCTGCAGAGATCCTGCTGCGCGAGGTTAAGGCTCAGATTTTACCCTGGGGTTTTTGCTGCATGGTGTGCACATCCATCCCCCAGCAGGTGTGTGCATGGACATGTTTTTGGGGCATTCACAGGGTTGGTGCTTCTGAGGGATTTGGAGAACACTGGCAGAAAGTGGAACCTGCTAGTGCAATTGTTAACACTGAATTATTCACAGCAGCTTAATCACACCTATGTTTAGGGCTTCTTTCTGGCTGCGAGTGAGGCCAGATTTCGTTGTGTGGCCAAACAGCTTCCAGGAATTCCAGCATAAAGCTTTCATGCCCTAAATGCTGATAGTTTTCTATGAGATTTGTGAGTACTCATTCACTTGGGCAGCGTGATGCAAACGCTTGAGCACTTGGATGTTAGAGCCTCACGTAAGGGTGAATATGGATCTTGCCCCAGTGCTGTTGCACCACAGCAATTAAATCTGTGCTCTTTCTGGCTCGTGGATCACCTTTCTATGATGCATTTGTCCAGCTCTTAAGACAACTGGTCTGTCACCTGTTATTAGACCGTCTGTGTGATACCTTGGTGCAAACTATTCATTGTAAGGTCTTAGGAGCAAGCATTGAGATTAGTCTGTATGAATCCAGGCACCAGCACTCATAAACAGCCCCAGCCACCTGGTGATATCGATGTAATTGGGTTGGTTGACCCTTGGAACCTGTAGTAATAAAACCTTGCAAGGAGCAGGGGTTATTGACAAGGAAACATGACCTGGTACCACGAGAATGACTGGGCTGTACTGGGTTTATCTGAAAACCAGTAGTGGTAAAACAGTTTTTGACCCCAGTGTACCATCACTATGGAGAAGAAGAGACACAGGAAGGGAAAGCTTTTAGGTTGCTCAGCACGTCCATGGCAGAGCCAAGTAATATGTCCAGTTTCTTGGCCATTGGTTCACACACTCTCCATCATAAATAATGCTAAAGTCTCAAAGATTCCTGGTGTCCTTGTCAGAACCAATACATTGTTCATAGCTGAAGAAAGACAGAGTCTTATAAAAACCAGAAAAAGAGGTCCTCGTAAATCACCATTTCTATACTTAGAAATGTATTAAACCTTCTAAGCTCCATTTCAGAGCACGTACAGGTTTTTTTTTTCCTTTTCCAAGTTGAAAAATCCATCCAAAGGTCAGTCAGAAACAGGAATAAAACTGTCTTTGAAATCTCAGACTGCTGTAATAACATTTTTGGCAGTGAATGATAAACTTGAACAGTTGAGGTTTACATGGCAGATGAAGTGAACACGTATTCGTCTATACATTAAATGACCCAGCAGTGGCCCTTTTTCATTTCTTCTCACAACGTATCAGACTATTTACAGATTTGTGCTACAAATGGACCTCCTGAACAGAAGGTGGCAAACCAACTAGTTCTGAAGAAACCATCACAGTGGAGCTGTGCCCATAAGCCATCATTCCTGGGCGGGAGTCCCATTTTAGTGATAACCTCCCAGGTAACAGGAATATTAACCCTTCATTTACCTGGCAGAGATTTTTACAGTCTTTCACAGATTTTGGAGGGTCTGAAAGGTTGTTCAGGGAGTGCCTATGATCATGAAGGTGTTGGATTGAAAGGGAATTGTGGCATAGCCTGGCTAAGGGCTCTCAGAGATGTCTGGGGAATGAGGTCTACTAGCCACTACACAGACTACACCTGGCTGAAGGGACTTAAAAGCCATGTATTCAGAGCTCTCAATTTGAATGAAAAGCCTAGGCAGTCCTTGATGGGTGAATGGTGATAGCACTCAAGGATGGCAGAGATTTGCAACCTGTGCTTGCAGTCCTTGCTCTGTTAAATCTGGAGGAGAATGTTCAGGGTCTGATTTTTTTGAAAATCTTAATGTTTGTTAGAGTGAGAACTGCCATGGCATCTCTTCCATGACCCTGGATTTGTAGGTGCACAATAATGTGCCCTGTCTGTACAGGGAGTCCTAGTGGAAACTGGAAGGTCTTCTACAGAGGTCAATACAAGGCCATCATCCCTGGATATTTTAACTTAGTAACTGAGTCAGTTGATGTGGATTTGAACTCTGCTATGCGCCGGAGGGATCTTGACTGAGAGATCTGCAGTGAGAAAGAGAGTTGTCTCCCTATTTTGAGTGCATTTCTGAGCTGTTGGATAAAAAATTATGAATAAGCAGGTCTTCATCCTTTGGTTGCTCTTATGTAGGGCTAGTTGTGCTGAGGTGCCTCCTGGGCTGAACTGCCACTGATCTCAGCAAGGCTCAATGCTGAGAAGGGTCTGGTGAGCAGACCAGATCTGAAAACATAGGTACTTTTAGGCTCGAGCAGGTATCTTCAGGCTCCCAGTGAAAAAGATTGGCAACACCCCCCTAGATACACAGGGGACTTCAGGCTCTATTGTAGCTGGTGGAGGAAAGGTTTAGGACCACAATTTTTGACATCTGTATTGAGGTGGGAGCTAGGGAGGCTGTAGGTTCTCAAACCCTTCCTGGGGTGGGGGGTCCTACAGGTCCTCTGCTGGGTGGCTGCATCCTGCGGGATGTTTTCTTCTTGAAAGCTGAACAGCAGGTCTCCACCTGCAGGGTGGACTTGGCTGCTCCTTGCCTTTAGGATGTCCCGGTGCCTATTCAGCTGCCCATGGCTCCAAGTGAGATGCTCCTTTCTCCCAGGGCAGGGACTCCAGGCAGTGACAGAGTCACAAGACTTGAAGCTGCTGGGGAACTTTTTAGGTACTTAGATGAGGTGATGCACCGGCTTTCCAAGCACACACTGTGTAGAGGAGGACAGAGCAGCTGGGACAGCATAAATTCCAGCTTGGCACATATCTGAGTAGCTTTCTAGGGTGGAAGAAAATATTCCCTGCAGTTCCCAGTGCTGGGAGTGAACACCCAAGGTGTCCTGGGGAGAGCGAGTGCAGAGTGGGATCTCTCTGCTCCAACAGCTGCTGCTTCCAAACCACCTCTGCAGGCAAACAGGTCTGCATCGCTCCAGAAGCAGCAGAGGACTCTCCAAAAGTGAACATGCAAAGGTGGAGTCCAGCAAGGGTTCAGCCCTTCATGCTGCCAAAAACATCCTTGTAGCCCAGCACAGGAGGACACACCACTCTCAGACTCCTTGTGAGCACAGCTGGTGCTCTTTGCTCCAGCAGCATTTGCAAAATACATCTCTTTCCAAGACACAAAAGCATCTCTTTCCCAGCCAGCCTGCTGTCGCCTTCTGCAGAGCCAGGCTGGGCTGTGGGAGGCAATGGCATCAGAGCCAGCTATAGCACACAGGACCATGTGGTCATGTCCCCATGCCTGGTCCCCCTGGCTGCATGCTCTGCTTGGCACCATGAGCTCTGTACACAAGTGCATTTCATGGCATAGATCTGCACGGCTTGGCTTAGAGAAGGAAGCAGAGAAGCAAAGCTTGGGGCTGGGCTGAAGCTGTCTACATGAAGGTGTCTGGTCCCACCTAAGATGCTGGAGCATAGCCACTGAGGTCATAGGTCTCCAGTAGGACCTGTGTCATGTCTTCCAGCCCTGTGAGGTGCTCAGGTTTTACTAAAGCACCTCAGACATCACTAGACAGCTGACCCTGACAGCTGGATTCAGTCTGATATGAAGACTCCTAAATGTTATTGTTTCCTTGTCCTCTGCATGTCCAGACTCCTGTTCCAGTCACTGGACATCTAGTCAGTACAGTTGGGTAGTCTAGACAGAGGCTCAGTCACAAGCCAGGAGGGTCTTCAGTCTGTTGTCCACATGCAGTTGCCATTTTAGAGGTGCTAACCTGGCCTCGGCTTGCTATTCTTTAATCATACAGTCTCCCACAGGCTGGGACTGGGTATCCAAGGACAACTGCAATGGCTCAAGGTACCACCAAGTGCACAACCAAATATAGCCCCAGCACCCTCTTCCAAGCCAGGTGGCCAGTGGTCTTGTCACTTGTCCAACTGATCAATTAAGGGATGAAACAGGTCAGATTGCAGCCTCTTTCACCTTCATTTAAGCCTTATCTGTGTGATCAGTGGGGTGTGTGGTGGTGGTGGTAGTGGAGGAAGGCATGAGAAGCTGGTAGAGGTCCTTTAGCTGCAATGCTGCCCCAAATATTAGGCCCATAGGGAAAACTCCACAGCAAAGTTTACAGGCATAAGGATTGAGGCAGGCAGCGAGTGGATTTGTCCGTGAAAACGTTTTGACACTGTCAACGCAGCTGCCCAGGGTAAGTAACAGCCAGGCTCCCACAACGCTGCCATGGTGCTCTAACCATGCAGGCCCTCACTCCTCTGTTTTCAAGTGTGTTTTTTCCTCTTTCCTTACAAAAGCAGCTTTTTGTGAATCGGAGCTCATCCATCAATAAGGGAAATAATGGCTCATAAAGACATAAGGGTTTGTTTGGGGCCCTGCCAGTGGTTATTATTTCTCCCAGTGCACTTTCACCTGAGCTGAGGTTGCTTTCAGAGGTGATGTTTTTCCTTGCTTTGCTGCTCACAGACCTCTGTGAAGGGGGCTTCATGGTAAGGATGGTGGGAACTCAGGCTGAGCTCATTTTGCTAGGAGCTTTTCCTTTCCCTCCTTTCCCATTTTGCAGAAATTTAGGTATCAGACCAGACCCATGGAAATGTGAAACCATATCCGAGGAGTTTACTTACAAAATGAGCATGTGGCAGCAGTTACCTGGAGTTTTTTTCCCCTTTCTCAGGGACCTGAGGTGCTGATCTGCATCTTTACCCTTCCCCTCCTCAACCCAGTAAGCCTGTGATCTAAACAAATCTCCAGGAGTCTTTCATCTACATCTACAAAAGCATTGTCCTATATGGACATATAGGACTGCAATGCCACTATCTAAACAGCATATATGGTGGAGACCCTGGTCTCATGTGCTGTCGCTGTGTAATAGCACATCTTCTGCTTTCTGTTGTGTAGGAATATGCATTCCCTCCCTTCTAGGCTTGCCACGGTAAACATAGCCCTGAGAAATCACCCTTCTAACACCAATAAAATATGTTATTTTAAATTTTTTAAAGCAGTCTGTTTTGGAGCTATTTCTGGGAGCTCCGTCCTGTGTAAAATTCCATGCCCATTTCAAATACTCTTGCTACATTTCTTCCATCATCTTGCTCTTCCATTCTGGCTAAAGTTAAGATTAAGAATAAAAATAAAAACCCAACAACAATGTCCTGTACTTCCCAGAGTGTCTCAGGCAAACTGGCAAAACACAGCGATTTTAAGGCTCAGTGGCCCAACCTTCGGAGCCCTTAAGGCTTCACTTTCCATTGGTCAACAGGACAACTCCTATCGGTCCTAGCTGAACTGGTCAGAGAAGGACACACATAACTAACTGCCTGATTTGCAAATGGCAGATCATCTGGTGCTTGGGAATTTTCCATGGCTTAACCTTTGATAGAGGAGGTCAGGTTATTGAGGGAACCGCCTGCTCCTGTCCTTGCAGTTGTGTTCCCGGCAGCATAGCAGCAATGCCAACGCCAGCTGGGCTGGTGCGCAGAGCTGTTCCCAACCTTGACAAGAGTTAGCATCAGCTGTGTACTGTGGGAATGCCAGTTTGATGTAAAGCTGGTGATTTGTGCACTTGCACCTTGGCTACTTGATATGAGTTTGACAGGTAAAATGCATTTCCTACGTGGGTATGTAATCAGTGTTGACCATCTTTGGTAGTACATGAACTTTGACATTAGAGGGACGTTATCTATCCCAGAACAGATAAAGGTGGGGGGAAATACTTATTCCCTTTAATTTCCAGCTTCACTGACTCAAGACCTGCCCTGCCCTGCTCTCATTAAGTGTGTCCTTGATGCCTCTTGGCCTGTTTGCTCTAAGGGTGTAGTGAACTCAAAGATTTGTGGCTGGAATTTGCTGAGATGTTTGGAAAAAAAATAACACGTTTGCTTTACGTAAAGTAGTACAGCCAAAGGAGTAATAGCCAGGACTTTATTGGGCCAAAGTCAGCGTGCTGGGGAAGTAGACTCCTAGGCAATCTCACCTTGTCGATGAGTAACAATGTAATGAACAATAATGATGCAATCAAAGGAGTTAATCTTTTGTAGCTAGTTCTACTCCCGTTGAAATCGGTGGGAGTTCTGCCTTTGGGTCCTTCAGCTTCTATGCAAGACCTCCAACAGTACTTATGGTAGGCAATGTGTCAGGCACTGTGACATGAATACAGGAGCTGTCACAGGACTTCATGTGTCTTTACATGAGATGTAGTAGCTTTTCCTTGGCTTCTCCAGAATGGTCATTTTGGGTAAAAGAGTTTTCCAAAACAATTTGTGAAAAAACAACCAACCAAAACCTGAGCTGGAGCTCAAATTATTTTGATTCATCTTCTGCATAAGCATCAGGTCGTTCATGGCCAAGTGCTCCCCCTCCCATGAGCAGGGATATGCGTATCTACTGAATGACCTTGTCTACACCCAGATCAGTGGGGTGCCAGCAACCTGCCTTGGAAAGGAAGCTTTCTGGGCTGTCCCTGAACTACAATTTAAAATGCTCTCTCAATCTCTTGCATGAATATGCCAAACTATTAACATGCTAAGTGGTACATGCAAATGATACACTCCTAGAGACAAATTCACTTTTTTGATTCTGAGTCATGCAAAGTTTCCTCTGATGATGCAAAGGAGCCTAAAAGAGGATGCAAGGGTCATTCCTGAGCATGAGGTGCTGTTGGTTTTCTCTGCTTTGGTCAGAGCTCCACAGGCATTGCACCCTCCCCTCTCACTCAGCTGCACATTTCTCCTGCTCTGTTTGCACTGACAAAATGTTGGAGTTTCTTCCTGGGAATTGACTTAGAAAAGTGATGTGAAAGGGTCTTGGACAAATGAAACATTGTGTAATCCCATGCTGGACCAATTCCCCGGCCAGCCTTTCTGCGCAAAAGGAGCATGAGAGCTCATGTGTGCTAGGAAATTCATGACGGGTGAAGCAGGACTTACGTTGGTTGGAGATGACCACAAAGCTACACTCAGTCAGTTGTTGGTAAGGACACGGTCCCTCAAGTCATTGCCCTTCTGAGCTCAGAAAATGCATCTTTTCTGATGTGCACTTGGCCTCTAACATGGCCATCAGCACTGTTGTGCCAGCCTGTTGGAGGGGCTGTGTTGTGTGAGCTTGGCTAATGCATACTAAAGACAAAGCACCAAGCTCCCTCCATCTACTTACATAGGTGGTGGTACCCATCAAGGCTTCCTTCAGCCTTAAGCACATCAAGAAGGTGTATTAACACAAGAGACGTAAAATGTTTAAGGAATAGCTAGTTCACTGATAAGTTTTATAGCTTGTTCATTTGCACTCTATGAAGCCTTCCTGTGTGCTTGAGCAATGAGGTCAAGGTCTTTCCTTTAGGAGTTTACTAGAAACAGGCACACATTTCATTCCTGGAAGTAATTACAGGCTTGTTATTGATTTGTTCCTATTGATGGCTTTGGGAGCTTTTGGCAAAGGACAGTGGATGTAAAACCGAGGGAAAGAAGTAGATCTCAGCAACATATTGTTTTGCTTCCATGCACCCAATGGCTGTGTGGGCCACAGATTAATGGGAAAGTGATGTTGTTAATTATGTTTGGCTGCCAGCACAGCTCTGAGGCAAAGCCATATCAAGCACTGACGAACAAATGCGTGTTGTGCGGCTGCTCTGTGCTGTTATTGGAAACAGCCTCTGGTTCTGAGGTCTTCCAAGGTTACTTCTGACCACTTTGGGTGGGACAGAATGACATAAGCTTGCCCTCCCATTTAGATTATATTTCCTATGAGCTGCTTTTGATGTCTTCTTTGATCTAATTAGGACTATTCTGACACCCCACTATTTGGAAAGAGTCTGTATTTGCAAGTGATGTTCTGATCAGCTTTGTTTTTAGTTTCAGTTCATTACTCAGTCCAAAGGACCCCTAAATCTCCTTCCATGATATTCTTGTTATTAAAAGTGCTACAACTACTCCTGCAATCCCAGATTATGATAGTTTAGTAAATGCATCTGGAAAGTCAACTAGCAGGTCCCCTCCAAGCAGCTGTCTCCTTGGCAGCTCCCGGAGACATGGCCACCTGAAGAGATGCCTCTTCCATCCAAGAGGTGTGCAGGGCAGGGGGGGATGTAGATGGACTGGCATATGGTAGCTTTCTAGGTAGAACCATGTCCATGTGGGCTTTATATCTAAACTCACCTTCCCTCCTGAAGGGCAGAGACCACGGGCAATTTCTTTTTGTTGTGCAATTTCTATTGTGGTTCTGAAGAGTCATCCAGCCTGCAGTGGACAGGATACATAAGGAATTATGAGGCATCTTCTGCCATCACTGAGCAGGAGGACAGACACATGGCAGAGCAAGGTTGAAGCTTCTCAGAGAAAAGAAAATCTCTGGAGACCTTCACCTGAAACTAGGCTGGAAAGACCAAATGCTGCATACACAGAATCGGAGCAGCTATTGAAATGCCTTTTAAACAGGGACAAAGGCAGGAGGTATTGAGGTACAACCTTCCTTGGGGTGCCTGCAAGGGCAGATCTGGGCTTAGTCAAAGAGGTGACAGTCTTGAGGGATAACCATGTGCAGAGCCTGTGGTCTGCTGCAGAACCAGCTCACCCTAGTCCTTTCCAGCTACCCCTGCTGCTCTTCCTCTCTCCCTCCTACAGGGTGCCTATAGTTATTTTCCAGCCCTGACATAGCAGAAGACACACTGACATGGCTGCATGACTGGTGAGGGCGTTCCTACCCATCTGAGAGTGTGCGGAAGAGGAGGCTGCTTCCTCCAAGGGAGGATGGAAGGAAGCAGTGACTACCTGTGGCTTGACACTTACTGTCTCCTCTCCTGGTTTTGGTGGTTCTGCAAAGATGAAGTGTTCTAACCCAGATTTCTCCAGAGCCTGGAAAACAGCATGATCTTGGGGACGTCTGTGGAAAGTGGAGTGTGACGTTCCCAGCTTTAGGCTGTGCTTACACTTGACTCACTGTTGCTTTGACTGGGTTTTGTGCTCTGGCCAATGCATTTGCTGCAGAAAGCTGCTGCATACCGAGTGCTTGACTCACATCTTGCTTTGCTTTTTATGGGGTCCCCGTCCAGTAGACTTGGGGTGCTTGGTAGCCTGAGGTCATCTCCTGACGCAGTCAGATACTGCAGAGAAGTGCAAATCCCTTCATTTCACATGTGGAAAATGTATTTCTGTGGAGGGCTAACGATTAGCTAGTCCCAAATCACACGTCTCTATCTGCCTTCCACAGATAAAGTCCACTTCTCTGAAGGAAGCCAAGTGTAGAGCATGTTGCCTTCTCCCCCCATCCATCAATCCTGCTCTGGCCTGAAGCAAGAAGACCGATAACCTTTTCCAAAGTACTAAAGGGAACAATCTGAATTGCTTGAGGATGAGTCAGGTTTGGATGGCTTCCCCACAGGCAGGCTTGGCAGCTGGCCTAGCACCCTTTCGAAAGGATTAACCAGCTCTATCTGATCACAGCAAGTGGGGGAAGAGCTCTTCTTAGAGTGGTTCGTGTTTCCAGCCTGGAGCCAACCATGTTTTTGCACAGCTGAAGGTATCTGGGGGAGGCACATCAGGTGCCGAGTGTAATGTCCCTGGCACTTTAACTTGTGGATGGGGGTCCATGTGCTTGAGGAGGAGTCTGAGGTGAAGTGGGCCATGACAGTGACTTGAGGGAGCTTTGAGTAAGCTGTTTTCTGTGATTTCCTTCCTCATCACTGTTTTGAGGAGATGAGGAAATGCACAGAATTTTCACCACTGAGGGGTATGACTTTTGGCCTTCTCCTCTGAGGTCAGTGAGAATTTTGCTATGGACAACAAGGGAAGGAGGACCTGCCCATTTCTGGACTCTGAACAGCCAGATGTCACAAGCTGAACCTGCAAATCAGATGGAGATGCTGTGTTTGGGGGCATGAGAAGGTGGTCAAGCATGATCAGGCACAAGTTGCCTAGACAGGGGCATTTAGTGCTATTTGAGATGCCCTTGGGAATATTGCCTGATCAATTGGTTCAGAAGGTCATGGACCTCCTGTAGCTCCTGGGGGGCCAAGTCTTCAATCCCTGGATGGATCTCTCAGATACCCTGGCATGAGACACTTTTGTGTGGGCAATGGTTGGAACCTGCAGAGGCTGTGGGGTGGAGGGTAGTGGCATGAGTAGAGTGAGACAGTGGTTTTGACATGGAAAGTAGATTTTGGTCCCGTTTGCAAAGACTGGACTAATGCACAGACATCCTCTGAAACTGTGTGTCCTGATGTCTCAGCATAGAATCATGGAACCACAGAACAGTTTGGGTTGGAAGGGACATTTAAAGGTCATCTAGTCCAAGCCCCCTGCAATGAGCAGGGACATCTTCAACCAGATGAGGTTGCTCAGAGCCCCTGACCTGGAATGTTTCCAGGGATGGGGCATCTACCACCTCTCTGGGCAACCTGGGCCAGGGTTTCACCACCCAGCATGTCCCTTCTGGTCACTCCCTGTAGCTCTGTCAGGGAATCTGGGGCAGGATACTCTAATTTACCGTGGGAAGGGGGACTACTTGGGGAATGCCAGGTGTACCTTTTCAGTATCTAATCCTCCAGCTAAGACCCCTCCTGACTGGAAGGCAAGTACTAGATGCTCACATCATTACTCGCAGGCTCCCATTACAGCCTGTGTAGAGTTACAGAGACTAGGCAGGAAGACCTTGATTCAGTTGCATATGTGCAGGCTCCCAGCACTGTGAGAGATGCTCTTCAGCATCTCACTTGGCCTCCAGCTGCTCACACAACATGGGTTTTCTGAAATCCTGTCTCATGTTGTCCTAAACTTTCCACCTCTCTAAAACATTCCCATTCCCAAGAAGCAGGAAAAAACCACCACTGGTCTCTCCAACTTTCCTCCAACTCTAAGAAGCAAAGGGACAGCACAGCCTGATCCACTTGTCCACCCCTTTCCCCAGCTCTTCCAAGGGAACGCTGTGGCCTGTCCTTCCGCGGTGCTTCGTGACACCAGTTTCTCCGAAGGCAGCACAACCGCAGGGCAGAGGCGAGGCACATTCCTGATAGGACCAAGATAGCTTTTTCCCATAGCTCCCAGGCAGTGGGAACGGGGCACTTTTTCAAAGGACTTCTGTGCCTAAAGTTAAAATAACAGGAGGAACTGAGTGGGAGATCCAAGATGGATTATAGTACTTGGGGCTCGGTTCCTTCAAATTAAAAGACAAAAGAGAAAAGAGAAGATGACAAAAGGATGCACTTGGGGAGCTTCCAAAACACGTCTGTGACTACTTTGATATCTCTTTGGTCTCACAGCACTGCGGGAATAAATTTGCCCAATTCCAGCTTGTACATACAATTGGAGCTGCAGCTTTGTTTTTATTAACAGGGATTACCCAGGCCTGTGGTTTTGTTGTTGTTTCCAAAAGATTTCTCCTGCTGTTGGGGTAGCTGAGTCCCTCTTCCTACCCCCCTGATGGAAGAACAATATTGATATAAGGTCTAAAGCGCTTAAAATCAGAAGGACTGAGTGTTGTTTTACAGCTTCGAAGTCCCAAGCTGTCTTTATCCCTCTGATTTTTCCACAAGTTTACAAGACATGGAAAATCTTGTCTGTTTTCAACTTATAAATCTTCATTGGCTACAGAATTGCCTCTCATGAGAAAAAACATAGACGGGTACTCTGGGGTCACTGTGGTGTTGTAGGTGACAATCTTTGAAGCTTTCACAAAGGAGCCCATGCTGCCTGTAAGAGCAAGGAAAATGGAAAATTGCTCCTTATTATTTTAAATCTGTATCTTGAAAAACAGGAACTCGTGCCAGGACAGTTTATTTTGGTTAAAGCCAAGTTGTGCTGCAATTCCCCCGAGGCAAGACTGAACTTGAGAGCATGGAGCAGGAGAGAGACGTGCTCGGGGTAGACTGAGAGTTTAATCCATGCTGAGTAATCGTCAACGCTCAGGACCATCAGGAACAGGGTTGGATCAGGTGGAAAATGTTACCTTCTCCATGTATGTCCAGACAGCTATAGGCAATGAGGAACACCGGGGATTTAAGTCACAGCTGAACTCACCTTGTCCAACACCTTGATGTCGCCAACAGCCTTGGGGGCTGTTTTGGCTTCACCTGTCCCACCATGGCTGCAGCTGAGGGGATGCACAGGCCATTCCAGGGACCTGAACATTATCTATACAGTTAACTTAAACACAGGTTTACAGGGTGTGGTTGTGGTTTGGTCACACCAAAACACTGTTGCATTGCTGTGGGTGTAAGCCTGAGGTGCTGGACCGATCCACTGCCAAGGAAGCAATGGAGGAATCCAACCACAGCTGCAAATAAATACCGGATCACAGAGTGATGGGATAATTCAGCTCGGAAATGACCTCTGCAAGTCTCTAGTCCATTCTCCTGGCTCAAAGCAGCATCAGGAACGTGCAGGGATGCTGGGTGTTCATTTTAGCGTGAAACATCAAGAAGGTACCTTATCACATGCACACCCTGGGGAACTTAACCTGCGGCAAAGCAAGGCTGTTCACTGCACGCTGGGACATACACGGTTACCTCTGTTACCCTGTACCCAGGGAAACGTTGATGCTGGTGGATGGGGATTTTCCTGTCACTCATCCTGGAGAAGGGCCTGTCTGAACTGGGAGCTGTCAGAGGGAACGAACTGTCTCTGACCAGGGACTGGGCTATTTTGCACAGCCTTTGTGTTCATCTGATTAAAATCACGGGAGCGGAGGCATTTTCGAGTTGCTTTGCGCTACCCAGCTCAGGGTGGCTGGATGTCCTCTCTGTGCTTACAGGGGAATTGAAGCTTTATGGTCTGTATGTATATACACTGTATAAGAACAGAGTAAACACACATGTAATTTTTCCTACAAGTACTCTCCCTGCCTCTGATACTTGTGCATCAAAGGTCTTCTGCATAGCATGTTATTTTTTCATATTTAGCAACCCTCAGCGTATTTTTCTTCATCGTTTATGGTCCTGTTGACTTGTGCAATTTTTAGCACCCACAAAATTTTGTGGCAAGGATTTGCACAGTTTGACCACGTTACATGAAGTACTGCCTTGCATTCGCTTTGAAGCTTCCTCATGTTGGTTTGATTAAAGGCCTAGATTTTGCATTAAAATAGACCATGAAAAATCAGTCTCTGTACCCTTTTTCTGTGCCTTTTGTGGTTTTACAAATCTCTGTCATCCCTCCTATTGCTCATCTTTTTTTTCCAGCCTGAAAAATCCTGGCATGCACTTCATTCCTAACTTTCAGCTTGCCGAAACCTGAGATGATATTTTCATGGTGCTTCCATCATATCTATCTGTGTTTTGAAACCCCACTTAAACCGTTTCCGATCCTTCCCATATGGAACAAGCAGCACAGCTTGATACTTAGAGCAGCTAAATTTTCCATGCAGAGAGATATGACCATTTTATGAAGAAACGGAAGTCATCTGAAATAAATGTCAATGGGAACATGTGCCTGTTATATGTGAGCAGCAGAAGCAATAACCACCCAAGCCCCTTGAGAGTACGTGTCGTCTCCTCCCTGTTCACCTGCCAGGGACACGGAAAACGAGCAACAATGCAGGGAGGCAGCACGGAATGTCGGATTTGAAATCACACTCGGGGCTTTGGAGCCAAATCTCTGAAATTGCAAACTCCAGCTGTGCATGTGAGATCTGCAAAGAGGAATCACCCTGGCTAAAGCTCCCCGTTCCTTCTAGGAACACAACTGTGCAGCCAGGCCCTGGGTACTTCTGCAGTATCTTCCATCCCTTTGCAGCCCCCCTGGAGATGTGGAGGAGCTGGCGTTGCACGGGGAGGGAGGAAGGCTTATCCTGCTGGAAAGCAGCTGGGATGAATGCAGCTCAAAGCTACTCTGAGATGCGGCAGTGGAAAACGTTGGAGGTGGCAAAAGAGAAAGGGATGAACAACGAATTGTAAAAAACCTCAGCTCTTTTTACCGTTCGGATCACAAACCAGCAGGGTCCATTTTTCCCTCTTGCTCTGACGGCTCTTTCTCCTTGCAGTGCTTGCAGCGGTCCCCTGACCCCGGGGGGCTGTGACTGTGGGTGTTGTGCCTGCTGACAAGCGGGGAGGAAGGGATGGGGACAACTGTTCAACAATTCCCCGATCTGCTGGGCTTGCATGCCCACTTGCTGGATGCTCTTCTCCTGTCCAATCTGCTTGGAAAAGACTGTTTTCCTTTTTCCTCTTCCTAAACTTCTGAGCAGCTCAGTTCTGCCCCACACTTGTTTGTCCCTTCGTGTTCCTTTTTGTTTTATTTTTATATTCAGGAGAATCAGTTATTCGGAGAGAGCTGGAGTGTCTGAAGCTCTGCATCATCTCGTATCTCCTCCACAGGCTGTTCTGTCCCAGGAGAGTTTTTTCTTTCCATCTTCTCACCCACCAGAAGATTTTTTACGGGAATTGCGTTCCTGATACTGCCATTCCCTTTTTGCCACATCTGCTGTGTCGCAGTTTCCTTGGCTGCAAAAGGAGCACTTTCAAGCTGGCTGCCATAGTCAGGACTGATGTACTCTTGTCTGGAAATTGCTGGACAAGAAAGGGCCGCTGAGAAGGCAGATTGTCAGTACACATAAAAACCTTCCCGTCAAGGACACAGGCAGTAAAAAGCACATGGTTTAATGGCTCTGAGATTTAGCTACTGCACTTCTTTCTGTGTTTTTGTTTTATTATTTTATTTTATTTTATTTTATTTTAATATATTACATTTTTGCTCCCTAAATAAATCCTCAGCCTTTTTTTTTTTTTAATATGGAGAGCCTCATGTCCCAAGTAAAAAATTCTGATTTTCCTGCAACTAGACTATATTGGGCCCCTCACTACAAGAAGGACGTTGAGGTGCTCGAGTGTGTCCAAAGAAGGGCAATGAAGCTGGTGAGGGGTCTGGAGCACAAGTCTTATGAGGAGCGGCTGAGGGAACTGGCGTTGTTTAGTCTGGAGAAGAGGAGGCTGAGGGGAGACCTCATCAGTTTCTACAACTACCTGGAAGGGGGTTGTGGTGAGGTTGGTGTTGGTCTCTTCTCCCAACTAACTAGTGATAGGACAAGAGGAAATGGCCTCAAGTTGTGCCAGGGGAGGTTTAGATTGGATATTACGAAAAAATTCTTTACGGAGAGAGTGGTCAAGCATTGGAACAGGCTGCCCAGGGAGGTGGTGGAGTCACCATCTCTGGAAGTATTCAAAAACTATGTGGATGTGGCGCTTCAGGACATGGTTTAGGGGGCATGGTAGTGGTGGGTTAACAGTTGGACTTGATGATCTTGAAGGTCCTTTCCAACTTCAATGATTCTGTGATTCTGTGTGATTCTGTGATAATGAACATCTTAATCAGGATTAAACAGCCACAGGGGATGGCTGGTCCACAGGGGCAGAATGGGAGAAGGGAAGGAAGATGCTGTGGTGGGTTGACCCTGGCTGGATGTCAGGTGCCCACCAAAGCCGCTCTGTCCCTGCCCTCCTCAGCTGGGCATGGGAGAGGAAATACAACAAGAAGATGGTGGGTCGAGATCCACCCAAGAGTACTGAGAGAGCTAGCGGAGGAGCTTGCTGAGCCACTCCATCGTTTGATGGAGTGCTGTATCATTTGTAGTGAGTGGCCCCTCACTACAAGAAGGACGTTGAGGTGCTGGAGCGTGTCCAGAGTAGGGCAACGAAGCTGGTGAGGGGTTGGAGCACAAGTCTTATAAGGAGCGGCTGAGGGAACTGGGGTTGTTTAGTCTGAAGAAAAGGAGGCTGAGGGGAGACCTTATCGCTCTTTACAACTACCTGAAAGGGGGTTGTGGCGACGAGGGTGTTGGCCTCTTCTCCCAAGTAACTAGTGATAGGACAAGAGGAAATGGCCTCAAGTTGCGCCAGGGGAGGTTTACATTGGATATTAGGAAAAATTTCTTCACTGAGAGGGTGGTCAGGCATTGGAACAGGCTGCCCAGGGAGGTGGTGGAGTCGCCATCTCTGGAAGTGTTTAAAAAACATGTGGCTGTGACACTTCAGGACATGGTTTAGGGGACATGGTGGCGCTGGATTAATGGTTGGACTTGATGATCTTGAAGGTCCTTTCCAACCTAGTGGTTCTGTGATTCTGTGATTTATCAGCAGTCCTGGTTAACAGGGGAGGTCCCAGATGACTGGAGGCTTGCCAATGTGACACCCATCTACAAGAAAGGCTGGAAGGAGTATCCTGGGAACTACAGGCCTGTCAGCCTGACCTCTGTACCAGGGAAGATCATGGGGCAGTTTGTCTTGAGAGTGCTCACAGGGCATGTGCAGCACAACCAAGGGATCAGGCCCAGCCAGCATGGGTTCATGAAAGGCAGGTCCTGCTTGACCGACCTGATTTCCTCCTATGACCAGGTGACCCGCCTAGTGGATGAGGGAAAGGCTGTGGATATTGTCTACCTGGACTTTAGTAAAGCCTTTGACAGTGTCTCCCACAGCATTCTCCTGGAGAAACTGGCAGCTCGTGGCTTAGACAAGTTTACTCTTCGCTGGGTGAGGAACTGGCTGGAGGGCCGAGCCCAGAGAGTTGTGGTGAACGGTGTTAAATCCGGCTGGCGGCCGGTCACAAGCGGTGTTCCCCAGGGCTTAGTTCTGGGTCTGGTCTTGTTCAATATCTTTATCAATGATCTGGATGAGGGAATTGAGTGCTCCCTCAGTAAGTTTGCAGATGACACCAAGTTGAGTGGGAGTGTTGATCTGCTGGAGGGTAGGAGGGCTCTGCAGAGGGATCTGGACAGGCTGGATCGATGGGCAGAGGCCAACTGTATGAGGTTTAATAAGGCCAAGTGCTGGGTCCTGCACTTCAGCCACAACAACCCCATGCAATGCTACAGGCTTGGGGAGGAGTGGCTGGAGAGCTGCCCAGTGGAAAAGGACCTGGGGGTGCTGGTTGACAGCCGGCTGAACATGAGCCGGCAGTGTGCCCAGGTGGCCAAGAAGGCCAACAGCGTCCTGGCCTGTATCAGGAATAGTGTGGCCAGCAGGAGTAGGGAAGTGATTGTGCCCCTGTACTCGGCACTGGTGAGGCCGCACCTTGAATGCTGTGTTCAGTGTTGGGCCCCTCCCTACAAGAAAGATATTGAGGTGCTGGAGCGTGTCCAGAGAAAGGCAATGAAGCTGGTAAGGGGTCTGGAGCACAAGTCTTATGAGAAGTGGCTGAGGGAACTGGGGTTGTTTAGTCTGGAGAAAAGGAGGCTGAGGGGAGACTTATCGCTCTCTACAACTACCTGAAAGGGGGTTGTGGCGACGAGGGTGTTGGTCTCTTCTCCCAACTAACTAGTTATAGGACGAGAGCAAATGACCTCAAGTTACGCCAGGGGAGGTTTAGATTGGATATCAGGAAAAATTTCTTCACTGAGAGGGTGGTCAGGCATTGGAACAGGCTGCCCAGGGAGGTGGTGGAGTCGCCATCTTTGGAAGTGTTCAAAAACGATGTGGATGTGGCACTTCAAGACATGGTTTAGGGGACATGGTGGCATTGGGTTAATGGTTGGACTTGATGATCTTGAAGGTCCTTTGCAACCTAGTGATTCTGTGTGATTCTATGAGATAAGGATGGGGAGAGATCACTCAGCAATTATCGGCATGGGCAAAACAGACTCAACTTGGGGAAATTACTTTAATTTATTGCCAATCCGAATCAGAGTAGGATAATGAGAAATAAGATCAAATCTTAAAACACCTTCCCCCACCCCTCCCTTCTTCCCAGGCTCAACTTCACTCCCGAATTCTCTCCCTCCTCCCCCCGAGCGGCGCAGGGGGACGGGGAATGGGGGTTGTGGTCAGTTCATCACACACTGTCTCTGCCGCTCCTTCCTCCTCAGGGGGAGGCTCCTCACCCTCTGCCCTGCTCCAGCCTGGGGTCCTCCCCGGGTGCGGGTGCAGATCTGCTCCTCCGTGGAGCTCCATGGCCGCAGGGGCACAGCCGGCCTCCCCGTGGGCCTGGAGCCCTCCTGCCCCTCCTGCTCTGGGCTGGGGGCTGCAGGGCTGCTCCTCTCACACCTTCTCACTGTTCTCTCCGGCTGCAAATAGTGTGTGCTAGTTTTTTCCCTTTCTTCATTCCGTTCCCCAGAGGTGCTGCCACTGTCACTGATGGACCTTCTGAGCCGTCAGCCTTCTGAGTTCAGCAGCTTCTCACAGAAACCACCCCTGCAACCCCCGCCGCTACCAAAACCTTGCCATGCAAACCCAATACAGATGGAGAAAAGCAAACTTTCTGTCTCAAAACAGGGGGGTGAGCCGAGAGGCAGGACTCCCAGGACACCACTGCCAGGGCAGGGGCTGGCTGGGAGAAGGACTTTGAAAGAGCAGGGATGGCACTTCCAAGGACGTGGCTTGCTTTGAGGTCACGAGTTTGAGATGGTTGGAGAATCACCAGGTTTAGTCCACCTTACCCTGCATATGACTGCTGGATCCATTTCATATTTAGCAGGACAAGGAAGCTGGGGAGATAGAGGTGTATCTGGTGCTGAGGAGGGACAGGAGAACCGAAGCAGATGACATTCACCATAGGAAAGCATCTCCCAGGGAAATAGATGGAAGCGAAAAAATCAGCCATGAAGTCCAGAGGCAGAAATTAACCATAAAGAAATAGGTGGAATACATACAAATTTTACTCCATTTTATTCTGTAAAAATTAAGGAGGTGCTCATTGCTCCTGTGGGTTATGTTGTCTGGGTACAAGAGCTTGAATCCCTGGGTGTTAGTGCCTGCGTCTCTGACACACGTTTGGAAATGGGAGCAGAAAGAGGAGGGTGAGGACACACCATCGCCCTGGGCCTTGGGCACGCAGGAGCACAATGACAGCCTCTGCATCCGTAAATGGCTGCTGCGAAGCAAGGGATCGCTGGTGGGAAGTGGCGGGCAACCCTGTGGCACGTCCCTGACACGAGGGAGCGGGGTGGTGGGGACAGACACGAACAATTTGCTGTGGGAGGAGCTGGAGGGGGCTAAAAATAGTTTGTGTCGCAAATGCTTTCGCAGAAGTGGTCCCACCTTGGCACAAATGGATGGACTGGGTGCCTTCTCGAGGGCAGATCACACCCTGCTTTTAGCCTGTTTTCGTAAGGAAATGGGCATCTGTCCATCTTTCCCTATGTTCCTCCCTGCTCTAACTTTTCAGTCTTTCAGCCACCTGGAACTAAACGTGACAATGGGTCAAAGACCTCAAAGGGAAAGCGTTCTGGCAAGTTTCTCAGCACTCAAGAGCGAATGCCCATGTTGAGAGAGGCTGCTGCACCATAGCCCCTTGCCCACGCTGCGGTCAGCAGGGACGCATTGCCCGGCTGCTCTGCTCTGCTGCACGTGTGCCCTCATCTGGGGACGTGGGAGTGACCAGGGGCTGCTACCTGGGGAAGGGACACGTGCTTGTGGACGTGGATGGCACGTGTGATGACTCAGGTGGTAGGGGATGGTGTGGGACAGGGGCACCCCAAGGAACCGTTGTCGCATGGCGAGCACTGTCGGACACGTTGGGTCTGTGACCTGCCCCTGGGCAGGGGACCAGGGGAACAAAAGGGGCTGGTGGCAGAGCACATAAGAAGGCACTCTTTGGCGTTGGTTTCCCAGTGCAGGAAATGTGAAGAACTGTGAAGTTCCCATACAAGGAAGGGCAGGAGAGCCATGAAGCATGGCAGGGCAGCGAGCTGGAGGACCACCGCGGGGCAGCCTTGCCCGAGAGGCTGAGTGGAGAGGAGCCACGGCTATCCCGGGGCAGCGCGAGGTGCCTTTGGCCTCCTGCAACCTGGGAGAGGCCACGAGGAGATGGGGACTGAGGGCGTGAGTAGGGCAAAGCCCCTTGCAACCCCTTGGGTGGGATTGTAGGCCTGCCTGATCCTGGGGAGGGTGGAAAGAAGGCTCCCAGGCTGTGTCCGTCTTCCATGAGCATGCCCCTGCTCCCTTGTGCACCCCCCCAGGCTGCCGCCTCTGTTGCTCCTTTGAACGGGGCGACTCTGGCATGCCTGAGCTTGTGTGTGGGGCGAGGTGAATGATGAGCAGGTTGCAATGCCAAGGAGACAGGCATCCAGTCTCCATCCTGCGAGATGAGTCTGGATTAATAACCTGGGGGTTACGGACCAGGACCATCCCAGGGAGCATACCTGTGGTATGTCCATCACCACAGGGTGGACATGTCCCAGGTCACTGCCGGGCCAGGAGGAAGCTGCCATGTGAGACAGCATTAGCAATGGACACAGCCTGTCTTCACGCCTTTTATTTCCTGACCTTTGCACATGCATTTTCTTTGAGACCCCAGCTTGGCCAGCCCTGACCTCACAGCACTGAATCCTTCAGTGGCCCATGTTTACTGTAGGTGCCCACAACCACCACTGCAACAAACGACTGTTTTTTCTTCAGTGCTGGCCGGAGGTTGTCTCTCTTCCCAAACCCCTTTCCTGTTTGATCCCTTTCATCCCATCAAGGCTAAAACCAGACTGCAAACCTTCAGAGTCATTGGCCAACCTTCTTCTGACTTCAGCAGCCTCAGGCTTTTGCACCATAGCTCAGTAAATTGCCCAAAACTATTTTTGGAGGAACTATTCAGAAAAAGGATCCTGTAAATGACGAGTGGTCAGCCATCACATGTAATTCTCTGGATGCTGTTATTCACCATCTGTGTTAACTCCAGATGTGCACAGATGAAAAATATGTTTGAGAAGTATCTACTGGCCTGGCAAAGTGCAGGAATTGCCCCCAGATTTCACTTTTTGGATGACTTGTTCCTATCTTTCTGGATACAGCTCCTCTTTCACAGAAGCTGTGGGACTGCAATTGGAGGTGAAGGGACGTGAAACATCTCGATGGGACCTAATCCCATCCCTAATATATTAGGATTTTTTTTCTGTTCCTGGATACAGCTGACTGGAAAATACATTTTTACCACTTGGAGGGGAAGAGCTCATGAGAGAGCAGTGACCCCTGGCAGTCCCCATCGAGTGCAATAGAAGGTGTGCCACAACTATGCAATGTGGAAATGGCATGGCAGGGTGGACCATGCTCTACACAGTGCCTAAACCCAGCTCTGGGTCCATCTTTGAGTGTGGGGCTTTCCCACCAGACCTAACCCTGGGACCACACAAGGTCTGTGCCACTATCAGGTCTGTGCAGAGCAAGTTTTGAGCCCAACAGTTTTGCACTTGGGAGTGCTGTGGATCCTCTGGGCAGGGGCACTGCATGACCAAAGGGTCAGATCCAGAGGGAAGAAGTTGCTCAAAACTGTTGGGACACGGTTTTGAGGGACATAAGGAACGCTGTTTTGGGAGCGTGGACTGCCTAACAGGCTTTGGGTCTTCTCTGGTCATGGCTGGGTTTTCTCTTAGCTGTCATCAGGATCACTGTGAGGATGTGCACTGGCTGCAAACCTATATTTCTTCCTTGGTAAGAAACCCAAATCTTCCAGTACATTCATGCTTTGTAGTGGAGGGCGGTTCAGAGACTGTGTCTCACTCACCATAAGTTGTGTTTGGCTCGAAAAGCCTTTGGTTTTGATTTGAAGGGATCAAGAACTGGTGAATCCACCCCTTCCCGTACTGGCTTGTTTTAGTTTATCATCTGTTTATCATCTGCATTGTTAAAACATGCACTTAATTTTTCTTTTGAATTTGTTTGGTTTCCTAAATACAAGTTTGAGCCATGCTGTCACACATTAAATCTCTCCTGCAGACACTCCTAAGGTCTCTGCTGACCTTACTTCACTTTTCCTTTGCCGGAAGACAGCTGACCACTGGGGCAGAACAGCTGATTCATCTTGATGTAAATCAAAGCACAAACATATCCCAAACATATTTTTATTTGGCCAAGAGAGATTATTGAGTACAGTTGTGATTATGTGAATGCAATGGGTGACCCTTGTGAAATCGGGGCTGCTAAGAGGACAGATAATCCCGCATGAGGCTGTTATGACTATCACGATCACAGCACGACCTGTGTGTGTGCTGGTTTTGGCTGGGATTGAGTTAATTTTCTCTGTAGTAGCCAGTATGGGATGTGTTTTGGATTTGTGCTGAAAACAACGTTGCTAACACAGGGATGTTTTTGTTATTGCTGAGCAGTGCTTACACTGAGTCAGGGCCTTTTCTGCTTCTCACCCCACCTCACCAGCAAGTAGGCGGGGGGTGCACAAGAAGCTGGGACAGCTGACCCCAGCTGACCAAAGGGATATTCCATACCATATGACGTCATGCTCAGCATATCAAGCTGGGGGGGAAGGTGAGGGGACATTTGGAGTGATGGTGTTTGTCTTCCCAAGTCCCCATTACGCGTGATGCAGCCCTGCTTCCCTGGAGATGGCTGAACCCCTGCCTGCCCATGGGGAGTGGGGAATGGATTCCCTGTTTTGCTTTGCTGATGTGTGTGGCTTTTGCTTTACCTGTTAAACTGTCTTTATCTCAACCCGTGAGTTTCCTCACTTTTATTCTTCTGATTCTCTCTCCATCCCACCGTGGGGGAGTGAGCAAGTGGCTGCGTGGGGCTTAGCTGCCAGCTGGGGCTAAACCATGACAATGTGGCACGCACAAAGCCCATACAGGCACTGGGGAGGGGTAAGTGTGAAAATACACATGAGCACAGAGAGCTCTGTTATTCCCCGATAGCTTTCTGTGCTGAATCCAGAAAAGGTCTGGATGTGGAAATGTGGTTGCTGCCCACGTTGCGCTGCCTCTGCCTTTTGGACTTGCATCCCTGTGGCTTGCACTATCCCCACGTTCACGCATCTGAGTCCTGCCCTCCAGCAGCTGCACTGCATTTCTCAACCTCCTCCTTAGCTGCTAAGGAGCCAGAGCACATGCTGACTAAAAGCTAAGATCATGACCCTGCACCAGGCAACTGCAATTTTTGCCTCAAATAGGTGGATGCAAGCCAGATGTGCCCCGTGTTAAAGTTTGGCCCTTTTGTCATACTCATCACAGAATCACAGAATCACAGAGTCACTAAGGTTGGAAAGGACCTTCAAGATCATCAAGTCCAACCATTAATCCAGCACCACCGTGTTCCCTAAACCATGTCTTGAAGCTCCACATCCACATGTTTTTTGAACACTTCCAGAGATGGCGACTCCACCACCTCCCTGGGCAGCCTGTTCCAATGCCTGACCACCCTCTCAGTGAAGAAATTTTTCCTAATATCCAATCTAAACCTCCCCTGGCGCAACTTGAGGCCATTTCCTCTCGTCCTATCGCTGGTTACTTGGGAGAAGAGACCAACACCCACCTCACCACAACCCCCTTTCAGGTAGTTGTAGAGAGCGATAAGGTCTCCCCTCAGCCTCCTCTTCTCAGCTATAATAAATAATTTTATAAATATGTATATAAATAATGTTAATAGCTTTACAAATTCACTTTCACCCTCAGCTAAACCTTCGGGTTTTTTTGTTTTTATTTATCTATTGCTGATTTCAATACCTGAGAATACCCATGGATCTGCTGTTGTTTTCTCCAACAGCACCTGCCACACAGGGAGCTGGCTGCCAAGAAAAATAAAAATATTAAACCCTCAAAGCCTCTGGCTCTCCTGGCTTCCAGTCCTTGCCTTGCTGTAGATGCCTTGCATCTCCCCCATCGTGGTGCAGGAGATGTCGTCAAGAAGCAGAAGTCCCCCGTTCCCAGCTTTTGAGTAGCTCGTGTAGAGCACTCTGAAAGCTTACTCTGCACCCACTCTTATCTAAACATGCCTAAGCCCCAGCATGCTGCTTCAGCTGCGCTGGATTTACACTTCGGCCTGTTTTGAAAGTGAATTTGTAAAGCTATTAACATTATTTAAACAGTTTAGCCACAGAATTACCCGGTGGTGCAATCCAGCTGCCAGAAACGAGACGCGAGGCTCCTTTGTGCTGCGGATCAAACAAAACGTGGCCAAAGCACGTAGGCTCTGGAGGATGCCAAAACCGGGGTGGTGGGGGGAGTGAGAGCTCGCTGACTTTCCGCTTAGTGGCAAATATCAAGTGTGGGTTGTAATTTTTTTTTTTTTTTATGAGTTGGTTTGGGTCCAAATCGGACCAAAATCAGACTTTTTTTCCCCTGAAATTTCCGGAGCACTGGAAGGCATCAGGCCCCTGGGTCTCCTGATGCAGTCGGCTTCCCAGGGAGCCCATTTCAGCTGGTGGCTCCAGGGCCCAGGTTAAGGACATGTGGGGAGCTCAGGGCTTGCAGACTGAGCTTTCCATGCCCTGGACCTTATGGTAGACCTCACCAACATCACTTCCTTTGGGGCAACATCCCCTCAGCTCCTGGTTTCCTCCACATTGAGGCAGTTAAGTGCAGAAAAGGTTCAGGGGAGACATGCCTAAGAATTTGAGGAAAGACTCTGGAAACTGAGCTTTTTCAGGCAGTTGCAGATGACTAACTCCTCCAAGCTGAACCTGTGACAAGGTCTGTGTATTTGAATATTTCATGTTCAGTAAAGTCTGGACCAGTCTGGGTCACATTAGCTGGGGCTTTCTCTAAGACCACAGCAAGACATGCTGCCTGTCCTGAGGTAACTATCATGAAGATGGACAAAGTGTAGAGGAGTGGAGAAACTGAGGCACAGGGAGCTCAGATGACGTTTCCAAGGCT
This sequence comes from Phaethon aethereus, assembly GCF_964289735.1. Classification (NCBI taxonomy): domain Eukaryota; kingdom Metazoa; phylum Chordata; class Aves; order Phaethontiformes; family Phaethontidae; genus Phaethon; species Phaethon aethereus. The sequence goes on along the minus strand of NC_138582.1, from coordinate 4,332,033 downwards.
TAAAGGGGGTTTCTAGCAAAAGGCAAGCTATGCTCCTGCAGACCCCAATGGTACATGGTATTCAAGGCAGCATCTTTCATGCTCTGATAACACAGGTGAGAGCAACATGCCAAGGTCAAGGCATCATTCTGAATCAGCGTTTGTCTTGCTTGTCTTGTTCTCTTGGCTGGTGTCTTACAAGCAGCCCTGAAATCCACCTTTGTTCAGAATAAAATATTATCTTAAGTACCAGTATTCTTCCTTTTGAAGGCATTGCCTTAATTGGCTATTTGATTGTATTCCCCTGAAACTTTCAGACATGCATCTTGGACAAACAATGGGTATTGTTTTATATTTAGACTGAGAATTAAAAGCTGAAATATGCAGAGACATAAGCTGCAGGAAGGGCTCAGACCATCAGCTCCCTCTGCTGACCTGCTCTGGAGAGAAGCAGTGCTGCCAAATTTTAGGGCTTCTCAGGCTGGAAAAGTGAGGACTGAAGGGACATATGACAATATTACTCCATCAGCACGGAGGTGGAGGCTAGGGTATGACTCTTCACAGCCTCTGCCAATGCAAGAACTAGAGAACACCAAAAGAAGACACTGAGGGACAAGTTCAAGAAAAAGAGGTGGCTGTTCATAGACTCATAGAATCTTTGGGTTGAAAGGGGCCTTTTAAGGTCATCTAGTCCAACCCCCCTGAAATGGGCAGGGACATCTTCAACTAGATCAGGTTGCTCAGAGCCTTGTCCAGTCTGACCTTGAATGTTTCCAAGGATGGGGCAAGTGTTCACACAGTGTGTCATAAAACACACTGCCTTGCTGCAGGAGGTTGTGGATCTGGAAAGTTTGTATGTGCTCAGAAAGAGACTGGAAAAGTCTGGGAGAAAAGTTCACTGAAGACCACTAAATGCAGAGATCCCTTTTCTTACCTGCGAAATTCCCAACCCTCAGGCAGCTGAATGCTGGGAAGTGTTTTAAGGAAATATTGTTATATATTTGTCCTAAGCCTATGTTTTTTCTTGGGCATCCACTGTTGGAGGCAGGATGCTGACTCACCCAGCTTGTTCTCCCGTTAGTCCCAGGGGATGGCTGGAGTGTCCAGAAAACATGGTGTATGCATAGCTTGGTGCACTGGAGCTGGGGAATGAAAGCTTTTCGGATGGAGACAATTAAATCCTTATTTTAGTGGGAAAATGCATTTTCATTGGGAAAATGAAGATTTTGTTATTGTCTCAGCCTCCATGCTGAAGGAACTGACAGCGTGGAGACATCTACACCAAATGAAGATGTTGCAGTAGCACCGAGGATATACTGACCTTGGGTTCAGACATAGCTAGGCAACCTGATGACTCAATTTTTTGCTTGAATCCTTCTTTCTGAGACAACAGAAGCTGACATGGTTGACACTGAAATGTAGCCTTCTAGGACAAAGAAGCCTGTATCAAACATGATGATCATGATTTGAATGGAGGTTCCACCAACACACGTGAAGCCACTGCAAGAATTAGGTGAGAAATGGCTCCTAAATACCAGGAAGACCAATATACAATGGACATCTCTGAACTCTGGAAATGAAGGTGTTGTATTTACATAGCGTGGCACTGAGCTGGAGAATGGTGATTCTTTTGAGATGGCAACAGAGTATCTGGTCTGCTTCAAACAGAAAACCATAGGAACAGAAAGCTGTATGGGGACCCTTTTCTGGATAAATGATGAATGTTTTCTAATCTGCAACGTTAAATAAGATTTGTGGAGATCTTCCCACTGTGGTTTAATGATGTCTCCAGATTATTGCCTTTCTGCTAGGCAGGTGGCTTGCAAGCTGGCAAGCACAGAGATCACAATGCAGAAAGCATTATTAGGAGAAGAGGTATCCAGAGTCTGAACAGACAGTGGCACTCAATTTGCGCAGACAAAGTGACATTTTCATTGTCAACACTTTTCTTTAGCATCAACAAGAAATTTAGATCATTCCTGAAGACCAGACACTGAGGAGACCATCCAGGAGAAATGCTGGTCTGGCACCCTTGTGAGCCAAAGGCATGGGTTTCTGTCAGACACTGCAGGAAAGACTCCACAGTTGCCTGACATAATTTCCAAAGTTTGTCAAACGATTTAAGTAAACAGAGCATTCAGGTTTCCTGAAGACATATTTGGGTACCCGATTTGTCAGTGTCATTGACCTCCATGGCATTCAACTGTCAAAACACTCCTCATTTGAAATGGATGCTGTGTCTTATCTACCAGTCTCATGTGGATGTCTTAGTTACCCTTGGGCATCTCAGATGTTTCTAGGTGTCTCCTTTGAGGCAAATGAGTCCACTCCAAGCTGGGTATCTGCTGTAGGGTGGGCTAGGTCAAGCGCTAAGCTCCACTAACTTGATCTTCAGTGACTGTGGTGGAAACTCAGACACCAAATTTACATGGGAACACCTAAATTTGGGTGTCCTAATCTGGAGGGAGTCTCAATCTGCACTGCTTCCTAGGTAGGTGAATCAGAAGGATGGCAGTGAGAATATGACATGAATGCAAACTATTTCTTCCTACTTTTGTTCCTCTCAGACAAATTCAGGAGGAGAGAACACAACATGTATTTGTTATTCAGAATAATGCCTCTATCCTCCACTCGTGACCACATGGCCACACCATATGGATTTCTTTTGTACCCTGTACTTTGCAAGGTAAGGGAGAGCTGGCCTCAAGTATAGTTGTCTTGGAACTTTTCTGTCCCATTAAGGAAAATGGTGCTACTCTTGTGATAATGTGGGTCAGCAGCTAGGTCTCTGTGGCCTTTTCAGGGTCTATTCCACTTTCCAAAGAGCCCTCTGGCCAGCTGGGCAGCAGCTTGCTTTGCCCTCTGAGCAGGCAAGGCAGCTCTTGGTGTAATTGCTCAATGAAGAATTTGCCATTTTTGTTATGGCTGGCTCCAGAATTGCTTTGTTTATCTGTGGTGACATCAACCGTGAGGGTGTCTTAAAGCAAGTTGTCTGGCTCTGGAGCTACACTCTTTTCCTTTGAGGAACATGCAAGAAAAATGTTAAATTCCCTGGGAGATAAAGCCTTTGCTTGGTGGTTTAAACTTCTGTTCATACAAGAATTGGAGATGAATGGCTGAGAATCCAATGCCCCGATACTTCTCCTGATGGCCACAGCTTAGTAAGATGAGACCTCATGTTGCACCTGCCTCCCTCTTTCATGTTAAAAAATATTTCTTCCTCCTTCCCCCAAAAGGTTGCCAAGACTTCTCCCCCTGAAAAAAAAAAACAAACAAAACCTATTTCCAAGAAAATAGTTGTATCTCTAAGTCTATCGCGTGCTAATTTAGTCTGTAGGATTTTCAGGAGAGAGGTCTTGTGAAGAGATGAAGTGAGAAGCCATTTGTGCCCCATCAGACTAACTACATATGTGATGAGCCAGGAAAATGAAGAATAATTACCTTTATGGTGGCTGTATAACCTAGACCCTCCCATACCTTGGAGTATTGCATGGCACTGATGTGCCAGCAGGCTCAGTTGGGTTGATAAAGCTCCTAGCAAAACAGACTCTTGTGCATGTCTGCAGGGTTCCTGCCACATTTCTCTGCCAGTTAGTGTGGAGGCTGATGAGCAGACCAGGCTTTTTGTGGACCTTCAGGATGCTTCATCAGGTGAACTGCTCAGAGCTGGAGACTCCAGGATTCTTCTTGGCAAGCTGCCTTGGATCCTGGGCTCTGTTCCTTTTCACGGGCAATAAGGAACCCAGAGCAAAGCTGTATTGTGAAACAATACCCAGATCCCACCCTCCCAGTACTATCACGTTCCTCTGCAGAGTGACAGCAGCATGGCGTAACGGTAACATACACGGGCTCTGAAATCAACAGAGAATGAGCAACTGTTGAAAGACGATGCTGTGTGGCTATGTTGGGAAGCTCCCAGCCCCACGCCTAACTTCCCTCATCTGTCTCCTTGGTCCAGCTTGATGGATTAGCACAATCTATGTGTCTCCTGAGTGCTACTTAACATGGGTGATCTCAGCACATGGGACCTCCCGTCTCAGCAGAGCAGAGCTCTGGTGCTCAGCAGCGGGTTGATGTACACCCGCCCTGACCATCCACATGCAGGCTGATGGCTTGTGGTGACGGGGATGAGGTTAGCTCACACAAAGCCTTTGAAGACAGAAAGCTGATGTGCAAGCACATTTATGGCAACTGTGAATTTGCTCCCCTTCTTGGCTTTGCCCTTTTTTTCAACAGGGCTTTTTTCTGCTGTTACTGAAATCTCTTGCACATTTTGCCATTGACTAAGATAGGAAAATGATCTTCTTTGGAAGTAGACTAGTCTCCATTCGTGGGCTAATAGATCAGGTGCAGAAGCGTGAATCTACCAGGCAAAGAGTAGCCCTAATTCCTTCTACTCTTGCTGTTTGTTCATTGTCCTCTTCTCTTCTCAGGGCTCAGATAAATGGATATCAGTTTCTCCCCCTTGGAACTAGTCACTTTGGGAAGGGCAAGGTATTGTATGGACTGTACTGAAGACATGACTCGTGTCATTGCTGTTGTGGATAGCAGGTGTTATGTTTTGGCTTGGGAGTGCCATATGTTCGCAGTGATAACTTTCCTGCAACTGTGTTGAGAAGTCTATGATGGTGGGAGCTTTCTACAGCCAGTTCCTTCAGAGAGTTATGGAGATCACAGCACTGTCACCTCCATTACTGGCAATAGGTCCAGTCATCCCTGAGCTCAGTGCTCTGCCTGACCTCCAACTCAGCTGGGGAAAAATCCCATGAGAAGGACCATGCAGTTGTCTCTTCCTTACACGGAGTCATTCCTCAGTGTGGCCTCAGCCTTTCCCACAGATGCATTTCTCATTATCACTGATAATTTATCTGATTATTACAGATTATCTCTGTAACAGAAAGGCTACCAACTCTCAAAGCACACGCAGGCTGGGTGGAAGCCCAGGACATGGTCCAGCTCTGAGGTGCTGAGACCACATGGATGTGGGAAGAAAATGCCTTGCTTTTCCACCAGGAAGAACTCAGCACCTTCCAGACACAGGCCTTGGGTGCAGGGGTAGGGATGATGAATACAACCACACCAGGGCATGGAGGACATTCTCTTTGTTGCCTTGTCTTCAAATGCATAATGTGGTTCTGTCCAAGATGGACACAAATCAATCCATATTGAGAATGGCAGAGAGCTCTAGGAATGTCCACAGGTCTTTATTGCCTGTCAGGGCACCAGGTCTATATTTTCTTCATTCAACTTGGATGTCTCCACCTCCGATCCTCTTGTTGCTCAGTGGCCTTTCCAGGCAGTCACACACTGGATGGTGGCCCTGTGGAAAGTGGATGGGTCTTGGCAAATGGAATGGACCAGAAGGAGAAAATCACCCATCCTTACACAAAAAGGATCCTTTATATCTCATGCTGAGGTGACAAGAAGTGGTTTTCTGGCCTAAAATTGGGCTGGGTTGAGGTGTTCATTATTGACTCATGGAGGACTGTAAATAGTGACATGAGACAACACTCCTTTACAAGAACCCGTTCATATGGAAGAGATGTAGGGAGTCCTGTCCAGGGTTCAAGCCTATGTATACATGGGAAAAGGCCTGGAAAAATCCCCTAACCACTTTTGCTGCAGAGATTATAACATGCACGTGTGCTGGTGAACGTAACTTGGAAGCTCTTTGTCACATGCCATCTTTTTTGTTCAGCATGATTTTTCCCACAGTTGATACCTTGATGGCATCTGACTCAGTGAGGCATGAAGAAGAAGGAATCCAGGACATTGAGGGGTAGCCCTGGTGATGGCGTATTCTTGTAGCTGTTAGTCACAGGACACAGCATGTTGACATCAACACTGCTGCTAATCTTGTTTGCAGTGCAAGTTTTGATGTGCTAGAAGACCACCTTCTGCCCCCAGATGTGCATGTGAAAAAAGGCCATTTTGTGTAAACATCACGCAATTTTTAACGTATTTAAAGTTCTAGTTTTTCCATGTTTGAAACCTGAGTGAGAATAATTTTCAAATCCTTGTCAACTCGCTCTGGACTAAATTGTTAAATTCTATTAGATTGACCGAAATGTCTGTCCCAGGGCATCTTTGCTGGCTAAAACTATTACATGAAAAATGGAAACTTCTTGTGTAAACTCCCGGTTTGACAGAAAATGGCTGATTTCATACAAATAAGTAGTTTCCCGCCAACAATTTTGAACAGCTCTAAAATGTTTTCAATGCTTTCACCAGATTGGGAGGCACATATGAAAAAACTGAAGTGAAGGCTGAGAACGTAATTCAGTTAAATAACACACGCCAGGAGTTTATCCTTCTTTTCTGTTTTTAATTTGTCCCCTAGGGAATGAAGGTTTTCTTGATTGTACACGTTATTGGATATTATTTTTCATCTAATTATAGTAAATATTTCTCAGTTAGTGACAGTTTCATGTCTGGTTAACTTTTTGTAGGGTACACAGATTACACAGTAATGTTTTTGATCTTTGATGAGATTAATGGAATTTAGGATGAGGGCTGTGCAATGAAAATTAACCCTCCCGAAATATTTTTGGGTGTTCATTTAATATGTGCTCTTTATACCAGTTTTCCTGCCAGAAAAGTCATCTGTTGGCATACTTACTATAAACTCAGCAAGAGGGCAGACATGTGAGAGGCAGATTAATTTCTTCCTTTGCACAAATATTTGCAAAATTAGGGTGTGGGATTTTTTTTTTTTTACATCTTTGCCCATCTCTCTAGCATTGGCACCCCAGATTTAACCAAGTCAACTCACTAACCAAGTCAGCCAGCTGGGAAAAACATGGAAGTGAAGGCAATCCACATATTGCTGGAAAAATCACATCGTTAAATGCCAAGAGGGTCTGACTGAAAGGACTGAGAAAGAGGCAAATGCCAGTAATTGGCCCTGACATAAACTTATTTATAGTAAGCCTAAGTAGGGTGAAGTCTAGTCTGCTGGGTTCACCTCTCAGGATCAGGCCCTGAGTCTCCTGGGATTTAATTTCTCAGAGAACCACAGGGGTGGCAGATGGGAAAGACTTGTTAGGTCATCCTGTCCACATGCCCCACAAGAGCAGAATGGGATTGTCTCTTTGCTTCGTTCTCAAGTGCCTCGTCTAGATTTAAACAACTCCAGCAATAAGACTGTTATTGCAAGAAAATTCCACTGCCTACATGTACTTTTGCAAAACCGCTTTTTAAAAGTTCTTGACGTCCATTTGTTAATTTTGCCTGAATTACATCACAAAAGAGAAAAGTGAAAGTATCAAATGTAACCTTGGGCAGCTCAATCTATCTGTTGACTTAAAAATAGCATTAGAGCACTTCTAATGAAATGGGGTTTGTGTGGACTTGCTACAGGGCAGAGGGAATATTTCTGGCTATCCTCACTGCATTTCTTTACATTAACATGCTTGGACTTCTTTAATTTTAAACACAAAGTGCATTTTCAGTGTTTGTAATGCTTTATTTTGGCACCTATACCCTATAACTTGCTTACCTGAAAATTGCTGATATGCTTTCAACCTTGACTTCACCTGGGTTTAAGTTATTTTTAATCTGTGTTTTTATCTCCTGTTTCCAGGCCATGTCTGACATGATCTACTTTTATTAGCTATGTGGTTATATTATGCATGCTTTGTCCTTGCTTGGGTAGGAGAGGTTGCACAGATGTCCGTGTAAAATCAAGGATAGGCATATGAAAGACCTACTGTAGCAACTGGAATTAATATTATTTTTTTTCCTAAAGTAAAAGGGTCATGGGAAAATACTAATTCAGCAAACACAAAATTCTTCATTTGAAAAAACTTGGGTTTAAAGTGATTTTACTGAGTCCATATATAGGCTTCAGTGGAACATGGCCAGAATTACAGGCCAGGAAGTTTTGAACCTGCCAGTTTCCGAGCCCTGGGTGAGTTCACATAGTGATTAACCCCCGGAGAGGGTAACATGGGTGCTGCCTGCGGCAATGCAGCGCAATTGGTATCAATTTCTATTTTGCTGCTACTGGCTGTGGAATGGAAAAAAATGCCAATTCTGTTGGGTGTGCATCATCTTTGGAAAGCTTCCAGTTTCTAGGAAACTAAAAATTATACATCTATTGATTTGATTCCAATTTGGGCAGGAAATTTTTTTCCTGTCAACTTGGAAACTGTGCTTTCCTGCCAATTGGAGTCACAATTGTGTCATTTTGTCTGTGATACTCTTAGTCTAATTAATGCAAATGAAAAAACCTGTGCAACTTTAGTAACTTGGTTTAGTTTGCAGTAGAAATGAAAGTCATATCCCTGGAGATGAGCTGCTGCATTATCCAGGTGTTTATGAGCTGCTGTACCACACACCTTTCCATGCTTGTGAAAAAGCACTGAGAAAATCTTATTCAGTGACATTTTCAAATGAAAATTTTTAGCCTCTAAATCAATTCTTTCTTTTGCTGCAAGGAACTGAATTCTATGACAAATTCATCTCTCACTTACTGTAACCCATATTACCTGGGAGATATTCATAGATCTAAAGGAGAATTGTCCATCTTCATGAGAAGGTATTTTTATCAAGACTAGTTAACATCTGAAAAGACTCAGCTGCAACACACATGGGATGGTCCATTCAGATACTAACCAGAGAAAGAGCTTAAATGATGGGCACAGATTTAACGCCCAACTGTTGAGTGCCTGCAGTAAAGTGAAATGAATTTTGCTCTCTCTCTTCTTGGCGCATGGTGTCTGGGTTGTTTTTTAGAGTTGGCTTTTGCTCTATCAGAAAATGGGCACCTACTGAAAGAGAAACCTTTTGTAGAAATCTATGCCTCCATGACCAGGGTGGGCACTGAGATCTCAGCATAGCTAATGGGACACTGCTGTCCCCTTGGCCACTCTGGGGAGGCCAGCTGGCTTTGGGCCTGGTGCTCCATGTGAGGTGGTGGTCTGGCGGGATGTTGCCTCCTCAGCTGCTCCCCTCCAGAGCAGCATGCTGGGTACGTATGGTGCAACGTGGCTGAAACCTTGGGAAGCATTGCTCAGGTGAACCCCACTAACCCTCATGAGCTGCCATGTGAAGGGCAGTCAATCCTGCCTTGGAAAGGAAAGAGCTAAAACAGCAGCCCACATCTGTGGCTTGTGGAGAAGAAAAGTGCACAACTGTGACTGCTCTTTGCTGGCTGAGAACCAAGCAAGGAAGGTCTGTTGTGGAAAGGTTAAAGGTTAAAGGTTCACTTCAGGACATGGTTTAGTGGGCTTGGTGGTGTTGGGTTGATGGTTGGACTCAATGATCTTAAAGGTCTTTTCCAACCTTAATGATTCTGTGAATCTGTGAAGATCTTTTGGGGAGTATGAACAACAAGATGAGCAGAAGGTGGAAGCACAGAAAGGTGCAGGCTGGGAGGTGGTATCTTGGGGCTCCTAACACTGGGGACAGGGTGTTGGTCTGGGCTGCAGGTAGAAAGTCAGGAGGACAAGCTGAATGATGATGAAACTTTCTTGAAGACAGAGGCCAGCAGAGAGCAGATCTTCTGGTTCAGAGAAGGTGGGAACTGCTGTGAAAGATGAGTTACGGTAGATTTTTTTGTAAGAAACATGAACACTAGCAAAGTCCATGGCTGTAACACTGACTTCTGGTCCCATAAGGAATAGTACTACAAAGCTCTACGGTTTGAGTAATGCTCAGGTCAGAAGGGCAGCAGCTGCAATGCCAGCTCATCTGCACTTGCCACCTATGTCTACAACAGCAAATTTGTCAGTGTCAGGGAGTTTTCTACTACCTTGAACTCAATGGGAATGATCTAGGCACATCCATACTGCTAAACACTCCTTACACCCAAAGTGAGGTGGCTGTATGCAAGTTGCCTGGTGGGAAAAGCCCAGTGCTAACTCCTGATTTTTGTGCTGGGGAATCATTTAGGAGAGTGCTAGCTGTCCCCAGCCAAACTCATGCCAGGTGCTGTGCCAACAGGAGCAGGATCAACTCTACTTGTCTGAGTTCTTGTGGATTTTATGAACATCTGCAAAAGAAAGTACCTTCCTAGTTGTTCAGTGGAGCATTAGTTGCTCTGAGTGTGTAATCAGGGATTATTCTGATTTCTTTGCTGCAAATCTCACAAGGTACAGCAAGGACTGGCTGTGCCAAACAGAACCAGCTGCCTTTCCTGGCTCTGGAGGTTTTCCCATTCCTAATGAAACCCTGCTGGTATGGGGCTGTGAGGCAAGACCCTCCTGCCCTGGGTCTGTGAACTTCTCCAGGGAATGGATGAGTTTTCTTCTGGATTTAATTCCTCTGGATTAAGTCACTATGGATTGCCTGGGAGAGGGGCTGGCGGGTCCCATGGTTGTGTGGGAGCAGGACAAAGCACAGATCTGATGGGAACAGGGTCTCACCGCGGAATTATAGCAGCATCTGTTTGCTCTCGGCTCAGGCTGGGGGAGACTATAAGAGACTCTCTAATGAACACCCAGTCACTTTCTGGCCAGAAGAAGAGGACCTCAAAAAAGAACAGAACAGCATTTCAATTAAATAGTAAGTTACAAAGCACCGTGCTCTTCACCCAGCACATTATTATTAGCAACTGCTTCTCCTGGAAGGTAGCCTGGTTATTCAATGTAATCTCCCTTTGTTCTCTGCAGGTTTTCCTAAGCACGGAGACCAGCTCATGAAACGTGGCCTGTCTTGTTATTTTTATCCAGGGGCAGCTGACAGTAAAAGGGACAAAAGAATTGATGGGGGAAGTGGGCCAGAGCATGAAAAATCTGGTCATAAAAGCCAGAGTATTTGCAATAAAATATCTATACATAAAGGGAGAGGAGGGAGGGAGAAGCAGGGCTGGACACAAAGCAGAGCAATGAGCTGTGAATGGTGACGTCTGGACCAGACAAAGAAAGTGTAAATCCAGCTGTCAGTGCAATAATATCCCTCCGGCACCTCAGTCTTGGTCTAGTTTCCCTCGGGGGAGCTCAAGCCCGTGCCAGTGGCTAATGTGGGACAGTGGTTGGACCTAGAGGGATGATGAGGTGCTGTAGGGTGGAGAGATGCACTTGGAGCTTCCCAGGGTCATGAGCAGAGCCCACAAAACCCCCTGCCACTGGCTACAACTCCTAGGAAGGGCCTTTTCACTTTGATGATGAAGAACGGGGGTTGCTGCAGGGATTTGGGTTTGGGAAGATGGTCTGGGGCTGCAATGTGACCCACAGGCTACAGAGCATGGTAGCAAACTTCATCGCAGGGTTGGTGAAAACAGGACAGGAAGAAAAGGCTAAGTGATTTAAATGCACAGAACAAGTGTATTGTTAAACCACCTCCAGCTTTTTGAGGACTACTCTGAGCCCTTTGCCGGGTGCAAGGCTCAGGAGAAACGTTTTTCTCCAGTTCTGTTTGGGACACAGAAGGGATCAAGAGCTGGGAGCAAACATAGGTGGAGGAGATACCAGCCCAGAGGGAGATGAAATGCTTTTTTATATTCATCAAAGAACAAACTGAATGGCTTTAAAGAGCAGTGGGCAACCTCTTAGTGAGGTATAAGGAAAGAAATTAATGCTGAAAACAAAACTGAGTGCCAGGACACCTAAAATGTCTCCCTACGCTTGACCCAGTGCCATCCTCTTTTATTTCAGAGATGGGAGAGCTCCAAAGCATGCCTAGGAAAGGAGGTACCCTCAGAGGGCAAAGTGTGCTGTCTTGAGGTATCGAAATGGGAGTGAAAGCTTCCAAAGTCACACAGCAATGGACATCAGAGCTGGCAGTGGGGACAAAGGATGGCAATTCTTGGTATCAGGCACTGGGTTTTCTGGGGTCCAAATACTTGTATCCCTGGCCTGTGCCACTTCAGAGATGCATCCATCCAGTGGGCACAAAGGAGAGAAGACTAATTGTTGTGGTTTAACTCTATCCCAGCTGAAACCAGGACACTAATGAACAACAGCAAGACCTTGGGATGTCTACAGCTGTAAAAAGTCCGGAGAATTTAAAACAAAGAAGGAAACAATTTTTTTCCTTTGGCAGACCTTTTTTGAACTGCAGGACGTTTAACTCCAAAATATGTCTCTGGCACACTTGAGCTAATGGAGTAGCCTTGGCTGGCTGCTGGGTGATGAGGGTGTGTGAGGGGCAAGAGGAGTGTTTATGGTGTCTATGATACTGCTGTCTGCATTTGGGCTCTGCAGGCTAGTGCATGTGGCCAGGTGGGGTGGAATTCACTCATCTTGGAGGCAGAAGGAAAGCTGAAATGCAGTACAGCATGGACCATGCTCTTGAGGTTGATGTTTGCTACACAGCCTCATGTAGCTGTGGTGCTCTAGGGCATCCTCTAGCAGGTATTACCCTGTAGCGTGGATTGGCCATCTCTGGCTCATCCCGCCCCATGTACCCAGCGTGATGCCCAACATCACCTCCAGGCAGACAAGACACCCAGAAGACCTTCCTAGACGTCAGCCTCCAGGCCAAAATGAGGGTGATGAGTGTTGGGCATGTACCAGGCCTTGGTCTACCCCTGTGCAGCAGAGACACAGCTCTGCTCCTTGCATCTGTTCTAGGGCCAGGTGGTCTGTGCCCTGAACACCACTGACTCACGCTGGGAAAGCCACTGGCTTGGAGGTGGACATTGCCATTGTAGGACCCACATTTAGTCGATCTTATAAACAAGCGGGAATGTCATATTTTAGTTCACTGTTTCCCATCTTCCAGTGTGTTGCACATCACAGGTCTCTTAACGTTCTCTCTCCTCAGCTTAGCCCCAGCACCCTCAGCCTTACTCAGGTCACAGCATCCATGACAGATGCTGGGAAAAAATTGTGGAAACTCAGAGGACATCAGATAGGGAGAGGAGATATTATCCCGAACCAGGGATTGTAATCTGCTTTTTGAGGACCAGGAAGATCCTGAAAGGAGCTCCATACAATGAGAGATGGAGCATGGGTGAGTTGCTCTCTGCATGTGTGCGTGTGCATGTGTGAACATGGGATTTGCTTGGTGGCTTTTGGCAACACAGAAAATACATCAAACTAACACTATTTCCAAATCAAGGGCTGGGAGGCCTCTGCTTCTGGAACCAGTAGGAACTGGTTCATATTTAAACTGGTCTTGGTTGCAGCTCCTCTCTCACCAAGGTTGTAGCTCAGCATGGATCTCCTGAGCACAGAGTCTTGTGAACGTAGAAAAGGATTTCCTATGCCTGGAAAAAGTCATGGAAGAAAAATACTGTGAGGTTTATTAGGGAGAAATACAATTCTTCTGACTGAAGTGAGGATATTTTGGGGAAGTTTTACTGTAGTCCAGCCTTGTTTGCATGCTCTTTCTCAGGCAAGTGCTGGCTCTGGTGGGAGATAGAGACTGATGGAGACAAACCTTTCGCTGTCTTCTGTAGGCTCCTTCCTAATAAGGGAGACCTTATTGCAGCCTGCCAGTACTTAAAGGGGCCTATAAGAAAGCTGGGGACAGACTTTTTAGCAGGGCCTGTAGTGACAGAACAAGGGGCAATGGTTTTAAACTAAAAGAGGGGAGATTTAGACTAGATCTAAGGAAGAAATTTTTCACAATGAGGGTGGTGAAACACTGGCCCAGGTTGCCCAGCGATGCCCCATCGCTGGAAACACTCAAGGTCAGGCTGAATGCGACTCTGAGCAACCTGATCTAGTTGAAGATGTCCCTGCTCATGGCAGGGAGGTTGGACTAGATGGCCTTTAAAGGTCCCTTCCAACCCAAAGATTCTATGATTCTATGGTTCTATGATTCTATGACAGACCCCTGAGAAGACCTCTATGAGAATAATTGACAGGTTGCAGCTAATAAACTAAAGGAGGAAGTCTCACATGAAGCTTGCTGTGAAGCAACACTTCCAGCTTATGGTCCATTGACTGTCTCTGCTTTTAGCACATGACAAGGACCAGGTGATCAGTTTCACCTTGGCACACAGGTAAATTTTATCACAGCCAAAAATACAGCCCTGACATCTACAGCTGCACATAACATCGTCTTCATAGCATCTTCTTCATATTGCCCTGCCAATGCTTGGTGGAAGGCACAGCTTTTAGCAGCAACATGGTATTTTGTTCTCAGAGAACAATAAACCCCAAGCCTCTCACCCCAAATAGCTCTGTAGTTGATGTCTGTTCTGCAGGGGGTTGATGGTAATCAAACCATCAAAAAAAGGGCTGAGCTCACCTGCTCTCCATGGGCTGCTACCATCCCAGGCTGAGTCTGTGTCAACCAGCAGGAACCCCAGAACTTGCCAGCCAAATTATGACCATTTGGAGGCAACATTTCTCCCTAGCTGCCGACAGAAATTCAGCCAGCCGACATAAATGCTTCAGAACAGAAGCAGATCTCTCTATGTATCGTTTCCAACCTCTGAGCTGCTGGCTGAGTATTGCTAATGATTTCTCTTGTGAAATACGGTATCACAAGCGGTAGGAAGCAGGGAATTCAAAGCTCTTGAGTGTTACGTCAGTATCTGATACTTATCTGTGATACAGCCATCCGTCTCTGGAGCAGCTGGGGCCAGCTCACATTATGGATATTAGAAAAGTTTATTTAGGGACTTACAGGGAAAGAAACCTTATGATGTTATGAGATGGTGGCAAATCCCGTAGGACCACGTAGAGTGGTCCCATGGGAATGGGTGGGGGCTGCCAAGCAGCTGCCCACTCTATGCTTATTGTGCATGATATTTTTTCTGCTGGCAAGAGAGTGTTTGTGCCTTTGTTTTTGAGGATTGGCTTGCCTTATCATGGTTAGTTTAGTGGACATGTTTTATATCTTTCCTCAGCCATTCAAGGTCAAAGTGGCTGGTGGATCCCAAGAGGTGTGTGTTGCTCATTGCTAAATTAAGTTCATGCTGTACTGGAAACCTCCCAAACTATCTACTAGCTTGCCTTGGGACACTTCTAAAAAATCCTCTTCTCCCTGCTGAAGGCAGTTCTGAAGGGAGAGAAAAAGGCTCAAGAACAGGGGAGAAGTGAGAAAGAGGCATGCCTTGGCACTGGAGAAAGACTTCTTGGCTTGCTCCTTGATTGACCCCTGCATTTGGATGGTGCTGAAGTGTCTGAACATCGTCATCATGATATCTGCATTGCCTGTGTGAGCACAGCACTGCAGTGAGGGGCTCGTGAAGGTCCACAGAGCGAAGGGACATGAGGAAACTGTGCACCTCCAGCAAGTCTCAAGGACTTTGCTAGGACCATTTGCAATGCAAGGGGAGTTCTTGAGGCCATGCTGGAAATTGATGGCCTGTCAGTCTGGAAAAGGCAAAGAGGGCCAGATCTTTGGGAGGGGTAAATCTCCAGAGTCTCATGGAAAACTAGGAAACTAAACCGAAACTGAGCTGAAAATCTGCCCTCCACATCCTATTAAATAATTATGTCCTTAATCCCCAGTCTTTCCTTGCCATCCTGGTCATTAAATAACTGCTAAATTCTGTCAGTGCATCTCAGTATGCTGCTTCTGACAGGGGAGCAGTCTGAAGAATGACTGCAAGAAACACGGATGCCTAGAGCAAGACACTTGGCAGACTCTCTGCCTTTGTTAATCAGTATTTTAGGGATTTCCTGCCACAGAAGTTGCAGCCAGCTCGCTGTGCTAACTTGTTCCAATGAAATCCTCCACAATTTTGAATAGATCCTTTGTGATCTCATGTACAATGTTGGCCTCCGTGACCTCCTGTGCAATGAGTCCCACAAATCAATTACATGCATCATGTAGAAGGAAAGTGCTTTCCTTCTGTTGGTATCAAACCCTTTGCCTGACTGCCTCTTCGGACACTGGTTGGGTTCTAACATGATCAGCAGTCAGAAAGCATTCTTTTTTTGCCACGTATGGCATGCTTTGCCCTAACTGGTCCCTAATTTAAGGAGCTCCACCTCAGAAAGCAGAAAGCACGCAGTGCCTTGGCATCTGAATGTGAAGATGCATCAGAGGAAATGCATAGTCTTTTCTCATTTATTCTCTTTCAAAAGCCAAATGATGACCACAAGCTTTTTCTGGTTTTCTCAGGTGATCTGTTTTTCCAAGGACTAAACACATAAGCAACTTCAACAAGAAAAGAGGTGTTTTTGCCAGTAACTGCTCAAGTGGCCTCAAGTTGAACTCTTCCCTTTTAGCTTTCCTACCACTTTGGACTCAACAGCATGTGTCTCTGCCATGTAACAAACTAATGAGTGTTTTGCCATGAAAACCCATGTCCCAAAGTGCTTGATGTCTGTTTAAATAATGAGCTCTATGTGACGTCCTCCTCAGGAAAGGACTAGGACAACCCTGAAGACAACATGGGATTTCAGCTGTGGTCCACTTCTAATCATCAAGCTTTTCCAAAGAGGGATTTTTCTTCTGCATGGGAGTTGTTGGGGAAAGCAGTGAGGGGCAACATTTCAAGGGGGCACAGAGCTGAGAGGGATGTTTGACATAGGAACAGGTCTGGAGAACGTATGCAACTATTGCAATATGACAGGACATCAGGCAGAAGAAACTTTATCTGACCAAAACTCTGATGAGCTGCAGACCTATAAGTTGGGGAGATCAGAGGAACCGTCCATGCATTTCAGAATACTTTATTTCCAAAAATCTGCAACCTTTATTTGTGATAAAGACTGGCTTTGTCTGCCATCTGAGATCATTGAGGCTGATCTGGAGAAATTAAGAAATAGTAAATTAAGAAATCATATCTTAAGAATCAAGGAATTTATGTGGAGCATTGACAGGGAGAATAAAGTTTTAATCACTGAAGTTTTTAAGTCTTTACCAGTAAATTATGTTTATTTTAGCCTATCTTTATCCAATGAATAAAAACACTGGGAAGAAGGAAGTCTTCATTAAGGATTCTGTGATTCAACCTCCTTTCCTCATTCAGCTGGAGAATTTAGAGATTGCAATAAATATGCTTTTGAATCCAGAAAAGGTTTTTCAACAGAACTAAGGCGGGCCAACACTAACACTCCTAGTCGAGTAAAGACAGACATATTGAAATCATCAAGTCAAAACCTTTCATGCCGTGTTTCTACATCAGAAAGAAGATTGCTGGGTACAACCTGAAAGCTCAGAGCCTTTCCCAAACATCTTGGTAGTGAAACAAATGTCTGCCATGAGAGTCTCTTTTGGGGTTGATATTAGTAAATTTGTCTAGAACTGACTGGAATGCTTTCTGATTATTTTTTTTCCATCAAAAAGTGCTGATTTAATTGAAGCTGAAACTTTCCATGGGAACATACCAATTTCAATGAAACCTTAGTTGAGAAAAAGTTTCTCAGGCCTCAGATTGAATTTGTGGTCAAAACAAGAAAGGAGGGGAGTTTGTGTGCCATTTTATCTGAGTCTGACAGATACGGAAATCCCATAGCACAGGGAGGACAGACGTTCAAATCCCTGCTGCCATGAATACCGGTCTTTACAAAGCAGAGCGACTCAACACAGATGTGACAGCAACTTCTTTTTGCGGTGATGAAGACTTATGGGCTCTGTTAGATTGTTGGACAAGACTCTGAGCAACCTGCTGTGGCTCAGCCCAGCTTTGGGCAGGGTTGGTAGCCTTCCAGCCATGTGATTCTGCAATAACAGGGGTAAATATGGGCTCCCCTGTAGTGGCAGTTGGAAGTCGGGTAGTTGAGTTGGATGAGGGTGAAACAGAGAAGTGAACTATGGTAGGCCATCTAAATGACCTGTCTATGGACTGACCAAGCAACAGTAGCTGCATCTTCCCCATTCTCTCTGATTTTCTGTGGATAACTTGGTGACTTTTTTTTTATCTTCAGTCAGAAGTTCTGAGAATAAGGATACTATTTCACTACCCACCCCACTGAATAGAGGGGGAGAGATGAGCCTGGGCAGGCACCTACCTCCAAGCTGCCTGCCTCCTGTGCTCTGTGGTCCTTCCCTGAACCCTTCCCCTGCTCCGATGGTGCTTGTCCTATCACGCAGGGGATTGGCAGTACCTCTAAATACATCTGCCTGCCTGGCTGGAGAGATCAGCAGGGTCATTAGGCATGTCACGCCTCAATTCCCTGAGGGTTTCCAGAACAGAAAGGTGGAAGAATTCCCAGTGTAGTTTGTCACCGATTTATGTAGCTTGGATCCATAACTGCTAAACAATGAGTGATCAGAGTTTGTTTGACAGCCTGGTCTAAACCTTTGCACATGTTAATATTAGGACATATTTTCGTCCTGATGCAGAATTCCCCTGGGATCAGGCTGTGCTTGCAGGGGCAAATGGGGGATGGAAATTTCTGCTGGCTGCAGCCAGGGCTTTCAAACCACCACAGCGTAGAGCAGGTGCTTGTTATTGCAGCAGGCAATGGCAAATGACATGTCCCAGTGAGGCCAGACTGGTTTCCTCAACCCAACCACCTCCTCCCTGCCTCCTCCCAGAGCCATCCTTCACCTTTGGCTAGGAGGGAGGCCAGGCTCCTATCTGACTAGGTAAATCACATTCCCAGTCTCGTTCAGGTAGAAATAATCAACCTAAAATGTTGGACAGAGAAGGATCAGGCTGGGAAGTTGCGTATTTCAACCAACATGGTTCAGTCTGTGTATCCCCAGAGCGATACCGGGTCAGCCCGCGCTGGCTGGCTGCTGCGTATCAGGCCAGCATGTCGGAGGCTTGTACAGAGAAAGTTTAGTTTTCTCAGCTAACATCTTGACAGGCTTGTTTTGTGTCCAGCTCCGCTCATCACGCCGCCTGTGTCCACGCAGGAGGTGTTTCCGCGTGCAGCCCGCAGCCCTGCTCGTGCCGCATCGCATTCCAAACCAACGCACGGGCAGGATGCGAGTTACAGAGCCCACGGCATGGGCTCTACCTCCCACCCGCTGCAGCAGGACAAGCCCTGTGGGTGGCACGGCTGGGACTCCACGTGGCCAGAGGTAGGCTGGTACGTGCAGGACCTGGTTTGTCAACCCGCCAGCACTTCCCGTTCAGGAACGAGCTTTGTAAATCGAGTTACTGTTTACTGAGCAGCTCCCTGACAGGTTCTGGGAGCACTGGGAACATACATCAGGGTGATGAAGATGCTCGTGGGCCAGGCAGAGCGTGGTGGCTGCGGCTGGTCTCTCAGAGCTGGGTCCCCAGGAGCTGCTGGAGGGGACCACCAAAAGACTCAGAGACAACAAAACTGGTTTAGCATCACTGCAAGGTCAATGCCACAACACGTGGGGGCAGAGATCAGTGACCAGAGACACACGCATTTATCAGGACTCCGTAGACGCTGCTTGTAACCCACTCAGCTGGGGAATATCTACCGGGCCAATGAACAGGGCAACTTCTCGATGGCTTGATTTTGCTACTGGCACCTGCCACCCCCACTTTATTCTGACCCCTTGTATCCAGCCATGCTTTCACCTCTATAAATGGTTCTTCATCCTGAACATAGTGATGACTGTTTTCTTTCCTATCTGTCTGTTCCTCCCAGGAATCAGCAAGATAGATAGAGCAGAGGGTGCCTAAGGAGGCACCTTAGCATGGAGCATTGCCCTGGCACACCTGCGTAGGTGCTCCAGGAGGCATCAGCCACCAGAACACAAAAAAAAACCCCCAAACCCCAAACAATTCAGGGATGCTTCAGAGCTTGCCGTTGCAGTTATTTAAGAGATGAAGCTGGAGATGGGCTGGCACCGCCATCTGGTGCAAGTTTCCAGGAATTAACCATCGGTGAGCAGCTCCAGCATGAAAATACTCGCCTGGGATTTTATAGCTGGCCAAAGCAATGCTGGTACTGCTGGTCCCAGCCCAGCACTGCTGGACTGAATGGCTCAAGGAGAGATCCCCTTGCTCCTCAGCATTTTTCAGCCTGATTCTCCCCTCAGAAATATTCGGGGCATCAAACAGCAAGTTTCTGAGTGCAGGGATGGAGGAAAGAAAGAAAAGCAATCTGCAGTGGAGGCCGGACTCTGTTTTTTCATAGGGAGCATCTGAGTCTCCGGGGTTGCTAACATTTGGTTAACTCTTGTCTTTAAGATGGATGATCTTTTAATTTTTGTATTTAAGATGGAGAACTGAGTGTCACCCTGGAAGAAAAAAGTTTTTCTTCCTATTCATGGGGGCAAAAGACTACAGAAGTGCCTATATAAGACCCAATAGACAAATTTTTATTTTCCTCAATCTCAGTGCTTTCATCTGCTTTTTGTCTGGCTAAGGGGCAACCATGTTTACAGGCATCACAAGCTCAGCTGAAGCAAGGAGTGTGCAGGGGCTCTGTGTCGTGGCACAAAGTTAAAAGCAAATGTGTGGCACTAAACTAATCCAAATGGGAAGAAAAACAAACAAACAAACAAACAAATGGAATTACATGGGCAAAACCACAGCTTTTTCTCACAGTGAAGCTTGATTTTGCAAAACTTGCCTTTCCTGCTGAGCAATTGTTCCTGCAGACAATTCCTACAGCCTTTTCAGAAAGGCAGGGGCTCACCAGCTGGCATGTTTTGGGCTCTATGTAGTCAACTAGTTCAGACCAATTAGACAATTATTGGGTGTTACTAAACTGGAGTTAATGTCAATAAATTGAAAACAACTGAGGCAGTTGGCATCGAAAAGAAAATCCAAAGGATTCCCCAAATCAGGTACTTCCCTCTCTGCACTCCTTTTCTGAAACCTTACCTGTGATGTTGGCCTTGGCCTTGTGATGATGAAAGAACGTCATCACCTTCCTAGGCAGTGGCACACAGAGACATCTGACCTCATCATAACACAAAGATGAAAAGCCTGATTCCACTCTGGAAAAGCACATCCAGCTGTCCAGATGGCTCCAGCAGGGATGCACAGACAGCCAAGTTATTTGGTGGGTGAACTGGGAGCCCAAGGATGGACACCCATCTGAACATTGCTCTTAAGAACATTTTTCATCTACCCCAAAAGTCCCCTCCCCTGAGGTAGCATCCTTTCCAAATAAGGCTGGAGGAACTGACGCCAGAAATGACACTTGGAAATGGGGCTATCATCCCCAGCTTTACAGTACAAGGCACTATACGGGACAAGTTTTCCCCAAGTTGTCCCCAAGTTTCTTGGATGTACAGAGAATAATGCAGTTGCCTAAATATCTGGTACTGTTTGAGATGCCTCAAGATATCTGAGAGACATATAGGGAAGGACAGATATGGCATGGGACCCATAGGACGCCCACATCCTGCTGTTGTGGCAGTTGCAGGTCAGTAGGAATACCCCATACAGTATGAAACACCTGGATCACATCTCTAGAATGCAGTAAACACCTACGTGTAGACACCTCTATGGCCAGTCTCCCCCTGAAAGCTTCTTCTGCTCTGTGCAGTCCTGGATATATCTCACTGTACTGGACTTTGGGCTGGACCCTGGCTCTGGGAAGGTACAGAGCTCTGCTGGTGGGACTGAAGAAGCAAGAACTCAAGAAGTTGTTCTCCTGTGCCCACTATAAAGAGTGATCTGAAATACAAGAGAGGTTGAGCTGGCAGCAGCAGGCCAACATGGGGCTATTTCCCAGCACTGGCTTTGCCCAGGGTCTGAACATGAAGAACTGGTTGACAGAAAATGAGGTATATCTGTGTCTTAGGTGGACCAGACTATTAATTCTCTTCCAGCTGCTCCATGAGCTTTGGGCTCAGGTCTCAAAGTGAAGGAGCCAGCTGTTAGGCTGAGCCTTCCTCTCACCTCCATTGCTCCTGTGGCTTGCCTTGGTTCCCAGAGTCCTACACCCCAGAGACCAGAGGCAGCGGAGCCAACTCCTACTTTCCTTTTCACAAATCACTCATGTTTTATTTAGATGGATTGCAGGGTCTTCAACTGTCTATGTGAACAAGTCCCACAAGATCCCAAATATCCTCATCTTCCTTCTGATCAGCTGAGAGGTAATCCCTCAGATTTATTTCAACTGAAGTTCACAGTGGTAGAAGCTGGTGACCCTCTGCACTGAATAGCCTGTCTTGGGATAAAAAAGAAGGTGTTCCTGCCAGTCGGCTCAAGCAAACCCAATCCTGAACAGGGTCCTTCACCATGCTGCAGCACACTGGGCAGCAAAGTATCCATTGAATGCAATGGCAAGGATTTGGACGTTTCTGAAAGACTTGAGCTGGTCAATATGTGGCTGAAGACAGGAACTTGTGTCTGGTCTTAATCTATCAATTTTCAAAGGGGAGTCCCTAGGGAAAAAGCAAGGAGGGTTTGGAAGATAACCGGCTGCTAAATATATTCCAGCACAAAGCTGACAACAGCTAGAGCCACATGTGATATGCTTCTGGAATCCTAGCAGGGCTGATTTATCTTGGTGTTACGCCTAATATACTTAAAAGCCCTTTATAAATAACCCAGGACCTTTTGCACTTGCTGTTCTACAGACTTGCTTTGTTTATTTGACTGGTTGAGTTGGACCTGTCATTTTTAATGAAAATAAACTCCTTGTCAGAGACCTTTTCCTTTTGGGACCTTCAAAAGGACACACAGAGCAATTCTCTGCTTCTCCCCCGCTTCCCAGCAGCCCCATTAGTTCTCATCTTTTTTGGCTTATGGAAGGTGAAGCAGTTTGGGGAAAGGTTAACTGGAGCCCTGTGGGTTATGTTTCTTCTGGACTACAGAGCTTGCCTCCAATGAGGATTCTTATTTTAGGCTTATTTTTCTGGGGGGTAGGCACCCAACATGGTGGTAGAGCCTAAGTTCATCCCAAAAGATCAAGAGGCATCCACAGAGGAGGGTAGGTGACATACACGTATCCTTGGTCATGGTTTGGAGAGGGTATAGGAAGGTGAATCCCACCTGACCCCTTGCTACCTCATCTCCTCGCAGTTATTTTGGGCTGCAGAGAGCCACCATGACCTGTGCTGTCACCACAAGGCTGGGGGAAGCAAAGGGAGTAGGGAACAGCAGCTTCGGTCTGTAAAGAGAGACCTGGAAGAGTGGAGAGCTGCCTCCTGTCCTTTCAATCCTGGCCAACACCTCTCACCCTATCTGTCCACTGGGAGCAACCCCACCTCAGTCCAGGATCACTGCAGCAAAGGACTCTGGGGGATGATGCCATGCAAAGGGCCCCCAGCTGCTGAAGGCCCTCAAGGTGCAAGCTGAATGAGAAAGCTGCTGGCACTGGTATAAACCCTTGCCTCCTTTCTCTGCTGATGGTGCATCCATCCACAGTGGGAAATGGGTCTTATGGGCCTGACCTGCCAAGGTGAGATTGTACCAGCCATGGCCAAAGGGTCTCTTGTCTTTAACTGCTGGAGGTCTGGTTCTCCAGCTCTGGAGATTACTGGTTTGGTGTGTGAGTGCACCAAGGAAAGGAGGTTGGTAGCTTTACTTTCTAAACTTTCTTGTTTCCAGAGATTCAGCTGAGCTTCTCTTCTGTACCCAGGAGGACTTAGTTTTAGTGGTGACAAAGGCAGGAGTGTTTGCAGCCTGATAGAGCATTGGCTTTCAAAACCCGGGACAGGTTTTGTGGTCTGCACCCTTGGAGGTTTTCAGGACCAAACTGAAGAAGGCCCTGAGCAACCTGAGCTGATTGCTGAAGCTGACTCTGCTTTGAGCAGAAGGTTGGACTAGAAACCATCTGAAGTCCCTGCAGCCTGAATTGTCCCATGAATCCTATGATTTCTGCTATGGCCACTGCTGGAGAGAAGAGAGAGTTCAGCTCTACCTCAGACAGCTCTGTAGACAACTCTTGGCCCACTGAAGAAGCTGCCACCACTTTTAAGCTTGTCTAGAGATGGGGATCTTCAATGGGAAGGAATTCGGGGTTTTGGAGAAGTTCATGCTCAGGCTGGGCCTGCTGGGACCCCCCTGCTTTGGGACTTGCTGCATCTCAGTTTCTTACTATGTTTTTTTTCCCTTCTGCCTCCTGAACTTCAGGTAATATCCATCTGGGATGAGCTGGTTCATTCTGGTGATGGTTCTCTCCATAATTTATCAGCAGTCCTGGTTAAAAAAGGGAGGTCCCAGATGACTGGAGGCTTGCCAGTGTGATGCCCATCTACAAGAAGGGCCAGAAAGGAGGATCTGGGGAACTACAGGCCTGTCAGCCTGACCTTGGTACCGGGGAAGATCATGGAGAGGTTCATCTTAAGGGCATTCACAGGGCATGTGCAGGACAACCAAGGGATCAGGCACAGCCAGCACAGGTTCGTGAAAGGCAGGTCCTGCTTGACCGACCTGATGTCCTTCTGTGACCAGGTGACCCACCTAGTGGGTGAGGGAAAGGCTGTGGATGTTGTCTACCTGGACTTTAGTAAAGCCTTTGACAGCGCCTCCCACAGCATTCTCCTGGAGAAACTGGCGGCTCGTGGCTTAGACAGGTTCACTCTTCGCTGGGTAAAGAACTGGCTGGATGGCCGAGCCCAGAGAGTTGTGGTGAATGGTGTTAAATCCAGCTGGTGGCCGGTCACAAGCGGTGTTCCCCAGGGCTCGGTTCTGGGACTGGTCTTGTTCAATATCTTTATTGATGATCTGGATGAGGGAATCGAGTGCTCCCTCAGTAAGTTTGCAGATGGCACCAAGTTGGGTGGGAGTGTTGATCTGCTGGAGGGTAGGAGGGCTCTGCAGAGGGATCTGGACAGGCTGGATCGATGGGCTGAGATCAACTGTATGAGGCTTAATAAGGCCAAGTGCTGGGTCCTGCACTTGGGTCACAACAACCCCATGCAACGCTACAGGCTTGGGGAGGAGTGGCTGGAGAGCTGCTCGGCAGAAAAGGACCTGGGGGTGCTGGTTGACAGCCAGCTGAGCATGAGCCGGCAGTGTGCCCAGGTGGCCAAGAAGGCCAACAGCATCCTGGCCTGTATCAGCAACAGTGTGGCCAGCAGGAGTAGGGAAGTGGTTGTACCTCCATACTCGGCACTGGTGAGGCCACACCTCGAATCCTATGTTCAGTCTTGGGCCCCTCACTACAAGAAGGACGTTGAGGTGCTGGAGTGTGTCCAGAGAAGGGCAACGAAGCTGGTGAGGGGTCTGGAGCACAAGTCTTATGAGGATCAGCTGAGGGAACTGGGGTTGTTCAGTCTGGAGAAGAGGAGGCTGCGGGGAGACCTCATCGCTCTCTACAACTACCTGAAAGGGGCTTGTGGCGACATGGGTGTTGGTTTCTTCTCTCAAGGAACTAGCAATAGAACAAGAGGAAATGGCCTCAAGTTGCACCAGGGGAGGTTTTGATTAGATACTAGGAAAAATTTCTTTACTGAGAGAGTGGTCAAGCATTGGAATAGGCTGCCCGGGGAGACGGTGGAGTTACTTACCATCACTGGAAGTGTTCAAAAAACAAAACCAAAGTGTTGGTTTGATGGTTGGACTTTGTGATCTTAAAGGTCTTTTCCAACCTTAACAATACTGTGATTCTGTGATTTTTTGCTGTGCAGCTCTTTTCACCCTGCACTTTGCTTAGCTCTAGCACCAGCATTTCTCTATTCTAATAGATCATTTGGATCAGCAGAGGGAGTGCAAGAGCAAGGAAAAAAAAATGCACAGGCTTAATATAAGGGGGTTTGATGTCCTGAGGTGCTCTGTGAGCCTCACTCAGAGATGAACTATCCCAGGTAAGTGACCCTCCTGGCCACCTGCTGAGTGAGTCTTTCTGCATTTTCACTCACAAAAGGGACATCAGCCTTTCTCAGCAATCTCTTCACCTGGTGGATGTGAGAAAATCTCCTGATTGCCTTGCAGCTGTACCAGCACCACAACAAAAGGCAAATCAAAAAAGTATGAACTCTTCAAACTCAGAATCCTGGTTAAAAGGTTTTTATACAAGTCATTTAGAAATCAACAACATTGCCATAAAAGAAGTAAAAACACGTGAAAATCACCTAGTCATCTACTATTTCACCATTTAAGAGCGAACAAAAGAGATGAGCTTTGTGCTAGCTGGCAATGTGACTTGGTGACCTTTAGTTTGGCAATGACACATTGTCTTTGTTATCCAAAAAAATCCAAGGTCCTCAAATTTATCAAGTTGCACAAGGTTGCATTTAAGTACCACTGAGGCCAAGGAGATTTAAGCACACAGCTGAGTGCTTTGCTGAATCAGAGCTTCAGCCTGTAAATATTTGTTAACTTAGTCCAAGAATGTAGGGAACGCAAATCTTATGGATCCAACAAGTGTCTGGTGCACCAGTCAAGGCACTCGACGCTCTCTGTCATTTAACAAAAAAAAAAAAGGACTTCAAACAACTATTCAAATATCTTCCCTTCGTTACTATTTTCCCAGGAATTATTAGCCCAATAAGCAAGCACATCGTATGGCTGCCTATAAACACACAGCATTATTACCCATTCCATTTGCAATGGAAAAAAGCAGATAAAAACCAAGAAGAGCATTCAAATTGTGTAATTAAGATAAAGGCCAAAAAAATTAAGGTCTTTACTCACATCTATCTACCATGTGGTGGGTCCATTTTTTCAATGTTAGCTCCCCAAATAATGACACCATAGTAATGAGTCCAAATGACTTAAAGGAGAAAAAGACCTGAGTTAAAACTCACAGGATAGCTCACGGGTTTCAGCTCCCATTACCCAGTTTGATCTGGGCACCCATGAACACCCAGCCCTGCAAGCTGAAAGGGCAGTTAGCCATTTTGCTCACCTGCCGCTCATTTGGGGTGCACCCTTCCTGTGTTGTATTTGATCCAAGGCTGGGAAAGCCACCTTCTGTACATTACCACTAATAAATACCCATCAGGAGACAGCTCCTAACTCCCCAGCCTTTGCAGTCCGCAAGGAATTCTTTATCCGAGAGGCACTGAAGGTGCCAAGGTGAGATGTATGGCTTCAGTAAAAGTAGCGTATTCTCAAGGTGATGTGGCGATCCTCTTGGAAAATCTCTGGAAGCGCAGTCTCTCTTGTGCACCCTCCTAGGATCACTCACCTGGAGACTGATAGGCTTCTTAAAAACCAGCACCCAGGTGCAATTGCTTGTACTGGTCCTGACAGACTTCGTTCAAGAAGGGTTTGGTCCAGCTGCTTCAAAGACAGCAGCACTGAAGTTATTTCAAGAACAAGCGCCTGTAACTACTTGCTCCTGGCACTGGGCATGGGGCTGATGTACTCAGTCTTTCTCAGCCCTGGGCAACGTTTCCTCTGGTCCTGGGCCACTCTCAGATGAGATGGGAGGTTCCCAGCTTGCTGACATGTTGCTTTGTCTTCTTTACCTCCAAGGTGGCAAAGCAATGCCTCCAATCCCTCACGGTGAGACCTTATGGAGATCTGTCATGTGCAGCCTTGGTTCCCTCATAGCTGAGACCTGGCGACAGCGATATCGCCTGGCCATGCACAGGGTGTTTCCACCATCCTTAGTGAATCTGCGCTCCTCCAGGTTGCAAGAAACCCTTCTGCAGACCAGAGCACAGGCATGAGGGAGCAGTAGATCAATGTGCAGCAGCTTCCTATCCTCATGCATGGCACTGTCTGAGAAGATGGCACTCTGGGGCTGATTTTCTTACACCAGTCAGTTTTCCAGCACCTGTTTGCTATAAATGTCTGCAATTCTCCCAGATCCTGGACTAGCAGGTGAGACACATTGTGAAAAATACTCATTGCAAACTCCCTGTGGGTGCTGGACTCCCTGTGAGTCTACAGCAGAAAGCTGAGAGCCCTGGGGTGTCAGCGGCCAGGAAAGACCTTGGCCATCCATGTGGGAGCATGTGGAAAGCTCTGAGCTTCACGCTAATGTGGGTCTTTCAGCCCATGCATCCCAGAGCCATGCTACTGGAAGATTTCTTTAACCACATTAGTGGCACCCACCTGAGCCAGGAAGGCAGGAGATGTGGAGGACAGCCTCATGACATTCCAATGTCCATGGCTCTCTGATGACCAGTCACGTCCCATCCCTGACATCTTCAATGAGAGTCTTGGATCTACCTTGGACTTAGAAACCAAAAGCCAGGGAGGCTGGGACCCTATGGGAGCTAGGCCCCGGTGTCTGGAAAGCCCGGAGTGAGCTCCTCTGCTTTAACACCAGGTGAGCTGCGCTTGGCAGCTCTGTCATCCCCAAACTGCCCCAGCCTGGAGCTCAGTGCAGCAGGCTCTGCATAACTGCATGCCAGAGCCAACGCCACTTGCCTGTCCCCAGGAGGTGACACTCCAGCTCCTGACCAAGGAAAGAGACTTCACACTAGTCCTCCAGCCTGCCCTGCCTCTGCCTAAAAGACACCGCAGGCTTGTTTCTGTTAATGGGCTGCGGCGAGGGGTCTGCAGCCAACAGGACGTTACCGATCCCGGGGGACACCACACCGGCCACAGCCGGCATACGACACGCCTGCAGAAGAGTAGTCTGCAGAAGGGCTTCCTGCATCCCTGGGTCACTCTCATACCAATAGAAAAAAGTTTTGCGACGTGTGTTTTGTTCTTGCAGAAGGTCTGTGGTGCTGCAGCAGGGCAGAGTTTGCATTGTTTCCACTCCCACTCTGAGGGACGGAGGTGGTTTACTGCTCTCACATTTCATGAAAGCACAGGACGATGGAGGTTCTCAACAATGATTGTGTCGTCTGTTTCATTGGCCGACAATTAATTTTATTAATTTTCTTTTTAAAGAATATCATGGAAGAGAGCTGCCAACTTTGCTGATGACTCGCCACTCACTTGGCCCACCTGCAGGATGGTCAGGTTGGCCTTGTCCAAGTGTTGTAGGGTCTGCCCAGGGACAGTCCACTTCAGCTGGAGCTGCAAAGACCTGCTCCCAGGCGCTTTTACTCTGTTCAGCTTTACTGGTATTTTTTTCAACCATTTTCTGGCTGGGAGGTTGGTGGGGAGGAAAGGAGGGGAAATGAGTTTGCCTTGTCATGAATTACATTCCTTCTGCCTCCTTCTCTTGAACCAGCCTCTTCCAGTCTGGGGAGCTTTACCTTAGGACCATGGCTTGGGGAAGTCCTGTGGTCCACAGACTCTTCTGTGCAAGGTGTGATGGTGCCTGCACAGTTCCTGAAGAGGGCATTGATGCACCATGCATGGCTGGGCCGGCACTGGGGTGAGCTAACTACGCTGGACCCACAGTTTTCCCATCCCAGCCCCATGTCCCAGCCATCCCCACTGTGCCAGGGGCTGCCTCACCAAAGCCAAGTGAAAACTGTGCCCAAAAAAAGGAGTCAAGCTGCTCCAAAAGAGGAGAATTGATTTGATAGCAGATCAGTGGCTGAGTTGAAGCTACACCCCAAACCTCCAGACTTCACCGGCTACGCATCCATACCCTCACCTGCTGGCTCCTACTCCTAATGGTGATTTTTGCCTCCCCAGCTTGCTGACAGGATCTGAAATGCCTCCACAAACCTCCAGCCCTAAACAAGGTGTTCCCACGTGTAATTGGGCGTCACTGTGAAACCATGTCCCATGGGCCCTCCTTGCCTCCCCTCTCCAGCACGCATCCCACCCCAGCCTGAGCCTAAACCCAAGGCTTGCATCTTCCTACATCTGCTCTGACTTTTTATTTCCCCCAGAAGGAAGTCTGGTGCAATGGGAAATGCATCACAAACAACAGCATGACTCTACAACACTGTGAAGAAACTCCCCAGTGAGGTACACACTTTCTTTATGGGGGGCAGAGCTGAGGAACAGTCGTGAGTCCATTTTTTTCTTGGAGGGAGATGAATTCACAGCTTGTCCGCCCCAGCCAGCAGCAGGGCTGGGCTCAGAGCAGTTCATGTAGGTCTGCAGAGCAGACACTGGTCTCCATCATCCCTGGAGCTGGTGGTCCCCAAAACCATGCCAGTCCCAGGGATGGTTTATGGTCTCCCAAAAGCACCGATCACAGAGCAGGATTGCAAGCCACCAGGGAAGGCTTTCCAAACCCAGCAGGGATTCTCTTGGCACAGCAAGCTGCTTTTACACCACACCCTGGGTTTTTTCCCTTGTTTTCCTAAAGAAACAAGATTTATGTGAATCATCGTGGGCAGTTTCAACCCAAATGATGTCGAGCAGAAGAGCCCTCGAGGAGATTATGTTCCCTCCAGATTTGCAGGGGAAAAGCAGCCACTGCCCCGAGGGAGCATGGCACGGAGGCGGCCTCCCTGTGCTTGGCAGGATCCAAGGCAGAGCCTCGCTGGAACCACGGGTGAAAAAATGGGCTGAGTTGTGCCCCTCCATCCACGGGAGCCCCTCCATGCTCTGCGCCCACCTTTGTCCGGCCACCCTGGCAGCTCCAGGTGCAAAGTTGTTACGTGAAGCCTGTCCTGCAGCAGCAGCTCTCCCGGCTGGAAATGTGCAGAGGCAGCGTTTGGGGTCAGCAGGGCCCTGCCCCGGCTGGGAACTGTGGGGGACACTGGCAGGGGCATGGAGGTACAGTGAGCAGGAGATACTGGGGTGAGTTGGGAGCAGGGACTGGTAAGGTGGGACCATGGCTTTGGTGATGAGATGCCACCTAGCTGATGCATGGGTCTGCAGGCATGGGCTCTCCCCTCCTGCCGTGGAAGAGGGGGCTGGCAGAAACCTCGGACAACCCCATATTGCCGTTGTCCTGCTTCTTTGACCTCCACCTCTCAGCATGTCTGGCCCCTTTCCAGGCTCCTGTGTGTCATGCTGGTGCCAGGGCTTGCAGTGACAGTTCCCCCAACTCAGCCTCATGCAACTCAACAGGTTTCCACTCAGCCTCATGCATGTCACACTGGCTTTTAAAGGCCCCCCCCAGGTCTCCTGTCCAAGGCTTATGGAGGGATGCAAGTTGTGAACCACCTCACTTGGCTGCCACGGCAGAACTCCAACTTCTGAAAGTCCTGGTTGCAGTTCCAACTGCTTGTTTTGCAGGAGGAGACACAAACTATGAAGGAGACCATGAGACCAGGTGGGTCTTTACCCAAGCTGTCTACCAAACCAAGGAGGTGTTTGGTGTAGAGTCCCAGGCCAGCTTGGCACTGTGTGTCCATGCTGAACAATGTGGCTGGGCCCCTCCACGGTGTAACAAGGGAGACCTCATGGCATCTCCTTCCGCCACCAGTGGGACAGGGAGGCTGGGATGGCCTCCGCTTCCCAACGGGAGGGCAGAGAGTGGATGCCCCATTTCGTTAGCCCATCAGCGGGGGCTGCACACACAGCCACCGAGTTCCTTCCCCATCCGGGGGAGATGGCTCATTGCCACAGGAGAGGATAGGACCCGGCAAGCCCGGACGTGTGTGATGGGAGGAAGAGAACTGCAAGGGCAGAATGCTTCGATTCATCCCGCCGGGTGTCATCTCCCCCCGGATTTATCTCCCGCTGCTAATGAGAGGCAGCCGGCTCCGTCTCATGTGGACAAGCCCCGGCTGTGTGCTCGCAGGCAGGGAGGGCACGGCTTGCCACGTCCGGGCGAAGGGCTCTCAGATGTTCGAGCTCAGCTTGTGTCCTCAGGAGCTCGCAAGCTGAGCTGGCAAGGGGGTGGTGGGGAAATGTGAAGGGCAGCAGAAGCGAGGCAGCTCTGCTGGGGCAAGCACAGCCCAGAGCCAAGCTTTTCTTCTGGCAGCTGGCACCAAGCATTCACAGGGGGATTATTTCTTCTTTTTTTTTTTTCCTTCTTTTTTTCCCTCCTGAAGTGGCCCGAATGGGCCCTGGAGCGGAGAAGGTTCATGTCCCCTCTGGTCCTTCCAACGTGGTCAACCCCAAAAGGCTGCAGATGCTCTTCCACCTTTGCTCACTCTCCCATCTGGCAGGAACTGCAGATCCTACCCTCCACTGAGCCTTCCCCCCGGGTGGAGGCAGAGGAAGGTGCTCATGCAGCCCCAAGGATGCCCCCATTGTCTTCCTCGGTCCCGGGGAGACCCAATGACGCAACCGGGGCTGCGACCACGTGAGTCGTGGCAGGGCGGGGGGTAATCTCGGATGAGATGCAAGGAGCGGGAAGGACCCGCGGCGCAGTTTGGTTTGGCAGCCCCTTACGGACAATAAAAGGTCAGGCTGTGGAGGAGCTTGTTTTGTTTTTTTGTTTCCCTGGCTTTTGTTCAAGGCTGCGTCCTTAAGGACAGGGATTCTCTACTCTGGTGGCAGGCTGAGAGCATGGGTGGGCGGCTGGCTCTTTGTGCTGGTGGGTTTTTTAGCATGAAAATGGTTTTGCTCGAGCACAGGCTGCAAGAGTAGAAGGCTGGGGTGGATGTGAGCTCAGGGTGAAACGGCGGTGGAACCGGGCACCAGGATCTGGCTGGGTCCCAGGTCCAAAACCTGAAGCATCTTCTCTTTGTCAGTGAGGGGTTTCCAGGGGACCCAGCGGATCGGGAATTCAAGCCCATATTGTGGCGAAAGCTGTACACGTGCAATAAAATGAGGGCAGTCCCTTGCCAAACAGCTGCATGCAGAGCTTGAGATGAGGCAACAGGAGGGTCTGTATAGAAACTGTCAAGTAGGGTTTGATGGTGTGGTCCAGTGGTCTCAGTGGATCAGCTGCTTCACCCCTTGATTTTGGGTAGGGTTTGATGTTTTCGAAATGGTGCTGTTGCTTCCTAAACTTCTCAGGGCAAGGACAGCTTCCTACAGCCATGCATCACACCCAGCCTGATCCCTGCTGTCCCACAGCCCGAGGGTCAGAGACCACAACGTGCTGCTCTCACACAGAAAGGTGTTTGCAGGGTCATCGTGGCTGTACATCTCCAAGAGCTGAGAGAGGTGAGTTAAGCTCTCAGCCGGGGTATTCTGCCAGGCTCCACTCAGCCACCTCCTCTCCCTGGCCGTTGTGCAAGCCCACAGGGAGATGCTGTGAGCCCCTGTGAGCTTAGATGCTGCCATTATATCTATCTTCTACCTGAGCTTTCCTAAAAACTCCAGAACTCAATAAGGAAACTGATTCTTGGATGTAGAGCAGGTCTTTCAGGCTCAACCCAAGCAAGATTAGAGCTTGGTTCCTTGGAAGATGCAAAGGCTTGGATACATGGGCCAGTATCTTCTCCTGGATCTCCAGTACCCGTACTAACGTGGTGCTAAGCCTCAGGAGCCCGCTGAGCAGTTCAACTGCCTTTGTGGGCCAGACATGTCTAGGAGTGATGTCAGGCTAATAATAACAGGCTGATTGTTAATAATAACAGTCTGATTTGGAATCTGATTCATGAAAGCATAAAGAACAGAAATATAATAAATGCCAGTCAATGTGGTTTTATGGAAAAGGGGTCTTGTTGTACCAACTTAATTTCATTCTTTTAGACTGTAAGGTTGGTTCATAAACATAACTGCATATGCAACATGCTTGTAAAACATTAGATTTGTACAGTGTGGCGTTCCAGTGGGGGAAAAAAGTACTACACATCAGTAGAGCACATGTTAAATGAGCCAAGAGTTGGCTAACTGACAGATCTCAAAAAGTGGTGATCAGCGGGGAATTGCTAGTGACTGGATCTGTTTATTCAGTGGAAAATCCTAGGCCCAAAGCCATGCAGCCTTCTCTACCAGTGAGCTGGAAATAAAGGCAAAATTGCTCCTGAAGAAGCTGGGAGGGGAGAAAAGTGAGGTGGATGAGGACAGACAGCCACAGGGACTGGTCAGTCCCTCTTGGTGTGAAGCTGTTTCCATGAAGACTTTAGCCCAGTTAGTTGGAAAAAGACCCCAGTGGTGGGCTGAGAAATCAAAGTGCGATGGGCTGCAGCTCAACCTCTTCACAGCATGAGGGGCCGTGTGGCGACAGCTGATGGAGCCAGAGACATCTCTTTGCAGGGCTTTGCGTTTGGTAAATCTGCATCTCCTGATAGAAACACTCCCAGCAGAAAACAGGTGACAGGTTGAGTAAGGGGTGCATGTAGGGATGCAATTTAACTGCTTTAGATGGAGCCTGAAACTGGGTACAACACACAGCTCTGGTGTCCACACTTTAGAGAGGATACTAGATTTTCTATGTGGGGAGCATGCAGTCTGGACATAGTTCCCTCTACAGCTATGGACACCTTAACCGTCACAGGAAGGAGCTGGAGGAGACACTTGCGGTGTCAAGAGAAGGTACATGCCCCAAGGGGAGTATCTCTCTGGAGTGTCTTTCAGTGACCCAGTTTTGCACCCTCTGAGCTATAAGATACTGTTTTTTCTCTGGGATCATCATAGTATTACAGGATAATGGTTGATGGTTGGACTTGATGATCTTAAAGGTCTTTCCCAACCATGATTCTATGATTCGGTGATTCTAATTCAGGCTGGAAGGGACCTCAGGAGGTCTCCTGCTCAAAGCAGGGTCAGCTATGGGCGTCAGCCCAGTTGCTCATGGATTTATCCTGAAACCCTCCCAGGATGGAGACTGTGGGTATAACAGGTTGAGTAGCTGCAACCAGAAGGACTCAACTTTGCTTCCCAGGTGTGTCACTTGGCTACAGCTGGGGTGGTTACAAACACGTGTGTCTCTGCACTACCGAGCTGTGCTGTCTCCCTCAACCTAGCAGATTTGCAACCCAGAAAGAGCTCCAGGATGTTTGGCCCTGGTATTTGGTAGCACCAGGTGAGCTTTCACGGTAGCCTTTTATCACAGCCCTTGTTGTGAGTGCTGAGCATCCACCCACTGAAAACAAGTGCCTTGAACCGGGCACCCCCAAACCTGCCTGGCCGTCCTTCTCTGTCACCCACGGCCGCCCGAGCGCTGCGAAACAAGCCAGTGTTGTTTGCCTTAAAGATCAAAGCTCATTTCAACGCACTGCTTCTCCCTGTCTCCACTTGATACCCAGACAAGATGCCCTGGCGCAGGCGAGTCAGGCCCCGGCTGAAGCCAGCGGCGCTGCCAGCCCCACGGTTATCTCCGCGAGGCGGGGGCAGCGCTTGCGTCGTGCACCTCCCAGCGCCAAGCTGTCAGGTCTCTAATCGTCTCCCACCCCCGGGGCCTTGGACCGAACCCCGGCTCGGCCGTGACGCGTCCCCGGAGGCTGCCAGGTCGCTGTGGGAGAGCCGCGCAGCCGCCTCCGCTCCGCGAGCCCCGAGGGAGGTGTCGCAACGGCAGCCGGCACCTGCGGCCAGCGACGGGCGTTCTCCACAGCCGCTGCTTTCGCAGGGAGCTCCCCGGCTGCGCGCAGCGCGCGTAGCTCTCTGGAGGGACGCGGGAGAGGCCGTGCGTTGAGGGTTTTATCCGCCTTTTTTTTTTAGTTTTGGTGGTTTTTTTTTTTTTTTAAGGATGCGCTGACAAAGCTCCAGGTGGCTGGTTGGCAGCCGCGCTTCCTCCTCGGCCGCTGACGCCGACAGCGGGTGACTCAGCCCTTTCCAGGCTCTCTGCGAGCCTCTTCCCCTCCTGCCACTCAGACGTTCGCTCTTCCCAACGGCTCGAACAAATCCCGCCCCGAGGTCCTGCCCGGCGAGCGGCTCAGGCAGGGCCGCGCAGCGCCTTGCCGCGGTCACGGCACGGAGCCCTGGGTGGCAGAACCCGCTTCTGAACCGTGGAGGCGGCCGTGTAAGTCTGGGCGAAGGGTTTCTCCTTCCCCTCCTTGCTCCGTTTGCAGGGGAAGCTCCCAGGGCAAAACCCAGCCCGGCGGTGCTGCACGTTGGCCAAGCAGTGCCCAATTCCCCACTCGGCTTTTCAGCTACCTTTGTTGTGAACCCTTTGATTTTCTTCCCAACCCAAGCGCTGCCCTACATTTTCATACCTACAAGCACGGGAGTTTCCAGATACCGCAGCGCAAGCAGAGCAGCACCTCCCACCCTCCTGTGCCTCCTTCCCAGACCCACAGGGTCCCCCAGATCCTGGCGGGAGGCGAGACCTTCGCCCCTGCAGCCTCCCGTCACTGCACGGCCTCTCCCTGATGGCGCATGGCTCCCTGGGCACGGGGGGAAGCTGGAGGACCCCTTTCAGGCAGCACAACGTCCTCCGGTGGAGATGATGCAAAAGAGCTGATCCCAAGCAGGTTGACGGGAGCAGTGATGAGATCCACGCCGTGCCCAAGAAGAGGCAGCGTTGGCTGTGACAGCCAGCAGTGGTCCAAAACAAGCAAGAAGGTTTCATCATGGCTCAGTACGTAGCAAATAGGGAGCAAGGCAGCCCTCACAGAGCATTTTCATCCAGTCTCACGAGTCTCATGGCTGGTCTAGACTTTACTGAGAAGGGGCTAAGGCACTGCAGACCATGGCACAAGTTGCGAGGAGATCCCGTGACCTGTGAGTGGCCAACTGAGACCTTTCCAGACAAGTCCAATTTGATGGGCTTTCACCAGTGCTCCTCCAGGGGAGGGCAGGAACCTGTGCATGGAGTGGCTACAGCCCAACACAGAGAGTCGGGGTCTGGCCTGCAAAGGGGTGCATGTTTTTAGGTGACGGAGGGTGAAGAGGAATGCAGGCAGGTAGGAGACAGCATGTACGGGCAGGAGCACAGGTGGGTGTTTCTCCAGCACGGGCGCCCGCGTTCAGAAGTCCCCCTGGCCCTCCTGGTTGGGAGGCGAGGCAGCAATTAGGGCTGATTGAAGGCCCAGTTGCTTCTTGCACAACCCTGAGGCAGTGCCCCTTGCAGCTGCGTGGTTCAAAGCCTGCCAGGAGATAAGGATCTGCCTGGCAGAGCACTTGGGGCGCGCTGGGGCAATCCAAGGACAGTGGCCATGCCACCCCGCTGTGCTCTGACCTGCTGCTCTCCCCTCTTCCAAGCCAGCATCTCCACGAAAAGCCCTCCTGAGCTTACAGCAGCACAAGGAGAGTTTTCTTCCCCTCTCCCCACTTACCCCACCCAACCCCTTGTTTGGGAGCTCACATAATTAGTGTGAGCTTTCTTTACTTACCAGCCTGTTCGTGCAAGCTCTTGCTCCTCAGCTTCCATGGAGCCTCTGGTCTTTGCCTTCTTGCCTTGGTCATGGTGGGCAGAGTTAAAAATGCAACTGGTTTCATGAGTGAAGCCTGGTTTCGTGCCCCATGGGTGGTCTCTGCAGTGGTGAAGCACTGAGCAGATCTCCCACAGCTGGTTGTGTGTATAATGTCTCCTTTGGGTGGACTCTTGGGCGTCTAATCAAAGTTGAGCCATGCTCTACTGAACACGCCACTTAGCTCTTTCCTTTATCTGCTATTTTCATTGGCGTTTTAGGAACTTGGTGTAGTTGGGAGCTCTCATGCTCTGCAGGATTAAATCAGTCACTGGATTCCAATTCTTGGGGTAGAGAGATGGACAAATGGGCCTTACAAGCCCTGTTGCAAATACTTCAATCATCAAGACTAATACTGAACCATCAGTCTGGCAGTGGAAGTGTAAGGAAACCTGATCACACTCCTGAATTTGAAGCAGCAACGTCAGTGCCCACCTTGCAGCAGCCTTGCAGCAGCTTCCCCTTCAGCAACCCACGGGCCCATGTTCCCCTGCCCTAACCCGAGGCTGAGCTGGTTGAATGTTTTCTCCAGAAGAGCTTTGCTATGGACAACATGGTGGAGGGTTCTAAAGCTCCCCCGGAACTGTAGGCTCTGTTGATCTGTGGTGGTTCCCAGGAGCCTACCTCTTTGGCAGCCTGACTGGTACATTACAGTTCCTCCAGGAGTCCCAGATATGGGGCAGGGCTGAGGGATCTGGAGTTGGGACTGGAGGGTGACAGTGGGTAAGTAAAACCCACCTCACTTCTTCCAAATTAGTCCTATTTTCCCTAGTAGGCTCTTCCTGCAGAAAACAGTGAGTCCAGGTCATTTCAGCCTTCCCCTTCTCCCAAGCAA
Organism: Phaethon aethereus; assembly: GCF_964289735.1. NCBI lineage: Eukaryota > Metazoa > Chordata > Aves > Phaethontiformes > Phaethontidae > Phaethon > Phaethon aethereus. Next base: position 4,294,634 of record NC_138582.1, on the reverse strand, counting down.
GGGAAGATATTTTCCTATAGAAAACACATGCCAGTTCCTGCAGAAATGCTGAGATACCTGCCATGTCTCCAAGTGTCCCATGTCCTGCTTAGCTCAGTTGTTTCCACAGTTTTAACTTGCTCACTTGGCCCTGAGCCTGAAGAAGACATAGGCTGGACCACAGCTGATCACAAAGCATTAGTGGCTTTTGGGATAAAAATCACATTACAGATGTCACACTTCCATCCTGACCTTGGACGTCTGTCCTGTTCTTAGAAGTCTCCAAGGGCTTGGACACCTTGTCCTCCCTCCGAAAGTCCACTTTACCAGCAGAAAATCTACCCTAATATTCAACTCAGCTCCTCCTTGCTGGTGTGCTGACCAGCCCACCCGGTCCACCTTCCTGGGTGGACTGAGGTCAACATGTCTTGTGTTGCTCAACTGGGAGACACTGCCCCAAGACCTCAGTCACTGAGCAGCTGCTCTCCACCTGGTAGATTTAGCTGGTAAAATGGTTTATAATAGGAGAAGCAGCAAGGGAGGAAGAAGCAGCCACCAGATCTCCAGCTACAAGATGTTCTTAACCCAGGCATCCCTGGCAGGTGTGTTCATGCTGGCAGACGATGCATTTTTAGGAGCTGGTTCCTCCCATTGCTGCTTTATGCCAGGGCCCAGAGAGGCTGGTCACAGCTGATCCAGGTATTTGGTGTGTTTCTGGTACAAGGGCTGCCCACTGTACAGGTGGCCTTGAGCCATTGGGCTCTTGCACGACATGATTTATTAGCCATGGCCCCTTGGGGGCCCAACTGGGGCCCTCAGTTGGGCAGCTTGTCCAACAGCACCCTACAGCCTTGCTACGGGGCCAGCTCTTTCCATGCAGGATAAAAGGCGTCTCTGAGCCTTACACCACCTTTTATCCAACTGCATCAGTTGAGACATGCTGGACACAGGATCAGGGTGTGTGTGGACTCTGCGTATGCCAATTGTTTGATGATGAGGTGGGTACTTAAAAACTATGACACACTTTAGTAAGTGAGCAACGTAATTAGCTCGTACAGTGAAGGCAAGTCCACTGCTGCAGATCAGCTCTGGGGTCTCCCTGCTGCTAGACCCTCCTCTGGAGAAGACCTAGCTTGGACTGGAAGTAAATGCTGTGATGGTTGGACTCTCTCTGGCAAGGCGCTGGCTCCTGACCCCACTGTGATCATGGTGGCTATGCTGGGGGGATGCTGAAAGTGGGGGCTGCCTGGCCTGGCAATCGCTGCTGAGGACCTGCATGATGTTTTGCTAAGGAAGGGCTGGAGATGGACCGTGCAGTGACAGTTCTGGATGGGACAGAGAGCAGCCCATGAGGAAAAGGGCTTTATGTGAATGCCTGGAGCCCTTGGTGTACCCCTAGCACCTGCCTTGGCACTGGGAAAATCAATCCTCTCTGCCCTGGGCTCTACTTACCTACTTTGGCTGCAGCCCATCATCTAATCACAGTATCGCAGTATCACAGTATTGCAGTATCACAGTATCACAGAATCATTAAGGTTGGAAAGGACCTTCAAGATCATCAAGTCCAACTGTTAACCCAACACCACCATGCCCCCTAAACCATGTCCTGAAGTGACATGTCTATACATTTTTTGAATGCTTACAGTAGGTCTAACCCTTTCCCAGCCACCTCCATTGCCTGTCCTGGGAGCTCCCAGGAAAGGCGAATGGGATGAGAGGGGGGAAATAACCCGGGGAATGGGCTGGGGATGCAGCTGGGATGCATTTAGGATGGGGTGGGAGTGGGCTGAGGGGAGGTAGCACGACCTTGATACCCACCCCATGCACCCCTCCACTGTCCCTTGGCCAGAGTTCGGCTCTGCCGTTTTCTCCCCCATGGCGATAACTCCCCCATTAGCAGCACCGCAGCACACAAGGATGTACAAAACAGTGAACGCTTTTTATTTCGCTGCTGGAGTGAAACCACCGTAATTTCGTAAAACTAAAAAAAAAAAAAAAAAGTGATTACTAAAAGGCATACATTTTTTTTCCTTTTTACACAAGACATAAGTAAACAGACAAGTTTCTTTTTAAAAAGGTTATAAAGTGTCAAGATCTTATACCTCATCTGCATATTCAAAGTGATGCCATCTGATACAAAAAGCATTGGGTATAATAATTTAGCTATGGCTCAGACCAAAAAAAAAAAAGAAAAAAAAGAGTCATCTGGGCTTAATCTACATACTACTATGATTGCCCATGGAGTTAAAAAGGAAAATATGCAGTTCTTTGTTGCACAGAAAGAAACAGCAGGGAAGTCGAGAGTTCATTGGGAGATTGTCGTCTAAAGGGAAGCCGAGCGCGGCGAAATACCCCCCTCCCCGGGAATGTCTGCTAGAGCCTGCGAGCGGGACGCAGCCGGTCCGTGACCCTCCGCTGCGCAAAGAAATCAGCCACACTTTTCTCCCACCAGACGGTACACCATCCGAATCCACCCGCCGAACTGCACCTACCCAGCCCACTGGAAGTGAACGGGATAGACACAAGACCCTGGAAACTGCGTGGAAGTCACGAATCTCCCCGTGCACTTTCCCACTGGGATTAATAAAAAACAAACAAACTGAATGAAAAAAAAGACAAAAAACCACCAAAACTGACTTGTTCTATTGTAGATAGAGCAAGACCCTTTGCATCCTCAGGAAATCTGTTACTCATAAACCTCCTAATCTGAAGCTCTCAGCCCAAGCACCACAGTGTCAGCCTTATTGCAAGACTCACAGTATGAATTTACAAATGCAAAGTCTTTAAATACGCATCACCAGACCTTTCTCAAATAAAGAACTGGTCATTTGCGATGGCTGCGTTGCCTGTGTTCCCACCGCTGCCCGCACCACGCGCTCCATCCGACTGGCAAACATGGAAAACAGAAGGGACAGATGAGCCTCTTGACTGAAACGCAGATAAGGGTACACACGTACCACTGGTGAGAGGACACAACTACGAGTTCCTGCTCAGATTTATTTGCCCACACGAGGTTCAGCCATGATTGATTCCTGGGCAAAGCCTACGAGCTCTTGGTTTGATGGTTAGGTCATCTCTGCTTTGCCATCCCTTGGGTCTCCAAAGCTCTTGCTATCAGTTTGGAGCCCTGTCCCTGCAAGCTATGGAAAGATGGCAGGTTTCCATGGAGTGAGGGAGGGAGGTGGATAGAGCGGAGGAGGTATAAAACCCAGTTTATGCCTCTGCTTCTGCAGAAAAGGGCAGGATAAGGTGGTTGGTTTGTAGCCAAAGCTACATAAGTCTGTTCCTTATGTCATCTGCCAAGACCCAATAGAGACAACTGGAGCAGTAACAGAATTGGCACGTCAGATTTTTAAGGCTCTCCTTTCAACAACTTGGCATCTGAGGTGAAACAAGGATCTGCGTACAAGGAGAGACCCCCAAACCAGCGCAAACCATGAGCCCTTGGCTGCTTAGGCCTCGCTCTGGTGCTATGTGTCTACTGAGCTCCAACTTTCCCTCTTCCCCAACTGTCCCAAGATTTTTGTGAGGGAACTGGGCTCTTCTTTTGAGATTTCCAACCCAAAACTTAGTTGTAAGACTCCTCCATTTCCCCAGCCTGTTATGTTTCTGTAATGCTCTCTTAGGCTGAAACATCGAGGAGCTGGTACCTCAGAGGTAGGAGTCCAAGTCCGTATGAAAAAAAATCCCAAATATTTGGCAGTCCAACCCAGAGAAACTTCAGAGCAGGTTCAAGCCCTCCATGCAAGGACAGCAGCTCTTGGGCTGCCGAGATGTCCTGTCCATGGAGCAGCACATGGGAGATGACAGCAAGTTCCAGGAGAAGGGGGTGACATCCATTAAAAAAGAAAAAAGAAAAAAATTAGGACAATTAAAGCAGCATGGTTTTGGTGGGGTTTTTTGCAACGACTCACAAAAACAAAGGACATCAAGACGCCGCTCTGCCAGCCAGAGGTGCTCAGGATTTGGCCACATGGATTGTACCGGGTCAAGGACTGCTCTTACACTAGAAGCTCCCTACTTTTAAGGTGGTTGGGTTGATGCTACATGAAGCGACGGAGCACTGCAAAGCCTCTTCCCCTGCCGCGTTTCCCCCAACCAAGCCCACCAAGCTGAAATTTCAGCATACCCTCAGGAGCGAGCTCTTCGACCATCAAACCGTGCATGGAGGAGGTGAAGAGCTCCTGCAGCCAGCGGCGGCTGAATTCAAACCCCTCCGTCCCCATCCCGACCTCAGCTCAGAAACATCATGTCTGAAGCCCTGGACTGCTTGCTCCGGGCAATCTGCCACGTGATGCTCCCACAAGGGTGGGTGAGGAAAGCAGTTCTCCTTCTCTTGCCAGGGAAGAAGCATCTCCAAGCCTGCAAAGCAATGGTTCCTATTGCTTGATCCTGAACTCTTCGCAAGTCATGGCGCAGCCTGTTGGGACCGAGGAGCACATGAGACCATGAGGTCTCCTGTCTAAGAGGGATAGGGGCTGTCCCCATCACCTCCTACTGCTCCTGGGGACGAAGCAGCACCTATTTTAGCAGCAGGAGGGCACACCCGGGCAGGAAAGGGATAGTGACCCACCCAGCGGGACTGCTGTAAGACAGGATCAGGCCTTTTTTATCAGCCCAATTTCTCACCCTTCCCAACCAACACAGACCCTTCAACCACCACCACCTTCACCACAAGACGTAGGAACCAACAGCCTGGAATGGGGCAGGAGAAAGTCAACGGGCTGAGGGCTGTCCCACCACGTGGGGCCTTGGACAGGCCCGAGGTGTGTGGTGTGACAGCTCTGGGGCCATGCATGAAGGGTCCCCAACTCAACTCAGCACCACGGCCTGTCCCATGGGATGGCCATTGCTGCTGCGGGGCGGGCTCCGATCTGGAGAGGAGTGGCGCTGGAAACATCTCTGAGCTCCTCCTCTGCCCACAAGTTGTGGTACAAAGCCATCCCCTACCCTTCTGCAGGTACCGAAGGTGTCTAACCAGCCTTCCTCACCACTTATCCCAAGAAATGAACCCTCTGAAGCAAATGTCTCTGGATACTGCGTTTCAGAAGGCACACAAACCTTTGGAGATACCCAACAAAGGGCACTGAAGGCATATGTCAAGTTGGGCAGCCTAAAACCGCAAGACGCTGGATGACTAGCCCGCCCTGCCCCAACATCTGCAATCCTCTGCAGCTGAGGGGGCGAGCAGCAGTGAGCCCAAAGGATAACCAGAGCATCCCTCGGGTGACACGTATGCCCTGGTGACAGCGGATGGCAGCCAGCTGTGACCTGGCGCCAGAGATTGGGCTGGGGGGGGGCATGGGTCACCTCCCGGGCTCCACCGGGCAGCGATGGGAGAAAGAAAGGCCAGAGGACGTGCGGAAGACAAACAGGGTTTCTTACAGTTTGTGGTTTTTTTTTTTCCTTTAATTAGCAAATTTCTTCTTATCTTTCTCAAAAGAAAAAAAGCACCCCCATGCCCGCTACGTGCCCACCGCTCCAGCTGCTGCAAGCGTTCAAAGGCAGAAAGTCGAGAGATGTTCAATGCCCCGGCTCAGGGGCAGGTTTGAGTCCACCCCACCGGGGCACACGCCGGGGTGCCAGGCGCCGCGTCGCAGATGCCACCGGCTGTGGGCAGGTGCAAAATTTGGTGATGTGCTCTTGCTGGGAGCACCCGAAATCCCCAGGAAAGCTGCAGCCCAGCCCCTCGGCCAGCAAACGCAATGGTGGAGGACATGGACGTGCCCCGAGATGCGCGTTGCATCCCCAGGACATTGCAGCCAAAATCGGGGTTTGCGCCACAGCTTGGCGATGGGGACACGACGGCAGAGAACCCACCACCCTGTGCATTGAATTTGGAAGCTATAAATAAGAGTACCCCACAGCTCAGGGGACCCAGTGCTGCCCCCGCACCCCAGCAAAGCCAGGTGCCTCAAAGCCCCACCACAGCCCCCCGAGTTCCCCAGCGCAGCCTTTGCTGCAGGGAGCCCCCGGGGAGCCCCAGCCGCAGCATCCCAGCCGGCACCAAGGCAGCAGGGAGATGGTGAAGTGGGAGAGGAGCCAGGAGAAAGGGAATGGTGCTGGGGGGAATTAGCTCAGCCCTTCCCACGGCCACAGGGCCAGCACCAAGCTATAAGCCACCTTCACCTCTCCTTGCCATCTCCATCTATCCCGAGGCCACTGTGCCATCCCCACCCCCGTCCCCACTGCTGCAGCCCTTATTTATAAGGAAGATGTGGTACAGAGTTTTTCTGGGGGTGCTCTGGCCCTCCTGCTCCCCATCCCTTCACAGCTGGCACAGCCCTGCCTGCATCACCCCAAACCGAGTGCTCCTGCACCCTTCCCTCTCCGTGCAAAGGGAGGGGAAAGGGAGGAGGAGGAGGAAGGCGATGAAGAACCGTCACGTGAGCTCATTGCCTGCTAACGCCAAGAGTCAAAGGGCAGCGCTGCCTTCCCTCCTTGGGGCTGTAGCTGGAGATAGCAGCCTTTTTCGGAGGTCCGGCAAGACGATCGTGCTGTGAGTGCTGGAACACGGTGGTGGTGCTCCATGTGCCCCCACCCCAGCCCTGCCAGTGGGGCAGCACGTGGGGTGCACTGGTCTGGGTGAGGAGGTGAGGGAGTGGGATGCGTGCGAGTGCCCGGGTGTCTGTGTGCACGGATTTTGGCAAGAGGTCATTGAGGTTACATGATGCAGCATTTGTTCTTGTGGTTATGAGGGTCCTTAAATCGGAGTCTCTGCTTTGGTCGGTATTTTTCCAAGTACGTCAGCTGCTTGCTGTTGATGGCTCCTCTGCGCTTCCTGCGGGGACAAAGAAGGGCCGGCACAGTCAGCGGTGTGGCAGGGGAAGACCCCCCACCTCGAACCCACCCCTGCCAGGGTGCTGAGCCCCCCTGCCTGGAGCAGAAAGGGATTTTGGAGACTGCTTTCGTGGGTCCTCCAGGGACAGAGACAGCTGCACCCCAGCAGCTTTTCTTGCTCATCCGCCCTGAGTCTTAGGACACGGAGAGCCAGGGAAGAAACACCTGGGGAGGCTACCCAAAGCGGGGTGCCCGCCAACATTCCCCTAAGGATGCTCCTGGATGCATCCCCAGCCTCCCGCAGCCCTGATGCTAAGGGACAGGTTCCTTAGTGCTGCGCCCCTCCCCCTTTTCTTCCATGCCAAAAAGAGAAAATAGCAACCCCAGCACCCCAAAAAAGCCCCGAGGCATGCCAGATCTCTCCATTCCCTTAGAGGAGGGCTGCTTTCTCCCCGGACACCGAAACGTGGCTCAACTTACTGTCGGATGAACTGGATGGCGTCTTCGTACTTCATCCCGCTCTCGATCAAGGCCAGCGCGACGAGGACAGGAGCACTGAAAGGCAACGGCAGCGGCGGTCACTCCTCAGCCGCGTGGCCGAGCCTGACATGCCGTCCTGGGGCGGGGGGACAGGCCGCAGGGCTGTAATGGTGGCATCGCAGGCAATCGCCAGCGCTGGCTTTTAGCTTATAATTTCCTGCCGTTTGGCTGCCCCAAGGAATGGCTGATTTTAGGGGATAAAACCCCCAGGATGGGGCTGGCAGCTGTTTGCTGCTCTTCTAATGAGCACAAGGATTTTGGAGGCAAATTTATCACAAAAGCGGATGCTCACCTTCCACGATGAGCTCTCAGCAAAATCAAAACCAAATTAGCGTGGGGCACTGGCAGGATGGCACTGAGCAAGCTGGGTCCCCCCCAGTGCCCAGGATTCAGCCGTGAGAACCGCAAGGAGGAGCTCAGGCAGCAGCCCCCCCGCCAATGCCTATTCCCGCTGAGGTCTCACTGTGTGCAGAACCCCTGCTCTGAGGTGGAAGGAGGAGGGCAGGCATGGTTCTCCCTCTTTGCCCTTCATGTGGGGAGGCAACCGGGGTGCTGGGCTCCGACTTACCGCCCCAGGCCGGCCACGCAGTGCACGGCCACGCAGCAGCCAGGGTCTTCGCAGAACTTGGTCTTCAGCAAGTTGAGCCAATCTTCCACTATCTTGCTGGGAGGAGGCGCTCCGTCATCGAACGGCCAGTCCTGCACGGTGCGGGCAAGGTTGGGGGAAGAGGGAAACACTGTCAGATCCTGGGGAAAAACTCAGGGGATTGCTTTTTACTCAGGGTGATGGTGTTTGCAACATGGTCCCCATGTCCTCTTGCCTCCATGGACCACGGTGGCCACCGCCTGCCTCCTCCCCGTTCGGATGACCGCGCTGAGCTCTGAGGAGCCACAACCCCCATCCTTCCCCACTTCCAGCTCCTGTCTAAATCCAGCACTTGGGAGCGCAAAGTCACTTTGTAGGAAGTTTGAGCAACGGTGGCTCGGAGTGGCTGAAATCTCAGGGCCTGACATGGTGCTGAAATTCATCTTGCTGCAACACGCGGGAGTGAAAGTGAACACACAGCCCCGAAAGGATGCTCCGGGGACCCCCTAACACAGCCCTAGAGAGAGCCGAAGCGGGGGAGACCCCTTCAGATGGGGACACTTAAACAGCATCCCTCAGGAAAGCCTCTTAAGGGACAAAAAAATAAAGTCCTCATCTTCCGAGCTTCATGCTCAAGCTGCATGGACTCAACATCGGAGCTCAGTGGCGAAGTGGATGAAACGGGTGCTGCATTAAGCACCTCCCGGCCCTGGGCTCTGCTACCGGGGAGAAGTGTCACTCCCCTTGCCTGTGACTGCTGCAGCATTTTGGGGAAGGGAAGGGCCCTCCTCATGGGCACTGGTAGCCAGTCGAGGCTGTATGTCTCTCCCAAAATGGGGAATTCTCTCCCAAAATGGATTTGGTGGGAGGAACGTGGCCACTGGCTGTGCAGCAGTGGGAGAGGGGGGCGGGCAGGGGAGCATCGCTCGGAGGGGACGCGGCACGGTGATCCCTGGTGAGCGGGAAGCATGGGGCTGTCATCCTCACGTTTTGGACGTGAGTCACTGAGCCGCTGTGCTGGGAGCCATCTCTGGTGTGAGATGGCAGAAGAAGCTGCTGGGCTTCACTTCAGCCTTTGAACCCGTAATGTGATTTCCGCGTGGCTTTGCTCGGAAAGGAGCGTGCTGGGCTTCAGGGTACCCTAATGCTTGAGCCAGCCCACCCTGCACAGCCCATACCCATCCTACGAGATCATCTCCTCCCCACGGAGCCTGGAAAGCACTGCTTCAGCCATGAGCGCAGGTCACCGGGCTTGCACCGGAGATGACACACCGTACCGCAAAATCATCAAGCTATAGAAGGGCTTGGGTTGGAAGCGACCTTCAAAGATCATCTAGTTTCAACCTCCCTGCCACGGGCAGGGATATCTTTCACTAGACCATGTTGCTCAAAGGCCTGACCAGCTTGACCTTGAACACTTCCAATGACAGGGCATCTACAACTTCTCTGGACAATGTGGTGCCATGTCTCATCACCCGTATTGTAAAAAAATTCTTGCTTATCTCCAGTCTAAACCTACCCTCTTTCCGTCTAAAACTGTTGCCACTTGTTCTGTCACTACAGGCCTGGGTACAAAGTCTTTCTCAATCTTTCTTATAAGCCCCCTTTTTATATATATATTGAAAGGCCACAAAAAGGTCTCTCTGGAGCTTTTTCTTTTCCAGGCTTCTCCAACCCCAACTCTCTCAGCCTTTCTTCACAGCAGAGGTGTTCCAGCCCTCTGACCACTTACGTGGCAATCCTCTGGACCCACTCCAACAGGTCCACGTCTTTCTCATGCTAGGGTCCCCAGAGCTGGACGCAGCACTGCAGGGGGGTCTCACCAGTGCAGAGCAGAGGGGCAGAATCCCCTCCCTCGCCCTGCTGGCCACGTGGCTTTGGCTGCAGCCCAGGAGACGGTTGGCCTTGTGGGCTGCGAGTGCACGTTGATGGCTCACATTCAATTTTTCATCCACCAGGACCCCCAAGTCTTTCTTGGCCGGGCTGCTCTCCATCCCTTCATCCCCCAGCCTGTACTGGTACTGGGGGTTGCCCAACTCAGGTGCAGGACCCTGCCCTTGGCCTTGTTGAACCTCATGAGGTTCTCCTGGTCTCACTCGTCAAGCCTGTCAAGGTCCCTCTGGATGGCATCCCAATCCCTCAGGCGTGTCAACTGCACCGCTCAGCTTGGTGTCATCCATGAACTTGCCAGCGTGTGCTCAATCCCACTGTCTAGGCCACTGATGAAGATATTAAACAGTATTGGTATTCCCAGCAGAGTACATCCATCCTGCACCATAAACCTTCCTGCAGCAAAACCAACACAGTGCCAGTTTCCTGGCCGGATTTCTGCCCCATCTCTGACCTGCTGGTAGAGCTGCGAAGCACCGAGTGCTGCCGAGGTGATGTGGCTGGGAGGAGGATCGGCAATGGAGGAGCCACCAGTGAATGTGGCTTCCAAGCAGATGTCCAAAGCACGGGACACCTGCGTCCAGCACAAGTCAGTAACTGCCACCAGCTTTAGAGGTTGCTCGGGATCCCCCGCAGCATGCGGAGGAGCTGAAAGCAGAGGAGGCATCCAAACCCCCCCAGGGAGCGTGTCCAGAGTGGGACCACCATGGACATCAAGGCTGTGGATGCCAGCGCCCAGGCACTCTGCACCAGTCAGGCCTTGACTGGTTTGTGCCTATTCCCCAAAGCAAGGGATAGGATATATAGATATAGTCTATGTATATAGATATTCAGGCTAGATGTAAGGAAGAAAATTTTTATGATGAAGGTGGTGAAGCACTGGCCTAGGCTTCCCAGAGAGGTGGTAGATGCCCCAACCCTGGAAACATTCCAGGTCAGGTTGGACGGGGCTCTGAGCAACCTGATCTAGTTGAAGATGTCCCTGCTCACTGCAGAGGGGTGGGACTAGATGGCCTTTAAAGGTCCCTCCCAACCCAAGCTATTCTGTGATTCTATGATTCTGTTTAATACAGGTATGTAGAGAGATATATAGAGATATGTCTGTATCTGCACAGATATTATCTATCCATAGATACATAGGATATAGATATCACTCTACTGTATCTTATACAGTTTCTATATAGATCTAGAAACTCGTATCTTTCTTACATATAGAAATTACAAAGTTTCTATGTAGTATCTTGCATAGTTTCTATATCTAGGATATAGATATCTCCCTATATAAAACATATACTAGATATAGATACCTCTCTCTATAAGATATGTGGAGAGGTATGTGTATCTTAGATATAGGAACTCAGACTGAAGGACTACAGCCAGAAACAGGGTATAAGATAGAAATTGGTCTGTAAGAGAGCAGAGATGTCCTCCTACATACAGATCCTATATGTAGATACATCCTATAGAGACATAATATCTATATCTAGAGCGATCTGCATCTGGAGGATCTGTATCTACAGACATAGGATCTGTTCTCTACCCGTTATCTCTGAGGATCTAGGACCCCTCTCTCTCTCTCTCTCTCTAGGATATACATTATACAGAGAGGACCTACACACAGACGACCACCCTAGGAGACATGAGGCGCTTCCAAACCCTTTCCTAAATAACGAGCAGGGCCTCACTTTCCAGCTGGAGCTGAACTAAGTCCCTGGCAGGGCAATCACGCCTGACATCATCTCCAATTACTTATCAGCCAAGATGCAGCCCAGGCAGCTGCCTGCTCTGCCTCCTTGCCTTTTCCTGCCTTTTCCTTTCCCTTTCATCCCCCCGAGCTGCACCAGCCAGCTGCTGGAAAAGCAAAAAACCCGCGCCGCCCCCCGGGATACGGTAACGCCGGGGGTAACAGGAACCACGCGCGCCTTCGACGCGGGATCAGGCGCTCTCATCCCCTGGGATGCTTTAAAGCCCGAGCGACAGGCAGGGAAGGCAGCTGCCGACCCAACCGAATGAGTCACAGTTTCGGGTGCGTGGGCAGCGCTTTCTTTTTTTTAAAGCTCCAGCCTCATCTCAGCCCAGGGAACGCGGAGCTCGCCCGCCTGGGCAAGCGCGATGCCGGTTCGGTCTGTCGGAAATGCAGACCCCAGGGACGGGGGTATTTAAGCAGGGGTGGTGGGCAGCACCCCCGGGCACCCATCCCGCTGCCCACCTACCATGACGGTGATGCCGTCCTTCTCCAGGGGGGTCTTGTCGTAGGTCACTTCGCACACTCGCACAACCGTGGTGGCACCGTACTTCTTCAGGTCCTGGCGAGGGAAGGAGAAGGAGGGGGTCTGAAAAAAGCCGGCCGGTTGCACCCCGGTTAACCCCAACCCATCTAAGCCCTGCTGCGACCACACAGAACCCTACGGACCCTGCAACAGAGCCGTGCCCCATCTCTGGTCCCTTGAGCAAACCCCTCTGTGGTCCATCCAGCCTGGGAAGCACAAGGAAACATTAAATCCCAGGGTACCAAAGCTGTGTGACCATGGTAGGATTTTTACCCCGCACCTTCATGACTCCTTGTAATTACAAGCACCACTGGGGCTGTTTGTTTTTAAGCCCCGACGGCCACACGAGCAGGGACTTTACACTCCAGGCCAAGAAACACCCCCAATACAGATGCAAACACCCTGAAAGAGAAATTATTTGCGCCTGGCAAGGTCACAACTCCCGCTGTAGAAATGCACGGAGGCGGCTGGGGGGGTCGTAGCACACCCCGCCGACCACGCTCAGCGTCTCGCAGATCGCTCCGGGGCTCCTTCTTGACCTCATTGCCGTATCCCACCATCACCCCAACGCGCTGTGGGCTTGGGCGCGGGTCTTGGGCTGTTTCCAGTGCAGCTGATCGCCTGGACGCAGGGATTGTCCCCAGATTATGTGCTGGTGCAACGGCCTCGTCGGGCACTGCGTGAGATCGTCCCCTTCAATGATCTACCTCCTTCTTGCCCTGCGCGCGCTCGCCAGACCACGGCAAACCTCTGCGTGCTCAGCAGCGTGGCCAAAAATCCAAGAGGCTGGAGGAAAGGGGAATTTCTCCTTTCCTTCACCCCCCTCCCACTGGTGCCATCCCCATCGCCCTGTGTGCAGCATGCAGGGTATGGGGTGGCCGCCCCCAAATCCCAGCCACCCTCCTGCGGCTCTCCGAACTGGCAGCACCCACACTTGGGTTTTTTGGGTGTGCATCGGGAGAGTTTCCTCAAGCTCAGAGGATGCCTCTGGTGCCAGCACATCAAACCTCAAGGCGGTTTAGGGTTAAGGCAAAAACCCTTTGCCAGGCTCACGCGCAGCCCCAGGTCGCCCCACGAATGCAGCAGCATCACAAAATGCCTCCTCGTAAGCAGCAGCTGCTTGTGCCGGCTCGACCCAACCTGCACGGTGTTGCCTCTCCCCCAGGGACTGATAAAAAAAAAGAGTAAATCGAAGAAGCCTTTCGCCCTGGACCGCAAACACGCATCCATTAATCCCCCCTAACTCCTGGCTGCCGCCAGTGCCGGAGGCAGCGCTCCCGCCGGCTCATGCAGCGCCGAGCCCTCCAGCTCCTTGTGCACCGCCCAACGCACTCTGGGCATGGGAAAGACGCTGGGATGCGTGGGATGAAAAGTCCTTATCGAGGTGCTGGGAGGTGCAGGAGAGGTTGGGTGCATCCACGTGCATCTCTGCAAAGCCCGTTGGAGTGATGTGCCAGCGGAGCTGGGACGGCATGCAAACAGGAACGGGGAGCCCCGCTCCATCTCCGCCGTGCTCAAACGCCATGCTTGGGGTCCTCCAAAACATCTTCCCTCAAAAAGCTGGTGGTGATCGGACCCGCTGCCCCGGGATGCCACCGGGGGCTGTGCTACCAAAGGGGATGTGCTGCTGCCTCATCCTACACAGGCTTGGTCCCTGTTGCACTTCAACATCAGCTTTTAGCCCCAAAATGCACAGCTGGGCCTCGGTCTCCCTTCCAGCCTCCCCTCCTTACCTCCAAGAAGGTGCTGAGCGTGGCGTTGGTGGGGTTGTGGGTGATCAGGAACCTCATGTTTTTGTAGCAGACCTCCACCGGCGCAGGGCGGTTCATCCGGGCCATGGTGGGACGGGAGGAGGGTGAGGTGGTGCTGACAGTGGTGAGGGAAAAACCCAAGAAAAGCGTGGCGTGGAGGGGAAAAAAAAACCACGACGACCCCTCTGCACTTAAAAAATAAAAATAAAACAGGATCGAGAACGCAATATACAGATGTTGTGCAAATAATCCCAGCTCCTGGGAGCGCGCTGGCTTCCTCGAGACACCGCGAGCCCCCCCGCAGAAAAAGCCAGATGGGAAAAAATAATATTAATGATAATAATAATAATAATAATAATTAAAAAAAAAATCCCTTTGCTGTAGTGTCGGCGTCCTTGGCGTGTGCGCGACGGCGAGCGGCTGCCGCCTCGGGTGCCGCGCGCTCCCTGGCGCTCTAGAAAGGCCTCTGCATACGGGGGGTGGTGGTGGCGGGAGGGTGACCCCCGTCACGTTACCCCATCGGGGTATGTGGAGTACTTGGGGGCGGCACGGGGGGCCGGGAGCCTACGGGGCGGCGTCGGCGGCGTCCGGCAGCGGTGCCTCGCTGGGGCGATCCATGCACGGGAGCCTTGAATGGTTGAGTCGGAGGGTCGGGACGCCGGGCGAGGCGAGGCGAGGCGGCTGGGCGCTGCTTTACGGGGCGGGCTGCCGGGGGCCGCGGGGCTCAGTGCTGCTCCTCAGCACCTCCATAAATCCTGGCGGAGAGCGAGGCTGTAGGGGAGGGGAAGGAAAAGACGGTGGTGAGGGTGTCCCCCTCCCGCAGGCTGGCTCCAAGGAAGCAACCCTGACCACGCTCATCTTCGCAGGAGACAGCAGATCAGAAAGCGAGGCAGTATTTAAAGAAAAAGCTGAAATACTGTCTGAAAAGCTGAAACGGCACCGGAAAGCGGCGGAGGGCAACACACACTCTCTCCCCAGCGAAAGGGAAAAGCGCATGGCTGTGGGAGGGGGCTTGCTCTCACGCCAGCCAACACCAGCACCCGCCGGCGTATTTAAGCACCCGAGCCACGCCAGCTGACCGCCCCCCCGGCACCCATCCTGTCGCCCCAGCCCTCACCTGTGCGTTCCCGAAACGCACGGGGCGGCGCGGCGAATATTCCCGCCCCGAGCGCAGCGCCCTGCCCGATACCAGCTGCTGGCCGCCCCTCATCGGCCACATGCTCCCGGCGCCGCGCGGGCAGCTAACGTCCACCGACGGCACCTCTAATGCTCTTAGGCCGACTAAGCCGCCCACAAATGAGCTTTCTTGGGGAGGGGGGAGCAGAGGAGAGGGTTTTGCCAGTGCTGGTGACGGATGCGTCGCCCTGCTCGCTGCTCCGCGTCCGCATCGCCGCCGGCGCGTCGCTCCCTGTGAAGCACCCCGGCCTCGTAACCTGGGGCATCTCTGCCGTCAAGGATGGCGACGGGAAGAATGAAAAAAGAAAATCGATTCCCACCGCGGAAATGCCAAAACCCGAAAGAGGATGGGCCCGGGTGGGGGGAGGCGAGGGCGCTGCCAGCCCCGCTCGGGACGGAGGGAAAGCCAGCGCTTCCCAGGGCCGTTACGCGCCGGACTCTTGTTTTGAAGCTGGTGCCTTCCCCGGGTCAGCGGCTGCTTAGCGCCACGTGGCCGGAGCCTCAAAATAGACCATAAGCACATAAGTAACACGAGCCGGGCTGGCATGCATCCTCCCGCCTCTCCTCCCGATGCCCCAGCACCCGGAAACTTTCCCCTCTGGGTTGTTTCACCCCGATGCAACGAGACGAGGTGGGAACAGGGAGGTGCGCTGAGCACCGACCAGCTCATCACACCGCCGGGGCACTCTCTCTGGGCTCCTCCACGCCCGAGCGTCATTTCCAACCCGCCCACCGGTTCCTTCTTCACCAGCAGTCCCTGGGAGTGGGAAAAACCAAGTAGCAAAAAATCAAATAGCAAAGGGGAAAAAAAGCCAGGCGAGGTGCCGGGGGGAGTGCGGCGGCTCCCCTAAATGTACCCGGCTTGGCGGCTGGAAGCGTGGACTTCCCCGCTGGCAGGGCACTAATGATTTATTTCTGGCAGCGCGTGTGAGCCCTGGCACTGCCCGCAGCGCATCCCTGCACCCAAGGCTCTACAGCTGGGATTTTGGAAAGGAGCTTAGAGGGGGCTAGGAGCTCGGAAAGGGCCAAAACTCAAGGGGATTCCAGCACTGAGCCCTCCCCAGCTCCTCTGCAGACCCCGCTGTGTCCCCATCCCCTGCTAAGTCGCTCTGAACCCCCTTGTCAATCACGTCACACCATTCCTGACTCATTTTTTTTTTCCTGTAAAAAAAGTCAGGTAACGCGACCCCAGAGCCAGGAGGAGACGGGATGGTGTCAGCTCCGCAGTTTGGGATGGTGACCCGTGGCTGAGCGGTGTCGACCCGTGGGCTCCCTTGGTTAGGGCGTGCTGGGTTTTTTCTTTTCTGGAAGGTGCTGAAGAAAACATCATCCACCCTGCAAGGATGCTCTGCGAAGTTTGAGCCCAGGCCAGGCTGTAGGGACGTCCCAGGGGAGATTTTCCAGCCCCCATTGAGAAAATCAGATTTCAGCAGCTGATGGAGGCTGAAAGCTCAGCGGAGGAACGGGAGCGAGGTGAGAGCTGCCTCCCTGCAGCATTTTGGGTCTGATTCAGAGCAGCTCAGCCTCAGGCGATGCTGACCCCCCCCGGGGCAGCTCACCCTCCCCGACCGGACCCCAGCAGCTGGGATCTTAGCTCAAACTTTGCAATGCTCCTGCAAGATGGGGCAGGAAACCTGCTCTCTCCCTGGGCTTAGTGTGCTTTTCCAGTGATGTTCCCAGCCATCACTTCGCTTGCGGGGTCTGCTGCCCCCTGAAACGAGCTCAGCATGGCCAGGTAAGAAATACTATTTCTGGAGGGTAATTTTGGGCTGGTTTTGGCTGGTTTTTCCTACAGGTCCAGCTGCTGAGCTGCAAGCCAGCACAGCCACGAAAAGAGCCAGCAACCCAGCAAGTGAATGTTTCCCCCAAAAAACCTGCTGGCAACCCCCTCAGCAAGCTTCTTCCTTCCTTCTCCATTTGCTTCAAGGGAAAAAAAGGGTTAAAGCCCTCCAAAGGGATGGGAGGCGGGAGGGATGGGCAGCCACGGATGCCTGCTCAAAGGGAAGAGCTGCTGGAAAGCAGGTATTGCTCCAAATCACCCCCTTGCAAACCCGATTTCTCTTAAGCAAAAGACTCGAGGATTTTCTTCTTCTAACACCTTCGGCTCTTGGCTCTTTCAGCTTCCACCGCGTTTAACTACATCTTGCTTTCCACCCCTTCGGGCTCGATGCACTAGCGCGTGAGGTGCTGGCAGCGCACAAGGGAAGGCAGCAAAAAGTAACTTTCCCCCCTCCAATGAACCTCACACCCCATTTTCATCGGCCACAGGGTCATGCTAATACAAACCGGGTTCACGTTTAATCGTGTCCCGGATTAAAACCACCCGCTGGGAGCTGCTACAAGCATCAACACCAGCGCTGCACACCAGGAGCAGTGGCTTGCGCCCCATCTTCATCCGACGCACGGTTCGTGCTCGCTCGCCGCTCTGGGTACCGCACAATGCTCTGCAGGCTTGGGTGCGCTGGCTGCCAGTAACGGAGGCTTCCCTGGGAACCGCCGGCGTACGAGAACAGCGAGTGCTCCTTCCCCAGAAGGTCTCCTCTCCGGTGGAAGCGTTTCACGTATTTTGGCAATTGCACATCCCGGCAATTCAGCCCCGAAGCCCATAACTCCCTAATGGATATTCAATCGCGAATCATCCCCGGCTCGGCAGGCTGCGATGCTGATCACCGTATTAAGCAGGGCAGAACAATGTAGGAAAGGGTGTTTCAGCTCGTATTAACAACCTGCCCAATGAATCAATACCCTTCTGACTCGCACGCTACAGGGGATCTGGATGAAGCGTGCGAGGACGCAGTCAGCAAGCCCCGGACGGGGATGCTCAGCGGTGCAGCACTGGCCTTTTAGGCTTAAACCCATCAGGGTAAAGCCCAGTGAAGGAAATCCAGCACCGATGACCGGAGGAGCTGGGTACCCCCCTGCCACCATCCCCTTACCGTGCCCAAGTCCAGGGAAGGATGGGGACCACCTCCCCGCAACATGCCCGTCGCTGACACCCCAACATCTGCAAACTCATCTCGAAGCTTCACCAGCGATGTTTGCCTTTGAATTTCTACAAGCATTAATTTTCCAGCTGGGGTGGCGTGACACGGGGGGCTGCTTCTTGCAGAGCCACTGGAAGACATACCTACTGTGTGAGCCGCAGCGGTGCTTTTCTCCACGACCGTGGAAGTTTCTGGTTCTTCCCCGAGAAGTTTTACAGTCAAGAGCCTGGAGAAGATCCAGGGCAAATGTACTCCGTTGTGGCAACGGAGGATGCTGCTCCAGGGGACGGGGACCACTGAGCCGTCACCCCAAAGCAGAGGGTGTCATGGGGCTCTCCTAATTACTCCTTTGCGGCGTGGTGGCTCTATTACACGTACCTTGGCCTCGTCCCAGCCGCCCAGGGACGGACCCTGCCGTGGCAGGGATGGGGCCGCGTTTCTTTCTGGTGCCTCGATGCATAAGAAAGGCCAGGTCTTTGCTGCAGTTCACGAAAGGGCTCGGCTGGACCGGCGAGCAGATGCCAGACCTGACGGCTACGCTGCTGGTACTCGGGCTAGCGGGATGCAGCTGGTGAAGTCAGTTTTTCCTAAGCACAGCGACTCCCCAAGCAAAGGAAAAGGAAGCTTTGCAGAGCCAAAATGTCGCTCCACGTGGGCCTTAACAGTGGGACTTGGAACAAAGGCTCTTACTCACCCAAACAATATGTATCTTACTTGTATATAAATATAGCTATCTCCCGAGTGAGCACATCTCTCGTTCAAAGTTCACCTTCAGAAAAATCTAACAAAACACCCATCTGCGTAACATTTGGTCCACCTCTCTCCTGGTTTCAGCCCACGTATCAAGACACCAACTGGCCCTTTCCCCTTACGGCTGATCGAGGCCAACTCTCTGCTTGCACTCCCCCCTCTGCCATGAGCATTTCCATCACCCTGAAAACCGAATGCAAGTTTCTGAGTAGTCCCCGTTATTACCACGTCGCAGTTCTGCACACATCTACCACCACCACATGTGATCACAGGCTTGGCTGCTCGCACGAGGAGACCCACCAGCACCAGCAGCACCACCACTGCCACCAGCACCACCATCACCACTGCCACCAGCATTACCACTGCTACCACTGCCACCAGCATCAGCACTGCCACCACTGCCACCAGCATCGCCACTGCCGCCACCAGCATCACCACCACCACTGCCACCAGTACCAGCAGCACCACCACTGCCACCATTGCCACCAACATCACTACCACCACTGCCACTAGCACCAGCAGCACCACCGTCAACAGCATCACCATCACCACTGCTACCACTGCCACCATTGCCACCAGCACCAGCAGCATCAGCATGGCTACCACTGCCATCACTGCCACCATTGTCATCAGCATGAGCATCAACACCACCACTGCCACACTGCCATCAGCATCACCACTGCCACACTGCCACCAGCATCACCACTGCCACCACTGCCACCAGCATCACCACCACCGCCACCAGCATCACTACTACCACTGCCACTAGCACCAGCAGCACCACCACTGTCACCAGCATCACCACCACCACTGCCACCACTGCCACCAGCATCACCACTGCTACCACTGCCACCAGCATCACCACCACCAGTACCAGCAGCACCACCACTGCCACCACTGCCACCAACATCACTACCACCACTGCTACCACTGCCACCAGCATCACCACCACCAGTACCAGCAGCACCACCACTGCCACCACTGCCACCAACATCACTACCACCACTGCCACTAGCACCAGCAGCACCACCACTGTCACCAGCATCACCACCACCACTGCCACCACTGCCATCATTGCCACCAGCACCACCAGTGCCACTGCCGGGGGGGATAGGTCCCAGGACTCAGTGAGCCACAGTGCTGTCCCCAGCCCGCGATCGCAGCCAGGACCCGGCCAGAGGAAAGCCAATGCGCCGAGATTTCCTCCAGCCACATCCGCGCGGAAGGAAACAAGAAAGGTCCGGGAGGAGAGCGACGGAAACAAAACGCTCCGCGGGAGCCAGTGTCTGGGGGCAGAGGCGTGAGCGGCCACCGGCACATCCTGCCCCAGGTGCAGAGCTGGAAAGAGCAGACGAGGATGTCCTGGAAAAGCCGCGCTGGGTACCATGGGGAGGCGGTGGCGGCTGCAGGGCATCTGTTGCCAGGAGCGGAGCAGTGCCCCGCACCGTCTGCCAGGGAAGCAGCGTGGGGTTTTTCCCCCAGGGGTTATTTTTTTGTTTGTTTGTTTTGCTACAGAGGATGTTTTCTGAGCAGAACGGCAAGGAGGATTAAAATTGCACGGGTGCAGAGGGAGAGCGACGGGGAGCTCTCGGCAGCCCACCAAAATGCACCTGCAAGACAAACCAGGTCAAGCATCTCCCTCCACATCCTTTTTGGCGTGTGGTAAATGCTGGCTCACATGTAAATTCGCAGAAAAGAGCTGTATGGCCCCTGATTTTACAGATCCGGTCAGATCTAAGGAGTTTGGTGGTATTGAGGCAGCGTGGAAAGATGCTGGCATCATGTCCGCATGGAAATTCGCAAGCAGGAGGCACTCAGGAGACCAGGAAAGAGGGAGGAATGGGGAAGGTGAGACAGCGAGCCAGACAGAGAGATAAAAAGAAGAGCACAGTCTTCCCAGCACCGTGCAAACTGGGAATGCACTGGAGGCCCTGGTATCATGATTGACCCCTTTTTATCTTTCATTTGCACCTCTTTTCTTCGAAGAGAGGCTGAGGCCCTTTGGGAGTTGTTTTTCCCTCTTGCCCACTTTGGTGCCGGTCCACAACGCTGACAGGACATGGACACCGTGCTGACGCAAGGACGCCCGTGACGGCCACCGGTGCCGCGGCCGCCTCTCCCGCCCAGGGCTCGTGGGGTAAAGCCCCGGAGGGAACGCAAGATGCTCCAGGCACCCTCCGAACAGCCCTTTAACTGCAGCTTCAGGTTTTCACCCCACATGTAACCCCCGAGCAGCTCGAATTTTAAGGTGTGCATGGATGGCATTTTAACCCAACTCCTCCTTGCACCGTAGGAGATTCAGCCACCAGATGCAGCTCATAAAAAACACAAAAAGGGACTAAATGTTCAGCACGGGAGGGGAAAGGACCCCCCCCTCCCCAGCTGAACGGAGTCCCCCACCCATCCCTCCCACCCTGTCCCGGCAGCGGGCGACTCACAGCAGCCGGTGGCAGCCCCGCTCGCGGCGAGATCCTGGTTTTATGATCCGGGATATCCCCTCCGCCACCTTCCCCCAGCAGCCGCGGAGCCGACGTCAGAGGCTTTTCCTGGCTGGGATTTGAAGGGAAAGGAGGAAAAAAAGGGCGGGGGGAAGAGAGGCCAACTCCACGGGGAACTGTAATAGCAGGCTTTGGGCTGGCTGCCTCCCACATCTGCAGACGGTGCACCCTGGAGGGGTTTTTTGGGAGAGAGAAAGGCTTGGTCGTTTGGGGACAGCTGGTCCTCGCGCCTCAGCACCCGATGCACAGGAAAGTCAGGCACCCCAAATACTGGAGGCCAGCTCCCCCTCATCCTTCAGGGATTTCTTTTGGCCAGAAGAATCAAGAAAAAAAAGCAATTCTGCATCTGATGGGGCATTTCCAGGCTTCCTGCCTGGCCCAAGAGCGTCTTTGGGAAGAAAACAACCCCAAAATGCACAGAGGGGGGCAAGCCGATCCCAGCGATCTCCCCCCAACAACTGCCACCACCACTGAATCTCCGGCACTGCTGAACATCTGCTTATCTTGTCTTGTGGTTTTGTGAAACATTTTGAGAGAATTTAATACTCGTGGCAGGTGCCTGAACGGCTAAACACAGCGGGGAGCGAAGCCTCTTACGGGGGAAGCACGAGGAGCATGGGCAGCAACAGCCCCCCAGGAAGGGCAGGGGGGCCTGTTGTGATCCCCCGCTTCGAAGTTCAGCTTGAGCCTGGGCCGGGGAGACTATTTTTGGGAGAGGTGCAGCCTGTTTTTGGTTTTTCCACTGCCTACCCCAGCTCCGGTGTTTTGGCCCCTGGTCTTCAACTGCCCTTGTTTTCCACCGGACCTGAACTTTGCTATTTCGCATGTCCCCACTCAGTAGTGGCATCCCTGTGTGAAGATGTCACTACGCCGCCCGCTCCTACCTCCTCGTCAAGCCAACAGCAGCCCTGACCAAAGGGCACTGGCAGCCTCCTCTGCGTCATCGGCGCGTCTTGCACAACCCCCAATGCCAACCGGCCACGGTGGCTTTGATGAACGTTTGTTGACTAAGAAAGGGGCTCCAGGGGACTCAATCTACCCAACAGGTGGATTTCAACCTGCAGATAGTGTTGAAAGTACATCCTGCTCCATGACATGCTGGGGATGGCAATGTGGGAGAGAAGAAAACATGCTCTGCCTGTGATGAGCCCCATAGAAAGGTCTTCTCTGGTGGCATCAAACTATAGCCAACGCTGACCAGAGAAGCCAAGCTCTGGAGAGCTGTGGCAGTTCTTCCAAGTCACCGGCACCAGGATGAGATGGGGTTTGTGGGAGCTTGAGCTTCCTCCACCATTCAGACCGTGTGCTCTCAGGAGTTGTCCTTGCAAACCGTGTCACCCTTGCTCCCCCGTATTGCGTCAACACACTTCACCCCATGGAGACAGGGCCACACATTATCGTGACAGGCTGCTGGGGGTGTCAACACCACTGGCCCTCTCTGTCATAGTGACCACCAAAGAACTTTTGAAGGCAGCCACCAGTCCATGAAGACAGTGCTGCATGGAAAATCCTGGGATGGCTCCTCCTTGTCCTCACCAGCTCTGACTGCTGCTACCCCCAAACAGAAACCACCCCTTGAAACAGCCCTTCCAGGGCTCTCCCGTTTCCAGGAGGATGGGACAGAGATGCTGCATGCAGGTAGTAAGTGTCCCCCCAGGGCTACTAATAGCAGAGGTGCCGGGGGAAACATGACGGCTGTCAGCCAGTATAATTAAAAGCTGTCGAGCAAGCGCAGGGAGATGGGAAAATGCCCTGCTGCTGTGTGGGATGCTGCAGACCCCTCGTACGCCAAGCTCCGGGCTCACCCCACCAAGCCCAGGTCCTGCAGAGAAGGTTTTCCCTACAACACCCTTCCAGAAACCTCCTCAGCTCCAGCAAAAAGTCATGGCACAGCTCCCTGGTTGCCACGGGACCGCTGCTCTGCAAAGGCAACACATCGGGCAAAGCTCTGGGGATAAAAGCAGGTACCCCTGAGCTGCCAGTTTTGGATGCAAGGCTATGGGCACAGCCTGATCCTGGACCCTCTCTTACCCCCCTGCACCCAGCCACCGCCAGCAACAGGGACTAAACCCTTTGGTCTGAGCCGCTGCCGCTCTTGCGCAAAAACCCAGCGGAGGGACGCCATGCCGGCAAGGCACCAAGAGACGTCCCCCGCCCGCGAGAGCTTGCAGAGCAAATAAAGGTGGTTGCCTTTCAAATAGGAGATCAAAGGGGATGAAACGCCAAAAGCTGCAGCTGTTCTCGCTGGCGGGACATCGGTGCGTCTGCTTGCTGCGCAGAGCCTGCCCGCTGCTGAGCCCAGGGGCGTGAAGCATGGCCCCTTGTCCTCGGCCCAATGTACACCCTGTCCACATGGGAGATGGGGGAACAAACTGGAAAGAGGAGGAGAAGGGAGGACTGAGCATCACTTTGGTGGAAGAAGGGTGTGCCAGCGCAGAGACTTTTTACCATATCCATGACAGGACAAGGGGCAATGGTTTTAAACTAAGAGGGTAAATTTAGATTGGACATAAGGAAGAAATTCTTTACGAAGAGACACCAGAAGAGGTTGCCCAAGGAAGCTGTAGATGCCCCATCCCTGGAAGTGTTCAAGGTCAGGTTGGACGGGGCTTTGAGCCACCTGAGTCCTATCGCTAGTTAGTTGGTCTCTTCTCCCAAGTAACCAGCGATAGGATGAGAGGAAATGGCCTCAAGTTGCACCAGGGGAGGTTTAGATTGGATATTAGGAAAAATTTCTTTAGAGAGAGTGATCAAGCATTGGAACAGGCTGCCCAGGGAGGTGGTGGAGTCACCATTACTGGAAGTGTTCAAAAAACGTCTGGACGTGGCACTTCAGGACATAGTGGTGTTGGGTTGATGGTTGGACTTGATGATCTTAAAGGTCTTTTCCAACCTTAATGACTCTGTGATCTAGTGGGAAGCATCCCTGCCCACGGTCCCTTCCATCCCAAACCGCTCTGATTCTATGACTGCCCAGTGGCCAGGTGGCACCGTGGCCCTTCCCTGAGGCTCTCCATGCCAGCATGCTCCTAGTTGACCTCTTCATCAAGTGGGTTCCAAACTGGATTCAAGATTTGCCAAAGGATTAAAAATCCCTGCTAGAACAGGATTTCTAGTCTAACCCAGTCCAACCCTCTCTCAGTAAAGAAATTTTTCCTAATAACTAGTCTAAAATAGATTAAATAGATAAATAGATTTCTATTTAATAGACAAATAGATTTTGGGCCAGAGAAGCCTGCAGCCAGCAATGCCGTGCTGCTTTTCTCCGAAACGCTGAAGGGTTTGCAAGAGAGCGTCGGACTGCTCAAGAAATGCCCAGAAACGCTTACTCATACCCACGCTTTGGCTTTGACTTTCTTTCATAAGGATGTTTGCATAAAACCGGTGCTGCCTTTAGGGAAACGCAAATTCCCTGCAGAAAGGGAAGCATTTGAATGCACCGGGCGCACAGACGCGCCAGGCAGGGAAACAACGCTTTTATCACCTGAAAATTAAATAAAGGCTGAGATGTGAAGCCTCCCCACCCTGCTCAGCAGGAAAACTTCCCCAGCTCCTACGGCCGGATCCGGCAGGGCCGGGTCAGGCAGGACGTGGCGTTTCATCCGTGCTCTGCACGTCTTCCCCGGCCCCAGGGGTAAGCTTGAGCGGCCTGGAGACACGCAGGCTGCTCCGGCTCTGCGTGGCTCCCGGATGGTTTCAGGGGCGTTCCGACACCCCGGTGCGGGTTGCATTTCCCAGCCATCCCCGCTGCACTGGAGCAGGCTCTAACCAAGCTGAAAGCAAATGAGTTTCCCCAGATAAATTAAGCTGCAATCCCAAATTCATCATTTTTGATGAAGCCAGCAGCCAGCTACTAAGGGTAATAAATGTTTTTGGGGGTGTATATGCATGTGCTCTCTGCTTTCGGCAGAGGAGGTGAATGAAAAAGCAACTCAAACAATAAGCAAAAAGCCAAAGCTGCTGTGCAGGGGGAAATCCAGGCTGCCCCACCACCATCCTTTCTCCTCTCTGGCCCCACTGCGCTCACCAGGCATCACTGATCCCTGCCCCGGGCTCCTTGCTCAGTGGCACCTGGTGCTCCTGCACGTATGGGCTCTGTCGAATCACAGAACCCTTTAGGTTGGAGATGACGTTTAAGATCACCAAGTCCATCACTAAACCATGTCCCTAAGCATCACATCTACACGTCTTTTAAATACCTCCCAGGGACGGTGACTCTACCACTTCCCTGGGCAAGTCTGTTCCAGTGCTTGACAACACTTTCAGTGAAAAAATTTTTTCTTTTTTGAGGTCATTTCCTCTTGTGCTATCACTTGTTACTTGGGAGAAGAGATTGACACCCATGTCTCTACATTCCCTTTGAGGCAGTTGGAGAGAGCGATGAGGCCTCCCCTCAGTCTCCTCTTCCGAAATATTTGTAGGGTGGCTGTCAGGAGGATGGAGCCAGTGCCTTTTCAGTAGTGCCCAGTGACAGGACGAGGGGCAATGGGCACAAACTGCAGCACAGGAAGTTCTACCTCACCATGAGGAAAAACTTCTTTACTGTGAGGGTGACGGAGCACTGGAACAGGCTGCCCAGGGAGGTTGTGGAGTCTCCTTCTCTGGTGACCTTCCAAACCTGACTGGACACATTCCTGTGCAACCTGCCCTGGGTGATCCTGCCTTGGTAAGGGGGTTGGACCAGATGATCTTCAGAAGTTCCTTCCAACCCCTACCATTCTGTGATTCTCCAGACAAAGCAACCCCAGTTCCCTCAGCCGCCCCTCGTAAGATTTGTCCTCCAGACCCCTCACCAGCTTTGTTGCCCTTCTCTGGACACGCTCCAGCACCTCAATGTCTTCCTTGTAGTGAGGGGCCCAAAACTGAACACAGTATTCGAGGTACAGCAACACAACTGCACATGACAACCAACAGCAAAACCAGCCGAGGGACGGGCTGTCCCACTGCAGTCCAGCCTGAGGGAGCAGAGACAAGGGGCACCGAAATGTCCCCTCCAGCCACAGGGCATGGGGCTCACCCCCTGCAGCACTAACTCAGCTGCCACCCTGACTGGGTCAGCCCTGCCGGCCACGAGGGCATCGAGACATTGATGGCCACCTTGGTGAAGGCACATGGGAACCAATCTCACCTGGGGTGAATTATTAAAAAAAAATAAGAATTAAAAAAATTGTTTATTTTCAGCTTGATCTGTTCCCAGCCCATCTCTCTGCAAACAGCCAGCCGTACTGCCATGGCAGCATGGGGACAGGGCCTGCCGGCCAAGGGCTGCTAATTGAGCACTGTAATTAGACGCCGGGGCATGGTGTGAAACTCCGCTGCACGCACCCCTGTGGGAATTTCCCTGGCATTTTCTTTCATCAGCTGGTCAATACAACATCCCCACCTCATTTCCAGATCTCTCCCTAAGTGTTGTTCACCAGACAGACACACACACCCTCTCCACCGCTGTTAGCACGCCCTGGGCGAGCATTTACTAGAAAGACAGCAGCAGGACTTCCCTTGAGCTCTCCTTGTGCGCTGCATTTGCTCCACCCAACGGTGGCACCTGAAGGACGTTGGGGACCTTGCCAAGAGGCTTCCCTGCAGGGTCTGAAACGCCGACCACCCTCTCCTGGGAAGCTGGACCTGCAGCCTTCCCAGCCGAGCCTCCGCGAGCCTGCAGGACTGCGGCAACCTGCGTTTGGATAATGCATCCGTGAAGTCTTCGCCTAACTCAACTGTGGAGGGCACCTGCCCCAAATCTGCTCCCGGGAGACCGGCGCAGTGCACGAGTAGGGATGGGGTAGGAGTAGGACGGATCGGTTAACGCCAAGGATTAACTCTGAGCTCACCCACTTCGCCGGCACAACCGCAGGCAGGAGCTAGGCAGAAGCACCATCGCAGGCAGCGCTGTCTCTGGAGCTGGCGACGGCGTCACCAGCTCCTCACCAGCAGCGCGCCCCGGCCATCCTCACGGCTTGCGGCCACAGCCCCGAGGACGAGGATGATTCCCGGCAGCTGGGACTGCGGGTGCATCCCTTTGATGCCAGGGCATCGATAAAATCCCGGTCCTTGACCTGTCCACTTCAACAGGACAAACAAGAGCTCAATGAAATCTCCACTAACTTTAGCAGACGCCAATTTTAGCAGCTCGCGGGAGGAACTGCTGCCCAGCTGCGTGCACGACGCCTCTGCTGTGTTTTTATCTCTAGCAGAGCTTCAGGCACGTATTCTGATTTTCTTAATGCCTGAAGACAGTTTAGGGGAATATACAGCCATTTTTAAAGTAACAGAGAAAAGTATTTTAAAGAGAAACAGAGGATAAAAAGCCTTATTCTGGAACAGCATCTGCGAAAAACCCTACAGGGCTAAGATTTGCTGACAAAAACTGCACCCATGTGTGGGACATCCCTATTCTAACCCCCACCCCAAAACTGTGCCATGAATTAGCAAAGCCATGCTCTGGGCTGCCCTGTTGGCTCCCACTTGTCCACAGTTCACTGCCAGCCGGGCTTGTTATCTTGGGGGAAAAGGAGTAAGTTTACACGGCTGTGCTGTGCAAAAGCTTTTTGCACATTTGCCATCATTCAGATGGCCTTAAAATGTGCTTTTTTCAACTTTCATTTCTGAAGTGATTTATCATGCCCCTACATTTTAGCAAAGAGCAGAAAAGGGGGGGATGATGCTCAAGAGCAGCTCTGAGATCCACAGCAAGGTATCTTCATGTGGAATTAGCCAGATTTTGAGTCAAACTCAATCTCCAAATCACGCCTTTTTCAACGAGTTTATTTTCAGGAAGCTATCTCAAATGCTTGCCTTGAAAAATGCTTGTCCCTGGCTTGTGTCCATTAAACCAGATAATTGGGAGTTTATAAGTTCATAACTTGAACTGAAGTCACAAAGTTTTGTCTTTCATTTTCCAGAGCTGATTCATGGCCAGCCTGGCCTGAAACGTGGGCTTGCTTCAAGCTCGCTGTCTTTTCAGAGTTCATTCACAGTTTATGGCGATGTTCTGCTCCTGCCTGATGTCTCCCGCACTCTCGTTCCGGCTCAGCGCCGGCATGCTGGGACCGGCACAGCTTGTACCTGCGCTTCCCAATGCCTGCATGGACCCAACGCGTTGACCTTGATTGAGAGAAACGTCCCTGGATTTGCTGCTTTGCTAGAAATTCAAAGGGATTTAAAGCAAGGATTTTGGTCCTGGGGACAGATACTGTGGGCTGCCCCGCGCCCAACCTATCATCCTTGATGCTGAGCGCAGGCAGCAGAGCCAGGCACATCACCTCGGACTTTTATTTTTACCTCTAAAACGGACATTTGAGCTTTTTCAAATTGAGCTTTTCCCCCTCTGCCACAGTAATATAAGAATTCAAGCTTCCTTATTTCACTGAACCCAGCTGTATTTCTCGTCTGCAAAGTCAACAAGAAGAGCAGCCAGCTTTTTGGCTCCCTTGGAAACTTTGCAGTCCAAGAAAAATCAGACGAAACATTTGAATACGCTCAAGCTTGTTCGTCAACAGTCTGATTTCTTAGGGACCTGACCCCGCGTTCAGGCTGACCGACGCTGCACCGACAGCAATATTTTTGGGTCCTGTGTGAAATACTCCTGCAATGGCCCCGCTGCCAAGTCTTGCAAAAGTTCCCAGGGTGAGGGGCTGCCGCTGGATGTGAGGAAGGAGCATCCATTGCAGGGTTCATGTGAGTTGCTGAAACATCTCAGATCACTGGGGAAGGGTCAGAAGCGAGGAGAGACACGCACCATGTTAAATACAACTCAGTAAAGGCACCAAAATACATACAGGCAAGTGCCTGACATGTCACAGTGCCTGCCACAGCGAGGTCACAGTTGGAAGGGACTACCTCCAACCTCCCCAACTGATGAGGCATCGCCATGGGCACCTCATCATCAGTGCAGGACCTGGCCCCTACAGATGAGATGGTCACTGCACTCACACGTCCCTGGTCTGTCTTAATGGATGGATGGGATTCCTTGTCCCAGCTACTTTGATCGTGCTCCTCTCAGGAAATTTAGCATCTAAAGTACATGTCTAGCATTAAAGGATATAATTTCCTCCCTCTTTGCCCTGCCCAAGGTCACCAAAGGACACGGACCCACATGCAGGGCATCCCAGCCCATCCTGGAGATACAGACCTCCCTTCCCAGATGTGCCCTCTCAGCTCCAAGCAGCACCGAACTCTTCTCTTGGGGTCCTTCATGCAAAAGGAAAAGCACTCCTCAACCCCAAAACACAGTCATCACCCCAAAACCTCCATGGAGGCTTGTCCACAAAGCCCGTCCGAGGCGTGGCGCCTGGCCATGGCCCAGGGACGAGGCATCTGGCCGAGCCCGCAAGGTGGAAAGTTCAAGTGGCTGCTGTTTATTTGGCTTTGCAGAGAGCGGTCGCCCAGCCTGAATGTAGGCCAAGCACCTTCCCACTGCAGGAAGCGCCGCAGGAGTCTTTAAATAACCACCAGTGGTCAGGGATTTGGTTTACAGCTCTGCTGGATAGAAAACCATCCCTTACACATCTGCTTCAACTCTTTCCTAGGTATAAATGGCACCTGCTCACCTCCCTACCTAAGTCTTCATCTTCGTACCCACCAGGCCTATGTGCTTCATGGAAGCTTGCTAGAAGCAGAAAACCACCTCTGAGCATAGGCATAAAATCACGTATGGGCTTTTCGGCCCTCATGCAAGATGAATCGTACGTCCTACAGTCAAAGCTTCACCTTCCTTCCGTGTAAATTAGCAGCTCCTTGGGACTCTCCTCACCCTCCCTGACCTGCTGTTAAAGTCCATATTTACCAACTTGCCATACTTCAACACCCACCTCCAGCCTTTCTTCACCACCATGAGGTGCTCCTCACCTTCCTGCCACCAGGCTGGTGCGTTGCCAGTTCATATGGTTAAAACCAAGAACAAAGAATAAAATCTTTCCCCTGGGGAAAGCAGAAAATGCCCAAGACCCCCCCAAAAAGGCTTTCTCATGTTATTTCTCTGGGGGATTTGAAGCCAGAAACCTTGCCAAGACCTGGGCTGAAAGGGTCACTCAGCAAATCCCACTTTACTGATGGAAAGTTCCCAAACACTGTTTGCTGGGAAGCCAGGCTAGTTTGGGATTTTGGCAACGCAGGCTTTCCAGGATGCTGGGGGACAGAAATGAGGTTTTTACCTATAGCTGTCATTTACAGATTAACCTAAAATGACGGCTGGCAAGAGGAAGCTCTGTAAACAAGCAAAATAGCTTTTTACAGTCAGAAAACAAGACCTTGCCCTGACCTCCTCTTGGGCAGATTCACTGGCGTGCAGCAAACCAGCGTTTTATTTTAAACTGCGCTTGTAAAAAGAAAAAAAAAAAAAAAGCTTCTTCCTTGACACTTAAGTCGGGTAAGGACACAGTGGGCTATTTTGCCTTATAAATAAGCCTGCTCTTGTATACACGTGTGTTTTAAAATAAGCTTATGAAATTTAAACACACAGCCTTTTACAAAAAGTAATTCAGCCTCACCAAAACCACTTCATCAGGGCTCAGCCAGGCCTCCTTCACTGCTTCAGAGATCTGCGCAGGGGATGCTAAGTTCGACCCCCAAAACCCTCGGAGACAGATGTAACACTCTCACAAACAAGCAATTCCATTTTCAATTTTTGCAGCCCTCCCACGCTTTGAAGGGTGTCTATAAAAATGCAAAAAGGCTCAAAAAAGGGGATTTTTCCTAAGACCTATCCCTGGAGCTGCATTTTTGCCTTGGTTTCAAAGCGTGAGGTTATAGGAAGGAGAGGTTAGGGTGCGAAGGGTTCCTTGCAACCCCTGAGTACATGAGCGCTTTCCGCGCTGCCTACCTGCTTTGCACCGTTGAGAGGGGAATTGTTCTATTTGTCCCCGTCCTCTTTGCCCCAGGAGAGGAGCCAACCACCAGGAAACCTGGGCTGCAAAAATAAAACACAGTCTTGGCTTCAGAGGGGCAGGTGCAAGGGGAGAAACGATTTTTAACCCTTACTCTGCAAGAGGGGAACGCCACGACCCCTCTGAGCGAGGCTTGCCTGAGTTTAGGAGTTGTTTGGAGGTGGTGGAGGGGTCTGACTGGTGGTTAATCCTGGTGCTGGGAGCTCAGGGCTGGGGGAGCAGACATCAAAGCATTCCTGCATCTGCTGGGGAAATGGGAAAGGCGGCAGACGGCGGTTCTGCCTCCTCCCGTGCGGCTGCTGGGGCGGCAGGCGGCACGGAACCGACGCTCGCAGCTCTCCGTGATCCAGGAAAGCTGTGGAGATGTCTGAGCAAACTCCTGGGGCTCCATCTTACCGCTTGATTTGTTAGGCTTCCATCCCGCCACAAGCACGAGCCACATCAACTACGAGAGGAGCTCGGGGTGCCCAATGGGAAATAATATGACCCCAATGGAGACCCATCACTGCCACCAGCCAGAGGAGGTGTGCGTGACTTTCTTCCACGCCAGCTAGACCAGACAAGCCCCCTTCAGGCTTTGCACTGTGTTCCCTCTCTGATTAATGGAGAGAGAAAGGGCAGTTGCCATGTCTGTGGAGGAAACCAACTTCTGGAGGTATCTCCGAACCCCTTATACTAACTGTGGCAGGAGCATGGGGCAGTCACCTCCCTAATTTAAGAGGCATGGTAGGATAACTCCCAGCCTTGCAGTGCATACATCAATTGCACTGGAAATAGGTTATTTTGACCTGTTTCTGCTGAGACCATTCTTATGCCTTAGGACCTTTCCAACCACCCCTTGGCACCATGGTGCTAACCAAACTCCTAGCTCTGAGGATGGAGGACAGCAACCTTGAAGAACCAGAGCTTTGGTAGGATCCTACCAGCTGAGGGAGACAGGCACAAGGAGCACACCCCTATAACAGAGATGGCAAGTTTCACCTCAAACTTGACTGAATATTGGTTTGGGGGGATACTGCAAGGCGAATACTCTGATTTGAATAGAAGCTAGAAAATCAGTTTGCACTGAGGGCTGCTTAAAGTCTTCTGCCATTTGTTGGGACTCTTTCTTCCCCTGTGGCAGGAACACCCTGGTAAATGCAATGATCTGGCCATCAGAGACCAACCGCCCAGGAATCAAACAGCGGGTCCATCAGTCCCAGGGGAGACTGAGGAAGGACACGCTTCCTTGATGGAGGAGGCAAGGGGAAAATTTCAGGAATTTGCCCACCATGAGTAGAATACCGAGTGCTGATGAGTCAGGGAAGCTACAAGATGAGCTCCCAGCAAGCTCACGAGACCTGCAGCTGGTGTCCCTGTGTCCATACTGGGATCCACGACAGAAGCTTTTCCTACTGCACATAAAGGATGGTTCAGACATCTTGTGAGCAGTGATCCATGAGCTCACACCTCACCTTGGAGGTGAAGAGCACGTGGAGTTAGCAGGACCTGACATGTCAAAGGGTGGCTAAGGTAACATTGTCAAAGGCTGGGGCTCAAGACTTCTCCATCCAAGGAACCAAACGGCCCCAGGCAGGCAGCCCCAGGGGACTTCTGGGTATACCGCATAGATCTCCAACCTCATCAAAGCTCTGAAGAATCCACAGAATCCAGCTCCTGACCTTCTCCGGAGCAGAAAACAACAAAACGTTTCCTGTTATTTATAGCAGCTGGAGAGCCTGATGGGAAACCCCACTTGTGAAACGTGGGCCGCTTGCCATGGTTGCTCTGCAGAGAACGGTCAAGCTGCTCCAAATTCCTGCCCAGTGGATTGCCCCAGCCCTGCGGCCACTTCACCCTGGCAAGACCCTGCCGAGGGGCTGCGCAAGACGAACCGGCGTACGGATCCTGCTCTTGCTGGCTCTCCCAGGCCATGTTCACACGGCACAACGTGAATTCAGCAAGGCTGAGCTTTCCAGGAGAGGGGGCTTCAGCTGCAGGGGACCTGTCACCCCTGGAGGAGCACGTGTCACCTGCGTAAGGCTCCACCTAAACATGGCTGACCTTACCTTGAAGGTGTTCGTCAGCCTTTCAGGGAAACTGAAGTGAGGGCGTAGTCCCTTCGCCCACCCCGCAAGGTGCTACCCACCTCCTCAAACCACGGCGGGACGTGCACTGGCACGTCTGTTTGCTGGCAGCCCAATTTCCACCACCCTGGCACACGCCGAAGGTGCTTTCCAGCGCGCTCAATCACGCAGACGCAGGAAACCGAGGCGAGCTCTCCCTGCAACGGGACGGGTTTCACCGTGGGCTTGTCGGGCGATAGCCTCCTGGCACCGGCCCCGCTCAAGACGAGCGCTCGCTGTCACGCCGTCGAGGAGGATTCCCACAGCTTCTGCCTTGGGCCGGCGCCAGCGCGGGTTTTCTGCTCGCTTCCAGGCCGAGGGAAGCAAGCTGTTCCGCCACGCGCTGCCATGAGAGGCTGCGAACGAACTCGCCAGCCGCGATAGGAGCGGCCGGCTCTGGGCCGGGCTCAGCTGCCACGATGGCGGCTCTCCTCTGGCTGAAATGCTGCGGTGGCACCCAGGGCCATGTACTGACCGCTGCCCCACCACAGCCTAAAATAAGCCACCAGGCTGGGGGAGCAGCAGGGCGACAGTGAGCATCTCCCACGCCAACACAGCGGTCGTGGCTGATGAGATTTAGGACCACGCTGGGACCAGCACAGGTCACACTCCTGAACTTGACCTTCACCACAGAGCTGTTGCTCCTGCCCACGCAATGATGCTACGGGTAGGGTTCAGCTCGAGAGCAGACACCTGAATTTAGGGACCCAGGAGTCTCATTATAGTCATCAGAGAACCACAGAAAGGTTTGGGTTGGGAAGGAGCTTTAATGGTCATCTAGTCCAACCCCCCTGCCACGAGCAGGGACATCTTCAACTAGATCAACAGAGACCGTTTCAGCTCACCCTAAGGGAGTCACCCGGTGCGTGGCTTCTTGGTGGGCTCCTCCCATCCTTCTCTGACTGCCGCAGCTCCGCTGTCGGTGAATCCCCGTGGCCACTGTGGGAGATTGAGACCCCTACATACCACATCCTCAGCAACACAACCCCAAACCATGGCCAAGACCCTAGGTGCATCTCCAAAGAGCGCGGCCAGATCTTCTTCCAGGGAGTTTTCAGCCCTTGTGATGGACAAGCTCCTTCTAAATATCCCCAGGCGGTTTGCCTGCAACTCCAATTAATAATACCATATTTTGTCAACAAAGTTAGCTCAGCAGCAATTCATAGACTTCACGCTGGTTAACCTTCTTCCACCAAACAAGCCCAGGGATATTTTTACTCCCTGCCCTAGAGAAGTTTATTTGTGTAGGTCCCGTCCACTTACCAGCTTCGGGTAATGAAAAGACATGCAAGGAGTGTAACCACTTTCTAATAGCCAGGGAAAGACTTTATGGCTGTGGCTGGGGCTCCCCAGCGCTGGAGCTAGAAAAGCAGAGCACCTGCCAAAGCCGCCTGAGAGAGTCCAAGAGGCTTGTAATTAGCCTGGGAGAGAAACCAGTGCGAGTGCGATGGCCCAGCCATCACCCCCAGATGCAACGAGACCTTCTGTGGAGAACTTTTAGGTGTTCTTGCTGGAAGCAAAACACGTAGACTGGGGTTGTGAAGCCCCAAAAGAAGACCCAACAGAGAAAGCCATCCCCACTTTCAGCCTTTCCCATGTTCCATCACCCAGGAGATGACCCAACAGCAAACCAGTTCAAGCTTCCCCAGTGCCTTCCACCGCCCAGGACCACATCTCATCATCCAATGCTCCCAGCATTTTGGAGCAACAGCAGATGCAAAGAGTGGGACCAAGAAAATGGACTATCTTAACCTCCTTTGCTGGCAATGATTTCATGCCTTATAGAAGCAGAAAGATCATGGAGGGAGATTTCTCCACCTTCCTCCCAAGACGTGTGGGATGCATCTTTCACCACAGGCTACCGCAGCTCACAGATGTTCCTGCTCCGAGCAGCCCAGAAACCTTCACCAGGATTCAAAAGGGTTGGAAAAAAGGGATTTGTCTGAGACTCCTGCACTGCCTGGGTTCTCCTGGAAAACGATTTACAGATGCTGCAACTGGCTGGTGTGCTCTTCACCCAGACAGAACAAGCATCTGGCAGGCCCATTACTTAAGAGGCATTACTGCCTTGCATGGAGGGTGTGTCCTGGAGAGCCTGGAGATTTGTCGTCCAGATATAAAGTGACTGAGCTCCGTCCCAGGAGCACCGCGAGGGAAAAGCAAAGAGCTTCTTCATAAAAGAGCCTGCTTATCACAACTGCAATTATTTGCACATGCAGGGGAGGCCAGGAGGGCAAAGGGACCCCAGGGCGACACGGGGAGGTGACACGGGGCTGGCTCCAGCGGGTGCTGCTGGCCGGAGGACGGCGTCTGGCGCAGCGGAGGAATGGCCATCCCCGGAAGGGGCAGAGGAAGCTGTGCCTTTTAGCAGCAGTTGGGATATTTTCTCTGGCACATTCCTCTCCCTCCAGTAATCTTGTGGGAGCGCGGGAAGATGGGTTGTGAAACCCCATTCCTGCCCGCTGGCAGCTCGGTGGGGATGCCAGCGGCCAGAGCAGCCTCGCACGGGGGGCGGACAAGCGTCCATCGCATTGCAAATGCCGAGACACCGATGATTAACCGGGGGGCGAGGAGAAAGCCTTTCCCACCACGTGCCTCCTCCCTGGCCTGGCTTGTCCCTGCAGCAGGGTGGACTCAAGCAGAGCTTCTCAGACCGGGGCAAAGGATACAGCGCGCTCAGCATGATGCAGTATTTACCTCTTCTTGAGATCTGGGTGAGGTCACGCATTTGCATCACTTCAGGCTGCATTTGCTCAGGGATAGGAAGTTAAATCCCCCGGGTTTCTGAGTAAATCCCCGATCAGAAGAAAAGCCCAGTACTGGGTGGCTCCTCCAGGCCAAGGGGGACCTTGCACAGTGCCCGCCATCTCCGTCCACCCCACCAACGGGCAGGACATCGGGCTGCACCCGGCAGCAGTTTGCCAGGACGCCGGTCACAGCCCCGCGCCAGGCACGCCTGCCAGCAGCGCGCATCTGCGCGATGTGCCTTCGCCCACCTCTGGTTTCAATTAAAGCCACTAATAATTTTAGCAAGAAAACCCTGAACCAAGAGTGTCCCGCGGTGGGCTCGCTAACGCTGGCCAGATGTGCTGCTCCTGGCAGGTGCTGTGGTGGCCGCAAGTGTGCAGGTGGCTTTGCAGGGGGAAACT
This sequence comes from Phaethon aethereus, assembly GCF_964289735.1. Taxonomy (NCBI): domain Eukaryota; kingdom Metazoa; phylum Chordata; class Aves; order Phaethontiformes; family Phaethontidae; genus Phaethon; species Phaethon aethereus. The sequence continues at coordinate 4,258,292 of NC_138582.1, read as the reverse complement.
GAGAAAAAAAAATAAAGTTATGGGTCATTGCCATCCAACCAAGTCTTCTGGGCTCAGGAAAACTGAAGCAAACTGGTCCTGAACGCTTTGCAGACTGGGCTTGGGTGAGGGCCCCGGGGCTGTAATGGTTTTATTTAGGGCGTGCAATAACCTTTGGCTCCTATTGTGTTTGCGTTTGCCAGAAAGACAGTTGGTCTGGCTGGATTAAAGCTGGCAGTAATTACATGCCAATGCCTCCTCTGCAGCAAGGAGGGGCAAAACGGAAAAAGAAAACCATGTCCGCATCCCCCCGCTTGCCACTTCATGCAGAGATGGCCCCACGCCCTCTCGCGAGCAGAAATCCGGCCCGTGTCCAGCGTTAGTGCTTTGGACAGCTCTTGACAACGCAGACTGAAAAGGAGGAGAGATGTGGAGATCATTCCTGGTGTCAAAACACGTTTCGTAAGCAACCAGCCGTATCCCCTGAAGCACATCCTGCGCCTTGCCCAGCCGTCAACCCAGCAAGCAGCCTTCCCCGCTTCTCCAAACGCGCGCGCCAAATTCAAAACAGATGCTCCAAAACGCCTGGTCGAAGACATTCCCTTTCATCTGGCAATTGCTGCTTCCGAGGGAGAAGAACTTAAGCGGTCCTCAAACCCTCCTGAATGATCCAGACACCTATTTTTGTCCTTTTTGGGCTTCAGAGCATCTTTGGCTTTGGCGTCTGAGCCGCCATGCTGCTGCTCATTCCCTCTCCCCAGCAGCTAATGGCCGGCCTCGGCCTCCTTGCCAGCATTCGAACCCCCGGGGTTGTTTTACAGCCACCCGCTTGCCACCAGCCACGCGCAATCCCACTGCAAGGGGGGCCACGACGCCACTGAGATGGGCGCCGCTGCTCCCCCGGCGCCAGCCGGGCATGGTGCAGGAACGCCAGCGTGGGGCATGCAAAAATGAGGAGCAAAAGGCAAAACTAAGATGTTATTTGCAATAATGGTAGTTGTAACACCCCCACGTAAAAGTACAGCAGGAGGAAATCCCCGCCTCCAGCTGCTACAGCTGTGCCCTCCCCAGTTTTAACTTACGCAAGTCTTGAATTTAATTGAGGTACATCTGCACTGAGGATTTCCTCTCAAACTCTTCAGCCACTGCATTTCTAGCTTTGACAAATAAACAGCCAGTCCTCAAACCTCAGGCTCTTTACTGCTTGTGGTTCCTTCCCCTTCGTTTCTAAGAAATGAGTAACAGGAGCAGAAGGTTGCAAAACACACAATGACCAACCCGGGTTTAAATACAGCAAGAAATCAAATAAACGGGGACAGAGGAATGTGGAAGATCGACTGCAGGGAGAAAATGCCCACCATGAGTGCTGGAAGCCGTGGATGCTGATTTCGATGGTGAGAAAAGATGAAGCAAAAAGCAAAACCAGCGATACCACCACCGTGCGTAGGATGCGATGCACACCCTGGAGCTGTGGCTGCGAAGGAGCCCACGGGCTGCTTGGGAAAGGCTCAGGGTGGAAAGTTAATGACTGATGGGATGTACTGAATAACCAGGGCCTGGAGAAGAGGAGCTCAGGGTCAAAAAAACCCCCCAAAACCAATCACTTAACGTGGAAAGATGCGATGGGGTCTGCTGGTCTCCTCCTACGATCTGCTGCTGAGCCCCAGCACCAGGTTAGCATCGCTCCCCCTGACAGAGCAGATGAGTGTTAGGGGGAATTGTGTTCTACCAGCCGAGCAGCTTGGCTGGAAACCATGACAGATGAGAATAATCCTGCTAATAACCACACAGCCCAGGTCCTCCTTGATGATGCCAATTTACGCAAGGTTTAATGGGGGCACGGCATGACGGAAGGACTCTACAGGGGAATGTAAAATCCTGCTTCAAACGGACACACGCTGATGCAGTTTAGATTAGGCAGGATGGAAAAAAAAAAAAAATCGGTTCCTAACTAAAGGAAAACTTGGGTGAAGTAAAGGAGCTGGTGAGTGAAGACACCCAGAGCATCTTTCTTTCCAATGAAGGTACCAGCCGAGCTCTGCCAAGGAGAAGGCAGGGGTCCAAATCAGGATGGGCAAACCAGCGTCTCAGCATCACCAGGAACAAACACAGAGCTTCCAAAGAAAGCGCAAAAAGGCATCCACACGGAAAGAAAACCCCCAGCAAAGATGTCAAATGTTGCAGGGAAAAGAACGGGTTGGGGAAATCAGACCCCAAGGCGAGAGATTGCCACAGCCGGCGGGGAAAGCGAACACCTCAAAGTTCTTCCTACACCTGAGCAGGCTCCCAGCCGTCTCCCCGGGTGCAGTTTCGCGAGGTCTCATGCACACAGCCCCAAACCCCCTCGGCAGGGTTTTAATCAAAATGCATTGCAACCCGGACGGTCCAACACGCCCGAAAGGGGACCAGCAGCAAGGAGCCGCGGGCGCGTTTTGCTCTGATGAACGTTAAGTGGTGTAAATCCACTTCAGCCATTGAGCAAAGCGCCTGGCACAGCTGCGCACAGGAAACTTCTTCAGAGGACCAGGGGTGAGATTAGCACAAGATTAGCACGGGCAGGAGTGCGAGCCGTCGCGCTGCGACCCGAGGTTGCCGGCCGAAAGGAGAGGGAAGGGTGTTACTGAAGGCTGCATTAGGAAAAAATAAACCTCATTCTCCACTAAAATGGCCTTTGCGTTGCAAAAGAGGAGCGCGCTACTGAAATTAGACGACGCCTTTGAATCCGAGAGCCTTTGTCAGCGGGCAGAATGGCCGGGGTGTCCCTTCTGCAGGCTGGGACCATCCCTGGTGAGGATGTCAAGAGGCAGCATGGTGGATTTTCACAGAATCATCAAGGTTGGAAAAGATCTTTAAGATCATCAGGTCCAACCATCAACCCAACACTCAACCACGCCCACTAAAATTTTCCTGTTAATGGGAGGATGAGCTGCAGACACGAGTCGCTGGGGCTGTCCCCACTGCAGGGACGGCGAAGCCTGGATGCCTGCATGCCCCCTCCATCCCTTCTCAACCAGGAGCACTAGGCTTATTTAGGTTGGCAGACCCATGGCACTCCTGCCTGCCAGAGGATAAATACCAGCGCAGGGAAAAGAGCTATCCAAGCTAAAAGCCAGTGTGGGTACAAGAAGAACAAGGCCAAATGGGTACGAGTCATCCACAAATAAATTCAAGCTGGAATCGAGAGCAGTTTGTATCCGTGCGAGCAGCAAGGCTCTGGCAGCAATTTTCCCGGAGGACTTGCCAGGGTCAAGCAGCTCATTAGTTTTAAGAAGGAAGGCGGCAGGGGGTTTGCATCTCAGCTGCCTGTAACAGCAGGGGGGTTCGGTCTCCAGACCAGCCCAAAATCGGTGGTGGCCCCGCGGGATGCGGCTCTCCTGCCGCAGCCCCCATCCTGCCTGGTGGCCGTACCTGCGCCGGCGGGGTAGGGAGGGATGCGAGCTGCGTCCGCTTGCTCTCGGAGAGAGGGAAGCTGCACAGGGAGAAAAATAAAAGGGCACGGCTCTGTTTTTCCAGCTGAGAGGAGCTTAAACACTGGGTGGGATTTGGGCGCAGGGCCCTCGGTGTAACTCAACTTGGCTTGCCTTAAGACAGCGGCTCTACTCCCCAGGCACCCTACGAGCATTTCAGTAATAGCAGGGGGAATCAGACCTACTTGTCAGGCGTGTTGCTATTTGTGCAAATGCTCCGTACCGGAGGGAAGCTTGAAGAACAAGTCCCCTTTTTATAGCGCGTTATATGCTGGCAGCGAGCCTGCAAATTAGAAGGAATTCAGAGAGGAGCAACAAAAACAACAACAACAACAACAACAACAACAAAGCCTAAGGGGCTGGAGGGACTAGTTTTGGAGGGGGAGAAAAAAATAAAAAAAAAAAAAAAAGAGAGAACTAAGTGTGTGGTCCAGTGGATGTGACTTTGGGCTGGGGCTGCACCTACTGCTGTCCCGTACATGGCAAACCTCCCTGTGCGATTTGCAGGTGTCCCTATCTGTCCTTAAGGAGCAAGATGTGCTTCCTCTCACCTCGGGAGACAGCTCTGCAGTGTCCACACCAAAAAAAAAAAAATTTAAAAAACTACATACGCGATAGAAAGTTAATTAAGAAGCTGCCAGAGCAAAGGACAGCCCACAAACAAAATTGGTTTGAGCTGGGAGCTGCCGAGCCATGGCAGTGATGGGCACACAGGCAGCAAAGCCTCACTGCTGTGGGGTTTCTATAGGGTAGTTTTACCCCAAACCAGCTCAGTTCATCCCCAACCCCTGGAGAGGAGACTTCTGACAGGAGCCCAGCACTGTCGCGGCAGGGAAGGACATGGCTGTCCCCAGGTCAGGGTACTCAGCCTCATGGGGACACCCCCACGACCAGCAGGTTACACCCCCCGAGATGCATCACTCCATCACCAGCATCAGCGCAGGGACATCCCAAGCCTTTCGGGGTGAGAAGGTGGGGATGAGACATCTTCCTGTTCATTCACCAAAATCCCTGGTTTTCTTCCCATCACATAAGCAAGCGCGAAGCTGTAATTCGGCACTGACAGGGTGCAGGAGAGGAGGGGACGCAGAGGCTGGGAAGCTGGGCTGGACCAGCCTCCCCTTAAATGCCCCCTAACGCCACCTTAAAAAATAATGAACCGGGGGCAGCGGAGGTTACTGGTTTGGTATGAGAATTTTCATGAGCATGAGAAAAAAAGAACAACAACAAAAAAAAGACCATATTGCTCCAAAGTTTTTTTTTTTTTTTTTAAAGCAAGCTTCAGGGGCTCTGGGAGAGCCAGGCTCGCTGCGAAGTTTGTTTTCTGTTGTGCCCACGTTACCAAGCAGAGCTGGCCGAGCAACGTGCGGCGAGGGGCGCCCGGTCGGGCTGCACCCCCGGGGAAGCGCGGGTGGCCAGGTACGACGACACGGCGAGGGCCGCCGAGCCCGGGCACTGCCTGCAGCCCCGGGACACTGCTCGGCAGCCCATCTTCCCAGTTTAACACAAGCTTTGCTTCCAGCAGCGCTCCATTTCTGACCATCGAGTTGCAGACGCAGCTAGTAAACAAACATAATACATACATTAAAAAAGTGTTTTCTAGAGGTTGGGATAATCAAAGCAATTCCCCCGGCGCCTTTTCCCGGCATGCCAGGGTGCAGTGCGGTAGCCAGCAGCTCCCAAACCCTTCTCCACAAAAGTTCAAACCCTCAAATACTTGGAATTGCTCTTTGAGGGAATTTATTTTAAAGCTGCTTTAACGGCAGCTGGGAATTACCAGGGAGGCACTTTGCTCTGCAATTTCCCAGCTGCTGACCCCATTCATAGGAAGGGGGCCCCGGGCGGCCGCCCAGCTTGGGAACATGTGCCGAGCCAGCACCGCCTGGGGTTGCACCCGAATTTCCCCTCGCCCCAGGCTGCAGGAGCAGCACGGAGAGGGCTGCTGTGCATGGTGAAAGCAAGAAAAATTAACTCCCGCATCCAGCGACAAGGGTGTGAGCTTGCTTAGCTGGGATGTGGCAGGGTTATTTTTTAAGACCTTGTTCCCACAAGAGCTGAAAATTGCACTTAACCACGTTGCTTCTCTCCCGGAGCAAAAGCAGAGCTGGGAGGCTGTGAGCCTCCGGAAAAACAAGCCAACATCCCAACGTGCTGGTGGCACGTTGCTTTTTAAGAAGCATTTTGTTCTTTAAGAAAAAAGAAAAGGGTTACTGAACAAAATCACCAATAGCAAGTCTGCAGCTAAGCACTGGCAGGACTGCGAGCGACAGGTCCTGCTTGAAGACTGGAAGATGCCACCACCAGAGCTGTGGTTGCTCCTCTTGCAAAACTCCCATGCCCCCCTGCCCACCCCATTGCCCTGAGAGGGTTATAGAGCCCTTCTTTGCTCCACACCTACATGGGGTCATCTTGGTCACCCCGGCCAGGCTACCCGACTCAAAGCCTAGAGGTGAGGTGGTAGCCCTGGAAGAGGTGCAGGTAGGTGGGATGGGTAGAGGCAGCCCCACGCCCAACTGCTGCCGGATGCGAACCCACCTGCGCCGCGCAGCCAGCCGCCAAGGCACCCGGGGGGAAGGGGGACCCCAAAGCCACAGGCAGGGGTTGGGCTGATCGGCATCAGCCCTCCCCCACCGCGCCACGGTGCCCGTGGCCCCGCACCGGCTTTCTTCTCCCTGCTGTCATGCTCGAAGACACTTGTGGAAAAACACAGCAGAAAAGAGAGGGTTTGAGTGGCAGGTTGGAGAAGGAGGAGGGGAAGAAAACAACTTGGCAGGGAGGGAAGGGCTGAAGGACACAGGCGTTTCCATTTCGGTGCAAAACTCCTAAGGGTGCCGCTTGGAGCGTTTGTTGACCAACTTCTCCACAAGCCGGCCTTGCAAACCGCGGCGGAGAGGGACGCTGTTTCTGGTCAAGGCGTGTTCAACGGCAACGCTTTATTAACTCTATGATCAACTGGAGACACGCACGGGACTCAAAACACACACACAAGGACCCTCCTGGAGCCGGCTCTGGCTCTGCAGGCACCTCACCTGCGTTGTCACCTCAACATCACCACAAAAAAGCCATCAAGTGGTCTCGTGCAATGCTTCAGGGGACCAAAAAACAAAAGGTGGGGGGGGGGAAGATGACATCCAGCCAGGCAGGTACAGTCTGCTTAAAAAAAAAAAAAAAATAAAAATCAAGGGGTGTACCCTTGACTTTGGCAATGCAGCAGATATAGAGGATTGAGTTGCTTCTTTCAGGAGCAGAAGGAAAAATAATCATTGTCATAATAGCATAAAAAAATTAGATGCTGCCAGGTCAGGTTCACTAGGGGTGAAAGGCAACGGTTTGACTCCAGACCCAGCTCTTCTCCCCAGCCTGAAAGGTCGCATTGATACGATCTCCCCCAGCACAAGTCCGCGCGGGAGCGCGTCACCCCCCCTCCCCGGCAACACGAGAACACGCCACATTGCCCCCGGCTCTCAAGTTAAACGTCTTATTAACTGCAGTGACGTAAAAGAGGAAATCGCCGAGAACTATCGCAAAGATGAGAGGGAACACATTTCCCATCGATTGGCTACGATACCGCCGCAGAGAGACTTGCACGTAAAAAAAACCCTTCAGCCCCTCCTTTCCCCCCTCCCCAACCACTCGATGACATGGGAAACTGAAGCTGACATCCAAACAGCCCAGATATGAGAGACTTGCAGAAAATATATTTTTAAGATTAAAAAAAAAAAAAAAAAAAGAATAAAACCTTGCCTTTCAGGAAACCATTTGGATACAGACTCCGTGCAGCTGCAGCCACCCTCTGCGTCGTATTCACCCCTCCTGCTTGGAAATCCGGCAGGGTGGGGAGGAAAAGGGGAAGGGCGGGAGAAAAAAAAAAAAAGGGAAAAAAGAAGTGATATTGCAGCTGATGAGCCGTGAGAGGCCGTTGGCAAAGTGGTCCAGCAATCATCTGAAATTCAGACGGTCACGTGGGGAGCCTGTCTGCAGCTCCCGCGCAGCCCGGGCTCAGCACTTCGCCGAACTGCACACGCAGCGATTTGCCGCGCCGCGACCTCCCGCCCCACTCCCACCCCTTTGCCGCCCGAAAACCCCCGGCAAAGGTTTTGCTCCGCGAGGTGACCGAGGGCTTCGTGCCGAAGCCGCTCCGGCCACAAAGGTGGATTTCTGCCGTGCAAGCGCAGAAAACAGCCGCTAAGCTGCAAAACCTCCCCTCCTTTTCGGTTTTCCAGCGAGAGCCCAGCCCTGCCGGCAGCGATGGCTTCTCCGCCGGGATGTGCGCAGCAGCCGTCACCCCACTGCCCCGCGGGGGGCTGCTGCGGGGTCCCATCGGAGTAGCGGAGCGCCCAGGAGAACACGCCGTACCCGCTCCCTGGGCAACCCCGGGCATGCCCAAAACCATCCCCCGAGCTCCCTGGGGCAGCGGCAGTTGCATCACAGCGCAGCCGGGTGAGCCCAGACACCTCTGGGGCGAGGTGGCGGCCGGCTTGTTTCTTTTTTTTTTATTTAATTTCTCCCTCTTTTTTTTTTTTTTTTCCTTCCTCCTTTTAATTTCCACTCAGGGCGTCGCTGCGCACCCAAGGGATGCTTCAGCCTCCTTCCTCCCTTGTCTTCATCGCGCCATGGTGCGGCAGCTCCCGGGGACCCACTGGGACCAAGAGATCAGCAAAGGTCCCTCTGCAAAAGCCACCTGGATGCACAGAGCCAGCCTCATCGTCCCACCCCTAAAACCTTCGGGACAACAAAAAAAATGTTTTTTTTTTTTCTTTGCTTGCACCCATTCTTCACACAAATTAGCAAGAGGAATTAAGAGACTTAATGCTCCGCGCTGCCGTGCCCTCACTGCCTGGCCGGAGATGCATTGCGTTGCACTGAAGTCAGGCAGATACAGTGGGACTAAAAAAAGAGCGTGGGTGGTTTTTTTTTTTTTTTAGAGCCGGATTGCCTTTCACGGCGACTATATTTATAGGTAGAGCTGTTGAAATTTTAAGGGCTCCTTGCCACAGGCATCCAGTCGCATCTCATGTTCGCCAAGTGGTGCAACTTGGCAAAAACGAACATTTAATAGACCGACGGGTGCTGCTTCCCTCCCTTAATGTTGGATAAAATCAGAGGGGAAAAAGAAAAGAGGCAAAATGCGTAGGGGAGCTGTGCACACCCCTGCCACGTGCTGCGATCGTATTTTCCAGGTTCGGAGCGTAACGAACGTGGGACTTCACACCCGCCCCTGGATCAGTACTTTCCTTTTCTGTCAATGACCAAAAAAAAACCCAGCAGCTTTCACGGGCGTTTATTTTTGCTTTCGCTTTGGCTATCGGTGACACACACAAAGCCTCCTCTGCGCTTCGTTTTATGGTTGAAAAACCCCAGCGAGGTTCAGCGCTGGAGAGGTAAAACTCACTCTCCCCGTCTGAAGCCACACGGGAATGCCGTCCACCCACACGCTGCAGCACATGGTGCCCAAAAGCCACCCGGTCTCAGCCCAAAAGTTTGCAGTTTTCTTACACAACAGCACGCTATGCTGCTAAAATCCTATTTGATTTTAATTTATGCTATAAAAGCACGTTACGCCACGTCCAGAGACGCTACCACCCCGCTGAGCCCGTCTGGATGCTGAACTTTTATTTCTCTATGGCAACATGCGCCTATTTAAGACAAAATCCAAACCATAATTAAAGTTATCAATAGGAGCCAATGTTTACTGTTTGCTATTTTAATATCAAGTGCTGTTGGATTTCAAGCCACTGATTTCCATCGCTTGCAGGGGATGATTAAGTTGGAAACCTGCCTAAACGCTGTTTTTTGACGTTTCTATGGGCACTTCTGCCGTCAAATCAAAGCAACGCACTCAGGAGGCCGATCCCAGCGGACACTCCTCATTGGGGACTGCCTTGACTGGAAGCCGGCGAGCGGTTTTCGAGTTATCAAGACACACACAAAAATAAAAACTAAAATAGCTGTAACAAAAGCTTTTTGCTTCTGCAAGCAGCGCTCTCCGCAAGCGGAGCCAACGGGGCAAAGGCTCGCGGGGCTCCGGTGACACGACTATTTTCGGCCTCGTGAAAAGTTAACAGAAGTATCGCTTTCCCAAAGGAACGAATTTACCAAAGGTTAAAAGTCTCTTCCTCCACTTGCCCACGTGTCAAATTTGGCAGCTGCTACTAGCATCTGATGTCCAAAAAAGAGGCTGCGTCAGGGACCGTGCTGCAACAGCCTCTGCTAGCCGACACCTGGATGGTTAACTCTGAAGCCTAGTGACAACTTACAATTATATTCCCGGATGTATATAAATATCGGTGCAGAATATTGATGGTGTACAAAGCCCCCAGCTTTAAATCCACCTGCAGCATTTTCAACATTCGTTATTAGCAACAATATGACCAAAAAAATTAGTCAACATTATAAGAGCGGAATTTAAGTCCAGCTCATGACAGGGTAGGGAGATTCACGATGTTTAGTGTACAAACAAGTCACCAGCCCCATTCACCCACGCTACTCTTTTTCCACTACTATGAATAGATGCACAACTTCATTAAATCTCTGTTTTCTCGCTCACCCTCCTTTAGCAAGCAGGATGAACACACAACCAACCCAGCAGCTCCGGTGGCCCCGTTCACGTTCCAGCTCCTTTCAGCAGAAAGATGAAGCCATAACTGAATTACCTGGAAACTGGCAGCAGCGCAAACTTGCCAGACTCCAGCTAATTGCTTGGATTAGCGACTCCAGTCGCACGCAAAATCCACCTTACCTACGGCAGAGCAAAGGCATTGCACGGGGTGTCCTCTCGCTACGCGACCCGCCTGCTCGTGCACGGGGCCCACCGGCCTCCCAAACCCGCCAAGCCACGGCCTGGCCAGCGAACGGCTGGTTCGTTTAATAGAAACACGCTCAAATAGGGCCCCGGAGAGGCCGTCGCTGCCGCGAGTGCTGATGCGGCGGGCGCAGCCCCACGCCTTTTGACGCCGTTCTCTCGCCATGAGGTGGGGAACGTCCCTCGGGACGGCGGGACCGGACAGCGCGGAGCACGCGCTGCCCCGCGGGACCCCCTGCCACGCTCAGCCCCGCGGGGGCGGCGAGGCCCCTCGGCGCCTGGACGTGCTCGCGCCCGTGGATTCGCTCTCCGCAGCGCACCGCGGGCCGCCCCGCTGCCCCGGTTGTGCAGCGCCGTGCGCAGCCCCCCGACCCGGGGTGGGGGGGCGGTGTGTGTGTGACTGCAGCGTGCAGCATCGCACGTGGCGTCCCCACCGGGGCTACCGCATGGTGCGGCACGGGGCGTGAACCCCCTCCGCTGTTACCACTGTGCGGGGCCGTGCGTAACGCCCCCTCCCCCCCCCCCCCAGTGCTACCGGGGCTACTGCACCGCGCAGCCCCGCGCACGGCCCCCGCCCCCACCTCGCGCAGCTACCGGGGCCACTGCATCGCGCAGCGCCGCGCACGGCGCCCACCCCCGCGGGGCCAGCAGCGTGCGGCGCCGTGCGCGGCCTCCCCCGCACGCCGCGACCGCCCCGCGCACGGCCTCCCCCGCCGCGATCGCAACCCTCATCCGCCACGATCGCTCACGCTCCCGGCCTCCCCGCGGTGGGATCGCCCTAGGCCCGGCCTGCCCCGCGCGGCGCGGCGGGCGGCAGCACACGGCCCCCCGCCCCCGCCCGCATTGTTGCGCGGGCGGCCCCACGTGCCGCCCCCTACCTCCCACGCCGCCGCGCCCGTCCCGCGCACTGACCTGCTCGCCAGCTCCGGCCGCTCCGCGCCGCTCCGCCCCGCCCCGCGCCGCTCCGCGCTGCCCGCCCGGCCCCGCTCGCCGCCCCGCGCCCGCACATGCAGCCGCCGCCGCTGCCGCTGGCCCGCGCGCGCGCGCGCCCCCCCTCGCCCGCCCCGGCCCGCCCCCGACGGGCCCCGCCCCGCCCCCGACGGGCCCCGCCCCTCCGCGCGCGCCGGCAGCGCGCGGCCGTGGCGTCACGTGATGTCACGGAGCCAATAGGGAGGCACATGCTCCATGGAGGTGGGGGGAGGAAAGAGACGGCAGGATTGGTGAAGGGGCGGGGGCTAGGGGAAGGGCGTGGTTAAGGGAGGGTCAGAGCGTGGGCGGGGTCAGAGCGTGGGCGTGTCCACATGGGGATTGGGCGGGGCCAGGTGAGTGCGCGCAGCGAGGCAGGGGGCGTGAGGTGAGTGCGTAGGGGGTGAGATGAGTGCGGCAGGAGGAGGAGGAGGAAGAGCAAAAAGAAGAGGAAGAAGAAGAAAGGAAGAAGAAGAAGTAGGAGCAGAAGCAGCAGAAGAGGAAGAAGAAGAAGACGACAACGGCGACAAGGAGGAAGATGAGAAATACAAAGAGGGAGGCCTGGAGGTAGGGGCAGGCAGCACAGGCCTGGGCCTGGTGCAGCGGTGGCCCCCCTTTCCCTCAGGCAGGCAGAGGCCCGTGAGGGCCCCCCCGGCCAGGCCGGGTGCGGGGACGAAGCCTCTCATTCCCAAACCGCTATAAAAGATATATTTAACATCGTGCCGTTAGCGGTGCTGGGTACATGCGAGGCGCAACGGTGTTGCCCAGCGGGTCGCCACCCCAGGGATTGGTGCGATTCAGGAGCTGCCATTGTTCAGCTTTTCCGGGCAAGGGCCTTGCTTCAGGTTGTCAACCTTTGTGGCTATAAATCCCTGTCTGCATCTGTGGCATAGTGTAAAGAACACCATAAATTCAAAGGAACGGGAACAGAGCACCTGCCTTCAGCACAAGTTGCCTCTTTTAATTTATTTATGATTTATTGAAGACTCTTTCAGCAGATGTCACTGCGGCGGCAGCCAAGGGCTTTGCAGACATTAAAAGAATAGTAGGATAGGGATTTTGGGGTGACAAACAGGCATGGAGGTATGAGGTGATTCCTCAGGAGTCATACACAAATACGCGGAGGTGAAGGGATAAGAGCTGAGTATCAGGAGATCCTCAGCTATGCTTTCATTTCAAGGATGTTTTTTCCTCTTGCCTGAAAAGCACTAAAATGGTGCCCTCTAAATGAGAACTGCCTGACAGTGCTCTGTTTCTGAGAACATGCTTTGTAAAAGGGCCGGGAGGCCTCCTCTTTGGTTAGGGGCCAACCTGTCAAGATCTACAAGTCCTCTAGTAGAACTTGAGAAAGGCTGATTTGGCATGCTGAGTGTTTCCAACAGAAAAAAGAATAGAAAAAAAGTGAAGAAAAAGTTCACAATTTCTTAATGCATACAAAAAGAATCAGTAAAGGAAACAAGTCAGTTTTACCAGGGTTTCTTAATGCAGTGAATGTTATGCAACTGCAGTGTATGTCTATAAATACATAAAATGGATCCTTTGCTAAAATTTTTGAATCTATTGACACATTTCAAAGGATATTAGAGACATCAAATTTCTGCAAGTTTGAAAACAGCTGGTTAAAGGGGATATTGATCAGCACACCTAGCTCTCCCCTTGCCCTTCCTCTCTCGAGGGGGAGGCATTAGCATAAGCTTAAACTTGATTAGACATCAGCAAATTCACACCTTGCAATAGACGTCTGCTGAAAGCAGAAAGAACACAGTTACTTCCCTTGCTATTGACATTCAGGATTTTGCTGTTTGACTCCCTGCTACTTTTTCTAGGTGAGAAAATTATCTGTTATTCACATCAACATTTCTAATGAAATTCTCAGAGCGTGACTTTCAGTGGTGCTAGAATCAGTCTGGCAAAGCTTAGCAAAAGCTCCGGAGGGCAGAAGTCCTCCTGCTATTGCTGGTGATGGTAGGACAGACTGAGAAACCCATCTGCGAATGCTTTCTTTAAAAGCAAAAAATTGAAAACTGAAACAAACAAACAAAAAATCCAGCACAAAGAAAAACAACTTTGCAGCTGCTCTAGTTGGTTGGGTATTTTTGGTCAAATCCTTTCTTGTTAAAACAGCATGACCCCTTTTCCTTCCATGGGGATTCCCAGGCATGATGAGGAACTGTATTTGGCTCCGAGGGAATACGTTTGTTTTTCTGTATCCTTTACTGTTTCTGAATATGATAGACCCGCCTTTCTTTCAGATGCAGCAAATGCCAGTAATCTGTTTTTATTTAGTTGAGAACCTGAGAGCGGTGGTTGGCAAGCTGTTCTTTGCTTACCATTTGAAATGTCACATGGCAAATTCTAGTGCTTGAGCACAGTCTCAGCTTGACAACTCTGGCAAAAGAAAAAGGGGCAACAGCGTGAGCCTCCACCACATCGCCTCAGAAGTGCCATCAAACGCAGCTTGATCCTTCTTGTCTGGGTGAGGCTGAAGGCTTGCTGTGCCTGAGAGCATAGCTTCTTGGCCAAGGGTGTAAATTCATACCAGTTCTGCTGATGCTTTTTGGTAGGGGAACTTTTGTCCATTGTTATCTGGAGGCATTAAAAATTGATATGCAACACAGCTGAGGAACACCTTCAGGTCTCCTGGCAAGCCTGACTCCATCTTCAGTCAAGCCCTGCCTCACTTCTCTGTATTTTAGAGAAACAGAGAGAGAGAAATGTTTCCACAATCAGGTCACTGCATTAAGAGGATCAAACAGGCTTCGTGTTAGCTTTAATTTCCTGAATTGGAATGGATTTTCAGCACAAATATCGACAATCACCTGTGCATGCTAGCATCCTTGAGCATGTTTTTCAGCGTAATGCACTGAAAAGCAATGTGGAAGGATTGTAACCTCTGTGCAGATACTAATCCCAGAGGGCTGTATTTGCCTTAGTGTTAGTGGAAAGCCTGACCATGTTTTAATGTGTGCTTGTCAAAGTGCTTGTATTACAGCTAGGACACTTCCCTGGATCAAGCCCACGCAGCCTCCATGTTTGCAAAAAGGATGGAAATGCAATCCATACACCTGCTTTTGTCTGCATTTCTGTAATCTTTTTTCCCATGGTCCTTCCCTACCCCTTCTGTCATTTCCATTTCAGCCAAACACAGCTTTCTGCAAGCCAGGACACCATTAACAGGGAACTGATGGAAAAATGGCTTTCCTTTTTGCCACCTGCAGACAACAGTTCTCACAGCTGCTGTGTTAGAGAGGGAAACAGCAGAAAAGTGATAATTCTGGGTTGGAAAGGTTGCAGGAGGAACCACTCCTGCAGGGTAGAAAGTGAAACACGAATCCTTGATATGTCAGTGTTAACGTTCCAGCACTGATGCCTCCTTCCCATCCACTAACTGTTTAAACTGAACAAATCCTCCATCGAGTTTCTCAGACACTGGAGCTTGTGTCTGGACTCTCTACGCCAGGTACTTCTGCTCCTTTGCTGAAGCAGTTATCACATTATATTCCTCTGGTACTTCAACATCTGGATGAGGTTTCCAGTCACCATTCCTGATACAGACATCATGTTCTCTGGCGCTACAAGCAACCTGGGTTTCTCCAGCTTGCAGAGGTCCCAGAAGCTGCTGTGCAGTGACTAGTGGATATTTTCTTTCTGCGAGAGAAAGTAAAAATAATAAAAAAAAAAAAAAGAAAACCTATGCAAAAGTTGATTCAGGTTTTGGTTTTGTTTTTTTTTTTAAGTTAGCTTTTCCTCCAAGAGAAGCTCAAAATGGAGCACTTTACCTCTTCAAGAGGAGTCATTTAATAGCTGGACCAGCACATGGAATTCACTTGAAGGCACTGACTAATTCAGCACATGAGCGAAACTGAAGTTCACTCATACGTGGTAACGCCTTTCTTTTTCCCACACTCATCAAAACCTTGTTTGCCTGCTTCACAGATTCCCCAGGTATTAACAGCCAACAAAGACTTCAGAACAGAAAGCTGGGCCCAGAGACTAAGAGCTTGCATTTGCATGTAAGAGATATGGGGGAGTCTATAAAGGGATCACTATCAAGCGCTGCACATCGTCTGGCTTTTTGCAGCTGCCCTCCTACACAGCTGAAGCTCAGTCCTGCTTTCTCAGGCACATGGCATAGTCCAGGGCTTTCGTCTGGGCTGAGAATATGGTTAAATCCTTGCTGGGACCACAACGTGGAATGGCATTTTAACCACATCAGGGAAGGCAGGATGGGTCTCACAGGGCAGGGCTTCTTCACATGCGGTCCCTGCACTACTGGTGGTCCCTAGCATGCCTGAAGGTGGTCTGCAAAATGATTGCCATTAAAAAAAACACAGAAGCATACACATTGCATTCCCACGCCTGCAAGCCAGCAATCAGAAAGGAGATGAAGCAACAGCAATAGATAAGCATTTTGAGTTTTAGGTCCCGGTGACCGTTCTTTCAGTGATGTCCTCAAGTTTTTATGAAAGAAGGTGAATTGTTAGTTTAAGGAGGTTGGTGGGGGGCAGCTCATTGCCCCACTTCATCTGGCACTGGAAACCTGGGCTGGTACATGCTGCCAGGAATTACCTGCAGCCAACCCCATGCACCTATTCAAAGAGCCTTCATTTTCCTCATTAAAGGACGTGCTTGCATAATCTTCCTTGTGTGATAAGGAGCAGTGCCTTCTTTCTATCTCACACCCAGGCCTCCAGAGTTATCCAGGCCTAAGGAAAGGACTGTTCCGTGTAACCAGCTCTACCTGGGGGTGTAGACACATCCTAAGGACATGATACTATCGGTGAGGGGGGGAGAGGGTGTGCCCCAGGCGTCCAGCAAAGACTGTGACTGACAGGCTGGTGTGCAGACAGCAATTGGAAAAGGGTGAGAAACATGGAACTCAAAAATGTCTCTGTGCCTCAGAGGAGTTTCCTCCCTGGTCCCGTGAGAAAAAAACAAACCGGTGCTTCATTTCTTTTGGTTGGGGTGCGTTTGCTGCTTACCCTGGGAATGATTTTTGAAAGGTGCTGCTGAAAATCAACTGAGGAAAGGGAGCTTGTCCACCTTCATCTTCACCTCATAATGAAGTGTCTGGATTACCAACTGAACCTCAAATCACTTGACCTGGCATCATTCAAAGCCAGTAGAGTCCTGAAGCTGTAGGTGGAGTAAATCTTTGGCCCCAGCTCTGACTTGTTCTCCTACGAAATCCATAGGATCTCAGTTGGTTAGGCATGCATTCGTCCCTTGTATATGCTCTTAGTATAGACGAAAGCATCTTGTTGGGGTTTAGCTTAGACCGCTTTGGTGAAACCTAGAACTTTGGTAAAAAACCAACCACCTGGAACAGGATCTGGCCTTCCCAACAACATTTGGCTGCATTCAGTGACGGACATTAAGGAAACTCATGGTTCCTGGGATGGCAGAGGATGAATGAATCCATTTGCAGTTGGGAGTGTGGGAGGTGACACGGCTGTTTTGCCCCTGCAGAACTGCTTCTGGCGATCCACCACAGGTCTGCACTATTCCAGGAGACAATAGCAACTGGTCTTTAAGGTGGAGAGGTTCCTACTTTCAGTTCTCATGGGTCCTGGTTTAATACTAGTGGTGGCAGCAGTGTGAGCAAGCCTTCTGTTAGTTTTCTCTCCATTTCACAGAAAGTGGAGGCAGTGAAAGTTAAGTGACTTTCCCAAGGCCATGTAGGAAATCGGTAGGGCAGGAGGCTGGTGATTAGAACACCCTTTCTCCAGAATATAACAAGAGATGGACCAGAGGTACAGAGAAAGAATGGGACTTACTCAAGGTTGCGGGATCATCCCACCTTCCGAGGCACTTGCCTTGGCAGCAAGATTATCACATACTTCCCGTATCTCCACTGCAAGAGGTGAATGGGAAGGGGTGTGTGGGGGAAACAAGCTGCTTGCTATTAATTCAGTTGAGCTTGACTGGACATGCACAAGCAATCTGGAGAAGGAAATAGTTCTAGTTCTGTCTGGTTCAGCAGAAACTCCGCCCAGTGAAGCTTTCCGGCAGGAAATCAAGTTACAAACATTACATGATCTGAGCAAATTCTCATACACTGATCCTACCCTGGGGACAGGACACTTTTGTGAGCTGCTTATTGAGGTTGTAGTTTTAGATACCTTAACCCTTTCTGGAGTGTCACTCTGAGGGCATCACACTTCTTGTGCTGGCCAGGCTGTAGAGATCACAAGCGAGAAGAAAATGGATTTACAACTGTTGGGATCATTCTTCATCAATGAAGAAGTCCTGAAAGCTGTCTTTATGTGGAGGAAAGAAGGGGAGGGCTGGGGAGTCTTTCTGCTACTTGCTTTTCCTACTGAAAGAAATCGAGAGCTGTCGACAATGTGTTTCCTGGAACACCCTAAAGATGACCAAACAACGTGTGGTTTCTGGCACCAGCCTGAACGTGCAAGTGAAACCTCTCAATGGAGAAAGGAACTAAATTGTACTTGGACTGTTTCAGACCCATTGTTTTTTATTAGCAGAAATGCCTCAAAGACAATAGGAGAAAAGCTGCCATCGTAAAAATTCAGACACCTACTGCTTCAGCTAAGGGTTAAGATAAATTGTAATCTGCATGTTTAAATGATATAATGAACCTTAAGGAAATAAACTTTGATGCTTGCTAACAGCCCTAGGATTTAAAATGAAAAATCGTGAAGAGGAAGGGAGCTTTTCTTTTCACAGAATAGGAAGCAAAAAGGACCACAGCTCATATTTTTCTCTTCATCCAATTACAGTAATGTAGACGAATGTCTGACACTGAGAAAACTGGAAAGATGGAAACTGCCTGCAGTGATAGCAAGGCTGTTTTTCACATGATGGCTGTTCCTGGGGACTTGCAGCCCCTCAGCACACTGCTGGAGAGTGGGAAGGTGGGGATGTCCTCTGCTAGCAGTGCTTCCCGCTGGAGCACATGGTGTGCCGTGTCTCAGGTTTCCTTTTTGTTCGTCTAAGAAGCAGAGCATCTCCTGATGAAGGTCACAGCTTTGATCCCCACGGCTTGCTCTCGTGTTTATGGATGGCCATTATTAGTAACACAGACCAGTGCATGCACTACTCTGTGCCTGCCCTTGTCTGACTGCAAGGGAGCAGGGACACGATAACAAAAGAAAGTATAAATAGAGTCTTTTAAAAGCCTGTTAAATAGAAATAGACTTTTAGGGAGGAGAGAGAAAGAATGAGGCGTGTTACCATAGTAACTGCCAATGGTTTATTTAAGAAGGGCAAAGCAACAAACACCACAAAAAGGCGAAGTCAAGAGGAGTTGAAGACTGCTGAAGGAGTCTGTCAGGATATGGACACTGAGGGGCCAGGTAAGAGCAATGAGCTTCTATTAAAGCTGTGCTGAAAAAAATCATCCCGCTTTACCTCTTGCAAAGTGGTCTGGAAAATGTTACTATGAAATGTGCATTTCCAATTAGGGAAAGTGTTTCCAGTTTTTGTGTGGGGTGGAGGGTGGGGAAATGCATGAGAACAAATGTCATACTGGTGAAGTCATCAGGAGTGAAGGGCCACGTTACCTCTGCCCAACCTGAACCCTCCTAGTGCAAAGCTCAACTCATGCCTTTGGTCGTCTTGATGTTGGAGGAATATTTTTTTATTATTATTTCTGTAGGTCCAGAACCAAATTCAGCCGTGACATAGGTATATCTGAGAAGTAGGCACTACTGTGACTTTCATCCCGCTCCTCCATCCGGATCAAATATTTTGAAGACCTTCCTTCTCTAAGTAGCTGTTGCATTTCTGCCTCCAAAGTCAGGTCGCTGCAGCAGGAAGAGGTGTTCAGACTTCCTCACTTCTTCCTCCAAGCTCCCACTCCTTAAAGGAAGACCAAAGTAAGCTTTAATCATAGGATCAGGGACATTTTGGGCTGGAAGAGACCATATGCAGCAGAAATAAGTGGCAAAGCCATGGAGTTTGGAAGGCAATTTTGCAGAGCTCCTGGAAATGGCAGATTATCAATTGGTCAAACAGATCAGGGCTCGTGTCCTCTTTGTGTGTGTTGTGAGTGCAGTGCGAGGAGCAGGGCTGCAAACTCCACCTCAGAGTGACCTGACCTTGCAGAGGACCAAAAGCAGAGACGTCTGAGGACTGGCCGGAGCAGGTCTGACCGGCTTTAGTGGTCGGATGCAGTGCTGTGCAAGAATGACTGCACTGCTCTGGCCCCTGGGAGTAAGAGCTGCTCCCAATCTGGGCAGAGCTTGCCCGTGTCTGAGTCAGCCACATGGCTGGGAAGCTCCAGCTCTGGCTGGGAAGCTCCAGCTCTGTTTCTGACCTTTCCATAGCATAGTGCTGTGGAACATCAGGTTACTTCACTCCACTGGATCTGCTTTTCCTACCTGTAGAGGCAAGGACCATGTTTCCGTTTTTGTGCCCTACCTCAGAGGTGTGTAGTCTGTAAACTGTCTGGGAGTGGGGATATCTTCCTGTTTGCTGGTACAGCACTAATCGAAGTGGGAACCTGATCAAGAGAGAGCTTTCAGGGGCTCCCACAGTGTCAGCTATTAAAAACTGGATCTGAATGTCCTTTTCTGTGTGCATCAGCAGTGTGGGAATCATATTTATTGTTCTCTTTCCCCCCACAGGAAAGCTCTCACCAGGTCAGGAGCAAATATCAAAGACTGAAAATACTGGCAACTGTGGTGGACAACCATGCTCTCTGCCTTCCCTTATCCCGTCTGCTATCTTGCTTTCTTGTCAAATGTTTTTGCTCAGATTATGCATTTCGTAGGTAAAACAGCTGATCATAATGACTTGCATTCATTCTCCCTGTGCCCAGGAGGCTGCATCCTGCCTGAAGACTGCCTTGTGCTAAATGCTGCACATTCACAGGACAGAAAGATGCTTTCTGCCCGAAAGAGCTCTTAACATGAGAAAAGAAACAGCAGATAGAAAAGCAGGTGTGATAGTACCTGGAAACACCACAACGGGACTGTTCCACTCTTGACCTTGAAAGCTCAAAGACCAGAAGCAACTTGAAAGTCCCTGTGGTTGGGATGTCTTTTGCTGTTTTGTTTTTAATCTTTTAGTTTCTAAATCAATGCAAGGGTTTCCCAGTTCCTGACTCATAATTTTGAAAACCTCAGGGCTGGTACTACTGGAAGAGTTCAAACAGCAGAGAAGCCACAAAGAGAGAACAAGTTTCCCTGTGAGGACAGCTAGGAACTGCAAAAAATGTTAGTTTCTTCTAAAAACTGCACCAGCAACTTCATCAGGGAAAGGGAAACAACTGCAAAAGCCTCCTGCCTCTCTTGGACTTTCCGATGCTATTTGGCTCCATGTTACAAGCTAAAGCAATACCGTGTATTCACACAACAGGGCAGGAGAGTTTCCATTGGATTTCTATCAGGAGGTTCCTTCCTTGCACTGAGAGGGAGGCAGACCATCTTAAAACTCTGGCGTATGAGCTGAAAGCCCTAATTTCTCCTTCTCCAACACCTCTCTGCTCAATGAGTGTGTCGCGCAGCAGTACCACAGGTCCTCCACATTACCAATCCCTGGATGAAATTTGATGCACAGCTTGAAAGGGTGATGCCTCTGTGATCCCATTAACACAGACATGTTTGCTGGGGGAGGGAAATGATTTCATCCAAAAAGGGCCCTAGGTTACCTAACTCGGGCCAATTTTTTTGCAAAACCAAACCTACGGGTGGCATATTTAATTTTAGGTTTTGAGCTAAATTCTCTTCCTTTTCTCCCCCAGAGCAAGAGGTGAATCAGAACCCAACTGCTCCACTTTCTACATTTCCCTGACCCTATGGAGAGTTATCCCATATGCCCACCCATGCATGAGAAGTTCAGGGTGAACATTTTCAGAAGGTTTCACACAGCCTTTGATGTATCCTAGCCTGGGAAATTGGTCCTCCTCCTGCTTCCCAGCTTGAAAGGTCTCACTGTGGTATCTGCAAGAGATAACACTCCCTTTTGCTGTCTGCACTCTGGGCCAGTCTGGCTGCCTCTCTGCTGCGGGACTACAAAAGGGATATTTCCCTCCAGTTATTGCAGAAGGGCCCTCTTGGAGAGGCTGGCCCGCCTGCAGAGCTGGGCAGTCCGCGCCGCTCCGCTCCTCTCTTCTCACAGAGATTGAGTTATGCCAGGCTTTGACCTAAGTGAAACTGCTGACGGTCACAGGGATTTGACTAATCTCCTTAGGTCGCTGTGAAATTTGTGATTCCTTTTAGGGAATAGAATTTTTTTATATTTTTTTTCCCTTCAGGCTAACTTGCAATGTAAAAATAAACTGAAGCCCACGGTGGGAGATTAATTTCCTCCCGAACTCAGGAAGGGCAGTCAGTCAACACAAGATCCTCCTGGCCCATCCCAGGAGGACGCTGCTCCTGGATTCATTCCTGGAGACAGCTGCTGTCCGACCTTGCCGTAAGACTTCCTTCCCCAGTGCTCTCCTCTGGCCCTGCTGTAGCCCCATGGGGTCTGAGTGCAGCCTGTGGGCACAGCCCAAGATGTTTCCTTCCCTCCTGGCCCTCCTAGAGCCCTCTGCTAGCAAGAATTCTGGGGGTGGGGAGCTGAAATGATAAAGTCCTAATTTCTAGACATATTTGAGCTATCTCCTAATGAAGGGAAAAACTCCATCTTCCCAGGTATCCAGCCTTCAGGAGCTTATGAGTAATTTTGCCTCTATCCTCATGGCTCAGAGACCCTCTTTGCAGCCTCCCTCCAGGGTAATTGTGTCCTTTCTGTGCAGAAAACTCCACTCCTGTGATTCTCCCCATCACTCCTGCTGCCAGCATGCTCCTGTCCTTTCCAGAACATGGGAGGGTTTGCACCATGCCCATGATACATCTCCTAGCTGATCGGCATTAGCTCACCTTTCCTACCTCTCCGATCCTTCCTGACCCAAAGGATGTTTAAGGGCAGATTCATTATACCTTATAAACTCCTCAAAGACCCTGAAAAGAGTTGCAGTTTGGCATTCTGCTCTTGCACCTGAAACACTGCAGAAACACTAGACCGACCCTTGATGTGGAGGTTTGTACGTGGGTCTTTGTGGCAAAGAAACCTCTGCAGACCCCTTGGTGCATATGGTTGCTGCACAATGCTGGTATTAGTCAAATAATTAAGAACTGGTTGCCCACACAAATGCCAGAGCCTGGCTCATTTTTGCTGTGCTCCAGGGGTTCCCATTTCTAGACATTCCCATGAATTAAGCTGAGCAAGCTGGCAGGGGAGAAACGGTCCCTGAATGTTGGCATGAAAAGCCCCACTACAAATTCAGCTGTCATTGTCCTTCTGCTTTGAAAATTTTAAGCTCTTCAATTAGGGAGAAATGACAATACCCAGAGTGGGATTCCTTTGCTCTTATTTTGGCATGTAAAACTGAGATGTCTGACTTCAGATGAACTAGTCACCGTCGGCTCCCTTTATTGATGGTGCAGAGAAATAGGAAGAACCTGAGTGTGATTCAATCTACAACAGTATCTGAGAGAGGTCAAATGAATCATAGACTGTAAAAGAAGCTGAAGCTGTGTGGCCAGACATAAGATTCTATGTTTTAGATGTCTAAATTTAAGTGAGATGAATTCCACTCCTGTGACTCAGGTGGTCGGACGCAAAATGCGATGACAAGCTGACCATGCTGAGTAATGCGGCTCTGATTTCATGACTTACCTTCACCCCTGCCTTTTTTACCTGCCTGTGTAAAGGTGCAGCACTGTCCTGTTGATTCATTTCTTATCCCTCAGTGGCAGGACTATGCAAGGTAGCAGCTAGCTGGCCACTGAGCACATGCTTTTCTTCTGGGGGAGCAATCATGTGGCCTTACCTTGTGCTTCCAGGTTGCTGTATTTTCTCTCCTTCAAGATAAGACATCTTTGAATTGATAAAAGTGCAAATGGGTAAAGTCACAGCCGAAGTCTAAAGAGCTCAAGACTGCAGTGCTGAGAGGTCAAGAACAGGCTGAGGGCTCATTCTGGCTGGGGAAGCTGGGGAAGAGGGCCTGGGTTGAAGGCAAGGAGGGGAGTGTGGTGGGGACGAACATGCGAACATGAGTCATTTCAAAGATGAAAAACATCTAGCACAAGAAGCCCCCTCAAGGGCATGTCATGAGAAAACCCTAGAATCATGGAAAATGGGGCTGAAAAGTAGACTTGGAGGCATTATGTAATCTACCCCAGCACAGGAGTCATGTCCTAATGCCAATCAATGAATGAGAGAGGTGATTTTGCCACAAGGATGTAGAGACGCTCCTGCTTGTTTACTGATGCCTTGGATCTGTGTCCAGTGGTTAACATGGTTTATTGTGCAACAAGCTGTGATCTGCAGTGCTGGGGATTTTATTCTCATAGTGCATTACTAGAAGTTCTTTCAAAGTTTTCCTTAGGATTCCCTGGCTAGATCATCCCTAGAAATGTCCAGCTGGGAATCAGGATTAACAAGCAATCGGTTCCTCTGAGCCTCAAGAGCATGTCATTGACGCCACACTGCCCTAGGACCCTGCTTCTCCAGTGGGAATCTGTTTCTTGTTCCCTGTGATATGTGGCAATCCTCTGCATTTGAGATCTGAAATAGATGTGCCAGACTGTGACAGGGAAAAGTGCCTTGGGCAGGGCAGATTGGAGAGAGCTGGCAGGGACCAGAGTCACAGGATGGCTCTTGGGTGCATCTCTTGCTGCTTCTGACAGGGGAAGGAGGACACGGCTCAGGGCTGTGCTGCTCTCTCTGAGCTAAGGACATGGAGGAGCTGTGCACATGCCTCTGGGGATGCAGTTCCAGCTGTGCAGTTAACATCATCGTACAGAGCAGGCACATGACAGTGCTTGCTGTAGCGAAGAGGACAACAGAACCTGGCTAGGTGATGGCAGTGGTAGGTAGCACTGTCCAGGAGGGGAAGGTGGCTTTGCAGCTGGTGCTAACCCTGACTGATGGGCTTCAATTCAGATGTAACCTGCTTGGTGAGAAGCCTCTAGTAGGATGGAGATCCCTTGGTGCTAAGCAGTATGCAGACTCAACCAGGTTTTCAGATGGGATTGGAAGTGGCCTCTCAGGTCACTGAGTCCTCTCCTGGCTAGTGCCGGCAGTGTCTGCAGGTCCTTGAGATGCACGTGAACTTCTTTGCCCATGGTCTGGGCCAGCTCCTGACTAGAAGTCATATAGCCAAGTAAGTACAGTCATTTGCCTTAAGTGCTCAGTGCTGAGAGGCAGGGCCTGCTGGCCTGGGAGGCTGCTACACCCAGCTGGTATCTTACAACACACAAAAGGCTCGCTTCTTTCACAAAGCCTAAGAGACCTTGAATACTTTAAGTCATACTAGCTATTAGTACAGCAATAATTAAATAATGATGAATGCTCCAGAGGGATGTGCTCAGTAGCTCCTCGACCTTGCTGCTAGAAATTGTCCCCTCCTTTCTGCTCATAGCCCTGGTGTTGCTCTAATTAACCTTTGAACTACTGAACAGATCCTCATAATCCCAAAGAGATTTCCCTGCCAATGTGTTGGAGACTTATGGGAAAGAGCAGAGCCTTAAATTGCAAGCTGGCTGGGATGGGAAAAACTGCTTTCCATTTCCTCATTCTTTCTAGCTTTGAGATACTGAATGTTTGGTCTAAACATATGTTACGTGATGCATTAGCCTGTGGTGATGCCTGCACTGTATCCTGAAATACATATGGGATGAAAGGAGCATTATTCATCCCTACATGCCATACCTGCTCATGTGGGCACACCTTGTTTTGTCAGTGGGTGCTGAAGGCATGTAGCAGTGAAGAAATTTGGGTCCTGGAGGAATGGGTCAATCTCGCCTGAAGTGCTGATGGTTTGTAGGACTCCACACTATCTGTTCAGCTTCAGTCACCTGAAATGCACTCGGTTCTCTGGGTGCTAAGATGCGGAGTGCATCGAGAAGTCAAGCCCTTTTACCACATGTCATGGTAGGCAGCAAAAGGACGAAGGCTCTCTGGAGGTTTGGGCTCTCTGTCAAAGTGCTCTACTGTGGGCTAGGTGATCCATCTTTAAAAAGCATCGAGATCATGGTCCAAATGTTCTTGTCTCACAGCGCTAAAAGTTAAGTAACTGTGGCTGGGATTGCTTTGCTGTCTGAGAGCAAAATCTGGCCCACGGGGAAGGCTGAGATAACCATCTCCACCTGAAGGTGTCAACCCAGGCAGAGGAGTTAAGCTGGCAGGAGAACTGCCTTGACGGAGGCAGTGAGTCGCACGTAGAGATTTGGAGCAGTTCAGACCATGCTCTCGTGTGTTTGTGTCTCCCCTCAGTTCCCACGCCTCTGTACTTCCTTGTTTAGTCCAGGCCCGGAAGCAAAACTGCTGAAATGCAAGGAGGAAAGTTATTCTCATGGTGTTTCCAGCCCAAACAGAACCAGGAGGGAGAGAGGAAATCTCATGAGAGAGCTTGACAGATTTCCAGCCCAGTCCCACTCAGGGCCATGAAGCTTCTGGTGTTTCATCTGAGCCTCTGGGTTCGGGGCTCCCACCATGATTCTGTGCACCTGGAAGTCCCGCAGCACCACAGCAGCAGTAATACTGGTGTCCAGTACCTTCCTGCAGTCCCATGGAGCTTGGCTTTACTCTGCTTCAGCACAGATTCAGTGAGGAGCGGTGTATTTGCTTCTTGTTCCCACCATGGACAAGGATGATGAGGGGAGCTATGGGGAACTTCTGTGAGCCAGAGATGTTTCTGGTGGAGATGAAGCTCCTCCTTTCTTCACACTCTGGTGGGGTATTCAGGAGATAACCAGAAACCTTGAGCTGGGAAGCAAGCTCAAAATCCAGTGCTCTGCACCGGAACAGATGATGGCACCAGACTTCTAAGCATCTTCTCTCCTCAGATATCTCCACATTTCCCCATGCGAGACGTGTGGTCCATCAGGGAAAGAGGTTGGATGGGGACACTGTCCTGGAGCAGCTCTTTTGAATGCAGATCCTAGAAGCAGGTACCGCTGCAGCCTCTCCTGTCTTGCTGATGCTCCATCAGCTGTGCATCGCAGGTGAGGCCTCCTGACTGCATGGGAGCGGAGGGTGTCAGGCGGTAAGATGGATGCTGCACCCAGGCAATGTCAAACACCATGCTAGAACATGGTAAGAGCAAGAAGCACGTTCTGGTCCTTGGATGGTGCCTGCTGATGCCAGGATGGTCAGCTCTGGGCATTGCTGTCTCAGCCAGTGCAACTCTAATCTCCTTTCTTGCTCAGGCCCTCTGGATGCCTGGTCCCATTTGTTTTGATTCCCTTCCCAGCAGCAGTCTGTGCGGGTTAGTTGCAGACTATGTTAAAACAAAAAGTGTTTCCTCATGTATTTGGCTTTAAATTTATCACCCCTTGCTGCCGCTGAATGATGGTGGTAATTAGGAGTTTGCTGCGTCCCCAACTTTTATTCTGCAGCGCAGCCAATGCAGCAGCAATTAATCCCCCAGCAAACAGAGGAGGTGAATACAGCAGTGCTGGGGACAGAGATAATCTTGGGATAATTTATAATTGCAAAACCATGCTCGGAGTGGGAGAGACCTCCGGGAGTTGCTTTGCTTTTTGTTTCAGAGGGAAGGCTGACTGACAGAGCGCTGGCGTTGGCTGGCTTATTTGTCCTGTTGTTTGCATTGGACCCCTTCCATTTTCTGGCACCGAGAGACTAGCTTTGGGATGATTTTTATCTCACTTTAGGAGAGCTAAGCAGCCTGAAGCAGGTCTCAGCTGAGCAGTGGGAGAAAGGCAAGCTCTGGTTCCTCGCTGTCTTAACTGTGAGCAACTTGCCGCAAAGCAGTACAGAAAAAAAAACGCAGTAGGGGGGCTGGGATTCATGCTTGCTATCTTACAGATCCCTAAAGAAGCTCCAGGAATGATGCTCTGCTTTTTCTTTGGTTGTATAAGGACCCAAGGGAGCCAGCTTTTAATGTAGGTGCTTCAGTCAAGTGTATTTGAAATTCCCCCGAGGCCACCTTAGCGCAGGTCTCAGGCACGTCAGCAGGTACAAAGCAGTTTGCACACATAAACCCTGTGGGTTGCTGCTAGAGGGAGGCAGTGGCACCCCCGCTGCTCGCTATTGCTTGCAGTTGCGTTTTGTCCCGGCTCCTCAGCCCAGACTTTGTGGTAATGGTTGCCCTCCCAGGAGGACAGGGGCATGGGCTTGGCCAGGAACCACTGAAGAAATCCTGGGTTCCCATTTCTCCAATGAGATGAACACCAGTTGTTTCAAACATGGTTGAAACACCATAACCTACTCTCACTGCTTTTTCCCTCCTGGGGGCTGACCTTGCAAGGAATGATAGAAGTTTCTTGGCCAGTAGGTCAAGGGAGGGGATTCTGCCCCTCTGCCCCGCTCTGGGGAGACGCCCCTGCAGTGCTGCGTCCAGCTCTGGAGCCCTCAGCACAGGAGAGATATGGACCTGCTGGAGCAGGGCCAGAGGAGGCCCCGCAATGCTCCGAGGGCTGGAACAGCTCTGCTGGGAGGACAGGCTGGGAGAGCTGGGGGGGTTCAGCCTGGAGCAGAGAAGGCTCCGGGGAGACCTTAGTGCAGCTGCCAGGGCTTAAAGGGGGCTTGTAAGAAAGATGGGGACAGACGTTTTAGCAAGGCCTGTAGCAACAGGACAAGGGGTAGTGGTTTTAAACTGAAAGAGGGCAGATTTCAACTAGTTATAAGGAAGAAATTTTTCACAATGAGGGTGGTGAAACCCTGGCCCAGGTTGCTGAGAGAGGTGGTAGATGCCCCATCCCTCCTGGCGACGTCCCAGGTCAGGTTGGACGGGGCTCTGAGCAACCTGACCTAGTTGAAGATGTCCCTGCTCATGGCAGGGGGTGTTGCACTAGATGACCTTTAAAGGTCTCTTCCAACCCAAACTATTCTATGATTCTATGATTCTTCGGGTTAGAAAGGAGACTTCTGGCCGTCCTCATCTAACTTTCATTAATCACCACAAGAACTGTTTTTTGTACATCATGCCTCCAGGTTGGTCAGGTGTTAACCACTGGGACTGTGTGATCCTGGGACAGCAGACAATGTCCATTGTAATCCACTTAGGTTCAGCCTTGTTCTTTACACTTCTTTAATCTTGTAATTGTTGGGGAGAGGGGGTGTTCCAAGAGAATCTTAGTGAGGAACAAACCAGGAGGATGCTTTGCTGTCAGCCATCATGACCCATCACAGCTGAGAGCCCCAATCCTGCCCGGGCAGCGGCACCCGCAGTCACTGTGGACTGCCTGACAGTCCTGAGCGTGAGAGCAGGCTTCGGCTCACGTGTTTTCCCTTTGAGACTTGGAAGACCTTAGTCATATGTGATCCATTTCACAGGTGCTCCCTGTAATAGATAAGCATCACTGGCTATTTTTTAACACATGGATGAAGACGTTTAGGCTTGACAATGTTATGAGCCAGAGTCAAAGCTATGTGTTACTTGTGCACTTGAAGTTGTGTTGTCTTAGATTCTGACGGACTAGGGTTAGGAATGAGATCCCAAGGCTCGCTGAAGGCAGTGGGACTATTTAACAGATATATACAGGATTTTGGAGAGTTTTTTTTTTTCCCTAGTGACTTGTAATAATGCTGTTTCATGCTGAGGATCAGGGATGATGAAGAAGAATCCCATGAAGGTAGGATTTACAGACACCATAAAATGGGATTAACAGAGCCAGTGGGGAAAACATAGAATCATAGAATCATTGAGATTGGAAAAGATCTCTAAGATCCTCAAGTCCAGCCGTCAACCCAACACCACCATGCCCACTAAACCATATCCTGAAGTGCCATGTCTACACGTTTTTTGAACACCTCCAGGGATGGTGACTCCACCACTTCCCTGGGCAGCCTGTTCCAATGGTTGACCACTCTTTCAGTAAAGAAATTTTTCCTAATATCCAGCCTAAACCTCCCCTGGTGCAACCTGAGGCCATTTCCTCTCGTCCTATTGCTATCGTAGGAAGTATTTAGTCCTACAAAGAACAAGCAAGGGACAAGCAATCAAATGACCTATTTACACATGATAGGTACCAAGGAGATGGGTGGCAGTCATTAGGGACTGGTCAAGGAGAAACTTTCCGATCAATCAAGTTCTCTTTGTGAGAATCTTTCTGGAAAGGGGACATGCAGTAGCTGCCATGTGCCTTGGCTCCAGTAAGGCTTTTATTACTGATCCTCTCCTAAAATGGCTAAAGCATTTGAGTTAGGTGCTTGTTAACATGGTCTCCAAGAAGGGAAGGTGACTGTGAGCATGGATCTGCAGCGTGGATGAATGAATACAGAGGAATCTTATTCAATCTGCAGGACATGCAGAGTCAGGAAGGACTGAGAATGGCACTGGAAAATGAAACTGGGGTGGAGGGTGGCCTCAACAAGGTGGAGAGGCAGCCTAGAAAAAGTAGGATGAGCTTCGGTTGGGAGGCGCATGGGGTGGAATAAGGCAGGAACATGCAGCTGCACAAATACAGAATGGGGAACAACCGGTTTGGGCAATGGGTTACCAGGGGAATGCGAGTCAGGAAATCCACCCTCTTCTGGAGAGAGCAGAGAGCTTACTGGGAGGTGTAAATGAACATATAGCCTAGCCTGAAACTCAAAGTTTAGTACTCTGAAGTGTGGCTCTGTATTTCTGGCTCTAAATCTAGAGAATTGTGATAGAAAGACCTGGGAAATCTGAACTAGGAGGAAAGGTATAAAGAACTGTTTTTTTAGCATAAAGAAAAGTCCAGTTTCCCCGGGTCATCGCAATGGTCTTTGTGATGTGAAAGGCCACTGCAAACCAAAACGAAACATTGGTACTGTCTGTTGAATTTCTATTAAAAATGCATGCTGAATTCTCCTGAGTTTTAATATAGCTCAATTAATAGAAGAGGACATTCTTCTGGGAACTGGAATCGTATACAATTAATTAATGATAATGAATACTGCAAGATATAAGAGCCTGCACAAAGATTTTGACTGCAAAGTGTTCCAGCAACACTTAATTCACTATGGACATCTGCGATTTGATAAAGCAGTTGCCAGACAGGGATGGAGAGAAGTCCTAATTATATAGGCTACAATAACTTCTATTCCTGCCTATGTTCAATATGATATTCATTGTCAGCTGAAATCTCTTGGGAACTTCGTTTTTTATTGCATCTGGCTGTTTAATTAAAACAGAGCAATATTATTCATTCTGAAACAGCATGTCCGGTAAACGAACTTATATTTTGCTTTAGGTCTTAAATTCAGTCTGTTATGAATTAATTTACAGTTCTGAATGGCTTGAGCAATGTGAGGCAATGTTTCAGTAGGTGGATTGTTTTTCTGCCTGTCTGTGCCCCTACAGATGTGAATAGATAAATCAGGGTGTGGAGTGTCTGTCCTCATGGAACAAGTGAAATGCTGAGGACAGGGAGCAGCTGTACTGAGTACTTCTCCAGTGAATGGTGAGTAGTGCTTCCCTTTAGACACTTATGAGTACATGGTCTTTGCCAAGGATGCAACCAAGGCCACCCAGGGCTGCAAGCATGAAGCCTTGCATTCTGAGATAAAGAAATATTCTTGGCTGCTCTAAGGCAGTTGTCCCTAATGAAATGGACTATGAAATGCTTCCTGTGTTGTGGACCTGCTGCCCAAATCATGCTCAGGTGGTGTCAGCAGGGGAGTGCCCCATGGTGCCCAGTCTCAAGATCTCTTTGCCGTTCTAGGATATGTTTTAGGGATGTCCAACAACTTCTGATCAAGGGGGAGCATCTTCAATCTGTTGCCCAAGGCTTTGATAGCCTCACTGGGCTAGTGGCATCTCAGGACTGGGAGTGGTGGCAATGGCAGCAGATTCCTCAGATGCTTGGGCTGCTCTGCTGCCAGCTGTTCAGACACCCAGGAGAACTGCACAGGATGGCAGCCCTCGGATGTGTAAATAGGAATGCAATGAATGGTGTTTAGAAATCAGTGCAAATCAATTTTAAGACAACTAAGTATCAGCTTTCTGCACTGTGAGCTGTTGGGTCATATTTTCAAGAGTCTGTCTTCAGCTGCCAGAGCCAGAAGCTCTGGTGTCCACCAAGGTGTGCTTTAACACCAGACATGTGCAGAAGAGCAGCATATTTCTCAGGTGCTTTTCTCTCCCTTTGATGGTGGACTTCACTCACTGAGCTACTCTGAGATAAAACAGCAAGGGGAGAAGGCTCCAGCCCCTCCTGCATCTCACACGGCCCAGCATAACAACGGCGCTGGGCTCTGGCTTTTGTTTGCTGGTGGCAGCGGAGAGATGTTGACAGAGCCTTGGCCTCATCTGCCTCCTCCTCCTCCCGTTCTTCATCCCCAGGAGCTGGGACTTCCTGTGGTTTGGCAGGAGCTCTGTAAACATGTTCCCCAAAGTGCCTCCCCCCGCCCGCCACTGCTTGCACGCCCTTGCAAGAGAGGAAACACCGCAGCCGGGAATGTGGAAGGGGATTTCCACTGGCTTGAATGAGGTCAGCCTCCTTCACCCATCCGTGGGGCTGGGGGATGCCGGGATTCCTCCTGCCGGCCCCAGCCGGCCCTGGGATTGATCCTGCCCCACTTGATGTAGGGCTGGGAGAGCACCCAAACAGCATCAGGGGTGGTTCCCAGCGTGGGGCTGCTCAGCTGGCTCCATCCCAGCTTTGCAGCCGGGTGGCCACCCTCCAAGGGCTCTGCCTCCTTTTCTCAAGGGAGCGAGAGGGCAAAAGCAGCCCTTGGAGGAGAGGTTGTGCGAAGGAGGCCTTCGGCCAGGGGAGCATGGGTGGAGGGGTGCAGAGCACCCTGGTTACCTTACAAAACAGGGGTGGTCTGGGCACCTCTATGTCATTGCTGGCTGCGGTCCCCTCTGAGGACCCATTCCCTGGCCATGGACATGTGGCACAGGCTGCCTAAAATCTGTACAGCTGTATGCTCTTCTTGTTGAGTTAG
This sequence comes from Phaethon aethereus, assembly GCF_964289735.1. Lineage (NCBI taxonomy): Eukaryota > Metazoa > Chordata > Aves > Phaethontiformes > Phaethontidae > Phaethon > Phaethon aethereus. Next base: position 4,226,240 of record NC_138582.1, on the reverse strand, counting down.
GGGTGCATCCCAGCGGGGACCCGTCTCCAAACCCTTCAGCCCCTCCAAAGGGTGCCCAAGCATGAGCAGTGCTAGCTGGCACGGGTCATGAACTGTGCACGGAGTTAAACATCTGGGTCTTGGATCATCTCATGAGTCCTGGCTCTGCTGGGTTATAGCCAAATACCTACCTCTGTCCTGCAAGGCCATGGGGGGCTGTGGATACCCTTCTTCTATGCCACCTCTTCCAGGTTGAGGTACCAGATCCTGGGCTGCAGGTGTTTCTCCTGGCGCTGGGAGTATTTCCAGGTGCCTGGATGACGTGAGCTCCTGCGATCCCCCCAGCTTGAATCACCAGTCCTCGGGGGGGGCATGGGCTGGACATGGCTTTCCCATGTGGGGACCAGGAGAGGGGGACAGGCAGTAAATGCAGCGCATGGGTGACATCTAATGTCATATTGGGGTAAGACAGGCTGGTTTTTCCCAAGCTTAATCCTACTAATTGTAGGGGGTTTAGATTGAGCAGTCGCATCAGGCCCATCTGGCTGTAAAGGGGCACCTTCTTTCGGGCGGGGGAAAGAAGGATCTTTTGCTTCCAGGCAGCAAGAAAACGCTCACAGCATTTCACTCGCCGCTTGACGCCACGCAGCTGCGACCACATCATCCTGCTCTGCACGCAGGCAGTCTGCTCTGCTCTGCTACTGCTCCGGTGGGACCTGCCCCAGGTTCTCCTGCCAGGGGACTGTCACCCTTCCTCGGTGGCATTTGGGCACCTTGCTAATGCTGAGGCTACCTCCTCCTTCCCGACCTCTTCCACATCCCTGTGGCCACCAGCCCTGCCCCACACCTGTAGCAGTAATTAGCTCATCAGGGCTAATTTTTCACTAGCAGAAGACAAGAGACCTCAACAGCTTGTTTTTTAGGGAGAGTGAGTTTGAACGCCTCTCCCACCTCCAAAACATTTTGGGAGGGTGAGGAGGAACTTTAAAGGTTTTACTTAAAATTTTGGATTTTGATCTATAAATGACTTTGCACTTGAAAAGCTCAGTTCATGTTTTGAAAGAAAAATTTTTTAAAGTATTGTAACAGAAATTTCAGGACTGAAGATGTTTTGCTTGAATAGAGCCACTTGTCAAACACTAACATTAATATTTGACTTTTTGCGTTGCTTTGTGAAAGGGTACGTGCATGAATGCATACATACATATGTAAGTATTTAATCTAAAAAACTCTCGCAAGACAGGAAAGAGCTGTGAAAGAGGACTCCTTGACACTGTCTCTTCCCAGGACTGCGGGAACAGCTCCTCATCTTTACCACTTCCACCTTGAAAGGTGTCCAGGTCAAGGACTATTCCCATCTCCCTGCTTCCTGAGGTCTTCACAAATAGACACTAATCAGCAAGACTGTTTCTGTCAAATTGTCTAATTGGGGAATGCAATTAAATATGAGCTGTAGTTGCCAGCCTGCACTTAGGCTGAGTTTGGCTCTTTCTCTTTCAAACCTGAAGAAAGCCTTTTCTTGGTCTGCAGGCTCTGGTGGCGTCATGCTGCTGAGGGATGCTGTCTCTGCCTCTGGCACATCCTCCAGGAAAGGTCCTGCAGAGGGTGGACCTCTTCAGATAGCAAATGACCTATCTGGTTCATGGACCCCACTGTAATTTCTAGCTGGACTTGCACAGATCTATTGACTATGCAGCCTTTCCTGATGTAAAAAATGAGGAAGACAGAGAATCTGTTACTTTCCCAGGTAAATAAATGTTCACTTGGGCACATTGCAGCTTGGATCCTCTATTTCATAACACCTCTCTGCTTAGCGAAAGGCCTGTCTGCCACCAGAACTCCCTTCTCCATGGATGAATTTGATGATGTCCATACCACTCGTCCTTCCCCAAACCATTCCTTGTTTTCATCCAGGGCCCATTTTTTGACCAGAAGGTACATGGCACATCTCATTTCTTGTTCCTTAGGCTAAGTCCTTTCTTCTCCTTCTCTCCCTCCAAAACCAGGTGGTTTCCCCCATCCTGCCTGCACCAGCATGGACCAGTGATGAACCCATCCCCAGATCCCTGCTCCCACGGCATGGCTCCAGGTGCTGCACCAGAGCCACCATGATGGCCCTGCTCCTGCTGGTGCGACCACATTAGGTTTGCAGGGCAAATCGAAGGGTGGATGGAGATGAACAGCTTAGCCCAGGCACTTTATGAGCCCAGAATAATGGGAATAACATTTTTTTTTCTTTTCCCCAGCATGCCGTGCTGATGGGAGGCTGGAGCCTTCACTTTCCTGGAGGCTGTTGGAGAGCTAAATTAATCTGTTGGTGTTTATATTTTCAGAAACTGCTGCAGCGCCTTGGGGAGCCACTTACAGACCCATCAGTGGCTCATTGAGGCAGTGGCTCATTGAGCTCAGGAAAACAAGCACCATTAGGACCAAAGCAAATCCCGACTGTTCCTCTCCTGCATAATGATAGTAATTAGTGCTTGCTGGCACTTCGAAAGTATTAGTTAATTATTCCTCAGAGCTTCCGCTGGGACAGGAGTTGCTAGTCTTAGCGTGTTTTACACACAGAGAAACTGAGGCAGCGGATTATAATGCTGTTACAGAAGGGACGGAGATGAGGACAGAGGCCAGCAGTGTGGCTGCAGTCCTGAACGTGCCCACTGCTACTCCATTTGCCCTAAGTCCACTGAAACACGATCAACTTGCACGATTAAATCACATATTTCTGTATTTCCTTGTGCTGGAAGGCTTGCTTGAATTGGAAACAGCGTGGTTTTTTTGTTTGTTTTTTTTTTTTTAATGGGGTATTTGCCTTAACCCACCAAACAAAACAATTTTTTTCACCTCCAAACGGGCCATTTTTGGAGAATGAAAATCAAGGATATTTTTGGCTTTCCTGTTGCTGCTCTCCTATTCCGCCTTTTCAAGGCAAAACTGAAGAAATTGAGAAAAAGTTACAACTGCGCACAAACACAAGCAATACAACTGCACACACAGAAAAAAGGGGGCTAAAAGGTTTCATATGCCGAAGGTCATTGGGATGCAAACCCCTGTTCCCTCAGAGCCAGCAGACTGAAATCAGCCTAATTCTTCCCTGATATTTTTTAAGCAGGTCTGTTATTTTGCACAGCAAGTGATTTTTTTTTCAAGCCAATCATTTATTGCTCCTATTCTGGGTTTATTCACTGGGGTTTTACTGTCCCATAAAGTCCCTTAATTGCTGGAGAGGACACATGTTTGGTAGATTCATCTAGGTAAGTGAAAGAAATATATATATGCCTGCTTTGTAAAGACGCCAGGCACAACACTGCTGTGTAATTTTACTGCTAGTTTAGTTTTGCAATATATGAGGTTTTTCTGATGCATCCGGCTCCTGGGATCCCGTAACACATGATATTCTCAGGTTTCATGATCAAAAAGTAAATTCTAGATGAAAAATGCAAGCTGGAAATACAGCAGAAAGCCAAGGGTAAGATACCAAGGTTGTTGCTGCTGCTTTTATTATTATTTATAAATGTCAGATTCTCTTGTGGGTTTTCAAGCAGGACATGTGAGTTTTAAGACCTGACTCAGGATTTTTCAGTGTCTGGAGCTGACTGGAGTGCTTCTGTGTGCCAGTCACTATGGTGGGAGCAGTCAGCACAGCCTAACACAGGTTCTAGTTTCCATCAGTTCCTTTCTTGCTTGGCTCATAGGCTTATAAACATGACATTGCTGATCATTAATAAAACATATAAATCCTAGGGTTCATATAGTCAGATGCAAAATTTCCACTGTCCTGGGCTTGTTTACTGAACAAACAGCCTTAAATAGGGCTGCTACTTGTTTCCAGAAGTGTAACAGATTTTCTATAAAATTAGTTTTTCAGTTAATTAACAGGCTAATAGGCATTTTGCTGAAATTATTATACATGCAACACCACCCCTCAGGCAAATATACATAGAGATCTGTCTATCTGCCCTCTCTGTGGTCTTCATATCTCTGGTGCATAAGAATCTGCCAAAATCCTTGAATCAAACATCTGCCTTCTCTAGAAAAATCAAGGCCAAGCAGGGAGCCAGTTGTTTTATTTTCTTTGCAAAAGACCCGTCTCTTTTCAATGTGCTGCAAAAATCCCTCAGACCTGAATGTCTTCATGGTACATCCCCAAATTGTGATCTCAGTCCTGAATCCTCTGCTTTGGCCTCATGGGTGGTTGTGAGGGTCTTGTCAGAACTGATGAGACCCTTGGGGAAGACAAGGAAGATGCAGAGCCCTCCCACTGGAGAGCAGACACACCCTTGGCTTCTCAAGACATGGTGTTTCTTCTGCCTTAAAAACGTTCTATCTATCTCCTCTGCTCCTTTCCCTTCCCTCCCCACTGAGGTTTCTGGATGGAGTTGGGGCTATTTTCCTAGTCCACCCCAGGTGCTTTGGTATCTGCCTATTCAGAGCTTGACTGGGAAGAGGTCACGGCTCATGGCTGTGACGAGAGAGTTCCCATCTGCCTCCTTCCTCAGCCTTCAGTCAACACCACCACCTTACCTCTCTGGACCACCTTCCTGGATGTAGAATCATAGCATCATAGAATCATAGAATCCTTGGGTTGGAAGGGACCTTTAAAGGCCATCTAGTCCAACCTCCCTGCAATGAGCAGGGACATCTTCAACTAGATCAGGTTGCTCAGAGCTCTGTCCAACCTGACCTGGAATGTTGCCAGGGATGGGGCATCTACCACCTCTCTGGGCAACCTGGGCTACTGTTTTACCACCCTCATTGTGAAAAAGCTCTTCCTTATATCTAGTATAAATCTCCCCTCTTTTAGTTTAAAACTGTTACCCCTTGTCCTATCACTACAGGCCCTGCTCAAAAGTCTGTCTCCATCTTTCTTCCAAGCCCCCTTGAAGTCCTGGCAGCTGCAATAAGGTCTGCCCAGGGCCTTCTCTTCTCCAGGCTGAACATCTCCAACTCTCAGCCTGTCCTCCCAGCAGAGCTGTTCCAGCCCTCTGATCATTTTTGTGGCCTCCTCTGGACCCTCTGCAACAGGTCCATGTCTTTTCTGTGTTGAGGGCTCCAGAACATTAGAGACCATAGAGGCCATTCCTCCCTCTATGTCCTCCCATGCGTTCAAGACTCTGCAGAGCAGATGTAAGATAGCTTTTCCCTCTTTTTTCCCTTGTTATCCACCCGTTAGCTGAAGCAGTTGTCTCAGCTCTCCTTGTCACACATCATGAATGCTGCAGCGTTCATCTACCACCTGCCCTGCACTCACCTCCCCAACACCTGCCCGTTGCTCATTGATGATGCTGCCTGTTTGGAACATGGATCTGATGGGGACAGTCAACACTCGTCTGCTGAGCAGGGTGAGTTCAGCCTGGAAAGAGGCTGCTGCTGTGATGCTCTGCAATGGATGAACAGCTGCGAAGACCCTGTTGTCTGAATCTCTTCCTTTTCCCCAGGCTGAGCTACAGGGCAGACATGGGGAAAACATCACTTTTCTGCCTTAAATGGTTCATGTTTTGTGGGTGAACAGAGGTTATAAGTCACTATTTATGCAGACAAGTATGGCTTTCAATAAGAAGTTTATCCATTTGAGGGCTTGCATAGAAACAAAATGGTGTTCAGACCTTTTGCACTGTGATTGTCTTTACCTCTGCCCGCTAACACGAGGAAGCCCTGAAACCAGACTGGTCTTCCCAAGGACAAAGTTATGGTCCAAGAAATTGCATTTCTCCCAGGAAATCTCCCCTAGAAACTGTTTTAATCTTGCAGAAAGTACTTGTGGCTCCATAAGGGAGGAGAATCCTCTTTCTGGATGATTTGGGCTTCTTCCCATTTGCTGCTCTCCTTAGGTATAATGAAACTGGTGCTGGTTGCACACCTATGTGGCATGCCACAGGGGACCAGCAAAGGTTCCCATGAGGGACATCACTTGTTGAGGTATATGTGAACAGCAAATGCTAAACTCAACCCCCTGAATGTTTGCAAATAAATTTGATAGGAAACCAGAACCAAAGAGTGAAGGCTAGCGCTTGTCTGGGGGGATGGAAATGCTTTCACAAGGAGTGTGCCTCACACCCTTTACATTATAAACCAGCTTAGACCTTTCCTCAGAGTTGGAGCAACTCATGCAAAGTGCAGCTGAGAAGGTGAAGAGGTGGGATATGAAAGGACAGGAGGAGCTGCTGAGGTGGGACAGGAGCTCTGAGCAGATCTCTTGCAAAGGGACCATGCTTCCAGATTTGAAGCAAGAACTGGGCAACAGCTGTTGGTCAATGTTGTCAGGAGCTGTTTCTGCTGTTATCCCTGGCTTGGAGTAGGAGATGACTTAGAGCATCTGAATCTACCCATGGCAGAGACCAAAAGGGTCATTGCTTCTCACAGAGACGTTTAATCACATCCCAGCTGGTGGCCAACCAGGGTTGGTGGAGTTGGGGCACAACTGCTCAGAAGCTAGTCTGGCCCATTTCTTGGCCTGTGGTCCTTTGAACAGATCTGGGATTAAACTTCCCACTGAGAAAAGGATTTGAACCATTGTCTGAGGGATGGCAGCTGGTTCTCCACCCCTCTCCAGTGCACAAAGATTCCATTAAAGGAGCTGTTTTGGAGGGAGGAATGAATCACTACAATGCAGTTATCTGCTTATCTCAGGTTTCTTTAAGCTCATTTCCTTCCAACCTATAAGTAGAGAGAGGCTAAATTGCTATTTGAAATGTTATTTTGCAGTGTTATTCTGCAATTCAGTATTTGGTATTTTTCTCCTTCACTGTCCCATTTACATTCCTTCTTTGACTGCTTCATGTTTATAGATTGTTTTAATCATATTGACTTGCTAGTTTATGGGTTTGAGCTCTTCTTTGTTCTTCTTTTTGGAGAATAAGAACTATAATAACTGCTTTTCTTACTGCAAAAGGAGCCTGTCTATATCTCTGCTTAGATGGAATGGCCTTTATTGCTTTTATTTTTTTTTCACTCCTATTTGGGTGTAGAGATAATCCTCAGACACAATCTGTCCAATTCTTCCTCCAATATTTCCTAATTTTTATCAATAGGATATCAATAGGACTCACCAGCCACTGAAGGTAAATCAGAATTCCCTGGGGCATTTTTTTTTATTATCTCCAGGAGATAAGAGCCAGCCCCTTGATATGGAAATCCAGGTATCTTGTTAAAGATAAGGACACTTCTCAGAGGAATCATTTCCTTATTTATTTTAGGTGGAAAATGAGACTAACATAAGGAAAAACACAAACAAACAAAAAACCCCAACAGCTCCTTTCTCCAGTCTTTCTATTGTAACCTGCACATCTGAGGTCTGGCCTTTTCTGTGCGTGTGAAGGAAGAGGTAGAAGGGTGGAACACCGAAGTGGAGCTGTGCACAGGGTAGCAAGCCAGGTAGTGTGTGTAGGACAGACGGGGGTTTGGCTACAAACTGAGGATGCCAGTGCTTAATTTCCAGGCTCATTTATGGATCGCCAGAGTGAGTCTGCAAGCTGCTTTTTTCCTCCATGCCCCTGTTTTGGAGGTGTTGCCGCGGGTGTTTTCAGGCTGTTGCTGAAGACCTGTGCAGCAGGCAGACCGAGACTGTTTATGCATGTAGGTGAACCATGATCCAGGGTTATTCTCGGAGCAGGTTCAGGGATTCAGCATTTCCAGCTGAGATGTTTTGGAAGGGGGACAAACTTTCACAGGCGGGCCCTGGATCCGTGCCCAGAAACGGGGACGGGTGGACGTCAGCAGTTTTGGTTCAGGGAGGAAGGTCGTGTGAAACTGTGTCTTGGATCTGCCTGCCCTTGCACTCGCTGTCGTTTGCGTCCGAACCCAAAGACCTGGAGCGAAGGGCAAAGTTTTGCCCGTGCGGTGCCCAGGATTTATATCCTCTGCTGGGAGCCTGCTCCCGCAGGAAGACCTGCTGATGGATGGGGTGTATGATCACTTACTGCCACAGAGTACAGGTTGTCCCCTCTTCCTGGGGGACATCCTTCGGTATGTGCCTCTCTGCTGCACAGGGTCTCTCAGGCTGGTCCTGCACAGCCCGCTCCTTCCCCAGGAAGATCTCCGCCCTTCCAGTTTCACACACTGCGTGCGTGGATGAGTGCCTGCTGGGTTGATTCTTGTTTTCACCTGTTTCTCAGAGCCTGTTTTCTTAACCGGTAGATTTCACTGCTAACCCAGCAGCCACAGGCTCCTCTTGCTCCTTTACCGGCTGTTGTTGGTTACAGCCCAGAGTGCTTAAGGGATGGAGAAAAGCACAGCAGCTGCAAAAATGTATTTGATGGGGATAAAAACAAACAGGGGATGCTTTCTGAGGGTGCTCTGTGGTTGCAAGGTTTGCTGGACATGTCCAAGAGGAGAGACATGGTAAGTGTGCAGACATCCACCATCCCTGGGTGAGTTCTGGACACCCAGAATGCAAAGCCCTGCCTTTCGCTGAGATGAAGGTGGGAACCTGAAAAAAAAGCATCTCTTTCCACCATGATAGCTATTTTTCTGTTTTATTAACTCACTGCCCTGAGCTTTTTGCCCAGTAAAGGACAGTGTGCTCTCCTTTCCTCCTTTAATTAGCCAAATTAGCTTTATTTGCCAAATAAACCTTTACAATGAAAACATGAACTATCTTTGATATAGATTTCCACCCCTCATAGTTGATTTACGATCCAATAAAAATATACAAACCTTTAATCAACATGAAAGGGAATAGCATATGATTTTTCTTTAAATAACTCATGGAGGAATTTCTCTCTTATGCATCAGCCTAAATGTACTAGTCATGTCTGTTCAGGAAATGTATAACACGGAGAGCATGAAGAAGGCATCCAGTATTGTTACTTCTGCTGTGTAAGGGAAGGAGTTCGGCATGTTGTTTTGGAGATGAAGAGAGGGAGTCATCCAGACCAACCCCACAAAGTGTGAGGTTGATCTGACTCTATAATGCAGGCATCTCCATCTCTCCCCGGGTTGTTTTGCTTGTCGTTGCAGTCAACAGAGCTTGAGCAAGTCTCAGCATTGGGCTGGAAGGATAGAGATACCCAGCTGTGGAAGATGGACGTCAGACCCTGGAGATAGAGTCATAGAATCACAGAATACTTTGGATTGGAAAGGACCATTAAAGGCCATCTAGTCCAACCCCTCTGCCATGAGCAGGGACATTTTCAACTAGATCAGGTTGCTCAGAGCCCCGTCCAGCCTGACCTTGAAAGTTTCCAGGGATGGGGCATCTACCACCTCGCTGGGCAACCTGTGCTACCATTTCACCATCCCTCATCGTGAAAAGTTTCTTCCTTATAACTAGTCTAAATCAGCCCTCTTTTAGTTTAAAACCATTACCCTTTGTCCTGTCGCAACAGGCCCTGCTAAAAAGTCTGTCCCCATCTTTCTTAGAAGCCCCCTTGAAGTCCTGGCAGGCTGCAAGAAGGTCTCCCTGGAGCCTCCTCTTCTCCAGGCTGAACAACCCCAACTCTCCCAGCCTGTCCTCGTAGGAGAGCAGTTCCATCCCTCTGATCATTTTTGTGGCCTCCTCTGGCCCTGCTCCAACAGGTCCATGTCTTTCTTGTGCTGCGGGCTCCAGAGCTGGATGCAGCACTGCAGGGGGGGGGGTCTCACCAGAGCAGAGCAGAGGGGCAGAATCCCCTCCCTCGCCCTGCTGGCCACGCAGCTTTGGGTGCAGCCCAGGAGATGGTTGGCCTTCTGGGCTTTGAGCGCACATGGCCGGCTCATGTCCAGCTTTTCACCCACCGGTACCCCCAAGTCCTTCTTGGCAGGGCTGCTCTCCATCCCTACATCCCCCAGCCTGTACTGATACTGGCGGTTGCCCCAACCCAGGGCAGGACCCTGCACTTGGCCTCGTTGAACCTCATAAGGTTCACAGAGGCCCATTCCTTGAGCTTGTCCAGGTCCCTCTGGATGGATCCTGTCCCTCAGGTGTGTCAGCCGCACCACTCAGCTTGGTGTCATCTGCAAACTTGCTGAGGGCGCACTCAATCCCACTGTGTATGTCACTGATGAGTATATTAAAGACTATTAAGATGGATATATTGAACACTATCATCAAAGGTACAGACTATCCTCCCTCTGTGGAGCAGTGCGGAGTTAGCCCCAGGGGAGGCTAACAGGTGACCCCTGCCCCACTGTTTGACACCAGTTATCCACAGCCTCAGGGACTGCAGGCACTATGGGTTGCTCTTCTTGGAGCAGGTGATTTGAGTGAGTGAGGGCTATTGTGGCTTTTATAACCTTCCCAGCTCTCTCCTCAGTCTGAACTTCTTTTAAATTGGCCACTGATCTGCTCGTAGGAGGTGGCTGAGAGGACATTACTTACATCCCTGTTTTGTGAACCCTGTGGTTTCTAGCGTGGAACCACATTTCCACCAAGACTGTATGGTGCATTAATATTGCAGAGGATGGACTGTAGTGATAGTATGGTGATAAGATGCTTTATCCAGACTGCCCTGGTGCACCCTAGTAAACTGTCAGTTTTAGGGGTTCCTCTGCCATACCGTATCTATGCTCTTCTGATCCTGGGGTGGGGGGTGCCTCAAAGTTGTCTTTGAAACAGAAGAACAGAGCTACCTTTAGAAGTACTGAACTTGTGTGATGGCATATAAGAGTAAACTTAGCTGTGCTATAATGGGGCAGGGGAGGACCAAGACCATGCAGGATGGCACTGCTCAGAGACCTGGCCATGTCCAACCGTGGCTGGGAGGAGGTAGGTAGAAAGAAGGGAGACCCTGGTAGGTAGCATGACATGTGTTGCTCAGGTTTAGTAGAGAAACTGCTGCTTCAAAATGTTCTGAAAGGGGTTAAAATAACAGCAAGCAAAATAAAGCATTTTCCAGCAGTGATGGAGATGAGTGGACTAGAAATAACACCATAAGTTGCTTTTGTGTAGTCTTGCACTAATCTTTCATCAGAGAAGGACAGAACTGGAGATTTAGAGGTAAGAAGTCCAAGGTTATCTCTGACCTTGCCCAACCCACTCCTATATCTGTGGAAAGAGCTGTGGGACAGCATGGCAGAAACAGAGGGACATGATGAATGAGAACCCAAAAGCTGTTCAATGGGTCCCATCCAATGGCCATCTAACCCCAACACCTGAGCCCACACAGAGGAAAATTTGTCTGCAAAGTCTTATTGCCCAGTTATATTCCCTCAACTTTCAGAAACCCCCAGCTTGGAAGGGAGGATGTGGTGGGGAGAGGGACACACTGGCTTGTGTGTGAAGGAATAGGTAGGCAGACTGGAGTCCTTCTTTACTTGTTAAGTCCCTGCCACCCGGGAGTGTAAGGGGCACTTCGGCCCCCAGGAACATCCCAGTAGTCAGGGACAATGAGCAACCACATAGTTGCAGCAGAGAAGAGCCTTTGGGTCCAGCAAGCCTAGCTATGCAGGGAAGAAAATACTATCTTGATGTGGAGTAGGTCCATATTGCTTCATGGGAATAAGAATTTGATGTTCCTACAGGGTTCAAAACATGCTACAGAGCCTTATAACTCCATTGTACCCACCAGGAATCAGAGGGAATAGCTGTGGTCCTGCCCAGGTTCTGTCTGAGACACACTAGTACGCTCCAGCTGGAGGGGCCGATCAAATAGTTTTTCACTAACCTGCACCCAGCAGTTTTGCTGCTGCTTTATTAACTCTTCCCAGCCCTGACTCATGAGTAACTTAACAACCTCTTTGTGTATTTTACTGCAAGTTTTCCCTCCATAATTTGCAGGACCTCCTATAGCGTAGTCTGTGGCTGTGACTTGTATGACCCTCAGTGCGGAGAGGATGACTTAGATGGGGAGGAAGGCTTTAGCACCAAACTACCCTCAGTGTGGTTGTGGTTGGAAAGAAATAGCTCCTGCCTCTTCTCATATGCCAGTGTGCACCCAAAGCTCTTTAGATATAAGGAGTTCTATTGCATGTGTTGTGGTGGGTGCAATTTAAATAACAGGCTTTGCTCATCCCGGCAGAAGTGCTCCAGCGTCGAAGAAACGAATTGCCATCTGTAAAAGTGCAGCCTTCAGAGGTGACCTCCACATCCCTGGCATTGGCTCATGTTAGTCTGCTTGAACATAACATTTTCCCTGGGCTTTTTGGGATCCTGGTAAGTCGTTCACCGGAGGAGGTGAAGACCAGAGAGGGGAGAAAGAAGAAAGGGGGATTTAGTTTTGCTCAAAAGTTTCTTTTTTTGCAAATTTGTAAAGCTCAGACCTCTGGGCCTCTTTGAGCCATTTTGACGAAAGACTCTTAACTGGTTTTATTCTTTTTACTTGGAAATTTAGTATATACCATAAGCTTCTGGGGCAAAAAGGACGCACAGGCACTCAGGGAAACTGTCAGATATGCGCTCCTGGAGCTCCAGCTCCTGCCCACTCTGAGCTGCCAGCAGTCCCTTTCTTTCCCTCAGTTTCCCTCTGTATACAATGGAGATAATTATTCTTTTCTGATAATTTTTTACCTGTCATTAAAGTGTATTTTGGTGTGACCCCAGCCATAGAACTGCTAATTTTTCTCCTGTGTTATGAGACAAAATGATTTCCAGGGGAAAGGGTTAATTTACGTGCCAGCATGGTAGAAAGATTTCTTGCTGCCAGTAACTGCCTTGTCCTGGGAATGAGATATTCAGCAATATTGGGCCTTTGATTTCAAGCTGGTTTTTTTAATGCCCATCAGCCAGCAGTCCCTCAAGTTCACCTTACCCTCCAGCGTAACACACAGATGGGTCTGGAAATGACCTGGTTTTTAGGTCACCAGTGGCCATTTGATGCTGACTCTGCAAACTGTGTGTTCTTACTTTCTGAGATAAAAGAGGAACACGGTTGTTATGCTCTGACTTCTCTCCCCGCTGTGTTATGAGGCCGTGCTCGCTATCCTGAGCTGCTCTGTGAAGCAAGAAGTGAGGGCGATTACTTCAGCCATGCGCTGGAGACCTGCTCACCCGCCTGAATCCCAGCGGTTGTTTGCAAACCCTTCACCACTTGGGTCCTGGATCTCCACCACCGTCTTGCTCTGCAGTTATTTCTGTCATGTCAGAGCTCTGAATGCTGCCACAGGATCAGAAGGGTAGTGTTTTAAGCATGTTTTTTGCTGGTGAAAATGTAGCAGAGGATTTGTTTTAATTTTTAAGTGAAGGTGCACTGGCCCTTTGGGCAATAATTTTGCTTAATTTCTAAAGGCGGGGGTAAAGGAGAAAATGGCCTATCAGCTCACAACCCTGCTTATTGCCATTTCTTTCTCTGCTTTGTGAAATAACTCATTAAAATCTACATTTTTCTCTGCAAGAATCAGATCAGTCCCATCTTCTGTGTGATCAGTTCCTCAAAACCTTCACAAAAGGCCCTTTCTATAGTTCTTCAACAGTGTGAGTAGGTGTTTAATGTAGGCTTTTAAATATTTTTCAGCTTATTTGACCCAAAACTGTACATTGGATTGCAGTATAGAGGTTAAAGACCCTCCTTAGTCCTACTTACTTCTTCATGCACCTAAGGATTTATTTAGCTGTGGAAGATTGCTCTGATCTCAAAACCCTTTGCAGAGACTCTGCTTTCCCAAACACAGCTCCCCTGCTATAGGGGATGGCCCGAACCCCTGTGTCCTTGTCCTCCCTGTAGGAGTAAGCAGCATTATTTTGGAAAAAAAATCCAGTGTACCAAAAATATGGTACTTGGCCTTCCAGAAGATAAATACATGAATCGACTGAGAGGGGAAGCAGAGGAGCGCACATCGCTCCCTACCGCTGCCTACCCTGGCATGCCCCAAGTTTGTGACCCCCCAATGTAGCTGGGGGGGTCACAAAGTGCTGCACCTGAGGACCCGTTGATGGTCATGCAAGAGGATGATGTATGATGGCGTCATAGCGTGTGTGACCCAGACGTGGCTGCAGAGCTGTGTGCGGCTTTGGGGGGCATCTTGTTTTAAACATGGCCAGTTCAGGCGGGACTCGTGCTTTGGAAAGGTGATGTCGGTCTCCAGAAGAGCTCATCAGGGTGGTTCTTGCTGACTGAGATCTGCTTTCATGCTCATGCCACCTCCGCTGGCAGAAAAAGCAATGAGTGATGCAGAGTTGCCATGGAGTGCCTGACGTGCAGAAACAGGCATGAAGAGCGTCACTACATCCCTGTTTTATACTCGAGGGACAATTAATAAGACAACAATTGTAGAAAGAGTTCGCAGTCATTATGCATGAGGTGTGGAGTGTGACACAGTTTCATCACCCTGCTCCTGACAGGTACTATATAGTGGTATTTTCACAGAGAGAAGATAATTACGAGTCTAGTAAGAAATTATGTTTAATAGTTCTTATAACATTCAGGAGTTTTACAAATGTGTTTTTTAGGCAGCTGTAGCAGAGACAAGGAGCCTCAGCCCCCGCATGTGCTAAGTCAGGTGCAAATGCAGCACTGGTGATAAGAAACAGGAAGGAAATGACCATGAGGAAGAGGTGAGCAAGGCTGGGTAATGCTGATTTTAAATGATCTAGATGCCTTCATACCAAGCCTCTTTCCTCTCACTGAAAGGCAGGGGCTGGGAATGATGTAACAGACACTTTCAAAACTTATGTTTGACACTCAGATTGTTTTAGACGGTGTAAGCAACAGAGAATCTATGGATGGAGATTCCACCTCACTTAGGAGAGAAGATGAGACAGAAGTTATCTGAGATACTGCTATAGCTAAGGAAGATCTTTGTTCTGCAGAACTGTAATAAAATCTGCCATCATAGTTTTCTGTAACTCTAGTCCTGTGATGCAAGTCTATCTTCAAATAAATATATTCTTTCCTACTTCAATCTTATCAAGTGATCAAGCTAATTCATATTTTATGTCCTATCTAAAAGTGTGAGAGTCCTTTGAACAGGGCTGTTGGTGCATTATTGATTCTCTGATAAGTGAGAGAGATACCACATTGCTTTGTTGTGCCTAAAGGGTACCTAGATGTGTGTCCATGTGAGCTCTGTAGCAGGATTTGACATGTAATGTCAGGGAAATAAATGTCTTTTGGTAACTTTTTACGAGGGCATGTAGTGATAGGACAAGGGGTAATGGCTTTAAACTGAAAGAGAGTAAACTTAGATTAAATATAAGGAAGAAATTCTTCACTATGAGGTTGGTGAGACAGTGGAACAGGTGTCCTAAGAAGCTGTGGATACCCCATCCCTGGAAGTGTTGAAGGCCAGGCTGGATGGGGCTTTGAGCAACCTGGTCTAGTGGAAGGTATCCTTGCCCATGGCAGGGGGTTGGAACTAGGAAGGCTCTGCAGAGGATCTGGAGAGAGAGAACTGGACAGGCTGGATCAATGGGCCGAGGTCAGTTGTATGAGGTTTAATAAGGCCAAGTGCTGGGTCCTGCACTTCGGCCACAACAACCCCATGCAACGCTACAGGCTTGGGGAGGAGTGGCTGGAGAGCTGCCTGGTGGAAAAGGACCTGGGGGTGCTGGTTGACAGCCAGCTGAACATGAGCCAGCAGTGTGCTCAGGTGGCCAAGAAGGCCAACAGCATCCTGGCCTGTATCAGCAAGAGTGTCGCCAGCAGGAGTAGGGAAGTGATCGTGCCCCTGTACTCGGCACTGGTGAGGCCGCACCTTGAATCCTGTGTTCAGTGTTGGGCCCCTCCCTACAAGAAGAATGCTGAGGTGCTGGGGTGTGTCCAGAGAAGGGCAACGAAGCTGGTGAGGGGGCTGGAGCACAAATCTTATGAAGAGCGGCTGAGGGAACTGGGATTATTCAGTCTGGAGAAGAGGAGGCTGAGGGGAGACCTTATTGCTCTCTACAACTACCTGAAAGGGGATTGTGGTGAGATGGGTGCTGGTCTCTTCTCCCAAGTAACGAGTGATAAGACAAGAGGAAATGATCTCAAGTTGCGCCGGGAGAGGTTTAGACTGGGTATTAGGAAAAATTTCTTCGCTGAAAGAGTGGTCAAGCATTGGAACAGGCTGCCCAGGGAAGCGGTGGAGTCACCATCCCTGGAGGTGTTCAAAAAACGTGTAGACATGGCACTTTGGGCCATGGCTTAGTGGGCATGGTGGTGTTGGGATAACAGTTGGACTTGATGATCTTAAAGGTCTTTTCCAACCTTAATGATTCTGTGATTTTATAGTAGATGATCTTTAAGGTCCCTTCCAACCCAAACCATTCTATGGTTCTATGAACTTGCAACAGTTAAGCAAGCATTTCTTCATTGATGGAGTGAGGCTCATGTCTGTCAATGTTACCAGTTTGGCAAAAGTTTCTAGGTTTATGGGTGTCACTCTTTTCCAGATGAGGCATGATCTACACTGCAGCACGTCCATGAAACATCAGTGTTGTTGGCATCGCTTCAGTCCTTTGTAGGTCAGCAACTTGCTGCCACAATGACTTCTTGGGATCCCTCAGGGGAAACTCCCCATGCTTTTGCTCCAGAAGCACAGGTCTTCTATCCACTCTGTGTTAGCATGTAGCTATGTGGAGTCTATGAAGCATGGTTATGGGGTCCCATTTCTGTCCCATGAAGGGCAGTGGTGCTTGTCTCCATCATTCAATTATGCGCCTACAACGTTATTCAGAACATGCCCTTCAAAATGCAGTGTTAGAGCCCTGTTTAATCATTTCAAGAAGATTCATTTTTGGAGGGTGATACAAACTCTATTTAAATTAGAAATCACATCCACTTTTCATGCCTGAGGATTCATAATAAGAACAGCGAGAGCTCCCAGGCACAAGCAAGGGTGCAAGTGAATTTCTCATAATGAAATTACCACTGAGGTTATTATTGACTAGCTTTTGTTTTTCCTGATCATTAATGTTGTTCTGCTTCTCTGGATGGCTTATTGGCAAGGAGCACAGTTAAGCATCCTCTGCAGCCAACTCATGGGAGAGGCAATATAAATGTAAAACGAGTTAAGTGAGATGCTATTATTTAATGCAGACTTGCAAGCTTAAAATGTCAGGTAGGAATTTTGCTCAGAGAAAAGAAACCATAACTAACCTAAAAGGATGGATTTGTTTACCAACTGCATTATACCTCATGAAATCATTTACATCGACACTGGGCATGATTCCTTTCTGGAAGAATTTTATGTTATTTTTTTACTAGTGCAAATGACAGCGCAAAGGTAGGATTCACTTGTCAAATACAGATGCCCAGTGCTATCTGAGATGCCTGACGGCATTGATGTAGTTTAACCCCAGCCGGCAACTAAGCACCATGCAGCTGCTTGCTCACTCCTCCCACCCCGCCCCTGTGGGATGGGGAGGAGAATTGAAAAAAGGGTAAAACTCATGGGTTGAGATAAAGACAATTTAACAGAACAGCAAGGGAAGAGAAAATAATAATAATGATGCTAAAAGAATATACAAAACAAGTGATGCACAATACAATTGCTCACCACCTGATGACCAATGCCCAGCCAGCTCCTGAGCAGTGGCTCCCCTGGCCAACTCC
Source organism: Phaethon aethereus (assembly GCF_964289735.1). Lineage (NCBI taxonomy): Eukaryota > Metazoa > Chordata > Aves > Phaethontiformes > Phaethontidae > Phaethon > Phaethon aethereus. The sequence continues at coordinate 4,208,877 of NC_138582.1, read as the reverse complement.
TCCAGTTTTATATATAGAGTGAGACATCATATGGTGTGAAATATCTCTTTGGCCAGTTTGGGTCAGCTGTCCTGGCTGTGCACCCTCCAAGCTTCTCACTGGCAGGGCAAGAGAAGCTGAAAAATCCTTGAATAGCGTAAGCAATATTTAGCAACAACTAGAACATCAGTGTTTTATCAACATTATTCTCATACAAAATCCAAACCACAGCACTATACCAGCTACTAGGAAGAAAATTAAGTCTATCCCAGACGAAAACAGAACAGGCACCCAACAATCTCTATAGGCCAGGTAGAAATAACACAGGACTTATGAGTGATGGACCTCTTGCTGGATTGATAGCTCAAAGGCATCTGCGTTAGAGTGAATAATTTTCCGGGCTCAGCTGGCACTGTTCACCAGTGGAGGGACTTGTTTTTTATGGGCTTCCAGTGCCATAGCCCATGGTACCCAAACTGTTTGCATGGGGTTGGTAGGGTGAGCAGAGGCCATACAGGGGAGCTGTGGCTGGCTGAAGATGCAGTTGGAGCCAGATAGGATTGCCTAGAGTGTCTAAAATGGCACTAGAGACCTCTGTTTAAGCAAATGAGTGCCTCCCATAGTCTCTATTGGTTTTAGTGGAAGCACAGACACTAGCACACAGGTACGTGCCAACACCTACATGTGGATATCCTAAATCTGAGAATCTGAGTGCTATCTCTGATGTCAAATGTCTGGGAAGGCTCTAGGTTTTGTTTTGTTTTGTTCCAGGCTGGTTTTGACAGAGCCAGATACAAAACCGTATGAAATCATCAAGGGTCTGCTCACGTGGCTAGTTCAGCATGCATGTGGGTCCAACCTCAACCACTGTTTACATTGGTTGTGTGCATGCTAGAATACAAATGGTCCAACATGGGTTGAGGAGCATGTGAGGTCCAAATGCCTGTTCATGCAGCACGGGCAGATGAAGCACAGGCAAAGTGCAGTCCGTGAGAAGGTATCTGAGCTTGGCTTCCTGTAATCATGATGTGTCTGCTTTGAGTCTGGGCTACAGTCAGTTTAACCACCTCCAATGTAGACTTGGCCAGATCATGTTCATGATCAGACCTGCTCTTCATCTTGCAGTTTGTACTAACACCTCTGGATCTTGGTATCAGGGCTGTAAATGGGCTTAAACCTCTCCCAGTTCCATTGTTGGGTAAATCTTCAGCAGAACTGGAGTTTGTTGCACAGTTCGGCCACCATTCGCACTAATTGGATAAGAAGGAGAAAAGTGTATTTATCTCAGTTAGCGACAATAAGATATAAATTAGAGGAATTCTCCTCTTTCACCCCATTCAGACACTTGAGTGTTTTCCCCCAATTACTTGCAAATAGCAGCTTATTCAGTTAAGAAGCAGAGCTGAAAATAAACCTCCTCCTCTCCTTAAGCTCTCTTTTGGTTCCTTCTGTGTGGTAGCAGAGATAAGTGAAGACCTTTCTCCTTACAACAGCCTTCTGGGTCAGCAGCATTAACCTTGTTTTACAGAGGCAAATATGAAAGACACAGAGAGATCAAGCAACTTTTTCAGAGCCATAGAGGGAATGGAAGGTGGCACAAAGACCTGAACCTGCTCCTCAGAGGCCTCCCATTGTGTGTCAGGTCAGCAGAAGATTTTTTGCTTACTTTATATTTTGCAAAGTGATGATAACAAGCTTCTCTGCATGGATGACTGGAAATTCCTGGAGGTATTCCAGTGGCAGTGACAGAAACAAAGATTTCCCCTGTTTCTCCTTGACTGAAAGGAAAATCAATGTCAGTGGTATAGGCTATATAGTGATGTTGTGCTAAGCTGTTCCAGGGCTGTCCCACCCACTTAGTACATATATTGGGGGCAGAGTTTCACTGTTCACCGAGCATGCAATAGCCAGGAATGCAGTGCAAATGACAGCAGCATGCTTGCCTAGCCCTGTCTAACCCTGTCTGACTATACCTGAAAAAATCCACACAGTTGTTTCTTTGATGTACCAGTGCTTTGTAAATCCCTGAGCTACTTGCTGTGCGCTGTGGTTGAAAGAAATTCAAACCCTGGCACAGAGCACTCTGCCCTTTACTGTTGCATGGTGGGTGTCTAAGTCTGCTGAGTAGACTTCACCTCTTTCTGAAAGAGTCACAGCTGCAAGATGACTCCAGACTTTGGGTGCACACTGTCAGCCAAGGGTAGAAACCTTCCTGCTCCTACCTCGTACCAGAAACTCTGTGTGGCTGTGAGTTGAAAAATGTGGGTATTTCATACACAGAATCACAGAATCACTAGGTTGGAAAGGACCTTCAAGATCAAGTCCAACTATTAATCCAGTGCCACCATGTCCCCTAAACCATGTCCTGAAATGCCACATCCACACTTTTTGAACACTTATTACATATCTGGAGAGCTGGAACTGCTCCAGGGATAGTCCATGGGCAGGACAAGACACAACAGAGTGACATCAGGGTGGCATTGGCTGGGCTATATGGCAGAGTGCCAGCGGCCACATGGAGAGGTTGTGTTGTCCATCTCTTCTGCTTATCTCCTACAGTGACCAAGGGGTCAGATACCCCGGGACGTCCTGCAAGGTTATCACTGCTGCAGGGCCGGGGACGTTACACGAGAGCCATTTCTGGACTGAGTGGGGAGCAAATGAAGTCTGGCAGCCGTGGGCGGGCTGTGCCCATCCGAACAATGCCTGTGCATCGCTACAGTCTGCGAGGACATACACCATCGCATCCCTTTTGCTATTTGCAGCTCCCTGGGTTCATGCCATGTGTTTGAAAGTCACTTTCCCAGAGTAGGTTAACAAATATGAAAAGCCAAATGCTCTTCTGCTCGCTGAACAGGAGGAAAAGTGTAACAGCTTCTCCTTCCGTCTTCCTCAGCATTCAGTGCAAGAACAGATGCGGATATAGTGTATAATTCCATGGGACTGCAGCTGTAATTTTGTGTGAATTAATACCCACTTGTTATCCCAGCTACTAGAGGGCAGAAAACTCCTTCTAGCTGGTTTTAGCAGACACCTGGCCTCTGCTTTAGTTTGTTTTCCTGGTAGCAAGATCCGTTACCATTTTTGTGTGTGTAATTAAATATGAAAATCTCATCTAGCATTTTTTGGTGTGAGCTGGATGGATGGATGCAGAAGAGCTGTGGCAAGGCAGGATGTTCTTGGAGCTGGAGTTTTTCTTGGATGGCAGCCCAGGATTTTTTGGAACGGGAGCCAGTTTTACTGAAAGGTTCATGAACTTTCGAGGACTGAGCCCAGATTTCCTCTGTCAAAACTCCACACAGCTCCACGGGGACAGACTGGAGCATAGCATAGCTGTAACCATTCCAGGAGAAATTCTGGCCCTGCAGAATGCAGCTCTGATGTATTTGCCCATCATTGCTGCAGGTGAGATGGGATGGCAGCACTCTGGGGAAAGAAGCTGCAGTACTGGTCTGTAACTGGGAGCTCTGCGCTATACAGCGGGACTCTGTTGAGTGGGAGTAAGATGCTCAACACATCAGCTTACAAATTCTGGGGATTTCATCACTCTATCATCTTCTGTGTTTTCTCAACTACTTAATGCCATCCTTTCATCCCTTTCCCTGTTCCCCTCATTGGTTATGCCCTCTACTTCTCTAGGGTGATCAAGATTTGCCTCCTCTAGAGGAGACCACCTGCTTTCACGCTGCGTTGGGCTCTGCACTGTGGAGGATGCAAAGCCAGCTGGGACCCTGTTTGAACACACTGTAAGGCAGAGAAATGAACCTGGTGAAAACTCATCTATGCTGCTCGCTAAGCAAGGATTTTGGAGTAAAAACTACCTGTGGCAAACTTGGGGTTGTTTTGGAGCGACCTGGCTGGTTTATTGCAACATAGCTTGGGATTGAACTGATGTTTATGCCTCTGTGGATGATCAGGGATGAGGATCCTGGAGGTGACTGGGAAGCTAAGTTATATGATGGTAGGGATGTATCCAGTGAGACCTGAGTTCAAAGGTCTCTGCATAACACTCTTGACAGTCATAAGGCTGCTCCAGGGCTGACTTGAAAAGTCAAAGAGCAATACTGTATACAAACCGAATCTGCTTTCTTCAATTCTCTTCTGGCTGAAAGCACATTGCTCTTATGGAGTATCCTCTCTGTTATGGTGTCGTCACCACATTTCCAGTTCTAGTTGCAATTCCCAGCGTACAGCTACATTGCCCATGACCCTTCAGGTCTAACCTGAAAGCCAATATCCATTGTATAGAGGCACTCAAGCCTCTAGATGGGCTGCTGCTTCTGGGGAAGAAGCAAGAACCATCACAGGGGATACTACCATAAGCTGGTCTTCCATCACCAATATCCTTTGAAGTCCACGTGGAGATGCCCCTGGTGATCAGGGACAGAGGAATTACCAGACAGGGTCAGATAATTGTCTTTGACAGTAGTCCATAGCACATACCTTGTGATGCCACAGGTAGTCCTACCATCATGGGATAATCTGCCAGCAAGGTGTTCCTCCCAACCTCTATTAGTTGGAGGTTACCACGTGCCCTGAACCATGGACATTTATCAGCCTTGACAAAGCTCTAGAGAGTGTACTTTAAATCATATATAACAGAATTCTTGATGTTGTTGTTTCTCATGTAGAATGCGTTTCCAAAAAGGCCTGAGGAACGCTGGTATATTGGCAGGTCTGTAGCATGTTTGATTGCAGGTGAATCAGTGACAGATATAGTTGAACAAGCTTTGTGAGGTCTGGACATCATAGCCAAAACTCTTGTACCAATCAGACTCGTATTACCACTTCTGTGGATATATTTATTCTTGAATTTCTAAGGTATTTTTTCCCATGCTCTCTTAATTGCCAAATGGAGGAAATCAAGCTACACCATTATGGGGAATAATAAACTCACTGCTTGGTTTCCACCATATGTAATATACTTTATAATTTAGGCACATGCTGAAGTTCTTTGCCAAATTATAGCTTTTCTGAGAGAAAGTGCAGTTTTCTGCACTTTTGCTATAATATGCCTCCTTGCTGGTAATACTGCTTTGACAAATGTGCCTTTCTGCTTTCACTGATTAGTTTGATTTTATGCTCAAGTTTTAACTGTGTTGGAAGAAATTACTCGTTCCGGTAATAATTTTGATAAGCTTATCAAGGAATTTTCTTCCACTAGAGTTATATTTTTAGGCAACTCTAAAGGATCAATTGTCCTAAGTTTGCTGGATGCCCACCTTACTGGAGGGCAGTGGAATTTAAATAATAATTTATACTGAGTGTGGATGTAGTTGCTGTAGAGCTGGCAGTAAATATTAATCCTGCTATCCCAGCCTTCTTTTCTTTCCTGGGAATAAAGAGATTTTTCTTAAGTACATTATACCTTTCCCATGTTAACTCTGTGTTAATTATGTAAGCCATTATATTTTGAACACATGACTCAATGTCTTGCTAAGCTTGTGTCTAAATGAAAGAACCATTTTTCAAAAAAACGTGCCTTTGAGAGAGATAGCTTTTTCATTTAAATTAGGATTATCCTATTGTTTGACAGATCCCATTAAGCCCATCTACTCAACCCAATCAAAGGCCTTCATAACACTGTGCAATGGTAATAATAAGGCAAGGTTCTGTTTTCCTGACTCAGCCAAGGGGTTATAATTAAGTGAACATCAAAACTTACTTTAAGAGAGCTGTCTAATAATGTGTCCTATTTTGCTTTTACAGACTCAGGTGATTCCATTCTCCTGTGGCTCAACATTTCAGTGTAAATGTATCTGAATTTAAAACAAAACTGGTTTTTATCTGTAGGGTTTTTTTTATCTGTAGTGGGCAGGCAGGTGTCCAGCCATCTCCAGGGAAGCAGGGCTGCATCACGCATAATGGTTTCTTGGGAAAACAGATGCCGTAACTCTGAGCATCACAGAATCACAGAATCACAGAATCACTAAGGTTGGAAAGGACCTTCAAGATCACCAAGTCCATTAACCCAATGCCACCATGTCCCCTAAACCGTGTCCTGAAGCGCCACATCCACCCGTTTTTTGAACACTTCCAGAGATGGCGACTCCGCCACCTCCCTGGGCAGCCTGTTCCAATGCCTGACCACCCTCTCAGTGAAGAAATTTTTCCTAATATCCAATCTAAACCTCCCCTGGCGCAGCTTGAGGCCATTTCCTCTTGTCCTATCACTGGTTACTTGAGAGAAGAGACCAGTGCCCTTGTCGCCACAAACCCCTTTCAGGTAGTTGTAGAGAGCAATGAGGTCTCCCCTCAGCCTCCTCTTCTCCAGACTAAACAACCCCATTTCCCTCAGCCGCTCCTCATGAGACTTGTGCTCCAGACCCCTCACCAGCTTCATTGCCCTTCTCTGGACACACCCCAGCACCTCAGCATTCTTCTTGTAGGGAGGGGCCCAAAACTGAACACAGGATTCGAGGTGCGGCCTCACCAGTGCCGAGTACAGGGGCACAATCACTTCCCTACTCCTGCTGGCCACACTATTGCTGATACAGGCCAGGATGCTGTTGGCCTTCTTGGCCACCTGGGCACACTGCCGACTCATATTCAGCCGGCTGTCAACCAGCACCCCCAGGTCCTTTTCCGCCGGGCAGCTCTCCAGCCACTCCTCCCCAAGCCTGTAGTGTTGCATGGGGTTGTTGTGACCCAAGTGCAGGACCCAGCACTTGGCCTTGTTAAACCTCATACAGTTGACCTCTGCCCATCGCTCCAGCCTGTCCAGATCCCTCTGCAGAGCCCTCCTACCCTCCAGCAGATCAACATTCCCACCCAACTTGGTGTCATCTGCAAACTTACTGAGGGAGCACTCGATTCCTTCATCCAGATCATGAATAAAGATATTGAACAAGACCAGCCCCAGAACCAAGCCCTGGGGAACACCCTCCACCCCTTCCTTCTTCTTCATCCCAACTTTATATATTGAGCATGACATCATACGGTATGGAATATCCCTTTGGCCAGCCTGGGCCAGCTGTTCTGGCTGTGTCCCCTCCCAGCTTCCCGTGCACCCCCAGACCTCTCACTGTCAGGCCAGCATGAGAAGCTGGACTGTCCTTGACTACTTAGCAACAACTCAACACATCAGCACATTATCAACAGTTTCTCATCCCAAATCCAAAACACAGCCTTACACTGGCTTCTATGAAGAAAATTAACTCTAGCCCAGCTGAAACCAGGACACTTACCATGTTTTTATTTTCATCCTGTATTGGTTGGTGTCATTCTTTCTTGCTCAATAAACTCTTCTAATAAAAGCCAATCTATTGCATTAGATGACTTGACAAGGTCATCTTCTTTCAGCTTTTTTCTCCATGACTTTTTTTATCTTCACATTCATGCCCATGTCCATGTTTGTGCAGCATCTAGAGCACCACCTTGGCCTTAGTCTTGCCTCTCAGCTTGTGTGGAACAAGCATCACCTGATGGCTGTGTTATTCAGCAAGGAATTATATTCCTTGTAGGATGGCAATCTTTCATTGTTTGATCTTCTTAATGGAAGTTGGATGTATACCTTCAGTGTTACCAGTTATTGGTGTAGTTGTTCCTTTTTCAGAGCGAGAAGATGTAGGTATTTTCATTGACTGTTTAGTCAAGTTAGCCTTCCCAACGATTTAAACTAATATGGTATACTGCTGAAGAAGAATGCTATTTAATAAAATAATTTAATTCCATTTCTGGCTGTCAGTGGTATCTTGCTTGGCATTTTTACCGTGGCTCCATAGAGAAAACAGTTATGAATCATACAAGGAAATTGTGAATGTAAATCATGTATTGCAATGTATATATTTTTGCCAATCTGTTTTCAGGTGGGGAAAACAGTTTGGTGACTAAAACAAGCCATGGGTTCAGTAATGCATACAACAGCAGTGTCAACCAAGAGCATTGAAGGAAGAGGAGAAGACTCAGTTGCCTGCATTACCATGTGATGTCCTAGTGCCTGACTGCAATGGGTGAGTTAGAGGAAACCATTTGCCTTCCTTTCATGGACAAAATGGGTGAACCTGCTAAAATCTCCTTTTTCCTCTGATAGTTTTTAATGGGAGGAAATGGCTCCATCCCTGATGCTTTGGCAGCGGTGTAGGAGTTCATGCCCTTGGCACTGGGTTTCTATTTCAACCATAAGAATTTTTTTGTTCTGCAGTGCAGAAAGATCATTAATCAACAAATCTGACAGCACCATGAAATCACTCCAGTCACAACTGAAATGGAGACTAAACCCCACTTTGGTAGGGAATAACACTTCTGACACACCTACATCGGCAGCTAGGTTCTTCCCGGCCACAGGGTCTGCATGAGGGGGGTGGCAGTGCTGCCTTTTGCTGTTTTAGGTGGGTGCAGTCACCAGTCTTGCTGCTGTTGCTCAGGGAGTGGAGCACATCGGGGGGCTGGTTGGGAGCTCCAAGGTGTGAGCTTGGAGGCTGCCCCGCAGCGGTGGCTCCAATGCTGGCAGCACGTCTCCGTTCTCCTCCCCACCACCACCCCTTGAACTCCAGTGAATTAAGGGAAAAGAGCAAGATGGGTGAAACGGGGAGGGAAGTATCTTCACGGCTTTGAGGGCACGCATGGGCATTCAAAAATAGCCCCAACAGGCGGGATGAAGCTGTAAGAGCATTTCGTTACTGCTTCTTCTGCAGCGAACAGACAGCAGAACACTGCTCCATGTGTCTTTCCCAGAGCAGGTGATGGGGAAGCGTTAATCCCGGTCTCCACTGTACCTGCTTGCTGCCTCTGCTCCCATCAGGGATGCTCTGCCCTGGCAAGGCCTGTCGTACATAGGAGGGAGCCTGTAATCTCCGGGGGGTCTGCGGTCCCCGATTTGAAAGGTTTGAGAGGTTTCCTAGCTGAGCAGGAGAGGGCAGCAAAACATAGAGCTTGGGAGAGCGAGCAGGCGATCCGCTTGCAGAGCCCGCAGGAGTTCCTTTAACAGTTTCAGGAGGGGTGCACCAGTGGGGTTTGAGGATTGTCCTGGGATATTACTGCATGCCGGACAAAGCCACTGGGGTGGGCAGTTTGCTGTAGCTCATGCTCAGAGCGGTCCTAGGGAGAGAGATGATCTGCACCAGGCTGAAGAGGGAGTCTCCTTGCTCCTTAGAGGATGGTCAGCGATGTGTAAACCTCAATGCCCTGCAGAGAATGATGTGTAAGAGTCAACTGCCTCAGAAAACTGCAATATTTTCAATGAGAAATGTGAATATGGGGCCTTGGAGAAAGAAGTATCTCTTTTCTTTCTTGCCCCATGACAAGCAGTCAAAGGCTTCCCAATTGTTGATAAAGGGGAGAAGATAAGGGTGAAAGTTCCAACAAAAAAAGACCAAGATCTTGGCAACAGTGGAAACAAACACAGTCCATATAACAATTGGTGTGGAACAAATAAGGAGTGTTGAGGAGTGCAGTTACTGTGGCAACCTGGTAATAATAGATAACAGCAGTAGAGGGGTGGAAATAAAAGTGAGAACAAGGAAAGCATCTAGAAATACGAATGTTAGTCAAAATCTGGAGTAATAAAAACCTTGTCAGAGCATTAGGACTGAAGCTATGCAACAGCATGATTATGCTGCTGGTGTTTTATTTGGCAGAAGTATGGCCAGAGACAAGCGCTCCTGAATAAAACAACAGAGTTTTCATGCACGGTGTGTATGAAGGATATTAGGAGTTAAGTGGGGAGAAATAGTTATAAATCTGAAAGTACAGAAAAGATCAAGATGGATACCAGAGCATCCTGAAATCACATCCCAGAGCATTGAAAAGAACCAGTTGGGCTACACAGAATAGGAGGGTTTTTTTTTGCACTGGGACAGTGGTAGAAATGAAGGGGATTCCCAGAGCTGTGTTCACATGGGATATAGCGTGAGACATCGCATCGTACACAGACCTGGCTTTGGGCTTAGTATGTTAGTCATTGGGCTTCCAGGTGGAGACTTAGGCTGCCTCTCCTGACTTCCAGGAATCAGATACCAAAGTCAAACCTTCACCAAGGGTCCTGTTCCCACTACACTGACTGTACAGTTCTTCTCTCGCTCTGATTATGGGGACTTGTATGGACCAAAAGGTTACATGAGATAAACACTCTGGGAGTAAGACTGGTGGAGATACACTGCCACCACCCGCTAGCCCCATGAGGAGGCTGTTCAGGACAAGGCTACTCAACCGTCTGGAGATATTCCTGGATCAGCTTCACATCCTCGCAAGGGTTAATGTGACAATTAACCTGATTACTGCCATGGTTTTCCATTGCATTGAACTAGGAGTGAAAAACTGCTTTCTGTGGACACTGTAGAGAAACAGCACCTGATTTTCCCAGCAAGGAGGCCAGATGACTTATTCCAATGCAAGAGGAAGGTTGTACAATGTAGATCAGCATGAAAACGGGCAGCCATGGCCATGCAGTGGGCAAATTAATTGTCCTGGCAGCTGAACGTGATTAGACACTATTAGTGTAGCACATTAGTTTTGATCGTAAATAAATGTTCCCTTCTGTGGGAGAAGCTGCCATTTTGCAAATTGCTTTTGTGGCAAAATGAAACCTTAGTGAAATGAAAAAAAAAAGCCATCAAAACCTTCAGTGATTGCACAAACATTATGTTGTGAAGTAATCAATACCATTCAAAGAAAATATGAAATGTACTAATTTTCTTTCATTTCAGCATATTTTCAGATGATCCAAGGAACTGTTACTATAATAGGCAAATATATAAACACAGTATTGAAAGGATCGTAATATAAAATTAGGGTGAAATAAAGCAGAGTAAGAAAGTCAAAGCGCAAACTCTGCTTTACTGAAACAAAAGATTTCAACATCAGAGTGAAATGAGAAAGTCAAATCAATCTCTGTTTCTCCAATTTTCCCATCTGATATTTCACCAAAATCAACACGTTTCAGAACAATGTCTCCATTTCTACAAAATGTCATTTACAGGTGGAAAATTTTTGTGCGACAAATGTTTCCAAATAGGACATGGGGTAATGGTATTAAACTAAAAGAGGGTAGATTTAGCCTAGATCTAAGGAAGAAATCTTTTACAATGAGGGTGGTGAAACAGTGTCCCAGGTTGCCCAGAGATGTGGTAGATGCCCCATGCCTGGAAACATTCAAGGTCAGGTTGGACTGGGCTCTGAGCAACCTGATCTAGTTGAAGATGTCCCAGGTCCTTGCAGGGGGTTGGACTGGGTGACCGTTAAAGGTCCCTTCCTACCCAAACCATGCTATGATTCTATGGCACACCTGACGAGTGGCACCTTTGTGGCCAACAGAGTTGGACAACTTTGGGAAGGGAGTCATGGCAGCTTTCCCAGCTCAGCTGCCCGGGATGCTCATTCTGCCTCTTGGGATCAAGGATTTTCGTGAACAGCCTTTCCATCACTTAGCAGCAAAGATGATGAGACACCAAAGGTATTCTCTGAACTTATCAGGCTTGGGTGGGGTCTTGCCATGTCAGCTCAATTCAGCTGCAACCCTGCTCTGAAGTTTCCAACATGTAATGTCTTTTTTTTTTTTTTAAATTAGGAATCTGCACCACCAGACTTCATTCAAAGAAGGAACATATTTAGCGGAGCAGGAAGTTTCTGCTGTGGTCGATATTGTTTTCCTGACATACTCATTTGAAATTCAGCTAACATACTCTTCTGCACCATTTGCAAGGGTAGGACTGGCATTTCATCAACAGTAATACGTAAGTGCTATCATTATTAATAACAATCTATATTTCAATACTGCTTGGAGGCCTCAAATAAGATTAGTGGCTTATGATGTTAAGATATATGTAAATACACAGGCACAGAGTGTTTTGTAAAATAACCCTTATCTAGACCAATAAGACAAAATAAGGGAGAGTGAGAAGAATTTTTATGACTTTCATTTTATAGAAGGGGAATAATTTAGATTAAGTATGATTATGAACAACACTGGCCAAAAGAGACGACTAAATTTTGTCTCTTTCAGGCCAAGGTGATCATCTGTCTTCTGAGAGTTTGGTGTTTTATAGAGGGTTTCAAGAATATTACCGTAGGATAATGTTAACCCCACCCCTTACTACTGAAAGCAACTAGAAAAAAAACTATTAATTGAGACGTGTTGTTCAGATGAAATTCCTACTAAAATGGTTAGACATTGTCTCAGGAGACAATTTCTGGGGTACCATTCCCTCTGGATATCTCTAAGGTGGAATCACAGAAGTCTGCTTACTTTTGTGGAAGAGCAAAAGAAAAATTGTTAATACAGCAAACAAAGAAGGACCAGCGTTCAGTGTCGTCTTTGTTTTTTTTTAACCGCAGCACAAAATTATCCAGACCAGTGTATTGTGAATACACTTATGTGTATTCTGCTCCAGCCATAGCCAATATGAGCCCAAAACAGTCTGAACTGTCTGAAATTTCTGTGAGGGATAGTCCCATCAGTTATATTCTTGGAAGTCCAGCCAGTGGCATACTCAGAGTCTCTTCATGTTTTGTGTGTGCAGCACAAAATACTGAAAAAAAAAATCCAGAAAGCAAAACAAAACCCACCCTCACATTCCCATTTGTTCATCTCACGCTGTGACCCTGCATGCATTGAGAGGTTCAATATACACATTAACTTTCTGGAGCAAATGCTGTGTCCATGGGTGCCTGGGAACTTCTATATCGGATCCTTTTTTGAATTCCTGTCTCTTACCCCTTTCTGTCTTTGCACATGGTGCTTGAGGCTACCTAAAATAAAGCCCTTTGGAGGCAGAGGGATTTCACACACCGGTATGTCTCCTAATCATGTAACTTCTTGGTAGTTGTAGTATTTTGGCTCCTTTGCTCTAGGAAATGTGAGTTCTTTTCCCTAGAAAAATCAGCTAAGCACCAGCTGCTCTGGTCTCAGAGGATATTGTTAATTTTCCCTGATGGCCTTCTGCTCTTTGTGTCCCAGCAAGTCTAGTTTTTATGTGACATAAGCACTTGATCTGGAACGGACAACTGAGCCTCCTGAAAAGTGAAAGTAGCATAAATCTTTATAAAAGGCCAGTTCACTCTGTGACAAGGACAAATCAGCCCTGTTGCTCCAAAAATCCATTAGATGAACAGGTGAAACGTTTAGGGGTGGAGAGCAGGAGAGAGTCAGTGACTGTCTTTAGTGGCATTCATTAGAGCTGTATTTCCTGCAAAAATTCTCTTCAGCTTTCCCTCTGCTTAGGGAGAAATAGTGTCCGAGCATCTCTGCAAGGACGGAGAGGTAGGCAACAGTTACTTTATCATTCTTTTCTACATTCATATTTGGAGCATGTTTTATCTTGATCAAAACAGCATCATCACCACCAGCCAATTCCCCTCTAGCTCCCTGCTCCCCAACAGCAAAAAGTGCAAACCGAAACGGCCAGTACTTTCTGCTAAGTTTGCATAAATCTCAGGTTTAAAGCTCAAGACAAGCAGAGCCCTGAGAGATGCAGGAGGCGGATGGAGGTGAGCGTGCAGAGACCGGCTGCTGGAAACAGGGTTTGTACGTGTCGAGGCAGAACTGATCAGGGGCTGGAGCTGAGCTGCTCCTGTTATGGGAGAAGAAGAGCAAGAAGAGACACAATGGGATGGAGGTTGTGGTGGAAACCTCTGGAGAGCTGGACCTGCTGCCCCACCACAGCAGCGAGGGATTGGGATCTATCCTGGGGAACTGCCAAAGATCCAAGCCCTCTCTCAACGATAGCAGGTACCGTTTTCCACAGCAAAAGAGACAGCGGGGCTGTGGCAGAGTCACAGGTGGCATGTGGGGACATGCACCCTTGTTTGGCTCTGGTGAAGGAGAAGAGATGGAGAAGAAAAGCAGGGACTTGGAAGGCAGAGGAGAACAAAGCTGCCACAACCCCTATTACTCGTCTTTCCTTTGATGAGCTCTCGAAAGCCATATTTTTGGTGTGTACCTGTTTAATGAAATCAAATTGTTCACACCTTCCAAAAACATAGTTTAAAAAATTAAAAACTTTTGAGCTGTCAAGGGGTGATGGATGCTTCCAGCAAAAAGGAATCAAACTATGGCAGGTTAGATTGTTCACCCTGGACCTGTGATGAAGGCAAACATTCTTGAACCGTTCATAAACTAACGTTTCTGGAAAGCAACCAAAAGGCAGGGTGTAGGTAAGTCAGTTGGCTTCCTTTTATTTTTCCAAAAGCAAGAAAATCTCTTGCTAAAACCCCAGCAAAATCCAGCTTCCATTTCTGATGTTTTTTCTCTAATAAATGAGTGCTGATATTTTGTTTTCTGCTGGGATTGGGGGGATCAGTGCAGAAGGCAAAATTAGTTTAACTAACTGGGACAAAATAACAAGTTTATTCCTTAACAAACAAAACAAAATATTCAAGCTTATGGCTAGTAGCAATGGTTCAAGAGGGCTTGAATCCTGGTATAGTCTCTGGAGACAAAATTTTTCTGAAGAAACAAAAAATAGCAACAGGCAAGAATTTCCTCTTTACAGAGAAACAACACTCAATCAGTTTTAGTAAATGTTTTCTTAACTCCTATGGCATTTCACAATTGATGAACATTTCTAAAATAGAGATAGTTAAAATATTATCCCTTTCCCACAAGTCTTTTTGGCTTATATTCAGTTGTGACCTAGGCAGTTTAAGTTTATAATCTCACCTCTCCACCAACTATGCTGAGATGACTAGTCAACGTGACTGCCATCTGTAATTGCAATAATGGATATCTCATACCCTCACATTGTGTTTTGATGTATTTTGCTGTCATTTTGAACCATGGTTCCAAAAGAAGACAAATATTGTTGTGTTAGTGTTTTCATTCAGCTAAAGAACAGGCATAAATGATCTCAGGGTATCTTAGCTCTGCCTGTTAACTAAAACCATAGGAATGATGTAGGATGCTTTTATACCAGATCACCTCTTCAAAATTATCTATTATTATTAATGATCAGATGATGGTTGTACAAGTAGGAAGATGGGCAGAAAAAGGGTGACCAGAAACTTGCTCTATTTTCCCCTTAACTTGTCTTCAAGGAAATGGACACAAAACCAGGGGTTTCTCTCAGTATTTCTCTGAAGTAATAACTCCAAAGTTATCATACAGACGAAAGTAACAAAATGCATTTTGATGTTAAAACTCAGGCACCAACGCCTGGAGAATCAAGTGTCCTCCAAGAACCTGTTTGCAGCTACGCCAGACACGGAGCTTTTCCCAAATCCATGGCAACTACAGTCGCCAAAAGCAAGACTCTTCACCAGCAATAGATTGTGTGCAAGAACCTTGTGGCACAAGGACTGCAGCTTAGATTCCCAGCCCATCTGTGCCTTGCCCATCTTATTTGATATCTTATACTTCAGATTATTTAAAATTCTTTCAGAAATGTTCAACTTGTGAGGAAAAAAGTCATAGACATGCCAAAAAGAAAAATGAATCCTCCATATCTAAAGAGCAGAGACTTTTTTTCTCAACTAGAAGAGAGTGAAGTTTGGCAGGGACCCCAGACATCAGTCTGAATATTGAGTTGCTAATGAGAAAAAATGTGTAGACCAATGATGTGCACCTACCTGAAGATAATCTGGCAGTCCTGGGGATAAAAAAAAAAGGAAAAGGCGAAAATTAAGTATTCAGCCACCTGAATGTTATGAAAGCTTTTAAACTGACAGTCCTGGAGACGGGACGTATATTTCAATAGTATAAGATTCCACCACACAGTTTTGCAAATTTATCTCCATGCTTTCCAGAGGGGATGCTGGACCTTTATTGACGGTGGGCTATTTTTTTTCCGTGCTGAAGGAAAGACAGACAGGTCAAGAGGTAAAAACATGTCTGGTTTTGTGAAAAAAGCAGATATCCAGGGGAAACAAGCTTTTGTGTTGTAAAGCTATTATGCAGTAGTAAGCTCATGTCTGCTGCCATTACTCATGGAGGAAGTCCTTAATGCATAAGCCCCATTACTTTACACACTTTTAAATTTATCTTGCTGTCATACTGACCACCGGCAGTACTTCACCAATGCTTTCAACATCTGGCCCTCTCCTGAACCCTATCAGCTATACCACTGACACTGGAGACACCCTGCAAAGTGCCTGCCGTGCTTGCCCTTCAGTCTTATCCTTTCCATGCTGATAACAGCCTCTACAAGATTGTGTTAACCATTGGATTCAATGACCCTTATGGGTCTCTTCCAACTTGAGATATTCTGTGATTCGATGATCTAAGGTGCCTTCTGTTTCCTAGTATGCAGTGTGCTTTCTTATGTCTTCAAAGACCATGTGTTGTGCTTGCAATTTCCCAAGTGAAGCTACAAAGGAGGAAGAGTCAAAGACTGAAGTTTTTCTTTCTATCCTCTCTTTCTCCGTGAGTGGCTCTTAGGCTTGTCTTGAAGTAGGTGGGCTCAGGATTCAGTGGTAGCAACTCACAATTATGTAAATGTGGTCATACTGGAGAAGAATAAAGGATGGGAGTTTCTGAAATCTTGAGGAGAGCCTGAGAGAGCTGGGACTGTTCAGCCTGGAGAAGAGAAGACTCAGAGGGATCTTATCCATGTGTATAAATACCTGATGGGGGAGGTAAAGAAGATGAAGCCAGATGCTTCTCAGTGGTGTCCAGTGACAGGACAAGACACAACATGCAGAAACTGAAATACAGGAAACTCCATTTAAACATAAGAAAATACTTTTTGTTTTTGTTTTTGTTTTTTGTTGTGACGGTGGTCAAACAGTGGAACAGGTCACCCAGGGAGGTTGTGTGTCTCCCTCCTTGGAGATATCCAAAACTCAGCTAAGGAAACTGCTCTATCTGACCCTGCTTTGATCAGGGGTTTGGAGTAGGTGATTTACCTGCCAACCTCAGAAATGCTGTGATCTTCCCATAAAAACATCACAAATTATTTTAAAGCAGAAACTCCTTATACCTGAAGATTAAAGCAGGTAAATGGAAAGAGGGAAACTGTTAAAATGAAGGTTTCATCTAATAGTCTTTAAATTTTAAAAGCTTTCTTTTTTCTTTTTTTTTTTGCTTAATCAGAGATTAAATGGGTTAGGACCATAGTAATATAACAATATTCCTGATAGTCCCTTGGGTACAGTGAATACAAGGTACTTCATCTTCAGAGATAAATGATCTAAGGGCTTTTCCCTCAGTAAATCCACGGCAACTTCAAACTTTCAGCCCCTGTAGCACTATTCTCCTGGAGTTACAGCTAAATCAGTACCACTGCATGTAAGCACTGGGCACTGCCTCACAGGACAGAATTTATTTTGGAAGGGACCTGAAAAAAATTTTGAAGTCTTTCCGCAAACGCTGGCATGTCAACAATGATTTCTGGGCAAATTCCAGTAGGATTCTGTCCAAAACCAAACAAGCAAATAAACAAACAAACAGAAAAATCCCACAGCTGGGTGGTAACCTTCCTTCCTTGTCTTCAAGCCTGTATATGCATATTCTTATGTAAGTGCTATGGATATTCCTATGTGAGTGTCCAAAAAGCTAACACTTCTTGTTATTTGGAGGTGATTGTATTCTAGTGAGTGATTTAATTTAAAAATAAGTAAAGTTTAAGAACTGGAGACAGGTTTTCTGGTTCTATATCTGTTATTGATAACCCTTTCATTCATCATTCATCATCACAGTGTTGTGGCAACACACAGAGGATGAAGGACCGTTGCTCACAGTCTGCTCCTCTTCCTTTGCCTTCTTTTGATGTCCTGAGTTAATTTATCTGTGATGACAGTATTTTTCCAGGATAAATGTGGAGTGTAAGTCTCTTTCCATCACTGTTGGTGAATGTACTGCCACTGCTGGACATAAATTGCATCATACAACTACTTTCAGGGAATTCTAGAGTCAATAAACCATCCATCATCCTGGCAAAGTCTCAGCCCTTACATCTCTGTTAACTGCAACTGTTGCAGCTCTGCAGTAGAAAAATGGGCTTGTTGAGGAGGTCCGATTCATTTTTCTTAGGACTTTAAAGATGATGATGAAAGTCAAAAAGCAGAATCGGCATTTGTGATACCAGGAATGAGCAGAAAGCACTGATGGGAGATGGGCTCATCAGATTTTTTCAGTGGGAAGGTGGGATGCTATCAGTCCGAATAGGCCAGAGATTCTGCTAGGACTTTAAAATTAGTATCGAGCACAGCTCCTGGAAGCTGCTTCCTTAGGTGGTGAACATGTCACTGTGACAATGTAATCTCACAGTCCTCCCTCCACTTGGAGGAGAAGAGCTACAGTGCTGGAGTCACTGAGAGTCCTGTTCCTACTTGCAATAGATGAAGATCCAGTTTCAAGCTTTGCTTCTTCAACCCAGTTTCAAGCTGCTCAAGCAAGAAACCAGTGGTCTGACTTGGGCTGATTTTCAGTTGTCATGGAAAGTGATGTACTGGTGATGTCTTTGCACAGAAGAGAGAACAATGAGGAGCAAAACACCTTTCCTGTGTCCTATCCTTCCACTGATACCCACTGTTTCCCGTAGGTCTTGTAGGCTAGAGGCATTCACGCAGCAAGCACATTAGTGTCTTGGATTTTCTGTTATTACAGAATCACAGAATCACTAGGTTGGAAAGGACCTTCAAGATCATCAAGTCCAACCATTAATCCAGCGCCACCATGTCCCCTAAACCATGTCCTGAAGTGCCACATCCACACGTTTTTTGAACACTTCCAGAGATGGCGACTCCACCACCTCCCTGGGCAGCCTGTTCCAATGCCTGACCACCCTCTCGGTGAAGAAATTTTTCCTAATATCCAATCTAAACCTCCCCTGGCGCAACTTGAGGCCATTTCCTCTTGTCCTATCACTAGTTACTTGGGAGAAGAGACCAACACCCTTGTCGCCACAACCCCTTTCAGGTAGTTGTAGAGACCGATAAGGTCTCCCCTCAGCCTCCTCTTCTCCAGACTAAACAACCCCATTTCCCTCAGCCGCTCCTCATAAGACTTGTGCTCCAGACCACTCACCAGCTTCGTTGCCCTTCTCTGGACACACCCCAGCACCTCAACATCCTTCTTATAGTGAGGGGCCCAACACTGAACACAGGATTCAAGCTGCGGCCTCACCAGTGCCGAGTACAGGGGCACTGCCCTACTCCTGCTGGCCACACTCTTGCTGCTACAGGCCAGGATGCTGTTGGCCTTCTTGGCCACCTGGGCACACTGCTGGCTCACGTGGGTTCATATTAAACATATGGGGCATGTCAACAGTGACTTGAGTCCTATTTTCAAGTACGGAAGTTCCTAAAATCAGTGTAGTCACCAAAGCAGATGATAGGAGGGTATATCAGAGAAGAACCATTTTCTCTATGACCTGTCCTTATACTCCTTTTTAATTACCCTGTGCTCACCATACCCTGAGGTAAGACACCAGGAGCTCTGATCTGGGCCTGTGCAGATGTTCTTGAGTCCTTCCAAGGCTCTAGACAAATGGCAAAGGAGTACTGTGATGCCAATGTGCAGGGCTTGTGTTGTGTGTAACTGACACCTCGACCCGTCCTTCTTCCAAGGGGAACTTTATCTTCTCCAACATCCCCTCTCCTCTGATAAGAATCCCTCTAAAAATTTCCCCAAAACACAAAGCAATTTGAAAGTTCACACTCTCCAGAGCAATGGCAATGAACAGTCGGTAAATTGAAATCCCAGTCATATGATATTCATCTAGTAGGTAGTCTTTGAAGAGTTTGAAATGTTGCATGGTGTGTTCACCATTTTATTAAATATTAACCATGCCTAACATGAATGTCAGTAATTGGCAGAAATTTTTTCTTAAGAAATTATTCCCCACTTTAAACTCCAACAGAAATGGAAAGACTTGGAGCTGAGAGAGACATTTCCTTTTATGAAAATGCTGTTACTGGCAGTCCTTAAAGGTGGGATCAAGGGATTTAATAAATGCAATTTACTTTTTATTACTGTTCAGAACTGGCACTACTTTGGAGTGAAATGGGTATGTGCTGTGGGAAAGTGCTACCATAAATCTCTCCCCATCAAATGAAGCTGCCCCAGAGAGGTATTTCAGGGCAGTGTTTTGAAATCGGAAGGGTAAATCTAGGCAGTGGCTTGTAGAAACAGTGTGTGTCTGTGCCCCTTTGCTTCTTTAACCCAGTCGATCACATCTGGTTCTTATGCCTCCAAAACAGTTGTCCAGCCAGATTTTCTGGGATCCATTGTCTCTGATATGTTCCTAAAGAAAATTGATTAACATACACATTTATTGAGCGTTGCTCCTGCGCTGCAATGGGTCTTTGTTGTACAGAGGAGAGATAGGCCCTGCTCCAAGTCATTCCTTCAAAGCACCATCTGTAAATTTTAACTGTGTTAGCTAAAGGCTGCAATTCTCATGCAGTCAAAAGTAGCTTTCTCCTTGTTCATCCTCTACTGAAAGGTAATTTTTGCTATTTGTAAAACATAAGAGCATTCAGAAAATCACATAGTTACTAAACTGAACACCTTGGGGAAGAGATGTCTCAAAAGAAATTTAGGTTAGCCAAAACCAGTGTCAGGATTTTTCCTGCAGCGGGGCGGGATACAGCCTGAAACAGCCCATTGTCTGACAGGCAGCGATGAGTCTCTGGGAAGCAAGAAATACAGCATGACCAAGGAATTACTGAACTTGTAAGGAGAAGCAGTGGAGAAAATACTGAGAAAAACACACCTGCTACTGGAATTGCTGACCTGTGTCCTTTGCAACATCCTGAGGAAGGTTTTGACATGGGTTTTCTCCATTCAGCAAATTGCTCATGAGCCTGCTGTACTTGCAGGTTGCTTGCCAGGACCCCACGAGTGGCATGCCGGACGGATGGCTACCTGTCGGTATCTTGTTGCCTCTGGAGTCCTCTACTCCACTGCCAATGGCTGGGCAATGTGGCAGCCGGAAAACCAGGTTTCCAGCCTTCTCTGGGGAAGTAAGAAACACTGAGGTTTCATTATGAATTGCAAATGGTCCACACTTTAGAATGTTTGGGTATACCAAGGCATTGCATTGCGCCTTCTTAGATCTTCACTTAACATAGGCAGGGGGTGGTCCACTAAAGTCATTGGGTCCAGGAGTTGGTCCAGCCATATAATAGAAAGTCAGTGCAGAAATGGAGTAAGAGTATTCACTCTAGATACTTCCACTTCCGAATGTTTCCCAACACCTTCTCACAAATTCAATACATTCAGTTCTAAACCACTAGGGAATTATGACATTCTCCACAAAGAAAGCAGGAGAGATCAGGGGCATTTCCATTGCTTCACGTCCTTGCCATAACCTGGAGTACATGGGCTGTGAATCCCTGTATGAACCTAGGAGGTGAACAGTGATTTCATTTCCCTGTGCTATTCTGAAGATCATATCTTAGGTAAATATAACTGGACAGGGAGACAAGGGAAAGTAATTGCTTGAATGTCAACGGCAGTTTTACCCCAATTTGTAGGGATGCTTTAGAAAATCCCTCCAAATCTTTCTTTGCTTGAAGGGCGACTTCTTCCTTTGTCTATCCAGCAAAAAGATTCTTAGGCCACCTCTCCCTGAGATGCTGAAATGAGGCACTGGTCTCCTGACAGTGAAGAAAATCCAGAGTGGGAAAAGACTGACAGAAAAATGAACTGGAAGGGGTAATATGACACTGGCAGCATTTGTCCCTTTCTGCACTGCAGCTTGACTATATCCTGCTGATTTCTGGTGTTTTCCTTAAAAGAAAAACACGCACCTGCCTGCAGAAGGCTTGTTAAAAGGCTCCAGATTGGCACTGATACCGTATAATGAATTTTGTTTTAAGCAAAAGCTTGTGAGGATTTGCTTATTTGTAAAGCTCAGACAGGGTGTGATGGATTAGTGTTCTGAACATTAGATCCACTGAAAGAATAAACAGATACAAAAGCTCTGGGTGTGGAAAAAGATGTCTTAGGTGGATACTCTGCACGGTTTTATAATCTTATTCAGATTGCTGCTTAATGATTTATCACCACTCTTTTTAGAAGGATATCCAACTTTGATTAAGGAACTCAAGCTGTGGAGATTTTTCCTTCATCCTGCCATAATAAGTTCCAATAGTTAATTGTCCTTTGTTAAAATAGGCACCTCATTTCCATTTCAAACTTTGCGGCCTTTCAGATGGAAAGTAATATCTAGATCTTTGTATGATTAAGAAACTTTCTCCAGCAGAAAGCTTCTGGCAGGGCAAAGGTTTGTAGACCATCATAAAGTCTCTTTTTCCAAAAGAAAAATGAAACTAAGTCTGGTCACCTGTCTTGACTCAAGTGCCTGCACTAATGGTAGAAAGGATTGCATTATAGTATAGCAGCTGCAAACTGGAAGTAGCTGGGCAATGATGGAAAATGAACGGGTTGATGCCAATTTAACTGAGATGAGAATGTGATCTTTGGGCTTAGTGTCACCAACATGCAGACAAGTAGTTTGGGGAGATGGCTTTCCCCTTTGTGCAGTAAGTTTGGAAAATGAACAGGTTTCCTATTTGAGATGCTTTACTTGTATAGGCACAGAATCTACCACAGCTGGCTCCAGATTTGTCTCTCTTTGTTACGGCATAAAAATAGGGCATACCTGCAAAGATGTTTAACAGTGTGCTTTAGGAAACGGGATTCCTTCCCTTTCTAAAAAGAGCTAGAGAGAGAACTTCGTACTGAACAAAGGAACTAATAAGCAATGAAATTTCTCTTGCCCTAAGTGCTGCTGCAATTCTACAGTTGAGCAATTGGAGAACTCACAGGTTGTCAAAAAGAATATTCAGCAGTTTTACCGTCTTTGCGCCTCATCCCCAATATATTCATTGCTGTCTTTCAGATAATGACATGTTCTGATTACCCTTGTAGGCAGTGTACCTTGCACAAGGAAACGGCTGGCACCACCTCAGAGCTAAGCTGCCTGGCTGTGTAGCAATCCGCTCGTGAAAGCTCAATCCAATGAATGGCTTCTTTCAGAAGGCTCAGAATCAGGCAGGAATGTAATTGAACAGGAGTAATAATGTACTTATTGATCCCTTCAAGGTCTCCGATTTCCTTGAAGGCGAAGGAAGTAATGAGCCCTGAGGAGCAATAATGCACCTGCAGTATTGAAATAATGGACATCCCAGCTCTGAAATGTCTGATTCCTGCTACCTCTGTGTGGTGGGTTGACCCTGGCTGGATGCCTGGTGCCCACCAAAGTCACTCTATCACTGCCCTCCTCAGCTGCACAAGGGAGAGAAAATATAATGAAAAGCTTGTGGGTCAAGATAAGGACAGGGAGAGATCACTCGGTAATTACCATCACGGGCAAAACAGACTTGGCTTGGGGAAAATTAATTTAATTTGCTACCAATAAAATGACAGTAGGATAATGAGAAATAAACTCAAATCTTAAAAGCACCTTCCCCCCACCCCTCCCTTCTTCCCGGGCTCAGCTTCGCTCCCGAATTCTCTCCCTCCTCCCCCCGAGCGGCGCAGGGGGACGGGGAATGGGGGTTGTGGTCAGTCCATCACACGCTGTCTCTGCCGCTCCTTCCTCCTCAGGGGGAGGCTCCTCACCCTCTGCCCTGCTCCAGCCTGGGGTCCCTCCCACGGGAGACAGTCCTCCACGGACTTCTCCAACATGAGTCCTTCCCACGGGCTGCAGTTCTTCACGAGCTGCTCCAGCCTGGGTCCCCCCACGGGTGCCGTCCTTCAGGAACAGGCTGCTCCAGCCCGGGTCCCCCCACGGGTGCCGTCCTTCAGGAACAGGCTGCTCCAGCCTGGCCCCCGCGGGGTCCCAGGTCCTGCCAGCAAACCTGCTCCAGCCGGGGCTCCTCTCTCTCCCCACGGGGCCACAGGCCCTGCCAGGAGCCGGCCCCAGCGCGGGCTGCCCACGGGGTCACGGCCTCCTTCGGGCATCCCCCTGCTCCGGGGTGGGGCCCTCCCCGGGTGCGGGTGCAGATCTGCTCCCCCGTGGAGCTCCATGGCCGTAGGGGCACAGCCGGCCTCCCCGTGGGCTTCCCCGGGGGCTGCCGGGGACCCTCTGCTCCGGCGCCTGGAGCCCTCCTGCCCCTCCTGCTCTGGGCCGGGGGCTGTGGGGCTGCTCCTCTCACATGGTCTCACTCTTCTCTCTGGCTGCAGCAGCTTTTCCCCCTTAACTCTGCTCTCCCACAGGCGCTGCCACTGTCGCTGATGGGCTCAGCCGTGGCCAGCATCAGGTCCGTCTCGGAGCCGCTGGCACTGGCTCTATCAGACACAGGGAATCTTCTAGGACCTTCTCACAGAAGCCACCTCTGCAGCCCCCTCCACTACCAAAACCTTGCCACGCAAACCCAATACACTCTGGAAATCTGCTCCACCCTTTGGCATGGAGTAACAGCAAAGCTAGGCTGTATATAATCAGAGATGAAGGACCTTTGAAGGTCCCCTCCAACCCAAGGATTCTATGACTCTATGATTCTGTGATTAGCACTTGCAGCTCCTGTGTGCAAGGGCATGTGAGTTTATGGCTTAAGCACTTGAAGGATGCGAGGTGGGCACAATGAATTGTAGGCAGGAAGATCATGAGGTCAGAGCGAAACAATTACAGTTATGTGAAAAATGAGTGGCTACAGCATCCAGGCTGCAAAAGCCATGTACGAAGTGCTGCAGCTGATTTGAAGTGATTGCACTTTGAAATGAAAACTGATTCCAGACACTTCATTTGTTTCATGGCTGCTCCTAGTTATATAGTTCATTAACACAGCCATCACCATACATTGTGACATTTGGCTCTTATTTAGCACTTTTGGTCAAATGATGCTTGAATGAACAGTGAAGAAAGACAGCATCCTCCTTCCCTTACAGATATGCTTGCAGAAAAGGCACCTTTGCTTCTCAGCTGTGTGCTTATGACTTCTCAAGTGGTTGCTGCTAGGTTTGAATTCATGTCACAGATGGTGACAATAAATGGAGGATTTCCTAAAGTCCAGAGAATGGACAAGATGAGATATAAATGGCACCGACATACTGAACCTTGTTTTTTAAAAACATCCTGCCAAAGTGTCATCTAGCACATCACCATCATCTGTATGTCTAATCCCTGTCACCTTAGCTGGAAAGCTTACTGTGTTAGGGATCATCTTTTTCTCTTGGGTTTCTTCAGTGTCTAGCCTCTTATCTGTACTCAGTGCAATGAGTTGCTCCTAAGAAAGGTAATTTCCTATACTCCGCTTCTGCCCAGTGTGATACCATCTGAACATCCTCCATATGAAACGAAAGACTGCCTGAATTTCTTCCACATAAGCCTCAAGCAGAGAGATTTTCTCCACCCTTCTTCTGGGATTATATTGGATAATAGCAGGCAGGCTGCAGTGCTACTAAATTGGGATGATGTCTGTTTCTTGGTTGATCCTTTGATTGACCAAGTCTTAAAGAAGAGTAGGGATGTCACACAGCTATTGCAAAGCGGTTGCTCAGCTACTGATGTGAGGTTGCTGAGTTGGTCATAGCCCATTATCTGCACTCATGACACCCGTCACCCAGCAAGGCTCTGTGCCATGTGTTGTCATCTGTTCTAGCCATATAAATAATGAGATTGAACTACTCCTGCACTGTAAGAATGGGAAGCTGAGAATGACAAACCAGTTAGAGTCTTCTAAGCCATGACCTGCACTTCCTTCTGCTTTATAAGACTAACTAAACTACTAGAGGTCATAGCATTTTTGAAGTGGTAATGCTTCCTTAGTTAAAAATAAGGACTCTACAGGAAAGTGAAAAAAGACACATAGTTTTCCCAACAGTGATTAGTTTTTGAGGTTTTTTTTGTTTGTTTTGGTTTTGGTGGTTCCCCCCCCTTGCCTGATATTGACATTTCAATTTATGCTAATTTATACCACTTGAAAAGCCCAAATAAATCACTCAGGCGGAACTGAAGAGAGGGTGAGTGTAAGGAAATTAAAATTATAAAGTTGATGTCTGTGGTAAGATAGCACTTGAGACACAAAGCATTTGCAATCACTGTAGCATGCATCTAGTCTGTATGATACTTAATTAGTTTTTTCAACAAGTGGTATGAATTCCTTTGAAAATTTGTGGACCTTTGTTTACTGCCAACCAGCCTCCTTATGTCCACACAATAAATAATCATAGAGCTGGGGCCATCTGGAAACCTGAAAACAGGATATTTTTCAAGTCTTGATAAAGAAGAATTTTTTTTAAAAAAAGCAAGAAGGTGTCAAAACTTTCTCACTTTTCCCCAGTTATTCCACATAGAAAGAACTGTGGGAAGTGTCTTCAGATGGCTGGTTTGATCCATGGACTTTTCTTTTCTATGGTACCAATAAAAAGTTTGCATCAATGGGCAAAAAGGCTGAAGGAAGTGATTTACAGATTATTGCCTATGAGGCCACAGTAAATATTCTGAAATTCGATCTGATCAAGAAGTGACCATGAGCAACCAATTTGAAAGCAGTCACAGTCCCTGGAGCCAAAACACTTGAGAAGAACTAGTTTGAGATATTGATAATGAGACACAAAGAACAGAGATACAATGCTAGTCAAGTCCAGGCTGGCAGCTGCTCACCCAAAATTTGTTCTAGAATGTGGTAATCCAATGGTTAGATTGGGATGAATATTTATTGCCAAAATTTCCTTGCTGT
The DNA here is from genome assembly GCF_964289735.1 of Phaethon aethereus. NCBI lineage: Eukaryota > Metazoa > Chordata > Aves > Phaethontiformes > Phaethontidae > Phaethon > Phaethon aethereus. Next base: position 4,182,393 of record NC_138582.1, on the reverse strand, counting down.
TAATGCTAATTAAAACACTGAAACAGGTTTCCCAGAAAGAATGTAGAGTTTCCCTCCTTGGAGATACTAAAAAAAATTATAGGAAAAGGCCCCGAGCAATCAGATCTAATCTCAAAGCCCTTTTTGAGTAGAGGTTTGGACAAGAAGATTTCTTGAGGCCCTTTTTGACTTTAATTTTTTTATGATTCTGGCAACGGTGGACACACTTCTTAAAGGAGGATGCACTGCAGAAGGTGCAGGGAAGGACAGCAAGGACAATAAAAACATTGCTTCCTAGAAGAAAGCTTTTGTTGGTCAACCGTGACCTTTTCTTGTCCCACAGTTGTTCAGAAATCATTCCTAAACACAAACCTCGCACACCATAATGAGCAATACTCGTATACCATGAAGTTGGTATCTAGTGTGATTGTACAGATATGAGCAGATGTAAGGATGTATCAAATGTAAGGATCAGCAGGAGATGCACTTCACACTGGAAGATGTACATAATTGTGAAAGACAAAGGAGTTGCCCTTTGCTGAGGCAACAAGTTGTTATTTAGTCAGTTAAGTGCCAGGGATAACACATGCAGAGAGGCATTTGCCTCTCCAAATGCTTGTTTTAATTAAGAGGAATAGCAAGACTGTAACCTGAATAGGAAACAGATAAACCAAAGCTGGAGAGGAAAGCTAAATGTGTTCAAATGGCTGGGAGAGCCTGGCTTTGGGGACAGTCGTCTTCAAAGATCACAGAATCACAGAACGATAGGGGTTGGAAGGGACCTCTGAAGATCACCTGGTCCAATCCTCCCGCCAAGGCAGGATCACCTAGGGCAGGCTGCACAGGAATGCGTCCAGTTGGGTTTTGAAGGTCTCCAGAGAAGGAGACTCCACAACCTCTCTGGACAGCCTGCTCCAGTGCTCCGTCACCCTCACAGTAAAGATGTTTTTCCTCATGGTGAGGTAGAACTTCCTGTGCTGCAGTGTGTGCCCATTGCCCCTCGTCCTGTCACTGGGCACTACTGAAAAGAGACTGGCTCCATCCTTCCGACAGCCACCCTTCAGGTATTTATAGACATTGATAAGGTCCTCTCCCAGCCTTCTCTTCTCCAGACTAAACAGCCCCAGGTCTCTTTCCTCATACAAGAGATGCTCCAGTCCCTTAATCATCTTCGTAGCCCTCCACTGGGACTCATAGTCCTCCTGAACTCTCTCCAGGAGTTCCTTGAACTCTCTTGAACTGGGGAGCCCAGAACTGGACACAATGCTCCAGATGAGGCCTCACCAGTGCAGAGTAGAGGGGGAGGGTAACCTCTCTCGACCTGCTGGTCACACTCTTCTTAATGCACCCCAGGAGACCATTGGCCCTCTTGGCCACCAGGGCACATTGCTGTCCCATGGAGAACTTCTTGTCTACCAGGACTCCAAGGTCCTTCTCCATGGAGTTGCTTTCCAGCAGGTCAGCCCCCAACCTGTACTGGTGCATGGGGTTGTTCGTCCCCAGGTGCAGAACTTACACTTGTCCTTGTTAAATTTCATGAGGTTCCCCTCCACCCAACTCTCCAGTCTGTCCAGATCCCGTTGAATGGCAGCACAGCCTCCTGGTGTATCAGCCGCTCCTCCCAGCTTTGTATCATCAGCAAACTTGCTGAGGGTATGTTCCAACCCTTCATCTAAGTCACTGATGAAGATGTTGAACAAAACCGGACCCAGTACTGGTCCCTGGGGAACACCATTAGCTACAGGCGTCCAATTGGACTCTGTGCCGCTGACCACAATGCTTTGAGCTCTGTTGCTTAGCCAGTTCTCGATCCATCTCACAGTCCACTCATCCAACCCATACTTCCTGAGCTTCACTACGAGGATGTTATGGGAGACAGTGTCAAAAGCCTTACTGAAGTCAAAGTAAACCACATCCACTGCTCTCCCTTCATCTACCCAGCTGTCACTCCATCATAGAAGGCTATCAGGTTGGTCAAGCACGATCTCCCCTTGCTGGATCCATGCTGACTAATCCTGATAACTTTCTTTTCATCCATGTGCCTAGAGATGGCCTCCAGAAGGAGCTGTTCCATCACCTTCCCAGGGATGGAGGTGAGGCTGATCGGTCTATAATTTCCTGGGTCTTCCTTCTTGCCCTTTTTGAAGAGTGGGGTGACATTTGCTTTCTTCCAGTCCTCAGGCACCTCTCCCGTTCTCCATGATTTTTCAAAAATGATGGAGAGAGGTGTTGCAACAACGTCAGCCAGCTCCCTCAGCACTTGCGGGTGCATCCCACCAGGGCCCATGGATTTGTGAGTGTTCAGTTCAGCCAAATGATCTCTAACTCAAACCACATCGACCAGTGGAGAGTCTCCCTCCCTCCAGGCTTTTTCACTTATCTCCAGGGTGTGGGATTCCTGAGGATTAGTCTTAGCAGTAAAGACTGAAGTGAAAAAGGCATTCAGTAACTCTGCCTTCTCTGCCTCCTCTGTCACCAGGGCTCCCACTTCATTCACCAGAGGTCCTACATTTTCCCTAGTTAGTCTTCCTTTTACCACTGATAAGTGGTAATACAAAGATGTATCCTTCACAGTAAGCGATACAGAAGGAAAGAGTCTGTCAAGCTGAAAAACAGACAAGTCTACAGTAAATCAAGTGAATAAAGGGACAGAGGGAGAGATCTCAATGTTTGCACATTAAAAAAATATTTTTCTTTCATTTCTTCATGTATGTTTTTTATGAACATTTTGAATTTCTTGCCACAGGTCAAGGAGAATGCCAGAAGTGTGGGTGGAGTAAAACAGCAGTAGCTAAATTAAAAGGGGGTAAAAATCCATCAAAAGCCATTAAAAAGATCACAGCTCCATCAGAAGAAGTCCATAATGCTAGAAAATTATCACTGTGTGCTGGCCCTGAGCCAAACAACTGTTCTCAAATTATTCCAGGTCTTGGTCAACACTTTTGTTGCCCTTAGTGTTTAATACGTGGTTTAATATATAGGCCTAGAGCTGACCTGCTGTGAAGGACATTACTCATTTCAGACCATTTTCTGGCAGTCACATTGCAGCCGGCGCAACGCTGGAAAAATTGCCCAGAAAAGCCCAGAGATGAGAGGTGACGACAGTGCTCTTGTTCCAGCACAAGCAATGAATTTTTGGTAGAAATTCCCAACTGAGGAGCTATGTCCAGGATGAGCCAAGGAGTCTGATTATGTGCATATATTTGCTCCACTTATATATCTGTGTATTGGGAATGGGGTACCCCAATGCCTTGGAGGAGCTGGATGTTAGACCGGTTTTTTAATCCCAAACGAGCTGGACTGAAATCATCCCACTGGCCAAACTGGAGCTGTATAGCAAGTCTTTTCTCCTGTTGAGTCAGAGGAACCACTGTGATGCCTTTCAACAATATTTCAGCACAAAACCTAACCCCTTTACATGACTATTAATCTCACATGTCAGATCTGAGCATACTTGAAAGCCTTTAGTGGAGACAACACAGCCAGAGATTGCTCTGAGGTCAAAGCCTGCTGCTGTGGAAATGAAATATTTGCATAACCTTTTCTTTCAAGAATTTATGTGATGCGCCAATACATTAATTCAAGTTGCTTCCTCAATGCTTCACTGCAGCTGCCAGACAGGGGAGAAACAGTGCAATATATTTCTGGGGAAGAACATGATTATCAGCCCTAAAAAGGCATATGGTAGGGCTGTGATAGGGAGTACATGGCACAGTTGTCCCAGGGAGAAAGCAACTAGATGTAGCCATCCCTCTCCAGGCCTGTGTTCCTGTGATAGGGCATGGGCACATCTTGCATCAGTCAGCTGGTTCAATACCTTGGTCTATCTGGACACCCTGGGCAGCAAAGACATTTACATCAGTAATGTGCAGGGCTTTTCTCTGTCCTTGTGGCTGCAGATGGAGGAGGCTGTCTGGGGCAGAGTGATCGTGGGTACTGCCCACTCATTGTACATCTTGGAAGGTAAAAGTACAACTCAAGAAGTTTCTCTATAATTAAATTCAGGGCTAGGAAGCCTTTGCTTTGGGCTCAGAACTTGCAGCTACTGCATTTGTCCTGAAAATGTGTACGAAATCACCATTGCTGGGCTTACTTTTGGACCATTTTCAAGCAGGACTGTCTCCTGGAAATGTCTTAGCTAACTCTTCCTGAAGAGTATGAATTGTTGAGTTTGTTGACTGTGATGTGACGTTACATCACCAGATAATGTGGCCCAGGGTAATTCTGAGCCTCACTGTGACTGTGGCACAGTGGATTAACATTTTTGCATTGCCCGTAGGAAATGTGTAGCTATATTATTTCACTAAAAACAGAAACATGGTACAGCACCTCTTGGAATTAAGGGTGTTGCCCTGGTATAAGAATGATTCAAGGAAGAAAGTGCCTGGACTGTTTCTTTCTTAAACAACTTGTTTGACTTCACTGGTAGTGTCTATTTAGCAGCTAGAGCTCAGTCTAGCCACAGTCGTAAAGGATAATAAAAAATGTTTTTATAAATATATTAACAACAAAAAGAGAGGCAAGGAGAATCTCCATCCCCTACTGGATATGGCGGGGAACATTGTCTCCAAGGACGAGGACAAGGCTGAGGTACTTAATGCCTTCTTTGCCTCAGTCTTTAATAGCCACTCCAGGTATCCACAGGATATACAGGCCCCTGAGCTGGAAGATGGGGATGGAGAGCACAATGTACTCCTCATAATCCAGGAGGAAGCAGTCAAGGACATGCTAAACCACCTGGACACCCACAAGTCTATGGAGCCTGATGAGATCCACCCGAGAGTACTGAGAGAGCTGGCGGAGGAGCTTGCCAAGCCACTCTCCATCATTTATCAGCAGTCCTGGTTAACAGGGGAGGTCCCGGAAGACTGGAGGCTTGCCAATGTGACACCCGTCTACAAGAAAGGCCGGAAGGAGGATCCTGGGAACTACAGGCCTGTCAGCCTGACCTCTGTACCAGGGAAGATTATGGAGCGGTTGGTCTTGAGAGTGCTAACAGGGCACCTGCAGGACAACCAAGGGCTCAGGCCCAGCCAGCATGGGTTCATGAAAGGCAGGTCCTGCTTGACCAACCTGATCTCCTTCTATGACCAGGTAACCTGCCTAGTGGATGAGGGAAAGACTGTGGACGTTGTCTACCTGGACTTTAGTAAAGCCTTTGACAGCGTCTCCCACAGCATTCTCCTGGAGAAACTGACGGCTCGTGGCTTAGACAGGTTTACTCTTCGCTGGGTGAGGAACTGGCTGGATGGCCGAGCCCAGAGAGTTGTGGTGAACAGCATTAAATCTGGCTGGCGGCCGGTCACAAGCGGTGTTCCCCAGGGCTCGGTTCTGGGGCCGGTCTTGTTCAATATCTTTATTGATGATCTGGATGAGGGAATTGAGTGCTCCCTCAGTAAGTTTGCAGATGACACCAAGTTGGGTGGGACTGTTGATCTGCTGGAGGGTAGGAGGGCTCTGCAGAGGGATCTGGACAGGCTCGATCGATGGGCTGAGGTCAACTGTATGAGGTTTAATAAGGCCAAGTGCAGGGTCCTGCACTTTGGCCACAACAACCCCATGCAACGCTACAGGCTTGGGGAGGAGTGGCTGGAGAGCAGCCCGGTGGAAAGGGACCTGGGGGTGCTGGTTGACAGGCGGCTGAACATGAGCCGGCAGTGTGCCCAGGTGGCCAAGAAGGCCAACAGCATCCTGGCCTGTATCAGCAATAGTGTGGCCAGCAGGAGTAGGGAAGTGATTGTGCCCCTGTACTCGGCACTGGTGAGGCCGCACCTTGAATCCTTTGTTCAGTTTTGGCCCCCTCCCTACAAGAAGGATGTTGAGGTGCTGGAGCGTGTCCAGAGAAGGGCAACAAAGCTGGTGAGGGGTCTGGAGCACAAGTCTTATGAGGAGCAGCTGAGGGAACTGGGGTTGTTTAGTCTGGAGAAGAGGAGGCTGAGAGGAGACCTTATCGCTCTCTACAACTACCTGAAAGGGGGTTGTGGCGACGAGGGTGTTGGTCTCTTCTCCCAAGTAACTAGTGATAGGACAAGAGGAAATGGCCTCAAGTTGCGCCAGGGGAGGTTTAGATTGGATATTAGGAAAAATTTCTTCACTGAGAGGGTGGTCAGGCATTGGAACAGGCTGCCCAAGGAGGTGGTGGAGTCGCCATCTCTGGAAGTGTTCAAAAAACGTGTGGATGTGGCGCTTCAGGACATGGTTTAGGGGACATGGTGGCGCTGGATTAATGGTTGGACTTGATGATCTTAAAGGTCCTTTCCAACCTAGTGATTCTGTGATTCTGTGATTCTTCTCACCTTCCTTGCTCTCCTCCCACATTTTGACTTCTCTGGATCCCTTCCCAATGTATATTCCTACCTATCAGGACAAAATCAGACCTCTGCAAAGCAGAGTCTGCCAAATAATTTTGTACCCTACAGCATGGAGAGACATCTAGAACTAGCCCTTACTGCTGTGTGCTTGAGTGAACTCTGAATTTTAGGGAAGCACGAGGTGTATTTTCAAATATATAGCTAAAGAAATTAGTGCTCACAGTGATGGGGGAACAGCAAATCTTCATGGCCCTGGGTGTCATGGGATGAGGAACTGAGTGGGATTTTTATTTTGCTCTGTGCTTTTCCACAAATGAGAAACCAGCTTGTTGGTTCCTGAGATTTGCAGCCCACTGCTGAGGCTTTTTTGATGGTTATTCCCATTTTAATCTGTCTCCTGGGCATGAATGTTAAAAGTACTGATGCACTGGAGGCCTGGATCATGGGTTCAGTGTCTGGCTGACACAGCCAGTGGGGCCGAAGGTTTCACTGGAGGTTGTGATGAAGCAGGCTAGCTATTCAGTGGAAGAATCATGACAGCCAGAGCTCATCTTTTCTTGTTTTCTGAGCTATATGGTGTTTTGCTGAATGTGTCCAAACAGTTTTCCTCTGACTTGACCTTTTTGCATTTTGCTTTTGTATAATGTCTCTGGGTTTTCCACCTTAAGATGGATTTCCCATAGTCTGTTATGGAGATCTCATTCAAATCCAATCTTTGTCATTCAAATCCCAGTCTTCTTGGGCCTTGGGGTTATGAGATGTTTGGGATTTTTTTTTTTTTTAAACAAGAAGAGTACAATCTGAAATGCAAAAAAGCAGAGGGATTGCACATGGCTGCCATACACACTTTGGGTGGCTGTCTTCCTGCTGTTACTCACCTTCTGCCACTCAGAAAGACATGTTGCTGATGTTCCTGTTCTCAGGCTACTCAGTTTTTTTTTCTTTTAAACCGCCTGTTTTACTTCCCTTAAGTTTGCTCTCAGTCTGCTGTCCATAACTGGAGAAAGCTGCCAATCACGTCTGCCCAGAGAGTGACTATCAGCAGAGGCAAGTGTGCATTTATGGTTTCCTTCCTGTTAAAAAAGAAACAGACAAACCTTTTCATTGTATTTAATACCATTCCTTACTGATTTCATGTGACAAATCGCACACTGATTGGTTTGTATTTATTTATTTTTCTTACTTCCTGGAATTTACAAAGCAGTGAAATAATCTCATATTTACTCTTCTGTTATCTGAGAATCAGCAGTTATTATGCCTTAAATGTATCAGAAACATTCTTAGGTGTGGGATAAATTTATTCCTGCCCAGTATTATATGGAATGAGTACACCTCCTAAAGAGACATTTTCTATGGAGAATTTGCTTTTAGATGTGCCCTTTATAGAAATGCATTCTTAGAATTAGAAATTTAAGAAGACTGCAAGGAATCCCACCATGAGCAAGGAAAAGAGAAGCGTTGAACCCTTGGCATGTATAAAAGTTGTGTGTATAATATTGCTTAAAAAGCTCCCAGAAATCGTAATTAGCTGCTACTGGATAGTCTCAGAAGACGGTTCTGAGGGTCGAGAGGGATTTTCTATGCAGGTAATGTGCTGGAATGTCAAATTCATGGTTCCCCAGACAAGTGTTGAGCCAATCAAGCTATCGAGTGAAGAAGGCTAAAATAGGAGGCCATGTTGGTTTAGTGCCTGATGAACATGGAAACTAGAGTTGTGTGAGCAGGATCTTGAGCACCTAAGGTGCAGGCCTTACATTTCTGTTTCACCAGCATTTAAGACTATTATGCCTGGGCTGGAACGCTGCTTGCTGTAGGAAAATCTTCCATTTACTTAGTTGTTGAGAGGGTCTGAGATGTTTGGGAAAAATTTTTGCTTGGAAGTTTCCACATCACAAACTGGGGACCTGTTGAAAACCGCAATATCACCCTTAAATTATGATCAAAGGGAAAGAGTGTCTGTGCACATACACGCTAAAAAAAAATAAACGTATGAGAGCAAAAGAAGTTCAATGCATTGCCGCAGTCTATGCTTTCTCATTTGCGCTGCATTTGTTTAAATGGTGAATGCCCATTGCTTTCTCATTCAGGCAGAGGAGACTGAAGGGTCTGCCAGCTGAACCAGTCAGGAAGCTGCAGAGATGGCTGCCCACACCTCCCAGGATGATGCGGCCCATCAGAGATGGACTGAAGTGCCACCTTCCAGTGCAAGGGAGCAATGAAAGCTCAAGGAGGAGGCAGGTCCTTAGATGCTGCAAAGTGGCAATTTATGCTGTTGGAGGCTCTGCTCATAGATATTTTGTGGCTGTTGCATGAAGAGCAATGGTCACTCACAGTATCTGGCAAGCTTCAGAGGGTCCCAATCATCAGGGTGAATGCTGCTTGGCAAAGCCAATTCATTTCAGAGCACATTCAGGTCTACAGCTTTGATATGGAAAGGAGCTGGAGGGAGGTCACCCTGGGCTCCTTCTCCTCCTGCAAGAAAAACAAGAAACACCAGAGGATAAAAGAGCAAGGGAGAAAAAACAAAGCTCCATCTAACAAAGTAGTATTTCACCTAGCTTAATGGGTTGTCTCTGTTTGATGAGCCAGTGAGACACATCTGAATGGATCTTGCAGATTTTTTTTTTTTTGGAACACAGCTTCATGATTTTCCCTTTTGAAGCTTCTGCATCACTTCCCATCTGTTCGCTTACTCATGGAGGGAAAATGTATTCATTATTTACTTCTTTCTCTGAAATCATGTTTGTGGACTTGACTTCATGTCTTTGAAGCTTCCCTTTATGTCCTGTAGAGCTCCAGACTCTTTTACTAATATACATTTAGACTTTTTTATTAATATACATTTTGCTTCTCTTTAGGAAACTTCATCAAAAGTTAAACACTGGTCAGAAATGTGTACCATGACTAATTTATTAGATGAACATGTCCATCTAAAGCCCTAAAATTCTAACTAATGCACATCCCAGTCTTGCAGAAACTTGTGTGTGAGTCATCCTACTGAACTGTAGTTAGTGCAACTGCTCTCTGCGTAGTGTTAGGCAGATGCATATGTCTCAATGCATGCAAAAAAGCCAAAAAAACATAGAGCTGCATAAGGAAGGAAGTGCCAATGGACTTGTTTTACTGTAAACTGCTCCTCCTCCCTGGCTTGAAAATCACTTGGCTGGATAGAAGGCAAGTGCCAAGTCTCGTTCCTGACTCAAAAGCCTTCATGATAACTTCTTTTTTATGAGACATAACTTCTTTCTCTATCTTTTATAAGACATAACTTCTCACATAAAAATTACAGCAGTAGTGCAAAGTCCATCTTCACACATAAGAGAAGGCCAGAGCAGGACAGTATTGATTAGTTTAGAAGAAACCTCTGCCTTGATAAAGAAATCAAGAGGCAGGATTTTTGTCAACAAAGTCAGTATTCCTGTTCTCTTGGTATTCTTCATGTACTGCCCTCATGCTGCAGTCCTCCAGCAAAGGCTGGAGCCCAGGACTGCCCTCATCAGAGTCATTAACCCTTTCTCAAAGCAGGGGTTTTTTTTGTTTGCATGTTGGAATTCCACATCCTAAATCTCTAATTAATTAATATGAGTAACTGTTCTTGATGAAGAAGTTATACTTCGCAAATCCCAGAGCTTTCCACATGAAGAAGTCAGTAATTTAATTCGAACCACTGCAGTGCAGCAGAGGCAGTACTAAAACCTATGTTCCCTCCTGGGCTCAAAGCCCTGTAGAAGCCATCAGCTCAGCCTGGCTGGAGTTCATTTGGAAAATTAAAATTTCAATGAAAATATATGCAGGAAGCCAGAAAAGTCAGATTTTGTTTCTCTCTGGAAAGCAGTGATATCTTGCCTTAGCAACTAACCAAATCCAAAGCCTGTAAATTTGCAAACAGCCTTTATCCCAAATTGTTTTTACTCTGCTTGCTTATACAGTGCAAAGCGCATGGAAGGCAAACACTGGGTATCTGTGGGGGGAGCTGTTGATCAGGGCATGGGCAGTCACACCCGAGCTGCAGCAGAAGCAAGGGGGGGGTACTGAAGCCAAGCTGAGGACAGGGCAAAGTGATAGGATGCAGCACTTTGAAGGGCAAGGCAAGACCCAACCCCACGGGTCCATGGAGGGTCAGGATAAGACCTTGAAGGTGCTGACAGCAGAAGCTAGGAATGGAACTGAGCAGCCCAGAAGAAGAAAAGAGAATTGTGTCCACCAAAAAGCTGTGGTAGTCCAACAAGGAACAAGGTTGAAAGAGAAGGAGGTGGATGCAAGGACAATGCTTGGATCTAGACAAAGAAAGGACTAGAAGTATAACTCTGGACCAAAGTGTTTGGAGTTTTAGTTTTATGCTACCTATGATTTTTTAGGAATCATTGCCTTGGTCTCCTATTGCCAATAGCACAGATCTACACACTTTGCTTGAGTGGGTACAACTCCAGAGGGCAGCAGAGGAGATGTGGACAGAGCACTGTCCCAGCATGAGGATTGTGCAGATAGCGAACTGGTGTGACAGGTAAATTCAATTGAGGTGCTGTACACAGAGAATAACATATATGCCCTAGTTAGAAACATCCTGTGGCCATAGTGTCACTGTGTATATAGTGAGATTGCCACACAGAAATGTAGCCCTGCACTATGTGGTTAAGCCCGAGCATCTTTCTCAAGTGGTGGGGTAATGGGAAACCATAGAAATACCCAGGTACGCTGATATGGTTTGGAGGCATATCATCAATAGTTGTCACTGGAAGGAACCAAAGCTGCATTGCTTCAGGCTGTCATTCTTGCTGGTTCCTCTCTGACTTTAGTGGTGCAGTCTAAGTCTATGGAGGAAGAAGATCTGGTTTTGGTTTTTTTTTTGGCCTCAGTTTTCTTTGTGAAATACCACTGGGCTATAATAGTCATCCTAAAATAAATTCAGCTGGGTCTAGAGTCTATGCCTATTCTATGGCAATATTTTATGGGTAAATAAGGGTTCAAAGTCCATTCTTTGGTCTGGAGGACACATAGTGATACATTTATGTACTTTCTGGAAGGTTATTGATTACATGATTAGTTTAACTTTTAAAGATTTCTTTAGCCTAATAACTGTGTGATTATGTTTAACAGCATACTCTCATAGTCCTTAGGCTACACTTGCCTCAATGCTAACATTTCAGCTATGTGTAAAATGTTAATCACAAGGAAAGCATGCGTGTAGAACCAAGAGGCCTCATGAAATTAAAACAAAGAAGAGTTAAGAGCAAGGACTGAGACATTAATGGTTACAGAGAAGATCTCTCAACGTTGAGCACAGAAACATCCTACCAGGAGTGCTCAAACAAGGATGATAAGAAAGAATCGCTTGGCTGGACAACAGAAGGGGCAAACATCCAAGGAGAAGAAACTATCCTCAGGACACCCGTGGCCATAAAAGGGAAAAAGGAGTAGGAGGCTAACTCCCCAAATGACCACCGATGACCACCCAAGACCCCCGCACATGCGTAGTGTAGTTTTGCAACCCAGCATTATGTAAATGTAGTAGATAGGCAGGGAGGTGGAGATTTCTCAGAAAATGTGTGAATATTCATGTCTTTCAGGTATATATAGGATGAACTTTTGTTTCAGGGCATGCATGTTAGGTGGAGCAATCCCCCATGCATCCAGCGCTGCAATAAAGAACGCCTGCTTTCTAAACTTCAAACTAAGTGTTAGATCGTTTTCTTGCCAACTTTTTCGGTAACAATAGCAAGTTGACATATATATGATTAAACGCTCTTACCTGCAATGGGCATTTTTTTTGCCATTTGGAAGCAGTCCCTGTCCTGTGCTACTCCTCAAATGATATTTAGACATGGTCTGGGAAAGAGCTACTTGAAAGGGGACACAATTGCTTCAATTTAAGATGGAAGTGGTCCAGCCAGTGGGAAATCAGTGCCCAAGCCTGGGTCCTTCTTACCTTTTCAGAGTACGGCCAAAGAGCTGGATGCAGCGGCAAGTCTGCAGTGAGAGCTTGCCAGGAAGCTTTCAAACATGTTGTCGAACTTGTGACAACCTCTGCGACCTCTGCAGCTGATATTTGATCTGCATGTCGTGTACTCTCTCTCCTCACTCTTGTTGTGTTTAATAAATATTCTTAGTGTGGACTTGTGTGTGTGATCTTACCGCAGCCAGCAGATACCCAGCAGTGTCTCACCTGCCTCTCCTTGCTGCAAGGAAAGCAGCACAGAGCCCTGAAATGTGAGGCAGATTAAAAATAACCATTTTTTCTGCACATGAAAGTGCATCTTTCAGAGCCTTGTGACTTCAGAGCCCTGCCCGGACGACTGCTCTGCTGAGGCAGCTCTCGGACTGAGATGGAAAAGGCACAAGTAATGGCTCGCGTCATGCACACAATTCATCATTGTCCTATTAATCAGGGTGGCTGTTTGCCCCCCAGTCCCTCCCAACACACACATCCCCATTTCAGGATCTCAGAGACCTTTTAAAGAGCCATTTTTAGAAAAAAAGAACCATGCCCAGCAATGCTGCGTGAAAGGGAGTACTTGCTGCTGTGGTAATGTTTGCCATCACAGTGAACAATTTCTTACAAGCCTTCAGGCACGTGCTGCAATGCCAGGATGGTAATGATTAAATTACCATGCTTGAATGGGTATCTGGGTGGGTATTACACCTCCCTTCTGGCACAAGAAATGTGTCAATGGCATTTGGTCAATTCTAGCACATATATTGCCTGAAGACATGGTTGTTTGAGGAAGAAGTGGGGCAAGCAAAGCCCAAATAGTCTGTAAACTGTTAAACCAAGTTAAACCTGTTGGCTTACATTGCCAACGTATGGCAATGTTGCACTTGTTCCCTGTCACACAGGATGCCTTAGGCCAACAGCTCCTGAGACAAAGATAGTCCAAGTTATTGGAAGTCATTTTGTATCACAGACCTGTTTTTGACTGAGCTCATGCTGTTTCCTAAGAAAAAGCATCTTCTTTAGATAGATTTCTCTCTTTGACAAGGGTACAAGAGGTTTCTTAGGTATTCATTACACCTCACAACAAAAATAGCATTTTATGAAGCCAACAAAGCTTTAAAAGCATCTTTCTGAAAGTATGTGTTGGCACTGGCAACTAGGGAAAAAAGTGTAAGCTAGGAGAAAAAAAATAACCCAGATTTTGAAGTAGCAGAAGATAAGACATTTTGTTGGTTTTGTAGATTTATTTAGCTTACTTTTCCCTTCCCAAGTCATGTCTCCTTGCTTTCACAACTTTCTGCCATGTCCTAGATCTGACTTTGGGAATCTGAAGTTCTTGGTGGGGGACCTGAAGCAGAAGGGACTAAGGCATTACTGGGACTAACTTGGATCTGATGTCATAGTCCCTGGATTCTCTGAGTGATTGAAATGATGCTGGAAGCTGAATACTGGGTCAATATTGGAAAGGGGGTCTGAGGGACTGGCATGAAGCTGATGTTAAGGGTAGGTGTTTGGGATGGTGTTGGTGGGAAAAGGTAGGACATACTGAAAGACCACAAGCTGTCTGCTGGAGTGAAGGGTTGTGTGTTTGTGTGTTTACTGGAGGGAGGAGGGGATATTGCTTACATGAAGGATGTAACAGGTCCTGGGCTAACAGAAGGACATAAGAAAAGGTGTATTCACTGTATAGCCTAGTGTCCTGTTTCTGACAGTGGTCCAGGGTGATACCAGGTAGAAGAACAAGGTAAGCATGTATTTCCCTAAATTGCTTCTGACACCCAATCACTTGATATTCAGAGATTTCCAGACGGGGAGGAGGTTTCTGTGTATTTTGTAAAACCAATGGCTCTCTTGGCATGAATGTGCCCATGAGTACTTGCCACTTTTCAATACCTACAACATCCTGTGGTGAAGAGCTCCCCAGTTTCATGATGGACCTCCTTGGGTTTTTTTTGAACTTGCTCTATGTGTTGCTTTGAAGCCTATGCCTTATTCTTACTCTCTTTCTCTCTCTTATCATCTCTGCTAGAGGATAAAGTGCAACAGTGGGGGAAGTAGCTGACGGGCCTAAGGAAGGGTGTGTTCCTCCACCAAGTCACAACAGAAGGGCATGGCCAGCCAAGCCTTGTCACTGTTGCTTTCTCCTCCAGTGACCTTGGGGAATCCAAGAGGAATGAAGGGTTGGAGGGATAAAGGAATGAAGGAATGGAGGAACAGAAAGATGAAGGCATGGAAATATGGATGAATGGAGGAAGCCCAGTGCCCACTCCATCCCCACAGCTCTCACCTGTATGCTCAAGCCACCAGTGATGCCTACAGATGGCTCGCTTCAGGTCCACAGTGAGGCTTCCCTCCAGGAGCTACAATTTTAGAATGGTTTAAATTCCTGGTGACACATTCAGTGGAAATAGGCCAGATGGCAAGGCTGGTCTGCTGATGTTCTTTATTAAAGGACCTGTTTGGACACTGACTTGATGAGGATCCAACAACACTACTATCAGTGTCCTCAGTATTCTTTGTCTGAATAATGAAAGCATACGCATTTTGGTTTTTTTCCCCCCTTTGGTTTTTTCCCCCGTCATTGTTTTATTCTGACCACATCCCTCTCCAGCTGCACATTAGCATTCTTCCTCTCTCCAAATCCTCCTCCCTCATTTCCTGCCCACGCTGCTCCCTTTCCTCACTCTTCCACAGAGCTGCTTATCATCACAAAGTGAAACAGGAGCAACTGTGTGGACCCTAGTGTGGTGTTGTCCCTCAGCATTACAGCATAGGAACCAGCAGGACAATGGCAGCAAGGGCAGATTTCTCCTTGCTGCATCTTCACTGTATAGCAAAGCTACCATGCTGTCAAGGCCGTTTCCAAAGTGGTATTGCCTCATTTTCCTTTACCTGGCAGCAGAAGTGGTGGCCAAGGTGTGTTGACCTGGGAAGTTGATTGCTCTGTGAATGGTGCATCAGATATAACCCTTTACTGGGATGTGCCATATAACAGGAATTTCTACCTGCAGTATCTGTTACAGTGCTTTCCTTATGGTTCTGGAGCGCTTACTGCCACCCATACATTTAGCTGATAGGACACTGCCTATAGCTTGATATGAAGACCTCAAAAGATTATGGTACATTACTGAAAAAGAAAAGACATAAAGCCATCTCATTCTCAGCAAGTAACAAGCTGGTTCCATGTTGCGGAGGTGGTGGTGGTGATAGAGCAAGAGTGCTGGTGAGAGTTCGTCTTTTCACAGCCCAGGTGGTGGTGGTGATAGAGCAAGAGTGCTGGTGAGAGTTCGTCTTTTCACAGCCTTCCCCAGCAGATGTGGCTGCAAGATCACGCCGAGAGCTGCAACTTGTTGTGCCTCCTGGATGTGGTTTAAATTGAGAAATTGGAAGCAATCTGCAATGAAAGGAAAATAATTTGTTTTGCTCCCTTCATTTGCAGTGCATTTTCCCTCTAAATTAGCTGGCGTGATAGTTCAGTCACTGAGAAAGGAGAAGAAAAAAGAGGCCTAGGAATCCATTTCATTGTGTTTTACAGAGGGATGAGTTTCAGCTAATAATGCTTTTGTGCGTGGCAGAAAGGAATCTGCTCTGTAAGTGAAACAGTGCTCAGGCACTTGCATACAGTGAGCTGAAGAGGAATGTCACTCTATGGATATATGCTGCGGGTGCGCCCTTCGCACATCAGTTCTGACGTCTTCTGGGAAGCAGTCAAACCAACCCCCATGCAGTGAGAGAAAGGGGTTGGTTTGCCTAGGGAGTGCCTTTAAGATCAAATGCAGGCATCCTTCTGGGATGCCTATCTCAGTGCATGCCTGTGAGGCTTAAATCAAGGGAAATTGCTGAGGTGCTTGAGTGTGTCCAGAGAAGGGCAACGAAGCTGGTGAGGGGTTTGGAGCACAAGTCTTATGAGGAGCAGCTGAGAGAACTGGGATTGTTCAGTCTGGAGAAGAGGAGGCTGGGGGGAGACTGCATCGCTCTCTACAACTACTTGAAAGGGGGTTGTGGCGAGGTGGGTGTTGGTCTCTTCCCCCAACTAACTAGTGGTAGGATGAGAGGAAATGGCCTCAAGTTGCGCCAGGGGAGGTTTAGGTTGGATATTAGGAAAAATTTCTTGACCGAGAGAGTGGTCAAACATTGGAACACACTGCCCAGGGAGGTGGTGGAGTCACCATCTCTGGAAGTATTCAAAAAATGTGTGGAGGTGGCGCTTCAGGACATGGTTTAGGGGACATGGTGGCCTTGGGTTAATGGTTGGACTTGATGATCTTGAAGGTCCTTTCCAACCTTGGTGATATGGTGATTCTGTGAAATTATGTTGCCCTGTTATGTATAGAGTAGAAGTCATATGACTGCACGTGGACTTCTAAAATTCTGATATCTATGTAAAGGCATGTCATTTAGACCCTTCTTCAGTCAGTGGGAGCTAGCTAGTAGATAAAGCAGAAACACAGTTGTGTCAAACTGAAGCAATTGTCCGCATTCATCAGTTCAATGTCTGTTGCCATTGCTTATGTCTCCACTTGGGCTGCCTCAAAGGTAATGCTCAGTGGCAGAATAATGGATAACTCCTGTGATTGTAAATGCTCTAAGATATTTTGGCTAGTCTCCAACTGCACCCACCCTGCCGGAAGGGTGCTGGCATCCCAGACATCCTTTATCCTATCTGCTAGCCCCAGATGGCTGAAGTAGCCTAGGTAATCTCTTGTGGCGTGAGATGCGTAAGTGTAGGTAAATGAATCTTTGCGAGCAAGACCATCATAGATGCAGATATCCATATTGTAGATACTTACATTTGACACCATTCTATTTACAACAGTTAATGCGACACCAAATCCCTGTGTCCCAGCTGAAGTGATATTTGAATATAAGCTACTCAGAGAAGAATAAGGCTGGCCCATTGGTTTATTAACCATTTCAATGTATCTACATCTTTTAGCAGGTTGGTTGATATCACAGGATACAGGGGAACATTAAAACTGCTTCCTTGTTCCATGGAAAGGTTACCAAAGAGAGCTGTCACCTTATAGGAATTCATGTAACCTATTTTTGAAAGCTCTTCTAGTGAGGGTGTATACCTCTCCCTGCATGAGCTTCTCCAGTTCCTGGCTGCTTGGATAAAGAGCTTGCAAAAAACTATGGTATTATTTCCGTGAGCTTACTTCAGACAGGAAATATCAAGGCTTGATTTACCTGAGGCAATCACCAATGTGAAGCATAAGGTTGACAATTATTGTTGGAAAAGCAGCAGATGGGAGGACACTTCTGCTACCTGACCTTACTTCCCGCTCAGAGGACAGCTGTCACCTGTGACAGTTGTGGCTCTCTAGCAGCACTGAGTTTCTTGCCTCTGCCTAAATGGACTCTATTTAGTCTTCCGTTCATAACCGTGGTTAGCTGGAAAATGTCCAATTTTGTGAGTAACAGCTGTTACTTTAAAAGCGACAGGCTCTATTCATCTGAAACAATCTCCAATCTGAGCTGTACAACCAACCAAATGGACCTATCCCACAGAAACTCTGTTGCTACAAATATATGATGCATTAAGACTCTGAGAAAGGCAGAAAGCATTTGCAGTTTGCCAGAAAAATAAAACAGCTTAGGTGAATAGGTTCTGAAGTACCAGTAAGTATTTAGGCAGCTCTTTTTGCATCAAATTTTTCTGCTGGGTACCAGCTTGGTCCTTAAGAGAAATAAGAAAGTAGGCAGTGGGCTTGGGTTATCTGCCTGATGTTGTTACCTTTTCTTCTATGACTTTAAGGAAGTCACAATAGGACCAATTTGCATTGTGTTAGTATTTTAAATAATTTGCTAAAATGGTCATCTTGGAGTCTCAATCAAAGTGAAATCACCATGTGTTGGCTACACAATTATAGCATATAGCACCTTTTTTTGGCTTGTTTCAAGTGAGAAATGAATTGTGTCAACTTAAACTTTCTTAATTTTTTGTCAGTGAATGCCCTATAGCTTGTGGAGCTGCAACAACTCAAACTTGTGTCTCATTTCTTTGTTTTCCTGGTAGTTATATTTAGGTATGACAGCACTTTGCCTTTCTCATGGACTTCATTAAGCTTAAAAATGAATGAATGTAGTTTCACCTCACTCTTAATTAGACAATTTTTCCCCTTTTCAGTTTTCAAGGGACAAAAAGTGTGTTTTTATATAATACATTTGCTTTCCTTTGCAGAATGCCATGGACTAAAGTCACAGGGACAGTTACTTGTCTCTGTGACAAGGGTTTGGGGGACTCTGGAAGCTGTGAGCCTACAGAGAGCTAATAGACACAAAGAAGATTGCAAAACAACAGCTCCTGCTTAGATTTAGTAGCATCAAAGATCAGGCAAAGCCTATGACACATAAAGCTTTGAGGATAGATGGGAAAGTCCGCATTACCAGTCTCAGCCTAGCCACATGCATACAAGGAGACAAGAAATGGGACCAGTTGTCATAATATGTAGAGAAAGTCTGTCCTGACTTCCATTTGAGATTTGATGAGGATTGGATGGGGAGATGCCTCGCATACTCTAGCGACCAGCTACTTTCTTTCTGAGACACAATCTTGTGCTGATACCTGTGTTGTGCTTTCCTGTCTATAAAGCAGCAGTCCCTTCTGGGCTATGAAGTCCCAGATGGCAGAGGAAATCACAGAGTATAAATGGTTTGCCATCCTTCCCAAGCTGTTCTCCAGAATCAAGTCCGAGCGCTGCGTTTGGAAGGTTGACCTGTTGCTTGTGTTTGCTGAGATTTCAGATGTCCATTGGGCATTCCAGCCCTCACAAATTCAGTAATTTTTGCATTCCTGGAAGTGTGTAAACTAACACTGACAGGTCATTTCAACTGACTTCCACCTCCTTGGAAACCTGGGAGGCAGAGATTTTACTCTGCCCTGCCCTTGGCTTTCCTAGACACTTCCCACAACCAGACTTATCTGTATTGTTGCTCTGTCCAGAGAAAGGTTATGGGATCTTCTGCTGCCAGGACCTCCTCATGCTGTTTCCCCACTTGGTTCCCTCCTTCTGATGCCCCAACACAGCCTGGAATGAAAAAGTCAATCCATGTGCTTGTGTTTGCATATGTGTGTTTGTGCCTGCACAAAGATCAGAACCCCCTTCTCCCCCAAATAAATGATTCAGGGGTACTTTTGTTTACAAAGGAATTCATTTGAAAGCAATATCAACATGGAAAAGAGAGGCAAGCACTGAGAAAAAATACTTTTCCCCTCCTTCATCCTTCTTTGCCACCTCAGCTAGTCCCTATTCCTAGTGTCTTAGCATTGCCTTCAACAGTCCTTTACTGTTATACATGCATTTGATCATTTTACAGCTTCCCTACTCTTTATGAGGTTTTCTTCTGCTTGCTGTGGTACAGCACTATTCTTCATACTCTGCTTCTCCAGGGATCCATTAACATTTTATCCCCCCTCATGGACTGCTAGCTGCTAGTCGCATATAAGATATCTTCACTTTTCTATCTGTTAGCTCTCAAAGAAACTGCAGGTAGTGATTGTGGTAAAAAGCCAGGACTTCTGACAGCTCTTGGAGACAAAAATAAATAAAAGCAAGTCAATTAATCAATTTGCGACATTTACAACAAAACTCAGAAAATGTATAGCACGCCAAAAGGCAGGCACTTTTAATCCCTAAATTTTGTTGAAAGGCTGCAAAAATGTTTGAGAATTGTAAAAGTGTTTTTGGCTTGTGGATAGCCTCTCAAGTCACTGCAATTTCCAGATGCTATAACAATAAAATCCAGAAAGACTGCTCAGACCAGCTTTTCAGATCAAATTGATCGACAGGAAGACTAATTCCATGGAAACCACAAAATCTGCCCCATTTTCTTCTTCTAAGACCCTCATGCATGACTGAGTCTCATTTACCTCTGCACAATTTAGCATAATTGCATCTCTCTAATTTAAGTAAAACATTTTTCTGGCAAAGTTGGTTAGAAAGATGAGATTGAATGCCTGCTAGAAACTGCATGGGGTTTTAGTCTCTGCCCTTTAGAAAAATATAAACTTCATTCTTCTGATTCCTTCACTGTTTCGATCTCTAGTTTCCATACGGGGTAGAAAGGGGACATGGTTCCTATCTGGTACTGATTTTCATTCTCTGAATTCATTTCTTCTCAGACACAGACATTTTATTGAAATCAGTATCAGGACTCATGGAGAAAATCAAGAATATTTCTGCCAACTGTACTGATTAAGAAAAGGAGAGGGAAATTGGGGTCAGGAAAGGGGAGGTGTTGATTCGTTAGTAAGCACATGATAAGATGTTTTCAATGAAAAAAGTAACTGAAATGCACAGATTCAGCACACACAATGAGATATCTCTTATTTTTCCTGTCACCTTGGGAAACAGTGAAG
Source organism: Phaethon aethereus (assembly GCF_964289735.1). Taxonomy (NCBI): domain Eukaryota; kingdom Metazoa; phylum Chordata; class Aves; order Phaethontiformes; family Phaethontidae; genus Phaethon; species Phaethon aethereus. The sequence continues at coordinate 4,161,809 of NC_138582.1, read as the reverse complement.
TTCCTGTGGCTGTTTCAGTTTGTGAAGCAGGCGCTGACAAAAATCTATATTTTTGCTAATCTGTATGCTTTGAGTGGTATACAAAATAATTGTGAAAGAAGACAATAACAGCTTCCCATCTAAGTCCCCAAACTCTGTGCACTAGCCACAAGAGCATGCACCAGTATGGTGACAGCAGGAAGGACATGGCAGGAACAGATCTCTTGCTCATTCATGGTCTATTCCTGCTCTACTTGAGGTCTTGCAATCCTGGGAGAAGTGCAGAGATTTCTCCTTGAGTCCTGATCGCCACCAGGGTCAAAGGCATATTACAAATATGGGCACACCATATTACACACCATGGGCAGAAGCTTCACAAATGTTTGCTTTGTGATGAAGGTGGACCAATTCCCACCCTTGGGACTTTCGTTCCCAGTTGTATATTTTTTTCCCTGAGGAAAATGGCTACTGCCACAAAGATTGAGCCAGTCCTCAGTCCGTCAAAGGTTTGTAGGAGACCAGGCTCTGAAGGCTAACCTGTGGTTTGATGATGAGTGAGCAGAGCTCCCAATTGAGCTGCTGACTGCAAACACTGCTGTGCAGCAAGTTGCCCCCTCCACACATCAAAGGTTTTTCTGTGCCTGCTTCTCATTCCCAAGCTTTTACTGTTGTACTAAATCACTCCTGGAAATTATGAATGCTAACGGCATAGTGGCCAACAGCAAAGCTGCCCAGCAGTAGGTGAGCTCTTGGGCCCTGTATGATGAATTTGCATTGCTGCAGCACCAGGGGTTCTCATGAAAGGATCAGGGCTCTGTTCGGTGGGGATCAGTATGAATAAATAATAACAGAGCTCTCAGCCTTGGGGATACGCAATGCGCAACAGCGTCTAAAACTAGTAAGGGAGACGGTGTGAGAGTAAAGGAGGAAAACTGCCTACCAGGGACAAATAAAGCCATTTGTTCTGCTTAGCTTCAGCCAGATCCTTGTGCAAATCTACCAAGGCTTCATAAGCAGGTAAATCATACACAAACATGCCTTCATAAAAATGAAGAAAATTTAATGATATTAATGAGCTGTTGTTTAAGATGGATGAGTTTCTAAATAGACTGTATTAAAGGTGAGGTGGGATGTGTACAGGCCGCCACTGATAAGAAAGAGGAGCTTGAACACAGTATTGGCTTTTAATTTCAGGACCTGATTAACCACTTGAAATTCATTGCACTCCTGGTTTTGAGTGTAAGCCTCTCAGATCAGGATCTAACCCAGTAAACCTGGCCAAAGGGGCAACCAAGTGACGTATAAAGCCCCTTCTTAATTACAGCGTAGCTTCTGTGGCAGGAAAGCGACAGCAGAAGGTATGCTGTTTCAAGAATATCAGTATGGGAGGCATAAATTAAAGTAATTTATAATATTTAATGTTTTTAAAGTTTGATAATCTCTGTCTGACTGTTATCTAAGACATTCCCTCATATAAGAATTCCTCCATGTGCAGAAAATAACTCAAAGAACACTGTTTGTTCTGTTTAAAAAACCAAACCAAACCTGATCTTTATACCTAGACTCTTACATGGAGAGCAGAGCAAAAATCTCATTTTATAGCCTGCATGCAACACCTTTCCCTATATGAAAATGACCCTGTAGCATCTTACCCTCAAGTTCACAGTTATGGAAGACAAAGTTTGGATGACCCAAGTTATGGCCACCTGCCCAGGCTGTGGTGCTGACAGTTGTCCTGCTCAGAATGGCTTGTTGGATCTGGCCAATGCTCCCTACAGCAAATGGAGCGGCAGAAAGCATCCTCTGCTGCCTCTTGCATTCTGACATGGAGGAACTCCTTGATTTGCTAGAAATCAGGCATGCAAAATTCCCATTGTATGGCTGCATCTTTTTTAATTGGCACAGAGGAGCTGAAAAAGAGGGCAAGAATGCTGTAGAGATGCTGGACTAGAAAAGATTTCTCCACAAGCCATTTCCTCAAGAGGGTATTGACTTGGATTGGAACTATACCAATCTAACCTTTCCTTAAACATCTCTGCTGATAGAAATTTTGCAGCTTCCTTGTTAATGTTTTAATTTCTGTAGGGTTTTGCTTTCTTTTCCTAATTGCTTTGTAAAGTTAAGTGGTTTAACACTTTTGCATTTCTCTCTCAAGAAATCCATTCCCTTTTTTGTCTTCTTAAGATGTTTTCCATTCTCTGTTTTTCTTTTATTTTTGCTTCTTCAGAAAGACTGGATTCTAGCCGTGGCTACAAATGGACAACATGGTTATGTGTTGTGATCTTGTATATTTATCTAAAGGTAGAAAAAGACTAAAAGACCTTCTTTTTTTGAAATTTAAATAAGACTTTTGCCAGGTCATTACATAGATAAAAATTCACACTCTAATCAGACACTGCCATATGCCTTTAGGTTAATGGTGTAAAACAACACGTGTAGGACTGTTAAACATCAGGCAAATAATTTCCTCTAAAACTTCTGTTTCGAAATTTGAGGTGCCTTGTGCTGCTGGTGAATGGTAGGAGACATTTTGCGCTTCCTTAGTGAAATCTCTGGTACCTGTTTGGGAATGCTACAGACTTGCAGAGTACTTGCATTGTACTTTGATACTCAGTGGGAATTTAAAGCACTCAGCAAGAAATACTGATATTTGTTTTTAGATTCGAATAATCTTTCTTTCATGCTTGATTTCTCTCCAGAGCATAACAAAAAGACAGACAATAGCCCAGGAGACCCGTTACAAAATTCTTAAGGGATGTTGGCATGAAATTCTGACTCTGGTAAATATCCCACGGTGGGTATTTGAAAGGTAAGCATTGCTCAGATATTTATGGCTTTATGTTTTGAACCAGCCTTATCTTGCCTTCTTTCCCAGTGTCTGTAATGACTCATGGTACCATTAAGATTACTTAGATTGCATTCTTGAATAGACGAATGAAACACTGTATATCATATTTCCAATTATTTTCTTTGCAAATGAACAGTATTTTTCCCTGGCTCTTCCTGGCCATCAGCATTAGATACAGTCCAGATAAACTGCCAACATAATGTTCAGTGTGAATGCTCAAGGCCAGCAAATCCCCTTGTTTGTTGTCAGAAGTATCACAGTATTCTTGCTTGAATCCCAGCCATGGGATTCTCCAGCTCTCCCATCCTGCTCCCGACTGCAAGATATATCTGGTGAATCTGTTCATTAGCTACTTCTGGAAGAGGGATGTGGGAAGTCACAGTATCCAACAAAATTCAATTCAACAACAATATTCAACATGAGGGATGTGGGAAGTCACAGTATTCAACAAAAATTCAACAAAAAACTGACATGGGAATTTGCCAGCGTGAGAAAAGCTGCCTCTCTGCTCTGTGGTTTAGTGTCCTTGAGCCTCTTAGAAACCACTGCAGGTGTAGCAGGAGTGACAGACACGACTGTTAGCATGTTAACATGCTTTGCACTTGATGCCAGGTCTGGACGTCAGTGCTGGAGAGCAACCACAAGTCTGATGTATGCTGATCCCCAGCACCTCAGAGGGATATTGCTGCTAAGGAGGGAGGAGAAGTCACTGTGCGCAGGAATGGGAAAATGGTCCGTTGGTGTAATTTCTTAAACAGCTTCATCATGCTGGAGGACAGGAGAAAGCTGATCTACCTCAACTCTTTTCACATGGCTGAGGTATTGTGCTGTGCTGAAAAAAGCATTAGCAGGGCAGAGCTGTGGAAAGGGATTTTAAGAAAGGACATACAAAGTAGTTCCATACAGGAATTTACACGCAGCTCAGTGCTCTGGACAAGCTTAAATTGGATTTATTGCTCAACCAAGAGAGCTATTTGTGAGGTTGGGAGCTGTACACACAGCACCTGAATTGTGATACGACTTCTGCAAACAAATAGTTTCTCGAGGCTTTCACAGCTGACAAATACACCCTGCGATTTCTGCCCTTCTGAGTGCAGATCATGTATCAGGGTTAATTGAACCAAGTTCAGTTGCTAACCAGGTCTTAATTGATTTTTCCAGAAGTTTCTGAGCAAAGATCTATCTATCCTCTGTCTTGAAGGATGGGCTTGTCACAGGGGTGGTCATTTTTAAAGCAGTGTCGTTTCTTTCTAGAGATACATAAGAGTTCTCTTAGACCTCTGTGGTAATAGACTATAATTACTGGAGCCACAGCATCTTTATTTAACATAGCTGTAGCATAAACAGTGACCAAAAGGATGCAGCTGCCAAGGGTTTCTGGGAAATGTCTGGGAGTCATATAGTATGTCCCACATTTTCTATTTTGAAAATGGCTCAATTCCATAAAACCGATCTCTTCCATAGGTGGATATTCCGCTGTCTTCCATTGCTGGGCACTTGGGCTTCATCTTCCAGGTAGCAGCTGGTTTCCAGAAGAGTCGCCTCTAATTTTCATTTTGTTGCCTTCCTGATGAGTGCAATGCCTCCCTATCAATGTCACAAGAAAACTTGTTCAAAGTCAAGGGAAGTGCACCTGTGTGGAGTTAGTTTGTTCAGATATCTGCATCACCCTTGTGCAACATGATTTCCTTTAGACCTGCAGATATCTGGACCAATATTATATAGTAAAAGTACCGTATTCTCTTGAGTGCAAAGACCAGTGCTCAAGCAATATAAAAGGCGATTTTTCTACCTTTTGGTCTTTCAGTGGGAAAAGTAGGAATATTGATGAAATGCAAAGGAAGTCCAGGTTAAGTTAATGCCAGTTTCCGAAAAATTACCTGAGGATAGTTCCAGTTGTACTATAGTGCACCCATGAAGACATCTGCACTGATTTTCACAAACTCAACTCTAACCCACACACATTCACCAGCTCATCCTCAGTCACAGCTTCCACCTGCTCCTGTTGTGGGCATCTTGCCTCAACTCTGCCAAGGTCTGTGGGCTCTTGGATGTTTGACCCTGGACTTCTCTTGACTTTGAACAAATTTTCTTGTGATGTTGGTAGGGTTGAGGCCCCAGAGGTGGGATTAATTTTGCCTGCCTTAGATGGTGCCTGCATTTCTGTTAGTGTCAGAATCACCAAGCTCACCTTGCAGACACTGCAGAGGAATGGGTACTATCCATTTGACTAATTTTTAACATTTGAATTATACCCTATGATGGGCTATTTTTTTCCACTGACTCTAAAAGAATCTTCAAAGCTAGTTCAGATGTAGACATGTACATTTCAGACCTTTTGATGAGATGAATCCAAATCGCACAAGCTTTTGGCTGAAGAATGTGATTTTATTTGGAAATGTTGCATTTTTAATCTTCTTTCTCCTTTTTATGCTTTTAATCTGCAATTTTTAATCTGCTTCCTCTGAAGGTGGAATTTCTTGAAAAATTAAATTTTCATGTTTTCCATTTTTGATTTTGCTCTTTTTCTTTGGCTCTTGTTCCTCTCTTTTTTCCACTTTCACTGCATTACAACCCTCTTTCTTAAAACAGTTTTCTAACTTTTTCGTTACTTTCTGTTCAAAATGTAAGAAAGTTCAGGAAAACTTAAAAATAGAATTGTTCTCATGTATAATATTTCATAAGATTTTCAAGAAAAAAATTTAAAAATTGTTAAGCAAAAGTTGATTTTACATTTTCAACAAAAGGCTAACTTTTAATGAAATAAAAAGTTATAAACTCTAATTATAACAATGAACTCTAACTATAACATTTCATATTTTCATCGATACTCAGACTGACTGCAAATGTAGGCACAATGAGGTTTTTTTTTATTGACACATCCAGAAATAGTTTTATCTATAAAATTTCAATGACATGGGCTAAAGAAAAAGTTGTTCACTTCTTGGAAGAGTTTTTTACTTAAATGTTACTCATTTCTTATATTTGACTGTAGAACAGTCTACACTTATTAACTATTTACTATAGTTAAAGAAATGAATAAAAATAACAAGCAGAGACAATGTAGAGACACAGAGAAAAAATTATATTCAGGTTGTGGAATTAATCCAAATGATATATTATGATTATCTCAATGGCAATATCTCTGATCTGCTTATGACTATTTGTTGCACAAGTGTTAATATTCAAGAAACAAGCAACTTAGCAAACCTGAAAAAAACATCCAAGTGCTGGTTCAAGCAGCATGGGGTGATAATCAGGGAGGAGAGTGCGGAGATGCACGGTCCATGCAGCCCTGCTGGGACATCACCAGTGTGTGCAGTGCTGGTATCCCAGTGTCAGAAAGATGCTGCTGCAGTTTAATAAGGCAAAACAAAAACAATCAAGGAAGTTGGATTTCTCTGATTTCAGAGAGATGCAGGGGAGAGCTAGTGTAGCTAATTGGATGTTCAGCCATTGACTAGGTGTGTGTGGTTTTTTAATAAATGTAAATTCCTTCTGGGCATAAACACCTAGCGGGAGAAGAATAAATGGAGGTGCCTGGAGGTTTCTGCCTAGACTGTAGATGATTTGAACGTGGTGCTGCCTTTTTCCATTTTTTTTGTGCAGTACATAGTATAGGGGGATGATCACTAAGCTCCAATTATTGCTATTAATGAAACATCCCATTAAAAATACTCATTTCTCTCTAAGATCTGCAGAGTCATTTTAATTTAAATAGTATACAGTGAAACTTAAATTGCATCCTTTCAATATAAATGTAGCTAAACTCCTAAAAGTGGCTGGGCATAAATCTAAAAAAGATTTCAACACAGTGAGCCATACCAAAATTTCTACTCAGTAAATATGCAAATTACAAAGCACTGCACCACTCTGTCTATTAAAACATGATATATTAACTGAAAACTTACTGTTGGTTACTGTGGGAAGGGGACTTAGGTTATGATAACTTTTTAATGGTAAGTTTGCACATTTTGCAAGGAATATTTGAAATGGGAGTGGGTGGTGAGATTGTGTAATCAGCCACCTTATCTTGAACTTCTCATGCAATTTCCATTTTGGAAGTCTTTAATGGAGAAGCAAGGCATGTTTAATTGATTGCCGTTAAAATCTTCAAAGGAATTGGCAAGATGAAAGTTGTTTCTAATTACTGCCTTATGATGTAAGCTTAACGATACACCACTTCTCCAGATTGATTTTATTAGAATTTAAGATGAAGAATTAATTGAGTCACTGTACTGATCCATTTTATTTTTCTGCCATTTAACATGTCCAGTGGAAAAAAATGCTGTTGAGCTGTGGAATAGTAATGAGGGCTTAAAGAAAGTTGAAGTGAAGACGGATTGGCCAATAAATGTAACTTATAAAAACTCTAATGTGATGGCAGAATATAGTGGCAGGGACCAATTTATCTCTATGTTAATTAGAGTAAATTAAGGTTAATTGTATTGTTATTTAACTTTTATTTCTTTGTCTTGCTTCATCCTAACTGTTTGTACTAGAATAACTGCTTGTCCTGGTAAAGCAATGTTCTGTAAAGCTCCTTCCAGGTCTGCTAGAGTTGCCTTTGAAGATCTCTTTAGAATTACCCTTAAAACCTAAAAAAACCCTCCATGCACATATTTAAACTTTTTTCTTAAGGGTATTTAAGATTGCTTTCTTGATCTTATTCTCTTAGAACTGATTTGTGTTTTTTTCCTTATGTATCAGTGCAAGACAGGTGGTTTCAGAGCATGAGACGTGCTCCATGCTCTCACATATATGTTCTCCCCAGACATGGGCAGTGAAGATATCCTGATTGGGTCAATTTTAACCAGTTGCTGTTTGTCCACTAAACTGTAAGTACCAGGCCTGTGTATGCTTTTATTGTACAATAGCTGAACAACTATGCATGGACACGTCAGCTCCAAGAGTGTGGTTTAACAAAACACGGCTAGTCCTTCAACTAAGTGGGTGAAGCATGCCCATCAAATCTGCTATGGGGAAATAAGCAGCAATTTGGTCTTACAAATATAACCCATTAAATGATTTTAAACTTCTAGTTGTTTTCCGTGTTGTACTGGCATAGCTATTCGTAACATCGCAGAATCACAGAATGGATGAAATAGGAATGGACCTCTGGAGATCATCTAGTACAACCCCCTACTCAAGCAGGTCCAGGGAGAGCAGATTGCACAGGACTGTGTTCAGCTGGGTTTCAAATATCTCCATGGATGGCGACTCCACAACCTCCCAGGGAAACCTGTATGATCACCAGGTAAAAGAACATCTTTGTGTCCTGTGCTTGCAGAGCACAGCAAACAACAGGGTCTTATTCTATGTTTAGAGCTAAGGGCATGATTTCACCCTGTTCTTCTTCATAAATCACAAAACCAGAGCATTTCTTCTCATTTCTCTCTCAACTAAAATTTGCCAAATTGGAGTGAAATGTATTCTGAGGATAAAATTGTTGTCCAGAAGTCCATTTGCTGTAGCTGACATTTGAAGAGTGCTGTTTTGGCTTCGCTGCTCGTATTGGGCAAATTAATTGTTATATTTGAGATTTCAAAGTTCACACTGACACTTTCTCTATCATTCCTATTGATTATGCAAACTGGAATACTCTGTGTATATGAAGAGATTTCAATGTAATTAAATATGTGATTTATAATTGTATTTTAAGCTCTGATACAATTTAGGAGAAGCTGTATCTATTTAAGCCTTGAAGCTGTAAATTAGAGGCTGAGTTCCGCTAATACTTAAAGCTGTAAAACCGATCAGAAAGAAATGAGAATGGACATACTGGAGATGTTAATTATAACCATGCCTGGTTTATCCTTGGTATTTATGTATCTTCATCAACATTGCTATCTTTCCTTTGAAGACAGAAATCCCCAAATCAATTGTAATGAAAAAGTGTAATGAAAGCATATTTTAATGGTCATCTCCACAAAAAAATTATCATCCTGAAGTAGTATTTTTCTCTTCCATTGGAAAGACTCTTTTGCAACGGCAGAATGATGCCAGCTTTCTAGCTGAGTGGGGCTCTAGGAGATAATTTGTCTCTTTTGCCCCTAAATAATTTATACATGATGTAAAGCAAGTCTATTTGCAGCCATATAGCAGATACTTATCAAAGCTCTATCTAAATAGCTCCTTTGTTAAAACCAGTAATAGCCTCTTATGCTAAATAACCAGCTCTAGTGGTCATGACATCTCACACATTTACTAACAAGTGAGGTTAGGATGGATTAATTGACAAAGTGATAGCAGAAATGGAGTGCTGTATTCAGGAGGAACTTTAATGAGCTCCTAGAGAATCAGAGACTCTTTCTGAAGTTCAAGTATTGCCCATTTTTGATTTCAAACACTCGGTCAAAGCTACTAGCATTTGGAACATTGTACTACAGGAGAATGGAGTGTGTTCAATAATGGTCCAACAAGGAAAATAAAAGTAAGCAGCAAATATCTCAAAATCTGGCTTATTTAGAATTCAGTTTTCAGTTAAGGCACTGGATGTAAAGCCAAATAATTGTGTTCAGTTTTAAATGAAATGTTAATTGTAGAAATCCTCGGTGAAGAAACAGACCTAAGATGCATCCAGAAAATACTCATTAAATAAGGAGTGATGGCTTGGTAGGGTAACTAGAAAAACTTTAAAAAGTTTTCTCAATGGTAAATATCAAATTCCTATTTGTTTATATGTTGCAGAAATACGATCCTAGCTCCCAAATGGGCAGATACCCATCTCACCAAAGAGACACTGAACAGCTGCTGAATGAACACAAGTATTACTTGATTACTTAAAATGAAAAGTAAAATTAAGAGCTATGAATCTTTATAAACATAAGACATAACTATGTCTTATTGACTCACCCGCTGGCTGAGGAAGAAATTGTGATGGAGCCCAAGAGGGCTTGATTAACCCCATCTAATTTGTACAGCCAACGAGAAAGGCTCCAGCAGAAAAGTTTGGAGGGTTGGCAGAAAACTTTGAGGGTCTTGATTTTATTTTGTCCCTAAGATTTTTGCAGTGGAATACTGACACCCTGCAACTGTTATGTCTCTTACATTGTCATGCATATGCACACGCACATATGCATACATATATTTGTACGAGTTGCTTCTAAATAGGTCTGAAGGCCAGGAAGGGAACTCTTTCTATTTGGAAGTGTAACTGCTTTCATGGGTTGTATAGTCAAAAGGTAGAAATAAGACAGTATTTTATGAGTTCTAGGAATTTGTTTCACCACTGAGCATTTGACCAAAGCATGGTGCTAAGTGCAAGCTAATGAATTCACCAGGGAATGAGAAGAAAGTAAATATATTTTGTACGGGATCAGTTAGGGGCTGCAGTCTCTTTTTCTTTGTCCATTTTTCTCTCTTTCCTACTCATTTCTGGATCTTACCTCTGCAGAGAAAATAAGGCTGCATCACTGATCTTGAACCTGGTACATGCGGCTAACGGAGCGGAGCAAGGGGATTATCCACTGGTAGTCTCTATCACTCCTGCAAAATTTTCCCAGCTCTATTTGCACTGATCACATGTCTGAGCAAGTCCATGAATTAATCTGTGCCCATTTCACTGAATTCTTCCCATAATTAACTGTGATGTGCCTGTCAAAGCAGAGGTGGGAAAGCCACTGAGTACTTAAGTAAGTGGGGTTTGTGTGGTGCCATACACAAGAGATAAGATTGCTCTCACCTAACTTCAGCTTTTAAGCATCAGTTCAAATCTAATTGTCTAGGTTCCCTCTATAGTGAGTGGAAATACAATACAAGAGTCTTCAGAGAATGATCCATTGCATCCTAAAATAGGGATCTAAGAACTGTCTTTTTTTCTGCAACTTCCACGTCACCACTGGCTCCTGAATGAGCCTTATCAACTGATAGTAATAGATGCCTAAGGATGGGCTGCTAAGCAAGTTGAAATGAATGCCTCTTCAAGTGATGGACTTGGATAGGGTAAGAGTACTACAATTAATTGCATGTAATTTGATGCAACTCACATGCATTCCAGCAACAGAAGAGGGCAGGATGTAAAAACTGTCTTCTTACATTAGACAACGTTTTCTCTCCTGTCTTGTTCATTCCATTTCATGCTTGGTCCTTGGCGTCAATGGCATCTCTGCCATGGGAAGAAGTGTCCAAGTAATTTCTAACTATTTTTGATGACTTGTTTCTGTCAACAACTCTCTAGAGAAAGAAGGAAGCATTGGGAATTCAGCACAAGAACAGCACGATAGCAATTACGGCTTCTCTTCAGGATGCTTAATATTCCTATTATCTTATATGCATACATATTTAAATGCTACATGCTTCCTTTTAGGAATAGACTGCTAGTCTATTTGACTGCTAGTCTATTTGAAGTACCCATAAAACTGCTGGAAAGTGACAGTGCCAATTAATCTGTTGACAGATTTGTTGTTTAAATATTAACAGAACATTAAGCAAATGCTGGCTGCTGCACTGAGATCCCTTCAGAGCACCTTCCTCTGAAGTGTTCAGCATTTCCAGACACTGAAAATGTCCCGGACACTGCAGGGTGTGAAGGGTATCATAAATTTTCAGTCCCTTTTTCCCCACAGTTGCTAAACATACTATAAATATCATCCAACCCTGTGAAAAAGAAAAGATTTGCAAAAGTCTCATGCAGATTGTAAAGCTCTTACAGCAACAACTGATTGAGTTGTGAGTTTGTGGAGGGTATAGCAGGGAAAGGCTTTGCCTCTGACTACTGCACCTAGGCAGTAGAATAAGAAATGAAGGTGGGGTGCTGAATTTATCAGTCTGCTCAGCTGGTGATGTAGGAAATTGTGGAAAAGCCTCTGAAGAGGAAGGCAATTTTGATCAAAATGGGCTTGTGCCATATGACCCGGGAGGGCTGTGCCATGGTGAATTTGGCTTCCTCGGTGCTCATGGGTGCTGTGAGTTGGAAGTAGGAGAAGCCAGGTCTAGCTCAGTCTTGTCCATAAACAAACCTATAAACTAGACATGGTCTAGTTGAAGATGTCCCTGCTCGTTGCAGGGCAGTTGGACCAGATGACCTTAAAAGGTCCCTTCTAACCCAAAGAGTCTATGATTCTATGATTCTATGACATGGAGTACACAAAATGAACATTGACTTCTTTGCTTTTGATTTTCCTGGCCAAATATGTATACCTCAGAGAAGACCTGGAATGCTCAGTGACTTACAGACCATGTGAACTTGAGCATCAAATTGAAAGAGCATCAAAATGACAGTAAAGATGCTTCCTACTCCGCAGTTTCAGTCTGCTACTTTTCCCATTTCCTTTTTCCATCAATCATATTTGTAGTTCTAAACAGTTTCCTGTTGTCATTTCATCCTTTTACCTTGTGTAATACAATGGGTTTCATATCTCAGAACCTATCGGTCACACTTCAATTCTGTCTTGTATTGTTGCTGGAAACTTCCCAATTTAATTTCTATTATTTTAACACATTACATACTGGTCTGAACATAATTTGTTGACTCCTTCTAGCTGCACATACTTTTTAGTTAATGAAGGCTGTGATAAAGACTCCTTCAAAGATTTTAAACTATCCTTACTGTAATCTTACTGCCTTTCAGTTATAATAGTTACACCTTATTGACTTTTCCTTTGCTACACGTTCACTCCTAAATGCTGGTCATTCATTTTAGTTGCACATTGCAGTTCTTTCTATCCAACTTAAACTGAATACAGAAGAAAAAAAGATGTTTTTTCTTTTTTAATACTAATTGGAAAGAATGACTCAGGAAAGCCATGTTGATCGCAAGAGATTTGCTCTGGAATTTGAATTTTTCTAACTTTGTAAGGGTTTAAGGACAGGGGCTGTGAGTTCATCCGGTCTGGAATGTTGTTCACAGGAATCAACATGGACAAAAGTTCGGTATTGCTCCACAGTTCATTTCTTGTGCCTGCTCCTCTTTTCTGAGTGATATTTGAGTTGTAACAAAAGTTACCTCCCCCCCCCCCAATAAAAGACACAGAATAGCCATCACTGTAAAAGAAGAGGTGACTGCAGCTTGAAGCGAAGGCTGCCTTCAGTCACAGATCACTCTTGTCAGTCAGGAGTGAGCATTCAGGTCTTTTGGGTCCCCATTGCTTCCACTGTATAGACATTCCTCTTGATCTAAGAAGTCCATTTGTTTTGCTTCCTTTAAAAATAAGTCATTGGATCTGTTTTTTTGATTTGAAATTAAATGAAATGGGATTAGATAGCCAGAGAGAAAAGGCTCACTAAAACAAGAAAATGTATAGGTTTCTCTGGAATAAAAGCCAATTTGCCTGAAAAAAATCCATAATAAAATATTGATTACAGTTTTTCTTATGAGATTACTATTGAGTCAGGGACAGCTTCAGTAAATAATACCAAAAATCAAAAATCCTCAAGCTTTAGTTTCACAGTAACGGGTGATAATTACAGTCCGAAGTAGTTTAAACAGATTAATAACTTCTCTTAGAGAACTATAAACCATGAGGGTGAGTTATGTTCTTCCCTAGGCAGACAAGATTTGGATATTAAAAAAAAAAAATTCGGTGACATAAAACCTCATGTAATTTCTTTATTTTTTATTTCATTTATTTGTTTACCCATATTTCTATTTTGTTATTTTCATTCAGTTTTGTTGTGCTCTGATTTTCTGCTGCAAAGATAAGCATTATAACAGTGACAGTTTTGAGAAGTCGTGCTCAAACACATTGTGTATACTTTGATGTCAAGACTGGGGTTCTTGATGCCTCTGATTATTTTGACTCGTCTCCTTTCAGTTTGTAGGGGAACATGCAAACCTGATACAGTGGGAACAAGGTAAAATCAGAAGCAATATTTTCTCTATTAATGCTGGTTCTATATGGTTGGTTGGCAGGGTCCCATTTTTCCATTAAGACTGTGGCTGGTTGACTGTAAATTATTATTACAGGCTCCATACACAGCTGTCTCATGCCATCTGAGATGTTTTTGAGTATCTCTCTTGACCTCCAGGTGCTTCTGCAGAAAGGTTTTCATCACCGTAGGTTTTCTGCCGTAGCTGTCAGTCCTGTGCTGATGTCTCGCACACCAAAGTGTCTCAAATGGCACTAGCTGCTTGTGTATAGGCAATTGAATTGCATGCCGTGGCAAAAAGTGGAAACTTGTACAAGTTAATCACACAGGCCTGTGCTGAAGTGCAGTGGTGAGAGTGAGGACACAGGCAGTGTTTACCAGAGGTCAGACCTAGCACATCCAGGATGCTTCTACATTAACTTAGCGCAGAGGCAATTTGTAGGCTACTACAGCTCCAGGTATACCAGACAAGCATGTGCTGTCTACATGGTGAATGTAGCACATCAACAAGAGAGGAACCAACTAGCAAATGCAAAATAATGACTCATAATGGTGGATGCTATGTTTAAAGGGAGCTGTGGTCTTTGGACTGCTGGGTGTTGGCACACAACAGTCTGTTGCTGTTTAAACTGCATTTCTATTTGCCTAAGTAATGAATACATAAGTGGCAAGTCTATTACAGAGCTAGTTTTATGACCCTGGAAAAGAGGAGAAGCAAACAATAAGAGGAAAGAAGCAACACTGGCTGCATAGGGAAAAAAATCCCTATAGTCCTCACCACTGATGTAGAGGAGGACTCAACTGCCTACTCTACCATCCCATCTGGGTGAAGATAGCTCCTGTCACCAAGTGCATAGCCACATGCCTTACAAAGCACACGTACCTTAGGTGGCTCACCTCAAATTTCTGTCCTTAGTAATATGTGCAATTAGTAGTGTTGTTGCACAACTATCATTGCAAGGGATATACATAGAGATGGGTGATGAAGGTTAATGTACCCACGTACCAATTTCCATGGGCTAGGTACTTCTTTTCTGTGTCAGATGAAAGTATCCATGTTGTCTGGCTTGCTATATATAACAGAGTTTGTAACCATGCAAATATATTGAATGTACTGGGGCTTCCTCTGCAAGAAAGCTCTGGAGCTCGGTCTATGTCTGCACTTGGTTTTGAGTTGGGATTTGAGAGTCCTGCTGTATGTGCACTTAGCTGAGAAGGTACCCCTGAACTTTGGGCCAGAACTTGCAAAATGTGTTAATGAGCATTGAAGTTCTTGTTATGACCTTACTAAACTGTTTTTTGTATCATTTAATAAAGTTGTGTTTTACTTCTCTGAAATCCTTTTCTATGCCACCAGTACAGAATTCTCACTATTTGAAGGGAGAATTTGGCCAGAATTTTCTGGACCTTCTGTGGAAGAAGAGTGTTTTATCACATATTAATAGCCTTATCTGGAAGGAATATCTTAAAAATAAGGGATATTGTGCCAGAAGAGGAAAAGAAAAATCAGGGTCAGTATTACTTTGTTGTTTTTCTTTTTTTTTAATTTTCAAAGGTATTGCTCTTGAGAAGAGCCTTCCTCTTTCATCAAGCATGTCTTGCTTCCTCCTTCTTCTGCAGACATACTAAAACCAGTCACATGAGTTTCACAGTGAAATATGGTTTCAAAATATTGATTTCTCAGCATGGAAATCTCCCTTTTTTTCTGTATGTATTTTTGCTGTCTTTGTAGTGTCAAAAGCAGTTAACAAATATGAGGCAAGAATAATGAACTGTAACTTTTGCAAACAAGGAATTGTGATCTAGGCCTTGGCTTTTGCCAGTGCGATAGATCTCAACATGCTTTGCATAGTCACTCCTGATAGTGGCACCCCATGGCTGAATAGTATCATGGCTGGAAACCAATGCCACTGGGAGAAAACAGGCTCCTTAGAACAGAAAGTTTTGGACTAATTAGAAGCTTTCAGTAAGCCAAACAACAAAAACAGGTGAACCTTTATCCGGAGCAAACACCTGAAAAGGCAGTGTGTGCTACTACTGGTAGCTAATCATCAAACAATGGCAAATACAGATGGTGATTTCTCTTCAGGAAAACAGAACAGATGGTGCAAATGGACTTTTTGAGCTAAAGCTACAGATAAATGTCAAGCAGGAAGCAGCTGGTTTAAGAACAGAACTTGGTTAATGTTAGGTCCTGACAGCACGAAGAAAATAACCATAATTTTCATTCTCACTTTATCATGCAGCAACAGGAACATCTTAATCAGACTCATCTGCAAGGTTTTGGGAGATTTTCCTTTAAAGGATTCGCAATGTGAGTTCCTTGTGCTGGGCCGGTGAAAGGAGGGTTTGCTTCCTACGTCTGGCCTGGTGTGGCAGCAAAATCTGGAATGCTGCCCATTATTTTGCATTTTAGGATCTAAGACTGCAACTTCAGACTTTTTGGTGGGATACAACTTAACTCTTAATGCTAGGACTTAAGCAAGGGAAGATGTCATACCCTGGATAAAAATTAATGATCTAATTTTCGAGCTGGAAGGACAGTAAAATTTGCATTAAACAGCCGTGTCTGATGAACTTGCTCTGGCTTTTCTTGGTTTGGAGAATATTTCTCCAGACCCATCAGCCATCCCAGAAATGGAATAAATGTGGCGGCCCTGGAGTTTATATCAGTGGCAAATTCACACAGCATACAGCCAGAGGGAATAACTGAAATTACTTCATTTGATTTCCCATAGAAGAGAAACCAGGGGTTTTCCTGGAATTCTTTATTGTTTGAACAGCACCTTAACAATTAAGGAAACCACTTCCCCCCTGCCCAGTAATGGAGAATCTACTGAAGCTTTTGTAAGTTTTGGTGCTTCACTACCCTTGCAATTAGAAGTCTTCATTTCCCTCTGAGTTTGCCAGCGTTAATCTCCAAGCTTCCCTACCCGTCCACTACTGGCAACTATGAGAAAGAAACACAGGAAACCAAATGATCCTTTGGCTGCCTGGTACAACCGTCAGTGTTCTGCTAAACTGAAAGAACCTGTTATACAATACCCGTTCCCTTCATAGACATGTATAGTCTCATTTCAGACTCTGTAACTTTCTTTTTGTTGAACTAAAGAGATCAACAAGAGACCAGTCAAGAGATCATTTTGTACCATTGTATCTTATTGTGATCTTTGTACGATTTGCATAGCTCCTTGCTCTAGGAACACTGGAACTAAACAAAGAGAAAATAATTTTAACATGTAACCCTAATATATTCTGATTTGCACAATCAAAGTTATTATTAGCCTTTACAGCAACAGCATGGAGAAACATATTGCAGAGAATTGCAAGTTAGACTAGCCATCTTTTCTCCCCAGGGAATTAATAACTTCAGTGTTACTATATGTAGCATAAAAAAACTTCCTGTAAAACAATGGCAGCATCTTCTGGCTCAGCATTTATGAATTATGGGGAAGGTCTTCAAATAGTCTTTGTGAAACTCAATGGAGTAGGTCAAAATTATGCTGGCTGAAGAACTATTACCTTTGTTTTATGTTTGTACAGCAAAAAATAGTATAAATACGTTTCTGTTGATTTTTGGTTTGTACCCTGGCAGATGTGATGAAGGACAGTACGGAGGCTGTGATGGGAAGAGATGTTTGCCCCTTTTAACATGAAATTTCACCACGTAGTTTATCTCTCAGCACATCTCTTTGTAACAGATCTGTAGAGCTTGGACAAAGCTTGGGCTAGGTCTTGGAGGCCCTTCAATGTGTTTCAACCTCATTTGCTATGTGAGTTGTCTGGAAAATATTAAAGCTTCTCAGTCAACATAAAGCGCAGTGAAATCATGAGTAGGCTCATGAGGTTGCTGCTATCTTCACTTTCATGTTGCAGATGACTCTTTTCTAAAATGACCAGACAACTGACATAGATAGCAGTAAGGTTTATTTCTGACTCTTTGCTCATGAAGCTCCAAGTTGTACCAGTGCAGAATTGTTTTATATGCTCCAGTCCACTAAGGTCCAACATCTACTGAAAACCCCACAATTCTTTTCACTAGCCTGGAGCATTAATGCTATGCATGTGCCATTGGGAAGCAAGTGGGTTTCGTCTGATGCCTTATAACATTACTGAAGAAGCACAGGCTGGCCATAGTCGATAATATCTTCATAACTTCCCTGAGTCTCAATCAGTACTTGTGAACAATCAGCTGAACTGGTTAAAGCTACAGAATGCCCTCCTCACGATAACTCCCCAGCAATTTAAAGAGGGTCCATCCCTGCTACATGTTTCTGGTGCCTAACTGCAGGGTTTTGTTAATCTTTTAACAAACCTCTCCTTGTAGTACCAAATATATGTATTTATTTTCACTGCCAGTTAAAATGAAATGCTTGCAACCCTTGTGACTCGGTCTTCTTGATTCTAACAACAGAAGCGGCAATGTGAAATATTTGCTTTACCAGGAGTTTTTGGAGTGAGATTAGCTAACATTTTTTCAGCTCATTAAGATTTTTCAATAACAACTGGTAAATACCACAAATATGAAGTGATGACTGGATCTGCAAACCAAAAAGCAATGCAAACAAAAGGCACAAATAGTCTTTACATGATGGGATTGCATTTTGCATAGGAGTATTGGTACAGCAGCAGCACAGGCACAACCAGCACAAAGAGCTGTGCGGCCATGGCAGAGCATATCCCAGTCCCCAGCAATTACCTGACAGTTCTCCAAGCTCATTTCTGCACATTAGACTCACTGCTCTCTGTCACAAATGCATGAATAATGCATTGGTTCAGCAACGAAGTTGGAAAGCTGAGACTCATCAGGATTTGATTTCTTTCTTCTCCCCTTCCCAGAGATCAGAAGCATCAAACGAGGCTTTGTGGGAGATATCGATAGCAGAAACGGTGGGCAGAAACGATTTACTCTTCACACGTCACCCCCAGGATGCAGTGTAAAAAAATCCCAGGGACATAATAAGCCACCCAGGGAATTGCGATATTCAAAGGAACATGGTTCCCTGGATGCGAACCCTTCTATGAAAGACCTTTACCTGTTTGCTTCTTAATCAAAACTAGCCACTGTAAAATTAACATGTTCTGAATACTTATTCATGCCTTTGCCTTCCTATGTCTTCCAGACAACCAGAAAAAACAGAGCTGGAGGGGTCTGAGAAAATGCACAGGATCAACTATTCTGCATTATTCCATGATGGATGTTTGGACTTTTCTGAGAACATGAAATGTTTTTGGACAGGCATGGAGGATGTCCCATCCCCGTGCTACCTATCCCAAACTCCCCTCTGGTCCTGTCAGAAAGGTGACTTTTCTTTTGGTTGGTTTGTTTTTTTGAGTTGTTCCCGCTGCCCTGCCCAGTTCCAGCCTAAATTCCTTATTTCAGTTCAAAAACATGTTTTTCACCTCAAACAGAATGCAGAGATCTCTCTCACCTTGGTTTCTCCTTCTCTGCTGTACTGGGTTTGCGTGGCCAGGTTTTGGTAGTGGTGCAGGTTGCAGGGACGGCTTCTGTGAGAAGCTGCCAGAAGCTTCCCCTGTGTCCAAGAGAGCCAATGCCAGCGGCTCCGAGACGGACCCACTGTGATCCAAGGCCGAGCCCATCAGTGATGGTGGCAGCACCTCTGGGGAACGGAGTGAAACAGGGGAAAAACCTGCACACGCTATTTGCAGCCGGAGAGAGGAGTGAGGGTATGCGAGAGCAGCAGCCCCGCAGCCCCCGGCCCAGAGCAGGAGGGGCAGGAGGGCTCCAGGCGCCGGAGCAGAGGGTCCCCGGCAGCCCCCGGGGAAGCCCACGGGGAGGCCGGCTGTGCCCCTGCGGCCATGGAGCCCCACGGGGGAGCAGATCTGCACCCGCACCCGGGGAGGGCCCCACGCCGGAGCAGGGGGGATGCCCGAAGGAGGCCGTGACCCCGTGGGCAGCCCGCGCTGGGGCCGGCTCCTGGCAGGGCCTGTGGCCCCGTAGGGAGAGAGAGGAGCCCCGGCTGGAGCAGGTTTGCTGGCAGGACCTGGGACCCCGCGGGGGCCAGGCTGGAGCAGACTGTTCCTGAAGGACGGCACCCATGGGGGGACCCAGGCTGGAGCAGCTCGTGAAGAACTGCAGCCCGTGGGAAGGACTCATGTTGTAGAAGTCCATGCAGGACTGTGTCCTGTGGGAGGGACCCCAGGCTGGAGCAGGGCAGAGGGTGAGGAGTCCTCCCCCGGAGGAGGAAGGAGCGGCAGAGACAGTGTGTGATGAACTGACCACAACCCCCATTCCCCGCCCCTGTTGCTGTTTTAGGGGGTGGAGGTAGAGAAATCAGGAGCAAAGTTGAGCCCAGGAAGAAGGGAGGGATGGGGGGAAGATGTTTTAGGATTTGTTTTTATTTCTTATTATCCTACTCTGATTTTGACTGGTAATAAATTAAACTAATTTCTGCAAGTTGTGTCTGTTTTGCCCATGACGGTAACTGCTGAGTGATCTCCCTGTCCTGATCTCAACCCACAAGCCTCTCATTATATTTTCTCTGCTGTGTAGCGGAGAAGGGGAGCGATAGAGCGGCTTTGGTGGGCACCTGGTGTCTAGCCAAGGTCAACCCACCACATGTGGCAAAGCAAGTCTGTTCCTGTTTTCCTCCCTTGCATGTTCCCAAAACACTGATCACTATTGGCAGTGCAGAAAAATAATGTCTTTTTTTTCTGTCTCTCTCTTCCCCTTCCCCTGCCCCCCGTAATTTGATGCTGTTGCACCATCTTGAGCTGATAACTGACAACAAGTGGTAAGAAAGTTTGGTAGGATTTCTACCCCATTTGTTGGTCCTGGCTTGCAGAAGTATTCTGCAAAGGACTATTCTCATTGGGGCTGTGCCTGAGGTGGGAGTTTCAAAGCTAATGTTCTTATGGGGTCTCTGACTGGGGACTCAACATGTACTTCTTCTGTTCATATATTTTGAAAGGTACCAGAGAGGGAACCCTTGTTCTAGGTACCTGGCAAGTATATTGTGTAGTGTGCCCCATCTTCTACACCCCAGCTCCTGAAGGACATGATAAGGGTTTCCAGTGTCCAACCTTTTGTCACTAGTACTGATGTGAAGGTAGCAGAGATGGGATGGCCCCAAGACCAAATCCAGAGAGGTTTCCCGCTCAGAGGGAGGACATCTTGGCTACTTGGGGTGTCTTGGATGGCAATAAACACTTATATTTAGGTAGCTGATTCTGATATGCATCCATTTCAGGAAGAACTGAATTGCTTACTTGGTTCCTTTGATATTTGCCACTAGTGCACATGTAGTAGACACCACTATGTAGATAGTATCACTTAGTTGCTGAAATATGGACCTGAATCCCATTCTTGGACAAAACCCCCCCTTTAAATTCACATATATAATATTCTTATAGAGGCATCTTTTGTTGTAAACTGTCAACATTTTTTGGAAAGTGATGATATTGACAAAATTTTGTTATTAAAACAAGAAAAATTGAACATTCTAGAAATAATGCAACAGCTGTTTCTCATTTCAGAAAACCTTGGGTATTACTACTCCTGACCAGTTATCTCAACCAGTCCTGTATGACTCCTCTTGTTAGCTGGTGGCTTTAATGGAGTTCTACTACATGCAATCATTTCCTGAGCAGCCTGAGCCCTACATGGGACTTGGGTTCCTGACCTAAATGTGGTCTCCTGACTATGATACATGAACTGGAATTAATAATCAAGATAGACTGGCCACACAGATTTCTGATAAATAGGTATTGCTCAATTCTGCAATTACCACTTAGGAAACTGGGGACAAATGGTCACTGAGAATTCAGATTACCAGCGATAACCAGCCTAACTTCTAATTACCAGTACAGTTAAAATGCCAGTTGCCTATTTAGAATACCAATGTGTGTTCATTTGATTTTACATTTTAATTTAAGAAGCATAACCTATTCCTAATTTAAAAAATAGTGGTTTATATGTATATATAAGTATATATATGCATTTCAGTAGTGAAATGAGCTAGAAATATTCTAATGCATCAAAGCAAAGTAGAATGACTTGATTGAGCTGAAACAATTAAAAATGTTTCAGGCAATTAAATTTTGTGAGAAATGTAAAAAATTGGCTTTGTTTCATTTCAGTATAACAAATCTAATCTGAAGATGTCATAATTTCCACAGAATGGAAACCTCAAGTTTCTATGGGCTTCACATTTATTGTTATTGGGTTTTAAACTCCTGTGAAAATGACTTCACATATTTATTCCAATACAGTAACTGTGAAATAAACACATTTCTTTCAACTTGTGATTAGTTTGGCTTGTGTTTGAACTTGTCTGATGGCTATTTCCCTTTGCCCCCTTTTTTAATTATATATATCATTGTTTTTTAAATTAGTCTTTGCACTCAGAGCATCTGTTCTCCTTGGGTATGCACAGAGCTCGTAGGTCCACACTGATGCAAAATGGGGACTCAAGCAGATACAGCATTTACACAGCCACGAGCATAGAAAGGTGATGTGATTCAGGCAGTGAAGTAGGGGTGTGAAAGCCTTGAAATGCGGGTACTCATCCTGACTTGTCCATCTGTCTCATCTGGGACAAGACACTGTCCCTTTTAATCACTCTAAGCCTGTGGTTTCCCAGCATCTCTATGCTCTTTGATTGTAAATCCACAATGAAGATACTGTTTCTCTTGCAAAAAATATACAGCTCCTAGCACCATCAGTTTTTCAATCTGAATCTGATAGAGAAAATGAATTTCCCTCTGCTTTTATATTAAGCTTGATGAATTTCAATAATATGGTATATTATGGAAATCTCATAACTACATTATATTAATGAGTTGGCATTTAATAAACAAAAGCAAAATGTGAATCTCCTGATTATTGTTAATCCTTTTCTTCTCCTGTGAATAAGTTATTTATACAAGGACAAAGAATTTCTTATGACTAAGTGTTAATCACTGAAGACTGTTAGAAAACAATCACGGCTGGTTTTTCAGTATGCTGCCTCCTGGTTAGGAGCAAAATTAAGTTTAGGATATGCTGGAAAAGAAATTCTCCATGTCCCTTAATGTCAAAGAGAGGAGGGCAGAACTGTCTTCTGCAGAAAACATAATAAAGTTGATGCTTGGATAAATATTCATAGCTGTTTCTGAAGTAACAACAAGACTTTAAGGAACTCCTGGTAAAAACTGTACACAACTATTTTGCAGGAGCAGAGAGTAGGATGTTTTGTGGGGAATTTGTTCCAAAGACAGGTAATTGAGATAAATATCTTTGAACTGAAACTGATTCTAACATCTTGTTCTCCAGAAACGTATTTAAGCATATGCTTTGCTCTGAGCTTGCAAATGTTGCCACTGAAATCACTTAAAATGACCCTAAAGCTAAGCCAAACTGTGCTGAATTGAGTTTCTTCCCTGCTTTAAAAACATGGTTATTAAGCAGTTAACAGTGCTGTTGCTATAGCTTCTCTTTTGCTAAGACAGACTAATAAACATGACATTTTTAATGTATAATTTGCATAATGCTTCTGTTAATTTGTTATTTTCATTATGGCAACAGAATGAAAACGACATATTACGTCCATAAAAATATACAGCAGTGCTAATCCCTGTAGTCATTATACTGTTAAGTGAATTGCATCTTTTGCATGGTCATTATTATTATTTATAAAGCCCCTTGATAAGGGCTCAGTGCAATGCAATGGGAAAGTTTCCTGATTTATTGAGGAAGGAATAAAATGGTAAAATGAAGGAGAAAGTCAAGAGGGAGGAGAATTGGGAGCCAAAACACAAACTTCAATGTAGAGCAACAAATGGGCTTGTCTGGAGGTGAAATTTTTTGCAACAGCTGTTTGCTCTCTGGATGTGTCTACTAAATGTAACTCCATTGTGTCAGGTGCCTCACATACGTATCGTAAAGGATAAACCATTGTCCCAGGATATCTCAGTGCAAAAGAATTAGGCGGCGTGAGCATTACAGGGAGAAATGAGCAATTTTTGCATACAGAGAGCTGTGGAGGAAGCTGGCCTAATACTTATGATATTGTCTCACAAGACTCCCCATTCAGTTCTCTGCTGTGTAGAAATTGCTTGCCTGCCCTTAGAAAAGTCTTGTTGTATCCCTACTTGCCTGCTATGGCACACAGCTTGTGTGTTTCGAAGAGAGAACATAGAAACGCATGACAGACAAGTAAGGAATAACATTCCTGTGTAGAAAATCCATGCTTTCACTCAGGCCTGTAATATGAAGGTCAGCGTGTATTTTATTTTAGCTGAATTTGTCTGCCTACATGTATATATCTAGCACCATTAGCTGTGCCCTAAAGTTATTCCATAGCATCATATTGGGCTGGTAGAAATGACAGAGGATTCATGGAAGACTCATGCCTTCTGGGTGGCAGCTAGAGGCTAGACAAAATAACCCAGAACATCTCAAGGCCTCCATGTAGGCAGCTGAATCCATCTCCAGGCTCTGCTGTGAGTATTGACTAGATCTTCAGGAGCTATAGGGCTGTTTGGATACCTAGTGCACATTGCAACACTGATATAGAATCACAGAGTCATGTAATACTTAGGGTTGGAAGGGACCTTTAAAGGTCATCTAGTCCAACACACCCACAATGAGTGGGGACATCTTCAACTAGATCAGGTTGATCAGAGCCCCGTCCAACCTGACCTTGAATGTTTCCAGTGACGGGGCATCTACCACCTATCTGGGCAACCTGGGCCAGTGGTTCACCACCCTCATGGTGAAAAATTTCTTCCTTAGATCTACCCTTTTTCGGTTTAAAACCATTACCCTTTGTCTTATTGCAACAGACCCTGCTAAAAAGTCTGTCCCCATCATTCTTATAGGCCTCCTTTAAGTCCTGGCAGGCTGCAATAAGGCCTCCCTTGAGCCTTCTCTTCTCTACACTGAACAATTCCAACTCTCCCAGCCTGTCCTCACAGCAGAGCTGTTCCAGCCCTCTGATCATTTTTGTGGCCTCCTCTGGCCCCACTCCAACAGGTCCATGTCTTTCCTGTGCTGAGGGCTCCAGAGCTGGACACAGCACTGCAGGGGGGTCTCACCAGAGCACAGTAGAGGGGCAGAATCCCCTCCCTCACCCTGCTGGCCACGCGGCTTCGGATGCAGCCCAGGACATGATTGGCTTTCTGGGCTGTGAGCGCACATTGCCAGCTCATGTCCAGCTTTTCATCCACCAGTACTGCCAAGTCCTTCTCAGCAGGGCTGCCTGCTCTCAATCCCTTCATCCCCCAGCCTGTGCTGATACCGGGGGTTGCCCTGACCCAGGTTCAGGACCCTGCCCTTGGCCTTGTTGAACCTCATGAGGTTCACACGGGCCCATTCCTTGAGCTTGTCCAGGTCCCTCTGGATGACATCCCATCCCTCAGGCATGTCAGCCGCACCACTCAGCTTGGTGTCATCTGCAGACTTGCTGAGTGGGCACTTGATCCCACTGTCTGTGTCACTGATGAAGATATTAAAGAGTACTGGTGCCAATAACCAATACAGACCCCTGAAGAACACCAGTCGTCACTGATCTCCATCTGGATATTGAACCATTGACCACCACCCTCTGGATGTGACCATCCAACCAATTCCTCATCCACAGAACAGGCTACACCTCAAATCTATCTCTCTCCAGTTTAGAGAGAAGGATGTTGTGGGGGACCATGTCAAAACCCTTACAGAAGTCCTGATAGCCTTGTCCACTGTGGTCACTCCATCATAGACAAGGCCACTAGCTTGGTCAGGCAGGACTTGCCCTTGGTGAAGCCATGCTAGCTGTCTTGAATCACCTCCCTGTCCTCCATGTGCCTTAGCGTAGCTTCTAGGAGGATCTGTTCATGATCTTCCCAGGCACAGAGCTACTGACCCCTACAACAACGCAGGTGTTATCACCTCACATTTTGGGTGCAACTCAATTAGTTGAACAGAGGAATTTAGTAGCATTTTAGAAACCTCCATGTATTTGAGACTTTTGTTCAAGGTCAACTGACATGACACAAGTTTTAGAGGAGCACCATGGTATTTTGGCCCAGGAGCTTGCAGCTAGGAGGGTTATGTTAGTGTCATCTGAAATGGCACTAGGTGCTTATGTATGGTCAATCAGGCTGGACCTTATGGGTCTACTCTAAATTTTCCCTCTCATAATCTTGACTCTAATTGGGTTTAAGGAACGCAAGTTGCATGGGTGAAGGATGCTTTGTGCAAAATGAATGGCCATTGCCTGTGTTCTGCAGACAGAAACTGAGGCATAGAGAAGTCTAAAATTCAGTGGTACTCCCATCGCAAACACTTTAGTGAGTGGCAGTTAGTATAGTTCTGAGGAAGGGGAGAATGACTATATTAAAAGAAAAACTATGTGAAGGATGGGATCAATTACCATGATGTTAAGCGGAAGTCTTCATCGCCATGATTTAGGATGAAAATCTGAGAGAAAAGGTATCATCTAGCATAGGAAAGATGTGATAAAAGTACTACAGTGCAAAACTTGAAAGAAGGGAGGGAATAAGCTGTTCTCTGTGTTCCTCATGAGCAGGTCATGAAATAAGAAGTGTTACTGCAACCAAGGGAGTTTTGGATTAGATACTGGGAAAGAAAAAGCAATGAGAAACGCTGGAATAAATTGCATAAGTTAGATGTGGACTCTGTCCCCGAGGGTTTTATAAATGCTATGGGTAAACATCTGGAAAGAATGACCTAGGGACAGGCAATTAGGCTACTACATGATTTCTTGATGTCCTGACAGATCTAATTTTTCATAATTCAGTGCTAAATTATCACTACTGATGTCTAGACAGACAGATAGAGAAGGCTACAAGTTAGCCTCTTCTTTCCACCTCCGTTTCTAGCCTCTCATGGTTCCTTGGTGCCAAACTTTCATAATTTTTAAGTTCTATTTGCTGTTATGTAGTGCATGTCACTCTTTCTCCCTCTCTCTCTTCCTTTATAATTCATCCATCACCACTGTATCTACCTAAACGTTCCTCATCTATAAACATCATGCATGATGACATATCCCCTTATAACCTCCTCTGTCTGCTCCCCGCCCTGCACAGACTCACACAGTGCCTACTGAATAGTGCCATTAGTTACTGAGTATTCACAGCAGTGTTGTTGTTTGAGGTAACACTTTTATTTTCTCCTGTGCAGCATCACTAGCTGACTTACAGTCCTTTCTCAGAGGGAAAGCAAGATCGAGCCATTCTCTCATCTCATTCTCAAATGCAAAATAGTTAAGTACTATAGGAAGCTATTTCTTTATTGCTTTTGTGCTTTTGTTTCTTTAGCCACCTACACAGCTGCAAGATGATACAAGGCCATGACAGACAAGTTGAGATAAATCTTGCTGCAGTGATGTGAGATGCAGCCACCTGCTGCCACGGACTATCACACATATAGGGATGAGAGGAGGCAGAGGGATGCAGGTATCTGGTTTTTGATCATTGAGCTCAGAGCCTGAGTTATTTTACTAAAGTGCCCACAAAGGTGCAGGATAAATAATGTGGCCTGATGTATCTGTGGCCTGATGGTGCTGCTCAGCTGAGGAGCAGTAACACCTAGTAGCGAGGAAGGAAGTATAGCTGGGTGTCATCCATGCTTGTAACCTAACAGGGTCAGGGCACGGGCCATTATCTGCTGGCTTCACAACAGATAATGACCCTTTGGATTTATTACACAGAGGTCACCTTGAAGGTAGTAGCACCATAAATGACTTCAGCAAAAATGTATTAGAGATCTCAGAGGCAGGGAGATTTGAGATAACTGTTTGGAGAGACAGAGATAGCAGGAAGGACTTTTTTAGTGTATTGTGATGTAAAATGTCAGTTTTATTTGTCTGAGATTGTTACGTTCCTTGGAAAGAGGCTGTCAGAGGGGCCATGTGGAAAAGGAAGAGCCTGCTCTTTCCTTTGGACTGCTAGTGAACCCACTCTTGGCAAAAACAGTTGAACACTTGGTGCAACAGATTAGAAAATCCCAGCATAGGGTTGAAGACCTACAGACATGCAGACCTCAGAGACGTGAAGAGGTGACCGGGAGGTTGGGACAGATCTCAGGGAGGACAAGAACTTGCTAAAGGGGAGAGAGGAGTGGGTAGGCTTTGATGCTGCTCAGAAATTCACTGAGTTAATTAAATGGACATAGTGGGTTAATGAGTGTTGTGAAGAAACATTTCAATAGATTTTCTGTCTGACGAAGTTATAAAGTTTTTTAATAACACGTGTCACTAGACAGTGTATAACCTTACTAACATGGAGGTAGCTGGGCAATGTGTGGATATGTGCAAGGAACTAACTTACCTCATCTTAACAAGTTATTTCTCATTAGCTGGACACTGCTAATTACTGAATGCATGAGCCTCACCTGCTGTGAGTGCAGAGTGAAAAGTTTTGACTCAAACAGCGATGTTTCCCTTGGCACTTAGAGTTGGAGAGGAGAAGTATCTTTTCGTTTGATGATACAGGCCTAGAAGATTGCTTTTATCAAGAAAGCTTTGGGATTGGCTTACCCTTAAATATTTCTCATGGCAGCTGCATGAGCAATATTCCCTGGATCCCACAGTCCTGACCTCGCCTGCAGGAGTTACAGAGCATATGACATCAGCTGGAAGTTGTATGGCACACTGGATGATGCTGACAGGAAGGGCAGGGTTTATAGTTCTATTAACCTCTTCCACTCTATTTTCTCTTAGGCCAAAGGATCTGTAGAGGCGCAGGATCACTTCCTTTGAACTGCTGGTAATGTTCGTCCTAATGTAGCCCAGGATGCCACACTGACATTCTTTGCTGCAAGGGCACATTGCTGTCATGATCATGGTCAGCTTGTTGTCCACCAGGACCCCCAGATCACTCTCCACAGAGCTGCTTTCCAGCTGTTGGCCCCCAGTCTGTACTGGTGCATGGGGATATTCCTCCCCTGGTGCAAGAATTTCATGTGGTTTCTGTTGATCTATTCCAGCTTGTAGAGGTACCTCTGAATGGTGGCATACCTATCTAGTATAACAACCACTCCTCCCAATTCTGTATTATCTGTAAACTTGCTGTGGGTCCACTCTGCCCCACCATCCATGTCATTAATGAAGATGTTAAAGTGTATTGTCCCCAATATTGATCCCTCAAGTACAATGTTGCTGACTGGTCTCCAGCTGGGTTTCATGCCACTGATCACACCATTTTGTGCCCAACCATTCAGCTGACCTTCAGTCCACCTCAGTGTTCATT
The DNA here is from genome assembly GCF_964289735.1 of Phaethon aethereus. Taxonomy (NCBI): domain Eukaryota; kingdom Metazoa; phylum Chordata; class Aves; order Phaethontiformes; family Phaethontidae; genus Phaethon; species Phaethon aethereus. Next base: position 4,132,978 of record NC_138582.1, on the reverse strand, counting down.
TACCTAATCCATACTTCATCACTTTGTCTATAAGGATTTTATGGGAGGCAGTGTAAAAAGCCTTGCTTGTCTATTTATGCTCAGTAATTTTTCCTGTCCTAACATATACCAAAAACCTCTATTTTGACAGTTCCCAAATATTGCATCTGCAGGGAAGAGGAACTTGCTTTGCCTACACTAAAATTGCATTTAGATAGGTGCCATGATCACTGTGAATCAAGTGACGGGTTGTATCAACCTACAAATGCTAATACAGCCACAGCAGCTGTGGTTCTTCTGCTTAGTGTAAGTGACCTCCTGCGCTGATATAATTAAATGCATAAACTCTTTTTAGATATGCCCATACTGGAAATGCCTAAACTAGCCCTAATGAAGCACAATGAAATTCCTGAACAAGTCTTTGAATGGCACTACCCAGCCTGATCTCAGTGAACGCTGGTGAAGCAGGGAATGCTGACGTCATTATCTCCTGCTGTCAGCATTGAAGTTGTCCAGCATAACAGCATTTTGCATGATAGAGTGTTGCTAAATGCATCAGTAAAACACTGCTCCTATTCACATTCCAGTACAGCCCTTATGCAAGAAGGAGGCACTGATATATTCATGGTAGAATATCGTCTTCCTCCTCAGGGCTTGTTTCATAGAATCATAGAATAAAAGACTCATAGAATCATAGAATAGTTTGAGTTCGAAGAGACCTTTAAAGGTCATCTAGTCCAGCACCCCCACAATGAGTGGGGACATCTTCAACTAGATCAGGTTGATCTAGTCCCGTCCAATCTGACCTTGAATGTTTCCAGTGACAGGGCATCTACCACCTATCTGGGCAACCTGGGCACCCTCATGATGAAAAATTTCTTCCTTAGATATAGTCAAAATCTCCCCTCTTTCAGTTTAAAACCAGTTTCCCTTTCCTGTTGCTATAGACCCTGCTAAAAAGTATGCCCACATCTTTCTTTGAAGCCCCCTTTAAGTACTGGCAGGCTGCTATAAGGCCTTCCTTGAGCCTTCTCTTCCTCAGGATGAACAACACCAACTCTCCCAGCCTGTCCTCACAGCAGAGCTGTTCCAGCCCTCTGATCATTTTTGTGGCCTCCTCTGGCCCTGCTCCAACAGGTCCATGTCTCTCCTGTGCTGAGGGCTCCAGAGCTGGATGCAGCACTGCAGGGGGGTCTCACCAGAGCACAGTAGAGGGGCAGAATCCCTTCCCTCGCCCTGCTGGCCACGCGGCTTTGGATGCAGCCCAGGACATGGTTGGCCTTCTGGGCTGTGAACGCACATTGCCGGCTCATGTCCAGCTTTTCATCTACCAGTACTGCCAAGTCCTTCTCAGCAGGGCTGCTCTCAATCCCTTCATCCCCCAGCCTGTGCTGATACCGGGGGTTGCCCTGACCCAGGTTCAGGACCCTGCCCTTGGCCTTGTTGAACCTCATGAGGTTCACACGGGCCCATTCCTTGAGCTTGTCCAGGTCCCTCTGGATGACATCCCATCCCTCAGGCATGTCAACCGCACCACTCAGCGTGGTGTCATCTGCAGACTTGCTGAGTGGGCACTTGATCCCACTGTCTGTGTCACTGATGAAGATATTAAAGAGTACTGGTGCCAATACAGCCCCCTGAGGGACACTGCTCATCACCAGTCTCCATCTGGATATTGAACCATTGACCACTACCCTCTGGATGTGACCATCCAACCAATTCCTCACCCACAGAACAGGCTACCCATCAAATCCATGTGTCTTGAATTTTGAGAAGGATGTTGTGGGGGACCGTGTCAAAGCCCTTAAAATAATCCATATAGACAACATCAGTAGCTCTTCCCTTGTCCACTGATGTGGTCACTCCATCCTAGAAGGCCTCTTGGTTGGTCAGGCAGGACTTGCCCTTGCTGAAGCCATGCTGGCTGCCCTGAATTACCTCCCTGTCCTCTCTGTGCCTTAGCAGAACTTCTAGGAGGATCTGTTCCATGGTCCTCCCAGGCACAGAGGTGAGGCTGAGAGGTCGGTAGTTCCCATGGTCCTCCTTGCTACTACCATTTTTAAAAATGGGTGCAATGTTTCCCTTTTTCCAGTCTCCAGGGACTTCACCTAACTGTCAAGATTTTTCCAGTATCATGGAGAGTGTCTTGGTGACTACACCAGCCAATTCCCTCAAGACTCTCGGATGCATCTCATCAGGTCCCATAGACTTGTGAATGTTCAAGTTCCTCAGGTGGTCTTGAAGCTGATCTTCTCTTACAGTGGGAGGGACTTTGCTCCTCCAGTCCCCATCTTGCAGTCCATCCCCTCGAGAGGTGTGGGAAGAGAGACTGCCAGTGAAGACTGAGGCAAAGAAGTCACTGAGCCTTCTCCTCATCCATTGTTGCCAGTCTGTCAGTCTTGCTCATCAAGGGGAGTACACTTTCTTTTACATTCCTTTTCTGGCTGACATACCCATAGAAGCCCTTCTTATTATTCTTTGCATCCCTTGCCAAGTTCACATCCAGCTGCACCTTGGCTTTCCTGACCCCATCCCTACACAACCAGGGAGTGTCCCTGTAATCATCCCAGCATACCAGTCCCTGCTTCCACCGCCTGTGCATGTCCTTTTTGCCCTTTGGTTTGATCAGCAGATATTGACACAGCCAATGCAGTCTCTTGCTTTCCTTTCCTGGTTTCTTACAGCTGGGTGTCCAAAGAAGTCCAAAGTACAGCGTGTCCAAAGAAGGACAACAAAGCTGGTGAGGGGTCTGGAGCACAAGTCTTATGAGAAGCGACTGAGGGAACTGGGGTTGTTCAGTCTGGAGAAGAGGAGGCTGAGGGGAGACCGTATCACTCTCTACAGCTACCTGAAAGGGGGTTGTGGTGAGGTGGGTGTTGGTCTCTTCTCTCAAGTAACCAGCGATAGGACAAGAGGAAATGGCCTCAAGTTGCGCCAGGGGAGGTTTAGATTGGATATTAGGAAAAATTTCTTCACCGAGAGAGTGGTCAGGCATTGGAACAGGCTTCCCAGGGAGGTGGTGGAGTCACCATCTCTGGAAGTATTAAAAAAACATGTGGCTGTAGCGCTTTGGGACATGGTTTAGTGGGCATGGTGGTGTTGGGTTAACGGTTGGACTTGATGATCTTGAAGGTCCTTTCCATCTTTAATGATTCTGTGATTCTGTGATTCTGTGTGGGGCTTGAGAGCTCTTGAGCTCTGTGGAAAGTGTCCTTAAAGTTAGATTAGTATAATTATTTTGAGAATAAAAAAATAGTTTCCAAGATAGTTATTAAAGAGGAGATGAGGAAGATGGGACAAGACAGGCTCAGCCCATAACTAGGAAAGTATTGAAGACATTTGAGGTTGATTAGAGATCAGTTCCAAATTAATTCTGCAAAGGAAAAATACCATCTTAACTGTCATGTATCCCACAACCACCTGCCCTCTGAGTAACTCTGTCTATATACTCTCCTTTAATTCGTTTAAATGGCCTTTGGCCTTTTATTTTCTAAGCTGAGGTTCATGTCTTGCAAGAGCTGGTTGTGTTTCTTTTGCTCATTACATTAACTACTGAGTTGGAAGGATTAATTAGTTTATTATGATAAAATCTAATTACTGTTTGCAGTTGGATTAATTAACCAAATTCCCAGAGATCCTTTCTACCCCTTAGCTGTTCCAGCGTAAGCAAGAAGATATATCCTAAGGGGTAATGACTTGGTAAACTACTTAATAAGCAGGGTCTGCAATAGACACCTTTCCAAAATTCAAACATTGGAATTCAGCTCTTGGATGTACATTGAAAGCTTGTCATCTAGTAGGACAAATGAGAGGATGAAAGAAAATATTCACATAACGAAGATGCACAACTGATGTGAAAGACTCTGGTCGAGGCACAGTTTTCATGGGTGAAAGACCTGCTTTAAAAAAAAAAATCTGGGCAACACTGCATAAAGCAACAAAACCAGAAAACAGTGTGGTCTAATTGCCACCCATTGGGCTGACATAAAGAAACTGTGTAGGTCTGACACAAACAGAAAGACAGGCTCTGTAGTTGCCTAGAGAAAGCTTCATCAAAAATGTGTCCATGCTTTCATCAGTCTCCATCAGGCATGTCATAGTCAGTCCATCTTCATTGCTGGTATGTTGGACTGGGAACCTTAGTGGCTGAGACGGGAACATGTGCCATCTGATAGCCCACCCTACACAGTGTTCACTTTCAGTTACAGGACATTACTGGTGCTAGCACAGTTTTTACTTGTATATCTAAGTAATATATATGTGTATATATACTTGCTGTATAACCTTGCATGTCCTCCAAGACTGTATGTGATGTATGCTTAGATGTGACTCCTGCCTGTTTTCAGATGTCAACTAGCTCATCTCTTTTGACTTTGTGAGGGCAAACAAGCATGTCTAGATAGAAATTCAGCTGGATTAGGTCAGATACCTACCTCAGGATGAGATGACTGGCACTCTAGAGAGAGCTACCACTCTGCATTGATTACAAGGGGAGCCCAGAAAACAAGCTTGCATACAGACATCTCTTTAATTTTGTCTATCCCACCCTGATGACTGATGAGTTTAGTGGCACTGCATAAAAATGGGAAAGAAGATGCATATGGCTGTATCCAAGCTAGACCGTAAAAGCAGTAATAGGCCAAGGAAAGAACAGCAAGGAATAGGATGCTTGGACATTTCCCTCACCCAAGTTCCAGCTTTAGTCATGAGACATAATCTGAAGAATGATCATGTTCTGTAATAGCACAAAATAAGCATAAACATGTTTGTAAGGCCAATGATTTTAGTCCTGACAGAACTAATGGCTTACGTGTATGCATATGTGTATTTGCAGTGTGTGAACAAGATATATAACAAATTGGTTAATATGTTATAAGAGATACTGGACTATATACTTCTTCCATACCAGTAAATGAACGAGTAAATGTTCTCAGGAACTGACACTTACTTTCACCTGGGCTATGGAGTCAAAGAATTTCTATGACAGGTTAGGGGTTAACACGGCCAACGATCATCTGTAACAGGCAGTTGGATATGGTCAGACTGTTTCAGGGAGTAAAACAGCTTTTTATAGACATGGTGACAGAGGACGATCTGCTGTATGTTTAATTTATCACTATAGAAGTAGCCATGCTGTCTGTAAAGGTACCTTCGATAAAGAGCCTTTGCCTTCAAACTACAGACAAGTCCTTCCTTTCTTACTTCCTCCATTCTCAAATGTATTACAGCTTTTTTGGCTGTCCAAAGAAAGAAAATGGAAGTATCATTTGGGTTTATCTCATATCTTTAATCTGCTGAAGGTGGGAGAAGTAGACCTCAGGAAGAAAAAAACAGAATTTGGTCTCATATCTACAGTTGCATATCCTACTGCTGAGATGTTCCAGGATGGCAAGGAGTAATCTGAGCAAGAGAGGAGCCTTGTTAAAACTATTGCTTAACATTTCTGCACTATCTGACTGTACTTTGACACAAGAAATAATTGATACCTGCCAAGTAGAAAAGCAGCATGTGGAAAAGTGGTATTCAGTTTGACATTAAGGAAACTAAATCTAGAAGCCTACTTGTATATGTCTACCTGTGCACTGGGTATCTAAGATTTCATTCTGGTCAGAGGATATTTAGTGGAAACCTATGCAACAATTCAGCTGGCCAGGCAGTGGGGGGCTGATTGAAAATAACCCACGGGTAGGCAACTGGTGTAGTTTGAGATATCCTAGGGTATCTCAAGGCATGCAAGATTATTTGGAAGATATGACTCATGATCCATGCTCCACACCCCTCTGCAAATCAGCTAGAGGCCAGGTGGATGTCTTCTAGGGCATTGCAAACATCACTACTCACCTACACATGGGCAACCAAACCAAGCTGTTAGTGTCTGGCTAAAGGGAAGATGAGCAGTGCCACTGACACCAGTGGTAGGTTAGACTCTGAGTGCATGTGGCTTTATGCACCTTTATGTGTTTTAGTCTCCGCTGGAATCCCATCCAAAATGTTGATGCCTAGTGTATGACTTCATCGGGAAATAAATTTTGCTCTTAACTTGAGTTTACTTCAGACTGAGGGCTAGGAAGTGGTACCCTTGTTTGGGTTTCCGGTCTGTAGTAGCAACTAGAAGAATCGTACAAGTACGGCCCTTTTATACTTCTTACAATTGCAAATTGCCTCACCTTAGTGAGCTGGAAATGCTTATATGATGCTTTGCATGGTGGTTCTTTACGTGGCTGGCCAGTAGCTGCAGTGTGAGAGTCTAACCGTGATGGCAGTAAACACAGGGAGTATGGCATAAAAGAGGGGAACACCTTCTCCAAAAGTGTAAATAAATGCATTGAGTGCACTAGTGCACTCTGGCTTCCAGCAAAGTCAGATGCCGAACTGTTTTTTGATGTTGCCAAAACTGTTCCATTCGCAGTACTAATTGTACATGACAAAACCAGCTATACATAATGACAAAACCAAGATTTGTTGAGACTGGGATAGCTGAATGTTTTTTTTTTCACTCTGAAGTTCTTTTTTCCACCATCAATGCCAATAATTTCAGCTCAGCAGTACAAAAATTCAAGGATCTCCCACAGCTGCTGTTCACACATTACTGTCTGGCAAGCTGGCTTCCTTTCTATTGATTTTCTTTATTGTCCAATTGAAATCTGCAAGTAAACCTCCCAGCAGCACACTGTGGAGAGAAATGTTGTGAATTGGATAATACTATAGATTATAGGATATGCAGTAAAGTGAATGGACAGTGGAGACAACATCTGGAAGTAAACACAAAGAATTAAGTTGTGTTAGGTGAAGGCTGTGAGTCACCACACAGCTGCATACAAAATGCAGGGAAGAGGCAACACTTTTGTGGGAAGTTGGATGCAAATATATGCCAGAAAATAGGAGAGCATGAAAGAAACAACTGTAGAATGGTCCTTTGTGAGGTTAATCTAAATCCTATGTAAATCCAATATAAATCCTTAACTGAAAGAGTTATTGCCTTTTACAGTTTTGGGATCTGAGACTCAGAGAGCTTGGGGGTTAGTCCAAAGTCACATGGTGCGACAGTAGCTGAACTGAGAATGTCTAGAACTGAAAGCATGGTCCCAATGAAAAAAATTATAGTTTTCCAGACTTCAGTGGAACCAAGATTTTTTCCTGGTATCTCTCCTAGCTTCCACTCCTATATCCTCTTTGTCAGACCGTTCTCAAATTGCTCCCTCTGGAAAATTCCCACAGGCAGTATTGACATAATTTATTGTTCAGATGAGGAAGGTTGCTTAAATGCAGGAGATAGATGGATAACATTTGAAGTAACTAGTGTTAGCAAAACCTTCATGTAAAGAATCATCTATCCATCTGAATCCAAAATCCATCACTAACAACTTGTAGAGTGTCTGCACCACCAAATTCAAAGCTGAGTCCTGTATCAAGCTTTAAACTCAACCCATATTGGTTTTCTCATTTGGATGCCTAATTTGTGCAATTATTTCATTAATTCACTTTTATGTCAAGTTTTGTGAGCTAAATATGAAGTTTCCCAAAGGAAATTAAAAGCATTGTTAATATTTATTATTAATAAATATATGATAGTTCCCTACACTACAGTATGTTTCATGTGTATAGAAAATATGTCACAATAAAGATCACTGTAATGAAAAATGTTATTTGGAAACAAAAGCCCAGATTCTAACTTCAGGTTGAAAACTGTCCATTGTTTGAGATCTTTATTTAGCCTGCATTTGGTTAAATACATTGAAGCTCTTGGATGTAGCTCTCCAAGGACTGCAGCTGGAGCCACCACAGATAGCTTAGACACAAAGAGATGCTTTTTCTTGGGGAGCAATAATGGACAAGCTGGGAACAAGGCGAGCAGGTCTGATAACAGTACTCAGGGACAGACAAGGGTGCAATGACCTCCAGACAAGCCTGTAGAAATGAGGCAGGTCCAAGGTCATGCCAGAAATTCAAGCCAGTGAGTGGGTCAAGTTCAGCATGGTACATGGCTAGGCAGGGCAGACTTATGGCACAGCTCAGGCAGGGACCAAGAAGAAACAACGGAGCTTCAGTGTATGTCCCAAGAAAAGGGGTGCTGCTCCCAAGGAGGCATCTCGCAGGTCTTTCTCACAGCAGTGTGATCCAACAATACAGAGTGGTGCATATCAGAGCTGGCCTTGAATGCAGGCGGTGAAACCTTGGGTGGAGGAAAGTAGATTGCAGAGTTGGTGCACTCGGGACTGACACTTCACAGACACTTCCAGTTAGGTGAGATGAACCCCATAGCAGATGTCTTTCTGAAAGTTGCACGCTAGCTAGAGCATAGGCTATAGGATAAGGGTGCAATTGAAAGTCCCTGGCTTGACTTAGGCAGCAGAACAGACCTGAAGAGGTGGTTCATGCCACCTAACACCAACAATCTAAATGCCAATTTTTTTTCCAAGCTGAAAGTACAAACTACATCATTTCTGAAGAAAAGAGTGATTCATCTCATCCTAAGAATGGTTAAAGATATCACGCTTTTAACGTGCCTTTGTTTCACTGTAGCAGGAATCATTCTGATTATTTAGGACTAGACTTCTTAAGTCTCATTGGAAAAAATTATGTGATGTGTGTCCCACCTACCAGGGCAAGATGGTCAGACAGGTCATTGCTGGTCTGAAAATACCTTCTGAATACTGAAGATATAAAGCCTGTTTTGACTCTATGGGTGATTTCAAAGCAACTTCAAATCAGGACCATTCAAATAAATTTGAATGACATCAATGCAGACAGGATTATGCTCCACATCTCAGTAATTTTCTCTGTTAGTTTCTCCCTGCAGTAGAAGATCACTCTAGCATTTCGGAAGCAAACGTATTGCAACTCAGGCTGTTCTTAATAGCAGTTGAAAAACCTCCACCATCATTGTTTTGTTTGATTGGTCATTTTATGTGTGTATACAGCTAGGGATGCATGATGCTTCACAGATTATTGTGTTTCTGAATAAAATCCTGACAAGAATAACTAATATGTAGGACATTTTTATTTCTTTGCTGTTCAAGATCCTACAAAATAATAAAATTACTTTTCTTAAATTGAAAACCAAAAGATTTTCAATCATATATGATACACAAAAAGAAAAGAAATCTTTTTAGTAAAAGAAAACTGTACCAAACATGTAATACTCTGGTTGAATTAAGAAGAGAAAAGAAGACACAGCATTTCTGATGAAGAAACTGATTCTGTAGAACTGCTGAAAAGAAGAAAAGAACCTTTTATAAAGAATTTTTTTTCTTTTATTATAGAAATGTGATTAGAAGAAAGGGATGAGGAACAGATATTTTACATTTTAATTTTCTTAAAGGTTGTCAGTAAAAAGAGAATTTCAAAGACTACTTTCTGTCTTTCTGATTTGCTGTGCAGACTTCTGTTTTAGTCTTAATTCTTTACAGGTTCCTTCCTTTAGCATACACACGTTTCTCTTTTCAATAAAGTGAAGATTTTCACACCTACTTTTTTAGTGTTTAGTACATTCTAGTCATGTAGAATAAGGACATTTCATTTATATTTGTCCACAATGTCTAGAGAAATTGTATCTTAAAACACTCTACTTTAAGATATGTCCACAAAGTAATTCTGAGCGTATATCCCAGATTTTTTATACTCCTTAATGCTGATTACAGCAGCAAAACACAAGTCTACAAATTCCTTGTCCTGACATTCCCAGTTTGTTTCTTTTCCATTCTCTTTGCAGAAGGCTGGGCCAGGGCTGAGCTGGGTTGCTCAGACCGTCTCCTGCAAGGTAGGAGAATTCAGGATCACCTACACCATTGGCACTCAGCGCACATCTTTCTTGGAGGGCTTTCTGCTGCCAGGCGTTGGTCAATGATGAACAGTGGTTGTCTATGGCTCGGCTCAGTTCAGTGCCATTTTTTTTAGGACTGTATAGCTATGCTGATTCCTCTGCCACTGAAATGAATGAGAATTCTTCCAACACCTTACTGGAGGCTCTACTGCAGTAGAGCTACTACAACTACTCCAGGCATGATCTTTTACCCTAGGACAGTAGTGACCCAACTCTCTCTCCTAGCTTATAGGGTAACTTTAATCCTAAAAGATTTGTTGATCAACAGATCAACTTTTTCCCGAGTCACAGTGAAGCTAAGAGGGTGAGTACCCACAAGTCCAATCACGATCTGCATCCTATAATCAGGAGAACACCCCAGAACAAACAAGTCTTCTACAGATGCTTCTGCAGGGCTGCCTTCTTGCCCCTCTTTGCAATCCTTTGCTTGAGATTGCAGCATTCCACCAAGCAAGAAAATATTGAATATTGAAATATTGAATATTGAACATTGAAATATTGAAACCCAAGCGCTTGCAGGCAGTCAGTATCTCACTATCTTTGGTATGACGTGCTAATCCAGTCTAATGCTGCTGCTGGCATCAATAAAGAATTACTGTGGTGGGTGTGAGGGTTAATCACATACCAAAGAGCCTCTTGTTGCTTAAACATCCAGAACTCTCCACCACATGCAATATTTAGCAGACAATTATTGTACCTGACAGATGTACCCAATGAATGGAGTAATCATTTCATTTTGTAGAAAGATGGTTTAAATGAAGCAGATTTTGCTGTTTTGTCTGAAAAGTTTGAAAATACTCCATTAACATACACAATGCTAAAGGAGATGGTTAATAGATGCAGGCCAAATGGTACCTGTGGGTCTAGATCTCTTTTTTTTTTAATAGCAATGTTTTCTGTCTGGGAATTATCTTTCTTTGCTTCTGGAAATCATCATGTTCTGAAAAGAGCTAGTGGCACAAGGGCCAGAGTCCAGGAGATTTTCAGTCTGCTTGAATGAAAAATGCAGCTAAGGTGGTAGTGCTTTCAGGGAAGGGAAATGATTGTATCATAGCTGTGGGGAAAAAATACAGGGCATAATTGGTATGGACCTAAGTCTGATACCTTCCAAGGCAAAAATATGACAGGATCATGTTCAATAATTGGAAGGTTTCGAGTCTGTCCTGGCTAGGACAGCTTTTGTGAAGCACCTGCAGGGAGTCACAGGATATTAATGGCATTTTTTCCTCTGTAGCTCTTTTGAAAATAAAGCATTTGATGTAAGGGAAATTCAACTGCATGGCAGGGCTCTTCCCTCTGCCTCCTTTCTGCTTTGGTTTCTTGCCACTGGCTGCCAGACACTTTTCTTTTTTCCCTTAATGGCTGTGAATGGAAACATAGTTGTGTGTGGCTTCGATACTACCCAAAACCTGAGTTCATTCTCCATCTGTGACACAGATTCTGGGTGACATTAATCTCTCCCTGAGCATCTGCTGGCCTTTTATCCCTCCTGCACTGAGTGCAAGTCTTGGGGACAGTGGCCCGTCCCACAGTGTATGTGCTTGTATGTATATAATTGCAAACACATCCAGCATTAATATATCCCTAGCCTTGGCTGGAGCCTCAAGCTCTCACTGTAGCACAGAAAAAGGGAAAATGACAAATGTTTGGCTAAACAGCCAAATGAATGCAGGTAAAGAAATCCATCACTGAGGAGGATGGATTGGTTCAATTATGAAAGAGAGGACTGAAAGAGAGGACAATTCTCTACATTCACTCTGACTAGGACAAAAAGATTTCATTCAGTTTTTAGAAAAAAAAATATTACATTGGGAACAATAGCAAAAAAAGAAAGAGCGCCTGTGGAAGCGACACTTGAACTACCCATCACTGCCCATTTTTAGCCACAGGTTATAAAATACCTTGAGGAGTAGTACAAGTGTCAGTAGTGGCTTGAGAGAGGATTAGGGCTGTGCACCTACTGCCAAGAGTTAACAGCTTATATTTTAATACCTTCTTGCTGCTCAGTGAAATACTGGTCTCTCAGATGAACCTAAGTGCAGGAGGATGGCCAGTGTTCCTTAAATTAGCAGAGACTGGCCGAAGGGATACCGCAGAGATTCAGGGGAGTTTGTGAAATGTTCAGAAAGGTAGTATTAGGTGAAAACTGCTGCATCTTTCATGGCAAGGCAGTGAGCCAGCAAAGTACTGGCTACCAAATTGCTGGTAAAACCTCACTTTCTCAAAAGAGGGATGTTTTCAGCTACAGCTATTAGTTACAGACACCACTCAGCCCCCACTTTGAGGAGCAAAGATGCTGCTGATACGGGAAAGGAAATACCCAGGGAGGGGAAGGTATTGTCAGCTGAGTAGATTATCTCTGGAGGTCTCCCCCATCCTTAATTTCTCTAAGCTGTATCAGTGAACTTTACACACAGAGACTTGTGAAGCCCTGCTTAGTACGGCATGGTTGTACCGAGCAAATAAACAGAACTGGACACGGGGAAAAAAAATAATAACCAGCATTACAGCTGATGGCAGGACTAGATAGGCTCCCATCTAAGGACGCTTCTGGTTATATTCTTTATGCCTCAAGGAAATCTTGTAGGGCAGATTAGTATTAATTTTCACTACTAATTTTCAAATAAATACATTTCAGTAATTTATTTCAATGAGAATTCAACTTTCTTAACCAGTTAGAGAAGCTGAATCAAAGAGAGTTCTGATGACCCGGGATCATCCTGCCTTGGATCATGACACGCTGCATGGCTTGGGGTGAAGGCCATGCCCTTGGCTGGATGCACACCCCCATGGAGGAGCTGGGTTAGTGATAGGACTGAGCCACTGTTCCCTGCTCCTGGCACATGATAGTTCCCATGGCAGCAGTCTGAGAGGGGAACTCAGGGGAACGACCACATTCTGATGGAAAGTTTTACTTGACTAAAAAAATACTTTATCAGAAATAATAGTCCTAGCCAAACTTGTCATCTGGTCATCGCAGGATATCAGTCAGCCCATTTCTCTGTCTTGTTTGCAATGTTAGTTGCATGATGACGACTGAAGGCTGCAGATGCGGACGCTATTTCCTCACCCCACTAGCTCCGGATGAGATTCCAGGTGCAGCACAGACTTTTTGCTCTTGTTCTTCCTTGGGTTTCCCAGGTATTGTCCTCAAGCACAAACTTTTGTTGCAGGATGAGGAATGAGCACAACTCAGCTGGGAACATTCCCCAGACCACTACTATTCTGAACTGAGTTCAATTTGGTTGCTCAGAAAGGAAAAATTCTTCCACTTTTTACAGTGAAACACATCTGAAGTGAAATTCTTCCACCATCTAGGCTAGCACAGTTGTTTGGGCCAGGTTCTGATGAATGTGGTCATGTTAAAAGATCTAGTGGGTTAAGAAGCATCTTATACCCCGTCTGTGGTGCAGTTCTTCTGCCTTCATGTTGATGTTACGGAGAGCAGAGCCCAGATATTTCCATATATCTGTATATTTGTATATTTGTATATCTGTATATTTGTTCATCTATAACAAATCATGCAAGCCATCCAACCCAGATTTCACTTCTCATTGCTTCTGTAGAGATCAAACCTCATGCTATAGATACTGCCAGCACATTATAGATATTTAACCTCTGATTCAGTAATCTTACCTAAAACTTTATTATGGTTGGAACCAACCATTCTTGTCAATTTGCCACTCACCCAACACACGTAAGGCTGATTTATCATCGCTCCAAATTCATTACAATGCAAATAGTTTTACCTTCCTCAACCTCCACAGAGACCTTCCCTACCAATTAATATTTAATATAAATGTTTTATAAGAATTAAATTAGAAGAGGATGTCAAATCATGTTTTAAGTAAGCTACTTAGAAATTTTTATCCAAATGTAACAGGTGGGTATGAAGGAAACGTGTAGCTCCCCATTCCTATGAAAAAAGAGAGATTGCTCCAAAACTACCCTTTGAAAGTCAGCATGTTTATTATAAATTGAAAATCTTTAAATGCACTGGGGTTGCTAATTGCTCATGGCAAGGCTGCTAAATATGTAAATTTCTAATTAAAATATAAATTAATCTTCACAAATGAATACCTGTTACCTGCAGAATGATGAGCAGAAGTTTTACACCACCAATTAATGTTAGCTTTAACCGTTGCTATCTTTATTTACATAAGTATATAATCCTTGCTGCTTTGCTTTTCCTGATACGTAGCAGTTAATTTTTTTTTTTATGGTATCACTTCAAAATAATTACTGTCCTTTCAAACCTCCCCTGTGTATTTCTTTTAGGTGTTTTGCGTTGCCTTTTAACATGCTATTAAGTTAACTGAAGATACTTTTCCATTATTAACTTTATACTTGATGTCATGGGGTAGGAGGAGAAAGAGTCGGCAATTGCTTTGAAACATTCCAAAATAAAAAAACGTCAATACTCATTGTATTCAGAGCCTTGATGGATTAGATAATTATTTACCATTCCCAGCTTCGATTTTTTATAGGACAGTTGAATAGAATATAACTTGTATTAAAAGATTATAGTTATTTCTGGATTAATAAAGCATTATAAATGTACTGACATTCATCTTCTAGGTATGGATATGTATAATGACATTGTCTGCACTTCAGGCTGGTTTTCTAATGGAAAATATGACTTTTTGTCCCCTTGTGTATATAATGTTACCATGTAATAAATAGTATGTGATACATTATCAACAGCAGTGGCAACAAAAAAGAAAGACAAATGTTATTTATGAATGGGACTGCAACATTTTCAACTGAAATTCAACAAGGGATGCTGTTCAGTAGGAAATTCCCTGCCATCAAATATCATTATTTGGGCAGCTTTCTAGTTTATACTCGTGAAGTGCCTTTTCCAATCTGCCCTCTGAATGCAGCTGATGGATTAATTTTCCCTCTGCAGGTATGGCTGCTTGGAGAAAGATTTCAACCCTCGTAAATTCATAGCAAAGCTGCTCTGCTGACTTGGTTGTGTCTTGTACTCCTCCCAAGGGCCAGCTCGATGCTTGCACTAGATCCTCTGTCTGTGGGGAACCATTTCCTAGCAACAGATGGGGTAAGCAATCGTTTGCCTGAGCAAATCAAGAGAGAGAATCCACTTCAGCCTTTCCCGCTGGGATCAATTCCTGCTTTCCGAATGCCACATGCAAAGCAAGTCCTGCCAACTGATTGCAAGCTGCTACTCGAGGCTGGGATTTGTTCGCCCATCACCATGACTGATGGAGCCTGGCTTGTTCCAGTGTCCTGTTTACTGATACCATTAACTTTTATGGTATTACAGTGGGAAATGTTTATAGCTGGTCTTTGTTGGATTAATCTTTAATGAGGTTTTCACTAAACACAACTGCATGCTTTCTGACCATAATCGTGCAGTAACCCATGAGGAATTAAAATGCAAATTCAAGCCACTCCTGACTTGAATTAGCTTTCTGAGAACAGCAAACACTGGCCAAAATGACAATCAGTTAAGCTGATGTCAACTTAGCCCCCACCCCAGAAGGAATCTGCCCAAGATGGGACAAATCGATAATGAACTATTCTATGCTGGAAATTGTTCTCCTTCTTTCAAATTGTGATCATCCATTTAATGGGTAAAGAAATGAAAATGGGGCTATTTGAGCTTATTAACAAGTATCCTGCAGGGTGTTACATCACAGTGCCTGCTGGGATCTGCAATTGAAGTAAAAAAGAGGAGTTAATTTCACAACAGGAATTTGGAGCTTCTTGGTACAGTTTGGTTTGGTGTTTAAGATTGTTTATTGCTTTAACTGTGTATGAGCTTCATTCGAGAGCTGCTGTTATTTTAAAGTTTGCTCTTTTATTTAAACCAGTCTTTGGGATGTGGAGGAGGCTCCTAGGAGAGCTCTTGAGGAACTGACAAGGCCAGGCTCACTTTTCAGAGAAGAGCTTAGGGTGCAGGTTGTAAAAAACTTGATGAACAAGGAGTATGTTCATTGTAACTTCCTCCAGCCTTGTTACACCACCCATTATATCTACTTATACTGCTTGGAGGTTTACATACCACTGGAATATTAATGCAATGGTGCCAGTTGTCTTTCCCTTCAGGTAACGTGCTGTGGGACCCGATGAATATTGGCTCTAAATCTAACTGCTTTAAGTGTTATGCTGAGTTGTACATTGACAGCTATATCCAATTCACATTCCAGCCTCTCTTGTTTTAGTGATCACACCCTCCTGTAGTCCTCCTTACCCATCCTAAATACGGCTCTGGTTCTATTGTTATTTATGCCAAGGTAGCATATAATGACCTTCCTTGTCTCTTTTGGATGTTCCCTAGAACCTCAGCTGCTGAAAGTCACCATACTTCAGTTTACTCTAGTGGAATCATGCCAACTAAAAATGTTTGAAGAACTGGCAAATTAAACTCCTTTAAATATATTTTAATGGGCTGTGCTAGTCTATTCTTATTTTTCAATTTTAGCTTTATGATTCATTTCTCATAAGAAAACCAACAATCTTTTAATCAAGGAACATAGTGAATACAGTTGTGTGGATTTTTAAATACAATCAGAAAAGCTGCTAGGCATCATTTGATAATATACATTCAAATGAATTATAAGATATTCCTTTCTGTGTTGTACGTGGTTTGTGAGACAAGTACCCGACTGCATGGGTCACTGGTCTGCCCAGAACAGCAGTTTCTGCTTATATAGGGAAGTTCCCCAAACAATTTCAAAATATGTAAGTCTCATCCTTCACTGATGTGCAGAAATCTCTTGAGTTGAATGAAGCAGCTGTCTGAAAGTACTCAGAGACAATACATAACACTTTAGGAAGCACAGTAAAAAAAAAAATCATCATTCACTAGAAATTTCTACAGACATAAGTTATCCAGAAGTACCCATACTTGATCAGAATCTTCCCTTTTGTTGGTTAAAAAGCCACCAAGGGATTTTTTTCAAAAAATAAAGAATCTTTATCACATTATTCTACAGTAGTTTTACTGCTTATATAGAGCCTTTCACCTGGAGTTTTCAGAAAAAAAATAAGCCCAAATTCTACCGCATTTATTAAGGATACATTTTTATTGGTTTGTACGTACTGAAGAAGCTAAGCTGGACTATATTACATTTACATAAAAGCAACATTTCTAATTATAATAGTACTTAGAGCACAAGATTGGGACATGTTTGCAGAAAGGCAAAGGGTTCCTGCTGAAGTTCAAGTAGGGCTGTGCTCCTGGTGTTTGATGATTTAACATTACTGAGCTATTTCATGCTTTGTTAGGAAGATAAACGTCCTTGTTGTTGCCTTACGCATTTCCATTCCCCAAAACATCTACCTACAGCATAGATGTCTTTTAATGTATGTTTTTATTAAAAGGCAATATTGTCAATACATTATTAATGATATAAATGCTTTAAAAAATAAAGTTTTAGAATGATAAGGATAGAGTTTGCTTTTTAAAGACAGGTGTTATGTTTTTACAGTGCACGTCTTTCCTTGAGCTGGTTGCTTACACTGTCTTTACATGCAGTGGAGGGAAATGGGTGCTTGTAGGCACAGTTCATCATATGCGTTTTAGAAAATAGCTTGGATCTGTCTCCTACACAACAAAATAAGGTGAAATTGCCCTGAGGTTTGCCCAGACATATGAACTCTCTCCTCTACTTGCATGCCTAAGTGGAGTCCCCTCAGTGCCCTGCACTGCTGTCAGAAATACAGAACATCTACACATGGATGTGAACTCAGTGGATATGTAATGATGTAGGAAAGCTAGTGGGGGGAGGATGCAACAGACCCTGCTTGTTCAATCACAACTCTTTGAAATGACATTTGGAAGATAGCAACAGACAGCACTTAACATTTACGAGGAATTGCTCCTTGCACTCTTGGGGCATTGTATTCATTGCTGTCTGTGTAGGAGGGGTAGTGTGTAGAAAGTGTAATTTGCAGAAAGTATTTATTGTTCCTAAAGGTTTGTTGAATGCCAAGAGATTCTTTCTGCTTTGTTCCTGGAGAGGGTTTTTCACTTGCAGAGAGAAAGATTAGCAAAATATATGTATAATGAAATGCAGAGCTGGAGAATCCTTTATCCAGAATCACGATGCTGTTCTAATCTCGTTTACCAGAAAGCACATGAACTCTGTTGGTGTTTGATGCTTTTTCATTGACACATTTTGCACTGACTCCCCTGTTTGAAAGTTTTCTATACATAAGAATTTATTCCTTTGTCTTCTATCTGTCACCATGGCTGAAGTCTTACACAGAACTTTGCTGCTCTGCTTGAATAAAGACAGCAGAACATCAGCTTGTACCTTCGGTTTCTTTTTGTGATTGTCTTTTTCAGGAGGTGTCCCCTCCATGTTCCCAACCTCATCTTGGGAACAAATGGAAGAGAGAAAGTTAAACCCTTGGACTCCTAGTGTGTTATGTTGGGGTGTGACTATGAGCCAGCTTGAGCCAGCAGATATGTAACGTGCTTATCATGACACCATGCCTCACAGTATAAATCACGTGTTGTTGCTATAAATATCTATCTACACCCCAGACTTCTATATCCCTTCAATTACGACCTCTGCATTAGGCCTCTCTACATTTTCTTTTGGTTATTGTAAAAGCTGGAATGCTCAAAAACCCTGAGGAGCACTGCAAGAACATGTGGGTGAGGCTGAAAATCCCCCTTGTTGGCCCCTGTGAATCTGCTCATAGACAACTTCTCTGAGGAATTAGAGTCCTTCTGGTGTTCAGTGAACTAGCAAACAAAAAAGATTTATCTTAGATTTTTAAGTTGCAGAGGTTGTAGATAAGCACAAAGAAATGCTCTGTCAGTGTCTTTGGTTACATCAGCCCAGATCAGAGCATAAACTTCTGAGTAAATGGCAAAGCTGCTCTGAAAAAATAATATCAAAAGACATTTAAGTTCTTTCTCCAAGGGGACAGCACATTCTGGTGCATTCTCATTTTCCTGGTTTCAGCCCAATAAAGTTGATTTTCTTCATAGAAGCTAGGGCGAGGCTGTGTTTTGGATTTGGGATGAAAAAATATTGATAACGTGCTAATGTTTTGAGTTGCTGCTAAGTAGTCAAGGACAGTCCAGCTTCTCGTGCTGGCCTGCCAGCAAAAGGCTGGGGGTGCATGGGGAGCTGGGAGGGGACACAGCCAGGACAGCTGACCCAGGCTGGCCAAAGGGATATTCCATAACATATGACATCATGTTCAGCATATAAAGCTGGGACGAAGAAGAAGGAACGGGCGGAGGGACATTCAGAGTGATGGCGTCTGTCTTCCCAAGAAACCATCATGCGTGATGCAGCCCGGCTTCCCTGGAGATGGCTGAACCCCTGCCTGCCCATGGGGAGTGGGGAATTAATTCCTTGTTTTGCTTTGCTTGCGTGCGCGGCTTTTGCTGTACCTATTAAACTGCCTTTATCTCAAACCATGAGTTTTCTAACTTTTACTCTTCCGATTCTCTCTCCCTTCCCACCATGGGGGAGTGAGTGAGCGGCTGCGTGGGGCTTAGTTGCCGGCTGGGGCTAAACCACGACACTCATACAACTGTAATCAGGTGCAGAGCCAGCTAGATGAAGAATGGGATGGCCAAGGCGTCTCTAACTCTGCTACAAATGCCCCTGTGGATGCAGCCATGGATCTGATGTTTGTTGCTGCAGTGGTGCATTGCTGACTCATGTGCAGCTTGTTGTCCACCAGGACCCTCAGGCCCATGTCAGCAAGGCTTCTCCCTGGGACACTTTCTATTTTCTATGTTTTCTTTTAGAAACTTTGTGTAAAATGTCAAAAAATGTAGAAATTCTAGTAAATATGTATTTGAAATTTCTGACAAACAATAATGGTTTAAAAAGTATCTGCCAAGTCTTATTCCCTTTTCAGCTCTGTGTAGTCAATTGGTACTTGAATGATTCTTTAGCCTTCACATCTAACCTTCCATTTATAGATGCAAGCAAACAAATGGCCCAATTTCCAGAAAATCTGGGCAGCCACAATTGACTTTGTTTCTTTGGAAACTAAAAACCCCACTCAACTTGCCAGTGTCACTGAATGTGCATCATCAAACAGCTCTTGAACAGCTAACACCCATCTCCAGATTGAGCCTACTGTGTTGTTGGGTGTATTATTTACTGCCTGTGTGACACTTAGGCTCTTCAAATGTAGAGTGCTGCAGTCATTCAGGAGAGTTCAGTGAAAAATGGAAACAATTCTGTGGGAGGCTATCACAGAACATTTTCTTACTTTTTATTGAAGTTTCACATTTCCTAAGAGTGTCTGTTTTACTTTCAGAAAATCCCTGACTTTTCTTTGACTTTATGGCAGAGGAAGAGCCGAATCGGTTAATAAAGCATTTGTTGTGTGTTACTAAAAGTTTTTAAAAGGTGAAATGTGGACAGTCCTGACCTGAACTAAACATCAATAGGTAGAAAAAGGGGTTTGGCTGTTCCCTGCAACCTACCTGGCTGTCACATGAGAGTACAAACCCTCTGCCCAAAGCCAGACCAGATGTTCCTCATGACTGAGTCCTTCCTCCTACCCCAGCTGGCTAGTAGGTATTAGCTGTCTCTACTAGCATCTGAAAGATGAAGTGATTAATGGATGCCTTATATCTTCTTCAAAGACTAAGTTGTTGACTTGTGTGCAGGTACATGATTGTTTCCATTCCCCATAAGCCTTTCTAATCTTCCAATGGTGTATATTTGCTAGACCCTGGCACTCATGAATATTCAAGCTGAAGGAAGTGGAACCCTCTACAGGTGGGTTCATTAGAAAGCAGGCATCCTTCAAATATCCCTCCATTACAGCAGTCAAGGCCTTTCAGGGCAGAAAAATAGTGGTATTTTGCTTGTGTCTGGATGAATGTCTCTATTGTAAGCTGGGGAATAATCAACTGTGTGAGCTGTGCTTCAAATTAAAATCCTTATGCTACAGAAGAGGACAGTTATTTTTTTCTCACCCTGTTTGGTTTATCTGTATGGAGGTTTAGCATTTTTTACTCTGCCAAAACAAATTACTTTCTGTAGCAGGATTCTTTTTTTCCCTTACAGCCTGGGCATGTAGAAAAATATGTAAAACAATCAAAGCCAGCTGAAAGATGGATGCATCCCCTATTGAGTAAACAAAGTTACTGTGTATTGGCAAAAAGTTCCCTGCATTGGATTCTTCATTGGACTCAAGTTGCCAGCTCCAATAAATCAGTATGCTGGACTTGACTTAGTCAATGTTTCTAGACAGGAACTAGAGAGCATCATATGTTAAAGTGTAATGAATCGTATCAGTAAGTAAGTCTACTCTCAGCCTGTGTTAGAATCTATCAATATAACAAAGTGGCTGTCACCCTGATGTATGGATAGACAAGACACTCACCTGATAGAGGGGTGTGTCCTTCCCTCCCCAGTGAAAATATCCTGAGCTGGCTGAAAAGGAAAGTATCCCTCATTTTTTTTTCCATGCTGCCTGTGTTTGAGGCACGTTCATTAAGGGGAGAAGGCTTTGTAGGGAGGAAGACCAGGGGACTTAAAAGATATTTCACCTGTGATCATGAAACTCTTTAACCACCTAAACAAAAGGCTTTAACCACCTAAATCTCTGAGGCTTGGAAATCCTCTTCCCACAGTGACAGAGCAGGCTCTGTTTTTATCAGTTACTATTTCTGATTGTGATTTGGGTCAGAGGAATGCCTGAATACTCCAGCTAGCTTTGCCATTTAGCCAATTCTCTTTTTTTTTTTGGGTGGAATTTTTGGCTTAATACATCTAGAATAAATGAGATTAATTACATCTGCTGAGGCCCAATGATTAGACAGGATTAACTGTGCAAAGTAGTCATGTCCTTGTAACTAGTATAAATAACCAGGATGCATATGATTAGGGAAGATGAGCCCTCCATGTCCAGAAGACCATCCTTATTTGTACATACAAAGTAGACAAGGAGTTGGAATGGGAACAGCAGCAAGGAGGAGGTCAGCAGCCAACTTCAGTGGTCAACATAAACTACAGTCAAATACATAACTGTTCACTGATGGACTGGTCCTTTACCTGTTGGCCATGCTACCTTTCCATCAACATTAAAGAACTGGATGGAGAATGTCCATCAACTCTTCCCCCCGCCCCCCCCAAAAATCTCTTTGAACAACTAGTGTTTTAAATGAGCTAGAAGAAGCTGGTGAACGTCATTTGGGAGTCAATTGCTAATGGGATTATATAAACTTGTGTGCATACTTTTTGGCACCTGTGTACTAGAAGCTGGGCATTGGATAGAGAGTAGTATTTCTTTTTAGTTTCACATTCAAAGTGGATGACTTCTTAGTGTAACTGGCAAAAAACCCCAGTCCGTTATTCTAGTGCATGTTCCCTTGAAACTTGTCAATCGCAGTGAAGCTCTGCAATTTTTTGGATGTAGTATCAGTTATCTTCTGCTTAATCAAATTGTGCTCCTTTTTCCTCAGGCTCTGTGCAGAGAACAGATGGCACTTTTGTATTATGCCACAAAAATGTTTGGCGTCATCCCAAGGAGACACTTGGCAAGAGACATGGTAAAGTGCTGCTGCAGATTGCCCTGTTGAGTTTACCACAGGAGATGCTCAAACCCAGTTTGCTGTTGCTGTTTCCTCAGGACTTTGTTGGCATAACCATCAGGTACCGTGCTGGCTGTAGGCTGAGGCCCAGAGACATAGCCAGCTTTTCCTGACAATAACTTTTTTATTAGGAGTAAAATTGGTTCTTTTCTCACGACACCCAATGCAATCTTCTTTAAACAGTAAGTGGTGGTCATGCGAAGATGAACCTGAAGGAGCAGATGACTTGGAGAGAGAATAGTACGCCTGTGCATGAAGCAGAACAGGCTGAGGTGCTGATTGTCCTTTTGCTTAAGAAAAATGAAGTACAAAACTATCTGGGGGATGCCACTGATAATTTCTAGGCTCATGATTCAGTTTGGCAAAGCTCACATACCCACTTGGTCAGGAAATACTAGGACAGGGCATAAAGCTCTCATAGCTCATGCCTTGTTTTTGAAGCGAAGCCATTTTCAAAGACAAAATTTTAAGGATGCTTCTTAAAGAGTGCCGAATGCCTGATTTACTGGGTCCCCCCAAAGCTGATTCTGTTAACTAAGAATGCTTTATGCTTAGACTTCACACTGCACTCAGTGATCACTTTTGCCCCAGAGGATCACAGCTGCTGCTGTGAATTCTGCATAGAATTCAATTTCTGATGTCTCCAGGACATGTATCATTACATCGTTTGAGAATCAGAATGCAGACTGGCACCAGGAGCCGGTGAAAAGCCAATTGCAAGACGCAAGCGCAGGTTGAGCCATGGAGCATTGTACAGTTGCAATAGGTACCAGCTGGAGTCTTTGCATCATATTCACATTCAACTTCAGATATGGTAAACCCGGGTGTTCCAGCCTACACTTATAAACACATCATCCACTATGGCCAAATCTTTGTTTGTTTGGACGGGAAACAATATATTTGAAAGATAAAAGTATAAGGCATTTGGGAAGTTAATGCTGGAAACCTTGAGAAGTCAAAGCCCTGAGTGGTCAAACAAGACCTTTCAGATTCTCTGAAGCCTGACGAATGAGAGCTGAATGCCTCAGAAGGCGGCAGAGATGACACTTTGTCAATTTTTAAAAACTTTTGTCTTTTCTGTCAAGCGTTACCTTCATTCTGCCTGAAAACACCTCAAGTCAGAGGACATAGTCCATGAGCATAATTGCCTACTGACATTCAAATATGTAGCTGTAGTAGACATCAGTGGACTGCATCAGCTGTTGGCTCAGACAACTGAGTTCCCCAATAATAGTGTTGATAATCCAGTCCCAATCCCCTGCTCCCACTTCACAGAAGACTTTTTCCCAGCTGGTCTCAGGGGAAGATTCTTGACACCTACACTGCTAGATTTGGTGTTATTCTGCGAATTCTGTTAGTGTTGCGAAAAGTGTTGTTCTGTAGGAAAAATGAGATTTGACATATGCAGATCTAACCATCAGTGGGATATCTTTTTCACAAGATTTCAATGAGTGTGTTTCTCTATGCTGCCATGCAGAAAGGTGGTTATGCCAACTTCAAAAGATGTTTCTTGCTTCTGTCAGTTGGCACAGAATAAACAGTTTTTTTCTGTTCCATGTATTTAATTAATTTTGTATTTTATTTCTTCTCAAAGAGGCACTTTGATTTTTAGTTTTAAAAAAAATCTATATCCAGAAAAATTCTATGAATGTTTCATGCTAACAGATTTCATATGCATCTGCTCCTGGATGTTCACCACAGCTGCATGACTGTTCAACTTAGAGAAATGCAGTTTTTTAAATTTCCTGACTGGACATATAAAACTGCATTAAAAAGGCTTGGAGGAGGCTGTGAATGAATCACTTGAACTTTTCATTTTTAATTAGGCTGATAGGATGAGGAAACATATACTTTCTTTTTTGAGGCTCCTTCACAAAATTGTGGGTAGATTTTGCAATAGGTAGAGCAAAGAGAGCCTTCTTTTGTACCAAGAGAACTCTTGTTTTCCTCAGGAGATCCACTCCTGATGCTAAGCAGAAGAATAAAGCAACTGTAAGGGACAACAGTTGTTGTCCAACCAGATGATTTTGGTATGAGCTGATAAGCATTAGGGAAGATAGAGAATCTAAAAGGGAAAAGAAAGCATGTGAAGGCATATGTTCATGAGTGACTTCCTTCTGCTCTTCACAGGGTCATTTGTCTAAACATGAGCCTTTGGTGCCTTTTAAGATTTCCTGGGATTCCCTCCAACTGTTGTTTGAACAGGGCTTGGTTCTTTGCAGCTTCTTTCCCACATCAGACTGGCACAGCAACTGCAGGTATCTCAGATACATTAGGACATCTGAAATGTCACTAAAAAGACTCTTTTTAGATGACTGGCACCCTAAGGGCATCATTCAGTCTAAGATCGTCACAATGTGCCTATCTCCATTCCCACCACAGTTAATGGAGATCTAGTCAATGCGGCCAGTGGATATCTGGGGTGATTTGTCTCAGCATGAAGTACCAGTAGATTCTGGAACTGGAAGCAGCAAATCCCAGTAGGCCAGTGAGAAGAGGAGAGAGCAGGCACAAGCCTTATGAAACCCAGGGTGCCTATGCTACCTTTGCTTACTGGCTTTTACCCTGGAAATAGCTCAAAGGATGGGATGCAGCCACTTAGCTTTAGATATCTTCTGTGAAGATGTTTATGTGTGATCTAATTGCCTAGACTCCTTTTGTGCTAGCTGGCAAGAAATAAGTGCTCTAGGGCCAGACCTATCTCATGGATTCTAAATAACTCAGTAGATGTAAAAAGCAGGTCAAATGAATCAAGTCCCAAAAGTGTGTGTGTTACTAATTAATACATCCTTTTGGCCAGCTGTAAAATTCCACAAAACTTACAGGATCATTGTACCTTTAAAACATTTACATCTCTATCAAATGTTTAAGCTGGCCTTAGGGTTTGTTACTGCAGAGCTGACGGGGCAAAAAGAGGGAGCGAGAGTGCATAGGCACGGAAAGGCAGAAGGACCCCTAAATGCAATTACCTATAAACTGTACAAAAAAATGCAGCAAGTGAAGCAACCATAAATACATTAAGAAGACAAAGCCAATACATATTAAAGATGCATGTAGTGCTGTTCATTTGTGCCCTCCCTTTTGGCTCTGGGTAGGGAGATTTATGCATTTAACACCAGGTAAAGTCCTTTTAATGATGGACACACAGACTCATAAATCCCAGAAAACTCTCCCTAGCTCACAAGGACAATTTATTTCACCCCACCATTTGTTTTCCCATAGAGTTAGAAGAGCAGAAGATGTATTATACTCTGAACCTACCTTCTGGCTTATGTAATTTAATGTGGCATTTAGTGAGCTCAATTCCTTCTACCAAAGGGGCAAACAACTACTTTTAAAAATAAATGGCATTTCTGTGTGGGCTGTTCTGGCAAGCGACCCCTCACAATTACCAGAGGCTCACAGCCACAAAATGGTAGGTCAGGAAGGAATAAAGAGGCCACTTGGTCTGTTCTCTTACACCTGGGAAACAGATACAACAGAGGACATGAGGGCTTAAAATGGACAGGTAGAAAGTCAAAGCTTCCACTCTACAGATTGCAAAAGTGAAAGAAAACACACAAAAAACGTGATTTAAGAAACTGAGTATAATTTCCCAGAAGACTCTTAAGGTGTTGTTATGAAAAGTAGAGGAGCAAGAAGGAAAAAACCCCAAAACAAACCACCACCCGAGCTATGATTAGTAATGAATAAATAATGGAACACTATGATCTCTGTACTACAGTGAGATTATATGAAGCAGAAGAGACTTTTGGATGCTAATTTGCCTTGTGGAAGACCACATAAATCATAGAATCATAGAATGGTTTGGGTTGGAAGGGACCTTAAAGATCATCTAATCTCCAGCCCCCCTGCCATGGTCAGGGACACCTTCCACTAGACCAGGTTGCTCAAAGCCTCATCCAACCCGGCCTTAAACACTTCCAGGGATGGGCCATCGACAACTTCTAATGAATGTTAGAAAACAGCAGAAATATCTAATTTTGCTGCTGTTTTCTCTTACTATTGAAAAGACATTTCATTTTTCTGTCTCTTTAGACATTTCATTTTTCTGCTCTGTCAGAAACAAACATGTTGCTTCTGACAACCGGTCCTTGTGCTCTGTATTCAAACTGTTCCTTTAGTTAAGCAAAGCAATTGGCATGGAAATGTGCCAGTGAACGTGATGCAACACTGTGACCTCAAAAACTGACAGCATGGGGACAGAAAAAAAGCGAGAAGGTGCTGAGCCTTAGCACCCTGCACTCGTTGTCCATATCTCTTGCATTAAAAAGTGATTCTTGGGTGGATCCTAAAAGTCTAGAGCATATGGTTTCTCCGGAAGCAATGAATTATAGTACGGTTTATGCAGGGAAAGCATGTTAGGTGCTTGTAACCTAAGATACATTTGAGAATTTAAGGAAGCCAGATGCTTTTAGTTTGGGAAAAGTGTTCTCCGTGGTAGGTCTCTCCATCCAATCTTCATGTGGAACATAAGCCACTGTCCATCTGCAAAGTACCAGTACTGGTGGGATGCCTTTGGATATTCCCACTTTATGGCAGTTATGTACTTCTGCTTTCTCATTTTCTGCTGCTGCTAGAGTGCTTGGAGAAAGGTTCGTTCGGGCAAGGAAAAGTGCAGGGTGTTTGTTCCTTGAATAAAAGGTGCTGGTGCCTCTAATTTCTTTCCAGTCCTTTTGTCTTTGGCCTCTGTAGAAACAAATGAGCTGTGATTAATGCCGATGAAAGTATTAAGGGGATTATTTCCGCTCCTCCCACCAAAATTATTGACTGGAACACACAGTTTGAGAAAATCCAATTAAAACTATATCATGTGGCTGTATTTCCTTCACCATCTATATAAAAGGATAGATAAGGGACTTCTGTTATTCCCTTTCTCTCTATTATTTAGATTGTAAAGTGGGTAGTGAAAGCTGTTCTCATCCTGAGTATACGTTCTGTTACACTTCACACATTTATCTCATTATTTTTAACAGGTATGGGTAACAGCACTTTTTTCTCTTTAACAAGTATCAAACTTTCAGTTATACTGTGTGCACTCTGGGTGACTTCGCCGTTAGCAACGCTACGTTACCTGTCAAATTAAGACACGAAGGCTGGGATTGAAGAGAGTTGAGTAGAACTTGTAAATTAAAACACATTTTCCCTAGACCATCTGGTTGTGACCTTTTCCTCTCTGAAAAATCAACCTCCTGCCGTGTTCTGTGGGAGGGATATATTTTAACATGCAGTGCACAGATTTAAAAAAAAATTCTTCTGGAGTTTGGATACCCATTTCTAATTGTCCACAACAATAATAATTCAATCTGCGCAGGGCTGTAAACACGGGACTTTCTTGCAACACAGGACATTCCTACATATTAAGAATATTTTTTCAGTTCTTTCTCCACTGAAAGAAGAAAAATGTTTTGCATACAAAGGCTGTAACTGATGTGGATAGGGCTATCTCTGAAGACCTCAGTATTAAGGAAATGTTCAGCCCTGTATCTTTCATGTCACATGGAAACTTGCTATTGACTTCTGAGGAGTAAGATGGGGCTCATGGACACCTCATCTCCTCATCCATGGCTCTGCCTAGATCAAACCAATTTGTTCTCAACCGTTTTACCCCTATTTTTAAAATGTGCTTGATCAACTGCATTTGCTGTTTCAACTAGCTAAGGCAGACTATTTGTAATGGTAGAAAAGCAATCATTCCACAGGCCTGGCATTGTCTCCGGCCAAAGTTACAGTGGTTTAGCTAAACCTCTTGGGTTCTGATTTTAACTGTCTGGTCTCCTATTAAGTCTTGCAAGTCTCCACTTCTGATGGATGAGTTTGGGTGCACCTGTCCTGGTTTTGGCTGGGCTAGAGCTAATTTTCTTCCTAATAGCTAGTATAGTGCTGTGTTTTGGATTTAGTACGAGAATAATGTTGATAACACACTGATGGTTTTAGTTGTTGCTGAGTACTTGTAGTGCTTATACTCAGTCAAGGACTTTCCAGCTTCCCGTGCTCTGCCAGCGGGGAGGTGCACAAGAAGCTGGGAGGGGACACAGCCAGGACAGCTGACCCCAGCTGTCCAAAGGGATATTCCCTACCATATGATGTCATGCTCAGTGTATAAACTGGAGTTCACTCGGGGGACAGGAACTGCTGCTTAGGGATGGGCTATTGATCACTGGGTGGTGAGCAATTGTTGCATTGCGCATCACTTGTCTTTGTATATTCCTTTATTATTATTTTTATTATTATTATTACTATTATTTCTTCCTTTACTGTCCTATTAAACTGTTTTTATCTCAACCCACAAGTTCTTTTCTAATTCTCTCCCCCATTTCCCCTAGGGGAGGCGAGCGAGCAGCTGCGTGGTGCTTAGTTGCCTGCTGGGGCTAAACTATGACAGAACTTCACTCAGTTGCTTGAAAGCAATGCCATCATTGTATGTCTTTCTCACCTTCAGATCTTTCTATCCTAAGCTTGTCCCATCAAAGGTGGCAGAACAAAGTGTGCATCTAATGCTTTGACAGCCCCAATACTACTGCTGGCAATGGTAAGGTTGCATTGTGAACTGGACAGAATTCAATAAAGGTGTGCATTTTGGCTTAAATTTGACATGTTGGGTAAGTGGGCTGAAGTGATCCAAAAAGTTGTCCATACAATTATACTGGTTTGATGTAGGGAGTGATTGGTAAGTAGAATAATCCCATTCATACTCCTTACCACTCAGATACTCTTAACCTAATTAAGTGTAACATTACTCATTCTGGTTTACTTTATATTACTTTCTAAGTGGTTTAAATAAAACTGAAGAAAAGGGACTTACACAAGTAAACCGGTATCATTATATCAGTGGAATAAGGTATATTTTCCTATGCAAGCAACCCTTCAGCCTTTCAGGCTACACTGGGGTTATGACACGGGCACATAGGTGCCAAGAGTATAAAAATTATGATAGTATACACAGTGCTCCGTTTAGGGCACTTTTTTTTTTTTTTGTTCCTCCCCACCTTAATTGGTATACCTCATAAGGGATCATCGCCAGTGCCTCTTTCAATGCATATTAATCATTCAGGAACGCAGAGGAAACCACCTCTGCTGTGACAATAACTTGATTTCTCTCTGAGGGAAAGGGATTGAATCTCAGTGCCTCTCTAATGACATTATCTGTTATTTTCAGGACAGACAGTTGCATCCTAATGGAATTCAAACATAAGACAAGAGATAAAAAGAAGTAAACAGTTGCCAATATGCTTCTTATAATTACTTATGCAGTAGCATAGAAGGTACTTTGTCACTTGCCAAAGAGTTACTGACTTCATAACCCTTCACTCAAGACAGGAAGGTCCAGTGAAAAATGGGATGCCCCTTCATAAGTTGATTCATGTAGGACTGATCCTTGGTCCCTTAAAAAAGCTATTTTATTATTCTGGCATTGTTACTTCCTAGTGACCTGGCCAATGCAGTGTGTCACATTGCAGCCTCTGGAGTAGTGCAGAGATTCTCAAGCTGGCATGGGCTTGGGTACCATTCAAAGTTATTCATGTATCCACTTGCCTCTTTATAAACCATGGGTGAAGACAGCACCCTGCCACCCCATTATTAGAGGTGTCATGACCTTACAAGCCAGCTTCAGAAAAATATCTGCAGCTGTAAACCTATCTTGCCACATCGAGCCAGCCATCCAAGATGGTATCTAGGAAGTCTGTATGGGCTGCCCCAGAGGGAGCATGATGATTCCCGGACAAAATAGAGAAGACTGACTCATCTCTCCATTGGCTAGGACCTGGCCTGGCCCTCCTTTGGGCCCTCTGTGGCAACTCAGCTACCATGAGAGACAATTTCTGTTGCTGTACATTGTTGCAGCCAAAGGTGTAGTGTTTTTTTACAAGAATCCCAAGGCGTGTGTCCCCTGGGCATGTTGGTAGAGCATGTGAGACCACAAAGCCAGATGGGAAAGTGCTGGAGGACTGTTCGAAAAGAATGGCCATACTTCATATGATGTGTGTCCGTAGTGGCAGTCCATAGTTGATCCTAGGCCTAACTATCCTGTGTACTGTGGCTGGGTTTCTTCTTTGGAAGGGGTGGATGGAGTGAATTAATATGTTCAGTGTGGGCAGGGAGGCTGTATCTGTACATTCCCAATTCCAATAAACCAAAAATCATTCCCAATTAAGAGTTTGAATGTGGCTACCTCATTTTGAAGGATAAGAGAGTTCAGCAGTGGGGAGATGGGCTGTGCCATGTCAGAGAATGGTCCTGGGCACATTTAATTTACTAATACAGTTGCGCCATGAGGATATCAGAGCTCTGCAGAAAACTAGGGAATGAGCTGAGCCTTCCTTTTTTTGAGGAGAGTTTAAGCTTTTTGTAGAACATGCAGATTCAATTTCCTCTGCAACTTCCTTCCTGTTTGCTACAGGAAAGTGGACATTAGACACACGTAAGACCTCTGAAATCCAAGAAGACATCTTGGCAAAGCACACCCAATTCTTCTGAGGAAAGTGGGCAACTGTTGTGCCTTTGAGGATCCTTTGAACATTTAGAGCACAGAACTGGAAGGAATGCCAAAATCACTGATATTGGTCCTTGCTTCAGATTTTCCTAACTCCTAATAACGGTTTGTTAAGCTCAGAAAATAGCTGTGGGATCAGGATATGCCAGACATCATGCTAAGTCGAAAAATGGAGATATTTTTGTGCATGAAGAAAAGTGTAATTGGCAATTTCTCCCAATAATGAACAGATTGTAAAAAAAATCTGCCTGTGACAGTAAATGAGGAATGTGTTGCCTTAATTACTTGCTAGGAAAGATTTACTGAGAGTGGGTTATAGAACGGTTTACATTTCCAGAGGATAAAAATCAGTGAAGCTCTGTTCATGGCACCAACTATTGTCTGATTTCTATCTAGGCTTGTGAGGATACTTTGTAGACTGATTTGTTTTCTTTGTTGAAAAGAGCTCCTAGGTTTTGAATTTTTATTTAAAGGATATGTAAGTTCAAGAGAATTTACACTGCTGTTTTCAGCACAGTAACAAATGTTGGAGTGATGGTTTATTGTGAAGATAAAGGAAGGGATAAAGAAGATGGAGCTAAAGAAGAAGAAAGGGAGATGAAGTTGAAAGATTTCCATTTGGAATGCAGCTACAGCTGTTGTGCTGTACTGGGATCTCATGTTCTTATTCTGCTTTGTGGGTAAAATATCCTGCCAGACTACATTTCCCATCACACTTTTCAAAGTAGAGTTGATCTCCTACCATCTGTTTAACAGAACAGGCTTCTGTTCCCAGCTGGAGCCTTGACATACTTGTTGCTACAGAAATAATAATAAACAATAAAAGCACAGTGTTATGGTTTCATTCTTTCTTTCTTCCTTTCTTTTTCTTTTTTTTTTTTTTTGATAGAAAATGTTAAAGTAGAAGGAGTGTTGTGGTGCTTTTATAATCACTTGTCTGTTCCAAACTCATCTCTGGACTTATTTATTCCATAATTATCTCTCCATGACATGAATGATTAAACGAAAATACATTAAGTCTTCCTGATACTGGATTCTGTTGGCTCAGGCCATCCCAATAAAGCATCACTGTTTTGAAACGGACGGGGAGAGAATGATTAATTTCCTTTTCTGTGCATAAAAGACATTACTTTGTGTGAATTCTTTAGCGCTTTCGCTGAAGACTGGGCAGGTAATTGTGGTAACCTCTGCTTTTTTCCTACTTCCTGCTGGCATTTTTTGGGGTCAAGTCAATTAGAAATTTTGCTGCTGACTGCAGTTATTGAAAGATGGGGTCTGATAGACCAAACTTTTCTAGAGTTCAGAAGTACATATGCCGTACCGTATGAGAGTCACACTGCTGGAAATAGGCTTTCCTCACAGGGCCTGAACTGGATAAAAGAAACATTCTTTGTGTTTCTTTAACCAAGAAGTCCAAGTTCCATGGGGTCAAGGTTGACAAGAGTAATCAAATGTGTTAGATATATAAAGAAACATGATGGATCTTGAGAAGGCGGTTGGAGAAGATGAGCTTGTCTCTGCAGGTCACCAGATTTTTGTATTTCATTCCGTTGAGTGATGTCCAGTGCTTTTCTCCATTTGGGCTGGTTTTCTCACTTCTGGCACTGGGCCAACGGCCTAGGGAAGTGTAAGAGAGCAGCACAAGCACGTATGAATCATATATATGAAGACACTTCCAGGCTGTAGGCATGTTTATAACCACACAAGCAGCTGAATTATACCTATCTAAATACTCTCAGAGAAGACTGAAAAATTACGTGGCATGAGGAAAAATACTGCTGGAATTTTCCAGCCTTTGTACTACAGCAAGAGCAATCAACCAGGATGGGGGAAGATGTGGGATCTAGGACAAACCCAACCTGAAGGAAATTAGACTGAGAGATGTGAGAAAAGGGAGCAAAACTCTTCCCAAGTGGCTGGGACAATCACCTCTAATTAGAGTCCACCTTTCTACGGGAGCACTTCAGGACAGTCAGTGAAGCACCCAGATCCAAAAATGTTTAGTAAGAGACTTTACTGGTGAAGACTGGCAATGACTATTTCATTCCCATGGCCTCTGGATGGTTTTGAAGGTCCCAGAAAAGTGATTGTCAAAAGGTCTTTATCTGTTACATGCATGCTGTCAGGTATTTGGGGATCCCTCAAGATTTTAAAAAACAAACAAAGAGTATAAAGACCATAGCCTTAAAGGTAAAATGGAAATATCTTTGAAGATCAGAAGAAGAGCTGACCCTGACGTTCTCATGGTTTTGAAGGTTTCTCATTGTATTATAAGCCAATAAAATAAGCACCACAAAGGCTTCAATGGGGAAAGAAGAGCAAAATTGCTGTTTTGCTATTCAAAGCCCATTTTTTGTCACAGTTTGTGGTGGGTTGACCCTAGCTGGATGCCAGGTGCCCACCAAAGCCACTCTATCACTCTCTCTCCTCAGTGGACAGGGGAGAGAAAATATAATGCACAGCTCATTAGTCAGGGGCAACATGAAATTACTCAGCAATTGCCATCATGGGCAAAACAGACAGATCTTGAGGAAAAGAGTTTAATTTATTACAAATCATATCAGAGTAAGTTAATGAGAAATAAAACCAAATCTTAAAAACACCTTCCCCCCACCCCTCCCTTCTTCCTGGGCTCAACTTCACTCCCCATTTCTCTCCCTCCTCCCCCCGAGCGGCACAGGGGGACGGGGAATGGGGGTTGTGGTCAGTTCATCACATGCTGTCTCTGCTGCTCTTTCCTCCTCAGGGGGAGGACTCCTCACCCTCTGCCCTGCTCCAGCCTGGGGTCCCTCCCACAGGAGACAGTCCTCCATGGACTTCTCCAGCGTGAGTCCTTCCCACGGGCTGCAGTTCTTCACGAGCTGCTCCAGCCCGGGTCCCCCCACGGGTGCCGTCCTTCAGGAACAGGCTGCTCCAGCCCGGGTCCCCCCACGGGTGCCGTCCTTCAGGAACAGGCTGCTCCAGCCCGGCCCCCGCGGGGTCCCAGGTCCTGCCAGCAAACCTGCTCCAGCCGGGGCTCCTCTCTCTCCCCACGGGGCCACAGGCCCTGCCAGGAGCCGGCCCCAGCGCGGGCTGCCCACGGGGTCACGGCCTCCTTTGGGCATCCCCCTGCCCCGGCGCCGGGTCATTCATGGTATGCAGGTGGAGATCTGCTCCCCTGTTAACCTCTGTGAGCTGCAGGGAGACAACCTGCCTCACCATGGTCTTCACTAGGGGCTGCAGGGGCATCTCTGCTCCAGCGCCTGCAGCACCCCCTGCCCCTCCTTCTGCTCTGACCTTGGTGTCTGCAGAGCTGTTGCTCTCACATATTCTCTCTCCTCTCACTGGTTGGAATTGTCCAGTTTAGTTTTTTACCTCCTTTTTAAATATGTTATCCCAGAAATGCTACCACCGTTGCTGATGGGCTTGTTCTTGGCCAGCAGTGGGTCTGCCTTGGAGCCGGATGGCATTGGCTCTATTGGACACAGGGGAAGCTTCTAGCAGCTTCTCACAGAATCCACACCTGTAGACCCCTGCTACCAAACCTTTGCCGTGCAAACAATACACAATTATTATAGTTTTTTAGTTTAGATTACTGTTTTCTGTGCTTTACCCAAGATCTTCTTAGACTCTGAGTTCTGAGGGGATACTGCTAGAAAGACTCAAGACTTTTTAACAGTGAAATTTCTTTTTATATTTTTATTTTTTTAATTGGAAATGATGGTTTAGCAAAATGTGGAGTTTTCAGGGGAGGGGGTGGAAAAAATTGAAAAAAAAAAAAAAAGCTTTGATAAAATTTTCTTTTGGAGAACCTCCTTAAGCTCCATGATGGAGTTAGTTCCTGTGGTTGAGGGAAAGAAAAACATAGCCAACTGTTCCTTAACAGCAAAGACCCTTAATAGAGGTCGTAAATCTTTCGGATGTGGAGACCAAGATCCGTGCACCCTCGTTAAGCCTGTGCTAAACCAGGGGGCTTGAGCCTGCATCGTTCACATTATATGTGATGGTGTGGTGCTACTCTCAGGTAGGTGTTTGCTAGTCTTGCCTGTTAGAAGTATTCCTTTTGATAATAAAAATGAAATATGAATAGGGTCGGTGAGAGGGTTATGAGAGAATTAGGCATAATTCCTTGCTTGAAATTATATTTAACTATTCATCTGGGATGGAACAGCTCTGGTACTGGGGTCACTATCCTGAAAGATGGAAGGCAGGCAGATGTATAGACCTGAACCTTTTCAAATGGTGTATTTTGTTCACTAGCACTGGAAAGTTCAAGTTTTGATGGGTTGCTGAATTGAAGAGTTCTGGCAACCTGAGGAATTTTTCTCAGGGCAGGGATGCTATCCCTCCCTACGCCCTACAGCCAGCAAGGTGGGATGGAGTGCAGCAAGCACGTGCAAGTTGTTGCCTCTCTTCATTTATTGCTTTCTCAGAAACACCTTGGGACACAAGGAGCAGTTGGCCATGCATCCAGCAGTGGCACAAGAGGAGCAAAAGCTGGCTGGACTCCAGTTTCTACAGAACCATGATATACTGGGATAAAACCTTTATCAAAGCTCCAGATCTAAATGTAATGAATCTAATTTTGTTCGCAGTGAATTTATATCCTGAGAACAAAAAAACCTTATATGCATACTTTATGGACAGCAAGACTGTCTGCTCCAGCCAAGAGTGGATGCCTTTCTGGATTACTATATGAGAATTTAAATAGATTTTGGCATCACTACTTCCATTGCGAAGGAGGGTGACTGTAAGACAGAAAGTCATTAGAGCATGATTGTGTCTGTGCATCATGACGAACAAGCAGTTCAATTCCCCCACCACCCCTGACACAGGCTCAGTCTTAGCCTGAGCTTTTGGTACCCTGAGTAAGCTGGAAAATAGCTTTACTTCTCTGTCATGCAGCCACACACTCTCTAAACTGAACATTAAGGTAAATTAATCTGTAAAGATGAAGTTTTGCATTCTTTTTTTTTTTTTTTTGCTCTGTATTTAAGGATTTTGCTGGAAGACAGTGAATAATCCACAGCTCAACCTTTACCAGTAGTATTCGTGGCATTGCCTGAGAGCAACCAGTACCAACTGCTGCCGGGGAAAATGCCTCAGTGGGCTTTCATGCAATTATTGGTTATTCATTGAATATTATTAGTGGTTAAAAATGGACATTATTTGCTAGTTCATTGCAGTTGCATAGTCCTTCACTGACAGACAAGCTTGTCTGATTGGGAAAATAGAGGTGCAAAGCAGGGGTGAGAAGTGTTAAATAACAAGAAAAAGAATCCCAAAGGGTCAAGTAGTATGTAGGCAGAAAACACCTCATCTGAGATGACATAGTAAATCAGGGGTAGGCATTAAGATATGCTGAGCATTAGGGCAGGGAAGATATTGCAGAGGACAGGAATTTAGGGCATACCAATGGCCTAACTGGAAAGACTAGTGAGAAGATAAAGGGGTCACTGTGATCTGCATTACAAAGTAGATCAGGCTGAATGATTGCAACGGTCTCTTCCTGCCTTGAAATTTTGTTTCTGGAAGGGCTTTATTTAAATAATTCATAGTGAAGAGAAAATCCTGAACAACGGCAGAAAAATTTTCAGTATGAGCCTGCACTCTGGGATTTAGTCCTCAGTATCTGAGCTCTCGAACTTTCCTAATGAAAATACTAATAAGTTTTTAATTCTAAGCTTCAAGCCTCATTGCAGACAATCATCAATGATATATTCAATTGTAAAATTCACAGAGGGCTTCATAGTTATATAAATCATTAAATTAAAGAGAAACTGCATCACATGACTGAATCAACTGAATAGAGGTTGAAAGTCAATTCAGTTTTGCAATTTTCTTAAAAAATATTGTGTGCAGAGATATTTGCTATTAATTTAAAAAATGAGGAAAAATTTCAGAAAATTGTTTTTTCTCATAATATAATAATTATTGTGTCTCTTTTCAATGAGAATTATTTCCTTGTTTCTTAAATGTGTTTTGAACCCTTATCAACCCAGAATGTGGCTTTTTTGCTGTGTGTTGCTAAGCATTTAGGTTTACGAGTCTGCAGCTGTTTCTAAGTGAAGAATTAGTGGTACATCTTTCATTTGAATGACGTTCAGATGACAAAGACATCAGCTTTGCTATGTCTGCGAGCAAACACACATTTGCTACTTCTGAAAAGTGTGTGTAATCCATTCCCCCTGTTACTCTTCTGCCACTCATGTCCAGTCATCTTCACTGTGCTGCTTTTGTGTAGCAGGTTACTGCTGGCATCAGCAGAGCAGCAGGCTCACGTAGAGCTCCGAAATTTGGTACCTGATAGTGCCATATGTGGTTGTTCTCTACCTCTTCATGATGGACATGTTTAGGCACAGTGAATACACACACATGGAATAGTCCTGGCTCTTTAACCAGTGTTTTTTTCCAGACTGCATCCGTTATATTTGACAGTATGACTTGTACACTCTACCTGGGTTATGTTGGAAGGCAGAAACTGCAGAGTGCATGATCTCACACCTCAGGTTACTTGCAGTGCTCGAAAGTTTAAACACTATTTGTGAGAAGCAAAGAAATAAATCTAAATATATGACTATGTAGAGCATATGAGCAAGATGGTTTGCTCAGTGTGTTACAGGACCAGTGGAAAGATGGAAAGAAATATGGTCTTCATTGTAATGATTGTGCTTCTGTAGCCTGAGGCATCAAAAACGTCATAGTGTTTATGCACGCTAATAAAATCTTAGCAGTAATTCTCTCCAGCCCCTCCATGCACAAAATCTTTGCTACAGTCTGTCCTCTGAATTACCTTTAAGGAAAAAAAATTAGTTCCCTTTCATTCCTCCTTAGGGAGGGATAAAGGTTGCCCTGCCGTGAGACTCAATGTTGGTGGATAGCATGGGTCATCGTGCATGGGAGTTTCTGAAGTGCTTAGGAGCTGTCTATTTAGGGGCAAGCAGGAGGGAAAATGGATTGGATCAAAGATTTCAAATCTAATGAGTAGCTGTTTAAAGATGCATCCCTTAATCATTAGCTTAATATTATTGGAAACCAAAGGGAAATGCCTTCTTATAATATTAATCTGAGTAAGTGGAGACTCTA
Source organism: Phaethon aethereus (assembly GCF_964289735.1). Lineage (NCBI taxonomy): Eukaryota > Metazoa > Chordata > Aves > Phaethontiformes > Phaethontidae > Phaethon > Phaethon aethereus. The sequence continues at coordinate 4,095,064 of NC_138582.1, read as the reverse complement.
CTTCAATTTGTCTGATTAAAACAGCCTGACTGGGATTCCTTTCTCATCTGATGGTAGAAGAAAAACATTTCAGCCTCTCCTGTTCTAAACAAAATAAATGTGAAACTGAAAGAAGTGAATAAATACTGAAAAATCTCCTCGGTTCCATTCTTACTGGTGATCTAGGAGCTAGAAAAAGAAATCTTCAGGTGCCGTATGTAGTGAGCCTCTCAAAGCCCTTTGTGACTGGTTTTCAGAGGTGGGTGGGATGACTGGTCTTTCACAAGCGTGCTCTTTTGAATTCAGAGAGCAAAAGTCAGAGCATGATATTTAGTATCTGGGTCGCTAAATCTGCACTTCAGCATCAGGCGCTTCTGCAGGAGACCATCTCAGCAAAGTCCATTCCTCTAGCTTACCAGGTTTGCATCCATCCATCACCAGTGATGTGGACAGCTGCAAGGCTATGCAGTGCTTGTTTGCAGAATCTGAGTTAAACACTGAATCGGTTTAATATCCCAAGTATTTGATGTATTTTGGCTTAAGAATATTAATATACCATGTAAAAATGGGGCTAGGAGCACAGATGGTACGGATCAGCACTGAACAGGTCTTGACAGTGTGTGTTTTAGGACATTAAGTGAACTCCTGAGTAGTCAAGAGCCAATGATTACCATTGGCCTTACCTGAGCATCCAATCTCATCTGAAGGCTGGATCTGAGAAGTGCTCAGCATCCCCAGCGGATCTCGGGGGGTGTCAGCTGTGAAACAAACCAAGAAAAGTAAATATCAAGAAATTATGGAGGCCGCGAGAAAGACGAGGGGAGGAGAAGATCTGGTTAGAATTGAGGGGTGAAATAGCCCAGGTTTTGACATAAGGAATAGGATTTGGTCTGATACAACTATCTAAGTAGTCACAGACCTAGTCACTATAGACAGTAGAGCACAGGGAGTTTGTCACCTCAATGGTCTTCAAGCATTTTAGCTATTAGCTCCTGACCTTTGCCAAACAGCTGTGTAGCTTTGACTAACGTGGAACGTGGAATAACACCTTTGTGCCTAATATCTCCTAACTTTTCTACTGCAGCTTAGCCTGTATGAACATAAATTTATATAGAACATGATATTCTTTTGGCACTTATATAATAATGCAGATCAGATCCCATCTCTCACACATCTATTTCAGGCTCAGGCCAAGAAAATCTGTATGTATGCATCCAGTATGAAAGGGAAGAGAAAGCAGCTGGGATATACTCAATGCATGCATGTTCTCGCAGGTATGTAATTGGCTGCTCCTTCTGCACTGGGGTAGAGCTGTAAATCAAAGCTGCGTTATAAAGGTGAATGCTAATGCTGAGTGACACTCACACCCTGGAGGCTGGTAAGCAATAAATAAAGAGCTTTTCTTTCTCCTTAGATGGTGTTGATGTATAGGTTAATCCCAGGTCTGTAATTCTTCTCTCTGTCCTGCCTGTGCTTTTCTCTCTGGCTCCAGATGATGGCATTTTGTTTATGAGGTTCTTGATGGGGTTTGTTCTGCTCCTGGGAGGTCTTATCTGTAATTTACTGCAGCCAGATTTGTGAATCTACTTAAGCAAAGTTATTCACACCCAGAACTTCTATTAATCCTAGGAAAAAGGATTTTAATTAGGTATAATGGGGTTCTGAATGGTCTCATTTGAGACTGGTAGTTTATGTCTTTGTAAGACCACCTAATCATGATCAAAAATCAGCTCTTCCCTTATCAACCACAGGCATTTTTACTGCAGTCAAAGTGTCTCTTTTTAATTATTTCTTCACAAAATCTTTCTTTTTTTGGGGGGTGGTGGGAAGGAGAAGAACAAAACACCAATACCAAACAACCTGACAACATAAAAAAGTTTTTGTTTAGTAGAGGTTTTTTTATTATTTTATTTTTAATTTAAAAAACCCTCGAAGTATCTTGGCGCAAACCTGAAAAACTTGAGCAGGAGAAAAAGTCTCAGTTGCTGCAATGCACAGTCGATGGCTACAACTTACAACCCATACGATGTCTTTTCATATCTTCATGATCTTTTTACATGTTGTCGTGGTTTAGCCCCAGCCAGCAACTACGCACCACGCAGCCGCTCGCTCACTCCCCCACGGTGGCACGGGGGAGAGAATTGGAAGAGTAAAAGTGAGGAAACTCATGGTCTGAGATAAAGACAGTTTAATAAGTAAAGCAAAAGCCGCGCACGCAAGCAAAGCAAAACAAGGAATTTGTTCACCACTCCCCATGGGCAGGCAGGTGTTCAGCCATCTCCAGGGAAGCAGGGCTCCGTCACGCGTAATGGTTTCTTGGGAAGACAGACGCCATAACTCTGAATGTCCCTCCACCCCTTCCTTCTTCTTTGTCCCAGCTTTATATACTGAGCATGACGTTATATGGTATGGAATATCTCTTTGGCCAGCCTGGGTCAGCTGTCCCAGCTGTGTCCCCTCCCAGCTTCCCGTGCACCCCCAGCCAGCTTGCTGCAGGCCAGCATGAGAAGCTGGACTGTCCTTGAGTACTTAGCAACAACTCAAAACATCAGCACCTTATCAGCATTTTCTCATCCCAAATCCAAAACACAGCCTCACGCTAGCTTCTATGAAGAAAATTAACTCTACCCTGGCTGAAACCAGGACACATGTTTTCAAATTTGGGTCCTGAAGTTTGGGGCCTGAGTTAGTTTTCAGATGACTACCCACTTGCTGCAATATTATAGTTGCAACAACTGGACAAAAGTAAGGAAAAGTTCATGTAAATGGGTCTTTTTTCAGGCATCATGAAATATGAAAACCCAAATTTTTGGGAGTCATGTATTTCCTTTGTCTGTCTCTACTTCAAGTAGTCTTTTAAAAGTCTATGCTCTTTAAATGATCTATTCCTTAGGAAGAGTGATATCCTCTGTCATTTTCCTTGAGATAACACGTGAGTTGTGTGGTCAGCACTTGTCTTGAATATATTATCCAGCAACATAGTACAAGTAATTTTTATGTAGATCTTTTACATAATATATTATAGATTATAAACCCATGAATTATCTGGGTCTCATGAATATTTTTATATGATATCACAAAATCATAAAAACATATAATGGTTTGTATTGGAAGGGACCTTCTGAACTAGTCCAAACCCCTGCATGGACAGGGACATCTTTCACTAGATTGGGTTGCTCAAAGCCCCATCCAGCCTGACTTTGATCACTTCCAGGGATGGGGCATCCACATCTGGGCAACCTGTTTCAGTGTTTCACTACCCTCATCATAAAATCTTTCTTCGTTATGTCCAATCTAAATCTACCCTTTTCTAGTTTAAAACCATTGCCCCTTGTCCTGTCACTACAGGCCTTGGTAGAAAGTCACTCTCTGTATTTCTTATAACACCCCTCTATATATTGAAAGGTTTCAATAAAGTCTCCCTGGAGCCTTCTCTTCAACTCGTTGAACAACCCCAACTCTCAGGCTTTCTTCATATAAGAAGTGTTCCATCCCCCAGATCATTTTTGTGGCCTTCTCTGAACCTCTTCTAACAGGCCTGTGTCTTTTTTGCACTGGGGATCCCAGAGCTGGATGCAGCACTGCAGGTGGGGTCTCACCAGAGTGGAGTAGAGAGGGACAATGACCTCCCTCGACCTGCTGGCCACACTTCTTTTGATGAAGCCCAGGTTAGGACTGGCTTTCTGGGCTGCAAGTGCACATTGCTGGCTCATGTTCAGCTTTTCACTCACCAGTACCCCCAGGTTCTTCTCCTCAGGTCTGCTTTCAATCCATTCATGACACTGGGGATTGCCATGACCCATGTACAGGACCTTGCACTTGGCTTTGTTGAACTTCATGAGGTTCTCCTGGGCCCAATCCTCAAGCCTGCCAAGACTCCTCTGAATGGTATTTTTTCCCTTGAGTGTATCAACTGCACCACTCATCTTGGGGTCATCCGCAGACTTGCTGGAGGTGTACTCAATCCCACTGTCATTTATGAAGACATTAAATAGTATTGGTCATGGCATGGACCCTTGAGGGACACCACTTGTTAGTGTTTTCCACTTGGACATTGAGCTATTGACTATAACTGTCTGGATGTGGCCAGCCAGCCTATTCCTTATCCATCTAACAGTCCATCCATCAAACCCATGTATCTCCAATTTAGAGGTAAGAATGTTGTGGAGAACAGTATCAAAGGCCTTAGAGAAGTCCAGGTAGATGACATCAGTAGCTCTTCCCTTGTCCACTGATACAGTCCTTCTGTCTAGGAGCAGGTCTGCTGGGGAGTTATACAGGCCCTGAAAATGAACCAGGGAGAAACCAGGCCATAAACCTGTTAAATATGTGGTACAACACTGGATTCTGTCCGTATTTAATTATGAGAAGCCAGCATTAGCATGGTGCTAAGAAGAATATAGAGCAATACAGACTGATCCTACACCAATAATGTGATTGACGTGAAACAGAGCAAGGGCTCTGGTTTCAGGCTCTAACCAATTTGAGAGATGTGAAGCATTATAAAACACTCACATGACTAAAACACTGTTGAGCTTCTTACGAGATGTGGGAAGCTGAGAGCCTCAGAGGACTGACTCATAACAGGCATTTAGATCCTAAAGACCGACTAATATATCATTTTGTCTGAATGCATCAATGCCAGTAAGAAGGGCAAATCTGAAAATTATGTCATCATTCATTGGGGAAGTAGTTACAGCGTGACATGTCAACCAACTTGATTTAATCTGCCATCCAGCAAGCTACGCATCAGGGTTTTTAATTTATTAAAATGGCTGGTTTATTTTTCCTTTTAAAAGGATTTTATAAACAGAACATTTGAAGGCTGGCATCGAGTGTCTTTTGCTTCATTAGTTTCTTTCACCATATACTATGTCTTAGAGCAAGGCAGGGAATTATAAGGCCATTTTAAGGATCATAGCTATTGCTGTCAATAAAACATACAAGGAGGAATTCAGAAAGTAATTCCCTCCGGGTCCAATTGGCAAATAAAGTTGATTTTCTTTGGTGACTTTTATGTCTTTCTCTACAGTGGGCATTAGGTTGGGACTACTCTAGACGCAGGTTTCCAAGAATGTAGTATCTTTTTCCACCCACTAACTTTGTCCTGGCAGGAAAAGGAGAAGCAAGCCATTTCTCTAGGCTTTCTTGCCATCTGGCCATTTGATCAGATATACAGCTAGGAAACGTTTCAGATATCTAGAAACTGCAGACCAACAATTTGTATATCCCAATGTGCACTGACTCTGGCAAGTTCTGGGTTCGTTTACTTTTCTGCACAAATCATTTGCTGGGCAAATGCTGGATGCCTCTGCTTCTAATCTGAGGGTCCAGAAAATGGACAGAGAAATGGGAGCTTGCATGGGACACCCTCGGTCTATTCTACTGTGGCACATTGCAGCATCTTCTGTGTTTACCCCTAGGTACTAAGGCTCCTGGGGTTGCTGTAAGGAGGGAGGTATCATCCTACGGCATGTCAGAATGGAGTTAGTAATTTGTACCCCTTTATTTAACCTCTGCTACCTGGTACCTGCAGTTATAGGTACACATAGTTCCTCCAGTCCTGTGTTCCCAGCTTGTCAGTGGAATAATCAGTAATCCTGACATTTTCAGAAGGGAAACATTTGATTTTTTTTCTTTGGAAACATCTTTTACTTATTACGTAAGTATTCTAGTCTGTCAAGCAATGTACTACTATAGAAAGTGAAGTTGGTTTTAGTTTTGTCAAAAAATAATGAACCTAATCCAGCTGGTATTGATTTTAACATTTCCTCTCTTGAGATTTCCCTCAGAAGGTTTGTCTTCCAGCCCTTTGATCAGCTTGGTGGACCTCCTTTGAAACCTCCACAGTGTACAAAACACAGACGTAAAATCCAGATATCACACTTGTACATTTTATCACTGAGAGTGGGAGGGCCAAGATCATGTGATCTTCCTTCAGCTCATATGAGATGACTGTACATTTTCAGAAAGGCAGCTGGGTCTCAATCCCTGCTGTCAGCATGCGGTTCTTGGAGATCTCACTTGAACCTGCAGTGGGACATTGTTTTACTCAAACCCAGAGTGACTGATCTGCAATGTGGAAAATGAGTATCTGGACAATGAGTTATCAGCAAGAAGAATGTGAGAATGAAAACATGAGGGAAACAACAAAAAATCAGAAAGCTTAAAAAAATTATTGATTTTATGTAGGATTTCCATAACTCAGTTTCAGGGGGTGAAGGTCAACAATGGTAGGGTAATCATTGGGTGGGAGACACTTCGTGCTGCCTATGCTCAGTCAGTTGGATGGTGAGGCTGGATGGCAGTCAGTAACTGAGCTCTTGGATTCAGCTATTTTCTCTTTTCTTCTCTTTTTTTTTTCTGAGTGTCACACTTACAAAATTAGATTTTTATCATGAAAGGAAAAATTGATGATAGGGACAAAAAAAGAGATGGTACACAATCTATCTTCTCCTTTCAAAATAAAATCTTTTAAGTGATATACGTAAGTGTAAAAAAAACCAGATCAAACCTCTGTATTGTTTTTGTAAAAATAAATTGTGAAACATCATGGATCCATTCTGGAGTAGTTCTCTTTCCATACCTTCAACATCACACACGTTCCAAAAATTTATTGTGCAGTGGTATACAATAGAGTTCATATCCCTGCTCATCTCAGATCTGGGTCTAAACATTTCAGGAGGGGTTACTGTGTGTTGGAAAGGGTTTGAGTTAGAGCAGCATTACAGGAAATGCTGACAGCTCTAGGTGATATGGGGGGTTGGAGACAGCACACGTCTAGCAGCAGGAATGCAGCTCACCTGGCATTTGCTTCCCTCATGCCATTAGCTGTGGTCCTGCTCTTAGCAACAAAAGCAAAACTTCATTGGTCTTCTAAAGGACTTTTCAGGCATGTGATTGGGAAAAAATGTGTGAACCAAAAAAGACGTGAAATATGTTACTGCACTGTATGGCTGAAAACTGAGACAAAAATCAAGTCTGAACACTTCCAGCCGGGAGTGTTGTTGCCTCTGCCCAGCAAATCCTGTGCTAGATCGCTCTCAAGCATTAGCGCTCTCCAGATCTGCTCAGGACCCAGGTACAGAGAAGCTGCAATGCTGAACACGGCATGGAGGCAGCTGTGCCTTTCTGTGCTGTTGCATGACACTGTGTCAATGGTCAGCAAGGCAAACGTAAGCAGCAAGACTGGTGTTTGGCCTCTCAAGGATTTCCACCAGGGTATTGACCAAATTCGCCAAGCATCTTTCCCCTCCAACTCCTATTTTGCCTTTGCTTCTATGCAAAAATTCAGTACTAGGACCAAAGCACAAGCTTTGAAAATACAAATTCAAAGAGCTCAGTAGTTTTCCCTCCTCTAAAAAAACCCAACAGTCCTCCAAATAGGAAAAATCCCCTTTAAAATTCTCACAGTGCTCCCCTCTTCATGATTTTGGGGACTGCCTCCTGATTTAAGTGCACTTGGCAGAGGTAATGCTGATGAATTATCTTTTTTAACTGCACAAGGCTTCAGCGAGACTGCTGAACAATGCCAAAGGCAGAATTCATTGGGAGACATTATAAAGTCAAGTTTAATATATTGAAAATTAATTTTAAATTGATTAAGGTTTATAAACAACACAAGCTTGGGTTTTCAATTTTTCCAAGTTTATTTTTACATGTTCCTTATGAAAATTAATCTACTTGCTCACATGTCATATTTTTTTTGGTACCTTTTATAGGTTGGCTTGATTGCTGTCAATTCATTTCTTTAATGTAAGCAATTAAACGGTTGATTGTTTTGCTGGCTTTCAATTATCTTCCTGCCTGACAATTGCTCCAGCTGTAACTGATTTTCATTCTTTATGTTCATAATCCCAGTCACATCAGCTGTGTCTTGCAGACAATGGGAATGTCAGGTGTTAGCTGAGGTGAAGGAGAGGGAGTTGGAGAGGAGGTAGTGGTTGGAGCTTAGGTCTCTTGTTTTGTGTTCCTGATCCTTTTTGCAGGTGTGAACTCAGACGTGATCCCTAGGGTAAAGGATGAAGGATGGCATGGCTGAGACTGTGAGCCAGCTTCCTCGTTGTTAGATGAGGTGACAGCTTGCTGGCAGTCAGATGGAGCAGACCCCCATGCTTTGCTAGATGTTTTTAGGGAACTTGCCTGGGGAACCCAATGCACAGGGGGTTATGGTAATTTGGACTCAGGGCCTACTGAAGTGTTTCTGGAGAACCTGAACCTACCAAAGAGCTTTGAGGGAACAGGAAAGGGTGGGAAGAATACAGAGTCCAAGGCCTCAAGCCTAGGATAACAACTGAATTGACAGTCCCTCTTCACATTGGCATAGAATCATAGCATAGTATGGTTTGGAAGGGACCTTTAAAGGTCATCCAGTCCAACCCTCTGCCATAAGCACGGACATCTTCAACTAGATCAGGTTGCTCAGAGCCCCGTCCAACCTGACCTGGAATGTTGCCAGGGATGGGGCATGTGCCACCTCCCTGGGCAACCTGGGCCAGGGTTTTACCACCCTCACTGTCAAAAACTTCTTCCTTAGATCTAGTCTAAATCTCTCTTCTTTTAGTTTAGAACCAGTTTCCCTTGTCCTGTTGCAACAGGCCCTGCTAAAAAGTCTGCCCCTATCTTTCTTCTCAGACCCCTTTAAGTACTGGCAGGTTGCAATAAGGTCTCCTTGGAGCCTTCTCTGCTCCAGGCTGAGCCCCCCCAGCCTGTCCTCCTAGCAGAGCTGTTCCAGCCCTTGGAGCATTTTTGTGGCCTCCTCTGGCCCCGCTCCAACAGGTCCATGTCTTTCCTGTGCTGAGGGCTCCAGAGCTGGACGCAGCACTGCAGGGGGGTCTCCCCAGAGCGCAGTAGAGGGGCAGAATCCCCTCCCTCGCCCTGCTGGCCACTCGGCTTTGGGTGCAGCCCAGGATACCATTGGCCCTCCGGGCTGCGAGCGCCCATTGCTGGCTGATGTCCAGCTTTTCATCCCCCAGTACCCCCACATCCTTCTCGGCAGGGCTGTTCTCAATCCCGTCATCCCCCAGCCTGTGCTGATACTGGGGGTTGCCCTGACCCAGGGGCAGGACCCTGCACTTGGCCTAATTGAACATTGTCACTCTACAGAAGAAAGAGGTTTATATTACAACACTGGATCTCTGAATTCAGACTATCTGTCCTGAGGTCTGAGGTTGAGCCTTTGTCATTGAAAACTCTTCCAGGAACACAAACCAGTTCCCTGTTTCAGAAAAAGTTGCATGTTTTTTCTTTTTTTTTTTTTCCTTTAGTGTATTGCAAATGTTGGAATTTCTCAGGCTAGCCTGATCCTACCAGGCACCTGCTGTAGCCCTTGCAGTAGGAAAAAGATCTTTGCAATGAGAAGAGGCCTGAATCAAATATCCAGTGAAAACTGTGGACAACTGTATTTATGCAAGCTTAATATTTTGAAATAGAGTGTTCAGAAAGGTTGTTCACCCTTTGGTGGCTGAAGTTACTCCCTTATGACTGGAGTCATAAGGGCCCCATTACCCTGGTGTTCCCTGTTGCTGGCTTGAACTCTATAGGGGGATTACAGTATAGAAAACATGTTAAAAATGTGACCTGGCTCTCAGCTTCTGAACCCAAAATGTTGTGGCAATCCAGTGCCAAACTTGCTGACTCCAGAACCACAGGCATGTGTCCCATCAGGACAACGATTGCAGCAAGACTAATTAAGTGCAGAACTACTTAGCCAGAGAAGAGAACTAGCACGGATATCCAGCTTCCTGGGTCTCACCTGATTGTTTTCACGACATGGAGCTCTGTCCAGAAACATATCAGCGTGTTCAGAGTGAACTCAAAGCTCTCTAACATAGCACTGCATACTCCGATGGAGATGCATGTTCCACCTACGTTGTTCTCCCTCCATTTCTACCTAGCTGCCACTGCCTGTTGCAATTACTTGGAAACCCTGAATATAATTTTTCAGGATAAAGCTTAAAGAGATGGGTCGTCATGGCAGGAAGCTTTCAGTGCTGGAAACACTGTTCATGTGTTCATGAAGTTTATGTGTTCATCAGGTTCATTTGTCCATGAAGTTCGTGTGTTGGAAACAACTCATGTTGAATCTGCTTATACTTAGAAAAAATTCAAAGGACACTTCTATGGGCAGGGTTTCATTATGGGTAAATTTTCCTCTTCCTTCTGTTTCAAGCATTTCTGTGGTGTTGTAAATACTTAATATTGAGCACAGGCGTCTGTCATAATTGAAGTCAGCAGCACCACACATGGTCCTACAAGTAAAAGAGTTGGAAAACTGGAGCTTGCACTTCTCTGAACTCAGAGGAACTGAGAATTAGGGACACAATGACGGTTTTGCTTTTTCTGCCTATGCAAGGCACTGATTACCCTTTCAGTGCTTGCTGGAGTCACCTGTGCAGCAGATAATGCTGTCTCAAGGGCTGAAAGGAGTTACAGATAAACTTGTGCCTGAAAGCAACATGCTGTCAGGGAGTCCTACTGTCAATTGCCCCATGCAGAAGCTCTTTTTCATGAATCTCAGAAGAACAGTTTAACTCTAAAAATGCCTGTGGAGGCTCACTAAAGGGTTTTCACAGCTGGGCTGGATGCCCCCGCCTCCCATCCCAATACTAGAAAACCTGTTAAGCAATAGGAGCAAAAAGTAAGCAATTGGAATTGGACCACGGGGGTTATTGGAGAAAATCTGTAATAGTGTTTCACACCCAGAAGCGTGTCGTTAACACTGTCTCTCAGTATAGCATGGGCCATGGGAAAGATTTTCTGGCAATGGGGGTGATTTTCATATAGAATGAAGAAAGATCCTTTCTCCATAGATTTTGGACAATTATGAATGTAATTAAAACATTAGTTCTGCTACGTCAGGCAACTCTGTGAGAAACGTTTCCAATACAGTCAGAAACATCAGGTGAATACTCTACATGAGATCTGTATAGTGAAGAAAGAAATAAAGAAAGGTGGCAAAGAAAATGCAGAAAGCAGTTGTTTCCAAAGAGGTAGTGTGGCTGGTTGTCCCTGGCTGAATGCCAGGTGCCCACCAAAGCCACTTTGTCACTTCCCTTCTCAGCTGGACAGGGGACAGAAAATGTAGCGAAAAACTTGTGGGTTGAGATAAGGATGGGGAGAGATCATTCAGCAATTACTGTCATGGGCAAAACAGACTCGACTTGGGGAAAATTAGCTTAATTTATTATGAATCAAATCAGACTAGGGTAATGAGAAATAAAAACTAAATCTTAAAACATCTTCCGCCCACTCTTCCCTTCTTCCCAGGCTCAACTTCACTCTTTATTTTCTCTACCTCCACCCCCTGAGAGGTGCAGTGGTATGAGGAACGGGGGTTGTGGCCAGTCCATCACACGTCTCTGCTGCTCCTTCTTCCTCAGGGGGAGGATTTCTCACCCTCTGCCCTGCTCCAGCCTGGGGTCCCTCCCACGGGACACAGTCCTGCATGGACTTCTCCAGCGTGAGTCCTTCCCTTGGGCTGCAGTTCTTCACGAGCTGCTCCAGCCTGGGTCCCCCCACGGGGCCACAGGCCCTGCCAGGAGCCGGCCCCAGCGCGGGCTGCCCACGGGGTCACGGCCTCCTTCGGGCATCCCCCTGCCCCGGCGTGGGGCCCTGCCCGGGTGCGGGTGCAGATCTGCTCCCCCATGGAGCTCCATGGCCGCAGGGGCACAGCCGGCCTCCCCGTGGGCTTCCCTGGGGTCTGCCGGGGACCCTCTGCTCCGGCGCCTGGAGCCCTCCTGCCCCTCCTGCTCTGGGCCGGGGGCTGCGGGGCTGCTCCTCTCACACATCCTCACTCCTCTCTCCGGCTGCAATTTCTGTTGCTCAGGGTTTTTTCCCCCCTTTTTAAAGATTTTATCCCAGAAGTGCTACCACCGTTGCTGATGGGCTTTGCCTTGGCCAGTAGTTGGTCTGTCTTGCAGCTGTCTGGTATTGGCTCCATTGGACAATAGGGGAAGCTTCTAGCAGCTTCTCACAGAATCCATCCCTGTATCCCGCCTGTCCCGAACCTTGCCACGAAACCCCGTGCAGGTATCTATCCGATAGCTAGAGCTACCTGTCTGAAAACTGAGGAGGGTCTGATGTCTTGTCTGTTCACATGTTCAATGAAATATTCTATGACAGCTTTTCTGCTGAGGCTTTTCACATAATAGAACAAATCTTGTCAGTGCCATTGAGAATGCTACATTTACCAAAGACTGTCCAAAAATGTTTATCTCCCTAGATGCTGGTCATACAATCATAGAATAATTTAGGTTGGAAAAGACCTTTAAGATCATAGTGTCCAACCGTTTACTTAACACTACCACTAAACTGTATCCCTAAGCACCACGTTTACACGTATTTTAAGTACTTCCAGGGATGGTGACTCAACCACTTCCCTGGGCAGCCTGTTCCAATGCTTGACAACCTTCTCAGTGAAGAAATTTTTTCTTTTTTCAGGCCATTTCCTCTCACCCTATCACTAGTTACTTGGCAGAAGAGACCAACACCCACCTCACCACAGCCCCCTTTCAGGTAGTTGTAGAGAGCGATGAGGTCTCCCCTCAGCCTCCTCTTCTCCTGACTGAACAACCCCAGTTCCCTCAGCCACTCCTCATAAGATTTGTGCTCCAGACCCCTCACCAGCTTCGTTGCCCTTCTCTGGACATGCTCCAGCACCTCAACATCCTTCTTGTAGTGAGGGGCCCAAAACTGAACACAGCATTCAAGGTGCGGCCTCACCAGTGCCGAGTACAGGGACACAATCACTTCCCTACTCCTGCTGGACGCACTATTGCTGATACAGGCTGATACAGGATGCTGTTGGCCTTCTTGGCCACGTGGGCACACTGCCGGCTCATGTTCAGCCGCCTGTCAACCAGCACCCACAGGTCCCTTTCTGCTGGGCAGCTCTCCAGCCACTCCTCCCCAAGCCTGTAGCATTGCATGGGGTTGTTGTGACCCAAGTGCAGGACCCGGCACTTGGCCTTATTAAACCTCATACAGTTGACCTTGGCCCATTGATCCAGCCTGTCCAGATCTCTCTGTAGACCCTTTCTATTTTCAAGCAGACCAACACTCCTGGCCTACTTTGTGCTGTCTGCAAACTTACTGAGGGTGCACTTGATCCCCTCGTGCAGATCATTGATAAAGATATTCAACAAAACTGGTATGACAATATTTGTTAAAAACTGTGTGGTTTAGATAGTAGAACGTCAGTTGTACTTAGGTCAGACTTGATGTGACAATGGTCCCTCTGCTCCTGAAACCTGTGTGTGGAAGAAATGCAGAGAGACGGCTGTTAGTATCCTGTAGAGCACTGCATAAAACCCACAGATGAATAAAGCTCTTGTGAGATTTGTCTGAAGAGGTGTCTGTGCAAAGCTGATGCACACGGTTACACCTATTTCAAAGACACATTTTGGTGTACTGTGAGGTATTTATTTGTATGTTCTCCTACAGAGACCTCTACAAGGAGCTTGCAGTTGATGATGAAACTGCTAATAGAAGCCAACAGAGATGCCTCTCCTTTCTTGGCCTTTGAAGCAGATGGCTGTATAATGCTGCATAACCAGCAAAACAATCATCGAGGTAGTGTCTGTCAGTTCTTTCCTTTTTTTTTTTTTTTTTTAATGGATGTGACAATAATCATTCTGTCTTGATGCAGGCAAAAGTAAGCAATTAAACCTGAGGGGCAAACAACAGTGGGTGGTGAGGTAGCTGGTGAAGACACAGCACCTGGCATTCTGCACAGAGGAGCAAACAACATCTGGGGAAATGCAAGGTGGGTACCAGGATGCTGGGGAATGCTGTTCACAGGGCTGTTAAACTACTGTCATCCTCAGAAATCAATTCTCCCAAAATTTGACTGATGAAAATTCAGAAAGAAAGCTAGCTTCAAGTTTTGGTCTTTTTCAGCCTTTGAGCAGAGTTTTTCGCTACAGCAAGTCCTGCATCAAACCTGTCAGTGGGAAAAGTTTATGCTGAAATATACGTTCATTGAACAGGAGGCAACTGGTGGGCTTTGGGGACTGGATCTGGATGGATTTGGGGACTGAAAGTATAACAGGCTTTCTCCCCCTGTTATACAGAAAGCTGGGGATGATCCAATGGTCAGAGCACCCATGCAGGGCATGGGCTCAGTTCCTGGCTGTGGGTGTGAACTTCAGCTGTTTTTTTTTTTTCCTCCAGGTCCTCATGAAGGGCCAGGGCTCCCAGCCTTAAGATATAATATTAGATGCTGGATCTTAAATGAGGACCTGTAATTAACTCACTCACCTCCAGCTCTCTCTGATCATGGGAGAGAAGTGAAGATGAAATGAATCAACTCAGTGTCTATAACTCCTTCTTACCCATTGAGGATACCTACAGCAGCTACTCTTTTAGCTGAACTGCCTTGGTTAGGTGCCTAAAATTGAGTGTGAGGTATCTGCACCTGAAATCAGTAGGAACTAAACCCTAAACAGCTTTGACGGTCACTCACTCTGTCCAGTTTTTCATATTTAAAATGAGTTTGAGTCATGTTTTCTTATGTCCAAGAAGTGTCAATTATGTTATAGACTGCAGTCGGGCACTGGGATGTGTGCACTAGCAGGTAGTGTGGCTGGTAGTACAGAAACCATCCTTCTTTCTCTTGTTACCGACCTACTAGATTTAGGTGACAATTCAGCCAGTTGGGCCTCATCCATCCCTTACCTGACCATTTCTTTTGCCTGATGTCCCTCCTTAGCTATTAGTAATTGTGTCTTTCTCCAATGATCTTACAACAGCACCTGTGGAGATAGATATTCTGGCAGTGTTACTGTCAGATTTATTTTCTCTGAAACAAAAAGAAAGATATTTTCCCTGAAACAAATTCAAAAAATGACTTGGGAAACGAAACAAACAACTTAACTTTGCCTTTTGTCTTAGGATCGCTTCTCAGCTCTGGTCCAGAAGCAGATTCTGTCAGGATGCCTATTTGTTTACATTCCTAACAAGATGAGTATGGAAGGACAGTCAGAAACTGCAAAGCAAATCACAGGTATGGTGATCATCCTTCAACCCCAATTTTAGACATGTCTTTCTGTATAGTAAGACAAAAAGCCTAACATTAAGCAGATGCACTTTAATGAAATTTAAATTAGTTGAGTTGAGCTAGAAGACATTTAAACAAGTTGCTGGGTTGTCATTTGTATGTTTCTTTCTTTTTTTCCACTCCATTTTGCATAGCAGCTTCCTTTATGCTATTTATTATAATTCTTGCTAACAATGATCTTCCCCTAATTTATTCCATGTCGCAGTCCATCTGGTGCTTTAAACTCCAGTCAAAGTTTTTATAAAAAAATGAGTTTTAGAGCTCATTCAGCAAATTTTGCTGGAAGTATTTATTGGTTCTCATTGAGCACTTGGAAAAAACCTAAACAGTATGGACCAATTCCTCATTTTGGTCATAATGATGGATACATATATATTTCGATCCTATTGGTGGATGTATATGCAATACATCTACTGCTCATTCATATCAGTAATATATATACACCCACATTACTATTCCAATAACACAACATATAAGTCATTCCAGGTTATTGGAAGTGGACCCAGAAATCCAATACATCATTTTAGTCCCTTGAGACTTCCAGCGATAAATCTCTGAGTTGTTTGACATGAAGTTCTGCCTTTTATTTCCCCTAGGAGAAATTAACTGGGAATATTTTGGCACAAGCAAGCCTAAAATGCATTCTGTCCATCTTAAAGATAACTGGAAAAGCTTTGCTGGAGAAGCTCAGATGTCTTTACTGTAAAAGAGATGCATATTCTTATCAGGTTTTGTGGAGCTCTAATGATATTATTTGTGTTTGCATAACAAGAACAAAAATATACACCATGTAATTGAAGAAATCCGGGTACTTTCTACCTCTAAATCCTCTGAAGGAAATCATAGAAGAGTCCTTTACCCATCACTGGTTTTCCTTCAGCAGCTGTTGCAGCAAGTGCTGGTACTGAGCAGTTAATTTTTTATATACAGTCAACCACCATGTAATAGGAGATGTGTGTCAGCAGGGTCCAGATACACATCACTAGTCTCGTTGTAATCCAGAAATCTTTAAATTGTCACTCTCTAATGGAACAAGAAATGGGTATTCTAAATTCATAAAGATTTACAAACAATCACTGCTGCCATCTGACAGATGTATGCATCACCTGCAATTTTCTCATTCTTCAGCTCTCTCCTATGAGCCATGGGAAAATGATATTCTTGCACCCTTACTGCAGGGGTGAGAAATCTTAAGAAGGTCAAGTTAGAGTCTGAGTGAACTGGAATGAACCACAAAGGAAGAACAAACCACTTAAATTGATAAATCATGAGACAAAAAAATTGCATAGGAGCTTGCATTGTGGATGACTTATTTGCCTTGTGTTTGACAGCGTAGTCACCTAGATACCTTTATTCTAGGGCAGAGGGACTGTTGTGTGGCACTGGAGTAGCGTACAATGTTCTGTTTTTGAATAGTCAGTACAAGACAAAAGGGTTGTCAGAAAACCGTTTTTCTTCCTCCTGTAAGAAGCTGATGTTTCATTACAGAAAGCAATACCCTCTGCCCACACACAAGTAATACGCAAACCTCTTAAAACTGTATTTTTGGATATTGCCTGCAAAGAAGAAAGTTAGCTTTCACTTCTGAAACTGGGAAGCGTTTCCAGTGAATTTCATTATTATAAAGAATTAAGCTCAGCATAATCCACAAAAGAAAAGACTATTTTAACATAGAATTCACCCTGATAGCCCTATATTGACTCCATTTATCTGTGTTTGACTAAAATGGCATTAAAGTTTGATTTGACAAACGGAGAATACATCATTTCCTGCAGGGAATTTGCTACAGTCTAATCATCTTCAGCCTTGCAAAAAATGATGACTAACTTCTAACAGGAAATGGTGTGGATTTAGCTTCCAGCCACTGGTTTTTGATTTGCATTCCTTCTCCAAATTGAAGAGCCCCGTTGCATCTAATATTTCCCCTGCATGAATTTTCTTATTTTCTGTAATCAAAACACTTTTGATTCCTATTTTTTGATAAGCTAAAAGTATTTGATGCTGTTTAAATTTCTCATGGTGGTTTTTTTTCCATCCCTCAGACCTGGCTCTTTCTCTGTACAGAATATTAAATTATGCATCTGGCCAGATGTGGAAATTAAATCACCTCTTAGTATATATCTAGGGATTGCAGGGTATTATTCTCCTGAGAGCCCATGCAGATCTGTTGATACCATGGGTACAGGGCTCACGTTCACTAGATATCCACTCCTTCCTTTCTGGGCATATAGCTGTGCTTGGCTGTATTGGAAGATCTGTTCTTTACACAGTTCTCTCTTAGCCAGTGAACCTAATTGCTCTGGGTCCAGAGCTAAATACATCTATCATACGGATAGGGAAGAGGGAACAGTGATGTGGCTACTTCCCAGCTGTATTCAGGAAACTGCTCTACATCGGCATTCATTAACAGGTCATGGAAGAAACACAAAGCCTTCCAAGCCTCTCCATTAATACTGCTCCTGTCTTTTCATAATCTGCCAAGCTTGGTATTACCTATAAACAATAGGAACAATGACGGGTTTTGGTGTGTGGGTATGAAAGCAGGTCTGTCTGAGAGCTGTGCAAAGCTTTCTGTTGGTGTTGAGATCCCTCAGTGCAGTCTGTCTTCAGTTTATGTGTCTATAGTGCATAGGGATAGTCTTGCCAAGATATCAGGCTCTGTGGTACTGAATGCCTCATGCAAATCTTATTTTGCCATGTCTGTGCAGATGCTTTTGTGAAGGATGTGTAGATCTGAACAAGGGCATACACTTGATAGTATATACTTATTATTACACTAACAAGTGTATACAGTGTTAGGGCAACACCTTAGTGTAACACCACTGTGAAACAAGTGTTCTTACTCCTATAGTATAGCTCAGGAAACTGGGACATTCACAATAGGAAACATCATCTCCTAGGTGATAATGGACTTTGGGTTTCCTAATTTCTGCCTTGACCTTACTCATAAGTCCAATCACCCCCGCTCTGAAAAACAGATTCAGAAAGGGAGTTTGCATAAACTGGCTGCACCGTAGAGGAGCACATCAGCACATGTCTCACAACAAGATTCTTCTGACAAGATCTGGATTTCAGACTAGATTTCTTGGGTTTGATAGAGATGAGACCACAGGTGTAATTACCTACAGAAGAGGAATAAGAAATGGATTTATAATGCATTTATGGAAGAATTCATTACTGACCACCATTTATTTAATCCCATACCAAACAAAAGAAAATAAATGTGCTAAAGTTTTCTAGGGGTGTGTATGTATATGTGTACATATCATTCCAAAGTACTTACGTTCTGTAAATCAAAAGAAAACACACAGTGGCAATGCAAGGTGGTCAATAAGAGATTATGTTAAGCAAACAGCAAGCACCTGTGAAAATGCAATTTTGACTGACAGTCCTGAGTATAGCTGTAGATAGCTCCAGCAATTTGTGCTCAGTTTCAGCCTCTTGTGATTAAACTGGGTAAGTTACCAGCTACAAGTAATTTGTAATTTTAAATTAGTACAAGACTCATGACATTTCTCTTTTGGGACTGTTCACTACACATTTAAATAGGTAAAGATGCTTTGGTCAAACTCCATCCGTCAGTCACCTGTTCTTACTCTTTCCTCGGAAGCCAAAAATGAGATAGAAAAGGAGTGCAAAGGCAAACTTTTGTTGACAAATCTTCATGCTTTGTGAGTTTTCATTATTTCTGCTTAACTCTGGTTTTCACTGGAGAGATCTAAAACTAGTGAGTGCTGATGTTTTATTTACCAACTCCACTGGACTGGAGATAGTGATTATTAGATGTAAAACCAGAAAGCTGGGTCGAAGTTTTAAAATATTTTGATGTGCTTCTGCCAGCTAGCATCTTCTCTGCTAGCTGCTAGTTTGGTTTTTGATGTGTGTAAAGGAAACCAGAAGGAAAGTAAACTGAAAGAAAGAAAAAACTTCATGGACAAATTTGCCAACTTCATCCAGTGGGGATGTCCTCCTGTCCCGTGGCCGTATGCCACCTTACCCTGCCAACACTCTTTTTGTGATCAGATTGGAGCAGAACAACTTTTATCTCCTCTGCTTTTGCGCTTAGTTTCTCAACATACTGTGGTAGATGAAGAGCTAAGCAGTGATGGAAGGAACTCAAGAGACAAAGTCCAGTGTTATTCTTCCTCAATCCAGATCACATTTGTATATTATTCTAGACAGAGTATTGCAGTTTTAATCTGAAAGAGAGTAGATTTAGATTAAGTATTAGGAATAAATTCTTTACTGTGAGGATGGTGAGACACTGGAACAGGTTTTCCAGAGAAGTTGTAGATGCCCCATCCCTGGAAGTGTTCAAGGCCAGGTTGGAATGAGGCTTTGAGCAACCTGATCTAGTGGAAGGTGCCCCTGCCCATAGCAGGGAGATTGGAATTAAATGATCTTTAAGGTCTTCTCCAACCCAAACCATTTTATGATTCTATGAATGTGATTATTTTCACTGAAACATCTATGGAACAGGAAATTACCCAAAAGAGAAAAAAACCCCCACAGATTATCTTGTCTGTACTTCCAATATTTATAAGCACCTTTTGATCATGAATAGGAACAAAGCAGTCAGCTGCCAGGAGACATTATTTAATCAGGTACTTCAAGAGACTGAGCTCCCGTATAAGTACCTCTCTGGGGCATCACCCTGCTCCAAAGAGAGGTCAGGTCTGAAAAACTGTTCAGACAGTTCATTTTCTTTTTTGATGAATAGAGTGCCCCACTCCAAAAATATGGCCTGCTTTTGTGTCTTCATTTTTTAACTGTTCTCAGTCTTTGCACAATTTTCAGTTTTAGTAACTCTGATCTGATGTTTACATCCTGAGTGTTGATAAGAATATTAAAAAGTTACTGGGTTCACACTGATCCCTGACAAAATCCCCTAAAAACACTTCTGTTTGTTGGTGATTAGCTAATGCTAACTACTATTTCTGGGCTATTATTTAGACAGCCCTTGATTTGTTTGATGGGTGTTCTAATAGTCTTGCACAATGTAATTTTTAAAAAAACAATCTCCTCTTCAGATCAGACCACATTTCCCACTGTAGTTAAGTTCATATTTTCTACAGTAGCTGCCCTTTCTCCCTGACAGCTTGTACCGGTGTCCGTGCCCAGGCGCTGGCAGCGGGGGCTGCCGGGCGGCCGCTGTGAGGAGCGGCCGGGGCTGCCCGGTGCCGGACACAGCCGGTCCCAGCCGGTCCCAGCCGGCTCCAAGGGCCCCAGCGCAGGACACAGCTGAGCCCCGCAGCCAAGCCGGGGGCGCCGGGGGGGAAACAGGACTCGGAAAGGGCCCAAGGCGGCACCGGCAGAGGAGGAGGGAGCCCAGGAGGCGGCAGCAGCAGAGGGAGCCCGAGGCCGGAGGAGGAGGAGGGCGGGAGGGGCTGCAGGCCCGGAGCAGGGATCCCCCGCAGCCCTGGAGAGAGCCCGCGGGAGCAGAGACCCCCCCGCAGCCCGGGGAGGGCCCCAGGCCGCAGCAGGGGGATATTTCCTGCAGGAGCTGCGGCCGTGGGGAGCCCGGGCGGGAGCGGGTTGTCCCTGAAGGGCTGCAGCCCGGGGAAGGGCCCGCGCTGGAGCAGGGAGACCTGTGAGGAGGGAGGAGCGGCCGAGGGGGGCTGGGAGGGACTGACCGCAACCCCCGTGCCCACCCGTGCCCCCCTCGGGGGGAGAGGGGTCGGACGTGAAGGGGTGAAGCTGGGAATGGGAAAAGGGAGTGGTGGTGTTTTAATTTTGTCTTTGTTTCTTATTACTCAAATGAATTTTATTTGGCAATAAATTAAATTATTTTTCCCCAAGTCAAGTTGGTTTTCCCCATGACAGTACTTGGTAAATGATCTCCTCGACTTTATGCTGACCCACGAGCTTTCTCATCCTATGTTCTCCCCCTCTCCTGTTGAGGAGGGGAGTGAGAGAGCATCTGGATGGGTTGAGAGCAGCTGGGCAAGGCTAACCCACCACAGTTCCCCATGCCATGTTGTGCTGCTCCTGTGATCCTCTTGTGCTGCCAGGCAAGGAAGAAAGTGAGGGCTCTCCTTGCTTGATGAGAGCATGGAGGCAAGAAGTTGACTGCAGCCTAAAGGAAAACATCTGGGCAAGTTCTGGGAAGAACAAGTCCCCCCCACTACAATGCCCCTTCTTACTCAGCAAGTTCCTGGGGCCTGGATCACACCTGCATGGTTGTCCATGTCCTTCTCCCCTCCCACCAGCCTATCTTGTTAGAGGCAAAGCTTGATGAGAGCACCTCTGGCTGGGCTTGCCTGTGCCCTTCCCTTGTCCCCTGTTTGTGTCTTCTGAACACAGTAGAAGGGCAGAAGAGAACCAACCTGGTGGAAGACATTTCTGGAAGGAATTTCTCACTATCTTTACAGCAGGGACACTGAAAGGAGAGCAAGCCCACACAAACAGCCAGTCCTGACTATGGAAACACAACCACTATGAGTGGAGCACTGCTGCTGGGCAGCTGCCATGCCTGCAGGGTGCAGGAATGGCCTCGTGTTCAGGTGCAGCCCTGATGGGACTGTGCATGGCAAGGTGGACACAGACATGTACGTTTGCCAGTGTTTCATGTTCTGAGTTATATGAATGAATGTTGAATTTCGTACTGCAGTATGCATATCCTTCAGAAACTCCTAAAAACATAATGACCACTGGATTGTCTTGTAGGAAATGATACTGCAACACTGATTTCTGATTAAACAATTACTTAATGCGATACCTCACAGGAAGAAAGATTAAATCAATTTAAAACACAACTAATTTCATTCTGTCACACTCAAAAACACTGAGATGCTTTTAAACAGCCTACCCAACACGCAGGCCCTGACAGCTGTATCCAGGGACTCTGTCCAGGATTGCTTGCAATGACGTGGAGGACAAGGAAACCAGTTCTCGATCCCCTTTCCACACTTCCTGGCTTCTCCTTAGGCATGTGCTGGTGGTTTTGTATGTGTCTTATTGTACGTACTTTTCAGGAGCTGACAGTGATTTACGTCTTTATCCTGTCCCACCTCCGTGAGTCATCAGGATTTAGTCACTGTCTCTGTTTCAGAGCTGGCTTGTCACGAGAGATTGCAGGAAGTTGTGTGCTAGGATCAAGATGACCTACTACTGTAGGTGTCAGCCACATATGCCATTTTGCAGCCTTACTTTTTCTTCTGGTGTTTTGCACCTGTACATTCACGATCATATTGGTATAAATATTTTTTCTACACTTTATCACAGCCCTGGAAGATTCCTGGGTTTCTATTTTCTAATACATTATAGGCGCATTGGTACGTGCGGCAAAAAGATGATGGCTGCTTCTTAAGATTCATAATTTTTCATCTCACAAATCTCCCAAGCTCCTGGTATTGCCCCTAGTATTTCAGCAGTATATTACAGTAAATTTTCCTCCTTCCTGGCCTGGGATTGCAATGGAATATGACAGTTTACTTCCTTCTACATAATGATTTTGTCTATAAGTTCTAATCTGATCCAATCTTCATATGCCTTCTATTTTATTGGATTCTGGTGAGCTTTATGATGTGCCTTGCTACTTTCTCATCCTCCTTTATTCACTTTATATTATCCCCATTTATCCAAGACAAACCAAAAAAAGTTTGAGAGGAAAGGGAAGAGACGCTGTTGGTAGGACAGACAAAAAGAAATCCGAGTAATGGAAAGAAAGTACTGCATTCACTTTTAAATAATATTCTGAATACCCTTTCTGCAAGTTTTTGCAATAGTCTTTCACTGACTTCGTGGCTGCATACTTACCAAGGCCTACCTTGTAGGCTAATCAGAACTTTATTTGTTATATTAGAGATTTCAGCTGACATCAGATAGAGACCTTGATCCAAATTCTCTGTGCAGCTTTCATAGCTGGGTGTGGCAGCTGACCCTATCCTGAGATTAATAGCAGAGTGATCAATGACAAATAATTAATATGAAGTTCAGTTCCAGAAATCCCAGTTATGAGAAAGTCAGGGTGTTTAAAGGAAAAGGGAGCTATGCAAGAATGAGGTGGACATTTTTAATAAGTTCATATTAATAAGAAGAAACATAGTGCAAAATATAGTTTCTGATTTACAAGCCTGTTGGCTGGTTCTTGTGGTCTTTTGGGGAATTCCTTAGGGTCTTTTCCTTATTGTTCCCATGTATGTGTTTCTCTGAAGTTGAGATTATTCTGGTTTTCCATTTTCCTGGCAGTGTTGCATCTTGCAGAACTGTGCAGAGCCCAAAGTCTGCGTGTTTGTCTTGTTGGGTTAGCTGGATGTGGGACGTCTCGGTGCAGCTCTTATGGTTGGCCTCTTCTTTTGCACGTGATGGGAGTGACACAAGGCACCTGGAGGCATCCCTGGACAGGTCCATAACCCTCAGGCATGTTCCAGTGTTTTCATGCTTCCCCATTTTGGTGCCTGACCTAATGAACTTCCCACATCCCAAACACCTTGGGGTTTATCCAGTTTATCCAGGCTTATCTTAGCCTTGTAAAATCAGACCCCCAAACCTGCCTCTTGCTGTTATTACTTTCCATTCCCATTTAATGTTCAAGTAATCATTTCTTTATTTCTTGGTAAAGAATATTTTAGTTATTACATACATACACTTATATAGATAGATATACTCAATTTATATATATTCTTACATGTATATTTGCATGCTATATATACATACATAAATATATGCATGTAAAGTGTATCTATGTATAAATATTCACATGTATTTGTGGTTTCTGTATATATTTATATAGAGAAAGATAAATCTGTATTTCTATAAATATGTACATAGTTTTATATATGAACACTCCCTGGCCCAAAGGAAATGGGCAGCCTATCGGGTGACTAGATCACGTGGTTGCCTGTCATATATTGTCTTGGATGAAAGCTGACCTTATACGACTGATATTGAAGAAAAGGAGGGAATATAGAAGGGACTGCTATGAATAAATGCAGAAGCCTTGAAAGTAAAGCACAGGATGATGCCAGAGGCCGCAAAGGTATCAATACAAATCACAAAAGTTCAATTAGGGGGCACTAAAAAAGTGCAACCTTGACAGCTAGGTAGAGGCAGTTTAGGGCTTGCATGAATTTTTACAGAATTGCATAACAGCCATTTGCAGGTGCCCGTGATGGACAGCACAGGCAAGGACATCTGTAGATTGCGTATAACAGCGTTACAACATTAACCCATTGAACAGGCACCTCGCTTCAAAATTAGATCTGCAGAATTCTTCTCTCTGGTATCCTTTACTGCTACAAATGTGAGCAGTGCTTTGTTATTATGAGAGGAAAATACAGCTAGAGGGAGCAGTGGATGAACACCTTTGAGTGCCTGTGGGATACAGCTACGGATTGGGGGCCAGATTTGGCCAGAGCGTAATTCATCCCACCTTGGCCTGTGCACACTGATCTGCAGCAGGTGGAAGGCAGTATGTGTATGTGGGTAGGGACACGGAGCAGCATGAGCTCCTACAAACCCCAAAGGGTCACTGTGTCCTCGGGATTTTTAGTCAATATCACGAATTTCCAAAATCTTCTCTGGGAGGTGAGAAGGGACATATCATCTGGCCCATAGTAGGTCCCACAAGTCCTTGTGGCTCAGTTTTAGTTCATAAGGGTCCTGCCTTTCCTAATATCTTCTTTCTAAACACTTCTTTCTAAACAGAATTTCAATAGAGCTCAGGAAACACTGGTCATGAGCTAGAAATTGCCTACAGGATTTAGCACCTTCTTTTTTTCCTGTGTGAAAGCAGTTTTTTTGTAGGGTTAGCAGAAGAAAATAGAGGAATGAGGCCAATGGTAAAGAATGATAAGGGAAAATTGTAAGGAGGGTAATGCATCCAGTTACAATTTGAATGCTAAACTGCATGCTGTTATGTGTGACTGCAGTCTAGCACTGCTTTTAATTCAATTTATTGGGCCCATCAAGGAAAGTGGACTAAAGCATGCTTTAGTCTACTTTGCACTTGGCATTTCTGTACCCATGAAGTGGTTTAAAGTAGCCTGGGAGTCATTTCACATTATAACCATTTTCCTTTAAGTTAGGCCAAGTCAAGTATGGAGAATTAAAAGTTATTATTCAATGAAAACAAAGGCTGAAATGTGATAAAATTTGGCTGTTTTGTTTGTTTTTCTTCTCTCTAGGCGCTTCAGTTCCCCAGGCTCTGTCCTCCTCTTGTGTATGGCATTTTGAAAGGCAATGACAGATTGTAAATTCAGCCCAAGGTTGCTGAACCATTCAGTAGAGTCAAGGGAGGCTTGATGAATTTCTTTTACGCATCCTGCATAAGCGTGTATTATACAGTCGTTAACAATGTGAGTGATAGTCTGAAGTTTGTTGCTGTTGCGGTATGATCAATCATTGTACCTCTGTTTATACAGAAAATCTCTGCACCTCCTGTGAGCTACTTAAATGCTGTTGTGCATAATCTGGTATCCTGAGGTAAGACAAATCCTGGCTGTATGTTTGTGATGTTGACAGCAATTCAGCTTCAGCAATTGTAGTGCGTGACTGTAGGTGTCCAGGAGTGCTTGAGATGCTGTAGGGTATCTGAGACAGCCACATGTGGCGGTTTAGATGTGCTTGTAATACCTTAATGCCATTGGCATGGCAACAGGAGGTTCTTTCATATTGTGATAGATCTTTATCATCCATGGCAGTCTGGCATTTCCTCAAAACAGTTGGTTTAAAGTACCAGAAACTGGAATAGAAGAACTTCAGATAACCTATACAGAGATACTGAGGACTGAAGGCTTTGTACAAGCTTTTTTTTAATTCGAGTCCTGCAGTTCTGGCAGAAAGGTATGTTCTTCTCTTTCTTCCTAACGGGAGTATACAAAGTGATTTTGCACAGAAACCTCTAGCCCCCAAGTTTAACACCTCCTTCCATTTAGAAAGCTTGTCCTTGTCACTTTTTTCCGCTATGTTTTCACTGAAAAAGAAAAGAAAAAAAAAAAAAGACCTAGTTGAATCTGTTCTCCATATGTTTGGTCAGAACAAATAGAGTTTTAGGAAGAAAATTGGCTAGTCTGAGCTTGACCAAAAGTTGTGCTTCAGTGCTTCAATCTCTTCTCAGAGGACTTAATAGGTGAACCAGCTGTTCCAGAGGTCAGAGCATACCCTGAAATAACGCATAGACACGTCCCTGAGTAGCACACAGATATGATAGAGTTGGTCCCTTGATCCACAAAGGGTGCCAGTATGGGACAGGAATTATCCTTGTATACTGCCAGGACACATTTGCCAATCCAGAAAGCAAGTGCTTTTCAGGGCAAAGCTGCAGCTGTAGCCAAGTCAATGAAGCAGCCTGGACAATTGGAAGATAATATTCCAGCCTATTCGTGCTGAGTTAACAGGTGTACTGGAATCCAATTTGGTCTGTAATAGCTCTGCCTTCAAAATATTCATGAAGGTTAGAGAAACCGAGGCACAAAGTCAACAGTCCTGGGCAGATGATAAAATTATCTTTGTTAGGGTCTTTTGCTACTGGCATTTCAAGGAGACAAAAGTAGAAAATGTTGATTTGGTATCCTGCAATGGTATGCAGCTGAAGTGCCAGCTAGGGAAGAATGCAGTAACACTGTGCAAATATCTGTAAAGTGTAAACAGTTAAGGCAGGGGAGAAACAAGTCAAGGGACCATCATGAATAAGCAATTAGGAGTAAAACAGAGGACAATGTAGGGTCTGTATCAGGAGGTTTTAATGGGAAGTGCTGGATTCTTTCTAATGGGAAGACTTAATGATTGGACAGATTATGGGGTGGAAAATGGCTTTGGACCCTGGGAGACAGATTTATAGATATACACAGCCTAAGGAAGCTATTAAGATTATCTGGTCTAATTTCCTTCAGTCTTTACCCAGGGCTGGTTAATGTTTAGGTAAGATGGACAGGTGTAAAGACTGCTTAAAACCTTTTATTCCTTCCCTAAAGCTTTTCCTTATTTACAGCAAATTTTGGCTTTAGGATGGTTATTCGCTCTCTACAATGGTTAATCACTCTCTACAACTGCCTGAAAGGGAGTTGTAGTAAGGTGAGTGTTGATATCTTCTCCCAAGTAACTAGTGATAGAATGAGAGGAAATGGCCTCAAGTTGTGCCAGGGGAGGTTTAGATTGGATATTAGGAAAAAATGTCTTTACTGAGAGGGTGGTCAGGCATCGGAACACGCTGCCCAGGGAGGTGGTGGAGTCACCATCTCTGGAAGTGTTCAAATAACATGTGGACGTGGCACTTCAGGACATGGTGTAGTGGGCATGGTGGTGCTGAGTTGATGGTTGGACTTGATGATCTTAAAGGTCTTTTCCAACCTTAATGATTCTGTGATTCTGTGATTATTTTGTCATTGTATTTCTTTTCTCATCACCTGGTTGATGTCGAAGGTACTGTTCCTTAATATGAGAGTGGTAGATCTGTATACCTCCATTCTTTGAAGGCTGGGGGTGTGACAGACTACAGTCAAGTGATTGCCAAAGTAAGACAACTGCTACTAGCCCCAGAAACATGAAGTCTTAATGGATTTTAACATTTAAAATAGACCTCACAGCAGCTGCTACTGCATACTCACAGACCACTCAGCTTCTTACAAATAGCTTCAGCAGCCTGGGACCAACCTGCTGCCTCAGATGACACAAAAGGCCCAGTGGAGAGGTATTAGAAGACATGTGCCTAAGCCTGATATCTTTCTACTGCTGTTGATGGGGTAAGAGAAATCCTGGCAGCAGCAACGGGCAGTGAGCAGCTCCATCTCTGGAGTGCAGGACGTGGGGATGCCACCTAGGAATGCAATCCGAAAAAGAGTACTGGAAGAAACAATGCATTATTAACCATGCATGACATGCTAGTGGGAGAGATTATTCTTCCAAGTAGGTTTTTCTTTCTTCTTTTTTATGTACTCCTTTTGTTCATTATTTGCTAAGAGGCAGAATGACTTTCAAATCATTTGAGCTATCTGAAAGCTTCCCACAGAGATTAAACATCTCCTGCGTGGAGTTTTCCATGTGCACACCATCAGAATGTCAATTTTCTTTCACCTGGAACCATAGTGGAGTATTTTAACTGGATGTCTTTATCAGATCTCTGCTGACAACCTGTCAAAGCATTCCTGGGGAAGGACTAATTTTCAAATGGATTTCCTACCTTTCTTTTCTCCCTTCAATCTTTCTTTTGCTCTCTTTGTCTCTCTGTACCCTTAAATTGCATGCTATAAATAGCTCTTGAAGAAGAAGAGTTTGAAAAGCAGTGCATTTCATATAAATCAAAGGTAGGATGTTGCCAGGGCTGGAATTTCCTGCAGAAGAAGGTAAATCCAAGCTGTTTTTTGCATAGTTCTGAGTATGACTCTTACATTCCATCAAACCAATGACCTGTCCTGATTGCTGTCATGTTTGTGATCGTGATTGGTTATCTCACCATTTTCCATCCCATTCCTAGGAGGAAAGTTGCTTTCCAATCCTGAGTATTTCTTGTTAAGCGATTTAGCTGTTGTAGTACATGAAGACTGATCTTAGGAATTTTTATCTTACATATATATATAGCCTGGGGACCACACTGTTAATCAGCACTAGGAAAGGTATCTGATGCTGACTGTTAATAACACCCTGATATGTCTTCTGAGATCATGAAATGTTGAAAATTAACTTCCTGTGCCAAGGAAAAGTCTCCTAAACTTTCTTTGCATTTCAGTGCTTCTGGCTGCAAGTTTAAGGCCTGTGAAGAATTGGTGGTTTCTATTGAAATTTCCCCTTACTTTGCATCGGAGGTAAAGAGCAAGCCAGTTTTTATTAAACTAATTTCCATAGGATGCATATTCTCTGTCACTGGAGAAGGACTACTGCCTCCTGCAAGGGCATCCCTCATTCCCCTCCGACTTCTGTGTCCCTCTCTACACTTTTGCTCACCTCCTGGCACCTCCTTGGAGGAGAGCTTACACATAGGTATTTCAAAACTAAAGCAAATTATCTGCCAACACTCTGCTCTCTCAGATCTTTTCTGCTACTAAGTGGTGTAAGATTGGACTAATCTTTTCTCTCTCACACATCCACACTCTGTAAATTGAATTCAAATGATTTGGAGGAGTATAAACCAGTCTGGCACCTCATGAATATCTAATCAGCCTAAAGACAGTTTGAACCCGAGGCCTTTGTGGATGCAGTTACTTACTTTCAGTGTTTCTGAATTTGTTATATCGAAGTTAATCAGAGAGAACAATGCAAGGAATCAAGCAATAACCAGTATCTGTTATGTCCACACAGTGACAAGAACACTGCCAGTGATGCAGCTCCTGGTGTTTTCATACCTTTCCCTATGCATATAGGCAGTACTGTGCTCTACTTAGAGTTGTTCACTAAAGTGGACAGAAATTAATTAAAAATATATTAGCTTACCCATCTAGTGGCTTTCTTCCTTTATAACTGGTTTTAATTGGCAACGGTTATCTTTAGCCTTAGAAAGTGAGTTTCCTTTATAGCCAGCAGAGGAGGAAAGGGCAATTCAGAGCAAAAGGCTGACAGAGGTACTGATACATGAGCCTGAAGCTGACTGAAAAGAAAGAGGGGATGAAAGCTGATAACCACAGAACCAACTCATGGTTTGGCTCTATAAGTGGCTTCCTTGTAAAAAAATCATGCGTCTAGTGAGAATTTAAGCTTTTAGAGGGCTGTAGTGTTTATTTCTCTTCTGCCTCTGTGCTCAACACCTAATTCCAGTGACTGTATCCCAAAAACGATGGGGTAGCAGACGTGACATTAAAAGGCTGCAGGACCACAGGAAGCCATGCTCTTCCCACTGCCCAAGTATATTATGTTGAAGCCATGTCTAGTTGTGTCCTGTGATCAAATAATTAACCACAGCTAGTGGTTGTATTTGCATGTGCTAGTTAGCAAGGATGATTTCATGTCCTTGGCTTCTGGGGTGTAATTCAGTTGCCTAAATATAGATGTCATTGCCCTTGGAGATGCTGTGTAGTAACCCAGCAGGCCTCTATCAGCTAATCCATCAAGGTGTCCCTGCTCAGTGCAGGGGGGGTTGGCTAGATGACCTTTAAAGATCCCTTCCAACCCAAACTATTCTATGATTCTGTGATTCTATGATTCTATGTAGGTCTTCCACAGGTTCTGTGTCATATCTGTCTGGTTATGTATACACTGGGTACCTAAGGCTGTCTCAGATGGTACCAGTGGCCAGTGTTTAGGCGATACCTCAAGCATCTACCATACTCTGGACTCTGGGCTGTCCAGACTTCACTGTCAAAGTCAGCAAAGATCTGGTCCATGCAATCAGCGGGGTTTACAGAATGATTCACCTGATCAGATGAAGGCAGCTAATTCAGGATATGGCGAGCAGTGAGAAAACTGTACTGACTCTAAAGGGAGCCTACAGTGAGTTTCTGAGTCAGAAACTGTGCACTGTAGATGCATGCATTTAGCCATATGAGCTCATCCTCTAGCGAAGGCACTCCTAAAAAAACCCAGACCAGCAGTCTGCCTGCCATGCCCAGCGAGTGTGGCCCCTGCAGAGCTGCCAGGCATCATGCCACGGTGCTCCCTGAGCTGCCTCTTCCAGACCACCACCTGTGCCACCAGCCTGCCTATTACACCGAGAAACAACAGCAGGGTCTTAACTGGAATTAAAACCCCCAAATGATGTTGCTATGTTTCCCCACAACCAAATATGCTATTTGCCACTTTCATGTTGCACAACATTTTAGCTTCAGCCACTGTTTGGAGGCAAGGGTATTTTCAGATTCAAGTATCTAGGCTTGGTGGGAAATCTCAAGAAAGCAGCCTGCCTAAGGACAGGATCTGGCCCTTGCATAGGGACAGCTTTAACAGTTTGAGCACCCAGCAGAGGCAAAGCTGCTGTTTGTGCCAGTAAGTAAAGACTAGCTGACAGCAGCGCTTCACTGAAAAAAAATAGCATGAATAAAATCTAGAAAGGTAAAGAGTGAGAAAGGTGAGAGCACTGCCTTGCTTACTAAGCAGCGAAAGCAGATTGAAAATAAATGATTAATTTTAGAAATCACTGAGGCCAAATCTGGAGGCACTAAAAACTCAGTCACAGCTCCTGTTGAGCAAACCTAGTCACAAATGAGAGGTGAGGCAGTGGTTAAAGTGTTAAAAAGAGGCTTTATTTCACTACATGCTTATTCAGCCGCAAATCAAGTTAAATGGGAATGAGATATTGGTGATAGGATCTGTCACTCTTTAACAAGTGTTGTGAGGAAGGAATTTTTTAATCTAAATTTTTAAATGAAAACTCAAGAATGAACACTTCTGTCTGAAGAGACATGAGAATGATGTTATCTGCAGATATTTACACTGTAGGCAGAGACTGCAAATAGTCTGATAAATGGCTTATAGCACTTCGGGGGACATGCTTGATTTAATAAGGAGCTAATTTTTTAGAGTTTTCCAGGCTGGAGTGCAACTCATTTGTTTCTACGGTGTTCCACTTTCTTTTTGCTATATGGAAAAGTATAATTTACCAGCCAAAGTAACTGAACTGTGCATGGTAGTATTCATCCCACATGACTGAGGAGCCTCTCAAGTGTGGTTGACTTCATCTGTCACCAACAGAGATAAGAGAGTGTGGCACTTTCAGGTTGCATGGACATCACGGACAGCAGAGGTGGCTTGTCCCCTCTTCCCTGCCAAGACTTGTCTCTGTATTCATCTTATTCCTCTGAGGGATATAGAAGTACTGATGGCATTTCATATAAGGAAATCCTTTTCTTTTCGCTGTTTGGTGACAGCGTTGTGGCAAGGCAAATTATTTGGAACTGATCATGCCTTGCAGCAGAAAAAAGGCTTTAATTAATGTTAAAAACTTCTCTTCAGATATTTCAAAGAAAAAAATGCGAGACAATGAAAAACCAATATGTGGGTCATTGGGTGGTATATGTCTTTGTTTCACAGTCCTCTGATTTGGGATTGTGAGTCAGCAGATAATAGAGATTTCTCTGATTATGAGGACGATTTTTTAGTTGTCAGTCTGGATCAGACCCAGGATGTACCTAGACCGCTATTGTATCCTGAGCAGGTTTAAGTCAACCTGACAGCAGAGGAAGTGTACAGAGCTGTTTCTTTCTGAGTAGTTAAAGGCTAGTCTAAGACTTGAAGCCTGAGGGCTTTTATTGTGACTAAACTTCTTGTTTAGCTTTTTGCTTTTGATCTCAAAACTGTTTTCCTTATCCATAAAAAATTAATTTCACTGGGGATTGCATCTGGCTAGCTCTTACTTTAGTGCTGCCTTGTGACAGTCTGTTCCACTGTGGCAAATGGTTCATTATGTGAGAGCGCTTTTCTTTCCTATTGCTTCTTTTTTTTTTCCTCTTTGCTTATGTTAGATTTCCTTTTATTTTCTTAATTTTATTATGAGCAAAGGTGAACAGGAGAGTGCCTGGTCATCTACCCATCCCATAGCTAGCAAAAGCCAGTTGCTTTGACTAGGAATATTTCTGTGCTAAAATGTAGAGGAATAGACAACTCGTCACCTTTGCCAAACCTGATCACTCTTTCAAGCTAAACTATATTTTCTGCTCCTTTAAAATAGTTCTGCTTTCTGATAATCATGTCTGGTTCCCTCCAGCTGGGACATAAGTTCAATAATTTTGTTTTCTACAGTTACTCAACCATCTGGTGTATTAGTACCATGCATTTTCTGGCCTAATGGGAGGAACTTTGGGGAATTTGTTCCGCATTGCACCTTTCCTGCTTTGAACAAGCTACTTTTACACCAAGTGTTAATATGTTTACAGGTACCTGCAGCTTCCTTTCCTTGTCAGCCTGAATGCTTTGCACATCAGAGCAAAGAGCTGTGTTGTTTTAAACTATTAGCAGATCTTTAACTCATATGGGATATATTCTTTTTGAAATGGCATAGCTATACACTTACAGCTACTTCTGAAGTTCCCAGAGATGCACTTCCACATTTTAACCCCAGGGGTGCACGAAGACTGTGGAATCAAAACTAACAACAACACGTGATGTCACTTGGTCCAAAACTCCCAGAATCAGTAAGCTCTGGAGTTGCAAAGGATGTCAAAGCCTAGAAATAAAAGATTTTCTGATCATGTTTCCTCTGTGTGCTTGTGTAGCTGTCTGTTCACCCAGGTGATGTCTGTGTCTGGGGGATAGGTTCACCACAGTTGACAGAATGACAGAGTTCTCAAAGATATTAATCTTCTGTAAGTTTTAGTAAAGCAGGTGAAAGGACAGAGAGGTTATTCAGCTTTGAGAGTGAGAAAAGTGACTGTCTCTCCTAAAGTGGAGCGTGTAAGGGGAGCCTAGCCATCACAGCGCATAACAGGACCTGCATATACGATGCTTTGCTGGTTCCTCCGATCACACAACACACCATGAAACTTCTGTATCAGAGAATTGCTCCCAAGCAGCCCAATCCCTAAAGATGTAAAAATCTCAGACATAAAATGGCAAACAAGAAGAACAACTCCTCACGCCAGTGTCATTACCATTCATTTTAAGTCTTATGTTACTTAACCAAGCTTGTGATTTTGTGAGGAGAAGGGGAAAAACTGATGACTGGATGTTGAATTCTGGGAGTCTGTGACATCGAATCTCTCTAATTTAACATGTAAGTACAATGCTGTATTACTGCAGTTGATGGTTAAGACAATGTAAAAATAAGATGTGTTGAAAACAGGGAATATGACAAACATGGAAGACGTCTCCTGTGTAAGGTCATATCATTTTGATCTCTGAAGGCAGAAAAAAATAAAGTAATACTCCCAGAGCTACCCAGGGGCTCTTCAAATTCAGCTGACAAATAACCCTGCATAAGGACAAGATATTATTGCCATACTGTGAAACATAAAGTCTCTTGCTAGATGTGCGCAGTCATACTGTCTTGTGGGGTATTTTTGATCATGGAAAGGTGAATAAGGCTGTTTTCTGCCATACAGCAGCTGTTGTAGTAACCACATCATAGATCAGCCAGGGAGTACATGCACAAGATGCTTCCCCCTGGGGGGTCCTCTTAGGGAAGAAGGGAGGATGAACAGAACCCACTGATCTGGGGAAACCATAGGAGAAAGAAGGTAATGTTAATTAGCAATGAAAGCAAGTGGGGATGTGCCTAACTACATATCTGTGTATGTCGAAATGGTAATTACCATGGCTTCCCCACCAACACCCTCAGTCCAGTTGGGGTGAATGGAGTAACGAGAACACTGCTTTTGTTTCAAGTGTATCCAGTTCACTCAATTCACTGCCTGGTCCTAGCAAAAGGCTCTCCTACATGCCAGGAAATCAACATATATCCAGCAGTGACTGACATAACAATGTTTGGTTTGGATTTTTTAGATATTTTTCCCGAGCAGCACAATTAGAGATTCATTACATTCTTTTTCACTCCTCTAATGAAGCAACCAAACAGTTTGAGCTTGTCAGAAAAGGGCAGTCACATAAATAGCTAAGTTAGGCAAAGTCCAATTCAGACTTTCTAGTTCGTTTACTTGACTTCAGAGCTCCCGCATGAGACATTTCCATGCCAAGAGTTCATCTCTTGGTATGGCAGATGTTAGTGCATGCTGTTTTTTATATCCCTAGGATTTTGATCTGTAAACTTGTGTTTTCAGTGGAAGTAAAACATTTGGAGAGAATGCTTCAGGGATTAGGTTTTGGCTATTCTTCCACATCTGCCCTATGGAGCTAGGGAAATATTTATGAGGATAACTTCAGTAAAGGTTGGGAAGCATTCAGATGGTGCAGGGATGGGAGATACACAAATGAACTGTGTAGAGGGATGCACAAATTGCATTTAACAGCTGAGCCAATGAATCACCGTTGTAAGAATACATTTGATTTTCTGTGTGCACAGCAATTAAAGGAAATAGCTTGCAGGTGAATATAGAGGGGATGGATTCAGGTCTCTGCACAACAATGATGGCTGATATAATGAAGATCTAATGAGAACAAAATTGAGATTCAGAGTTACAGATGGCATTCCTTTCCCTCACTATCTGGGACATTATTTTCTTCAAAGATCTGTAGTATCATTTTTCTGTGGTGCTTTAGAACAGAACCAGCTGTCAGTAGGACTAGATATATAAAATGGATGGAGAGTGTGTTAGGGGATTATGCCATCTAATTTTAGCTGCTTGAAAGCCAAGAGCCTTGTCTAAGTCAGTCAGCTGTCTAGTATTGCTGCTGTAGATTTGGTGGAAATAGAGACATCTGAAGAAGACAATTAATTTCATCTACTCTTAGCACCCAGCTGAAAGTATTAGGTCCTGAAAACCCTACAGAATTTCTACTTAACTTTGGGGACTTTAAATTATCAAGCTATCCCAGTTTTTGCCAATAGTGTGCCCATCTATCTTAGTTCTGCCAGTAGTCACATGGTCAAATTCTACTGTGCAGTTCATTAAGTTCATCAGGATTATAAAACTAGGGATTCTTCCAGCCAGCCTGTCTGTGGTCATTTATCTCAGAACATACATAGGAAAGACTCAGGTGACCACACAGTTTTAATAATCCTTTTCTGACTTAGGGCAATGGTTAGACTATTTGCATGAGACGTCAGACACAGGTTCAAACCCTTTTTTATGTCTTTAAAAACATGTTTCTTACCTTCCTTGACAGGTCAGGACTTCATAAGTGAGACAAAACATTTGCAAGTGCCTCAGAGGTGTTTTCATGCTACTGTACTTGAGGTGCAAGAAGATTGACCTGGCATAAACCACCTTGCATCAGAATGCAAATGAACGCAAGCTATGAAACCTGTTTGAGAAGAATCAAATATCAGGTTTGCTGTAATGGCTTGTGTCTGAGGCTATGCTGAGGTGCGTAACCTGTGTACTGCAGAGGACGTCTTTTGCCCTGAAGCTGAAATGGCCCCACAGAGTTAAAACATTACAATACTGAATTTGTTTCCTCTCCATATTCAAAATCCAGGGGTCCTTAAAGGTCTATGAGAACTTCACATACATGGATGAACTGAAAATGCTCAGACTGGTAGCGATATATTATTATCCTGTCCTTCTTTCCAGAGGTCACATACCTTTTACCATTCTGATCAGTAACAGACTAAGAAAAATATGAACTTTCAGTTCTTGGATGTTTGCTACAAAGCTACCTTTTTCCCTGGCCAAGCACCTCTTCTTCACTCTTCTTTTTCAGGGAATGCCTCCTGTGGCCTGGTATTGAAAAAGAACCAGCTTTCACATTTATGAGCAGCTGCTGCTCTCTAAAAACCTGTGGAGACACTGAACTCAACAGCTGTTTTGTGGTAGCTGTCTTCACCTTCTCATGGCTGCTGCTCTCTCTGATTTTCTTTGGGTCTGTTGGGCTCTGACAGGCTGCTCAAGAGCTCAGAGGCAAGCTGTGAAGAGCAGGGTTTTGAGCCTCCCTGCCTGTCTCAATTACTAGCTGCAGCTTCATTTTGTCTCCTGCTGCCCAACGGGAGGCTGTAGGTCTCAACCATGTGCTGTGCGGTAACAACCATCGGTCTGAATGGTGTTTATCTCTGTACTGGTTCTTGTTGGCTTAGCTAGCGTGGAGCCCACGTGTTGGATCAGGCTGATAAGCTGCTGTTGTTTCTTTTCTGGCATCTTAGGCATCAGCTTCAGACATTTTTTAATTCCTCGTAGTGATGCCTCAGATGATGCCAAAAGAAGGACTGCCATATCTGCAGCCTTTTCCGCCTCTCTCCTCATCTGTTTACATTCTCAGTGTGGTGTTTTTGGTTCCTACCAGGGCTCTGCATCCTCCTCCACCCTTAGAACTGTGAAAACATTTTTGCAGCTCAAGCCATAGCAGCAGATGGTTCTTTACTTTCATCATCATTGTTCCTGTGTGGTCCCTTTCCCAAATTCTGGAACAGCCAATTTCTGGCATCTTGTCTTCCATGTTTGTTAGGATGCAAAACCAGTCGCAGGACTGAAAACTGCTTATGTCCTGCCATTGCAAAAGTGCAGAGTTCACTGCCAAGCTCAGCGCAAACCCTGGTTGAGGACTTCTGCTGAATTTTCATGTATGCTCCACTAATAATCCTGAAACATGTGAGGTCCAACCTTTTAATCATAGCTGCTTGGGAAACCAATGCAGAATCCTATTGTATTTTCCTTTTTTCACCATCACCTTGTAACACAGGGATACCAATACGCATTTTTTCCTATCTGTCTTTGCCTTCCGCCCTGCCTGTTCAGGCTGTGAACTTCTCATGGTAGGACTGTCTTCCCTGAGGAGCTAGGCATTGGGCAGGCATGAGGCAATCGCAGTTGCACTCTACTTACTGCAGGATGATTAATGGCCTGTGAACATGGGAGACAGAAAGATTTAACAACCTGTTAAAGGTTGTATAGCTCAGGGGAACAAACTCAAGGGTGCCGGCTGCCCTAACCTTTCTTTCCTGGGGAGCGGTTTTCGCTTTTTCTTGTCCTATTCAGTGGTCCTTTATTACCGGTTCTGGGCTCCAAACCATCACATAGTGGGGGATGGCATCACCTGTACCTTACTCTCTGGGAAGGTCTTCCCCTCTGCAGTTCCCTAATACCCATGATAGCTGCAGCAGGTCTGATTTAGCTGTGCTGCTCCTTTTTGGGGCAATGAGCATTGTGATCTGTGACAAAATAGCTGCCGTATGGAGAAGCATCATTTGTTTAGAATAAAATCTCTTCAGAAAAAGCAGATGCTTAAAAGCTTTATTGAAGCAGACTGTATGCAAAGCTATCTTCCCTGGCAGGCTTGTCAATCCTGGTGATGGGAAAACCCACCTCCATCAGACTACCCCACAGAGTTGCTTTTTCTCTTTGTGTTTGCATCCTGCCCTTGAAAACAGGTTTTCAGCTCTGTATGGGACTTCTTTATTTCCTTGCTCACTGCTAGCCTCAGGGTGCCCAGGAGGGGTGACTACCAGGAACAAACCTTCTCATATATTTCTTTAAATCCTTTTCCATTGTGTGCTGTTTCCTTCCCAGTGCTGTAGGGATGATGGTCATATTTCCGTATTTTCAGCTTAAAAAAAATTCCAAAATTTAGACTTTAGAAAATGCCCAGGACAAAAACCACACTCAGTTTTCTAGAATATGCACATGCTTTTCAAGAGGGGCAAGACTATACCCAACCAAACCCATTTATCTGAGAAAATCCTGGGAGGGAACAGAGAGTACTGATGGTAAGGGGCATAAGGCATTTCAGTAAGAATCTCCTTTTAGAGTTAACCAGACTGCAGCCCTACGTGATGCTAAAAGTGAACATTTTTTACCTGTGATAAATACCAACTTGTTTCCCAACTGCCTTATGTGGAGAGAAAATTGTTTGCTCTCCGGTCTGCTGTTTTGTGTAGCTGGAGATTATAGTAATATTATCCTGAAATAAATTTGCTCCAGATTTGCTGATTTGCATCAAGGTAACAGAGATGAGAATAAAGCTCCAAGTCTCCAGTGCAGACAAAAATTAAAAAGCTAAAAAATTAGCTTTGTGGTTGAAAATAGGTGCTTAAGGGTTCCATCCACAAACCCAGAAAGGAGCAAGGGGAAGAAATGTTGAATGTGGCGAGTTCCCTGCAGACCATTTCCAACACTGGGACACCCTCTGAAGGAGGAACAAGCTGCCATGCAGTTATTGACTCTGCTATTTATGGAACAAACCACACACATTTTCCTGCCATAGCAACTGGCGCAGCACTTAGTATTTGCAATGCACACACAATTTCTATGAATCATCATTAAAGTAATCATCTTTGTGACCAGTGGACTCTAGCAATTGACTCATTAAGAGAACCACTGGTAAATAATTAGCACACATACTTGTTTATGTGCCTGTTTCTCCACATAGGTCTCGTTTTTCTTGTGGTTTCGTTTAACTCCAGGGGAATTTTGCTTTCTGTGTAAAACACTTGTTTCAATCAAGGTAATTACCTGAGCAGTACAGTTTTGTGTACAGTGTTTCCATTAAACCATCCTATTTATCATGAGAACAGATGAAACAGTTATAGTTTTAGAGCAGCTCTTGGCAGTGGTCCAGCCCAGTGGCTTTTTTGGGGGGAAATGTCTATGTTGATTTCAGCTTGAGCATCTAAAATTGTATCTCTCTAAAAACCTCATTACAAAATGCTTCGAATGCAGAGACTGCTGCCTCAGGTGCTTAGCAGGTTCTTTGAGGTCACAGCCATCTGTGACTTACTATAGATTTCTTTTGAAGGGGAGTCCCTGGTTTTTCCTGTGTCTTGGTGTAGCTGACATACATGGGAATAGATCAAAGTGGTGTGTGTTTGTGCGTACAAATGCCAATTTGAAAAATGCTCTTTTTTCAGCCACGTTTCAAATGTGTTCTTTATCTAGATCCACTGCTAACTTCTGAGCTTTGCAGCATTTGCTTAGGAAATGTCTCTTTGTTTCTAGCAGTGATTTACTTTGAGGAATTGGAAAACTGTTTATACCTTCTCTGCAATGAAAAATCAAAGTTTAAACATAAGTGCTTAGTGCTGTTTGGGCTATTGCAAGGTGGTCTCCACAAAAGTATGACTTTCCTATTGTCCAGTGTTTTAACTGCCAGCCCAAAACGGATGTCTTGCTCCTTGTGCATGGGCAACTGGGTCAGCTTCAGATCTCCACCGACTGTAAAGAGTGTTAAGATGGCAAGTGTAGGACTCAGTTATTCATGGGGGCATCTAGTGCCATTTGAGTTGCCTTACTATCTCCTTTCTGGCCTCTGGATGCTCCAGGGGGGCTTGTATTTCTTGCGTATCCTGTGAGATGTCTGCCAGCATGATATAGATGTTTTGACTACTTTATTACATCTCAAATGACACTAAATTTCTGCATTTAGGCAACTGAATCACAACCATACAGGTACCTTCATTTAGATACTTGAAGTTAGGTGTCTCCTTCCCTCCTGTGGAGTTCGTTCCTGGCTCTAATACTCTGTTACTTGACCAAGTGTTTGATTTACCATTTCATGGAAATATGTATGATGCACAGCCATTGATTTCTTCAAAGATTAATATTTCCTACCTGTTGAGGAGCAGTTCCTGTTGTGCTGGGTGTTTTGAACAGCCTAGCTTCACATATTGTTGGGGAGCAAATTAAGATGCTGTGATCTGCACACAAAATCCCTTTAATTTAAGATAAAAAGG
Organism: Phaethon aethereus; assembly: GCF_964289735.1. NCBI lineage: Eukaryota > Metazoa > Chordata > Aves > Phaethontiformes > Phaethontidae > Phaethon > Phaethon aethereus. The sequence continues at coordinate 4,054,949 of NC_138582.1, read as the reverse complement.
CATGCCTGTTATCGTCAATGAATTTGTGTGTGCCCAGTAACATCCAGCTGCACTCACTCTATTTGACATAGGTCAAAGAACTGCTATGAATGCCTGGGAAAAGCAAAATATAATTTTATTAGTTATATTTCTAGAATAATGGGGAGCTGTAGACTAATGAGCTAGATGCTCTCAGTCTTTCGAAACATTGATGAGGCACCTATGTTTGAAGGGATTTGCAGACTAGGAAAAGTCCAGCTATGCTATTTAAAGATCTGTCCCATGAACTGACCACATATGTTGCTAATGACTGGAGCTGAGCATATTGATGAAATAATTAATCAGTTAAGAAGCACTTAATGGAGACATGATGTAAGACAATAACAAAAGGAAGAGCAAATGATGTCCAAATTATTGATTTTTCTCAGATTTAAGCTGTTGGACATTTAGACCTCAAATTGCTCTCTTCAGGCACCTCTGCACAGTGGTACTGTTCTTATCTACCAAACTGCTTTAAAAGGAACCTCTCCCTGACAAATCTGGTGTTCAGTCAAGCCATGCAAGTGGGTGAAAGACTTCTTTTTTGGTGAAAGATCTGGAGTATCTAAAGATGTCGAATATATTCTAGAGAATATAAAAATACGTTAGAAAAAAGCAACTGTTGCCAACAAGAGATCATGTCTATCCAGGTGTACCAGTATCGGGTTGAGGTCCTCCTAGTTGTGAGATTTCTTATGGTGACCACTGGAACAGTGTGAAGGACAGAGCAGGTGACAGTTGTTTGGACAACAACCAACCCATGCAACGCTATAGGCTTGGGGAGGAGTAGTTGGAGAGCTGCCCGGCAGAAAGGGACTTGGGGGTGCGGATTGACAGCTGGCTGAACATGAGCCGGCAGTGTGCCCAGGTGGCCAAGAAGGCCAACAGTGTCCTGGCCTGTAAAAGAAAGAGTGTGGCCAGCAGGAGTAGGGAAGGGATCGTGCCCCTTTACTCAGCACTGGTGAGGCCGCACCTTGAATCCTGTGTTCAGTTTTGGGCCCCTCACTACAAGAAGGACGTTGAGGTGCTGGAGCGTGTCCAGGGAAGGGCAATGAAGCTGGTGAGGGGTCTGGAGCACAAGTCTTATGAGGAGTGGCTGAGGGAACTGGGGTTGTTCAGTCTGGAGAAGAGGAGGCTGAGGGGAGACCTCATCGCTCTCTACAACTACCTGAAAGGGGGTTGTGGTGCGGTGGGTGTTGGTCTCTTCTCCCAAGTAACTAGTGATAGGACAAGAGGAAATGGCCTCAAGTTGCGCCAGGGGAGGTTTAGATTGGATATTAGGAAAAATTTCTTCACCAAGAGAGTGGCCAAGCATTGGAACAGGCTGCCCAGGGAGGTGGTGGAGTCACGATCTCTGGAAGTGTTCAAAAAACATGTGGACGTGACACTTTGGGACATGGTTTAGTGGGCATGATGGTGTTGGGTTGATGGTTGGACTTGATGATCTTGAAGGTCTTTTCCAACCTTAATGATTCTGTGATTCTGTGATATACCATTATTTCTCCTTTTTTTAGTGAGAATGATTAAAAAAAGAGTGTTAACTGGAACATCTGGGTCTATTGGCCTTTTTTTTCTTATGCCCTTTAATGCTGTCTTAAGTTCTGGGCAAGTTGAATAAGTTGTGTTTCCAGACAAAAACTGAGATGTTTTATTTTTTGACATTTTCCATTTATTACCGCTTCTGTAGATTACCCTACTGCTAAAATTTTCACATGAATTTATGATTTTTTTTGGCCATCCTAAAACTGCATTTATTGACAGATAATATTTTTGACCAGAAGCATTCCTTCGTTCTGATTACAGCACTAAAACTCAAGGAGAAGAGTCATCTCATGAATGGACAATAAATAGTGTCATCCATCAATCCTAGAAATCAAAGTTTGTGTTCTATGAAATATAGACATATTACAGCGATGCAGGCAGTAAACTGAGATATAATAATGGGTGTGAAGTAAGAACTAGAAAAGAACAGGCTGGAAGACTATCTAAAAACATAAACTTTGAGGACCAGATGTCTTTTCCAAATAGCATCCTGAAGGAGCGACTGGATTTTATGCCTCAGAATAGGTCCAAACTGAACAATTCTGTGCAACTAGATAAAAGATATAACTCCAAGTATAGAAAAATTATCCTCCAAGAGCTCAAAGCTGCCATAACTGTTAGGGACCCAAGGTAGCTGGTTGTTTCTAAGCTGCACCTTCCTGTAGAGGATGCAAAAGAATATTTGTAGAGGCACTTTTATTTGGAAAAGTTGATAAAATTTATTATTTATTGCAGCTGCAAACTACCATGTTGTTATCCACCAACCTGATATTGAAAAAAACAAGCTCCAGTTGTGGGTTTAGATTTCAAATGGTCAGCACATGTTGTAATGATGCTGAATGAATCCCTGGGACAGACACATGAGAAGTCAGTGACCAAATATTATGTTTTTCTTAGGTAGCAAGAGCTAAATCAAACTAGTAAGCTCAGTATGTGAAAATTGAAATTCAGTGGTGGATTACTCTGTCCACAAGTGAAAGACTGGTTTGACTTTAAAATCAGTGTCTTTTTTTGGTTAACCCAACACTAGTTCCAAGACAAGCACATTCAGTCACAAATATTCTTCTTGCATACCTATAACTTGAACTAAGTGTAATTCATTCTGGGGTCAGGTGGTCCATTTGCTTTAAAGGCAGCCAGGTTCTGGCTCAGGAAAACTATATAAAAAAAAAAAGTTAGAGCTTAAATTCACCTTCTTATTCTGTTTTCTATTCTTGTAATTTCTGGTGCATTTACTGTTTAAAGCATAAGCTGAGTGAAAAGCACGAGTTTTTCAAGCAGCAAAGCAGCAATATTTTTTTTCACAATGTTTATGCTCTGATTTATGCTGGTGCCATAGTGTCACACTCAGTTGCATATCCAATCCCATTTTTAATGTTGCTCTACAATTTGCAGTGTTGGCATCTGAAGATGTAAATGTTAGACTCTTGCTCATCTGTCCCATGGTAGATTCTGCTCATGGTGAAGATTCTGCCTTTTTGTGTGTGTCTGTGAAAAGATTTTAGGAGATTTTCATTGAAGTCCATGGATGAAATTCTGTGAGATTACCAGATGGATGTTGCTGATGGAGAACTAAACAGCTGTAAGAAACAAAACGTTGCTTTTGGAAAAGCAGAATCATTTATTAGATCACTGTCCTCATTAGTATTTATTTGAAGAACAACAAAACCATGAACACCTATGCTGGATTTCGTATCTACTACAATGTAGCCCTTAAGAAATTGGGAGCTTAGTCTAAGTTATATGTCGGGGTCTCATTATGCTCAGTAACAAGTTCCTAATGTGCATTAGGAACAATAGGGAAAGATTCCTTCTGCAGATTAAACAACTGCGGTTTAGGTTTCCACATGTAGGTGGTGACAAATGGACTAAGTATCTAAATTCTCATTACAAACAATGGGCATCATGTTAATGCAGTCAATGAAATAGAAAGAGCTGTTCTGCTGACCAGGAAATGGGAGTATTACTCAGTGCCCTAAACACAGACATCTAGTGCCATTCAGGTGCCTTAGGGAGATGCATGGGCTGGCAAATACGACACAATCAGAGGAGATCTACACTCTTCTGAAGACTGTGTGAGATGCCCTATAATGCCTAGAACACCAGTAAGTTCCTATGGTTGGGGAACTAAATGTGCCACAGATCTCTCTAGAGTGAAATCAAAGTTTTGAAACCCAATGCACATGAAGACATCTCCATTTAGGCATTTTCCCCTGGAGCTGATTCTCGTCATAGTTTATGATTGCATGAATTGTGCTCCGAAGGTGTTTCATTCTTTGCATCAGTTAAGACCGAGATGACTAAGATTAGATGACTAATTTTAGATGGTTGAAATTAGGTGACATAAATTTCTTCTTCCCTTAGGGCTTAAGGGAAAAACTTCACTTTCAATGCTAGAAATACTGTAGAGCTATTCCATTTTACTAGCTAGGCACTAAGCGGGGAAATGTAATGTACCCTTAATAGCAGTTTATATTTGCATGTTGAAAAGCCTGAAAAGCCTGGTTGTACTTTCACAACTTTTTGTCTGACCAGTGCAAAAAGAGGCAGATGAATGAAATAATATTATGCAATTTTCATGCTTGTGGAAGAAGAAAGATAACAGTTCAGTATGTCTTGAAACAAAGTGGTTTCATGAAACAATATTTCAAATGTGACTTGGGTAAGAATTGTGACACTTATTCATAATACACAAAGTACTAGAAAGTTTAGAGCTGTTTGTCCTCAAATTTCCAATCCAACTCCAGTGTTGTGCTGAAGACCTTCTCTGAATTCATGCTGAAGGCTCAGATCCTTTCTAGATCTTCTGCCTGCTTCAACACACCTATGTCCTACAATAGCTTTACTTTGATTTGATGCCCAATGTGGGGCTCAAGGGGTTTGAGATAATGATAGATTTGTTTGGAATGTGCTAGATTAAATTTACAAGCTGTTATTGCTGTTTAGCTATTAATTGCCAGGCTCCTGTGCTTGCCATGGGTTTGCTTTCCTTACTGTATGTTAGAGTCTAGTGCTCGTTAGTGGCTGCTTTTTGCTTTTGCTGCTGCCGTACTGCTAATCGTCTGACCCTGCTGTGCCTGGGAACACTTTGATAGAGCCATAACCTTGCACTTGGGCTGGCAGATGGCCAGGGCATCGCTGCTGTTTCTGTGCTCTTGTACGGGACAGGCTGGAACTCCAGTGTGAACTCAAGTCGAAGGAACTGTGACCTGTGGGTGAGTCCACGCGGGAGCAGGACACCCTGAAGCATCTGTGGCCACGGTCATGTCTGTGCTGCAGCGGGTATACCTCTGATGGGATTGTGGCACAAAGATAAGTCCATGCTGCAGCAGGTACACCTTGAAGCATCAATAGCTGTGCATGAGGTCATGCTGGAGCACCTCAAAGCGTGTGGCCATGGAGAAGCCCTCGATAGTGCAGGTACATCCCTGGAGGGAATGGAGTCATGGGTAAGGCTGTGCTGGAGCAGATATATCTCTGGAGGCATTGTGGCCCATGGAGGAGGCCATTTTGGAGCAGGTGTACCTCGAAGTGACTGTGACTGTGGATAAGTCTATGCCGCAGCAGATATACCCCTGGAGAGACTGTGGCTCATGGAAGGGACTGCAGTCTGTGGATAAGTCCAAGCCAGAGCAGGGGCAAGGGGAGGAGTTCCTTGCAATGTTAAACCCTATGGTCCAATCCAAAGGATCCAAGGGTGGAGATTGAATGGAAATACCTTTAAACTGTTGTAACCTGGAATTTGAGTTGCATGTCATGGGAATTACTATAGCAGGAACCACCTGAATGAATGGAGGACAAGCCTTACAAGAAGCAGTGCAAGTGCAGCAGTGACTTGACCTGAGCTGGCTTTGGTGCCCAGTAATTCCATGCAACACCCCACCTCTCCTGTCCTGCGTGACCACCGTAAAAGATGGAGCCCAAAGTCATGGACTAAATTAACTCAATGGAACTTTTGTGGATGTTTGTAGACATTTTACAGACGTGCTCCATAGACTAAGGGAATGGTATCTATGTATTGGGAAGAAGAAGGAAGGGGCAGGGACATTTGAAGTTATGGCATTTGTCTTCCCAAGTAACCATTACATGTGATGCAGCCCTGCTTTCCTGGAGATGGCTGAACACCTGCCTGCCCATGGTAAGTAGTGAATGAATTCCTTGCTTTGCTTTGCTTGCATGCGCAGCTTTTGCTTTACCTATTAAACTGTCTTTATCTCAACCCACAAGACTTTTTCCAATTCTCTCCCTATCCCACCCTGGGGTGGGGTGAGTGAACAGCTGCATCGTGCTTGGTTGCTGGCTGGTTAAGCCATGACATGTCCCTAATTCAAAATCCACTGAAGTCAGTAAGAATCTTTCCATCAAATATGTAGAACTATGGAGTAAGTGCAGGGTGCTCCGTTCCACAGTACCTGCTGTTTTGGTGCTATTTCCATAAGTTTTGGTGGCTGTTTTTCCAAGTTAAAATCTTCCAAGAATTACATTAGTAAGTGAAAATGATGGAGGCAGGGATCCTCAAGGTTCTTCAGACACTTTCATTTTGGGTTAGAATAACCATTTTCTTCTTGTAACATCAAGCTCTGTTTGACTTTGGAAGCAATGGAGTTGTCTGTGATTGGGCCGTAGAGATTTGCGTTAAGTTTCTTATGGTGCCTAGTCTGGCTCGCTACCCAACGGCAGCCCCTGTGAATGTGCTTGTTTGTTCTTTTTATTGCAGCCATCTCCTGCAGACACATAAACGGCTGTTATCAAACACCCCATTGTATTCTTGCTGGCCAGATGGCTAAAGGGGCATTACTGTTCTCTCACCATAAACTGTATGCTTTGCTGCAGGCATTAACAAGGCAATATATTTTTTAGGAACTATTAAATACTTAAGATTTAGGTAGTAGCAGGTATTATAGTTGTGGGCTTAAAGATGCTTTTAAAGTCCTTCGCTTTGTCCTTAAAAACTCTGCTCAAATGAGGTTGCCTCAGGAGACAAATTAAAATAAAAATAACCCTCTAAATGCAAAGTTTGGTGATGCTCCTGAGATCTGCTTCTGTTAGGTGTGGAATCATGCAAGTTGTGAAATGCCTTCTGATTTTCTTTGTGAGATGCAAATCCAGATTTCCATGGGCACAGTAATGGTCTCTTTATATTTATATTGTTAGCCTGCTTCATTTACAGATGTGTCTGTACCTAACACCCCAGAAAGGAGCACCCTGAACCCAGAAAATCCAATTAATGAAACAAAGAAAAGCAACCTGTGACCCCGCCATATTTCTTGTGAGAGGCCAGGCTGCCAAGTCTTTAGTGAACATCTACTCTGTCACATGCTCTGTGCTAGGTAATAACAGAAAAGGACTCTGTGCTTGTAAAACTGAACGGCTCTGTAGTTAGAGAGCCATTTGCAGCTGCACTTTAACCTTCCAGAAATTCTCACTCCTGCTGTCAGCTCCAAAGCCTTTCCCTCCACCAGTATTTCCATTTTTCTTTGTAAGTGGTGATGTTTTTCTCCAGCTGAGGTTAATTTTTTTGAGCTGTAAGGCCACCACCTATGAAGTGTTCACCCCCAAAGAGTCTTCCTGATTTAATATGTATGGGAGACCAGATTTCCAAGTAAAATGTTGCAAAATGCAGGGATTTCCTAAGCAGACCTTTTTCCTCCTGGGGGCCAATGAGTGAAGAGCCCAACACTGGTTCCTCCGGCCACTCCACCTTCTGATTACTCATTTGTTAGTGTCTGGTTTTCCCACTCACAACATCCCTCTAAGGAAAATATTATCACTATGGGACCAACGAGACTCTGGAGCAATTAAATCATTAGCTCTATGCTACCTAGTGCCTTCTTAGCATGCCTGTGAATGAACCTTGGGTTTGCTTTCAAAATCTGTAAGGGCTCTTCCCAGCCCATCAGGTCTCAGTGCTATCAGGAAGCTTCTGCTTTCCTTCCATCCATGAAGACAACGCTGCTACCGCTGCCTGTTTTTAGGTTCCTTGAAGGCAGCTTTATATCTTCTCCCAAATGTCTTGCCCTTGGAAGGAGATGTCTGTAAAACAACCATGGAGCTACCTTTCTGTGCTGTTCTAATCCCTCCTAGTTGATGAGTGGATGACAACAGTTAGGCTAGAGGTCTGTGAATTTGGCCAAGTCATGGTTATTACTTCCTCACCTCCATGCTTCTGCATTCACCTGCTGTGACTGTTATGTTAAGTTGCTTGGGGAAGGGCTTACACAGCTTACACAGTTTCTTGGTCTGGGTTTATACAGTTCATGATGCAGCAGGACTGTAATTAGTGACAGGGTTTTGACACACAATAATAATAGAAATGCTAGTTATTGTGAATTTTTAATGCTGTTACTCCATCACTGTCCCCTAGCTGTTACCCTTTGCAGACTGATGGTAACCTCACACTCTCAGGCTTGGGTGGAGATGATATCCAGTATTTTCCAAATGGAGGAGAATAAAGTGAATCTAGTGGTTTGGTCATTGCCTTGTACCTTGATAGACCTGGACTCAGTTTGCTTCTGAGAGAACACTTCTGAACAACCGACTTCTTGGGCATTCCTCGGCCTCTCCACGCCTTGGTTCCCTGCACAGAGTGTTGGGGTACACACACTGCCTTGCATCGGAGTAATGAGGGGAAAACAGTAAAGCTTTCGGGATACATTACTCAAGAAGCCAAAGAAGGGTCTTGTTCTTACTTCCAGTGCCTGTCACCTTCTTTATGCTGATGAGATGTCAAGTCCATAATCTGCTGTCCTCTGATAACAGCTTTCCTACCCTCCTTGCTCAATTTTCAACAGTTTCTGTGCTATTTCTTTGCTCCTATTAAGGTGCTAGGAGCAAGCAACCAAGAAAACCCCACACTGTTCTTTTTCACATCCTCCTTAAGATTTTATTTTTCACCTAGACCTGCAGAAAATGTCCAGCAGTCAGACAGCTTATTGGGATAAATTCATACCATGTGTGTGACTGTATTTTCACTCTTCCTTACTTGGAGTGGACAATAAAACAGTTCATTGTTTTTCTGTATCATGTACAGCATACCAAGCAGAGTGAATTCTTCATATATACTTTTTGACATAATAAATCAATCACAGTAATTAAGATTACATAGAGATATCAATACCTGCTCTGCCTTACCCTGGTGCATCTCACATTTTATGAATGTCAGTTTAGATGGGAAGTATTTGCAAAGCAAACCTGAAAGCTTCGTGGCATCATAAGCATTGTCACATAATGTATGTTGACCAAATACACAATAAAATGAGTAAAATTACAAACTACAAGGCCATTACTAGTTTCTAAGAAGTCGGCCAGAAACTGTTAGTCCACATTTACATCAAATAATTTCAAGTCATAAAGTGAAAAAATCAAAAGCTGTTAAATGCATAGTTTCCACACATGAACAAGAAGCTAAATCCTTCTAATAAATTACTCAAGAAACAGTTTGCCTGCCCTTTTGCCACAATCATAACAATGGGAACAGGAAAATTTGCAGGCAAATTTAATCAATTTCTCTAAGCTATAGTCATCCTCTTTCAAGATTATGCAAATACAAAATTATTTGTCTTTTCAAAAACAAATTACTGATTGGATTTTTGATAGCTTTTATTGTCTTTGCTTTTCAGCATGCCATTGATGTCACCTTATTTCATTTATACAAATGTTTTAGGTTCATTAGGGCAACTCAATCAAAATTCAGATTTTGGTCCCGGATTTTCTTTGAGCCTGACAACAGCAAGCAGATCAAGTCAGGGCATCAGGGCATTAGAGTCATAATTATTGTCTGTAATGCTAAGGGTCCATTTTTATCCAGAGGATCTGTTTTCACACTGTCTAATGATTTCTCAGTTCCATTATCTATTTCATCTAGTGTTTGTTGTTACAGTGGTGTTATTGCTTTTGGCTGATGATGTTTTAATATAATTTTTCTTTCAAACTGTTACTAATTTCCAGACTTATGCATCTCTTTTGTCCAAAATTAATGAGTCAATATATTCATACTCATATACATTTCTCTATCTGCCCTTAGAAATGTTTCAGTCTGAAGAGCTGGCATTGACTGAAGGTGGCTTTTGAGTGTCATGCACAATAAGGCATCTTTATGGACTTTGACCCCATGAGCCTTCATCCCTAATGTGAGTACCTTGTTCATGCACATTTCTCAAGTTCTTTGTTGGAGTCAGTTACTGTGAGCGGTTCGGCTGCACTCCTTGTTTCTTCCTGCTGAACAAGAATAGTCAGTCTGAGGCTTTATCTGCACTGCTGATCTAATTTTGGGCTTCATTTTTCCATCCTATGTTACCTTTAGAGAAAAAGTGGTTTTCATAATGCAAAATGCTTTTATTTTGTTATCCCACTCTATTTGAAGTTTTTCTAGGGCAGAATGAAAGAGAGAACAAAGAAAAAGAGGACTCTGGAAAATGAGCTAGCTTGTGCACAGGCTTCAGCATCCACCTCTAGGTCCTGGTCTTCCTGAGCTAGCTCAGTCATTGCCAGCAGTGTGGTGCTGCACTGTATGAGAGAGATAAGCCTCCTTCTCCACCTTTGATGTCTCTACTAGATTTACTTTAGATCTCAGAGAACTCACGTCATCACTGTTGGCCACAGTGCAACTGTATTTCAATTTAAGGCTTTCACCTGAAGACCCTGTGCTTAGCAAGCAAAGAGAGGAAGTCTGAACAACAGTCCCTGGCTGTGTGTTCTTTAATAAAGTAAAGATGTAGCTTTTGCTACCCACACCATCTTCTACTGAGCATCCAAGTCAGCAGAGTACATAAGGGATAACTCAGCCAAAGGATTTACTCATCCAGTTCAAGCAGTAATAACTGCTCATGCATCCAGCAGAAAAAGGGCTCCTGTGTCAAATTTTGCTCAAGGAAGTCACACGTCCCCACCATTTATATTTCAGCAAAATACCAGTTATTTGTCAAGCTTCACTCATACCTTTGCACCAAAAGTAAGTGTGATGGAAGAGGAAATCAGAAAGCAATTCCAAGCAAGGCTGAAAAACTGATACTCCCTCATTGTCTGTTTTCCCTAGAGTCACAATTTGGTTTTGCAAAGGGGGCAGGTCTAGGAGGATGTAATAAACTATTTCAACACAGAAACTGAACTCAGTGGGTGCTTCAAACTGACAAGAACATAGATAATCCTTGAAAACATGTATTATCTTTTAAAATAGAGAATTTTTTTCCAGTTAAAATTGGGCTTGCCTTTTCCTGTGCTCTTGTGACAGCAGAGTGCAGACAACAAACAATAGTAGAAAAGGTGTTCATATTTTCTTTTAACCACTTGTCCCTCTATGAATAAACACTACTGGAATTCACACCTTAATTCCTAGATGTTTTAGAAATAAATAAAGTTGTTTCTCCTGAAGACAGTAGGGATTATGACACTAATTTTTGATGTCTTGAGACGTATAAACTCCCCATAACCCAGGAGGAAGTAGTTAAGGACTTGCTGTGCCACATGGACACCCACAAGTCTATGGGGCCTGATGAAATCAGGATCCACCCAAGAGTACTGAGAGAGCTGGCAGAGGAGCTTGCCAAACCCCTCTCCATCATTTATCAGCAGTCCTGGTTAAACAGGGGAGGAAAGACTGTGGACGTTGTCTAGCTGGACTCTAGTAAAGCCTTTGACAGTGTCTCCCACAGCATTCTCCTGGAGAAACTGGTGGCTTGTGGCTTAGACAGGTTTACTCTTCAGTGGGTGAAGAACTGGCTGGATGGCCGAGCCCAGAGAGTTGTGGTGAACGGCGTTAAATCCGGCTGGTGGCTGGTCACAAGCGGTGTTCCCCCGGGCTCGGTTCTGGGGCCGGTCTTGTTCAATATCTTTATTGATGATCTGGATGAGGGGATCGAGTGCTCCCTCAGTAAGTTTGCAGATGGCACCAAGTTGGGTGAGAGTGTTGATCTGCTGGAGGGTAGGAAGGCTCTGCAGAGGGATCTGGACAGGCTGGATCGATGGGCAGAGGTCAACTGTATGAGGTTTAATAAGGCCAAGTGCAGGGTCCTGCACTTGGGTCACAACAACCCCATGCAACGCTACAGGCTTGGGGAGGAGTGGCTGGAGAACTGCTCAGCAGAAAAGGATCTGTGGGTGCTGGTTGACAGGCGGCTGAACATGAGCCGGCAGTGTGCCCAGGTGGCCAAGAAGGCCAACAGCGTCCTGGCCTGTATCAGCAATAGTGTGGCCAGCAGGAGCAGGGCAGTGATTGTGCCCCTGTACTCGGCACTAGTGAGGCCGCACTTTGAATCCTGTGTTCAGTCTTGGGCCCCTCCCTACAAGAAGATGTTGAGGTGCTGGAGCATGTCCAGAGAAGGACAGTGAAGCTGGTGAGGGGTCTGGAGCACAAGTCTCATGAGGAGCGGCTGAGGGAACTGGGGTTGTTCAGTCTGGAGAAGAGGAGGCTGAGGGGAGACCTTATCACTCTCTACAACTACCTGAAAGAGGGTTGTGGTGAGGTGGGTGTTGGTCTCTTCTCCCATGGAACAAGCGATAGGACAAGAGGAAATGGCCTTGAGTTGCGCTAGGAGAGTTTTAGACCGGATATTAGGAGAAATTTCCTTACTGAGACAATGGTCAAACATTGGAACAGGCTGCCCAGGGAGGTGGTGGAGTCACCATCACTGGAGGTGTTCAAAAAACGTGTGGACGTGGCACTTCAGGACATGGTTTAGTGGGCATGATGGTGTTGGGTTGATGGTTGGACTTGATCTTAAAGGTCTTTTCCAACCTTAATGATTCTTTGATTGTGTGATATACTAGGGTCATCACTGATCTTCCCCAGCTTGAGGTGTCTAGAGTGTTTTTTTTTTAATATCAGACTTAGGTGTCTAGGCTGATGCTGTGGACAACAGAAATCTTGTCAGTGGGATCAAAGGCATTTATATCACAGTTCATCTGGCCAAATGTAAGCTTACCTTAATCCCCTTTGATTATGCTGAGTAGATCTCCTTGAGTTCTAAAAGCTCCACATAAAGGTCTCCTGCCATTTAGGGCATGGCATTGGTGCAACTGAAATTAGCCTTGATATAAGGTTTCGTTTGAAATTTAGGCAACTTAATTAAATGCCTCTGTGAGCTAAGCGTCTCAGCTCCCATAACAGTCAGTGAAGATAAGGCTTGCTTGAGCTGCCTAAACAGAAGCATCCAGCACATGTTGAGATGCTGTAAGGTATTGTGCAGTGGCTTCTTTTAGGTGCGGGACTGTACCTGCCGGATGTGTGCAGATGTGTCAAACTGAGCTCCCAGTAAATACAAGAGGTATTAGGGTGCAACGTGGTTCACAGAATAGACACTGAGGGGCTGAACATCTCTTTGTGCTCTCTTATGTGGGACTCAGTTGCCAACACAGAGAAACCTAGCTTGAATTTAGGAGCTGTGAGATAATTTGTCTTTTTCAGGCAGCTGAAATCCATCTCGCTGACTCTGTTGGCCAGATCTTTGTTAGCTATATCAAGAGGTCAGACATTTAAGGCTTAACCCTGTTGCACACACAGAAGCAATACTTAGAGGGGATCCAAAGCACCCATATAGACCTGCTTGATTTGTAACGAGTACCATGCCCTTCTGGAGCAACATCTGGAATCCAGAAAGGACAGTCGAGAACATCTCAAAGTCTTTATATACCTGCAGGCAGGTTATTAAACTGAGCATCTTGTGTACATATAGACACACCTACATATGGATGCATAAATTCAGATTTGTCAGGTTAAATGTGTATGTCTACAGCAAATTGTTTTGTAAGCGCAGGTCAGATGAGAGGAAATACTTACATCATTTATACTAATCCTGGAATAAGTATGTCGGAGAACATTCAACACCACGCTCTGTGATCGCACTCTGCTTGCACCAGCTGAATTAGTTTAAAATCAGCCTGACTGCACGAGATGTGAAGTCCACATTCAAAACACTGTCTGCAGGTTAAATCTGTAAAAACAAAAGGCAATGTTTTTCTTTCACCTCTCAGTGAAATTTTTATATGGCTGCTGGTGCAATTGTTGACACTTAATTTTCCATGAAGATTTTTCGTGATAGGGACCCATGATCTACAATTCAGACTAACAGAAGAAGGTTGAAAATAAGTTCAGGTCAAATCAAACAGGTCAGAAGTATTTGGTTTCAATGTAATGAATAAAAATCTAAGGAAAAGTTTATATCTAAGAGTGGAAATTCTTTTTTATTAAAAAAAATCAAATGGGCAACTGTGAACAACAATTTTCAGAATGTCAATTTTTACAAATATTCCTTCTACTCTAAGTCCCGTGCTAAGGCAGAAAAATATTTCAAAATATTCAGTACTGCAGAAATCTAATTTTTGATCTCTCCCAGTTATAAATCCTACTATCTACAGATAGTTTCATAGTATACAAACATTTTTCTTACTCTTGGATTACTTGCCTGTCTTCAGTGCGTTATTTACTTACAGTCAAGACAAATAACTATCAGCCTAAAAAATAGCTAGGAAAAATGGGTAAAATCTTCATTTTTTTCCACATGTGGTTGCCAACAGCTTTGTCAAAAGATAATATTTTTTGTTGTGAGGTGCCTAGAATGACGCATGAGGTAGTCGTTAGCGGTAATTATGATAGGGCATCTGTTTAGTGAACTGTTATTTGTCTAATCTTCCACGGAAGCTGTTTCTGTCAAGGTCGAATTCCTCCAGTGTTTTAATCTTCAAGTAGCATGGACAACGTGCCTCCTCTGCCCCCTGAACGTGCAAAGACAATTGGTATTGTCACTTTTCCGAGCAACCTTCTGAAATGTGTACGTGTGGTGGAAGGAAACAACCAGAAAGAAAAGAAGTTTTACATTCAGAGGAGAACAACATGTCAAAATTCCTTAAACCATGATAAATGTACCAAAATCATCCATCTCTTTCCAAACAGCAGTGAATGATAGTGATTTATGACTGTGGAGATTTTTCTTAAGCTAGTAGTTTTTGCAGAAGAAAGAAAGGTCGCTGTAAGTTAGGGTGTAGGTAGCTTGTCTTGTTCTCTGCAGTCTGCTATTCCCTTTGAACTAGTGTGTACCAGATTAGAGACCTGCTCTAGGGGACTACCATTAATAATCATCGTTATCATCATAACCAAAAGAAAATAAGGGACACGTACACACACAGAAATACTTAACATTGTGTTTGTGAAACTTTTGAAACCACCGCATAAATAAAGCCCATAGTTCATAGATGAGGAAAGCAAATCCTAATAGGAGACAAAGTAACTGATCCCTAAATTGAGCAACAAAAAGCAAATCAAAGAAGCTGAATGGAAAAAAATCAGCAATTTGCAGTCTGTATAAAAGAGACTGGCTAATCATTTATAGATTAAAGCAGTGCAATCCAACAAATGATGATGGAAACTATTGCATGGGTAGGAAAGTGGAAAAAATGTTCTCCAACAATTCCTGTCTCTTTGCCATAGGTAATAGCACAGCAAGCCTCACTTTTCCGTTGTTCACCTTAGTGATTGCCTAGCTGCAACAGGCAATGGAATGAAAGGACTTGGGTAAGGTCTGAGACCAAGACTCTGCTTCATGAAGATCTCTAGTAGAACACATCACAGAAAACCTTAGATGTCCTCAGAGTTGCTGTTACAGAAATTAAATGTGTGAGTGTATTGGGTTTGCATAGCCAGGTTTTGGTACTGGGGGGGCTTCAGGGGTGGCTTCTGTGAGAAGCTGCCAGAAGCTTCCCCTGTGTCCAACAGAGCCAGTGCCAGCGGCTCCGAGATGGACCCACTGCTGGCCAAGGCTGAGACCATCAGTGATGGTGGCAGCACCTCTGGGGGAACATAAATAAGAAAGGGGAAAAAAACCCCTGAGCAACAGCAATTGCAACTGGAGAGAGGAGTGAGAATATGTGAGAGGAGCAGCTCTGCAGACACCCAGGTCAGTGCAGAAGGAGGAGGAGGAGGTGCTCCAGGTGCCAGAGCAGACATCTCCTCGCAGCCCATGGTGAAGACCATGGCGAGGCCGGCTGTGCCCCTGCAGCTCACATGCTGGAGCAGATCTCCACCTGCAGCCCATGGACATCCCCACACTGGATGGTGGGTGCCCGAAGGAGGCCGTGACCCCGTGGGCAGAGAGAGGAGCCCTGGCTGGAGCAGGTTTGCTGGCAGGACCTGGGACCCCGTGGGGGCCAGGCTGGAGCAGCCTGTTCCTGAAGGACGGCACCGGTGGGGGGACCCGGGCTGGAGCAGCTCGTGAAGAACTGCAGCCCGTGGGAAGGACTCACGCTGGAGGACAGTCTCCTGTGGGAGGGACCCCAGGCTGGAGCAGGGCAGAGGGTGAGGAGTCCTCCCCCTGAGGAGGAAGGAGCGGCAGAGACAGTGTGTGATGGACTGACCACAACTCCCATTCCCCGTCCCCCTGCGCCGCTCGGGGGGAGGAGGGAGAGAAATGGGGAGTGAAGTGGAGCCTGGAAGAAGGGAGGGGTGGGGGGAAGGTGCTTTTAAGATTTGGTTTTAGTTGTCATTATCGCTACTCTGATTTTGATTGCAATAAATTAAATTAATTTCCCCAAGTCGAGTCTGTTGTGCCCATGATGGTAATTGCTGGATAACCTCTTTGTCCTTATCTCGGCCCATGAGCTTTTCATTTCATTTTCTGTCCCCTGTCCAGCTGAGAAGGGGAGTGATAGAACGGCTTTGGTGGGCACCTGGCATCTAGCCAGGCTCGGCCAACTATGGTGAGTACCATCCACGTACCACGGGTCTCTCCAGCCCCTTGTTCTGCCTTTGATGGGGCAGTAAGTAGAAAAGATAAATGACCAGAAAAATATGCAGTAAGACTTCCTGAGAACACTCTCTTTCTAGTAATTTGTGGCTTCCTAAGAAAGGGGTAATCTCATATGGAGGATTCAATGAGAATTTAGTGCAATATTCCTTCCTGCCATCCTACTGCCCAATGGAAAGAGAGTCCTGGCTAAAATCAAGTTAGACTGAGGAGATATTTAACAGATGTCTTTTTGAAGGCTGGGAGGGATTACTGGTAGAAATCTATAAACCTCTGGCTAAGACCTGAGTACACAAATCTTGTTAGTTTTAAAGGTAAGAGAATAACCATAGTTTTGAGGTTATTTGGAAATGCTCAACAGTAGGATGAAATTCACTTTATACAGCAGATATTACAATATGCTGATAGTAAAACTTAGTTGGGACCTCCTTCTTGGTTTCATTTTTTGACTTGGTTTCTGTAAAGAATAAGATTTCACCCAGCAGAATTAAGTTGATTGATATTTTGTTGATGTTGATTAAAAACAAGCCAACCGATCTCAGATGGTAGCAAGATTAACCAGACAGACAGGAGACACCAGGTGACATCCCACTGATTAACCCACACTTTCTGTTAATATGCCTGGTGAAAAAATAAGAGTATGCTTGGAGCTAAATATTTGGGCCTGGAAATGTAGGCAATTTGCAGAGTGATCTGGACAGAAGTTTTGTCAGAAGCAAGTGCAGTGGAGACAAATAGCAGACATCATGTCAGAACAGTGTAAAATAAAGCTGGCTTTATTTCTCTTAATCCTCTGACCTGAAACATTATCAAATCCACGAATATCACCTTCTCAATTATCGAATTCTCTACTATTTTCTTTAAAATCTCCAGTGATGGAGATTCCATGGCCCCCTCAAGCCCCTGGTTCCAGTTTCAGCTTGTGCTGACAGTCCTGTAGCAGGTCTTACAGAAGATGGAAAGATGAGGGAGGTGCATCCTAGAAAATCGTGAATAAGTTAAGGAAAGAGCAGAATGTGACAGGAGGTTGCAAACTAGGCAGAAATGTCCAGTGCACTGTTTTCAGAAGAATAAATGTCTGGGACAAAGTCCTCAGAAAAAAATCACCGTGTGAATTTGGATTCACACAAACAAGCAAACAACTAGAAAGAAACCAAAAATACTTTCTAGATTCTGAATTAAACCAACTAAAAACCCCTTAGTACAGCATCTATTAGCCTAAGCTTTATTACCATCTTTTAGCTCACATGCAAACCTAATTAAGATATTACACTGAATGAACCCAAAATTTACTTCAGGACTTTTGGAATGAATTAATTTTCTTTGCCCATGGATGTGTATCTTGTGGTAGATTGGCTTTGGCTTTAAACAAGGCTTAAACTATGACTGAAGCTTTTCTTGTGCTTGGGGCACCTGTAAAAAGCTCTGTCTCATGTGGATTTTCCTGTGTATGCCAAGATTTATGCTTATTTATTTTCCTATAGTGGCAATGTCTGTAATATCTGTCTGCCGCATTCAGCCTCCTATTTTCATGAAATGTAATTATCTATGAGGCTTCAGGCTCTTCTGTCATTTTGGTTAATGAGCTCAGAAGTTATTGTTGGTGCACATACAGACATACACAAGGTGACTAAGACCATTTAGGCTTCATTTCCATGGGACACGAGCGTAAAAATGGAAAAGTTAACCAGAAAACAGATAGATGGATCATTTGCTGTAAGAAAAGCAAGAAGGTCAGTTTGAAGAGGCTGGTTTAAAAGGATGTTTTCAAAGAGAAAGAGAGCACTTGAGGGCAGAGTTTGAGGCAAGGTATTTCCTACTCTGCAGTCAACATGAAGCATGAGAAGACATACGAAACATAGAGTGAAAATGGAGGGAAGGCACAGGATATGTGAGGCTTGTGGGGGCAGCCGAAGAGCCATGGAGCATCCACCTGCCCCAGGAGACACATCTGCTGTGGGGACAATTTCTCTTCAATGTAATGTATGTATTGTGAGCTGTGCTGCGGGTGGGCTGTGCCCCCTTCGCAGCATGATGGCAGGGGCTTTGGATCAGCAAGTGAGTGAGCAGCAAGCACAGAGAGGAACCCATCCTTTTATCCATCCTTAAATAGTAGAGCTGACTGATACTTCAACAGCATTTTATGTAGAGGACTAAAATAGAAAACACTCAGGAGGTTTCATTCTTTTCGGTGTGAGATTTTGCATTTTCCCATGAAAGACACGAATAATGCTTGCTTTATTCTTCTCTTTTCAAATCTTTGGTAGAAGAAACAAACAAGCAAAGAACCATGTGTTTATCACCTTCAGTTCCAAAGTATTGCAGAACCTAAGGTACAGAAGTAGCTTTTCCCTGTCTTTTCACTGCCAGAAACATTTCTTATCAATTCAGACATTCAGAAGCATATATGAAGGCATGCAGATCCCTTCAAACTCATCTGACTTTTGTACACGAGAATCCTGACCACTCAAATATAAAAAAACTTATAAATTAAGATCTGAACTCCTGATTCTCACCAGGAGAGGGCAGTGCTTGACATACATATATTATCCAGACACAATGATTGACTCTGAAAAAAATTTCCTCACCTCCACAAATACGTGTCCTTAATCAGCCTCATGTAAGAGCAGAATCAAGGCAAGCACTGTCCATGGCCAGAACCACGTTTTGATAGAAAAGAGCAGGATACAGTCAGTGTTATTTCAAGATTGTGCCTTTCAGAGCAATCTGCAGATGGCATGAACACAGAGGAATCAGTCAGTCTGCATTTAAATAGTTAATTACAGATAGTATTGTTTACTTAGCTGATTAGAAAAGTAAATGTAATGGCTTTTCCTGGCAGGAGGGTGCTTCACATAATAGATTACTTTGCTGATGTGACCAAATACCATTCTGATATTGATCCACGCAGAGAAAGAGAGAAAACCTAAGAACACTCTTCAGGGTGCTATAAAACAGCCAGGGAGGCAGCTCAGGGATGTGCCAACAGAGAACAGAATTTGTGCCTTCAGAACTGACACAAAAGCACTTCTGACATTGCCAGGTCTTTTCAGGAAGAGCTGGCAGACAAACAAAAGGAGCTGTTCCTTCATCTTGTAGGTGTCTGCAGCTCCACATGTCCTTCTGGAAGAGGCAGTTGATTCTTGACATGCTGCGACCAAGGAGAGACCTGCTATAATATTTGGGTGTTGGGTTCACATGGCACTTACCCCTCACCTCAGCACTCTTGCTGTTAGGTGGTATTAAGAGTCCAGTCTATAATCCCAGGTAAGGATGCTCTGGCCTGGATACCCCTGCCTTTGCTCACACACCCCACCTGCATCCCAGGTAAGTCTGCTCTTGGGCCTGCTTGTTGGTCTGTTGGCAGGTAGGACGCGGGAGTGGGATTCATTCAGTTACATTGGTTCCTACACACAGGGGTTTTTCAGGTATGTTTCATCTCACTCTAAAATATCTGGGTACATTTTTACTCTCTAAAACTCCTTGACTTTATTAGCTTGATCTTAATTAATTCCAAGGAAGCCAAGGGTTACTTGCTAAGAAGTCTACCTTGAAGTCATCTGAAGTTAGATAAGGTAACTCCTGCCACAGGCTTCCAATGCCGTCAGTGTTTCATCACATGTTTATTAGCCCTGGTAACTCACTGGCCAGTGACCAAAAGTACAAAATTGAGTTGTAGGAGAACTGGAGTGGGAGACAGTTAGGTACAGTTACTAGGGTTCTGTTGCTGGGTTCTTTTTCGCAGGGAACATGGTTTGTGGTCCTGACTATGCCACTGCTTGAGGCCATGATCTGGTGCTGGTTGTTTTTCATTTTTATGCCTCGGTCTCCTCTCTCCATCATCTTTTCACTATTTGGACTTTAAATCTATTAAGCTAAGAACATTTTGTAGAGCAGGAGCCTCACTCCGTATCTGATACTATAATAACAAGCTTATTGCATACCTCCTTAGGGTTTCATTCTGGTGCACTGCTCTGCAGGTAAAGAGCTTCATGCTCCTTGTTACTAGCTGTGATGCCCTTAAAGCAAATCTTGTGCCGAGTAGTGGAAATAAGGAAGCACTTATTTCTATGAACTGCTCAGAGAACAGGGGTGGGAGCTCCTGTTTGCATTCTCTGATGTTTAAGTTACAAGCTCGGAAGCTTTAGAGGCGTTTATAACATCTCTTTCTTGTATAGATTTCCAAGTGCCTGATAGGTGATGAGCTCAGATTGCAGATCCCAGTTTCTATTAAACTTTTGAGAACTTGATCTCTTTGAGACTGTCTCCCTATCTAGATATCTGTCTCCCTCAGTATCAAATGAGAGTGATGCTGTCCAAGCAGGGGAAGGACCAGCAGAGACGCACACTCTCGGAGCGTGATAACGTAAGCTTTGCTTCCTCAAAAAACAGTGCAAAAACTGTCAGTCCTTTTCAGAGACACTGCATTTTTGGCCAGTACCCATTTCTTTTCTCTTTTGTACTTTTTCTGGTTTGAAACAGCATATCCTTATGACAGTGCACTGAAGAGGACTGGAAAAATCCACTACCCTGGACAAAAGAAGATGATATAAATTATAATCCTCTCGGGATCATAATTCCAGTCTTTTAGATGCATAGAAGAAGGTGCCTTGCCTCTCAGGTGAAGAATACAGATAGCTGCCTCTAGCTTTAGATCAAGCAGACTTCAAATAAAGCAAACACAGTATATAGAGAGCAACATTTCCTTTTTAGATTGTTGTGGTTTCTATTAGGTAAAGCTCTAGGATGCTGTGGGAATATTTGCCAAGATGTCTCTTGGGGACAAATTTGAAAATCAGTAGGGATGCTGGGGACATATTCCTGTATTTTTTTTTATCCAACCCTTAGAACACAGTTCTGCTTGGCAGAATATAATTTTTGTCATAGGTTTGCAGTACATCAACAGAAAAAAATGGATTGTTATGCACTAATTCTTTAAGTCCAAGTTGTCTGACCCCAGTGCTCTGAAAAAATAAAGAGAGAAGATTGAGACAGAGGCACACAAAGACACATAGGGTGAATATGCACAAATGTGTATTTTTACATAAGTCCAAAGTATGAAATTTGAGGGTAGTAGTGGTCAGATTTGAAAGGTGGAGGATCTGTTACCATTAAGGGGATGATGACTGGAGGCAAGATTGGAGGCAGCCTGAGCTCCAGTGGTCATGGACTGGTGGAGCTTGCAGTCCTGAGGATTAGGAGGCAAGCAAAGAGTAAAGTCAGGACCCTGAATTTTAGGAAAGTGAGCTTCCAGCTCTTCAGGGAGTGGGTCAATAGGACCCCCTGGGAAACTGCCCTCAGGGACAAGGGAGCAGAACAGAGTTGGCAGATCTTTAAGGACACTTTCTATAGAGCACAAGAGCTCTTGATCTCCAGGTGTAAGAAATCAGGAAAAAAAAGGCAAGAGACCAGCATGGCTGAGTGGAGACCTGCTGGGCAAAGTAACGGGCAAGAAGGAAATGCACACGCAGCAGAAGCAGGGACAGGGATCCTGGGATGAGAACAGGGATACTGCTGGTTGTGTAGGGATGAGGTCAGGGGGGCCAAGGCGTGGCTGGAGCTGAACTTGTCAAGGGATGCAAAGAATAATAAGAAGGGCTTCTACAGGTATGTCAGCCGGGAAAGGAAGGTCAAAGAAAGTTGTGGTGTTGGGTTGATGGTTGGACTTCATGATCTTAAAGGTCTTTTCCAACCTTAATGATTCTGTGATTCTGTGATGGGTGGACTCTTCAGTGGATGAGGAATTGGTTGGATGGTCACATCCAGAGGGTAGTGGTCAGTGGCTCAATTTCCAGATCAAGATGGGTGATGAGTGGTGTCCCTCAGGGGTCTGTACTGGGACCAGTACTCTTTACTATCTTCATTGGGATCGAGTGCACTCTCAGCATCTTTGCAGACCACACCAAACTGAGTGGTGCGGTTGACATACCTGAGAGACAGGATCCATCCAGAGTGACCTGGACAAGCGCGAGGAACAGGCCCTTGTGAACCTCATGAGTTTCAACACGGCCAAGTGCAGGGTCCTGCACCGGGGTTGGGGCAACCCCCGGTATCAGCACAGGCTGGGGGATGAGGGGATTGACAGCAGCCCTGCCGAGAAAGACTTGGAGGTACTGGTGGATGAAAAGCTGGATATGAGTCGGCAATGTGCACTCCCAGCCCAGAAGGCCAACCATGTCCTGGGCTGCACCCAAAGCAGCATGGCCAGCAGGTCAAGGGAGGGGATTCTGTTCCTCTACTGTGCTCTGGTGAGACCTCCCTGCAGTGCTGCGTCCAGCTCTGGAGCCCTCAGCACAGGAAGACATGGACCTGTTGGAGAGGGTCCAGAGGAGGGCCACAAAAATGATCCGAGGGCTGGAACAGCTCTGCTGTGAGGACAGGCTGGGAGAGTTGGGGTTGTTCAGCCTGGAGAAGAGAAGGCTCCAAGGAGACCTTCTTGCAGCCTTCCAGTGCTTAAAGGGGGCTTTTAAGAAAGGTGGGACAGACCTTTTAACAGGGCCTGTAGTGTTAGGGCAAGGGGTAATGGTTATAAACTAAAAGTGTGTAGGTGGAAACTAGATATAAGGAAGAAATTTTTCACAGTGAGGGTGGTGAAAGAGTGGCAGAGGTTGCCCAGAGAGGTGGTAGATGGCTCATCCTTGGAAACATCCCAGGTCAGGTTGGACAGAGCTCTGAGAAACCTGATATAGTTGAAGATGTCCTTGCTCGTTGCAGGGGGTTGGACTAGATGACCTTTAATGGTCCTTTCCAACCAAAAGATTCTATGTTTCTATGATTCTATAACAATGTGTCTTTTGTCCATATAATTTTTCAGTCAGCTGCCCATCTTCTGATAACATTATTTCAGGGATGGATTTATATTTTACTGCATAGAGGATCTTGGTAAAATGATGGTTAAAAATTAATGTGGAAATCAAATCCCAAATACTCCTGTTCTCTGTAATTACCAAGGGAGATTTTCTGCCCCATCAGCCCTAGTATCCCTAATTTTTTGTAATACCTGGGAGGACCCATGTCCAGTGGGACTAAATGGGGGTAGAATTTTACTCAGATAGCTGAACAGAGAGGTTTCACGTGAGATCAGTTCTAGTACTGTCCTTTTTCACCCAGGTTCACTGTCTTGTCCCTCTGAATACCTTTTAAACATATTGGTGAATTTTAATCAAATTTTAGTTAGATATATATGTTCCACAAGTAATTAAATTCCTACAAGATTCATAAAAGCATGGTAGAAAAGAGACAGCACAATTAATGTTTTGCCTGGAAGACTTGCAGGACTTAGTTGTGCATCCTGTCCAACAGCAGCCAGGACAGATGATTGGCACATGTTGACCCACCAGCTTGCCAGCAGACATGTAGCTGTGAGCACACTGTTTCCTTCTAGTGTGGGCATCACGGCAGGATAAGATTACATGGGAGGTGATCAAGGGACAAGATGACACATGAAAAAGACAGGCTTCATTATTTCTGCTTCTCATATAACATGTTGCTCATGCTGGTGGCAGTGGTGGTCCGTAGTGACCTCATTTTGCACTTCTTGTGGAGCAGCCAGGAAGGTGCAATTCATTTGGGTAATTACTGTGATTTACTTCTTAAAAAAAATTATTTCATGGAATCCAGATGACCTTCTTATCGCCACCATTAATGCTACTTATAGTGTTGCTTTTTATTCTATACCTATTTTGATTTGGAACCCAATTATTCTGAGCAATATTTCAACACACAAAGCACAGACAGTCTCTGACCAAGACTCCTCTTGAATTCAGTGGCTCTGCCCAAACATTTCAAAGCTGATGGGTATCCCTTTTAACATATAACTTCCTTCTGAGATTGTGTTACTAACCCCTTTTGCAGATATAACGGTTGAGTGGCTATGGTTTCCTTAGAAGGATTAAAGAAAATTATATATATACCTTAAACCCTCCTCTGACATATCTGCTTATCACCTCTCAGAGACCAGCCACCCACAAAGATAATTTTTGTGTCCCTGAGAAACATTTTTGCTGTATAAAAAATAGCTGATTCTTGTTGTATGCTTTATATTTCCATTGATCATAAAATGTCTGTAGCCAGAACTTATTACAAAATTCAGAAGTCTGCATTCACACACACCAAGCCTATTATTCATATTTTGAAGTTTCTGAATTATCTTCCCATGAAATTTAGATACATATTCTAAGTTTCTTTTGTTCCCATTCAAACACTGGAACAACTGTGGTTCTTGGAGATATTATTTCCTTTTACTCTCCCAGATGAATAATCCACTCTAAATCAGTGCATTTGCTCTAAACCTGAAACCAAAGAGAGACCGTGTCTTTCTATGAGACAACCCCAACTGCGTAGTGTGGCAGCCAAATGCCATTAGATGTGCTCTGTATGCCCCATCCCATTAATCACAGCCAACAGATTGGGACTTACCTCCTTAAGTAATGGCTAAGACCTAGTATCAGACAAAGATTTACATCCAAGTGACTCTGTGTTTGGGAGCTTTTGGACACAGATTTTTCTCTCAGCCTTGCAGAGGAACGTAGTGGTACCTTGGTCACTGCGCTATGCAAGAGGACGGTAGGGATGTACAGGTAGAACAGAAATGAACGGCCTAAACATAAGAT
Source organism: Phaethon aethereus (assembly GCF_964289735.1). Classification (NCBI taxonomy): domain Eukaryota; kingdom Metazoa; phylum Chordata; class Aves; order Phaethontiformes; family Phaethontidae; genus Phaethon; species Phaethon aethereus. The sequence goes on along the minus strand of NC_138582.1, from coordinate 4,030,045 downwards.
ACCGTTATAATTTTAGGCCCTTTGGAGAATCCATCCTAGTCTTCAACTCTGTCATTAGACACACTCAGCTATTTATGACACCTGTGTGGGCCTGCCAGATATGCCACAGGATATGTGGGACATGTGCTGTTCTGGAATGGCAGGTGGAAAGAGGAATGAATCCCTTCTAGTGTCTACAATGACAGCACACATATGCGTTTGGACCCCTGAATTTCACCCAGCTCTGGGCAGGTCACTGTCTCTGGATCTGGATCCAAAACGAAACTCCTCCAATGTGTGGCAGCTGATTTACCTCAACTTTGCTGCAACTTTTCACCAGCCTGTGGTTTGAAAACCTCAGTAGGTGAAATGTGTCTCCCTGTCTTCTGTGGGTAAGGATCCCTATATCCCTGGCCACAGCCAGAAAAATCCAACCTGATTCTGGCATAAATTTTTAATTCCGTAATCTCTCTAAAGATGACCTTTATTAACTTCCAGGATTATGAACATTTTTGTTTTCTTTATAGACTGATCCCTAATGGGTGATATAATGACAATAATATGGACAGGCCTGATCTTATGCAACACAGACCATAACACTATATTGTGGCCCTTTTGGTAGTTGGAAAGAGTACCAGTCAACAGGAACTGAAATTAAAGAGCAGTGATAGAAGCCCATATCACATTTAGAACAACAGATTATGAGGCTGAAGGATTTGCCTACAAAAATGGTTTAGAATGCGAGTGAAATCTTAATGTCTCAGGAATTCAGATACCGAGGTGGTAAGCATGGCATAAAATCGAACCAGAACAGAACAAAGTGTAGCTTTGCATGAATCACTGAGGTCTCCTATTACACTTGCAAGCAAAACACATATTAAAACTATCATTTGCACTAAAAAGCACCCGATAAATTTCGCTGTTAGTTGTTCTAGATGCACTACCACGTTCCAATTTCCTTTATTTGTTGAAACTAAAGAAATGTTAATCTTTGAATCTCCTGGTTTTTTTTATTTTGTACCCTGCCATGTGTGTTAAAAAATACTTATTCTGTTCATTTTTACCCCCCAACACAGAAGCATCAACACACAGCCATTAGCTTCTTAAATGAGACTTTTCTCTCTTTTTCTGCTGTAGAAAGATTTTTCTTGTTTTCCTTCCGTGAAGGTTGTAGTTATAGCTTAGTCCTTTTATGCTAGTGCCGGCACTTCTAATGTGTGTCCCCTGAATTTATGTGGATCTAAATGAACAACTGCACTGAAGCATCTCATAAGCTTCTATATTTTCATTTTAGATTTACTACTAGTAATTACATGCTGTGCATATAACAGAGGATCTAAAATCAATTGTGCAGTTTACATTTTACTGGGTACTTATTAATTTCAATATCTATCTCAATTTAATTGACATTCCATGCATAAATAAATGTAGCTTTTTTTTCAGGATGCAGTGATAATCCATTAGTGACATTTATGAATGCTTTTTAAATGGATGGTGATGTTGTGACCTGAAAGAATAAGGAAATATGGGATGATTGATGAGGCACTCCATCTTCTCCTTGGAGAACTGACCTGTCGCCTAAATTTGTTACTTGCACTATTTTTTGCATTATGAGTCCCAGAACAATGTGTTCTTGAAATGCACAAATGATGTAACTTTATCAGATTTGCATGCCACAGCTTATAAAGTAACGCTACTGTGGCTAAAGTACAGCCTTCTGTGGTAGTTAGTCCCCTCCTTTACTTTCCTTTGCCATGGCTGAAGAGTTTTACCTGTGAACATTGATGCTACACTGGGGTGACTATTGCTCAAGGTCCTGGTGAGTCAGGAGGAGGGCGACGAGTTTCACTGCATTACCAGAAGCTTTCTGTGGTGGTGGGTACGGCACATCTGGGGATGTCGGCCACATGCATTTTGCTTGATTTGCAAAATGTTCAAAGTTTGGACTGACCTTCCTCTGAATTTGCACAAAGCTTAATATGGTGCTAATATCAGCTGCTAGCAGTAGATGGGAACAACATTTCCCATTTCATTGCTTAGGTATGTACCTCTTTGCTGTCTCTGGTGGGGGATGGATGAATCCACTTGAGCATAGTTTTGGATTCATGTTTAATTGACAATGAGGACATAAACATGTGATCCTTTAAGTCCCAATTAAAAGAGAAGCAAGACTTCTTGGGCAGTAAGTGCTGTGCATCATGGACATGCATGAACTCCAAGGACTCCTGCTGGAACAGGAGGAGTTCATGTTCCTTTTTGGGCACATTTTTCCTGAGAACTCTTCAGCTATGGCCACGGATAGGTATGACTCCTCTTGCCAAGGTCTTCCCCAAGTGTCTCCTCTTTTGCTTAGCTCAAGTCTAGTCCACCACACTACTGAAGCACAGAGAATGTCCAGCCATGTGGTGAGTGGGAGGGTTGTGTCTCATGGGAAACCATGTTGTGCTTCTCACATTGTATAACCAACCATCCCTTCCCTTCAAGTGTGTAGATGTAGGAGCAATGGATTTTGCTCATCTACTTTAACATGCATACAGTGTAAAAATGTGTGTCTTAGACTCCCTTCCCAGTCACTGGTGAGGGAAAGACTCTGCATGGTGTTATTTACCTGGACCATTTTAGACTTCCGCTTCTGATAAAAAGCGTTTCCCACTGTGCTCCCCTCTGGCAGTTGGCTACCTGCTCCTTGTCTGCAAAGATAGTCTGTGCAGATAAGTCAGGTATAGACGTCTATATTTAGTCAGATAAGCAAAGGTGCCCCTAAGTCTGTAACAGAGTCAGGAACTGAAACCATTAGTGCTGGGAAGGCAAAAAAATCACTAATTTATATTTTCTTCCCATGCCAGTAATAAATAGATACATTGAATATGTGAATAATACTGGCATTTCTAGTTGTCACAGATGGCCTAAATTCTGCCCTCTCTGCTCTCACACAAGGTCAATGATATGATCTTTAACTACAATTTTCCAAAATTATCATTGCTCAGACTTTCACATGCTGTCACCAAGAGCAAGGGATAGAACCTGTGATTTTTGTGGCTGGTGGAAATTCAAGCACTCAGATGCTGGACTGGTTATTCTCAGCCAATTATTTATAATTTAGGGCTCTTATCTCTTGTGTGTTTGTGTTTTCATTTTTTCAGGTGTTTGAACACAGTTGCTTTAATGGCTGCAGAAAACTTGCCACATGCATTCTGAGGACTGGTCTCCCTAAAGAAAATCGGGAAATGGCTGGCAATCCAAGCCAGTTCAGCTGAGGAATTATTAACTCACATCTCAATTAGTTACTCATTAACAAGCTGTCCTTGCCTCTCAGTTAGCAGAATTAACAGAAAACATTCGTCTCTATCAGCTGTGACCATATTTCCCAACATATGTGAACGCGATGCAGTTAGTTAAAAGGGAGCTCAGCAATATGGAAGTCAGTTTTGTACTGATTATGAGAAAGACAGTTTTTCCTGGGACATGTGAAAAGGCAGCATCAGGCACCGGATAGGCCACATTTCCACTGACAGGAGATAAAAGACTGAAAGAAACATGAAATTTGTGCGTCCCAACTTGTGTCTGCAAATTCCCCTTCCCCTATTCTGTTCGATCCCTCTTCCCAGTCAGAGTCAAGTTTGGGAAACCTTCGCTCAAGTGGCTGAGAGGTGGAGAGCAGCAGCACTTCAAACATAGCAGGGATGAAGCCAAATGCTTTCTCTGTGCCATGTTCATTAGTCCATCAGCCAAGTGCTTCACGTGGGAGAGTCGTTCTTTCGCTCCTGCTGCAGCTGCTGGCGCTGTTTTGTTTTCGAACTGTCACTGGTCAGGAAATTGTTTTCCACTCAGAGGGGGCAAAGTGACTTCTTATTTGAGAAACAGAGCATCAGAATGAGATCTTTCGCTGTGTACAATGAGTTTAGCCTTTGTAAAGCAGCTTGCTGTTTCTGTCCTTGGATATCCTCCTGGTAGATCTGAAAGCCAGCAGGATCTTACCTTCTCTTTTGGAGCTCTGAATGGCATATAAAAAAATCCAGAGCAAAGATCTGGATCCAGAGCAAAGTCAAAGATCAGAAACCAGAATACATGATGTCTGCTCCTCAGTGATCTCAGGAAGTACAATAGACACAAAACCAACCCATGTCATTGAGGGAGGGACTTTGAATAATGTGTCATGGCTTGAGAGGTTGCATTGGGAGGTTTCCACTTTGCAAACTTCTGGACCTGTGCGACAGCACATCACAGTTGCCAAAGGAGAGAAAGGCTACAAAGGGAATGTAGAAGTCCCAGACAGGAAGTTTCCCTGGTACTGTTTCTGTCAATGGGCACCACACACTCTTCAGGACTTGCCACCAGTTTTGACTCTTTATAATTCGCTTTTGGGGTATGGCCCCAAACTTTGGCAGTAACCAGATTCAGTTTTGCTTAATACCGCTGAGAAACTTTGAACTGTGTCTGTTGACTACTGTGAACGGCAGAGTTTGGAGAGGAACTAAGCTTGGCTATGGTACCTGCCAGACAAACCTCAATCAAAGCAAAGTGGCAGGTAGTGACTAAAGCTCACAAGAGCAGGACAGCAGAGGAAAGATTGTTTAGCAGTGGCTGTGAGTAGGTCAACACTGAAGGACTAACAAAACTTTAGGAATATGCTGACTTATAGGCTTGTGATTTTACAATGTTCTTTAGTTGCTCTCATCACTCTCACGTCACAGAGATTAATATATTTGTCCGGACAAGCTTCCAGTGAAGGTTGTGGTGTATGCTGCTGCCCCTATTTAGCAGTTGCATTAAGAGAGGCATTTTGTGATGGAGAGATTGACCTGAGGTCACAAAATCCATTGAAGCCAAGCCCAGAGATAGAACTTGACCTTTTTCATCCCTTTGAAATTGTTCCTTAGAGCTACCCCCTGTATTATCAGTTCTCAAGGCTGTAAGACTTAATATATTTAAGACTTCCACTGAAATGTTCCTTAAAGAAGAGAATTGTGGCAAATAGCTAAAGTGTGTTTCACATCAAGACATGCAGGGCTGAAGCCAGGTGTCAGAACGTTTTTCTGAACATCAGGTGTTCAGATTCTTTACAAATATAGGTACTTCTTTAATAAATACTCAGAAAAATATGTCCTCATCATGGACCTAGGTTTCTAATTTCAGACTTCAAGTGTGTATTTCTTTTGGGTCAGACTGTAGGAATATGAATTTGAGTCCATCCCTGGAGGTATTTAAAAGACATGTAGATGTGATGCTTAGGGACATGGTTTAGTAGTGGACTTGGCAGTGCTAGCTTAATGGTGGGACTTAATCTTAAAGGTCTTTTCCAACCTAAGTGACTCTATGATTTTAATATTATGGACAAAAATCTTCCTTTTTGCAAGGTGGAGATTGATACCATTATGAGTAGTATGAAAAGACCTCGGGATGGATTCAGAGGGCAAGGGAAACTTTTCTATTTGTCATGGCTCCTGTTTCTGTGCATGCTTCCTCCTGTTGCAGTGCAGAATAATCAAGGGCAGTACTTAGCTGTTGGTACCCCAGTTCGTCCATTCTTAAAACAGAAATGAGAGAAAAGACTCAGAACCTATTAAAATGTGTTGTGAAAGCTAGATATTTACTGCTGTCTGATTTTTCGTGTACCTGACTAAATTTAGAAAGTCAGCTGAAATTTCAGGGAAAACAAGCACTTGCATGTCAGTCCTATTGTAAAAAAAGAAGCTGGAAATAGTGCACTTATGTTGTCATTGAAAAGTACATATTTTTTAAAAATCATTCCTTAGATTTTTTATATCAGCTTGAAGATAAGAAATGGAGAAATCTTGCTCTTTCTTCATTTGGTGGTGTGGAAACCCAGCTCAGCAAGACTGAACTCGGTTCTCAGCTTTGTGGATCTTTTGACTTCTCTCTTAACACTTCTATGTGTCATTTCCCTGTGTATTAAATCAGAAAAAAAGAACAACCCACCCTTTCCCTCCTTGATGTATTTTTTAATAGTAAGCTCCTCTGGCCAAGCACTTTTTCTTACTGCAGATATGTTCTGTAAGTAGGAAAAGGGTGGAGCTGAACCCCCAAACAGACATTTACAACTAAGAAGTTTACCTTAGTTCATTATATAATTCATTTGGTAATATAATTGAAACATAAGTCAAAGGGAAGAAGTCTGTGGTGGGTGAACCACGTTGTAGCTCACATTTGTGGATATATCTAACAGTCTGTCCCAATCTGGTAGCGCTACATTTCTCCTAGTCCAAGATGGTAGGGAAGAAATGGTTAGATGAAAAGTAGATAGAGTGAGCCAGCAATGAATGTGGAATTAATATGGAGCAGCCTGGGTATACTCTGGACCGATTTTAAGATTTCATCTGCTTTTCAATGAATTATAAAGTTGAGATCCTCTAGTAGCAATCAGGAGTGACAGAACATGTCGTTATCTGTCTGGAAAATCAAGATTTTGTGACCACAACAATTTTTTTTCTAATCACAAAAAAATGTTTCTCCACAGGGCTTCAGTGTTGATGGGACCCAGTTATCTGGAGACAATGGGGGTGCAACATCAAGAGGTGCAACACAACAAGAGGTTCTGAGTGCGATTTCCTGCTGACACAGCATTTGCCTCTTGCTACACAGTGACTTACGCAGGGGTTTGCACTCATCAGTCCGAGTTTGTTTCACATTCGTCTCTGTACGGAGGAGGGAGGAATCACTCTGACAGGTTGATTTTGAATTGCTTCCACAGCCTAGGCTGACACCCAGTTTCTGAGTTGATTTATACAGTAGCTTGATGGCAGCTTGTTTATAATGCAATGTAGTTTAAAATGATTTTGCTTGCACCTTAAACCAAGCATTCATCCATCAATGCACTCATAGTCACCCTCCTGGCCCCCGCAAGTGCATCTGGAAGGTGTCTTTGCTGTTAGGTTTCTCTACCTTGTTCACATACATTTGTTAAAATAATGAATTAGAACTAGTTAGCGCCAGATTTTCAGCTGGTGTAACTCTGAAGAAGTTCATTGCAAGCACATAAGCAAGGACCTAAGTCTCTGAATCCTGCTGGCATTACATATCATTTGCTGGGGAAATCACTCGAATCATGTTTTGTAAAGTGTTTTAGCGTATCAAGGTGTCTCACCTTGGCACTAATTTCTCAGATGTGCTCATGGTGCACAGGTTGGTATCTAGACACACAGAGTGATAGCGAGGAGGAATCTGGCTGTTCAGAAGTGTTAAAACTTCTGCAAAGCCCACTGAATGTTAACCGTTTGAGTCCATACTACGTCTGTATGCATTTTTAGAGACTTTTTCTTCTTTCTTCTTTCAAAGAAAGATAAGACTGAATGAAAACATCTGAGTGTCAAGATTGTAAGGTTTTTCACAACCAACCAATTTAGTGCATGGCTGTTCTGCAAAAACTACTGCCTAGTGGAGTTCTTGTTTTCCATTTCTTAAGAGTCAGCCTTACAAATTCAGAGCTTTCAAAGTAACTCATGAGTATTTTCAAACCGAGTCATTTCTAGGAGGGCATTGTCATGCCAGAACATAGTCCTAGCACTGAATGACTTAAAGAAAATGAGAAAAGGGGATGGATTAAAAAAAATATGAATTCTCACTGTAAGAGCATGCTGTTTCTCTTCTTATAGCTGGCCACCAACTACAAAGAGCAGCTGCTTGACACAAAACATGAACTGGAAGTTGTGCTTTCTCCCATCAAATTACACACATCGTTTCTGTGGGACACCTGCCCTGCAAATGCTCACCTCAGCTGGGATGGGATGTGATGGGCTTGCTCTTACCATCACCATAACCCTCATGGGGTATATTGTGCCCACTGAAAACTGGCTCAACTACTTTTGACTCTGTGGGACCAAAATGCCACTCTAGACTCAGCACTGAGCACACTGAAACTTCACATTTTAACTTACTCTGTCAGTTAAAAATGCAATGGTTAAAAGGAGAGAGAGTGATTGGACAGTGGGAGATGAGCAGGGAAAAAACATGTAGTATCTCAGTGTACTGAGAGTTGAGGATGGAAGGAAATACAGGTTAAAGCAAAGTTTTTTCTGACACATCTGAAATGTTGAAGCCCTGTGCTGAGGCAGGAGCTAATTCACTGTACCAGGCTCTAGTTAGGGCAGAATTACATCCTCTAACAGTACAGACAAGAAAGTAACTTTTCATGCTCATGCATCAAGGGTTTCAGGCTTGTTAGTAAGTGTAGGAGCTTTGCCTCTCTTGGAGAGCTCATTTCACACACAGAGCTTCCCAGCTGGCACGCTGTACCTCCCTCCATTTTTACCTCAACAGGAAAAATCAGAGAAATATCCTTGTTTTCCAGTTTTGTGGAGACCAAGACCTCCACCAGTTTGTAAGAAAACCTTGTGCAGAGCTTCTCTGAGCAAGGGAGAAGGTTGCTGTTCAGAGAGATGGGTGGAATTTTATCTTTTTTATCTTTCACATTATTAGCAAGAAGAAGTTGCCCATTTACACTTATAGAAGGTAGTTTAATCAGTTCTTATTGGTTAGGCAGATAACTCTATCCAGTGTGTCTGCATGTCTTTATTCAAATAAACTCAGGTCTAGTGGAGTATGTGGACCCCCTCATACTATCTCACTTCAGTGTTTCTGTATATAAGCTTATTAACCTCTTGCATTTATCTGTGTTCGCCGAGGTGGCTAAGCCCAGGGATCTGTTGTAAATTCCCACAGATTGAACATGGAACTGGAAAAAGAAAAGACACAAAAAAGGAAAAGCATCTCTCCACTGACACACCAAGACAGTCAAGAACTCAAATTCAGATGGCTAAAGGTCAGAGTCGAGACCAGGTGTGGAACACACAAAATGCTCCAATTGCCTTGACAAAATCCTGCCCGAATGCAGTGAAAATTAAGTCTTTTTCTCCCTCGTGGATGTCTGACAGGGCCATTTCAGCAGCAGATGCCTTTTCAGGCTCCATAACTCATGCTGTCCCCGGTCCCTCTGTGAACACAGCTCGGGGAAAGCCGTGCTCATTCTAGTCCCAGGGTAGAAAGGGAAGTTTTCACTGGGGATGATGTCTACAATAAGACTTTCACAATTACCCCTACCTTCATATCTCTGCTTGTCCATAAATAACTTGCTTGAAAAATAATTTGTAATTTTTCTTCTCCTGGCTGCAAGTGCTATAATTGTTAATCAGTCTTCATTTTTATGTGGTGGTCTGTACTTGCTTCCTGGCTAATATTTCAAATTGATATTGTGTTGTTTTGTAGTTATTAATAATGATATTGTTATTTGACCATGATATTTGTAATTAGAGGTAAATACAATTTCCAATGGAAAATTATTAAGCTAAAAATACCAGCTTCATCAATTTCCATAATTTATGGGGATATCTTTGCAATGAATTCAGAAAGCAATACTTCAAATTAAAATATAGAACTTACATTCCAGCATTTTGCCAAGCACAAACGTCCTCTTATTTCATAAAATCGAGAGGAATAATTGTGACCTGTTTTAATAACAGTTTATTGATGATATTTTGGATCGCTGTTACTAACTGATGTACAGAATCATGTTTCTTCTTGAACAAAGTATGTTTCTAAAGGAAGACAACTGTCGGTAAAGAGAACAGAAAACTTTGGTCCACACAGCTCATGCTCCACCTTCTCTCAATTTATTTACCATACTGTAGACCGTCTCAGCAATACTCTGCATCATGCAGTGACATCTGGTGTCTGGATTCTATACTGCAGATAAACATATCATGAAAGTCTTTGTCTAGGACATGAGGCAAAGACCAGAATAATATTCTAGTTTTCATCAAATGTGCCATGAAAAAGGCGAAATGATAATAGATCAATACCCTAAATTGACGTTGGCTCCTAATCGTTAAGACTCTGTGGAAAATACCTCCGAACCATACCAGAGACTGTTTCAGTCTCGGTGACTGATTTGACTCTGATTCTCAGAGATACCAATGCTTCCCATTCTTTGGGTCAAGATTTCAGGAGCTTTGGACAGCCCATACTTAGGCAAGTCTTTAAAAGTAATTTTGAAGATCGCTTCTACGCTGCAGAAGAAAATGTGTTTGAAGAAGGAAGGAGAGATGTAGCATATGCTTCTCAATACCATTTAAATATTTAGAAACTAGCAAAGTCACCTATCTGTTCTTAATATTATTGAGTAGCTCTACTGCAGTATTAAACAAAGACTATGACCCATTTGGGACCTACTGCAGAGACAGCTATACAAGCATAGTACGCAGCTTTAGATCTTCTGAAAGGAGTTTGGAGTTGAAATGATAAAACTTAATTGGTAGACAAAGTAAATCAACAGTAGAACATGGAATATAGAGTAAATTCTGTATCACAGAGCTGCAGCAGTAAATGGAGAGGACAGGCAGACCTATTTTATCAAGGATGTCATCATCCATATGAAAGGAGTAAAGTTTACATGATGTATACAGGGAATCACATGTGGAAAGTTTTATAAGGTCTTGTATATGTTTTTATAAGTTTTTATAACTTTTTAATGTAAGTTATATAAAGTTTTATAATGTCTTTCACGGCTCTGAATTGCTATTTGGGCCCATTCTAGGGCGATCATTCACTTGAAGATTACCTTTCTTCTTCCCTCCTCCTACTTCCACATGTGTGTTTAATATTTTATAACAATTGACTGAGAGCAAGTTTTTCCCTCTGCCACCAGGAGAATATTAAGTTTTCATTACATGTGTCAATTAGTAAATTCTTTGCTTCATCAATATGCATTTGTCACCAGAGGCATTCGCTAAGCCAGACCAAAACACAGTGAGGACACGAACTGTCTAGAGAGAACCTTTCAGCCTTGCAGCTGTTTGGTCTTTTTCAATTCCCATGTAGGAAGCTTAGACAACATATTAGAGAAATTGGTTAATTAAAACATAACTCACAGATACATGGCGATAGATACTCAGGCTTACTCTGTAACTTCTGCGTGTTGGGTTAATAAATCACTGAAATGATATAATTGTTTTCCTCGGTATGTGTGGAGGTGAAATGATTTTTGTAATAGATTTGTTGAGAAATATTGCAGCAGAATGCAGCCAGATACTGAGCCTGACTAAAAGAAATACTGGATCCTGTTTGGTGTTTTGAATGGAGATAACTGGTTGTTCAGAGGGTTAGGTTTAATTTATTGATCAACTGCATATAACAAATTATGTGATGCAACTACTGACACTCACAGTTTTGTCAGGAGAGGGTTTTCTGGCTTTGTTCACCTATTCTACATTCAGAAAACTTCCTTAAGAAACCTTAGAATGTATAAGTATTTATTTATATGGCACTTTAGACATTTAAATAACCATTATGCAGTTAGTAATTTGCCATCTCCAAAGCCCCCCCAGAACAAATGGGTGCACATCGTGGCTGCCAACTGTTTTACAGATGAGAGAAATGAAGGCTTGGAAGGTAAAGCAAGGACCCTACCACTGTCTTCTGATTAAACAGGGGAGAGCAAACATCTCATTTTTCTTGCTAAAAGGTAAATTCTCAAAAAAATTAACTTTCATAGTGACCATAATTATTAGTGAATGGATTGACTTCGTCAAGGATTGCCGCTTCAAAAATGCACAAGGAGCAAAATGGAAAATACATGTAACTTCTGCAGCTGCTGAAAGATTTTTTGTTTTACTTTTAAGACAAAAATGATGTTTTCATTTAGGAATTGATTGCTTTCTTTTAGGAAGAAAGGGAAATAGTTAAAAATAATCTGAAAACAAAATACCATATCCCAGTTTTCATCAAAAAGAACATTTTGTTCATTCTGGCACAAGAACATGTCATTTCATTCAGATTTTGTTAAGGAACGAAACAGAACAAAATGAAACCTTTCTTATTCCTAAACACCAGTTGGCCCTGAAACAAGATTTCATTATTTCTCTGCTTTTAACAACTCTTGTTCCATCAAAAGTGTTGCTGAATGACAGGTTCAATGTTTGCTGCTCACAGGCAGTTTTCTTACTGCTGGGATGTTCTTCCTGCATTAGATTCATGCTTTCCCGATTTATTCCATTCTGAAATTCAGATGTGTGTAAATCATTTCCAACTCTGTCCTGTCGAGGTAGCAGTTTATAGAGGTAACTAATTTCAAGTCCTTCCTCTTTGCTTGCTGACCCGTTAATTGCAAGCCGTGTATTTTCAGTGTGATGCACTTACCAACACCACTCCTACTCTGGTACACAGCAAGGTTTGTAATTTATAGATAGAGGTGTTCAAATGAAAGTTAATATCTGTGAAGGAGCCACCGGACAGCTATTCATCTTGGCACTGACCAAGCATGCAGCTGGGCCTGGCTGGTCCAGCAACTTGACACTTTATTTTCATAGATGTTACGGGAATTACCTATCTAGTCCTCTTTCTTCTGGTTTACGAAGCAGTAAGAGCTCATATTATTTGCATGACCAGATGCCTTAATAGCACTGGGTGCATCTGTCTGGATTTTATGTTCTTCTTCTTTTCTCTGTGGGCCTCAGATCAGCTCTTGGGTATTGACCTAAAAAAAATATTGCTCATCTGATTTTCACCCTCTCTTCCCTCACGTCCCTTGTTCTGCAAGAATGTGACAGCACAGGGGGATCTTCCCTGTAGAAGGTTAATAGAAAAGTATTGTATTTCCAATGCGCCTATGACAAAATGTTTCACCAATTAATAAGACACCATGTGAATAAATATGCCATCTTGTTTTAAATGTATCTTGTACAATCTTAATTTGATGCTTCCTGGTGCTTGTACGGGAAAAAAGTGAATATCTGATCATTACTCCCTCTTCCTGTGTAACTTCTGATTTTATGGGCCTCTACTTTGTGATGTGTATCCATGTAAGTATGTATGTATCATCTATACCTTGCAAACTGAACAATGTTAGTCCACTTAGGGGTTCCTTATCTGAAGAACTCTACCTTTCTAAGTTCCCTGCCTTTCATTCCTATCTATTGGACTGTATGCAAGTTGAGTGTGTAAGAAAATATTATTGAGTCTGTGTTTTTGCACACACAAGTGGCTTGTAATAGACCCTTCATCCCGTGGGTGTGCATCTTGCATGTCAAAACATCCTTTTAACTATTAGCATAAATATTCAAAAGCCACAGAAACTGCAGCCTGCTAAAGGAATAACACAAGAGACACAGTAAATACATTAATTACTGAGCTCTTTTACTGATATTATTCTTAACAGTAGGTTTTTGGCTGGGAATTACCTATCGTGTGTAGCTGTGGCAGGGAGCTGTGTTGATTCTCTGCCAATCTTATTAATCTACAATGATTTTGGGGACATGAGGTTTTTTAATGTGTTTGGTTTTAAATTCTTTTTTTTCATTTCTCTGAAATGATAGATGTAGAACTAATATCATACACTGATGGATGTTGGAGCAATGGAATGAGAGTTGTTCATTTTGACAGACTTATTCTCAGCCACTATTTTTCTGGACTCATACTTCAAACTCATCAATTACAAAGTGCTCTGCTCAGGGAGCCCAAACACAGTAGTGTGAGTCCATAGACTCAAGAAATGCACAAGAAGTTGCAAGATAAGAAAAATGGTCCACAGATGAGCAGTGGCTTTGTATGGTCAGCAGTTATAAAAAACTTTCAGCAGCCAAGCAGAACAGAGCTCATTCACAAAGGTAAACCACTATAAAAAAACTCATGACAAAGCTACAGACTATTGGTGGACCGGAGACCTTTGAGCATTTGCCCAGTCCTGCCATACAAAAGATGGACTCTGGTTGTCATTTACTCCTTTCTTGCATTTGGGGATCACTTTTCTCTTCCTTATAGGCTCTTACTTGTCAGAAGTGTTAATCAAAACAGATTCAGTATGACTGTGGTTTTACATAACTCTTGCCAGCAATTTCCACTGGGAGATTAAATAAGGCCTGTATCAGGAATAGTGTGGCCAGCAGGAACAGGGCAGTGATCGTGCCTCTGGTACTTGGCACTGGTGAGGCCGCACCTCGAATCCTGTGTTCAGTTTTGGGCCCCTCACTACAAGAAGGACATTGAGGTGCTGGAGCATGTCCAGAGAAGGGCAACGAAGCTGGTGAGGGGGCTGGAGCACAAGTCTCATGAGGAGCGGCTGAAGGAACTGGGGTTGTTCAGTCTGGAGAAGAGGAGGCTGAGGGGAGACCTCATCGCTCTCTACAACTACCTGGAAGGACATTGTGGTGAGGTGGGAGTTGGTCTCTTCTCCCAAGTAACTACAGAATCACAGAATCATTAAGGTTGGAAAAGACCTTCAAGATCATCAAGTCCAACTGTTGACCCAACACCACATGCCCCCTAAACCATGTCCTGCAGCGCCATGTCCACACGTTTTTTGGACACTTCCAGAGAAGGTGACTCCACCACCTCCCTGGGCAGCCTGTTCCAATGCTTGACCGCTCTCTTGGTGGAGAAATTTTTCCTGATATCTAATCTAAACCTCCCCTGGCGCAACTTGAGGCCATTTCCTCTCATCCTATTGCTAGTTACTTGGGACAATGAGCGTGGTGGTGTTGGGTTGATGGTTGGACGTAATGATCTTAGAGGTCTTTCCCAACCTTAATGATTCTATGATTCTGAGGTCCATGGGATAAGCCAATGTTTGTTACAGGCTGAGTGCTGGGAGAATGGCCAATGTGGAGCCTTCATCCTGAGTATGCATAGGCCTGGGGGAAGCACTATTACATTACACCTTGCTATACAGAGTTTCAGAAGAACAGCAAAAGTCTTTCTGATGTATAGGAAATTCAGCAAATAGTTTTTTGGGGGATAGGCAACATTTTCCAAAGCAATGAGAAGTTTTATTTCCATGTTGTGCAAATAAACCTTCGTAGTGTTTCGTTCTGAAACAGTCTTTTTTTTTCATGCACAAATTGACTGGTAGAAAGAAAAAAAGAAAGAGAGAGAAAGAAAGAAGGAAAGAAAGAGAAAGAAAAGGTTGGATCAGAAAGAGGAAAGATTGAAAGAGGATTGAATGACCTAAAAAGAAAACTTGTCTGTGGATGAATCAAAAATTAAAGACAGACAAATCAAGTAGTTAATCTGCCCATTATCATTTACTCTCCATGAGACTCAGTGAATTGCCCCTTCTCCTCTCCTGTTTCAGCTATCATGCCATTGCGTCTGCATTTTCCTATGTTCTTGGCCAAGAACCATGACATTGTTCCAGCATGGCAGTGTGAGGACCCAGAGCAGGACAGAAAAAGCAAGACTCTATGCATGAGTTTAAGCTATAAACATCTGGCTGCAGCCCAGCACCAATCTTTCTCCCCACTGTAATTGACTGAGCTGCTAAAGCATCTAATATCCAATATCAGCATATGATCTGCCATTTGGCATCCCACACCTCGGGACTTCAGGAAGCTGAGAGGCATTTCCAGCTCTTCCTCATTCTCAAAAAGAGGTGCTAAAATCCTAGTAAGGGTATTGTAAGGTCAGGGGAAATAGACCATGAAATGGCTGGATTTAGGTTTGGAAGTCTGGGGGAGTGATCGTAGCTTAATCCTGAAGACAGGATGCATTTAGCATTTTGGAAGATCCCCTAGACACATCAGCAGTAAAGCACTTAAAATGTTAATACACTTCTGTTTTCTCCTTGTCAATGTGGCTTTGCTAAAACCAACAACAAGGGGTGTGGCTCTCCATCTGTAGCGTATAATAAGGGGGTGTTGTACATTGGACAAACAATATGATTTATATCCAAAAAGAGAGAGATGCCACAGATCCTTGTGCTCTCAGGGACTCTAATTTATTGCCTAATTAAACACTTGCAGCCAAATTGTCCATCCTGTCATTTTTAATTCCTGGTCTAATATTCAAGACAACAGAACACTTAAGGAGGCTACGTTCTACAAGTGAGGCTTAAATGAAGAAAGATGTTAATGTGTGTTTTCTAATCAAAGTCAATAGTCTATCAGGGACAATTATTCTTAAGCAGGTCTGTTCTTCTGGCACCATGCAATGTGTGTGAATCTGTGAAGGTCTGTTGACACCTTATCCCTTTGCTGTCGAGACAGAAGGCAAGGCCAGCTACTCAAAACTGAGCAAAACCCTTGGGAAGACATCCAGGCAATAGGGACAAACAGGATGTGTTCCTATTTATCCTAAAACTAGATTTGTTTCTTTCAACAAGTCTTGTTGGGAATGAATGCCAAAGGGTCCTGAGGCAACGGAGAACTTGGGACATAATGGTAGGCTACCAAGTGCTCTCACTGTCTTGGATGTATTTACCCTTGCCTCAGTCCTCTAAGATAGGGTCATGGGGCCCCATATCTGGTAAAATAGGGCCTAGTCTTGAGCTTTACAGTATCCCAGTTGTTCTGTGGGTCTGCCTAGAGGTCTTACAGAAGGCTGAAAAACAGGTAGAAATTCAGGCTGACTCTCTTGATTGGTTGTGTGGCAAGGGTCACTCTGTTACTGTACTGCACAAAGGATATAACAGTAATTCAAAACTACCAAGGAAGAATCAAGGTTACCGAAACAAAAATCAAAGTTACCACTTCAAAATCTTAGTGCACTATAATAAAAGGTTATGCGTGATACTGCTCACTTACCAAAGATCTGCAGTTGCCGAAAGGTCTCTCTGCCTTGAGAAGCAACCTTGAGAGACGTCCCATCTCAAGTGGAGATCACCACCATGCAGCTAGCAACTGAGCAGGGAGAGCTCAAAGAAGGCTCACTTAGGCTGTCGTATTTATGGAATAAAGTGGTTGACTTGTAGTCAAATTATGTGCCATGGAAAAAGTATGCATGAGACTCCTTGTACCCATAACTCACTTTGTTCCTTGATAAATGACTTTTGGAAAAGCCACCTGTTATTCATGTGTTAATCCTGTGATTGGTGTTCCATATGCATTGATGCTCACCCTGTCACTCTGTTCCTCTGTGGGTTTTTAGAGAACAGATTGGAACTAGAGGAGTTCATGGCCAGGTTACAGCTTAGGCCTTTACCTCCTTTGGACCCTGTAACAAACTACTGCTAATTTGGCTAAGGAGTGGAGTACATCTGTCACAGACACAAGTGCACTGTTTTTTGTCTGGATTTGCTTTTGCTGGAGTGCGACACAGAACACTGTTTAAACAGGAACATCTGAACAAGTTGTCTCCAGATTAGACAAAACGTGCAATTTTACATCTTTCTGAGCCTAAAGGTTTTGCTCTCATTGCCTCCATCTCCATAAATTTGCCATTGGTACACTTAATTTTCTAGGCCAGAAGGGGTGAGGGAAGACAATGAGCAGAGAACGTTGTGAGACCATAAGAGAAAAGCTTCTGAGCACTTCAGGATTGATGCTGCCTGTTTCTTGTCCTACCGTGCACCTCGAAGAGGATTCTGTCTCAGTTCTCTCCATAGCCGTTCTTTACAGAGTTGAAGAAAGCTATCAAGTCCCCTTAGCCTGTTCATCTCCTGGCCGAAGAAGCCCAGCTCACTCAGGCTCAGCTCGTGTTTCTTGTGCTCTAGCACCCAAACATTGTAGTGGCCCCCTCTGAACTCCCTCCAGTTTATCAATTTTTTTTTACACTTAGCAGGAGGAGCCCAGAACTGGGCACAGTTCTCCTTCCTCATATGCACACAGAGGGGACAAATCACTCTCAATCTGCTGGCTACACACATGCTAATATAACCCAGTATGTGGTTGGCCTGAGGTTTTGCTATGTTAGGGTGGGACTTTTTGCAAATGTACAAGTTTTCCATCAACACACCCATCCAGAGGTACCTTGACAGGCTTGAGAAGTGGGGCCATGTGAACCTCATGGAGTTCAGCAAGGCCAAATACAAGGTCCTGCACGTGGCTCAGGGCAATCCCAAGCACAAATACAGGCTGGGTGGAGAATGGGTTGAGAGCAGCCCTGAGGAGAAGAACTTGGGGGTGTTGGTTGATGAAGAGCTCAACGTGGCCAGGGCAACCTGCAGTATTGATACAGGCTGGGGGATGAAGGAATGGAGAGCAGATTGGAGGCAGAATGGAGTTTCTGCCCCTCTACTGTGCTCTGGTGCGGCCCCACCTGCAGTGCTGCATCCAGCTCTGGAGCCCTCAGCACAGGAGAGACATGGACCTGTTGGAGCGGCTCAGAGGAGGCCCCAGAAATTATTAGAGTGATGGAACACCTCTGCTATGAGGACAGGCTGAGAGAGTTGGGGTTGTCAGCGTGGAGAAGAGAAGGCTCCAGGGAGACCCTGTTGCAGCCTTTCAGTACCTGAAAGAGGCCTACAAGAAAACTAGAGATGCACTTTTTACAAGGACATGTAGCAATAGGACAAGGGGTAATGGCTTCAAACTGAAAGAGGGCAGATTCAGATTAGATATAAGAATAAAATTCTTCGCTATGAATGTGGTGAGGCACTGGAACAGGTTGCCCAGATCCCTGGAAGTGGTCAAGGCCATGTTGGATGGGGCTTTGAGCAACCTGGTCTAATGGAAGGTGTCTCTGCCCATGGCGGGGTGTTGGAACTAGATGATCTTTAAGGTCCCTTCCCACCAAAACCATTCTATGATTGTATGATTTCCCTGGCCTGTACAGGTCCCTCTGAGTAACAGCCCTGAACTCCAGCATATCACTCACTCCCCACAGTCTGGTGTCAAGTACAGACTTGCTGAGGGTCCATCCCATTGACTATTTTGGTGAAAGAGATATTAAATGGTTTCGCCCTCATCACTGACCCTGGAAGGACGACTTTCCTAACAGGCTGCCTAATAGGCTTTGAACTTCTGACTGCTACCCTGTGAGCCTGGCGGTTCAGTGAATTTTTCATGCATCTTGTCATTTATCTTGTACCCATCTTGCAGACCTTCTTAATACCCAGCTAGCAGGATATTACAAGACCACAGTGAAAGTCTTAGAGTCAACGGTATCCTTGGTTTGCCCCTCATCCACACTTCTGGTCGTCACATCAGTGAAGGTGATCATGTTGGTCAGGCATAGTTTTCCTTTGGTAAATCTGTGCTGGTTGTTCCTAGTCATATCTTAACAAACTCATTAAGGTTGGAAGAGACCTCAGGAGGTCCGAGTCCAACGTCCTACTCAAAGCGGAGTCAACACAGAATTCAGGTCAGGTTGCTTAGGACTTTGTCCAGTGGGGTCTCAAAACCCATGGAGATACCTCAACCTTTGCAAGCTCCCTTTCCTGTGCCTAATTATCCTTGGAGTAATTTTTTTTTCCTGATATGTGGACAGAACCTCCTCTGTTTCAATTTTTCACTATTGTCTCTCACTTTCCTTACACACTGTGAAGAGCCTGTCTCTGTCTTCTTGATAACCTCACCGTAGGTACTGCTATGCTATTACATCCCTTCAAAGTCTTAATTTCTCCAGTGTAGACAAACCCAGTTCTCTCACACTCTCCTCACACAGAACGTGATCACCTTCTTGTCCTTCAAGTGCCTAGAAAGAGATTATATGAGGCTTTATTCCATAATTGCCCCAGGAAATATGGTGAGGCTGACCATCTTGTAGTTCCTTGCATCTTCCTTCTTGCCTGTTTTGAAGAGGCACATATTACTTCCTTTTCTCCAGGCATCAGCAGTGTTGATAGCACCTTGTCTTGGCTTTCCCTTCGCTGCATATCCCTTTACCCAGTGTCTCTATGGATACTGTATCCAGGATATCAGCAAATGCATGTTCAATTTCTGTGCCTCTTGAGTTTTGTAGTTGGCTACCAGTTGTGAAAACCTCCTCACAGATTCTCCCACCTGAACAGGAAGGAGTCTGGAATGGTCATGGCCATGGCTTCACTTCTCTTTGGATCCAGCAAGTCACAGTAGCAGGAAAAAAAATTTGCAATGACTATGAAACTGTCTCCAAGTTCTGGGACAGCACAGCTGCAGCTAACTACCCACATATTAGGTTTTTGTGAGGCATCCGTCTCCTAGGTCTCTCTTTCCTTATTTGTTTCTCCCTCCCTATTTAGGTTTTATTATTTTATCACTCAAATTATTGAAATGCTGTTTTCTGCCTCTGTTTTGTTTGACAAGCCAGTGTGAGAGCTTGGAATATATAGATCTAGTGTATGCTGTTCTAATTAGCACCCTCAGATAAACCAAATAATATCATATGACAGAATTTATATCCCTGTTATAAGCAATCCCTAGTCATAGTGCCTCTTAGCAATTGCTGCCTGTAGATTTTTTGTTAAAAAGGTAAGCAAAGACATATATATTTATATCTGTGTGTGAATGTGTGTATGTGCACATAAATACATGTTATTTATCAGGATTTTCTTTCCTGTAACTTCATTTATCTAATGACTTTTCAATAATATAAAATAAATTTTCCCCTGACTATTTATATTATTCTTTATGAGTTTCCCAATCAAAAAACTCTGTATCTTTTTTTCATCCTTTTTAAAGAAGCAGCAGAAGAAACCAATACCACTGTTAAACTTCCTTACTAATGGCATACAAGGGCTTTTTGAAACGATGCTTTCTTTTGTGGAAAGCTTTGAAGATCCCTTTAGGTTGGCAGTCTTGATGCTCTCTTTCTAGAGCAGAACTCTACAGTATGACCTGATCCATGCTTTCATCTGAGCAAATGCTGATGTCTGCTTAGGGTGAAATAAACATTCACTGATTGGATGGCAATTATGTTCATTTGAGATGACAGAGAGTATCACCCCTCTCCCCCAGCTCTGAGGTCTCCTGCAGGTACTTTGTCCTGTCCATCAGCTCTATGCCAGACCTTAGATATTCTAATGTGTCTCATATGACAACAGACACCTATGCATTTTTGGCTGAAGCAGGCCCCATGTCACCATTCCTATAATGTTTAGACACCTAATTTGCAGACACTTGTGTTTAGACAGCTGTTTTATGAGTATGAGACTCAATGTGGATCCCACATAGATATTTAGCAGCAAAAGAACACTGTTTTTCCAGTTCCCGTGGTATCCCTTTTCCTTGATCCTATACCTGCCTTGCCTGTATAGCACAAACATTTCAGATTAGGATATTCTACTCTTCTGAACAATCCCTATATAGCTATAGTACAGCAGAGCCTTGACGTTAGCTGGCATTACTGTAATAGAGATGTTTCTGCCCAGTACAGTCTTTGTTCTACCTTTTGTCTTCTCTGGTTTAGTCCAAGCTCCTCTGTTTACAATAAGAAGTTCATGAAACAAGACTTGACTTGTTTACCTTGGGGACATGTGGTGGGTTGACCCTGGCTGGATGCCACGTGCCACCAAAGCTGTTCTATCACTCCCCTTCTCAGCTGGACAGAGGAGAGAAAATATAACAAAAGTCTTGTGGATTGAGATAAAGACAGGGAGATCACTCACTAATTACAGTCACGGGCAAAACAGATCCGACTTGGGGAAATTAGATTAATTTATTACCAATCAAATCAAGGTAGGGTAATGAGAACTAAAAACTAATCTTAAAACACCTTCCCCCCACCCCTCCCTTCTTCCTGGGCTCAGCTTCACCTCCGATCTTGTCTCCCGCCTCCCGCTGAGCGGCACAGGGGGATGGGGAATGGGGGCTGTGGTCACAGAATCACAGAATCACTAGGTTGGAAAGGACCTTCAAGATCATCAAGTCGAACCATTAATCCAGCGCCACCATGTCCCCTAAACCATGTTCTGAAGTGCCACATCCACACGTTTTTTGAACACTTCCAGAGATGGCGACTCCACCACCTCCCTGGGCAGCCTGTTCCAATGCTTGACCACCCTCTCAGTGAAGAAATTTTTCCTAATATCCAATCTAAACCTCCCCTGGCGCAACTTGAGGCCATTCCCTCTCGTCCTATCGCTGGTTAATTGGGAGAAGAGACCAGCACCCTCGATGCCACAACCCCCTTTCAGGGAGTTGTAGAGAGCGATAAGGTCTCCTCTCAGCCTCCTCTTCTCCAGACTAAACAACCCCAGTTCCCTCAGCCGCTCCTCATAAGACTTGTTCTCCAGACCCCTCACCAGCTTCGTTGCCCTTCTCTGGACACGCTCCAGCACCTCAATGTCCTTCTTGTAGTGAGGGGCCCAACACTGAACACAAGATTCAAGGTGCGGCCTCACCAGTGCCGAGTACAGGGACACAATCACTGCCCTACTCCTGCTGGCCACACTATTGCTGAAACAGGCCAGGACGCTGTTGGCCTTCTTGGCCACCTGGGCACACTGCCGGCTCATGTTTACCTGGCTGTCAACCAGCACCCCCAGGTCCTTTTCTGCTGGGCAGCTCTCCAGCCACTCCTCCCCAAGCCTGTAGCATTGCATGGGGTTGTTGTGGCCAAAGTGCAGGACCCTGCACTTGGCCTTATTAAACCTCATACAGTTGACCTCGGCCCATCAATCCAGCCTGTCCAGATCCCTCTGCAGAGCCCTCCTGACTCCAACAGATCAACACTCCCACACAGCTTAGTGTCATCTGCAAACTTGCTGAGGGAGCACTCGATCCCCTCATCCAGAACATCTATAAAGATATTGAACAAGACCGGCCCCAGAACCGAGTCCTGGGGAGCACCGCTTGTGACCGGCCACCAGCCGGATTTAACGCCGTTCACCACAACTCTCTGGGCTCGGCCATCCAGCCAGTTCTTTACCCAGCGAAGAGGAAACCTGTCTAAGCCTCAAGCCGCCAGTTTCTCCAGGAGAATGCTGTGGGAGACGCTGTCAAAGGCTTTACTAAAGTCCAGGTAGACAACATCCACAGCCTTTCCCTCATCCACTAGGGGGGTCACCTGGTCATAGAAGGAGATCAGGTTGGTCAAGCAGGACCTGTCTTTCATGAACCCATGCTGGCTGGGCCTGAGCCCTTGATTGTCCTTCATATGCCCTGTGAGCACTCTCAAGACAAAGCTCTACATGATCTTCCACGGTATGGAGGTCAGGCTGACAGGCCTGTAGTTCCCAGGATCCTCCTTCTGGCCTTCCTTGTAGATGGGTTTCACACTGGCAAACCTCCAGTCTTCTGGGACCTCCCCTGTTAACCACAACTGCTGATAAATGATGGAGAGTGACTTGGCAAGCTCCTCTGCCAGCTCCCTCAGTACTCTCGGGTGGATCCCATCAGGCCCCATAGACTTGTGGGTGTCCAGGTGGCTTAACAGGTCCTTAACTTCTTCCTCCTTGATTATGGGTGGGTTATTGTGCTCTCCATTCCCATCTTCCAGCTCAGGGGGCTGAATACTCTGCGGATACCTGGACCGGCTATTAAAGACTGAGGCAAAGAAGGCATCAAGTACCTCAGCCTTGTCCTCGTCTTTGGAGACAATATTCCCCACCATATCCAGTAGGGGATGGAGATTCTCCTTGCCTCTCTTTTTGTTGTTAATATATTTGTAGAAACATTTTTTATTGTCCTTTACAACTGTGGCCAGATTGAGCTCTAGCTGGGCTTTTGCCTTTCTAATTTGGTCCCTGCTTGACCTAACGAGATCCTTGTACTCTTCGTGAGTTGCCTTCCCCTTCTTCCAGAGATGATAAACTCTCCTCTTTTCCCTGAGTCCCAGCAAAATCTCCCTGTTCAGCCAGGCCAGTCGCCTTCCCCGCCAGCTCTTCTTACGGCACATGGGAACCGCCTGCTCCTGCGCCTTTAAGATTTCCTTCTTGAAGGCTGTCCAGCCTTCCTGGACCCCTTTGTCCTTCAGGACTGTCTCCCAAGGGACTCTCTCAACCAGTGACCTGAAGAGGCCAAAGTCTGCCCTCCGGAAGTCCATTGTAGCAGTTTTGCTGACCCCTCTCCTTACTTCCCTCACAACTGAGAATTCTATCATGTCATGGTCGCTAAGCCCAAGACGGCCTCTGACCACTACATCTCCCACCAGTCCTTCTCTGTTCATAAACAGTAGGTCAAGCAAGGCACCTCCCCTGGTGGGCTCACTCACCAGCTGTGTCAGGAAGTTATCCTCCACACACTCCCAAAACCTCCCACATTTTTTCCTCTCTGTTGTGTTATAGTTCCAGCAGATGTCAATTGCTATATAATACTGTATGTCATCACCACTATGGTTGCTGTAAGACAACTGAAAGCACCTTCTGGCACTCTTCCTCCTGACTGAAAAGTGTCACTGTGATTCTCAACTCAATAACTGTGGCTACCCCCACAGGGTCTAAAAGATGGAGGGGGAATGAGGGGAACAGCCCTTGCCACAATATGAGGATGGGGTTATAAATGGCTGGGAGAAGGCAGCAGGGAGGAGCAAAGGAAGCAAGAGCATCCCCAGAGCCTGAAAGAAGCTTAAAAGATGTGTAGACATGGTGCTTAGGGACATGGTTTAGTAGTGGACTTTGCAGTGTTAGGTTTACTGTTGGACTCAATGATCTTAAGGGTCTTTTCCAAGCTAAATGATTCTATGATTCTTTGAAGGTTCAGAGAGAAGCAGTTGGGGTTTAGCTACTCAGCTATTCATCTTCAGTGCAGGGTGCCCTGTCTGCAGTTGGACATCATTCTCTGAGGCCCCTTAGAAGGCTGAAGTTGGTCTTTCCCTCTCTGGGTCATGCTTGTTTCCCACCTGAGGAACAGCAACAGAGTGAAGCTCATGTCTTCTCTGTTGGCTTCAGATCCAATACCTAAACTGGTTAAGGAAACACAGGCCCTGGAGAAAGGTATGAGTGTCAGTCCAGGGATAGAAATGGATGTTGCCATATCTAAAACTTTAGAACATGAGCTAAAGAATTAAAATTTGGTAGCTGGAGATCAAAAAATCCTTTCATGTGCACTTACAAGTGGATTCCTTGTATAAGCAGGAAGAGAAGAATTGAAGTCGATAATGCTAGACTGGGTTTGGTTCTGGATCTCTCAACTTTAGCAAATTCTCAGTGAGATCCCCTTTTACACCATGTGCCTTTGAGGACCGCTCCTGAGCAGTGTTAGACAAAGACCCTGATTCAAAAAATAGTGTCTTATGAAAGTAAAGTGGGTTTTGTGGCAAAATCACACCATGCCTGTGGACTCATATGAAATCCTAACTTTACTTGAAAGCCACATTTGGGAAAGCACCAGCTTTCCTACCAGCAGCACTGACGGGGTGCAAGCAGTCATTTGAACCTAGCTTGACAAGTGGAAGAGAGCAGATTTTTCAGCCTCAAACCTTATTCCTCTGCAATTACTGACATGACAGCTCTGTGATTATTGAAATGATGGCTGAAACCCATTATGCCATGAAAATGCCACTCATTATGCTCTACCAGCTTCTATTTTGTGCCTTGTTCTCGGAGGCACAATGTACCAGGGTGCATCTCTGTTGTGAAGAGCAAACAGTGCCATTACCTCCTGGGTAACAACGAGAAGAAAACGAATAGAGGCTGAAATATGAAGTATTATTACATGAAATTGGTTGATTATTAGCCTGTATTTGCTAGTGCAGTTATACATCTCAGCTCTGTACAAAAATGAAAAACACAACAACCAGAAACACAGTTCATAGATCAAATTTCAGATGCATGCTGGCAGCCTTTGGTACCCGTGTAATGGGTGGAGTCCCAGGGGAGTCCCGTGGACCTCCAGCTTTGGACTTCTTTGGCAATAACTTGCCTGATCTGGAGGTAGTGGGTTGACTTTGTTTTATGTGACTCAGGTTCAGTTCTTAACGTTGTAAAATAAACATTTTGTCTGTAAAGCTGAAAAGAAGCTGCCTGTTTTGATCAGAAGTTTTTTGGGACAAAGAGTGTTTCTCACTGTACCTAACACAATAAACATTGATCTCAGATGGTGTCTTGCTTTAATAGAGTAATTAATGAAACAGTAATAATATTTCCTTTGTGCTACGATCCATGACCAGGTTTCCGTGGCAACAGTCCATGCACAAGCTTCTTGCCTGTAGCAAATGTGAAGTTATTTGAATCATTTAGGATGAGAGGAAATGGCCTCAAGTTGTGCCAGGGGAGGTTTAGATTGGATATTAGGAGAAATTTCCTTACTGAAAGAGTGGTCAAGCATGGGAACAGGCTGCCCAGGGAGTTGGTGGAGTCACCATCCCTGGAGGTGTTCAAAAAACAGGTGGATGTGGCACTTCAGGACATGGTTTAGTGGGCATGATGGTGTTGGGTTGATGGTTGGACTTGATGATTTTAAAGGTCTTTTCCAACCTTAATGATTCTGTGATTCTATGATTCTATGATTTAAATTCTTTTAAAGAGAGAGGACTGGTGTAACTCAAATTAACTCAGATTTACTGCAAGATGAAAGTACATGTAAGGGCAGTTACCTGAGGTCTGCTGATGCACACAAACTTTTTACCCTGCATTAACTCATTGGTGTGTTTGAACCCTCCAAGCTATCTAGAGCTTTTATCTAAGAATTGTATGCATTTTCACTACATTTACTTTTTCCCTCTCTAGCCATTTTCTGTCAACAGAATCCATGCTCATTTTACACTAGGATTACAGTCTGCATCAGATCTTCATCTTTATAGTCCTGAGAGGGAAGGCAAACATATTCTTACCTGACTTCTTCAGCAGCTATAATGACTGAGCAGACAATCCCCAGGCTGGGTAAGAGGCAGAATAAACAGCAGGAGGAACTCTCTGCTGCTTCATCATCTCTTTGCTTCTCTGGGAACCGAGGTCTCCCCTAGAAATAAAATCATAATGACCCCAGTTTGCTGGGGTGGAACACATCACTTCGGACCTAAGCTCAAAGCATGCTGGGTACATGAAGACTCAGACAATAAAGGAAGTTTGTTTAATTTGAATGTGTGGAGGGAAAAGGAAAGTAACCAAATAATTTGATACTACAGGTGACAAATGGGTGGAATAATAGACCTGTCATTTTGACATACTAGTAAAACCTCTCCACCCATTTTTGCTCTCCTACTGCAAGGTCAAAGAACGATGAGGGACATGGGATCCCATGCAGCATGATCCTTTTTGGCTGCTAATCCCTGTATGTCTCTTCTGCCAAAAGAGATATTGCTTGGAAGTAGGTGGTGAGGCAGTTCTAAAAGAGAAAGTTTGGGATGGGGAGAAGTATTCTAGACCCAAAGCTTTTTATAATTTATTTGCTGTATCAGTAAGTGCTTTCATAGCCAAAGAAAGCCAAAGAAGCAAATGGCTTCTGGAGAAAAAGTATTAATTACATGCAAATCTTCTAGGCATGATCTTTCTAATGCATGAGAAAGTGCCTCAACAGATCAAGAGACAGAAAATTGCTTGATCAATAATCACTTTATTTCTCTTCCAGTGGGAAATTCTGAATACATCATGCTGAAATCATCTTTAAAAGGCTTCACTACCAATTTTTGAGGAAAAAAACCACAGCAAATATTTTCTTCCATTAATTTGTTCTTGTATTCATCCAGCATCATAGCCGAGAACTGTTGCTTGGCTATATACATAAGGACTGTATGGACTTGATTCTTTGGGCAAATCTGTACTGCTGGGGTGTGAAACATATTGAACTAATTGAGATATCAACACAATTTATGATTGGGACCTGGTCTGGAACAGAATATTAGACTTGGGTAATCGAATAACATCAATTCGTACATAAAATAAAAACATGAGTTTAAAAACAACTTGTTGGAAGAAGGTTCTTGGCCTCTCCAATATGTAAGGACATCTTCAGCTGAGTTTTGAATTTAAACCAGACTTAGTAGAGATCAGAGGGAGGCTTTTGATACTATCAGTTGATTTCTAGTCTGTTGTCCTGGTTTCAGCTGGGATAGACTTAGTTTTCTTCATAGAAGTCAGTGTGAGGCTATGTTTTGGATTTGGGATGAAAAAAATGTTGATAGCGTGCTGATGTTTTGAGTTGTTGCTAAGTAGTCAAGGACAGCCCAGCTTCTTGTGCTGACCTGCCAGCGAGGAGGCTGGGGGTGCACGGGAAGTTGGGAGGGGACACAGCCGGGACAGCTGACCCAGGTTGGCCAAAGAGATATTCCATACCATATGATGTCATGCTCAGTATATAAAGCTGGGGGAAGAAGAAGAAAAGTCGGGATGTTTGGAGTCATGACGTCTGTCTTCCCAAGTCACTGTTACGTGTGATGGAGCCCTGCTTCCCTGGAGATGGCTGAACCCCTGCCTGCCCATGGGGAGTGGTGAATTAATTCCTTGGTTTGCTCTGCTTGCGTGTGCAGCTTTTGCTTTACCTATTAAACTGTCTTGATCTCGACCCACGAGTTTCCTCACTTTTACTCTTCTGATTCTCTCCCCCGTCCCACTATGGGGGAGTGAGCAAGCAGCTGCGTGGGGCTTGGTTGGTGGCTGGAGTTAAAACATGACAGTCCTTTTTGGATGGAGGCCTCAACGACCCCTGGTTTACAAGACCAGTGCTCTGACCCCCAGCCTTCTCGCTGGAAGGCCAGTGTGAAAAGCTGGACAGTTCTTGACTGCTTAGCAGCAACGAAAACATCTGTACGTTACCAACATTATTTTCATCCTAAATCCAAAACACAGCCTCACACTAGCTTCTGTGAAGACAATTAACTCTATCGCAGCTGAAACCAGGACATCTGTGAACAATGGATGTCCTACACCACTGTTGTTCCAATCACTCCTAAAGACATGACATTGGGCTAGCAGGACGATGGAGCCAAACTATTAGACTCATTCTTCACCCACTCAAAGTCTGGAAATGTGGCCCACTAAATTTAGGCCTGGAGAAGATCCACATGGCAGAGTCCCTGAAGAAAAGAGAAAGCTGAGTTATTCAAAAGCTCCCACGTTCTTTGTTTTTCAGGTCTAAAAATACTTTTATATAAGAGACTTCAAACTGCTTTTTGTACTAAACACACAAATGGAAAACTCACTGCACTACACACATTATTCCACTAAAATAAATATTGTTGCCTTTAATATTTAAATAGATTTTTGAAACAGCCACAGAGGATGAAAAATGCAAGCTAGAAAAAAAGCTCTGTGTTTCAGAGCCCTACAGAGGTGTATTTCAATTCTCCTGCTATAATTTCTTTATCTCTCAAGGCATTCCAAGGTCTCTGAAATGGCATGCTGGGCAAGGAAAACAGAGCTGTTGTCCCCAAGGTTTCTTTAACTCTTTGTTATTCACATCACGGGAATTTTTGTTCAGTGTAGGCTGGGGAACTGCATCACGTACTCCTTAAAGCTGTTGCACTAGCAAATACACTATGTCCCCTGTATGCCAAACACCAGCAGGCAATATCCGATCCTTAAAGTAAGACAGGAGATACGGGCTTTCCTTAATTCTGTCTGTGCCACCAGAGCAGAGTTCAGCATCTGTTGGAGTTAACAGGAACTTTGTTGTTGGCTTTATTGGGATGAGGACAATTGGTAAGAGCAGAGATTGTTTTTCTTCATAAACTGATTTCAGATGAGGTTTCTTGTCTTAACCCCAGCTCAGAGCTGTGTGACTGATCCTGCCAGACCTGTCCCTCCATGATCCTGAGGAGCCATGCCGTAAACAGGAAATCTATGCTCCAAACACTTGTCCCACCAGGTGGGTTCCCTGGGACACCCACATTTTATGTGTGTCCAGTTATACAGGTGGATGATAAGCTTAGAATGTTGTAAGGGAAGCACGTAGGTGGGTTCTCAAGCAATGGATGGCAGCCCAAATCCTGAGTGATGCTGAATGTAATTGGTCACAGTTGCTGGACCAGAATTTCTAGCAAAAAAGCAGCCACCAGTTCTTTCTTGGATGTCCCTAATTCCTTTAATGTTGCATACAGTAAAGGGAGGGAGAGAGAACCCATTGCTGATTCATTCATTGATGACCCTGGTGAAAGGTCTAGAGAACAAGTCTTATGAGGAGCGGCTGAGGGAACTGGGATTGTTTAGTCTGGAGAAGAGGAGGCGGAGGGGAGACATTACTGCTCTCTGTAAATACCTGAAGGTTGTTGTAGCAACGTGGGTGTCGGTCTCTCTTTCTAAAAAACAAGGGAGAGGACAAGAGGAAAGAGCTTCAAGTTGCTCCAGGGGAGGTTTAGATTGGGTATTAGGAAAAATTTCTTCACTGAAAGGGTTGTCAAGTGTTGGAACAGGCTGCCCAAGGGAAGTGGTGGAGTCGCCATTCCTGGAGGTATTTAAACGATGTGTAGACGTGACGCTTAGGGACATGGTTTGGTGGTAGATTTTACAGTGTTAATGGTTGGACTTGATGATCTGAAAGGTCTTTTCCAACCTGAATGATTCTGTGATTGTGAATAGGTGAACTATGAGAGCTGCTGCCATCAGAAAAAAGAAATCTATTGCTTTGGAGACTAATAAAATTAGGAGTACCCATATGGCTCAAGTGCATGGATGTATACACATATATGTACATGTGATTGGCCACTTTTTAATTCTACATTTCTGGATTGATATTCTGGGATATGATTTTTCTCCTCAAGTTTTCCCAGTTAACATTGGAGTCATATCTTGATGAATCAGATCTTTTCTGTGGACAACATGCATAATCAAATATAATGCAGGCATCATAGCCAGTGAATTTAAGGCTGCATTGCTATGTCCGTTTAAAGCAGAATTCAAATGCCTTTTCTTCCTCAGTCTGTTTCCCAATCATAGCATTTCATTGTAACAGCAATCATGTATATTCCCCACATCTAACACCACAGTCCTTCCCAAGGATCATTTTGTATTGCCCTCTCCCATTTAACTAGAAAATTTCCCATCTGTTGAGCAGAGGAAGGATTATCAAAAAAGGCTCATATGGAGATTTTTCTCCTCCTTTACTTTCTATGGACTAACATTCTCACAAAGTTTTATCTTACAAGCAGTCAGAGAAAAGAGAGTTGAAAGGCTCCTGGCAAGGGTATCTACTCCAGCTGCCTGCCCTAGGGCAGGGTAGACTATCTTTATGGACCATTTAACCATTCTTTTACAGAAATTTCTCAGTGAGTTTCATCACATGGGGCCAATAATGCCAAGCACACACTCAAGAAGACATTCCAGTGAGATTTTAACTGAAAAATGCCTCTTCCCTCTCAATTCCTTGTAGATGCTCCAGGCTACATCAGCACTTGGAGATCACACATACCCAGGACTTGAACTGAGTCTTGAACTGAGCTCACAAGGCAGAGGGTGGTTTTTATCCTTATCACTGAACTATCTTTCTGCCTGAAACAGGATAGTTGCATCCAAACTGTCTGTTGGGAATAGTCCCTGTCTTGTGCCAGTGCTTCAAATTTGTATAGAAATTGTGCAGGAGAAAGTGAGCTAGTCCAAGGCTGCAACAGTGACAGGGACTGCTGCAATGGTTTAGCAGAATAGATAATTAAGTTTGAGTGTTTAACAGTGTCTCTACCACTGTTTATTGCTAGTATAGGTCCATCTTTGGAGTTTTCCTTCACTACATGCTGAGCAGCCTGATCTTGGTCCACACATCATCATGCTATAAGCAGTGTTGAGCACAACCATGCTAAGTCAGCGTGTGGCTAGGAAATACTCAGGTTTGGTGACTTCTCAGCTAATTTGGGTTGCAAAATGTCAGTTTTCAGTTCTGATCACATTTCACTGATCTGATTTTGCTGTAGAACAAAGGAGAGGTGTTCACTACAGGGCACTGCTTGAAAGTGAATTCTCTGGTTAAAAAAGGTATTATTTCTTGGGACTCATGTGGCTGCCTCTGCCCTGCACCATGATGCAATGCAGGATTCAAGCTGATTGCATTGCAAGGGAATGTTGTCTGCTGATGATGTGACAGAAACTCTGGAGTCTTTGGGGATGGGGATGTCCAGGCTGTGTCCCTTGTGCTGATGCAGCAGCAGCCAAGCACTAGCATGCAGGGTGCATACTGTCACATTTCTCAGAGACTGCTGCATTACTCTTTATATAGCAAGCATGTCCCCGTCTCCTTGCCTTCCTTCAATCCTGCTGCCACGAAATGATGCCAGAGAGGGGCTCAGCTGGTTATTAAGAATCTACTTCCCAGCTTTGCTTTCCCAGCCTTCACCTTTCCTGCTAAGGGGACCTCTCCGCTCCTGGTGAAATGATGCAATTAAATCTCAGCCATCTCCTTACTGGCCTCTTGGTGGTAGTCTTAACACAGCATATTCACTAGCTGCTCTGGCTGCCTTTAAAGGCATCAATCTCCACCCTACCTTAGGAGAACTAATGTTTTTAAGTAGATACTAAATATATACAAAGTTTATGGACACAAAGCAAGATTTTTGAAGGATTTGCCAGAGATACAGAAGCTCTGCATCACTGATCCATGCTGACCTACTTCAGGGTTTCACCTGTTATGCAAAGCGCAGTGCTGAGATCTGTCAGATATCCTCGAAGCACAGATGTTTGGATCCAGTGTATACAGTGAGGCAACGAAGGTAAAATGAATAGAGGGGTTGTCACTTGCATACTTGGCAGTTTGTTTAGTGCCAGGTGAAAAAAAAAAGAGTGTTTTTCCACAATGCTGTCAGGAATGTGCTCTAGTGAATACAGTGGCAGGTTTAATTCAGTGTCTCCTTTCTAATGTAGACCTAAATGGCCAAGGAACAGCCTAACAGTGTGGAGGAAACACTGTGTGGAATCTGAGGAATTCAAGGTGCATAAGATTTGTTAGAGCTTTCCTGCAAACATCGATCCTCTGTGTCAAAAGAGGTTAAGACCTATGTACATGTTTAGAGAATCCCTGAGAAGCATCTAGATCAGGGTGAAAATAAGGACTATTTCAACTAGAGGTTAAAGTCAAAGTTTGAGCATGGGATCTATTCTTGTGGTAAGAACAACTTAAAACAACGGCCGCAACTCAGCTCTTGATCACCAAGAAGTCATTGGCAGATAAAACTAATGTTGAAGTTTGGGACATCTGATTGGAATAAAAAGATTTATGCATTACAATTTAAGTTACTTAAACTGACTTAATCTTCCCACTATGGGCCAGGCATAACCTGCAAAACATTGTTTTTTGCTAAACATTTGTCAATGGGTTTAGAGCCTGATTCATACCATAGATCTGCCCACCGTTCCCTTTGGTGGCTGCCTTGGCCACTCAAACTATACACAGCTTTTGCTCTGCAATGAGTTGAATGAAGGCTTTTCTAAAGCAGAAAAAAGTTACTAAGGAGCTAAAACATAACCAATATACATAAAGATATTTACTAAATGCATACTATATACTGAAGATATTTAGGCTGGGGGAATTGCTGCCTTTTTAAAATCAGGCTGAGCAGGTATGAAGCTGGATGGCTCTCAATACAGGGTTACTGGCAATCACTATGTTCCTGTGGTTGCAGCTCTTTTGACAGATCTTCTGTCTCCCCCCACATTTCAGCAAGTCACTTTTTACAGGTAACATCAGGTGGAGGTTAACAGCTTTCATACTGGTGTCAGGTATCCTGAACTGTCAGATTTCCCAAGACTTCCAGAAGATGCAACTCAGCTTTCCCATTTTGAGGTCTTACGGAATAATTTCACACAAGGTAGCTTTTCCCATTTACCCTGTGAAGAAGAATAAAAAGAAAGACAAGAGATAGGAGAGAAAGGAGATGAGGAAATAAGAGAGAAAGGAAGAAAGTCAGACATGACTATCATGAGGTAAAGACTTCACAATTACAGAATTAAAAGGAAACCACATTACAAGTATACTAGAGAGTTATGTCCAACTCCTTTCCTTCTCCTACTAGCCCCATCAGGCAATGGCTTAAATGAAGATAAGTGGTTCTCATAGCCTCTGCCATTCTCTGAGACCACTAAAATAGAAAGCTTCCAACACCTGCTGCAAGCATATTAATAATCGGATGAAAAATTAATGCCTACAAATCCTCAGAGTTAACTCTCCCCCTCAGCCATTCTCAATTAATAAGAAAGAAGAATGTCTGGAGGAAGGAAACAGGCCCTAAATATCTGCCCTAGGAGGTCTCTTTAGAGATCATAATTGCAGGTTAATAATTAGGACATGGGGATTTTGCTGGCTCTGTAGTGAAGCATGGAGTGCTGTGTGTGAAAATACTACCCTTGTCACTAGTAGAACTGAGGTGTGCAAAGGGACTGCAAAGCCCCTTCTTCCTTGCTGATTGCATGATAGGCACCTTAGTGGCCCAAGAATTACGTACAGGAGCAGGGAAACTTGGTTCCAGTCCTCATTTTGTCATGGGTCTGGGTCAAAATGGCTGATTGTCATCCAATGTCTGTGCCTCAATTTCCCTTACTGTAAATGCCTTCAATAAGACATAATTTTCTGTAAATGTCTTGAGTAGAACAGATTAAAAATGCTCTCTTTGTCTGAGGTTTCACCTGCATTATTTATCATAACCTAAAAAAATCAATATTTTTGCTGGTCTCCCATTATTCCTTCAATTCCTCACTGTTTTTGAGCTCAGCCTTTAAATCTGCAGCATTTTGACTTGACACTTGCCAACAGAGTGGCTGTGCTTACTCCAGGGAAGCTCAGGCACTGTTCCCCAGGTCTTGCATCCTTGGACACAACAAAACCCCAAACATCAGCTCGAATCACAGGATGCTCTTTCCTTTCTCCTCCCTTGTTGCTGACTCCATGCATCTCCCTTTGGAGATAGGAAAAACCACAGTGAAGGCAAGAACAAAGCCACCAGGTTTAGTGCAATCTGCCCTAAGGACTTTTTTTTATCGGCTGCTTGCAGTCTGGCTCTCTTGCCTTGGCACACCTTGGGTTGCCCAAATATGAAGAATGTCAGCAAGACACCTGTAAGAGAAGATCAGGTTTGAGACCACCTGAGGAAACTGAACATTCACCAGTCTATGGGACCTGATGAGATACATCCCAGAGTCCTGAGGGAATTGGCTGATGTAGTTGCCAAGCCACTCTCCATGATATTGGAAAAGTCATGGTAGCCGGGTGAAGTCCCTGGTGATTGGAAAAAGGGAAACACTGCACCCATTTTTAAAAAGGATAGTAGCAAGGAGGACCCTGGGAACTACCGACCTGTCAGCCTCACCTCTGTGCCTGGGAAGACCATGGAACAGATCCTCCTAAAAGCTCTGCTAAGGTACATGGAGGACAGGGAGGTGATTCGAGACAGGAAGCATGGCTTCACCAAGGGCAAGTACTGCCTGACCAACCAAGGGGCCTTCTTGGCCTTCCAAGGATGGAGTGACTACATTAGTGGACAAAGGAAGAGCTACTGATGTCGTCTATCTGGAGTTCTGTATGGCCTTTGACACGGTCCCCCACAACATCCTTCTCTCCAAATTGGAGAGAGATGGATTTGATGGATGGCCTGTTGTGTGGATGAGGAATTGGTTGGATGGTCACATCCAGAGGGTAGTGGTCAATGACTCAATTTCCAGATGGAAATGGGTGACAAATGGTGTCCCTCAGGGCTCTGTACTGGGTTATCTTCATCACTGACATAGACAGTGGGATCAAGTGCTCCCTCAGCAACTTTGCAGACAACACCAAGCTGAGTGGTGCGGTTGACACACCTGAAGGACAGGATGCCATCCAGAGGGACCTGGACAAGCCTGAGGCATGGGCCCATGTGAACCTCATAAAGTTCAACAAGACCAAACGCAGGGTCCTGCATCTGGGTCAAGGCAATCCCCAATATCGATACAGGCTGGGGGATGAAGGGATGGAGAGCAGCCCTGCCAAGAAGGATTTGGGGGTCCTGGTGGATGAAAAGCTGGACATGAGCCGGCAATGTGTGCTCTGAGCCCAGAAGGCCAACCGTATCCTTGGCTGCTCCCAAAGCAGCGCAGCCAGCAGGGCAAGGGAGGGGATTCTGGCCCTCTGCTCCGCTCTGGTGAGATCCTCCCTGCAGTGCTGTGTCCAGCTCTGGTGCCCTCAGCACAGGAAAGACATGGACCTGCTGGAGCCAGTCCAGAAGAGCATCACAAAAATGATCCAAGGGCTGGAACACCTCTCCTATGAGGACAGGCTGAGAGAGTTGGGGTTGTTCAGCCTGGAGAAGAGAAGGCTCTCGGCACACCTTCCTGCAGCCTTCCAGTACTTAAAGGGGGCTTTTAAGAAAGATGGGACAGACCTTTTAACAGGGCCTGTAGCGTTAGGGCAAGGGGTAATGGTTTTAAACTAAAAGTGGGTAGATTTCAACTAGATATAAGGAAGATATTTTTCACAATGAGGGTGGTGAAACCCTGGCCCAGGTTTCCCAGAGAGGTGGTAGATGCCCCATCCCTGGAAACATCCCAGGTCAGGTTGGATGGGGCTCTGAGCAACCTGATCTAGTTGAAGATGACCTTTAAAGGTCCCTTCCAACCCAAACTATTCTATAGTTCTATGATTCTGTGAGCCCGTTGGAGCAAAAGAATATTTTTTCTCTAGTTCTCTGGGGAAAAGCTCTTATTAGCCAGTGATTGTCCCTTTCCTCCCATGTCTCTGCAGCATGGAAACAGCTCTGAGTGGAGCTTGAAAGCAAAACCTTCATGCTGTCCTTCAAAATTCTTGCCTTTATCCTCCAAGAAACAGTGCAACAACTCTCTAGGGCCTCACTGGCAGTGGAGAAAGGCCTTTTTCAAAATTAGGTTGTGAGCACTGTGGGGACAGGATGAAACCCAGGGACTTCATGGTTTAGGGGACATGGTGGCACTGGATTAATGGTTGGACTTGATGATCTTGAAGGTCCTTTCCAACCTAGTGATTCTGTGATTCTGTGATTCTGTGACTTCGTGCGTGCCCAGCTGAGCTGTTGTAGAAATGAAACGTTGATCACACTTTTTTTCTTGCTGTCTCTTTCTTCACCTTCTTCTGCTGGAACCTTGTATCTCTAGCAAATGGGTGCTATTATGTGCTCCATGTGATTTACGGTGGCAGAAACGAGGCGAACTGCCCATTTAGGGTTACAATTGCTGGAATAACAGAATCAAAATATTATCTTGCTCAAGTACCTGCTATCCCTCACTTTCTGGCAGTGGCAATGTGAATAAGTCCCTGCAGACTACCACATCAGACAGTCTTTCTTCTTCATGAGTTGCAGAAGTTCTGGCACAGGGGAGCTGTCAGGCAGGTCCTGGGCTGCCTTGCAATACTGCTGACAGTTGCCATGTTGCATCTTCCCAGCATTAATAGCAGTGAAGACTTTCTTTACTCAGTGGATGGTTGCTTTACTGTCTGCACATGGTGTCCAAATTCAGTTCTTGGCTCTCCTACAAAAATCCTCATGTGAACTTGGTAAAGGCAAGTGCCTCAGTTTCTCTGCTGCAGAAAAGGGGAAATAACATCACCCATACTTTGCTGGAATGCTTCGAAAATGCTTTCAAAGTATGACATGTGACTGTATATTATTTTCAGGGCTCTCTGCATTTAAGGATTTTTTTGGCTGTTTGGTTGTTTGTTTGCTCTGTATTAATTCTTGGCTTCAATTTTAGGAATTTTGTATGAAAAGCTATTCTGAGAAAAGAATTATGACCATTTAACTCATCTTGGCTGGGAAAGATAGTCTTGGAAAGGCCTGTCTGCACTGGACACTCTTCAAGTATTGGAGATTTGGATGAATGAAAAGCTTGCTGAAGCTAGGTACAGCTCTGCTAGCAACATAGGGCACATAAGCATTGCAACACTATTTTATTTTATTATTCCTGTTGCTCCATTTTTCATGTGAACTTGGCTGTCTATAGATTTCTGTCTTGAGCGGTAGCTCTTGTATGGACTCTTTAATATATAGTAAGAGTTGAACTCACCGTTTACCTTTTCCTACAGTGCAATAGTCAATAAGGACTTTTTCCTTTAACTGACTGCTTGTTTTCATGAAACATTGAAGACAATATCTTTTAAGGCTCCTTCCCTTTGCTAAACTTGGTTTAGATTCATCATGAGATTAAAAAAAATGTAAGACACATATATGCATGGGCTGGAGGGCTCATGTGTTCAAATCTTGATGTATATAAAGGGAAGGAAAACCTCTTTTCACCAGATTACAAAGGAGGGAGGAAGGGGAAATGCCCTCTTCAGGGAAAAGAAATTTGTTGTGCAGCACAGCTGTCTAGGAAAATGGAGCCAAAGTCTTGTTTCAATTCACAAAGCTATGCTTCCTGAAATAGCTGTTGTGCTGTCCGAGTGTCCTGGTTTCAGCCAGGGTAGAGTTAATTTTCTTCACAGAAGCTAGCGTGAGGCTATGTTTTGGATTTGGGATGAGAAAATGTTGATAAGGTGCTGATGTTTTGAGTTGTTGCTAAGTAGTCAAGGACAGTCCAGCTTCTCGTGCTGGCCTGCAGTGAGCAGGCTGGGGGTGCGCGGGAAGCTGGGAGGGGACACAGCTGGGACAGCTGACCCAGGCTGGCCAAAGAGATATTCCCTACCATATAACGTCATGCTCAGTATATAAAGCTGGGACAAAGAAGAAGGAAGGGGTGGAGGGACGTTCGGAGTTTTGGCGTCTGTCTTCCCAAGAAACTATTATGAGTGACGGAGCCCTGCTTCCCTGGAGATGGCTGAACCCCTGCCTGCCCATGGGGAGTAGTGAACAAGTTCCTTGTTTTGCTTTGCTTGCGTGCGCGGCTTTTGCTTTACTTATTAAACTGTCTTTATCTCAAACCATGAGTTTCCTCACTTTTACTCTTCCGATTCTCTCCCCCATCCCACCGTGGGGGAGTGAGTGAGCGGCTGCGTGGGGCTTAGTTGCCAGCTGAGGCTAAACCACGACACCAAGTTACAGGAATGTGTGTTGTTTGCTGGAGACAAAGTCAAGTAGAACAGAACAAGAAGGCTTAAAACGAAGTTGACTTACCTCCTCCTGTGGCCATGTGAGCATCTCCTTGGTGGCACTGAGAAGTTCCCAAACATCTGCTTTTCAAATTTTTGTATGCAAACTTGACCAGCAAGGACAGAGATGTCTCCCTAGGTATGTTCTGAGAAGGATGCTGAGATGAGTGCATATTTGCTATTTCAGTTAGATTTCCACCCCCAACTGGGTAAACAGCTCAGTTAAATGTTGTCTTAATACAATGTATCTCCAAACCTCAAAGAAGAGAGACTTAGAATAATTTGATAAGGCACCAATAAGGTAGCTGGTGGAGAAATGTGTGGTGATACAGCTACTGTGATCAAGGGTATGATTTTGGCTAATAACATTGCTTTTCCAGTAACAAACCTAACACAGTTATTTGTTTTCTGTACCTAATTGAGCTCCCAGAAATTTATGAAGCTTGTTTGGTTTGATAAGGAAACCAGTTTTTCTGGGCTTTTTGTGCTTGTAGTACCATTTCTTGGTGACTATTTCACACTACCATAATTGATGTGATAAGACAAATATCACCTGATCATACTCTACGGCAGGCCATGACATGTTATGGCTGGATGTTCAGTCTATGTCCATACCTGATTGTGTAACTGGGCCACCAAAACACCTGGTAATCTTATGATCAGAGTCCTTTGATAAAGATGAGCCTTCTTTTAGTCTTTCCTAAATGAAATACTTAATAATAACTATTGATAAAATATAATAATAGCAGGCAAAGGTCTTACTCAGATTCAGCTATGTCCCTCTCCATCATCAATTTTCTTCTGCTACTTAGTATGGATCAACTTGATAAGAAAAGTGTAATCCAGTTATGAACCTTTCCTCCATTTTGCATGTAATAATAAAATGCTCTTTTGTGAGCAGCTTGATAAAGTTAATAAAGGCATAGTTGTGGACTCCTATAGCTTCTGTAAAATTTGATGTTCTGAAACTTGCACATAAACCTTTAGGGAGCAGACCAGTGTAAATAAAATTCCTGAGCATGAATGAGTGTACCAACCAGAGCAGTGGGGCCAGTGTGCAACCAAGGCTGTGCGGCACTATTCTCTGTAACCACAAAGTAAGGTAACGTCTGCTCCTTTGAGTGTTCATTCATGGGCAGGCGAGGGGGAGTTGTGGAAAGAAATGAGGCTGATGAGGATCAGATGAATGACCTTATGTCAAACAAGATTTGGGGACTGAATGTTGATCTTTGGAGCCCTTGGCTAATCCCCAGCCCTGCTTGCTTTTGTATTTCTTCTATATTTGCACAAATGGTTTTCTTCACGTACTGTTATCCCCATTTTCACAATTAAAAGTTCATTTTCCAAACTTTACCAAGCCAAACAAACAGGGCTCTAAGAGAAAGCTCTCGTAATACCTGATAGAGATGGAACTGACTGACCTTTGCGTTATTCTAGACTCTAGATTATTTCAAGGATAATCCCTTTTATTCCTTAGGGATTTATTCCTTCTTTTTTTCAAAAATCGTAAGATTTCAAAAAGGATATTATTATATCTCAAGATCTTTCTCAAGGACTCTTTAGAGAAGGCACTCATAGAATTGTTATAATTTCCTATTAAACCCTTCTCTTAAACTATTTTTTTCTATCCTGGGTTGTAAGGAAGCATGTATATGTGCACTGCAAGCTCTATTGCAGTTCCTATTGAAAGTGCTTATGAATAGTATTAACCAGATCCTACCTAGATCAATGGTACACACTTGTGTGTGCTTGTACACATTGTACACACTTGTGCACATTGTGTATGTGCGTGAACATGCATTAAGTAAACTCAGCAGCTTCTAAAATTTCAATTTCATGATCTCGGTTATAAGCTGCCCATTTGAAAAGCAAAAGAGTAATGTTGTTATTAATGAAAATAATAAAATAAAATATGATGACATAAAATGACATAAAATGACATAAAATAAAATAAACAGAATGAAACAGAACAAAACAAAATAAAACATTCAACATTATCTTTGTTTTGTGATTAGCAAAAAAATCTGGGTGAGGATAAATCTTCCTTTTACGTTTGGTCTACTGCACTCGTGTATACATATATACCTATTACAATCTCATCATATTCCATTAAACCAATTAAAACACCTTCTCTGATATTTCCCATTCAGAGAAGTAAACCAGTTAATCTGCAATGACAGTTGTTGAGAATACCAATCATCGCTTGCATGGAAGACGTTCCCTGTATTGAAAGATGGAAAGATTATCACACTTCTGGGACTCAGTGGTTTCTTTCTCAGGTTAATTCCCCCACTGTTTCTCTAGAAGGAAGAGGGCGAGTCCTTCCAAGGCCCTGGGAAGAAAGATATCAGAATAGTGCACCTAAGCTTTGTGCTTTTCAGGTGAAAGGAGCCCAGGCTCAGCTGCTCAGCTGGTGTCCACCAGCCCAGCTCCAGCAGCACGGCAGAGCTGTGCTGGCTGATGTCAGACAAGGGCCAGAGGCAAAACCGACATCTTTTGCTTGGCTGGCATTTCAAGAGCAACAGCATCAGATGTCGTTCAAGTCTATAATGTTTAATGCAGAGTGGGGAGCAGCCAACCTTTCTTTTCCCATGCACATTCTGGTGACATTGACACCTTTTGCTTTTGCAGACAGCCTCTGATGCCCAAAGATACCCACTACAAAATACGTCTAAACAGTTTCTGATACACTCTGTGATGTTTCTGTCCATCTTGAGTTTGACTGCAGTCAGGACTCCTTCTCTTAGATGGAGGGCTCCTGGATGAGCCAGAAAACTGTTTTACTTTCCATTACTGTTGTTGTCAGCTGCTGCTGGCTCATAGCACAATGAAGGGCCTCTCAGTCTTGTGATCTCTTCTGCCTCAGCTCTTTCTCTGTGTACTTGCATGGTACTAAAGTAATGTGTAGGTGAACCAGGACAAGAATGTCCTTGCAGGGTTGATGACCAGCATATTGGAGAAGAGTCATCAATGACACAGTATCTCCTGCGTGCACAGGCAGTGGAAAATTCAGGATAGGAGGTAACTGGCATTCAGTTTGAAGGTCCTACATCCTATATGAGACTTCTAGCCCTAAGAAACAGAGGTGAGCTTTCTAGACCAATGGTAAAAATGATTATAAAGTGCCCCAAGTCCAACATGGAAGACTGAATGCAACTTGTCTCAGAAAACTTGATAATGCATCTCCCTGTGAATTGTTTCTAAGGACGGGTCAGGACTCCAGACAAATGCTGAGCTTTATGCTTGTCCCCCATCCTGCTTACATGATGGACACTACCTGTTTTAAATGATGAGGAGTGCTGGGACCTCAGTTCCAGGTATTTATCTATAAAACAATCCCTTGCCTGTGAACAACTCCTGGCTTGGGCCAGGACATGGAAAAGGAAGGGAAATTCTTCACTGAAGAGGGCTGCTTGGGCACAGGGCTGTGCTGGCACCAGCCAGATCAGTGATGTTGGACACAGGAGGTCTGTGGCCGCTGGTGGAGAATCAGGCACCACTGTTGACACTAAATATCTTTTTACAGTTAATGTGGGGGAAAAAAAAAAAAAAGAAGGAAATGGATGTTTTCACCCAAAGACTGATAGAGATTTTAGGATGGAATGAAATTCTCTCTGGAGACATCCGTTTGTCTCACTGACCATGGCAGGAGCTGAGGGGACCTTTTGAAAGAGTCTGGTGTCAGGTGAATTCACACCTGAGTGACAGGGTTAGATATGTCCTAAAAAACAGTTTTTGAAGGCTGATGGCCCCTAATTGTTGGGGGCTGGTACTTAGGGTGATGTTTAGATGGTATCCTCTGAAGATAATCTCTAGTTCCTCAGCGCCCTTCTTCAGGGTTTAGATAGTACTGTTTTGTTCCCTCTGCCTATTTAGATTTTCTCTTGGGTCAAGAAAAGTCTCCCACTAAGAAGAGCTGGGGCAGTGTCTCTGCAGTGCTCATAGTCACAGAGTGGAGCCAGCCATGTTAGGGGGAAAGGAAAAAAAACCCGGCAAAATCCTTATTCCTGGCAAAACTACAAACCCTGCAAGGACAGGATTAGATCTGTGCTAAATAATTCAGGCCTGGGTCCAGCTGTCGCTCAGGCATGCTGGTTTAACAGAGTGACTGTGCTCTAGCTAGTCTTGAGATACCGCTTTTAGGTGGCATGCTGATTATGATAAAGGTTTATACTGTTAGTGATGAGTAAAACTCCTACAATTTTTTTGGTGCTTGGGTTTGAGACATCACCAGATTGCTCATTAGCTTATATTATTGTCTCCTGCTTTTTATTTGGAAATATTTCTTCAATCATCGATGAATCTTTCTTTTTACAGTAGATATCGATGATTTCTGTGATGCATGTGTTTCCAATTTTCTACTTTGCAGAATACTGGACAGTCATGAAAAATGGTTACAATAAATTGTCCATGGGACCCATATGCAGA
This sequence comes from Phaethon aethereus, assembly GCF_964289735.1. NCBI lineage: Eukaryota > Metazoa > Chordata > Aves > Phaethontiformes > Phaethontidae > Phaethon > Phaethon aethereus. Next base: position 3,987,176 of record NC_138582.1, on the reverse strand, counting down.
TAAACTGGCCTGCCCTTCAGGACAGGCAGGGAAAGATTGTGTAATTTAAAGGAAAGTCTGAAGTTACCTGTAAACTCAAATAGATGCAATAATCATCTGCTAAAAGTTCATGTGCTATTTGCACCAGGGAATTGTCAGTCACCGGGAGTTGGTGGTGGGGTCACATGTAAGAGTGCTGTTTACGTGCTATTTTCTGTCTTAAATCAATAAGCTGATTGAGCTGAGCTGGATCGATCCTTCTGAGCTTTATTTACAATTACCCTTTAATGGTTAATACAGTAGTGCTCTATAACTGAACATACTACAGCAATTCTTTTTGAGGCAATATATCTTCAGCTCAGTCTGAATCCTGCTGAATTCAATGTGTTTATAGCTGTATAGCTGTGCATAAGCCCTTTGCTGAGTTGGGACCTATGCAAGGAATTGCAAGATGATGAAGGATAGTAACAAAGGCTCATGTTAGTCAAAGGAGGACAGACACAAAATGTTCTCTCATTAGTGGATGGAGAAAGAGCCTCCTGCAGAGGGCAAGGCAGTGCAAGGGCAATTTTCTGACGGGACTTCCATTTGTTACTGGGTGAACCTAAGAAAAATCTGCTGTGCCCAAGCTAGTCTTTTGTGAACACCTTTCTTAGAGGATAACCTCTCCTTAACGAACCACCTCTCCTCTCTTTCCATGAACACCTCCCCTATTTGCTCGAAGCTACCCATGCTTGCAGTCCTGTGTTGATGTGCCAGCAGTTATAGATGAGAACTGCTTGTGAGAAAAGGAAAGCAAGAAATTGCAAGCAAGTTCAAAGTAGCTGGCCTTCCCAAAGGTCACCATTGCTCTCAGCATCACAGAAGAAGCTGTTCAGGATGTTTCTGGGAAAGGATTGTTGATTTTCCCATCACAGATCTCTCTTTTTAAAAATGGTCTTAATGCAACCTTTATTAATTAAAATGCTAGGCTAGCAATATTCCAAAAATTCACAATTAGATTCTGATCTCAGTTCTGTGCATATAAATCTGGATTATGTCCACAGGTCTCAGTTCCATAAATGTATGCTACTGAAGATGAGACACTTGTCTATGTTCTCTAGATACGCAAGGAAGATGATAGCCTGAAGTAGTTAATTGATATACAACTGCTATTGAGAAGCCTCAAACTTCTCTGTAAGTTTAAACCAATTTATTCAGACATAAATGCAAGAGGCACAACAACATCAAGATATCATGTATCAGAACTGGAAGGTGCCCACTTCAGTCTAATGAAAATCAAACCTCCCCATGCTTCCAGCTGGACTCATGTTTCCTCTCCTGGAGACTTTAAGCACCTTGCCAAGTACAACTTGTAAACCAGCAACAGCCAAAAATAGAGGCCTAAACACTGCTGCTTTTCTTTTTCCATTAAATCTGATGTCTCTCAGTAAAGGTGAACCCATTCTTTATTTTCACAGAGTGTGAAGAGAGATGAATCTAAAATACAGTCAAGACAAAAGGAGTCCAACACTCAGTGGGCAAGTCCCTGGTAAAGCCCATTCAAGTCAACACAGGGGCTAATATCTCTTGGCAAGTGTAAGGACAATACAAATCACCCTTCATGCCTTTGTATAGGGGAGGGCTACAAGAGAATCAACCTTGGTCATACTCCTGATGAATTCAATGAGGGAAAAAAAATCCCACAAAAGAGCAATTTCACTTCAGTTTATAAGAAACTGAAAATCCTTCATGGGAACTTGTTAACTGCATTAAATTTGACAGGATATTAGTAAAATATTACAACAACATAGGTATATAGATGTGGTTTCAGCTGGGAAACAGTTAATTTTCTTCCCAGTAGCTGGTATAGTGCTGTGTTTTGGATTTAGGATGAGAATAATGTTGATAACACACTGACGTTTCAATTGTCGCTAAGCAGTGTTTACACTAAGTCAAGGACTTTTCAGCTTCCCATACTGCCCTGCCAGTGAGGAGGCTGGGGGTGCACAAGGAGTTGGGAGGGGACACAGCTGGGACAGCTGACCCCAACTGACCAAAGGGATATTTCATACCATATGATGTCATGCTCAGCGTATAACCTAGGGGGAAAGCTGGCCGGAGGGTGCTGCTCAGGAACCGGCTGGGCATCGGTTGGTGGGTGGTGAGAAGTAGCATTGTGTAACACTTATTTTGTATATTCTTTATTATTATTACTGTTCTTGTTGTTATTAATGTTATCATTATTTTCCCTTCCTTTTCTACCCTATTAAACTGGTTTTAGCTCAACCCATGAATTTTACTTTTCTTTTTCCTGGTTCTCTCCACCATCCCAATGGGAGCGGAGGCAAGCCAGCAAATGTCTGTGTGGTGTTTAGTTGCCTGCCAGCTTAAACCACAACACCTATAATAATTGAAACTACAAAGTCAGGGCTAGAAAACAGCAATTTCTTTTTTTTTACTAGTTGAATCTTCACAGTTTGTTTTCATTTTGCATCTGAGCAGATGGCAATTTTTTCTGTTATAATTTTTCATCACAAAGACTGATTGATTCTCTAGCTGTTAGGGCATTTACTTCTTATGAGGAAAATGTTAAGTTCAAATTCCTGCTTTGAATGAAATAAGGCAGGTTCTTGAATCAAATAAGGCAGGTTCTTGAACCTGTGTCTCTTTCGGTGCTAACCTCTAAGCTATCTTTTTTTAAAATGCTATTGATTTTTTTTACCTGAGCCAGCATCCATCTCTATTTAAATTCTGTCCTGTATGCGATAAACCTTTCTTGAGAAAAGTTAACTGAATGGTATCATATACAACCTAAAATTTCAATACTGGCTTTTTCTGATTGGAGGATTCTGTTTTGATGAATTGGCAAGATCCTGTAAACCTCTCTCTCTGTTTAATAAAAAAAAAATAAGAGCAAAAACGTGGCCAACTCTATCCCTCTTTTCTTTTTCTAATGCCCACAAAATTGCTGCCTTCAGTAAAAATGAATATAAACATGAGAATTATCTAGGAAAATTTCTGGACAAGTGAGTTACAATCTGTAATTTGGTTCAGTTTCTAAACCAAGGTCTGAAAATCATTAAATCCACTAATTCAGGAGCTGAAACAAAAAGGGAAATGGAAAGAACATAAGCAGGAAACTCTACATGTGTGATTTTTTCATTTCACTCACTATAGCACTTTCTTCACTGCTATTTTGTTTTTATCAAATGAAATATCTGGTATTTAAGATTTAGCATTACAGGAATCCCTATGTCTGATGTTATCACAAATATTGTCTGTCCTGCTGACATTATTGCAACATCCATCTACTTCTTTTCTAGTCCTTTCTCAGTAATTACAGAATTTTTAATTATTATTGGGTAGGTGTGTGCAGGTAGTGACAATTTTGCAGCTAAATATTGGAAATCTCAGCTTTTCCTTCCCAATATACCAGAGAACTACTAAAATAATTTGCTCTTTCTATCTTCTGTCTATTTAAGCTATTATGAATTTAATTTCTAGCTTTATTTCTAATAATGAGGACTAGAAATGGTTTTTTTCTTATTTTTAAAAGAAAACTGAGAATCTTACATGGTAATTTGGTTCATGGGAACTAAAGATTTATGAAAATAATAAAAACAAAGCCAAATAAAAATCCATCAACAATGGTAAACCTCTCTACTAAGTTGGGATAGATGCTAAAGCTGCCTGAATTTTTTCTTAACTAAAAGGAATTCCCCGATATGCTCAAGATGTCCTCTTTCTAAAAGGAACGGCTTGCTGTCTCCTTGATGCCTTTTACATAAATTGTCTAAAAATCTGACCTATTGAGGAAGCCCCATTAGAAAGGCCATTGGCAAAATTAATCCTAAAGTCTGCTTTTTTTTTTTCTTTTTTCCTCCTCCCTTTGCTTTCTGATAACACAAGGAAGATTATTGTGCCAGGACAGGGCAAGGAAATAAGATACAAACTTTCCTTCTAGAAACTTCCAGGTAAATCTCGACTCACGTTTCTGAAACACAGGGGCCTGGTCTGACACATACTGAAGTCAGATTTTTCCTTGACTGAGAAAGCTTTGAATTAGCCTCTCATTGATGTACAATTGCTTAGAAACAGAGTAAAGCAGAGTATCTGCCCCAGAACAACTCCAGTGGGATCCTGTTTCCTGAAAATCTTTCAGGAAACTCTGGAGGAACACCACAGGTCTTTATTTCTTCTTGTATCTTTACTACTTCCCAGTCTCTCCTGCCTTATACGCTTAATTCTGCCCATGTAATGTCTTTTTGAAGTGTCTTTTGGGATTACAGCAATTCAGCTGCCAAAGTGTTTGGTTCAATATAGAACTACCTCAAAACTGCAGGAGTTCCAGGGACACTGTGTGGACGCCCCTTCTCTCTCCTCCCTTTGCCAGAGCACCTGTTGCATGTTCTTGCAATGCCCAGACTCGGCACAGACCTGCCTTCTCCAAGAAATACGACCTGGAAATGCTGAGGTTCACCCTTTTGGGAATCCCTCTTCTTCTGGGCATCCTGATATGTGTGTGAAGCCAGTCCCTGCTCACCAGACTACATCTTTCAACCACAAATCTGCTGCCCCCACAGAGAGGAGAACATCTCCTTTTGAAAATAAATGTGAAGAATTGAAGAACTGAAGTCTGGGGTCATCTTTAATATGGTCAATAAATCCATCCCCTAACTAACTTCTTTATTCATCTTTACACACTTCTAGTGAAAGTAAAATATATATATATATATAAACCCTGTTATAAATATACTCTTGCTTTACTATGTTTTTAGATCTTGGGCTATGAGGAAGTAATAGTAAACATAAATGAACATATCATTGAATAACAATATTTATTTTTCCCCTGGTAATATCTCTGGAAATGGTAAAAATGGGAGAGCTACAGTAATAATTTACTGGAATTTATCATGATAGTTCTTTGACACTGATAACTGGGGATCTCAGACCATTTCTCACACCCATAGCTTTACACAGTGAAACTAAGGTGTTTCTTCATGTTAAAGAGTCTGTATCTTCTCTTTTTAATATTTTTTTTTCACAATGGTCTTTTCGTATAGCTGAAGTTCAGTTCTTGTTCCCTTCTTATCTTCTTCATTGTGTTCAGTCTTTGATTTGGGTCTTTTTCAGGTCTGGTCCCATATCAGATCTGTTTCTACAATTGTTGTATACCATCCTTGAGGAACTCCTGACCACATTAAAGGTGTCTTTGATCTCTTTGGGGCCAGGACTTTACCCTCCATACCTTGTTACTGGTAAAGAATGTAACCTCTTTTTTTCTACTCAACTCTTTCACTGCTATGTGTATACAGCCAAGTTCTGAGTTTAAATGAAATTGAAATAAAAAAGTGACCTCTCCTTTTATTTTTTTTTTTAAATTGCCCAGTTTCTAGAGAAGATATTTCACTCTTTTACTTATCCTGTGTCAGATGCCTCATCTTTCCTCCTTGGCCTTTCTTCTTCTTTAAGAAGACCCGTGAAGTGCCATGTGCCATGTGCAGAATCATCAGGTATCATGTATTTAGCATAAAGTGCCATAATTCTCACATTACTTGCTTCCTAACTTTACGAATACAGATGGCTAAGTATAAAAAAGAGGAACCAGCTAGTGCTTCCCAAAGAAAACTGAAAAGTGCATTAAATATGCATAACCCAGCCCAGAATCAACACAAGATGTTCCTAACTCACATGCTCATTTCATGAGACATGAGAAAAATGTAACCACAGGACTGACATTTCTTTGTGAATCCATTCCAATGAAGCTTCTAGTTTCATTAGATATCTAAAATTTTGTTGGTTTTTTTTCCCCAGTATTGTTGCTCTTGAACAATTTAGGACTATCAGTGTTGCAAAATCTTTTACTTAGACCATAGCAACATTGTTCTCTGGCTCCAGCTGCACCAGCTGAAGAAGCTAGTATCTTCAGCTGCCCCTTCCCATAGGTTACCATCTCCTCTTTTTTGCCATATGTGCTGTTGAAGTAAGTGATCTCTAATCCTTTTCTCTCAATGTGAGCAGTGTTAGGAAAGATCTGTTAGCTATGTGCTTTAAACTAGTTCAGCTTTTTATGACCAAAATTTGCAGAGGAACAATCAAGTGCACACCTTAGTCAGTAAGAGGTAGTTGGGACATAGCATCCCACTGCCTTCATGATACCACAAAGCAAAGAAGAAATGAAAATATGAAATACGTTTCAATATAACTAGTTTGTGATTTAGACTGAGCTCATTGAGAGGCTATTACTGAACGTGTTCTGATATTGTGCTGAATATCACTGCTGAATCCCATTTCTTTCCCATTCACTGCTGCAACCAGCCACAATAAAAACTTGAAGGTTCGTATAGTGGTAGTCCAGGCTGGAAACCAGGACAGTGTGGAGTTCAGGAAAGACAAGTAAGGCCTGCATCTCTTATCAAATCCGTACTTCTACCCTATGCTCTTCTTAAAGCATCAGCAACAAGAAAATTGGGCTGGATGAAGCTTCTGTAGCTGTGATAACTGTTTTGGACATAAGCCCTCTGAGATCCCTAGTTGGAAAGCACTAAGTGTGTTTATCCTATTTTAAATCTATGTGAGGAAGCTTTCCTGAGCATTAAAATGGTGAAGAAATAAATATTTATAATGTATTCACCTTCTTTTCAAATGCTTTAGGGTGTGGCCTGCTTTTTCATGCCTGTGATGCTACCTCAGACTTTGGACAATGAAATAAGGATTGCATGTTGGATGCTGGCACAGTCAGCTTGAAAGACTAATCAAGCTTATTTGCCTCCTACTTAGAAACCTATCAAAAATGCCAAGAATTAAGCTATGGGATTAGGAAGCCTGCCATTTCTAAGATTTGTGGCACTAGCTATTGACTTAATGTCTTGGCAGGGAGCAGGCTGTGCATGGATTCACTCACGTGGCTTCTCTAATTGTTTGTCAGGGAAAGGATCGCCTCAAATCCTTGTGAAAACTGGGTAGACTATCACAGTGGACCTAAGCTTTAGATTCAATCTGCGCCAAGCTCAGGAGCACTTTAACACCAGTCACTGATTATTGGATGCTTCTCATGCCTATGGTGTTGTACAAAGATCAATTTACTAATCCTTATACCACATTTGTGATACATGTTTGACTGCAAGTTTGGGGAACCCATTTCCAGAGGTAGTGGAGCACAGAGGTGCAGGGTAAGGAAAAAACAGACTTAGCTGCCAGACACCTGCTGTTGATGCTATCCATAGCCCTGGTTTGGAGATTTAACTGACTTTTTTGCTAGGCCTTGCTAGCACAAGGTGTCCTTATCAGTTATTCACGGCAGCACTACAGACTTCCTTTGATCAACGTGGCTAGGAGGACACTTGGCTCATGTTCATGTCTATGAGTTGTGATCCTGCAATAGATCAGCTGTGTCATTAAAATGGAAGGGAGGAGATCCCCTGAACACCTATCTACCTCTCTTCTGTCTTCTGCTTTCTTCTACCCAACTCATCCCCATGGACGTGTCAGGCTAGCCTTACTGTTACCGTAGATTTAACAAGGGCTTGTCAGGAAAGGACATTTTGCCTACAATTCCTTGGAGAAACCGTTCTGCAGAGCTGACAAAGACACCATGTATTCGATGGGACTTAGGTAATTTACTGAAAAGTAGGAGGCAGTTGACAGAGGAGTTATTCTGCTCTGTCAAACAGCCCTGTTAAGACCACATCTAAAGCTCTAGGGTGCATATGAGAAGATAGCCTGCCCCTCTACCTAGGATTAGGCTATGTAATGAGATTGATGAAGCTGAGCAACAAGACAACACCATGAATATGGATCTGGCTGCTGTAATTGCAGACTTTTCAGTTATAGGCGTCAACCCACCACTCATAATAAGGATGCTGTGCTTCTCCCTATGAGACTATCTTAAAAGGAAATAGTTTTTGGTTGGCTTGGTTTGATCTCCTGAGTTTGACTCTGTAACAGAACCTCAGCAGATAAAAGCTAGTGTGGTCCCCCTGCAATGTTGATTTACACCAACAGTGGTGTAGCCGTTTGCCCAAGTCCTCAGGGGTATATTTCTTCAAGGACAATAGTGTTCCCTACCCTCAAGGTTATTGTGGGATGGAAATCACTGATTATAAAATTCTTTGTAGCTGTGGGGTGGAATAGACAATGTCTGATTATATACTATTTTTTATATACTATGATTATTCCTTACATCCATTCTGTCTTTGACTTGACACTTTCTCCTTTTTACAGTGAAAGGAAAAGCTGAAGAATGGGCTGAAGAGTGGGGTTGGGGAAAGAAGGAGGAAAATCAGATCAAAGTGAAGCTGAAGTGGACTTTAATAACTGATTTCAGTAAAAACCACAGTAGGAAAGTTTGTTTTGTGATGTATGTGCCCACTGTAGCCAGAAGTCCCTGTACATAACTGTAGATACACCAATCAATTTCTATTAATTTAATCTCTTTCTTGCAGAAAATTGAACAACAGCAACAACAACGAGTCAAAATGAAACAAACTACAAAGGAGGCCAGAACAAATGTCTCCTAAACTGGGTGCCACTGAGAGTTTGTCTTTCTTCTTGGCTACACTGTGTGATATTTTTCTCCACGTTTTCTGCTCTGATTAAGAACAATTTCATCTTCTGTGGTGCTAGTAGTGCGTGGGCCGGTACAAAAGCATGCACACAAATGAAGACTAAAGCTTCATCTCTGCTCCACAGCACTGGCAATTTACCATCAATCTTTTCTCTGTATAAGATAGAGAGAGGGACAAGAAGGGATGTATCTTCTCAACAGTTCAGGGCATATGCTTTCAATAATCAAGTTAAAAGAAAGGCAAAAAGGTGAAAAAGCTGGGTCAAAAAAAAGGGAGAAATAGAATTTAAATCCAAAATTTGGGCATTAAATACACTCACTAAGCTACAGCATCATTACAGAGTTTTCTGTCATCATGTGACAAAGTCTAAAGCTACTCAAGCACCTGAAATTTTAATGTATGAATACACACTAAAGCATTGCAGTATTGACTCCATTGTGTGCCTCATCCATCTGTTCATACTCATGACAAGTGGGATTTCAAGAATGAATTTTTTGCACTTTCATCCTGTGGGGGGCTTGTCCTGTTCTTGGGAGTCACTGAATAAACTATGAAAAAGAACCAGGCTTGTCTGGAAAGCACTCTTAAATGTCTGCTTTTAGAGTGCTCACCCATGAAGCAGAAAACCAGCTTCCATCCTCTCTCCAGCTTCCCGAGGGAGTACCTTCCCAACGTGATAATTTAATTACTTGCCTCTTAGATACAGCTGATTAGGAAGATACTAGATTTTTTAGACTAAAATTCCCATGTTGCCTAGAGCTTCTTGTACATGTCCCTTTAGAAAGACTGACATTTATGATTGCTAAAGGCAGTTATACATTTAGGAACAAAGAACACATCCTGACCTACAAGGCAGGGAAAAACAATTACAAATACATTTTTGTTTTCCTTAGCAGAAAAAAAACAAGATCATTCTAGAAACATGGTTCTATCACCTCATTAATTAGGGAAGGAGAGGGCATCTTCTAGATGTCCATATTCCTGCCAAAGGACAATTATTCCTGCAGGTCTTTTTCTCTGTTTTGTCTGCAGAATTTCAAGCACTGTTTCATAACAACTTTCTCATAAGCATCCAAACCCAATTGAGTTTAGCTTCAAAGTCCATCAAGTCCAAGATTCACTCATGTTGTACCAGCACTCTAATACATGTTGTTGGCATTGTTTTCTTTTGTCTACCACAGAGCCATCATGTCAAATTTTGCTTCACATTAAATCATTGAGATGAAAAAAGAATGTTCTTGTGGATTAGCACAGGACTTAGCCCTAGGAAATGTTGGTTGAGTTCCCATCTTGGTCACATATGCAGCAAACCCATCACAAGCCTCTTGACCTATCTGGAATCAAATTTACTGGCAGAAGGGCAATGAAACCTGCAGGTCTCATTTCTCAATTTGTATAATGAAATGGCCATGATATCCTAGTCCCTTGGCGAGTTTGAGGATTATTCACCTTAACACCCAGAATACCCTGATATTTCCCTATTGCATGTTATATAAGAATGTGGAGGGAAAGACTAATCGTACACGAGGTAAACAAGTAGCAAATGGATTATATGAGAGTAATTCCATGTGCAGCATAGTCTAATAAAATTAACATTTGAGTGATGACAAACAGAGAGCCTTTGGGGATGAGAGTACTGGAAACAAGGAAACAGTAAAGAGATTTCTAAGAGGTGAGATATAAACCAAAATGAGCTCTATTTTTTTTCCCTGCCCTGTGTTCTTACATTCAAGATTTTGCTTTCAGGTGCTGAATAATAAGTGATGCAGACAGAAAGAAAATCCATTTGTGTCTGTTCCAGGTTTCATTAAATGTTGGCCACAGAAGTAAATACAGGCATAAAGAAGGCAGAATCATAAACTAAATGCAAAGCACTGAATAAGAGAAATGGCATTTTATCATAGGCAGCATCACAAGAGGTAGTTTCCTGTCCAGAGTGGTAATGAGAGCACTGACACGTTGACTTCAGATGCTTCTGTGAGTACAAAAATCCCACAAGTTGACTCATAGGGGGAAGGACAGATTTCCTGGAGTTAAACACCAGCCAACCACTGTGAGACTGAGAGGGACTTTGTAGTGGAGGGATGCAAACAAGACCTGTGGATGTCAGAAGGAAAAGCTCTTACAAGCTATTGCTGCAAGCAGTGCAGGCCTGACTGTCTTTTCAGCACAGCCCAATGCTCAAGTTCATGCTGGATGTCACTGGACATAAGCTCGCATGTAAGTATGGTCTTTGTGGCCATGGAAGGAGAGGATGTCCCAGCACCTCTTGCACCAAGGCCATATGCCAGTTCTTGAAAACTCTTGCCTTATAAACCTTCCTAGAAGGTTCTTGTCATGTAAAAATAATGGGAGACATGGAGAGACTGAACACGGTGGTACAATTGCATTAAATCCATGCTGCTGCAGAATGACAGGAGCATGACAGGCTTCTGTCTGCTCTTCAGCCACTACTCAATTGAACAACATAGCCATAACCACATAGTGTAAGGGAGACGTCCAGGCAGGAGTTTTTCTACTGTTAGTTCCCAATCCCTCCCTGAGATTCTTTGGTCCAGACTTTAGGACACTGCAAGTTACTCCTCTGTAACAGCTAGCCATTTCTCAAGGTGCAGAATGAAGTTAAGCTCTGACCCTACTTGGAGAAGAGCAGGACTTCTAGCATGATCAAGGCTGACTGTGAAAATGGCTGTGCAAGGATATTTCATAGAAGCCACATGAACTCTCTCCCAGTCTCTTCAAGCCCAGATGCTGCCCAGAAATGCAGAAGTCTCTTCTATCAAAAGGTGGAGGCATCAAGGTTTGGTTTTGTTCCATATGAAAAGTGCAGGAACACCATTTGAAATCTTAGAGGGAAAGGACAGCTTGTCAAGAAAATGCCAGCTCCTGCCTCCTTTCAAGACTTGAAGATAAAGCTTTCTTTTCAGCCAGTGCTCAAACAGCTAAGCCACTGACCAATCTGTGTGTGTATCTAGGCTTATCTTTCAGAAAGGAAATCTATGAAACAGATAAAACTTTTCCATTTCCATATTTTATTAAAACATAACTATCTGAAAGAAAAACAAACACACAATTCTTGTATGACTTTAGTTTTGTGGAAGAGAATATGAGGACTGGGCTGGCTTTGTGAGCCATGGCACTTTCCCCAACCAAATTTAGTCATTTATTCAGTGATAATTACTAACACAGCTGACTTGCTCTTTACTGAGTACAGGTGGAGGACAGGGTGCCTTGCTTCTACATGGACTCCTTTGCTGTGGTGATCATGGCTAGTCAGATGTATCACTCAGGGATAGACAACTACAAGTCTTCTGTGTCTTTAAGAAGCTCCCCTACTGACTGCGTAGCTTTCAATATCTTAAGGGACTCCAGCAAGTCTATGCTCTCTGCTGAGACATTTCTGGTTAAGCACAAAAGGAAAAATGCATTAGCTAATGAAAAGATATTAATAATGCAGAGAAAAGTAGAATTCTTTCAGCTCTACAGTAACATATCCAAGCAGTTTGGAATATTTGGCTCTGATTGTGTATGTGTACCCAGCAATGCATTTACTTTGATCAAGACATTAAGGCAAAAATTTCCAGTGGTAAAATGTGCTTCTGTTAATGAGATCACCTGGGTCAGTGATTGGAGAAATGACAACTGTATATTTATTTCTAGGTTGTTCATATATTCCCTGCTTTGTGTTCTGCCTCCAGTCACAAAGTCAAAGTAAATATCCATCGACTCAGCAACACTCCTTCTGACTTCCCCCTTGAAATCACAGTATATTTGCATTGGAGAACTTGGCATCAAACAAGAGATAAGACAAGCCAGGGAAAAAAGAAATGTTCACTGTCCCTCAGATTTCTCTTTGTCCATGAGGAATAAATGAACTTAAAATAATGACTTGGATTCAGATGCTGTTAAAACTACTGGTCATTATTTTATCTTTCCAGGGAGTGGGGGATTCATGGGAAGTTCAGGGCTAAAAGAAGCTAATTTCCCATAATCTCACTCCTGTACAAGTAGCAGGCCAACTGAGAGTGAGAACAGCTTGGATTGTAATTTAGAATTGCTCTAAATTATGTCAACAGCCATCAGCAAAGTCACTACCAACTAGGAAAGAGACTGAAATGGAAATGCCAATGTAACTCTGATCACAACGTCTGCAGCAAGAAAACTGCCAGGAGAAAGATGAAGTTACTAAAGGGTTTGACTCTTGAAGTTAACCCCTTGGAAATCCATTCTGCTGTTTTAATGTTCACACTATTACAACATCAGAACAACTCCTAGGACTTTAATAAGCGATACGCTTAAGTATAAACAGCCTTTGTGGTATTAGTTTCCTTCTTTCTACTGTCCTTTCCTGAGAAGAATCATATGGGCAGAACAGAATTCCCTGTTGGGCTCTGCAGAGGGATCTGGACAGGCTGGATTGATGGGCAGAGGCCAACTGTATGAGGTTTAATAAGGCCAAGTGCAGGGTCCTGCACTTCGGCCACATCAACCCCATGCAACGCTACAGGCTTGGGGAGGAGTGGCTGGAGAGCTGCCCGGCGGAAAGGGACCTGGGGGTGCTGGTTGACAGCCGGCTGAACGTGAGCCGGCAGTGTGCCCAGGTGGCCAAGAAGGCGAACAGCGTCCTGGCCTGTATCAGCAAGAGTGTGACCAGCAGGAGCAGAGAAGTGATCGTGCCCCTGTACTCGGCACTGGTGAGGCCGCACCTCGAATCCTGTGTTCAGTTTTGGGCCCCTCACTACAAGAAGGACATTGAGTTGCTGGAGCGTGTCCAGGGAAGGGCAATGAAGCTGGTGAGGGGTCTGGAGCACAAGTCTTATGAGGAGCAGCTCAGGGAACTGGGGGTGTTCAGTCTGGAGAAGAGGAGGCTGAAGGAAGACCTTATCACTCTCTGCAACTACCTGAAAGGGGGTTGTGGTGACGTGGGTGTTGGTCTCTTCTCCTAACTGACTAGGATGAGAGGAAATGGCCTCAAGTTGCACCAGGGGAGGTTTAGATTGGATATTAGGAAAAATTTCTTCACTGGGAGAGTGGTCAGGCATTGGAACAGGCTGCCCAGGGAGGTGGTGGAGTCACCATCCCTGGAGGTGTTCAAAAAATGTGTAGAGGTGGCACTTTGGGACATGGTTTAGTGGGCATGGTGGTGTTGGGTTGATGGTTGGACTTGATGATCTTAGAGGTCTTTTCCAACTTAATGATTCGATGATTCTATGATTCGGAGTCTCACTGTTCTGCTGCTGCCATCAAATAACTATGAAGCATTCTGGTGGAGTTTCTCAAAGATAAAGTTAAAAAGATACTTATATGATCAAAAACTATATGAACAATAACATAAATGAACATGGGATGTAAATTATTGTGTCACATTGGACTAACAGTGCACTAAGTATTAAGATTCATTGTAACATTTCCAAAGCCAGGAATGCTTGAGTTATTGACCATATCAATGTATTTTTATTGTTATTTTTTGGTTTGTAATTATAGTGTAGGTAGATGGGAAAGCAGGAAGAAATACCAGTTGTTAGATGATGCTCGTTCCTGTTGACCTAGCTCCTTTGCTCCACTCCATCTTGAAAAGCAAGATTTTGATTCTCCGGCTTCAAAATCTTATCCAGTAAATAGATATTGTTCCCCATTGTAATGCATTTTCTACAGTACCCCATGGTCAAGCTCCAAAACAACAAATCACATGGCATTGTACCTCATTAAGGAGGGACTAAAAGCCTGACAAAAAGCCAGCTCTGATATATGTTCAAGTCAAATGAACAGTAAGGCGGCAGACAAGTAAAGATTGTTATTATTTGCATTTAGAAAACACCTGATCAGGACAGGAATCTGCCATTTTAAGCATTTCGATATTAATGGTTTTCACTTTCCACACACGTGCATTGGGAATGTAGACAATGTCACAGAGAGGTGATGACATATTCCCAGAGCTGGGTTTTGCAAAGCGGTGGTGGACTAGGAGGAGAATCCAGGTGTTCTACCAACCAGCCTTACATGTGTGCCCATCATCACCGCACATTTGATGGGACTCTGAGAGTTTGTCTTCAAGAGTTTCCTCCATCCCTGAAAGGTTGAGGAATGTGCTGCATATGAGAGGAGAAAAATTACGTCTGTTTTTGCAGTGAGACATGAGCTATTTCCCTCTCAACTCACATCATGCTTGCAAGGAAGTTGGTGGGATACTGCTTTGGTTTCTAGTGAAGGTGGAAAACTTTATTTCCTGGTCTGAGTCATGAGCAAAGCAGGTTTGGACTGTTAAAGAACCGCATTGTTCTCACAGTGCTTATCACCATCAGCTGTCCTTTTGCCTGGAAAACTTAATAAATGCAATGTCATCATGGGTGAAAGCTCCTTCATGGTGTGCAGGCGGGTTCCCTGGCAGACTGAAGAGCGAAGAGGAGTTCTCGGTATCCTTGTGGCACCAGTAACACTGAGTGTTACATACATAGCAAGGGTTTTACTAAGCCTGAAACAACCCTGCTCAAGTGCAGCTCAATAAACCCTAAAACCAACAGTGAGGCTGAGGGAGGGGGATGCAGGAAGAGGGGTGTTTAGACTGAACAGCCCATTCTTAGATGCCACATCTTTTTATTCCTTGTGTCCAGGGTGGTCACTGCAAACTAAGCTTTGATGATATGTTTGTTTATAATGTCAGAAGAGAAGGGTGAAATTCTCTTGACTTCTGGAGATAAAAGTCCTTGAGGGAGGATGAATTAGGTCTGCAAAGGTGCTGTCTGCATATCAAAGTGAAACTATCATTGCTTAAGCCAGAGGTGCTCCATCTGTATTTGTGGCAGACAGGAGGCAGCTAGAAAATTTTGCAGCAGGATAAGGTTTCTTAAATTACAAGAGAGCCTGGGGAATTCTTAAAATCTGCTGAGAAGTTTCAGTGAACCTTATTCATAGCCAGAGAAGCCTTGTGTGTCAGTGAGGGAAGATGTTTAGGGAGGTTGTCAGATCTGAATGGTAACATTCAGATGAGAGAAGTGTTATTGGATCATGACCTTGGATCTGAAAACAACTGTGTCCCACAGAGAAATCCAAAGTGGCAGCTAGAAAAGGAGACAGTATAATCTCACTTCACTTCTTATTGGTTTTTAAGTTTCTCTGCTTGTTTCCAATTTTGCTATCATGTTCCTAAAGCTTTTTTTGGCAAAGATAAATCTGTTATCTTCCTTATGTTTGTCTGCTGTCAGAAGCAATCTCCGGTGAATCTGACAAACACAAGGCCCCTCATTTCCCCAGAAATTAGTAAAAAACAACTGACAAGACAAACCCTCCAAAGAAGCCTCCTTCAAAAGAAGCCTCCTTCAAACTTTTCTGACAAGACATGTTTGAGGACTGACAAATCCAGGGGAGAAATATTCACTGTTGAGCATAAACCAAGGACTTTTACAGGCAGGAAAGACAGCTCTCATTTCCAAGTAGCCATATCTCTAACCAAAGAAGAATGTCCAGAATCTGAAGCATTATAATGAGGAAATATTTTTCAGTTTAGGAAAAAGAAAACAAGGAAACTATTGGTGTTTCTCAAGCAGAATCAGAACCACAATACCATGGCCCTGACACCCAGAGCAGCAATGTTCAGGGATCATTACTGCTTTTTACTTGAAACACAATTCCAGTTTTAAGCTTTAAAGTGTGAATAATATTGGCTGTCAGAGATAAAAGCAAAGATGTGAGTCTGCCCCTTATATTCCCAGAGGCACTGGGAATGGAAAAGAGAGACAGGAAAAGTGAAAGGATTGTCCTCTGAATCCAGGTCATGCTGTTAACAAAATCACATCAATGACTTCTTACAACATGTATTTTGAATAAAAGTGCATACATCTACACATGTAGGAACATGGGTGACTCTGCAACAAAGAGTTTGGGCAGTTCCAGCTGAGTTTTTCATAGTCCCAAAAACAGTGCCATGAAACCACCAGCTATGCTAATAATATTGAGCCGCTCAAGAGATGAGGTGGGGAAGGGAGTCAATGAGATTTCAGGAATCTGCAGTAAGGGAAAGGTTTTTATTTCTCTTTCCACATCCCCTCCCACACTCACTGCACAGCTTGTGTCCACCTTTATGCAACTGGGGCTTGTCCCTGGAGACATGATGACTGAGGCTCCAGAAGAGGATGGCATTAAGGATGTTGATCCCACTGGGAGACACACAATCATATCTCAGCATTATTTTTTCCCTCAGCCAGGAAACTCAGTCTTGTTGCAGGACTCAAGAGCCTCTCCATGAACGCTGTGTATACAGCATTGCTGCTCTGATTCACCCTGTCAAGGAAGGAGGGGAGGGAGGAGGATGAAGGACAGTTGGAGGAGCAGCCATTTTTTGGAAGAGGAGATGAGGGGAGATGCTCTTTGATTCAAACAGGAGCAGGGCTGAGCCTTGCAAATTGGCACAGAGTGGGGTGCAAATCTAGTGTTCATGAGACTGCAATAACGTTGTCACCTTGTAGGGGTTCGTTTCACTAAACATTGTTGTACACAGTGGAGATAACTGTGTACATACCATAACATATGTTATATGATAACATATCTGATAACATGTCTAATATATATCTCTATATAACATATCTAATATATATCTCTATATAACATACCTAATATATATATCTGATAACATATCTGAACTGTGGAATTCAGATATGACCAAACCATACCAAGTTCCTTGTATGGTCAGAGTAGAGCAAGTCAATAGACTTGCTGGAGTTTAGAGAGTGATTTGCCTCATCTAAAGTATTGATGAGTCTCATCCCGTATGTGCTCTGACGGTTGGTTAGATCCCTGCTTTTTATAATTGTACCCAGATAACTACCTTGACTGTAGACTTCCAAACTGCTATATTGGGTTTCACCTGGGATAGAGTTAATTTTCTTCATAGTAGCAAGTATGGGGCTATGTTTTGGATTTGTGCTGAAAACAGTGTTGATTATATAGGGATGGCTTTGTTATTGCTGAATAGTGCTTATACAGCATCAAGGTCTTTTCTGCTTCTCACCCCACTCCACCAGCGAGTAGGCTGCACGTGCACAAGAAGTTGGGAGGGGACACGGCCAGGACAGCTGACCCCAACTGACCAAAGGGTTATTCGATGCCATATGACATCACTGCAGCACAAGAAGCTGGACTGTCCTTGACGGCTCAGCAACAACCCAAAACATCAGCACATTATCAACAGTTCCTCATCCCAAATCCAAAACACAGTCTCACACTAGCTTCTGTGAAGAAAACCAGCTCTATCCTGGCTGAAACCAGGACAATCACCCTCAGCAATAAAAGAGGAGGAAGAGGAGGAAGGGGGGCAAGTTCAGGACCCACCTTTCCTGATGGGAAAAACTGATCTTTGGGCATAAGCTGGTGGGGCTGATCAAGAGATCTTTAAACTAGAATCAGTGGAGGAAGAGGAAACAACAGGACTGCAGTAGGTAAGCCAAGGGTTGGCATGGCATTGCCTGAAGGTGGCAATGCTAGTTGGAACATTTACACCATTCCTGTGAGCACGGAGGGCTCAGGATCATATCTGAAATGCTTGTACACCAACACATGTGGTATGAGAAACAAGCAGGATGAACCAGAAGTGTTGGTCAGCTCCCAGAGCTACGAGATCATTGGTATTAGTGAGACTTGGTGGATGAGTCCCATGATTGGAGTGCTGGGATGGAGGGCTACGGGCTGTTAGGAAGCATAGACAGGGGAAATGAGGTGGAGGTGTCGCACTATATGTGAGGGATAGTCCTTACATTTAGTGATGAAGTGGGGTAGGGACTACTCTACTAATCCCTACTCTGGGTAGGGATTAGGGGCGTGGAAAACAAAGGAGATATTGTGGTGAGTGTCTACTACTGATCATTCAGCCAGGATATAAGCACTGATGAGTTATGCTATAGGCAGTTAGGAGAAATTTCTGGATCGGTAACCCTTGTCCTTATGGGAGACTTCAACTTTCCAGACATCATCTGGAAATATCATACCACTGTGATGAGCAGGTCTTGGAAATTCTTGAAGTCTGCTGGAGATAACTTCTTGTTGCAGGTATTCAGTGAACCAGCTAGGAAAAATGCCCTCATCGAAAGAAGCACGTCCAGCAGGGCAAGGGAGGGGATTCTGCCCCTCTACTCTGCTCTGGTGAGATCCCCCTGCAGTGCTGCGTCCAGCTCTGGAGCCCTCAGCACAGGAAGACATGGACCTGTTGGAGCGGGTCCAGAGAAGGCCACAAAAATGATCAAAGGGATAGAACAGCTCTGCTGTGAGGACAGGCTGGGAGAGTTGAGGTTGTTCAGCCTGGAGAAGAGAAGGCTCCGGGGAGACCTTATTGCAGCCTGCCAGTACTTAAACGGGGCTTCTAAGAAAGGTGGGGACAGACGTTTTAGCAGGGCATGTAGTGATAGGACAAGGGGTAATGGTTTTAAATTAAAAGACAATAGATATCGACTAGATCTAAGGAAGAAATTTGTCACAATGAGGGTGATGAGACACTGGCCCAGGTTGCCCAGAGAGGTGGTAGATGCCTCATCCCTGGAAACATCTCAGGTCAGGTTGGACGGGGCTCTGAGCAACCTGATCTAGTTTGAAGGTGTCCCTGCTCATTGCAGGGGGGTTGGACTAGGTGACCTTTAAAGTTCCCTTCCAAGCCAAACTGTTCTATGATTGTATGATTCTATGACTTGTGAGGGACACCTGCTTGATGGTAGGTGGCTGCTTTGGCCACAATGATCATGAAATGGTTCTGTTTAAATTTTCAGTGTAATGAGAAAAAAGGACATGGGAGTTACTATCCTGGACTTCACGAGAACAAACTTGAAGATATTCAGGGAGCTATTTAGCAGAGTACCCTGGGAATCTACTTTTGAGGACTTAGGAGTCCATGAGTGCTGGTCAGTCTTTAAGAATCACCTTTTAAAAGCACAGGAGCAGGCAATTCCACTGTGTCGTAACTCAAGCAAGTGGGGCAGAAGGCCAGCTTGGCTGAACATGGAAGTCCTTGTGGAACTCCAGAGGAAAAAGAAACTGCATGATCTCTGGAAGTTAGGTCAGGCTTTGCAGGAAGAGTACAGAGCTGTGGAGAAGACATGAAAGACCAAAGCTCAATTAGAGTTGAAACTCTAGTTTCAGTTTTTTCAGATAACAAGAAGGGTTTTTAAAAGTGTATTAATAGCAAGAGTAGGTCTAAAAAAAACCATTGGACCGATACTTGTGGAAGATGGTAATCTGACTAATAGGGATGAAGAAAAAACAGAAGTATCCAATGCCTTTTGCCTCAGTCTTTATTAATACTGATAGACCTTGGGCTGACTGGTCCCCTGAGTGTGGGAGGAGTACTCAAGGACCATGAGTGTGGGGACAGTGACTTTCTGTTTGTGGACACTCAAATTGTAAGGGACCAGCTTTATCAGCTGAATGTTCACAAGTGCATGGGGCCTCATGGGATTCATCCCAGAGTTCTGAAGGAGCTAGCAGATGTTATGGCAGGACCCCTCTCTATCATCTACCAAAGGTCTTAGGAGTCTGGGGAGGTCCCTGCTGACTGGAAGCAAACCAATGTTATACCAATCTACAAAAAGGTAGTGAGGGAAGACCCAGGGAACTACAGACCTGTTAGTCTAACCTCAGATCCTGAAAAAATTATGGAGAACATTATACTGGGTACTATTGAAAAATCCAGTCATCAGACACAGTCAACATGGGTTCACAAAAGGAAAGTGCAGTAACTTATCATTAACTTATTTGATATTGTTCTATGATAGAGTCACACACCTAGTGGATGAAGGTGTCCCCACAACATCCTTTTGAACAAGTTGTCTAACTGTGGGATGAGTGGATTTATGGTACGCAGGGTGAAGAAATGGCTGAGGGACAGAGCTCAAGGTTGTAGTGAATAGGGCTACATCTGGTTGTGACCAGTCACCAGTGGTGTTCCTCAGGGTTCAATGTGAGGGCCAGTCCTGTTCAATACATTTAACAATGATGTGGGTGCAGCAGTTGAATGCATCATTAACAAGTTTGCTGATGGTACCAAACTGAGAGGTGCTGTTGACTCTCTCAAGGGACAATGAGGCCTTGCAGAAGGATCTAGATAGATTGGAGCATTGGTATTAATGTGATGAAATTTAACAAGTCGAAATGCTGGACTCTGCACCTAAGGTGGAGTAATGCTGGGCACAAGTATAAATTGGGAGAGGAGTGGCTGGAGAGCTGCCCTGCAGAAAGGTATCTGGGCGTGCTGGTCAACAGGAGGCTCAGTAGGATTCAGCAGTGTGCCCTGGCAGCCAAATACAGTATAACCAGCTGGTCAAAAGAGACGATTATCCCACGTATGTATACAGTATAGATTGCTGGTGCAGCCTCACCTTGAATACTGTGTGCAGTTCTGGTCCCCACAATTTAAGAAGGATGTGAATGTCCTTGAATGCATCCAGGAAGGTAAAAAAGCTGGTGAAAGGGCTGGAAAGTTTGTCCTGTGAGGAGCGGCTGAGGACTTTGGGTTTGTCTAGTTTGGAGAAAATGAGGCTGAGGGGGGACCTCACTGCTGTCTACAGCTTCCTGAGGAGGGGAAGTGGTGAGGGAGGTGCTGATTTCTTCTGCCTGGTATCCAGTGATAGGATGTGTGGGAATGGTTCAAAGCTGCACCAGAGGAGGTTTAAACTGGACATTAGGAGGCATTTCTTTACCAAGATGTGGGTCAAGCACTGGAGCAGGCTTCCTAGAGAGGTGGTCAATGCCCCAAGCCTGTTAGAGTTTAAGAGACATTTGGACAATGCCCTTAACAACATGTGTTAACCTTGTCAGCCCTGAATTGGTCAGGCAGTTGAACTAGATGATCGTTGTAGGTCCCTTCCAACTGAAATTATTCTATTCTATTCTATTCTATTCTATTCTATTCTATTCTATTCTATTCTATTCTATTCTATCCATTCCATTCCATTCCATTCCATTCCATTCCATTCCATTCCATTCCATTCCATGCTAAAGTTCAGAGTTATGGTTGCTGATGGGAAGCAGTGAATGAATTCCTTGTTTTGCTTTGCTTGTGCACACAGCTTTTTCTTTAATTATTAAACTGTCTTTATCTCAACCCATGAGTGTTCACACTTTTACTCTTCCTATTCTCTCCCCCATCCCACTGAGGGCAGAGTGAGCAAGCGGTTGTGTGGCGTTTAGTTGCTGGCTGGGCTTAAACCAGAACTGCAGACAGTTAAAGTTAGGGGAAATGAATCCTTGCCTTCATCACTGTAGATTAGTTTGATTTGACCTTGCATATATTCTCATCACAATATTCCCTTGATATTCAGTGTTGCATACCTTAATTTGAAAGCAGCCATTCTGTGACTTAACACATTATAATGAAAATAACTAACACTCCAGTCCACAATTTCTTTTTGCAGGTTTCACATTAATTTTCTATGGTGACTTTTTTGTCATTCTTATTATTACTATCCCATCTTCATCTCCAGGAAGAACCTTGGAGATCTAGCAGGAGAGAGTACAAGGAGAGGAGAAAACAGAAGCAGAATGCAGCCTCCACATGGCTCACAACAGATTGCAGAACACATCCCTGTTTTAGGTGTGAGAAAATTATTTTCAGCTAGAAAAAACAGACAAAATAAAGCAACAAACCAATAACAGGCACTGAAGTCTGATGTTCCTGAACACCACACTCATGACCTAACCTCTAGGCCTTACCAACAAAAGACATAACTAATACTGGTGGTTTGAAATTCTATATTGAATGCATTGATTCATGTAAACACTGCAACATAACCCATTTAACATATTTGCTTTTAATTCTGCCCTTCTTAAAATATTCCTTGTTCAGATTTAATATTGGAAAAGAATCAGCTTCCTGATGTGTACTAAGGACACCCTGCCAACCTGTCTGCTTCTGAAAATAACTCCAAGAGCATTGAGCTCCTTAAAAATGTGAGGACCAGAAGAATTTCTCAGGGATATGAGGATCCCTGATTAAACACACTGTCTTTCCAATCTGTGACCAGCAAACCTTCAGGCAAACATGAGTTCCCAGCAGTTGGACTACATATGAGAAAACAAATGCTGAAATGTTATATTATGTAAGTGAAGCAAATAAGCAGAGATTACTCAAAAATTAGTTTCCAGATGCTAACAGGGCACCAGCTATTCTAGACAGTCCTTTTTTAGGGAGAGAAGGATAGAGTTTGTTAGCTCTCTCTTTCTTTTTTCTTTTTTTTCCTCTTATCCAATATTTTCAAACATGTTCCAGTAGGACCAAAATGTCTGCAAAAATATGAAAATGTCTTTCAAACCTTGTTTTTCTGTTGTTCTTCAATCAATTAACTGTCTGTGTTGAGTGTCAAAGTTCTTATGTGATGTATTACCCCTTGATTTTTGTCCCAAACACCTTTCCTGTAACATCATGATCCACTTCTTACCCTATTACTTCAGATCCTTGTCAATGCCTCATTATGATGCAGCTTTTTCTGTGAAATCAAAGCCATCTCTGCCCTCGTTTTGTTTTATGCAGAACAAGGATTGGACAAAAAAAAGGGATATTTCGGTTCACTGACTGACCTACGAATAAATAGACAATTTCAGTTCAAATTGAGCAGAAACGAACAAGTCTTCCTCCCTGTGGAAACGGCTATGTATCCTTATAATCAGGGCAAAGTCAAGACAGGATCAACGTACAGGATTTTAATCCCTGTTTCCAATCAACAAGTTTCACAACCTCTCACATTTTGTTTTGAAGAAGACCATTTTCCATCTTCATACATGAACTGAGCCATGCACATAATTTCTTCAGCCAATAGTTTTGAAGAATTTAACCCAAAATCATAAGTAGTGTAACTTTGGAGATCTGCTCAATCCATTCCCAAACACGTTGATTTAGAAAATTAAAGATACCGAGCTAGTATTTGAACTCAGTCAGAAGAGTTATAAAATCAGTTTCCAAAATGCCACTTGAATTGAACAGCTGTTGATTAACCTAATAATTTTTTTGGTTTGTTTAAATTAGAAAGCATGTTGTTTTAAATAAAATAAATTTCAGTGTTGGAAAAATAAAACCAGACATTTTATAATAAAATAAAAAGAAAAGATACTCCTATTTCCAATCCATGTGGTTACCTTCCAGAAAACTAAACTGGCTTAAAATCACTCTCCCATTTCCATCTCCTTTCCACTGCTAAAGACAACAATTTCCTTTCAAGGTGGATATGACACAGCATCTCGATTTCACCGTGCCAAAAAGTCTTGAAGAACAAATTTGCAATTCAAGAAGTAACTAAACTCAGAAATGTGTAAATACAATTTTTCAAAAAAGTATAATTGAAGAAAATTTAGTTAGTAGTGCACCACTCACACCAACGAATGCCTGGTGCAACCTTTATCAGAACACTTTTTCAGGAATAAGTCTATGGACAGCTTGGGAATATGTCAAGGAGACAGTTTGTACACAGTAGTATGAGGTATCCAACTGGACATTTGCAAACTGCATCTCAGCTGTTCCTCGTCTGCATGTGCCACGTGCTGTTACATGAGGCTAATCACAGCCTTTGGTCTTTTATATTTCCAAAGGCCAGGACTGCAGCTGGCACTAGAAGTCATCTCAGAGCAACAGGTCAGGCACAAACACAAGAACTGCTGGATGTTCAAGAGTTGTTACCTATTCCCCACACCTGTCAGTATTTAAGAGACATTTGGGCAATGCCCTTAACAACATGCTTTAACTTGGGCAGCCCTAAATTGGTCAGGCAGTTGGACTAGATGATCATTGTAGGTCCCTTCCAACTGAAATAGTCCTCTTCTCTTCTCTTCTCTTCTCTTCTCTTCTCTTCTCTTCTCTTCTCTTCTCTTCTCTTCTCTTCTCTTCTCTTCTCTTCTCTTCTCTTCTCTTCTCTTCTCTTCTCTTCTCTTCTCTTCTCTTCTCTTCTCTTCTCTTCTCTTCTCTTCTCTTCTCTTCTCTTCTCTTCTCTTCTCTTCTCTTCTCTTCTCTTCTCTTCTCTTCTCTTCTCTTCTCCTCTTCTCTTCTCTTCTCTTCTCTTTTCTCTTCTCTTCTCTTCTCTTCTCTTCTCTTCTCTTCTCTTCTCTTCTCTTCTCTTCTCTTCTCTTCTCTTCTCTTCTCTTCTCTTCTCTTCTCTTCTCTTCTTTCTCCTCTTTTTTGTAAAAATGAGATCTGTAAACAGGACATTATTTATTTGGCAGGGGACAAAGCATAAGAAAGAATTAAGAGGTTTCAGTGGTGGAGTCCTAAGCTTCTTCTCTTGCAATCAAACATTTCTGGCAACTTTCCCCCTTGGCTTAGACCACAGAGCCCAATCAAACACGATACTTTTTGGTAGGAGTTCTGGAGTGATTAAAATATGTAAACTTTCTCAAACCCGCCACTGAGCCTTGTTACCCTCTCCAACCTGTTATTGTTCCAAACCTTTATCAGTGAGAATGGCTCTGCAGGATAGGAGGAAAACTTCCAGCCTTCTAATCTGCATACAAAACTTGGTCTTTTCCTTCTTTAGAATGGTAAATGAGAGAGGCGATCGTCAAGTTGAATTGCTTTGAGTTGTGAGTCAGCTCACAGCATAAATACAGCTGGAATGTACACAAACAATTCTGCTCATTCCAGTGGTGCAATTTCCCATTATGCTAATAAAAGTTTAATCTGAAGAAATCCTACTATCTGAAGAGATGTAAGCTTATATTCCTATTCCTGCAATGGCAGCTGAAGTGCAGATGAGGGTTGTCCTGTTCCCACTGGATACGTTCTATCAGACACTTCCCTTTGCACTACAGACTGATCCTGTTCCAGGATCTTGCTTCGTTCATGTGAACAGTCCTTTCTCACTTCACTTGTGTGCAGTGGGATTCCCCACATCAGTTTGCAGCATTTCCTTTCCAAGATGTGATGTGGGGAGGGAATAAAGCCAAAAGAGAGAGAGATTGCAACTGGATATGCTGATACATCTTTGTTACATAGCAGGGAAAAGCAAATATTTGTCTAGCATGACATTTGTTAATTCCTGTTATTGTACCAAGTGGAGTTCCTCATGGAAGCTGACTCTCTTCTTCCAGGTCTGTTTATCATGATACACGTGGGATCAGGCCAACTATTTTTACTCATTCATCTCTCCTTCTTTCTAACATAGAGATATCAGACTCGTCCATGCTGTATGAGTGCTGTATGTTCTGTCACGACTTTTCAAGACTTACTGGTGCCTGCTTTTTTCCACACTGCGCCTGACAGCAGCAGACAAGGGCTTGAGAATCCTGATGGCCAGGAAAGCTTGATGTCTTCCTTGGATTACTTCTGAGGACTGGGATCTCAACCTGATCATCATTGGCAGAAACAGGCTCTGCCTCAGTTGTAACCTTTCATTCTCTGCTTGGGGTAGGGACCTATGGCAGGAAAAGCCAAGGAAAAATTATAGCACTTTCTTTGGGCATTAAAGCAATAATATTTTTTGGCTAAGAAGCAGGCAAACATCTCACTGACTGAAGAGGGAACATTCAGAGATAAAAGTGTGAGGTGCCACTTCTTCTTTGCCAGGGCAGTAACAAATCAAACCTCTGCAAACCAGGCACAAGGACAGATTTTGCAGAGCAATCCACAGCAGGGACTGCAGGAGGGCTTAGCCTGCTGTGCGTATCAAAGTTTCTCTTGTATGGCTTGTCTCATTGCAGCTTTAAGAAATTCCTGAGAAAAGGCATTTCCTTAATAGGAAGTTGTACCACTTTTAAAGCTGCATTTGTATCATTCGCACAGCAAGAGCTCTTGTCACATGGAAGCCATCAAATCAAAACACTGACATGGCAAGAGAATAAGGCAAGATAATAAAATGAGAAATTAAGAGCATGAAAAGTAAATGCTGTAGAAAAGCTGACACTTCATAACACTCCAAGTGAACACTTGCCTGTATTTCAAAGTCGACCGATAAGAAATTATTTGCTTTTCTTATATAACAGAAATAGATAAAGGATTCCGTTTGTATAGAAGATTCCACTAGGCTGCAATTTACGTATGAATGCTCAGTATATAAGGAAATTGCTTCTTTCACTTTGTCAACTGGCATAAATGTATGCTAAAGAGGGATTCATTAGAAAAAGCCATGCAATGCATGAGCTCAGCTCAAATAATCCTGATCTCACCAGGCAGGTGTTTTGCATCCTATTAGGAGATGGCACATTGAGCTGCAGGAGGCTTGCCACATGGGTTGTTTTGTTCTTCTCTGAAAACAGAGCACAAGGATCTCACCTCTCTTCCTTAAAACAAGTTGCCATTTACTGTAGGTGTGCTCGTTGTGGAGATAGTCATCCTAGCTCACAGGTCTGCAGTTGTCCAGAATCATAGAATCACAGGATCATTAAGGCTGGAGAAGACTTTTAAGATCATCACGTCCAACCATCAGCCCGACACCACCATGCCCACTCAACCATGTCCTGAAGTGCCACATCCACATGTTTTTTGAACACCTCTAGTGATGTTGACTCCACCACCTCCCTGGGCAGCCTGTTCCAATGCTTGACCACTCTCTCAGTAAAGAAATTTTTTCTAATACCCCATCTAAACCTCCCCTGGTGCAACTTGAGGCCATTTCCTCTCATCCTAGTCAATTAGGAGAAGAGACCAACACCCGCGTCACCACAACCCCCTTTCAGGTAGTTGTAGAGAGCGATGAGGTCTCCTCTCAGCCTCCTCTTCTCCAGACTGAACAACCCCAGTTCCCTCAGCCGTTCCTCATAAGACTTGTGCTCCAGACCCCTCACCAGCTTTGTTGCCCTTCTCTGGACACACCCCAGCACCTCAATGTCCTTCTTGTAGGGAGGGGCCCAAAACTGAACACAGGATTCGAGGTGCGGCCTCACCAGTGCCGAGTACAGGAACATGATCACTTCCCTACTCCTGCTGGCCACACTATTGCTGATACAGGCCAGGATGCTAATGAGAGACCAATTCCTCTCAGTTTGGACCCTTGTGACTAAGAGGGGAGCCGTGGGGCTTCTCTCCTGCACTCTAAGCTCCATGCTTGGTTCTGCAGGCTGCTGCAGGGTCCCATCTGCCTCTGATCAGTATCAGCAGAAGTTCCTTGTGCCCCAGAGAAAAGCTGAGAGCCTTGCAGAACAGAGCTGTGTGTGGCTGACAGACCAGGAGAGTTACTGAAAGTGTCAACTGATTCCTGTGTCATTACAGCATGAAGGCTTTGTGGAGATCTGAGGAGACATCTATAGTAGCACTTACGGCAACTTACACAGGATTTATAGGAGCAGATTTTAAAGGATGATCCAAAATAACCTGTCTAGCCTAAATAGTTATCTGGGAGTGTGAAGGTGTACATGTCTTGTTCTGGTGCTTCTCCTGGAAAAATTTACTCACTCCCTCAGTTTCTGCTACTTCCCATACCCAGGTATGTTGTCACCTTTGCTGAGCCAAAGAGCTTGGTATCTCCATCTTGCCTAAAACTGTTCTAAATTATCAGAGTTTACTTTAATTAAGCTAGACTGAAGTAGACATGCCCCTACGTCCCTGTAAGGGACCCTTCCAGGTTCCTAGAAGTTCCTAGGAAGGCCCAGGTCACTAGACATGGTATGTACCATCTGCCCTGACCTCCACACTTTCCTTCCTTCCCAGCCACAGTAAGGGGAGGATTTGCACCCTTTTAAGCACAGTATATTTGTGGTTAGGGCATTCACTGAGGAAATGGGAGACCTTGGTACTGGACTTTCTCTGGCTGAAGAGTTGAATCCGTACTTTTATTTCCGGGGAATACTGGGTTACAGGCTAAGCTGATGGAGATGTCAATCAGACACCTCCCAATTGGTGGCCAGAAAAGGATGGATGTTTTTGGCACACATTCAAGGAGAAGCTTTCATTCATACTTCCGGATACAGAGCAAAAGAGCTCTGCTGCAGGAGACTATGACCTTGGGGAAAATGAGAATGTCAGATGAATGTCATGAAAGGTTTTCATGCCACAAGAGAATGTGCTTAATTCCAGATTAGTGACTCACCTGTTATTTCAGATTCCCACCCAGAAGAAGATTAATTCAAGTTCAAGTTCAGCTCAAATCTAACTAATCCTGGACAGGTACGTTCACTTGCTTGTACCAAAGGAGAAGTACCATCTTGGGGCTGGTAGAAATGCTAAGGAGTGTTTCATTTAATTGCATCCTGCAACAAAGAAGGTTTTCCAACTGTTCACTGAACCATTTCATGAGAATAAGTTCTTTTATGACATTATGTTCCAGTAAAAGATTTTGAAGGAATGGGGGAAGAGGAGGGTTCATGGGTCCTTACCAGTGATCTGCAGACATTTGTTTCAGGGAAGATCTTTCCTTCTTCTAGGAGATCTGTTATCACCACAGCTCCCAAAGAGACCGTCGTAAATTGAATTGAAGTGAGCATGAGTGAGGAGTACTTACATTCAGGATTTTTGTCATGACCTTTGCTGCTGATGAGGTACCATCCACATTCATTCTGGACAAGAGAAAAAATTCAGTGTACTGGTATCATCTGGCTTTCCCTGCTCCCTAAATTGCCATTTATCACACTGAATCCTGCCCACTAGATCATCAGTGGACATAGAAGAAGTTTTACCTTTTCAATGTGCTTTGAGTAAATGTCTCCTAGTCACAAAAGAGGAAAGCAAAAATCAGAAAAAATGAACAAAAGCTGATTTTTTTTTTTTGGGTAATGCGAAAGACTGGATCACTTCTTAAATTCTACAGTGATTTCCCAGTCATTCAAATAGGCTGGGATCCTGACAGTAAAGATGGATTGAAAACAATTCCTTTCATGTATCTTTAGCTGCCTGAAGGGAGGGCAGCTCTGAAGTTGGTGATGATACGGTGATCAGAAATGTAAAGAGAATTAAGTTTTTGGATACCCCTAATATTTGTGTTCTCTTTTGAGAGACTATTTACTCTTAGAAAGCATAAAAACTCTACAGGTAAATGGTGTTAAATAATCAACAGAGTAAGAAATGTTGAGAGCTGTTTATTTTGCTTTTTTGGGCCCTGTAAAAATTAAAAACAAGTGATTTTTAAACAAATTCTTTAAGTCTTCATTGCCATACCAGTTTTTTATGTGCCTTGTTTGTCTTTCTGCAATTGCCCACCTTGCCTTCTTAGATGACAGACTTTCTGAAACATATTTTTATTTTTATCTTTATCTTACGTTTACAGTGTAGCCAGTACGCAAAGGGCTCTGATCTTCCTTGGGACCCTGAGGCAGTACTGTTCTCTTACTCTGGTTTTCGCTCCCTCTGTTCACTACACAGTGTTCAAAGGAGCAGTTCCAACTGAACAATATTTTACATTTTGTATCACGTTGTTGGAGTGGAATAAGGTGAAGTTTGTCAAGAGCAGCAAGAAAGGCTTCTGCACATACATCTGCAGGAAAAGGAAGACTGGGGACAATGCTGCTGCTGAACTGGGCAGGGCCTCTGGTGACAAAGGATGTGGAAAAGGTCAATGTACTCAATGCCTCCTACATCCTTACTGGTAAGACCGGACTTCAGGAGTCCCAGGTCCCTGAGACCAGAGGTCAATTCTGGAATAAGGAAGACACGCTCAGTTGAGGAGGATGTGGCGGATTGACCCTGGCTAGCTGCCAGGTGCCCACCAAAGCCACTCTATCACTCTCATTCCTCAGCTGGACAGGGGAGAGAAAATACAACAAAAAGCTCCTGGGTTGAGATAAGGACAGGGAGAGATCAGTCACCAATTACCGTCATGGACAAGACAGACTCAAACCGGGGAAAAATTAATTTAATTTATTACCAATCAAATCAGAGTAGGGTAAATAAAAACTAAATCTTAAAACATCTTCCCCCCACTCCTCCTTTCTTTCTGGGCTTAACCTTACTCACGATTTCTCTACCTGCTCCCCCCGACTGGTGCAGGGGGACGGGGAATGGGGGTTGTGGTCAGTCCCTCACACACTGTCTCTGCTGCTCCTTCCTCCTCAGGGGGAGGCTCCTCACGCTCTGCCCTGCTCCGGCCTGGGGTCCCTCCCACGGGAGACAGTCCTGCATGGACTTCTCCAGCGTGAGTCGTTCCCACGGGCTGCAGTTCTTCACGAGCTGCTCCAGCCCGGGTCCCCCACGGGTGCCGTCCTTCAGGAACAGGCTGCTCCAGCCCGGCCCCCGCGGGGTCCCAGGTCCTGCCAGCAAACCTGCTCCAGCCGGGGCTCCTCTCTCTCCCCACGGGGCCACAGGCCCTGCCAGGAGCCGGCCCCAGCACGGGCTGCTCACGGGGTCACGGCCTCCTTTGGGCATCCCCCTGCTCCGGCGTGGGGCCCTCCCCGGGTGCGGGTGCAGATCTGCTCCCCCGTGGAGCTCCATGGCCGCAGGGGCACAGCCGGCCTCCCCGAGGGCTTCCCCGGGGGCTGCCGGGGACCCTCTGCTCCGGCGCCTGGAGCCCCTCCTCCTCTTCCTTCTTCACTGACTTTGGTGTCTGCAGAATTGTTTCTCCCACACATGCTCACTCCTCTCTCTAGATGGATGTTGTTGCAGAGCAACTTTTCCCCCTTTTTAACTCTGTTCCCCAGAGGTGCTGCCACTGTCACTGACGGGCTCGGCCTTGGCCCGTCTTGGGTTCATCTTGTAGCCGGCTGCACTGGCTCTCTTGGACACAGGGGAAGCTTCTGGTAGCTTCTCACAGAAGCCACCCCTGCCGCTCCCCCACTGCCAAAGACTTGCCATGAAACCCAGTACAGAGGACCAGGTCAGGGGACTTCGAAACAAAGTGAATGTACCCAAGTCCATAGGATCTGGCAGGGCACATCCAAAATTGCTGAGGGAGCTGGCTGATGTCATTGCAAGGCCACTCTCGAGTGTCTTTGAGATGTCATGGCTGTCAGGGAAGGTGCCTGTGGACTTTTCAAATGATAAGAATTAGTAGGAGCAGTTCGTATACCAGATGGTTCCACCGTTATTCGGAGGGACCTCAACAAGCTGGATAAAAAGACTGACAGGAATTTCAAGAAGTTCAGTAATTAAAATGCAATTTCCTGCACCTGGGGAGGAATAATCCCAGGTAGCAGTACACACTGGGGACCAACCATCTGGAAAGCAGCTCCATGGTAAAGGACCTGGGGTTCCTGGTGGACAAGAAGCTGACATGAGCCAAAAATGGCCTTTGCAGCAAAGAAGGCTACCGTTCTCCTGGGCTACATCAGGTAAACCATTGCCAGCAGGTCAAGAGAGGTGATCCTTCCGCTCAGCTCAGCCCTGGTGAGACACATCTGGAGTACTGTGTCCGGTGCCAGACTCGCCAGGACTGGACTAGCCAGGACAAGAGAGACATGAGCATACTGAAGCAAGTCCAGCAAAAGGTCACAAAGATGGTAAATGGCCTCTAGCATGTGACATGAGGAGAGCCTGAGAGAACTGTGACTGTTTGGCCTGGAGAAAAGAAGGCTCAGGGGAGTACAAATACTTGATGGGGAGGAGCAAAGAGGATGGAACCAAGCTCTTCTTGGTGGTTCACAGCGACAGGACACGAGGCAATGGGCATAAACATAAAAATAGGAATTTCCATTTAAACACACACACAAAAAGAATTTTTACTATGAGGATGATTGAACACTGGAACAGGTTGACCAGAGACATCGTGGAGTCTTTGTCTTTGGAGACATTAAAACCCAGCTGGATACAGCCCAGAGCAACCTGCTTTTTGCTGCTCTGAGCAAGGAGTTGGACTAGATGCCTGCTCACCTCAATGACTCTGTGATTCTGTGTTACTACCTCAGCAGCTCCCTGGAAAAAGCTGGATTCCTGAATAAGGTCTAGGAGCCACATCCAAATTTAATTTCCAGACATAGCTATTATATTCCAAAGCAATTTTTGTTTTCTCTGACACAGGGGGTTTTACGCTTAAGGACTCAGCCATACTGGGTCCATATGCAAAGGTGGTGCACCATAAACGTGCATTTTACCATGATTAAATGGCAGCTAGTGTGCATCTGAGAGCAACACCTCCACCTCTGAGCTTGCCATGGCAGATGGAGTTACTGACTTTCTGTATTTGTTAGCTCAGGGTTTATCCTGTTCAACATAAATACACCTCTAAGTACCTTGAGTGTAAATCAGTGATAATTCCTCCTTATCTTTCAAGGGAACTGTTAAAATAAATTGAGAGATTTCTTGTAAGCTACCTGGGTCCCATGTGCTAACCTGCAGGTCATACACCTTCCTATGGTTGCTTTGATATAACAACTAACTCCTTCCAACCCTCGGCATGAATATTCCCCCAAAACACACTTCATTGAAGGGAGGTAGAAGTGTGTGAAACTCAGAAACAAAGGGCACAACTACTTTTCTTCTAGGAACAGCAATAATAGAGGCTGCATGGTGCCTTGGTCAGTTAACTGAAGAATCCACAAGCCTTTCCCTTCATGTTTTTCTTATGTGCTTGCTTTCACAAATGAAGCTTATCATTCATGCTTGCTTGGGGATTTGACCGGCTGCATCCATTGATAGTTGAGAAACAAGAATTTCCATCAAAACACCATTTAAAATCTCCAGCCATGCAAGGCATATGGAACTCAAGCTGTGGGATTTAAAGTACAAAGTTATATACAGAAATGTATATATGTTAAAATTATGTTTATTTATTGGCTGTTTTCTTCTATGTTTAGCCCACATACTGTATTGCCAGGTAAAGTATAAGGTCCCTCTCATCACACAGTCTTAGATCCAAGTTACCTAAAAAAGACAAAACATTCATTTACCTATTTCCCCTGAGAATTATACATAAAGAATCCTGACAACCTGGGGCTTTTTTCTTTGCCTTTTTTTTGTTTTTTATTATTCCATTCTTGCTTGCCTGCTTTGGAAGTTGAAGAGAATAACAAGGGCTAAAACTACCCGTCTCCTCCAAAGCTTAATTTCTTCTTTAACGGTTTAATATGTTCTGAATTGGTTAACAGGGAGAAGTAGTTGGAGGCTGAAAGAGTGTCTTGCATGTTGCTGTGTATCTTTTATTATGGTACAACATTGCCAGCATGAAGAGTTGTTCTCCAAGTCATCTGAATGCTTGTTTACCATGAGGCAGCAGCTGTCCCCATTGTAAAGAAAAAGCAAGAGAGAGACTACATTAAATTCATTCATCCCTAGAAGAAAAGAAACAAACAAAGGAAAGAAAAAATCTACAACCTGCTGTTACCATGCTTGGAAATAAAGAACTATTGTTCAGAAATACCTGAAAAGTAGGTACATTGCCCTGGAAAGTCAAGTAGAAGTGCTACAAGCAGAGTTCTCTAGGCACATTGCTAATACTGGGAAGAATTTGGCAGGAAAACACACAGCAACGGATTTTTAAATATGCTATATCTAAGCGCCAACACTTGCAAAGGGTCCGAATTATAAATAACTAATACTCATTGGTCTGTGTTACATATTCAGGTGGGCTACAGGATAAAAGAAGATAGGAAGACTAATATGAATATAGTTGCCAGTTTAATATACAAAAGTCTCCCTGGATGAGAGTATGGGTGGAGGAGGTGAAGGAGAAGCCCACAGCAGGTCACCTCCCAGCAGGTGGGACAAAACATCTCCTCCCCTGTTGTGGGACGAAGCTGCATGGGACATGCACATGGTCATGTTTATCCCAGTGTCTGTTGAGATTTCAAGAGGTCCCTGTGGCTCAACTATGCCAGAGCAGGAGATCGAGCTGTCCCTGATGGTTTGAGAAGCTGCAGGTGAAATCTGTGTGTGCACTTTGGCAGGAATTATTTCTTTGAGTGGTGCCAACAGGAAACATTAAAAATAAACTGGGGGAATATTGCTGAAGACAGGTCTCTGGGAAATAAATTTCAAAACTATTTAAAATTTTCTAAGTCTAAATGTCATCGCAAGATTCCCAATCAGACCTATCCCAACATACACTGCCTATGGCAAATGGAAACTGAAGAAGGCGTCTCCTGACTTGGCCTATCTGTATAATATGGGGCAAACTGGCCCGAGCTGTCTTCACCTGTGTTTACCAGGGAACCGGACATGTGGGGATTATGGAACAGAAAAAACTGAAGCTGATGGGTACAAATCTCATGCTTCCACCTTGTATGTCCAGCAGGTATTATGCTTGAGGAGAAGAGTTTATTAGCTGCGGCACAGTGTTGTGCATGCACAAATATTTTGCTGCTAGATTTTGAATGGCAATATCCAAATATTTTGACTTGCAAAGTCAGGCCTTCACTAGCCAGGGCGTCATTCAATTATTCTTATTATGATGCAGAAATCCCTTGCTAATCTCATTAGGGGTACATCAGGGTTCCTCTGGTCCCAGTTCATTTTGCTGCACCTGTCACCCCTTTCTTCTGCTTCAAAGACAGACCTGGAGCTTCTGAACACCATGAAAACCTGCTGTGGGGTAGGAAGGGGAGATTTGTATGTTGCTGGGAGTGTCTGAACAAACTCAACGGAGCAGCTCGCTCCCCCATGCTGAACTATTGTCAATCATCTTCAGAGTCCTTGAACTCATTGAGGAGGGCCTGCATTTCTGGCAGTGATATTTCAGCACCTTGACCAAAAATTCAGGGGACAAGGACGATCAAACTAGTCAATCACATGATTAGTGATGTAACTAACAACAGGGAAAATAATCACAGTCAAAGCAACGGGCAATCCTAAAAATCCTCTTTGTTCCACCAAGCACTAGGACTAGATTAAATACTGTGAAAATGAACCATAGAAAAATGAATATTTACCAGTTTCCACTCCCTTGATCATTCAGAGGAAGTTATTTTTGTCATTTCTCTTAGTGTTAGCATCTTGTAGATTCAGAGCAAATAAATTTGCTAGGCAGGAAAGCAAATTATTACAGTGATTCAATCATGTTGGATGAATCATTTTAGATACTGAATGGGTCATGGAGCAGGCTAGAAGTCTAGATGACTTGTCAAGGTTATTTCCAGCTTGATAGTCTATTTTTCTATGATTTGTAGCATTGGTCAAGTTCATTATCAACATTTGAATTTCTCACTTGGGTTGCCTTATGGTCTTGGCAATATTATTCTTTTTCTGTGTTGCCAGCAAGTCCTGACTAATTTGAGAAGGCCAGAAGGCTTCATATGATTTTGAATTAATATTTCTTTTCTTCTGTTCTGACCAACAACAGGCAGTTTGTAGTAAGTGTGTCTCACATGTAACTTAGTCTAATCCCCCTTTACTGGACTTTCCTTAAAAATTTAATCTTCCAGGACACTTTTTTTCATTCCTTCTCACGCTGTGTTACATCATTCTCGGTATATATGAACCAATTTATCTCGGGAAGATGTAAGAAGATGCAAGGAAAGAGAGAGGGATGTCTTATGGGTAGTGCATTAGGACTAGGTGTTTCACATTTGAAACTTTGCATATGACCTTCAATGAGTTACTAAATCGCCCTGCTAATGCATTTTTTTCATGTCCACCAAAACCTACCACCTGACACATGGAGATGCTGGAATAGATTCAGCTCTTCAAGCAAGGAGGGATGCAATTACCACCTGGAAAAAAAAATCTTGAAATTATTTAGTTCTTTTAGTGAAGGTTTATTTTTAATCTCCATTTCTATCTCAGTATTTCATGTCCTTTACCTTTTTTTCACTCAGCATCTCTCTGTTTGTTATCTCTATGTCATACTTTGCACTGCACTGGTAATGAAAAGGCTGCATTTGATGTCCTTTCCAGATGAATGTGTTTGTCTGCAGCTGGTGAAATTTTTTTAGGCAAATTATTTCCTCTCATTCATGCTCTTTCACAATGAGCTACAATATCAGCTTCCATCTCTCAGTCTTTAGGAAAAGTGGCACCTCTTTGAATTTCTGACGGCTGTCAGCTTCAGGTAGACGCTGAGAAGATGAACATCAGGAAGTCAGTGAGAGAATCATTTAAGGATATTGAAAATGAGAGACGGGTGAGTGTCAGGAAGTAATTTGGCATAATAAACCTGCAGGATAAACTTTCATCTCCAGTGATCACAGCAAGGTGGTGGTGATATTTAAGAATAAACAAGCAGATTTCAGTGTAACAGAATATTGCTGGAAGAGCTAAATAAAAAGATGTAGTTGCCATTACCATCAAGGCCAGATAACAGGCCAAACCTCCACTGAGCTGCAAAGGCAGCAGCAGCTTTAGCAGCTGCAAGTAGAGTTAAAACTGAATATTTATGTGAGCGATTCACTACATCTTTCTGTTTTGCAAAAGGCATTGCTGAACTCTTTTAAGAGGCCTACATATACTACAAAGACCTCTATACACATTTCCAGTGCTTCTATTAAGAAGTTTCATGGAAAATACCAATTCATCAGCCTTGCAGTGTTTCCTCTGAATCTTGTTAAGCTTGATGAACTTCGCTGAATTCAAGACAGGGTTTCCATGGAAACTTTGCTGTTCTTTTCATCACTGTGCTGCTGAGGTACACAGCTCTGAGCAAAATCAGCTATGTGGATTCTCCAAGAACCAAGGACTCTTTTCCAAGAATCATAGAATCATAGAGTGGTTTGGATTGGAAGGGACCTTCAAAGATCGTTTAATTCAACTCCCCTGCCATGGGCAGGGACATCTTGTAGTAAATTATCTTGCTCAAAGCCCTGTCCAACCTGACCTTGAACACCTCCAGGGATGGGACATCACAACTTCTCTGGACAACCTGTTCCGGTATCTCACCACCCTGAATGCAAAAAATGTTTTCCTTATATTTAATCTAAACCTACTTTCTTTCGATTTAAACTTGTTGCCCCTTGTCCTGGCTTTACAGGCCTTGGTAAAATGCCTTTCGATAAAAAAAAAGCTTTCTCCTTCAGGGATATACCCTCTTTCATGGCTGTTCTTGACATGAAGAAAAAGATGACTTCTGGGGCTCTGAACTGTTGCTTTCCAAAGAATTGGGATGATATTTTTACTGAGTGTAGCTATAGGGGTCAAGTAACATATGTGGACAGAAACCAATTAAAGTGGAAAATTAATGGTCCCAGGTCACCTTTGAATCCATAAGCTGTACTGAGATGACTAAAATGTCACAGCATTCAATATTTACAATGGTGTTCTGCTCTTATCCAAGCACCCACAAGGCTGATTTTTCCAAGCAGTGTTTGTCCCGTTGACTTTTGTCAGTACTGAGCTTTCCAAATGAAAGCACAGATTCTGAAAAAAAAAAGAAAAAAAGAAAAAAAAAAAAAGAAGAGTGATTATGGGTCAACTACATCTGTCAACATGTACTCATCCTATGTACTTTTTAAAGAAAAATGCCATTTTTAAAAAGCTATATTTGTTTTACTTATTGACAATCAGCTTCTCACATTTTAGTCGGAATATGCTGGGTTAGGGAGGTTACTGCTGACTGACATCTTCATGGAGTGGAATTACTGATTTACGGATGGAAACAAGAAGAAAAGTGGTTCTGAAGACTCTTTCTTCTACCTAAGTGATCACTTAGTGAGATTAAGAAAGGGTTAGAGGAAATAAGCAAATCAAAGGGAAAAGAGTGTTATGATAGGGCTAGTGAGTGTTTGCAGAGTCTTTTCTGATGTACTAGTCATGTGCAAATTATGAAATCCCTGATGTCACACCACCAGGCCTGAGGGACCATCCATAATGGTCCGGTAAGGACACTGAGTCTGTATCTGCATGAAATGAAGCAGAGGGCCAGTGGGCAAAGTTGTCCCTGAGACTAAATCCATCGAGCAGCACCTTTGCTGTGAATTTCAGCTGTCCCATAGACATTCAGGTTCCTCAGGTGGTCTTGAATCTGATCTTCTCTTACAGTGGGAGGGACTTCGCTCCTCCAGTTCCTGTCTTGCACTCCATCCCCTCTAGAGCTGTCGAAGAGAAGCTGCCAGTGAAGACTGAAGCAAAGAAGTCATTGAAGACCTCAGCCTTCCTGTTGGCTGTTGTTACCAGTTTGCCAGCCTTGCTCAGCAAGGCAAGTACACTTTCTTTTACCTTCCTTTTCTGGCTGACATACCTGTAGAAGCCCTTCTTATTCTTTGCATCCCTTGACAAGTTCAGTTCCAGTCGAGCTTTGCCCCTCCTGACCTCATCCCTACACAACCGGGCAACATCCCTGTACTTATCCCAGGGTACCTGTCCCTGCTTCCCCTGCCTGTGCATTTCCTTCTTGCCCTTTAGTTTGACTGTCAGGTCTCCAGTCAGCTGTGCTGGTCTCTTGCCTTCCTGTTCTGATTTCTTACACCTGGGGATCAAGAGCTCTTGTGCTCTGTGGAAAGTGTCCTTAAAGATCTGCCAGCTCTGCTCTGCTCCCTTGTCCCCTAGGGCAGTTTCCCAGGGGGTCCTATGACCAACTCCCTGAAGAGCTGGAAGTTTGCTTTCCTAAAATTCAGGGTCCTGACTTTACTCTTCACCTGCCCCATGTCCCTCAGGACTGCAAACCTCATCAGTGCATGATCACTGTAGCCCAGGCTGCCTCCAAGCTTGACGGTCACCAGTCAGCTCACTTGCATTGGTCACCAACAGGTCCGGTATGGCATCCCCTCTGGTAGGGCTGTCTATTACCTGGCACAGGAAATGCATACCTCCATGCACTCCAGGAGTCTCCTGGATCGCCTACAGCTCACCATGCTACTTTTCCAGCAGATGTCAAGGTGGTAGAAGTTTCCCAGCAGGACAAGAGCCTGCGAGTGTGATGCCTCCTGTAGCTGGAGTAGGAAGGCTTCAAATAGTGAGGATGACATCAGGTTGAGCTCCTTGGTTCATCCAGTCTAATCTAGGTACCTATCTAAGGAACATGGCCACCCAAGGATTCTTCAGGAGTCAGTGAAATTATTTCCAGTGGACAATACAGTCCATTTACTACCCTAATCACAGACAGAGCATAAGTTGACTCTGCCTCTGTTAGGTAGGATCAATTCAGGATATATTTTGAAGGAGGAACAGTGTTTAATGATGTTGTATTCCATGGGGAAAAGCTGATCAGACCATACAAGTCCCCCACAAATGGGGAAACTCATAGCATTGCATTTGCCATGTCATTCATATGTTGCACTGGAAACTGAGTGACACCACCCTCATTCTTAATTGCAAATTTAAAAATTAAAATAAACCTGTGATGCTTTCTTGAACCAAACATTATGCCTGCGAGTAGCAGTGCCAGCGACTGGCAGGGGGATGATGATAATTCTATTGCTGTTCATTATAACTGAATGTTGGAAGTTTTCTCTATGTCCTCTGAGCACAGAAGGGGACAGGCTTTCTGATTTAAAAAGCTATATTGACTTAGAAAGTTAATTTTATTATTGGAGATACTACATTCAGTAGCATAGAGGAGCACTGCTGGAGCGAGTAATAGTTATGAAAACAGAATTCATTTTTCCACTGAGGCTGCCATATATTATCTCTTAACCCAATTCACTGTTCAGACCCATAAGCAGTTGGTCTGGCAAAGCTAGCATGTTGTTGTGTCTAAGTGGGATGGAAAGAGAGGTAAAAAATGGGGTCAAGAATAATTTAAGTGAGTTTCACAGCTGAATGCTTTAGACTGTGAAGGCATAGTTCAAGCTGCAGATGAAAGCTATGTTATTACTAGCTTGGGAAAAGCAATATAATCGTGTCAACATAGTCTGAGCTCTTTTGGTCTAAAATGATTGTCATAATGCATTTAAGAAATTTAATGATGTCAATTCAAGGCATCTTTGCATAGTATATTACATCTCTGTAGAGTTTTATATCAATTTACACTGTTGCTCACCTACTGGCCATACCTGCACAGTGGCTACACTTTGTCCCTTTTGACCCATTTTGGGCTACAGGTAACTATCATTTCAGATCTGAAGTGTGAAGATATGATGATATGAATATACGATAATATGAATATATGAATATATGATGGTGTGAATATATGATAAAATTGGGAGGTAAAGTCTGAAGGGAGAAAGATATAGATATGATGCAAGCAAAGACAATTATTATTTTTCATTTATATATACATAAAAATCACAATTTTAATATAATTACTTAAATTGGTGCAAATAGTACAGGTACATTAGGCTTCACGGCTCTAAAGATTTCTATCTTTTGACACACTGTCCAAAAAGTAATAGAAAAAAAAAAAGACCAAAATCTGTCAGCTGAATCACATTGATGCTAGAGGCATTTTCCCAAGAGGGTAAAGCTCACTACAGGGCCAAAAGCCAGCTGAAGGCTTAGCATCACTTTAAATCCCTCCAGAAAATGACATTTCACTGGTGGGTAAGTCTCAGAGCAGGCTTTTACACAGTGGGGATTTTCACAAATATGGAGGTTTTATTCTTCTGTGCTTTCTCAGTGACCTTTGACTAAAATTGTCTTTTCTGGAACAATCAAGGAACATTAGGAATATAACAGGAAAGATAAAAAAAATCCTTGAAAACATTTGTTTTTATTGCAAGGTGTCCATTCCCTGCCGTCCTGGGGAAATGAATCTTGGGAGGAATAGTGGTAGAAATAGCACCGTATTGAATTGGCTCTTCCTGTTCCTGTCTCATAACAATCAAGCATGAAACACAAGTTTTAACACCTAGACAATTCATTTTGGCATAAATACACAGCTTTAAAAATTAATAAAAAGCTCTATCAAAGTGATTTACCAAGCACAATAAATTTTGTCATCTGTCACTTTTATGCACGCATACCCGCTCTCTATCATTGACTTTTACGCTTCCTATATCCTAAATACTCTCATGAATCTACAACACAATTCACAGGATTTGACAGTCAGCAGGTTTTGTTAGTTTTTGTTGTTGTTGTTTAAAGAAAGAATTCAACTCTCTGTTTTATTCTGCCCCCATTTACAGACACTTGCAGGAAGTCACCTTGTATACTTGTCTTTTTCGTTGTTTATCACCAGATATGTGCCAATGCTTAATGCCAGAAGCAGAGATGGGTTCTCATTTGCCATTTACGCACACAAAATAAGAGAAAATACCTTGATTCTTTTTCAGGAAATGCTGTAAATTTGAAGCTAGATTAAACTCCTATGTGATAAAATTCATCTTTATATAACCCAAGTATTCTGTAATATTCTTCAATCTCAGTACAATGTAAGTCTATATGGTATAGAGCTCAAATTTTTGCAAATTTCTGTCTTTTTTTTTCCCATTTATTTTAGTTTTCAAGAAGAGGAATTGGAGGTGGTAATACACCACAGAGAGCTATTTTTCCTCACCATTAATGAAACTAAAAAGCTTTAGTGCTAGAAATGTTTTTCTCAGAAAGACTGTTAATAGACGCTATATTGGACTTCACTAAGGAAATTTTATATTTTTTAACTGAACACTAACTTAAAAAAG
The DNA here is from genome assembly GCF_964289735.1 of Phaethon aethereus. Lineage (NCBI taxonomy): Eukaryota > Metazoa > Chordata > Aves > Phaethontiformes > Phaethontidae > Phaethon > Phaethon aethereus. The sequence goes on along the minus strand of NC_138582.1, from coordinate 3,945,411 downwards.
CAACAGATGATAGACTTATAAAAAGTATTTCCTCCTGCTACCAGACACTGTAACCTAGAAATATAATATAGAGATTTCTACAGAGGTCACATTTATGGATATTCCCCTACCCTAAATTATGTTTAATATTATTGAAACTAGACAGACCTGGGTTCTGACTTTCTCTTTTTGAGAAAACAATTTAGAAACAGCAGCTTTTCTACTGCCTGTCAAGAGACTTCTCTGGCAGCCCTGGCTGATGTCTCAATGCCGTTGCACAGGACCCTATTATCCTACAGGATAAAAGTCCATTTTCAGTACATGTGCAGCAAGTCTTGTTTGATGAGAATCTGGTATCAAATGCAGAAAACTACTGGAGAAATGTTAGTAAGTGATAGGCTTATTGATTTCCTGAACCCCAAAACTCTGGAACCAGCCTGAAAGTTTCACAATCACTGGATGACCTGGTGACTTCTGTGAATCAATGGAGCTTTTTCCTAAGATAGTGGGTCTCAATATCACAAAAAACATTGGTGACGTTGGGTAGTCCAGGCTATGCTTTTAAAGATAGCATCTGCTTCCATCCTTTGAAATATCTTTTCAGAGTAGATACCAGAGAGGTGGTTCAGTAGCAGGACCACATGGGTCCTTTCTGAGCCTCTCCAGCAGTCTGCTCTCCTTCCACACTGCATTGCACCCATGCATGTGAAGATGAGATACCTCTGAATGCCAGACAAATCTTTCTGTTATGTTTAGGCATCTGAAAGAAAATATGAGATGTCAACATCTACTTTCCATAAGTTTGATGCTTAATGCTATTTCCTCACAACAGAGCTATTACTTCTGGATGTCTTGCAGAGAACTCAGTCCACCACAATTTTAGATCATTCAGTCAATAAAAGCAGACTACAGGGCCTTTCTCTAAAGAGGAGGGAATTTATTCACCTCATCCCATATCCTGGAACTGTTCAGTTCAACCACTGCTAGGTGAATACTTTCCTCAGTTTTTGTCAATGTAGAGGTTTTCTGCCAAAGGGTTTTGCCAGCAGAAAATCAGCCTCCAAATATCTTCAAATGCAACTTTATGCAGTGTAAATTTTGTCTGTTTGGTGACAGCTGCCTACTTAACCACAGAGATTTCCAAGGAGAGCAGCAGGGGAAATGTGTGCCTCATGGTACCACTTCCCTGTAGTTACTGTAATTGTACCAAACCTCAAGGGGCTCCACTACAAATACTGAGTGATCCTACTGCTGGAAAAAGACTTTGCCGGAAGGTAGGGAATCTGTATAAAACAGATACATCCCCCTCATAAAGACCACTCAAGTCAATTAAGGGTTCTTATCACAATTAGAGCTAAACAGCTCATGTCCAACATATATTTTTAAGTCATTACTTTCAAAAATCCGGAGCAGGAAGAAGTAGATCTTTCAGTCCTGGAGGTAAAAGAAGACTAATTATTTCAGGACATGCTAACTGAAGAGGGAATTCTGGTCTTCCTTTACCACTTTCTAGTAACATCTAAGCATTAAAATTAACTAAAATTCAGGGGCTGGGGCTAATGAAGTCTGAACTTGTTATTTCAACAGTGCAACTGAAAAAGACAGCTCTACAGTGGACTAAGAGAGAGTAAGACATATGAATGGGCACTCCCTTAATCCTTTTGGGCATAAAGCCTTAAGTTTCCCCCACCCCCTCCAACTAACCTCAGAGGATGAGGAGAAACGTAGGAAGCTCTTGAAATTTGGTACTTCCCTGTCAGGCTTCACTGTAACTGCTCGTTGAGGAGAGCAGTGAAGGATAGTGATGGCTCATCACATGTTCTGAGGGACACAAGGACAGGGAGGAGGGGTTTCATGCACGTATCCTGGGATTCTGACTAACTCAACTCCATTACCTGTAGTGAACATTACCTGAAGATTGTAGAAAACTTATGTGATCCTACTGGCTTGGATTCACCCCTTGGCCTAACATAACTTTTTACAAAACTCATATTCAATATTTTCAAGACCTCTCATACAGATCTTTGTTTAGAAGTTATAGCTTGTATATTGAGGAAGGCAAATAGAGAACTAAGGAAGCAAAACACAATCCTTGTTTTTCAGCTTTATAGAATCATAGAATAGTTTGGGTTGGAAGGGGCCTTTCAAGGTCATGTAGTCCAACCCCCCTGCAATGAGCAGGGACATCTTTAAATAGATCAGGTTGCTCAAAGCCCCGTCCAATCCGACTTTGAATGTTTCCAGGGATGGGGACAGTTCCCTGAAAGTGAACACCTGGATCTAGTGCACATTTGTGGTTATATTTTCTATTTCCATGATATTTCAGGCAAAATAAGTTTTGCCAGTTTTGCACGGGATGGTGGTAAACACTAGAGCAGGAGCAAGAAGGTGTTACAACAGCTCAGTTTTTCCAAGACCTTCATATTCTTAGGGATATTCAAGAACCCAAATCTTTAGACTTGTGTGGTGGTGCATCCCTCCCTCACCCCTTTTGCCTTGTACCTGGGCTACTCTCAGTTGTCTGACAAGCCTTGGCCTCTGAAAAAAGGGTTTGGCAGTTGAGACCCCCTCAACCGTACCAAGCACGCTTGTGTAGCCAAAGAGGAGAAAGGCTAAAAAAGAGAAAGTGTATGAGGGACCCAATCGTCTAAAAAAGGTACAGAACAAAACCAGAACTAATCAATTATCTCCAGACAATCCTGGCAGTGGTACCATTAAAACTTGAGAAATGACCTGCTTGGATTGTGGGAACTCACCAATGTCTAAAGTCGGTTGTCTCCCAGTCTTATAAATAGTGGTCCCAAGTGAGACTTGAGCTCTCCTGGACCACAGTGGGCTGCGATCAACACCTCCCTCTGAGTGGGATGCCTCTCAGAGCCCATGAACCCTCAAGTTCACAATGAACTCAGAGGCTCGACTGTGCACCTGTTGGGTGACACAAAGCATTTGATGTGAGTATTTGACTGAATTCAAGGGGGATATTTAGTAGGTACTTTTCTACATATCTGTCTCTTTTCTCTACATCTCTTCATGTGTCTCTATCTCTACACCTATATGTATGTGTGATTAAGGAAACTTAGTAAGTTTAAGTTGATTATGCTGCTAAGTGTTATATGATTTGATACTGTGATTTATCTCAACATCATTAGTGAATTTGCTATTATTTTGTATTAGATTGTTGCCATCCTAAAGTTACACCAAGCACAAAATAGATAACTACACTAGAATCCCCAATACCCTATCCCTTTAGCCATAAACCATGGACCAAGTCTGGGACTAGGAATGGATTCAGCCGCACCAAGACTCCTCTCTGAGAAAGAGTTTAGAAAGCAAGGGGGTCCACTCTGAACCTCGTGACTCAACAGGAGGGCATTCCTTTATTTGCCTTACCTAACCTTAGTCATGAACCATTGATCAAGTCTGGGACTAGGGGTGTGTCCTGGTTGCAGCCAGGGTAGAGTTAATTTTCTTCACAGAAGCTAGCGTGAGGCTATGTTTTGGATTTGGGATGAGAAAATGTTGATAAGGTGCTGATGTTTTGAGTTGTTGCTAAGTACTCAAGGACAATCCAGCTTCTCATGCTGGCCTGCAGTGAGCAGGCTGGGGGTGCACAGGAAGCTGGGAGGGGACACAGCTGGGACAGCTGACCCAGGCTGGCCAAGGGATATTCCATACCATATAACGTCATGCTCAGTATATAAAGCTGGGACAAAGAAGAAGGAAGGGGTGGAGGGACGTTCGGAGTTATGGCGTCTGTCTTCCCAAGAAACCATTACGCGTGACGGAGCCCTGCTTCCCTGGAGATGGCTGAACACCTGCCTGCCCATGGGGAGTAGTGAACAAATTCCTTGTTTTGCTTTGCTTGCGTGCGTGGCTTTTGCTTTACTTATTAAACTGTCTTTATCTCAAACCATGAGTTTCCTCACTTTTACTCTTCCAATTCTCTCCCCCATCCCACCGTGGGGGAGTGAGCGAGCGGCTGCATGGTGCGTAGTTGCTGGCTGGGGCTAAACCATGACAGGGTGGATTTCAGTTCACTCTGAACCTTGTGACTCAATGGGAAGGTCTCAAAAATATTTCTGGTTTCTATGGGTATAATCCTTGGTTTAGGGTTCATAAAAGGTCTTCAAGACCGGTCCTCAGCTCTTGAATAATTTTCTATGTGGTGTTTCGCCAGACAGATTGTGGACTGTGACTTGTGTCACAATAACAAATGCCAGACATTTCTCATGCAGATAGCATCTCATGAAAGCTTTTTAACAGGAGAAATTAAAGTCTAAATGTATGGGCATTTTAATAGAGGGCAAGAGTGTTGATCTTCAGCAAAATGCAAGGTGACCCTCTTTGTCTGATGAAAGTGGAGACTGAAGAGAAACAAACCGCTTTGTCTCTTTTTTTCTTTTCTCTCTTTTGATCTGTGTTTTAAGGCTACACTTTCAAGGCAGGTAATACTTGTGCATTTTCCACATGATTATGTGCTTGAATAATAACCATTCTTTCCATTAAAAGGAAGCCATATTCTTCTAACTGCAACAATTTGGTTACCTTTCCCAAGATATTGTTTGGCAAGGATGAAGCAGGGACATTTAAGAATTGTTATGAAATGTATTCCCAAAAGGTATTTAGTGCTGTAGAGTTTTGCTGAGACACACCTGAATCTGTGGGAAAAAATTGGATGACTATGATGTTTTCATGATCTTTGTAGAGAGAAGAATCTACAGCTGGAAAAACAGTTAGTAGAGATACCATGACAAGCAGATACCACAACAGAATCATAGAATCATAGAATATTTGGGTTGGAAGGGACCTTTACAGGTCATCTAGTCCAACCCCCCTAAATGAGCAGGGACATCTTCAAACTAGATCAGGTTGCTCAGAACCCCATCCAACCTGAGCTGGATTGTTTCCAGGGATGGGGCATCTACCACCTCTCTGGGCAACCACCCTCATTGTCAAAAATTGCTTCCTTAGATCTAGTCTAAATCTACCCTCTTTCAGTTTAAAACCAGTTTCCCTTGTCCTGTTGCTGCAGACCCTGTTAAAAAGTCTGTTCCCATCTTTCTTAGTAGCCCCCTTTAAGTACCGGCAGGCTGCAAGAAGGTCTGCCCAGAGCCTTCTCTTCTCCAGGCTGAACAACCCCAACTCTCTCAGCCTGTCCTCATAGGAGAGGTGTTCCAGCCCTTGGACCATTTTTGTGACCCTCCTCTGGCCCCGCTCCAGCAGGTCCATGTCTTTCCTGTGCCGAGGGCTCCAGAGCTGGATGCAGCACTGCAGGGGGGATCTCACCAGAGTGGAGTAGAGGGCCAGAATCCCCCCCCTCGCCCTGCTGGCCACGCGGCTTTGGGTGCAGCCCAGGAGACGCTTGACCTTCTGGGCTGCAAGCGCATATTGCTGGCTCATGTCCAGCTTTTTGTCCACCGGTACACCCAAGTCCTTCTTGGCAGGGCTGGTCTCCATCCCTACAAGCCTGTACTGATATTGGGTGTTGTCCTGACCCAGGTGCAGACTCTGCCCTTGGCCTTGTTGAACCTCATGAGGTTCACACAGGCTCATTCTTCAAGCTTGTTCAGGCCCTTCTGGATGGCATCCCAACCCTCAGACTCGTCAACATCACCACTCAGCTTGGTGTCGTCATCAGACTTGCTGAGGGTGCACTCGGTCCCACTGTCTATGTCAGTGATGAAGATATTAAAGTGTACTGGTGCTGATACAGAACCTTGAGGGACACCGCTTGTCACCAGTCTCCATCTGGATATTGAGACATTGACCGCTACCCTCTGGATGTGACCATCCAACCAATTCCTCATCCACACAACAGGCCACCCATCAAATCTATATCTCTCCAGTTTAGAGAGAAGGATGTTGTGGGGGACCACATCAAAGGCCTTACAGAACTCCAGGTAGATGACATCAGCAGTTCTTCCCATTTCCACTGATGTGGTCACTCCATCATAGAGAAGGCCACCAGGCTGGTCTGGCAGGACTTGCCCTTGGTGAAGCCATGCTTCCTGTCTCGAATCACCTCCCTGTCCTCCATGTGCCTTAGCAGAGCTTCTAGGAGGATCTGTTCCATGGTCTTCCCAGGCACAGAGGTGAGGCTGACGGGTCAGTAGTTCCCAGGGCCCTCCTTGCTACTATCCTTTTTAAAAATGGGTGCAGTGTTTCCCTTTTTCCAGTCCCCAGGGAATTCACCTGACTGCCATGACTTTTCCAATATCATGGAGAGTGGCTTGGCAACTACACCAGCCAATTCCCTCAGGACTCTGCGATGTATCCTGTCAGGTCCCATAGACTTGTGTATGTTCAGTTTCCTCAGGTGGTCACAGAGCTGATCTTCTCTTACCTGATGCCATAGGATGCCAGGAAGAAATGTACTTTGTAATCACACACCACACTTCATGGCATATATGACACCATTTATTGACATTTATTACTTCACCAAAGTACTTTACACATGCCTGACCACAGGTACTACAGCCAGTGTAGTGGGTTTGTTTTCGTGTTTGCGTACAATCCTTTTTTTAGAGTTTGAAAAAATCTGCTGTGCAATATAGTGGAGTTTAATGGGTTCATATTCAGCCACAGGAAAAAGCAGTGTCTAAGATTATAATAGGAGGAAGACATAAAAGGAGGATTCAAGTAGTGGGGAAAAACTGTTTTATGTAGACATCAATATAATGATTGCAGTACTTACAAGAATGGGTCCCTACCCAGGAGTCATTTGAGCTATATATTTCAAAGAAAATGGCATTTTTCCTCCTCCCTCAAAGCAGAGCTAAGCAGGGAAAAAAAAAACACTTAAAGGAATTCTATAATTTCAAAGTATTTTGCTATTTGGAAATAGCACAAATACATTCTATCTCAATAAAATTTCCAAAGAAATAAAATTTTAGAGGAAAAAAAATTGTTTCAATATATGCTAATCTTTGTAATTGTTTTTTTAAAACTTAATTTCTTGTCCACCAAAAATATGTTTCCAACTGTTTCATTTCCTCTTTCTAAACAGATTTTTAAGTTCCTTTTCTTATTTCAAAAAAAAAAATGTTTTGATTTAAATGAAAATGAAAGTGTATGACGAAAACAACTTATGACTAAACATTGTGACCAACATTTTCAGAGAACCTCGGTAGGGCTTTTGAAGGTTTCATTTCATCCCACACATTGGAGAAGCTTTGTGTGAGCTCCCTTTAAAGGGTGAACTGAACAGCTTAGGTGAATAACAAAAAATTAGACTTCTAAACCCGCATGTTACTATCTTTCCCAGTAGTTTGCAGCTATTTCTTTCAGAACCTGGTCCTTTTTGTCAGATCTCTGTCATCGCAAAACAACAGAGAACTTCACCTTCAAATTAGCCAGAAAGTGAAGGTATGTGGAAAGAAACAATTAAAATATTGGTTGAAATGCAAGGCAGGATACAATATCAGGAAAATTGGAGGACTGTGCATGCAAATGTCTTTTGTGCCGTTGGAGATGCCTTGTTCTGGTCTGAGCCACAGCTTTATCACCTCAGAGGGCTGCACATGTGGACACGAATCACCCACCTTTCTGAGACAAACCAGAAAGATGTACTGCCCTGAGCAGGAGAAGAACTTGTGGCCAAGGTCTCAATCCCTAGGAATATAGCAATTCTGCTCTTTTGCAGTTGCTGTAGGTGTGCATCACTATAATAGGTGACACATTCAGTTGAGGCTGATTGGAACTGTTCGAACAAAGTAGTTTGTAGAAGAGTGATTTTTTTCAGTCCAAGGGTGTTTTTCACAAAATATTCTTTGTTACCATTGTAAAAAAAAAAAAAAAAAAAAAAAATTAGTTTGGGGCTTCTTGGAGGGGGTGGTGGTGTTTGGGTTTTTTTGTTCTTTTTCCATAAAAAGTCAAATGCCCCAAAACCTTAGAATTATTCCCCTTTTAAAGGATAGACTATTACATCTCATGGGAGTTATAAGGCAGGTGGCAGGGCAGAAAATACAGACATGTCCTGGTGACTGTAAGAAGACCCTTCCTAGTTAGACTGGGGAAAATTCAGTCACAGCAGCACCATGTCTTCAACATGCTAAAAGGAAGACGTAATCTTTCAGGTGAAATTATAATGTCCTTGATAGGAAAGTGTTACTTTTTATTAGCCTATGAATTGTAAAAGGTAGGTAAGGATATGAAATGAATTAAAGGATAATGTTATTTCACATGCATAGCTGAGCTCCTGGGAGCAGCCTGCTGCATCTTGGTGGTACAGGTGGGATGTAATTTATGAATTCCCTGCTTGGGGAAGAGTGGCTGGAGAGCTGTGCGGCAGAAAAGAGCCTGGGGGTGCTGGTTGACAGCCGGCTGAACATGAGCCGGCAGTGTGCCCAGGTGGCCAAGAAGGCCAACAGCATCCTGGCATGTATCAGCAATAGTGTGGCCAGCAGGAGTAGGGAAGGGATCGTGCCCCTGTACTCAGCACTGGTGAGGCCGCATCTTGAATCCTGTGTTCAGTGTTGGGCCCCTCACTGCAAGAAGGACGTTGAGGTGCTGGAGCGTGTCCAGAGAAGGACAACGAAGCTGGTGAGGGGTCTGGAGCACAAGTCTTATGAGGAGCGGCTGAGGGAACTGGGGTTGTTTAGTCTGGAGAAGAGGAGGCTGAGGGGAGACCTCATCGCTCTCTACAACTACCTGAAAGAGGGTTGTGGTGAGAGGGGGGGTTGGTCTCTTCTCCCAAGTAACTAGTGATAGGACAAGAGGAAATGGCCTCAAGTTGCGCCAGGGAGGTTTAGATTGGATATTAGGAAAAGTGTTTTTACGGAGAGAGTGGTCAAACATTGGAACAGGCTGCCCAGGGAGGTGGTGGAGTCACCATCACTGGAAGTGTTCAAAAAATGTGTGGATGTGGCACTTCAGGACATGGTTTAGGGGACATGGTGGTGTTGGGTTGATGGTTGGACTTGATGATCTTGAAAGTCTTTTCCAACCTTAACGATTCTGTGTGATTCTGTGTAATTCTTGCATGTCTGGAAACCTGTGAAAGCAATGTGATATTTAAGCATCATTGGCATAAGATGGTGAGCATAATGAGAAGTGTTTTGATATTGTTGCCTTCGTGTACTAGAGAAAGTCTCACATTGGGCAAAATCCAATTTCAGCATTTAGTTTAAGATGTTGACCTTCAGTAAGATCTTGCTATAATGTCTTGTATATGTTGACCATACATTTAATATGGAGGAAGCATGACACAGGAAATACAGCTCCTGAATGATGAAGATAAAGCCCAGATGTAAAATTTTGCTGTAAATTGCTGTTGCTTCCATTGATGAAAAAAAGTATAGATCATAGTAGTCTTCAGAACAGGAACTAGCATAACTACTAAGGGATTTTTAAATCACATGAAAAATTTATTTGAAAGTAGTAATTAATCAGAATGGATACTCCTCATGGAGACATATAAAAATAATCAGAAAAAAATCTCTGGTATAAGATAGAATCGTCTGATATAAACTAAGGGAGAGAAGACCACCCCAGAAAAAAAACCTCACCGATTCTGTGAGTATGGTATATTTGGATCTGTGTCCTAAGCAAGTTCTTTTTTTTACCCTTTATTTGTATAAAATAGAATGTGTGAGATAGGGAACAATCAGAAAAAAAATCCATAGCATGGTAGCTAGACTGCTTTCCTTTCAAACCCATCTCAAAGGCTGTCCAAATGAGGATTTGAAATCAAACCTCCCACAATCTAGATTATGTCATGACAAATTCTCTGGAGTAAGACATTTGCATTTTCTCATACCTCATGTTCCAAACAGTAGATTGACAGATACAGAGTAAGTGAGCTGCACCAAAGCTCATCTTGTTTTCTAGTCTAATTTTTGCTTTCTTTGATGCGACAACTTCCCCCCCCCGCCCCCCCGCCCCGTAAAAGTATAATCTTCCCTGGCTCCGAGTCTGGAATGTCACCCTCTAAAACAAACTAATGACATGCTTCCTTCCTCTACAAACTGTGTCCCAGTGGGAAATTCTTCTGTTATTTAAAAGATTTAAATACTGAGATAGTACCTTTGTATGATCCAGAGGCACTGCTTCAGAGACTAACTGCCTGTGAAGCCCAAATGCTGATCTCCTTAACCAAGATAATGATAGCTTCTAGTTTAAGGAGGGCTGCTTTTTTTATTACCACTATTACTATTAATGTTGTAATTATTTTATTCATCTCACTGTCTCTAGAAAAATTCTGACTAGTTATTAATATCTCAAGATACAGCTAAAACTTTCATCAGTTTCATTTGATAGGAACAACGAGGTTTCTGTTTGCAACTGAGCCTGCTATCCTTTTCCATTTGGGTTTTAATTTCACTAGAAAGTGTTAGGTTGCCATGGCAAAGCTCATATCTTCACTTCCCTGTCTCAGTAGGTGCTTTGAAGAGGGGAGGCGGTCAGAACAAGAGGTAATTTGTGCTAAGGAACGGGTATATTGTGATAATGTGCTTCTATTGGGCTTACTTTCAAGTTCCTTTGAAAAATACCCCCACAACCAATTCAGTATATTCTCAGCACTAACAGACAAGGGGATGCACAGAATTTTGTAGAAATTAAAGCTAAACATTAAAAGCCTTGGATTTGATATTACATTTTTCAAGCTGGTAATAGTAGCAATAGACATCAGGATCAACAGATCAACCTCTCAGATCTTCACTAGTCTGTCACTGAGGTTAGGGGAAGAGTTCGTGCAGGGCATTGAGCCATGCCAATGCTCTCAGTTAATTGGTTAAGTGATGCAACAGAGAAAATCCTCTGTGATACTGGGTTCGTGTAGAGTCCTTACTGGCAGAAGCTCTGCAGTGAATTACACTTTTTAGGGTGACTTCCAGGATGCAGCTGAAAAGAGAAAAGCATCAAGCAACCTATTTCATACTTAGGAGGAACATCTGGCTAATGATTCAAGTTACCACGCAGTGCTGTACTAGTATTAGATTATAAGCCCCTGAAGGCACGGAATTGCATTTAAAGCATGTAATATCAAAATCTATGTGTATTTTGATTTCTTAAAAAAAAAACCAAACCCTTCTACAATCTTGTTTTGGTATTACTTTTAACACCTTCATTAAGACCATGGTGTCCTGGTTTCAGCCAGGATAGAGTTGATGAGGAGACTCCAGTCATATAAGCTAAAGCCTGTCCCTCAGGTAACTTCAGGTGATTTGTAGAAGTGAGACTGGGAACTCTAGTAAAACTTTGCACTTGGACATCTCCAGGTCTTGGGATGTCTGTATTTTACTCACTGCTGCAAGTCATAGGATTCCAAGCAGAAAAATATGTTGTGGAGCTTTCAGACAAGTGATGCCACTGTTATGAGTGGAGAGCCAAATTCTTGGCAATGTTTATTTCCTGAGTTACTCTGCAGGCCAATGGGGGATCAGAGAATCATTTAAGTTGGAAATGATGTCTGGAGTTCTCTAGTCCAACCTTCTGCTGAAAACAGGGCTGATTTCCAAATTAAACCTCCTTCCTCATGGCCTGGTGCAGTGAAATTTGAAAATATTCAAGATGCCACAGGCTCTCCTAGACCATAGGGAGTATGTTAGTACACATACAGATGTGTACTCAACCATTCTTGTGATGAAGATGTTGTTTTCTGATTTCCAAACAGTGCTGGCATTTGTGACCACTGCCTCTTGTCCTTTCATGGTGTATCTCTGAAAGGAACCTGTATCTGTCTTCACTGTAATCTCTCTATGTGTTTTGGGAGACTGCAATTAGCTACCCCTTAGCCTTCTCTTTTGGTTAAACAAGTCCCTGTCTTTTAACTACTCCACATAATTCATAATCTCCAGTCTTCTCACTGTTTTAGTGGACCTCTTTTGGACCTTCTGCTGCTTTTCAATCTTTCCTGCTAGTGGGACAGTACCACAGATGCAGCCTCAGCACTGTTGAACAGAGGGGAATCACCACTGCATTCAGCCTTTGGGCTGTTGCTAGTGTGGTCCAGTATGCAGTTTTCATTGCCGCAAGGCTACACCGTTGACCCATGTGCAACTTGTTCCCTACCAGAACCCCACAGGAGAGAAGAAAACCCTCCTGGTGACCTCCCTGCCTCTCCTTACAAAATGGTCTGTCCATCACAGTGCCCCAGCAATGTGAGTTTCCTCCAAATATCTGTAAATCCAATGTTATAGCTCCGCATCTCCACGCAGGTTTCCCATTCCTCCTGTTTGTTTCTCATGCTGGGTGCATTCAGGTATAGGTACTCAAGATGCGCTTTGCCAAGGAAGAGTTGGAGATCATCCTCTGCTGCCCTGTGCTTTGCTTGCTTCCTCTCATCCATACTCTTTTGTTTACCCCAGGATGTTGCTCTCCATACCCCAGCAAACCTAGTTCAAAGCCGTCCTTGCCAAGTTAGCAAGTCTCTTGGCAAAAATGCTCTTGTCTGTCCTTGCTCTTTGAAGTGGATCCAGTTGTCACAGACTCTGGGTTGTTTAGGGAAGACTTCTTTTCTTCTGTCTTTTTTTTTTTTGATTAAACCTCTGTAAAATGCGTATGTATGACCACGGGGCGGTTTACACGGCACAGGGCCTCCTCGCAGCTGATGGAGTGCAACTGACGCCAAGGGGCAAAAGGATTCTTGCTCATGAGCTCGCAGGCCTCATTGAGAGGGCTTTAAACTAGATTTAGAGGGGGGAGGGGATAAAACCGGGCTCACTAGAGTTGAACCTAGAGGTAGGTTCAACGTGCCAGAGTTGAAATCGATAGCCCAGCTCAGGTGCATCTACACCAATGCACGCAGCATGGGCAACAAACAGCAGGAGCTGGAAGCCATTGTGCAGCGCAACAGCTATGATGTAGTTGCCATCACAGAAACATGGTGGGATGCTTCTCATGACTGGAGTGCTGCAATGGATGGCTATAAGCAATTCCGAAGGGATAGGCAGGGAAGGAGAGGCGGTGGGGTGGCTCTGTATGTTAGGGAGTGTTTTGATTGCATAGAAATCGAAGATTGTGAAGACCAAGTAGAGTGCTTGTGGGTAAGGATGAGGGGGAAGGCCAATGAGGCAGATACCCTGCTGGGAGTCTGTTACAGACCACCCAACCAGGATGAAGAGACAGATGAGACATTCTATAAGCGACTGGCAGAAGTCTCGCATTCGCTGGCCCTTGTTCTTGTGGGGGACTTCAACCTACCGGACATCTGCTGGAAGTATAACACGGCAGAGAGGAAACAATCTGGGAGGTTCCTGGAGTGTGTGGAGGAAAACTTCCTGACACAGCTGGTGAGTGAGCCCACCAGGGGAGGTGCCTTACTGGACCTGCTGTTTACAAACAGAGAAGGACTGGTGAGAGATGTGGTGGTCGGAGGCCGTCTTGGGCTTAGCGACCACGACATGATAGAATTCTCGGTTGTGAGGGAAGTAAGGAGAGGACTCAGCAAAACTGCTATCATGGACTTCCGGAGGGCAGACTTTGGCCTGTTCAGGTCACTGGCTGAGAGAGTCCCTTGGGAGACAGTCCTGAAGGACAAAGGGGTCCAGGAAGGCTGGACAGTCTTCAAGAAGGAAATCTTAAAGGCGCAGGAGCAGGCAGTCCCCATGTGCCGTAAGAAGAGCTGGCGGGGAAGGCGACCGGCCTGGCTGAACAGGGAGATTTTGCTGGGACTCAGGGAAAAGAGGAGAGTTTATCACCTCTGGAAGAAGGGGCAGGCAACTCACGAAGAGTACAAGGGTCTCGTTAGGTCAAGCAGGGACAAAATTAGAAAGGCAAAAGCCCAGCTAGAGCTCAGTCTGGCCACAGTCATAAAAGGTAACAAAAAATGTTTTTACAAATAAATTAACAACAAAAAGAGAGGCAAGGAGAATCTCCATCCCCTACTGGATGTGGCGGGGAACATTTTCTCCAAGGACGAGGACAAGGCTGAGGTACTTAATGCCTTCTTTGCCTCAGTCTTTAATAGCCAGTCCAGGTATCCACAGGGTATTCAGCCCCCTGAGCTGGAAGATGGGGATGGAGAGCACAATGTACTCCTCATAATCCAGGAGGAAGCAGTCAAGGACATGCTAAACCACCTGGACACCCACAAGTCTATGGGACCTGATGGGATGCACCCAGGATTACTGAGAGAGCTGGCGGAGGAGCTTGCCAAGCCACTCTCCATTATTTATCAGCAGTCCTGGTTAACAGGGGAGGTCCCAGAAGACTGGAGACTTGCCAATGTGACACCCATCTACAAGAAAGGCCGGAAGGAGGATCCTGGGAACTACAGGCCTGTCAGCCTGACCTCTGTACTGGGGAAGATTATGGAGCAGTTGGTCTTGAGAGTGCTCACAGGGCACCTGCAGGACAACCAAGGGATCAGGCCCAGCCAGCATGGGTTCATGAAAGGCAGGTCCTGCTTGACCAACCTGATCTCCTTCTAGGACCAGGTGACCCGCCTAGTGGATGAGGGAAAGACTGTGGGTGTTGTCTGCCTGGACTTTAGTAAAGCCTTTGACAGTGTCTCCCACAGCATTCTCGTGGAGAAACTGGCGGCTCGAGGCTTAGACAGGTTTACTCTTCGCTGGGTGAGGAACTGGCTGGATGGCCGAGCCCAGAAAGTTGTGGTGAATGGTGTTAAATCCGGCTGGCGGCTGGTCGCAAGCGGTGTTCCCCAGGGCTCGGTTCTGGGGCCGGTCTTGTTCAATATCTTTATTGATGATCTGGATGAGGGAATCGAGTGCTCCCTCAGTAAGTTTGCAGATGACACCAAGCTGGGTGGGAGTGTTGATCTGCTGGAGGGTAGGAGGGCTCTGCAGAGGGATCTGGACAGGCTGGATGGATGGGCAGAGGCCAACTGTATGAGGTTTAATAAGGCCAAGTGCCGGGTCCTGCACTTTGGCCACAACAACCCCATGCAACGCTACAGGCTTGGGGAGGAGTGGCTGGAGAGCAGCCCGGCGGAAAGGGACCTGGGGGTGCTGGCTGACAGCCGGCTGAACATGAGCCGGCAGTGTGCCCACGTGGCCAAGAAGGCCAACAGCGTCCTGGCATGTATCAGGAATAGTGTGGCCAGCAGGAGTAGGGCAGTGATTGTGCCCCTGTACTCGGCACTGGTGAGGCCGCACCTTGAATCCTGTGTTCAGTTTTGGGCCCCTCACTACAAGAAGGACATTGAGGTGCTGGAGCGTGTCCAGAGAAGGGCAACGAAGCTGGTGAGGGGTCTGGAGCACAAGTCTTATGAGGAGCGGCTGAGGGAACTGGGATTGTTCAGTCTGGAGAAGAGGAGACTGAGCGGAGCCCTCATCGCTCTCTACAACTCCCTGAAAGGGGGTTGTGGCGACGAGGGTGTTGGTCT
This sequence comes from Phaethon aethereus, assembly GCF_964289735.1. NCBI lineage: Eukaryota > Metazoa > Chordata > Aves > Phaethontiformes > Phaethontidae > Phaethon > Phaethon aethereus. The sequence continues at coordinate 3,930,146 of NC_138582.1, read as the reverse complement.
CTTCTCCCAATTAACCAGCGATAGGACGAGAGGGAATGGCCTCAAGTTGCGCCAGGGGAGGTTTAGATTGGATATTAGGAAAAATTTCTTCACTGAGAGAGTGGTCAGGCATTGGAACAGGCTGCCCAGGGAGGTGGTGGAGTCGCCATCTCTGGAAGTGTTCAAAAAACGTGTGGATGTGGTGCTTCAGGACATGGTTTAGGGGACATGGTGGCGCTGGATTAATGGCTGGACTTGATGATCTTGAAGGTCCTTTCCAACCTAGTGATTCTGTGATTCTGTGATTCTGTAATTTCAGACAGTGAGGCTGAAGTACAGTCATTAATGACTAATGAGGAACTGAGGACTGCCCTGCAGAGGACCTCCAAATTGAATATTTTCTCTTCAGATTTAGCATGATTAAACAAATCGGTTTTGTGTCCAATCCCTAGCTTTACTAGAGAATTATTTTCCTGCTGCTCTGTCCAAACCCACAGAGACAAATTTAGATAACATTAATTGGTAATTTCCCAGATCAAAGCCCTTAATCAAATCAATAAGGATAGCTGCTGTGCAGTGTGCTGATTATCATTCGTAGACATAAAATATTATTTGTCATGTCTACCTTGATAATGACATCAAAAGAATACCAAGACCAACAAGGAACAATGACCTGATAGCTTAATATGTTGATAATGTAAACTGTTTCCCTAAATTTGCTTTCCAGGGCACAGGGCTTCTCCTTGCTGTGAGCTTCCTTTAAGTCGAAGATTTATTGGTAGCCTGAAGTGACCCAAATTATATGACAGGAGCAGCTGAATAGCTACATGGTTTTCCTATATCAACACCAAATCTTGATTTTTTCCCTCTTCAAAGGGAGAGGTTTGACCAAAAAGCTGTTGGTTCACTTGCAATAACTGCTTCTTTATATAAATGCCAAAAAAGTTAATGCAATGAATTTAACTCCGTAAACCTTTCAGAGGGAAGCAACAAGATCCATAGGGAAGGAGGCAAAAAGAGCTTTTGTAGAAAACAGGTGAAAGCCACTGCTGTTGGGGAACATTTTGTACTCTGGACAGGTTATATGTGACATTTTGGTTGAAGTTGCATGGCAATGAGACCAGCTGTCCCCTTTCCTGCTTAACCTGCCTTCATGACCAATGAAGGTGCAAGGTGAGGGCAATATGACCTGGCAATTGTAGATCCTCTGGTGTAAGGTGCTGGGAAAGATGTGGGTAGAAAACAGGCAAATCCCTTGTCATGTTCCTCTCTGGCTGATGAGGATGAAGGTCTGTTAGTGAGAAATATATACACATGTACAACATGGATCCCTCTTACAGCTGGACTCAGACATAGTCTACCCAGTAGCTGCCCATGGATCCTGGTCTCTCCAGCTGTGTCCCTCTCAGACACACACAGAGTAATTGGCCTCCCAGTAACTCCCAAGGCCCCATGGCAGATGATTTGCTGGTGCCCGCAGCCTCCCTTGTGCACTTGTGCTCATTCCAGTTGCTGGCATGGTGGACACATGGACTCCTTCTCCAGCTGCTGCACGGAAAGCCCCATACACACACATGCACACAGCACAGAGAGTCCTTCACTCAGGAAAACAGTTAGAGAAGGAGATTAATGAGAGGGCAGATGAGACTCCGTTGATCAGGTACAGAATAAGGCCTGACAAGCAAACTGTTTGCATATGGCCTGCCCTTTCTATCCCCTTAGACCTCTATTTTCCCACACTTGTTCCTCTCCAATCCATCTTTCCCTGCCTTAGGGTGTTCCTCCCCTAAACACACTACAACAAGCCTTGTGCAACCCAAAAATGCTCTTCCCTTGTTTCCCAAAATGTGTCCCATGCATTGGAGCAGTGACTCCCCTGGGTCTCTAAGATGTTCAGCAGAGCCTCTCCCATTGACCCATCAGGTGGGTGTCCCCCCAGCCCATGGGACCAGTGTTCTCCTGGGACAGACCTGGGGGGGCTGGGGCAGGGGCTCCTGTCTCTGGCTCAGGTATTGGGGATGCTCCCTTATTTGTTCCTGGGGCGGGGGGGGGGGGGGTATGGGACTTTAAATGGAGTGATGGCTCCTGTGATGGGCTTGGGAGTAGTTGGGTCAAAGTACTGTTTGAGTTTTCCTATCTGCAATTATTCCTCTGCTCTCCTTTGTGTGAGCAGAGACAAGCTTTTTTATCACAAAGATTTTTTTTACTTTTTTCTAGGTCCAACATCAGCTGTAATTCCTCGCTCCTGTACCTTGCTTTCCACCTGTGGATATCAAAGCACAGTCATCAAATGCCTAAGCCCAGAAGCCAAGGGAGGGTAAAAGGGTAACCCATCCATGACATGACTCCTTCCTTAAATCCCAGCTCAGGAAGCCCACTCATGCATTACAACATCCAGTTATTTATTAGTTCTTTAGCTAGCCTCACATTTGGGAACTTGTCAGCAAAATTCCCTGTTTCTTTGGCAAACCTGCACAAGTGGAAGAAAGTGTCTTTTCTGCTTTGTTTTGCTTTGTTCGTGGATTCTACATTGGCAGGAGGGGGAATTAACAGCCCTGTGAAGACCAGCTGCTTGCAACATGCTTCTCTTGCAGCTTTCTGTCAGAAATCTGACAGCTTTAGTTATTGTGATGGAGAAATAATGAGGTGAGAAAAGAGTTGTCAAAAAAAGATCTGTTCTTTTCTTCCAAGGAAGTAATTTACTTGTGTGCTCCATAGCTCCTAGAGCCAAGGAGATATCTGTAAGGATCCCAGTTATAGACAAAACTCTGTATTTGCCTAAACCAAGGCAACTGCCAAAACAAAACAGAAAAAATATATTTTGTCTACAAAAAGGCCTATTACTTATGGTATGATTCATCTAACTAAATGCTGGTGTTAGCAGCATTTAGGCTAGATGGCTATAGTCACCATGGGTTGCCTTTGTATTTAATGAGGAAACAGTTAACAGTGTTAGTGGATTTTAAGGTTAATTCACTTCATCCTAAAACAAACTCCTGTATTTGGCCAGGTGAATTTCTCCCTAGATACAGTGACTGTATTAATCAGCACAGATATATGGTGCCATCTGAGATACTCTAAGACCTTCCACAGGAAACTAGTAGATGCGACGCAGGGTCTCTTCTGCACTAATAACTGGATCCAGGAGGGATACCCTCATGCATAAAAAACGGCACTAAACCCCTATGCTTATGCAATTGAAACATGCACAAGATCACCATTGACTGCTGTAGAAACCTGCGAAACTGCCTTGCATATATATATTTCTTTAGCTATCCAGCCTGGAACTACAAGAACTGAAGTTTCGGAATGTGGCGTGTTCTCTATGATGTTTTTTATACCCCAGATATCCACAGGAGAAACTTCAGGGCACCTCACATAACACCAAGTCACCTTTGCTGAGACAACTGAATCTCCCTTAGCCAATACAGTGATGAGGTTTGGGGAACGTTCCATATCACTTGAGGTAGACAGCAAGGTTAGGCTTCAGTGGCCAAAAACTAGTGGTCTAGAGCCAATGCAGAGACCTTGGGTACCTGAGCCGTTCCCCACCTGACAAATATGACCAAAGACATTTTGGAGGTCCAAGCCATTCCAGAGCCTCAGCTGGAGGCTGGCCAGCATAACCTGGGTCATCTCAAGTCACACTAAAAGAATATGTTTAGACACATTAATTATGTCCCTTGTGATTTTTCAGATCATTAGTTGTCTATACTCGGTGGACTATACTGACTGGTTAGTTCTTCACTGACTACAATGCAAGTTTATGCACTGATGTATATATGCATATCTACATGTACATGCCTAAGTTTAAGTATGTGATACAGAGCTGGATCTAACCCCTGAAAATTAGTTGAGATGAAGCACAACATAGATGACTGGATCAGCATAGTTGCCTACACTTTATATAGCTAAAGAATAGTGAAACACTTTAAAGTTTCAGGGCTAGGTTTTTAGAGACATTCAACTTAGTAACACAGCTCCTTTATAAATCTGGTTATTTACACATCTTAACTCTGAGATTCCCCCTTGAGCAGATGGAAATGTAATTTTAAAGAAATAAGTCGACATCTTAAATGGTGCTTGGATCTTGAGTCACCCTTCATTAGATCGTTATTGCTCCATGAAATGATGTTGCTGAAGGTAGTTAGATCCACATTTTGAAAGAAGGTCCAACACTTCCTTAGCATTTTGTACACTGGAAGTGCAAGACAGGCACAGTTTTTGTTTGGATCCTCTCAATTTGGCATGCTATCTATAGAACAAAGATACATTTTTCATTTACAAATGAAGTGCAGACCGCTTTGAACTTGTGTGTTTTCCTACATATGTGCCTGACTTTTGCACAAGCATGACTAGCAGAACCATTCGCCTTCCTTATGCTGTGCACACAAACCTGAGAATGCCACTAAATATACTTGATGCAGTATTTATGCTTCTAAGACAAGGTGATTGTCACTATCATACAAGCCTTACCCACAGCCAAGGGATCATGGCCAGTGGAAAGAATAAAATTGTTTCCTATGCTCCACCAGCACGATGAATTCTGACTGGTATCTTCAGTTTCCTCTTCTTTTTGTTCCAGCACCTTTAAATTGATTTGGCTGGAAGCAATTTCCACTCCTTCATCCATCCCCTCTTAAAATATAACATTTCAAAACCTATGGCATAGAAAATCAGTAGGCCACTCAGAATTCCCATATGCAATATTGTTTTGCCATTTTAGTCTCTTAGATTTTGAAATAAAATTTTGATTGCCTTGGGTGGGTGATAATGAATATATGATAACTTAAGCTCATATATTTTTTTGTCAAAAAGAATATGTTTTTCTTCTTTCTTGTCATAGTTCTTGCCCCCTGTGAAAACTAAGTACTTGACCCCAGTTACAAATCAGAACATCTGCCTTGAACCAGTTGAGTATACACAGATAAAACAAGTTTGTCCCTGAGGCCAGACTAGAGCATGTCAACACCTGATTCTCTTTGACTTACAGTGGCACATAACTGTCATTAACTGCAACTAGATTCAGACCCACGTACATTTGAGGAAATCAGTATTAATGCTCTGGCTGAGGTTATTGACACAGTAAGTTATCTGGTGTCACACAACACTTGGTCTCAGCTGTATGAGGAACTATGCTGATCAACAACGTGTAATCATCACCCACATGTCATCAGACAGTTCCTGGCAACTTTTTTCCCAGCTAGGGCTGGATGTGGACTGATGACATGCCTGGTTTTTGCTCCCTATCTCTTGGAAAGCCACTTCTATGGACAGTTGATGGAACTGCTAGTGACGTTTCTATTTCTAATTTTCCTTTTTGTTCCTTTCCAGGTTTACTTAGCTGAAGTTTTGTAAAGTTGTTGAGTAGGCACAGGAATGAGAGATACCCTTATGTTCCAGCACCCTGCCCAATCACCTGCAGAGCTTTAAGTGATATTACACTGTAATTACATTAGCTGCAGTATTGGATGCTCATTATCATGCCTTAATTGTGCAATAATTTTGATCAATGCGTAACTTCCTTGGTGCTGACTCTTGTGATTGCAAAACAAAAACACAGTTTAGGAGTTGTTACACGTACATCTGTTCAGTGATTCCTCCAGTGCCTTTGGTTGTACAGACACACGTGTTTGTGTGTGTGAAAGACAAAGTGTGAGCCGTCTGGGAAGCTGCCTGCCAAAATGTTACCTGCTTGCAGCTGGAGAGAACTGGCAAAGGAGCCCTGGCTAATCTTTGGTTTAAGAAGTCACCTCTGTCAATCATCAGCACGTGATCAAATCGTCACCTCGAAGGCAGTCAGTAGGATGGATGCCTGTGCCCACACCTCGGTTACTGCAGTGTGAAATCTGGCATTTTGCCTTTGCTGTCTGCTCCCGAGTGGCTGCAGCTTGGAGGACGGACTTGAGACGGAAGACCTGTGTTTCTTACTGTAAGCCCTGCTATGGGTGCAGAATGGCGGAGGAAGGCAGCACCAAGCTGTCGCAGAAAGATCTGGCAGAGCTTATTTGTCAATTCCTGTGTTCTCCCCGGGGAAAACACTCTGTCTATTATGTGCTATGCTCATATCCAGGCAAAAACACTGATAAGCAAAGAGGGGAACGGGTGGTAATGAGGAATAAATGAGGGTAGGCACTGCAATAGGATAGTCACAGGACACTGGCCTTGAAAGGAGGAGAGAGCTAAGCATGAGAATCAGCCAAGAATGGTTTACACGCCTTTAAAGGTGAAACACCAGGTGGATGCACTAATTCTCACCTGTTGCAGCTTCTCTGCAGAAAGTTAATGGTACCTGCTCAGTTACAGGATATTCGGTGGCAAGAGAATGTAAATGTAACCTAAAAAACGTCCTTTCCCTCAGAACAGCATCTCACTACAGCTCAGTATAATGTTTGAAAGAGGAGCACCATCCTTGATTAAAACATCCCGCTTCCCCTTAAACTAAAGAGCCAACACTCATTTCTCAATCTACTTATTAGAGCTGAGAGAAATTCAGTATATCCTTTGTATGATAAATGCTGACCTGTTTTGAAGCAAATCATCATTCCAGACTGGAATGAATGTTTACAATGAAAGTATAAAACTTTAAAAGGGAAAAAGAAAGTTTGGAAAATGGATGGTTGTTTTGTTTTTTTTTTTCAATTTCAACTTTGTAACGTGATAAATCATATCCTTACGTGTCGTGCATTATAATGAGCAGCACACATTTCAAAATGAGAACTAATTACAAAACAAGAACAAACAAATCCTGCAATGAGCTGTTAAGGCTGAAAATCTTCCAGCACAGTGTTTTCAAACAGCTGTAGTGCTAAATTGCCTGTTCCCTTGATAGAAAAGAACAGAGAGAAAACTCCTCCTAGAGAGTTCAACCAGCACAGCCTCAGGTAAAGTGCAACCACCAGAAAGAAAGTGAGAGAGACATAGCTATAGAAAACAGGCTGTTCAAACGCATGGACTTGCATCCAGGTGCATAGGAGTTACTTGAGAAGTGGTATCCAGCAAACCAAATGGATCCACAAAGGAAATCTTTTTAGGGAGGATGTTACTGATATGCATCAAAAGACAAAAATAACGACGAGAAGACATTATCTTCTTAATCCAGGAAACAGATCTTTTCTAGGTCTGTATTGACAACGATCACTTCTCTGCTGGAGGGATTTGGTCTTTAGACATCAGATGTATCTGTTCGCCATCATACGTTAGGATAAGCCCCGTGTCGGATTCCCTGTTGCAATGGCCCAGCTTACTGCAGGGCAAAAGTCTGAACATCTTCCCTCACTCCAGAGTACCTGATGGATGCTGCTCAGACACCACACCTTTGCTTGTGCCATGATGATTTGTTCATGCGTCCATGCTCTAGAAAATACCAACAAAAGTGTGAACAAGCTTGGTGGAGAACACTGAACCAGATAAATGAGGAAGAATTAATAATGCTAACACTTAGAGTGAAATTTAATTGTTTGCAGATACCTGAGCTGAAATAGCTTACATCAAATACTGAAAGAGAGGAAAATCAAATCTTTCATCTCTATTGTTTCACTTGGCAGGACCTTAGTTTTCAGCACAGGCTAATGTGACAGGAAATCAATGTAATGACATCCTGGAAGATCATTTTCTTTACAACAACAACAACAACAAAGAGGAATGTACAAGGAATGTACAAGGAATGAAGGCTAAATTTTGCACTAGGACTGTTTGATTCATGTGCTGCACAGGTTGTATTCTTTTAACTCTTCCTTGAAATCCTGACCCCTTTCAGGTCTTGTAATTCTGTCTTCTCACAGCGCTCTCAATAATTTTCCGGTCTGCCTTATGGGCTCATCATCTGCCCTTCAGGGGCAAGCCTCCAAGGAGGTTCACAGGATTCATCCTTCTGCTTCTCTTTCCCTGGGTATTCCCACACCCAATCACAGGATCCCCCCCTTTTTTTTTTTTATTATTATTATTTGACATTGATGACTCAACAGATCATCCCCACTATTCTGGGTCTGTCTCAACACTACACTGTCCCACAGCTCAGCCCATCCTTAGCTCAGCCCATCCTTGACATTACCCTTTCAATTTCCAGCAAGGACATTAACATCGCCAATCCCAGTCCTTGATTAATTTTTGTTCCATGGAGGTGTTGAGAATCTCTTCTACTATTGACAAAAACAACATTATAATTACCCAAGCCAAAAAATCCATTGATTGTGTTCAGATTAATTTTCTAGGAAAGCAAACAACAGGAAAATCTCATGTTTATTTCCTTTGTTGAACTTCTACGATCAGTCTTTATTATGTGCCTATATCACATCTTACCCATTAGAAACAGATCTCAGTTGAAAAAAATTCTGTTATTTAGAAAATGCAAATTTTCTGAACTTTTTATGTGAAATTAAAATTTCAGCATAAACGTGATCAAGTGGATCATTTCACTGTTTCTTTTCATTTTGCTAAGTTGAAGGAATTAATCTGAGCTATCACTTATGATGTCTGTATTATGTTTCATATAATTGTAAGGCTATATTTATATACTGTAATAAAAGCAATGTACATTACTGCATTATGACAATATCAAAAGGATTCTTGTCCAGATGAAAGGAAAAATGATCTGTTATTACCTCCTAATACATTTTCATATTTCCAAGTCAGTCTTCTCCCACCCTTATGATTTTGTCCATATTGTCAGTACTTTGCCTACACATTCCAATGCCCAGCCAGGACAGATGGCAAGGTCTTGGAGTTCCTTATGGTATGAAAATTCAGTTTTATGACCACATTAAATTACAGTCTTTTCTTTGACCTAACTTTCTGATATTTTGTCCTCTCAGCTTTCCTTAGACCCTCTGTCTACAATATCTTTGTGGCTAATTGCTCTGATTTCCTAACTTGTCTAATGGGGGTTATGAAGGACCCCTATGTTGGCTCCTCCTGTAACCCATCAAAGATTCAGTTTTTCCTCATTATCTCTAAGGACATTAGAGCTTAGATCTTTTTTTAACTTAGCTGTTTTATTAACTCATTGTTGCAGGAGCTGCAACATGTCTCCTGATGGTCTTCTCACCATCTCTGTCTCTATTTTACCTTCACTTTTTCTTTTTCTCCAGCCCTTATGCATAAGATTGTCACTCCAGCGCTGGCAAAAATATCCCAGGCTACTTTTGAGATCTCTTAAATTTCAGACCTTTGCCTTTAGGCATTTACTAGAGCATGGATGGATAACAAAAATCTCACATGCACCAAGCAAATAAAAACACATGACTGGGAACATATTTTGAGGTAGTCTTTAGTTATGCGATTACATTAACCCCCAGAGTCATACTTTGTTCTGTGCACAGAACATAGTGATAACTGAGAAAGAAGACAGCCAATATGTTGGTTTTGTCTTCCTGTTCAGAGACTGGCAGCAAGTCTATCCTTGAACCTTACTCAACCCTGTTCTAAAGATAAAACTAAAAATACCAGATTGGGTTCTTCTCTTATGTTCATTACTGTGTCTTCTGAGAGTTTTGCAAACACTTAGGAGCTAATTTTCAAAATGTTACTATTTTTGGCATCATACTAATTTGAAAGATATTTGATGCACAAAATTAAAGCCAAATATTTCCTCCAATTTTTGGGTGCTGAATTCAAGTTGCCCTGTTGTGTCAATAACTGCAGTTGAGATCCCAAAGTAATAAGATTTCTAGCACAGACTTACTGTGCCCCAGTGATAAAGGAGTTGGTTCCTCTCTGATTTGTAGGGGTAGCACTAGAGAGCTGGCACCAGAACCACGGGTTAAGGACAGGGACATGTCTCTTCCAATGAAGATGTCTTCCAGATGCTGGAAGCATTCTGATATGCAGAACATATGGGGTTATATCCATGAATCTCACTTATAATGCGAAGGTTTTACTATACTGAAAGTGAAAGATTGCCAACACCTTGGCACTTGTTATTTGCTATATATAACTTTGGTCAAGACCTTGAAATTTAGGGGAAGGCGAACTTTACTCATAGCATACAGTGCAACGAGTAGAATTTGGAAGAAATACTCCTTTCTGCCCTCTGCAAGAGTCCTTTTGTTCTAGTCAGTTTACTGAACCCAGATGGGTGATGAATACATATCCTGAGGCATGTTTTCTAACATACCTGAGGCTTCCAGTCCAATAAGTAAAGTGATCCACAAGCAATTCCCACTGGATAGGATTTTTAACAGCTTGGAAGTGATTTAGGGTCCAAGTGCCATGAACAAGTTGAGTGGAGAAGCTGTTGCAGTTCCTCCATTGTCAGAAGGTTTCAAGACTGGATTGGATAAAGCTGTGAGCAACTAGGCCTGACCTCATAGCTGATCCTGCTTTGAATAGGGTATTAGGGTATACATTTTAATTCTTTATAATTTGTGGGGAAACACACTTTTGTAGACAGTCAGAAGCTAACCTTCTACTTGGAACCAACCTTGTAAGAAACTGTTCCTCTTCAATGACTACAAGGCTAAACCGACTATTGTAACTACTTTCCTCAGATATATTTTCATCCTCCTCCTACCCAGTGTAGCATAGATTTGAGATTAGACTCTTTCTCTCTTTAGCTTCTGTGTCAGTATTTTGGTGCTGGACTTCAGAAACCACTACAGAAATCCTCGTTCCCCAACAGTCCCTAAACAAACAGCATCATTGTATATTTGGAATTAGGTTTCTTTGTGGAAAGCTAGAAGCAGCTGCCAGCCTTATATTCCTGGGGAAAAGAACTGGGATGCTATTTGTGGATTTGTATTCTCCTGTCTTCAATAGATCTTAATGGATTATACACAAAATTTGGACCCAGGCGCACCACTTTTTCTTCTATTTATAGAACTAGAGCTCTATATTCTCTTCTTTCAAATCACAATTTGAAGAATACTCTAAAGAGGAAGTCCCAGAGAAAAGTTTTCTTTTTTTATGCTTTTCATTTGGTTTTCTCTGGAGGAGGTCCCACTGTCTAGTCTCCCCAGTTGATAACTCTGGACGAAATTTTCCTGAACTTCAGTGCCATTTTACAACCCCTCAAGAAAGCTGAATGACTTCGTACAGTTCTAGTCCTTTGTTATCATGAGTGTAACTACCCTGCTGTGTTTAATTGCAGTAACTGATGAAAATAGCCAATTTGCAACTTCTTGAGAGAACAATAAAAGGAATGAAAAGACTAATGACAACAGCCAAGTTTTGTGGCCCAGGGAAAGGAGGGCAACATCATTTTCCCATATTCAAAGTTGGACAACATGAATCCAATTTTCTTCCTTTCATCATCAGCAAATAATTCGGATGTTTTCCATCCCTTAATTGTGCCTTTGTTTCTGTGACGAGGGGAAATCATTATCATGATGATCTGTTGCCTAACTTTTCTCCACATCTGCAGAGTGTTTCACCAAGTAGGCCATTTGCCCATTTGCAGGCTAATGAACAAGCGGCATTTTGGATTCTTGAGATGAAGTATATACCAGGAGGTTGGGAAATATCACATTTCAGAAAGCAGCCTGGGTTGGACTAGGAGAAAGATTTTATAGATCCTGCTAGAATCGGGGTGAATGATGACAGATAATCTTCCTGTGTAAATCTTCGTGAAAATATTGCCTGCTTTTATGACTATGAGACCTTTTTCTTTCAGAGTTCACAATAGGCCATTGCACCATTCCCTGTTTGACACAAAAGCCTTGAAGAACTCACTTAGTTGTCACTCTCTTAAGGCAGAGAGCCACCCCCAACAACTCTTTCAACAGCCAGCATTAACAACATAATGTTTCAATGACATCTGCACTTGTAGCAACCAAAGCAACAGACCTCTCCAGGCTTAATTTCCCTCACTAAGGCTTTCACACACAATAGCCTTCCATTTATCTACTCTGGGACAAAAAGAGCTGGCTCAAGGTCAAATTTCAGTGAGTTGAACTCCGTAGCCCTTTGCTCTCTACCCTCAGAGCTGCTGGAGAGCCTCAGGAGCCCACAGTCTCAAAAAAGGAACAAGCCTCAGGAAGTTAGCTGCTAGACTGGGCTTTAGGGTGTTGAAGCCAGTCATATCCACCCAACCCAGACTGCAGGAAAGGGAACATGGGGCTACACTAAGCCACGGGCGAGCCAGAGCACAGGCTGAGGGTTTGCAGTCTGGTGGAAGGGTAAAACAGGTCTTCACTGTGGTAAGGAAATGTGCTTATGGAGGTACAGTGGGCACAGGGAAAGCAAAGCCCCTGGTAGCTCTCTGATCCTTTCCTGGTCAATGTGGGGATTACATACTCGATCACAGCCTCTTTTACAGTTTAGCAACAAAGCAACTTCTTTGGGTATGTGTTATGGCTGCGGGCCAAGACAGATCTTCAGTGAGAAAGTCCCTTTCAATCTTATTCTCTTATATACCCATAAGCACTTCCATATTGCAATCAATATTGCGCGTTGCAAATAAATCACTAAGTAGGTGTGCATCATTACACTAAATGGGAGGGATCAGTTCTTTCTGTGGACCAGAGAGATATAGGGATATAGAAACACAAGGTCCTCTCTGGGATTGCTTAACACAGATAGAATTTAGTCCTTCTTTTAAATTCTTTTCAAACCTGAATCAAAACTCATCATGGTAAAAAACAAGGAAATAAACAAACCCTCTGTGCATGGTATTGTTCCATGTTCTCTTTTGGGTGGCAGGTGGTTTTGAAGTCATAATTACATGAATTAAGAGTTCAAAGTGGCAAACATTTAAAAGCATGGTCTTCATCTCTGCATGCCTTTCATTTGTTCTTTAGCCCTGGGATATAAAAGAGTATTACCTGCAAGACAATACTATGCCAGACTACTGCATGTGGCTTTGCATCTGGGGTTACACATACTGATCTCACGTTCTGATATTCTCTACAGGATATTGCAAATATTTCCTTCCAGGTTTTTAATATGCTAGGATATCTTGTATATTATTTTTTTCCCTCTTTATAGACCTTGGTGTGTGTTCTTTCATCTTGGAGGCTTGGATTGACATTTCAGCCAGGAGGGAAAAGTCATGGGAAGTCATTCATTTCACAAGAGAGAAAACTAATTTCCTACTATTTTAAATTCGTGAGACTGTTTCCAAGAAATGTACCAACCGACCTCCAATTTTTCAGGCAGCAACAACTGTTTTCAGGCACGCCTGATCTCAGATTTGCATCTTCATCAGTATTTGAACCCGGATGCTTCTCTACTGAATCACTGCCATACAACGAAGAGAGCTACTTTGCTCATGTAGCTAATAGGCTGTTATCCTGTAGCAAACTGATCATTAGAAGTAAACACGCTATTCTCTCTGATCATCTGCACTCTGAATACATCCACCCTGTTAAATCTGTGAGTACTTACCTTTGAATTTAGAAATGGCGACTTTAAGATCCTAGTTAGCAAGCTTTATAAGAGAAAAGAGAATCAGATCTCAAGCTTTAATTTGAAGATGATTTTCACTAAAAAAAAAACCCTTAAAAAAATAATTATAATTTGAATGTGTCTTCCTGCATTTAGAAAAAAATTAACAGCTATCTGAAATATCATAACACACAGAAATATGAATTTGAACACCTAGAAATATGAATTTGGTGGTATTGTGTTGTATTTCTGCCCTGTGGCTCCTAGCAGTGATGGGAACACTTTAAGCATACAGACTTCTGATGCAGCAATGCCCATTTTGGGGTGTTTTACTCTAGCACCACTAGTAGCATGAAAAACATGATCACATCTCCCACTTTGTAAGGCTTGATGAATCTCCTGGGGATGTGTGATAGAAAGAGTATGATCAGGAAAGAATTATTTATTGTCTTGCTCATTGCAAGAATTAGGGGCTGACCAGTGAAACTGTCAGATCAAGCAAAGAGAAGTAGTTTCTCAGGCAGCATGCAAGTGATACATATATCTCTTTCCCACATAATACTGTCAAGTCAAAAAAGCCCTTGTAAGGCAATGAAGAAACTCAGACCAAATGAAGTGGTGACTGGCTGCTAAACACTAAAATCTCCACGTGACTTATGCATGGAGCAACCTGCCAGAAGGTGAGAGGAAGAATTACTCTTATTTTCCTGTTTATTATATCAAAACAGCCATTCCTGTCTTTTGCTGGTGAAAGTATGCTGTCTAGCTAGACCATCAGTTCATTAAATACTTGTATTTTCTAAGATAATTAATTTTGTCCCATGTGAGTGTCTCATTCTGTCAGGGGCAAAGCACTCTCGGTTTGTGACAGAGATCTTCAGCAACCACTGATGGGAAGTGTAGGACATCCATGACCACTGAGCAACTGTAACCAACTGTTATGCTGAGAGGGATAGTGGTGAGGAGGCCAAACTTTCATCGCCATGACTGCAAAACACATGAAAAATATTCCAAAGCATAAAAGAGTGGGAAAGAAATGAGGCTGAGGAAAACGAAGCCCTAGTTCCTCAGTCACTAGAAACTATATCATAAACATTACCATTAATTAGCAATACTTAAGAGTCTTGGTAGTGAATCATCTTGTCAGTAGCTTTAGTGGGCTGAATGGCTGAATGGTGACAGATCTTAAATCTGAGCACCTCCACCTGTTTGCAGTTGTTCCATCCAGATTTTACTGGGCTGCAGCTCCTGGCAGTGTACCTTTGCTGTGGAAAAACAGCAGCATTCTCCCTTCAGGGCCATCAATACTAGGTCTTTTAAGCAGCATTATATTAATTTTAAATAATTTTTTTAAAAGTCTACAAAGTAAATAATAAAAAACAACACAGAAGAAATCAATGTTTGGGGACAAGCTAATTAGCCAAGAGAGAAGCAGCTTTGTGTATGTGTAGCCACAACCGGAAGAATGCACACACATCCATGAACACACACGAATAAATGTCAACTGTTTAAGGATTAGAGTGTAAAGAAATGATACTTGATAGTGCACCAGACTGCAAAACTTGTCATAACCCTGTGAAAACCACTTACACTTTAATGGCTGAAAAGAATAAAACTGACAAAAGAATAAATTCCCTGTGCACTCTGACATCAGAATAAATTTCCTATAGAAATAGTTCTGTTTTCCTCATTGACTTCCAAAAGGCCACCAAATAGGATGACTTTCAAGGTATCTGTGCTTGGTTTGGTAGGGCAGTATATCTTGCCTTAAAGAAGGCTGGAGAAATGTTTTCCAGTGAGAGCTTAAAAGCTGAGGATAAGAAGTGAGCAAGAAAATGCTGTCACCACTGGCAGAACAAGTAGGATACTTGGCGCGGAGAATTTTGGTTGTCAAGTGCCTTGGGTAAAATCTACATATTTAGGAGCTGGAATGGGAGTTTATTAACACCTTAGTAGCAGAAGGGACCATGCTGTTTATTGAAATGGAAATCATTCTGTGGATGCTGGATCCCAAAAAATTTGCTGTGTACACCCTCAAATACCATAAAGCAGCCTCCTCAATGCACTGTAACAAGCTAAACTTGATGCATTTAAATATTTTAAAAGACCAAAACCTACGTAAATAACAAGGTTCCTAAGGAAGCAAGCAGGAGAGACTGAGGACATTGCATTTGGACTTTTCAACAATTGGAAATTTGTAAAGTGGAAAATGGCCAGATGTGGCTCGTGCCCTAAGGAAGAAGGTGACCTCTCCTTTCCACCTGTTCCTCAAAATCCATTGTTCTTTGGTGTATGATATGGATTTAAGGTCTTAATAATATGATGGGAGGAATAAAGGACATCTTTAGTTAGAAAAGAATACTCTTCAAATCATTAAACATTGACATTCCCATTAACCTAAGCTCACCTAAGTCAGTAGAGGGATAATTAATATAATCCCTATATCTAAGGATAAGAGTCATGTCTTCCTAAGGTCTAACATAGGTAATAGGGCAGATGAATGAAGTCCATAAAACACCCAGTTCTGTCTATTTACTATAGAAGAAGTCAAGGGTGACAAGCTCAGCAGTAGATTTTGTATTACAGACATCTAAACGTAAGTGAGATGAATGACACGGTAAATGCCCTAACAGTGAGGACGCTTATTATTCTTACATGGAATATTTGACCATGGAAAGGGGGAGAAACCTGCCCATTGATACTTTTAAGCAAGAATGGATACAATATCCTACAAGCAACAACGCTACAGACATCTACTGTACCAGGTTTCCTTGATCTCTAATTTTTATTACGTTATCAATGCAGGTGATACAGTATGTTGGCATTATCAGACAGAATCACAGAATCACTAGGTTGGAAAGGACCTTCAAGATCATCAAGTCCAACCATTAATCCAGCGCCACCATGCCCCCTAAACCATGTCCTGAAGCACCACATCCACACGTTTTTTGAACACTTCCAGAGATGGCGACTCCACCACCTCCCTGGGCAGCCTGTGCCAATGCCTGACCACTCTCTCAGTGAAGAAATTTTTCCTGATATCCAATCTAAACCTCCCCTGGCGCAACTTGAGGCCATTTCCTCTCGTCCTATCACTAGTTACTTGGGAGAAGAGGCCAACACCCTCGTCGCCACAACCCCCTTTCAGGTAGTTGTAGAGAGCGATAAGGTCTCCTCTCAGCCTCCTCTTCTCCAGACTAAACAACCCCAGTTCCCTCAGCTGCTCCTCATAAGACTTGTGCTCCAGACCCCTCACCAGCTTTGTTGCCCTTCTCTAGACACGCTCCAGCACCTCAACATCTTTCTTGCAGGGAGGGGCCCAAAACTGAACACAGGATTCGAGGTGCGGCCTCACTAGTGCCAAGTACAGGGGTACAGTCACTGCCCTACTCCTGCTGGCCACACTAGTGCTGATACAGGCCAGGACGCTGTTGGCCTTCTTGGCCACCTGGGCACACTGCCGGCTCATATTCAGCCGGCTGTCAACCAGCACCCCCAGGTCCTTTTCTGCTGGGCAGCTCTCCAGCCACTCCTCCCCAAGCCTGTAGCGTTGCATGGGGTTGTTGTGGCCAAAGTGCAGGACCCTGCACTTGGCCTTATTAAACCTCATACAGTTGGCCTCTGCCCATCAATCCAGCCTGTCCAGATCCCTCTGCAGAGCCCTCCTACCCTCCAGCAGATCAACACTCCCACCCAGCTTGGTGTCATCTGCAAACTTACTGAGGGAGCACTCGATCCCCTCATCCAGATCATGTATAAAGATATTGAACAAGACCGGCCCCAGAACTGAGCCCTGGGGAACACCGCTTGTGACCGGCCGCCAGCCGGATTTAACGCCGTTCACCACAACTCTCTGGGCTCGGCCCTCCAGCCAGTTCCTCACCCAGCGAAGAGTAAACCTGCCTAAATAACTCTAAATATGAGTCTTACATGCATTCTTCATATTTCCATCATTCTTGTGTTAACTCCCTCAACTGACCCAATGCTGACAAGACCTGAGTAAATGCCATAATACAGTGTCACTGCACACTTAAGTGAAGCAGCAGTAAAAACGCATGAAGTCATGCTTATACTTGCAACTCCTCCTTCATCATCATGAGCCCTTGAACCTTTCTAGCATCCTGAAGATCTGAGTGGGGCTTACTGCGACATCCTGCTAGATGTGAATGTATCCTTCCTAAGCAATCTTACATGAATTATCTGTCTTTAAATCTTGTCTTCCTTTCCTTCACACGTTCCCTGACACAGGTAGCAGACCTGCAGGCAAAGAGAAGTAGTAACAAAGCAGGAGGTTTCAGTGTTGTTTTCGCCAGAACTGCAAGTCCCTTTTCCAGATAAAAGATGCAGAGCCAGCACATCAACACCTGCATGGCTCCAGGGCTCTCCACCTGCAGTGTCATTTATTCTCCAGTCTCATTGACATTAAGAGCACTGCCAAAAGACAAACTAAAGGCATAAAGCAGCCTTCAAGGAATTAATCAACTCTTCTTTCATCAACCTTTTTTTCTTGTTTTTTCTAGCTACAGGTATTACACCTTCATTCATCTATCTATTCCTGCCAGAGTCAGGATGCTCATGTACCATGCAATCATGTATTACTATAGAATGACTGTATTGACACCATGAGTCAGGGGATGAAATTTGTTTTTGAGTGTGCCAGGAGACTAGTCTTCTGTTTCTGCATCCAACAGATGTCAGGTGAGTCTAAAATGTGCCTCAACTTCCCTATTTTACCAAAAGAAATTTCTTTCACAAGTCCTCTGATGTTGTCAAAAGCTGTGTCAGTGCTACTGGAGCTGCTAAATTTGCACTTGTAATAGTATGATGCACGTCGTGTTTCAAAGAGTTGGGTAATGGGCATTACGTTATCTGGACAATTACATGGTCCAGATGAACTGGGACTACCTGATCAACTAATTAGTGTGAGGAACTAACTGATGAAGGCATGTTGAAGATTGCAAGGGTCCTAGGACCTCACACATGTTTTGAAATCTGACTTTTTTACAAAGCAAATATTTTCATCTTTCTTGGGATGGGGACACTTGAGGCCATGCCATGAAGTGTAGTGCTGACCCTGAACTTGCTCCAAACATATGAGTACATGCAAACTATGGTATTTCAAGTCCAGTGAAGGTCATCAGGCCCAAAGGCTGTATGGGTAAACCCAGAACTGATGAAAGCATTTCACTGTCCTCCCATATAGCTCTGGAGTATCCTACTAATCCCATCCTTTCTTCCCATCCCTATTGCAAACTCACAGTCCCCTCTGTAACTTTCCGACTTTTTTCCCAATAAAAAAAATTAATAGAGTGATACAGGCATTTTGGTTGCTCTTTGGTGACTCTAAGGCGATTGCTGGAGAAAATGCTTGACCCTTAAAGCAGTTCTAATGTCTGCTGTGAGGTGGTCCTCAAAGGATCTAACATGGCCCATCCATGGGTTCCCATTCTGGTGCCAGCTCAGATAGGGTTGGTCTGCAGAAGCTCTGCTCTATCCTTCATTAAATGCCCCCTGGCTGGCATGTTCAAAACAAAAGGGCAATGACACAAGGAACAATAGCTCTCCTAGAGCCCCAATTTCAATCTCCTATTCCATCCACTTGATTCCACTCTTTTGTGCTCATTTGACTGATTCTCAGCTCCCACCTGTGCAAAGTGCAATGGAAAACTTTTCCTCCCATAACCTCTTACAGGTTGCCTACAGGCAATGTGTCAGGGTTCACAGACTGGAAAACAATGACTTTTCAAAACTTGGTAAAACTGTTGTGTGAGTTACATAGCCACTTTAAAATTTCAGATGTTAGGTGAAGGAGGCAAAAAAAGTACATACTGGAAACAGATGGAGATAAGTGAATATTTCTTTTCACTGTGAGGCAGCTTAATCTGTAGTTTCTGAGAGCTTTTTCCCCATAACTCTTTTAACAGTTTTGGAAGTTCCATCGAAATCAGGAAGATTGTTTCTGGCTGTCCACCACAAAAGTTCATACCATGACCAAAAGAACAACTGTAGTATAGTGATAAACCAGACAGTCAGGCAGAACGACTGGTAAGACCCCAAGTCACAGTGAACGCCACGGTGAACCCAGAACTGTGCCAGGGGACTCTAGCTGACTAGGACAGTCTCCAAGAATTTCTGAGAAGACCCCAAAGGCTGGCACTGGCCAGATCTGCTCCCACTAGGGAAGAGTTTTGAATGAGGCAAATGTTTCTTAGATATTTGGACACAACTGCACCACTGACTTTGGGACCGGAGAACAATCATGGGACCAGAGAATGGCTCCAAGACCGTTTTATTTACAAGTATAGATACAACTCATGAGTCTAATGTTAACTCTTATTCCTATCTCTGAGAATGCCCAGAGAATGACAGAAAAGTGAGGACTCACGCTTCACTGTCCTCTGATTGGCAAACGAAGCTCCACTCCCAAATTATTCAGCAATATTTGTTTTCAGTGGGGATGACAGGAGGAAATATGCTTTTATGCAGTCTCACGAATAGCTGTGGTCAAGGTTACAGCCAGGACCAGGGCAGATCTCTGTATGACACACGTCCACATGCATCCTTACTGCGCTTCGGCATCCAGCAGCCAGCTGACTGTGAGTGACGCTCCGGGGAAGGAGAGGGAAAGCCTGTCTTGCTGACTCTGTGCCAGCAGCTGTTGCCTTTCTAGAGTCAAATGCATGGGCTGCAAACTGCTCTTCCCTCTGAGGTGTTTGGGGGGTAGCAGAGCTCAGCTCTTGAGCTCAAGTCTGTTTCAGACCATGACAAATTTGTTCCCTGAATCCATACTCTTTTTAATCTAAATGTCAGGTAGGAAATTAAAGCCCTGCTGAAATGGAGTGTATTACCAGCATTTTATTAGATCACAAACAATTTAATAACCAGATAGAGGGAGAAGGTCATTTTGTTGTCAGTCCAGCTTATCTCATAAATTAGGCATCAGGTTTTTCACAAAAGCATCTCTCAGCAAATAAAATTATCTGGTTTGACGAAGGACCTCTCTTCGTGGAAAACAGATAACACAGATGAAAGAGGGAACCCTGTAATAAAATTATTATCCAGGAATGTATGAAAGGGCATGGATTCTTTAAAAATACTTATCACACATTTGCCCTATTAACAGTAAGTAAATGCCAAAGTAGCACAGGACACACCTTCTTGATGAATTAATGTGAAATAGTTTCAAGGTCAGTAAATAAAAGGGATAGCAAACAAAAAATATTGATTATAAATAGTGTAGCTCTTAGTGACCTCACTGGCTGAAAAGGGAAGAAACCCAGAGCATTATCTCTTCACTAGAAATATTTATGGCCCAGAAATGACAGTCTTCTGAGTAGGTGCAGGGCAGTGAGTGATGCGTACCACCATGGCATTGATTTCAATGTGTCATGCCGCAAAGCTGTTTCTGGGGTGGGGGAGAGGAGCGATGAAGCAAAAGTATGACTACAGAAAATTTTTTTCAGAGAATATGAAGGTCTGGTGTTGCTCAGATTTGTCTGCCTGAAGCTCTCTCATGCACAGGGGTTTCTACCCCCCTGCCTGTCTCAAGCTGCCTTCCGTTTTTTGCCTCATTAGAGTGAAGTTAGACTAGAGCATTGAGTGTCCTGCTGACACTTGAGCGCAAGGTGTGGTGCTTTGTCCCCGGAGAGGTGCTGCAAGACAAATGTGGCACCGGCAGCAGAAGGAACTTCCTGCATGACAGCTCACTTGTGCTGCCACCATGGAGTTGAGAAACCACCATGGTGAGGATAGGAAAGGGCCTTTCCCTCTTGTGACAGCAGTTGACTTGCATCTCTTTTCCCTTTTTCTCTGCATAATGTGACATCAATCTCTCCTCAAAACGTACACGTGCAAATCTTCTACCCCTTCTTCATGTGGGCCTGGGAATGCAGCAAGCCAATGGCCTTCAGAAAATGAAGAACTGGAACAAAATTCTGCAGAAAAGGAATGTTTAAAATCACTGCTACCCTCCGATATAGTGGTCTCTGAACTTAGTATGCAAACCAATGTTTCTTCTCGAAATCTCTTGATGACTGTGTCTGAGAGCCAGGTCTGGTCCATGTGCCAGAGTTCACAGCTCCCCTAGCAATACTTGTGGAACAGCCCATCCATCTTATTATTCTGCTTCACTCAAAATTATTTTGATTAATGCCTACTCTGATGTGATTCTATCTGCCTGAACTCAAGCTCTGAGAGGAAGCACCACACCTGGTAATCTAAGGTCTATTTTTCTTCATGCAGTAAAGCTGGGATAACCTCACCTGATATTCTTCTGTTAATGAAGTGCCTCTATTCCCCTTTTTAATTCTGCAGTGTATAGCTGATGAGTCTGGCCTAACGATCACTTAAAGCAGATAAAACAGACACGGGCAGTGTAAGAACTGTTTAGGAAAAAGCTGGAGAAGCTTTCCAGTGCAATGATTCCAACGGTGTGAAATCAGTCTATTTCCAAACACTTCGACCCTTTCCCTGTGCAGCCCAACGTGAGAGATAAATGTATTCTGGGTAAGCTGTTTAACTTCTGGTTGTGAGGAATAAAACAGCAGAAAGCATTTTTTTTTTTTTGACAGAGAAAGAGTGGGAGTAAGGACAAAGAGTATTTTTGTTCTGGTTTTGATAAGGGCATAAAAACTGGTTAGTGAAGAAACAGGAATACTTAACTGACACCTTTTGCTTTGGGTAGTGGACTTCTGTTTTTTCTTCTGGCTGAGAAGCCAGAAGCTGGCGCTACAAATAGCAATGTGTTTCTAATGGGGTTCCAGTGCTATTGACCCAACGTCATCCAATTTTTGTGCTGTTAATAAACTACAGCCTTGTTCCTGATAATAGTTTAGCCATTATGCATGGATTGATGGAGTGCAAAATCCTAGATAATTTGTTTTTAGAATATGGGGTCTCTTAATGTGGATAACATTAGACAAGGACAGGCTTTTTATTGCCAAATGCAAAGTGATATGCTTTCACTGAATCATAGAATGGTTTGTGTTGGAAGGGACCTTAAAGATCGTCATCCTGATCATTCTCAGGACATGAAATGGTTGGCCATCTCAACACGAAAGGAAAGCTGTGTCTCAGGAGAGATTTATGGGCCACTCAAGATTAAAAAGAAGAAAAACTCACAACATGGTATTTTAGCTGAACATTTAATCCAATGCTTGGGTTTATTTACTGTCTTTATTAGACAGTATCTAGATTATCTAGATAATTATCTAGACAGACTATCTAGATTATTTTAGCATTGGTGTCAGCACGGCTGTAGACCTCAATAAGATCTTATAAACCTGTTGCTGATGAAGTGTGTCATTAAGCAAAAGACTTGTAAGAGGAAAGTAAAGGTTAGGACAGGACACTCATGCTACGTAGTCTGGACCCATTGGTAAGTGGAGTACATTTAAACATGTGCTTTAAGGCCATCAAATACAAAATCCTATACGTGGGCAGAACAAATGCAACCCTTACTGACTCGACAGGGGTCAGTACAATTTCCCTAGAAAGGTTGAAACAGTATTTCTGGGGGAAAAAAAAAAAAAAAAAAAAAGATGATCTGTTATAAACAAAAACCTGGAACAAAATTGAGTTCCTAATTAGATGTTATGGCCAAAAGGTAACATAGCCCATGGGTTTATTCAGAAAACTTTGCTGAGCTGGGGTTAACAGAAGACTGCGCCAGGGGAGGGTTAGATTGGATATTAGGAAAGATTTCTTCACCGAGAGGGTGGTCAGGCATTGGAACAGGCTGCCCAGGGAGGTGGTGGAGTCGCCATCTCTGGAAGTGTTCAAAAAACGTGTAGATGTGGTGCTTCAGGACATGGTTTAGGGAACATGGTGGCATTGGGTTGATGGTTGGACTTGATGATCTTGAAGGTCCTTTCCAACCTTAGTGATTCTGTGATTTTTTACCTATATGCTATGAAACTGCAGGCACTGGGATGCCACAACAGTTCTGGAGTGCCAGCCACTTATAAAGGATGTGCAAATCACGGAGAAGGTGCACGGAAGGGTCACAAGGTATTGCTCTCAAAGTGAAGGTCTTTAAGTACCAGTTAGCTTATTGCAAAGATGGTGAGAACTGACTTGATGGTACTGGGGAGAAAACAACAGACTCTACAGGGGCTATTTAAACCAGTGGAAAAATCCACGATAATTTTCATGTCAGACAAGTTCAACAGAGGGATATGCTTCTTATTAAAAGGTGAGAAGGATTTGTTCCAGTGGTTAAGCCACCACAGAAAGTAATGGAATTTTCATTTCTTGATATCTTTTCAAAAAAGTGTACAGCTTTCCTATGAGACAGTGCTGTAGCCAAACACCCATGGTTTCTTTTCTGTAGGAGCAACTTGGTAAAAGGCTGTGTACTGTATGATATGAGAGGTCAGGTTATGTTGCCAGTGTACTCTTTTTGGCATTAAAATCTCTGCATCTAAAAATCCTTGTGTGATCCAGGGCTACAGACTCTACATGCCACGGAGAGTGGTGCAGCGGAAGGAAACATACCCGGAGGCTAATCTTGTGTAAAGCAATACCTGTTCTCCCCCATGTTATCACCTTGGGAGGTGATCACACAACTTTACTCACCGGGGTTTACTCACTTTTTCATTTCTTGCTTACTTTTTGAAATTTTTTCTTTTCTTTTTACTTTTTTAAAAATGAATTTTTAATTAATTTCTCTGTTGGATATAGCCATAAAAATGGTAGACATTAAGGTACATAAGCAGATGGCTAGGCTCTGGTCTGAGGTTAAGCTAGCCAAACAGGTTGTGTAAAAATTTGGACATGACATGAGAAATTGGAAAGCATAACATATAACAGAATGAGAAGCCGATAAAAGTTACAAGTAGCACTGTGAGAAATGGCCAGGATTCACAGGTGGAGTTATGTGAAAGACAACCAAACTTAATCACTACTTGGAGGGGAATACTGGGGACCTTTAGCTCTTGCAAGGCCAGAAGTGCCTAGATGACCACATAAGTAATATTAAATAAAGCTTGGATTACATAGGTAACAGTATCAGAAATACCGAATTTCGGAATGGCTATAGCAAAACTGGGACAAATGATGAAAAAATAATTAAGAGTGAGTTGTTTATCTAGGAGTGCACAAGGGCAGAGAGAAGGAGGGGTCAGGATGGATGGGAAAGGGAAAGTACGGGAGAATGGAGAGGAGATGAGGGTAAAGGGCTGGCTGCATGGAAGTGGTTCAATAATCCTGCCTGGCCAAGTCCACCACCTGAACAATGTTGTCTGTCCTATTGTGTATCAAAGTCTACTGACTATTGTCCTGTGTGAACGTGCATATGTGGGAGCAGGTCAATGGAGAGACCGTAGGTCTAGGAGCTGAGTACTAGAGAAAACAGGGGTCTGAGAGTCTGTGTTTTGTGGGGTTGTTTCAAGGGGATTCAGCTGGGACACCAGGTGCCCACCTTCAGATTTCATCTGGAATGGGAAATGTAAAGACTAAAATCCTGTAAAAATGGTAATTCCCCTGTTCTGAGCATGAAATCAAGTAGACTAAGAGAAATCCTAATCGGGTTTTTTTTTTCACAGCTCCTCTGAGGAAAAATTCAAATAAATCCAGCCATGGGGTCTCCTACAGCTAGTTATTACTGCAAATAAGCTTCAAATCAGATGCCAATATCCCAACCCTGACAGTTTTTGAGAACTTTAATCCATTAAGAAATTAGGTAATTTCTCAAATTGACACCATGCCAAGATCCAGTGTCTGGTCTTGCATAATATTGGGAAAGATTGCATTCTGACCGGTCCCAAGAACCATCTAATTAAAGGCTAATCAAAGTAATACTGATGAAAGTTTTTTAGTTTGCTCTACAACTTTTGGTAGCACTTTGACTTCAGCACGGTGCCAATAGTGGAGCTGGTTAATTACTGGGGCTTATTGCTGCAGATGTTTGATGGAAATGGAAGGCAGAACTGCTAGATTTATGAAATACTCTTTCATTGTTGTTGAAAGACAAATACAGAAAACCATACGGAAAATATAGACAGGTGATATTTAATAAAATAGCCTTTTCAGAGATCTAAATATCCATTGCTGTGGAGGTAATGGTTAACAGGATAAAGAATTCAATCCATCTCAATTTATGCACTTAGGCAGAGCTATATCCCTGTTGTTATTTACCTGCTGAAATTTATCTTCTTATTTGCCTTCTTATTGATACATAAATCTCTCTCTACTGTTTTTCTAAAGCACTTGGAATCCTGTGATCTGAGTGCTTAGCGTCTGCTTTTGAGATCATCCTGTACAAAAGGAGACACAGAGGCCGTGGAGGCAATGGCTGGGCGGTAAAGCTCCATGGTGCCAATGGAGATGAACCTTGCAGAGGTAGCTCTGAGAGTTTTTTTAAACTTAGGATCCACAGGATGAAAATAGGGTGTGAATCCTGGGTCACTGTGTTCAGTCCTTTCTATGGCAGACACTTACAACACAGAAAGCTATCCAAAACTAGCAAGCACCAGCAGAAAACTGGGAGTTTGGGGCTGGAAATCTATGGGGAAGCCTTGTTCTAATAATCAAAAACATGTGCTGTGCAGTGCCCTCAGGTTGGCTTTCTGGTTTTATCTATCTCCGTTTTCTTATGAAGTTATTTGTCTGCATATGGATTCATTTATTCATTTTGGGGTTTTTTCTGAGACATTTACCACCTCAGCAATTGTATTCTCCTGTGAGCTCATGACAGTGTTTTTCTTCTGTTTAAATCACTCTTTTCCTCTACAGAAAGCAACCATTTACCCCCCACAAGTACAGCAGAAGGCGGAGAGGAATTTTTTGCTATGCCTATTTGTTTAAACAAGTTGCTTCACATATCAACAGAAAAGGCTCTACTGTGTGGTGAATGGGGTGAGTAGATGAAGCCATCAGGTGTCTCAAAGGGGTTTTGTAGCAGCAAAAGTACTACATAGAGTGACATGAGGTCCTTAGCTCACTGTGGCACACTATGGCAGGCTACAGTATCGACCTTCAAAACAACAATTTTGTGCATCTGTCTCTCAAAAGCTAACCAAAAAGAGGCCTAGGTTCTTCATAAAAGGTTTATTGTTGTTATTATTGCCCGCTACAGCTTCCCCCTTGAGGACCTCTTTATCACTCAACCCAGGCAGCAGATTAATTTTCTCTTAAACGCAAAATCTGATGACATTTTTTCCATAAATCGAGACACTATCAGGGGATTTACTCCAGAGCAGTAGCTCTCAGCCCTGACTTTACAGCGATTTCAGTTTAGAAAGGTTTCCAACGGAAGCTGTCCCTGTCCCCAAAATCTTTCTGTTGCTGGAAGGCAGTGCCAGCGAAATAATTCTGTCTGACAATTCCTCCACAGCTGGTTTTAGGGTGAGAAATGAGAACAGATGGAGTAGCTGTGGCAGAAACAATCTCCAAGGTGGAAAACTCATGTCGTCTTAGTGTGAGCTGATGAACTGAAGCTGGTGTCTGTGTCAGATTTTTCTCTCCTGCATAAGTGGAATCAAGCAGGGGATATTAAATATGCAGTTTTTCCAAGGGAAATATCAAAGTACCGAACAAATAAGATAGAGGAATGGATTTGGATGATGTGTTAAATATCAGTTTTAGGTAGGCTCCTAGCATGTATACTAGAGAGAACTGTGTGCATTTAACACTGATGTCCCCAATCAATTTGAAGCCTCAGCATTATTGTTAGTGTCCATCCCTGTTTGTAGAGAGTGGGGCTACATAAATGCTTTATTGAGCACGTACGTTTTACAAGACAAAATCCTCTTGCTTTCTGAAACATTATATTTGATAAAACAGAGATGATGGACAAGTTTCCAATAATTCAATCTTTAGCTTTCATTGTTCTGAAGAGTAAATTCTCCTTCAGGGATTCGTTCAGCAGAGACAACAAGAACAGCTGGGGAATATCATGGCAATCTCCCATCTCCATGTGAGGAGGACCATGTTTGCAATATCACAGTCCTTACCCAGAAGGAGCAAAGTGCCCAGGACAAGGAATTATCCAGCCTGCCAGCCTGCAGAAATCAATGAACCCAAGCATAGTTTCAAAATTACATTGTTTATGGTGAACTCCATTAATGCCCCATGTATTTTCATCCTACCTCATACAAAAGATGGCACACAGCTGTATTACCCCGGGAAGGAAAAGCTAGCATCCTTACCGCCGTATAGTCATTTCCATTTTGTTTTTGTTTCCCCCAATAGATACTGATTTCCCACACTTCCCTGGGTTATGAGTGCTGGAAGACCTAAAAAGAGAAAGAGATGCAGCCAAGCAGCAAAGGAAAGCTATTCTCTTTACCTGGCTCTTTACCTCTGTCCCATGAGGGCATCCCCGTGTTTGAAGGGCTGGCCTTCAATTTATTCTTATCAACTGGCTACGTCACTGTGAGTAGATGTGGTGGGTTGACCCCGGCTAGGTGCCAGGTGCCCACCAAAGCTGCTCTATCACTCCCCTCTTCAGGTAGACAGGGGAGAGAAAATATAATGACACACTTGTGGGTTGAGATGAGGACAGGGAGAGCTCAGTCAGCAATTACCATCAGGGGCAAAATAGACCTGACTTGGGGAAATTAATTTAACTTATTAGCAGTCAAAATCAGTAGGGCAAAAGTAAAAAAATAAATCTTAAAACACCTTCCCCCCACCCCCTCCTTCTTCCCAGGCTCAACTTTACTCCTGATTTTCTTTACCTCCTCCCCCCGAGCGGCGCAGGGGGATGGGGAATGGGGGTTGTGGTCAGTCCATCACACACTGTCTCTGCCGCTCCTTCCTCCTCAGGGGGAGGACTCCTCACCCTCTGCCCTGCTCCAGCCTGGGGTCCCTCCCACGGGACACAGTCCTGCATGGACTTCTCCAACGTGAGTCCTTCCCACGGGCTGCAGTTCTTCACGAGCTGCTCCAGCCTGGGTCCCCCCACGGGTGCCGTCCTTCAGGAACAGGCTGCTCCAGCCCGGGTCCCCCCACGGGCGCCATCCCGAGAGAGAGAGACCTTAAGCCAATTTGGGGTCAAAATATCACAGCTATTTCAGAATTAAGTGGAGGGATTAACTCCACCACAAACAAAAAAAGAAAAAAAAAGGAAGTGCCTGCAGTTATAAAGATTTTTTAATTTTTCTGGTTGTTGGAGTAGGATAAATGTTTTATTCTGGATATAATTACTGTTTTAATAGATAAAGTTAAAGGAGGTTGTTAAGGAGAGGCATCTGGTGAGACAAAAAACCCCACAGTCAACCCCCTAAATAAAATTATTTTTACAAGCACGTTGTAAAGAGCTAGAAAAAAAGAAAAGATGCAGTAGAATGAGCATTGCCTAGAATATCACCGAAGGCACAAGCAAAATGTCTGGGATACACTCTTAAGTGCAAAGCAATTATCATTGATTTTATGTTTCAATTATCTCAGACTCATTTGCTCCCTTATGCCTTTAAAAAAAATATATTAGGTGAAAGTCTTTTGGGATTTCATGCATCCTGAAATCAACTAATGTCTTTAACAAGCCTCTTCCCTACAGAACCGCTAGCATGAGAAAATCTCAAAAGACCTGAAGAAGGGAAAAGTAGTCTTGTTAGAGAAATTGGTCAAAGAACATAGCCCACTCACATGCAAAACTAAGCAATTTGGAAATTAAATAAATCAGTGCTATGTGTAAATTAAAGCAGCAATACAGGTTCAGATTTAACCGCTTTCTGCATATGCTGCAAATGACACTTCTCTAGAAGGATTTGGGTGGGCTGGTAGAACAGTGACGGTAAGAGAGCAGGCAGCTTGCAGGGGTGCTAATTGCAACACCTTAATTGCTTTATCTTTGTGATTTCTGTTAGTGTGCCAAATAAGCCAAACCTGCCGATGGTCATGTTCTTGGCTGCTGAAATCAAACATGGGCCCAGCTCTTCAGTCACGTGGCCTTGTTTGTCAAAGATAGCAACCCATCTCTGTGAACTGCGTTTAATTAGATTTTGTGATTCCCACTTGAAGAAGACCAAATGAAAAAATTTTATATAAACTGTGTTGTCATATAAACTCCCATATTTTTTATCAGTCAGAATTTACGGCTTTATGACATCCCTCAGAAAACTGTATGTAGGACTTATAATCAAATTCAGAAAAACTTTCAAGGTTTCTTTGTCACAGTGTGTTTCGCTTTCATGAATTAGGTGCTTGGTGGGAAAAAGGAGACAGTGACTCTCTAACTCAGGACTCTGCCAAACAGCTAATCGATGACATCTTGTCCTTGAGTGGGCAAAAGCTTCTCTTGAGTTAGAAACTCACTCAAAGGCAGAAGTTATCAGCTGCTGCCTGTCTTGGATGCCTTGAGAAGATATGACAGATCTAAGCCTTCTTTTATGCATTTAAAATCTGCCCATGTACAGCAGGACACTGGTCCTAGCTTTCATAACTTGGAGTCAGGGGGTGGATGCAAGCTGCAACCTAACAGAAAGAGGAAGTGCAAAAATAACTAGTAATTAACATTGCTAGCTGCTGGGGCAATAGATATTTTGAGTAATCTGGGGTACTGGGTAATATTTTCCTGTTCCAAATATTGCCATGTTAGAAATGATGAAACAAAGCTCCTTCTGTGGATCTGTGAGTTATTCCCTGGTAATTTGTTTCTCCTGTTGCCTTCAGAAGAAGGATGATTTCTTTGCAAGTCTGGAATTGAACTAATGGTGCAAGAAGTGCATCCACCTGATAAAGGACATTCAAGTGGCTTGCTTTCTCAGGCTCCTTAAGAGAAAGATAGATAAGCAAAGAGGAGAAAAGCAATTATTTCCATTCCCATGATACTACTGTGAAGTATCAGTCATTGCAGATGTGTTCATTGGGGCTGTCGTGGTTTAGCCCCAGCCAGCAACTACGCACCATGCAGCCGCTCGCTCACTCCCCCACGGTGGCACGGGGGAGAGAATTGGAAGAGTAAAAGTGAGGAAACTCATGGTTTGAGATAAAGACAGTTTAATAAGTAAAGCAAAAGCCGTGCACGCAAGCAAAGCAAAACAAGGAATTTGTTCACCACTCCCCATGGGCAGGCAGGGGTTCAGCCATCTCCAGGGAAGTAGGGCTCTGTCACGCGTAATGGTTTCTTGGGAAGACAGATGCCATAACTCTGAATGTCCCTCCATCCCTTCCTTCTTCTTTGTCCCAGCTTTATATACTGAGCATGACGTTATATGGTATGGAATATCTCTTTGGCCAGCCTGGGTCAGCTGTCCCAGCTGTGTCCCCTCCCAGCTTCCTGTGCACCCCCAGCCTGCTCGCTGCAGGCCAGCACGAGAAGCTGGACTGTCCTTGAGTACTTAGCAACAACTCAAAACATCAGCACCTTATCAACATTTTCTCATCCCAAATCTAAAACATAGCCTCACACTAGCTTCTATGAAGAAAATTAACTCTACCCTGGCTGAAACCAGGACAGGGGCAGACATAATATACTTGGGGCAAATTTTGATATAATCTTCAAGAGCTGACAGTCCTTCTACCAAAGGAAGTATGTAGCACTCCGTTTTCCTTAACTGAAATGCGCATATTTAAAGAGGAGGAGTTGATTCTTACAGTTCAAAAATAAAATATATTATCACCATATTTTTACCCCACCAAAATAGAAAACTGAACGGGATATGGATATGCAATGGCTTGCAACAAAAGGGCCTTTGGATTGAGTGCTTATTTGGAGTCCAGGAGAGTTGTGTTCTTGTCTGAAATCCACATCTTAGACCTCCTTGGTTTCTTCTTTGGCAAAGCTGGTATTCTTTGATTTTTCTTATTTTTCTCTCTCTCTTTACTCAAATTGTGAAATATGTACTCTGCTTAAAAATTACGAATCATAGGTTAGGTGATTTAAAGAGAGACTTTGATGTTTGTAACATATATGATTGTTACAGCTTAGGGATCATAGGATCATAGAATAGTTTGGGTCGGAAGGGACCTTTAAAGGCCATCTAGTCCAACCCCCTGCAATGAGCAGGGACATCTTCAAAACAGCTCAGGTTGCTCAGAGCCCCGTCCAACCTGAACGGTTCCAGGGATGGGGCATCTACCACCTCTCTGGGCAACCTCTGCCACTGTTTAACCACCCTCATTGTCAAAAATTTATTTTTTCTATCTAGTCTGAATCTGCCCTCTTTTAGTTTAAAGCTGTTACCCCTTATCCTATTGCAACAGGCCCTGCTCAAATGTCTGTCCCCATCTTTCTTCTAAGCCCTCTTTAAGTCCTGGCAGGCTGCAAGGTCTCCCCAGAGCCTTCTCTTCTCCAGGCAGGTAATTAGATTACCAAGACGGTAATTGGATTCCAGTCTTTCCTTTCCAGCATTGTCTATGTAAGTGGCAAAAACCATCCTTTTGTGTTCTTTGAGGAAACTTCACAGAAGCAAAATAAATAACTGTTACGATAGTGGTAAGTAAACAAAGAAAATTAAACCTTACCATCTGACAACTGCACACCATGCCAGTTGGAAAAAAAAAACCCAAACATTCAAATAACCTAAGCCTTAGCTGCATAATTTCTAAGAAGAAAAATTTTCACCTTGTTTTTCACCCTTCTTTTAATAAAAAGAAACTGAGGTGCATATACATCCAAATCAACATTTTCAAAAACCTTTTTTGTTGGTGAGTCTGCTTTTTAAAATTTTTTTTTTGTACTCTGGCCTCACACAACAAAGTACTTTGTGAAACTTAAGTAAGTTCTTAAAGTTGAGTGTGTCTTGAATGTAATTGTACTCACAGGAAGTGAGATAAACTTGTACTCATGCTGTGTTAAATTGGATCTTTGACTATCCATTCAGAAATGTAAAGTAAAAATGTCATTTTTTACAGAGTGCAAAATGATTAACAATTGGGAGAAGGGTAAGTGTAGGATAGGGGATCTGTTATAAATTATCCGTATATAAGAAATAACATTGCTTTAAAACATTAGACTGTAAGGCATTTCCAGCTTCTATGTTGCCAAGAATCTAAAAAGGCAAAAGCCTATTTTAAAAACAACAGAAGCAGAAAGGAAAAAAAAAAACCCACACCAAGCACAAACAGGAAAATAAAGATCTCTTTTTAGATTATTAATGTTGGTAGGATAAAAAGGTGCTTGGAGACATGGATTGAAAAGCTATTTCATTACCTACACTGCAATCCAATCCATGTGCTTATTTATCTGGATTTGAAAGAAGCTGAGAAATTCAAGGCAATATTAGAATGCAACAACACTCAAATTAGCCTTGACAGCATTAATAACAATGATGTGCCACCTGTATCTGCTAAATGTTTCACCACCTTAGATTAAGTTAATTGAAATTAATCAGCAGCACAGTGAGAAGAAAAAAAGCTGAGAGAGATTTTTAAGAGATATGGTGGATTCATGCACTCATAGACTTCACCTGATGTTAGCCAACAAAACTCACATGTTAAGCAATCCAAGACAATTAAAAGCCAGGAAGATGTTTCTTCACTTGTTTTAATAGGTTATAGAGAGAAACATGGACAAATGCTGCAAGAATTGTGTTGGTTCCTTCCATGCAGTATCCCCAAGGAGCTGACTGTAATATCTATCCATCCACCTGCATAAAGATAAATATCCAGGAAAGAAAAAACATTTATCTGTGTCATCAGTTAATTAACATCAACCCTGGATCACAAATTAGCTTGCTTTGTTTTCCAAACTTTTAATGTGCTATACATTTTGAGTAGGGATATTCTTTCCCATCTTCCTATGTGGCTGAAATCTGCCATTAACAGATACATTTTACACGTTATCTGTTTCATTCAGACAGAAAATCTCGTCTTCTGTCCTTCCACAATAGGGCAGTGGGGTTAGGAAGCTCACAGCAGTTATCTGGGGTTTCCTGGTGGGAAGCAGAAAGATCAATGGATCACCAGGTGACTCCCAACTGACAGGAAAACAGATGCATGAGCTGAATATACTAATTTCACCATTGAGTATTTTGGGGCATGAATCAATTCTGGAAATTTCATCTGTCTGAGCACCTGGAGTAATGTGTCCAGTTCTGGGCTCCCCAGTTCAAGAGGGACAGGGAACTCCTGGAAAGAGTCCAATGGAGGGCCAGAAGGATGTTTAAGGGACTGGAGGATCTCTTGTATCAGGAAAGGCTGAGAGACCTGGGGCTGTTTAGTCTGGAGAAGACAAGGCTGAGAGGGGACCTTATCAATGTCTATAAATATCTGCAGGGTGGCTCTCAGGAGGATGGAACCAGTCTCTTTTCACAGAATCACAGAATCACTAGGTTGGAAAGGACCTTCAAGATCACCAAGTCCAATCATTAATCCAGCGCCACCGCGTTCCCTAAACCATGTCCTGAAGCGCCACATCCACACGTTTTTTGAACACTTCCAGAGATGGTGACTCCACCACCTCCCTGGGCAGCCTGTTCCAATGCCTGACCACCCTCTCAGTGAAGAAATTTTTCCTAATAGCCAATCTAAACTTCCCCTGGCGCAACTTGAGGCCATTTCCTCTTGTCCTATCACTAGTTACTTGGGAGAAGAGACCAACACCTTCGTCGCCACAACCCCCTTTCAGGGAGTTGTAGAGAGCAATAAGGTCTCCCCTGAGCCTCCTCTTCTCCAGACTGAACAATCCCAGTTCCCTCAGCCGCTCCTCATAAGACTTGTGCTCCAGACCCCTCACCAACTTTGTTGCCCTTCTCTGGACACGCTCCAGCACCTCAACATCCTTCTTGTAGGGAGGGGCCCAACACTGAACACAGGATTCAAGGTGCGGCCTCACCAGTGCCGAGTACAGGGGCACAATCACTTCCCTACTCCTGCTGGCCACACTATTCCTGATACAGGCCAGGATGCTGTTGGCCTTCTTGGCCACCTGGGCACACTGCCGGCTCATGTTCAGCCGGCTGTCAACCAGCACCCCCAGGTCCCTTTCCGCCGGGCTGCTCTCCAGCCACTCCTCCCCAAGCCTGTAGCGTTGCATGGGGTTGTTGTGACCCAAATGCAGGACCCTGCACTTGGCCTTATTAAACCTCATACAGTTGGCCTCTGCCCATCGATCCAGCCTGTCCAGATCCCTCTGCAGAGCCCTCCTACCCTCCAGCAGATCAACACTCCCACCCAGCTTGGTGTCATCTGCAAACTTACTGAGGGAGCACTCAATTCCCTCATCCAGATCATTGATAAAGATATTGAACAAGACCAGACCCAGAACCGAGCCCTGGGGAACACCGCTTGTGACCGGCCGCCAGCCGGATTTAACACCATTCACCACAACTCTCTGGGCTCGGCCATCCAGCCAGTTCCTCACCCAGCTAAGAGTAAACCTGTCTAAGCCACGAGCCACCAGTTTCTCCAGGAGAATGCTGTGGGAGACACTGTCAAAGGCTTTACTAAAGTCCAGGCAGACAACATCCACTGCCTTTCCCTCATCCACTAGGGGGGTCACCTGGTCATAGAAGGAGATCAGGTTGGTCAAGCAGGACCTGCCTTTCATGAACCCATGCTGGCTGGGCCTGATCCCTTGGTTGTCCTGCAGGTGCCCTGTGAGCACTCTCAAGACCAACCGCTCCATGATCTTCCCCAGTATGGAGGTCAGGCTGACAGGCCTGTAGTTCCCAGGATCCTCCTTCCGGCCTTTCTTGTAGACAGGCGTCACATTGGCAAGCCTCCAGTCTTCTGGGACCTCCCCTGTTAACCAGGACTGCTGATAAATGATGGAAAGTGGCTTGGCAAGCTCCTCCGCCAGCTCTCTCAGTAATCCTGGGTGCATCCCATCAGGTCCCATAGACTTGTGGGTGTCCAGGTGGTTTAGCATGTCCTTGACTGCTTCCTCCTGGATTATGAGGAGTACATTGTGCTCTCCATCCCCATCTTCCAGCTCACGGGGCTGAATACCCTGTGGATACCTGGACTGGCTATTAAAGACTGAGGCAAAGAAGGCATTAAGTACCTCAGCCTTGTCCTCGTCCTTGGAGACAATATTCCCCGCCATATCCAGTCAGGGATGGAGGTTCTCCTTGCCTCTCTTTTTGTTGTTAATATATTTGTAAAAACATTTTTTATTATCCTTTATGACTGTGGCCAGACTGAGCTCTAGCTGGGCTTTTGCCTTTCTAATTTTGTCCCTGCTTGACCTAACGAGATCCTTGTACTCTTCGTGAGTTGCCTGCCCCTTCTTCCAGAGGTGATAAACTCTCCTCTTTTCCCTGAGTCCCAGCAAAATCTCCCTGTTCAGCCAGGCCGGTCGCCTTCCCCGACAGCTCTTCTTATGGCACATGGGGACCATCTGCTCCTGCGCCTTTAAGATTTCCTTCTTAAAGGCTGTCCAGCCTTCCTGGACCCCTTTGTCCTTCAGGACTGTCTCCCAAGGGATTCTCTCAGCCAGTGACCTGAACAGGCCAAAGTCTGCCCTCCGGAAGTCCATGATAGCAGTTTTGCTGACCCCTCTCCTTACTTTGCTCACAACTGAGAATTCTATCATGTCATGGTCGCTAAGCCCAGGACGGCCTCCGACCACCACATCTCTCACCAGTCCTTCTCTGTTTGTAAACAGCAGGTCCAGTAAGGCACCTCCCCTGGTGGGCTCACTCACGAGCTGCGTCAGGAATTTATCCTCCACACACTCCAGGAACCTCCCAGATTGTTTCCTCTCTGCCATGTTATACTTCCAGCAGATGTCCGGTAGGTTGAAGTCCCCCACAAGAACAAGGGCCAGCGAATGCGAGACTTCTGCCAGTCGCTTATAGAATGTCTCATCTGTCTCTTCGTCCTGGTTGGGTGGTCTGTAACAGACTCCCAGCAAGATATCTGCCTCATTGGCCTTCCCCCTCATCCTTACCCATAAGCACTCGACTTGATCCTCACGATCCTTGATTTCTATACAATCAAAATACTCCCTAACATACAGAGCCACCTCACCACCTCTCCTTCCTTGCCTATCCCTTCTTGAAGAGCTTATAGCCATCCATTGTAGCACTCCAGTCATGAGAAGCACCCCACCATGTTTCTGTGATGGCAACTACATCATAGCTGTCCCGCTGCACAATGGCTTCCAGCTCCTCCTGTTTGGTGCCCATGTTGCGTGCGTTGGTGTAGATGCACTTGAGCTGGGCTATCGATTTCAACTCTGGCACATGACCCCTAGGCTCAACTCTAGTGAGCCTGGTTTTACCCCCTCCTCCCTCCAAATCTAGTTTAAAGCCCTTTTCAGTAGTGCCCAGTGACAGGACGAGGGGCAATGGGCACAAACTGCAGCACAGGAAGTTGTACCTCACCATGAGGAAAAAATTTCTTTACTGTGAGGGTGATGGAGCACTGGAACAGGCTGCCCAGAGAGGTTGTGGAGTCTCCTTCTCTGGAGACCTGCAAAACCTGACTGGACGCGTTCCTGTGCAACCTGCCCTCGGTGATCCTGCCTTGGCAGGGGGGTTGGACCAGATGATCTTCAGAGGTTCCTTCCAACCCCTACCATTCTTTGATTCTGTGATTTTTTCTAAATCAGCTCTAAAGGGAGAAGGAGCGAGGTAAACACAAGTCATATGTCATTGACAGAAATCCTATTTTCAGTGCTGGGAAAATACCTCAGCATCTCATAGTTAAAGCTAAATAGAAGACTACTTTTTGTTTTTATCTTAAATTCCTCTTTCTAGAACTGATTAAGCTCCTTTGTCAAACATTTAAGGAACAATGAACTGCAAAGGTCATTGTATTCTTCCTTTTGCTATCAGAAGCAATGATATAATCCTGTGTGGGAAGTTCCACCTAAAAAATTTAAGATTTCTTTACCGTGACTGTTTCCTTCCCCTCATATGTTTCCTTAAAAGCCTAAGTGTCTTTGTCCAATATCCAGGCATAACCAGGAGTCTGGAGAACATAGAATAGAAGACATGATAGCAGAGACCATGAATTGCGTGATGCTGACTGTCCCCTGTGGTGCTGAGGGTTGGAGACTGCTTATGTCACATTACCTGTGACTTGTTTGATTAATGGAGTGGGGGACAGAAAGAATGATTGATGGGCAGCAGAGCACAGCAACATGGAGTAGGTGTTGTGAGGTCTTTTCTTGGTCAACATGACAAGACACAGGCTGGACTCTGCTCCTGAATTTTTGAAGTCCCTGTCTTGAATTGAGGCATTTTTTTCTGTGTCTTTTGTCAAATCAATGCAATGGAGGCATATTGTCATCATCCTCTGACGTGAATAAATACAGGTCTTGATCAGTGGGAAGGCAGTGCTGCCATGGTCCCTGCATATTCCTCAGTATCTGGGCACCATTTGCTCACTGATATGTTTATATTCTCCCACTTGGGGACACAGTTGTCCTCATTTTGCGTGTGAAAGTCCCTAGACTCAGCAGTTACATGACTTGACTGAAGTTTCCTAAGAAGTTGGAGCACAACCTGTGTAGATGAAATTTGATGTTTTAAATACCTGTTAACCTGTTAAGTTGAAGACACTGATCTTAATCTAAAAATACCACGCTAGAAAAGACTAGTGAGTGACTGAAATAGAAAAATTAGAACTGCAGTAACATTTTTATTGGCTTTATCCTGATACCTCTCTTCTCTTCTAATTTTTACTTCTTTTAAAAACTGCACATAAACTTTGCTTCAGTCTATTTTAAGCTGCTACATGTGTGCCAGCAGCATGGATGCTCGGGTCAGCAAAGAATCTTTTCAGAGCTGACATAGTGAACTTAAATGAAACCATCAGAAGCAGCTTCACACTCTCCTGTGCATATACAGCATGCTTAGTCGAACTTGACACATATTATCAGGCCAATTCATTTAGGCATTGGTCAAGGGATAACTTCCAACATTTAGAAAACTTAGTCTTCGGAGATCTGACAAAGATATAAAATACAAACAGCATGGGAGGAAGAGGTATTAATGCATGGTGCATGGAAGGGGATATTGTTTAATCAGGGGGATCATGAGAAGAGTTACATACTGAGCATCCTCCTGGCCTGGCAGCACAATAGTACTCTCTAACCTGGAGTGATTTTAAGGGAAAGAGAGAAAAAAAATACCAGTTTGTTTTTTAATAAGCCCTGTGAAAGATGTTCTTGGAGCTTCATTCCTCAGCATGCTTTTCCACAAATAGATTCAGATGTTGGGGTATCACTTGTTTGTGTCTGAAGAGCGGTATGTTCTTGAGCTAAAAATGAAACACTGAGCAGATGCTGACTTGAAGCTACACGTTCCTAAAAGCAGGCAAGTTGGATGCTGTCAACATTCAATAAACACATGCAAACAAGAAAGACAAAAAAGAAGAAGAAAGAAAAAGTAGTAATTAGACACAACACCCTTTGACAGGAGATTAATGAACAGGATTAATTAAACAGGTATCATTAACCCCACACACCAAATTCTCATTTCCAATTTACAAGTGGAGAAGGTAAGACACAAGTCGATGTCACCACATGCCTCACTGGGGGAATTGAGGTGTTTGCCCTTAACCCTCTCCTCTGTAGACATGTGCTTCTGCAGAGCTTTTCTTGCTGCTGAAGGCAACTTCTCTTCTGCTGAGTAATCTCCAGACTTATGGTGTCCTGGGTGTTGCAAGCCTGTGACTGCATGTCACGCAGTCAGATATAAGACACTGGGGTCCAAAATTCAACCAGAGCCCGTCGTAGAGATAGACATAAGAGAGAAACGGAAAGAACAAACAAAAAAACAAACAAACAAACAAACAAAACTAAAGCAGGGAATGATTGTTTATGTCCCTCTCCTTCCTGATGGAGTGATGTTGCTTTGGAGATGAGACCTGTCTCCTTCTTCTGCTGATCAGCGAACCATACAGGGAGAGCTACTCATGGCCTGGCCACAGGGCATCAAGAACTAGGTGGTGTAAAGCCAACAAACTAAGCTGGATAGGGCACAAATCCCATAATCTCCTAAGTGGGAGATTTTGGAAGAGTTAATATCATGGGAACAAATAAGTAGCCAGTCCCCGACGCAGTCATCAGAAATGTCATAAAAGCAGCTTGTTTGTCAAAAATTTATATTGTTATAGATACCTAATGGGAAAACTGGATGGTCATCTGAAGCTCTGCTGCACTTTCTCTGTATATTTTTGCAAAATTTGCTGATGCTATAATTTCAGACCAAGATGCTTTACCTGTGTAAATGCCATCTGTCATCTGACCTCCATGTAAACTTCTAAAGGAATTTTCTGCCAGGCACTGCCATTAGTTATTTGTAAAGATTAGCTTTCCTCTTTTTTAGAATAAGTCTTCTACTTAGGAGATTTCTATATTTTATCTTCACAGTATATTTTTTGACACTGCACCTCCAAGGATGTAAAAGTTTCTATGACCTTCAGTGTTCTTCTAAAATCTATTTCTATTGTACTTCTAAATTCTTCCATTCTTTGTCTATGTCTTAACAGGTAAGTGAACAGATGAACACTAATTAACCTGAAATTTGTTTATTCATTGTATCTCACTACATTACCATATTTTTCTTTTTCTAGCAAATGTGTAGCTACAGAGAAGTTTCTCTTTTCTTTATTTGTGCTTTTTGTTTAATTACTTTAGCATTGTTAGTGTTTTGTGGTCTTATGGCATCCTGTCATGATACCAGGGAAATTGAATTCCATTCACTTTTTTAAAGAAAGATATTTATATAATTTAAAAAAATGGCCATCTTTACTTGAAAGAAGAACGCTCTACAATGACTGACTGATTTTTTTAAGTTCATTTTAGATCTCCCATCATTAGCTGTAAATTTAGTTCCAATATGTTGGATTTTGGACTCTTCTCTAAGGAAAGAAAAAGATCAGAACTGGTAAATTAAGTTTGAAAACAAGGATGACATTTTCTACAAGCTGGTAGGAAATTATCACCAACTTCTTTTGAATTCTTTGTCAAAAGCAGAACCTCAAAAGAAAAACTGGAAAGTTTTGGACAGCTTTAGGGAATAATAATAGGTGAGATGTATAAATATAAGGGGTATGCCTTAAGATCAGACATACTTATCTTTTCTGTGTAACAAACTGTTCACTTTCATCAGTACTTGGTCACTCAGAAACATTTTGGTCTTCATGAGTATAGACTAAGCAGTTTTATAGCTTTCTTTACAACAGCAGACAGCACATTTCCAAGGACTGCACACATATCTTACTGGTCTACGATGGTCAGTCATTCTCTACTCTTCTGTAAATAAATGTTCCTTTTCTCTACCTCCAGTAAACAGTCACATCGCCAGTTCAGACTCCTTGATTAAATATGACAAGCAATTACTGAAGTGTCATTAGAAACAGAGACAGCACATCCTGGTATATCCTCAGATAATGCTATTATGGCTCTGCAGCTTGAGCGCAGCTCAGCTTTATGGTAAGTGGAATGTTACAATACAAAGCAAATATTTATGAATATCATCAATGGGTAGAGAAGTTATGCTCTACAATACATAAAGTAATCTGCATATGATGGAAAATTATGTGGGTGTAATTTCTGTTTTGAATTAGAACGTATTTTTTAAAATGTAATCTCTATCCATTGTATTGCCATGTATTACGTTTACTACAAGCTAGAATAAACAGTTAACATGTTGAAGGTTTCAATGGAATGAAAAGTTTGACAAAATTGATTGAGAACAAAACTTTCCATCTCAGAGGCATTTGCTCTCTGCTATGAGCTTCATAGAAGCCGTAGTCCTGGTCAGTCATTCTCCTTTCAAGTCTTATATACTGGCCAAACTAGAACTCCATGGATCATCTTCAGTGGCCTCCCCCAAAACCTTTTTGGTACATTTGAGGAGACATTTCAACTTTCCCAATGGAAAATTTTGGCAAAAATCACTCTTTCCTTCTAGAGCATTTCTATTTCTATAGAACAATTTTTTTCAATGGGACATTTCTGGCATTTTCAAACAGGCTGTGGTGACTACTACAGTAATGGCCAGTGCCTCAGGTTGGGGACAGCATAAGGTCAAAGGCAATTTTGTGATGATGATCACAAAAGAAGACATGCTTCACGCTTGAAGGAGCTGCCAGTCTGAAGTCCAGACCAATGCCTTAAATTCTTATATAAAATATTTAGCTTTCCATTAACTCATGCCACATGGCTTTTTGGAGGTGGGGGGCAGGGGAATAATAAACAGCAGGAATGAGGTGAAGTCAGGAGACAGACGGACAGTGGGTAGAACAGGGTTATTCTGACTGGGCAGCAGAGAGGTAGTGAATCGGAAGAAATGGCATTAAGCACGGATTGATTAATGGCAATGACAAGAGAGACAAACAGCTTACAGGCTACATCCTCTCCTCTGAGCACTTCACTGTTCCTCTGCTGCACATTGCAGAGATGTCACTACTTCTGCCTGGTGGCTGTTTCCCTCCTTTTTCTGTTGAAGCGTGAGCAGTTGTTGGCAGAGATGAGATGGCAGTATTCATTCAGCAACAGCTCCAGTGGGTGATCTCTTTCCTCCCCCCAGCACCACCATCATGATGCCCAAAGGGGTGGTGGAAGAAGGTAAATG
Organism: Phaethon aethereus; assembly: GCF_964289735.1. Taxonomy (NCBI): domain Eukaryota; kingdom Metazoa; phylum Chordata; class Aves; order Phaethontiformes; family Phaethontidae; genus Phaethon; species Phaethon aethereus. The sequence goes on along the minus strand of NC_138582.1, from coordinate 3,888,429 downwards.
ACGTCATAGATATGAAAGATCACACAGGACCTTCCCATGTCCCTCTAGTCCAAATGCCTTTCTACTACACCATGGTTTTTATTTTCTTAATTAGGATGCAGTGGCATGACAAGAAAAAAAAAAAAAAAAGAAAATGTTGCTCCAAACAAAAAATTGTAGCAACTTGAGGTCTCTCCAGCATCTCAGCCAGCTGCAAGGTGGAAAGGTCTCTGTTTCCTTGCCTTGCACAGTCTTCTCTGGCTATAAGGGTGAGTTGTTTTTCACTCCTTGCCTAACCTGAAGTCTTCTGCTTCAGTGAACATGACAGTTGCATGTAAGGTTGTGAAACTCTGTTGTTTAACTTTGCAGTATGTATCCTCAGCTCAGGCACACTAAGTCCTCATGTGCACTTTTCTGTGGATATGTGGAAGTAAAAACTCCTTTTGGTGAATGCCTGTTTTGTTGGATGAGCAAGGAACTGTTGTTAAAGATGATGAGAGCCATGTGCAAGCTGGCTCTACAGTCTGATACTAAACTGTTTACACTTTCCTTCATAATGTTTTTCTTGGTGGTATTAATGGAGAAATTAGTGGCTGAACAGCAATGTACTTCCTTCCATTTTCATCCAAGGAAAAACAATTACTCCTGAAAGAAATCTCTGCTAAGCAAACAGTGCTGGGCAGCCTACAGATAAGAAACAAAACTTGACCTGTGAGAAGACAAATTGAAGCCATGAAGACCCCAAGTCCAACAAAGCCTGTAAGTCCCTGCTTTACTCCAACAGTAAGACTCAAAGTGCTGTATTTAAACCCCATCAAACATTTCACTGATGGTTAGAATGGTTTAGAACTGGATTTTTAGTCTGTAAAAGTCACATTTTTTCAAAGATGGAACTATAAAATTTTATAAAGAGCATGGAAGGAGTGACAGGATGAATTGTCCTTTGAAGGCTGAGGACCACATGGTGCCATTAAATTAAGAGCTCAGCACCTAAACTTGCAGTAACCAGCCACGTATCTCTGCCTACATTGGGTATTAATGTTAATATTCATAACCACATTAAATATGTATTAATGATATAACTGTGCGTAATATACTATATAACGTAGAGAGTACAAGCTATATATACCTAATGCAGTTGTCAAAATTAATATTAATAAATATCTCAATATATAAATATTTTCTTTATTTTTGAGACGTTGCACACACAATGCATGTCACATAAATTTAGCTAGACCGTGATGCACTTTTCTATCTAAAAAGCAGTTCTATTAATATTGAATCAGGGACAGTTATCATAAAGTTGTCACTATAACTATAACTCCTTATTACATATGTGGTATTGTGGCTCATTAAAAAAAAAAATGTCAGGATAATGTTTAGAAATGAGTTTATTCATTAAAAATCAGTAGAACATTTAAAATCCCTGAGAACGTTAATTCTGGATCAGAGCTCTCACCAGGACTCATGTTACCTCATGTTGGTTACTGAAAAGTTACGTGTCTCCTTGCAGCTACTTGTCCACACACCTTCAGTACAGAGACACAGAGACACAGAGATCCTCAGAGCACATTCTGCTGCATCCTTTTGTGCTGAAAATGTAGAAGTTAGCTTTCAGGGCTACATTAGATGAGGTATCATTTTCAGAGAGCTAAACTGATGTCAGAAAAATCCTGCCCACAAATCAGGAAAAAAACCAAACCAATCCCCACATGGTTTAACTTCTGTCTAAAGAAACAATTTATTTAAAATAATCGCCATCTGCTGTTAATAACTAGTTGAATTTAGGTATCTGGAGTTCAGTTTTCTCAGTACTGAACTTAGTCTATATGTACTATGTATGTGCTGCAGGTTACAGAACTACAAGTTTCCATCGCTATTTATGGAAATATGTGGAGATTTTTCTTAAGAATAAATAAATGCTTTTGTAAGAGAAAGAAAAAAGGGACCTCAATATCCATTTGACCTTATTACCTCCTGGAATGCCTGTGAGCTGAGAAGCTTTTCTGCTCTGTTTAGGAGTCTTAGACTCGAACTATTAAAAGGTCTAACCAAACAGATACATGGAAAAAGGACAACAGGGTAAGATGAATGCCAGCATAGAGCAAAAAAAGATTTAGTATTGAAAACACTATAAAAATGCAATTATGATGAGGAGAAAAAAAAAAACATATTTCTGAACATTCTAAATATATTAAATATCTATAGATATTCATTATGTATCCACCCCCCATACATATTCAAAATCCAAAGTCTCTGCTTTCATTAAGTGAATGTTACTGAAGATAAAAGTATGCTTAAAAGAATGAGAACAATTATTGTTGGACCAGTTGTAGTAATAAATCACAGCCAGGCAGGGAGTTTAGGTTCCAAAAATGGAAATAAATGCACATTCACACTGGAGTTCCAGCAAAGAAGGAAAGCAAGACGGAGAACAGAGGTTTGAAAACTGGTGCTATATAGCTAAAGAATTGAAAACAGAGTATTGCAAAATGATGGACAGATTTTACTTCAGGCTGATTTGGACGTTGACATTTTTGGAAACAAAAAGGAAGGACAGCAGTTTAAATTAATTAGTCCTTTAAATTACAATAGCAACTCAGGACTCCCGGCTATGCACTGTGAATCCTCTTCTTGTGCCATTGTTTCTTTGCTTTCCTGCCATCTATTGTCTCTTGTGTGAAAACAATTTGTTCTGTGTTAGAAAAGGTATCTTCCTAACCCAGAGATGAGTTTCTGAGGAATCACAACTTTGCAAACTTTGCATCACTTTTACAATACTGATTAATAGTATTACATTTTCATGTAGAAAGAGAAACAGATGCCTGATACAAACAGCAACATGGCTTACAGGCATGGTTGGAAACCACAGAAATTTGTCTTAAAATCATTGTTCCTCCAAACCTCCTCCTTCTCTGCAAAGATCCTAATTCCCATGAGCTCCTTTATCTTCTCTCATGGTGGTGCCTCATTTTTCTTCGGGCTAATTTGGGTGCAGGCTATTTGAGGTGCACATTATATATACCAAATTATACTCACAAGTAAAGCAGTTATAGCAAGACACAGACTATTTCCCAAAGAATAGATGCCTCTGCAACAAAGAAAAATAATGGTCAAAAAAGAAACTAAGATAGAGAATTTAAGGATTTGATCCACTAGGCTATTTAAGAGGGAGCCAACAGATGCAGCAGTCTGCAGAAGAGTTTGTGCAGAAGGATACAAAGAGGGGGGCATCTTTGATTGGTCATGGGGACTGGGAGAACTGCCTAAAGACTGGAGGAAAGCAAATATCACACCCACCTTCCAGAAGGGCAAGAAGGAGAACCCAGGGAATTACAGGCTGGCCAGCCTCACCTCGATTCCTGGGAAGGTGGTGGAGCAGCTAATTCTGGAAAACATTTTCAGGCACATTAAGTACAAGCAAATCATCAGCAGTAGTCAGCATGGCTTCACCAAGGAGAAATCATGCTTGACCAACTTGATAACCTTCTGTGATGAAGTGACTGGCCTGGCAGATCAGGGAACAGGGGTGGATGTTGTCTACCCAGACTTCAGGAAGGCCACTGACAGTGTGTCACATAAAATCCTCATAGTAAAGCTGTTGATGATAATAAGGTGGATTGAAAACTGGCCGAACGGACATCGCCCCAGAGGGCGATGATCAGTGACGCAAAGTCTCTTTGAAGGCCAATAATGACTGGTGTACCCCACAGGGTCCAGTCATGTTTAACATCTTCATTAATGATCTGGATGATGGGGAAGGGTGTACCTTCAGGAAGTTTACAGATGACACCAAACTGGGAGGAGTGGCTGATAGGCCAGAGGGTCATGTTACCACCCAGAGGGACCTCAACAGGCTGGAGAAATGAACTGACAGAAACATCATGAATTTCAACAAGGGGTAGTGCAAAGACCTGCACTTGGAGAAGAAGAACGCTATGCACCAGTATATGCTGCAGACTACTCAGCTGGAAAGCAGCTTAACAGAAAAGGGTATGGGGGTCCTGGTGGACACCAGGTTGGACATGAGACAGCATCGTACCTATGCTGCAAAGCAGAATGGTATCCTTAGCTGCATTAGGCAAAGTACTTCAACCAGGTCAAGGTAGGTAATCCTTCCTACCAGGTAATTCCTCTGTATTGGTTTTGCATGGCAAGATTTTGTAGTGGGGAAGGCTACAGGGGCGGCTTCTGTGAGAAGCTGCTAGAAGCTTTCCCTGTGTCCAATACAGCCAATGCCAGCTAGCTCCAAGATGGACTCGCTGTTGGCCAAGGCCGAGCCCATCAGCGACGGTAGAGCCTCGGGGATGACATAATTAAGAACGGGAAAAAATATGGTATGCTGCATTTGCAGCTGGGGAGAAGAGTGAAGATATGTAAAAAAAAAAACCTCTGCAGACACCCAGGTCAGTGAAGAAGGAGGGGCAGGAGGTGCTGCAGGTGCCAGAGCAGAGGGTCCCCTGCAGCCCATGGTGAAGACCATGGCGAGGCCGGCTGTGCCCCTGCACCTCACAGAAGTTAACGGTGGAGCAGATCTCCACCTGCAGCCCGGGGAGGACCCCACACCGGTGCAGGTGAGTGCCTGAAGGAGGCTGTGACCCCACATGGGAAGCCCACACTGGAGCCGGCTCTTGGCAGGACCTGAGAACCAATGGAGAGAGGAGTCCCGGCTGGAGCAGGTTTGCTGGCAGGACCTGGGACCCCGCGGGGGCCGGGCTGGAGCAGCCTGTTCCTGAAGGACGGTACCCGTGGGGGGCCCAGGCTGGAGCAGCTCGTGAAGAACTGCAGCCTGTGGGAAGGACTCATGCTGGAGAAGTCCTTGCAGGACTGCCTGCCGTGGGAGGGACCCCAGGCTGGAGCAGGGCAGAGGGTGAGGAGTCCTCCCCTGAGGAGGAAGAATCGGCAGAGACAGCGTGTGATGAACTGATCGCAACCTCCATTCACCGTCCCCATATACTGCTCGGGGGGTGAGGAGGTAGAAAATCGTGAGTGAAGTGGAGCCTGGGAAGAAGGGAGGGGTGGGGGGAAGGTGTTTTAAGGTTCTTTATTTTTCATTATCCTACTCTGATTTCTATGGGCAATAAATTAAATTAATTTCCCCAAGTTGAGTCTATTTTGACCCTGATGGTAGTTAGTGAATGATCTCTCCCCATCCTTATCTCGACCCACAATCTTCTCATTATAATCTTTCTCTCCCTGTCTTGCTGAGGAAGGGGAGTGATAGAGCGGCTTTGGTGGGCACCTGGCATCTAGTCAAGGTCAACCTACCACACCCTCTATTCAGCACTGGTGAGGCCACACTTGCAGTGCTGTGTCCAGTTCTGGGCTCTTCTGTACACCAGAGACATGGACATACTGGAGAGAGTCCAACGAAGGGCCGCAAAAATGATTACGGGACTGGAACACCTTGCATATAAGGAAAGACTGAGAGAGCTGGAACTGTTGGCTCAGGGGGGATCTGATTAATGTGTATAAATACATTTTGCACCTCCTCCTGAAGGGAGGGTGTAGAGAGGACAGAGCCAGGCTCTTTTCAGTGGTGCCCAGTGCCAGGACAAGACGCAATGGGCACAAACTGAAACACAGGTACCATCTAAACAGGAAACACTTTTTTACTGTGAGGGTGTCTGAGCACTGGCACACGCTGCCCAAGGAGGTTGTGAAGGTCCTTGGAGATATTAAAAAAACAATCTAGACATAGTCCTTGGCAAGTGGCTCTAGGTGGCTCTGTTTGAGCAGGGATGTGGGACATGATGACTCCCCAGAGATTCCTTCCAAAGTCAACCACTCTGTCATTCTGTGAAAACCTCTCTCTGGGCCAGTCTAAGGTGCTATTGAGTCCACTATTTAGTTTCAAGTGATGTCTAATAGTAGACACTTACGGAAAAATACAGAAATACAGAAATCAAAAAGTTCCCTCCATGCTCATGCAGTTTCTTGACAGCTGCACCTAGGACTGCTTAAACTGTGATGGCATTGCTTATTTTGGTGAAATTCAGATGTCCAAATTTCCTTTAAATCTGGGCCTCATTAGTTTGTTGAGGAAGGTATCTTTCTGAGGCAGCACCATGATGAATTGAAAAGGCTCAGTGTGACACCATGCAGATTTATCGGTTAGCCTGTGCTTCTGGTGACCTCCACCACTTATGGGACCACTGCTATCAAGAGCCCTAGAAGCGAGCTGAGAAACATGGGAAGTTCCAGAGAGGTAAATGACTATGAAGAAAAAATTCAGTTGGAAAAGTAATGTTAAAACTCTCTTAGTATTTGTATTTCAGTGCTACATATTTTATTAAGACACAGAAAAATATTTTCTCAGAGAATTAAAAATAAATTGCACTTTTCATCAGTGCAGTTCCCTGATTGAGAAGTTATGAATTGGGTGGATTGATATTTCTTTTCTAGTTAGTTCCAGCATCTAATAACTCTATGGTCATTAATGCTAACAATGTTAATTAATGTTAATTAATGAATCACTTTCTCATATTTCTAAAAAGAAATTTTTGCTGCATTTGGAAATACTGTGAAAAATCAATCTAGTTTTTAAAAGCAAACAATGGTTGTCTGAAGCTCAAAATACTGTCAAGCACATGTCTAATCAGAGTATTTCGGACTTTTGTTCTGATGTGACTGTTTAAAACACTTGACGGTATTAAAGGCTTACGATAAGCACTTTAAAAGTTGTGGCAAAGTGGATTGGATTCTGAATATTATATTAGGTATGCAATAGGTCAATAAATAAATATATTAAGAAATATAATCAAGAAAACATTACTCTAAGAAAAAGAGAGATAGAGAAACTTATTAAAGAAGTACAGACTACTGATTGCTTTGTAGAAAAACAAAAAGGAATGTTTTTTCAAAGCAAAAAATAGACTTCCAGCCTCCAAACCAAATGGAAGTGATTCCAGGGAGCTTCATGTTCTTCTGTCAAGAATGGCTTGAACTCTACAATGTTAGTAATGCTTGAGTTACTTTTCTATTTTCTTGATATGAAAAGAATCCTTCATTTGCTGTGTTTTAATATCTTTTTCTTCAGGGATTTGTTCCTAACATATATAACGGAGTCCTTCAGAATTACTTTAATGGATAATAGCGTAAAGAAGTAGTGGTGGGTTGACCCTGACTGGACAAGAGGTGCCCACCAGGCCACTCTATCATTCCCTTTCCTCAGCAAGACAGGGGAGAGAAAAGATAATGAAAGGGCCCTGGGTCGAGACAGGGACAGGAAGAGATCAATCACCCATTACCGTCATGGGCAAAACACTCAATTTGGGGAAATTAATTTAATTTATTAATAATCAATTCAGAGTAAGGTAATGAGAAATAAAAAATAAATTCTATAACACTTTCCCCCCACCCCTCCCTTCTTCTCAGGCTGAACTTCATTCCTGATTTTCTACCTCCTCACCCCCCGAGCAGTGTATGGGGACAGGGAACAGAGGTTGCGGTCAGTTCATCACACGCGGTCTCTGCCGCTCCTTCCTTCTCAGGGGAGGACTCCTCACCCTCTGCCCTGCTCCAGTGTGGGGTCCCTCCCACGGGAAACCATCCTCCATGAAGTTCTCCAACGTGAGTCCTTCCCACAGGCTTCAGTTCTTCACAAACTGTTCCAGCCCAGGTCCCCCCACGGGTGCCGTCCTTCAGGCACAGGCTGCTCCAGCCCAGGTCCCCCCACGGGTGCCGTCCTTCAGGAACAGGCTGCTCCAGCCCGGGTCCCCCCACAGATGCTGTCCTTCAGGAACAGTCTGCTCCAGCCTGGCCCCGCGGGGTCACACAGGTCCTGACAGCAAACCTGCTCCAGCCGGGGCTCCTCTCTCCATTGGTTCTCAGGTCCTGCCAAGAGCCGGCTCCAGTGTGGGCTTCCCATGTGGGGTCACAGCCTCCTTCAGGCACTCACCTGCACCAGTGTGGGGTCCTCCCCGGGCTGCAGGTGGAGATCTGCTCCACCGTTAACTTCTGTGAGGTGCAGGGGCACAGCCGGCCTCGCCATGGTCTTCACCATGGGCTGCAGGGGACCCTCTGCTCTGGCACCTGCAGCACCTCCTGCCCCTCCTTCTTCACTGACCTGGGTGTCTGCAGAGCTGTTGCTCTCACATATTCTCACTCCTCTCTCTTCTGCTGCTGTTCTGCTGCGGGGTTTTTTTCCCCTTCCTTAAATATGTTGTCACAGAGTCTCTACCAACATTCCTGATAGGCTTGACCTTGGCCAGTGGTGGGTCTGTCTTGGGGCTGGCTGGCATTACCTCTATTGGACACAGGGTAAGCTTCTAGCAGCTTCTCACAGGAACCACACCTGGAGCCCTCCCTGCTACCAAAACCTTGCCACATAAACCCAGTACAGAAGTGAAACCGGGTGTCTCTCTACACAGTGATAAAGAATTAGTAAGTCTGAATTCCCTTAATGAGAGGGTTTTTTTGTGCAATACAATTGGTACCTGCTTCCAGGTCTGTCTCTGACATCATCCCCATGTCATTGGAGAAAAACAATGACCTTCTGCGCTGCCATGTATCACCATGATAGTCACAATCGGTGATGTGGGACAGAAGAAAGTATGTGTGTGAGTATGTAGCCCTTTGGTAGTCATGGCCCATAAGCTTTGTACTGAGATTGCAAGGCCTTGTCAGGTTTGCTCTGTCTGAAATTTTCTTGACCTGCCTGCAGCTTTGTTTTATATGGTTTAGCTATAGCAGCAATATTTCTAAGAAGTGACCAGATGTCTATGGCTAATCTGTTCTGCTTGTTTTTGTATGGTGCAACCTCAGTTCTGCATAGACGGCAGTAACAAGGAATTATTCCACGTAGAATGAGATATTTATAGCTCTAACACAGTGAGGTAGTGTAGAGAAATACAGGCTTGTCATGGCAGCAGAGGCCTTGAGAAGTAAATACACAGGATATGGCACAAAGAAGTATAAGTATGGGATGATAAAAGAAGGGACATGGGCTTGGCACTGGAGACCCAAATGGTCACTTAAAGACATAAAGACTTGAAGTGATATAAAACTGTGTTTAGGGGTAACAAAGAGTACAAAGAGTAATATCTAACCTACGTCAGAGGCACCATATATAGCACACTGGGTTGTAACATGGAGCTGTAGAGCAATGAAGAAAGAGAATAGCAAGCGTGCAAAAATGAGCCCAGGTGAATCCTAGAGTGAGGGAGAAGAAACCATCAATATCCTACTCCTCTCAGAGAAAGACCCCAGAAACCCTCCAGACTCAACATAACAACAATCCCTCTCAGCCATCTGAAGTTAACAATTTTAAGACCCAGAGAAACAGTGTAAGAATGAGCATAACACCAGGAAAAAGGCATAAAAATTAAGAACTGGATGTATTAAATTTTTCATTGCATTGTTACTGTTATTGAGACTTTTTCTAAAGTATTTCTTTTTTTTTTCCTGCAATCATTAAATCTAGACAAGTAATGATTCTTGAATTAGACTGTTATGATTTCAATTATATGAACAACAAATTCTTGGCTTTACATATAAGATGTGTTTTCTTTATGCATAGACAACATTGGTACCTCATATCGCATCTCTGGAGAAAGAAGAAAATGGAGGAAGTCTCTCTGTAAGGGGGACAGCCTGTGGTAGTGACCCCTAATGATTTCTCACATCTAGAACAGTGAAGTGTATGCCTTTCCCTTCTCAGACTGAGAATGAACGATGGTTTTATGGAAGTGTGACCTGTTTTGGCAAAGTCCTCAGCATTCACTGATTAGCATTTTGCTTGCTTGATCTTATTGCAAAGAGGAAGACCTGAAGAGGAAGAACCACTGATCACATCACATGGAGGAGACAGCGAAGCCTCTTTTCTCCACTGCCCAGGAAATGCTAGCTGAGTGCCAGGGGACAAAACTAGGAACATGTTCAGTTCTCCAGCCACCTGGCAATCGCAGAATCATAGAATGGTTTGGGTTGGAAGAGATCTTTAAAGATCACCTAGTCCAACACCTCTGCTACGGGCAGGGACATCTTTCACTAAATCAGGTCGCTCAGAGCCCCATCCGACCTGACCTTGAATACTTCTAGGAATGGGGCACCCATAACTTCTCTGTGCAACCTGTTCCTGTGTCTCACCACTCTCATAGTAAAAAATTTCTTCCTTATGTCCAGACTAAATCCACCCTCTTTCAGTGTAAACCCCTTGTCCCTTCTCCTGTCACTACAAGCTGTGGTAAAAAGTGTCTTTCTGTCTTTTTTATAAACCCCCTTTATATAATGAACAGTCATAATAAGGTCTCCCTAGAGCCTTCACTTCTCCAGACTGAACAACACGAACTCTCTCAGCTTTTCCTCATAGGGGAGGTGTTTTAGCCTTCTGATAATTTTCATGATCCTCCTCTGGGATGACCTCTAACAAGTCCATGTCTGTCTTGTGCTGGGGACCTCAGCTCTGGATGCAGTACTCCCAGTGGGGTCTCATGAGACTGGAGTAGAGAGGGAGAATCACCTCCCTCGTCCTGCTGGCCACACTACTGATGCAGCTCAGGATACAATCAGCTTCCTGGGATGCAAGCACACATTGCCGGCTTATGTGTAATTTTTCATCCACCAATACCCCCAGGTCCTTCCCCGAAAGGGCTGCTCTCAATACATTTATCCTCCAGTCTTTATTGATACTGGGAACAGCAAAGCCCAGCCATATAATAATGTACTGCAGCAGATAGAACCATTCCTGGACCATTAGTAGAGATGGCAACACAAAAATCTGCTGCCCTTACTGAATTTTTCCACCCTCAAATATATTCCTGTCAGGTTTTGGGGTATATTTTAATTTACACATCTGCTCTCTCTCAGACGTACTTGTGCAACCCACAGAAGTTGGCTCCTTCTAATGATCTACTGCTGTACCTTGTGAAAATACGTTTTCAATTTGGCTCCTGAAACATGGATCAAGTGATACTGCCAACACAAATATCCTTTGCTGTCAAACATTTTTCTCCTCTGGAGAGTGGAACACCTGCACAGCATCTCAGAAAAAAAAGTTAAAGAAAAAAAAAGAAAAAGCAAGCTGTGTGGTGTTTCCTTTTGCTTTCAATTTTTCACTTGAATTTCATTTAGCAGTTAGTTAAGGCAGCCATGAAAGACTTTTACATATTGGCTTTACATATTAACTGCATATGCACGGACAAATTCCCAGCTGGTGATTTATATCTGCTGCATGACTGGCCTTGGGCATTGCCTTGCTAAAAAACTCTTTACAGACATGTCACCTTTTTCTAGACCACAGGACTTGAGCTGTGGTCCTCTGACATAAACCAGACCGGCAGCATGCCTCCTTCTGCCTTTGTGTTGAACCAAAGACCCAGGTCAGTTAGCAGAAACCAGAAATGTTAAGAAGTACTGTAAGAATTGTGATATTTGTGAGTTCCAAATTTTTCATAATTAAACCTTAGGGCAACCACACATAAATTCCTGATATGTCGGTTGTCACTAACGCACTACTTAGCTTTCAGACTGGGCGTGTTCTTTCAGTTTCTCCAAGAAAGAAACATTAAAACAGGTCAAAAGAAGGGATTACAAAATGCTATTGATCAAAAGCCATTGCAGTGAGAAAATACTGGTGATTCTCCCAGCGAATTCCCTATTTCCTTGAAGTTTATGTATTGATCTACAATACATAAATGTACACACATACACAGGGACATTATATAAATATATGTTAAATATAATGCAATAATATATATAATTATGTATGTAAAATATAAATATTTTACATATTTCTTGGGCTGCTCAGATCTTAACAAGAATAAGAGGCTCTGTTTCCCAACTATTCTACAGCACCAACACCAGCAGATTACTTCAGGAGTAGATAGATTTAGATTTAGACTAGATATTAGGGAAAATTTCTTTACTGAGAGAGTGGTCAAGCATTGGAACAGGCTGCCCAGGGAGGTGGTGGAGTCACCATCCCTGGAGATGTTCAAAAAATGTGTAGAGGTGGCACTTCAGGACATGGTTTAGTGGGATGGTGGTTTTGGGTTGATGGTTGGACTTGATGATCTTAAAGGTCTTTTCCAACCTTAATGATTCTGTGATTCTGTGAATAGTCTCAGCTATTCATGCTCTTGGACTAAAAGTAACGGATCCACAGCTGTTGGCAAAACCAGAACCAGTATCCAAATGGGGGCTGGAATCTCAGGGGGATTATCCAGAAGGAATCTACACACTGTTATATTCCTTCCACGAGCACTGCTAAATTGGGCAGGATGATGCAGGCTATGAGGCTGGAGGACAGTGTAGTAAGTCATGTATCTTTAAACTGCATGGCAGCTCGGTTGTATGCACACAACCAAAACATGCCTATATGAAGAAGCTAGTGAGGGTGGTGGTGGTGATTTCACAGAAATATGAAATACCCCTCAGCTTCATAGAAAATCTGGAAAGTTTATTTTATCAGGAATAAAACCAGAATAGCTCTTTGCTATAGGTAATATCATATCAAGGTAATGACTTAATTCTCAAGGCATGCATGTTTCATCAGGTTTTCTTCTATGTCTACAAATTTGCTGTGGCAAAGTGGATTTAAATAGTTTCCATCTTTCCCTGCGCCCAATTATTTGTTCGTGTCCAGGACTATATTTTACTAACACCTTATGTATGTCAATGCACCTGTAATACAGGTCAATGAAATAAGCTGGCTCTAAAAATGAGAGACTGATGCAGTTTAGGGAATTTGTGGGTAGGTTTTTGTTTTTTCCTCCCTAGCAGATCTTCAGTTAATTCCATTTGTAACACGGCTCCATGAAGACATGGAATTTAAACTTCTGCTTGCTGTCAGAAGGGAGATGGAAGTTTTTGACACTGATTATGCTGCCAGATGTGGGCAGTGCTCTCAGTCCTGCAGAAATGGGATGCTGGAAACATCTGCATACTCAGGACTCAGTGGTTGAGAGTCTTACCTTCCCATGCAGACATTGGCTGGCAGTCAGGGAAGGATAGCTAACTGGGTATGGATTGACGACAATAACTTTTAAGGCACACCTAGTAACTGCCAGCTCCTGTTACAGGATGTTTCTGGCCCCACCAGCTGAATTATCCTGCCCTGCTCTCTTATACAGAGACACAGGCGGGGGTTTTTCAGACATTGTTCAGGTCTCCTTTCTGCTCTTTGCTCTTCCTTTTGGACCAAAGTCACAGTTTAGTTCCAGCAGTAAGAAGATCTACCCCAATAACCTTGGCCATTCAAATTCAGTAGTGATGGTCTGTTCTTGTTGGAATCAGAAGCCGCAGCCTTCATACTCTCACTAAATGCACTTTACTTGATTTAATTATCTCGATCTCATTTCCCATCTCTTGTTGCAAGAACATAAAAATATTCTTCAGTTCCTATTCAAGCTATGCCATGGCATTACTGACTGCCCTAAAATTCCTCCTGGAAGTAGTTGCATTTCTGCAGAACTAATAGAAAAATCAACATCACACTGAAGCTGTTGGTATTGAAAAATAACATAAGAAAGACTGAGTGAGAACATTGGATCTTGTCCTTCAGCATCCTGTCCCTGATGTTGACCAGTTGCAGATGGTTAGGCAGGAATATAAGGAGAGGTCAGTCAAGTGCTATTTCCCCATGACAGCCTCCCAGTCTCTAGTGACTTGTGACTCTTAACTGTCTGAGCAGAGGCATCTTCTGGATCTTAGTGAATTCTTCTTCTTCTTAATTTGTTCTGTTTTCTGAGGCCAGACATTAAAGGTGGTAAAAAGGACATTCAATTGTGTACACAGCAGAAGCTTTCATATGATGGAATGTGACTGAAGTAAAATTGAAGTTTGAAATTTTTTTCCCCAAGTTTTCCTTTTGTTTCACTACATATCCCTTGCTTGCTTAGGGAACAGCCAATTCCCTTTCAAAAACAGGGCTTAACTGTCGCGAAGGCATCATCAGTGTTCAGGTTAACCTAAAGCAGAGGCACAGTTTTCCCTTCGCCTGAGAAAGTGAATTTCAGGGTAAAGTGGGGGGGAAGGTTAGCCTTTTATGCTTATTAAATCTCCCCCAGACTTCTAGGTCTGTCATGAAATCCCATTAAGAGGCACCCTACATACAGCAAACCGGGCAAACAGCATCCCAGCTCCCCTCTGCAAGGAGGTATCCTTGAGGAAGGTCATCGGAGACACTCGTTAAAGGCTGTGACATTTGTGCTCAGGCGGCACCAAGGGCAGGCTGCTCCTGCAGCCGAGGAAAGCTGCACCCTTTCGGCTCTTCCCAGTGATCCAGCAGTTCCCAGCGGTGAGGAACATTTTGTTGTCACCGTGAATAAACATCTTTTTAAACCGCAAAGACTGTCTCAAGTATGAGAGATCAAACCCAGCTTCTTCAGCTCATGACTGGATACAGACTGATGAGCATGAATAATAAAGAGAAATATTCTAATTTATGGTATATTTCTCCTTCCCTTTCCCCTGTAGCTTAAAGATATATTTAAAAACAATAAAACTTTTTTTTGTTGTGTTTAATTACACTGATTACCGAGGCTGGTACTGGAGGGCGTCCGTTTTGCTGAAAAATAATCCCACATTGACAATAGAAACTTGAGAGACTGGTGGAACAGATTGCAAACCATTTCCATGCCTGGTTTAACTGCTTGACTGCCAGCCTGTGTAACTAATTTTCAGTAGGCATTTACTTACGTATACAGCGCTCTCTAGTTTCACATTGCTGTTGGGCTAAAGCTGCATCGAAGAAAAATTCCTGTGTGCTACCCTGCACAGGAACAGATAAGACACAGGGAGATAACAAGTGACTGCAGAGACAAAGGTTCCTGCACTCCCCATCACAAAAAGAACAAAAAGTGTGAAAAGATAGATATTTGAACAAAATCATATTAATACTAATACTGATACTAATAAACAAAAATAAAACAGGAATCTGTAGTACGTTGTCTTAATAATTGCTCACACATCCCTATTGACTGAGGGAGCTGGGGGAAGGGGAACGTCAGTTGTAACCAGGAACTGTTTTCAATTTCATACAAATCTCTTGAATTTAGATTCATTGCACTGAATTTTGGTCAGGTAGAAGATAGGCAGCTCGTCTGACCGAGATGTTAATTTAGTTCTCAGCAGCAGCTCACTGAAGGCTGAGAAGGTTGTCCACAAGGCAAATGATTTGCTTATTGCTGACAGTCTGCTCCAGAAGTGTCTCTCTCCACTGATACTTGTGGGGGTTCAGTTGCCCAAAACCATCATAAAAATTGTATGAACTGCTAAAGTGAAGGGAGATGAAACTTCCCATAAGTGTCTATGTCAATCTTGCACACTTGCACAATCTCACAATCTTGCACTGAGAGCAAGTTTGGCTGTAACAGCCTAGTCCACACCTGGAGGAGCGCCAAGCTTCATCTTTACCTTTGGGCTGTAGAAATTGCGTCTGCCCACTGAGTTCAGAGTGAAAGATGAGCAACATGTCTACATGGTGGTGAAGCAGTGATTCTGGCTGTGGTGGATACGTAAAGAAACTGGTATTCGGTGTTGTGGATACCAGGTGCCCATCAAAGCCACTTTATCACTCCCCTTCTCAGCTGGGCAGGGGAGAGCAGATGTAACGAAAAACTTGTAGGTTGAGATAAGGATGGTGAGAGATCGTTCTGCAGTTACCACCATGGGCAAACCAGGCTCGACTTGGGGAAATTAATTTAATTTATTACCAACCAGATAAGAGTAGGATAAGGAGAAATAAAAAGTAAATATTAAAACATCTTCACCCCCACCCCTCCCTCCTTCCTGGGCTCAACTGCACTGCTGATGTTCTCTACCTCCTCCCCTCCAGCAGTGCAGCGGGACGGGGAATGGGGGCTGTGCTCAGTTCATCACACGTTTCTGCTGCTCCTTCCTCCTCAGGGGGAGAACTCTTTACACTCTTGCCCTGCTCCAGCCTGGGGTCCCTCCCACAGGAGACAGTCCTCCAGGGACTTCTCCAATGTGAGTCCTTCCCACAGGCTGCAGTTCTTCACGAGCTGCTCCAGCCCGGGTCCCCCCATGGGTGCCGTCCTTCAGGAACAGGCTGCTCCAGCCTGGGTCCCCTCACGGGTGCCGTCCTTCAGGAACAGGCTGCTCCAGCCTGGGTCCCCCCACGGGTGCCGTCCTTCAGGAACAGGCTGCTCCAGCCTGGGTCCCCTCATGGGTGCCGTCCTTCAGGAACAGGCTGCTCCAGCCTGGGTCCCCCCACGGGTGCCGTCCTTCAGGAACAGGCTGCTCCAGCCTGGGTCCCCCCACGGGTGCTGTCCTTCAGGAACAGGCTGCTCCAGCCTGGGTCCCCCCACGGGTGCCGTCCTTCAGGAACAGGCTGCTCCAGCCTGGGTCCCCCCACGGGTGCCGTCCTTCAGGAACAGGCTGCTCCAGCCTGGGTCCCCTCATGGGTGCCGTCCTTCAGGAACAGGCTGCTCCAGCCTGGGTCCCCCCACGGGTGCCGTCCTTCAGGAACAGGCTGCTCCAGCCTGGCCCCCACAGGGCCACAGGCCCTGCCAGGAGCCGGCCCCAGCGCGGGCTGCCCACGGGGTCACGGCCTCCTTCGGGCATCCCCCTGCTCCGGCGTGGGGCCCTCCCCGGGTGCGGGTGCAGATCTGCTCCCCCGTGGAGCTCCATGGCCGCAGGGGCACAGCCGGCCTCCCCGTGGGCTTCCCCAAGGGCTGCCGGGGACCCTCTGCTCCGGCGCCTGGAGCCCTCCTGCCCCTCCTGCTCTGGGCCGGGGGCTGCGGGGCTGCTGCTCTCGCATACCCTCACTCCTCTCTCCGGCTGCAAATAGCGTGTGCAGGTTTTTCCCCTGTTTCACTCCGTTCCCCAGAGGTGCTGCCACCATCACTGATGGGCTCGGCCTTGGCCAGCGGTGGGTCCGTCCTGTAGCCGGCTGGCATTGGCTCTGTTGGACACAGGGGAAGCTTCTGGCAGCTTCTCACAGAAGCCGTCCCTGTAGCCCCCCACTACAAAAACCTGGCCACGCAAACCCAGTCCAAGAGTATTGCCATGGGACATATGCCACGCTCCAGAAAACCTTACACAATGTTACAGTAACCTGCTCAAGACACCAGTGAAATGGATTTTTTGGAACTCTTGCTTTTGAGGAGTGAAATAAAGATCCTCATGGGCTTGTGATCTCTCAGACCTTCCCGTCTCACCGTCCTTCTGTTCATCCTTGTTTTCTCCCTGCACGGGCAGCAGAAGTGAAGTCAGACAAGGTATGAAAATCTGACTCCTGTGCTGTGCGAATGATGTAATGTTAATGTAGGTTTAGTTTGATTTTCAAATAAAAGAAACTATTATCACTACATTCCACTTCCCTCATCACCACAACACTTATTTGGACCTTTAACAGTTTGATGGGCACCTGTAGCAGAATGCTGCTGGTCTCTGAGCTGACACCACTGAAGCACAAGATAATGGTTTTCTGGATAGGAAGAAAAGTAAATTTTGAGTCCCGCAGGCTCTTGTGTGCTTTATGAACTTGCTTCAAACTTTCCAGCATGCAAAGTGTGAGCACATGAAGTAGGAAGAATAAGTATTTCTAGTGTGAAATTACTCAGAGAAACAGGGTGAAAATTGACAGAGCAACGCACAAGTGTGCAGAGCAAAGCACGTGTCAAGGGAAATTTCTGCCTTCTGATAGCAGCCCCCAAACAACCCTTTCATTAGTTATAAACACTCTCCAGCTTTAACAATTCTCAGTCTGTATATATTTTTTTTCATCTTGCCTTGTAACTGAGAACTAGGTTACAAAATATAAATGTAGCATGTCCCTTTGCTGGGGTCTTCCTCAGTGTGAAGCGACTTTCTGGGTTATTTTCATTCTTATTTTCTTTCCCTAGCCATTTCCTTCTCCTTCAATAGCTTCCTCAGTATTCACAGCTTTTTCAAGTATGTTACTGGCTTTTAAAAAACCTGTACCATGAGAACATGCCACTGTACATGTCATATGAAACTGTCTTTAACTCATAAACAGTTTCCAGATACTGAACATACCATAAAAGCAGGATTGATGTTAGGGCTGGTTTAAGAGTGTGGAAAACTTTCTCTAAACTCTCCTATGTTCTGTCTATCATAGAATTTTTTATTTTAAAGAGGATGTATGTAAGTACATGTGTGTGTATTTAAGATATGAATCAGTTTATGGTGGAACCTAACATCTAAAGAAACGAGGTTTTAGAGGAACAAGATTCAGCTTCTCTGCAAAACAGAACACTTAAATACTGTAAGATGGAACTCGAAGTGGCTTCAGAAGGGGATATATGATATGTGACTTAGGTCTTGGTGACTTAGGTTGTCCCTTCAAGTTGCCAGTCTATCCAAAGAGGAAATATCAGAAGGCTGTGTCTGGTTTCTATAGGAATGAGTTGAACAGTGAACTTAGATATATCCTTGGGAAAATCCAGAACCCCCTGAGCAATAGAAAAGATCATAAATTTCTACATTTTGTTACATCCCTGACTGCAGGATTCAGGTGGACTTCTTCAGTTCTCTTAGTTTGCATGCACAAAGCTTCAGAAAGCTACTCCCTCAACTTCTTACTTTTGAAACTTGCAAGAAATTATAAATGAAAATGACAAAATCTCTACCTTGAAGGATTATATATTTCTCGTTAAACTTTAACTTCATTTAAAATCCATCCTTGATCCTCTTAAAGTATTTGCGTAAGTGAATGAGGGCTGTAAAGCACAACTGAAGCTTTCCTCCTTGGGGAAGCAGCTTGACCAATTTACATATTTATTAAATATTTTATATTTTACCAGATTGTAGGCACTTCAAAATGTTATATCTTATTTTTGGACTGAGCACTGCATAACAGTAATGGCTATTTCCAGTTGCAGGAGAAAAAAAAAAATAAAATCTGCATCTCCTGATTTGACCACATCTCAAGAATTTGAGTTTTTTATTTCTATGTTTTAGTCTGTTGTGCAAAAATTTATCTTTTAGTGTTATGAAGTTGTACTAGTCTTGTGCAAATGAATCTCCTGTGGGGCTACACAACCAGCCTCTCATTTTTCCTCTGGAATGAGATTCAGCTTTCTAATCATCCGAACTGAACTCCTGAACCTGTTTGATGGTAATTTTGACTTTAAAGAAAATAAACACAAAGCTGTTGCAAGCCAGAAATGCTTATGAAGATGTGCTTTCCCTAGGGGTACAAGGATATATCAAAGCAGTGTTGATATTTCTGGTGTAATTCCCTCACGCCTTGCAGTTCAGCTGTCAACATCTGGAGCAGAGACTGTTTCCTTTGTGCATTACAAGATCAGGGCATGAATGAGATGTCATAACCGGGGGTTCCTATGAGCCTGGAGTCTGGAGACAGAATGGAGTAAGACTCCATACAGGATGCACAAGATGAGGGCACATACCCAGTTTTTCTGCTGGACTCCTGAGTGTTGTGAAAAAAACTCCTTTCCTCTGCTTGTCCCCATTTCTAATGCAACCAGTCTCCTTACAGAGTGCTTTGAGGTGCAGCTGCTGAGAAGAGAATTAGAAAAGAAGCCAGGAGGAATTTCTGTGACTATGTTTTCTGACCACTTCCGTAACACATGACTTCTATCGGCTTAGCCCTGATTCAAGTATATTAATTTTGCCTGTAGCAGGGTAAAGTTTTCCAGGAAAAAAACCCACAAAAAAACCCAAATCAACCAAACAAAAAAACCCAAACCACAGCACACCAATAAACAGATTTAGAGATGAAAATAACTAACAGTGAGAGCATTTGGTACATTGTTCCAGTGGCCAATTATTTTAAGGTCATATTGGCCTTGTCTACATTTTCAGGCACTGGATTCTGCTGTATTATATTTTCTGTAGAAGACAGTATTACTATTGTAAGTTTTGTCCCGTTTGGCCATGTTATGCCATTCCTTGACGTTGCCTTGACAAAATACAGAGATCAAGGTCCTCACTGAAATCTTTTTTATTTCAAATGTAGAATCACAGAATATTTTATGTTGCTGCAACTGGGCAACATACTTGAAGCACAAATATTAGTAAATGGAAAAGATTTTCCAGTTGCAGCCACAGTAAATAAAAATTCATAGGTTATAGACATTTTCTAACCCTAAAAAAACCCTTTGAGCATTCAAAGAACCTTTTGCCCTTTTAGCCATCATAGTTGTGTTTACAGAGAGGGTAGAAACTCTGAACATGTCCTAGATGTTTAGTGGAATAAGCTGTGGTCTGAAATATCCCTCTTTGAAGGAAAAGCCGGGCAAGGGTTAGAACTCGTTACTATTTCCTTAGCCTGGCTGAGGGAGGGACAAATCTTTTTCAGAGACGTCTTCCCAGGGGAGAGTCCACATTATTCATCCTTTCCTCTTCATGGATCCTCTGACAGCCTTCTCAGTAAGGATTTCTTCCAGGTCACTGAACAACAAGCATGAAAGACAGTCTTTAAGACTCCACTAGAAGCGTACCATGCTAAAAATAATTTTGCATTATAATTGCAATATATGAACTATTTGCTGACCAACAATTGCTCCATCTGATCTGTGCCATGTTGCTTTCTGAATTTTCTACTTTCTTATTCAAATGTTACAATTAAATACCTTACAGGACTTACATAGGAGATGTGAAAAAAACCCTATGGGGTGATACCAGTGTTCCATTTAGCCCAGGAGTCTGTCTTTAACAGAGGCACTGGCAGGTGTTATTTAAACACGTATTGTAGATTAAGCTCTATTAGTTTTCTCGCATTATAAACACACATTAAATTGATGGCATTTCTTTTACATAGATTTATAATCTTGTTATTATCTGTTTTTAACTACAGACGCTGCATGACTTTGACTGGAGCTGACACAGGTCTTTTAATGTAAGAGTTAGTCAGGTGTGGATCTACACTCACAACTTCTTTCAATGATAAAGGTAAATCACATGCTAACTGAGCAGAACCAGACAGTCTCTCACAGTGCCAGAGAAAGTAAAAAGAAAGAATATTTCAGATGTTCCTTTCCACCGCCCCCTAATTGCCTTCAAACTGATATGATATGTTGCTCTCAGGAGATGGCAAAGGACAGAACAAAAATTTAGACCTCTTTGAGGGCATGAAAGAGCCTAAGCCACTTTTGTAAAAAGAAGCCATTCAGCTATTCTAAGGACCTTGTGAGTAGTTACGGATACTCTGCTTGCTAAACGCTGTCTATGCTTTCAAGTCAACATATGCAGGAGCATGGGCAAAAGGGGATATTGGGAAGGATCACCTCCTAGGCAGCACCACTGTGGAAAGGCTTAAAGGAAGGCTGCTGCTTTCCATTTTGGAGGAGAAGCCATGGCCATTACAAGGTTAAATTACCATGTACGTGAGCCTTGCACCCTCCCAACAGAGTAGGGGGTTCTGCTTTTGGGATTTTTTTTTTTTTTTTTTGGTTGTGTGGGGTTTTTTTGTCTGCGCCAGTTCCAAAAAAGTCTATTTTTTGCCAACAAATCTTTTTGCTGACACCATGCTTAGTAAACCTTCATCGCTTTAGTGTTGGCAAAATATGGACAGAAAGGATAAATGGAAGCTGTTGATATATGGTCTCCCCTCTCTGACAGGCAAGGCAGCCTCAGGCCATAAGCTCAGGCCAGGGCATCACTGCCAGAAGCACTGCTGAAGGGAAGGGAGTTTCCCTCGTTGTCGCATAAAAGGAGTTATTCCTTTGCATTTAATACCTCACTACTAACGGAGGAGGTGGAAAGATCAAGTTCTTTTAATTGCCGAGCATGCAAAAAGCACAGTGTCTCCTAGTGAGCTGGGTAGTCGATGTCGACAAGCATTCACCTTTGCCACCGTACACAGCATCTGACTGGTGATCCTTCCAGGTGTTGCTTTTGGCACACAATTTGCAACCTTAGTGTCGTGGTTTAGCCCCAGCCGACAGCTAAGCCCCACGCAGCCGCTCACTCACTCCCCCATGGTGGGACAGGAGAGAGAATCGGAAGAGTAAAAGTGAGGAAACTCATGGGTTGAAGTAAAGACAGTTCAATAGGTAAAGCAAAAGCTGCACATGCAACCAGAGCAGAACAAGGAATTCACTCACCACTCCCCATGGGCAGGCAGGGGTTCAGCCATGTCCGGGGAAGCAGGGCTGCATCACGCATAATGGTTTCTTGGAAAGACAGACGCCATCACTCCGAACGTCCCTCAAACCCTTCCTTCTTTTTCATTCCAACTTTATATACCGAGCATGATGTCATATGTTATGGAATATCCCTTGGCCAGCCTGGGTCAGCTGTCCTGGTTGTGTCCCCTCCCAGCCTCCTGTGCACCCCCAGCCTCCTCGCTGGCAGCCCAGCACGAGAAGCTGGACTGTCCTTGACTGCTTAGCAAACAACCCAACACATCAGCACATTATCAACATTTTCTCATCCCAAACCCAAAACATAGTCTCATACTAACTTCTATGAAGAAAATTAACTTTATCCCATCTGAAACCAAGACACTTAGGAATGATAAAATGATCTTGTTCAGCCCTACAGCTCTATGCAAAGGAAGTACCTAAGATTGTGGTTGTGTTTCATGACTCCTTCTTCATTTACCACAGCAGGAACGTAACACGGTTTTTAGACTTTCCACAGCTGGCATTGAAAATGTTCCAACTGGTGGTGACCACAGGTTTTAAAAAAAGAAAAAGCAAAAAACCCACAGGATTGCCATACATCAATACTAAATTAATTTATAATCCTGATTTAGGAAAGCATTTATATATTTGTGTGACAACAGCCATGCCAAATGCCTAAAGTTGTGCAACTACTGAAGGAAGATCTGAATTAGGGCCTATTAAATTAATCTACAAATTGGGAAAACATGATCAGCATCAAACAGTTATGTAAAGTATCTTCTCTACTGTAAGAAAATTTATTCAACTTGTGTTTCTCCTGCAGACAACAGATTGGTCAGATTCTTTTCCTGACTGAGAGGTGTAATTAAACTTTACCATGTCTCCCAGTAGAGCAATGCCACTTTTCTCAGAGCATTCATTCCCCAATGGTGGAAGATCCACACTCCCCTTAGGTTTCCCAGGTATTTCTATATAAATAATAAAGAGAGGTTGTATCTCCTCCAGCCTTGGAGAGCCCATGAATTAATCGTCAGTATATGACTTGATTTTTCTTCTTACCTGACTGAAAGGCAGCCAAGGCTTTGATAAAAGGATTGTTGTCTTCTTTTTAGGAGGCCTCTTCCAACAGTACCACCATAAAATCGGAGGATATAAAATGCATGATCTATTTATCCAGTCTCATATGTATCAGAAACTTCAGCACTTTTGCCTATGTGGAGAGTGTTGAAAGCACTCATTGGACTCACTCCTCAGTCAAAACCATTTCTGGTGAACTTTCTGGGGAAAAAGATTTTTTTCTGTTTCTAATTAACTTTCTGTCAACCACTAGCAAGGCAAAAGGATAAGTACATTTTTTCTTCCACCGAAGATAAAGCTGAGAAACTGAGAACACAGCTTATGCTGACAGACATTAGGCACTATTAGACTGATCTATCAGCCTGAGTGATGATGGGCCCATGGAAGCAGTGAACATATCACTGCTTAAAGCATTTAAAACTGATCTGGACACAGCACCAGGGAATATTCTGTCAGAAATGATCCCAGACTCGATTGAGGAATAAAGTAGGTGGTTTAGTGATGTTCGTGTGGGGGTGTTTTGCTTTGGGGTGTTTTTGTTTCATTTTTAGGGGTATTCTTTTTTGCGTCTCTCAATGCCAGGAGCCACATCTGGAGAAGTACTGAGCTCCTGCACCTTTCACAGAAAGACACTGAGCACCATGAATTTGTAACAGATGCAAGAGCTAAGGAAACCCTCCACCATGGGGTTAACTGCAAGCATGTTAGACATCCCAGTGGAGGTTATTTTATTACCAGATTTAATTGACTGTGTCACAGATCATTTATGAAAGAAAATGAGAAGAACAGACAGATTAATCACTCTGATGATATTTGGGGATAGTTTTCAAAACATATGTTAACACGTAAAAACCCTGCATGCACACTTTCTTAGCATTAACATCTACACATCATGTCATTCCCAGGCACAAAAACCATCACCTGCAATGCAACTGTGATACAAATTTTGTATTTGGCCTAGATAAAAAAGGTACAGATACACAGGAATAATCGACACTGGGGCCTGAAAACACTGTGGGCAAGAACAGCTACCAGGAGCACTGTATTTCTCAAAAATATTATGATTATGTTAAAAGGAGTTCAAGAAAAACAGTTGCCTCAAATTTAGCTGTAACAGGGTCAACTTCCCAATCTTATTTTGTTGAGCTTTATATCATTGCCTGAAAGAACAGGAAAATGAAGCAGGCAAAATGGTTTATCTGGTGAGGAGTTTTGCTTATGAAGGCAGGCTGAGTTAGCCTGAGGACACCTCAGTACAACCCCATATAACATGATAGATATTATTAAGGCAAGAAGATTTTTCCCTCTAATATTCACAGGTTTCTTTTGCTCATCAGAGCAAAAGATGAGACTTTGTTAGTCGTTTTTTCCAGATATAAGGGATATTAAAATAATTATAATGTAAAGCTCTGGGCAAAATGTCTGGGTCAGCTCCTGATAACCACCTGACAATAGGCTTGTTCCCTAATAGGTGGTGTTCGGAGCAGATTTTCAGTGTGTTTTGTGAATTTCAAACAGGATTCTGGACAAATACAGTACCGAGGCTCATTTCCTGTGCTGACAGTTTTTAAAGGGAAGAGATACACCGGAACACAAATTAGTGTGTGGGTGAATAACCCAGATCCAACTGATGGCTCTCATTGGCAGCCCAAAGAGAGTAAGGTAACCAACCCCAATATTTGGAAGTCCAGAATGAAAAAGAGAGAGAAAAAAAATGACCTTTTCCAAACTGGCATCCTCTGTGCCAGCCCAGGCAGCAGCCACAGATGATGAGAAA
Organism: Phaethon aethereus; assembly: GCF_964289735.1. NCBI lineage: Eukaryota > Metazoa > Chordata > Aves > Phaethontiformes > Phaethontidae > Phaethon > Phaethon aethereus. The sequence continues at coordinate 3,863,577 of NC_138582.1, read as the reverse complement.
GCTTTCCAGGTTACCTCCTGAAATTACAGGAGCAAAGGTGAAAGTAGGTATTTTGGAAAGAGGAAGTGTCAGACTGGCTCAGATTCAGTGAACTGCAACCAGTAGGATCAGGAACAGATGTTCCTGATCAAACCGGGGAAGACAAGATGCGCACTAAGGCCTGGAGCTATTGCTCTAAGAGAAGAGTTGAGTGTAGCCATGAGAGGACACACAGGAGAGACATGGGCTCAGAAGAGATGAGCAGCAACATGGAAAAGCAAAAGATGGTCATATTCAAAGACCTTGAGGAAGTCCTGCCATGTTTTCTGCAGACACTGGCAAAAATGATGACATTCCTTCTGTTCCTTATGTCAGAACTAGCAGCCATGTTGCACAGAGAGTTGAGAAATAGCAGTTGAGATTTTTTTTTCTTTCTCAAAAATTCAGGTTTCTGTGAACTCAGGAGCTCATGCTTTTGTCCATAGCTTTAAGACAATCTTTCAGAAATGCAGATAAAAATTATAGAAAATCTGCCTAGAAAGCACCTTCCCTGAAATTTTTCCACGTGGCACTTACTGGATGTAAATGCTTGTTCTGGGTTTGATTTAGAGATCAGATTTAATATCACAATGCTGATTTTTTTCTTAAATGTCTGCCAAGCTTTATTAACATAGATTGTATTATTTACAATACATTGCAGGTATGTGTCAGAGAGGTGTTAATTGTGAGAAGGCTGTGTGCGTGCCTCTTCTTCCATCAGCACCTGCCTGTGCCTGAGGGCTACTGTTATCATTCTGTTATTCTGCCATTCAGCAATATTATTCCTCAGGCCAGTAATCATTTTTGCCTTGAGCAGATGAGCCTCTGTTTAGGCATCAGACCATGGAGAAAGGTGAACTCCAAAAAAGTTTTAAAAAAAAAAGCATTCAGGGCTAACTATGGTCTCACAGGAATTTGTTGTATTCAAGTGAAAAGAAATAGTGTAGGCTTTGTGAAGGAAAAAAAAAGGCATAATAAAGGTTACCAAGGTTTATCTGGGAAGGATTCCTCACATAATGATTTATTACACAATGGTACAGCTGGAAGATGAAACACATTTGCCTGAGGATGCTACTTAGGAGAGTCTGATGGAGGTTGAGTAAAGGGATGCAGGCAACGTCTGGGGTTGTGCCAGGGAGAGGATGGTGTAGGAGACAGTCAGATATAGTCACTCAGAGCTGTCCTGGGACAAGTTCATGCCACACTGCCTGGTGCATACTTTCAGTTTCACACTAGAAATATGTGCCTGTGGTGTGCTATAACAGAACTTTTATATTTTACACACTCTGGACTGAAAGTAAAACCACATCAAGTATGCTAATAGATCCTAAGACCAAAGAGGTCCATCAAAGGGCTCAGAGGAAACCTGAAATCAAGCATCGTCTAGTGTGGAGTAACCACTGTGCCCTGCAAAAAGTTGGCTCTGCGCAATGAGCACATGAGCACACTGCACTGCCAGACTTGAGGATCATCAAACACACCTGGTTGTGGTTGAAGTTAAACTAAAAAGTAGATGAGGACCCAGCCAAAGCCAAAAATATTCTGCAGCTCTCTGTAAATGACCTCCCCTAGTGCTATCCCATTTTCGCATATTTGTCTCTTGGTCCCCATGAGTATAGACAGAGCTTGCTGAAAGGTTTTTGATCAAGCATTTTTTCTTACATAAAAAAGGAATTTTGTTGAAATACTGCAATTTTGAATTGTTAAAACAGATCAAAACCCAATACTATTTATTTTCATAAAGCCTGTCTTATTTTGCTAAATGATTTTAATCATTCTAATTTTGTCTCAAAATTATGTTTAACGTCATTTCTTTTTCTGAATTAGCTGTAATATTTTACTTCATAAACTAAAAATGTTTGATGGTTGAATCAGTTTTGATGGGCAATTTACACTATGCGGTAAATTTTGAAATTTTCTTTGACAAATGAAAACTGCTTTCTGAGAGGCTGAAATTTCCCAGAGGACAAAAATTCTATTTCCCAGCCACCTCTGGAGGAAAACTCATGTGAAAATGACAACTTTCTCTGCACTGTAATAAAACATTGTCTCAACTGAGCGCTATTTATGACCAAGCTTACAAACAACGATTCTTTTGGGAACCATAAATAGCATCAAACAAAAAAAGGTCCTTTTTTCCTTAAAAGTGGACAACTTACTTCCAACTGGTTTTTTATTAGCATTTCTTTTTTAAAGAAAATCCCTTCTCTGCTGTGAATTGAATTCTAATTTCTCTGTGTTTGGTTTAACTATGTGAGCTGATACAAGTGAATAACACAAAAAATGGCCATACTTAGGTCAGATCAAAGGTTCATTTAGTCTTGTATCTTTTCTTTGATGTAGGCCACTAGTAGTGGCTTCAGAAGACAGCATAAGGACAGAAGATCTCAAGCTATTTAACCTTCCAGCTGTTAGTGCCTTGCACCACAGTTAAGAGAAAGTGCAAAGAGCGTGCAGCAAGAAAATCAACATCTCCTTCCTTTCCCCAAGCTCCAATTGCTTTATTTCACTTTCTTCCTCTGTTCAGGGTGAAACAGTTAGTGGAGAACATTTCTTACCTTTATTGGTACAATCCCACCATTTAAAGCTCCAATTCAGAAAGTGCCTAAGCACCTACTGAAGTCCCAGTTGCACGCTCAAAGTGGAGATCGTGCTCAGAAAAGGTTTCCGTAACTAATGCGCATAACAGAGGGAGTGTTCGTTATGAGGTCTGAACTACATACAAAGTCAAGAAGGGGTAATAGTAAGAAAATAAGTGCAGAGACAATGTTTGTAGAGGAGCGAATGAGGAATAAACTGCCCATGAATAAATTTAGGCTGGCAATTAGAAGAACGTTCCTAATCATTAACACACTCATGTTCCAGAAACAGATTTTCAGTAGGAACAATGGGGCAAAAAGAAGCCAAAATGGGGCTTCATGGAGCTTGATAAATGTCTGCAAGGAGTCAGGTGATATAGGCTTGCAATAACAGAACTAAATTTTGTTACGCTGAGGGTCTCAGGAAATTGCCAGAAACTTCACACAGAAACATCTCTTGGAGCAAATCAAGGTGGTACAATATGGTACCTGGATATTGAATGTGCATCAGCTGAGCTAAGTTTCAGTGAAGTGGCAAACAGTAACAATCCATATAAGCCAGTTTACAACAGCTGAGGATCCAATACTATAACTTTGAGTTTACAGACTCGGTAACAACTACATTGAAGAAGAAAAATACGGAACATATTTCCTTGAAGCTTTATTGATCTGCAGCCTTTTCTTAATTCAGTAGCCAATACAAATGGCACCTTACTGACAGGCACAGAAGAAACCAAAGTTGGCTTGATACAGAAAAGAAATTAACTTTCTCAGCTCTGTGTGTGGAACCTTTGGATCCCATAATTTACCTACCCAGGCTAGTTGCCTCTGAAGTCAACGATTTTTTTTACCAATGACTTCTTTTCCCAAGAATGGGACAGTAGAGGAGAAGTAAGTGTCATTTGCCTTCATTTGTCATATGCTTGAAGATCTGAACACGGATTTTCAAAGCATAAAGGTAAAATACGAGTGTTGGAGGTATGCCTAATGACCCGTCAAAAATCAGCCCACCTTTGTTTTCTCATGCAGGGGGAATAATGTAAGGATGGTTGCCTCATTTCTGTTAATAGTAGAGTTTGCAAGAATGGGCATATTGAGTAAAAGCAGTTTTGCTCGTTCTTTTGCTTCTGACAACATCAGAAGAGCACAAGCTCATACACTGTTTCCTCTGAGGGAATAGTCATTCATGTCTCATGGACTTTCTGGATTGAGTGTGACTTCTGTTATGTATTTACTACTTCGAAATTGATTTTTCTTTCTTCCATATATTGTGTCTCCCCTTAAGTTTGTACATCTTTTGCAATGACATCCTATATCAAGCCATTCCCTGGATGAATGATGCACATATGTAAAGAGGGCAGTGCATGGTTAAGGTAACACAGCACCCAAATCCCAGCCTCAGTCTTTGTCCTGAGTTTCTCAGCATGAATCTCCCAACAAATTTTTGTCTGGCCATTCACCATTAGAGAGTCTAGATAACTTATGCTATCTTCAAAGAGTTACGTGTGAAATTCACGTTTCTAGAGTCCAAATATCTTCATGGCACAGGTTTACATTCTGTATTTCTTCATAAACCGTGTAGTGCAATATCTGGTGATAGGAAGTACAGAGAGATTTTAGGAGCATCTGATCACACTGCGATCAAAGTGACTTGATATCCATTATAAAATGTACCATGGAGGGTCATGCCCCAAGTCACTTAATGAGCCTGAGGAAAAATCCTGCTGCAAGCCGGCCCTTTGTCCTCATTGCTGCAGCCTCTTCTCTCCCATGAAAAATCCTTTTGCTCAGGATTAGAAATAAATCCCAGAGTTGGGTGGAATAAAGCTATCGGGATCACAAAATGAACACAGTCTATGCGTAAAAGCAAAACCATAGCAGGTTTCCCCAGAATAGGATTATTTTACAGGCAAACACAGTACCAGATAAAACCTTGAATTCCCTCTAGCCTCTCTAGTTTAGTTTATGTATAATTCCTCTGCTGATTAGTAGAGTTAATAAAAAATAAAAATGTCTCCCTTTAAAGCAGGAACAGGCTCACATACTTGTATATACCTATCTCCAGGATAAAGATTTAATTACCTTGAGAAAAAGCCGGAAGAAAGATGAAACTCAGGCACCTGTTACAGCTGGGAAGATGGTAAGGAGGGCACGAATGCAATAATTAAATCTTTATCACACAGAAAGGAGTCTGCAGCCTGCAGTGTCTTCCTGGTGAATATCACCATGTTTATTTTTAAACCTACTCACTGCCAGCATGTCCCAAAGTCATTTCATATACACAGCTGGCTAGGAAGAGGCGGGCTGGAGCTTGAAAAAGCAAGATCTAAAAGGAGAGAGAAAGGGGCTAGCTAAAATTTATCAGAAAAAGGGCTGGGATGGAAGCCATCCAAGCCCAGCAATAGGTGACCTACATTTTCAGACCTGTTTGAAAAAGCCAGATTTTCCAAATCTTGGTGTCCCTGTTTCCTGAAGGTGCTGTATTTTTTCACTCCCTGATGTTCAGTTCTTTTGGAAATCATGCTGTTATAGATGACGTGACAAAATATGGAGTTAGGGACCGATGCCTCCCAGAGGAGGAGCAACATGGCCACAGTTGGGTGAATTTTGCAAATGGTGAAAAACTGGTCGGAGATCTTTTGCCATATGTGTGAGCAGTGACTGCACCATATGGCCCCATCATGCTCAGTGCTGCCTTCCGCAACATACCAATGTGAACCTGATCAGTCCACGGGGTTTTGGTCTGTTGGTGACCCTGGACCACAGCCAGTCACACAGTCTCTCTTTCATCTGGGTGCTGGTCTTCTTTTGTACAGAAAACCAAGTTGTAGAAGAGTTAATTATTCTGTTGATGTATATTAGGATAAGTGAACACGCGTGGCATTTATTTATTCATTTATTTGTGCATACATGTTCATCTGTCCTCAGAAGACACGTGAAGTTATGTCTGTATGCATGTACATTGATGTGTGAAAGTATGTTCTTGTTTAAAAACTCTGCTGGAGGAGACACAGCTAACCAGCTGCATTAAATAACTCAATGCCTTAGCACAAAGGGAGAGTTTATTCCCTCCTGCCTGTATTTAGCTCTTCTCATGGAACCAGGATGTGCCAAGGAGGGATGTGAGCTGCATACAACTTTGAGGCTGGCCCTACTTCATGTGGCAGGTTGCATCAGAGACCTCCAAAAATCCCTTACAACCCAAGCTATATGATTCTCTGGTTGTTTTTTTGATCAATTAAATTTGTATTAATGACAAGGGGGACCTTCATGAGACTGCATGGGCTGGAGGGACTGCTGAATAACTCTGGGATCCCTTGGACAACAGCCACCTTCATGGCCTGAGCATCTGAATCTTAGCCAGGTAATTACCCCCAAATTTGTTTTCTTCTGACACCTCCCCACTCCTTGCCCCTTGAGCACATCTTTCCTTCCTTCAATGATGCCTTCTACAGAGAGTGAGAGGAAGGTCCTAGGGCTGTATTTAGATTCAAACTGCAAATGGCAGCATGAATATATAATAAACCTCTACGGTGAGCTCTCTTCCCCCGCTCTAGTTTGGTCAGGTCTTTTAGCTCACCCCTCGTCCACAAGATGCCTGTGTTGGTTTTTGGTGGGGTTTGGATGTTCATTTATTTATTTTTCCTAGCAGAGTAGTAAAAAAAAATATTTTAAAATGTGCTTAAAAAAGGATGGGCAACTTACAAACTGGAGGGGTTAGCTGCAATCCTGAGTATATATTCCAAAAGCTGAATGTATTTTTAAGTATAGCTATGTTGTTTCATTCTTTACCGTTCTCTGCGTGTGTGTGTATGCGTGTTCTGCAGGGATTAGTCATGGATTCAAAAAATGGATTTTCTCAGAAAAGGTTCTTTCTGCATCTTATTCTTGTGATACAACTTCAACATCTTTTTTTCAGTATAAATTTTTCTCCTCTTCCTCTCTGTACATTTGTGTGTGTGCGCTTGTGGGTGTGTATAAATATGTACATATATTGTGGTTGGCTGGAAGTAGGGAAATACATTTTCTTTAACAGTCATATCTCTGAGAAGCAGACTCACAGAAAAGCTTTTAAATACTAAATTAAAGACTTGAACTTCTTGGCTTTTCTGGTCAGCCTCTCCTTAATTCTTCTCTCTCTTCCTCTTGCTCTCTCTCTCATTCTTACCCCTGTGCTGCATTTTCTGTTTAATTAGGGAGAGACAAAATAGTGACATCAAGTCAAGGACATAATCTCTTTCCAAACTGGCAAAGTCAGATTTTAATCCTCCTGGCATAGTCCCATCCAGAAAAAGGAAAATACCCTCTTAAGATATGAAGCTAAGAGTTAGGTCCTGATGTAGCACCTGTGGAAGACTGTGAAAACATTTCTTTCTATTTATATATGTTGCTTTAGATGCTGAATCCCTTTGCCTGTGAGTACCTCAGTCCCCTGTTGAAACCTCTGGAAGCTGAGGAACGACATAGCTGAGGTGTTTGCTGAGATGCCTGTAGGACCTTGGCATCAGAGGGCACAAGTTTTGTTGCTGAACCAGTAGACCATTTCCCTTAAGTAAACTCATAACATTGCTCTATGATTCGGCCACCTGGAGGGGGCAGGACTGTACTCCTGTGTAGTTTTCTGACTTCAGGGTGGGAGACCGCTGTCACCATTTACTCATGCTGTGCTACAGCAGGATCTTTTTTAATTTTAACACCCTGTGTTTTGATTCATATTCTAATTTTATCCATTCTGGGTACAACTCATCTCACCCAACATCAGCAATGAAGAGTCCAGCATCTTGCATAATTTATCTATAGTAATTTCAAGGATCGGACAGTATATTTACATTCTTAAGACACTCATCTTAAGAAGGGATAGTTTACCTATGGGACTCTTCCTTTCCATCGATGGCAGAGTAAAACTTGAAACCTACTTTACATTAGATGTAGATCTTTTAATTGTTTACAATTAGACAAGTTGCTCCCACTCCATAAGAGAATAAATTATGCAGATGAGGAACATAACCTCCACCTTGAATTCCCTGGAGACAATCTGAAAAGACACTGGGAGATCTCCTCTCATCATGCTCAACGTGAAGATGACTCAGATCTTGTCATAGGAATAAACAATTGTATCATGATGCACCTTGTGTTTATAGGAAAACATTTTTCGCTGAAGTCTCTATGGTCATTTTGCATTTCTGAACCATTCGTTACAATATTTTATCACAAACGGAATTAGTGACATAATCTGCCAACGCTATTTACCTCTAATTTCCTTGCTTCAAACCGTGGCAACCATGAAGTGCATATACAGCAAACGACAAATGGCTGCAGTTGCTGTCTTGTGAACTACAGCGCAATGTTCACTATCCTTCCTGTAGAATTCAGCTCTATACAGCGTTTTGAGAGCCTCACCCAGGTGCGTACGGCGAGCAGGCAGCTTGCGTAGTGTGTATTGGACTCAGGTGCGCAGTGTGGAAGCCTGAACGACAGCGAGTCTATAGAAAACACTTACTTGCACTAAAATGCAGCTATTTCCTCTCTGCAATGTGGCAGCTGAGATCACGGAGCAATCGTTTCCAGGCAGAGAAATGTGGAACAATGTCTCCAAATGAAATTATAGCTTCAGGAAAGGATTTCTTTGAGGCAGGATGGAATGTAATTACCCAAGTTGGACTTTTGCCAGGACACTGACGTTTAAAACACTTTCAGCTCTTGAGGAAAGTGCCACAGGATCTTTTAATGACTGCAGCGGAATGGGCTTTGGAATTCTTTTTTTTTGTGTGTGTGTGTGTGTTTGAGCATCTCATCCAAAAGGCAGAATAATAAAATGAGGAAAAAAAAGAAAACTATCAAAGAAAAAGCTAATCTTTGCAAAATGATGGAATATGTAAATCCCCCTTTGAAATGGTAATTTATTAACTTCTTTTTAAGATAAAAATGCAATTAGTTCATTCTTTCATTTCCCCCAGCCCCCAAAAATGCACATATATTGTTATCACGTCTTTTGCTCCTGTGTCAAATCTGTATCATTTAATATTGTTGCAGTGAAACTTGTGGGTTTTATAAAGGGGACTGGCGGGGGTTTTTTCTATCTTGTTTCACTCCTGACGGTAAATAAAAGAAAATATTACTAAATTCAGAAATGATTGCTGTCAAAAATCTGCACTTTGTTGTATTTTATAGAAGCTATGGGCTCTTTTTATATTAGATGCAGTGTCAGTAAAGAGTAATCAGATAGCGAAAGAAAGTTTTCATCATTCCCAGTTTATTCACAGAAATATTCTCTTGAGCTCGGAAGGAAAAAAAGCGAATATTATGTGTGATAGAATAGTAAGCGTGTCTTATTTTCCACTTGATCATTTGTGGTAAGGGAATGAATGTAGCTGCATCTATATCTATGCATATCTATACATAGCACACCATTTATTCCTACGTAGTTAATCCAGCATAACTTTTCTGAATTGATCTTATTTTTATTACCTTGTTTTTACATTTCATCAAGATTATTTAAAGCTCCATTTAACTCTCTGGTCATCTACATTTGGATAAATACCTGTACATGTTAAATAAAAGGTATAAATAAATAAATGTTAAATGGATGAATTATTGCAACAGTAGCAGACTTTATTTCATAACAATAAAATCTGGATATTCCTGTGTCTGCTAGTTTACTAACCTGGATGTTCATGGACGGTGAAGTAGGTGTCGGTTCAGATTGTTTTCTACCTGTGGGAACTTGAATTCATGTCTGGCTCTGAAGAGAGACCTGTCCTCACAAAACTGTTGAGCAGTCTATGCTACCGCTGTCATAGTTCTTCCTGTCAGCTGCTTCACATTATTTAGGATATTTAAATAGGTACCAAGTCTAAAAGAAAAAGAGTGAGAGGGAATCACTTATAAAGAATTAATACATTTCTTTGGCAGTGAAGACAAGGTGGGGTGGGACTTCCCTACCCTATTTTTACTTGTCTATAAAAAATAAATGTCTCCATTTGGATTAAGTTTTCCAGGCTCCCATTATAATCAATAGAAATCTAGTCCATAAACTTGAGGGACTGCAATTCATCTCATGCTGATGTAGTTCCTTGCGTTTAGAGCAGACACACACATCTTTTCCATTCTCCATGTCTCATTTTGAACTCCTACTCTTCACTGATGCTTTTAATCCTGAAACACAACGCAAAGAAATATTTATGTTACATGTGGTGATTGAAATGAAGAAAAATTAAAACTGGAGATGTGTCTCTGGGCTTGGGTGCTGAGCTACTACTGAATCGAGTAGAGAAGGTAACTTAAAGAGACTGCTTCTCACAGAGTTCTGAGGTGAAAGCCCAGATTTGGCAAGAAGTAACCCACAAGCCCATTGAGATCTCAGTTCAGCATATGCTTGGCTACACTACCAGTTCTGGCAGCAAGATGTTGTCTTTCGGAGCATCAGGGTTGGCTGGTTAGCAGCAGTGTCCTACCCAGAATTCACGAGAATCTCTTGACTTTCAGCCATGAGTCCTGGCAGCATCCAGTTACCTTCAGTCAGTTGACCTCTTTGAGCGGTCAGAAGAAAACAACAATTCACAGAGGTATTAAGTTAAAGATTTCTTCCCCCTCCTCTGGACATCTTGTGTCATCTCATGAACCAAAGCAAGTCCTGGATGGATGGTGTAAGATGCTCACCACCTGTCAGAAAGAAATCACACTAGGTTCAAGTCTACAGAGCCTCTCTTTCCTCAGTTTTCCTCCATGAAATTGCGCTTTCCAATTTATCCTGCTGCTGGAAGTTCATGATCCTGGTAATCTAACACATGATAATTGTCATTTCACAGGCAGGGTTTTTAACTTGCAGCATGATCTAAACATCCTATCTGCTTTCAGTGGTGTGACTAAGGCAGCAGAAGAGGAGTCGGGAGACAGCATTTGTAACGATGAGATAAATTTATATGGGCTGTGTCAGTATTTTAGTAATTGCCTCATCGAGGAGATAGAAGCCTACTTCTGGAGCAAGGATACAAATCACTGATTATTCCACCACCTCTGGTGGTGATGAAAGCTCAGGATTTGTGCTGCCCACCCTCATGCATAGCATTGCTGGTAACCATGGTGTCTGGATGTGTGCAAACGGAGCCTGGCTTCTTACATAATGCTTGCAGCACAGCAACACCACCAGACTTACCAATTAAAGATTTGTCTTGGCAAGCAGGGATTAAATACTTCTAATTAACAAATTTAGAAATTCTAAAGCCCTATTATAGAGAACTGCCACCCTCATTGTGAGCGAAACAGCTGTACAATGGGCGATTATAAAGAAAGAAGATGAAGTAATGTTCTGGCCAGGGACTTTATTGTCTCTACACTCTCAGTCCTTCAATCCCATGGAAACAATTACGTTTAATAAGAAGTATTGGTATTTGCTTCTGAGCGGATGGGCTATTTGCTCCATCTCCCCATAAAGGTTAAAAATAACAATGCATGGCTCTGTGCTTTGTTAAGATAACTTCACTTTTCCGTCTCATTCAAAGAAAATATCACATAGAATATTCATAATATTGTGCTGCATAAAGCTCAAGACACAGGAGAGAGCATAACTATCATTACATATTTTCATTTTTTAACAATTATCACTGTGAGAGTTTCTAGAACAAAAGTTTGTGGAAAAAAATTGAAGTGAAATATGAACTGTCACCTTCTTTCAATGTTTGACTCTGTAGAGCTTTAATTCCGATCAGCTATAACAAAACTGATGACAGAAAGGGCTTTCAGTATGTTAACAGCATAGCAACATGCCGAGTGTACTTGCAAATCCATTTGCTTTGAGATGCTTTGATCACTTAATATTCTACATGGTAAAAGGAGTGTTTTATGAAGGCAACACCCAGTATATGAAAGATCCATGAATGAAAATCATCTCCCCTCCCTCCTCAGAAATTCTCCATTTGCCCAGTGGAGGTTATGGTCACCAGGCACTCTTGAAGCCCAGAGTTTTGCAAGATTCACAGACAGGTCACCTGCTACCAGGGTGTCTAGAACCCAGGTCCTCACAGCACGGTTATAAGTGGACTACTGCTGTACTAGGAAATAGAACAGTGTCAGGAAACAATTCTGGGCACTGGGATTCGCTGATAAACATTTTTATAATCATCCCTGGTGTGATTTTAGCCTGGACACTGTCATTATAATTCTTGGATGCTAGTTGATAGCTGGCACAGCCCCAAAACCATTCCCAATAGGCAGTCTGGGTGCAGCAACTTCACTTTACAGACTAAAAGTTTAATTGTATAAACACAGGTCATCGCTGGCCTCAGTGCTGGAAAATGCTCTCAGCCTTCCTTAATTTACTTGCGAGATGTTGCCTCATCAGAAAAAATGTGGTTACTAATTTAGATGCATGCAGGAGACAGTTTTAGCTACAGCCCTTGGCACTAGGGTATGCAAAGTCATTACAGCTGGAACTGGCACAAAGCAGAGACACAAAACACTCCTCCCGTGACCAGGAGGGTCTGTAAAGTGCCTGTTTCATCGAAAAAGTCAGTCTCCAGCAATGGATGGCTAGAAAGTGCTCTTCCTTCAGGGGCTGCTGTTCTGCAGCTGCTTGCTGGGAGTTAAAGTGTGGGGGTGTACATATGTACGTATTTACAGCACTGAGATTTACTGCTGAGACACCGAGCAGCGCAACCTGGAGCTCAGCATTCAAATAGACTTTTTCAGCCCATTTTACCTCCAGGGATGAGATGGCCAGTGACACAGTGCAGACACCGGTTGGAGCCTGCGCTCAACCTTGTAGCCCTTAGGTGTTACCCAAGAGAAATGAGCCTCTCAGCCAGGCTCATTAATTTGGCCTTAGTGATGGTAACATGGAGGGAACCCAGAAAAGAGCTGCCTTGTGTTTGACTGGCCTCCAATGAAGGCAAAATAGACACTCAATTCCCAAGAAGTGGAATCCTAAATTAGCCCAAAGCAGGACTTTACAGAAGAGCTTATGCATTTCATTTCAGATGTGACACAGAGGTTCAATAGATAGGGAAAGATCGCATCAGTTCATCCTATTATGCAAAAGTCAAGGTTTTAAAGGGCATTTTGGTTCTTAACCTCCTTTGTTTTCCACTTCTGTAATGATGTATCTGTCCAGAAGACTTACAATGTTCTTTATTTTAAAGAAAGGGAATACAACTAATCATTAAAAATCAGTCTAGATTTTTAGGATATGAAAAAAATATGTCATCTACATTCTGTCCTTCACAAGCATCAAAGGTGGGATGTCCTGATCTCTGGAAGTACGTCTTTCAAGGTAACACATGGGTCCTGATTTTAGGTGTCTAATCTAAGCTCCCTTTAGAGTTACAAGATTTAGTTACAGTCAGTGTGCTTCTGTATTTGATTAAAACATGCAGAACTACTTAGGGAAATCGGGAATCTCTCCCTAGTCTCTACTGACATACGCAGTAGTCTCCAGCTGGCTGTAGGAGGATCCTAAGGTGGCTTGTGGATGACACAATCATAAAATCATAGAATAGTTTGGGTTGGAAGGGATCATTAAAGGTCATCTAGTCCAGCCCCCCAGTGTTGACGGCTATGGTGCAGACATCACATGTAGTCGTGTGAGAAATAAGCAAGGTCCTAAAAGTCTGCCTAGATGGCCATAGCTACTTGAGATGAATTTTACACAGGCTGAAATACCACTTAATTCAGCATGAGCTTGACTTTGCATAATGTGAGAATATAAGACATCAGGATGGCCATATGTGGTGCAGTACTCAGTTAACCTATCCCTGACTGTGGCTGGTAATAGATACTTAGGGAAAAATGCATAGAAAGGAAAGCATGTTTTGAGTATAATTTTCCTTCCCTGGTATAAAGTCTCCCACCTCCTGCATGCAAATGGCTTGGAGATTTGTTGAGATAGCGATTTCCTTCAGACCATGGCATTCAACAGAGTCTAATAAGCTTCCCCTTCACCATGCTTGGTCTTTCATATCCAGGCATGGATACTGTCATCTCAAAGATGCACAGTAATCCATGCTGCATCTTCATTCAGCGGGTAGTATCACTGAATACTGGCACAGCAACAAGTAGGTTTAAGGAAAAGTTCACGTGAATGAGGGAAGCTGAGGTGGACTTGAGGCGATATGAGGGTTAGTGGCTGTTACGGTTTAACCCCAGCTGGCAGCTAAGCACCACGCAGCTGCTTGCTCACTCCCCTCACGGTGAGATGAGGGAGAGAAACGGAAGGGTAAAAGTGAGAAAACGCATGAGTTGAGATCAAGACAGTTTAATAAGTAAAGGAAAAGCCACGCACACAAGCAAATCAAAACGGAATTCATTCGCGACTTCCCATCAGCAGGCAGGGGTTCAGCCATCTCCAGGGAAGCCGGGCTGCATCACGCATAACAGTTACTTGGGAAGACAAACACCATCACTCCAAATGTCCCCTCTTCTTCTTCCCCCAGTTTTATATGCTGAACATGATGTCATATGGTATGGACTATACATTTGGCCAGTTGAGGGCAGCTGTCCTGGCTGTGTCTCCTCCCAACTTCCTAGGTACCCCCAACCTACTTGCTGGTAGGGTGGGGGGAGAAGCAGAAAAGGCCTTGACTCTGTGTAAAGCACAGCTCAGCAGTAATGAAAAACATCCCTGTATTGTCAACACTGTTTTCAGCACAAATCCAAAACACGGCCCCATACTGGCTACTAGGAAGAAAAGTAACTCTATCCCAGCCAAAACCAGCAGAGTGGCTAAAAGGATGAGTGGAATTTTGGAAAGATAAAGGTTTTGGATTTCATCTTTCCCCTGTCTTTATTTCTGCTCCCCAGAAATGACCTTTCCCCCAAATCTCACTTCCACATTTGACATCTCTTCCACTGCCAGTAGGGCTTTCTCATCAGCTGCTCAGTTATGTACAAAAAATAAAAATAAGCCCATTTGTTGAGTCATCTTACATGGACAGTGTGATTTGTTTGTCTTTCGTTGCGCTGACTTCTGAAATCAGAAATATTGGCCTTAAGTGCCAGTATGATTGACTGTGTATATGGGATCGGAGACAGATGTACAGTTACATGTACGAGAGTGTTTGTTTTTGCTGTCAGCTTAAGTTAGGTGTCTATGAGGAAAATGTGCCTAATGCCTTCATTGTATTTGCTTCTTAGCTTGTGCAGCAGTATTAAAGAAAACAGTCAATACCTCAGCAAATAGTGGAAAAGGTTTGCAGTATGTGTAATGTATCCCATTGCAAGAACAAATGGGTTACATCGTTCACTTTGAGAGTTCAAATAGCAGATTACCCTCTGCACTTCGGTGTATTTCAGTTCAAAATTATTGTTTGAATTTTGCTAACACTAAAGGCATGATCAGGGACTAGGCTGCTATTGTGTTGGGTGCTATACAGACAAAGAAGGAGAAAAAATATTTTTTGCCAGGAATATGATTTCCAAGTCCATTTTCACTATTGGAATTCTTTTTCTCAGTTATTTTAATCCAATTAGAGAACACAAGCAATGCCCTGTAAATTGCGATGCTAATCAAAATGAATCTCTGATTTTATCCCAGCTGGTCACATGACTATAAGAGATGTCACTATCAGCAAAACTCTACAGATAGTTACACCACTGCAGCACATGGAGCATGAAAAGGCTCTGAATTATTTATAACAAGTGGGTCAGCTTCGCAGCGGGAGAAAACTGGCAGAGCTAATTAACTGATATACCCCAACTGATGTTCTACTCCATATTTGAGGAATAACTCCAAATAACAGAAATTCAAGGAAATCATAAGCTATTTTGTTTGCTACAGACTGCTAGCTCAGTTTTGCTGTCAAGCTTGCAGGAGGAGTGCATGGATGGCTGTAAAGAGCAAGTTGTCCGGGTGGTTTGTAACCAATACATACACATGCAATTCTGCGCTGGAGGAAAATGGGATGCATTACATTTGCCTTCCTTACCCCACTATGGAATAAACCTCGAGTGCTGAAATAAAGGCCATATTTTATAGCAAGTATATCGCTAGGGTCATTAACTTTCCCATTCGGCTTCATCAGATGGCTACACAGCAGGATGCATTCCAAATTTATTTGATAGCTTGTCAATAAGCAGCTGCCTTTTAATGGCTCTTAACTTCATGGACTTGAAAAAACAAAATGCCTTACACTCACATTAAACCAAGTGGTCCATCACAGGGATCTCAGTTTTTTCTGGTATACTGGGCAGAGCAGAAAGTACCCTCTGACTCCAGCTTTCACCATCGGTTTTCTGAGCACTTGTCACCATGGAATAGAGACACAGAGACTTGCTGGACTGGGAATTATTGTAGTGAAGAGTGGTGAGTCCTGCTAGGAATAGCTAGGGAGTGTGGCAGGGAGGAGTGGGAGTGCGGTCAGGAATGGGGAATTCAACGTGTCCCCTCTTTAAGTGGGGACAAGAGGGTAAAGTGCTGATCTTGCTAGAGGACATTTTATTTAGCACTACTGTTTCAGCAGTCAGCTGATCTCAGACCCCCTTCTGCTGGGCCACCTCCTGCATGTTCTGGAAATGTTCAAGGGTGATCAAGACTAAATATTTCAAGGGCGGATGAGAAACTATCCACTGTATCCTGCCCGATCCACAGACAGGATAGGCTATTCTGCTTGTGTGCAAGTAATGCTGGGCTGGGTGGCTGGATTATCACAATCACCTTGGCAGCTGGAAACTCACAATGAAGCGTCAATACTTATGAGATCAAAACACAAAAACTTGACAGTTTGTTATAAAAGGGCCAAATGGTTGCAAATCAATGACAGTACAACGTAACTTTGTAAGGTGTACTGCTTGCAGGTACTTTTGAGTAGCAAGTTGTTTCCCTTTATTGTCCCTCCAGTCTCTGAACTCTTTGAAGACATGGGGCGTTCTACACTTACGCAATAAAATTCTTCTCATTTTATCCACAGAAGAACCAGAGAGGTTTGACAACCTCTGTGACTAGCACCTATCTCTCTTACCTAAGTACTATTTGAATATCAACCAGGAGGTTTGAAAGTGAATTCAGTTTTCCTTCTGTCAAAAGAATTTGCATTGCTTTTATTAAAAAAGACTTATAAACATTAAAATTGGATTTATGAACATTTTATTTTTAAAATAAAATTTCTAAGCCAGACATCCCAAAATGACCTAAATGGCAGTTTTGGTTTTGTTTTTAATGCTATTTGTTAGGTAGAAGTGGGGGTGTCAGGAAATGCTACACAAGCTCTTGGGAGCCAGGGTGATGACTCCTGCTGCTGGTGTGCTTGGGAAGAAGAGGGAAGAGCAGGCTGAAAATTTCATTGCTGCCCATTGCTCTACGGTATGGTGCCCAAAACAACAGTGTGCCAGTGACTGTTTAACAGTTTAAAAACATAAACTGAATTCCAGTGCCATACCCAGCGTTATGTCCACTGGTTTGGGAATAACCTACAAGCATCCCCCAAAAAGATACCTTCTGCTAAAAGGATAAACTTCTGTCGTGCTCCCCTTCACACTCCAATCTGCCTGGGCACAAGTCCGTGGCTGTGCAGAAACCGTGTAGTCATGGTAAATGGTGAATCTATCGACTTAGAAACATACCGTCTCTGCTGGACTTTATTGCTGTGGGATCAAAGCTGTTGTGCAGCTGCACGGTGTGCAGCACAGGCAGAAGAGCTTGTGTTTGTCCCTGAAGAGTCAGGCCCCTCTAAGGAAGCTGTGCGGGTTTCTTTTGGGTTGAGTTTTGCTTGCATGTGCCTGGCTGAAGAGCAAGTTTGCGTTCTCATGCGTCTGCAGCGAGCTCGATGATGCGCCATAAACACAGAGGGACCAGAAAAAACGTAAGAGGGATAAAAAGGTGAAAACCAAATATTAGCTTCAGCTAAACCGTTCTCCTGCTAGTGTTTGAGTACTTTCCAAACTACGTTCTTCAGTCCCAGCTTAAATGACCTTATCTGAAAGTATAAAGTTACTCTTATATATGTATTTATTTGTTGCTGTATTTTATACCTTCCAAATAAGCTACAACCCCAAAGACACTACTACATGGCCCAGTGGCACGGGGCTGGGTGAGACCTTGGCAGATACAGAAATGGAGGAATAAGCAACATGAGAGTGCAGCTCAGGATACGTATGAAAGCAGAAAAGGGACATTACCAAGGCCATGTAAAATGTTATGGGATTATACTTTTTGTTCCCTCTAAATAGTCATCTAAGATTATACAGCATCTGTTTTTCTTCCAAGCTGTCCCTCACCCTAGTTTCGTTCTACTGATTCTTTGTTATTATACTGTTAATTTTTATCACCTCTTTAAAATGACAGTGAATAGTCTTTATCTGAAAGTATAAAGTTACTTTTATATATGTATTTATTTGTTGCTGTATTTTATACCTTCCAAATCAGCACATAAAATTCAACTAAGCTTCAAAATAAACTCTGCTGTCTCCCTCCCATGTCTCCCCGCTTTGCTCAGGTTTTTTTTTCCCACTTGTGACCCACCCAGAGGTAAGTAGAATTCTCATCTGCTCTATTCAGGGTTAATTTAAGTCTGATGGGATCTGATGAAATAGGAAACATATTGAGTAAGTAGGCACAGCACAACCACCGCAATTCACAATTTACGCCATGTCCTCCCCTTTTGGGAGGGTGAGACCCAAGCAGTTACCAGATGCCCACTGTGAAATGGGGATTGAATATCTCTTTGCTTGAAAGCAACTTAAGCACTGTTTCAGCTGAACTGGTTGGAAAAAAATTAGAAACACACTCATTAAATTTCCATGTAGAAGTTGGTGCTGACCATGGTTTATTCCTCTTCTGTATATTGTGACACAGGCAACACAGGGAGGCATCATTGAGCTGTGAAGTGGAGTTCTTACAATGCCCTGCCAAAGGGAAAAGGATCATGTCAATATTTATTAGACCTTCCAGGAGCTTGTTAAGTCAGTAAGAAAGCTGAATCCCAAAGTCCAATTAGATTTAGTTTCAAAATGAAGGCCTCTTCCTGAACTATCCAACAGGGAGATGCTACTGGCATGGGCTTCTTCCTTAGGGGACTTTTTCACCCTTTATTATCATTATTCCACCAGCCAAGATTTTGGTGGTGCTAGTACAGGGAGAGTTGCTATCCAGAGGTTTGTTGCACAGACGTGTATAAAGTGTTTGTTAAAAAAACCTAAATTTGGGGGATCTTAGTATAAGATAATGCTCACATTGGAAATCTCTTCTCCCAAAGAGGATGGCCAGTCACTGCATAGATGGGGACAGGTGTCTTGGTTGCAAAGGTCCTTGCAGCAGCATCTTCAGTTGGATTGAATGAGACTTGAAGTAACCAAAAGGCCTCTGTGGATAACTTAAGCGCAATCCAGAAAAGCCTAACAAGATTTCCTTTTCTGGTCTTCTAAGGGGCAAAGCAACTATCCTGGAGCTGTATTGTTGCTGCATGAAGCTTGCATGATGAATGAGTGGAGCAAATCTTGAAAGAAACTGATATGAGACATTGTCATGGTTTAACCCCAGACAACAACTAAGCACCACACAAACGCTCGCTCACTCCTCCACAGCAGGATGGGGAAAGAGAACAGGAAGGGTAAAAGTGAGAAAACACATGGGTTGAGATAAAAACAGTTTAATCATTGAAATATTATAATAATAACAACAATAATAATGAAAAGGAAAATAACAAAGAGAGAGAAATAAAACAGGCTGCCCAGGGACGTGGTGGAGTCACAATCACTGGAAGCATTCAAAAAACGTGTGGATGTGGCACTTCAGGACATGGCTTAGTGGGCATGGTGGCGTTGGGCTGATGGTTGGACTTGATGATCTTAAAGGTCTTTTCCAACCTTAGTGATTCTCTGAAAACCCAAGAAAGACAAGTGATGCAAATGAAAACAATTGCTTGTCACCAGCTGACTGATGCCCAGCCAGTCCCCAAGCAGTGGTCTCCCAGCCAGCCTCCCCCCTAGTTTTATTGCTGAGCATGACGTCTTATGGTACAAAATATCCCTTTGGTCAGTTGGGGTCAGATGTCCCAGCTGTGTCCCCTCCCAACTCCTTGTGCACCTCCAACCTACTAACTCTGGGGGTGGTGTGAGGAACTGTTTCCAGCACAAATCCAATCCAGAGTCCCATACTAGCTACTATGAAGAAAATTAACTCTATCCCAACCAAAACCAGAAGAGACATCTGCTTTCTGGAGCACTTTTGGAGCTTTGATGGTAAATGTAAGACACCTTAAGCAACTCTTCTCTGCTTGCAGCTGAGGTGGGACAGGGATCAGAACCCCAATGCATTTTCTTTGGAGACCACTGTGAATTCATTGCAAAAAAAATAGTTGGGCAAAAGAGAAGAGAGAGAGCAAGGCAGAAAGACCCTGCTCCTTGAAGATTTACCCCCAGGGAGAGCTTAAGGTTTGAAAAGCTGCCACTTTGCCAAAGCTGTTGGCAGAAGCAACTCTCTTCCTTTGTGTATTAACAAGACAACCTGGGTATCCCCTGGGGAAAAAAAAATACAAAAAAATATTAATTCAGGTCAGCAGCCAGTTCTTCTAGTTCTGTCTTGTGACTGAATCCTTATAATGTGCATAAAAATAGTCAAAAATATTCCAATGAGAATTTCATGCCTCACTGCCTAAAAAAATCGTATTTCCATCAAAACTGCCTAGATTCCCTTCCAAAACCTTTTCTGTTCCCTTGAAGGTTGAGTCCTAAGTCACTTTCTTGAAAGTACAATTTAGCCATTCCAGCCACATGGACCTTGTATTGCAGACTTAAGCTATAACAAATAGCCCTCATGTTTACATGATGGGCACTTCAGACACTTACACTAAATACAAACCAGGAATCTATATTCAAACCTCTCTTTCTTGGCCTTTCATTTACATTATTATATCAAAATCACTACTACAGTAAAGAGTAAAACCTGTATTTCTTTTGGAATGTCCCCATTTTGTTATTTAAGACAGTTTTACTTTACCCCAGGAGCAAGAATTTAAAACCAGGTTGAAAACCATTTATTTGAAGTGTGCTTGTAGACATTGGTTTATTCTGTTCCCTTTCTGGGAACACAAATAGAGAATGTAATCCACCTGGGAAAAAATATTCTATTGATAGGTTCATTTAGCAGTCTTTTTGCAAAAATCCACTTCCTTTACAAATCAGCATATGTTCTTTCATGAAGCCCAAGTTCATACGTTCAGAATTTTAAATGTGTAAATAAATAAATCAGGAACCTTCATTTCCTCATGCCCTTCACATTTTCCTTTTCCACTTCTGACTTTTTCTTGCCTACAAATATGATGACTGAAAAAGCCTTATTAAGTGTACTATTTTTTCACAATGTTAAGGTTATTTCTTAAGAGGAAATTTCCACATAATGTCATGTTCAGCGCGAAGATGCTACTGTGCTTCCTTCCCCTTTGGACAGTGATTTGTGACGAGGGACAGATAGGGAAAAGTAATATGATATAAATATTTGTGGAAGGAAAAAAAAGGCCTGTGATCCTGGTACCAATCTAGTAAATCTGAATTCAATTTAACACTTCTACCTATTGCCTGTGGGAAGCATCAGGTTGAATTTTAGCTGCTTGACAGAATTAAAACCCAGGTTACCTGCTCTCTATGGTTATTTTAACCTAAGTTAGGATATTTTTTCCTCCCGATACCATTCATGACCTATGAAAATTCATCTCTGGCATGACAAAACAGAAGAGAGCAAATAACAGAGCTTTGCCAGCTCCTCTCCAGGGCCTAATAATTTTTTTTACAATCATCTTCTACTTTTGGTATGTTTATTTCCTCCCCAGGATTTTTGTCCCACCTTTCACTGCTGATTTCCCTGCAATATTGCAGAGCCTTGTAATCTCTCTCTCATCCTCAGTCTGCATCCACGGCATCCCCAAGGGCTTGCTACAGCTTGAGATGGACTGCTTCCAACCCTCAGAGCACTGACAAAACGTGACATGAGTCATTTGAAAGCTGTCTAAGGTCTAGGACTAGATAAGTCAATATATTATTACAAGATGGACTCAAGGTACCAAGATAGAGCCCCAACGTAAATCGTGGGACAGAATGACAGCAGACCAGGTAATAAGGAATGCAGCTGAGTGGCAAAACTCCTGAAGGTCCCAGGACTAAAATAGTAGCGAAACTGTACAGAGAAATTTAGCTCCTTACTTTACCAAATTAAAAATTTTCAAAAATAAATATTGAAGTCCACTCACAATAATTTATTTTCTTTCCCAGTAGAGAAGCTGCTGCTCATTACTTTGAATGCTGTAAATATTATCACTCTCCTTTACAAGGTGAATTACTGTCCCAACTAGGTAGTACAATTCTTCAAAGCCAGGATGGAGTCTCCTACCCCATAGAGACTAGAAGTTAGCAAAATGTTTTTTTCTTTGTTTTTCTAATTAGCTGTTGACATCTAAGTTTTCAGCTTGGTGACTGATTGCTCCTCTAGGCTACAGCACAGTGATACAAGAGGAGACCACCTGGAGAGGAAAACACTGAATGGACTTGGAGTAATTATTAGTATTGACTATTTACTCAGCACCGTACATAAAATGAAGTTTTCTAGTAAGTAGCAGAGCAATAAGGAGCTCCCCGCTCTAAGCTATTGTGGCTCAAGCCGGCATATTGCAAAACTATGCTCATCCATTTGTTTTTTGTTTTGGCTATTGTGTGACAGGGTACCACATGCCAGAGCATCCTCTGGTATCCGATTCAGCAAGGTGGTAATAGTCTACTAGTGCTGTTGGCCGGTGGCATTTCTTTTTCAGTTTGCATGACGGGGCTGACTGCTCTGGTCTAGGGACCTGCTGTGCACATGTAGCAAAAGATTGCAATAGGTCCCCAGATTTCTTCAGATCTGGGAACAAAGACACAGAGGCAACGATCAGAAGGGAAACTAATAGCAACAACAGCATGGTTATGTCAGTGCAATGTCTCAGGTTCTCAAATGACATGCTCAGGTGAGGTCTGCAATGTTGAGAGTGAGTTCAATGGATTTTTTTTGGACATGTTCTACTGTGTGCTAGAAGATCAAATCCGTAACATATGCATATGTATATGTAGACATAGATGCATATGTATGCTGCATATGTACATGTGTTACCTGTACACATAAACAATTATTGCATGTCTTTCCACCTGCGCATCATTTCGGCAGGGTTGTGTAACCGAGACGATCAAGCCTTGACCCATTGTTTTCATTCTCAGGGCAGCTGGATTGTCCCATGAGCCATCATGTAATGGCAAGCTGGTGATGTTTGTGGAAGAGCACCAGTACCTTACAGAAAGACACCTCAGGTGTTCCCAAAGACCAGAACTTCATCCACAAATTGAGATAATAGCAATGCGTTGTCCAGCTTGGTGAAACAAAGATAGTCTGAGCCACAGCTATGGCAAAATTCAATAATGCCATGCAGATGTTACTTTCCATATCAGATTTGTGACTGCTACTGTTTTGACCCTCATTTTGGGGGAATAAATTTTCCTCTGAGCTTGCAAAGGAGATTCCTTATCCTTCAAAATTCTCCATTGTCCTAAAACTCAAAAAGTTTCACAAAAGGTAGCTTGTAAGCACAAGTCTTTCATCTCCAGGTAAACAAAAACTTCTCATCCTTGCCTGGTCTCCATCTCTACCTGTTTGCCTTTTATTAACTACTTAGTCCATTCAATTTCTAGGACTGCAACTTTCTTTCTATTTGGTGTTTGTACAGCATCTTGCACAGAGACTTTGTCACAGGGTTGGGATTCCGAGCTGCTACAGATAATTTATCTTGTTTCTTTTACCTGCAATACAAGGGATAAAAAAGAATTTGGCTCAAGGCATTTATTGATGTTGAAGTTTTCTTATGGTACAGCTTTTCACTGTTTCTCCACAGCAAACATGTATTGGTAAACTCCAAATGTTCCAGATAAATGAATTAGCATTAAAACAGAGTTGCTGTTTCCAGTTCTGGCCTTGCCAGCAGATAGAGGGTCTGTGTATATCTCCTGATGTGTTGATTTGCTATTGGAGATAACTCGGAAAGAACCTTTTTCTCCTTTCAGCAAGTGTCACTGAAATAATTATCTGATTTCACCAGTTTTGGTTGCTGGAAAAAAAAAATTTGGGTTTGCGGCATCAAATAATAAAATTTGGGGTATAGCTAAATATTGTTTTCAAAGCACATTATGTTTTTTCAGGCACTTGAAGGAACACACTTTCTCTTTTCATGTACATTTAAGCATGGGATATTTTTCCCTATGCATCTCTCATGATATAGCCCAAAAAAGTGCTCTTAGCAGCCCTCCAGGAAAGCGGGTCTCTCCAAATAACACTGCAGTACCTCTGGGTAGCTGCAGCTCACTGGAGACTTCCATGACCCTTCCACCACGTTCAGACAACTTCTTCTGCAAGGCATCAGCTTTGCTCAACTTTCTACCCAGAACACATTTTGACAAGGACATTTTCAGCCAGGCTTGTCTCTTCTAAAACCTTTCTGCCAAGGTATCCAATGTGGATTTTTGAGCCCGCCTTAAATTCTGTCTTGGATGTCCCTGCCTTCAGACTGTAAGTCTGGAGAAGGAGAGAGCATGAGAGAAAGATTTGGCCCCAGAGGCTTAGGCAGATCTTCAATCAATCTCCTTTTTCTTTTCTTTTGTTTAGCTGCTTTTGCTTGCCGAGTAAATTGAGCTGAAGACTGTCTGGTCAGAGCAGGTTCAAAAGCACTAAGGCCGCTCTGCTCATGGCAGAAAGATTCACATTTCCACAACCAACCTTCCAGCATAAGACTCCAGACATTAAGTAAATGGGGCTCTGGCAATGAAATCATCATATTTTTAAAGGAATTCATAACAATAAGGATATTCAATTGTTTCTTTCTACTTCTTGGTTTTTTTGCTTTTGTTCTCAAACAAAGTGGAAGAATCTTAAAGATTGAAGCCTTGTGCAGTTGTGAAATTCTAGTCAATTTTGTGAAGAACTCCGTAAGATCACAAAAAGGGTTATTCAGAGGATGGGGATTCAATTTTGTTTTACTTTTGACACACAGAGCATCAGAGCAGACTGTTTGACTCTATTTCCTTTCCTTTACCAGGGGTTTCTTGTAGGTGAGGTGACTGCTTAGCTCTTAGATTAGACTTAAGGTATCAGCCTGTTTCTGATTGATGTTCAAGGAAAAAAAAAACATGCAGCTTTCCAGCCCTTTGCATCAGACTTAAATTCAGAGTCAGCAGTAAAAGAGAGATGTTCAGAAAGCTGGGAAAAGACGCTGCACACCTAATTGTAACATTAACCAGTGAAATATTAGCAAATTTATTGGTTTTTTTCTATTTAAAAAAATTAAAGGAAGTTCATTATGCTCTGTAATCCTGCTTAAATATTCATCATGTTGTTAATGAACCACATTCATTTTTAAAATGTTCAACCTGAGACGCCATCTAACATGATTTGATAATAATATAATTTCTGTATAACCGTAAAAGGGACAAGAACAGTAAAAATAATTGTATCTCTAAACATCCTACCCAGTTTTCTCCTGACTAATGAGCAGCTGTTTTTCATTAGCAGCATCATTTTATCTCTAGCCTATCAACCTGCACAGCTGGGCATATTAGCAATAGCTCAGTACACTGTGGAACGTATGTTTCCTAAATTGCAGAAACAAATGAGAATGAGGTATTGCAGCTTTTTAAAAAAAAACAGATCAGGACTGATTTCTTTCACACTCTCTATTATTCACCACGGTGTAATATCTGGAGGCTCGATGTGGGAATGGGATATTACTGTTCTGTCTGCTGTAGAAATACAGAAAAGAGAGTGCCTTGCAGAGCTCGCCCTACAAAGAGCAGAAACGGAGTCACAGGGAGCCAAAACCCTCTGCTCAAGGTTACCGAGCAAGTAAAGAGCAGCAGCTAAAGCAGAAATTGTTGCATCTGCCTTTCCCAGGCTCCTAACAATCCACTGCTCTCTATTAACCAGCAATTCAGTCAAAAGAAGACTAATGGATGAGTTTGGATGTGTAAAACAAAACAGAGCCTGGTTCTAAAATTTTCTTTGTCATCTTAAAACTTTCCAGAGACTTACAACTGAAGTCAAATAGATACCAACTAAGTAAGATTTTTGACAGTACTCATAGTCTAATTTGGCTTCTGTCTTGCAATACACAGAAACAAAGCCTAAGGCCAACTTCAGATGAGAAAAAATAATTAAAAAGAAAAAAAAAGTCAGGAGATCCTACATCACTCTATTTTATTTATATTTTATTTATATTTTACTGATTTCTCCTTTGCCTCCCTCAGGAACTGTAATGGTGTAGGACATTCCAAAGAGGCAATGAGAGATGTCGTGTCCATTGGTAAACTGACCTGAAAAGCAGGATGTCCTGTTGAAAGGTCTCCTTGTCTTGCTGGCTTCCTTCAGTCCAAATCAGCTCATAAAACTCCATTTTTTTCACAGTTGTCCACAGAATGAAAATACCAGGTGAAATATGCTCTGGAAAACATTAAATAGGAATAATAATACACCTCCACAAACAAATCCTGTTTCGTGTTTTCTGCAATGGCTATTACAGTGGCAGGAAGGGAACTGGCAAGAACACAGGTTTTCATGGAGCAGTTGCCTTCAAATTTTGCAGCAATACAAGCAGAAAAGATTCAGGGGTGGATTGCATTATATGTACTTTAGTAGCAGAGATCAAAGAAACCCGGTTTGTTGGTTAAACCGTTATGAAATCCTGTTATTTAGATGGTCTGAGTAGTTTGCTGCAGTTGATTTTGAAAGTAGCAAAGAGCAGAGTTAAGCTGTAATAATACTACATCCGTGGTAATATAACGCTAAGTGCTGATGTATGTTTGATTTCTGTAACCAATAGCAACTACATGCGGGTGTATTAACCAGTGGCTAAGTGATGCTTAAAAAATGAGAATGTTAAATAAGTCAAATAAGGTAGAAGAAGGATGGTGTCTGATGTTTTGCTCAGATGTTGTCTCTGGATATCATGATATCCTGCTTTTACCAGGCTGTTAGGAGAAACAAATTGTAAAACTGTTTTAAAATGTAACTGCAAAATATACCTATTCCTTTTTGAGGTATAAACTGATGATTTTCTGTAATGAATCCTGTGTGACTGGCAGCAGTATATGTTGCAGTTTTTTCATGTCAACTGAATGTAACATGGACCCCCAAATTGTCCATTATGATAAAGAAAAAAATGTTTAGTTCTCTTAAAATGTAATAACTCTACCTCAGCCCTAGTGCAGGACAGTACCCATGAGGAACAATTCTAGCTGTCTGTTCACCTACATGTGCCTCAGTTTCCCTGTTTGTAAATTACCAAACGTATCTTCATTTGATATATAGAACTGTTGTGAGTCATTAGTGTTTGGAAAGGATCTGCACTCTCAACTCTTCTACGAAAGAAAATTGTTGTCACTGTAGTAGAAAAAAACCCAATAAAATATCCAGCTCTTCTGTATGGTGGATTAAGTCCGTAGCTGCTCTCAAATGTGCCCTACTTGGGAATCTGGCTTTTTATTTCTAAATTCATACAGTAATGGTCAACAGGACAAAGAGCGCTATGTGGAAGGATCTTGGCTTTGCTAAATTGCATGACCTCTCTGGAAATGCCGATTCAGGTAGACTCCCACCTCAGCGAAGGAATGCCTGGTATCATAGACTATGTGCAGAGAAACTGTGTTCTTTTCCTTGGAAATGGATGGGTGGCAGTAAATATCCCTCCACTCCTGGGACTTCCAGCTGCACATGTAGGATCCAAATGATCCTTGCAAAGACAGTGGTTTAATATCAGATAGTTTGCGTTGAATGAAATGAAGTAGTGGGATAGTCAAATAAAGCCACCTCCTGTCAACGCGCACTTGATTCTGCTATATAACACAGCACTGGAGAGAATCACTGGGGCTCAGAAATTCAGATTACAGGATTAATCCTTTGCTTAGAAGGAACCTCTGGATATCCCTAGTCACGTTTAACATAGGATTGTAGCCAATGCTAAATGTGGTCAACAGTGTCTTGGTCCAGATAAGTGCTGAAAACCTCCAAGGATGCATATTCTTCTGTCCCTCTGGTGATCTGTTTCAGCATTGCCTTTCCTGCCAGTGAAGAGGTTTTGCTTTCCTTATGGCCAATACCAACCTTCCAGGCTGCACAGAAATCCTCCCAATATGCCTCAGTATGTGTTGTCATGTGAGAACCATGAAGGCACATTGTTGGCTTGTAGTCAACCTCATGTGTGCTGTAACCACCAGGTACTTCACTGCAGGGCTGCTACTCCATCAGTTGATTCCCAGTCTGTTTGGGTGCGTGGGTGCACTGGGTTTGGCTTGGATAGAGTTCATTTTCTTCATAGTAGCTTGTATTGGGTTATGCTTTGGATTTGTGATAAAAACAGTGTTAATAGCACAGGGGTGTTTTCGTTATTGCTGAGCAGTGCTTACACAGAGTCAAGGCCTTTTCTGCTTCTCGTGCTGCCCTGCCAGTGAGTAGGCACAAGAAGGGGACGCAGCTGGGACAGCTGACCGCACTGACCAAAGGGATATTCCATACCATATGACATTGTGCTCAGCAATAAAGCTGGAGAAAGAAGGAGGAAGGGGAGATGGTCAGAGTCATGGCATTTGTCTTCTCAAGTCTATGTGAATGAAGTTCCATGATGAAGCCCTGCTGTCCTGGAGACGGCTGAACATCTGCTTGCTGATGAGAAGCAGTGAATGAATTCCTTATTTTGCTTTGCTTGCACGCACGGTTGCTTTAGCTACTAAACTGTGTTTATCTCAACCCACGAGCTTTCACACTTTTACCTTTCCAATTCTCTTCTTCATCCCACTGGAGGGGAGTGAGTGAGTGGCTGTGTGGGGCTTAGCTTTCTACTGTGGTTCTCACACCGAGGTGTAGAGTTGTGTATTTCCCCTTGGTCAACCTCAAGAATTTTCTCTTGTCCCAATTCTAAATTTTTTCAAGGTCCTTCATGACTGGAATCCCATTTGGTGAGTCAGTCATTCCCCCTAATTTAATATCATCCATACATTTTTTTGAGGGTGCATCCAGTGCATTCATCTTCGTCAATAACAAAAATACTGAACAATCTTTCCTCCAGTAACAACTCTTGGCATACAATGTTTGTTACAAGAGAAGACCTTGTGTGGAGTCAAATGTAGGTAGAGAGGATGCCTTCCTTGTCCCTCCTGCAGAATAAGGTACCTTTACTTCTAATTACAGTGACAAAGCAAGACATTATTCTGCAATATTTTGTTGCAGAATAAATATCCTAGTCAACCATCATATTAAAAAAAAAGTTCTCTACTTCTCAGTAATGCCTCTTGCTGGCTGTTTGTTTATTACAGCTCAGTGTGTGACGTTAAGGTCTCATTATTTACTTTATCATTACTTGGTATTCCTATCTATCTTTAAAGATACATACATTTAAAGAAGACCTTGAAATAGGTCTTGTGCTTTCACTCAGAAGTATAATATACTTTTCTCCCTGTATACTGCTCTAGAAAAGCAATCAAAATCTTATTATACTGAGTTAACTACCAGCTGCCAGCTTTGTTGACCTTGTTCGTTTGGAAATTAAAAGGCAGGCCATGGCAGAGCTGAACTGAATAACCTGGTAGCACAGAAAGACAGACAGAATAGAGGTGCTTTGTTTATTTATAGAGTGCCAGGCAGATTACACCCCACTTAGGCACTGATTTTGGATGGAGTAGCATTTGAAATCGGGAGAGAAATGAAAGCCCTCATTGAGAGGGCTTTAAACTAGATTTGGAGGGGGGAGGGGATAAAACCAGGCTCACTAGACTTGAACCTAGGGGTAGGTTCAATGTGCCAGAGTTGAAATCGATAGCCCAGCTCAGGTGCATCTACACCAATGCACGCAGCATGGGCACCAAACAGCAGGAGCTGGAAGCCATTGTGCAGCGCAACAGCTATGATGTAGTTGCCATCACAGAAACATGGTGGGATGCTTCTCATGACTGGAGTGCTGCAATGGATGGCTATAAGCTCTTCCGAAGGGATAGAATGGGAAGGAGAGGTGGTGGGGTGGCTCTGTATGTTAGGGAGTGTTTTGATTGCATAGAAATCGAAGATTGTGAAGACCAGGTAGAGTGATTGTGGGTAAGGATGAGGGGGAAGGCCAATGAGGCAGACATCCTGCTGGGAGTCTGTTACAGACCACCCAGCCAGGATGAAGAGACAGATGAGACATTCTATAAGCAACTGGCAGAGGTCTCGCATTCGCTGGCCCTTGTTCTTGTGGGGGACTTCAACCTACCGGACATCTGCTGGAAGTATAACACGGCAGAGAGGAAACAATCTGGGAGGTTCCTGGAGTGTGTGGAGGAAAACTTCCTGACACAGCTGGTGAGTGAGCCCACCAGGGGAGGTGCCTTACTGGACCTGCTGTTTACAAACAGAGAAGGACTGGTGAGAGATGTGGTGGCCGGAGGCCGTCTTGGGCTTAGCGACCACGACATGATAGAATTCTCAGTTGTGAGCAAAGTAAGGAGAGGGGTCAGCAAAACTGCTATCATGGACTTCCGGAGGGCAGACTTTGGCCTGTTCAGGTCACTGGTTGAGAGAGTCCCTGTCCTGGTTTCAGCCAGGGTAGAGTTAATTTTCTTCATAGAAGCTAGCGTGAGGCTATGTTTTGGATTTGGGATGAGAAAATGTTGATAAGGTGCTGATGTTTTGAGTTGTTGCTAAGTAGTCAAGGACAGTCCAGCTTCTCGTGCTGGCCTGCAGTGAGCAGGCTGGGGGTGCACGGGAAGCTGGGAGGGGACACAGCTGGGACAGCTGACCCAGGCTGGCCAAAGAGATATTCCATACCATATAACGTCATGCTCAGTATATAAAGCTGGGACAAAGAAGAAGGAAGGGGTGGAGGGACGTTCAGAGTTATGGCGTCTGTCTTCCCAAGAAACCATTACGCGTGACGGAGCCCTGCTTGCCTGGAGATGGCTGAACACCTGCCTGCCCATGGGGAGTGGTGAACAAATTCCTTGTTTTGTTTTGCTTGCGTGCGCAGCTTTTGCTTTACTTATTAAACTGTCTTTATCTCAAACCATGAGTTTCCTCACTTTTACTCTTCCAATTCTCTCCCCCGTGCCACCGTGGGGGAGTGAGCGAGCGGCTGCATGGTGCATAGTTGCTGGCTGGGGCTAAACCACGACAGTCCCTTGGGAGACAGTCCTGAAGGACAAAGGGGTCCAGGAAGGCTGGACAGTCTTCAAGAAGGAAATCGTAAAGGCGCAGGAGCAGGCGGTCCCCATGTGCCGTAAGAAGAGCTGGCGGGGAAGGCGACTGGCCTGGCTGAACAGGGAGATTTTGCTGGGACTCAGGGAAAAGAGGAGAGTTTATCACCTCTGGAAGAAGGGGCAGGCAACTCACGAAGAGTACAAGGATCTCGTTAGGTCAAGCAGGGACAAAATTAGAAAGGTAAAAGCCCAGCTAGAGCTCAGTCTGGCCACAGTTGTAAAGGACAATAAAAAATGTTTTTACAAATATATTAACAACAAGAAGAGAGGCAAGGAGAATCTCCATCCCCTACTGGATATGGCGGGGAACATTGTCTCTAAGGACGAGGACAAGGCTGAGGTACTTAATGCCTTCTTTGCTGCAGTCTTTAATAGCCACTCCAGGTATCCACAGGATATTCAGCCCCCTGAGCTGGAAGACAGGGATGGAGAGCACAATAAACTCCCCATAATCCAGGAGGAAGCAGTCAAGGACATGCTAAGCCACCTGGACACCCACAAGTCTATGGGGCCTGATGAGATCCACCTGAGAGTACTGAGAGAGCTGGCGGAGGAGCTTGCCAAGCCACTTTCCATCATTTCTCAGCAGTCCTGGTTAACAGGGGAAGTCCCAGAAGACTGGAGGCTTGCCAATGTGACGCCGGTCTACAAGAAAGGCCAGAAGGAGGATCCTGGGAACTACAGGCCTGTCAGCCTGACCTCTGTACCAGGGAAGATTATGGAGCGGTTGGTCTTGAGAGTGCTCACAGGGCATCTGCAGGACAACCAAGGGATCAGGCCCAGCCAGCATGGGTTCATGAAAGGCAGGTCCTGCTTGACCAACCTGATCTCCTTCTATGACCAGGTGACCCGCCTAGTGGATGAGGGAAAGACTGTGGATGTTGTCTACCTGGACTTTAGTAAAGCCTTTGACAGCATCTCCCACAGCATTCTCCTGGAGAAACTGGCGGCTCGTGGCTTAGACGGGTTTACTCTTAGTTGGGTGAGGAACTGGCTGGATGGCCGAGCCCAGAGAGTTGTGGTGAATGGTGTTAAATCCGGCTGGCGGCCGGTCACAAGCGGTGTTCCCCAGGGCTCGGTTCTGGGGCCGGTCTTATTCAATATCTTTATTGATGATCTGGATGAGGGGATCGAGTGCTCCCTCAGTAAGTTTGCAGATGACACCAAGTTGGGTGGGAGTGTTGATCTGCTGGAGGGTAGGAGGGCTCTGCAGAGGGATCTGGACAGGCTGGAGCGATGGGCAGAGGCCAACTGTATGAGGTTTAATAAGGCCAAGTGCAGGGTCCTGCACTTTGGCCACAACAACCCCATGCAACGCTACAGGCTTGGGGAGGAGTGGCTGGAGAGCAGCCCGGCGGAAAGGGACCTGTGGGTGCTGGTTGACAGCTGGCTGAACATGAGCCAGCAGTGTGCCCAGGTGGCCAAGAAGGCCAACAGCGTCCTGGCCTGTATCAGCAATAGTGTGGCCAGCAGGAGTAGGGAAGTGATTGTACCCCTGTACTCGGCACTGGTGAGGCCGCACCTTGAATCCTGTGTTCAGTTTTGGCCCCCTCCCTACAAGAAGGATGTTGAGGTGCTGGAACGTGTCCAGAGAAGGGCAACGAAGCTGGTGAGGGGTCTGGAGCACAAGTCTTATGAGGAGCGGCTGAGGGAACTGGGGTTGTTTAGTCTGGAGAAGAGGAGGCTGAGGGGAGACCTTATCGCTCTCTACAACTACCTGAAAGGGGGTTGTGGCGATGAGGGTGTTGGCCTCTTCTCCCAAGTAACTAGTGATAGGACAAGAGGAAATGGCCTGAAGTTGCGCCAGGGGAGGTTTAGATTGGATATTAGGAAAAATTTCTTCACTGAGTGGGTGGTCAGGCATTGGCACAGGCTGCCCAGGGAGGTGGTGGAGTCGCCATCTCTGGAAGTGTTCAAAAAACGTGTGGATGTGGCACTTCAGGACATGGTTTAGGGGACATGGTGGTTCTGGATTAATGGTTGGACTTGATGATCTTAAAGGTCCTTTCCAACCTAGTGATTCTGTGATTCTGTGATTTTGTGAAATGTAGTATTTGCACGTGCTTTGAAAGAACAGCACGGTTTGGTTTTTTTTTTCCTTTTTTTCCAAAGGACTCGTGAATCTGGGCTTTATTAGTGCCCACTGGCGTATTTATAGAGAGATATATATTCGGCTGCTAGATGGCAATAGTTAAAACGACTACCACACTTACTTACATTACCAGGAGTGCCACAGAGTATTGCACAGAGCTCTGGTAAACGCTGGCACCCAAAAAGCTACAATACTATATGTTGAGAATGGGCAACAGATGATGTAAAAAGAAGAAAAGATTTAAGGAGGTAGTTTATCATAGCAAAGCAGAATGGTAAAGAGCTCTAATAAATTAACTGTGAAGTAAGAAATTACCTTCCGTATTTTGTGGGAAAGAAAGAGGGGGAAAATACATTGATTTACATGAGAAAATCCACATCTCCTCTTGAATGGAAATCCAAATGCAGTGGTGGACCAGGTAGTAATTTTAGGCAGAAATGTATCCATTCTGCCCAGTATTAGTTAACAGTTTGTTCACCTCGTCTCATGCCATTTTTTTGGGGTATGGCACACTGGCCTGTATGAAATACAGTCACCATCTCCCAGAGCTTCTGCCGGCTCCAGATACGGATGTACTCACAGTTTCAGCACTTGCTCCCTGTGATAAATCAAGGTCCTGATTCTTCTCTCATTATTCAAGCAAGGCAGAGTTATTTCCATGGAACTTGTGTGAAGGAAAGAGCATTAAGGATCTTCTTCTGGTGTAGGCCAGCACTACAGTTCTAGAGTACACAGAGACCTTCCTGGCCCATCCCCGTCCCGGGAGCTGGCTGCAATCGCCAATCCCTGCAGGCAATTCTTTTGACTGAAGGGGCACAGGTTAAAGCAGTGAGGTAAGCCAGCTCACATACTTCCACTCTTTCGCCTCCCTTTTTTGTATCTCCCATTTAATTTACTGTAGACCAACAAGAGTCCTTTATGGAGAAGACCTATACAGGCCATAATTCCATCCTGCACCTCTGCAAATTACTTTCTGCCCATTCCTCTGTCTTTTCCTCTCCCAGGTTACATCCATCCTATTAAATGTGGAATTTAACACATGAGCTGGAATCTGATTCACTTTTTGGTCAGAGAGGTCTAATTGTTACGGCTGAGGTGCAATGATACGCGGTGCATCCTGTCTTAAAGTTGATGTCTAAAAAGTTCAGCTGAACTGCACCCTGAAAGGGTATATTTCTCTCTGTTGCTTTATAAAACGAACCTGGGACGACTAGGTTGAGTGTAAATATCTGTATTATATACATGTGAGGTTATGTTACAGTTTAACTTGTAATGTTAGCTTTTCCCACCCAAGGTATCCTCTCCAAGATTATTTGGGTCAGTGGCAGCTGGGGGCATTTGCCATCTTCGAAGAGTTACCAGTTGGCAAGGTCAAGAGGTCAGTGAACGTTCTCCAAGATGACAGGCACCATTTAGAGAAGGCAAAACTGTCCTGTGTTGCTAAAGTGAAGTAGAGGAGAGGAAGATGGCTTACACTAAAAGATAGAGAGAGGGAAATGAAGCAATGCATCACAGAATAAAATCTTTCTGGAATAGCACTTTCTTCTAAAAATTTCTGAATGATATTTTCCAACCGAGACTCAGAATACTGGCTAAATCCTCTTTATAACTCCCATGCTCATTTTTTTCTTTCAGATGGATAAAAACTTCAGTACAGGAAACACTCAATGATTAAAAATTACAAATGTACCGAATATGCAGTACTTTGATGCAAACATTTTTGCAGTAAAA
The DNA here is from genome assembly GCF_964289735.1 of Phaethon aethereus. Classification (NCBI taxonomy): domain Eukaryota; kingdom Metazoa; phylum Chordata; class Aves; order Phaethontiformes; family Phaethontidae; genus Phaethon; species Phaethon aethereus. The sequence goes on along the minus strand of NC_138582.1, from coordinate 3,828,948 downwards.
AGATAGGTGTTTTGTTAAACAGTGTTTTAATCTGATCACCATGTAAATATTCCCTCTAGAAATCTGGAAAATCTTCTGTTTTACAAAAATTTGTGAATTTTGGGGAGCTACATGTTTGCAAAAACTGTATGGAAGTGCTAATATGGCTTGGGTTAAAACTGTGGAATTGCCTCCTGCTTAACAAGTTTATATGGAGAACAATTTTCTTCTGACCTTTCAGAGTTCCTTACAATAGCTGGGTGTAAGACTCAGCTTCACTAGTACTATACTTCACTAGTAAGGCTTGAGCAATGATATTTAATTGGAGGTGATGCCTGCTCACTCTTGGCTGGAAGCATTGATTATATACATATATGAGGGCTGAAACTGCCCTTTAATCTGCTCAATATTAGAGATAATTCTGTCCTTTTGATTTCACCATGTATGTCTTTTATAGCTATACCTACCAGAAGAACGGTTGCCTTAAGCAGTGATATAAATGCAATGATATAAAAGTTCTTTCTAAATGGATTATATTAAAAAGCAGACTTATTTGCGATCACTTCTTATACCATGCTGCCTGCATGGCTTGCTTAGCTTCACAGAAATTCAGTTCTCTTGGGGGAAAAGATTATATTTAAAAAATGTTTTAAAAAGCTGTTCGGAATTGGAGCAGATTTTCCTTTAATAGTTTTAGAGAAAGCCCCTTCATTACCAGTTCGCCGTCTGGGGAAGCACGTGCATATTTGCTGAGAGTCTGAGGACTAAGTCCGCTCCGAAAGTCACTCCTGACGTTAGAAGAAAACTGTCAAAAAATGATCAGAAAAAACTTGTGCAGTTTTCAGGGAGCCTGACACACGAAGTCCTAGGTACGAACTGCCGCTTGCAGCACCGCAGATGCCAGCGTTTCCCATCAGTGTTTACTGGTGCATGAGATGCTGTTTGCTAAGGAAGCACGCGAGATTCGCTGGGAGGTGGCAGAATGGGATAGAAATAGAAAGAGGGCTCAAATTCATAATCAACAGTTTTAATGGTGCGCTAACTTCTCACGCCTCTGCTAATCTCAGTAATTGGCTGTGCAGGTAATTGCAATGCCAGGCAAGGGCAGGAAGACACATCTTAGCTTAAACTCCTTCGGCCATGGGCTAAGCAAGTTCACACTAGCTCCCAGTTACGTTTGGAGTATACCTGCTAAACAATGGCAGTTTGGTGGTGGATTTCAGTGCCCTATTTTCTTTTTTCTGTTTTCCCTTCTCTGCTTTGTCAGTGACTCAAAGCTGCGACTGTCAGAGGAAGGGGAAGGAGGCAAAGGAAAGCTAAGTACCACTCTTTAGAGCCTTGGAAATGCTGTCATAAGTAGGGGCATTTTTCAATGACCTCTTATTTGTTCTCTTTGGTTTTTTGGTCCCTAATCACTTGTCAGTAAAAATGATCAAAATTCAGCAGGCACCGTGGATGTGATTGCAGCTCAACTGTGAAGCTGGAACTGATTGTGAGCTCATCAGAAAAGCCTGGATGGAGACTGACCTGCCACCGTCATGAAGGCTCTGACCTGCAGACTGTGGAAATCATTTTTGATCACATTTTTGAAGAGTTAGTCGAGAGGTCACCATTGAAATCCCTCTTCATCAGTCCTGCTTTGCACTTGTCTGTGAGATTCCCCATCACAGCTGACCAGAATGGAACTGCAGAGATATCCAACCAGCGACATTAAAAGGGAGTCCACCGCAGTCAAACCAGCCAGCTAGTAAATAAAGAGGTTCAAGCACCTCTCCCCGCGTGCAAACAGAGGGGAGAAATGCAAGATAAATAAGAGAAAAACCTCCTTTTTTTGGTTGAATGTGAAAGTAATTTGCCATTAAAGTTTAACTAAATGAGATGCTTTTCAGGCTTTATTTTTTCATTTATAAGATCAGCTGGTTTTTGTTTGTTTGTTTGCAGGTTTTAGGTTTTTTTATTTGTTTGTTTGATGCTTTTGGGGGTGTTTTTTGGATTGGAAGTGTCTGACAAACACTGGTCTTCCTAGCTTCTGAAGTCAGTCACTTGGAGAGAGATCCAGGCTTTTGAAAGGGCTGTTTTTTCTCAGCGGTTCTTATCTTCATTTCACAAACTGATGCACAGACTCTACAGTCATACAGATTGTGTGGGAAGGTGAAGCACTTACTGAACCAGTGGAGGAACTGCTCTTCCCGGTGCAGATGTGCACATATTGTCTACCTTATTCTTAGATACGCTCATAAAGGCTTGCACAAGCTTTTTAACTAAAAGCTCAGATGGGTGGAACTTGTCTGCTTTTAGCAGTATTTTAGCAGACTTTAAAAAAAAATAATCAGTTTTGCTGTTGCAACTGAAGTGACAGATGGTAAAAGAGCAGGAGGGTTAGCAGGAAGAATATTGTAGGAGTCTGTGCAGATATAAATACTTAGCTAATAGATAAAGTGGAGGTAATAATGCTTGTGAGTATAAAAACAACCATGGAAGCAAGCTTGTTAATATCTCTCTTCTTTTTAATAATGACGCCTAAATCTAACAGAGCACTTTTTGTAAGTATATTTGATGGAGGAATCACTACGCGTTGCCATGGTGTTAGGTTTTCTTTTTCAGGGCAGAAACATACATTCAAAAAAGAAACCTTTACCCTGTTGCTATGCAAACACTACATTGTGTTATTACATCCCCAGAAAGTAGCACAACAATATTGCAAAAAGTCAATATCCTGATAAAATAAATGCTCCCTTTCTCTGACCTTTCACTCAAATGCAATGCTGCAATAATACTTCAATCTGATGAATCCTCTGGAGGCAGGCTGCAAAATTTCCAGTGTGTATGTCATTTATGTAAAAAAAATTACCCACGAATATCCTACCCACAGCTCTATTCAGACCCAAACTCTAACCTTGTGATATAAAGGTTCACTCCCAAGAAGCAAACATGAGTTCATGTTTGATGGGGTTTTGCTACAAGTGGTTGGGAAGCATCTCTTGCTAAAAAAGGATCAAATGTCCCTCTTAAGTGTTGTGTTTACACCGGGCTATGCAACTGCTGACTATTATTTCTGCATGCAGAAGCCCACAAGGCAGTGATGTGGTTGCTACCATATCAATCGTCTTGGGATTCCCCTGCCATCCATACCGAAATCTGTGCAGTGCCAGTTAGCAGCTGGTTCTTGCAAAATCTTTATGCCCTTTTCCCATATCCCAGTTCAGTTGAAAAATAAAATGAATGATAGCAGCTTACACAGCTTTTCCACTAGCTTATGTATGAGAGATTTATAATACTGTATGCGTGACTCATGCTTGGGAGGCCAGTGGCTTGTTAAAGTTCCTAGGATGGAAGATCACTGGCTGGATAGGGACTGTTTAAGCAAATGAAGTTGAACCCAATCCTCATTTGGACCCAGTTGAAATACTGTATTTTTAAGCCTGCTCAGATGATAGAAACATTTAACTTGCAGATTGGTTCAAATTCTTAATTATCAGAAATGTAGAACAGTAGTCGGTGTACAGTATCCATACTGAGAAATGGATTTAGCACAGATACTGAAGAACAGTTTCAAAATAAACACGGTATGGTACTTCCAGCCACATTTTATAACTGATATTCAATGGAAACTGGAGCATTTCTTCCTTTTCCCTTTTAGAATATAAATGGTTATGTCATACCATGTTTCTGACAACTCAGAATTATGCTCTATCATAATGTATCTGCCAGGGCAGCATGACACAAAATGTGTCACCAATTAGCCCAGACACTAATTACATTTTTCCTCTTGCTTTGTACAGGGACAATAACCAGGCCATGAAGAGAAACATCCCACCCTGATTTAAGAGTTAGCGAAAGCAATGAATGAGATTGGTTCCATAGTTAATCTCCTTCGATTTACTTCATTAACCAATGAACTAATTAGGTTTCTTCCTTCTAAAAACACTTCCTGAGAGTCTTATTTTGGCAGTCACATGAATTTTTCAGAGCCTCTTTAACCCGTTTAATAATGGATTAACATTTAAATGATTGAAAAGAATATTCAGTTCTTAAATAGGAAATATTGAGAAAAAACTCATCAGTACCAAAACTTTGAAGTTTATGTTTCATCCAACTCTTTTTGTTTTCCTGCAGGGCAAGTGTTTTTACTGTGTGGTGTTTATTTCTTTTTCACATTGCTCTGAAATGTCTATTCAGACACATCAGCAGAGTTGTTGGGATGCTTATCTAAGTTTAAGTGGCAGCTGTTTTCCTGGAAAAAAAAGATTGTAAAAATTAGAAATTGAACTTAAGCTTCTAAACCTTTATGTGTTCAGATCAACTCTCTTCTCAAACAGGCTGCATCTTGCCAGTCCTGAAATGACCTCCTCATGAACATGGTACTTCCAGGAATGGCATCCCAAGGGTCATTCTTTCTGGTAAGTTAATGCTAGGAAATTGTTCTTGGATGTCATTGCTTTTAGGATCTCAGCAATTTTGAAGGCAAGACAAGAGCATCAATTTCTCCCAGCTGAAAGCTAGTGCAATACACACTGTCTGGGAGCTTTGCTCTTGCAAGAGTTCAGAAGAGAGACCTCGAACTGTGAATAGCCCTCACATCCCAGTTGAATACTGGTGGACTGCGAACTCACTGTAGGATATACCGTGGCATTTAACCCAAGAAAACAGTCCTTACCGTCTTGCTTTTCTCCATTACGATATTTACAGTGATCACTATCATCATGTATACATCTTTAGGCATATCCCATCTGTATAACTGGCAAACATGTTTCCAAAGACACCTCCTTCTAATCCAACCTCAACATGATCTTTAGGCAAAGAGGCATTTAGTCATGCTGCTGTCTGTTCAGCCAGACAGCTGTGAAGTAAGATAGAATATATAACAACCTGAATAAAGACATAGGGCAATGTCTCTTTCTGGAGGTGGTGAACATATAGGAAGGTCTAACAACAGCCAGCCCCCTGTTTCTCAATTCTATCGATCCAGGTAGTATATGTTTCATTGGTGAATATACAGCATATAACACTCTCTTTTTTTAATTTTTATTATTATTCTTCTGGGGAGTTTTGAAGTTACTTTTACTTTCTACATTTGAACTAAATTAACTGTCTGCAGATAATGAACACCAGAACATGACTGGCTTGGTGTATGCTATGCATTGCAGTCCAGGGAAGAAAAATAACATTTTATGCATTTTTACAGCCATCCACGTATTAATCTCTCCAATAATTTCTGCACACCATTCCTATAATTTACTACAAGAGCCGTTCTATTGCTTTGCTTCTCATCCTATGAGCAGTCTGTCTGAGCAAATTTCCTTTCACAAAGACTGCAAGATGCATAAAGTCTTGGATACCTTCCCAAACCTAAATCATCTACTCAGAGAGACTGTGAAATAAAATTTCTCTTTCTTTCTGTATTTTTAATAAAAAATTCAGCTTCCATCTGAGCTGCCTATAAATTCAAGAGTGAATGTCATGGTCTTGATTCCCAAAACTTACTGGAAGATGAACAATTATAACTGCTTTCTAAGTTCATTTCTTTTTCCAGGAAAAGCTTTTTTGGCTGCTGTTTCTCTTGTGACATTCTCTCTATTTCTTCTATATCACTCATCTGATATTGTCTTAATGAAATAGTAGGACATCAATAAAAGAACAAAAACAAATGCTCCGAACCCCAGTGCTACTTCTAATTTATCGTGGTGTTGTGCAAAATAAACTTCTCTGGACAGGGTCCAGCAACATTTTGTGTAAAGAGGAAACACTCCAATATATAGGAAATTTCTAAGCATGGTGAACACACAGAGTATGGGGTCAGAAATTTTCTTCTCCTAAGTGCTTGGGTGACTGCATCAAGAGCTTTTCCCGTTGAATTCACAACACTGACAGGAACTTCTAAAGAATGCCTGGCCTGTCTGAACCTCAGTTCTGCTACTCTACAAAAGGCCTAGAAACATTTCCTTTCCTCATCAGAGTAAGATCTGAAGTTTTTGATACAACACTAGAGGATTTATTTATCCCTCAGCCAAGCAGGATAAACTTTGGAACGATGCTAAACCACTAAGGAATGGTCAGAAACTTGGCACTATGGCAGAAAATATGTCATGGAGAAACTGCAATGGAAATCTTATAATAAGAACTTGGTTTCAAGGTGTTAATTGCAGTATTACAGTATCCATACTGTAGTTACGTCATGAAGCATGTAGGTACTATGTAGGTACTATGTAGGTACTATGAAGCATCCAGTGGAGAGTTTCAGCTGCCTTAACCAAAAGTTTTGAACTGGTGCCCTTTTGAAACTGATGTTTCTTTTTAAAAACAATAGATAAATGCATGTAATTGTGATACAATCAGATAAATCACAGCAAGAAAATTACTTTTTTATTTCTCTTAGGGATTCCCTAAAGGCTAATTTGATCATATTTTACTATACAGATTTCTTTTGTGGAACTTCAGCACTTCTAATGATTGTAGCTCAGCAAAAGTCAAGGGGAGGTTACACGGCATTTTCTCGAAGATTGTTAGAAGCATCATCCAGAAAAGACAGGCTGCAAACCGCTCTCGGCTACACTGCACCCTTCAGGAGAAACTTGCTGTTTCCTGAAGAGACAAGCACTCTTGCCAACGTGCACAATGTGTCATAAATGATTCACCATCCGTGCAAACCTAGCAATGATCCAAGTCTGCTAATGAATGCCACGCTAGTAAAACGATCTGGCTGTGTCTCAGCATGCTCATACTGCTGTCAGTGGATTCTCCACCATTTAAATCTATTCTGCTAGGTGATGCCTTTTTTTTCTTTTTTTTACATCACTCTGCTTACAAAATTGAAGACTCTTTAGCTGAGTAAACCAAATACGCTACACAGCAATTAACAGGCTTACCTTTTCTGTGGGAAGACTGGAGCAAGTAGCTTCTGATACTCTTGCATTGTGTATTTATTTCAGCACTTTGGGTAGCAAATATCCACCAGTGGTAATTAACCTGTTGTAAGGAGTTCCTCACCTGCTCACTAATGGACAGCATGAATTTTTACACTACTTGCATCTGATAGCTTAAAGCTAAGATCGCTGTAGTTTTATTTTTAAAATTCCTCAAAACCTGAGGAATAAGATTGACCCCTTGCCACAAGCAAAAGGACCCTGGCCCCTCTGAAGCCCTGTTTTGCTCTTTATTATGCTAAGGAGAATTTTTCTCCCTGGAATTTGGAAGGATATTGCTGGATAAAAATGGAGTCATGCTTTGGGGAACAGCTTTTAGTACCATGGCTCTATTTACATGACCCTGTGACCATCAGAATGATAGGAGAGGCACAAGGATCCATAGTGCTGCAAGAGAATTGTAATATCACAGTATCAATATTACAGATAAAGAGGACTTCCTTCATCAGTCTGTACTATCAGATTTAGTGAACGTTAATGCTCCACCACTTAGTCGCACAAAACCTTCCTTATGCTGACTGTTAAGAGATCACATTGATCCTGCTTTTAGTGTTGTCGTGTGTGTCACCATCTGGTATCTGGACAAGTGCCAAAACATGACTTGCATATTGCCTGGATTGGGGCATGGACATGTTTTTACTGTGGGTTGAGACAAATTTTTATGATATATACAAATATTGCTTCTTCCTACAGCTTGGAGAACACAGGTTTTCACAGAGCTTTGTCAACTCAGTCCTCATCCCCTGCATTCTGCCTCTTCTTTGAGCAGTAAAAAGTCTTTATGTTTGGCAGGTCAGTAAAAAACAGAGCATCATCCTGTTTATTTTATAGCTAACTTCATTAGCAAGAAACAGCAAGGACTGAAATACAGGGCTGTAAAAACCCAGCTTAGGTTTGTAATGTAATGTAGATCAAGTAATTAGTCCACTTAAACTTTTTAATGTGGTTTCTTGGTTTCCAAAGTGGTAAAATGCTTTTTAATGGCTGTTCCACAATTTTTCACTGGGTTGGCATTCTGGCTTTTGTCATGAAAGAACAGGCTATATCTTAATATCTCTGTTGGTTATGCCAGAATTTCAGCTGGCACATGTTGACATGACACCCACGGAGCCAGTTGAAATATGTCACCTTTCAACAACTGAACCTTGTCGTGCTTTTCATTAACAAGTCTAAAATAACTCAGCTGTACTACTAGTACACACTGTCTTTATTTTTATTTAACGGTAGAAAAAATGGACTAAAAGAAACAGGTTCATAACTTCATAGTGAATTGCCTTACACTTGTGTTGCGCAGTTCCTCTGGACATGCTTAACAGATCTGAAACTTTGATCGTTAGACTTAGTACTTTCATGAATGTGCTGGGATTTTGATTTATTCTAATCTAATATGCCTTCCTGGCCATTCACAGTAATAGCTGACCTGCGATTTCTGGTCAACTGATAACCATAGGCAAATGGATAAATACTTCAATCCATACTTGAAAATGTGATCACATAAAAGAAAAAGAAGGTATATGCCAGTTCCTGTTGTGTCCATGCATGAAAATATTATTTAGGGATAATTTCAATAAACTACACACACAATTAAAAAATCAATCCACAGTTTGAAATTTTGGATCATTTCACTCTGATTGGCTAAATCAGATATTACCCTAAAATTCCACGTATATTCTCATTTAGGTCGATTAAGGATTTGGAGGCTTGGTTTTCCTTAATGGAGCCTTATTTACGCGTCAAGGCCTTTAAGATTTAGAGTCTAAGGCTAGAAATCTTATGAGACCACTTTCACAATTCATGTGTTTTATGGCCGGGAACAACAAAGATCTGATAGGAACTCCAGTGTAGAACAGACTTCAGAAATGTTCACCTATATTTCTGGAACAGAAAAAAATATTTTCCCTTTAGAATATTTGACTCAATTAGACCATGTATGCTAAAAATGCTGAGGATAGCTTTCATATTAATTCAGCTAGAAACACATCCTTTTGGTTTTCTGCTATGTTTGTTTGAGAGAGCTGGTAATGAATTAAAGGATATGTCTGGATATAATATTGGTTCTTTGAAAAATTATTTCCCTACATAATGTTTCAATAAAGCTGAATTTCTTACACTGTTTACTCACAACTGGTCAGAAAACAATTCCATGCTGTGAGGGAAGGAAAAAACAACAAAGCAAAGACATTTCAAAATATTTTATTTTTAATCTCCTTGAATCTCGTGGCAATTGTATGCAAAGCTTGATAAGAAGAGTTAATGTACCCTAGACAACTTTCAAAGAAAGAGAACTACATATCTCTTAATCAGGTAAACATTTGATGTATCTGAAAAACACTTAAAAGTCTTCAAAGCGTCCTTCACAGCCTTTGGAAAAGCATGTGCAACTTTTAGACCAAAGTTGGTAAACAGTTTGCATGGGATTCATCTCACTTAACTTCATTTACCAGGAACATAAGTCTCTAGGCTAAACTGAACTCTCTTTACAGAGGAGAATATTACCGGTGCTGTCATGATGGTTTGAGGATATAAGCAAGACAGAGTTTGTGAGGAGAGGTAATGTTTTTTATTATGGCATTTTATGCAGTTGGAAAAACCTGAACACATCTTTCTGTTGCTCACGCTTCTCTTCAGATCTGAAACCAAAGATGGAGAAAGAAATGCGCTTCTAGTGGATGATTCATCCTCTCCTAAGATAGATAAGATGACTCACTCTCTGTAGGTGCTATTCATCTCTATTGACCATAGAAGGATTCTGGTTGACAAGCTAACAGTAAACACCTCACTTTAAGATAGAAAAAAATGCATAGATCATAGAATCATAGAATAGTTTGGGTTGGAAGGGACCTTTAAAGGTCATCTAGTACAAGCCCCCTCAATGAGTAGGGACATCTTCAACTAGATCAGGTTGCTCAGAGCCCTGTCCAGCCTGATCGGGAATGTTGCCAGGGATGGGGCATCTACCACCTCTCTGGGAAACCTGAGCCAGGGTTTCACCAACCTCATTGTCAAAAATTTCTTCTTTCTATCTGGTCTGAATCTACCCTCTTTGAGTTTAAAACCATTACCCCTTGTCCTACCGCTACAGGCCCTGCTGGAAAGTCTGTTTCCATCTTTCTTAGCAGCCCCCTTTAAGTACTGGACAGCTGCAGTAAGGTCTCCCCGGAGCCTTCTCTTCTCCAGGCTGAACAACCCCAACTCTCTCAGCCTGTCCTCATACGTGAGGTCTTTCAGCCCTCGGATCATTTTTGTGGCCCTCCACCAAATGGCCTCAAGATGACACAGACTCTACCTTGCAGCTGTCAAGGATTCTCATATGAACTTTCTTCCTTCCATTTTTTGCATGAATTCAGGTGCAAGTTCTGAGTGTAATATTTACAATTCATTCCTTTAGACACTGACAATCCATACATTTTCCTCTGAACTTCAATCAGAGAGATCTTGGTGTTCCGAGTGACTGAATTATCTATCCCCAGAGAGGAACAGCAGACTTTTTGTTCTCTAAACAATTCAGAACTCTCCTGGGAAACAGATCTAGGGAGCTTCAGAGGTTACAATATCTTATGTTAATATCTGGTTGATTGTAGTTGATGGTGAAATGACAATGTATCTACTGCTACAGAATGCTATAGTAAAAACAGTCAGCATATGCTGAATATGTTCTTTTGATCTCTCTGAGTTTCTCAATAAATTATCCTATGTTTTCCAGATGACATAAGGTTACAAATACCTTTTCTTTTTCATCTCCAGCTGTACCGGTTGCAAAGGCAGTACTTGCTGGAGACAAATCCTAAATCATTTTGGCAGAGAAGGACGAGTGTTCATACAGGGTAAATAAGTACATCACTGTGGATGAAATATCACCCTGACTGAAGATATCCCTAGTCTATGAAGTTGGAAGTATGGTCACCCAAGACCAATTGATAAGGGCAGAGGTAATATCAGAAATAGCATCAATTGTTCATTTAGCTGGGACAGTGGCAGAGATTGATCCTTTTCCTCCCTCTGTGGTGGTGCTGGGCCTTCTTCAAAGAAGAAAGGCAAGAAGAATGGCAAGAGGGCCCACTAGCAATCCCAGGTAAGACCAACACAACTCTCAAAAGAGACCAGAAATATTAGACACTCAGGTTTCCCAGAGGCATCTGTAATAGCTGGCTCAGGAACAAACCAGATGTGGTTTTTAGAGGCAGACCAGGCTGAACTGACTCAGCAGAGACTGGGTATTGAAATCCATCCCTTGAAACACAGATATCTCCATCTTGCATCAATTGGATTGTTTTTATGTTTTTACTTATGACCATTTCTCCCTCTAGCTGGTTCAATCCCCAGTTGCAGACTGGACACTGACAATAACATCCTCTAAAGTTCACAGAATCACAGAATCACTCAAGACGGCCTCCGACCACCACATCTCTCACCAGTCCTTCTCTGTTTGTAAACAGCAGGTCCAGTAAGGCATCTCCCCTGGTGAGCTCACTCACGAGCTGCGTCAGGAAGTTATCCTCCACACACTCCAGGAACCTCCCAGATTGTTTCATCTCTGCAGCAGTTCTTTCAGAAAATGCTTGGTAAATGCCTCACTCCGTTTCAGGTCCCATCTAGGTATCTTTGCCTACTCTGGACACGCGTGACAGAGACAAAGATAGAAGCCTAGGGAGACTACATCACTCTGTATGGACTGAAGACAGGATTGCGTTTTGCATAGATGCCTCTGTAGGGGAGACAAGCCAAAGGAGAGCAGTCAGAATTTCTCTTTCTCCTCATCTCTTATGAAAGTCAAATGTCTCCACTCTTCCAAGCACGCTTACTTGTGTACATTCACTCTGACTGATAAGGTTCATACAGCCTAACTAATGTACCTGCTGAGAGAAGCCAAACGCTACAGAGCATTATGTAGTTCACTGGAGAGCCAAGCCTGGCATGCGCTGCCCATAGTGGGCCCATTTGTAATTTGCTTAATTTTGTGAATGTTGTGGGTAACTGCTGGGTAATTGCTCAGAGTGTACGTATATTAGGGGTTGGCAGGGACAAGGATGAGAAATCTGTGAACAATTAGTTAACTTCGGTCTTGACTCATTTATAATTAGATAATTTGCTATTAGTGACGAGGTACCCTGACCACTGTTTTTCATTTCTTTTTTCACCCTTTCCAGCTAGCTATTAAGCTCTGAAATTGCTGTGTTTTCCTTTTTCTGCAAATTTCCCTGATATTCAGATCATGTGCTTTGCCAAGTGTTGCAGGGGCAAGTAAATCTATAGGGAAGGTATGCAAATTGTGAGAGGCAGAGCACAGCTGTGAGAAGAATGGCTTTGTGGTTACAGCTCTGGCCGTAGACTCAGCAGGATATTACTTCTAACCTTGCTTCCTATCTGTTTTGTGATTATCGGCACATGAATTAATCACATTGGGCTTTCTTTTCTACCCAAAGCAGTAGATCCTGAAGTATATATTTTTCTAGGCTGTCTTCACTGCCTTCATGATCTGCCCTCCCTAAGACCATGCTCTGCCCTCCCCGAGACAGAAACAGACACCAGAAAATAAACAATACCAAGGGGGTCCTGTATCCTCCCCTCACCAGCCTGAAGGCAGTAGCTTAAAGGAAAAGAATGAATGGAGGCAAGTCCATGCTTGGGGCAGTGGGCGAACGCCCTCCTTGCCCACCTCACCTCCCCGGGTCCCTCTGTACAACAGGTATAAGGCTCTGCATGTGGAAGCATAGTCCATGGATGAGGTGGATGATGGTCCAGCTACACACCAGGGGCGTTGCCAAGGTCAGAAAGGCCTATCCCCCACATCACAACCACCCCTATGAGGAAGAGAAGACAGGTTATAGTTGTAGACGACTCCCTTCTGAGGGGAACAGAAGGTCCAACATGCCGGACAGACCCTCCCTGGGGCCTGGGTTAAGGACAACATTAGGAAAACTTCCTAGCCTGGTGCAGCCCTCTGATTATTACCCACTATTGCTCTTCCATGTGAGTGGCAATGAAGTTGCAATGCATAGTCCAAGGACGATCAAAAGAGACTTCAGGGCCTTGGGACGGTTGGTAAGGGAATCTGGAGCACAGGTTATTTTTCCCTCTCTCCTTCGAGTTGCAGGCAGTGACGTAGGAAGAAACAGACAGGACCAGTCTACTAATACATGACTCCGTGACTGGTGTCATCACCACAATTTCAGCTTCTTTGATAATGGGATGACCTACACAGCACCTGGCTTTCTGGCACCATATGGGATTAACCTTTCTCAAAAGGGAAAGAGTGTCTTTGCTTGCAAGATACAAAGGCTTATTGACAGGGCTTTAAACTACTTGAAGGGGGAGAGGGATAATATCAGGCTTTCCCGGGACAAGATGTGGGAGGACACACACAGGTTAGAGGGACTGGGTGCTAGCAAGGGCCCTCGGCCTGCTGCTCTGAGACTACCTGAAGTCTTAGGGAGATGAACCAGGGGCTCCCAAGGTAATAGGGTCCAACAGGGTAACACCAGCAAAAGACCTCAAAGAAACTAAGGGGTGTTCATTTAAGGGGGTGGCATACCCAAGAGCCCCGCTGAAGTGCCTCTACACCAATGCACACAGCATAAGCAACAAATAGGAGTTGGAAGCCACTGTGCTGCTAGAAAGCTATGACCTGGTTGCTGTTACGGAAACTTGGTGGGACAAATCCCACAACCGGAGTGCAGCCATTGATGGGTACAGGCTGTTCAGAAGGGACAGACAAGGAAGGAAGGGCGGAGGCGCTGCCCTCTATGTCAAGAAAAAGACAGAGTGAGAAGAGCTGTCTCTGAGGAACAGCCACAAGCAGGTTGAAAGCTTATGGGTAAGAATCAGAGACCAAGGCAACAAAGGGAACCTTGTGGTGCATGTCTACCACAGGCCGCCCCATCAAGGGGAGCCTATGGATGAAGCCTTTCTACTCCAGCTACAGGAGACATCACACTCGCAGGCTCTTGTCACACTGGGGGACTTCAACCACCATGACATCTGGTAAAGTAGCTGGAAAAGTAGCATGGCGAGCTGTAGGTGATCCAGGAGACTCCTGGAGTGCATGGAGGATAAGTTCCTGTGCCAGGTAATAGACAGCCCTACCAGAGGCGATGCCATACTGGACCTGCTGGTCACCAATGCAAGTGAGCTAGTTGGTGACGTCAAGCTTGGAGGCAGCCTGGGCTGCAGTGATCATACACTGGTGGGGTTTGCAGTCCTGAGGGACATGGGGCAGGTGAAGAGTAAAGTCAGGACCCTGAATTTTAGGAAAGCAAACTTCCAGCTCTTCAGGGAGTTGGTCATAGGACCCCCTGGGAAACTGCTCTAGGGGACAAGGGAGCAGAGCAGAGCTGGCAGATCTTTAAGGATGTTTTCCATCAAGTGCAAGAGCTCTTGATCCCCAGCAGTAACAAATCAGGAAAGGAAGACAAGAGACCAGCATGGCTGAGTGGAGACCTGCTGGTCAAACTAAAGGGCAAGAAGGGAATGCACAGGCAGTGGAAGCAGGGACACATATCCTGGGATGAGTACAGGGACGCTCCCCGGTTGTGTAGGGATGAGGTCAAGAGAGCCAAGGTGAGGATGGAGCTGGACTTGGCAAGGATGCAAAGAATAATAAGAAGGGCTTCTACAGGTATGTCAGCCAGAAAAGGAAGGTCAAAGAAAGCATACTCCCCTTGATGAGCAAGGCTGGCAGACTGCTAACAGTGGATCAGGTACTCAAAGACTTCTTTGCCTCACTCTTCACTGGCAGTGTCTCTTCCCACAGCTCAGAAGGGATGGGCTTCAAGACCAGTGCCTTCCACTGTAGGAGATCAGATTTGAGATGACCTAAGGAACTTGAACATACAAGTCTAGGGGACCTGACGAGATGCATCCCAGGGTCCCGAGGGAATTGGCTGAAGCAGTTGCCAAGCCACTCTCCATGATATTGGAAAAGTCCTGGCAGTCAGGTGAAGTCCCTGGAGACTAGAAAAAGGGAAACATTGCAACCATTTTAAAAAAAGGGTAGAAGCAAGGAGGTCAATTGTATGAGGTTTAACAAGGCCAAGTGCCGGGTCCTGCACTTCAGTCACAACAACCCCATGCAATGCTACAGGCTTGGGGAGGAATGGCTGGAGAGCTGCCCAGTAGAAAAGAACCTGGGGGTGCTGGTTGACAGCTGGCTGAACATGAGCCGGCAGTGTGCTCAGGTGGCCAAGAAGGCCAACAGCGTCCTGGCCTGTACCAGCAATAGTGTGGCCAGCAGGAGTAGGGAAGTGATCGTGCCCCTTATCAATACAGGCTGTGCAATGAAGGGATGGAGAGCAGCTCTGCTGAGAAGGACTTGGGGGTCCTGGAGGATGAAAAGCTGGACATGAGCTGGCAATGTGCACTCACATCCCAAAAGGCCAACCATCTCCTCAGCTGCACCCAAATCAGCATGGCTAGCAGGGCGAGGGAGAGGATTCTGCCCCTCTACTGTGCTCTGGTGAGATCCCCCCTGCAGTGCTGCATCCAGCTCTGGGGCCCTCAGCATAGGAAAGACATGGACCTGCTGGAGTGGGGCCAGAGGAGGCCACAGAAATGCTCTGAGGGATGGAACAGCTCTGCTGTGAGGACAGGCTGAGAGAGTTGGGGTTGTCCATCCTGGAGCAGAGAAGGCTCCGGGGAGACCTTACTGCAGCTGGCCAGTACTTAAAGGGGGCTGCTAAGAAAGATGGGGACAGACTTTTTAGCAGGGCCTGTAGCAACAGGACAAGGGTAACGGTTTTAAGCTCAAAGAGGGCAGATTTTTACTAGATCTAAGGAAGAAATTTTTGACAATGAGGTTGGTGAAACCCTGGCACAGGTTGCCCAGAGAGGTGGTAGATGCCCCATCCCTGGAAACATTCCAGGTCAGGTTGGCTGGGTCTCTGAGCCATCCTGATCCAACCTGATCTAGTTGAAGATGTCTGGGCTCATTGCAGGGGTCTTGGACTAGGTGACCTTTAAAGGTCCCTTCCAACCCAAACTATTCTATCATTCTGTGATTCTTTGATTCTGTGATTCTAGGACTCTGTGATTCTGTGATTTATATTCATCCTTTTATTTTATTCAGTAGATGCTTGTGTTTTCCTGTTTCTAGCACACAAAATATAAGCCTTGCCCTCCTTACTGCCACCCAAATCACAGCGTAATCTTTTCGACACTCCCTACAGGCACTCAGTACATCCTCTTTCTCCCAGGCAAATGATGAGGTCCCCGTGAAGGCCATGGGATCGGCTGTGGCCACCTTTTTCCTATTGTCTTGGGTGGGCCCCATTCTTTAATATGGGGACAGGACTAATTTTTTTGTCCTACTCATGATCTTCTTTTCCATAAATTACAACCTTCTCAGACTGGGAGATCTCTTTGCCATGTATAATGGCAAAGCATTGCATAGATGAAATTCTTTTAGGTAAGTGAACAAACATATATCATAAAATATCTCATCTCAAGGTTCATTTAAATAAATTTCGAGAGTTTGTGAGGTTGATCTTGTGCTGAAGAAACTTACCCTTCTCCTAGTACACTCATTTGAGACTGTCAAAGAAACACTTTCTCTGTGAAGACTACAAGAATGCAAGGTAAATGATGCCAAAAATATAGATAAATGAAAAAAGTCCTTCTGGGTTTCTTGCCCTCCAGATCGACTTTCGGATTTGAACAAATACATGAAAAATCAATATCTGCAATCAAGTTACCAATGACCAGTCTTAGACTGTCTCTGGCACCCTTTTAAAGAGTCCCTATTTCTATGAATTTTAAACAGAAAGTCCAGATGTAGTCATAGGCATCTACAGAGGCCTGACTTTTGTATGTGCTTCTTACAGTTCATTTAAGCTGAGGGTAAAGCCTCCACCTGCAGAGAAAGTCCAGTTACCAGAATTCATTGATCTGTCTTTCATCCCTTCATCAACAAGCTGAAGGAACAGCTCAAACGTGTTTTGGGCCCCGAAATGCCAAACCCATTCATGTGTTTGATGCTGAACATCCAAGTCCTCCAGGGAATTAGCCCATGCCAGCTTAGGACTTGTTTTCCTTCATCCCATATGTTTTCCAAAGACGTAAGAGACACATCATTTTTGTGGTGGGGAGAGGATTGTGAACAGGGTTCTCAGGGGCATTTCAACTTGGTGAAAATTCTTGCTATGAAAATTTTTGCTAGTCCACAAATCTCACCAGTACCTAATGGAAAAATCAGTAACGTGATAGAAAATAATTGCCCATATCAGGGAAAAAAGAAACGTAAAGATCCCACTGCAATATTTTGTGCTCAGTACCATCTTGAAAAACGCAGAGATGAGGCAATATGTGCTAAGTACATAGTTAAATAAATTGGTTAAATGCACGTTGCACTTGGCTAATTACAGTGTTGTGCCTGCTCTCACGGGTACTTGCCTGCTTCCAGGGAATATTTTTTTTCTGACCCAGCAAGATCATCCCTTGATACATGGACTTTCTGCCACACAGATCTGGAAGAAATATATAATCCTTGGAATCAGTAGGTGTGCAAGGCTAAAATGGCTGATTAAAAGCCCGGCATATAAACGAGTCCTGAACTGGGAAGTACTGACTCTGACTTGGAGAGGTACATATTGCTACAGATTCCTCAGTGTCCCAGGGTCCAACTCTGACAGGGGTTCAGTGATCCCAATGTCATGATTCGAATCTACTGCACATTATCAAGGAGGTGTTCTGCTCCTCAGATTTGGCCCTCAGGCAGACAAGCAAGAGGAAAAAAAAAAAGATTTTATTTAGAGACATCTGTTTTGAGATATTAACTAGTAAATAATGCATAAGTTGGGATGATGTTTTGGCACTACAGCACTGCATAGATGAATAAAACAAATAAGAAAGAGAACTGTGAAGTAAAACTGAATTTTGCACTCGGTCCATTTCTTGCCAGCTAAAGCTAAATAAGTTTGGGAGACTATAAATAAAGGGGAAGCAGGTTTTTGTTTGTTTGTTTGTTTACCCAAAGCTAGCATTTCCCTAAAGCAATGTGAGGGTCCTGTCCTACCTGGCAAGGAGGGAGGCACATCATGGCTAGTAGGAAGTAACCCTCCAGTCACCTACCCTTCCCTCCCTTTGGGCAACACAGCTCAGTCATTTCTAAGTGGTTTCAGATGCCAGCAGGAATTCCAGGAAAACCTCCTCTGGTTTTGGATTATGTTGAAATTCTGCGCCATAGCTTGTGGCAGTTCAGGCTCACCAGTAGCTCAGCTCTCCATCTACTGGGATGGAGGAAACGGTGGGGAGACAGCTGGAAGCAATAACATCCTCACCTTCCTCTACTAAAGATGCAAGTCAACGTTTCTTTTATTATATTTGTTTTGTGCAGGAATAAACTCTTACTATCTTTGCAAGAATTGAGTTTTCATCTCCATCTGAGTAGAAGTCAACAATGGGCCCAAACGGACTTGGAGTTTAATTACAAACAGGTTTTCTAGTCAGGAGAACTGAAAACTTGGTCATGTTTTCTAATGAATTTGGAACTGGATCAAAATCTGTGGGAATTGTGTTACAGGCTTTGGTAGAGCCCAGACTTGGTTGGTTTCATGTATTTGAAGGCCAGTTTGCAAAGTTGCTCAAGTGAGCATTTCCCAGTATTTGGGTTTCACCAGAAAGGTTTCATCTGTCTCTCTGAAGAACACGCTGTGAACATCGCTGTCCCGTCATACAGCCAGGGATTGCCTTCGTGCACGGCACAGTGCTTTCCTCAGCTACAAACCCACCTGCAGCTTCCTTTTCTCCTCACTGCCATTGGGTCTTTACCATTAAAGCACAGCTTGTTTATCATCTATATTTACAGTGGCACCCACAGGCGCACTCAGAGTCAGTGCTATTGCCCCACCCATGACCATGTTTCTTATTACCATTTTCTGACTCTGACTGCTCTTTTGGATGCTGCAGCAACACAAATGGTAACGTAACAGGATTGGGTGAGCTTTTCTTCCTGACATAACGAGAACTCGATCAGAGAACAAAGGGAGGTCAGCAAAGTAAGACCAGGGACTGAGTGTGCATTTCTAAAAACAAACAAAAAATGTTGACTTCCCAAGGTACATCAAAGGCACAAGACAGGACAGAGCATGATTCAAGCGCCATGATTCACAGACCACTCATGGTAGATGAGGCCATGATGTGTGTTCTGCAGGTGCTTCGCTGGATATGATAGAGTAGAAACATTAGCAAGTTCATCAACTGAACCTTTTATCTCAAAAGTACATATTGATCCAGCAGAAATTTTGAACATTGATGGTGCTGGTCCAAAAAGCTAGAAAGCTGCCTTTTAAACCATTAGTCAGTGCTGCTTGTCACCTCAGAAACATTTTCTAAACCTTGTCTGAATGGATTTAATCTGGATATTCATAAACTAATAGGTTGTAAAGAGAGAAAAAGCTATTCAAATCCCAGGTATTTCTAAAATAGACACCCCCTCCTGCCCTAAAACAGTATTTAGTGAAACTGGCCTCTTCAGCCAGATTTAGAGTTACAATGAAAATGAAAAACGTCCCAAAGTCTAACTCCAGTGCAGACACTGTAGTCATGCTGAATGATATTTTTCTGTGATCCTTGTTCTTTCTTTGCAAACAAGTCGCCTTTCACTACATTGTACCAATATTTATAAAATCTGATGGGCCTTAAAACATGCAAAAACAGATTAAATTAATTTAGTGGAGATCTGAGGAGCATTTTGCATTTGGTACAGATTTAATATGTCCCTCTGTGTTTAGTATCTCTCACCCATTACCAATTCATGAAGTGTCTACCAGAATTAGTAAATCTCTTTTTCATTTACTTACTTGGAAGAAAATGTTTAATAGATGCCACATGAATTTTGCAAATTGCTCTTGTTCTGATGCTGATTAAGAGGAATCCATGTAAAATGTATAAATAATTTCTAATCTTAAATTAGTATTCTCTCATACTTAAATCTCGGGGATAGATGGAGGCTCAGGATATTTTCTTATAGCTGTTTTTGTCATACTTATTTCTTAATTGAGCTCCATATAAAAAGTGAAAAAGAAGTATATTAAAAGACGGAGATGAGAGTGTCATTGTCATCATCTCTAAAGGACAAATTGATGCAACTCTGTAAAGTATTTGATCAATGTCACGTTGCCTTGATTAAACAAAAGCCTGAGAAATGTTTTCCCTATGCAGTTTTAGGCTAACCCGCTAAAACCGGAGGAGGTGGTTTAATAAACGTGGTGTTAAGTGGAGTACCTCTGAACTCTGAGTGAAGGCTGACCAGCTAGTAATTTTCTACCATAAGTTACAATCTAAATTAAGGTATTTAAATATTGTTCCTTTAAAATAAACTGAAATATTTTCAGATTTCTTTTAGGAGCAGCTGTTTTTTGTGTTGGTGGTGCTTGAGGGCACTTATTTGACTCATTTATTGATGCTGGGAGCAATATTTACTGAAGCTTAGTTGACAGGTAGGAAATCTTACTAGCAGGTATCTGATTCAAACCCAGCCTAGACCTGTACAGACTCAGACTTTTTATTGCACATCAACTCTTTGACTGAAACAAAACTGGGAACAACAGAAGTAAAGCATTAATGGCATAAAAACTGAGACTCTAATTGGCACCAAATCATCCTCTTGATAGTCTCAGCAAACAGCTGGAAGTTGTGCTGAAGTTTTGTCACCTTTGTTCAGGACAAGATCAAGCATTTTGTTAGGGCATAAATGGGAATTTTGATTACTGCTGCACAAAGGCAATTAATGTGAGACTTTCTTCTCCAGGATTTCCAATCATAATTTTCTTCCAAGAAGACACAAGGGGAAAAGTATTTATGATCAACTGTAAGACTTGGTAGACCCTGCTTTACTTAAGGTATCTGGTAATTCTTACCTCTTTGAGTAAACACACAAACAAGGTCTGCTGATTTCTTTTCTGGTGAGCTGTCAGGTGCTATCATACATGGTCAGTCAGTTTATTTCTAAGGAGAGGGTGAGAGTTGATAGGGGACAACAAAGATCTTTTCAGTTGCTGTAATCCATACCAACCTGGAAATATTGCAGGCAATAGTAAGATAACACACATGGCTGCAATCCATAAAAGTTCTTCTCTAAGTAGACAAAAATTCTCACGCAGGAGGGACTGGTAGTTCCAGAGAGTGATTCATCCCAATCTAAGACAGATGTCTAAAAAACATGAGTGGGATAATCACTCAGCAGACATATTACGTCTCTTCAGTGCTACAAAGGGACCAAAATAAGTAGACAGTTTAGACATCTAACTCAGACCGCTGAAGTTACTTGAAAGAAATCTGCATCCTAACATGTATTTAGGAGCTGAGGAGTAACAGTTTCTTGAATTGACTAAATAAGAAGATTTGATAACAGAACTGTAGGTTTACCTAGTCTTTCTTGTTACCATCCAGTCCTTAACTTTGCTAAAAGGCAGATAGCCCACACTATTTCAGGTTTTCGTTTTGAAGATAAAACACGTGTACGAGATACATATGTTACATAATGTCCCTTACTACATTAAACCTCACTGTATTATTCAGCAGCCAACGCTTAATTACCCACAAAAAGGTGTGCAAAGCTTGCACGAGCATATGCAATTTCAGAAGATAGTTTCTCCAGTTGGAGAGCTGAGCTACAAATTTCCAATGAACAACAATGCCATTGAGACGCCCTGTGTGCTTTCACCAGGCAACATCAACGAATGCGCAGTCACCTCTTCTCTTCTATGCCCTAACAGAGCTTTTTTATAGGATGACTTCCATGTATTTACCTAGAGGCTACTAGAGTATACAATTATCTTGCCAAAGAAAAAAAAATCCAACTTCATCTTTCAATTTGACCCCAGGAGTTTGGACATCAGGAAAACTTATTCACCACTCTAAGGACTATTTGTGAAATCTGAGGTTTGAGTTCTAGTGTACTCTTCTGTCACTTCCAGTTACTAACATGTTTCTTTGCATTCTGTCCTAATTTCAAATTGGAAAATGAGCCTTTTTGGCTGCAAAGTCTTTCCTGCCAACTAATGAAACAAGCCTTTGGAAAGTTATCTTGCTGTTGGTCATAAAATGCCCTTTTATTTATTTTCATACTTCATTATTCGCTACAGAGTAAAGGATCAACCCAAGCCAGCAATTAATTCAAGAGTGTTAGTCCCTCTTCTGTTCTTGTATTATTCACATGCACTCGCTCATTAGTGATTTATGTTCACAAAGTACCTGAGCTTGCACTTATTTTGATAGTCACTATATAGATGAAGTGATTGGTCTGTCTCATCACATGTTATCAGTCATCCAAATAGATGACAGCCCAACTCCTTAGGTATTCTACCTGAGTGTGAAAATAATTAGTGCACATAAAGTTATATGGGGTGAATTTCACCCTCAGGCTTTATCCTTTCTTTTAAAGTTAGTAGCAATATTTTTTCATTTAACTATGTAAAATATATTTTATTGGACATTTTCAGTTAATAGCAATTTTATTTATATTTTTTGCTATTTTAATTCCTGATATCTTAAGACTAGACATCCTGTTCCAGTGATTGTGAAGACATTCCTCAAATGACAGGATTTTCTGATTTATCTTTCCACTTTTAGCAGTCAGGATAACTCACTGAATTTATATATGTATAAATGGACTTTTCTGAACTGCTGTGGCTCTAATTGCACTGGTAAATTTTGTTGCTAAATGGCTTAATCTTAGAACCTTATGCACTTTGCATAAGTTATTACTGGCCATAAGAGGCTAACGTGACCTTTCAGTTAGTCCTCTTACATACTCCAAGCTCCCACTTTACACTCAATGCATTGTGCTTGAGCTCACAAGGTCCAAAATTTGGAATTTGAAAACAAACAATAAACAGAAATTAATCATGAGCTTCAGATGATGCAAAAAACTACTGAAGGACATGTTGAAGCCTTTATTTCTGCGTACTTCTATGGTTTATCTTGCCTAGCCTTAGGATTCCTTCCTTTTTGTTGACCTTTCCAGTCAGTGGAGATAGACTTGAATAATTCCCATGAGCAACTGAAGCTATCCAAGATATGAATCATTTTGAAGTGTAGACTTTTCTCCCTTGAATTTAGATGGAGTACAGATCACTATCCCCACTCAATAGGGTGATTTAGTTAGGTACTGAAAGTTAAATGGGATTAATCTATGTCTGAACAATATTCCGTGTGCTAATAGTTCTCCAGGTACAGGTTGTTGGATAGAGATCCATGTTACATAAATAATTTAAGTATATGATCTCTGACTGTTAGGTCTATTTTGGCCCTAAAAATATTTTGATAAATTTTGGCACCCGAAGAACCAGTGTCTGACTCACTCTGTAACATCGTTGTACATCAGTGAACTATACCAGTTCTGAGTTGTGCTTGGACTAAAGTATGAGCTCCATGGATTGCACAAGTTCTACTTGTCCAAATTGTCCTATATCTAATGTTTAAGAATAACAATTCCAATAAAATTCTGCACGTCCAGACTATGATTTTAACTTCATGTCACTTTGTCAACTGGTACAGTCTGACAGTTATCGATTTATCTTACCTATGAACTTACAAAAAAACACCCACCAACCATCTCAGCAGTCACTGAGATTCCAATGAATTCAGATTCATTTGGAACCCCACTATCGGTTCTAGACCTTGCATATGTTGGCATAGACATAATGCAGCCCCCTGTTCTTCAAGCTCTCCAAAGAGAGAAGCTCAAAGTTTTCTTTTACGTTCCTCCTCCCGTTTTTTTTCTCAACAATCTTTATTGTGAAGATGTCATTTTGATATTTTAAACACCACTGTCATATGCTGTTATCCTTCTACCTCTCCTCCCACCCCTCTCTCTCCCAGAAATACTGAACCTACCTAAAAACTGGCATTCTGTTTATAAAAATCATTCAAGCAGTTTAAATCAGTGACCTCTAGATCAACATGTTTATCATTTAGTAATACTTTTAGCTCTTTTTTCCCTTTTTTTTAATCATCATCCATTAGCATTGCAAGTGGAATACTTTACTACTTACCCTGTTCTGAAAGCAAAGGAAAAAGGATAAGTGTATTTTGTACATTGACATTTGAAATACAAGTCATTTTATCTGAGAAAACACTTCCTTTCTTCCTTTGCTCTCTTTAGTTTAAAGCCTGTTGAATCTATTAGCCTTTGCAATTTTGCATAAAAGAGTTTTGTATTGCTGCTGCTTAAATAGAAACCATTTAATCATAGACTCTATTAGGAGACTAACTGGAACTTGCTACTCTTTAATTTATTTGCAGAATTTTTGCTCTTGTTAAGTGTTTCGGGTTTAGTGTTCAGGCACTAAATCATTAGCAAAGGAGCTCAGTAAGGCCTGGGGGAACAAACGAGGTGTTGAGGTAATTTGAATGCTATCTTTTAATATTTTTGGTTGTTTGGAGGAGGTGGGACTAAGCTGGGGGATTTAGTAGATTTACCCACCCCTGAAAGTGTCGCTGCTTGACTATATGGTCTTAGTTAAATTATTTGAGCCAACATTTTCTAATTTGCATGACTAAATCAAAGAATCTATAAAGGCATTGTTTTCAGGGGTTCAAAAGCTGCTGCTCTTACTTTAGTTATAAAGCAAGTAATCCTGAAAAAAAGTGTGACTTTTGGTAGAAGAGACCAATGGTGTAATTCATATGTCTCTGTGTGCCTAAAGTGTATAAAAGCTGTGCACTATGAGTAGTAATTACAGAATCACAGAATCACAGAATCACTAGGTTGGAAAGGACCTTCAGGATCATCAAGTCCAACCATTAATCCAGCGCCACCATGTCCCCTAAACCATGTCCTGAAGTGCCACATCCACACGTTTTTTAAACACTTCCAGAGATGGTGACTCCACCACCTCCCTGGGCAGCCTGTGCCAATGTTTGACCACTCAACTTGAGGCCATTTCCTCTTGTCCTATCGCTGGTTACTTGGGAGAAGAGGCCAACACCCTCGTTGCCACAACCCCCTTTCAGGTAGTTGTAGAGAGCGATAAGGTCTCCCCTCAGCCTCCTCTTCTCCAGACTAAACAACCCCAGTTCCCTCAGCTGCTCCTCATAAGACTTGTGCTCCAGACCCCTCACCAGCTTCGTTGCCCTTCTCTGGACATGCTCCAGCACCTCAATGTCCTTCTTGTAGGGAGGGGCCCAAAACTGAACACAGGATTCAAGCTGCGGTCTCACCAGTGCCGAGTACAGGGGTACAATCACTTCCCTACTCCTGCTGGCCACACTATTGCTGATACAGGCCAGGATGCTGTTGGCCTTCTTGGCCACCTGGGCACACTGCCGGCTCATGTTCAGCCGGTTGTCAACCAGCACCCCCAGGTCCCTTTCCACCAGGCAGCTCTCCAGCCACTCCTCCTCAAGCCTGTAGCATTGCCTGGGGTTGTTGTGACCCAAGTGCAGGACCCGGCACTTGGCCTTATTAAACCTCATCCAGTTGACCTCTGCCCATCGCTCCAGCCTGTCCAGATCCCTCTGCAGAGCCCTCCTACCCTCCAGCAGATCAACACTCCCACCCAACTTGGTGTCATCTCCTTTCATAAAACTCTAAAACCTACGAGATAGGCTACACTTTGCTTATAGACCTGTCCAATGCCGAAAATATTTCTATCACTTAAAATTCAATCTGGAATTAATCCAAATGTTCTCAGTTTTGAAAACTGATGTAAAGCTGTTTTCCTCTGTTATTTTTCCTTCTCAAAAGTAATTGAGTTATGATTCTTGAAGATGTTCTTATAGACCAAAGAGGAGGGTGGTTTCCCATGAACTACTTACCCAGTAGTACCAGAAAGATAATTCTGTTGTGATTTCCATGCCCAAGAGATTTAAGCTAGAATAAACAAATATCCTAGTGTCAGAAGGTATCCATGCTAAACTTAAAATGTGTTGCAGATTCAGCTGGCAAATTTAAAAGTAACCCCAACTGTTTCTGTCCTTGTCTTCCTGGTGTGTGCAGCCTGCTCTGCTTATTTTCCTAGACAACAATGATTCCATTATATTATGTTTTTTACAGCTCTGAACCCCTTAAAGACATCTAATAAATCATAAACTCTGCAGCAGCAAAACCAGGCTGCATTTCTATCTGAAGTGTGAAATACAATTTAGGTACAGAAACTCATTAGATAGAGATTTAGATTTAGATTTAGATTTAGATTTAGATTTAGATTTAGATTTAGATTTAGATTTAGATTTAGATTTAGATTTAGATTTAGATTTAGATTTAGATTTAGATTTAGATAGGGTAACTTGACTTGGTAGGTAGATGAATGGGGCACTAAGGTTGTTAGACTTGTAACAGGAACGTCTTAGTTACATGTTACAAATACAATGTTATTTGTATTCCAGCCCCTAAAATAGTTTAAGGATTGGTTGGATAAATTGTTAGGCTCACCTGAGTGAAAAATAGAGGAACAGAAATAATAGGAGGTGACGCAGAGTTTCAGGAAATAGCATGAATAGAGGCCTCTGGGGTGCTAGACCAGTGTATTTACTGTACAGCCACAAGCTCACCCATTAAAAGGCCATTAAGCGAATTAGTTTCTTCTGTTGTTTATTTGCAGGTCAGTGTAGGCTAATAGAGCTTTTTGTTCTTCACACACACTTCTCATGACATTAACAAATTCCAGTAAAAATCTAGTTCATTTATTACCATTTCAGGCTCACTGGAAGAGATAAATAGAACATTAAACATGTACAGAAGTTTAAATTGGCAAAATCCCATCTGTTCCTATCCTTCCTCTAGAAATGCAGGAGCCTACAATCCATCAGCCTTGTGGCACCAGCCAAGCAATTAGGGTTGCTGACAGAGTCCTTTCAGACTGGCATGTTTGTGCCGAATGCAAAGTGAATTTCTGTATGCAGTGCACCCTGTATGGAGGGGGAGCAAAATGACATAAGCTTTTTTCAGCCCTTTTCTACCTCAAGAGAGCATTGAAATGGCAGTTGTGAAGCTAGGATGATAGTTTGGCTTGCCCCAAAATCCAAAATTACCCAGTTATAAAGCTGAATCCAGTTCTACCACAATAATAAATACTTTCCTATGGAGACATAATTGTGGGGCAAAGTAGTTAATATTCCTTACATTACAAACCCACACCAAAATTGTCATATGACCAAAAACCACATGGCAGGTATCATATATGAAGGAGATTTCAGGGATGAAACAGCTACAGGAATGGGTTTAAGATGGACTATGACAGTAATTTACTGTAAACCCCACAGTCCTCTGTGGGATTATGCAAGATTTGAACATGAAGTTAAATCTCCGGAAAATCAACCATGTCCACAGCAAGAGGTTCTTGCTGTCTTAGTTTTTCTGTCAGCTGGGAACTGCGATTAACAATCAGCACCTTGCCAGCGTATGAGACAGCCTCAGGAGCTGAACATGAAGAGCTCACGCTCTAATATATTAAATTCCAGTCAGGGCACAAGTAATGTCACACAGAATTATGATTTCTGAATTTGGGAACCTCTGTTTAGCTTTTTTTTTTGCCATACTCAATTAAATAATCTTTTCCTAAGAACAGAATTATAGAATACTACTCCTAATGCATTTCTGTTAAGAGATAAAAGATATCAAGATGATATGATTTCCATAGATCTGATTTGATTTAGGTGATTTAGTTCCTCTGCTTTTTTGAGGGAGGACTTGAAATCTAGTGAATCACCTCTGTCAGAGAGTTTCCTGTAGTTCTCAGATGATGAGTTGTCAAACACAGTTAAATTATAAGTCTTTAGATAGAAATGTACAGAATTAGAAGTTATACTCCAGCAGAGGGAGATGAAGGAATGGGGGTTAAGAACGAGGCATTAGGACAAAAGAAAAGGAGATAGCCTGGAGGCAGGGGCAAACTTATAGACAGAAGAGGACTGTTTAAGGGAAAGAATCTGGAAGTGTAAGATGGGCTTGACGAAGCTTATAGCAAAATGAGCTTATAGTAGTATCCCATCAATTAAGATAGAATTTAACTGTTCTATTGACTCCAAAAAAGATGATTTTGCTGGGGAGTGAAGTACCCCAATTTTGCTGATGACTCCTGAGATGTTTGGAATAGCTGCAAAAGATTAAACTGTTATCATACTCAATTAGTTTCATTGTTGGTTGTTTCTTATTTATGAAAATAAATTTTATAGTAGCCGTATGAAAGTTCCAAGAAGGGCTTGGGGGTACTGGTAGATGAAAAGCTGGACATGAGCTGGCAATGTGAGCTCACAGCCCAGAAAACCAGCCGTCTCCCAGGCTGCACCCAAAGCTGCGTGGCCAGCAGGGCGAGGGGGGGGATTCTGCCCCTCTGCTGTGCTCTGGTGAGACCCCCCTGCAGTGCTGTGTCCAGCTCTGGAGCCCTCGGCACAGGAAAAACATGGACTTGCTAGAGAGGTCCAGAGGAGGCCACAAAAATGATCCGAGGAATGGAACAGCTCTGCTGTGAGGACAGGCTGAGAGAGTTGGGGTTGTTCAGCCTGGAGAAGAGAAGGCTCCGGGGAGACCCTATTGCAACTGCCAGTACTTAAAGTGGCCTTGTCAAAAAAAATGGGGATGGACTTTTTAGCAGGGCCTGCAGCGATAGGACAAGGGGTAATGGTTTTAAACTAAAAGAGGGTAGATTTAGACTAGATCTAAGGAAGAAATTTTTCACCATGAGGGTGGTGAAACACTGGCAGAAGTTGCTCAGAGAGGTGGTAGATGCCCCATCCTTGGAAACATTCCAGGTCAGGCTGGACAGGGCTCTGAGCAACCTGGTCTAGTTGAAGACGTCCCTGCTCACAGGGACACGAAAGGAGGTTGTGGTGAGGTGTGTGTTGGTCTCTTCTCCCAAGTCAATAGTCAAGCTCTCAGTAGTTATGAAGTACCTGAAATAGTATTGCTTCTGTAGCAAGACACTGTTTCTCTTCTGAATCTATATTATGATTTCTTCAGTGACCCAGTTATGATCCTGGTTTAGTCTCTCCATTGTTTTCTAATACAAAAGGAATGTGGGGACCAGAGGGACCTCTGAACTTCTTATTGTTCTTTTATCCTTACTCACATGCAAGAATGGTAAATCTGCTCTTAGGATCTTTTCTCCTACAGATGACCCAACTATTTTACAGTCTAGGAAAGAGGGAAACAGTTCATATTTATAACCCACCAAGGGAAAAGTCAAAATCTCATTGGTCAAGAGTACTTTGGGCCACATTTGAATTGCCTTTGAACTTAATGATGGTAACAATGACAAAATAGGAAAGTGATGAGTAAATCAGGCTGTTTGCTACTTAAGGCAGAAAAATTTTGACTGCCTGTAGAAGGGAGGGAATGAATGGGAGAGAATGGTAGGCATTTTATTAAAACTATTTAAGAATATTACAAATTTTGCCAACTTGGACCCATAGGTAATACCAAAATAACCTTAATCCTTATTAAGTGATTCATTTAACTGAGAAGTTTCAAGCGGTTTTTCTTCTTTCATATCTTGAAGTGAAATTGCCATCACTGTGAGAAGTGGGAGATACAAACATTTCGGTTATGCCCTGATGTTAGATGTGGTAATGCCTTTGGTGACTAAGAAGGTGGAATCCATCTGAAGAGTTATCGAAAATTATCTACATCTGAACAAAACACCCTAAGCTACCTTTACTGCCAGTGAAGAGCTGAGAGTTAAATCAGTTGGGTAAGCCCTGGCATTTAGCAATATCTGAAATGCTTTAATGTACCTGACACACTTTGGGAGTCCCAAGCTCTTCTGGACTGCCAAATGAACTCCAGAAGTGATATGCTAGGGCACCTCCAATAGCACTGGATGCTTTTGTTTAACTGCCTTAATTGAGTCCATAGTCAATAGAATTGATAGATTTTAATGTGTAATTACATGTGTAGGTACCTACACACTGAATCAGAGGAACTGTACCTTAAAATCCTGCCATTCTGTTGACTCAACGTCCTCCAGCTACAGCAGAATATCAGATATCTTGGTTTAGCATAGACAACTACATAGTAGACATCTGAATTTAGTGTGGGTGAATCCTGCTTAGACTCAATTCAGGCAGTTTGAGTATGTCCTTCTGAACAATGGTCAAATGGAAAGCTCAGCTTTAACACCATCATTCTGGCTCTGACTTGCTTATATTGTACTCTGTTGTTTTTGCTATCACCTGTTATCCTTGGTGGATATCTTATGACTGATATGGAAAAGTGTAATCATTGCTGTGATTAACTTGTCCAACTCTAGGGGTTTGGCTCAACAGTATTATTTTTTCTGCCAGTCCCGAGCAAATATTATAAAAGACGTGCTGGAAATTATGCTGTACCCCATAAAATACTGAGCTTCTCTTTCATACAAAGCACATCTGAATTGAAAATATTGGTCGTCTTAGATAGACACTATATTTCTTTCCTCTACCTTGCCACAAGCAGGCTCAGAGAGATAATGACCCTGGCCTCGGGAGGCCACATTATTCACCTTGAACAGTAACAAGTAATGCTGTTTCAGAGTGCTAACTGTACTGCTTTTGAAGCCTAAATTATCTAGCAAACATAGATGGATGTGCAAATGGTCTTCAGTGTGAATTGATTCTCCCTCCTGGAGCTTTGCACGTTTTTGTCTGTCTGTATCTGCATCTTCCTCCTTCCTACTAATTACTGAAAAAGAAAAACTTTTTCCTCCTTATAATAGCACAGTTCACCAAGGAACTGAAAGACAGATACCTAATGTAAGATGAATGCAATGCTAAAGGGAAAAACTTTCTGATCATTTTGTGGAAGAAGAGGGAAATGATTGAGAGTGTCAGAGTCCCTCTTCTATTCCCCGGAGAGGGTATATAAAATATCCACATTCCCTTGCATCATCTGAATGCATACTTCAAGTCATTTTGTGGTGTTCCCACATGCTCACAAAACCCAGAGCAAGAACTTACATAGAGTTACATTAAAGAGTGTTGAAGAGCAAGTCTGGAAGGAGATGTAAACAAGAGGAGGTCCATAGCTTGCATGCACCCTCCGTTCCTATGGGTGCACCTATGGTCCAGCACATAAACTGTTCTTTGGAAGAGTTAAAGTTAAAGAAAGTGCTGGAGGACTGGTGGTCATGCATAGAGGACAACATCAATGCACTGACTACTTAGAGAACTGAGGTGCTTGTTTAGCACATGTTGGATGGCATATAGTACAAGTGTCACTTGTCCCAGAAGTAGGTTTGGCTCCATGCTTACCTAAGCACCGATGACTTGTCGCTCTGGTCATGTCCTGGCATGTTCGTTCTTCCTGCCAATACCTTGTCAACTTGCAAATCGTGAAGAGATATGTACCCTACTGGTATATCTCCTTTCATTACATTGCTTATTACATCTGACTGGGATTTTAATGCAAGTTTCTTTTTTTGAGTCTTCTTATAAGGAGCAAAATCTTTTCAAGACCTAATTAGGTCTTACAAGAGGAAATGTTAGACTCTGAATATCCATTTGCGTATTTTCCATTCATAAGCACTATGTGGCAATGTAGTCATAACATCACAGAACCATCATAGGGCAATTTCTGTTGAAAGGGTCCTCTGTAGGTCTCTAACATAACCTCCTCTCAAAGCAGGATTCTCTTGAGATCTGCATCAGATTGCTTGTCCAATGAGGTTTAAAAATCTTGAAGAATGTTTCAGCTGTCACCAAGCTTTGGCTTTCAATAATCCAGCCCATTCTTGGGTGATGTTATTATGTTCATAGAATCATAGAATCATAGAAACATAGAATCATAGAATAGTCTGGGTTGGAAGGGACCTTTAAAGGCCATCTAGTCCAACTCCCCTGCCACGAGCAGGGACATCTTCAACTAGATCAGGTTGCTCAGAGCCCCGTCCAACCTGTCCTGGAATGTTTCCAGGGATGGGGCATCTACCACCTCTCTGGGCAACCTGTGCCAGTGTTTCATCATTGTAAAAAATTTCATCCTTCTATCTAGTCTAAATCTGCCCTCTTTTAGTTTAAAACCATTACACCTTGTCCTGTTGCAACAGGCCCTGCTAAATGTCTGGCCCCATCTTTCTTCTAAGCCCCCTTTAAGTCCTGGCAGGCTGCAATAAGGTCTGCCTGGAACCTTCTCTTCTCCATGCTGAATAATCCCAACTCTCTCAGCCTTTCTTCATAGGAGAGGTGTTCCATTCCTCTGAACATGTTCCTCCCTAGTAGCATGTCCCCTCTTCTACCTCCCACATGCTTCCTGTCTGTGTTTGTGTTCTGTAGAGTTACTTGCTCAGCTTTCTTCTGTGTCAGTCTGTCTTCTCTCACATTGGTTTGGACTGCTTCTGCACTTCGAAGAGGTTGTTCTAAAAGATCAACCAGCTCACCTGGATGCCTTTGTCCTTCAGGGCAGCCTTTCATAAGGGAACGCAGACAGGCCTTCAATCTGCCTGCTCAGAGAGAACAGGAGATCTTTCTTCCTGCTCTCTCCCATGCACTCTGCCCACCGCAGTTCCCTGCTTACCCAGAACTAAGTACCTCTCAACAGGTCTTTATGCATATTCCTGCCTCTTTTTAGGGTGTATTACCCTGTTACACTTCCTCTTCCATGCTACTTTCACTCAGATGAAAAGGCAGGCTGGGTGTTTGTCAAAACAATGCCATAAAGGATCTCCCACACTGTTGCAGATGGGATGTGTGATCCTGGCCCATTCAGTAGTTTAATCAAAGACGACTACTTGAAGACTTCTTCAGCTTTGATTCTACATTACAGTGTTTCTGCTCCCAGTGGGGTGATAAATATTTTCTGATCCGTTTTTCTCTTCTAAATAAGTACCTTTTTGCAGTCCATAAAAAAATAGAAAGATAAGTGTCTAAAGTTCCTCAGAAAAGGACCTTGCAGTACTTATTTTCTCCCTCACAGAGCTCTTTGTTGCCTTCAGACAGTGTCACCTGAAAAATAAAGTGTGGAAGTGTCGTCACAACTTCAGAAGGCATTGCTCTTCTGAGGTGGGAACAGCTAAGTAACATGATCAGTGATACCCATTGTTATATGTGGCTACTGCAGTATATTCATTTTCCACCTCACAAGAGGTTTAGATACTTCAGTAGGAGACTTCATAGCTCTGTCTCCACCATCCTGAAAGACTCATTTCCAAAACAGTCATCAATCCTGTAAGCTCAGCCTTGCATCCTTGTTTCCAATATGAATTTATATGCAACATGTACTGTTAGGTTATAAAACAGTGGAGTCAGCTATTCACTTTTCTTCTTCTTAAGTGAAAATATGTAAAAAAGTATCTTCCATGATAACACTTATATCTGGCAGCTTGCCAGGAAGCTCTGAGACTTCAAGGCAAGGTCTGCATACCATGAAAGCAGAACTATGCATGCCAACACGGTCAATCCTCTTACAATACTCATAATTCCCAGTAATTATGCCCAACTTCTCACCCAGTTGACTCCTGGCAATTATCTCCTGCAGCACTAGTTAAATGCCCAGCATAATCAGAGGTTGGTTTCACTGTTACATCTCAATGGACTTTTCATCACATTTATTGCAATTGTCTCCTTTGGATTTTCTCTAAAAATAATGAGGGTAAAATTAAAAATACAGTGAGACCTCTGGTTATCAGAACAACCCTCTTATCTAAGAGCTCTGGGATCAGTTATATGTCTACAAAATCTGTTATGTGTTGAAAACTCAGTGCATTTATCTATAACTGTAGGTACCCATACAAATGCCCTGGCTCCAATCATGTTCAGATAAATAGCATCAGGCTGCATTATTTTACTTTTAAAGACATGGCTTCTTGTTCAAACACAGCCTACAAAACAAGTCTTTGATACTTTATTTTCCTCCTTAACCTGCTGGGAACATTTCAGTAGGGGTCATATTATGATTACATTGACTGTTTGGACTAACGGAGCAGAAGGAAAGGGGAGGGCTGGAGACCAGTCTGGGTGCACGCTGAAAAGGCT
This sequence comes from Phaethon aethereus, assembly GCF_964289735.1. NCBI lineage: Eukaryota > Metazoa > Chordata > Aves > Phaethontiformes > Phaethontidae > Phaethon > Phaethon aethereus. The sequence continues at coordinate 3,795,166 of NC_138582.1, read as the reverse complement.
TAGGTGAAATGTATTTACTCTCTCATTTTCAGTATAGAAGCAAGGAAGCCCATGTTGCATTAGCCTCCTCGTGCTAGTGATTGAGCCTTCTGCTCCTTCATTGAAGGAGAAACACCTTTTGTGTGGCTAAGCCTGAGTCAGCATTGCTGATTTCAAAGGACCTTAGATGAAGAGAATATGTCTTCCTGTCTCAATGGTTGTATCTATACCCCCTGAAAGGATAACCTCAGAGGAAGTTTTAAATACACTTAATATGCCACAATTCTTGCCACATCCTGCTAACAAGGCAGCTGTTCAGGTGTCATATTGACAATAACCTGACACACTTCAGGGAGATCCTCCATGGGTGTCTGAGGTTCCAGGCTTGCTTTATACAAGAGGGAAGACTTTTTCAAGGACTATATGTAAGGTGTGGTAGCAACAGAGCAACAAGAAACATGAATCCATGAAGGCTGACAACAGAAAAATGTTCGGTGTGATTCCTTTCATGGTCATTATCATTGAATCATAGAACTATAGAATCATAGAATCTCTGGGTTGGAAGGGACCTTTAAAGGTCATCTAGTCCAACCCCCCTGAAAGGAGCAGGGACATCTTCAAACTAGATCAGGTTGCTCAGAGCCCCGTCCAACCTGACCTGGCATGTTGCCAGGGATGGGGCATCTACCACCTCTCTGGGCAACCTGGGACAGCATTTCACCACCCCCATTGTCAAAAATTTCTTCTTTCTATCTAATCTGAACCTACCCTCTTTTAGTTTAAAACCATTACCCCTTGTCCTATCACAACAGGCCCCGCTAAAAAGTTTGTCCCCATCTTTCTTGGCAGCCCCTTTTAATTACTGACACGCTGCAAGTTAAGGCCTCCCCCGACTCTTCTCTTCTCCACACTGAACAACCCCAACTCTCTCAGTTGATGTCTCAAAAAATGAAAAATGTGTATATATTTCCCCGGGAGATAAAAAAATGCCGTTTAGTAGTATCAGCTATGTTTCATTAGTGTACAGTATGTTTTATTCAATACTTTCTCCATAATAGAAAGGACTGCATACAATGGTAATGTTAAGTTATTAATTTAAAGGGAAATTAAAAGAATTGGTTTCGCTTTATTGAAGATAAAACATTTTGACTTTGTCAAAACTAAAAGATGAAGTGATGATGGTTTATTTTATTATTTTCATGTTAAGAAAGTCACTGAGACAGGGCATATTACTCTGAAATGTTTAGACAAAATTGCACTTTTCTGCCGAAAAATTGTCTTGTCGATTTTATTCGTGGCCGATTTTCTTGTTCTTTTTCATCTTTTTGACCTATGTGTGTAAGGTTCCCAAGGCATCGTTTTCAAATAAAGGTGTCCAGCTTTGGGGTATGTATTGCTGTGTGGAAGAAGAATAGTTTTTAGTGCTTTTACTAGTATAGTAACACAGCTCCAATTGCATGATGTGAGAAAAGATTTGCACAGTGATCATTCCTGTTAAAGTTTAACCTGGGCCAGCTATAGCGACTCAGATTCCCAATTTATACTGTCTGGACATGGACCGGGAGCTCAGTCTCAAAGTAACCTGTAAGTAACGTTGTTTGTACCCAGTTCGTCCATATTTGGAATATGGGCCAATTTCGGACAAACTTAAGACAGAGGTAGAAGTCAGAAATATTGTATTCTTAAATACTTTGTGAAAATAGGCAGCGTAATGGAAGAGTGAGATGCATTAATGTCCCTGCTTAGAACGAAATTGCTCCATAAACTAAACCCTTCAGGATCCTTAAGTCCAGAAGAAAACTTTGGCACTTTGTTGGTTTATGAACCATTTACCAAAAAGCATATGACAAAACAGTTCCCCAGCTGCTTCTGTTTATATAGCAGACAGAATGGCTAATCCTCAGCCTTAGAAAAGTCATATTTGCTTTTCCATAATTGCATAAGAGTGTAATTAAAATTAAACTATAAAATTAAACAATAATGTATCCCTAAAATTACCCACAAAGTTTAGGTATTGCAAACAACGTTCACAAGTCAAATAGGGAAGGCTATGAACCTCACGGGTGTCAAATAATCTCCAGGACAGTTCCAGTATTTACAGCTCTTCCAGACTCACCAGGAGGCCGGTTCATCTAATGAAATCTTGCCATGAGCAGCACTGCTCCATGTACATGGTAAGCCTGATGTATCCTGACCATGGTGACTTAAAGGTGTATGAGCAAATCAATGATACTTTGTCTGCCCAGGTAAACAGGGCGAACTTTGCTGACTAAAAATCTCACCAATAGCAACTTGAACAGAAGAGAAGGATAGTGAATTTATACATTTATACACCAGAAAAAGACTACGACATTGCAAGGGTAACATAGAATCACAGAATGGTTTGGGTAAGAATAGACCTTTAAAGATCATCTAGCTCAACCCCATGCAATGGGGGTATGTGATATGAACCACAGAAAAATGAAGGCTGATGGGTAAAAGGCTGCTAAAAGTGAGAAATATTTGGCTAATATGTGTTTTGTCCCAAAAAGGTAGATTATAAAGCTTAAAAGATCATTTCTATGTTTCCTGGAATGCTCTGAGAATGAGGAATGACACTAAGGCACAAGAGTGGGAGAGAAAGCATGACATAAAAGACTAATTTTAAACACACTCTGTGCACAGCAGCTGTACACATACTCACAGCAAATCCCATTGCAGAATTTGCAATGGCAAAAATCAACAGGCTTTTCTGCATGTAACTGAACAGAGTTCCCTTTCTTTTCTGTGCAAGTTTGTACCTAACTTTGGCATAAATTCCTAAGTGATCAGGCAGTAGACTTGAAATAAATGTAAGAATTTTACACAGTTTTAAATAAAATGAATAATTTACATAGTTTTACACAAAATGCATGATTCAATAATGGAATTCATCATCACAGTCTGTTATGGAAGGCAAACGTATAAAAGGACTCAAAAAGGGGTAAGACAAATTCACTGAGAAAAGGTATATTGGCAGTTGTGAAGTAGGAAGATTCAGATAGAATCGACTTCTCGGGCAGGTCTAAATCTCTGACTTAGACATAGGGTAATATTAATCTATACTTGCCTTGTTTGTGATACTATTTCCACCAACATCTGTTACATTCTCCTTTCAGAGACTGAATATTGGGACTGCTGTCTGATCTGGTTGAGCAGTTTTATTTGCAAATGCAATCCTTGGAATTAAGATAAAGAAACAATTTTATGAACAGAAGCAGCATGACAGCACTACAACTAATTGTGAAATGTTTTCCACTAAAAATCTGAAAATTAAGATCTCTGTTGCTTGCTTTCTAGCAACTAAATGTTCACATTTCATTTGGAAGCTAATTAAAGACAAAAAAATTCAATCAAATGAACTGGTAAAACAGTTGTCCTCCAAGAAACACACACTGTTCCCCTAAAAATAGTTTTTTTCTTGCACAAAATAAGAAAACCCAAACCAAGTCAAAAGAACTACCATGTACATTTTTTCACGTAAACACCTGTATGAAGTAATGAGAAATCTGCATTTTACCCCCCTCTCTAAATAAATGTTGATAAAATACAGAAAAATGAAATAATCACTATTTCCAAACAACAGGGAGGTGATTAGAGACAGCCAACATGTCTTCACACAGGACAAATCACATCTGAATGATTTGGTGGCCTTCTACAATGGAGTGACTGCCTTGGTGGATAAGGGGAGAGCAACCAATGTATTTTACCTCGACATCTGTAAGGCCTTTGACACAGTCCCACACAACATCCTGTCATTAAATTGGGGAGATATGGGTTTGATGGATGGACTCTTTGTTGGGTAAGAAATAGGCTGTGTGGCTGCATCCAGCTGGAACAGATCGCCTATGAAGAAAAGATGAGAGAGTTGGGGTTTTAGCACGGAGAAGAGAAGACACTGGGGAGACCTTATTGCAGCCTTTCAAATATAGAAATGGGGCTTATAAGAAAGATGGAGAGAGACTTTCTACCAGGGCCTCTAGTGACAGGACAAGAAGTAACAGTTTTAAACTAAAAGAAGGTAGATTTAGATTAGATATAAGAAATAAATTTCTTATGATGAGAGGGGTGAGACACTGGAAAAAGTTGCCCAGAGAAGTTATGGATGCTCTATCCCTGGAAGTGCTCAAGGTCACGTTTGATGGGGCTTTGAGCAACCTGATCTAGTGGGTGATGTCCCTGCCCATGACAAGGATGGATTGGACTAGATTATCTCTAAAGGTTCCTTCCAACTCAAACTATTCTATGATTCTAAGAAATATGTAGAAAGCTTGTTCTTGGGTTTTTTTTCAGGAGAGGTGATTTAATGTGTTGAATTAGAGTCTTCATAGATGAAATCATATCTATAGGTAGAGGTTTGTAGCCATACATCAATAATTGTTGACAAAATTTTATAAAAGATGACAGAGATGTCAGCTAAAAAGTATGTCTGAAAGCAAAAGCTATTCAAGCGGATAACTGAGTCCTCTATATGTCTTAATTCCTAGTTAATACTTCTACATTATATAACTCAACAATAATTGAAAATCTGGCCTTCAGGCCTCCCTTAACCCTTGCATTTAAAAATTCAGTGAAGAAATGAAAGAAGCACTAATACGTAAGCTGTAGTGATTATGAAAATTAAGAAATAATTTATTTAACTCTAAAAAAAAAAAAACCTACTGGCTTGCACAGAGAGATGTGTGCAATCTCAGAGATTAAACAAACCAGCAGGCAGAGCACAGAGTGACGATGATGGTCATCGGCTCTACTTGGGAAAAATCCCTTTCAAATACTCGAAGTTGGGAAACTCCATTCTGGCAATTGACAATAATGGGAAAGGATTCCAAGGCATGAGATTCAGGCTGATGAGATGTGGCAACTACAGCGTGATTGCAACAGTGCAACTTGGAGAGTTTGTGTGTTTACTTGTGAGACCTCCAAGGGCTGCCTGTCAGTCTTTTGCATTGCCTCCACTGCAAGTCTCCCCTCCATCTCCACAGGATGTGGGGTTGGATCAGGGCTGTGGCTGGTCTGCTCTGTGAGGGCAAGGAGGATATCAGGAACACCTACAAGCCATCCATCAGTTACGTGTCCTGTGCTATCTCCACACTGGCTGCTGATACGTATTGCCTATACTTCATGCTTTATATGTTTTATGTGCATACTCTTGCTGTTTGGTGGATCACTTGAAGTTGTTGGCCAGCAGTAAAGCTTTTGAAGGGTGCCTCTTCCTTCCACTGGCAGCTCAACATGCTCCTTTGACAACACTCAACTCTCCGCTGCCTTATCTGCATGCATCCAGGAGAGGATTCTCCCAGTCTTGAGTACTGCACAATTTCCTTCCAAGATAACCCTTCCCCTGAGGGACTCTGGCATGTTCATCCACGTTTTCTTTACAAATCAGCTGTGTATCAGTTGACTTCTCCAGAGGACTCCAGGAGATGGCCCTCCTTACACTAGAACATTTTTTTCTGTCAGATCTTTATTTTCAGTGGTCTTTGGGATGTCTCAGGGCTCCCATTTGGTTCCTAAATAGAGTTAAATAAATGAAGGCCGTTCAGACCAAACTTTCTTCTTCTACTAACTCTGCAAAAGACCCACTGATCATCTCAGCTACTTTTTGGGTTTTGTGTATTTACTTGAAGTAGTATTACAGAATTTCTCCAATAAAGAGGAACTGATGTTATTTGGGGTGCAGGGAAGGGAGTAAATGTTTTAATTGCAAACACCAGTAACTTTAAAACAAAGACTGTGAGATATTTATTTTCTAGCTGGCTGGAAGAAAACAATTGCTAAGAAAGGATAATTTTTTAACAGCTTTTTACATTTCTAAACTTTTTTAAACTTTTCAAAATCCAGTAGTCCAAAGAAGCCATCCTAGTAGCTATTCAGACTCAAATGCCAAAGACATCCATTTCAATACTTAGCAAGTCTCAGGTTTGGGGCTTTGTATTTTATACTGTATGAGCAAAGAAGCACAAGAAGTATTGCTGTGCTGGACTCTTGCTGAGATGGAGTTTTACAGTGAACATGAGATGGGTAAGATTAGGAGATGCAGTACTGAGTGGCAGAGGGTATTCAAGGCTAAAGTGACTCTTGGTGAAGTTGAGTAACTGGTAGTTCTCGGAGGCCATATCAGTTAGGAGCATCTCACCACCCCAGCTTGGTAATCAGTATCCTAAGTCTTTGCATGCTTTACACACTCATGATCAAGGTAATTCTGCAATAAGAACAGCAGGAAATAATTTTTTATTCTCTTACCTTACCCTGCTCTCTCTTTCTGGTCCCTCACTCTATCATCCTTTCGATGTTGATACTCAGCTTTAACCTGTCCTTCATGATTTAACATGCCTCAGCATCCCAATTCCTTGAAAATATTTTTCAAAGAGAGGCAATTTTCACATCTCAAAGAATGACAAAACCTGAAACTGGACCTCTGTGCACAATGCCAGCTTCACTCCAAGATAAGTTAATATTACTTATATACATGCACAAATGTGGAAAACATACATAAATAGGCTACGCCTAGAGCACTCAAGCTGTTGAAGCCTATTTTCTACTTTATTTGGGTCCTAGATTATTGGGTACTTAATAAAGCTTAAGGGCTGATTAAGTCTTTTTCCAGTGTTTGGGATGTTTATAAAGCCCCTTCTCTGTATGGATTCTCTAATTAAGCATGATAGGATATTACATCTTTCTCTACACAGGATCATTGATTGGATGTCTCTTTTCTCTTGTCACCTTTTCCCATGGTTTCTGAAGGAGCTTTCCTTGTGATTTTGGCCTCTCTGTCAGATATGCCTGGTCAAAGTTGATGTTTGTGGAAGAAAATCAGACAGGAAGACTGAAAGAGAAGAATTAAGGTGCTTTTCTAGCCTTATTGTTGGAATTTCCTGATTTGTGGAGATCTATCTTTGAAAAATTGTTTCTTCATGGAGTAGACACATGAACTGATGCATGAGATCCAGCAAGAATAAGACATGGAAGAAGAAAGCTGATAGAGCTGGATTCCTTAGGTGATAAATTCACATAGTTCCATTAAAATCAATGGTCTGGGAGCAGCTAGCTGTGAAACCTTAATATAACCACTAACTCCCACATGCCTAACTATCTGACAAAGCTAGGGAACAATCTTTATTTAAGATTTGGATGCATTCCCATCCCATTTTATGAAATAAAATAAGATGTCTAAGTTTGTTGTGATCTCTGTCAGGTATCTCCAGAGGACAATTCTGATCAGCTGGGCTAAAACACCTGCTGGAACTGCTTGTCCTCTGAGTATTTGGGAAACATAGCTAATTAATTTAGGCTGGGCACACCAAATTAGTTGTCCAAAGTTAGGTGAGATAACTCTCCTAAAGCAGTCTATGTTTTATGACGAGCCACCTTGTATCACCCACAGGAATGCATATCCTTCAGGGCAAGAAGTTTAAAACAGGTGCTAAGAACAACAATTTATCAGCCTGTTATCTCTGACTTAGAAGGAGTGCACATTACTATTTGTGTTTGAGTTGCCCTGAAGAAAAATTCTATAAGCAATTTATTTTGTACAAGGAGAAGTAGTGTCTTGACACAGCTTGAGGGGATGACAAGGATTGTAATATACAAATAATACAATCTATAAAGATGAAATATTTAGAGGGATTAAAAATGCAATAATGGTCCAGAAATAGCCATTTTGGGGGCATGAGAAGGGAATTTTACATTCACCTTTTTTATATATACAGATCAAATATGAAGCATGATTCACCACTCAATTACTGCAGTTTTAGTCTCCAGCAAAGTCCTTGAGCATGTGGTAAACTTCCAAAACCTGTGTGATGCCATGGATTGAAAGCGACTCTTGTGCTTTTTTACTGAATGTGACTTTGCAGTAAGGCAGGTCTCAAAGGCAGTTCAAGAGGTCATGTAGTCCAGCATTGTTCAGCCTGTGGACTGTGGCTTCCGTGAATTTTGGTAATTAGAAGGTGATCTGAAAAATAAACACAAGTAGTTTAAACACTAGAGCACACGCGTTTGTATGTAAAGAAAGAAGCAAGCAGAATGAAGGCAAAGGGTTAAAAAATAATGAACTTTCAGTTATAAACACATGCTTATTTAATTGAATTAATAGACCACTTTGGCAACACAGCATAAGACAAACTCTTTTTTGCTTCCTCAAAAAGATAATTCTTCAATAGCATCATCGAACTGTTACACCTCTTGAAATGGTATCATCCATAGCTAAACGATATGTGGATGGTCAACTTACCAAAACCACCAGTGATCAAGATTCAACCACCTTATAGGCAATCTCCTCTAGTACTTAAACCTCCTCACCAGTTGAAAAATTTGATTCAGGTCTAATTAAATTTTGTTATCATGTCTTTTCTCCCAGTTCTCCCCATTTTTAGCAAAACTAATTCCAGCTCTTTCAATGGTCTCTTAAAGGCCATGTGTTGTAGACCTCTGATCACTCCTAGTGCTGTCTTCTGGACTCTCTCCTGTTGATTTACATTTTTATTGAAATTTGGTGCCCAGAAATGAATGCAGATGTTCAAATGACAGCTTTCCAGTGCTAAGTGGAATGGAAGGACTAGCTCTGATGTTCTCCCTTGTGACAGCATAACACTGATTCCTGTTAAGCTCTTGATCCACTCTAATCCCCAAATCCCTTGCTGACAAACTGCTGCCCAGAGTGTCACTTCTTTACTTATATCCCCTAAGTTACAAAACAATGGAAAAGACTCACTCTATCTTCATCGGCTCTAGGGTAGCTAGAATCCAGCATTTAGACCACTGTAACATGCTTGTTGGTCTCAGTGGTCATCCTGGAAAGACTTAACTATCTCAAAGGGTAATAATAGTCCTTCATACGACGGCTATCCTAAATGGGAAGGTTGATTCACTTTCTTGAGGAGTCAATATTCATTAATTGAAAGGGATCCAGATGACCAAATTGGACTAGAGACTTAATGTTTTAGTGATTCAGACAAGGTCAGATTAAGTCCAAGCTCAATTGTATTGTTTCTTTCTTGACCTTACTGAATCACTTTCTTCCTTTCTTGCACCAATTCACCAAGGTGATTTTGGTTCTAATGTTGGTTTCCAAAGTATTTCTAGTCTGGCATTGTCCATGAGCTTGGTAAGTATGCTCCATTTTTAACCAGCCAACAGAAAAAATACACAATGTTGACTGACAGACTCAGCAGAGGACTACTGCATACACCCTCTCATTTTGACAAAGAATCATTACTAGCTTTCTGCGCCCAGTAGCAGTTTCATCAAGGGTTCTGAAGGGAGGAGGATATTTCTTTGAGCTGATCACAGAATAAACAAAGGTTGACTGCCCAGGATCTACCCTAGAAATGCCTTCGCTCTCTCTTCTCTCTGTCTCATTGCAGCTGACTCTTGTGGCAGAGGGGAGGGTGGATATCATAAACATAATGTCCTGGACTTAAGCACTCCATACACAATGATACTCCTTTAATGGGGAAAATAATAGCCTTGGCACTGTCAAATGTATGTATTTTAAACCAGCCATATAAAAATAAATCTAATTTTAGTAGTACTGGGGTCTTCTCCTGTAATACTTAATCATGGCTTCCATGGCAGCTCTGCCATCCGAAGGGCTGCAGAACTGGGCCCATAGACGGCAGTCACAGGTTGGTGTTGTTCTATTATTCATTTTTAGATAGTCAGTAAATCACACAGAAGAGATGAATGCCCCATTTTATGAGGCAGTAACAGCCAGGATATTAGCAGAGAACAAGTCACTTTGTCTGGATTTCAGACAATATATCAAGGCCCAGTTGTTTGGTTATTATTTATAATATTTTATGGATATTGCCAGATAATTCAAAACTGTGATTAATGCAGCCCACTTCAGAACCTCTCCACTGTGTCAAAACAAATTAGCAAGGGTATGTTTGAGTAGGGAAAATTGTTGTATGAGAGACGTCCATCCGCCATTTCTTCTTCCTAAGGTAGTAGAATGATCTTAGATATCCAAGTTTCCTTACACGTTTCTTCTTCTAAGAGTGCATGATCCAACAGCCCTGAAAAATATGTGAATTCTCATGAAGGGACTGGCCAGGCACTTACTGGGACCTGTGGCTTAAGGACGTAATTTTACTTGACTTTGCTGTAAGCTATTTCTGCTCTGAAGGTGCAAGTCATTGGATTGCTTTCAGTGGCACATAAGAGGTCTGCATCTTTTTTCAGATTTGGTCAAAGCACTTTGCAAATGGCATAATTCCAGCTGTTCTCTTTTAGTTACAATTTCTGTTGAAGAGACAAATACAAAATTTGTCCCAAAGTCCAAACACACACGTGCACAGAGTGATAATAAGCTTGTAGAAAACCTGGGCAATCAACTTTGCTCCAGATGATAGCAATACCTGGCAGAGAAAAAACATGGATGATGGAAGAACAACCCCTACTTTACTGCTTGAAACTTGCAGATCCAGGATGAATTTTAGCAGGCTGGTACCTGGTACTTCTTCTGTCAAAATGTTCAGACATTACTTCTTGGATAGATTTTATATTCAGTTACCTATTTGACTACTGAATTAAACATTCTTTTCAGTTCCCAGTTCACCTCAAAATGTTTTAGATGCTCAGATATGCACAGGGTTTTTTTATCTGCAGGAAATATTGCTTTAAAGACACTTTCCAAAGCCATTATGTTTACTTTTTTTTTTTTAATGAAAAATTCTAGTGGGAAATACTATCAGGATTAAGACTTTTGCACTAACTGAGAATGCAATAATTACAGTCAATCAATAATTCCATTCTCTTCCCTCTGTTTTTCCCTCCATTCTTATTCATAAATCAGAAAAGCAAATTGCTTGAATTAGAAATCAATTTTTCCCATGTAAATGTAATTAATTTACTGTTTTTATGGTCCCCCCATGATGCTGGAAAAGTGAAAGGTAAGTCAAATGGGAAATGTGAATAGGTTCGAGTGCATCTTGCTGCACAGGTCTTCCTCATTATGTTCAGTGCAAGTATCAGTTCAAATATGTAACTTGAACAATTTGACAGGTTTCCCATTATTCTTGTTCTTGTTTTGGTCAATAACTAAACAAAGCAGTCTCAACAGCCTGTTCTGCAGTAGGGAGTGTGATTCCTCCTCAGCCACTGCAGCAAAAAGTCTTAGACAGCTGGATAGCAAGTGATTACTTTCCTGGAACATCCTGGAGAATAAACTGCTAGGATACAGGATGCCCAGACAAGCTTGGAAAATCCTCTCTGGTTTCTGACGTCACTTCACCATTTAAGCTGGATAAACAGACAAGAGCTTCCTGCTTCAAGTACATGAAGTAGTTTGTTCAGAATCTTTGCCACAATTAATCAGAACTAGATCAGGTATTTGTATCACATGATACATCCTCAATACAGTTTCTGAAATATTATAGCAGACGGTTAAAAAATGCAGGGGTTTTTGCGAGTTGTATATATGTTCATATCTTTTATATATTATATAATCATATATAAAAATGTATGTATTCGATGTAAGCACACAGACACATTTTACAGAATTTTATGGTATAAATTTATGTTATAAAACTATGTATATTATTATATTATACACATATTTTATAGATATGTGTATAAATATTATACGTGTTCTTTTGAAGAATCATGTTTAGTTTTTGTTTTTTAAGTTTTTTGCCTATTAGATTCTGAACAATTTTCCTTGGGGCATTTTATGATTTTGTTTATTTAAGCATATACAAAAATAAATAATATTGATCTTAAATTACAGCATGTATTTTTCCTCTAAATAGGCTAAATACAGTCATCAGTGCAGTGAAGCCCATGGCACTAATTCTGCAAACAGATTCTCAGCCTTTAGCAAAGGTAATTACAGTTAGTTGTTCCACATTTGCTAGCTAATAACTTAATTGAGTGCTTTGAACACATGATACTTAGAGAAAGAATTCATCATTTTTATCATTGACTTTGCCAGCTGACTGCTTCTGTCATTTTGTGTGTTCTCTTGGGCACAGAAGTGAAAGTTACTTTTTTTTTTACAGACAGCTATGCCACATTTAGGCCACAATTACGAAATCTCTTTCTACTGCAACCGTTTGCGTGTCAGCAGCATTGCATCATTCAGGAATTACAGATATAAAATAAGATCACTAATAGTGTAGAAGAATATTGCTGTGAGAAGAGCTGATAATCTGGCATTTGCTCTGTCTAATTTCATATTCAACATTATTTCTTTTGAATAAGCTTGAGATGTAGTAGCAGGAGTTTGCCTTCCTCTGAACTCCTAAGCTAGATGTATATAACCAGATAACTGCCCCAGAAGAGACAAATTGTCTGCATAGATACTTTCATTCATCCCCAAGAAAATTCAGGCATTCAAACCATTCCTTTTCTCAGAGTTGCTTTTTTTGCTTTTTCTTCATTTTCTATCTTTTTTTTTTTTTATCATCTATTCTGCTAAAAAAGGGAAAGTGAATAGAAGGGGTTAAAGATTTTCAGACAGAACAATCTTCCATTTAAAAATGCACATACAACAAAACTTATATGGAAATGTACTTATTTTAGCTATTTGTTGTACGTTATTATCTACATACTTCGTAACAGGATTGTTGCTTTGACTGTAATACAGGTCCCAAGCATCCTGACCTAATATTAGCCAACCCTGCTTTGCCCTGTGGCTTGGAACAGATGACCTCCTGAGGTCTTCTGTAGCCAAGGTTAGTATGTCTCTACATATATATAAGATTTATGCTACTACATATACATACTATCAGCATAATGCTGATAAATTGTTGTTGGAATAGATTTCTTTAGAGTCATAGGATTTTGGTTTTTCAACATGCATGAAACTAAATGTGAAAACATCTATAATGCTTGTGGTACTCAAAATCCATATTGAATAGGTTTAATAAAAAAACCTGGTACTCTTTTATTCTTTCTGAGTGTTATTCCTGGCATAAATAGACAGATGCCATTTAGCTTTAAGGGATTTAGGATATGGTTTAATCACGGTCTTGAAGTATATTGACAAAGAGAAAATACTTAACGTTAGAGCACACTTTAATCTAATAGAAAGCAGCAAAACCCAGTGCACTGAACGGACATCAACAACAAGAAAATTGAAGTAATACAAGGTAAATGGAAGTAAAATGCATGTTGTTCGTTTTCAATAGTATTGCTAAGTATCATTTCCAAAGACTCTGGATTTCAGTATCATTCTGTGCCCTTAAACAGATTGTATGTCTTTCTGTTTAGAAATGCATCTTCCACCTTAAACACATACTGGTAGGCTGCATTCAAGAGCCACAGTATTCAGCTCCATGCTGTATGATATACCAGAGTGGGCTATTTATGATAATTGTCTCTGTTAGCCTCAACAAATCGGTCTTTCTTTGGAACATAAATGTCTACTCGTTCAAACGCATGACATCCATTTACCTACTTGAAAAAAGTTTGTGCAAAAAGGAAAAAACTTAGGTTCTTAAGCCATTTCTCCCACAACACCTTCCCTCTTTTTATAGCCTTTCTTCTGCTCCAAGTTATTATTATTTGCATGCCATACCATATCTCACACCATAACATGTTTATTAGCAGCAATGTGCGATGTCCCAGGCAGCACAGGAATCCATAATTTACTGACTCCCTTTCCCTCCAGTGAGCATTAAAATGATGTGCCAATTGATCTCGCAATGCTCCTTGGTGGCCTTCGGGCTTAGCTGCTTGTCCTGTCGGTGCCTGAGGTTTGGGCTAAAGCACTGAATTGAACTTGGCTAAAACTCATAATTCTCTGCGCTCATCTGGTACTTCTAATTTATGTGTGATCTGCACAGATTGTGTCTACACATAGGAAGACCTATGACTTTTATCCTGAGTACTGTCCTCGAACTAGCAGGCAGGCTGCCTATTTAGATAAGATAAATTCTTCGGCAAACCCCTGCAGTCAAAATTATGCAGGGACTCTGACGATGCTTTCAACCTTCTGATTTTGCAAATGATTTTCCCCAGGGCCTCTTGGTAGAAATGAGTTGGAGTAACTTCAGAAAGGCTGGCATTTCTTGGATAATTTAGGGAGTGCTTTCTCAGCTGGTGAGGCCTGACTTAATGGTAAGAAAGAGGGAAATGCAAATACCTCTTAGAGCATCATTCCACCCCCTCAGAAGCTGTGTCAATGCACGAAGCAAGCCCAGAAAACCATCCAGGTGACCAGGCAGTGACTGCCCACTTTGAGCAGAGCTGAACTGCCACCTGGACTCTACTGGCTGTATCATCACTTATTATAATGGGATCTTAAACACGTGGTACACAACTAGACCCTTAAATTTAAGTGCCTTAATTGTCCACCTGAATCCTACCAGAAGAGATCAGCTTCATTGTACACATGGACATCTAGTGCTACTGGAAATGCCATACTGTATCCAAGGCATGTGCACAGAGCAAGCATTTATGACCAGGACCTTCGGGAATTCACATCCTTATGGACAACAAGATGGGAAGTTCGGCAGAGCAGCACAAGACATCGATGTAGTCTACAGGTTGAGACTGTGATTCCTCTGACCTAATGTAGGCATCTCCGGTGAGATAAGACACATTGCATCTACACTTTAATGACTTCATGACTATCTCTCCTCAAGTATAAAAAGGAACACAGAGTAACTTGTTTAAAAGGTGATGCCCACACAGAAAACACCCCCGTTAAACCCTACCTTCAAGCTCTCTTTACAGTCAGTGAGTAGAGACAGACACTTTGCCTGAGACTGGAACAAGATGCCATCTGGAAATGTTCATCTATATCTGCATTGACTGCAGATAAAGCCTAGAAACTTTCTCACACTGCACATATAACTCTAAATGGACAGAACTTAGACTTCATCAGCAAGAATGTATTTTTTAGCATCAGCTCTTCCTTTTCTAGCCTGTTAGAAGGGTCCATGTCCTTAGGCTAGATCAAATCATAATAAAAACAGTAACACAATTCATCAGACAAGTGACTTGACATCCCAGACATAAAGGTAGTTTAAGAAGACATTTCATCTTTTTTTTTTCCTAAATAAATGTTCTTAAAACTTAGTTATATTTCCTTGCATCACTTAAATTGAGAACATTATTAAGCATCCAGAGATGTAACATAATGAAAGTGTCAAAACACAGTTCTGATTAAAGGGATATCACTCAAGATAGAGCGTTTTCCCTAAAAATTGAAAAAATTTTGAAAAATTTGTGGCAAATTATGGATGTTATTACATATTTGTTAGGTCTTTGTTTTTATTTTAGAGGTCTTTGTACACAGCTGAACTATCTCATCCAAAGAGAAGGAAAATCTACAGAAAAGTGGTAATATTAACTTAGGAACATGTTGAATGCTTTAAACTGGGCACATCTGATACATTGCACTGACAAGTATTTATCCTTAAACATAGGCTTGTGAAGTAGTAATGAAAAACAAAATAAAATGAAACAGCAACATCTCTCTTGAAGGAAATTCCTACCTCTCCTTTCTTCTAGTGTTTTATGCTGCCTTTATCACTAAACTGAGTGCCTTCCCTGGTAAATGTATAGTACTATTATTCTTAACGGGTTCATGGTAATATCAAGTCTAAATTTGATTTTATTGCGGTATTCCTCAGAGCTGAAAAAGACATGCTAGAATATATATTTGTCAAATCTTACAAGGAAATAGTCTCTGGAAGTTTCAGAATCAGTATCACATTATGCAAAACAGGAGAACAACACCTTGCAAATTTATTTCATTTATACACAGATCTATGTGAAACATAGGAATAATTATCCAGGTTTAGATTAATCTAGCTGTTGAAATATCTTGCCTTAAATTTTGGTCCAAACCAAGTGAATGATAGAAGCTTTTCCTGCATATTTGTGTGTGTTCAATACACTAGCGACAACTCAACTTCACCCTTTATATCTCTGACAAAAAAAGAATGTTTGCATTCTGTTAACATGCTATGTTATAAAATAAAATATGTACATGGGTACCAAGAGTATCCCAGATGCTTATTGAGTCTTGATAAGCAGATTATACTGACAGTACTTCATACAATGAAATTCACAGCTCAGTTATGCACCAGATAAAAATAATATTTCATCAGTTTCAAATTTTCCAGCTTTCACTTTCCTGGAAATTTTCCTGTTACATGTGCTGAAGTAGGAACAATGAACTACCATTGTCTGCCTTCTACAGAACACTCACAAGCATATTCTGTCACTCTGTCCTCTCTTATTTGTCATCTTTCTGAGTAAAATCAGGTATAGAACATGTTTTTCAGTCTTCTCCCACCTGAATTCAGATCTGTCCTTGCATTTCTCTGTCCATTGAGTTCTGTATTGTAAATAAGTGGTTTTTTCCAGAGTGGGGATGCTGATTACACTCCTCTCTTGTACTTGAATGACTGGGAATTATGTCTATTCCCCTTACTTGAATGGAAAGGAGAGGAATATTCAGAGAAGTCCCATCACCTACTCGACGGTCACTGTATCACGACTGCTTTGTTATCACTTCATTATCCAAACACCCTCCTTTCTTTCTCAAGTACTTTTACTTATTTTCCCAATATTCGTCACTGGTCCCAGAGACTAAGGCTGTGTATTATTAGTCAAACAGTTATTTTTTGGGTTGTAGTGATCCTCATTCATCCAGTTAAATAACGCTGCTGACAAAACACAAAGAGCAAAAAGAAGGCATAATCACAATCTATATTAGCCACATGATTCAGAGCAGCTAAACTTGTAATCTAAAAGGTGGAGAGATAATGTTGTACCATAAGATGCTTAGATGATATTGACATTTACTATGCATTGACAGGAGGGAAGGGTTGAATTATTTGTCAAATCTAAATTTGGGAAACATTTTTCTGTGGAGAACATGATAGAGATCACAGATTAGTTTCCTCACAATTTCACAGAGGTCTGAGCACATGTCCTTTCAGTAACAGGTAGACTTAATCTGTATATTCTGTTTTCTGAAATCTCCATTGCAGACACTGGGTGACTCCTATTACATACCAACTTCTATCCCTTTCTGGTTTTGGTTTGGTAGGAGAAAAAAGAAAAAAATCTAGTCCAACTCAGCTTTCTCAAGATGAAGGGCACTAAATTATCCCCAATCTAAATGAACAGATGTGGTTGGTTTACCCTGACTGGATGCCAGGTGCCCACCAAAGCCACTCTATCACTCCCCTTCTCAGCTGGACAGGGGAGAGAAAATATAATGAAAAGTGAGTGGGTCAAGATAAGGACAGCGGGAAATCATTCACCAATTAGTGTCACAGGCAAAACAGACTCAACTTGGGGAAAAAAATAATTTAAATTATTGCCAATAAAATCAGAGTAGGATAATGAGAATTAAAACTAAATCTTAAAACACCTTTCCGAACCCCTCCCTTCTGGGCTCAACTCCTGATTTTCTCTACCCCTTCCTCCCCAGTGGCACAGGGGGACAGGGAATGGGGGTTGTGGTCAGTTCATCACACGTTGTCTCTGCTGCTCCTTCCTCCTCAGGGGTAGGACTCTTCAAACTCTTCCCCTGCTCCAGTGTGGGGTCCCTCCTGCAAGAGACAGTCCACCAAAAACTTCTCCAATGTGAGCCTTCCCACAGGCTGCAGTTCTTCAAGAACTGCTCCAGTCTGGGTCCCCCCACGGGTGCTGTCCTTCAGGGACAGACTGCTCCAGCCTGGGTCCCCCATGGGGTCACAAGTCCTGCCAGCAAACCTGCTCCAGCCTGGGCTCCTCTCTCCAGAGGTCCACAGGTCCAGACAGAAGCCTGCTCCGTGTGGGATTCCCACCTGGGGTATCAGCCTCCTTTGGACATCTGCCGGCTCCAGCACGGGAGCACCTGCTGAGTGGCAGTCTGCATCACCACAGTCTTCACCATGGGCTGCAGGGGAATCTTCTCCCACCTTCTTACCTAACCTTGGTGGCTGCAGAGCTGTTCCTCTCACATGTTCTCATTCCTCCCTCCGGCAGCAATTGCGACACCATTTTTTTCCCCTCCTTCTTAACTGTATTTTCCCAGAGGCACTGATGGGTACAGCCTTGGCCAGTGGAAGTTTCATCTTGGCGCTGGTTGGCATTGGCTCTAGTGAACACAGGAGAAGCTTTTATCAGATGCTCACAGAAGTCACACTTGCAGATCCTTGCTACCAAAACATTGCGATGGAAACCCAATTAAAAAATAGGAAGAAAAATTTTGTAATTTCTTGAAATCTTTTTATTTTATAGGCTCCGAAGTCTAAAGAGAGGAGCTGTTGTTGCTATTGGGAGATGTTTTAGTCAGAGATGTCCAAACCTTATGTTTATGAAACAAGAGATTGTGAAAATTTGTGAAGTTTCTGTTTTTTCTCTAGCTGCAGAGCTCTTTCATTGGTTAGGAAACTATATTCTCAACTCATTGGATACAGTGATCAAACATTATCTTATAACTTCCTAATTGAAAAATGGAACACTTATAAGTGTTAATTTACTCCTACTATGTCTGTGCTGTTGCCATTGTATAGGTAAAAAAGGTAACAATCATAGAATCATAGAATCATAGATGGTCACCCAATCCAACCCCCCTGCCATGAGCAGGGACATCTTCAACTAGATCAGGTTGCTCAGAGCCCTGTCCAACCTGACCTGGAATGTTCCCAGGGATGAGGCATCTACCACCTCTGTGGGAAACCTGGGCCAATGTCTCACCACCCTCATCGTCAAAAATCTCTTCTTTCTATCTAGTCAAAATCTACCCTCATTTAGTTTAAAACCATTACCCCTTGTCCTACTACTATAGGTCCTGATGGAAAGTCTGTCCCCATCTTTCTTAGAAGCCCCCTTGAAGTACTGGCAGGCTGCAAGAAGGTCTCCCTGGAGCCTTCTCTAAGCTGAACAACCCCAACTCTCTCAGCCTGTCCTCAGAGGAGAGGTGTTCCATCCCCCCTGACCATTTTTGTGGCCCTCCTCTAGACCTGCTCCAACAGGTCCATGTCTTTCCTGTGCTGAGGGCTCCAGAGCTGGATGCAACACTGCAGAGGGGGTCTCACCAGACCATAATCACTGTAGCCCAGGCTGCCTCTAAGCTTGACGTCACCAATTAGCTCACATTGCTAACCAACAGGTCCAGTATGGCATCGCCTCTGGTAGGGCTGTCTATTACCTGGCACAGGAACTTACCCTCCATGCACTCCAGGAGTCTCCTGGATCGCCTACAGCTCGCCGTGCTACTTTTCCAGCAGATGTCCCGCAGCGTGACAAGAGCCTGCGAGTGTGATGCCTCCTGTAGCTGGAGTAGAAAGGCTTCATCAATAGGCTCCCCTTGATGGGGCGGCCTGTGGTAGACACGCACCACAAGGTTCCCTTTGTTGCCTTGGTCTCTGATTCTTACCCATAAGCTTTCAACCTGCTCGTGGCTGTTCCTCAGAGACAGCTCTTCTCACTCTGTCTTTTTCTTGACATAGAGGGCAGCGCCTCCGCCCTTCCTTCCTTGTCTGTCCCTTCTGAACAGCCTGTACCCATCAATGGCCACACTCCGGTTGTAGTATTTGTCCCACCAAGTTTCCATAAACAGCGACCAGGTGTAACAGCACGGTGGCTTCAAACTCCTCCTGTCCGTTGCTCACGCTGCATGCATTGGTGTAGAGGCACTTCATCTGGGTCGTTGGCTATGTCACTCTCTTAGAGGAACACCCCTTGGCTCTCTTGCTTGTGTTTGTTTCCCTGTTGGCTCCTATTGCCTCGGAAGCCCCTGCCTCATCCCTGTAACAAGTGTGCTGCGGTGTAGCCAGCACAACTCAGAGCAACAGGCCGAGGGCCCTTGCTAGCACCCAGTCTCTCTAAGCTGGGTGTGTGATCCCACAGCTTGTCATGTGTAAGCCTCCCTCTTCAAGTTTAGTTTAAAGCCCTGTCAATAAGCCCTGTTAGATTGCGGGACTATGTGTCTGATACAGTGCAAATCTGTAAGATGTAAGAACCCATTTGGAACTTGTCACACAACATATTCTCCAAAAGAGGAAGATTCATATGTCCACATGTATTGCACCACCATTTGTCTGCAGCTTCACGATTTCACTCTCTTAAGCAAAGCGTTTGAGGTACAGCCAAGGTACACACAAGGCAGTTGAAGGAGGTGTGAAATAATTCATACTTGGATAAATTTCACAATTGCATAGCAAAAAAATCTGCATTGCTTTTGAAGTCACTGTGATTGATATTCTCCATTGTAGTACTCCACCAGCCAATATCCAGATCAAAACACCCATAGAGGTAAAAAATAAAATCTGAGTAGAGTGGAACACTAAGTTCTTCCAAGAATGTCTTCATCATGCATGGCTACTTTGCATAACACAGATTAACCTTGCAAAATCATTGTCCTTCTGAACACAGGTTTCAGACTACATTTTTCAGCAGTAGCCACTTAATATCCTTCATTTAATATGGTTTTCCATTATTGATTCAAATTTATCAGTGCCAGAGGTTTCTTTTGTGTGACAGTATAGTGAGTCCATGAATCAACATATTTCAGGGGTACTGAATTTGAGATTAATAATAGCCATGCTGTTTTTTTACCTTATCAGCTTATATCAGTCACTGGGGATTTTTTGCAGATGTATCTACACAGTATCAAATGTCTTTTTTTATTTCACCCAGGAAAATCATTATTTCTTCTTGTCAGTGCAAACTGCTTTAGGAATACTTAGTAAAAAAGTTCAATGTAGGTTTTAATAAGATGATTATTAAAACAATGCAATAATGCTATGTCGTGGTTTAGCCCCAGCTGGCAACTAAGCACCACACAGCCGCTCGCTCACTCCCCCTCCCGCAGTGGGACGGGGGAGAGAATTGGGAAAAAAAACCTCGCGGGTTGAGATAAACACAGTTTAATAGGACAGAAAGAGAGAAAGAAACAACAATGATAATACCAACAAAGGAATGTACAAGAACAAGTGATGCCCAATGCAGCAATTGCTCACCACCCGGCGAGCGACAGCCCGTCCCCGAGCAGCAATTCCCACCCCCCGGCCAACTCCAGTTTATGTACTGGGCATGACGTCGGATGGTAGGGAATATCTCTGTGGCCAGCCTGGGTCAGCTGTCCCGGCTGTGTCCCCTCCCAGCTCCCCGTGCACCCCCAGCCTGCTCGCTGGCAGCCCAGCACGAGAAGCTGGACTGTCCTTGACTGCTCAGCAACAACCCAAAACAGCAGCACATTATCATCAGTTTCTCATCCCAAATCCAAAACACAGTCTCACACTGGCTTCTGTGAAGAAAACCAGCTCTATCCTGGCTGAAAACAGGACATGCTAAGGCATTGTGTACAAAGTTGATCCTCAGTGTGCTGTATCTTTTCATTTTTTTCTCAGTTCAGACTAAAGTGTTTTTATGCACATTAGAAATTCACCTTCAAAGAGTTAACCAGCTATATATATTCAAAATATAGCAGCATCTGTACACCTTATTGATTTCCAGCAGTTGTCCCAGAAAAACTTCTTAATTATTTTTCTAGTAATTATCTTGAAATCTAATTATAAGGTCTATTTTGTAAAAGTTCCAGAGCTGGTATGCTATTATTTGCCAAAAAAAATCAGGCTGGCTGGCTAACTTCTAATAACAGATGAACTTGCTAGTGATTTCTCACTTATCAGGGAAAAATAAAAAAAAAAACCAAACCTTATATTTTTTGTAATGTTATCTAAATATTTCCTGAAAAGTATAGTCCTTACTCCACACTGAAAGAAAGACACCTGAAAACAAATTGCTGAGAGCTGAATAGGAGGATAGTTATCAGAAGTGAAAACTGTTAGACTATTATTCTTTTATATGCAAAGGAATTTCCATTGCTTAAAGGATTTCAGACTATGTGGGAAATCCTTTGGGAATACGCTTCTCAGCTCTGCTCCCATAATGGACTGCTTAGCAACAACCCAAAACATCAGCACATTATCATCAGTTTCTCATCCCAAATCCAAAACACAGTCTCACACTGGCTTCTGTGAAGAAAACCAGCTCTATCCTGGCTGAAGCCAGGACAGTATCCACCCCTTATTCCACACCATTTACTATGGTGGGTCCATAGTAATGGTGTGGAAAAGTATATGGGTCCTATACTTTTCAATACATTCCAATTATTCATTATTACTCTTCCTGTCTTTTAATATATACACACAGATATCACTTTCTTAGTCCATGGGCCATCAGTTTAAAATGTCTGTGGAGTTCATTTGGTCCATGACTCTGGGCTTCATCCATCACAGAAGTCTCTCAGGGCAGGGGAGATGGTATGTGGTGTTGTATTGTCATCTGGCATGGACCATGTCCATGATCTGCAGGTCAAAGATGTCAGTCTTGAGGAATTGTTGGGTGCAAGCTGCTGAAGCCAGTTCTGGTTCCATCACTGCTGCACATTGCTTGGTTTCAGTGAAGCTCATTCTTCATCAGTCTGGGTGATTCTTACTGTAATACCATTGGTATGTATATGGTAGATAGCAACCATAGTAGTAATGTCATACTATATTGTGTAACAATTAACATAATACAATTCAAATCATTGACAATTTTCACCCAAAATCAAGTCTCCTTGAGGTACACATCGGACTTCCCCATCCTTCCGCATTACCCACCAAGTGCACCCAGGTCCCTGGGCAAAGGCAATCCCACGAACGGGTTTGCCTTTGCCTAAGGCAGGAGTAACCCAGACTGTCTTCCCTAGCATATTTCTCACATGCACCACAGGGACTTTATCCCCTTCTACAGTACGTAAAAGTTTTGATTGGGCAGGGCCGGCTCTATTAGTAGAACCCCTAGTGTTGAATAACCAGGTGGCTTTGGTTAAATGTTTATCCCAATATTTGAATGTCCCGTCACCCATTGCTCTCAGGGTAGTCTTTAACAGTCCGTTGTATCGTTCAATTTTTCCGGAAGCTGGTGCATGATAGGGGATATGATACACCCACTCAATGCCATGCTCTTTGGCCCAGGTGTCTATGAGGTTGTTTCGGAAATGAGTCCCATTGTCCGACTCAATTCTTTCGGGGGTGCCATGTCGCCATAAGACTTACTTTTCAAGGCCCAGGATAGTGTTCCGGGCGGTGGCATGGGGCACAGGGTATGTTTCCAGCCATCCGGTGGTTGCTTCCACCATGGTAAGCACATAGCGCTTGCCTTGGCGAGTTTGTGGGAGTGTGATATAGTCAATCTGCCAGGCCTCCCCATATTTATATTTCAACCATCGTCCTTCATACCAGAGGGGCTTTAACCGCTTGGCTTGTTTGATCGCAGCACACGTTTCACATTCATGGATAACCTGTGCAATAGCGTCCATGGTCAAGTCCACCCCTCAATCCCGAGCCCATGTATATGTTGCATCTCTTCCCTGATGGCCTGAGGTGTCATGGGCCCACCGAGCTATAAATAATTCACCCTTATGTTGCCAGTCCAGATCCACCTGAGCCACTTCAATCTTAGCAGCCTGATCCACCTGATGGTTGTTTTGATGTTCTTCGGTGGCCCGATTCTTGGTACGTGAGCATCTACACGGTGTACTTTTATGACTAGATTCTCTACTCGGGCAGCAATATCTTGCCACAATTCAGCAGCCCAGATGGGCTTGCCTCTGCGTTGCCAGTTGCTCTGCTTCTATTGCTGTAGCCACCCCCACAGAACATTTGCCACCATCCACGAATCAGTATAGAGTATTAGGCCATTTTTCTCGTTCAGCAATATCTAAAGCCAGCTGGATGGCTTTCACCTCTACAAACTGACTTGATTCACCTTGTCCTTCAGAAGCTTCTGCGACTCGTCATATAGGGCTCCATACAGCAGCTTTCCACCTTCGATGTTTGCCTACAATACGACAGGACCCATCAGTAAACAGGGCATATTGCCTTTCGTTCTCTGGCAGTTCATTATATGGTGGAGCCTCTTCAGCATGCGCCACCTCCTCTTCCGGTGATATTCCAAAATCTTTGCCTTCTGGCCAGTCCATGATCACTTCCAAGATTCCCGGGTGATTAAGGTTTCCTATTCGAGCCCGCTGTGTAATAAGCGCAACCCACTTACTCCACGTAGCATCAGTCGCATGATGTGTAGAGGGGACCCTCCTTTGAACATCCAGCCCAGCACCGGCAGTTGGGGTGCCAGGAGGAGCTGTGCTTCAGTACCAACCACTTCTGAGGCAGCTCGAACTCCTTCATATGCCACCAATATCTCCTTTTCAGTTGGAGTATAGCGGGACTCAGATCCCCTATATCCTCGACTCCAAAACCCTAGAGGTCGACCTCGAGTCTCTCCTGGTGCCTTCTGCCAGAGACTCCAGGTAGGGCCATTCTCCCCAGCTGCTGTGTAGAGCATGTTTTTAACATCTTGTCCTGCCCGGACTGGCCTGAGGGCTACGGCATGAACTATCTCCTGTTTGATTTGTTTGAAGGCTTGTCGTTGCTCAGGGCCCCATTTAAAATAGTTCTTCTTCCAGGTCACTTGATAAAGAGGGCTTACAATCAGACTGTAATTTGGAATATGCATTCTCCCGAAACCCACAATGCCCAGAAATGCTTGTGTTTCTTTTTTGCTAGTTGGTGGAGACATAGCTGTTATTTTGTTGATCACATCCGTTGGGATCTGACGACGTCCATCTTGCCATTTTATTCCTAAAAACTGGATCTCTTGTGCAGGTCCTTTGACATTACTTTGTTTTATAGCAAAATCAGCTTTCAGAAGGATTTGAATTATTTTCTTTCCTTTCTCAAAAACTTCTTCTGCTGTGTTGCCCCATACGATGATGTCATCAATGTATTGCAGGTGCTCTGGAGCTTCACCCTGTTCCAGTGCAGTTTGTATCAGCCCATGGCAAATGGTAGGGCAGTGTTTCCACCCCTGGGGCAGTCAATTCCAGGTGTACTGGACACCCCTCCAAGTGAAAGCAAACTGTGGCCTGCACTCTGCCACCAAAAGGATTGAGAAAAATGCGTTAGCAATATCAATGGTGGCGTACCACATGGCTGCCTTTGACTCCAGTTCATATTGAAGTTCTAGCATGTCCGGCACGGCAGCGCTCAGTGGCGGCGTGACTTCATTCAGGCCACGATAGTCTACTGTCAGTCTCCACTCTCCATTAGACTTTCGCACTGGCCATATGGGGCTGTTAAAGGGTGAGCGAGTCTTGCTGATCACTCCTTGGCTCTCCAGCCGACGAATCAGCTCATGGATGGGGATCAGGGAGTCTCTGTTGGTGCGATATTGCTGCCAGTGCACTGTTGTGGTAGCGATCGGCACCTGTTGTCCTTCAACCCTCAGCAACCCCACCACAGAAGGGTCCTCTGAGAGACCAGGCAAGGTGGACAGCTGTTTAATTTCTTCCGTCTCCAAGGCAGCTATACCAAAAGCCCACCGGTACCCTTTTGGGTCCTTGAAATACCCTCTGCTGAGGTAGTCTATGCCCAGGATGCACGGAGCCTCTGGGCCAGTCACAATGGGGTGCTTCTACCACTCATTCCCTGTTAGGCTCACTTCAGCCTCCAGTACAGTCAGCTGTTGGGATTCCCCTGTCACTCCAGAAATACAGATGGGTTCTGCCCCTATATGGCTTGATGGCATTAAGGTACATTGTGCACCGGTGTCCACTAAAGCCTTATATTCCTGTGGGTCTGATGTGCCAGGCCATCTAATCCACACACTCCAATAAACTCGGTTGTCCCTCTCCTCCGCCTGGCTGGAGGCAGGGCCCTTCTAGTCCTGGTCATTGTACTCGTTACCCACTTCTTGTAAATAGGAATCAGAAGTCCCTTCAAGAGGATCAGAGGTGAGATCAGCTCTTCTATTCTTTCTGGAAAACTGCCCACTGGAAAGTGGAGCAACGATTTTTCTGGAGGAACCTGAACCCCTCCTTTGTAATTGTTTTTCCTTGCAGCTCGCGTACTCGTGCCTCTAGGATCGAGGTAGGTTTTCCATCCCACCTCCTCATGTCCTCTCCGTAGTCACGCAATTGAAACCACAGGGTGGCTCACAGTGTGTATCCTCTATATCCTCTCTCTTGAACAGAAGAGCGCTTACTCCTAATGGCTGAGACACTGGTCCGTACGGGTGGAGGGTAGGGCATATCCTCTTTGAATTGCCAGAACTCCCAGGACAGTTTCTCTACAGCAGAGATGCAGGCCTGTAGGGAGGAAGAGAGACTTTCTTCATATTGCCGGAGTTGGCCAGCCAATTCATCCACTGTTGGTCTCTCCCCATCTTTCCAGGCCATTACTGCTAATGAGTTGGCATATGATGATGGTGCACTCCGTACAAACTTCCGCCACATAGGTTGCGTGCAATTGACTTCATCTGGATCTTTGGATGATTGTCCATTGTCCAAGTCACCATAAATCACTTCCAGCACAGCTAGCTCCCTCAGGTACTGGATACCTTTCTCCATGGTGGTCCACTTGCCTGGGTGACATAGAACATCTTCCTTGAAGGGATACCTTTCCTTCACACCCGACAGGAGTTGTCTCCAGAGGCTGAGGACTCGTGCACCTTTTCCAATTGCTTTGTCAATGCCCCCTTCTCTAGAAAGGGATCCCAGCTGCTTGGCTTCCCTACCCTCTAATTCCAGGCTACTGGCCCCATTATCCCAGCATCGGAGCAGCCAGGTGACAATGTGCTCACCTGGACGACGGCTGAAATCCTTTCGCATATCTCGCAATTCACTCAGGGATAGAGATTGGGTAGTTACCGTCTCTTTTATGAGTTCTTCCTCTTCCTCTTCTTCAAGCAATGACTCGCTCTCTTCCCTCTTCCGTGCTTGTGATGGCCCTGCTTCAGAGCACTCTGCCTCCTCACTCTCTTCCTCTGCCTCCACTTAGAAGAATCTTCCTCCTCCCTCACTAAACGAGCTGACTTCCACTTCCAAGATTTCTTCTTTTGTACAGGGGCAACTGATACCGGGATGGGCTGGTTCTCTGGTTCAGCTGCAACAGTCTGAGTAGCTACAGTGCCCGCCGTGGGGGTTGGAGTACTGGCAGTGCCCGCCGTGGGAGTTGGAGTAGTCACAGTGCCTGCCACAGGGACTGGAGTAGTCGCAGTGCCTGTCATGTTGCCATCAGATCCAGAGAGCCTCTCTCCCCTTTGCACAGTGTTAAATAGGGTTCGGTAGGCATGGGCCAGGCTGCAGCACATTGCAATGGTTTGTGTCTCCTTGGAGCTGCCAGGCTGACAGCATACTTCTTCCAAATATTCTGCTAGTTTATCAGGATTCTGCACTTGTTTGGGAGTGAAGTTCCAAAACACCGGAGGTGCCCACCGCCCCAGGCATTTGCCCATGCCATTCATAACTATCCAGCCTTGGGGCAGATCTCCGGGTGATATTCTTAAATTGCTTGCTAACCTTAAACAAAACCGAAACAATGTTCCCCAGAAGTAGCAATAGAGGTATTTTAACTACACAAGGGTGTTCAAAATACTGAAAAATTATTGTGTTGAAGGAGGAAACGTTATGATAGAGGGTAGCAAAGGTACTATTCTGCATTTCCTCCATAAAAAACCTTCTGGAGGCAGAAGTATAATTGCTAATCGTCTCCACAAGACAGTAGCCAAAATACAGTAACAGCTTTAGTACAGAGCTCAGCTGATACCACATTAAGCTCAAGGTCAGTGCTCTAAAAACACGTCTCACAGGCGAGACTTTACTAATCATCGCAGAGTACAGCAGTCCGCAGAAACCAACACCAATCCTTAACATGTACGGCAATGACGAGAGCATCATGCAAATCAAATAAACTGATATTGTGACCTGCAACCGTTATTATCTCAACCCTCAAGCCCCATGTTGGGCGCCAAAAAGGACTGTCGTGGTTTAGCTCCAGCCGGCAACTAAGCACCACGCAGCCGCTCGCTCACTCTCCCTCCCGCAGTGGGAGGAGGGAGAGAAGTAGAAAAAAAACCTCGCGAGTTGAGATAAACACAGTTTAATAGGACAGAGAGAAAGAAACAACAATGATAATACCAACAAAGGAATGTACAAGAACAAGTGATGCCCAATGCAGCAATTGCTCACCACCCGGCGAGCGACAGCCCGTCCCCGAGCAGCAATTCCCACCCCCCGGCCAACTCCAGTTTATGTACTGGGCATGACGTCGGATGGTAGGGAATATCTCTGTGGCCAGCCTGGGTCAGCTGTCCCGGCTGTGTCCCCTCCCAGCTCCCCGTGCACCCCCAGCCTGCTCGCTGGCAGCCCAGCACGAGAAGCTGGACTGTCCTTGACTGCTCAGCAACAACCCAAAACAGCAGCACATTATCATCAGTTTCTCATCCCAAATCCAAAACACAGTCTCACACTGGCTTCTGTGAAGAAAACCAGCTCTATCCTGGCTGAAAACAGGACATGCTAAGGCATTGTGTACAAAGTTGATCCTCAGTGTGCTGTATCTTTTCATTTTTTTCTCAGTTCAGACTAAAGTGTTTTTATGCACATTAGAAATTCACCTTCAAAGAGTTAACCAGCTATATATATTCAAAATATAGCAGCATCTGTACACCTTATTGATTTCCAGCAGTTGTCCCAGAAAAACTTCTTAATTATTTTTCTAGTAATTATCTTGAAATCTAATTATAAGGTCTATTTTGTAAAAGTTCCAGAGCTGGTATGCTATTATTTGCCAAAAAAAATCAGGCTGGCTGGCTAACTTCTAATAACAGATGAACTTGCTAGTGATTTCTCACTTATCAGGGAAAAATAAAAAAAAAAACCAAACCTTATATTTTTTGTAATGTTATCTAAATATTTCCTGAAAAGTATAGTCCTTACTCCACACTGAAAGAAAGACACCTGAAAACAAATTGCTGAGAGCTGAATAGGAGGATAGTTATCAGAAGTGAAAACTGTTAGACTATTATTCTTTTATATGCAAAGGAATTTCCATTGCTTAAAGGATTTCAGACTATGTGGGAAATCCTTTGGGAATACGCTTCTCAGCTCTGCTCCCATAATGGAGCATGTCATCCCCCTATCTACTCACCTCTGTGATAGCTAATAGTTGACAAAATCAGTAAGCACTGCTCTTCACAAAGAAGAGGAGACGTACGCTTTGCTCTAGAGTTGTTGCGATTCCTGGCAGTTTTCTGAGAGGGTGCTGTATATTCATGGACTAGCTTGCCAAAAAACTTGCTAGTCAAGTGATAGGATCTGTGACCGGCTGCCCACCATGTGAGTACACACACACACGCACATCATTATCAGAGGTAAGCTTTATCTTCAACCAAACGCCAAACCATCCTTGGGGCCTCTAAGAACAGGTCCATGTGGTGAGGTGCAGAGCTTTGAAGACGGGTTTGACCGTGTTGTGCTGTGTGTTCCCATGCTTGCTGCCTTGCTGTCCTCATTGCTGTGTTTCAGACTACCTGTACCACAGGATAAAAGCATCCATGCTCTGTTTGGGAAGAGATGAACTTGGCATCTCTCACAGTGTAGCTCTGTGGTTATGCTGAACACTTATACTGGTTTTCTTAACCACATGCATAAAACTCGGAGCTGAGTTAAGAGACCAGGTTCACCTCCTAGAACCAGTTCTGGAAGCTGGGTTGAAGTAATTGCTGGATGTAGACTTACCATGTGGGAGCGGGGGGGAAAATAGGCTTAAAAGAGGCCTGAGATTTGCCTTCCCTTGTCACTGTAAAAATTCTAAAATGCTGAAACAGAATATTGATATATATGTCTGAATACCCCACATCTGTAAAACTAGGTATTTGCTATATCACGTATTTGCTATATCTGTGGCTTGGGGTTGTGGTTTTTGCTGGGTTTTTTTGGTTAGGTTTTTTCAGGTTTTTTCATGATGCTATGCAATCAGGAACTGCTTTGACAAAGATGGAGATTTGAAGTCTGTCAGCAAAAGCTTCTGTCTTAGCATTTAAACTAGCCCACTCACTGGGACTAGAATATTATTGTGTTGTCTCCAAGTTCTGGCAGGAGGCAAAACCAGCATACAGTTAAATGGCAAAACATGTCCTATAATCCATTTCATAGGAAAGTTTTTTTGGTTGTGTTTTTTTTTTTTTAAAGGCCGCTGCTGATGCTTTCTCTTTCAAACAAAAATATATAAAGAATGGGAAAGGACACTATCAAATGACTTTCTGAACCCAAACTGAATATGGCTATTTTAGAGAACTAAAAAAGTATTTCTTTTTCTAGTGCCCTCTCGTGACAACCTTTAGCAGGTAAGTAATACATCATCAGAGGTCTGTGCTTTCAGCAGCACATCTATTACAGCAGATTGCTGTGAAGGAGCAGTGTAGAAGAGGGAGCTGCAGTCATCAATTACAGCGCTAGAAATATGTCAACAGGTTCATATATGAGATTCCTCTCTAGCCTTGGAAAGTAGGAGTTGAAGAGCTCTACCAGCTCCAACTTCAGTGCCTTTTATATAGCAGGAAAATTTACAATTTGCCCAAAATTTCTTGCTCAAGGCCAGCATTAATTATGCAATGAAATGCATTTATTACTTGTCTTGTGTTTGCGTGGCAAGGTTTTGGTAATGGGGGGGGCTGCAGGGGTGGCTCCTGTGAGGAGTTGCTAGAAGCTTCCCCTGTGTCCAACAGAGCCAAAGCCAGACAGCTCTAAGACAGACCCGCTGCTGGCCAAGGCCGAGCCTATCAGCAACGGTGGCAGCGCCTCTGGGATAAGAGAGTTAAAAAGGGGGAAAAAAAACCTGAGGTGGAGCAGCAGCTGGAGGAGAGAGAAATGAGAGTATGTGAGCAAAGCAACTCTGCAGACACCAAAGTCAGTGAAGAAGGAGGAGGAGGAGGTGCTCCAGATGCCAGAGCAGAGGGTCCCCTGCAGCCCACGGTGAAGACCATGGTAAGGCCGGCTGTGCCCCTGCAACCCATGGAGTTCCATGGAGGATCTGCTGGAGCAGATCTCCACCTGCAGCTCATGGAGGACTCCATGCCAGAGGAGGTGGATGCCCAAAGGAGGCTGTGACCCCAGGTGGCAAGTCCGCACTGGAGCCGGCTCCTGATAAAATCTGTGGACCTCTGGAGAGAGGAGCCCAGGCTGGAGCAGGTTTGCTGACAGGACTTGTGACCCCGTGGGGGACTGAGGTTGGAGCAGCCTGTTCCTGAAGGACGGCACCCCGTGGAGGGACCCAGGCTGGAGCAGCTCATGAAGAACTGTCTCCTGTGGGAGGGACCCCACACTGGAGCAGGGAAAGAGTATAGAGTCCTGCCACTGAAGAGGAAGGACTGGCAGAGACAACGTGTGATGAATTGACTGCAACCCACATTACCCGTCCCCCTGTGTTGCTTGGGAGGGGAAGAGGTAGAAAATGGGGAGCAAAGTTGAGCCCAGGATGAAGGAGGGTTGGTGGGAAACTGTTTTAAGATTTGGTCTTATTTCTCTACTCTGATTTGATTATTAATAAATTAAATTAATTTCACCAAGTTGAGTCTGTTTTTCCTGTGATGGTAATTGATGAGCAATCTCTTTCTGTCCTTATTTCAACGCATGAGTTTCTCATTATATTTTCTATCCCCTGTCTGGTTGAGTAGGGGAGTGATAGAGCAGCTTTGATGGGCACCTGGCATCTACCCAAGGTCAAACAATCACATTACTTTTCATATAGCTGTCCTGGTTTCAGCCAGGGTAGAGTTAATTTTCTTCACAGAAGCTAGCGTAAGGCTATGTTTTGGATTTGGGATGAGAAAATGTTGATAACGTGCTGATGTTTTGAGTTGTTGCTAAGTAGTCAAGGACAATCCAGTTTCTTGTGCTGGCCTGCTAGCAAGAAGGCTGGGAGTGCATGGGAAGCTGGGAGGGGACACAGCTGGGCAGCTGACCCAAACTGGCCAAAAAGATATTCCCTAAAACACAACATTGTGCTCAGTATATAAAGCTGGGATGAAGAAGAAGGAAGGGGTGGACGGATGTTCGGAGTGATGGCGTCTGTCTTCCCAAGAAACCATTATGCATTATAGAGCCCTGCTTCCCTGGAGATGTCTGAACACCTGCCTGCCCATGGGGAGTGGTGAATGGATTCCTTGTTCTGCTCTGTTTGTGTGCGTGGCTTTTGCTTTACTTATTAAACTGTCTTTATCTCAAACCATGAGTTTTCTCACTTTTACTCTTCCAATTCTCTCCCCCGTTCCACTGTGGGGGAGTGAGCGAGCGGCTGCGTGGTGCGTAGTTGCCGGCTGGGGCTAAACCACGACATAAATGAAACATAAATTTAAACTGGTGTTTTTTAATGATATAATGAAAATTGAGAGTCTTGCTTTTCCTAGAAGCCTTGATACAATTTGGCATAAATTCTTCACTTCCCCATGGCTTCATTTATCTTGTGGAGCCTCAAGCAAGACAGCATTTTACTAGTTATGGCACATAACCTGGGAAGACAATGGGCATCTCTGGGGAAATGTAGGTGAAAGGGAATTGATCCAAAGCCAACTGAAGGCAGTTCAGTGACAACCTTCCCCTCTAAGTTTTAGATAATCTCTGTGACCACTTCAGACGTTTTTGTGCCTTCCAGCCCAAGGACTGAGACCTGGAATGTCTATGACAGTGGGAACAAGATGACATTCAAGTCCTTGATGAGACAAAACCATTATTTTCTAAAGTTGGATCTTCCTCAGTCTCCTCTAACTGCAATGAATCTCTAGCTATTTGTCACTAGCATGAAGATGAGAATCTCTTTGTAATGAATGCAACCTTAGTGATACTAGAGTGATAATCTTTCAAAACTAGTTGTGGTGAGTTAACCTTGGTGGGCTCCAAGACCCCTACTGAGCCACTTTATCACTCCCCCTCCTTAAAAGGAGGGTTGAATGGTGAAAAACAAAGACAACTGCTAAAGTATCTTCCCCTCACCCCCTTTCTTCCCTGGCTCAACATCACCCCTTGACTCCCGACCCCTCTGCCCCCGAGGTCAGTCCCTGCCAGCCTCTCCTCCCTCCTCCCAGGTCTCCCTGCTCCAGCGCGGGCCTTCCCCGGGCTGCAGCCCTTCAGGGACAACCCGCTCCCGCCCGGGCTCCCCACGGCCGCAGCTCCTGCAGGAAATATCCCCCTGCTGCGGCCTGGGGCCCTCCCCGGGCTGCGGGGGGGTCTCTGCTCCCGCGGGCTCTCTCCAGGGCTGCGGGGGATCCCTGCTCCGGGCCTGCAGCCCCTCCCGCCCTCCTCCTCCTCCGGCCTCGGGCTCCCTCTGCTGCTGCCGCCTCCTGGGCTCCCTCCTCCTCTGCCGGTGCCGCCTTGGGCCCTTTCCGAGTCCCGTTTCCCCCCCGGCGCCCCCGGCTTGGCTGCGGGACTCAGCTGTGTCCTGCGCTGGGGCCCTTGGAGCCGGCTGGGACCGGCTGGGACCGGCTGTGTCCGGCACCGGGCAGCCCTGGCCGCTCCTCACAGCGACTGCCCTGCGACACCCGGTCCCAACACCCAGTACATTCGTCTCTGGATCTGCAGACCTAAGTAAAAGCGAGTAATGCAGTTTCCTAGGCCAGGTAACAAGCAAGGTAGCGGCAAAGCAGCCCTGGAGTTTAGCAGCTGCTGAGGGCGTTGATCATACACTCATTTCGGGTGTATCAGAATGGTCCTTTACTGGCTTCTCTTGTGAAATTGTTATGCAGGGTATCCAATTGCAAAGGTGCTGCTGAAAGTGATTTAATTTATTTTATTGTAGTCACAGGTAGGAGGGAATTTCCCAAATAGCCTGTTTGCTGCAGGTAAAAGACACTTTGGCTGAGCTGCAGCGTGTTTAATGAGGAGCAGTCAGATTAATTTCCTTCCAGTGTTTTATTTTTTTCTGTTTCATACTTGAGCTGAGAAACTGCACCTTTCATGGGCACAGCACCAGAATTAGGTGCAGGACATGCTGAAATCCCATGGTAAATCACCCAGTTTTTGCACATTCAGTTAGGTTTTCCTGTGCCTCTTAAAGCATTACAGCTCTGCCTTTCAGGTCTGAACCTCTTGACTGACTGGAGACAATGTAAGATGAGGGTCCTTAGCATATAGAATTGGGATCTGTGACTGATGAAAGAGCCAATCAGAAGATCTTTATGACAAGTTGCATGATGAGTAACAAGGTTGTGCAGCTAGACAAAGCTCAAAAAGCCTTGCATGTTCTTCCATCATAAGTACGAGCCTTTCTCCCAACCTGAGACCGGTCACTGTCTGAAGTAAAAGCCATGTTCTCCAACTGTTTTAAATGGTACCAACTCAGAAGATCAGAAAGTCAGGAATTTCCACTTTTGTTTAACCAGCAGGACTTCTGAAATGAGCTTTTAAGCTTAGCTGGAATGCATTTACAGAAAAATTTTCGTTTCATTCTGAATAGCCAAGGCATCTGTGCTTCAAACACTATTCCCTTCCCGGTGCATGGTAAAGCAGTTTTGAAAGTCCTTGATTTATTGAAAAGATCACTGCTTCCCATATGCACTGGAATGCTGATTGAGATGACCTTACATATCTGCAGCCCATCAGCTTTTCTCCTTTCTCCTGGGAAGGAGACTTGTTTATGAAATTATGTTTTCAATAGCAGTAGCAGCCAGAATTCTGATTAGGCTAGCTGTTTGCCCCTTGGAAAAGGAGCAAGAATGACACAGGAGCCAAAGTTTTAATTGCATTGGCATGTTTCCCCATTCATAAAAGTTCAGGAGAAAGAAAGATTCAGGACAGGGTCATATGCAGGTATGCCATGCATATGCAGAGATGTTGTGTGTGCTATTGTTTAACAGACTGTATTGCAATGCACAATTATTTTTTCATGTGCACCTGGAGTATTAAAACAGAAAGCACCCCTGTGAGTCAGTCACAGACTAACAACTTCCTTTCCAATGGAGGTGGCTCATGAAGGTGACCATTGCTGTTCTTCAATGTATTTCAGAAAAGCTGCAATGAAAACCCATCTTGTACACTGTGCGGTGCAACTATGTCCTGTTTCAGGATGCTGTGCCTATCAGGGCACCTATGTTAAAAGCATTATAAAAAAAAAAATAAGGGGGACACAGAAAGAAAGTGATTGTTATCCTCTCTGCTATTCTGAAAGGAATTGAGAAAACTTATTCCTTCTGAAAGAAGGGAAAATATCAAAGCAGATTTGGGCATCCTCAGCTCATATGTCTGCTGGTCTCATTGCTAGCAGGCAGCCTTGCTGCATCTCCGGTCCAATGGATTCGCTCCGGGACAAAGAGAAGCCAGTTTCTTCTGTGAGAGCTGGATGGCAGACCTACCTTGTGATGTCACATCCAGACTGTGTCAATGAGAGGCTGAAATGTGTTGTGAGGAGGCTTTGAATCTGTACATAGAACTGTCCTCTGTGCCTGAGCGCTGGCAATACAAGAGGGGGGGTAGATCAAGATTAGACTAGATATTAGGAAAAATTTCTTTATTGAGAGAGTAGTCAAACATTGGAACAGGCTGCCCAGGGAGGTGGTGGAGTCACCGTCACTGGAGGTGTTCAAAAAACATGTGGACATGGCACTTCAGGATATGGTTTAGTGGGCATGGTGGGTTTGGGTTGATGGTTGGACTTGATCTTAAAGGTCTTTTCCAACCTTAATGATTCTGTGAATCCTTGATTCTGTGAAGGTATGAAAATGGGCATACATTAGCCGACAATGTTGGCATCATCCAAGAGGTGAAGGCAGAACTCTCAGATAGTATGCATCAGGTATCTCCCTTGAAATCATTACTGCTGGAGCTGCTGTTATTAATAAAACATTGTCATGGTTTAACCCCAGTTGTCAACTAAACACCACACAGCTGCTTGCTCACTCCCACTCCCAAGCAGAATGGGGGGAAGAGAATTGGAAGGGTAAAAGTGAGAAAACTCGTCGGTTGAGGTAGGAAGTTTAATATTTGGAATAAAATAAAATATTATAATAAAAACAACAAAAATAATAATTAAAAAATTGTAACAAAAAGGAAAATAACAGAGAGAAATAAAACTCAAGAAAGACAAGTAATGCGAATGAAAACAACTGCTCACCACCAACAGACCAATGCCCAGCCAGTCCCCAAGCAGCGGCCCCCCAGGCCAAACTTCCCCTTAGTTTATTTCTGAGCATGACATCATATGGTACAGAATATCCCTTTGGTCAGTTGGGGTCAGCTGTCCTGGTTGTATCCCCTCCCAGCGTCTTGTGCACCCCGAGCCTCCTTGCTGGTGGGGTGGTGTGAGAAGCAGAAAACACCTTGTATCTGTAAGCACAGCTCAGCAATAATGAAAACATCCCTATGTTATCAACACTGTTTTCAGCATGGATCCAAAACAGCCCCACACTAAATACTATGAAGAAAATCAACTTTACCCCAGCCAAAACCAGCACAAATATCAACAACCAAGTGTCATTAGATAAGGTCTGGAAACACCAGCGTGTTGTACCCTTACATGAGAATGCCAGTTATTTACAATATATTTAAGATTCCAAAGTAGGGCCTAATGTAATTTGTCAAAGTCATTTTGAAAATAGCTAAGAATCCCTAGGATATCTCAGCAGGCTAAAAGAAATCTAAGTTGAGTTTAAAAGTTGCTATTAATGACCCTGCTGTGATGGAATAAAATAGAACCTGCTACTTCTTGCTAAGCAAATGAAACTAGGGAGACATTACTTATCCTTGCTATTAATTCTGTGGTCTTAATTCCTGATGGAAATTTTCTGATTTCCTTTCCCATAAATATATTTTCCTCCAGTAATTTGACTTACATCTTGAAAAAGGGCCAGCTTGCTTCAAATAGCTTTGTGGTGGTGCCATGTTTCTCTATAATTTAGCCAGAGCTGTTATATATTGCACTCAGGGTGTTTTTTCCTATGTTTTGGAAAACAAGGGTTTGCTTTTTGCTTTTTAAGTTTGGGTAACTGAAAATTTCATACACTTTTAATATTTATTTTGGGGGGCTAATTAGAAAAATCAAAGGTTGTATGCTAGGCACATTTGAGACAATCTTAATGGATCAATTTGTAGGAAACACATGATTAGGGTCATTCAACGTATTACCACATGTACTACGTTTCATTTTTTTAGCATCTTTCTAAGGTTTCTGTATTTAGTGTGAATTTTTTGGTTTGGTTTTGTTTTTTGGTTTTTGTTTTTTTTCTTCCCTAGGTATCTGTCTCAAGCTCAGATTTTTTGTCTGACTGACTATGTCTGGTTGGTGTTTCAGATTTTCATCTAGGAATATGATAACGTTCAGCAAGGAGGTTAGAGGAAAATGCATTATTTTTTCAATATTAACAAAAAAAGGTTTGCTTCACTGTTAACAGGTTTTTGCAATCTGTGTAGGGGCTTGGAAGTTGGCAGGAGACTTGTTGCTGTTTCAGGTGTGTGTTTTACCTGAAAGTCCACTGAAAATAAATTATGTTCATACAATTTCTTAGCTCCCCATAAGCGGAAGATGGCTGCCAGGTACTCCATTTCCACCAAGTCAGTAAGGCCCCACAGTCCCCACATGAACACTGGTGAGATTACAGGTGTGCTTTCCATATATTTCCTACTCAAAAAACAGAAATTACTATTTTTCCAGTGGTTTGTCCAATCGTTTGGTGGTGCTCAGCTCTTAGAAGCAAGAGGAAGAGGCATGAATGGATTGGAGAAAAACAGAATCACAGAGGAATTGGTTAAAAAAAGCAAGAGAAGGCAGAACAAAGGCTGGGAGAAAGGAAGGAATTGTTTAGATGTGTATAAGGAGGTTAAGTGATGGGGAAGGAGAGAAGGTTTTGGTACAGCACCCCCCCAGCAGTGAATGCAAGAGCCCTCAATTTGCATTCCTTTGCTATCAGCAGGGATAAGTGTCAGCTCCAAACCATGGACATGTAGATTTAGGTCTGTACCTATGCTGTGAGCCTAATTATACTTTCTAATACCCTCTATAATGAGATTACTTCACAGTATCTTCCACAAGATGCCTGCTCTCTTCAATGGGAAACGGATCAAGTTTGGGGATATACCAGGGACACGTATTAAGGTGTCTGTTGCCTGTGGGATCCTCATAGTATTATTTACAGAATGTGGAATTTAAGTGAGGTGGTGGAAAGAGGAAAGTGTACAAGAAGAGAGGGGCTGGCTTCCATGTGGTGGAAACTGGAAGCTATCCTGAAGGACGGGACTGTTTTCCCGACTCTGCTGCTGAGCCTATGACTTGAATTGCATAGTCACTGCTGACTATACCTTCATTTTCTGAATGGAGAGCATAAGACATTCAAGGACAGACTTGGTTTTGATTGAGCTCTCCCAGCTACAACAGAAACTCGTTGGAATTTGTCTTTGAGTATACCAGATTGCTAAATACTCTGGAAAACCAACGTGTCAGCCTCTCAAGTTCAGTACGACAGAACAGTGTTGTGTATTTGTAAGTATGACATTAATAATACTTTCCGCAGTGGTCTCTCACCCCATGCCCATAAGCGGTCTGGGAAGGTGAAGTGAGGAATAGCTCTGAGAAGCTGCTGAATGTGCCACTAAAATGACCTTGGGGAAATGAATGGGGTTGTAATCAATGAAGAGTCTATTCAGCGAGGAGGAACCAGGTAAGGTGTCTTTGCCTATACCTTGCTTGCAAGAGCAACGCTTTAGGGTATGTGGCCAGTCAAAAATTTAGTTACAGAAACATTTGGGTCTGCCAGGACAGAAGAGGATATAAAAAAGCTCTCAAATATCCCCCCAAACATCCCATATCCCACCTTGTTCTTCTCTTTCTTTTGCTTTGCTTTGTTTGACTTGTCCTAAAAGTCCCACTCCAAAGCCCTGTTAATTGTTCTGCTTTTTTGACCTGAAAACGATGTCCACAACATCCAGTCCAGCTCAGGATAAAGTTTCTCCCCATTTCCGTCTGCCAGGAAACACCCTTAGGCCACAGATTCATGTGTTGCAATCTTTTCTCAGTAACTACCTTCTCTGGAGTGTTATATTTCTTCCAACGGAATGAACTATGTTTCTTGGGGGTCTGTACGTCTTCCAACGGAATCAACTACCTATCAGGGGGCCTTTCTGTCTTCCAGCATGGTGTGTGGGACGGGTTTGGTGCCGAGACTGCAGTGCTGGAAACGGTGAGCACAATGCTGAAAGGGAAGAGAGGACGCAGTGGTAAGTCACACCACTGTGTCTGCTTAGTAAACACTACCCACCATTCCCCTCGTGCCCTAATGATTGTGTTCACTAAGTCTGCACGAAGGCATTGAAACTTTTAAAATATAATCAGCTCACTACTTTCTGAGAACTTGCAGCTTCTTCTCTTTTTCATTTCATTATGTCTCAGTGAAGAAGGCTGGTTTGGGAGCTCCTGTCTCACAGAGACTAATGAACTGAATTTGTAATTTCAGCTGTCATCTGGAACTTGGCTCTGACTCCCATTGAACCCTGGATCCAAAGATGTCAGTAGATAGCCAACTCCCTCTTGCACCCTTTTTGCCATTTCCCCTGAGGAGCTCCTCTCCTGTTTTCAGTCACAGCAAACCCTCCCCTTCAGTTTCACTGATTCTCCACATAAGAACACCAAGTTTTTAGATAGGCTTGTTCCCTGATTCTTTTCCCTTAGCTTCCTCTTTGGAACCTGTCATCCCAGAACCTGTACTTGGTAAAGAATCAGTGGTTTAAAAGCTTGATGCCATGGATCTATTTTTATGAAATATCATCTTTTAATCCTCCCATTATTGTAGCAAAAACCTCAATTCCAAAGCCATTAACCTGACAATCAGGAAGCGAATATTCAGGGACAAACAAACATGCACAAACAAGCTGTTTCTGAAATGGCTCTCCAATTTATCATCCCAGGTCTCTGAGTGGGAGCATATCAGCTGTGTATATTCTGAAAAGCTAACAATGCTACAGAAATAATACAACTGCAGTTGCATGGACCCATGCATTATGCTTTTCTAAACACATTTCTGTTTGTGAGACAACATCCATGGTGTATATTGGCTTTTTGCTACTTTCTACTCCCTGTAAAATTACCTCATTGGCTACGTGCAAGTAGACATTTCAAAAGAGTCTCCAAAAGAACTGACAATTGAGCAGACTAGGAGTCTTCAACCTCAAAGAGAAGTAACTGAAAGGAAAGATGGTATAAGTCTGCAGACATGTCAATGGAACACAAAAGCTGTGTAAAGGATGTGAGTGCAAACTGAAGATAGATCTGTTTCTTTAGGTCAGAGGAAAAGTGAGTCCTCTGGACCACTGATTACCCTTAGTTTACCTGATCCAGGTTTGTCATATAGGCAGAAATAAAAAGAGGTCATAATACATGTGAAAGAGGTTTCATTAGGTACTGACTACTTCTTATTGATTTCATCACCAGATGGAGGAGTCATTTACTGAAATGTAGGTTTTTACAGTTGTAGGTGTCTACATTTGAACTATGTCCTCCCCAAAGCTTTCTTTATAGTGAATGGAGAGTGAGTCAATCAACTCAGTGAAGTCTAAGACATGATTCATCTCATCTTAAAATAGATATATATAAAACAGATCAGACTGACTGCAGCCTCAACAGGCCTGATTCGACTGTAGAAGAGACACCAAAGTTCAGGTGTAGAAATCTACATCGTAATTAAAAGCAGTAAGATTGACATTTCATGGTGTCCGACAGCCCTGGAGAGTGATTTCTGCTGCTTTAGCTGGCTGCTTGACTTCAGCGGTCCTAGCAATTAGGCACATAGAATAGGAGTTGTGAAGGGACCAAAACTTTAAATGCACCCTTCACTTTGAGATGGCCAACTCCAAGTTGAGATAAGGGATAGTGAGTGCTGCTAGCTGGGCGGTGTGTCTCTGCTAGAAGGTAGACTGGTAACCAGGCTGAGCCTGGTTAAGAGGTTGTATCCCTCCTTCCACACCACTTTATTAACACAATCTTTCTTAACATCCTGCTCCTCTGCTACAAATTATTGCACCTTCAGGTCTGCCTGTGTAACTTCCCGTGGTGTCACTCTCTGACCAGTTCTATCAAAAAGGCCCAGGTCAGGAAATCCAGCAATTAAAATAATGATGGTGCAGTTAGCTGGAGTTAAGTTGATAGCCGCTAACCTGACTTCTGCTGGAGCACGGCAGCAGCTCTTGATCTTTGAGTAACTTGATGGTACTGTGTGTCTTTTTAATGTGTGTGTGAGCATAGCTGAAAAACTTAGTTGAAAGCAGTATCAGCACCAGAAGGAAGTGACCATCTGCTGTCTTTAGAGAGAAATCTGTCTTAACAAATATTATAGAACTTGCATTTCCCTTTTTCATATGTGTGCTGGACAACCTAAAAAACACAGAAACCAAACATTCTTGAGTACATATTTCTGGCAGGTAAGAAATGTACTGTACTACTCAGATGATAAAAGAATGTTTCCAAAACCTGTCATGTATATAATTGGACACAGAGACAAAACAATGAGTTGCATATTAGTTCAGAGTGATGTTGTAGAAAGTCAAACTGGAAAAGCTACAGCAACATATTCTTATGGATTTTTCTCATGCAAAATGAGACCTTCATAACTTTGCTCTTTCAAATCATCCAAACACTTGAAAGGTGCCCATGAATTGCAGCTGCCATCCACTGCAAGACTGTTCAAATTGATGTTCACCTCCAAGTAAAGTACCAACTTCATTGCCTGGACACTACTTACCAGGATGGGAAAGACAAAGTTAGACACCAAATGATCATATCTCGTAAGAAAATAGTGCTATCATTTGCAGTAAGGAATAATTTCTGAACTCCTCTTGGGCCTGCAGCCCACTCCAGAACAGGAATTTCAGGCAGCAGCTAAATCATGGTTCATCCCTCCCTCCAAAGACCCATTTTATCAAAACCTATTTACTTGCCTTTTAAAATCAACATCTGTTGCATGCAGATGACATCATGTATAGTTTCCCTTGCCTTCATGAGTGACTTGCAACCTAAGAGTCAAAGTTTAAATGTTGCAGAAGAAAAAAAACATTTATCAAAGTAATTGGAAGGAAATGTGAGTCTCATTCTATAATTAACATAAGGAGTCAGAGCAGGATCCACAAAAGCTTCAACACAGGTATAAGAATGTCAGAAAAAAACAGTGTTACGATTCTAGCACTATCAATAACAGAGGGCTTCTCTGAACCACTCTTCTTTCCAGGAAGACATTATTGCAGCCTTTCAATATATAAATGGGGTTTGTAAGAATGACAGAGAGACAAGCAGCAATGGTTTTAAACTGAAAAAAGGTAGATTTAGACTGGAGATAAGGAAGACTTTTGTTATGATGAGGGTGGTGAGCTACTGGAACCGTTGCCCAGGGAAGTTGTGGATGCCCCATCACTGGAAGTGCTCAAGGTCACATTGGACAGGGCTTTGAGCAACCTGATCTAGTTGAAGATGTCCCTTCCCCTTGTCAGGAGGGTTACAGTAGATGATCTTTAAATGTCCTTTCCAACCCAAACCATCCTATGATGCCATGATTCTCCCAAAGAGACAGCAAGTTTGCTAAAGAGAGGATATCTAAGATATTGAGTCATAAGTGTGAAGTGTCAGCAGAGTTGCTGCATCTGATGTTGGGACAGTTTAGCTTTACCTTAGGACACAGTTCTGAGAAATGTTTCCTGGCTGTTTTCAGGGTTTTCCAAATAGACTTCAGTTGACTCGGTTCCTGACCAGGTCAGGACCTTAATGAATAGGAGCTAATAAAATGTCAACCTTTCTGTTCCAGAGAGGAGTTGACCTATCTTTAGTGAACTTAGCTACTAAGAAATTCTTACTTTTCTCATTATCTG
Organism: Phaethon aethereus; assembly: GCF_964289735.1. Classification (NCBI taxonomy): domain Eukaryota; kingdom Metazoa; phylum Chordata; class Aves; order Phaethontiformes; family Phaethontidae; genus Phaethon; species Phaethon aethereus. The sequence continues at coordinate 3,752,550 of NC_138582.1, read as the reverse complement.
TTAGGCTGTGACCAAAGAGAAAGAAAATAGATGGTAAGTATTTCATTTAATTAAATAAATCATTCATTTAATGGACATCTGTCGTGGTTTAGCCCCAGACAGTGATTAAACACCTCTATTTCTTCATTTCAGTGAAGAATGAAGTAACCAACTTCCACAGTATCTGAAAGCTCCCCTGCCCCATATCAAAATATTTTAAGGATGCAAATATTGCAGCATGAGGAGTCAATGATGTATTGCACTGACTGTTCTCTGTCAGATATTCTAATGATGGATCCCCAACAGTTCATAATTTAATTCATCCTCTTCTGAGGAGGAGGAATCATACACTCTGAGGCACTTTTAAAAATAAACTTCCAATATGCTGAAGCCTTTAGTGCCTTTCGAAACTTCAAAATTAGTAAAACTGGGTGCTAAATAATGGCACTCATATCTACACTAAAACCTTTTCTCACCTAAAATTAATCAATAATTGCAGAGCATCAGATAAAATCACTACCTAATTGTACTGACACAGCTTCAAAACAAAGCCTTCAAACTTGCCAATTTGTGTTAATGAATCACAAGTGGAATCACTGGGCCAGACTTGTAGCTGCTGGAGGTTTCAGTCATACTTAGCTTTTACACCTACTGAAGTTCTCTTCTCCAAAGCACAGATGGGTTACAAACTTTTCTGAACATGTCTGGTCTCTCTTCATTACTATTACCACCTTCCCACACTACAAAGTGGGTGTCTGAACCCCAAAGTGGATCTCTGGGCTTTATTGCTCCCAATAAATGGTAGTAGATGACTGTGGTATTTGCTTGTTCCTGGCAGTCTCCAGAGAATACATAAGGAACAGCATCTCTGGTCTTTTGGGTTCTTCATCCTCAGCAAGTGATATGCCAGTGTTTCATAATCATTGAACTGGCTTTTTTTTTCTGCCTCTCTAGTTTTCTTCCTCTGAGCCACCTTCCTCCACTGCAGGGACTTTCCCCATCCAGAGACAAGAATTTAATCTCTTATCACAAGATGTGATCTGGATTATGTTGGGTTTCAGCATATATTTTCATATATTTTCAGCTGGTTTTGGGCTCTGCAAAGATTGCTAGAAGAAGGTGATAACAGTCGATGAGAATAGTTTAAGACCATATGTTGTTATAAAATTGAATAATTGGACACAACCAGCATACAACTATGCTGTATGGTGTGCAGATTTAAAGTAAAACGGAGGTACAGCCCAATATTGTATGCAATTTACATATGAAGGACAAATTAACAACACAATGAACATGGTCCAAAGAGTCAAATTTACAACTACGATCGCCTTTAAAAATATCTCAAAGATTCAAGCTGCAACTACTAGTTAAAATCTCCCAGGAAATACACCCGTTTAATTGTTGATTGTTAACTGTAAGTGGCCTAGCGGTCACTACATGGGGAGCTCTTCTCCTAAGGAAAGGGGAATATTGGAAAATTCAGCCTTGTGATACCCATATGTATTGGAACAACGTGTCAAAAAGCTGTTGCATTCGCTTTAAGAGCTTCATCATCCTGAAGTAGAGTGGTACCATTTTTGGCCTGGAATCTGTGGGGTGCACTGCTAAAGAAAACACAAAATAAAGTCTGGTTTCTGCTATGTGAAGGGCATGAGAGGGACTTTTCAGAAGTCAAGATACCATTTTAGTGTCATTCCTCCAGATTTCACCTCTCTCCTGGCTCATCTGCAGCAGTCTATTCCGGTTGTGCAATGTATTTTTAACTAAACGTGTCTGACCAAAAACCCTGAGAAAGAATTATGAATTACTCTGGAGATCTTAATGGACTTTGGGTCACTCTATTTTAACAGCGAATAAATGTTTATGTACATTGTTATTAATAATATTTAAAACAAATCTGGCATCTTTTAATATGTATTAAAAAACACTAAAATGTTTGCTGGTAGTCCTTCTGTTGTCTTCCTTCTGTTTGATTTAGAATCTATGATTCAATCAGGCATCAATCTTTTCTCATATGTCTTGTTCTTGTTCTGCTCTTATAAATTGTGTTCTTCCTCTGCTGCTCTTTCCCCCATTTAACAAGCCTGGAAATAGTTAAGTTACCTAGAAAATTCAGTATCGTTTCACACATTACCCTCTGTACAACTGAATCTATTTTTTTTTACTGAGGTTGTATCATTAACAGTAAAATATTTCATATTTCTCCCTGTGTATATACAATATAGATATGCTCACCAGTGCTCTGCAGAGTTATAAAAAGCCTCCACTTGCCCCTTGTGACCTTGTCACCACAAATTGCTTTTAGATTCTGTGCCATTTGAACAAACACAGCAATTCACTTTCATGTTCCTGCAAATGCTAAGGAGGAAAAAAAAAGAAAGAAAGGAAAAAAAGGTGCTACAGTATGCAGTATATGTCCAGGATCATTCTCACTTTGACACATGCTTTTCCTCAGCTCCCTTTGAGGCTAAAGTTCAGGGAATTCATGCTACTGACACACAATGGTTTCTGTAAAATCACACTCACTTGGAAACATCTGTTCCGCTTGGACTCAGAGGATCAGCTGAGCTATGTGGTGTTTAGAGGAGAACGTAGATGGAGTTACTCTTAAGTGAAGTTATTTCAGTGAGCTGGTAAATGAAGGGGCAGTGGACTAAGTGGTTACAACACAAAACTGAAAGTAAGCCCAGCAGTGTTTTAGCTGTATGTCCAGCCACCCCTTGGACATAAGTATAATGTACCATTGGAAAATTTTGTCCATGGCAAGGTACCAAGTGAGCTCCTTCTGCAGAGGATGACTGAGCTTGGGCTAAAGCAACCTTTTAGCAAGGGCCTAAGGATTTTTAGGGTTGACAGCAGAAAGGTCTTGATGGCAAGCTTGGGTTGATGTTTATCTCATTGAGTTAGACTTTTCTCTCTATGCTGCTGTGGACAAGTCTAAGGACTCCCAAGCGCTAAGTAATGTGGTGGGTAAAGAGCTGAACGTCAGTCACTGGTGTGCTCTTGTGGTGATGGGGACAAATAACATCTGGGGCAGCATTAGCACAAGATTAACCAGTAGATGCAGGGAAGTTATTAGTCACTTTTATTCATCACTTATGTGAGGCCACATATGGAGTAGTATGTCTGGTTTGGGGACCCACAATAAAAAAGAAATATCAGCATATCATAACATTTCCTACAGCAGGTTACCAAGATGGTCAGGTGATGGGATACCTGAGGGGAACTGAGACAGCTGGGTTTAGTCTTTCTGTGGACAAGAAGATGGTGGAGACACCTAATTGTTCTCTTCAGTTGTCTAAAATGGGTGGTTATAGACAGGATGGAGACAGGATTCTCAGCGATGTGCTATGAAAGGACTAGAGGTAACGGACGCAGGTGGTCACAGGGGAAATTTCTGTTCGATATATGGGAAAAAGTCTCTACCAAGTACATAGTAAAATATTGGAATAGGGGCCCAGCGGGCTGTGATGTCACTTTCCTTGGAGATCTTGAAAACCGTGCTGATGAGGCCCTGAGCTATCTGACATATGAACTTAACTATGCTTTCTATAGAGGGCTGGTCCAGTGACCTCCAGAAGTCGCTTGCAACTGAAATTATTTTATAGTTCTCTGTTAGGAGTAATGAGTACTTATTGAAAAGCACTATTGGGCAAAGTGGACTTCTTGATCAACCAGAGGTAATAATCTCATAAATACCTGAAGCTGAAGTGAGTATTCAAGGAAATATTTCTGTCCCCATTGCATTTCACAGGCAACTGCATTGAGTGGATAAAGTTGCCCTGGTTTCACAGGGGTTTTCATGAGCACCTAGGCAAAGACTGAGAAACCAGCATCACTTTATACAACACCCTGGATTTTTCCATGATGAAGTTCCATTCAGATTTTTTGGCTGACAGGTACAGCTGCAGGTGCCTGAGTGATGCCAATGCAGATGCGCGCAAGAGCATCTTCTGTGTTCGCATCAATACTCTGTTTAGCCCCATATTCTCTGTTACAGGGGCAATAGGAGATGATATCTAGGAAAAGCACATATGTCTGGCTACTTTTTGTCATTTTGTGTATTAGGGATGCTAGAGGGGCTGTCTCTGCCTAATCTTTTTAGTATCCATTTATGGACCTGCTGTCTATCGATTTGTTTAATTTCATTTTGAACTTCTGATCCTGTCTGCCTCTATTCTGTAGCAACAAACTAAAGAATTTCACTACCAATTGTATAAAAAAGTACCTTCTTTTACCTAGTTTACCTTGTTTTATTGAGTATCCCCAGCACTAGCATTGTGGGATTTGTTACATTAAGCTTCTCCACCATTGTTATGATTTTGCAGGGGTGGCCTCTGTTAGAAGAGCCCAGAAGCTGCCTCTGTGTAGGACAGAGCAAGTTCCAGCTGGCTCCAAAAAGAACCCTCCACAGATCAAAGCTGAGCCCATGAGTGACTCTGGTGGCACCTAGTGATAACACACTTAATAAAGGGTAAAAAATGCTGCACAGCAGCTGTGAGAGAAAGAAATGAGAAAAATGTGAGAGGAACAGCTCTGCAGACACCAGGATCAGTGAAGAAGGAGGGGCAGGAGGGCTCCAGGTGCTGGAGCAGAGATTCCCCTGCAGTCCCTCATGAAGCCCACGGTGAGGCCAGCTGTGCCCCTGCAGCCATGGAGCTCCACGGTGGAGCAGATCTCCACCTGCAGCCCGGGGAGGACCCATGGCCACAGCTAGTGGAAATGCCCTGAAGGAACCTGCAGCCCATGGAGAGCCCCCACAGGTGTAGGCTCCTGGCAGGAACTGTGGACCTGTGAAGAGGAGCCTACATTGGAGCAGGATTTCTAGCAGGACCTATGACCCCATGGGGGACCCACACTGGAACTCTCTGTTCCTGCAGGACTGTACCCCATGGAGAGCACCCATGGTGAAGCAGTTTGTGAAGAACCGCAGACCATGGGGAAGAACCCACATTGAAGAAATTCATGAAGGACTATATGCCATGGGAGGGACCCCACGCTAGAGCTGGGGAAGAGCATGAGGAGGAAGGAATGGCAGAGGTGAACTGATTGCAATCCCCCATTCCCCATCACCCTGCACTGCTCAGGGCGGGAGGAGGTAGAAGGGTTGGGAATGAAGGAGTGAAGTTGGCCCTGGAAGCAAGGGCGGGGGGAGAAAGGTGGTTTTGGTTTTGTCTATGTTTCTCACTACTCTATTTTTATTTGGCAATAAATTCAGTTAATTATTCCCAAGTTGATTCTGCTTTGCCCATGAGAGTAACTGGAGAGCGATCTCTCTGTCTGTGTCTTGACCAACAAGCTTTTTCATCTTATTTTCTCCCCCTATCCTATAGAGGAATGGTTGTGAGAGCAGCTTGGTGGGTGTCTGGCAGCCAGCCAAAGTTAACGTGACACATTCATCAACAGTCATAAACCAGATCTCGTTTGAATCTACAGAAATCAACCTTTCCTTAGGTGTGTCTAATCCTGAGAGTGTTCACAGAGCAGAGAGATTAGATCAGGCTTTACACAAGGGATAGGAGTTCATAGTCATAAGGAGGTCATATGTGCTTAAAAAAAGAGCATCACAAAGGCTCAATACTTTCATCAATCTATCCCAAACAAAAAGTATCATAGAAAAAGACCAAAATGTTATGAAAACCAGAATTCTCTGAATTTTCAGCCATGGCTTTAATTCCAGTGCCAAACAAATGCAGGATTGTATGTTCTGAGCACTTGAAGGAGCTAATGATTGATAGTTCCAAATAATAATACTAAGGGAAAATCAGACTTTAGTGGCAGACAAATAGCAGGCAAGGGAAGGCATACACCATGCAAGTTGAGAGAGAGAATTAGCCATGAACCATGGAGAAAAAGGAAAAAAAAAAAGATGTGATTGTGCAGAAGCAAGGTAAACCCCATCTTTTTTGTTCATTTTTGTCCTGTTCCTTTCTTCCCATCTTTTGTCCATTGCTCTCACTTCTGTCTCCCTAGGCTTACCACTAGCTCTAAATCCATTTTTTATTGTAGGACAGAAATATATTTTATTACAACTTGAGCTCATTAAATAGGTCAGAGAACATAATTGATGATAAAAATTCTAACACCTCCCCAACCTGCAAAAAGCACACAGTCAATTTGCTGGTTATACAAAAGTACTTAACACCTGAGAATTGTTCTAGCTTAAATTCTGATACTGAAGAGAAAGACTAATCTGGGAGCCCTTGATACTAGCTTAATTCATGTTATTTAACTAAAACCTGCTTACCTTTATTAGCATTAATCTTTGACATTATTTACATAATTAATTGAAATATGAATGCATGGATAAATCTTCAGGGAATAATATTTAAAAAAAAATTTAAAGGGAGATATCTAACCTTCCTTAATACACCAAGAAAATTCTAGATTATGTTGCCCTTAAGTGATCTCTGAATTGCCTAAGAGCAAGGTAATAATTAATGGCTGGTTGTGATGGCAAGGGAGAGAATGGCAACTCTGTGCTGCACCGCGTCACATATCAAACTTCACCTTTCCTGTGGATATCTCTATGAAATAATGTAAAGCACAGATTCTCTGGACCCTTCAGTTTGAGCTACACTCGTGTATGAAGGAAAAAAGCAACAAAATCAGTAAATGTTTATTAAGATAACTGCTTGGCTTAAAAAAAGTGTTGTGAATGTTGTTAAAATGATTGCAAAGAACTGGGCAAGTTTGCTAGAGAAGGATGTCTGAACAGATGCCCTGTGCTTTTACTCACTTTCTGATTATCAACAGCTAATTGTACCTGGAGATTAGATCAAGTGCATCCTCAGTCTTCCCCAGAGCTCCTGGTATTGCTCTAGCATTAGGACAGTTTGTGTCCCTTGACTATCCTAAGAGCCTGTCAGGTGTAGAGGCTTGAGTAGAGAAGAACAGACTCTCCAGACTGCCATACCCATGTGGAAAGGGGATTACCCTTTAATCTTGTCTCAGGTGTGCATATGAAAACTGTTCAAAACTGTTAAGTCCAAGAGAAGGTCTGAGGCAGTGTTTAGAGATAAATCCCCAGTTATTTAAGATTGAGGGGCTTGGTACAACACTGCTATAGCTCCTTTGTAGCCTGCACCTTTGACTTTCCTTCCAATGGGAAACAATACTGTGTGTGGGAGGAGGGAAACTGAAAACCGGGCTCACTAGAGTTGAACCTAGGGGTAGGTTCAACGTGCCAGAGTTGAAATCGATAGCCCAGCTCAGGTGCATCTACACCAATGCACGCAGCATGGGCACCAAACAGGAGGAGCTGGAAGCCATTGTGCAGCGCGACAGTTATGACGTAGTTGCCATCACAGAAACATGGTTTCTCATGGATTCTCATGACTGGAGTGCTGCAATGGATGGCTATAAGCTCTTCCGAAGGGATAGGCAGGGAAGGAGAGGCGGTGGGGTGGCTCTGTATGTTAGGGAGTGTTTTGATTGCATAGAAATCGAAGATTGTGAAGACCAAGTAGAGTGCTTGTGGGTAAGGATGAGGGGGAAGGCCAATGAGGCAGATATCCTGCTGGGAGTCTCTTACAGGCCACCCAACCAGGATGAAAAGACGGATGAGACATTCTATAAGCAACTGGCGGAGGTCTCGCATTCGCTGGCCCTTGTTCTTGTGGGGGACTTCAACCTACCGGACATCTGCTGGAAGTATAACACGGCAGAGAGGAAACAGTCTAGGAGGTTCCTGGAGTGTGTGGAGGATAACTTCCTGACACAGCTGGTGAGTGAGCCCACCAGGGGAGGTGCCTTACTGGACCTGCTGTTTACAAACAGAGAAGGACTGGTGAGAGATGTGGTGGTCGGAGGCCGTCTTGGGCTTAGCGACCACGACATGATAGAATTCTCGGTTGTGAGGGAAGTAAGGAGAGGACTCAGCAAAACTGCTATCATGGACTTCCGGAGGGCAGACTTTGGCCTGTTCAGGTCACTGGTTGAGAGAGTCCCTTGGGAGACAGTCCTGAAGGACAAAGGGGTCCAGGAAGGCTGGACAGCCTTCAAGAAGGAAATCTTAAAGGCGCAGGAGCAGGCGGTCCCCATGTGCCGTAAGAAGAGCTGGTGGGGAAGGCGACCGGCCTGGCTGAACAGGGAGATTTTGCTGGGACTCAGGGAAAAGAGGAGAGTTTATCACCTCTGGAAGAAGGGGAAGGCAACTCACGAAGAGTACAAGGACCTCGTTAGGTCAAACAGGGACAAAATTAGAAAGGCAAAAGCCCAGCTAGAGCTCAGTCTAGCCACAGTCGTAAAGGATAATAAAAAATGTTTTTACAAATATATTAACAACAAAAAGAGAGGCAAGGAGAATCTCCATCCCCTACTGGATATGGCGGGGAACATTGTCTCCAAGGACGAGGACGAGGCTGAGGTACTTAATGCCTTCTTCGCCTCAGTCTTTAATAGCCAGTCCAGGTATCCACAGGATATTCAGCCCCCTGAGCTGGAAGATGGGGATGGAGAGCACAATGTACTCCTCATAATCCAGGAGGAAGCAGTCAAGGACATGCTAAGCCACCTGGACACCCACAAGTCTATGGGGCCTGATGAGATCCACCCGAGAGTACTGAGAGAGCTGGCGGAGGAGCTTGCCAAGCCACTCTCCATCATCTGTCAGCAGTCCTGGTTAACAGGGGAGGTCCCAGAAGACTGGAGGCTTGCCAATGTGACGCCCGTCTACAAGAAAGGCCGGAAGGAGGATCCTGGGAACTACAGGCCTGTCAGCCTGACCTCTGTACCAGGGAAGATTATGGAGCGGTTGGTCTTGAGAGTGCTCACAGGGCATCTGCAGGACAACCAAAGGATCAGGCCCAGCCAGCATGGGTTCATGAAAGGCAGGTCCTGCTTGACCAACCTGATCTCCTTCTATGACCAGGTGACCCGCCTAGTGGATGAGGGAAAGGCTGTGGACGTTGTCTACCTGGACTTTAGTAAAGCCTTTGACAGCATCTCCCACAGCATTCTCCTGGAGAAACTGGCGGCTCGTGGCTTAGAAGGGTTTACTACTCGCTGGGTGAGGAACTGGCTGGATGGCCGAGCCCAGAGAGTTGTGGTGAAACGGCGTTAAATCTGGCTGGCGGCCGGTCGCAAGCGGTGTTCCCCAGGGCTCGGTTCTGGGGCCGGTCTTATTCAATATCTTTATTGATGACCTGGATGAGGGAATCGAGTGCTCCCTCAGTAAGTTTGCAGATGACACCAAGTTGAGTGGGAGTGTTGATCTGCTGGAGGGTAGGAGGGCTCTGCAGAGGGATCTGGACAGGCTGGATCGATGGGCAGAGGTCAACTGGATGAGGTTTAATAAGGCCAAGTGCAGGGTCCTGCACTTTGGCCACAACAACCCCATGCAACGCTACAGGCTTGGGGAGGAGTGGCTGGAGAGCAGCCTGGTGGAAAGGGACCTGGGGGTGCTGGTTGACAGCTGGCTGGATATGAGCCGGCAGTGTGCCCAGGTGGTCAAGAAGGCCAACAGCGTCCTGGCCTGTATCAGGAATAGTGTGGCCAGCAGGAGTAGGGAAGTGATTGTGCCCCTGTACTCGGCACTGGTGAGGCCGCACCTTGAATACTGTGTTCAGTTTTGGGCCCCTCACTCCAAGAAGGATGGTGAGGTGCTGGAGCGTGTCCAGAAGAAGGGCAACGAAGCTGGTGAGGGGTCTGGAGCACAAGTCTGATGAGGAGCGGCTGAGGGAACTGAGGTTGCTTAGTCTGGAGAAGAAGAGGCTGAGAGGAGACCTTATCGCGCTCTACAACTCCCTGACGGGGGGTTGTGGCGACGTGGGTGTTGGTCTCTTCTCCCAAGTAACTAGTGATAGCACAAGAGGAAATGGCCTCAAGTTGCGCCAGGGGAGGTTTAGATTGGATATTAGGAAAAATTTCTTCACTGAGAGGGTGGTCAGGCATTGGAACAGGCTGCCCAGGGAGGTGGTGGAGTCGCCATCTCTGGAAGTGTTCAAAAAACGTGTGGATGTGGCGCTTCAGGACATGGTTTAGGGGACATGGTGGTGCTGGATTAATGGTTGGACTTGATGATCTTAAAGGTCCTTTCCAACCTAGTGATTCTGTGATTCTGTGATTCTGTGAAAAGCTCCCCAGAGTTTACCATCCACCCTTGAGGTGAACAGCCTCCTCACTCCTCTGTGGAAGGTGAAGAGGTGGTATAAAGTCACATTACAAAGTTTCTGACTGTAGTTGCTCTTTAGATGCCTGTCTTGCTTTTTGAAACATTTTACAGAGGGCTTATGGGGTGTTAGTATAAATATTTTTCTTGTCTCTCTGCCTGTCATATCAGTTCCCCTTACAGCCTTGAAAACTATACACGATTCCAGGAAAGAAAAATGTTAGCCGACTAAAAAATATATAACCTCATTCTCCTCACTGCGTCTCTAAACAACCTTAAGACAAACCTGTAGCTATAGAAATGGGGGGTGCTGGATCTGCTTTTCTGTAATTCCTTTCAAATTCTTTTAATCAGCACTTGTCCTGTTTTTTCTCTTTTTTTTAAATCTTCTTATTTAAACCTTGAAATTGCATTCATCAGCCTTGTAAGCAAATTCGGAATAATATTTGTCCAGAAATTGTTGTGTAGAATATAACATCATTTTTGTATGCTCTTGGTGTGCACAGAATTTCATTATATATATTACCTAACATTATATAAAATTTTAAATCCAAGACCAAACCCAAACTTTGTTGTCATTTATGATCTCTTCAGAAAGCAATGTGAAATTTGATTGAAAATGACAAGAGACACAAAACTTTTATCAAAGTGTTTTATTTTTTATTCTTTTAGCCACCAGAAAATAAGGTTTTAAATAGATTACAGCTCCCAACCAAAAGTTCTGATTTAAGCAGCGGGCTTTTTTCCTGTATGTGATGGCTACTTTCATGCATTTTCCTTGACTCTCTTCTTTCATCGTCCAAGCCCTCAGGCTAGTTCTTGGCAGGAACACAAACCCCAGATGCATCTTCCTTAAAGGTGTTTACAAATAATCAGTGATTCAAAGTCAGAGCTTGTATCAGAGTAAGGGAAAGGAAAACTGAAAAAAAGACAAGACTGTCAGACTGATTCGTGCAGACCTGGGAAGGAGAGAAAATCAGGATATTAGGAAAATCAGAAAAGTGGGAAATGTTCAACCTGGAGCTCTCAGTTGATGGGAAAGTGGGCCTGGCTATTAAGATATCAGACAAGTCCTCAAGGGAGGAGTTGTCTGTAGCCCACTCAAGCGATGTGTGAATGACTTTGGCAGCGTGGCTTTGTCTGTTGAGTGACTCAATTTCCTGAATGCGAAACTGAGTTAATAACAGTAAAATTTTTTATTTCATCTGGCCATGTTTGTTTGAGTGCCTTTAATTACTGAATATTCAATAGCATGCAGCACAACTGGACTGCAGTTTCTCAGGTAAGGAGCAGTGGGGTTCTTTTGTGTTGCCAGTACACTGCTACTGTCGGTAAGTACTAAAGATACAGTAAATTTGATCTCCACTTGGAGGACTTTTTACCAAGGTCTGTAGTGACAGGACAAGGGGCAATGGTTATAAACTGAAAGAGGGTAGGTTTGGATGGGACCTAAAGAAGAAATTTTTTGCAGTGAGGGTTGGTAAGACACTGGAACATGTTGCCCAGAGTAGTTGTGGATGACCCGTCATTGGAAGTGGTCAAAAATCAGATTGAGTGGGGCTTTGAGCAACCTGATCTAGTGCAAGATGTCCCTGCTCATGGCAGGGGGGTTGGATTAAATTATCCTTAAAGGTCCCTTCCAACCCAAACCGTTCTATGATTCTATGATTCCATGATTCCATGATTCTATGATTCTATGACTTCTATTTCACTTTTAGTTTTTAGAAAAGTAGAACAAAGTCTGCAGCAATGTAACATCTCCTGTTCTGCTTTGCTTGCTTGCCTAAATCTCAGGCTGGCTTTGAGGCAGGATTTCTGCTTCTGTCTTTTCAGTCCTTTATCTTTTTAACCCTCAAACTTATAACTTCACAGAGCACTTCCTGGATTGCTGGAGTGGTGGAAGAGGATTTGGGAGACATAGGAGTGGCCTATGAAGTTGTGGAAGACTGTTTCTCTGACCAAGTCCTGCCTCTTTCAAAGTCTCCTTAGTGCCTGGCAAGGAAATAACTTTTTTTTTCTTATGTGGAGGTAAGTTAGTGGCAACTACTGCATGCCATTCCCAGAAGCCCCAAACAGGCACACGATAGGGAGGCAAGAGAAATTAAAAATTAAGCAAATGGCTACCCAAGCTGAAATGTCTTTTGTAATGCTGTTGTGAGACAGAAGTCTGTGGACAGAGGAACACCACCATATTTACTAACGCCAAATGCTAAGGTTCAATGCATGCAAAGCTCCAGGTGCAGGTTATCAGTTGCAGTACCCATGCTGAGCCAGGGTACATACAGAAAAGTTTCCAAGGAGGTAGTTTTCAAGCTGACTGAAATCTGCAGAACTCCAGTGAAATCCGGAGAGTCAGAGACTTAAGAGTGAGAATGTATCCTAAACCCTCTCTAAGGAAAAAAATTACACCCATACAATGCTAAAATGAGCTTCTCTTGCTTTCTGTGGCAACTGCAAATGCTTGGATGTGTCATTTTGTGATTAGGTACCCACTGGACCCACTTGGGCTTTGAGAGACAACATATCCTGTAGCAGCAGCGAAAACTGAACTAGGTGGGGGAGCAGAGATAGAGCCCTGTATCTAGTACCCCAAGGCAGCATGGGGCACTACTTGCAGAGGTTGAGAGAAAGGGAACAGTCAGTTTAAATCTACACCTGCATTACAAACAGGCTTTTCGAGAGGGAAAGCAGGGGTGGAACTGCTGTCTTCTTCCCCTACAGTAAACAACTTCTCTGTAGCTGAGCACAGAAAGGATGTAGGACCTCTTGTCAGCTCTTCTACCCTGTCAGAATTGTGAGGACAAAATTCCACTTTTAAAGATGCTGATTAAATTGTTAAAATTTCCTACTGGCTTAATTTTATTTTAATATCTTTCAGCTTCTGATGTGGTTCCTAATTCCTGAGCTTCAAGGAGTATGTATTCTAGTATTAAATGTAATGTTCCAATGTCTGGAACATAGGATTTTCCATACCAGATCAGACCATGAAGTCACACTAGTCCATAGCCTGCCTGATGGCATGGCCATTACCTCTTATTTCAGAGGAGGCAGTAACCAGGCACTCAATCTAAATGCTGAATTAACTTATTGCCTGAAAATAGCATGGACTTGCCTCTGGGCTCCAGAAGTTGAAAATTCCCATTGATATTTTGCTTGTCACTGCTTTTAATTTTTATTATAATCAATATTCTTCAGAAAAGTTTTACATTTCAGAGTGCAAAATTAAAAGCTCATTATACTGCATGGTGTATATATCTCTCTCTTAGATAACTCTCATATTGATGTTTCAGTAACCTCCTGTTTGTTTAAATAATTTATATGTTGGCCTCTGGGCTCTAAATATTTTAAATTGCCATAAATAGATAATAATGCATAGTAAAATATGAATGTGTGCATGTGTGTAGGTGTGTAGATTCTCACCACAAAAACTCATGTTGTGTTTTCCACTTTTAAAGCTGGTATGGGGTATCCTAGTTAAAATAGCTCTTTGCAAAGAAGTAACGCAAGAGCCTTTGCTCTTCCAGCCATGTTCTTTGAAGGATGTAAACATTTGCTTACAAGCTGTGGGGCTTGAACAGAAAGATAAGAATGCATTTAAGTGCTTTGTCAAGTAAGTTGGGATACTGATTTGATGTCTCAATTGTAAGTAGGATTAACAAGAAGAATAATGAACTCATATGAGATTAAGACAGTACAGTGTTTATTAGTTGCTAGGTATTTGCCATAATCCTTTTCTCTATTTCAAAAGACTTGATCAGCAAATCAAGAAAAAAACCACATCCCTTTGCCTGTGGTAACATTCACACAGCATGGAGAGCAAATACTGGGAGTAAACAGTGCGAACTAGGTAGAAGTTAATCTCCATAAACCCTCAATGCACAAGTCATTCATGCATAATTTTGTTTGACCCAGATACAACACAGTTATGGGGGTTTAAACAGTTAGCGGTTGTCAGCTTAGCTGCAGTAACTGACCACACGCACATTCCAGCAAATATGAAATAAAGCACATCAGTTTGCATCTCATTCAGAGAGAATTAAAATACAGTGCGTTATCACACTTTTTACAAGGGACAAGGAGTGTGCTCAGCCAGTTATCCAGGCTCAGCCAACATTCAGAAACTTGTTAATCTGTGGTTCCTTATTTGAAACTTTATTACAGTTCAAATCCAACTGCTCCAAGAATAAGAAAAAAAGGTGTCGATGTAAGAAGAAACCTTTTTTCACAGTGAGGACAGTGAAGCAGAGGAACAAGTTGATCAAAGAGATTTTGCAGTCTCCATTGGAGGTTTTCAAGGTGCGACTGCTCAAAGCCCTGAGCAACCTGGTCTGATCTCATAGCTGACTAGTTTGAGCAGGACCTTGGACTGGAGATCCTTTACGATCCCTTTCAACCATTATCCTCTTGGTCCTATGATGATCCTATGAAACTGAAGAATGAAGGTCACCTTCATAATCTCACTCTAACTTTGGGAAATACACAGACAATAAATCTAACGTTATAGAAAATTCTTTGACACTTCATTTAAGCGAGAGAGTGAGAGAAGTAGCAGACTGTGATCTTCCAACAAGGCAATAAAATGGGTTAAAGTGCTCTGTAAGGGCTTCAAAAGATATTTTCTGACTCTGTTTAATGTCTAAAAAAGTAGGGTACATTTTCAGGTAGATAATAGAATAGAATGATAGTATTATACAATACAGAGCACTTCTCTGAAACAAAGTCCAGCATTGTCATTGCCAGATTTCAAATCTCAGCTCCAATGCATAGAATGAGCAGGGCTTCTTGAAGAAGACATCACTGCTATTGTGCACAGTGAGAAAAATACATTTCCATAGTCTTACTTTGTGATGAATCTGAACCATTTTATGTCAAATTCTCAGAATCAACCAGGGTAAATCAGATGTCCGATACAGAACAGCCTGGTGCCAGGATAGAATGAAACCCACTTTCTCTAGTAGGTAAAATTTCAATAGATAATCTAAATTATTCCCCTAAACTCTGTGTAGCTTTGGCAGAGGGGCGAAGGCACTATCCAACTTAGGTGGCTATGCTGTTTGAGATGGATCACCCTCTGGGAGTGCTGTTCTCTCCTCATGCAATATAGAAGGAGCTTACCTGACAAGTATATATGCCTAGCTTCTTGATGTTTAAAGTCAAGAGAAACACATCCTCAATTCAAACAACTGAAAGTCTGCAAATTTATAAGCACTGGAAAGCAGGTTGGATCTGGATTGCTGTCAGCATCTTCCACCATGAACAATTCCATCAACTCCGATTTTGGTGTAAGAACACACATGTATTTGCACAGGCTACCATCAAAGGCCTTCTAATTTCTTAGTATTTCATGTAGCTGTGTTCTCTGATTTCCTCTTTAGTATTTTTATCAATGACCTATGAAAAGCTGAGTCACACTAAGTTTGCAAACACTAAATTAGGAAGGGTTCTTGATTCCCTCAAGGACAGAGAAGCCTTACAGAGAAATCTGAATAGATAGAGCATGGAGTCATCACCAACCTTATGAAATTCAGCAAGGACAGATGCTGAATTCTGTACCCGGGATGGTGTAATCCTGGAAGTACATATAGATTGGGTGTCAAAAGCCTGGAATGCAGCCCTGCAGAAAGGGGTCTGGGAGTTTTGATTGATGGTAAGCTCAATATGAGTCAATGATGTGCCCTGGCAGCCAAAAGGACCAACCGTATCCAGGGGTGCATTAAGCACAATATAGCTAACTGGTCAAAAGGATATTGAGTTGCTGGAGCGTGTCCAAAGACGGGCAACAAAGCTGGGATGGGGTCTGAAGAACAAGTCTGATGAGGAGTGGCTGAGGGAACTGGGGTTGTTCAGTCTGGAGAAGAGGAGGCTGAGGGGCGACCTCATCACTTTCTACAACTACCTGAAAGGGGATTGTGGTGAAGTGGGTGTTGGTCTCTTCTCCCAAGTAACTAGTGATAGGACGAGAGGAAATGGCCTAAGGTAGCACCAGGGGAGGTTTAGGCTCGATAGTAGAAAAATGTCTTTACTGAGAGGGTGATCAAACATTGGAATAGGCTGCCCAGGGAGGTGGTGGAGTCACCATCACTGGAAGTGCTCAAAAAACCTGTAGACGTGGTGTTTCAGGATACGGTTTAGTGGGTACAGTGTTGTCAGGTTGATGGTTGGACTTGATGATCTTAATGATTCTGTGATTGTCCTACTATACTCAGCATTAGTGTAGTCTCACCTAGAGTACTGAGTGCAGTTGATGATACTAGGTTGATGATACTAGGTTTGTTCAGCTTAGTGAAGAGGACACTGAGGGGTGATCTCATTGCTGTCTACAACTTCCTCATGAGGGAAAAATGAGAGGGAGGTGCTGATCTCTTAGCTCTGGTGTCCAGTGATAGGACGCAAGGGAATGGCTTAAAGATGCATCAGAGGAATTTCAGATTGGATAGTAAGAAAAATTTCTGCATTGGAATGGTGGTCAAGCAGTGGAACAAGCTCCCAAGGGAAGTGATAGTGGTCGCAGGCCTGTTGGTGTTTAAGAAACATTAGGACAATGCTCTCAATATATGGTTTTAAGTTTTAGGTTGCCCTGTGTGATGTCAGGAGTTGGATCAAGTGAGTCTTGTTGGTCCCTTCCAACTGAAGATATTCTATGATTTTTATGATTCTGTGATCCTATGATTTTTTCTTAAAAAAATAAATGTTTCATCTTTAATTCAAGCTGTACTGCCTTAACTCTTTTTACTGACACACAATAAAAAGCAATGGAGTGTTTTCCCTTCACCTCTTTTTTTTTGTTGACTTCCACCTGTTCTCTTTGCAGTTGCTCTTCTTGCTGCTATTCAGCCTCTCCTCAGATTAAAACCTCTCAGGGCCCTAATCTTTTTTTGTTAGTTCTCCTCTATTTATGGTAGATCTTATTCTGCGATTGGATGTATAGAGCTGAATTTTGTGTTCCAGATGAGAATATAGCACTGATTCAAAAACTGGTATCACCAAGTTCTTGGAATATTTCCCCCCCCGTTTGCTTACAAAGGTGTTTTTTTTTTATTATTATTGTTGGCTTCAATCTCTGTGATGCACTGAGGAAGGTACTAATAGAAATGGTATGAATCTGCAAAGTTGCACTAAAGTCAGTAGAAGTAAATCAATTTTCATTAACTGAAACTCTTGCCCTTTAATATTAATTTACTATGTAATTATGAGGTTTTCTGCATGTGTATTGTGTTGCTATATTTTTAATTCTCTTTTGGAAAACAAAATTGGCCTGATATGTTTATATTAAAATGCAATATTCAGCTTCTGTCAATACCACATATTGAAAAGCTTATTGATATTTGAAACTACTGTCTGTCTACTCTTTTTCTTTTTAATTTACCCAATTTAGAAAACAGAATTAAAAAATTGAAGTTTTTAACTCTCTCTCGAGAAGAAAATTGTAATGCATAGGACATTTATTCTGTCAAATATCGCTGTCAGCTAAAGCTGCAACTGGGAAGAAGTGGCTAGATATATTTTGGAAATTTCTTCCCTGATATATCTGATCTTTGCTGAGATTTTGTTTAAATCACATGAAATAATTCCTGACTCTTTAGAACACCAATACACAGAGGTTGGCATTAATGATACATGATGGTGCAGCATTGTAAAGCATCTTGCTGTGCAAATATGATAAAAATGCAGATTTGCCTGTATTTTGTCAGGTTCTGCTCCAAATCCCACCCAAATCAGTTGGAGATTGCTCTGCTGGGTTTGAATCCAGCCCTCATCTGCACTTCCGAAGGGGCTTATGCAATTTTTCTTTCCTTAAAAACTGTCCTGAATTTGAATTGTCAATTAAAAAGTCAGTGCCTCCTATGCTCAAAAGAAGGATGGCATCTTTCACTGTTGTTCTGCTTTCTTTGTACCCATGTTGGCTTTACAATTAAATCCTGCCCAAATTCTTCTCATAAAACACATACTGACGCTCTTGTCTAAGTCTGATGCGCTGTCAGCTTCCTTGAAAAGCTCTCCAATAGCCTCCTCTGTTTCTTTCTCTCTCTCATTTACTGCTTTCCTACCCATTTCAGGATAGAATCATAGAATAGGTTGGGTTGGAAGGGACCTTTTAAAGGCCATCTAGTTCAATCCCTATACCATGATCAGGGACATCTTCAACTAGATCAGGTTGCTCAGAGCCCCGTGCAACCTGACCTGGAACTTTTCCAGGGATGGGGCATCTACCACCTCTTTGGGCAATGTGGGCCAGTGTTTCATAACCCTCATTGTCAAAAATTTCTTCCTTAAATCTAGTTGAAATCTGCCCTCTTTTAGTTTAAAACCTCTACTCCTTGTCCTGTTGTTAAAAGGTCTGCTTCCATCTTTCTTATAAGCCCCCTTTAAGTCCCGGAAGGCTGTAAGAAGGTCGTCCCAGAGCCTTCTCTTCTCCAGGCTGAACAGAATCACAAAATCATAGAATCACAGAAACGTTAAGGTTGGAAAAGACCTTCAAGATCAAATCCAACCATCAACCCAACACCACCGTGCCCACTAAGCCATATTCTGAAGTGCCACATCCACATGTTTTTTGAATGCTTCCAGTGATGGTGACTCCACCACCTCCCTGGGCAGCTGTGCCAATATTTGATCACTCTCTCAGTAAATAAATGATTCCTAATAGCCACTCTAAACCTCCCCTGGTGCAACTTGAAGCCATTTTCTCTCGTCCTATCACTAGTTACTTGGGAAAAGAGACCAACACCCACGTCGCCACAACCCCCTTTCAGGTAGTTGTAGAGAGCGATAAGGTCTCCCCTCAGCCTCCTCTTCTCCAGACTAAACAACCCCAGTTCCCTCAGCCGCTCCTCATAAGACTTGTGCTCCAGACCCCTCACCAGCTTTGCTGTCCTTCTCTGGACACGCTCCAGCACCTCAATGTCCTTCTTGTAGTGAGAGGCCCAAAACTGAACACAGGGTTCAAGCTGCGGCCTCACCAGTGCCGAGTACAGGGGCACGATCACTTCCCTATTCCTGCTGGCCACACTATTTCTGACACATGCCGGCTCATGTTCAGAACAGCCCCAACTCTATCAGCCTGTCCTTATGGGGAGAGGTGTTCCATCCCTCTGATCGTTTTTGTGGCCTCCTCTGGACCTGCTCCAACAGGTCCACGTCTTTCTTGTTCTGAGAGCTCCAGAGCTGGATGCAGTACAGCAGGTGAGGTCTCACTAGAATAGAGTAGAGGGGCAGAATCATCTCCCTCAACTTGCTGGCCACCTGTCCATGCTTCATTCAATGCAGCCCAGGATACTCTTGGCCTTCTGGACTGCGAGCGAACATTGCCGGCTCACGTCCAGCATTTCACCACCCAGGACCCCAAGTCCTTCTTGGCAGGGCTGCTCTCAATCCTTTCATCCCCCAGCCTGTACTGATACTGGGGGTTGCCCCGACCAAGGTGCAGGTCCCTGCTCTTTTGAACCTCATGAGTTTCACATGGGCCCATTCCTCGAGCTTGTCCAGGTCCCGCTGGATGGCATCCTGTTCCTCAGGCGTGTCAACCACCACTCAGCTTGGTGTTGTCTACAAACCTGCTGAGGGTGTGCTCGATTACTCTGTCTGTGAAGATATTAAAGAGTACCGGGCCAAACATGGACCCCTGAGAGACGCCACTCGGGGGTGCAACACCACCCATCTCCGATCTCCATCTGGACATTGAACTGTTGACCACTCCCCTCGGCATGTGACCATCCAACCAATTCCTCATCCACCCAACAGGCCACCCATCAAATCTATGTCTCCAATTTAGGGAAAAGGATGTAGTGGGGGACCATGTCAAAGGCCTTACAGAACTCCAGATAGACGACATCCATAGCTCTTCCCTTGTCCACTGATGTGGTCACTCCATCCTAGAAGGCCGCTATGTTGGACAGGCAGGACTTGCCCTTGGTAAAGCCAAGCTGGCTGTCTGAAATCACGTCCCTGTCCTCTGTGTGCCTTGGAAGAGCTTCTAGGAGGATCTCTGCCATGATCTTCCCAGGCACAGAGGTGAGGCTTATGGATCAGTAGTTCCCAGGGTTCTCCCTTTTACCCTTTTTTAAAAATGGGTGCAATGCTTCCCTTTTTCCATTCTCCAGGAATTTCCTGCCATGACTTTTCCAATATCACGGAGAGTGGCTTGGCAACTACATCAGCCAATTCCTTCAGGACCCTGGGATGCATCTTGTCAGGTCCCATAGGCTTGTGTATGTTCAGGTTCCTCAGGTAGTATTGAACACTTGCATTAAGTACCCTTAGTCTTTGCTTTAAAATAATCTATCTGTATACAAACTGCAATACTGCGAACAGCTTAGATCAGTCCAGAATGATCAAGTTCCATTGCTGATGATTGTCTCTGAGAGAATATTATGAATATTGCAATATGGTACACTGAAGATTTCTACACCTTTAGTATTTATTTGATCCACCACTCTCTAAAATTTTTTGTTCCTACTGTTACTTTTCTCAGCTTCTTGGAGAAGTAACATCTTTTCTCCAAACTCTGTTTCTCTGGGTAGTGTCAAGCATGATGCTCTAGATTTGATACTCTTCCTGAATCCTCTTCAGCTTTCATTTTTCCGGGCCCATCAAGTGTTGTACATTGAACATTAGATTTGCTCCCCTTTGCATCTCTTACAGACAGACTCTGGCCTTTCTTCTGCTCCATGAACCTGTTAATAGTGTTATGCAGTAGCTGGGGTAACGCTTAATTAATAGGGTCTCACTTTCGAAGAAGAACCTCTTTCACGTTCTTAGGTGATACAAAGGTCCTTGAGTACTCTTGTCTTCTCAAGTTCTTGAAAAGTCCGAAAGCCTTAGTCTGATGAGTGGTTGGTTGAGAAAGTCAGACTGGTTGTTTGAGAATGCCCAGTAGTTCCTCAAAAAGCACTACTAATGGATTTATTTGTTTATATTCTCCTGTCTGCACCAAAAATACCAGTATATAGGTAGGAAGTTGGATATATTATTACATGAAGCTCATGGGACTCCTTTAGTAAGAAAATTACAATACAAATATATTATTATCTGTCTCAAAATACACCGAAATAATCAGTCCCACACTCATCACCATGGTATCTGAACACCTTTGGGATGATATAATAATGTAATTGATCTAAAAAAGGTAGTGTAATTATACCTCTGCTGCAATATTTCATGCATAGGGACTATTTATAATGAATACTCTTTTACTTACTTTTTGAAAGGATCTATTTTGATCAATGAGAGACAGTGGGATAATTTATAGACAGGAAAGCTCTTCGATCCGGGAAAATATACGACCTTAAATGAGAAGTTCAGTGTTTGCATTTGAGCAGTTGATTGACTCCTTGCACCTCAGGGCTCCTCAACAAGAAAAGATAACAAGGCTTGCTTTTAATCCAATGTGATGTCTCCAGTTGGATGCTCAAGACTCAGAGAAATTTTAATTCTGGGTATTCTTCGTACTCAAATTTAGCATCTAGAATGTAAGGTTCCAGTCCAAGAGTGTCGCTCTGGTTCCTTCAATAGTCACTAGGGAGAAACAGAAGCGACCAGGAAGAATGACCTGTCTCGTACCAAGAAGCTGTGGTTAACATGCCTGAGGGACGGGATGCCATCCAGAGGTACCTGGACGAGCTCGAGGAATGGGCCCTTACAAAACTCATGAGGTTCAGTGAGGCCAGGGGCAAGGACCTGCACCTGGGTCGAGCCAACCCCTGGTATCGGTACAGGCTGGGGATGAAGGGATTGAGAGCAGTCCTGCCAAGAAGGACTTGGGGGTCGTGATGGACGAAAAGCTGGACATGAGCCAGCAATGTGATCTCATAGCCCAGAAGGCCAAGAGTATCCTGGGCTGCATTGAAAGAAGTGTGGCCAGCAGGTTGAGGGAGGTGATTTTGCCTCTCTCCTCTGCTCTGGTGAGACCCCACCTGGAGTCCTGCGTCCAGCTCCAGAGCCCTCAGCACAACAAAGACATGGACCTGTTGGAGTGGGTCCAGAGAAGGCTACGAGATGTTCAGAGGGATGGAACACCTCTCCTATGAGGATAGGGTGAGACAGTTGGGGTTGTTCAGCCTGGAGAAGAGAAGGCTTCGAGGTGTCCTTATTGCAGCCTGCCAGTACTTAAAGGGGGCTCCTAAGAAAGATGGGGTCAGACTTTTTAGCAGGGCCTGTTGCAACAGGCCAAGGGGTAACAGTTTTAAACGAAAAGAAGGCAGATTTAGACTAGATAGAAGGAAAAAAAAATTCACAATGTCTGTGGTGAAACACTGGCCCAGGTTGCCCAGAGAGGTGGTAGATGCCCCATCCCTGGAAACGTTCCAGGTCAGGTTGGATGGGGCTCTCAGCAACCTGATCTAGTCAAACGTATCTCTACTTCTTGCAGGGGATTGGACTAGATGACCTTTAAAAAGTCCCAATCCAAAGATTCTATGATTCTATGATAAAGGTGTCTGATGAGTGGGACAGCTGACAATTCCTTGACAATAGGTGGAACCGAAATAATCAGTTTAGACCGGTTCCTGAATGAATGCAAGTGCTTCACTGCCTTTGTGAAGTTGGACTGTATGGCATGGATTTTCTCTTCTGCACTGCGTTGTCTCTTACTGTATGTGACGCCTAAAAAAAATATGAATTTCACAGGGCCTGAAGGCAGAGTTTTTCATAGTTCTTTATATACACACACATGTATATACACATATATAAATATGCACATTATAGTCACTAATTACAACAATACAGTGATACTACAACATACATACTAGTCTAGCATTGCAGTGCCAAAAAGAGCACAAACAAAACTTCTTCATCTTAAATAGTAGAAACAGAAGAGCGTACGAATTCCTTAATATATAAGTATGTGCCTGTTCATGCTGCATGCCTGAGAAATATTTTCCAAAGTGAGGGAAAAAATCTTCAGTACAAACTTAAATCCTTGTTGAGGAAGGTATTTAATGGTGGATTATTTTATGCATATATTTTAGTCTTGTTGCCTTTAAGAGGACTGAGAAATATGCAAAAGTTAAATAAATGTCATAATTTTAAATTAATGCACCTATCTAAATAGTGAAAAGTGAAACGATGACTATAATTGGTATAATTGATCAGAATCCTCTCAAAGGTCAGATGCTGCCCAGCACTGGTATTTGAGGTTTTTTTGGTTGTTTCTTGAATTGACTTTCCTTTTTGTAACACGTCTGTTAAAAATTTCTTTGCAACATTTCAGTTCACAAATTTAATTATAATTCAAACACCTGCACAGACATTAAAATTTCCCTTTAGCCAGATTCTCTGATATCTTATGATCTTTATACACACACACACACATGCACGCAAAACCCTCTAATTAATATTTGTTTGTTTTTATGTCCAGTTTGCAATTTCTGATTTTCACGTTCTTCATTAATTAAGGAAAAAGCCATAGGGTTTTAATTACTCAGGATATGTGTGAACATATCTTCATTTTCAATTAAAGGTGATAGGATGTTTGAAGAGAAATTAACTAACACAGTAATTTTTCTTTTATTATCCTGACAGAAAACATATGTATCATGAGATGCTATCATCAGGCCTTTTGCACTTCTTAGGAATCTCTTGGGTATGTCTTATTGAAATAAATTCAATTATAGGAGGAAGAAATAAAGGCCTGTGTCTTCAACACGACCTGTCAATGATTGCACCATTTCTGACTTCCTTCAACAGGATCATTCCCAGTTAGACATAGTCTAATTTCACTAGTGGATTTTACTGGCGTAATCTGGCGTTTGGTATACATACCCTCCAGTGACGAAAATACTGATTTCAGTGAGTTCAAAGTCAGGTTTAACACATACTGGTAGTCTGTCTTCCTAATTTAATGAGCAAAATATGTATATGAATACGTATGAATTGCTCACAAAAGATCTTTCTAAAGGGAAGGAAAAGTCAATGAGATGATAAATGCCAATGACTAGAGAATATACTGTGAAAGACCACAGGCAAAGTCCATAATAATTCGCTGTTCATGCCCGATACTAACGAAGTGAATGAGCTGGGCGGGCACCTAAAACACCTCTGTTAAGACACAGCTACCTAAATCACCAAGACATCAGCTGTACAGTCGCACTTCTCACCACTGGATTATGACGAGCTGGTGAGTTCCACATCATGGCAGACTGACAAGTCGTACAATGACTTCTCTGAACTATTTGTTTGTCAGGAACATCAATGCCTCTGCCTTGTCTTCTTGTCCTTCTCGTATACTGCGTACCGTACACAGCCCTTCAAACCTGTCATTTGTTCTCTGCTTGGAATAGCGTAGAAATGGATGTCTACACTGAAGCTGTCAGAATCATTTAGAGATAAATGAACTACGACATAAAGGAAAAAAATTGTCTATGCTATGGATTAATTTAACCTGGTTTTAGGGAATTGCAGATATACCCATGACATTAAATATATTTTCTTCCTTATAAATTATGTAAAGAAGATAATACCAACTCTAATGGAGCCATCTCTCCAATATGAAGTAATCTCGAATCATTAACACTGAGCACATCCCATTGGTCCCACAGGCAGGTTTCCCTGTTTTGTTTTGGTGTTTTTTTCTCCTATTGTTAGGCCAGAGATCTTTTGACACTATGAAATCTACCCTGGCTTTAGATTTGCAAACTCACAAGTGTAAATGAAAATCATACATACTGTCATTTCAGCATAATGCAGCATTGGACTGGTAATCTGCTTAAAAATTAAATAGGCTAAAGCAGATGCAATAGACATAGTTATGAAACTGTCATAACTTTGAGTAATGAAACAGCACCTTCTGTGTAACGTAACCACGTACTTAGGACTGTGGACAGTAAGCTAATCCTTCTGAAATGGAGTTTAACCTTAGAATTGATCTTGATTCTACTTTTTAGCTAAAAGCCGTACAGCTACCTAGGAAGTACTCAAAAACCTTCTAATACTTGGAGCAGTCAAGACATACAAATTTATGGCCAGTAACACAGATCTTAGCTTTCTGTTGTCACCATAGTCTAAAAGAATTTAGGATTTAGAAGGACTTAGGGTTAACATTGGTCTGGATACAAATGCTGTGTAAATTTAACAGTGTTTGGGCACAGATCCAAGAAGGTGAAGTATACCATTGACACTGTTAAACTATCTGAATGGTCCTGGGCAATCTTTGGGTCTTATCTACCTTAGAGCCTTCTAAATAACAGCAAGACAGAGCTCAAGAATTAGCCCAGTCCAGGACTAACTGGTAGTTTAGATATGGCCACCATGTTGAAGGCTTGGAGACTTTAATAGTGTGCATATAGTAAGACTATTTAAGTAGGTATCAGGGCTGGAGGACAGGCATTGGAAAGTCCTTAGTTGAATCATAGAATCATAGAATGGTTTGGGTTGGAAGAGACCTTAAAAATCATCTAGTTCCCACACCCTGCCATGGGCAGGGGCACCTTCCTCTAGAGATGAGGTTGTGCAAAGCCCCATGCAGTCTGGCCTTGGACACTTCCAGGGATGGGGCATCTACCACCTCTGTGGGTAACCTGTGCCACTGTGAAAAACTTCTTCCTTAGATCTAATCTAAATCTACCCTCTTTCATTTTAAAGCCATTACCCCTTGTCCTATCACTACATGTTCTGATAAAAAGTCCCTCTCCAGCTTTCTTTTAGGCCCCCTTCAGGTACTGGAAGGCTGAGGTCTCCCCAGAGCCTTCTCTTCTCCAGGCTGAACAACCCCAACTCTCTCAGCCTGTCTTTATAGGAGAGGTGTTCCAGCCCTTTGAGCATCTTTGTGGCTCTCCTCTGGACGGTCTCCAGCAGGTCCATGTCCTTCTTATGCTGGTGGTCCCAGAGCTGAACACAGCACTGCAGGTGGGGTCTCACTAGAGCAGAGTAGAGGGGCAGAATCACCTCTCTCGACCTGCTGGCCACACTGCCCAGGATACAGTTGGCTTTCTTGGCTGCAAGCACACATTGCTGGGTGATGTTGAGCTTCACATCAACCAGCACCCCCAAGTCCTTCTCCTCAGGGCTGCTCTCAATCCATTCTCTGCCCAGCCTAGATTTGTGCTGATGATGCAAGTAGGGATGACAAACATTTTACCTACCTTGGACACTTGCCTTAGATGGGTTTTCTCTCCCTTGAGGTGTGCTTGGCACTGTCAATTGATAATATAGGAAGCCTAGGTAGTTTTTCTCAGACTTCATACAATCATAGAATCATAGAACCTTTGTGTTGGAAGGGACCTTTTCAGGTCATGTAGTCCAACCCCCTGCAACGACCAGGGACATTTTCAACTAGGTCAGGTAGCTCAGAGCTCCGTCCAACCTGACCTGGAATGTTTCCAGGGATGGGACTTGCCACTTATCTTGAAGGATAATGATAAAAGAGGCAAGTAATACCTCATGTAGGATTTCTTGGGTCGTCTTGCATAAATGTTCTAGTCTTTGTGTTGTTCATTTTCCCCACTTAAAGGGATATCTGGAAGACTTTGCAAACGCCTGGGTTAAAAGGGTTGTAAAATGAGGCTTTGCTATGACTGTTATTGCTGCTGTTTTTAATAGTTTGGTTTTTTAAAGCTCAAAGCCCTGATAGAGGCAATTAAAGCCTTTCCAGATCTAGTTCAGCACTGTAGTTACCAGTCCTGTAGACTGCTTTTTTAATGGGGAGAGTGTTTTGCTCTGATTTCCTTCAATGGTTCTGAAATCTATATGTAGTCACCTAAAATAGGTGGCTTGATTTTCAAAGGGCTAGGCATTCACCACTGCTGTTTAAATGAACTGCTGAATCCTCACTGCCATAGGAAATGTTTGGAAAGGTTTACATTGTCTGTTAAGTATCAATGAAGCCAGGATTTCTGAAAGACATTAATGATTTTGTGTGCCTCCATTTGTAAGGTGGGGATTTCAGACAGAGACATGACAAAAGATTTTGGTTTCTGAAAGGTACGACGCAGTAGCCCTAAGAAAATAAGATCTTTTTAAGATGTTCCAAGTTAGACATGCAAAACGAAAGGTCACATTTGAAAATCACCAAAGATACCCACAGGCAATTATAGCATACAGAATTCTCCAGTTTTAATTAGCAGAGAATGTATCATTCCATAGAGAGTGAGTTAAAAAAAGAAAAATAGTTGCAGGGTGGGAGCGAGGAGGGAAATCAAACTAGATTTCAGCAGCAGACAAATACTCAGGTTCAGAAAATATAATTATTTGAAATCAGACATAAAATGAATGACAAGAACACAATGGAATTTGGTTTTCTATAATGCTTTTCAAGCTTAAAGTAATCAGAAATCTTTTTTTTCTTTTAACAAAGTAAATACATGAACTGCATACTTAACTATCCCTGCATGTTGTAAGAACTATTTATGGATTTATTTGGCAGCTAACAACATGGCCTATAGTAATTAATATTTTTTATTTACAGAACTCAGTGCTGATAACGGACAACTAATAGACATGCTTAATTGGCTTTTAACTACTGGTACCTTGTTATAGTATTTTCCTCTTTGCCCAGTGGCAGCAACTTTCCTGAGGATTTCAATGTGAGTTTAATACGTTGCTGATTTTTAATTACATTTTTATTGCGTATGCAAATGCATGCTCATTTGTGTGACAATCCAGGGGTCAGTAATGAGGACAGCTCTGGCACGTTTCTTTATTCAGTGCCTGTACTCCACAGCATTGTAGCTTCTTCCTGTTCATTTTTCCTCAATGTGGAAGAACTGGCCCGTTCTCCAACTCCCTGCAGAGAGCACTGAAGTAGCAGAAGAGTTCATGTCAGGAACGCAGACATCCTGACTGGTGGATGGTGATGCAAGCTTTGATTGAATTATCACAGTAAAAATTGTTCTCTTTGCAGGCAGCAGCCATAAAATAAGGCTGGCATCACCTTGAGTTACCAGGTTCTGTTTATGAACTGACCTCACTATTGCTGTCAGATGAAAAAATGTTGGCCAGCAGAGACGGAAATTGCCATTGAGACTATATACTTTTGTCCTCAGAGCTGAAGGAGGTGGCACTATTAGCTTATGGTCTATTTCCCTCTCCTCTTTCCCTGCTTTCTTGTGAATAAAAATCTCAGTAGCAAGGACAAAACCAAAACAAACAACTGAACAGGGTACCATCTTTGCCATTATTGCAAAAGTAATCCCCTTTTTCAAGCCATTAGCCAGTGGAGGCTGTCTTGTACATAGAGACAAAAGGGAGAGAGAATTAAAGTTTAACATGAAGCGGGACAGATGTTTGGGAAGCTGAGTCAGAGTCGTCCACGGCCAAGAGAAGATTCAGGTGGAATAGTTACCTTGTCCCAACAGACTCCCACTTGCTGAAGCACGTAGTCTGTTCCTGAGAACTGGATAGTTGGAAAGTCCTTGGAGGAGTCCATCAGCAGTGGCTTTCTTGGTCATAAATGACTGAAGGGAAAGATGACTTGTTCTTATGTCAGTAGATGGCACTGTTTCTATGAACTACTGACATACGCACCCAGAAATGCAGCTGTACCTCCTTCATATATTCTACACAGGGAGAAAACCAAACCAAAAACTACCAAAACACACTCCCCAAACAAAAAAGAAAAAAAGAGTAAAATAACATTTTTAAAGTTATAAAATTAGTACTCCAAAGTTTGAAAATTCCTGAATTAATCTAAGGTTGCTCGTTACATTTTATCTTACCCTTGCAGTCAGTATGCAGTGTGGTATAGACTTCACTCATATGCACACATTTTCCATTTTCAAAAGACCTCTACCTCAGTTAATGCAATTAATAAGGTGGATTTGAGGATAAGACTACTATATGGGATAAGGAAAAATATTCTTTATGGAATTCCAGGCTTCATTGGTCTTCTGTATTGAGGAGCAGACAGAGGCACTGCATTTCTGTCTGAGAAAGGAATCCATGAATGTTCACTGAGTTGTACATGAAGAGTGGACTTGTTGCATCCAGGTTGAGCTGGATGTAACACGTTCATGCAGTGGCTATTCACCTGGATATCTGGCCACACCGATGAACATCTGGAAATGTCGAAATAACCAAACTCCTGAAATGCCTACTGAACCAAATTTCTGCACAGGACAAAAATTAGGATATATTCCAGGTACATGTCTTGATTGCATAGGTATCCCTAACAGCATCACCTGACAAGATCTATCAAAGATATCTGTGGTATGGCTGATAGGATTACCTTACTTATAGTCATTTAATGTGTTTTTAAAACCTGATTTTCTCATTTGTTTTTTTAGTAAATTCAGAAATACAATCAATCAGACACATGGAACAGCTGTCATGCACATCCCTGGCCCATTATCCATTAATTGCTGGGCCAATGCACCAGCCGCTGCCACTTGTACTAGCAGATTAAAGGAGATAATTGCCACCCATGAGGAAGCAGCACACAAGTGAGGTGAGATATTTTCACACATCTGGCCAGAGAGGAAAGAACAGCAGTGGGCTATTTGGGGTACCTTCTCATCTGTGAAGGGGAACAGGTCTCGATGGTTGCGATTTCTCCCACTTAATCCCGTGAGTCTCATTTGCTTCTGCCCTCACTGAATTTTTCACTCCCAGACTTTCCTCTCCTCAGTTTCAGCATTGCTTGGATTTTCTTAGCTGAATCCTTGTCTTATTTCTTAACAAGTTCTGACCCCTACCTCCTGGCCCGGTTCCTTGTCTCTCGCATTTCCCTGCTAAATCAAATCCCCCATTTCCATATCAATGCTTAATCTGTCTCTCTGCTCATTCTGTTTTATTACTTCCCATTCAGTTTTCTCAGTTTTTCATTCCCCTACTTTCGTAACATCTCTCACTTGTAGCTAGCTGTCTTAGTCCCTCCTGTGTTACCAGACTCCGTTTCAGCCTTATACTGTAGCTCTTGATGAACCTGTTACTTGCAACTCATCCTTTCCAAAACTGGCCCCACTTCTAGTCTGCCCCAGCCTCATCTCTCCACCCAGCTAACCGTCCTCTTCATCGTCAACCCCAGTCTGATATTCTCCAGTCCTCTTATTTGTGTATCAGCAAATTCTCTGCTTTAATCTACTGTTGAGTCTATTCAGTTTTATTCTTCCCAGTATATCTCCTCTTTGTTTCCTCTACACTTACATCACAGAGTTTCTGCCTTTCTGTGCCTTTTCCTTATTATTTCATAGGCTTGTGGAAGGACAGATGTCAAGAGAACATGAGAAGCATGGTCATTGGTGTCACTTGATACCAACCAGTCTGCAATAGGTGGGAAGGTGAAAGGAAACCTTGAAGTGTCACATTCTGTTAAATCCAGCCACTCTGTGGTGATCCTGGATGAGCTGTCAAATCAAACCCAGGACAGAATATGTAAAGACTGTAGAGCTAAACTGACTGAGAAAGGTTCTTCAGAGCATTTTCAAATAAGATTTTTTTCTGTTCACATGGGCAAAATGTGTGAAGGTACTCTACTGTTTCAAAGAAACAAAGGCTTTTCTTGACGTGAGCAACTGTCTCAGGAATGCATCAGCAGTTATTTAAAAATTTTCTAGAAATATTGAAGGTAGGTATAAGAGAAATGTTTGCCAAAGGAGAAAGTTAGACAAAGTTACCAGCAACCTAAAATATAATTTTAAAATGCAACAAGACAAGCTGCCTTATTACAGGTAGAACTATAATTTCCTATGGGAAATGGTAATTCCCCATATATTTACAAATTTCACATTTTTCTATGAGAATTTTATGTGGAAAGGGAAGTAGCAAAATCAGGGATGCTGCAAGTACATATAGGATATTCTCATCCTGCCCTTCCAAGAAACAGTCCTCATTCTGCCTCCTGTAAGGAGCAGAGTTACTTCAAACTCAACATTTCAACCTCTAAGGTGTCTTATTGGCAATGGTTCTTTGCTTTAACCTGCAGAGTGAAAAGAAATGGGAAAGAAATGATTCACCTCACCTTCTGGTTTCCAGCTCTGTGACATTCAGTGCTTCTCAGGGACAACATTTTTCTAAAGAATGTATCTATCATTGGAATCCACTTTCTATTTTCTAGACTTGCTTTTAGGTGCTGGCAGCTCCCCCAGGAGGTGTTTGTCAGCAGAACCACTAATACTTATTTAAGTCTTTCAGTACTTAAAGGGGGCTTATAGGAAAAATGGGAACAAATTTTTAGCAGGGCCTATTGCAATAGGACAAAGTGTAATGGTTATAACTAAAAGAGGGTAGATTTTGACTAGACCTAAGGAAGAAATTTTTCACCATGAGGGTGATGAAACCCTGGCCGAGGTTGCCCGGAGAGGTGGTGGCTGCCCCATCCCTGGAAACATTTCAGGTCAGGTTGGACGGGGCTCTGAGCAACCTGATCTAGTTTAAAGGTGTCCCGGCTCCTTGCAGGGGTGTTGGACTAGATGGTCATTAAAGGTCCCTTCCAACCCAAACATTCTATGGCTCTATGATCCCGACTGTTCTTTGCCTTTTGGCCTCTGAGAGATCACCTTTGTAAGAGTCTGTTCCAAAGCTGTCACAGCACTCTGCTGTTGCCTTTGGCTGACTGATTCAATGAAATCATTATCAGCCGAAAGAAAGAAAAGACAAGGGAAAAAGTATTTAGCTGATAACTTTGAATGTTAATTCTTTTATTTGTTGACAAAACAGGAGCAGAACCATAGTGACATCACACAGGTTTGTGTTATCTGAACTGAGAGAGGATGCCTTCAGGCTCAGGGCACCCCTGGCAGCCCCTGAATCCCATCTGGATGACATGTTCAGATGCCACCACAGAAAACACCAGATTGAAATTATCACCCTGATGAAGTTTCTTCAAAACAGAGCAGTTTTGACTGTAGCAGAGATTGAGCACTATCTGGGGAAATGATGTTTGCCTGCTTTCACATGATGCTCCAGCTCTGGCATTCATTTCCTCCACTAAACTCCAGAGATGTTGTGGCTGACAGTATGTGATTAATCTGTGGCCCAGGGTGTTACTAAAAGCCGGTGGTGATCTTCATTTACCTGAAGCCAAATCCTGCTCTCAAAAAACCTTCAGTCTCCGTATTTTGTACATGTGATGCACTAAATAATTGGAAAAATGAACTTCCATAACAACTTACTTTAAACACTGCTTGAAAGTATTCTGGGGTTTAGAGAAGTCCTCCAGTAGCAGTGTAATAAAAAACCCCAAACTTTCAGATTGTTGTAGTTGAATACTACAGTGGTCTTTCTTAAATTTTTTAATGACAGACTGAAAGAAGGAAATACTCTCTACTTTCTTCCTTGCAAAGCACTTTGGAATCTGTGGATTTACAGAGCTATTGAAGAGCTGAATATTACTATTGTCACTGTGGATTGCTACCAAGGAAGATATTGCTTGATATTTTTTTAATTATGTTAGACTCAATTACTACATATTCTAGTCTTTCTCCTTACTGTGTTTCTATTTCTGTATGTTTTTTAAAAGAAGGTGTGGGTCTAGGGAGAGGGAGAGGCATTTTCCCTGGTAAATCAATTAACTTCTCCAATCCAGCAAACTGTGAAAAAATACAATAACTCTCTTTAAATGTTCCATTAGGGCCCAGTAACAGCTCATTAGATTATACAAGGTATGTGTAATTGCCCAGAAAAGATGCAGTACCTTCCTGCAATGCTTAATTTAATCTCTACTCTTTACATACAACTATAACTACCCACTAAACAAGATTCATGGCCTTGTGCCCAATGGTATGTGTGTATAAGTGTGTGTTTTAAACATAAGAATGTATTTAAAAGTCAAAACTGGCCTGGTTTTGTTTTCAGTTGCTTTCTATAATCTTGCAAAACAAGGCTGTGGAGGACAGGCATTGTCCATGAAGAAGAAAATTTTCAAGCTGATTGGAAATCCCTCACTACATTTTGTATTTGCTACATAAAGGGGTTTTCCAGCCAGATTTCTAGCCCCAGGTCTGATCATGTGAGGTCCTGAAGATACCGAGCTCTCTGAAGAGTATATGGAGGATACAGCTATGAAAAAAAGGTATCACTTGTATGCATAACTGTACTGTTAGATTTCTACATACTAGACATCTACTACAGGTCTTTGTTTTGTTTTCTCTTAGCTGATGCGGTAGAAGATGAAGAAACTTTAGGTTTCCCACAAAACCTTGGCTTTTCCCCTTTCTGGGTGCCTCCCATTAATATGAAAACATTGAATGATAAATGCCCTTTCCCTCCTCTCCAGCACAGAAATGAGATCCCCACGACCAGCTCTGCCTCTGCTCATCTCTGCAGCCTTCATAGTTGAGCACTCGAGCACCAGAGTCCTTGGCACCAGGGCAGTTCACACTTCCATGCTTGATATTTACAATGCTTCCTAAACCCTAATTTAATCTGAAAAGAATAATTGGGATAAATTCCTGGTTTTCCCATATTAAGAACTCTTTCTTCATCTTCAGGTGAATCAGGATAACAGGCAGTATTTTCTTGTTTTATTTTCACTTTCCTGTGCATATTTCTGACAGACACAGTATGGCAAAAAAAGAGGTGAAATGCTGAAGACTAAAACTTCCACTGATATCTCAAGAATGGGCAAAACATGGGATACAAGGAATAATGTCATGGAAACCTGTTGCTTCTGTAGCTGCAACCTTTCTGTGAGGTCCTGAAGATGCAAAGGAACATGTAAATGCTGCAGGTGTATATGGGAGCGATTATCTGGCCTAGAGTTCAATCTGGACTACCGAGAAACCTTCTGTATTTCTGAAGTAGAAGCAATATCTAAAATACATAGTCCATCAACACAACACGGTGCTTTTATGGACAGGTCTATTGTTAGGTGAGAGTTCTGTTCCTAGAAATCTCAGAGGAAAGCCTGGTTTTCTAAAATTAATCAGATAACAAAAGGAGAAACAGCTGAAGTTTAGGAACCTCTTCTTGCAAAAGCTAGATGTTGAACTGATTTTTTTTTTTTAAAAGTAAACATATTTTATGTTTAAAAACATGTCTCCCCGATGTCTCTTTCACATTTGCTGATAACTAGAAGAAAAAGAATCTTTTTCGTAAAATCTCATTGGCAATATTTGGAATGATCAGTGCTCCAAGCCAGTGCAACAAGGTGGTAGGGTGAGATGGTTTTTGCTAGGATAGAGTTAATTTTCTTCATAGGACGTAGTATGGGGCTGTGTTTTGGATATGCGCTGAGAAAAGTGTTGATAATACAGGGAAGTGTTTTCTATTGTTGAGCTGTGCTTACACAACATCAAGGCCTTTTCTGCTTTTCACACCACCCCACCAGCAAGCAGGCTGAGGGTGCATAAGAAGCTGTGAGGAGATACAGCTGGGACAGCTGACTTCAACTGACCAAATGTATAGTCCATACCATATGATGTCATGCTCAACATACAAAGCTGGTGGAAGAAGAAGGAAGGGGGGATATTGAGAGTGATGGCGTCTGTCTTCCCAAGTCACCATTGTGCGTGAGGGAGCACGGTTTCCCTGGAGATGGCTGAACCCCTGCCTGCCCATGGGGAGTAGTGAATGAATTTCTCATTTTGTTTGCTTGCTTTACCTATTAAACTGTCTTTATCTCAACCCAAGAGTTTTCTCAAGTTTTACCCTTCCCATTCTCTCTCTGATCCTGCCATGGGGGCAGTGAGTGAGCGGCTGTGTGGAGCTTAATTTCTAGCTGGGGTTAACCCATGACGTAGGGATACAACAATATGCTTTGAGGTCCTGGTCCTCTGAAAGGGTCTGTTCTGCTGCTCTGTTTCATTCCATGTTTTCCCCTTACTGGTACAAAGCCATTTTTCTTTTTTTGCCAGACTGCACAGTACATCAATCCTTATTTGTAGCTCTCATGATTTCCAGGCTATTGGTTTATAACAAACAAACAGAGGTTTCAAGTTATCCCTGGTGTAGAGTCTGTTGGACAGTCATTGATTTTGCTGGTATTAAGAACGTTAAAATAGCACTGGGGCAGCAAATACAGTACTTTCTAAAGTGACATGATAGGCATATAGTAGCTATACAAGTGGGGAAGGGAAATTAAAACAAGGCAGAGAGTATTGTTTTACTCTCTTGTGCTGGTTTTGTGTGGGAGTAGGCTGGGAGTGCACAAGAAGTTGGGAGGGGACCTAGCCAGGACAGCTGACCCCAGCTGACCAAATGTATAGTCCATACCATATGACATCATGGTCAGCGTATAAAACGGGGGGAAGAAAGAAGGGGGCCACATTCGGAGTGATGGCGTCTGTCTTCCCAAGAAACCATTACGCGTGACGGAGCCCGGCTTCCCTGGGGATGGCTGAACCCCTGCCTGCGTGGGGAGTGGGGAATGAATTCCTTGTTGTGTTTTGTTTGTGTGCGCGGCTTTTGCTTTACCTGTTAAACTGCATCTGAACCCACGAGTTTTCTCAGTTTTACCTTCCCAGTTCTCTCCCTGATCCCACTGCGGGGCAGTGAGCGAGCAGCTGCGTGGGGCTTAGTTGCTGTCTGGGTTAAACCATGACAATGTTTTACTAATAACAGCAGCTTAAAGCCTTCCTAGAATTTATCATGTAGTAATGGAGGTGCCGTGAAATGTTTCTTCTAGATGGCTGAGATTTGCTGAAACAAAGCCAGGCACCTGGACAGCAATACACACTCCAGCTGTCTTAAAGTGAAATGGAATCCTCTTCCACCTGGAGTAAAAATGAACACTTTCCTACGACCTAGCTGTGAATATGTTCGGATACCTCTGACATTTTAATTTATAGACTCTATATTGAGAAGTAAGACATAAGAAGGCAGCTGACTTATAGACACTTATCATCATGTCTGGACACCTCAAAAAATTTAATATAGTTCAGTGAGTATAGATGTTTTGAATTCCCCACTCAAGTTGAAATATTGAAAAGGGGCAACTGTATTGAAATAGACCCATGAAATTAAAAGGCCTCCTTATTGAATAGATCCACAAAATGAGCTTTCTGCTTTCATAAAAACTTTTTGTTTGATTCCAATAGAAGCATCTGTTTTTAGTGTTGTTTCAGAGTTGAGATGCCTTTAAGTGAATTTTGGATGGAAAAATTATTCAGAAGTAAATTACTGAGGAACTTCATTATGAAAGTTCTTTCCTTCCTGCCTTCCTGTTGTCTTCTCTTCCTTCTCCTCCCCCTCCTCCCCTTCCTCTTAATTTCTCTTTCACTTTCTCTCTCTTTCCTTTGCTCTTTCTCTTAATTACTATCAATTTGTAAGATCAGCACAGAACTTTGCATCCAAACTAATAAGCAACAAAAAATGCTCTGTGGAAGATACTTGGAAGATAATGTACAAACTCACATGCAAAAACAAAGAAAGAGTTGGTAAAATTCACACAGGAAAAAGCAGGGAGGCTTAGCTCTTCCCAGCTCCAGATTCGTATTTTCCTGCTTTTCACCCTTTCCACATAACACAGTAGCAGCACTGAGACCTGTGAACTCTGGTGCAATTTTGGAAATCAGCCTTTATCTGTCAGTTGAACGAAACTCCCTAAGACTGCACAAGAATAGACAAAAGTGTTAGACACACTTCTACAAGGAAAGAGCTTCTGTAATTCTTTACTAAAGCACTCTTTGGGAGTTGTTTGTGCCAAAGAAGTCATCAGAGTGCCACCCCACACGACTGTCAGAGAATTTCTGCGAGTACCCTTGTAGTGGTCTGCTAGATGACCGCTGCTCCCCTGTGATGAAGCATCCATGAATACCTGTGCTGCAAAATGCAGCGTTATATAGAGACCTTATCTAGTAGGGGCTCGAAAATTCAAGTAACATAACAGATATGGTAGGAAGCTTTCCCCCCCCTCAGAAGTGATGGCTTTACAGGGCTTATTAACAGAAATGCAGCATCCGAAACGTGTATGGATCTGAGTTAGCATATTTCTGTCCCTTGCATTCTTGGCCTGCAGATAGCAAAGTAGAACCAACTCTGATTTCTTTGAACAGTGGAGATATAAATTGATTCAGAAAAGCATTTCTCTTCCAGTCCACATTTAAGCACACTCTTTAAAGCCAGTAGAATCAGGCAAATGCCTAATTGGTAATTTCTTGAATGAATGCCATGACAAATAGGAGGATTGTTTTGTTTTCAGACACAATTTTTTTGTTGTTTTTGTTCAACCTTAATGATTCTGTGATTCTGTGATAATGGATTTATTAATTAATATGGTAATGTATGTCTCTTTACTAAGGCATGGGTAAATATACCTCTACTAATATAAACAGATCTAACTCCCACATAACCTCTTTGAAAGGCCAAGGCCAAG
Source organism: Phaethon aethereus (assembly GCF_964289735.1). Taxonomy (NCBI): domain Eukaryota; kingdom Metazoa; phylum Chordata; class Aves; order Phaethontiformes; family Phaethontidae; genus Phaethon; species Phaethon aethereus. The sequence goes on along the minus strand of NC_138582.1, from coordinate 3,715,279 downwards.
TAGCTCTTGGCAGTTTGATGCGGATTACCAAAATCATTTTTAAGTTAACTCACGGTCCTAGACAAATATAAATCTAGTATCCTGCAATGGTTGTTAGTGGCGTTGCATTCACTCCAGCCCAAGTCTCATCAGAAGTAATCAAGCACAGCAATGGAGAAATTGTTCTCTGTAAGACAAGTGACAAGCAATCTCTGAACCAAACTTATATTTCCATGCTTGGTATAAAAATACAATGATGAAAAAATAATAAATATTGGGACCATAGTGGTGGCAAATTGAACAGCATTAGGAATTAAATGGTGGTGAGAAATAGGAACTGACACAATTGAAATGAAACTTTAAATACGGGTTTATTCACTGCAAGAGGGGTTTGGACCTAAATCACTTCTTTCATCTTAACTGACATCCCCCTCCTTCTGAAAATGTTTGAGGTGCTATTTTCCAACTCTGAGGGAGCATAAAAATGCAAAGGTATGTGTGTGCAGGAGAAAGTTTAACATCTGTGTTTGGCTAAAATCTTCTAGAACACATCTTTATTATTCACCAAACTGTGGATAAAGGATTTTTTTAAATTTTTTTCTTGGCAGAAAACAAAGCCCCAAACCTGCTGATGACTTGGAACATTATGTAACCTAGGATGAATGGACAGATGAACAAAGTATCTTATGGGAGCAGTTTTAACAATTACTAAAACTTGTAACAGTTTTTTCATAATAAGCCCTATCATCTACTACTAATAATACTAATGCAAGCACTTATGGTAATAATAACCCAAATTTAATAACAAGGCAGCAATAGTAGTTTGCTCTGTGTACGTATGCAAACCACTTTACATACATTATAAAGTCATGGATCATTTGAGAGTTCCTCAGGGAAAATAATGTGGTAAATGTTGTAGAAGTATTATCTCGAAGTGTTGAACCCATTCGCTATGAGCTGATGCCACTTTCAGCTCATATTCTAGCTTAACTGGCAAAAAAAAAAAGAACAAAGAATTTTAAGTGGGACTTGCATTACTTCGGTTGGGTGTATATTTGCATTTTGCACACATAATTAGGGGGCAGAAATTCCACAAGTGACCCTTGTCTCATCAGAAATTCAGATATCACGATGTTGAATGTGAAACCCTTGCAGTATTACTCCCCAATGACCCAAGAGCCATATTACAAATCTTACTAAAGCACATTGTTCCAAATGTAGAATACCTCTGAGACAATTAAATCACCATTTGTGATGAGAAGAAAGGAAAAAGATAAATTTAAGTATCAAATAATCCATTTGAACTGGGACTTCTTGATTTGTTTGGTGTAGGTAACCTGTTGCACAGGTGGGGGAGCTCAGGTACAACAGAGAGGACAGCAGCGCTTCCAGGGCTGTTCTTAGGTGACAACCCTAAGGGGATTTCCCTGAGATTTTTCCCTGAGACATAAAAAATTCTCCTTTTAGCATCAGTTAGAGAGCAGGGAGTTAAATCTCTAAGTAATTTCAACAATGTAGCCCAGGTCTCCCAGCCCTGCACTCAGTACATCAATCACAAGAACTAGATACTTAAGTCAGTCCAATTATTTCCACTGATGTCCTTGAGCTTGATTAAGATCTGAGTTATGACTTTATGTATTGTATGCTCAGTGGGGGAGCATTTAAACACTCAAGACTGGGCTAGGAGAGCATATAGATGTTATTGTGAGAGTGGAGATAAGTTTGCAGGGCCTGGGGAGTGGTCTTACCACGAGGCTACAACACTGAGTCTACAGTACGCTGACTACTGAGTACTGTGCAAACTCCTCCAAAGACACAGGAATTCAAAGGAAAGAAAACACCTTTCCCAGCTTTCTGGTGTGGGTGTTAGGGGTTTTAAGATCATGAAGTAACAAGAGAGCTCAGACAGGAGCCTGGGGGAGTGCTGTAGCACAAAGCTGGTCTAGCAGCATGGATCTTGTGTTTGAGTGTGTGTTAAAAATAAAGCAACCATCACTAAATTTGGTGAGGGACCTGGTCCTTACTGTGTCTTGGCTGTGCTTTGAGAAATTTCTGCAGTGTGCAAGTCCTACTTTGGATATGACCCTTTCCTTTGCAACTCATCTCCATGAATAATCTTTCCCTCTCTCTCCTAAACTAGGAGGGGCAACACTTCCACTTTCTATTCTCCTTCATTTTGTTTTCATATTTCCACCTTGAGGATGGCCATATTGAAATAAACCTTCACACCCAAGACATCAATCCACAGGCTCATCTGATGTAAACTGATGCATCTTCAGAGACCGTCTTAATGACCTCAAAGGCCATCAGACACAGAGGACCAGCTTGTCCTGTAGCGTAGATGAGACAGTGAGGCAGTGAGGCTTTGTCACGATGTTGGCATGGAGGGAGCCAAACGCCTAACAGTTGTGGTTCAGAGAATATGTTTTTTCTTAGAAACAGTTGTCAATAAAAAGTACTAAACTGAGTTGACCAGTTTTGGACACGCTCTGTGACAATTTTTTTACTATTAAAACAGAAGGACAAAACTCCACACATTTTGGAGTAATGAATAACACTGGGCACTGGCTGTTGCCACCACAAAACACTTGAGTCCAATAATCAGATGGTCAAATGACCACTGTGAGCTCAAGACCAGTAAATGCTGTGTTTAGGAGGAACCAAAATAAGACTATTAGTAGGGCATTCTGTTCAGCTTGTTCCCTTTCTAGCCAAACTACTTGAACAAGAATTTATCTCTGGACTAAGGTGCTGAGTGTATTGGTCTCTCTCACTCTGCAGTTTGGACCAAATCCTCCTTTTAGTTTCTTCTTGCATGTAGGTGATAAATTGAAACTTGTGAATGGAGCTGTGACTTGCTGACTGTTTTCACACTCTCATAATGCTCTAATTTAACTAAACCTTGCATTTTCTGAATGACTGCAAAGATGTTCTCTCTCCAGTCTGTCCATGTCTTACTCTCATAGCCCAGCAAAATTAAATGTATTTTTTGTGCTGTATTAGCCTGAAGATAATGCCTTGGAGTTAGCTTAGAGTGCAAATAAACGTCATCCATATCTGCAGTGGAATTCAGGTACCTAAACAGAAAAGTCTAGAGGCAATTTAAAAACCCTCAATTATTTGAGGTATCTGCTGGTAGATATAGTATGGAAACTGCAGGAGACCTGTGCTGCATTGAGTTAGCAAACAGATGCCAGGCAGGACATACTGAGACGTTTCAAATGGTACCAGAAACAAATGTTGAGGCACTCAAGTTTCTTCCCTGGAGGAACAGAGCCACAGAATATAAATGTCTCATTACTTAAGCAAAAATAGAAATTAAACTAGTATTTCCAGTAAAACATGGGGATTATTTTTGTGGCAGTGTATTGCTCTGTGTGATCTATGAGAGTCACAGAGGACACACATCTAATGAACCCCACAACTTTGCTGTTTAAGATACTCATTTGAAAGGTGGCTAAAGCAAGACGCTGGGGTAAGACTTCATTCCCTGAAAAACAAGTAACAACTGCAACGGTGGCCAGAGATTGTTGCTCTGTTTTTCTTTGTCCACATGGTCGAGTCTTCCCATCTTGGTGCAATTAAATAGCCAATTTGATTTCATTAAAGCTGTCTTGACACAGATACTACCTTCAGAGCCTGGCATGCCATGTTGTTGTGGTCTGTGATCTCAGTTCTGCTCTCTAACTTGCTGTGGGTTTGGGCAGAGTCATAAGCTGTAGCCACCACATGATCGTGGTCTTTTTTTCATCAAGTAGGAACATTTCTATTAGGTAGTGAAATACTTATCTATTGTGTTAAGAGAAGCTAGCAATGAAAACAAGACTGCATAGGGTTGTTGGGGAGCAGTTGCTGGAGGCGGTTCTCCCATAGGATTTCTTTTTTTTTGTTTTGTTTATTTGTTTACTGTTGCAGAAACCTTTTGTGAGACAAAGGGAAAGCGGCTAGAAATGAAGAGAGGGAGGGGGTAAGCATTCTTGCAAATGCCACAACCACCTAGGATGACAAGGTCATGCTATATATGCTCCCCTTCTTCTGTTTGAGCTCTCATCTATTCAGATGAATCGAGGCAAGGGGAGGGAAAACATCCCTGCCACAAACACTCAATCTGTAAACTCCTCCATTTTCTCTCAGCCGGCAGGGAATGCTATCTGAACTGAAAGGGAATTTTCCAGCTGCCAGGATGCATGTTGTCATTGCGAAGCCTTAGTTTTCCTTGTCTCTATGGAAAGGGGGGGGAGAGAAGAATGGTGTAGAATGAATGGAAGTATGTTGCGCATAAGGAACACCCTGTGGGAGCCCTCAGTGCCTGAATTTACGATTGTGTTTACTGAGGGTCGGAAGATATTGAGGTTTCTGTTCACATCATGGTAAAATGGATCTTGCTCTTATTGTCACCATTGTAATGAATTCTCATCAGAGCCTCAGGTCTAGCCATTAGAAGTGGCGTAGATTCAGATTGTTTCAAGGCCTGGTTCACAAAAGTTTTTGTCCCAGTGATGTGTAGTGGAACTGATGAATATTTTCCATTCTATATCCAGCAGAAGAGGGATGGCACTGTTTTCCTGGGGAGACCATGATGAACTCCTGACCTGTTACTTACTGTTTGTCTTAGTCATAACTGGTATCAAAGAAATATGTTCCAGGTTGAACATGTAATTTACAACATTCAACAAAAGTCTATTTGTGTTCGGTCCATATGTAAACAGGGGATGAAGTCTTAGAAATATTCCTCTTCCTTCAGGCAAGCACTGACTATCACCTCACACCCTTTAAAACACCAACATGTAGTATCATTAGCATATTTTTTGTGTGTCTTTGGAGGAGGTGGAAACCACCAATTTTTTGATTAACAAGCTTCACAAGATTAAGGATACATCCATATTTTCTTTGTTTCCACTCAGGTCTTGATTCCTTCATCAAATACACTGCCTGCATATGAGTTTGCTCCCGGGTTATCATTCATAGTAAACAAACTAGTTTCCCCCAGAAGAAAAGCCTACACTGCTTGTGGGAATAGGCAGCCATAGGGGCCCTCTCCTATAGCAGTATGTTACAGACTGCATTGTAACTCGTACCACTTTGCACAATCCACAAACCAGTTTCTGTGGCAAGGTTTTAGTAGTGGGGGGCAACAGGGGGGGCTTCTGCAAGAAGCTCCTAGAAACTTCCCCTGTGCCTGACAGAGCCAGTGCCAGCTGGCTCCAAGATGGACCCGCTGCCGGCCAAGGCCGAGCCCATCAGCAGTGGTGGTAGCACCTCTGGGATAACAGAGCTAAGAAAGGGGGGGGAAAACTGAGTTAGAACAGTAGTGGGAGAGAAGAGTGAGAAAAACAACTCTGCAGACACCAAGGTTAGTGAAGAAGGAGGCAGGAGGTGCTCCAGCTGCTGGAGCACAGATTCCCCTGCAGCCCGTGGGGAAGACCACGGTAAGGCCGGGTGTGCCACTGCAGCCCATGATGCTCCATGCTGGAGCAGATCTCCACCTGCAGCTCATGAAGGGCCCTACACTGGAGCAGGAGGATGCCAGAAGGAGGCTGTGACTCTGTGGGAAGCCCAGGCTGGAGCAGGCTCCTGGTAGGACCTGAGAGCTCGTGAAGAGAGGAGCCCCGGCTGGAGCAGGTTTGTTGGCAGGACTTGTGACCCCATGAGGGATCCACGCTGGAGCAGCCTGTTCCTGAAGGACGGCACCCCTGGGGGGACCCAGGCTGGAGCAGCTCGTGAAGGACTGCAGCCCGTGGGAAGGACTCACGCTGGAGAAGTCCATGCAGGACTGTCTCCCGTGGGAGGGACCCCAGGCTGGAGCAGGGCAGAGGGTGAGGAGTCCTCCCCCAGGGGAGGAAGGAGCGGCAGAGACAGCGTGTGATGGACTGACCACAACCCCCATTCCCCGTCCCCCTGCGCCGCTCGGGAGGAGGTGTTAGAGAAATGAGGAGCAAAGTTGAGCCCGGGAAGAAGGGAAGGGTGGGGGGAAGGTGTTTTTAAGATTTGTTTTTATTTCTCATTATCCTACTCTGATTTAGTTGGTAATAAATTATACTAATTCCCCCAAGTCAAGTCTGTTTTGCCCATGACAGTAATTGATGAGTGATCTCTCCCTGTCCTGATCTCAACCCACAAGCCTTTCCTTATATTTTTTTCCCCCTGCCCAGTTGAGGAGGGAAGTGATAGAGCGGCTTTGGTGGGCACCTGGCATCCAGCCAGGGTCAACTCACCACACTCACAATATTTCAGTCACTTCAAACAGGAAAAACACACAAAGTGACCATTTTACTTTAATGTCAAAGAGGGGCAACTGCTTGAGGCTCAGAGGAGAGATTTGTCTGCATGTCCAGGACTTGCTGTATTAGAAGGGAAACCAAAAATTTGTGTGGTATATAGTGACCGAAAGCCACATTTTACCAAGCTTCACCAGTAAGCTCACCTAAAGAAGATAAACTGAGATAAATTACTAACGCTGATGTTGGTGAGCATCTATGCAGAAGAGTCCTCTGGCATGCTATGGGTACTTCTTCCAATACGGTAAGAAATGAGCAGATCTAGCCCAGAGGAACTTTGTGATTACAGACAATGTCGGACACAGGAATAGCAGAGCTGAATGTTCCAGGGAGACTCAGAAAACCTGGATCTGAATGTTGGAGCACCGTCCAGTGAACAAGGACGCTCACCCTTATTGTGTGTTCATGTATCATTTAGCAGGAGAAGAGAAAAAATGTAGGCAACAGCCTACATGTTTTTGTTTTGTGCTGACTGCCATGCTTGTGCTAACTTTTGCCAAGATGTAAGTATTCAAGAATAAGAGAATGTCTTCATGATAATTCTAGATATAGGAATACCTTAAATAAATTCTCTCTTCTTGCTCTATAGAAAATATTGGGGAACATTATCTACACTCTGACAATAGCTGGTGCAATTCAGTCCAAAGGTAAATGAAGAGCTGTTGGAAGAAAACTCGTGACAGTGTAATAGTGAATGCAGGAGCTAATGTAAAAATTTTAAAATAGTGCTTGCTGAAAGGAAAGGTACATTTTTGCTCATGAGGAATTCCTCTGTAGCTCTTAGATGACCAGATTCTGAAATTTCCCAAGAAATCTATGGATTTTTGTCTTTTTCGTCCTTACCTTATAGGTACTTCTAATACAGAATTATTAGTTATTCTGCTAAGGTTGTAAGGTTGATCTCTGGAAGTGAACTAGGCTAACACCTTCTAAAAGTATGGTCGACTTTGAATTTACAGTACATTGATTTGGGTTTATCCAGTCAAACTTTTAAAAATACCTCCAAGTCAGTCTGTGACTCAAGAAGAAATACATCACAGAATCACAGAATCATTAAGGTTGGAAAAGACCTTTAAGATCATCAAGTCCAACCATCAACCCAACACCACCATGTCCACTAAACCATGTCCTGAAGTGCCACGTTTACTCATTTTTTGAACACTTCCAGTGATGGTGACTCCACCACGTCCCTGGGCAGCCTCTTCCAATGCCTGACCACTCTTTCAGTAAAGAATTTTTTCCTAATATCCAATCTAAACCTCCCCTGTGCAACTTGAGGTCATTTCCTCTTGTTCTATCACTGGTTTCTTGGGAGAAGAGACCAACACCCACGTCGCCACAACCCCCTTTCAGGTAGTTGTAGAGAGCAATGAGGGCTCCCCTCTGCCTCCTCTTCTCCAGACTGAACAACCCCAGTTCCCTCAGCCGCTCCTCATCAGACTTGTGCTCGAGCCCCCTCACCAGCTCTGTTGCCCTTCTCTGGACACGCTCCAGCAACTCAGTGTCCTTCTTGTAATGAGGGGCTCTCACTACAGGTAGTAACACCCTGATTATGGGCTCTTGTCGGCAGGGCTTTCCACCTAATGCAGGGAAGCCAGCAGGTTATGATGAGAAGGTCACCAGAATTAGTCACGGAGAGCAAAGTTGGGAAATAGCAATAGAGAGTCGTTCTAAAGGTGTCTCTTCTTCACAAGTAATTTATGAATACCTTGTCCTCTCAGAGACAGACTACTTAATTAAAGGTGACAATATTGCACCTAAGCCACTGGACCAATAGGTAGGGCAGATGTTTTGAAAGCAAGTAGGACAAGTTTGAAAGCAAGTAAGAAGCAATTGAGCAGCAGAAATGTAGGCTTTACAGCCTATTCCAAAGCATGAGAATTTGAGAAAATTTGGTGCAGTAAAAGATGGCTTAGCTACTGTGTGAGGTGAAGAATATCGTAAACACCAAAATGATGATGAAAGAGCACTTGTACAAGCAGGAGAAGGATTAATCTCTTACCTGAGGTGTGAGTCTCATCTGGTTTAATGAAGGCACTGATAACACAGACTTGAACAGGTCACCTTGGTCTCCCTTTATAGTTAATAAGTCTAATCAATAGAGTAAATGGAGTTTAGGACATGATTCGTGTCACCTTATAGAGACATCCACACTTGGTCAGTTGACATGAAACCTAAATAACACAGATTCTACCACCAAGATCAGTACTGGACAGCTTGACACCCCAGGGTCAGACACTTATTCTGTGAACTAATAAAATATTTTTATTAGACAAATAATATTTCTTTTAGACTACCAATAGACGGAATATTAAGAAATTTCCTTATCTGTGCTCCCTTTATGCACAAAACAAAATTTCAAGGTCCATGCATTATGAGGAAGATTTGCTAGTCTTTTGCTAGTCCTCCTTCCATATATAAACATTTTTTGAACAACTGCTGAAAACTTCCACCTTGTTCATTGACTGAATTTCACTGAAGCTTAGCATGATTTTTGGACTCCTTCACTGGTTTTGTCTTAACATCCCAAACTCTTTGCAGTTCAGTCTTTGAACACGTCTTTGAACACAGAATCACAGAATCACTAGGTTGGAAAGGACCTTCAAGATCATCAAGTCCAACCATTAATCCAGCGCCACCGTGTTCCCTAAACCATATCTTGAAGTGCCACATCCACACGTCTACCTCATTCTTCTCTCAGTTTGACTCACGTCCTCTTCCTATTGCCTTTTTTGTGAGTTTAGATCATGCTATGTCAACTTTTCTCCTTTTTTATTATGTTCCTTCACCATCCTGAATGACTTCTTTTCTATTCAACTTCATGACAAGGTTTGTACTCCTGAGTTCCTTGTCAGTCAAGAGCCCTATCTGCTACATTTTCACTGTATCAATTTGCATATGGTACCGTGGACCAGGGCAACTAAATACCACACAGGGATTTCTGTTAGCCATTCTAAGTCATCATAAACGTATTAGCTTTATTCATAGTTTTAACAGCTTCCTGGCATTGTTGTCCAGACAATTCATGGGAGAAACAAGGCCATATCTTGAGCTCTGTGATAGCTCTAAAGAAACTAAAAGCTAATTAGAAGGCAGTGAGTTATCAACAATATGGGCTGATGCTAACAACATAAGGCAATAAAAAGATGGTTTTGATTGACCTGATAGAGAAGAGAGAATCTATTTTATACATATTAGGGAGATGCTACCAGTAAAGACGAGAAGGACTAAGAAGAGAGACTTCCCTAAGGTCACACATCATGGCAATTCAAAGGAAGACACACACTCAACTCATGAGTCACGTTTAGTGGAGTGGAGTGGAAAGGAATGGCATTTCCTATGCCATTTGTGTATTTTCAGCTCTCCTCCACCATACTTTTCTGCCTGAATAAATCATTTCAGAAGTCCCAACAGCAGGAGAGTGATGAATGGGAAGGTAGAATTTGAGTGAAAATGAGCTAATCTCCCCAACACATTAGAATAATAATTCTTCGTCAGGCCTAACATTCAATGAAAAATGACTTTTGCTAACACATTAGTCTGGAGTGGAGGTTTTGATAATACAGGAGTGTAAAGCTAAGGCATTCATCTTTGAATCGAAGGAAAGCGAGAGGATTAGAGGATCACTTAGAATAATTCAGATGCAAAGAAATACAAATCATGGCAAGAGCTAACACAATAGCCCCAATCAAATATGATTTAGGCACAGCCAGAAGTAGTATTCTAATTACCAGCAATTGATTTAACTCAGAGTTTTCTTCAACTCTGTTACAGGCTGAAAAAGGGGATTTAAAAAAATTTTTTAAACTATGATAACAATGCTTTTCCAACGGTTTCGTGGTGCCAAGGAAGAGAACTAAGAGTTCAACTGGGAAGTTTTAAGGAATAAATCAAAGACATTTCACCATCAGTAAACCATCAGGCACAGAAACGCTTTTCCTAGAAAGTGGCTTGGGGTTGTATGTGAACAGGTGTGTCCTCAAATGCCAAGTCAGTGTTACAAAGAAGATAAATGGGCTACCCTGCCTGTTTTTAGCCAATTCAGAGCTCATTTTTTTAGGTAACACAGATTCATGAAACCAGGTTAGGTGTTGTCACAACTTCCCAGAGGCTAAGTGATTTGAGTGGGGAGTTTGTCATTGCTGACGCAAAGTGCCCTCAGTTGTAGGAATTCCTCCAGGAAATATAAAATATCTGCAGGGAGACAGGCAAGAAGACTGGAGGCCTAATTGTCCCCTTGTGTATGTAGTTTAAACTAACGTGTCTTCCTCAATTTATGCGAGCTGGGCTGATATGGCTGCATGTTCTCACTATGGAGAAAACAGTGAGTCTTTCAGAAAGGGACCACGTAGCAGAGAGATGTGAGACTTTCACCGCCATCCCATAGCACCTAAATACACAGCATATGTATTGTGGATGCCTAAAGATAAATTATGCCCTTCACAGTCTTGAGTCTAGATGCATTCAAACTTCAGAACACTAAGCAACCTGTTGAAGTAACTTTTATTTTTATCTCTAGACCTGGCAGTATCTGTTGTAAACGATCTGAAAGTACTTCAGCTAACAGCAGAAATTTTGAATACTTGTAGCATTAGTTGAAAAACTTGGTACTGAGATTAAGTGGCCTGGGAGATCTGTGCCTGTTTACAGCTGAAGTGCAGAAACACCTATGTACTTTGACGAATACTTAGCGCTCCACTCCAGCACTGCCTTGGATAGCAAAGCCTGATGATCTCTTGCAATGGATAAGCCATCAGTGGGACTTAGAAGTAATGAAGTGGTTAAATGATGATTCAATGAAGGAACAATGATGCATAGTGCTCGTTATTGTGAAACATTATTGACGAAGAGCAGAGTAATTAAGAAAGTCCGTGAAGTGGACTGTGAGCACAATAGTACTTTTACATAGGTATAAAAAGGTGAGAGGATCGGTTATGTTTACATCAGATCATGGTGCTAGCAGGATAGTCTTCAGGATTAACTCAGTTTTCACTATTATCTCAAGTTGTTTGAGTTTTGCTGATTTATTCCTTGGAAAAAGCACTTGGCATCGGTCATCAACCTTCATTCCAGATTGGCCAAGTTTTTTTGTCATTGGAAGTCAATCTGCATTCAAACAGTTGCTTTATCAAAGCTACTCTTCCAAATAATTCATCTGCCAGAAGCCACATACAAATGGCACCATTTTGAGGCTTATATTAACCTTAAGTGTTTCCTTTTAAGTAAGCAGGAAGGTAGCTAGAAGAGGTGGGCACCTTTACTTTGAGTACAAGATGAAGTAAAGATCAAGATAATTTCTAAATTGTTCTAATCTCATGCCTCAGTGCTTTAAAGGAGCCCTTTAGAGTCAATTTACTCTTTGACCATTGACTAAAATCTAATAACTTCAGCAGGAAATGAGGTGTGAAATGCTGTCAAAAGCACCTCAATAATACCTTGTGTGGTATTAAACATTTTCTTCTCTTTGGTAAGACTCTAGAAAAAGGCTGCAGTTTATCAATTGATAGCTTTGACATCAACATGCTTTTGCAGTGAAAGATATTTGCGTTGTCAACCATGCCCTAGATTTTTAGTCCAAATAAAGGGAAAATCCTACATGATGACAAACAGATTGATGGACCATTATCAATATTTCATTTTTTGCCCTCCAGAATAATATATGCAGTCTGTAATGAAAAAATTACAATACTTTGGAAAAGTCATCTTTTGTTTACCTAAGGACTTCCAGAGAGATTTTAAGAATTGACATTAATATGTCTTTTTTTTTTTTCTTTAGTTTCCATCCCAAATAAATGTTTAAGTGTTTTTTTTCAGAGTAGATACTAAGTAATGGACTGTAAGTCTAAATCCAAGAGTGAGATTCCAAATTTTGCTCTATAGCTAGAATTATCTCTTGGGACTGTAGCAAACAATGTATATGTCAGCTTGCATGTAACATGGATAGAAGATTGATTTTTGTATTCAGGAATACTACATTCTTTGTTCAGCTGTTTCCTCAAATTTAATGTGTGACTTAGTACATTCTCTGACATAGTTTTAAAAATCTCTGAAACCTGAAAAAAACCACTGTCTGTCTGGCAATGTTACTTTGTGAATGAATTGGATGGTGTGTATAAATACAGATGGTTGCAGGCTTTCAAACAGGTAGTGTATCAAAATTAAAATTTCCATAAAAGTCCTTCAAGTTTAAAATTACATTTTTCATTAGAAAAAAAACCCTTTTTGTTTTCTATTCCCCTGAATCAAAATATTCTCTTCTTTCTGACGAACCAAAAATAAAGGTTGAAAATGTACTTCCTTTTCCTCTCTTCTCTTCATTTTATATTTCCCCTTCTTTTATACAGGTCATTAATACTTTATGCCTCTTTCTGAATTGCTATTAGATCTTTGAATGTAAGGCACAATGTAAGCATGAAGTACTAGCTCATGTATATTACAATTATAGTATCAGGCAGAACTCAATAAGCAGAGGGCATATCTGATAATGCCTCATATTCTGTCAGAATAAGGAAAAAGCGCACGTTAAAAAAGCTTAGAGGTGACCCACAGGGAAAGCAATAACTTCTAACAAATCTGGCATTTGTTCCCAGTAGAAAAATAATGAAGTAAAGAGAAAGATGAAGAGAAATTAAAGAAAAAGTTATGTCTTGTAAAATATTTAGAGAGGCAAGTTCAATTTATACTGAAGAAGATAGGAACATTTAACAGGACTGGCACTTTACTCTTACTCTTTGGTGTCTGTTCAGATAACAACAGGAATTACGGAATGAACAGAAGCCGTATTTCTCCCCCTTTGTCAGCAAAGGCAACACAAATTTTGCAGCTGAACTTGAAATATAGCTGTTTGTTTCTTCCTCTTTAGTTCGCCTCCATATCTGTACGATTATAAATGGTAGTTTTTGAAAAACACTGTACAATGAATTTATTTTTACATTGAACATGATCAAATGTGTCTATTCTGAATTCCTACAGCATGCAGAAGATTGAATTCCCCTGTGTAGCTCATGTGTCTTAACTGTGTCCAAAGATTGTAAGTTGAGGGACCAGTTGTTCTCAGAAGCACTTACGAAACTGGGAACGACTTTTGCTGTTAGATAAAAAGAAAAACTCCTATCAGAAGTCTTCCAAAAATATACTAAGCATCATATACGCTGAGAGAGAAACTGGCCTAACCTAGGTCCGGGAAGTGGTTCACTGCACAAATAGAAAAGGGCCATAGAAATAGCAAAGGCAGGACTCCAACTTCTCTCAGCAATAAAGTTCTTGGGTTTTTTCCCTTACAAACACCTATGGGGAGTGTAAACAGATTCACCACAGCGGTGCAGGAAGAAACAACCTGCTCTGCAACACTTGTGAGACAGCAGCAAGAAGGAAGCAAAATATCTGTATTTCTCCTCCTCACTGAGTCTTTCTGCACTTCCCACTCATTCTGATTTTATGTTGATGCACTGAGTGGTTTAGTGTGTATGAACATGGAGAATGAGGACTACAGTAACTTCCACAAGCCCACCCAAACTCCAATGGCCTTTACACCCCAGCATCCATCCTGGTGTCTCTTATGTTCAGTGAAAGCTCTGTCTAACTTCCAAAGTTGTAGAGTAGGGTGAGCAGGAATGAGTGAAGGTCTGCAAAAGCTCTCGTAGGAGGAACAACTAAGTAGACTGGTGCTTTTCAGTGAGGAAGAGATGATTGAAGGAGGAGGTGAAAGAAGTCTGTATAGATGCTACTAGCATGTAGATGGTAATTGAAAAGCATGTATTCTCTGTAGAACACGATGGAATCAAATAAAATGAGGAGATAACAAGCAAAACACCTTTTTTTCCATACAATGTAAACATAAGCTATAGAATTCCTCATTACAGGATACTGTAAATGTTAAGACCTTTTGAAGATTCAAAAAGCAGTGGATAGATCAATGGAGGAAAATTAGTCATGTCTTACATCAGAAGATACAACTGTCTTAGGAAGTCCAGAATCTGCAATTTACTGGAGGGTGGGAAGGTATTCTTGGGATGCTCCTCCTGCTCTCATGTTTTCTGCTCAATATTCACTCTACGTGTGATTGGAGACGGCATCTAGTGCTGGATGAATCCATGTCCGAGCTGGTCCAAGCATTCTTTTGTTCTTAGTTGCTTCCACTTCTGTTGGGTTCTCTCTTTTTCTCACACTGGGAATATGGTTCCAGGCTTAAGACGAATCACAGAATCACAGAATCACTGAATCACTAAGGTTGGAAAGGACCTTCAAGATCATCAAGTCCAACCATTAATCCAGCACCACTGTGTCCCCTAAACCATGTCCTGAAGCGCCACATCCACGTGTTTTTTGAATACTTCCGGAGATGGTGACTCCACCACCTCCCTGGGCAGCCTGTTCCAATGCCTGACCACTCTATCAGTGAAGAAGTTTTTCCTAATTTCCAATCTAAACCTCCCCTGGCGCAACTTGAGGCCATTTCCTCTCGTCCTATCACTAGTTACTTGGGAGAAGAGACCAACTCCCTCGTCGCCACAACCCCCTTTCAGGCAGTTGTAGAGAGCGATAAGGTCTCCCCTCAGCCTCCTCTTCTCCAGACTGAACAACCCCAGTTCCCTCAGCCGCTCCTCATAAGACTTGTGCTCCAGACCCCACACCAGCTTCGTTGCCCTTCTCTGGACACACTCAAGAAGCGTAAGGGCCAGCATTCACCAGGTGCAAGAACATGCTGGTACCATGTACCTTTCCATAGTCAGTATGCTTCTTTTTTCTTTTAAGTACACTCAAAAGCTCATTGTTAAGCGAGAGGTGTCTCTTGTTCTGCCCTCTTCCTTTCCCTCAGTAGGGGATGGACTGTTCTTTTGCTTTCAGGAGGCTGTTCCTGAATAACTCCCAGGACTCACAAGTTCCACTGCTCTCCATGAATGTTTCCCGTGGAATCGCACACAGTTGGGCTCTGAGCATATTGAAGTTGGCTCTTCCAGCATCCAGGTTCTTTGTCCTTCTACTGGTCTTCATTGTGCTCAGCAGGATCTTAAACTCTGCAGTGTTATGATCTCTGTATCCAAGTCTACTATTAGTACCTATGCTGTCACGTAACTATTCTCATTTTGTGAGCACTAAGGCTATCACTGTGCTGTTCCTAGTTGGCAGGTCCAACATCTGTAGCAGGAAGCAATCCTCAATGCATTCCTGGAATATGATGGATGACTTGTGCACTGCTGTGTTGCTTTCCCAACAAATGTCTGGGTAGTTGAAGTCACTCATGAGGACCAGGTTCTGTTGGCCCGAGCCTTCCTTGAGCAGACAAAGTAATGTTTTGTCAGTCTTGTCATCTTGATTGGGAGGTCAGTAACAGATATCTAACATGAGATGCCCCTTGATAATGATGCATCTAATCTTGATCCAAAGACATTTGATAGAGCTTTAAGGTCTCCGTAGCTTACCTCCACACACACAAATTTCTCTTTTACATATAGTAAAACTCCACTTCCTCTTTCCTTCCGATCTTTCTGAAAGAGCTTGTAGCCATCAGTTGTGGTCTTCCAGTCTGTGAGTTTTCCTGCCGTATTTCTGTGTTTCCTATGACAACATAACTCTGACTGGGCATGGAGCTCCATTTCCTCCTGTTTGTTGCCCAGACTATGTGCATTGGTGTACAGGCAATTGAGGTGGCTGGCCTTAGGGTTCTTGTATTTGGAGAGAGTTGGGGAGCATTTCTCACTGCACTGGTAGATGTGTTCATCCACTCTGTTGCTTATAAATATACTTGTGTCACAGCTTTGGACAGTAAACCCCCAAGTTGGTTTATTTAAAGCATGATTCACTAAGTAAGCCAATATGCTAGCAAAGATTCTTCTGCCTCTTCTATGACACAGAATCAAAGCATGGTTTGGTTTGGAAGGGACCTTTGAAGATCATCTAGTCCACCCTCCCTGCCATGGGCAGGAACATTTCTCACTAGGTCAGGTTTCTCAAAGCCTCATCCACCCTAACCTTGACCACTTCCAAGGATAGAGCAGCCACATCTGGGCAACCTGTCTCACCACCCTTATCATAAATATTTTCTTCCTCATGTCCCATAAAACTCTACCCTCTTTCAGTTTAAAACTGTTGTCCCTTGTCCTGTCACTACAGATCTTGGTAAAAGCCTCTCTTCGCCTTTCTTATAAGACCCCTTTCTACATTCAAAGGCTGCAATAAAGTGTCTCCTGAGATAGGAGGATCACATCTCTCCCCAACAGATTGTATTCATCAAAGAACATCCCATGACTCATAGAATCATAGAATCATACAATCTTTGGGTTGGATGGGACCTTTTACGGTCTTTGCAGGTCTCCACCTGGATAGCAGCTGCCCTGATAGCAAGCTCTGCGTGGTTGCCTCTACTCATCCCAGGCTTGCCTGGTGAGGTAGCTGATTCCTGTCTGCTGCAGAGTACAGCCTTTGGCTGGTCTCTACCACCATGCTTCCGACAACCTCATAGCACTCCAAACACCACTCAATCTCTTCCCGGGTACCTGGCAAGCCTTGCACTCCTCTCAGCATGCGGCAAAGGCTGCTGCTGCTGCTAGTGTTAGCTTATAGCACTTTGAACTCAGTTTCTGAAGTAGAAAAATCAATGTCAAATTTGCCTGTAAAGCAGAAAGGTGGCTATGCTCAAAAAAATTTAGCTCTGTGGGCTGGCACTACATACTGCCCAGTCCCACTGACACAGTGTGCCATTCAGTGCAAAGATAGCTCAGGCTGCCCTGAGGAATGGAAATGGCATAATTGGGTGAAACACCCTGTTAAGCTTTACAATTATTATTATCATCATGGAGGAAGGTATGTTGAGGTAGGTATACTGTCATGCTGATACTGCTAATATTGCTTTCTGTACCCAGCACAGAAGATGGCTGTAAGACTGGTGTGCAGACCAGCTACTCATTTCATGGTCTGTATTTCAGTTCATGAAGCTGGCTCCCAGCATTCATCCCCTTTTGTCATTCCTACTCGTATCACCTTGAAATGTGGTTTCAGCATTTTTCCATCCCTATTATTAGTTCATTTTGAGATTGATTCAGCTCATGCTTTGCTTTTGAGAAGCTGGCAAGTCTATTACATAGAGCTATGGTTGCACTAGATAGAAAAGACCCTTTAGGTCAAGCTGCTGCTTTCCTATCACCTCCCTGTTCCTCCCCAGGGCAGGTCCTCTTCTATTTAAGTTTCCCCAGTGCTAACACTGCCACTGGTTTTCCAGTGAAGATGCTTTATAGTCTGTCAGATCTTACCAGCTGGGAACAATTCCCAAAGTTTAGATGACATTTTCTCTGTTATAAATTCATTCAGTTATTCCAGATTCCTAATTCTAATGCATTAATTCTTTTTCTAATATAACCAAAATAATTTGTGTCTGTCTGGTATATTCCCCTTTCAATAGAGTCACAGAATCACAGAATCACAGAATCACAGAATCACTAGGTTGGAAAGGACCTTTAAGATCATCAAGTCCAACCATTAATCCAAAACCACCATGTCCCCTAAACCATGTCCTGAAGTGCCACATCCACACGTTTTTTGAACACTTCCAGGGATGGCGACTCCACCACCTCCCTGGGCAGCCTGTTCCAATGCCTGACCACTCTCTCAGTGAAGAAATTTTTCCTAATATCCAATCTAAACCTCCCCTGGCGCAACTTGAGGCCATTTCCTCTTGTCCTATCACTAGTTACTTGGGAGAAGAGACCAACACCCTCATCGCCACAACCCCCTTTCAGGTAGTTGTAGAGAGCGATAAGGTCTCCCCTCAGCCTCCTCTTCTCCAGACTAAACAACCCCAGTTCCCTCAGCCGCTCCTCATAAGACTTGTGCTCCAGACCCCTCACCAGCTTCGTTGCCCTTCCTCTGGACACGCTCCAGCACCTCAGCATCCTTCTTGGAGTGAGGGGCCCAAAACTGAACACAGTATTCAAGGTGCGGCCTCACCAGTGCCGAGTACAGGGGCACAATCACTTCCCTGCTCCTGCTGGCCACACTAGTGCTGATACAGGCCAGGACGCTGTTGGCCTTCTTGGCCACCTGGGCACACTGCCGGCTCATGTTCAGCCGGCTGTCAACCAGCACCCCCAGGTTCCTTTCCGCCGGGCTGCTCTCCAGCCACTCCTCCCCAAGCCTGTAGCATTGCATGGGGTTGTTGTGGCCAAAGTGCAGGACCCGGCACTTGGCCTTATTAAACCTCATACAGTTGGCCTCTGCCCATCGATCCAGCCTGTCCAGGTCCCTCTGCAGAGCCCTCCTACCCTCCAGCAGATCAACACTCCCACTCAGCTTGGTGTCATCTGCAAACTTACTGAGGGAGCACTCAATTCCCTCATCCAGATCATCTATAAAGATATTGAATAAGACTGGTCCCAGAACCGAGCCCTGGGGAACACCACTCGTGACCGGCCGCCAGCCGGATTTAACGCCATTCACCACAACTCTCTGGGCTCGGCCATCCAGCCAGTTCCTCACCCAGCGAAGAGTAAACCCGTCTAAGCCTCGAGCCGCCAGTTTCTCCAGGAGAATGCTGTGGGACACGCTGTCAAAGGCTTTACTAAAGTCCAGGTAGACAACATCCACAGCCTTTCCCTCATCCACTAGGCGGGTCACCTGGTCATAGAAGGAGATCAGGTTGGTCAAGCAGGACCTGCTTTTCATGAACCCATGCTGGCTGGGCCTGATCCCTTGGTTGTCCTGCAGATGCCCTGTGAGCACTCTCAAAACCAACCGCTCCATAATCTTCCCTGGAACAGAGGTCAGGCTGACAGGCCTGTAGTTCCCAGGATCCTCCTTCCGGCCTTTCTTGTAGACGGGCGTCACATTGGCAAGCCTCCAGTCTTCTGGGACCTCCCCTGTTAACCAGGACTGCTGATAAACGATGGAGAGTGGCTTGGCACAAAAGAGTCCTTTTGAATGATTAATCCATTACACACATTCAGGTCGTGATCTTGCTAAACAGTTTAAGCTGTTGCTTATATATGAAAACATGAATAGTCGCCAGATCTGGAATTGTGGATACAGTTACTTTCAAGCTTATGTTAAAAAATATTCTGAGGTAAGGACTATTAATTTCACCTTTTCTCAAAAAGACAACCTCTGTTGTTTCCTAATAACTTTTTCTTTCTTTTACTTTTCTGTCAAGTCCCTTTTTTTGGATGTATTTTTTGTAGGCAGAGATCCCTACCTCTAACCAAGTAACTGTTTCCTGCTTTTGCAATCTGTTCAAAATTTCATAAAGCGGTCCTTTACTGTGTTAGACCAAAATTACCATCTAAAAAATAAAATTAAAATGTTGTGTGAAGTCACACTAAAGATGGAAGTAAGATCTACTAACACTACCTGACCGTTGAATGACTCCTGGGTTTTTTTCTAACCTGGGGCCCTATAAACTCCCACATGTATTGTTTGCTTGCGCTTCTTACCCTTTTGAATTTCTTGATGGTGCATCTGTCCTGATGAAAACTGTGTGTTCACCACCTGTATATCCATTGATCAACAAAACTGTACTCTATGTGCTCTTCTATTTCTTCCTCACAAAGTAAAATAGAAAATAAATAAAAAAGAAAATAAAGAAATTTGTGCACTATTCACTAAATGTCTTTTCATAGAACCATTTAATCTTAGGGTTGGAAGGGACCTTTGAAGGTCATCTAGTACAACTCCAATGCAAGGACCAGGGACATCTTCAACTAGATCTGGTTCCTCAGACCCCTGTCTAACCTGACCTGGAACATTTCCAGGGATGGAGCATCTACCACCTCTCTGGGCAACCTGTGCCAGGTTTTCACCACCCTCATGGTGAAAAATTTCTTCCTTCTATCTAGTCTCAATCTGCCCTCTTTTAGTTTAAAACCATTACCCCTTGTCCTATTGCAACAGGCCCTGCTAAAAAGTCTGTCCCCATCTTTCTTAGAAACCCCCTTCAAGTCCTGGCAGGCTGCAATAAAGTCTCCCTGGAGCCTCCTCTTCTCCAGGCTGAACAAGCCCAACTCTCTCAGCCTGTCCTCACAACAGAGCTGTTCCATCCCTCAGACCATGTTTGTGGCTTTCTCTGGCCCCGCTCCAACAGGTCCATGTCTTTCCTGTGCTGAGGGCTCCAGAGCTGGATGCAGCACTGCAGGGGGGGTCTCACCCACAGCAGAGTAGAGGGGCAGAATCACCTCCCTCGCCCTGCTGGCCACGATGCTTTCGGTGCAGCCAAGGATACGGTTGGCTGCCTGGGCTGTGAGCACACATTGCCAGCTCCTGTCCAGCTTTTCATCTACCAGGATCCCCAAGTCCTTCTCAGCAGGGCTGCTCTCCATCCCTTCATTCACCAGCCTTTACTGATACCAGGGATTGCCCTGACCTAGGTGCAGGACTCTGCGCTTTGCCTTGTTGAATCTTATGAGGTTCCCATGGGCCCATGCCTCGAGCTTGTCCCGGTCCCTCTGGATGGCATCCTGTCCCTCAGGCGTGTCAACCTCACCACTCAGCTTGGTGTGGTCTACAAACTTGCTGAAGGTGCACTTGATCCCACTGTCTATGGCATTGATGAAGATATTCAACAGTACGGGTCCCAGTATGGACCCCTGAGGGACACCGCTCATCACTGATCTCCATCTGGACATTGAGCCATTGACCACTACGCTCTGGACACGACCATCCAACCAATTCGTCTTCCACCTAACAGGCCACCCATCAAATCCATCTCTCCAATTTAGGGAGAAGGATGTTGTGTCAGAGGCCTTACAGAAGTCCAGATAGACGACATCCCAATACGGCCCCCTGAGGGACACCACTCATCACCGATCTCCATCTGGACAGTGAGCTGTTGACCATTACTCTCTGGGTGTGACGATCCAACCAATTCCTCATCCACCTAAAAGCCCACCCATCAAATCCATCTCTCTCCAATTTAGAGACAAGGATGTTGTGCGGGACCGTGTCAAAGCCCTTACAGAAGTCCAGATAGACGACATCAGTGGCTCTTCCCTTGTCCACTGATGTGGTCACTCCATCCTAGAAGGCCACTATGTTGGACAGGCAGGACTTGCCATTGGTGAAGCCATGCTGGCTGTTTCAAATCACATCCCTGTCCTTTGTGTACCTTAGCAGAGCTTCTAGGAGGATCTGTTCCATGGTCTTCCCAGGCACAGAGGTGAGGCTTATGGATCAGTAGTTCCCAGGGTCCTCCTTGTTACCCTTTTTAAAAATGGGTGCAATGTTTCCCTTTTCCCAGTCTCCAGGGACTTCGCTTGATTGCCAGGACTTTTCCAGTATCATGGAGAGTGGCTTGGCAACTACATCATAATCTGATACACCTTATACTTGCCAGTGTGAACACATTTTTGATTATAAGGTGACAGTGAGACACTTTATTAAGCATGAAATATGACTGCTTGTCATGCTGCTTTCATGCATGAACATATGCCTGGACAATCCTACTTCTTTTAATAATTCAGACCTATCTCAAATAGACATTTAGTCACCCAGCCATGCATTACATGCATTCACATTTGTGATGTGACGGCTGGTCTCTTTCTGAAGGTCTCCTCAAGAAAACAGCCATCCATTGCAGTGTTAAGTTATGACCTTGTTCTTGTTTTACCCATATGAACTACCCTGAGTTTGTTTCAAAAGGCATGCTGAAGAAAAGACATGCTACAGCCTATCTGGGGGACTGATGCCATTTTTCTACCATTACTTTTATTTTGTAAACCTGTCCATGTTATCGCAGTGCATGGTCAGGAGGTGTGACGGACTTTAGTTCCTGGGAAATGTAATTGCTCTGTCTTACTGGCTTCTCTAGAAAAGACTGACTCTTCTCTTATGAGATTAACTCTTGAGATAGAGATGTCTGTGGTTACAGGTCGAGAGTTATTGACTCCAGAGTTATTGACAGTGCTCCACAGGAGCAGTGGAAATGTTAGTATAGTGCCAGCAAAAGAGATAGAAGCTGAGAAGTGTATGGGTTAAGAATTTAAATTATATTACTGATATTTTAAGTAACTTAATTTCATTTTTTGACAAGGTCACCCATCTAGTTGACCAAGGGAAGCCAGTAGAAGTGGGTTTTTTTGGATTTTGGCAAAGCTTTTGATACTGTCTCTCACAGTATCCTTCTGGACAAAAAGTCCATCACACAACTAGACAAATCCATACTAAAATGGGGGTACAACTGGCTGACAGGTCAGGCTCAAAGAGTAAATGGGGTTACATCAGGCTGGTGGCCAGTCACTAGTGGGGTTCCCCAGGGCTTGATTTTAGGGCCAGTGCTCTTTAATGTTTTTTTTAAAAGACCTGGACTCAAATGTACATTACGTTTGCCAACAATACTAAATTAGGAGGACCTGTGGACTTCCTCAAGGATAAAGAGGCCTTACAGAGAGATCTGGATAGACTAGAGAGCTGGGCAATGACCAACCCTATGAAATTTAAGAGCAAGTGCAGGATTCTGCACCTTGGATGGGGTAATCCTGGTTATACATACAAATTGGGGGATAAAAGGCTGGAGAGCAGCTCTGTGGAAACATAGCTGGGAGTCTGGGTTGATGGAAAGTTGAATATGAGTCAACAGTGTGCCCTGGCAGCCAAAAGAGCCAACTGTGTGCTAGGGTGCATCAAGCACAGCATCGCTGGCTGGTTGAAGGAGGTGACTGTCCCACACTACACTGCACTGGCATGGCCCCACTTTGAGTACTCTGTGGTGTTTTGGGCACCTTAATATAAGAAGGACATCAAACTATTAGAGTGTGTTCAGAGGAGGGTGACCAAGGTGGTGAAAGGTCTCAAGGGCAAGACTTAGGAGGAGTGGCTGAGGTCAATTGGTTTGTAAAGCTTGGAGAAGAGAAGGCTGAGGGGTGACCTCAAGGAGGGCAGTGGAGGGGAAGGTGCTGATCTCCTCTCTTTGGTGACCAGCAATAGGACACATGGAATTGTTATGAAGCTGTGTCAGGGGAAGTTCAGGCTGGATGTTAGGAAAAAGTTCTTCACTGAGACGGTGGTCAGTCACTGAAACAGGAACCCCAGGGAAGTGGTCAGGCATCAAGACTGTCAGAGTTCCAGGATGTCTGGACAATGCTCTCTGTCATATGGTTGAGTTTTAGGTAGTCCTGAGAGGAGCAGGGATTTAGACTTGATGATCTTTATGAGTCCCTTTCAACTCGAGATATTCTACGATTCTATGATTCTATTATTGTGAGCTTCTCTGTACATAAATACTTTGCCCACATTATTATCTTTGGGGTTTTTTAATAATTAGTTCTAGATTAATGATGATTCTTGAATTAGACTCTTAAGACTTAAATTATACTAACAATAAATTCTTGGTTTTACTTAATGGGTATGTAAGGTGTGCTTCCTCTCTGCCCATAAACAAAATTTTGAACAGAATCACAGAATCACAGAATCACTAGGTTGGAAAGGACCTTTAAGATCATCAAGTCCAACCATTAATCCAGAACCACCATGTCCCCTAAACCATGTCCTGAAGCGCCACATCCACACATTTTTTGAACACTTCCAGGGATGGCAACTCCACCACCTCCCTGGGCAGCCTGTTCCAATGCCTGACCACCCTCTCAGTGAAGAAATTTTTCCTAATATCCAATCTAAACCTCCCCTGGCGCAACTTGAGGCCATTTCCTCTTGTCCTATCACTAGTTACTTGGGAGAAGAGACCAACACCCTCATCGCCACAACCCCCTTTCAGGTAGTTGTAGAGAGCGATAAGGTCTCCCCTCAGCCTCCTCTTCTCCAGACTAAACAACCCCAGTTCCCTCAGCCGCTCCTCATAAGACTTGTGCTCCAGACCCCTCACCAGCTTCGTTGCCCTTCTCTGGACACGTTCCAGCACCTCAACATCCTTCTTGGAGTGAGGGGCCCAAAACTGAACACAGTATTCAAGGTGCGGCCTCACCAGTGCCGAGTACAGGGGCACAATCACTTCCCTACTCCTGCTGGCCACACTATTCCTGATACAGGCCAGGACACTGTTGGCCTTCTTGGCCACCTGGGCACACTGCCGGCTCATGTTCAGCCGGCTGTCAACCAGCACCCCCAGGTCCCTTTCCGCCGGGCAGCTCTCCAGCCACTCCTCCCCAAGCCTGTAGCGTTGCATGGGGTTGTTGTGGCCAAAGTGCAGGACCCTGCACTTGGCTTTATTAAACCTCATCCAGTTGGCCTCTGCCCATCGATCCAGCCTGTCCAGATCCCTCTGCAGAGCCCTCCTACCCTCCAGCAGATCAACACTCCCACCCAACTTGGTGTCATCTGCAAACTTACTGAGGGAGCACTCAATTCCCTCATCCAGGTCATCAATAAAGATATTGAATAAGACCGGCCCCAGAACCGAGCCCTGGGGAACACCACTTGTGACCGGCCGCCAGCCGGATTTAACACCATTCACCACAACTCTCTGGGCTCGGCCATCCAGCCAGTTCCTCACCCAGCGAAGAGTAAACCCGTCTAAGCCACGAGCCGCCAGTTTCTCCAGGAGAATGCTGTGGGAGACGCTGTCAAAGGCTTTACTAAAGTCCAGGTAGACAACGTCCACTGCCTTTCCCTCATCCACTAGGCGGGTCACCTGGTCATAGAAGGAGATCAGGTTGGTCAAGCAGGACCTGCCTTTCATGAACTCGTGCTGGCTGGGCCTGATCCTTTGGCTGTCCTGCAGATGCCCTGTGAGCACTCTCAAGACCAACCGCTCCATAATCTTCCCTGGAACAGAGGTCAGGCTGACAGGCCTGTAGTTCCCAGGATCCTCCTTCCGGCCTTTCTTGTAGACGGGCGTCACATTGGCAAGCCTCCAGTCTTCTGGGACCTCCCCTGTTAACCAGGACTGCTGATAAACGATGGAGAGTGGCTTGGCAAGCTCCTCCGCCAGCTCTCTCAGTACTCTTGGGTGGATCTCATCAGGCCCCATAGACTTGTGGGTGTCCAGGTGGCTTAGCATGTCCTTGACTGCTTCCTCCTGGATTATGAGGAGTACATTGTGCTCTCCATCCCCGTCTTCCAGCTCAGGGGGCTGAATACCCTGTGGATACCTGGACTGGCTATGAAAGACTGAGGCAAAGAAGGCATTAAGTACCTCAGCCTTGTCCTCGTCCTTGGAGACAATGTTCCCCGCCATATCCAGTCAGGGATGGAGATTCTCCTTGCCTCTCTTTTTGTTGTTAATACATTTGTAAAAACATTTTTTATTATCCTTTACGACTGTGGCCAGACTGAGCTCTAGCTGGGCTTTTGCCTTTCTAATTTTGTCCCTGCTTGACCTAACGAGATCTTTGTACTCTTCGTGAGTTGTCTTCCCCTTCTTCCAGAGGTGATAAACTCTCCTCTTTTCCCTGAGTCCCAGCAAAATCTCCCTGTTCAGCCAGGCCGGTCGCCTTCCCCGCCAGCTCTTCTTACGGCACATGGGGACCGCCTGCTCCTGCGCCTTTAAGATTTCCTCTTGAAGACTGTCCAGCCTTCCTGGACCCCTTTGTCCTTCAGGACTGTCTCCCAAGGGACTCTCTCAACCAGTGACCTGAACAGGCCAAAGTCTGCCCTCCGGAAGTCCATGATAGCAGTTTTGCTGAGTCCTCTCCTTCCCTCACAACCGAGAATTCTATCATGTCGTGGTCGCTAAGCCCAAGACAGCCTCCAGCCACCACATCTCTCACCAGTCCTTCTCTGTTTGTAAACAGCAGGTCCAGCAAGGCATCTCCCCTGGTGGGCTCACTCACCAGCTGCATCAGGAAGTTATCCTCCACACACTCCAGGAACCTCCTAGACTGTTTCCTCTCTGCCGTGTTATACTTCCAGCAGATATCCGGTAGGTTGAAGTCCCCCACAAGAACAAGGGCCAGCGAATGCAAGACTTCTGCCAGTCGCTTATAGAATGTCTCATCTGTCTCTTCATCCTGGTTGGGTGGCCTGTAACAGACTCCCAGCAGGATGTCTGCCTCATTGGCCTTCCCCCTCATCCTTACCCACAAGCACTCTACTTGGTCTTCACAATCTTTGATTTCTATGCAATCAAAACACTCCCTAACATACAGAGCCACCCCACCGCCTCTCCTTCCCTGCCTATCCCTTCGGAAGAGCTTATAGCCATCCATTGCAGCACTCCAGTCATGAGAAGCATCCCACCATGTTTCTGTGATGGCAACTACGTCATAGCTGTCGCACTGCACAATGGCTTCCAGCTCCTCCTGTTTGGTGCCCATGCTGCGTGCATTGGTGTAGATGCACCTGAGCCGGGCTATAGATTTCAACTCTGGCACATTGAACCTACCCCTAGGTTCAACTCTAGTGAGCCCCTGGTGAGCTGTGAACATAACAATATGCAGCCTGCCTAACCACGGCTGCTCCATCAGACTTGCATAACATGTCATAACTTCTAGGTGACGCATATAGATAGGTAGCCAGCTTTGATTTGGCCTGTAAAGCATTTTGGAGACAATGCCATAGACCTCTTGCACCACTTGGTATTTAGCAAAATATTTGTGTACAGAGTAGAGGAGAGTTTTGACATCATCACAGTAGTCTGTGTTGTTACATCAGTGTTTTAGTTTGAGTCAGGAGAGAAGTTTTAGGAAGGATCTTGCAATAATTCCCATGTGTTGTACTTTGGTTCTATCGCAGTGCTTGGCAGACCACAAACTGAATTCCGTTTGGAAGAAATTAGAAGAAGTTTGGGGATCACTCAAAGCAGTCAATCTGTAAATGGGAATGCAGACCACACCACTGGGTTAGATCTAGCATTAAGCAAGAAAACCCCTCAGATGTGTATAGGATGAATACAAAGTCTTTAATTTTTCAGTGCAGGTCCACTGCTCCTGGTCTGAATTATTTCTTAAAGTAGAAACAGCCTGTATTTCTGAGGAAGACTGGTGAGCTGGGAATCAGAAATTAGTTCTCTGAGCAGGGACAAGGAAGATTTTCCAATAAGCCAAACACCCAAGTGACATACGGGGCACCTTCACCAGCATTTTGAGGTTGTGCTGATACTGGAACCACTGGAGGAAGTGGTACATCTTTCCAAACCTCAGCCATGCTAGGGATTCATATAAGCCTCTCCCTGTTTCCCGAGAGCTGGATATTTTCCAAGTAACACAGTATACTAGTCATGAAACTTGAGCTTGAAAAACACAAAACAAACAGGATTCCGAGAACATTTTAAGTGTTTCCAAAACAATATCTGCACTGCAGCACTTTGAAGTTGAGTAACATATTCTCCATGCAAAGTTTTTCATGAAAATATTCTACTGAGTACTGTCTCTCTGACCTGTCTTATCTGGAAGCATTTTTAAGCTGGAGTTATTTGGAAGGGGAAAATATCACTGTTCAGTGATCTAAATTACTATTTTGCCACGGGGATAAAGAAAAGAGAAACTATTTCTAAAGAGGCAACGGGAGTAGGATACAAACATTGTTGCTTTGCCAGCAATACTCAATCATTTTCACCAAATGCTTAAAAAAAAGAAGAAATGCCTTTGAAATTTAAAAAAAAAGAGAAATGAAAATGCCACAAAGCTTAATTTAATTTTCAACATTGTGGAGGGAAAAAAGGAACAATGAGCAAGGAAAATTATGGTAATTCCATCAAATTCAGTGGTAATAATCAGACCCCACAGATGTAGTCCCCAGAAAGTAGTACATATATATCTACCCTGAATATGCAATCGGACACAACGTCTTCATTTCCTGATCTAAGGGCTGGCAATGCTTATAAATGTTGAACGCCAAACAACATTTGAACATGTGGTTATTTTGTATAATTTTTCTTCCTTTAACAAAGATGTTTTATAAACATGTCATGATGTCTCCACTCAGAAGAAATGGTTAAGTAATAAGTGTTTATATTTGCTATATTCATTTTGTAATGTGAAATATTAATGCTAAGGGTTTTTTTATTCCATAGATTAAAAGATTGCTTACAAATATTTTCAGGCTTTATATTCCAGAAGCTTTTGAGTACACATGCAAAAGTGGACAATAAATATATTTGATACAGTTGTGTTTGCATTAGATGTCAGTCAAATTCTTTTAATCCAGCTAAATTGTTGTATGAATAGGGAATGGGAGATTAAATTGTTGATACAGTGGAGCGAAGCAGGCTAAGACACTAAATATTTCATGCACCGGCAGGAGGACTTTGGAAACATTTCCCTCATTGAACAAATTAGGTGACTGACCCCATATGTTATCTGGCATGCAATTATTTCAAAAATATCTGTTGCAAAATCCTGATTAGCTTCCTGATAGCTGGTATAGAACTGTGTTTTGGATTTGGGATGGAAATAGTGTTGATAACTTACTGATATTTTCAGTTGTTCCTAAGCAGTGGAGAACTGTCCAGCTTCTCGTGCTGGGCTGCCAGCGAGCAGGCTGGGGGTGCACGGGGAGCTGGGAGGGGACACAGCCGGGACAGCTGACCCAGGCTGGCCAAAGAGATATTCCGTACCATATGATGTCATGCCCAGTATGTAAAGCTGGGACGAAGAAGAAGAAAGGGGTGGGGGGACGTTCGGAGTGATGGCATCTGTCTTCCCAAGTCACCGTTACGCGTGATGCAGCCCGGCTTCCCTGGGGATGGCTGAACCCCTGCCTGCCCGTGGGGAGTGGGGAATGGATTCCTTGTTTTGCTTTGCTTGTGTGCGCGGCTTTTGCTTTACCTATTAAACTGTCTTTATCTCAACCCAAGAGTTTCCTCACTTTTACGCTTCAATTTTTCTCCCTCATCCCACCATGGGGGGAGTGAGCAAATGGCTGTGTGGGGATCAGTTACTGGCTGGGGTTAAACCAACAACAGGAGGTCTTAGGCTAGACGTGTCCACCTTCATTCTCATATCTGGAAGAACCTCCTCTGCTCACGAAGATGGTGATCAGGAAGTACTGGGATATACTTCTGCTAGACTGGCTGGCTTGGGCGAGGAGATGAGTGGTGCTGGAAAGCTTTAGACACGCAGTTGAAGCGGCCACACCACAGTGGGTACAGCCTGATGTTCTGTCTGGAGTCTCGGGCAAGTCACTAGGTACTCCGCATGTCTTACTGCTGCAGTTTAAAATGGGAGTATGAAAACTTCATTTCCTCACTGTTTGTCTTCTTTCCCTCCACAGACCAGCAAGATTTTTATGATTCTACTCCACATTAAGAAGAATAAGGTCTTTCATGGAGTTGCCTGCTTGTTGTGACTTGTAAATAATAAATATACAATTCTGCTACATGAAAGAATAAGCTTTGTCTTCCATGTTATGTTTCTGTTTAAAAAGTCGTATAGCTATTTCAGCTGGAAAAAGCAAGCATCAGTTTCCACCCAGTAGTGGGGCAGGGATCTTTTCTGCATTCTGTGAAAAAGTGGGTATGTGACATCCCCAATATGAGCCACGCACATATTCCGATTATTGAATGGCATGAGATTGCATAGACATTCTGCAAAACTTTTTTCCACCTGCTAGGTTAATTATGTGCAAGAAAGGCATAAATGCTGAGGTTTAGATAAATCCACTGCATTTCCAGCTTAATGGCAGTGTTCAGCTTGCTTTTGTTCCCAGTGCCAGAAGTACTTTTGCGTCTAATTGTTGGTATGTTTCTGCTACAGAACAACTGGTGTCAAGTGACCCTTAAAATAAGAACACTGCAGATGGGGAAGGTTTATTTTTTCATTTATTTGTGCCCTCACCAAGACCATCATAATGGATGGGATATCACAATTACAGAACTGTAAATTCAACCCCAGGATTTTCCAGCTGGAAGAGATGACAGGAAGGTGACAGCTTTCACTCAGAAGAGGCAGCTCTGCAATTCTAGACCTGTATTCCTCTCCATCCTCGCCCTCACAACACACATGGCACCAGCTCACACTTCACACTCCCTCCTCCCCACCTCTGTAATTTAATGTCTTAGAAGTTTTAACTGGAAGTTACTATAAACCCTTTCACCGCTCAAACCATCAATTAGATTTTGTTCAGACCTGAGTCTAGACGGCAGGGTTTGGAAACACTGAGCTGTGCTGGGCTGCAATTCTGTCAGACTCAGAACTGAGGACAGCAGGAAAGCAGAGGAGCCAACCGCTGCAACTTTGGCCGCGTTGAGTTCACTGAACAATTGTACGGTTTATATGCCTTACCTCGCGGCTCCCAGGCTTGGTGCCTCCACACACGATTCTTAACAATTTCCCTAGAAATTTCCATGGTAACACTGAAAAATATCACACTGAATTCAGTAGCCACCTCTGCTTGACTCTTCTGAACAGAGGCAGCATCACTTTACACTAGTGTTACCTGTCCCTGGACATCTGTGGATCAGCATAGGAGGAGGTGGGGATGGAGTACTTCCCACGCTGCACTCAGGAGGGACTGGGCACTGCTCTTGGCTCTGCCACTGGTCTCTGGGATAACCATGAGTAAACCCATTTGGGCACAGTAGAGATTATTTTATATAACATCTGTAACTTTACATTACAATTCATTTATAAGTCAATTTTGAACTATATAATTATAAAGTAATAAAATATTCTAATGTATTGTTTCATATTAGTACCTAAACACAGGTATCTAGAGACATCTGAAGAACTCTAGGGTAGTGGTTTCTAGTTCCAGTTCCAAAAACATGTGCACTTCTTACAGGACCTTTGTCATATCTGCCAAACCCATGTGAATGTTTCCAGTACCTTGGGGCATCTCAAATCACACTGAATGCATCCATCTAGGCAATTGAACTGCGCTCTGAATCTCTGTTTTTCCTGCTACCTCTAGCCTGGTCAACATAATGCTGAGAAGTACAAAATGCTGCTGCAATGCACATCATAAGGAAAGGATCGTATAAATTTTTTCAGAAAAAGAGAAAAAGCTGCATACATCAAGCTATCACATCAGGCTTGTCTCTATCCATCTAAGATTAACTATTCTCATTTGCGTACTTGTTAATGTTGCATACAGGATTATTTTCCCTTAAAATGGGAGCACATAACCACCTCATCTTGTCCCTTCTACTCCTAATGAAAGCCTTCCCATCCCCTAAAACTCCAGAAGACAAAATTAATGCCACAACATCTGGATTTTATTGGTAGGAGTGACAACATGCTCTTTCTTTCTACACAATTGCTCCCTGACAACGCAAAATCCCCAGAGCGTTTGCAGAAACTAGGCAGTTATTCTGAATGTGAAGCAAAATACACTCATGAAAAGAGCAAGCTCACCGGGATGATTATCCTTTTCCCACAAAAGGATGCAATCAGGCCAAAGAAAGCAGAATTTCCAAAATGAATTAAAGACAGAGGCAGAACCAAAGCTGCCAGAATAAGTGGAACCCCAAACTCGTATTTTTCTGGCTGCTAATACAGCCGAACACAGGAGGGTGTGCGTTTGTGAGTTTGGGTAATTTTTTGTACATGAGGGTGTTGGTCTCTTCTCCCAAGTAACTAGTGATAGGACAAGAGGAAATGGCCTCAAGTTGCGCCAGGGGCGGTTTAGATTGGATATTAGGAAAAATTTCTTCACTGAGAGGGTGGTCAGGCATTGGAACAGGCTGCCCAGGGAGGTGGTGGAGTCGCCATCCCTGGAAGTGTTCAAAAAATGTGTGGATGTGGCGCTTCAGGACATGGTTTAGGGGACATGGTGGTTCTGGATTAATGGTTGGACTTGATGATCTTAAAGGTCCTTTCCAACCTAGTGATTCTGTGATTCTGTGATTCTGTGATTTTAGAGAGAAGAAAGGTCTATCTTCCCACATGTCTGAGATTTTCCATGAACAGTTCCACACAACTAGAAAAGTTTGTTTTTCTTTTTTCCTCACAAAAAGTCACACCCAGCAAAAACAAATATCAATTTCAGTGAGTTTCTACCAGAAAGAGATCAGATCTTGTCAGTGTCTTAGGGAAGATTTGCTTTTCAGGAGGAGTTCCTGGGAGTCCCTTGCATACCACCAGGGAACTTTGAAACAATAAATTCAAGAAATATCAGCTTTAGAATGAGCTCTGAGGTCTTACAGAGGATTTTTCTTGGTCCTAAGGACTCTCGTGTTTGGACATTCCTTGGCCTCAGTGTTCTAAGAGACTTCCTGATTGTCCTTCAAATTTGGGATACTACCTGTCTCACTTAAGGAGACAAATGTTTTGTTCCATTATTTTTCATGGAAGTATTAGGCAGGGTGAGAGAAGATTTTTTTTTTTTTTTCCTGCAAGGTAATGCAAAGTCATTAGGAGAATTTCTTCTGGTTAAGAATTCATGTTATTTTGAAAATAGGGAGATGAAACATCCTTGGAAAATGAAATGTGTCTCATAAAATTGACATTTCTCCTGAAAGCCACCCATGAAGCATGCTCGCAGTATGGATCCTAAATGCAGCTGTGGAGTCATGCAACATCATAGAGATGATGCAGGAGAGGGGACTTTAAACTACAAGTTCTCCTGTGACGTTCTACAACTTTGGATGGGGAGGAAGAATTTTGGGTATGAATGGGTGGGAACACACGAGCAAATCCATCCACTTTTGCACAGCAGACAACTTTTCTGGATGATTCATAGCACGTGTCTTACAGCACCTCATATCTTTACATCTTCTTTAAGCCATGTACAAGTTGTCCAAGAACACATACCCTGTTATTCGCCTAGGTTTCACATTGCTCACATAATTATGTGACAGTCTTCCAATTCATTATTTACTAATTGTGAGTTACATTCAAGAAGTACCTAAACTTACTGCCAAAACAGGGTTTCATCTTGTCATAGGGCTTGTGTCTAGTTTCACAGGAGTTGTTGGCAAAACTTCCATCGATCCTGATGTGGGAGAAGTGGGGCATTGCAGTTAAAGCACCGTGAAAGCAGTCTACACTGCAATTCCTGCTGCTCATTTCTACTTTGCAGTGAGGGTTCACCAGAAGCAAAATGAGTCTCCAAATGAAACAACCTTCCCTGGATTAAGTAAGAACATTAGGACTACTAAGTGCTTCCTAGTAACTCTCTTATCTGCCTCTGAGTTTAAGTAGCTTATGTTCTTACAATTTGTCCCCATGCAGGCTGGATTTCTGAGTGGTTTTTTGGGAACTAGGGCTTTTCCACTGTACAGTATACATATATAGTGTACACTTTCCTAATTGTTTCTGTAACTGACAGGTGCTTCTGTATATACTGTTTCTGGGTCATAAAATATAATTATTGCAAATTTTATAAATTGTAGTTGAAAATCACTATTGAAAAGAGTCCTAAAACATGTTGTTTCCCACAACAGCAGGCTGGACTCAAATGATTCTGGATGTTCCCATGTATGTTATGTTCATACCTGGAACAATTTTTTTTTTAATCTATCGGGTCGGTTCCTGCAAGGAATTCATTATATAACTTCTATTAATATAAAAAAGAAAAAGTTGCTTCCACCTCTAAAGAAGGGCTAATATGCAAATAGAGAAGAGAGAGGAAATCAGCAGGACTGCTTCAGAGACAAATCCCCAGCATCAATTTCCATTACAAGGATCAATTTCCTTTTTCAAAATTAGTGATTGGGCATTTCCAGTGGTAGCCTGTCTTCCAACCTAACATCCAAGTGCCATTTGTCCATTCGCTAGGCAAAACGTCCACTGTGGTGGAGCGAGCATGAGCAGCTTATTAAAGCACTAGACCTACTCAGCAGAGCTGGAACACAACCCTTGAAACTGTTAACTTGCCTGATGACTATGTGTGGCACCTCTCAGCAGTCCTGAGCTGAGGGTGTAAATGCTGAAATATGAAATAAAGGCAGAGAAACAGTACCAGCTTCTCATTCAGTATTATTTTGCATAATGTCCCTTAAGTTGTTTTACCTGAAGAGTATCCAGAGGTCGGGCCCTTAAAACTACAGATGGAAAGGAGTGATGGGTATTGAAAGGACTAATGGAAAGGAAATGTTCGCAGCATGCAGATAATTCTGGACCTGTACAGACATTGCAGACCCACAGACTGTCTCTGGAGGAACCTGAAACCTGGGTGAAACACACTCCTTTTCCCTAACTTCAGACATCTCAGATGAGCCTGTTGTATTGAGTCTCTAGGTAACAAAAGCACTGTTGTCATTAAGCTCTTCTAGACAAGATGCTGGTTTGAAGTAAACCAGATGAATCACAGTCTAAATGTGCTTCTCCATTCCTTAAAAAAAAACTATTTGGGCAACCAGCTCAGATGCAGGCTTCCTGCTCAGTAGACCTCTTAACTGAGAAAAGGTGTCCTCCTCATGTTTTTGAAAGCTTTAAAAGCTTTCAGGGTTACTCAGTGCCAAATCATAACTTATGAGACTCTTAATTTCACTTTCAGGTATGTAAAATGGCTGTTGGGCAGCGGGTAATCTCCCACCTCTTTTCATATACCTAGCTATTACTCTTTCAGGGCTTAAGTCTTCATTAAGAGAATAAAAATAATTGTACTATACAGGCCCAGAAAGATGCTGGGAAGATAATTACATTAAAAATTACAAGATGATAAAATGCTGCGTAAATAGAATTATGTCTGGCATGCTTTAGATCATCAGTAAATAAACCATTCATCAAAAATATTTATATGAAGGCCTGGAAAATTCTTAAAGACATCCAAATTATGACATTGCTCTTTTCCTCAGGCTCTCAGTCTTTTTTAAAGACCACATGTGCTCTGCTTTTCCACTGCTGATCAGTGGACTAATTTATTCCAGCCTGCCAGTCCACCATGGTGCCAGTCCATTTCTCATCCTCATTAATGATTTTATGCAAACTGGGATTGATCAGTGGAAATACTATATTGGATCAGGCCACCTAACCATGTCTTCTGCTTTGAATGTGCTATGTCTTACAGGAAGTAAAATGATAAATTTTGGGGGAGCTTTAGGGAAAAAGAAAGGAGAGAAAAAGAAAAACATTCATATTGCAACTGGTTGATTTTGCAACAATGCAAAATCAAAAGAGAGTAAAAGGGCTTTTCACTGGTAAATGAGAGAATGTGGGAGAGGTCATGTGCCGTTTCATGAGTTTCTGTTGGTCATTTGCACTGTGTTAATTCCTTTTCTCACTTTTACTTTTGTGTAAGCTATTTCCTACTCCTTCAGCTCTGCAGACTAGCAGTGGACGATAAACATTTATCCCATTAGTCATGAAACCTATGCTTATCTCCCATTCCATTAATGTGTTTAAGTCATATTGCATCAAAATACTATCAGCATCTTTTACACATTTTCGGTAATTTTTCTCCCTTGTCAAGACATCAAATTAACATTGTAAAGGAGAAACTTAATGCCCAAGAAGTATTTAGACAGAGAAACAGAGAAATTATGTATAATCAGTCCTGGTGTGACTGGTTTCATTAATTCCTCTTCTAGCAGTTCCAGACATTTGATACTGTCAATCATTTATTTTCCTTTCTGTTAACAAACAAGTTCATGAGCTCTGGTTTTTTAACCTGTTACAGACACTTAGAGCCCTTCTAATTACCTTTCTCTTAAAAAAAAAAAAAAAAAAGTGAAAAAATTAAGTTCATTTCTGGTTGAGTGCTTCATCCACCATTTTTAGAACTTATTCCAGTGCTCACTAGTGAATGAAAACCAATGCATGTTGATAACCAAAACAAATTGGTGACTCATCACTGCCTATTTACCTTGGTATTAATATATAAATAGTGTAGATGGATACTTAGAAAACCATGGCACACTTTGGTCAAAGCAGTTTAGGAACTTTTGGCTGCTCCTAGTTGCCTGGGAAGGCATTGCTCCTGTAGCTTAATGAGGTTTTGGAAGATCAAAACCAAAGCACAAAACTGTCCTTCCTCATTCATAAATGACATCTGAAACAATCTGCTGGATGCTCCAGTATTTACGTTATTCATACAGTCTCAAGATAATAAATTCCTTGTGGAGTCAGTTGGATTTTTTATTTTTCTGCATGTATTGGTTCTTTAGTTGTCCATATCTTTCCTTGAGTAATTTCTTCATT
Organism: Phaethon aethereus; assembly: GCF_964289735.1. Taxonomy (NCBI): domain Eukaryota; kingdom Metazoa; phylum Chordata; class Aves; order Phaethontiformes; family Phaethontidae; genus Phaethon; species Phaethon aethereus. The sequence goes on along the minus strand of NC_138582.1, from coordinate 3,679,128 downwards.
TTCCCCATTCTTTCCAAGGTCATCTGAAGGTTTTTCTCGACTAATATAAAAAATGAATTCACTTTATTATATTTCTTCCCTCAAAAATAGACAGACAAAAAATACTACTTCCAGAAATCAACCTGTGCCTTCCTTTATTCAGTCTGAGAAGCAGACTTGCTCAACAAATAACTCCAATTTATGTCTATCATTCACAATGTAAGGTAGTTGTCAGTGTGGGAGAATATGATATAATACAGCTCTGTCTGCTCTGTTTCCTGAGCTCCAGGGGCCTTTTTGTGGTGCTTTTGACCTTGGCAGAGCTGAGAAGTTTTATTTAGTGTTGCTGTTTTCTTCACTGAAGTTTACATATTTTAACTGCCTTGGAAGAAGTGTGTGTGTTTCAGACAATAAATGACTTCAGGCATTCTGATTCTATCAGTCAGTGAGATATATCCTCCCATGCTCTGAAGGCTACTACATTTTATAGTGAAACAGTTGAAGATATTATATGCTGGTTGTACTATCTGGCAGATGTGTGTTGCTAGGAGAAATTGGAGATGCATAGTATCTCAAATTTTTTTATTTATATAAAAAAGTTTAACATTTTGTTGATGTTTTGAACACTCTGATTTGTACCAAGGTGATATTATGTTTCCTCAGTGCACAAGAAGATGACTAACTCTTAGAGTTAATATTCTGAAATTTATTTAAGTAGTAGAGGTTTGTAAAAAGAAATACCTAACCCATAAATACTTACTTTTTTCAAGGTTTAGCTAAAATGAAAAATAAATACAGGAAATTAAATTCTTGTTAAAAATCTTGTATGGAAAAGCACCCCTACAATGCCAAACTACTGAATGATAGAAGAAACTTTATCAGTAAGGACTTCAACATGTTCCCTACAACATCCTTCTCCCTAAATTGGAGAAGTATGGATTTAATGGATGGACTGTTAGGTGGATGAGGAATTGGTTCGGTCATTGCATCCGGAGGGTATTGGTCAACGGCTCAGTGTCCAAACGGAGTTCAGTGACAAGCGGTGTCCTTCAGAGGTCCATACTGGGACCCGTACTGTTGAATATCTTCATCAATGCCATAGACAGTGGGATCAAGTGCACCCTCAGCAAGTTTGTAGACCACACCAAGCTGAGTGGTGAGGTTGACATGCCTGAGGGACAGGATGCCATCCAAAGGGACCGGGACAAGCTCGAGGCACGGGCCCACGGGAACCTCATGAGATTCAACAAGGTGAAGTGCAGGGTCCTGCACCTAGGTCAGGGCAACCCCTGGTATCAGTAAAGGCTGGTGAATGAAGGGATGGAGAGCAGCCCTGCTGAGAAGGACTTGGGGTTCCTGGTGGATGAAAAGCTGGACAGGAGCTGGCAATGTGTGCTCGCAGCCCAGAAGACCAACCGTCTCCTTGGCTGCACCCAAAGCATCGTGGTCAGCAGTGTGAGGGAGGGGATTCTGCCCCTCTACTCTGCTCTGGTGAGACCCCCCCCCTGCAGTGCTGTGTCCAGCTCTGGAGCCCTCAGCACAGGAAAGACATGGACCTGTTGGAACAGGGCCAGAGGAGGCCACAAAAATGATCTGAGGGCTGGAGCACCTTTCCTGTGAGGACAGGCTGAGAGAGTTGGGCTTGTTCAGCGTGGAGGAGAGAAGGCTCCAGGGAGACCTACTGTAGCTTTCCAGTACTTAAAGGGGGTTTCTAAGAAAGATGGGGACAGACTTTTTAGCAGGGTCTGTAGCCATAGAACAAGAGGTAATGGTTTTAAACTAAAAGAGGGCAGATTTAGACTAGATCTAAGGAAGAAATTCCTCACAACCAGGGTGGTGAAACGCTGTCCCAGGTTGCCCAGAGAGGTGGTAGATGCCCCATCCCTGGAAACGTTCCAGGTCAGGCTGGACGGGGCTCTGAGCAACCTGACCTAGTTGAAGATGTTCCTGTTCATTGCAGAGGGGTTGGACGAGATGACCTTTAAAGGTCCCTTCCAACCCAAACTAGTCTATGATTCTGTAAGTAGTGCAGCCACCTCCAAGAAAATTCCTGCAAGGTTCAGCCAATAAGCACTATATTGCATCAGTCTGTACCAGTACACTAACAACAAGTATCTGAACATAAAGAAAGATGGACATGCAGAAAGAATAACTACATAAGTAAATAAATAAAATTAGCTGCAATATCTGTTTATCATCTCTGGAAATAAATTTCTTAGTCGGAGAAAAACATAAGACAGTTATCCAGAGATCTTGGATGTGTTTCTACAAAATCTGTTGTGTTCTTAGGTGTAAGATCAATGCTTGACCAAGTACTGAACACAGCAGATCTGTAACGGCTTTGGGAAAGGAATTTTTAGCTGGAACAGGAACGTGACTGGGTTAACCTTCCTGAATGAAGAAGGGCCTATTTGGCTAATTTCCCTAGAGTTGCCTGGAAATTATAACTTCCCAAATTGTTTACAAACCATGTACTGGACAAAGAAAACAGTTATCAGGAACAGAACATTTTCCCTTGCTTCTTCAGGGTTTTTCCCAGAGAAATCACAGAATCACAGAATCACAGAATCACTAGGTTGGAAAGGACCTTTAAGATCATCAAGTCCAACCATTAATCCAGCACCACCATGTCCCCTAAACCATGTCCTGAAGCGCCACATCCACACGTTTTTTGAACACTTCCAGAGATGGTGACACTACCACCTCCCTGGGCAGCCTGTTCCAATGCCTGACCACCCTCTCAGTGAAGAAATTTTTCCTAATATCCAATCTAAACCTCCCCTGGCGCAACTTGAGGCCATTTCCTCTTGTCCTATCACTAGTTACTTGGGAGAAGAGACCAACTCCCTCGTCGCCACAACCCCCTTTCAGGCAGTTGTAGAGAGCGATAAGGTCTCCTCTCAGCCTCCTCTTCTCCAGACTAAAGTTTGGGGTTCTCAGGTGTGAGCCATTAAATGACTGAATACATACAAACATTTAGAGCATATTTCTTCCAGTGCAAGCGTGATTTCAGGTTTGCTTGTGCCCTTTATTATAATGAGTTTATTCAAAATGATCTGAAGCAAAGATTTTCACGACAAGTAGCAACAGTCACAGTTGAATTGTCACTGTCGTGGTTTAGCCCCAGCCGGCAACTAAGCCCCACGCAGCCGCTCGCTCACTCCCCCACGGCGGGACAGGGGAGAGAATCGGAAGAGTAAAAGTGAGGAAACTCATGGGCTGAGATAAAGACAGTTTAACAGGTAAAGTAAAAGCCGCACACACAAGCAGAGCGAAACAAGGAATCCATTCCCCACTCCCCATGGGCAGGCAGGGGTTCAGACATCCCCAGGGAAACTGGGCTGCATCACGCGTAACGGTGACTTGGGAAGACAGACGTCATGACTCCGAACGTCCCCCTGCCTCTTCCTTCTTCTTCGTCCCAACTTTATATACTGGGCATGACGCCATATGGTATGGAATATCCCTTTGGCCAGCCTGGGTCAGCTGTCCCAGCTGTGTCCCCTCCCAGCTCCCCGTGCACCCCCAGCCTGCTCGCTGCAGGCCAGCACGAGAAGCTGGACTGTCCTTGACTACTCAGCAACAACCCAAAACATCAGCACGTTATCAACAGTTTCTCATCCCAAATCCAAAACACAGCCTCACACTGGCTCCTGTGAAGAAAATTAACTCTAGCCCAGTGTAAACCAGGACAGTCACATTCCCCAATTTTTTTATGAGAGTGTTATTTCTGTAGAGGACATGTGGCAAAGATATTGCAAGGAAAAACATCTGTTCTGACACTTCCTGCCTCAGGTGCAATGCTGGTCTTTTTGTAGCTGTGAATATTGCTGAAGCAAGGTCAGTAGAAATAGGAAACACCTTTTTATGATATCCCTGAAAAAAAGCACAGGTACTTTTGAGGCCATTTCTTCAGATCTCTGATAGAAGCAGCAGCATTCAAGATAAATCCAGCTTGAAAATAGTAGTTCTGAATTTTACTTAGTCTTTAATTTCTCAGAGTCTGTGAGGCTCTCTCTCCTATATAATTGTACAACAAACCTGGAGAGAGAAATGGAACTTACTAGATTTTCAACTGTAAAAACTTTGGGGTCATATGGTCAGTTCACCCTGTCTGGATGCCAGGTGCCCACAAAAGCTGCCCTATCACTCCTCTCCTCAGCTGGACAAGGGAGAGAGAATTTAATGAAAGGCTTATGTGTTGACTTAAGGACAGGGAGAGATCACTCACCAGTTAGCATCATGGGCAATACAAACTCGATTTGGGGAAATTAAACTTACTACCAGTCAAATCAGAGTAGGGTCAGAAATCGGAAATAAAAACTAAATTCTAAAATACCTTATCCCCGCCCTTCCTTATTTTGTGGGCTCAACTTCACTCCCAAATTTCTCTATCGCCTCCCCCTCCAGTGAAGCAGGGGGATGGGGAATGGGGGTTGTGGTCAGTTCATCACACCTGGTCTCTGCTGCTCCTTCCTCCTCAGGGGGAGGACTCCTCACGCTCTGCCCTGCTCCAGCCTGGGGTCCCTCCCACGGGAGACAGTCCTGCATGGACTTCTCCAGCGTGAGTCCTTCCCACGGGCTGCAGTTCTTCACGAGCTGCTCCTGCCTGGGCCCCCCCAGGGGTGCCTTCCTTCAGGAACAGGCTGCTCCAGCCTGGCCCCCACGGGTGCCGTCCTTCAGGAACAGGCTGCTCCAGCCTGGGTCCCCCATGGGTGCTGTCCTTCAGGAATAGGCTGCTCCAGCTGGGGACCCTCTGCTCCAGCGCCTGGAGCCCTCCTGTCCCTCCTTCTTCACTGACCCTGGTGTCTGCAGAGCTGTTTCTCTCACATATTCTCATTCCTCTCTCCTCTAGCTGCTGTTTTCCCCCCCTTTTTAACTCCGTTCCCCACAAGCGCTGCCCCCGTCGCCGATGGGCTCGGCCTTGGCCAGTGGTGGGTCCATCTCGGAGCCGGCTGCGCTGGCTCTGCCGGCCATGGGGGAAGCTTCTGGCAGCTCCTCACAGAAGCCGCCCCTGCAGCCCCCGGTACCAAAACCTGGCTACACAAACCCAATGCAGGTGAAGATATATTTCTATTTTGAGACCCAGGGCAAAAGACTTGATGTTTTAGTGCTTGAATCTTTATCTTTCTTCTATTTTTATTTTTCTCTGTTTACTGCAATTCTGAAAACACATCTTTCTTAACTTTGTATTTCTAGTGTGTTTATGTTTCCATTAGAGCTGAATCATCTCACAGACAAAGCAGAAAGAACGGGATTTTAGAAGCTATGATTCTATGACTTCGGGGTACAAGTCTTCTGACTTATATGTCTGTTTTGGAATGAGATGAGTCACACTTGATGGGTCTTATTTTTCTCCATTTATTGTAGAGGATGTTCAGAGGACTACATCAGATATAGGTGTCTAGAAGGAAAAAAGATGACTGCCATACTAGGACACTTAGGAGAGTACCCATCCCTTCACATTTGTGTGTACCATATTTGTTCAGTGATCACACTAGAAGACTCAGTGTGTTCACGATCCTTATTCAGGAGTTGGGAGAACAATAAGATTTTTGTTTAGTTTTGCAGATTTTATTTGTTATGGTAGAACAAACGATAAATATTATTTCATTGTCTACTTAAAATAAAAAAAGTGCCCAGAAGTCTTGTTAATGGCAGGTATAAGACAGACCCCCATTCAAAACATACCATAATGTGTTCAGCTCCATCTGTGGGACCAGTATTTTTTCAAGCTACTTTCCTAAGTAATCTCAGCAACATTGTGTGGATCATCTATACCCTACTGGCAACACGAGCTGTGATGTAGCTGAAGTAGTTATCAAGATGCCATCCAACTGTGATTTCTTTCTCTGTTCTTCCCACTCTGTAAGAGGTTGCCCAGAGAGGTGGTAGATGCCTCATTCCTGGAAACTTTCAAGGTCAGGCTGGGCGGGGCTCTGAGCAACCTGATCTAGTTGAAGGTGTCCCTGCTCATTGCACAGGGGCTGGACTAGATGACCTTTAAAGGTCCCTTCCAACCCAAACTATTCTATGATTCTATGATTCTATGATTCCATGATTTTACAATTCTATGTTTCTGTGATTCTATATCATAGGTGTTTCTCCATGACCAGCACTGCACTTTTCCCTTGTAAGCCGGAGTGTAATACTGTGGCATTCAGAGGTCAGATGGGCTCCCATACAGTACAGACTATGAAATTTGCAATTCAAAAGAAACTATTATGACTACAACTATGGTTGAAGATCAGAGTCTTTCAGGATGGGCCACAATAGCAGGAAGAGAATCACTGTTGGGTAACTTGTATATCTTTTACATCCCTTCCCAAAACTTTATTTCATTAAGATCTTGTGAACTTAACTCAACTTTGTATCAAACTATTTTTGAGCACTGCAGAAATGTTTTGTTATTAGGGCAGCATTTGCTGTCTAAACACTTGTTCCAATCTCTTCTGGGGAAAGGGCAGAGGAACATATGATAACATCTACTTGGTTGCATCTGGTCTACATTTTGCTTGTTGTCCACACTCCCTTCTCCTCCCCACTCTGTATTGAAATAGCATCCTAGACAAAACACACAAAATTTCGTTTGGCAGTTCTTGCACTAAAATCAGGAGCCTGTAAGTGGACTACAGCTTATCTTTAAAACAAAAAGAATGTAACAACACCAAACTCCTCAACTCCAAATTTGTAAAGTCCAAATGTCAAAAAATATTCCCTCCTTCATCAGGAATCTCTTCCTCAGGCTAACTTACTTTCACTGTTAATTTCCCAAATATATATTAAAAAAAAACAAACTTAAAAAAATCTTTTTCATCTTGAATTTTGCTGTCTCTGACTCCCTACAGCCCAGTATTGTAAAATAGCTGTCTGCTTGGTAAAGAGCCCTGTGGCACCATTTCAGAGAATATCTTTTCTAGATTCAGGTTTTGTTGTGAATCTTACAGAACTGCACACAGCAATGACATGCTTCATCCCAGATTTTAGCAGCCCACAATCTTGATGTTATGCTTTAATTGAACTGAAAATACATTTAGTTGGAGCTTGAAATTTCTGATTTGCTCAGATGCCATTTTTTTCATACATGAAGCTCTTGCTCTGTACTTTTTTCCCCTCACCCTTTTCCCCTTGAATTATTTAACATTTAGAAAGCTGAGCTTTGCCACTTTTATTTCCATCTCCAGTTTTATTGCTATCTAAGTGATTTACAAATCAAGCCTTGCATCTAATGGCACTGTGTATTTCCATTTCCAGTCCTCTTCTTTACTGTTGGCTTTTGTTGGAAGGGGCAAACCTCAGACACAAACAACTGAAATTAATGTCAAATTGCATCATGTGCAGCTTGAATTTCAATTATGAGATCTGAGTTAAAATGCATGTTTTCAGCAAACAGCAATAACACTGTGAATTGCCTGGCCCCAGAATGCACGTTACTAGAAAGCAGCCTACTGAAGACAAAGATGCAAGATTTCAGAACCTTAAAGCAAATCTGCTTGGCATTTAGTTAAGGCCAATAAGCTGTGAGAATGAGCAGTCATTCAGCCTTCAGTTTTTGTATCCCCTGCACTACTGTATGTCTGTGGCTGTTTAGAGCCTGAAACTCAACCATTTTCTTCCTGAATAATATGAATTGAGCAGTGTTTAATCTAGCCCCCAAAGCCCTAGTGCATCCTAAATATGTGGAAGTTTGCATCCAAGGCTTTTTTGAGGGCAGATCCATTTTATCTGCATGCAGATGTCTAAAGGGTCAAAGGAATCGGTCTCACATGCTTTTTCCCCTCCATTGTCTTTAAAGGATGTTGAGGTACAAGGTCATACTTGGAGTCTACAAAGTGTAGTGACCCATCATTGCTGAAACTTATGTGGCTTCAAAAGTTTCATCCAACTGAATGACCTACCTATCCCTTCCAAACAGAGGTATTGTAATGCAGCTACACATTTTGCCTCTTCAGCTTCATGAAGAAAAAAAAGTCTTACCCATTAGAGATTGATCGAAACTTTTGGAAATTCTACCCAAGAGAAAAAAAAATCATCTTGCACACCCATTGTTCTGCAAGCACTGCCCTCAAAGAAAGATAAAATAACTTTCTATTAGCATAAAAAATAACTTTTTCTGAATGCTGCACAGTCTCATGAAGCTAACAGAAGGTGTCCAGCTGTTACTTTAAAAAGTCAGCTAGATCACACAACTTATTTCTGCAAAAATCATCTAGAACTTGATGTCCTGGTTAAAGCAACAGCAACTTGTAGTACTGGAAAACTGTTTTCTTATAAACTGGTGCACATTTTGCTGTCACAATCAGCTCTAAACAGGCACTGAATAGCTACTCAGCACATTATTTAGTCAGGTGAACTTTGAAAGTGTTATCAATTTAAAAGATTGTAAAGGGATTTTTAATGGGGACAAGGATGAGGGTATGCGTTAGACTCTTAGGGATTATGTCTTCCTCTTGATCTGCGTAAGGGAAAGAACAAAATCAGGTGTCTCTAATTACTCCTCTGAAAATGTATTTTGGGCACAGGAAAATGATAGCAAGTCAGCTTTCAACATGTCTGTTGGCTCCCAGCTTAGGATGTTGGCTTTTGGTTGGCCAGTCAGACACTCAGATCTGAATTGAGGCCACAAACTCCATTTGTATGCCCCATCAGATGCTCACACAACTTACTTGTTACTTGGGGCTGTAGAACTGGAAGGGACGAGACAAGCCCAGCCCCTCTCTCCCTAAAGGCACCACATCACGTGGAACCTGTCTTTCATGTGCTCTAATGCTTCTGTGCACATTATGGATCCCCAAATGCAAAGTGGCTACACCCCCACCTCCTGTCAGGGCACTGAAACTGCTTTGAACGGATTTGGGTAAGCTGCAGCTATTACTGATAGGGCTAGGTGTCAGGAAAGGGTTTTTTTTCTAATTTATTGTATCTGCCTAAGAATAATATGCCTAGTCAAGTTAGTGAGCTAGGCTCCCTCTGTACCTTCTAGACTGACAGATTCAGCACCAGAAGGTGCTTCATCCCATTCTGAGACAGAGTTCAGAGATGTCTCTAATAAATACACAGGAAGTTTAGACAACTGTCTCAGATTAAGTATTCAGCTTTTAGATAGTCAAGTTAGATGAAAGCAAATTCAGCCTCAATATGAGCCTGCAAAATTGTCGACAACCAAGATTAGGCATGTTAAAATCAAAACATGCAGCTTTAGCAAAAAAGACTTAATTCTGGAAGTGTTCCTGCAGAAAAAAACGTACAAGATATAGTCCTTTACAGGGGAAGGTAGAAGGGACAAAGCAATGGCCAAATAAAAACCAATGTCAAGGGCAAAATAAGCCATCTATATTTCTGCCAAGTTCCCTGGTTTATTGTGGGGCAAGAGCTTCTGAAAGTCAGCAGAAAGGTTAGCAGCAAGATGGAAATTTTATTAAAAATATTTAGGCTGGCTTTTATTACCAAATGTAGATGAAAACCAAATAGATAATCATATTAAATGTAGGCAAAGGAATGGCATTAACATTCCCAGAATGTAATGATCATTACTAAGAAAGTGTATTGTCAAGTAACTTGATTTTTTTGGAGGGGGAGAATCAATTATGTTTCACCTTTTAACTGCCTTTTAAAGCCTTGCAAAACTGATTTCATACAACATCAAAGATACAGTAATAAAACCGGGGGGACAGTAAAATAAAAAGTGGATAATAGACAGAGGGTGATGTACAGCACATATAAATGCTGGTCTGAAAAAAAGCTATTTCTACTGGGGTAATTTAAATGGGGTAAATTGGTACGGCTCCATTGTGACAACGAATGCAGCGCCACGTTGTTGTGGTAGTGCCCTGTATCCATGGGGTAAGTGGTGCGATTCCTACAGCATAGTCCTCCTGTGGAAGATTTGGCCTTTGATCTTGCTGAGTTCTGTTCTCCAACAAAAAGCAATGAGAATCTTCAACTCGTGACCATGTGAGGCCATGTCACAGCAGTCAGCACGTCATGAGGTTGTGATACACGTGCAACAATTGTGTACCTTGGGTTGATCATCTGGGTACCCATCTTGTCTCCTGTACTTTGTGAAGCTGTACATGTCAAAGGTAGCCAAATTCAGTGGGATTCGGGAGCCAGGAGGTTCCTCCTCCCCCAGCATGATAGCTTCGAGGCTGTCACGGCTCTGTGTCCCCAGGTCCAGCCAGCAGCAGGGTTGAACATGTGTTCCCAATAGGTACACACACACAAACACACACACACAATACATACACGACCGGACACAAAGGTGGACACAGAGGGAGAGCAGTACCCTTACCAGCACCCCGTAAACACACACAGCACTCACATAAACGTTAACAGCACAGACCATCCCACTGTATTCCTCCCCCCCAGCCCATCGGGACTGAAGTTGCTACGGGGTTGTACACACACATTATAGGTCTCTCCAGTAGCTGGACGTAGACAGTTTATCCAGCAGCTGGCCCCTGGGTCCCAGTCCCTCACAGAGGCTTGTACCAGGACCCTCAAGTCCCTGAAGCTGGTGGCACCAGACCTCCTGTCCCGCTCGCAGGCAGCCTGGCTTGCAGCTCATCACGTTTAGATACTGCTCAGGGTAGCGAGTTCGTTGGCCATGGAAATAGTGATAGGATTTAAGAAGATAGGATAGACTATGGTGATCAAGTGAAGGGCTCAGCCTGACAAGCATACTGACCAGAAGACTGTTTACCCATAGCCCTTTTCCCTCTATTTTCCCACTCTCTTTTCCTTCCTGATCCACCCTGATCCCTTCCTTTCCCTGTCTTTCGTCCTTCCACTAAACATCCCATCAGCAGCCTTGCACATTCCCTCAATCTCCTTAAAACCTCCTGTAATAACTTTTAAACAGTCTCCAAACTCTTTCCCCCTCTGCATCCCATAATAAGTCCTAACCCCCTTCCGACAATAACCTCTCCAGCCTGCAGGCCGTTCCTGAGAAGGTGTTTCTTGGGCTGATTCATCCACCAGCAGCAGATTCTCCGATTAGGTTACCAGGATTCATCAACCTCCCTGGGTCTTTGTGTTCAGAGAGATTAACCCTTAATCACGTAACCTAGCAAAGGGAACACGACATTTCTCTCAGATCTTTTTCTGTACTTTATTTTTTCTTTTCACTTGCCCTTTGTGTTGTCCTCCATTCCCTGCCTGTCTGCCAAATAATAACCAAATGTCAGCAGTTTCTACAACAGGGAGAATGCTTCCATACTGTTTAGCCCATACAGGCAACTTTCCCCCTGTGCCATGGGTCATTGCAACATCCCGTTCTGTCTCTTCAGCCCGTGAAGCACTGCCATTAACCCACATATACAGCAAGTTATTATGTTCGAGTGGGTCAGCTCATATTTCTCATGAGCAATATCAGAAATGAGTCTTCAAAGGATCACAGACTCACTCAAAATACAATATTTGGTACAGAAAGTTGTTTTCCTGGAGTGTTCCTGCAGACCTGCAGGGAGGTGAACAACGTGTTCTGGTTTACATTTGGACCGAGTGCACCTTAACGGTCCCAGATTGAATATATGCTTATTCGAGTGTAAAACCATACACATGTGCACCAATACATTCACTCAGATGCATTAATACTCCTTTATAACTATTCCACATATCTGTTCACATTTCACTACAGAAATATTTATCAAACTATTTTTACGACACTGTGATTTTGGGGCCAATTATTTAGACAGGTTTTTTTCAAGCTTGCAGTGCTCAGTTTTTTATTTCCCTTTCCTTAATTCTATATAGGTTTCATATTTACATGATTATATTAACCCATAGTGCTTTTTGCTTTCTGTAATGGAAATAAACTGCCTTGTAGTCTAGTTGTTTGGTCGATGTATTGGAATCTGGATGTTTAGTGAGATTCAGATCAAAATCCAGTTTAAGGGCTTTGGAGCTTCGTGACTCAGAGGCAGCAAGAAATAAACGTTGTGTTGAAATAACATGTTCTACTCTCAGAATCTTTAAAAACATGGTGATTTTTTTGTTGCACACTCTTAACACCAAAGACCACTTTTCTGTCACTTGGGAACCAAAGGACATATACTACGGCTGTGGAAGTATTTCCCACAACAGTAACTCGTTTAGTTGTGGGCACATACTAACGAAATTGGCAGGTTGGAGAGAACTTTGTGAAATGCCAGAAGCCAGTTTGTATGGATCAGTGAGATTACCTTGGATGCTAAGCTCTGTCCTTATAAGCTGCTAACATATTTGCAAGGCAGCTTGACTAGCCAAGACCCCAGTTGCACTTCCAACTTTTCCTAAATTACAGGAAAAGTAAGGAAAATGTCAATCTCTACTTTGTTGTTCTTTGGAGCCTGGTCTGGCCTCCAGAGTAGGATAATCCATTCCACTCTATTAAAGGAAATGGAAAATCCATTCCTCTCTAACATGTTACATCTCTATTAAAGGAAATAGAAACTGGTTAAACAGGAAGATTTTTATCTCTCTCTGAAGTCGAATTCTTAGACAAGCTTGCTGTTGGGGCTGGAAAATTCAGACTGGAACTTCTTCTCTTTCACACAACTTTTTACCTTCTTCCCAGTGCTTATTACTGTATGTGAATACTTCAACTATAGCACCATATACTTAAAGGTACTATATGGGGCATAGTGCCAGTAGTGCTTTAAATCATAAAAGCCCTGTTTAAACAAGTGGCTATCTTTTAAAATAAAATAAGCCTTCAGGATATATATGATGCCTTGAAGAAAGCTCAAAGGCAAAATTTAAACCCAACTAGAAAACAGGTTTAAATACAGTGCAACCCTATTCCTTTCTTACAACCAATTGCATTATAGGGGACATGAAGGATACAGGTTGTCTCTCCTGTCCAAAAGAGTCTTATCATTTCAGATTCCCCGTCAAATCCTTTCATTTGTGTAGAGTTATTTAATTTAGCTAAGAAGACCTGTAAAATTGCTGTAAGCCACAAGATTTTTCCACACGAAAAGACGCTCTGTCCCATCCTTTACATCCCATCCTTCTTTCCCACTTGTCCTGTCCAGGACTCACCAAAATTTCCCATGTGTTTCTCCTGAACATTCACCCTAAATGATAATAAATCAAATTATTGCCATTGTCTTCAGTGTATAGGAAGTCCAACTTCACTGCTGCTGTTGGACTTTGACTCTTATTTTTATAAGAACTTAGAAACATCACTCTTTTTTTCTCATACCATTAGATGTTGCATTCTTTACAAAACAGTTAGCACCCTCAGGAGCAATTAAAATACAAATGGTGAGTATTTCCATGCATCCCCTTTTATTTTCCTGGAGACAGTAAAACACAGCTACAGCGCAAAGGCTAAAGGCAATTCATTACTGTGCATGTTGTTATCTTCTAATGTCATAATGCTAAATTAGTTGGAAATCTTTCCTCCCAAGCTAAAGATCGAAAAGATCCTTTGACGTTAAAGTTTCATTACAGCAAGATGACCTCAAAGCATCCTCCTTCCAGAGACTCTGCAGGCTTGGAAATACTCATACCTCAAAGGTCTGCATTTTGTTTTGCACATTTCCCAAGGCAGTGGTGAAAATTAGTAATATTGAAGATTTCCTTTCTCACCTTCTTTCAAAGTCTGTTCTTATTGATCAGAATTTGGAGAGCTCACCTTCTTTCTTCTATACCAATTACTCAACTATTATAATGTTTCATAATAATGTAGGTGTATATTTATAATTTAACAATTATAACATTATAAAATATCTTTTTATAACACACTGACTAAGAATTGCAGTCACTTTCTGCTTCAAGAACCCTTGCATTGTCTCATTCTAAAATTTCTATTACATTAGGACACACAGATCCACCGAGGAATTAAGTTTCATTGTGTTAGATGCTGTGATCTAACACATAATAACAGAAAGTCCTTTCTCACAAAGGCAAATAATCTAAAAAGACAGAGGCTGGAAGAGGACAGGACAAGCATTTCCAAGAACCAAGGACAAAGGAAGACTCACAGCTAACCCGGTGCGAATTGAAGAATGCTAAAGTGTCCCACCTGACCTCCAGCCACTGCTCCAGAATGGAGTGGTTCTCTTGTGGGTCCACTGTCATGTTTATGGAGACATCACGGACAGCCTGCTGTCTAGAATAGCACTAGACACCTACGATTAGCCAGAGGAATTGAGGCCCTATGGTGGGATACGATTCCAATTTAACACATTTAAATGTAAGTGTATATTTGAAATTACTTCCATCTATGTGAGGTGTCCAACCTCCCATTACAGCAGATGGAGACCTAGTCAGTACAGTCAACGTAGCCTAGAGACAAATTCAGCTGACAAACCAGCATGCGTTATTTTAACGAGGAGTGCAATTTTCTTTAGCCTTTATTGACTATTTTTACTAGTTACTTAATTCCAACACATGAATACCTAGCAACATGTGATATCCTTTGGGATATCTTACCTGGCCTCCTGCCCTGCTCAAGCTGCACATTCATCCACTGCAGTTCCTTTGCCATAACTGCCAGACCCGTGTTGAAGTCTCAGGTGCTCTGTAATGGTTTTAGACACGTACATGTGAGCTACTGCGTTGAACCTTAAATCACTGTGGGCTTGGACACCACAGGCGTGCATAGACAAGCTGAATCACAGCCAATCTCTAGCAGAGAAAGGAACTCAATTCCTGTCTGCTGATCACTGTGCACTAACCATGAGACTTCATTTTCAAACTTAGCAACATCTCTAGCATGTTAGAGCAGAGGTCTGTCTAGACATTTTTTTGTTGCTGACAGTAGTCAATAATAAGGATCCATGAAAACTGTGAGGACAACAGAAATGTATGGTAATACTTCCCAGAACAATCTCCCAATGGGTTACAACTTAGGGCATTAGCTGTTGATGATTCAGAACTGATGTTTCTGTATTCAATGAATTTATCAGAAGTGCTTTGGTTCCCTGCAAGTTTTTGACATCAATGAATTTTTGTCAGAATTTCTGGAACACTTTTACAGATTTCTTATACTATTTTTGTCTAATTGCTTTTTTTCTTTGTGTTTCCAAATTATTACTGTACTCATTTACGTCTGTTTCTCAAATCTCACTTTGGAAATGTGCAAGTTTAAACCTATCATTTCAGTTGCACTGTCTAGTATATCTTTTGTGTAATTATGGCACCCAAAAAATATACTGAGTAATTTTTTTGGTGTTTAAACATAGCTCATCATAGTGACAGAATGCCTCTTTGCCAGAAATAGCAATCTATGAACTGGGTGCGTAAAGGTCGTATTGAGGATTTTTAAAGGACTGCTGATTTTTTGTGCTTCTGATTTTCTTTTTTTTTTTTTTAATGTGTAATGTAAAGCAATTTAGAGAGGTCTGATTTTCAGAAAGAGTGTGAAATCCATCCATCTCTTCAATTTGGGTACCAAATTGCTGGTACTATCTTGCTGGTGGCTTTGATGGGACTAGCATAGCAAAAAGGAACTGAAAGAGTTTCTCATGTTTCGCATTGGCTGAGGAAGCACAGCATTCAGTCGTTCTGAAGAGTGTTTCTGTTCCAATTTAACATCTTTTGCCTAGAATTTCAGATAATATCTCCAACTGAAGATAATTTCTTATCCAAGAAAATGCCTTCAGGATTACAGTTTCAGACCATGGAATAAAAATGAGAATAATGTACTGAAAAAGCAAAGATGAGTTTTCTGCAGCTATATACATCATACAGACAAGCAACTTCTTCTAGACTCTGGTATTTGGGAATCAGTTAGGTTTGTTTAGTTATATAAGGTTATGTTACATAGCTTGCTTTTTTCTGTGCTTCCAGCTGGAGATCAGAAATTGGGTTGTATACCCTGAACGTGGAAAAAATTGTTCCTATGATGGTAAACCGTAAGGGATTTTTTTGTTGTTGGTGGTGGTATTTTTCCTCTAAAGTTGTGAGAAATACAATGTATCAGGATCAATAGTAGTAATTTATTTCTTTTGCAGACTGAGATACTGATAGGGTAGGTGGCATGTACAATTAGCTCCCAGGTACTTCAAGACATAATTGTTAGCGTTCCATGACATCACACATCTCACCTATCTGACATGTATAAAATACAAGAGGGGAGAACCCTTTTAATTCTAAATGTAAAAATTGGGCAGATCTCTGTCATGGGTATTCTGCTCTTCACTACACTCACGCTTTTAAATTTAGGAGACTTATGAGATTATTCCCAGTTTACGTTTTGAACATGTCTTCTGGTTACTAAAGCGATTTAAGAAAAATGGAGCTATCAATAATTTCTGATAACTGAACCCCCAAAGTACTGAGTTTCATATTACTTTTGATGTTTTCCTCTAAGAGAGAGGTGTCACCCCGTTATTTTTGCACTCTGCATCTTTGCTTTTGCAATAAAGTGATTTTCTTTTCTTTCTTTCTTTTTTTTAATTATTATTATGTAAGCTCTCATTACAATCATTTACTTTAGCATCATGTATTTAAATACTTTGTTCCCCCAAACCCACCTTCAAGCACCAGAAACATTACTTTCGAGGTGTCTGGCTGCTGCTGATCTTGCTTTTAGTGCCCGAAGTTCAGCTGTTTACATGGTATTAGAAAGAAATTATCGGGAGCCTTTCCATCTACTTTTTCTTAATCAGCCCTTTCACCCTGATAATGTAGTTGATGAAACGCCAATATCTTTAGGGAATCAAAGTATTCAGTATGGTTCAGAAGCTTGGTAAGAAAAACATGGAGCTTCTAACTTTTCCCAGAATGCTCTGCTCTATAGAGTATTTCAACCCAGCAACCCTTGAAAGTCTGAAGCTATTATTGCTGTGCATATGAAATAAATCAACAGAGTAAATTGTCAGTAAGGAAAACTACTTGTAAAGTCATTAGAATAGTTTTTTGTTTTTTTCTACTTAAATACAATTGTGTACTTCTGAGCTACAAAACCAGATTTATTCTTTTTCCCCCAGAATTAAAGGAATCAACAGAAAGAAACAGGCATTTCTGGGATGTGATAGATCTGACTAAAGTAGACATCTAAAATAGATCAGATGTGCCATGTCTGTTCCCATCCACTGGCTCCATAAAAGGAACTGAAGCTGTTCAAATGTAGACTTCTGCACTGCAGAATTTTTTTCAACTAATTTTAGCAGTGTAATCCATTTTCAGATTAAGACATCTATATATCTGCAAGTGTATTAAGGGTCTACAGTACTATATCACAGTAAAGTTGAATGTGTACGGTAAGGGGAAATCTTTTATAGGAACATCAGAAAGGGAAAAGGCTTTCTGCATGTTCCCTTTATTAGGCTTGAAGCAGAAGCAGCACACTTCTGGCTAAAGAATAAATTACTGTGACAATTTAATTCTGTTAATCAATTAGACAATTCAAGAGAAAAAGGTGATTACTGAAAGCTGACAATGCTCTGCCTGCAGAGGAGAAATAAAAGCAAAGAAACAATCACTCCTGTCAGTGTAGCCTGGAGGGAACACACACATTCTCTTCTGACCCCAAACCTAAGTAGCAGTTGAACTTTGAACAGAGCAGCAAGTCACATCAACCAGCTATTTTCAATTCCACACAGGGTTTCACTGTCCAGCCTACTGTCTCTAGCCTGAAAGATGTGAGGGTGTACTTCCAGCAGCCATCCATCAATTTTTATACTCTCATGCAAGGATGCAAAAAATGCTGGAGATGTGCAATTTTTTTTTTTATTCCATGCCTACCTAAAATAGAGAGAATGAATAAGCTGTGTTCAGCATCCAGCCTGCCAACCCACTAACCTGGATCATCATTTTGAGGATGAGAGAGGGTTATAGAATAACACATTTTGGCTGCTGTTTACCAGATAATAGAAGCCGTCATGGAAAGAGGAAATTCCGAGTGGCACTTTCCTGACAGCTAATCTCTGGCAAGCTGTCAGGTGCAAACTGTGCGGAGTGCTCCCCCAGCATGTGAGCAGACCCTACCACAGTGCAACGAGCCATTCAAAGCACATCGATCTAAAAAAGCCTGACCTGCAGGGCAGTCTCCTATCGACTAGTCTGATGTGTACAAATGGTGTACCAAAAGTGTTAAATTAGCAAGGCAATCATCTTCCATTTGCTTTTTCTCCTTCTCTCTCTGTTTTCTAATTTGCTTGAATCATGCACTCAAGAGGAATTTTTAGACTAGGAAGCTTGTTAGCTAAAATATACTTCTCCATTCACTTGATTTCATCTGCCAAAACCCTCAAGCAAAAGTGCAAGTAAGGACAGATAAAGGGTAGTAATTAGAGCATATCGTGATTATTATATTTTTAAAATCATTTATGTGATGATAAATGTGTTTTTATTGCTACTTATCTTCCATTTTGGAAATCAGAAAGGAATGATTCCGTAACTTCTGATCTCAGGTGTATGAGGACTGAAGATTCTTCTCCTTGGTGGATGGGTCCTTGAGATGTTAATGAAATAAATTTACTGTCAGCTGTTCTTCAGATTGTCATACCTCCAGTAGTGAAACTCCAAGAGTTCCTTGGAGCCTCTTCCACTTTTTCCAGAATAAATCAGATCTATACTGAAGTCAGCAAAAACACACCAGTGTTACTTCATGGTATATATGCAGCGCAGTTTGCATATATATCATATATGAGTTTGCATATACATGCGAAGTTTACAATGATTTTCCTCATTTTGTTGTCTTAGTTTAAATACCAGATGGATATAGATTCTTCCAAAGCTAAATAAAATACATTGAAACAAGGACATTAGATTTAAGGAAAGCAAAGTCAGAGCCTTAAAAAGAAAAATCAAGACAGAGAGAGGAGGAAAAATTGAATTCCATGTGTGTGAATACTCCTCACACCCATGGATTCACAGTCTCTATACCTATGGGTAAAGAGTAATGCTGAAATATTATAACTTTTCCTTTAAGAAAAGTAGAAGATGAATGAGGTAAAGTCAGAAGGAAAGAATCACTCTACTGATATTTTAATTATTTTAACTATCTCAAATTTGATGAGACACTTGAAGTAAGCGGAGACTGGAATACTTTAAGCACAAAGGCTTTCGTTTCTATAGAAAACAGCTGTGAAACACAGGCAGCTGTCTGCACTGGAAGAGTCTTGTTTCAAAACCTGGCGTGCTGCTCCCTGTCTTCAGTGGGTTTTTTCACCCATCCAGCCATTTGATAGAAAGGCAGTGTAGCATTGTGGGAACGGTGCAGGGAGTTTCTAGATGGTATTGGTCAGAGTTTATTAACGCAAATGTCAGAGGGGCAAGTCGGGGGTGATTCTGTCTTTGAGCTGCTGCTCACAAACAGGGAAGAATTGATGGCAACTGTGGCTACAGGGGTGAACATGAGATGATTGAGTTGATGTAGTGGAAGGCTAGCAGAAGAGCCAGGCGTGGATTTAGGAGAGCTGATTATGATTTGATTAGGGAATACCTGGCAGAGTCCCTAAGAAACTTCAACAGGGGAAAAGGCAACAGAGTTAGCTATTTGCAAAGAAAACTGAGGAACAAATGTCCCATTATGCAGGAAGTTTGGAAATTTCAGCAGAAGACCCTTATGGCTAAGCAAGACCCTTCTCAATGACTTTAAACACAGAGAGATGGTACGGAAGTGAAAACAAAGACAGGTTGTAAAGAAGAAATATCAGAGCAGAGTTTAGGACTTTAAGTACCATAAAAGAAGGCCAAGGGCTAGATGAAATTTGGTTGAAGGAGCCACCGCTGGTGAGCAATAATTTAGAAACTACACAGAGAAACTGGATGCATCCAGATCCATGGGGCTGGATGGGACAGACCCAAAAGTGCTAAAAATGTCAATGTGATTGTGAGGCTACTGTCTATAATTTGCAGAAAATTGTTATAATTAGAAGAAGTTCTTGACCTCTAGAAAAAAGCTAACATTGCACCCATCATTAAGGAAGTGATGATGGAGGAATCATGGAACTGGAAGCTGGTCTGTCTTACTTCCATTACTGGAAATATGATAAAGCATATACTCTTTGAATCCATGTCCAAGCACATGAAGGAGAAAATGGTAACCAGGGACAGTGAAAAAAGGATTTAGCAAAGATAGAACATTCTTAAAGATCCCAATTTTCCTATGATAGAATCATAGAATCATTTAAGTTGTAAAAGACCTTTAAAGTCATCTAGTCCAACTGTAAACCTAGCACTGCCAAGTCCACCACTAAACTATGTCCCTAAGTGCCACATCTACACATCTTTTAAATACCTCCAGGGATGGTCAATCCACCACTTCCCTGGGCAGCCTGTTCCAGTGCTTGATAACCCTTTCAGTGAAGAAATTTTTTCTAATATCCAGTCTAAACTTCCTCTGGTACAACTTGAGGCTCTTTCCTCATATCCTATCACTTGTTACCTTGGAAAAGAAACTGAGCTCTACCTCACTACTGGTAGTTGTAGAGAGTGATAAGGTAACCCGTAAGCCTCCTCTTCCCTGGACTAAACAACCCCAGTTCCCTCAGCAGCTCCTCATAACATTTATTCTCTAGACCCCTCATCAGCTTTATTGCCCTTCTTTAGACACGCTCCAGAAACGCAATGTCCTTCTTGTAGTGAGGGGCCCAAAACTGAACACAGGATTTGAGGTGTGGCCTCACCAGCACCAAGCAGAAATGAGAGATGCTTTTTGCTTTTCAAGTGCTACTGGTGTTAGTGACAACATCAATTCAATATGGAAAAGCAGGAAGACATCTAGAGAAGACAGTTTAGATTATCATGCTTCTATAGGAACACTAGTTTGATATCTGTGACTGATAGCTGTGTGTCTTAATATCTAAGAAAAATAGATATGTAAACTTTTCAGACAGATGAAAGTATATATCCATCTTTTTCCTGCTTCCTCCTTGGCAAATTGTCTCCTGTAGTGGAAGTACAGTGTAAACCCGAAAGTCCAGGGCACATCTCAGGACATAGCGGGTTCAGTCACGTTTCTCTTCTACTTGTGTAACAAAGATTGTCGTTGTACCTGGAATTCTGGTTGCTATTTCAGCAGACAATTATTTGGTTCGATGAATGCTTGTTAGTTTATACGTAAGAAAAAGAACTTTCAGCCAGCAAGGACAGTTACCCACTGTGCTATGCACACTTTTGTGAGCATGAAATCTCCTTTGGCCCTGGCTGCAGGCTTTAAGAATGGGATAGTCAATCATATGTCAAGAATGATTTAGATAAAGTTTGACCCTGCCTTAGGTCAGAAATATGGAAGAGATGGTCTTTTGAGTTCTCCTCCAGAGAGCTGCATCTCTGAATCTAAATTTCTACTATTGGATTCCTATGATTTTCTATGAATATTAAACTGCTCTCTAGGTCCAAGGCATATTGAGATAAAAAATGACACTCCTGGAGGGTTATTCTGTCCATCCTAAAGAGAGGTAAGCATTTTACTAAAGGAAGTGAGTGAGGGTGGAAAGATCTGAAAAAGATGCCCCAGCAAATTGATTTCTCAGTTCATCTTCTTAGGAAGAAGCCATGAAGATGGATTGAATCATTGGGATTAGTTATTTGTTTTGCCATCACAAGTGTTTTGACATATTTGATATAAAAAAGCTGCTTTGTAACTAAGAAACTTTCCCCAAAACAACAAATTCTTACACAGCAGGGAAGGTGGGAGCAATGCAAAGAAAAATCAGTGTTTGACATTTTCAAAATTATGAAATAGTAGGTTTATGAAATTAAAATTACATATTAGCTTGGATTTATCAGGAACAGATATTCTATACCACAAGTCTTAACTATTTTCCTAGTAGTTCATTGCAAATGTCCATAGTAATTCTACATTTGAGATAGATGTTCAGCCAGGAATTCTTCTTTTTACACTTTTTTTTTTTAATCTCTTAAATCAGTTAAGCCATCTAATAACGATTAAAAGGAAAAAGAAAAAGTGTGCAATGCACACACATCCAGTTGCATGCCACAACATTTTAGTTTTGATTTTTGTTTTTCAGTGAAAAGTCACATTTTGACACCATAAAAGTTACATGTCAGAGTAGGAAATGTAAATCTAGTGTCTTGATAGCATCCAGGACTCACATCAAATGTTATTAAAATTTCTGTAAAGATTTCTGCTCTCTTCAGCAATGGAAGTGGAAGAGTTGCATTGCTTTAGAAAGCATAATATTCTCAGAAGACTCTCCTTCCAGGCTAAAGTCTTACATTAATTCATGTAAAAGTAATTTTCAAATAAGCCAACCCATGGTGACATGGCTAGGTTTTGCCATCTCTTGCACAGCAATTGAGGGCAGCTGCCATTCACCAGTCATGCCAGTCAATAAAAGGAGTATCTTCAGTGAGCTCAACAGTGATCTCTCAAAGAGAAGAGCAAAGAAATACTTTACCGTGTTAGCAGTAAATTATTTGTGTTTTTTATGACACTGCAAAGCATGCGGTGTCACTCTCTTAGTAATTTAATATACCAACAACATAATTGAATGAATTGAACATCTACTGCAGCTATGCCCTTCTTTGGTTGTGACATTTGATCAGAATTTATGTATTGCAGTAGAACCACCCAGGTTCTTTTCATTGTTGCTTGTGACCTTGTGACCTTTGAAGTTCTTGCTTTCTTCCCCAGTCCTCTATCTCCATCAGTTAATTTTTGTACACTTCTGGGTTCTATGGGGAACTAATGTCTTCCACCTCATAAGAAGCTTTATCACATCTGCCACAGATAGTCAGCCTTGATTTTGTATTTCTGGCTACCTGCTGAAGGCTCCAAACTGCCTCGCCACTAAATTGGGCTACATATAAGTAACAGTCCTTGTTAGAAGATGAGACTTCTGTGGTTTTGAGCTTTGCAGCTCTCAAGGCAGGTTATTTGGGGTGCACAACACCAATCTGAATAAAAAATGTCTCTCACTGATCATGTAAAAAGAATTGAAACTTGTGAGAAGTTGCAAAAGTCTTGTAAGAATCTGCCTGCACATCCAGCTACTGCTTACCCTGGTGCCACACAGGAGCATGATGCAACGCTGTGCCCAAGTTGATAATCTTCTCTGGAAGTCCACGTAATGTTAGGACAATCCCAGCACTGCACTAACCATCTGATCATGCAAGGCTTGTGTCTACTTAGATCACATCGTCAGCAAATGTGCGATCTTTGTGTTTTCTGTGCAACCATATGCTTTGCCAGCCAGTTAGCTAGAAGTGGTCAGAAGAGATGAATGGCTTTACCTAAGAAAAAGTATGTAAATTATGCATAGGTTCCGGCAGACTGAAAAACAGTCATTCTAAGCAATTAACCTCACTAAAATACAAATCCTTGTGGTCAAAGTGTGCAATTATATAAAATTGATCACCCACATTGACAGAAAGGACCATGATTCTTCAATACATCCCTACCCAGACACAACTCCTAACCCCCCACCTCCACTCCCTAAGGTATCACCTCACCAGTCAATACCACAGTAATGTAGAACAGGGAGAGGGAAGTTTATGCCACCAGAGTATAAGGCATGACAGAGCCAATTTCTGGACTGTGTAGTCCAGTTCAGGATCTGGGCCACCAAATGACATAAGATGATAAAATCAGGCCAGACAAAAAGAATGGTTTTCAAAAGGAATAAAAGAATAAATACTTTGAAACTGAAGGTAAAAACCAATAAAAATTGAATGGAGATCCCCATTTGTAACAGGGAGGGCAATTAGTCACTGAAAAAATATGCCATGGGATATAAGACAACCTTAACGGCTTAAATGTCTTAAAATGAGGACTGACTTGCATAGCTTGTTGCTTCAACACTCATCAATCCTCATATTAATGAAGCTGATTTTCATAGAATCATAGAATGGGTTGGAAGGGACCTTAAAGATCGTTTAGTTCCAACCACCCTGCCGTGGGCAGGGACACCTTCCGCTAGACCAAGTTCCTCAAAGCCTCATCCAACCTAATGTTGAACACTGCCAGGGATGGGGCATCCACAACTTCTCTGGGCAACCTGTTTCAGTGTTTCATCACCCTCACAGTAAAGGATTTCTTTCTAATATCCAATCTAAATACATTCTTTTTCAGTTTAAAACCGTTACCCCTTGTCCTATCACTACATTCCCTGATGAAGACTCACTCACCATCTTTTCTGTAGACCTCCTTTAAGCACTGGAAAGCTGCAATAAAGTCTCCCCGGAGCCTTCTCTTCTCTAGGCTAAACAATCCCACCTCTCTCAGCCTGTCGTCACAGGGGAGGTGTTCCGGCCCCAGTGTTACCCAATTTGAATGGGTAACATTTTTCCTGTGGTGGAGGAAGCTAAACTACATGATTGCAATAATCTGGTGCATCTCAAAAATCTATGAATAAATTTTTAATGAATGCTGACTCTGAAGGAGGAATATTTTTCACCAGCTGCAGCTATCTGAATTTCACTGTTTAGTCTA
The DNA here is from genome assembly GCF_964289735.1 of Phaethon aethereus. Taxonomy (NCBI): domain Eukaryota; kingdom Metazoa; phylum Chordata; class Aves; order Phaethontiformes; family Phaethontidae; genus Phaethon; species Phaethon aethereus. Next base: position 3,654,812 of record NC_138582.1, on the reverse strand, counting down.
TGAGAAATTGTGTCAGACTCTCCATGTAGTCAGAGCAGGCATACAGGTACCTCCAGAGCCTGAATATTTCATTCTCCATAAAGCTCCTAACAAAGGTGTGGTGTGGAGTTGGACTATAAGACAAGGCAAAGGTAATGTAGAGTAACCCCAGCTTTGTCCTCAGTTCCACTTAGAGTGTACCTGCTGAGGACCAGGTGAAACTGGAAGAAACTGGATGTGAATGAGAGCGTGTCCAGAGAAGGGCAACGGAGCTGGTGAGGGGGCTGGAGCACAAGTCTGATGAGGAGCGGCTGAGGGAACTGGGGTTGTTCAGTCTGGAGAAGGGGAGGCTGAGGGGAGACCTCATCGCTCTCTACAACTACCTGAAAGGGGGTTGTAGCGATGACGGTGTTGGTCTCTTCTCCCAAGTAACTAGTGATAGGACGAGAGGAAATGGCCTCAAGTTGCACCAGGGGAGGTTTAGATTGGATATTAGGAAAAATTTCTTCACTGAAAAGGTGGTCAAGCATTGGCACAGGCTGCCCAGGGAGGTGGTGGAGTCACCATCTCTGGAAGTGTTCAAAAAACATGTGGATGTGGCGCTTCAAGACATGGTTTAGGGGACACGGTGGCATTGGGTTAATGGTTGGACTTGATGATCTTGAAGGTCCTTTCCAACCTAGTGATTCTGTGATTCTGCGAATATCTGCAGATAGAAAGGTCCCGTTAACTTCAGGCTCCTCATGCCCTGGGACTTGTAAACACGCTGGAAATAAATTCCCGTCTTAGACACTAATCCCTGGCATTATTTTCGGTGTATTATCTTGTCTGTAGTGTGAAACTCAATCCTCAATTTTTCCTCCCCGCTTTGAGGATATCATTAATGCTAATTGTGAACTTGGCTGTGATTGCGTATTGCTTAGTTTGATGCTAATGAATTTGAATAGTAATTTGTACTATATTGAATTAGCATTATATCTCAGAGACCATGGAGAATTGAATCCTAAAGCTTTTATTATCCCTTTCTTCTCGTTTTACCAGCTAGGCCTTGTAGCTTTTCTGCTATTTGTAAATCATTTAACAGTCGTCTTATCGCCCAGCTGAGATGAGATCATCACCACTGACAAGAATACTGTATTACCTTATTACCAGCTAAATATAGACTCCTTGTTTAAAACTCAGAATGAGTTAAGTTTAGTGCTATTCTTTGCAATACGGTTATGTATTAATTATTATAAAAATTTGTAATCATTATGTTAAATTAATTTATGTTGCAGAAAATGCATGCTTATGCACAGAAGTCCAACTGTTGCACAGTATCAAAGAGGCATGTTTGTTAAGGTCACAGTTTAAAAGAAAATTAACCTCTTGCTTTTTAGATCATATACAGAACTTAAACACATCCCATGTCCTCTGGGATGACCTAAGCAAAAGTGAAATTAAATGAGTGTAACGAAAGAACAAAATCTGTGTAAAGACATTATCCAGCGAGGGATTGTGACTTTTATACACCTATCAGTATTAACAAAAATTGCATGCTTGGACTGAAATTTTTAGAAGCAGATGGGAAATAAATAAGTCATTTGGGAAATCAAAGATTTTTCTCTTTTTTTGGAAACTTCACTAGCGTCAAGAGAAAAAAAGATCAGTCATAGAGACCAATGAACTTTGACACATTTAGGTGAAGAAGAAAACTGGTCAAAGATGAAAATATACAGAAATCATATTAGAGTTCAAGTATATTTTTCAAAAACATACTGAATTTCAATATACTCTGCAAGTGGTTAGCAACAGAGCAACCAAGCAACAACAGCTTTCAGGCTCCTAAGGAAGCAGAGTTAATTATTTGCAAGAATGTTAATAAGATCGTAAATACTTCAATTGTCAGAAGATCTTATGTTTGAGCCATAGTAACAAACTGTAGTTATATTTAAATTTTGGAAATGAAAAATAAATTTGGATTGCAGACTAAAAAATCAGAAAAAAAAGGAAAGATTCTGTATTTTTTTTACTTTCTTTCCCGAATTAATAAAATAATGTATTTTACATCCACCTAAAATATTTTCTACAAAACAAATACAAATATTTCATTGTTTTCCTATATAATATTTAAAAAAATAAAGTGAAAATATTATTTTAAATTATACTTCACAATTCTTCAAAATAAACTATTTTTTTTTCTTTTCCAGACAAAATGGGTAGGATAAAGCAACCAATAAATACTGCATTTTCAACTGCAACTACTTAGGACATTAAACTCAAATATTGAAATCACTTCTTTCTTTAGCTTTCCAAAAAGTCACAATATATTTAGTTGTTTCCCCAGTTCTGGAAGTGATGCTTTTAGAATAGTGACAGGACTTTCCTGAAGAACTCTAATACTGGTTTATTTAGGTCTTACAGTCATACTGGAGACTGATCTGTTCCTCATTGCCTTTTTCAGTCCTTCCTTCCTCACTGTGGTCTCAGAGCTATGTGACATTTCATACATATACAATCTAGAGGTTAGTCTGATATTGTCTGTAACAAAGTAAAACAATGTTTGTACACATTTTCTGGGGCTGTAAATAAAGGAATTTACTGAGGAGGTTAAAGCTATTGTTGGATCATGGATATGTCTGTGTGTGTAGGTTCACAGATTTTCTCTACTGATAAAATCAGGAAACTCATGGGCACTGGGTAGATCCACGCTCATCTCTTTCTAAAAGTGAGATTAATTCCACAATCAGTCTATTTTAACTGATGGCAGTGTTAAAGTTTTCATCTTTTCTCCTTGGATGCAATTTGCCAGCTTAATTTGCCTAACATGATATTCATCCTGATATTCATTCTGTGTTACCCCACTATGACTTCCCCACCTGACTCTTAGTTTTATGACCTTGAACTAGTCTAAACAAGCCTTTGACAAGCTCATCAGTGCTTCATGATTGTTCCAATGGAAGTAGAAACAATAGCTGAATGAAAAGGATGAATTAAATAAGTAGTCTATGCGGGTTTTTTTTCAAGCCTGAATCCTAGTTTTAGGCTTTAAAAAAACACACATTGGTTTGAGAATGTGGGGTTTTTTTATTCTTCCAATTAATTTCTGAATTTGATAGAGTTCAATATGACCAAAGCATCTGCGAAGTTACTGCATGTGTTCTAATTTAATTATGTCTAGAATGAATGTAACTCATTGAACTAAACCTTGAAAGGATGAAACCTGAATTTTATCATCTAAGAATCTTAGCTACATAGCCCCTATCAGTTCAAAAGTCCTCATCAATAATTGAAATAACGTCTGGTTTAATCACATTGTTACAAATATTTAATTCTGCTACTGTAAACCTGAAAACAAAGTAGGACCACTTCACGTAAGAGAATGAAGTTCAGAGAAGAGAGTATCAGGACAGTACATCGCAAAGCAATAGAGGAACAGGCTACTCAGAGGTTTCATATCAAGAAGACGACCCCAGGCCATTCTGTCACAGGGGAGTCTGGGAGCATTATATAAGTGCTCAATGGCCAAAAATGTTAAAACTTTGAGGGGTATCACAGAATCATAGAATCTTAGGGTTGAAAGGGACCTTTAAAGGTCATCTACTCCAACACTCCTGCAAGAAGCAGGGACATCTTCAAACTAGAGCAAGTTGCTCAGAGCCTCGTCCAACCTGACCTGGGGTGTTTGCAGGGATGGGGCATCAAGCACCTCTCTAGGCAACCTGGGCCAGGGTTTCACCACTCTCATTGTCAAAAATTTCTTCCTTGGACCTAGTCAAAATCTACCCTCTTTTGGTTTAAAACCGTTACCCCTTGTCCTGTTGTTACAGGCCCTGCTAAAACATCTGTCCCCATCTTTCTTTGAAGCTCCCTTTAAGTACTGGCAGGCTGCAAGAAGGTCTTCCTGGAGCCTTCTCTTCTCCAGGCTGAACAACTCCAACTCTCTCAACCTGTCTTCACAGCAGAGCTGTTCCAGCCTTCTGATAATTTTTGTGGCCTTCTCTGGACCCTCTCCAACAGGTTCATGTCTTTCCTGTGCTGAGGGCTCCAGAGCTGGACATAGTACCCCATGCTTGGGCAGGGGGAGAATGTGAGGAGTCCTCTCCCTGAAGAGGAAGGAATGGCATAGAGAAGGTGTGATGAATGGACCAGAACCCCAATACCCCATAACCCCTGCGCCACTGGTGGGAGGAAGTAGAGAAAATTGGGAGTGATGTTGAGTCTGGGAAGAAGAGAGGGGTGGGGAGAAGGTGTTTTAAGATTTGCCTTTATTTCGCATTAGCCTACTTTGATTTGATTGTTAATAAATTAAGTTAATTTTCCCCAGTCAACTCTGTTTTCCGGTGACACTAACTGGTGAGTGATCTCCCTGTCTTTATCTCAACCCATGAACCTTTCATTATATTTTCTTTCCCCTGTCCACCTTAGTTGGGGAAGTGACAGAGTGGCTTTGGTAGGTGCTTTGCCTCTAGCCAGGGTCAACCCCACCACAACAGTTCAGGAATGTCTTTCTGTGATGGACAGTGCCATCCATTACTGCTCTTTCCCTTTCATGATCATATAGCACTGCGGGTTGCGTCTGAGAGACATGTGCTAGTTCTCCACTATAGACTTTTCTGAGCCTTTTATATTACATTTTCCAAAATGATGTGTGTTACCTACTGTTGTGGTTTAAACCCAGCTGCCAACTAAGCACCACTCAGCCGCTCACTCACTCCCTCTCAGTGGGATTGGGGAGAGAACTGGAAGGGAAAACTGAGAAAACTCATGAGTTGAGGTGAAGACTGTTTAATGAAGACAGACAACCAGGGGATCAGGCCCAGACAGCATGGGTTCAGGAAAGGCAGGACCTGCCTGACCAACCTGATCTCCTTCTAGGACCAGGTGACCCGCCTAGTGGATGAGGGAAAGGCTGTGGATGTTGTCTACCTGGACTTTAGTAAAGCCTTTGACAGAGTCTCTCACAGCATTCTCCTGGAGAAACCGTCTGCATGTGGCTTGGACAGGTTTACTCTTCGCTGGGTGAGGAACTGGCTGGACGGCCAAGCCCAGACAGTTGTGGTGGAATTAAATCCAATTGTTGGCCGGTCACAAGCGGTGTTCCCCAGGGTTCGGTTCTGGGGCCGGTCTTGTTCAATATCTTTATTGGTGATCTGGATGAGGGGATCGAGTGCTCCCTCAGTAAGTTTGCAGATGACACCAAGTTGGGTGGGAGTGTTGATCTGCTGGAGGGCAGGAAGGCTCTGCAGAGGGATCTGGACAGGCTGGATCGATGGGCAGAGGTCAACTGGATGAGGTTTAATAAGGCCAAGTGCCGGGTCCTGCACTTGGGTCACAACAACCCCAGGCAATGCTCCCGGCTTGGGGAGGAGTGGCTGGAGAGCAGCCCGGCGGAAAGGGACCTGGGGGTGCTGGTTGACAGCCGGCTGAACATGAGCCGGCAGTGTGCCCAGGTGGCCAAGAAGGTTAACAGCGTCCTGGCCTGTATCAGGAATAGTGTGGCCAGCAGGAGTAGGGAAGTGATTGTGCCCCTGTACTTGGCATTGGTGAGGCCACACCTCGAATCCTGTGTTCAGTTTTGGGCCCCTCATTACAAGAAGGATGCTGAGGTGCTGGAGCGTGTCCAGAGAAGGGCAACGAAGCTGGTGAGGGGTCTGAAGCACAAGTCTGATGAGGAGCAGCTGAGGGAACTGGGGTTGTTTAGTCTGGAGGAGAGGATGCTGAGACCTTATTGCTCTCTACAACTATCTGAAAGGGGGTTGTGGGTGAGATGGGTGTTGGTCTCTTTTCCCAACTAACTAGTGATAGGACGAGAGGAAATGGCCTCAAGTTGCACCAGGGGAGGTTCAGATTGGATATTAGGAAAAATTTCTTTATGGAGAGAGTGGTCAAGCATTGGAACAGGCTGCCCAGGGAGGTGGTGGAGTCACCATCACTGGAAGTGTTCAAAAAAGGTGTAAATGTGACACTTCAGGACATGGTTTAGTGGGCATGGTGGTGTTGGGTTGATGGTTGGACTTGATGATCTTGAAGGTCTTTTCCAACCTTAATGATTCTGTGTGATTCTGTGTAATTCTTGCATGTCTGGAAAGTTGAAGTGTGTGAGAACATATTTAACATATCATAGATGTGTTCAGAGCACATGTTAATACGGGATTGAGGAAATTAATCTGAAGTGCAGAGCACATCTGCTTTGCCTTGATCTTCAGTAGGGTATTTATCACAGTTACTCAAGTCAGAGTGCAATATGGTGATAAATATAATCACTGAAGATGTCAAACAGTATAATACAAAGATAATAGGTGGCATCAGTGAAAACACTTCTAAAATCCACCCCAGGGAAAAAAAAAAATTAGATTACTAGAGAGGGTTTAGAAAACAGTAATTCAGCTTCCTTAAAGTGTGAAACTCATTGAACATGTTGAATAGGAGATTAGCAAGTAACTTGATTAAGGTCCGTAAGTACATGTTAAGACTTCTTCACTGGTGGGAGAAAAGATTGCTAATAGATGACGGCTTGGTATCCTGCTGAATGCAAGATCCAATGAAGGATGCAGGAGCTGTTATTTGAAACAAGTCAAATTCAGATTATAAATAAAAAACAAATATTGAACAGGGAAAACAATTAACCACATGCAGAGATGCAATTGACTCACTCATCTTTACATTAAGACAAGAGATCAGTAATGCACACCCTTGGGAACAGAAATGCCTGAATGTAAGTATTATGGGTTGTGTTATGCAAGAAAACAACTTAGGTCAAAATGATCCTGTCTGACTTGGAACCATAAATATATATTACCTATCAATCTGTAATTTGAAATATTTTCACACTATATTTAGCAACACTATGAAGCTCATTGCAGGGAGGATGGACTAGATGACCTTTAAAGGTCTCTTCCAAACCTAACTACTCTAGGATTCTATGAAACAACTGTCACTTAATTTCACAAGCATGACCGTTTATTATCACCTGTAACACGGTGCTATCCAGAAACCTTATTCAGAATTGGGCTCTCTTTCTGCTGAGCAAGCACCAAACCCATGGCAATGTTCCTGCCACCCAGTAAAATACCTTTTAAGTTACGTCTTTAATACTAAATGGCATCTTTCTGCTGCAGATTTCCTGCATGTGATTGATAGCACAAAGTTCTTCTCTGATATTTTTCAGATCAAAACATGAAATTAATCTTAGGTGAGTTTATGCCTGCAGGCATATTTCAGCTGTTTGACTGTATATACATTTTGCCAAATACATTTGTCATAAAATGGTGTTTTCCACAAAACTTCCAGAATAAACAAAATATTTTGTTTACACAAATAGCCTTGGGTTTAAAATGGAAAAAAATACCATGATACTTTCTGTTTTCAATATATTTTTAACAAAGAACATTTTAAAGTATTGTAATTTTCTAGAAAAAATGTATTTTTAAAACAATAAGTGCCAAAGAAACATTTTTAAATGTGCTTTGAATTCATAACATTTAGCAAAGGCTTAGAAATACAAGAAATGAAGAATTATATCTTCTTCATCCACATCTCAATTGCCACTATAATATTAAATATGTCCAAGAACAGATAAAAACCCCAAGTTCTTCTATATAATGAGAAGAATAATAAGAATTATTAAAAGATATAAAATATTTTTAAAAGATGTTTTTAAAAATGCAAAATAAGAGAACAGAATATGTCTGTGGAAATAGGCCATCTTTCAGATTCAAGGTCGAAATTTCATCAGGGTCTATAGAATCATAGAATAGAATCATAGAATAGAATTCTGTAGACCCTGATGAAATTTTGTGGCATAAAACAATGAAGTGTTCCCAGGATGCCACTCAGAGATGCAAACACCATGGCTGGTCTTTGATGCAAAGCTTAAACTCATGTTTCTGTATTTCAGATGAGACATCTTAAAGCCTCTTCAGACATATCCTTTACTTTCAACATAGATGCAATATGTTAATATCACAGAGAAGACTTCTGTCTTTGAATCCATTTATCACATGCCCATTCTCAATGATCCACTTGTCATCGTGCACCTAAGGTGAAAGAAAAGCACTAACTCTTTCAAATTAAAATTAAATGTATTCTCTACTCTTTTTACCCATGGGTTATGTGGTCAGACATGAAAGCACCATGTACTCTCAATTACCAAACTATAGCTAACAGCATTTTTCCATGACTGTATAACAATATTAAAATCATTCCTTAGAAACATACAGTTCAGATCCATCAGTATGTGGCTAAGTCATAGATCATTATTGAAAACAGATCATCATATGCAAAGTGTTTTCTCTGTTGAATAGATGTCCGAGATTTCAGATGTTCACTCATGTTCTGTGGACATTTTTATGATAGTACAGCATTTATCAGCAACAACAAAAAAATCACTTTCAAGTGGACTTCAAGGCTAGGCATTCACTAGCAAAAAGCAACTCATAAATCAGCTTAAAAATATTACTGTTCCTTCATGAAATAATTTCTTTTCCTGATGTATCCAGGGAACTTGCTGACTTCCTTACACAGAGTTGCAAAAGAAATATTACATACTCCGTCAAAGTGAGAGGTTTTTATTGAAACAAGTTTCATGGGAGACACTTAAAGCCAGGATGGTGATTTGCTTCTGAGTAAAGATATTTGGACCACGTAAGGTATTCCTCCAACCCAACATCCTATCCAGTAATGCTAAAGGCTTCAGGGATAGAGAGTGAGAGAATTCATACTTTGTATGATTACGGAATAAAATATAGTCTTAACAGGTGTAGAAAGAACCCTAAGGGAAAGCAAACTCTGTGATTATGTGAAAATTAAAGGTCACACAAGTCAGTGGCAAACTGAAAACAAGACTCACATTCTCTCAGTCTTGATACGATATCTTTTCCATTAAACTTTATTTCCAGTATATTGTAACTACAAATATTCCACCATTAATATCAATCTCTATTATATTCTTGAATGAATTTATACTTTTCTAGTTTCTACACTGAAGAGAGATTCTGGGAACTTAGGAGCCGGCAAACTCCAGGGCTCTACCTAGCATATTGGTTGAAATAATCATTGAACAGAGAAAAACAAATACATTAAAAAGTATAACATAATATGCTGTAATTTCATTCTCTAAGGGCAGTGGTAACTTACTAGTCTTTCAACTTTTATGCATACTATCAATGACACATCAGTTTATCCATAATACCTGTTCCTGGCTGCTCATATGTTGTTCCAAAAGATAGATAATTCAAGCTAGTTGGGACTTTTTTCACTGGAGAAGAATTATTTTACATTTGCCCTAGATTAAGAACTCACAGGCAGACAAACACCACAAAAGTGCTGGCAAATAATCAGTGGCATCCTCAGTGTGCGTAAAAGCCTTTAAAATTCTTTGAACATACCAGGAAAATGTCGAAAGAAGCTCTATAGTATCAGGCATTTTGAGTTTTCAAAAGCCTTTGGTAAGGTCACACAAAAAGGACTATTAGAAAAATCTTCTAAGTAGTCATTACCACAGAAATATTGAGGTTGGCAGGTAGCTCTGGAGATCGTATAGTCCAATCCCTCTGCTTTAAGTAAGGTCAGCTAGAGCATGTTGCCCAGGACTGTGTTCAACTGAGTTTTGAATCTCTCTAAGGATGGAGACGCCACAGTCTGTCTGTAAAGTTCAGTACTTCCCAGAGTTGGTCAGCAAAAGTCGTTTAGGACTCCATTCACTAGATCTCCCTTGCTTGTAACAGGAGCGATGATAATTATCTTAGATAGAGGTTACAAAAGGTGATCTAAAGGTAATACTAAATCTCATTTTGGAAGTGAAGAAGTCAAATGGGACATTAATAGGCACAACGAGTGGAATACTGAGTGATCACCTAATGTAAGTCAGTAGTGCCACTTCCTTGAGACAGACCTTTCAACTGGTAAAATCAAGCTGAAGACAGAAACCCTAAAAAGAGAGAGGACTGGATTGAACCAGTGGGAATGATTAAAGGACTGTGAAAGCACTTGCATATTACGAGTGAGGGAAAAAATAAAATGTCACAATAGAAAAAAAAGACTGAATGCAGTAGAAATGCAGAAAAAGAATTAACGGCTTAGAGAAGGCAGATGTGAAACTCTGTACACTTCATCTCAGACTGAAAAAAAGGCATTGGAATGAAATAAAAATCATAAAATGGTTTGGGTTGAAAGGGACGTTAAAGATCATCTAGTTCCATCCCCCCTGCAATGACCAGGGACACCTTCCACTAGATCAGGTTGCTCAGAGCCCCGTCCAACCTGACCTGGAATATTGCCAGGGATGGGGCATCTACCACCTCTCTGGGAAACCTGGGCCAGGATTTCAACCACCCTCATTGTAAAAAATTGCTTCCTTATGTCCAGTCTAAACCTACCATCTTTCAGTTTAAAACCATTACCCCTTGTCCTATGACAGTTTGTTCCCATCTTTCTCAGAAGCCCCCTTTAAGTAATGAAAAGCTGCAAGAAATTTTCCATAGAGCCTTCTCTTCTCCAGGCTGAACAACCCCAACTCTCCCAGCCTGTCCTCACAGCAGAGCTGTTCAGCCCTCTGAGCATTTTTGTGGCCTACTCTGGCCCCGCTCCAACAGGTCCGTGTCCTTCCTGTGCTGAGGGCTCCAGAGCTGGACGCAGCACTGCAGGGGGGGTCTCAGGAGTGCAGAGTAGAGGGGCAGAATCACCTCCCTTGACCTGCTGGCCAGACTTGCTTTGATGCAGCCCAGGATACGGTTGGCTTTCTTGGCCGCAACCATGTGTTCCCAGGTCACGTTGAGCTTCTCCTCAACCAACATACCCATGTCTTTCTCCTCAGTGGTGCTTTCAGTCCATTCTGTGCCCAGCCTGTATTTTTGCTTGGGATTTCTCCCACCCAGGTGCAGGACGCTGCACTTGGCCTTGTTGAATCTCATGAAGTTAACATGCGCTTACCCCTCAAGACTGTTCAGGTCCCACTGGATGGATTGAATCCTCTCCATCCAGCATGTCTACCACACCACACAGCTTGATGTCATCAGCAAACGTGCTGAGGGTGCACTCAATCCCACCATCCATGTTGCAGACAAAGTTGTTAAACAGCACCGGTCCCAGTACAGACCCCTGAGGAATGCCAACCGTCACTGATCTCCATCTGGACATTGAGCTGTTGGCTGCAACTCTTTAAGTGTGCTCATCCAGCCAATTCCTTATCCACTGAGAGGTTTCTCCATCAAATCCATGTCTCTCCAATTGAGAAACAAGGATGTCATGTGGGACAGTGTCAGATGCTTTGCACAAGTCCAGTTTGTGCAAATCACAGATTGTGTTATTTTTCTCAGTTGCTCCTAGAATTTAAGTCCATTCAGCCTCTGCTTCTACTGTGGAAATCTTTGCTACAATAACTCCTCAGGGACAGAAATTTAACAGGATTAGACATTGAATTGTAATTTGTAAAACAAATAGCTTGAGCTAATTAATGATACTAATTCTCAATTGCCATAGCCATAAAGCTCAGGAAATTATATTTTTCCTGATGGGTTGGTATTTTACTGCACTAGATTCACTCTGTTTGGCATTGTTATGTTGCTGAAGAGACAAGCTTTTTTTTTTGTTACTGAAACTCCCTTACCAATAAATCTAATATTAACTAATAAGAAATACTCCAACATTTTCACTATGGTTTTCATAGTGTTGCTTTCTGCAACCACTGGCATGAGTGGTTATCTTATTCTGAGATATGTTACTGTAGCTCAGAAAGAATTTGGGCCACCTTTGTCTGAAAAAATGCAGTACAAAATAAAATAACATCATGATGAGTTTAATGGTTTATTGTTTTCTCTTTTCAACAATAGCTGGAACATCCTGATGGAACTACTCAATATTATTTAAAGTATTTCTTCTTTACCTGCACTTCATCTTGCTGCTTTTTCCCCTCTTTAGGTGTCTCTCTTCTCATTTTACTGCAGGTTGGCCATTGGATTATTCTAGCGCTCTGTGTCAGTGCCATATGCAATTCATGAAATGCAATAAAAAGTAATTCTTCTTGCAATTAAAAGGAACCACTCTTTGCTATGAGTCAAATGGAAAGGTATCCCTGATATCCTAGGGGAAGGGCATGAAGGGGGAGGGAAATTGAATTCCTGGCTCTTTTTCTCCCTTTGTTCTGCATGTCAGAGTGCCAGCAGGTCCTTGCTGGCAGAACATGCTGTAGAAGGGAGCTGAGTTCAGCCACTATATTTCCTCATCCAAAATCAATGAGGATAATTAGCAGATGAAAGATCTGCTGGAAACGGGTAATTTTCCATGTCAGCAGGTAGATGAGGAATCAATGAAGAAGTCTCGTTCCTCTCATTTCAACGAATTTGTTTCCATTAGAGGATGTAACTTGGCTTGCCTAATGCAAAAACTGTTTGTTTGTTTGGGATGCTTGTGTCTATCTCCTAAGCAAAAACACACAGTATAAAATATCTGGAACCAATAGGACAGATTCTTGGATATAAATGTTCATTTTTCCATTTATAACAGACCAAGGACCTGACCCAGGATGCACTACTCCCAGACACAGCCAGCCTGGGAGTACTCGAAACTGGGTACAATACAGACTGTACAAATTGGGCAATGTTCTTATTTATTCAGCAGGATCTCAATCCAGATTAGATATACAAAAGGCTCGCTCTGAATTCACAATAAGGTATCTAAGAGAAGAATCCCCTCATTTATGTTCTGAAAAGGTGAATATTAATTAATCCTCTTCCCTGGAAAACTGAAATGGATTGACCACAGAATGGAGAAGCAAATGGTTTGACTGGACTGTGGAGGAAGCTTATCAACAGCATGTGTGAGAGACTTTAACTCAATGAACGTATGTGGCCAGCTGATGATCTACATCAGAGACAGGGAGAGGTAGGAGTCGAGGAGCTGGAGATCTCACTGTGGGATGAACAGGGATTCAATGCCTACAAGTGATGCATGAGGAAACTCAAGAGTGTGGAGTTTACTGGGTGAACAGGGACACTCTCCTTAACCTTTCTGCTCAGCCTGGCCTGGTCATGGCCTGCAGGAGAACTTCTGCTATTTGTGACTGGCTTGTCCCTTCCTCTCTGCCTTCCCTTTCCCTTCCAAATCCTTTTCCTTTCCTGATACACATGTTTATATAGGCACTTTAATGTATATGAGTCAAAGAACTCTGTTTCCAACCATAAACCTATGATGGGAAACATACCTACTCAACTGAATTTGAGTAGGTTTTACTCCCTTTTATGTGTACAACAACATTTGAAGGCTGAACTTTGCTTGCTAACAGTAAGAGAAAAGATCTTCTTTTCCTGTCTCGCTCCTTTAAATGCAGAAGTTTGCTTTCATTGACCATAGAAGACTCAACCTTTCGGAGTCATTATAATTGAAACAATGGAAGATGTTTTGTTTTTACAGTTAATCTTTCTCTTTATGAATAGGTTTCTTGGACGTTTAACCCCTCTCTTTTCCCCAAGGCAACACATAAACACTTCAATAAATGTATGTGTTTATTAAAATGTTATCAAAATCAGCAAAATCAGATTTTTAAAAGATCAATTTTCCAGTTCACCCACAAGTCTTTAAAAAGGTCACAAGAAACATAAATTATTATTATTTATTTTTTTTGTCCTGTCTTATTGTTGGCTGCCAGGGAACAGGGAGCTTAATTACAATTGTCATCATCATAAGCAGCAAAATTAAACATGCATATGTAATGTATTTAAATTTACATAAATTGATTATTAAAAGAAATAGAAAGTCTAAGTGAGCACATGTCCTTTGTTCAAAGTAAGCCCTGCCCTTCTCTTCTTCAGCAAGGACTTTGCCAATAATTATGAACCACTGTTTATAACAAGTCTGGGTGCATAATTCAATCTCCCTCTCTTTGCTGTGACTTAAAGGCGGAGGATATTTCCTGGTCAATATGACACTCTTCCTTAGTTAAAAGAGGGGGCAGCTGGCTACAGTTCTCTCTCTTTCCAGGACGATAGTGACCTTTTTGCAAAAAAACTGTCCTCCCCTCCCCTCCCCTCCCCTCCCCTCCCCTCCCCTCCCCTCCCTTCCCTTCCCTTCCCTCCCCTTCCCTTCCCTCCCCTCCCCTCCCCTCCCCTTCCCTCCCCTTCCCTTCCCTTCCCTCCCCTTCCCTTCCCTTCCCTTCCCTTCCCTTCCCTTCCCTTCCCTTCCCTTCCCTTCCCTTCCCTTCCCTTCCCTTCCCTTCCCTTCCCTTCCCTTCCCTTCCCTTCCCTTCCCTTCCCTTCCCTTCCCTTCCCTTCCCTTCCCTTCCCTTCCCTTCCCTTCCCTTCCCTTCCCTTCCTTTTCTTTTATTCAGCCAGGAGGGAATTAGAAATCAGAGAATTCTCCACTCAGTTTGCTATGTGATTCTTGTCGCTGTTGCTTGCTAAACCCAAAATAACTGAAACAAATTCTGGCAGTCACCGAAGCAATTGTTTCTCTTATAAAAGGAATGTTGATTTGTGCCTGCAGATATAGACAAACGGCTGCTAAAGCAAACCTCATCCGAATATCAAATCTGATGCTGAAAATGCAGCAAGTCTCTCAGGTATTTGCTACGTGTCCTCCTTTTTTTTTTTTTTTTTTTTTTAATTGATTTTGCTACAGAAAAATCACTGTATCGTCATCCCCAGAGAAAGGAGTCTTTATTTACCCACAGCGCAAACATGGCACATCAGCAGCGGCTGTGCCTCGATGCCATGGGACGTCTGCTGGCGCTGCTGGTTGGGATGCAGCAGAGCAGCGTAGTCACCGCGGGCTCCCGCACAAACAAATCGGCCGTTAGCGCTAACCCGCTGCAGAACGGGCGTTGGTGTGTGAGGAGTTGGGCTGAGGCCGCCGGCAGCGGGAGGGCTGAGATACCAGTGGGCTGGGCTGGCTGGAGGTGTAGGACCAGCCCTGGTGTGCCCAAGGTGGGACAGTGAAACGGTGCTTTGGGAACCACGGGTCCGTTTCCAGCTCTGCTGCTGACCAGCCGCGTGTGGACGGGGCTGAGTCACGGTGTTGCTGCTGCCTTGGCCGCCGTCTGCGCCTGTCTCTTTGCACTGAACGCTCTCTGGGGACAGAGCTTTATTTTTCCTTTTTTTTTCTTTTCTCCTTTGTGCTACACTTAACAATAGAAAGCCCGGAGGCTCAGAAAGGATTCTGGGGGAGCGTCTGTGTTGTAAGAAGAAGTATATTCCTTGTAGAAGGCGAGCAAACCACAGAAATGCCCTCTGACAACCTGCACAGACCTGTCACTGAATCTTTTTGGACTTCTTGGGCAGCATCAATATTATTTTGGGAGAGACTTTTCTCAGAGTCACATACAGGCATCTGCTAGGTCTCCAGATACCTCCCTCGCAGGGAGACAGAACTCAGCACAGGTTGGACACGCTTTGCAGAACCCAGGTTGTTTCAGGTGAAATGTTGCTGTTACTGCTCCTCTGACCACTTTTTGTCCTCTCTACCCAGCAACTCACTACAAGCATGAGAACAAGCTCCTTTTTCAGAATAATGACTGACAGCTCCGGTGACAGATTTTTGAGTTCTCGACATAAATGTGGAAGGGGAAGGAATAAAGGGAGGGAAACAACAAGCAGCTGAATGGGCATGTTCGCAAAGAAAGTGGCAAGCACCACAGCATGAAAGAAAGTTTTGACAACCTGAACCGATGGTAGGAAAATGGAGACAAATGTGCCTGTATTTGTGAAGGGTGATAGCTGCTATAAGCAGGCAGGAAAACCTAAGCAGGCTTCATTCGATGATTAGAACAGGATTTCCTTTCTGCTCTATATGTACAGCTGTATGTTTTCATTGCCAGCAAGGCAATGCACTAAATACCAGAACTGTTAGAAAATAAATAATTTTATAATTCTTATTATTTTTCTTCCATTTGAGTTTCTCATTTCCATATTGCATTTCCCTCAGCTTGGAGTGTGAAACAAGACATAATTTGGTTGGTTTTGGTTTTGCTTTGTGGCCAGTTTCACTTTCTGGTCCCCAAACCTAGACACTGCAGTATTGAGTTGTCAAGGCTGAGAAGACTGTCTAAATAACCCTTATTCCTTGATCTGCCTTGAGTGGAAACACTTAGATTGATCTAATTTGCTGAATTTTCCAATTAAAATTTAATTTAACAGAAACCACTTTTCTAGCCATTAGTATCCATTGGAGTTAATGTCAAAGGCTTAGTTTAGGCTACGTTAGCTACCTGCACGAAGAGCAACTTGTCAGAGCCACTTTGGGACTCATAACATTCATCAGAAGTACAAACTGTCACCCACTCAGCCAAAATTTACCACCTTTTAAGCACAAAGCATAGCTCATTTCCCCAGTCAAAGGGTAAAATCCAACAGGAGAAAACCAAAAAACTGCATGACCAATTTTAAATGAAGTGTCTTGAATAACTGTTTCATTTAGACTTAAGAATCACTTCTTGCATTCTAAATTACATTTAAAAAAAAAGATTACAAAAAAACTATGCAACACTTTCGTCAGATTACACTTTGATGAGAGTCAATAAATTTGTTTCAATAACCATTACAGTTTCTGTAATGTAAATTAATGTAAATTAAAACCGTTACCCCTTGTCCTGTTGCAACATCTTAAAAGGTTTGTCACCATTTTTCTTATAAGCCCCCTTTAAGTACTGGAAGGCTGCAAGGTTTCCAGAGAACCTTCTCTTCTCCAGACTGAACAACCCCAACTCTCTCAGCCTGTCCTCACAGTACAGGTGTTCCACGCTCAGATCATTTTTGTGGCCTCCTCTGGCCCCGCTCCAACAGGTCCATGTCTTTCCTGTGCCGAGGGCTCCAGAGCTGGACACAGCACTGCAGGGGGGTCTCCCCAGAGCAGAGCAGAGGGGTAGGATCAGCTCTTCATGCCTCCCAAACAAGCATTTTTACAAGGGAAGGGAAAGGAAGGGAAGGGAAAATAGAAGAAAAAAAAATGCTTGCCCCAGACAGCAGGTTTCATTTTTAATAATATCCTCCCAGGCTGTGATTACCATCAAAGTTTGGATAGGACTCTTTCTGAATTATTCAGGGCAATTTGTACTGTAATCATATGCTTGTTAATACGGCTGTTTGTGACTTTAATTCAAAAGAGTTTTGCTTCTCTGCCCTGGAGCTGCTACCATCAAGGTTAGAGAGAGTCTCTGTGAAACAATCTGTTTCTCAGCACTGTGCAGAAAACAGCAAGATGGTCTGTAACTTGCTGTTCAAAGAAAAAATCAATACAGACCATGTAACAAGAAATGGGCAACTGTCAAACGGCTCCTCTCCTCTATTCAGTCATGTTGGGGCATTTGTCATATTGGATCATTATGAATTTTAATTTGAATTAAAGACTCTTGATTTATGATCAGACAGACTGGAGTACAGCTTGGCTTAGTATCTACCACACTGGCAAGGATGGAGGCTATGCTCTTGGCTCTATTATTCACTGGAAATGTAACCCCCCCATTATACCCTTTGAAAGTAGATTATATCTTCCCCCTCTGTAAAGTCAGGTAGAAGTTGCCCCATGGCTGGAATCCAAGCTTGATTCTGTCTTTGTCCTTTTTACTTGCCCATCTTCAGGACAAGAACTGAGGTGAAACAGTTTCTAACCAGCAAAACTGATCAAAAGTATCTCACGATTTTAGGTATATTTACCAGTTATGTGAGAAACCCTTACTCTCTGTGCCAGTGCCAGTAGGTCTACATCATCATCCTCACAAAATCCATAGGACACGTCAAGGAAGCATCATAAAGATTTCCAGTCCTGGAAAAAAGGGCATTATTTTCTGATCAGAGGCATATATTATAATTCAACGTTATTCACTTGAAGACCGATAAAATACAGGACCTTACTTTAGTCATTCAGTTTACGTTATGTTTTCCCCTGTTGCAATCCACCAATAGTTGACACAGCCAAGATCATAAAGCCCAACATCATATTTTGCAAATCTAAATTGTTGCGCCACACAGGGAGCAAGCCTCCCAGTGAAATGACAGCACACTAAAATTACAGTGTGTTGTGGTTTAGCCCCAGCTGGCAACTAAGAACCACACAGCCGCTTGCTCGCTTCCCTGCCCCCAGCTAGGTGGGATGGGGGAGAGAATCGGAAAAAAACTCGTGAGATGAAATAAAAACAGTTTAATAGGACAGCAAAGGAAGAGGAAATAATAATAATAATAATAATAATAATAATAATAATAATAATAATAATAATAGTAGTAGTAGTAGTGATGCACAACGCAACAATTGCTCATCACCCCATGATCGATAGCCCATCCCCAAGCAGCGATTCCCACTCCCCATATATCTCCAGTTTATTCCATAACGTTACATGGTATGGAATATCCTTTTGGTTGGTCTGGGTCAGCTCTCCTGGCTGTGCTCCCGCCCAGCGCCTTGTGCACCTCCCCGCTGGCAGAGCGTGGGAAGCTGAAAAGTCCTTAACACAAGCACTACAAGTACTCAGCAACAACTAAAACCATCAGTGTGTTACCAGTATTATTCTCATACTCAATCCAAAACACAGCACTATTCCGAATACTAGGAAGAAAATTGACTCTATCCCAGATGGAACTGGACACAGTTTTAACGGGTAGCTTTCCAGCAGCAGCTTTCACGTATCAGTTGTGCCTCACAGCAATACGAGGCAGTGAGAAAAGAATTAAAAAAATCTGTGTCCGTTTGAGATGAAGGTCAACTGAAGGCATGTGACACTCGGTGATGTCTCCTAATCAAGTTTGATACCCAGGCACTGTGGTTGTTAGTATTTTACTATATTTGTTACAGAAGTAGTTAAAGGTTCTACTTGAGATTAGGGACACCTTTTTTTCTGGGGATGGTACAAATTCTTAACAAATCAGCTCTGATGCCAAGAACTTACGGTCTAAGGAGATTAAGAAAGAGGCAGAAGCAGAGAAGGTGAAGTGATATCTCCCAAGCCGTTGCATGACTCCAAGATAAGAACTGTGCAGCTGATGAGATTTCTGGCTTGGTGGAACAAATGGGAAAAAAATGACCCAAACACACCAACCCTCCACACTCCCCCCATGCACACAAACAAAAATAAATAATTTTACATCCAACTGTTCATATTCAACTCACGTATTTCATGATAAAACAAACACACACAATGAAAAATAAGAAAAGTGTTTGTAGAAAAACAGAGCTTGCCATTGTATTGGTTAGGCTATTTATTTATTTTCAAAACTAAGTTTGTATTCACTTCAAGGCAAAAGCATGCTCTTATAATGAAACATTTTTATTTTTTCTGAAAAACTCCATTTATTTTTTCAGTGTTTTTTCAAGCACTCTGTCTAACATGGTCCTCATAATTTCCACATGTGACAAATCACATGTCTTATATGCTTCCAAATATATTTTTAGTACCTTATGACATCTTTGGAACTCTGATGGCTTTTGTTGAAAATTGCCATAGAAAACCTTTTTAATGCTTGACATATTTATCTCATACCTAAGAAGTCCCAAGCAAAGGCTTGCCTTTGTAAAACTTCCACAGCAAAAATAACAAATCAAGAAATCTGCTGTTGCTTCAGGAGAGCAAAATTAGGCTGTGTGTTTGAGTTTTATAATGACCATAAATGTACAAATAGATAGTAGAGAGTTGAGCTGGCTTAGACTTGTAGTCTCTAAATACATTAGAAACATTGTGAGGCACTGTTCTTCCTTTGAAGACACTGAGCTATTAAATTAACTGATTTGTTGTCGCAATATCAACAGATATTACTGGATTATATTAAATATTGAATACTTTCTCATAGATGCTTACTTTATGGGTGTTTTGAGTATGAGTTTGAGGCAGAGTATGGAGGCCACCCACAGAGGAAGTAGTGGAGGTAGGAAGGGTCTACCAGTCTGGGGTTTTTTCTGTCTTTTGAGAATCTGGTGGTATATATTTTTTCTCTCCCTCCAGCTTTCTCATGCTGTAGATTTGATGACTCCTTTGGTCCATGGCAGTGCAAAAAGCCATAATAAATGAACGAATAAATAAACAAACAAACTTTCTGCCTTCCTAGTGTATAATTTATGGACCCTGCACAAGAGAGAGTCAAACCTCAAACCAGTGTAACAATGGATAAAAATGCATTTATTCTCACCGAGAAACTGAGACTTGTGTTTTCTTATTATTTTCCTTCAAAAAAGAAACAAACAGATAAACAAAACCAAAACCACCCCCTAACCTCCGCTGCAAAAGTAGCTTTTAAAAAGCTGCAGCTTTCCAGAAAACAAAGGGGAAGAAGGAATAAGAAGCTGCTGCATTGTACTTGGCAAGGGAAGAGGCAGGGGAAGTGCAGCAAGCCATTTACAGGCTGAGACACTGGAAGAGGTAGTGAGAGTCTCTTTAAAATGCCTGTTATGTGGGAGCTCCCCACATCTGCAAGCACCTCTTGAATTTGTCAGATCTGTTCCCTGAGAAAGGGGTAGCCAAAACTTATGTAGGTAGGTAGTAAAACCTGCAAAGAGACAGTCATGGAGAACTGACTGCCTGTATATATTTTAGGGAGTTTTAGCCCTCCCTTCAGTACCTTATCAAGTATCCAGAACAAGTGCCAGTTCAGCCTGGTGAGGATAAACCAGGTCTTAGGATGTTACAGTTTCCTCCACAGTTGTACTGTGAACCATCCATTGTTTTCTGGTCCTTAGACTGTGACAGAGGAGCCTGGATGTTTCTTTAAACTGGGTGTTTGCTACCAGTCCCTAAGTATCTGGGTGCCAACTAGGATAAGAAGCACAAGATATGCGGGTAGGGAAATTTATGCCCTATCTGTGCATGTTCCTTGCCTTTTCCTTTGTGCTATGAGTTCCTACAACAGTTGTTTGAAGAGAGCACTAAGTCTTACGGCATCTCATGAATGAGTGGCTGAAGGAAGAGGGGTTGTATAGTTTGGAGAAGAGGAGGCTGAGGGGAGACCCTATTGCTCTCTACAACTACCTGAAAGGGAGTTGTGGCCAGGTGGGTGTTGATCTCTTCTCCCAAGTAACCAGTGATAGGACAAGAGGAAATGGCCTCAAGTTGCACCAGGGGAGGTTTAGATTGGGTATTAGGAAAAATTTCTTCACCGAGACGGTGGTCAAGCATTGGCACAGGCTGCCCAGGGAGGTGGTGGAGTCACCATCTCTGGAGACGATGGTGATGGTCAAAAACCATCTGGACGTAGCACTTTGGGACATGGTTTAGTGGGCATCATGGTGTTGGGTTGATGGTTGGACTTGATGATCTTAAAGGTCTTTTCCAACCTTAATGATTCTGTGATGAAAAATTCAGGACAGGTGGAAAAATTTAACCCTTCAAGCAGTGACATTTATAACTAAAGGAATAAATTATATTGAAAGTGAGAGGCTGTATTGCTTAGCACATTGCCCAGTGAAAAATGTCATCCCATAGTTGCTTTTCTCAGTCTTTTGCAAAGGGCTGGTTCTCAAGGTTTTACTAAAGCTGCTGAGGAAAATCCCCAATTTGAATCCAGAATCATAGAATCATTTAGGTCAGAAAAGACCTTTAAGACGAGACCTCATTTGCTGTTCTTGTCCTTTTAGTCGTCAGGAGGACGTGGTTATGCTTTGTCTAGACTTGTAACTCCCTGGTTCATCCCTGTGCTTTATTCTATCTGTTAGTAGAGCTATGTCAGTAATCAATATCTGAGTTCACTGACAAAACCAATTTTTCATTGTTTCAAGGCCAACCTGTAACATTTTTTTCCCCGATAGCATAACCCTCAAACAAAGAACCTTTTCAATAAAATTAAATATTTCATTTTCAAGGGCATGTTTCTCATTCTTTCTGTTTCTTCTTCTTATTATTATTATTACATTTAGGCAAACTTTGGGAGGAAAACTCACTGGGAGATAGAAATTTGGTTTTTTTTTCCTCTAGCAATAATGAAACAAAATATTTCAGCTTCTCCGTAATTCCAATGTTTTTAATTTTTTTCAGTTCCAGTGAAATAATGTGATCAGGAATTAAATGAAGAGACTTTTAGGAGTGGGGAACATGGAAGTAATATCTTCAAAACAAGGTCCAGCTCCATAGAAGTATTCAGTAACTAATTTATATTTATAAATCTGATTGTTATTATCTCCCATTAATTTTAATGGCTTATGCATTCAAAGAGGAATTGTCAGCTAAAATGTGTTTGAAAGTCTCTGACTTTGAACTTTGGCCCATGGGTCAGAAACAGTCTTGTCTTATTTTGCGGAAGGATTGTCTGCTACTGCCCCCAGCAGAACAAAGCCATCCAGGTCTTTTTTTTTAGCTCTCCAGATAGTGATGTGTAACAGGGATCTTCTTCTGAAGGGCAGCTAGGAGAAATGCATGCAGATAGCAAAACATGTTTTATTCATGGCACTCGCCAACAGATAAGTTCCATTATCTTGTATTTTAGCTGCCTTTTAAGCCATTCCTACAGGCAGCAGAGTGAATTGCATTTTCCCCTGCTCAGCCCATCAGTTACCTCAAAAGCAAAAGAGGAGAGAGAGTGCATGGGATATATCAACAGGATTTTTTTTCTCAGGTATTTCTCCTGGTGAGGCTTGTTTGTGTAGGAAGGACATAAAGTACCATCTGTGATAGAAGAACTTGATGCCACTGTAGTGTTGGATCTTGGTGTCTGTTCTTTTACATTTACACTTTGTTTCGTACTTCAAGGTTCTTGCTGTTTGGTAATTTCTTCGCCTCTTGTTAGCAAATCACGAGTCATCTTGCCCCGTGCTGCTATATTATTCTTGTCATTCAGAGCTCTCTGAAGGCTGAAGGATGCCTCTTTCTACTTGAAACTGATTGAGTCTGCAATTAGCATGGGAGCTACAGAGTGTTTTGTCACTAGGATGCCAGCTAATTTGTGAACACAGAAAGCAGGTTGTACTGGGTACTGGAGTAAATGGTGCTGGAAGGGCTGTGCAGGGGCCAAAGGGTTCATTCTCCAGGTCAGTTATGGCTTGCCAAATTTCCCAGATCTGATGCTGGGACTTGCCACCAATTTCTGTGACTGAAGGTACATTTTTTCCAAAGTAATCAAAGATATTGATTACAAGTGAAGTTAGGTGCCCTGTCACATTAGGGCTGTCTCAGGTCAGGTTACTCAAAGTCTACTAGAGGAAGTCGAATACCTGAAATTCAAGCTCTCACTTGACTGTTGAGATGGACTGATTTTTTTTTCAAGAAAAAGAGCAGGGACTTGAATCTACTTGTTGCATGAAGCAGGATTTGCTTTCCCAGGTACAACTGTGATTTTTTTGTTTTTTCAGTGAAAAGAAACAGGAAGAGATTTAGCATCTCCAAATGATGCTGGAAAGTGAGACCACTGTGCCCTGACCAGCTCTGTGCCCATCCTTTGAAGGCAGTTCAAATCCCACAGGTCGGAGAGTTAGATGCTCAAAACAACCTCCTTGGATTCTCTGCATCACTCCTATGCTGTTCTTTGTGTCCTTTGCAACAACTGGATGAAAGCTGCAACTTTTGTTGGAAAACCTGTCATTAGCAATTAGACATAAACACGTCTGATTGATTAGATAGTCACAGTTAATTCTTCTTTCTCTCTCTCATCCAAAGAAACAGCAGAATAAATTTTTGAATCTCAGATGACTATTCAGTTATATCCTCAAGTCTTTTATTTTGTTTTGATCAGTAGCAGAATCTCTGTGTGCATAAAAGCTTCATAACTCAATATCAAAGTTCACCTCCATGTATCCAAAGAGCTCAACATTTCAGTCAGGCTTACTGATGGATAGTTTTTCTTTTGTTTTGTCACGTGCACATCTTTTCTTGTATCTGATTCTCAAATAGGTGATCTTTTCTTCCACATATATATATGTACAATGCTGGAATCCCATCTGCAGTACTCTGGAGAGAGCAAAAATGTTCTTCCTGGGACACTGAACCCACAATGGTGCATAATGTCATCTGAACTTCAGAGCCACTTCTCTGGATCCTTGCACTAACATACATCATATTGTTTCTCTTTCCTTCTCGTATATTTTCTTCTCTCATGTTGTGGTTTAACTCCAGTGGGCAGGTAAGCCCCACACAACCACTCGCTCATTCCCCCAGAGTGGGATGGGGAAGACAATCAGGAGGGTAAAAGTGAGAAAACTCATGGGTTCAGATAAAGACAGTTTAATAGGCAAAACAAAAGCTGTGCATGTTATCAAAGTAAAGCAAATCAAGTTCATGCATTACTTCCCATGGGCAGGCAGGTGTGCAGCCACCTCCGGGAAAGCAGGGCTGCATCACGCATAACAGTTACCTGGGAAAACAAACTCCAGAACTCCAAATGTCCCCCCCTTCCTTCTTCTTCCCACACCTTGCTATGCTGAGCATGACATCATATGGTGTGGACTACCCCTTTGGTCAGTTGGGGTCAGTTTGTCCCATCTGTGTCTCCTCCCAACTTCTTGTACACACCCAGCCTACTGCCTGGTTGTGCGGTGTGATAAGCAGAAGAGGCCTTGATGTTGTGTAAGCACTGCTCAGCAATAACGAATATACCCCTATGTTAGCAACACTTTTTTCATTACAAATCCAAACCAAATTCCCATACAAGCTACCATGAATCACAGAATCACAGAATCACTAGGTTGGAAAGGACCTTCAAGATCATCAAGTCCAACCATTAATCCAGCGCCACCATGTCCCCTAAACCATGTCCTGAAGCGCCACATCCACACGTTTTTTGAACACTTCCAGAGATGGTGACACTACCACCTCCCTGGGCAGCCTGTTCCAATGCTTGACCACTCTCTCAGTGAAGAAGTTTTTCCTAATATCCAATCTAAACCTTCCCTGGCGCAACTTGAGGCCATTTCCTCTTGTCCTATCACTAGTTACTTGGGAGAAGAGACCAACACCCTCGTCGCCACAACCCCCTTTCAGGTAGTTGTAGAGAGCAATAAGGTCTCCCCTCAGCCTCCTCTTCTCCAGACTAAACAACCCCAGTTCCCTCAGCCGCTCCTCATAAGACTTGTGCTCCAGACCCCTCACCAGATTCGTTGCCCTTCTCTGGACACGCTCCAGCACCTCAACATCCTTCTTGTAATGAGGGGCCCAAAACTGAACACAGTATTCAAGGTGCGGCCTCACCAGTGCCGAGTACAGGGGCACAATCACTGCCCTACTCCTGCTGGCCACACTATTGCTGATACAGGCGAGGACGCTGTTGGTCTTCTTGGCCACCTGGGCACACTGCCGGCTCATGTTCAGCCAGCTGTCAACCAGCACCCCCAGGTCCCTTTCTGCCGGGCTGCTCTCCAGCCACTCCTCCCCAAGCCTGTAGTGTTGCATGGGGTTGGTGTGGCCAAAGTGCAGGACCCAGCACTTGGCCTTATTAAACCTCATCCAGTTGACCTCTGCCCATCGATCCAGCCTGTCCAGATCCCTCTGCAGAGCCCTCCTACCCTCCAGCAGATCAACACTCCCACCCACCTTGGTGCCATCTGCAAACTTACTGAGGGAGCACTTGATTCCCTCATCCAGATCATCAATAAAGATATTGAACCAGACCAGCCCCAGAACCGAGCCCTGGGGAACACCGCTTCTGACCGGCCGCCAGCCGGATTTAACGCCGTTCACCACAACTCTCTGGGCTCGGCCATCCAGCCAGTTCCTCACCCAGCGAAGAGTAAACCCGTCTAAGCCACAAGCCGCCAGTTTCTCCAGGAGAATGCTGTGGGAGACGCTGTCAAAGGCTTTACTAAAGTCCAGGTAGACAACATCCACAGCCTTTCCTCATCCACTAAGCAGGTCACCTGGTCCTAGAAGGAGATCTGGTTGGTCAAGCAGGACCTGCCTTTCATGAACCCATGCTGGCTGGGCCTGATCCCTTGGTTGTCCTGCAGGTGCCCTGTGAGCACTCTCAAGACCAACCGCTCCATAATCTTCCCTGGTACAGAGGTCAGGCTGACAGGCCTGTAGTTCCCAGGATCCTCCTTCCGGCCTTTCTTGTAGACGGGCATCACATTGGCAAGCCTCCAGTCTTCTGGGACCTCCCCTGTTAACCAGGACTGCTGATAAACGATGGAGAGTGGCTTGGCAAGCTCCTCCGCCAGCTCTCTCAGTACTCTCGGGTGGATCCCATCAGGCCCCATAGACTTGTGGGCGTCCAGGTGGTTTAGCATGTCCTTGACTGCTTCCTCCTGGATTATGAGGAGTACATTGTGCTCTCCATCCCCGTCTTCCAGCTCAGGGGGCTGAATACCCTGTGGATACCTGGACTGGCTATGAAAGACTGAGGCAAAGAAGGCATTAAGTACCTCAGCCTTGTCCTCGTCCTTGGAGACAATGTTCCCCGCCATATCCAGTAAGGGATGGAGATTCTCCTTGCCTCTCTTTTTGTTGTTAATGTATTTGTAAAAACATTTTTTATTATCCTTTACGACTGTGGCTAGACTGAGCTCTAGCTGGGCTTTTGCCTTTATGAAGAAACATAACGGTATGACGGCCAAAACCAATACATCTCATCATCATGCTTGATTAATGCCCGTATTTGTCCAATAATTACTCCCTAATAAATGCTTTAGAGAAGGTTATTTGTCTGTATAAAACATTGATGGCAAAAGCAGTTGAATTTCCCAGGATGGTGATTTCCCAGCAAAATCAGGTTACGTTTTAAGAATTGGGTGTAACTAGTGCAAAGAAATATTCATCTGATTGGAGCAGAAAGGATATTTGGGGACTTCAGTATCTGGCAAATAAAGGTTTGAGTACCTTGAGATAGTTTTGTACATGTCATAAACTTGCCACACAAAACAGGCCAAGTGATTGCAGAGACAAAGGGGAAGAAAAGAATGAAGCACACTTGCAGTGACAGTAATTAATGAGATTCTTTTCCAATTCATGGCACTTGAGCTGAGGCTGAACCTAGCTTCTATGGACACAAGACACAACAGAAGAAAAAACAGCCTAAAAGCCAATGGCAGTGATGGCAATTTAAAGCCAGAAGACCTGAGGGTCAGAGAATAGGTTCTCTGTAAATAACTCAAGCTAAGGAGATGCCAAATGTAACTTAGATGGATTTTTTTTTCTCTTTCCAGCACACTACCTATTGCTGAACTTTGTTTCCAGAAGCCTTGGGTTTCCGGCTTTGCTCTCTGCTTTATGTGCTACTTTTCAAAGATTCAGAAGGAACCATTTCCCTTACCATTTCTCTCCACATGCTCACACACATTTCATAACAGAGGTACGACAAGCCACTTTTCTATGCTGAGCAACTAGCTGGGTTTAAGTCAACGCAGTTTGAGATGATGCTCAGTGGGACAATCTGGCCCAGGAATTTATCCTGACTCAGCTTCTCTGCTGCTAACGGACACTGAGTCCCTTTGTGAGGGTTGAGCCTGGTGTGACTGCACTGTCAGCTCCTGGTAAATTCATATATATTTAAGCACGTTAAACATCTGCTGAATTAGTTCTGGGAGGACCGTTCTGCTAGGCAAGCCCTCCTGCCCTTGAGAAGCAAATCATAAGATAGCTTACACTGTGCTCTGACGTTATGTGCAACCGCAGGCAACTTTGCCCTCCTGAGAAAGGATGGAGGAGACCCAACACTATGATAAAAATTGCTGACATTATGTCCTAGGCAACATAGTGAAGCTCTAACTTTGCAAGACTTCTTCCCTTGTGACCACAAATACATCCAATTAGACCCAGCTATGCACTCCGTTCTGTAAAGAGTACTCCCAAGCTGAGCACTTCTGCTTGGCCCAAACTCTAGGTGGAAGGGAACTATGGAGGATACTATTTGCAAGCTGTTTCACTGCCTGGGAAAACCTAAATGGCACTGAGTAGGTATTCAATGTTCCAGGTTTTTTATAACCTGTAAGGCTACTACGTGGAGTACGAGGACACTGCTCTAAATTGCTGGCTTAATACTCCTTGGAAGGTTAAAGAGTGATGCTGGATGGATTTTTTTCAGGTTTCTACATGCTTATTTCTGTGGTTCATGAGACACGCAAGTTCTCTTGGAGATACTGCCCACAGACGTGCTAAAGCTACGGCTGGCAGAGAAGTGGTACCAGGGGGAGACTGGCCGGGCAGGACAGAGGTGGGGCAAAGTAGGTGGGTGTTTAGGGGAACATGGCAATCATAAAGAGTTATTTTGCATCTGTATCTTACAGCAGCAAAAGTATGAGTTGTGCAGGATGCAAATCTAACAGTCTGAGTTTTCTGTACGAACTAGGGTAGTAGCTTGCCAGCTGTTTCCAACATCTGCACATTCTTTAACAGCTGGCAATTCAAAACTTTTTTTTTTTTTTTAAACAGTATTTCCAAAATATAGAGGGAAAGCTAATGTTCTTTTTTGTATAAAAGAGCTAATTTTGGGCTCCATTCAGGGCAGCCTGTAAGTGCATATGAATATTCAGTTGGTACTGCTAGGTAATGCTCTTGAAAAGTTCATCTTCACACCTGCAAAAGACCACAGAGGAACAATTGGAGGTAGATGACCCCAAACAGCTCCCTGCCTTGGCTGGTCCCAGGCTCATCACAGGAGCCACCAGCTCATCAGAAGACAATATCCCCACACACAGAGGAGCCAAGAGGAAAAAGAGCAGTGGGAGAGGCCCCAGTTACCGTGAGAGACATGAGCCCCTGCTTGGGGATCCCCAGGGCTGTCCCAAGACATCCTCAGCCCCATGGGCCTGGGGGGCACCCACCCAGTGGGTCAATAGGAGAGGGTCACCTCACACACTAAGAGGGGTCACCGCCCTGAGTGTATGGTAAATGTTATGGGATGAAGAAAAATAACACTTTGGGATTCCACAAGGCTTATTATGGGATGTTTACGGGACAAAAATGAATAGGTCTAGATGATTTGGGAAGGAATAAAAACTGGAAAATAGATGGATAAGGGGATTGAAAGATGTGTCTATGTTACTGCATGATTCACAGTCTGTATGTGTGTGCTTTTGTTGTGTGCACGGTATTCTGTACCAGCAACTGGTGTGATGCTGTGGGCTCAAGGGCTCATCTGTCCAGGTGCCAGCAACTGGGAGAACTGAAATCCAGGGGAGCTGGATCCACACTCTATGTATGCATACATATTTAAATATAGATATAGATGCATATACATTCATATGAATAAAGGGATAAATAAATATACCTCCTACTGACAGACCTTCATCCTGAGCTGCCAAAAGAGGGCAACAGGACAACACTGTGAGTGAGAATGTGTCTGTCCATATTCGTGGGGCCCGCCAGGAATATATGGAGTTACGAGTTGTGTACTTGTGCTCTGTGTATGTGCCTACTGGGAATACACACTCAGCTTCACTACTGGCTGGACTTGGGGGCATGCCTCACCTCTTCTGGGCAACCGGATTTGGCAACCCCCTAAAAAGTACTTAGGGAGCTCCTAGATTTCTCTCTAAAAGATTACATAGTCTACACTAGTAACCTGTCTCAAATTATTCAGTGCATTTTGCCTGTCATATCTTTAGTTTATTATTACCTGTCTTAGAAGAGAAAGCCCAAAATGACTCAATATTTAAGACAAGTTCTAACAGTGTTCAACAAAACAGGAAGTCATTCTTTTGCAAGTTCTGGTTCTTTTCACATATACCAGTAAAATGATTGTCATTTCTTCTCACAGTATGAAATTTTTGACTCGCATTTGGCCTTAGATCTACTATAATCCCCAGACCCTTTGCAGAGTAACTTCTACTTTGCTAAGTGTTTCCCAACTTGCATTTTAACAATTAGTTTTACCAAAATCGAGGATATATGCTGATCTAGAATGATATGCAGTCACATTTTTTCAGACCGTTTCAGACATTTGTCAAGACTTACCATTATATCCCACAACATATTAACAGTCCTTCCCACACTTTTAATTAATAACCCTAGTCTGAGTTGTACCACCCAGGACATTAACGGCAGCACTGAGTTCTACGCTCCGTAGATGTCTCAAGAACCTTGTTTGATAAAACCGTCCACTTGTCAGTACAACTTTGTCACGTACTCTGGACAGAAGTTTTAGTCAGGTTTGCCTTCCCTTGGAGTAATTTTGTTTAGCTCACATTTCTCTATCTTACTGATGGGATTGTCATGTCATATAGTTACAAAGCTCCACTGAAGACAAGTATTGAAGGCTTTTCTCCCCTTCACAATGCTCCACAATGTTTCTTATCTTGCCATACACGGAAACTACATTGGTTTGTTCTTGACAAATCCATGTCCCTGTCATCCTGTGTACTTAGATACTGTCTGTTCAATGTTGTTCTTTTGGATTTTTGCTAGGGACTGGATCTTTTTTTTTTGGTTCTTTATAAAGACAGGCTTTGTGCTTTTTTCTTTTCCAGCCTCCTTTTATTACGTAAGGTCTTGAAGATCTGAGATAACACAAACCAACGAAATAAATTACCTAGGATGAAGTTTAACATATGCAGTTGATTTGAAAAAATGTTTAACTTATTTGACTAGTTTTAAACATTCTTTTCCTATTGTAATCTGAGAGTTTGGTTTATTGTATTGGTATTTATTGGACTAGTCACTGCTCACACTTGACTTTTTTAATGAAGACTGATAACACATAAGAAGGCAACACTCTAACTTTTCTGACATTATCTGCTGACAATTTTTCCATGTCACAGAGTGATTTGAGCACACTGAGCACTTCTCTTATTCTTGTTCTTACTAACGGTGCACTCACAGAAGGTTTCCTTTTCCCCCAGGAAGTCTTTTGGTAAATGAGTACATTTTATCTCTGGGCCTTTCACATTTTACTCACTCTGTACTCAAGTTATAATGAGTCAGATTGCCACAGCGGTCTCACAATACTTTAATAGTTGTGTTTCATGAATCCTCTCGCAAAGCTAGATTGCTTCTTTGCTGTTCTTTCTGCTGTGCCTGGTAATGTACCCATAAGCTCTTGGCTGGGCCTCCCTTAGTGGCATCATATTACTTATAATTATTAGGTTATTCATTCAGAAGTAGAACAGCAGAATTAGTTATGGAAATCTTCTTTTACTGGCACTTTCTATTTCTATACTAGAGATGGAATATCAAGATACACAGACTGATAATATATTTTGGTTATGATACTTTGCCTGAAAAGCAGTTAGAGCTCCTTGCAGAGTGACACATTTCAAGAGTATTAAATTTGCTCAGTGATGTTATCGTCCTCATAGACCACATAAGAGGTATAGGCGCATCACTAGGCAGGAACATGCAAATATCTCTTTTGCCTGTGTTTGTGCTGGAATTAATTAAATTCGTGAAGTGGCTTGCTGGAAAGGAGTCTCTTCAGGGCTGAGCTGATAGGAATATGGTATGTGATTTGTCTAATCACCTCCCTGAAGAATGAATTTCACTGAGGAGTGAATTCATTATCAAGCATCAGCAGCAGAATATAGATGCTTTTATTATCTGAGAGACTTGATGCTCAAAACTGCAATCTTGAATCATGATATGACCATCCAAGTACTACCTGTGTCTACCTTTGCCTTCAGTTACGGGGAAGGAAAACTGGTACCTGAGGGCTTATATTTTGGAAATATCTTCCCAGGATAGTACAGTACTTGGGATGCTGTTCCTTTTAATATTCATAATTTGTACAGCAAATAGAATTGTAAAATCCTAGGCCATGGCGAGAAATTTGAGGTGTTATAATGATAAAATAAAAACAGTGAAGCCAGCTGCCAGACAATCTATAAGCTAGGCTTGATAAGATATATCTAGCAATGAGATTTAAAAGTGAACAGAACATAAAACCAGCCAGATCGGGTCAGACCAAATAATCATATAATGTGGATGCTTAGAGGATGGCAAGTATGCTGTGACATTTCCTCAAAAACCTTCCCCAAACTCCATCAATTTGCAGCTCATGGACTCCCTGAGCCAGAGGTCATATCTTTGTGTTTATTGGTCCTTGGTGAATTATGATTAATACAATAATTTGAAAAAATATTATTGTTCTACATTATTGTACTATTATTAATAATAAATATTAATTCTTCCTGACACAGCAAAAGAGGTTCTGTAAAACTATACAAATTACCATGTATTATGAAAAATACTGCCCATATAATAATTTCCATTTTTCTTCATTTCTTAGCAGGACTTGGATTTAGTTCATCATTCTATACAGAATGGTGTTCAGAAAGAGAGTGTGATATGGTTCTGACTGATCTTTTTAGCGTTTTCCTGTGGCACTCAGCACAGTAACATCCAATTCAGATTTTGTGCTAATTGTGCTAATAAATCATGGCCCACATCCCTTTCACTCCATCAGGGACTCTTGCAAAAACCAATCACACAAGTAGAACAGAAAGCCATCTTTTTTTTTTTTTTCCTCCCACTGTAATCATTTGACAAAAAAGAACATTTCAGATTGATTCAAAATTGTTCTTAGAAACCATATTTTGTCTGAGGAGAATCTGATGCATTTTCACATAAAATTGATTCTCTCCTTAAGAAAAATGAAAAGTCAATTGTTGTTCATGCAAAAAATGTTGACTATTTTCAGCTCTGCCATAAGTGCCTTAGCTTATGTGGGAAGGGAAAGGATTTTCACTTTCTCTCTTGTCGTTGCACAGGGCTTGGAGAACGTAGACCTTCATGTCCTTCCCCAGAACACCCTGCAAGATTGGAAGGGATGGAATATACCCAATCGCACAATACATCACACAGGTACAGTGTGAACAGTATGTACAATGAGCACAGCAAAAGATTTAATTTAATTTTAACAGTACTACCAACTATCAAATAGGTCTAAGAGCACAAGTAAACCTCTCCTGAACCCCACTAGCAATTGTGGACATAGAAAATCCCATGGCTGATTTATCTCCAATACTGTCACACAATTCCAGCTCGTCCTGTCATATTTACTTTCCTGGCTTCTGTTTTTTTCATTTCATATTCACTACTTTATAGGAAAGAAGGACTGGGTTTTAGTCTGACGTTTTGCTCCAGTTCTGATCTCTGGATGTTTTCTGGTTTTAAAATATTTTGGAGACACTGCACTCCAGTAGTTGATCCCAAAAGAATGTATTCTTGATGCAATTTTGAACATCTCTAACACTTCACAGCAAGTCAGCCTGAGCATGGCATTCATGTTTTAACTGTCTCGCAGACTTGTTTCTTCTGCTTAATTTTTCCCCTTTCCCTCATCTCATAGAAAAATTATTCCTTGTCATTTTCAGCAATGAGCAGACAAGCTAGAGAAAAAGAGGACTGGATGCAGAAAACTGAAGATGAGCAGGAAGGGAAGGAATTAAATAGGAGTTGGTGACAAGCAGTGAGGATCAGACAGAAGTCAACCAAGAGGGAGCACTCATCTTCTGAGATTGCCTTTTGTCTGTTTAGATGAAGGAATATCATTCCTCTTTCATAGAAAGGGTTGAAGATGCCCACTGCACAACATTCTTTTGAGCCTTAAAATCAGTATGAGAAGGAACTAGAAGATAGAAGGAGTGTGCATTTACTTCCACCGTTCCACCAACTTAGCACCATTCATTTTCTTGGACACGTCCTCTCTCCCATATGGTGCTTCTGCCTCACTCTGACATTGTTAGGTTGGGGACGGAAGGAATTCTATCTAGACAGAGGTGCATGATCTAGGGCTTGGATTAGAGGTTTCTGTGGCGGTCATTGCTCATCCTTTGTCCAGCTCATTGGTCAGAGCATTCCCCCAAGATGTCCTCAGCCAGATGAGGCTGAAGGCACTGCTCATCCTCTCATAGTCAACAGCTCATGGGGTCTGGGGGAGAGCTGACTGCCAAAGTGAGGTCCTGTAGTGGGTGGTTAAGAGCCTTTATGGAATGTCCATGTCCCCACTGCGGGAGGAGGCCAAGGGCTGCTTTGTGTCGGACACAGCTTGTTCCAGCCGGTGCCAGCCGGTTCCAATGGACCCGAACGCAGGACACAGCTGAGCCCGTCAGCCAAGCTGGTGGTGCCTCTGGGAAAACACATTTTAAGAAAGGGCAAAACCACTGCATGGTAGCATGGGGAGTGAGGGAAAAAAGTGTGAGAAAGAACCCTGCGAACACCAAGGACAGAGGAGGAGGAGGAGCTGCTGGAGTGGACGGACAGGTTTAACCCTCCTTAACCATGGCCAGCCGCGCACCTAACTGTTCACTCACTCCCCCTCCTCAACAGGTCGAACAGAAAAATAATATGAGAAATAAAGGCTGGAACTGGCTGCCCTTGCTGCCAACACCTGGGCTCAAACAGCCGGTGCGCGTTGCCAAAACATACAATTCACGTGTCTTACAGTTACAGCAGCCACAGCCGTCTCTGACTGACATTTCACTGGAAGAGCACTAAGCCAGGAAAAGCCAGAACCTGAATTTCACTTGTACACCAAAATTGTTTCTAGTGTCTACCCAGTATGAACTACATTAACTGTCAAGGCAAGCCGAAGTCAAAAGAAAGGCTTTATTAAGCAAAATGTGTTAACCACTCAGCTGCAGAGTCATTTATCCCTGGAATAATGAAAGCAAAACATATTCTAGTCTAGATATGCTTTATATTGATTTTTATTGCAAATTTTATTTTGTATTTCTAAAACTTGTTTCAACACATTTCTTCTGTGGGGATAAGCTGTGACTGACAGAGTTAAACCAGTACAGGTTTTGTACACAAGCAGATTCTAAGCTACCCATCTACCTACTTCTAAGCCAGCAAAAGCAAACTGCCACATGCTGTCAAGTCAAAACTAGGAAATGTCAAGAAAAAGGACACGAAGAAACACCTAATTTCTGTACCATAACAAGTATGCGAGTGGTAGCCAGTGTAAGAGGAGTAACAGATTGAACTCTGTCTTGTGGTTCACCATTGACTGTAATATGGATCTTAAGACTTAGGCTGGATTTCCATCGTCACAGATTTGTCCAGGTGTTAAGAAATACATTCCCAGACCAACAGAGCTGTGTGGTGGCAGCAGTTTCAAGAAAAAAGGTTTTCCTGTACTGGTATTGCTGTACAATTGCCAGAGCACGGTACATTTACTCCACTGGTTCAAAGCACAGTTGGTTTGCATAGCTGCATCCTGTTCTCAGAGCTCTTTGCCAGTCCATCACACTCTTAAAGTATTCCCTTAAGCGTTGGCATTATCATAGATATGTTTTTTTTTAAGAAGGGAGGATTCACTCTTAGTTGGAGCTGCAGTCTGGGTTGACCTCTCTCCTCCCTCCTCAGGCAATTCATACACTCTTCACTACCTGCACTTCATGAGAACACCCAGTTAATTATTTATGGAGAGCTGAGGCCTTTACTCCATGGATTTCTTGTGTCTGGGTCTTGATTGCATCAGGTAAATTCACTCCTGTTTGATGGCATTAAGTGTTTTGAATAATTAATATGGTAATTTATCCCAGGCTGAGGAGTAAATGTTACCTTCTGCTGGGAGGAGTGTTGGGAGGGGAATACTCTTTAGGGCACTTTTCCCAATTCCTTTAATGTCAACATGGTACTTAACGTAAGTGTCTGTCTGACAGCTATTGCTTCTATGAGACTCCAACACAAGTACAATTGGGAGAACAAGCACTACATGCACAAGCATTCATTCTTACAGTATTGACTCTTAATTGACAGAAAAACAATCAAAATATCTAAGCGACATCAAATACAGAGGAAGAAAAATCCCTGATCAATCATGGTCTTCTCAAATCAATGGAAATTTTTATTGTGAGTTCCTTGGGGGTAGGATTGAACCCCAAGATCCAAACTCTGCTGAGAGTGATATTTACAGTATGTAACAGAGAGTGGATTATACATTATTTTACAGTACACTTTTGGAAACTTAATCCATTTTGGGTTTTATAGACCTAATAATGACTTCTGCACATTTTACTACAACCCAGAGGAAAGTAATCCCTTCCCTAATGAATTTCAGCATTGTGATATATTTGTATTTTCTCATTATTTCCATTATAATGCATCTAATAGTCAGAACCATTCATTACTTATAGTTTTACTTTCTTTCCATCCCATTAACTTATTTTCTAGAATAATATCTATAGCCTTCAGGTACT
Organism: Phaethon aethereus; assembly: GCF_964289735.1. Classification (NCBI taxonomy): domain Eukaryota; kingdom Metazoa; phylum Chordata; class Aves; order Phaethontiformes; family Phaethontidae; genus Phaethon; species Phaethon aethereus. The sequence goes on along the minus strand of NC_138582.1, from coordinate 3,618,890 downwards.
CATATCATAACTCCCAAACCCTGAAGTCATCAGTAAACCAAACTGTTACACAAATCTATCAAACACTTTAAATCAGAACAATTCTTCCTTTGATTTGTCTGTGACATGAAGACTCTTTTGCCTTGTGAGGTCATGCCATTACCAAGCGTTCAGTCACTGGAATAAAAATCATAAGGGAAAAAAGAACTGATAAATCACTTTTCATTAGAAAGATACATTAAAGAATCAGGACACCTCTTAAACAATAGACTGAAACAACGAGTGATGGTTATATACAAGACAAAGCTTAACTCTTCAAAGTGTTTTCCATTGCTTCATGACTTCCCTTTGTGGTTTTGGCTTCTGCTAGTGTGGTTTTTTTTTTTTTTTGTCTAAGCAGATTTCATCTTCTCTTCACTTATTTTTACTGGCACTTGAGTCTATTTCTGATTTTTTTCTTCAGGACTGTTTATAGTTTTTGAGGACAGAAATAAGAACTGAAGAGACCGTTTATCCTTGCAAAACTGTAGAGATGGAGGTGATTTAGTCTTCCCTACTTATTGATATGTTCTTCCAGATAGGGTTTGAGCCATATTATTTCTGAGTTAGACAGCAATGCTTCATGAACAACTATAAAGCTTTGATGTCTGCCAGAGCCTATAGAGTAGTTTCAGACCCTCAGTGTGGCTTCAGCACAGCTAGATCTAAAATATAAGCTTCAGCTAAACGTTCATCTTGTTGACATGGAGCTAGTTACCTAAGGCTCAAAAGCAGTGCAATGGTGGATTACAGGTAATAGTTATAATTCTTTTGTCCTTCCTTACTGTATTGTTAAAACCTTGCTCTCTTCCAGCTCATGCAAACCTCCATTCTGTCACTGCTCTTCTCAACTCCAGGAGCAGAAGGATTCAAACAGTGACAAAAATACATAGCAGGTTTGGGCAGATCTGAAGGCATCTGTATCTCCAGATATCTTCCAGCATTGCTTTTTTTTGCTACAGGATGCCCATTTCTTTCCCTGGATGCCCACTTTTAGCTTCAGAGGTAGATTCCATCGTATAAAGAGTTGAGCTGTGATGACAGTCATTCATTAACTAAAATGTCCTGGGGATCCTATTAGAAGATAAAAATTCTGGAAGATATTTATTTGGCTGTTTGCCCACAATTCAAAGCATTTAGTATCTAGTGCTATCTTAAATAATTCATTAGCGCTCAATATGCCTAATACCTCTGCTGAGAACACCAATAAATGAGGTTAAATGGGATTCCTGCTGATTTCTTGTACTTTTGTTGTTTTAAGCTCTGATAAATATATGTTTTACCAGACATGAAAATAGTATTAGGGAACAAATGCTTTTTAGTCAGTGAAATGAGTGAGAGGAATTTTCCTTTCTCTGTAACAGCAAAGATAGTCTTTCCTCTTTAACCTTACATGTTTCGTTGAATTACAGCTGGCGAATTTGTATGAGGAACTGGTCCTTAAAAACCAAGCTGTGAAGATCAGCTCAACAGCTTCAAAATTCAGCTTAAAAGACAGTTTTCAGTGGTATATGACTCTGTGTGTGCATATTTGTTTGTGTGCTGCTAAGCAGCTAAATAAATGTCTTAAATTATAAGAAAAAAATAGAAAAAATACATTTCAAATAAATATAAATAAATACCTGCCTACCTTCAGTTTAAGAGCATCTGTCCCACTGGATGTTTAGGATATGTGTAAATGAATATCCAAAACATTGATCATGTATCTTGCAAATATTTCAGCCTGTAGTTTGTAGCTGTCCAGGAGCATAATAACTTTGCAGATTATGAGAGTGTGAAATGTTTCCTGACTCTTAACAAAGGCTCCTCCTCAGTGTCCTTAGAGCTTTCCTAATATGCAACATTATTCCTGCACGGGAAACTTATTAGCCCAGTATCTTGTTTGTGACTTCCCACTTGCTGCTTGTAATTAAATCCAACTCCAGAAGGAAAGACAACACATCCTTTAAAAGGTTGGAAGACCGAAAAGCACAGTATATGGGATAATAAAGAATAATATATACTGGAAAGGACCTCTATAGTTTTTCTGATCCAAACTCCTACTGAAAGCATGGCTAAATTACACAGTCTGCCCACCTCCTCCTATAGCTCCTTCACTTGACAACTCATCATCTAAGGTGGGGTACATCTGTCACATGTGAAGCCACCACCACCTCCAATGCCAGACTGAGGCACCAGGTACTCACTCCCTGCAGTGTGAGACCTGGGCCACTGCATCCTCCATGCAGAGCTTCACCTGAAGCTAAGGAGGAGCTTTCCAGGAGAAGGAGGAGGCTGGAGCAGTTGTTCCATCTAATGCCAGAGACCATGTCTGTGTAGACTCTCTCAATTCCACACTATCTTAATAAATAATTCAACACTGACAGCCAAGTCCCTGCTAACCAATCCTGAGAACAGTGCTTTTGCTTAGCAGTTATATATGTGCTTCCCAGTAGCACCTGGATAAAAGCCCCGGTACTATCTAATGAAGAATTATCTCAAGCTAAAAAAGGTGGGCATACCTTAATCTGAAAACAGCCAAGCACAGAAACAGTTAGCATGATCTTTCAGGAACCCTGGACTCCATAAACAATTCTGTAAGTTCTAATTTAACTTTACGTGCCAGAAGCAAAAAATTGCTGTCTTACCTGCTGAAGTTGTTCTTAGCTGGTCTTGTTCACCATACTCTGTCTTATAAGACGCAGAACAATCTATAAGAGCAGCTCCTGAGCCATGAGCTGTTGAAAGACAACCACCAAGTTGAATTGTAAATGTCAAGGTAGGTAGGCCCCTGGTGTGTTTTTACATTATATATTTTGAAGTTGACTCTGTTCCTACCAAGTATGTACAACACCTAAATTAATCTCCTCCCAAAGAGGACCCAATGTAATTGCCCACATACAAGTACCTCATGCTGTCTGAAATGCATTAAGGTATCAGATACATCAGCACAAGACTGATGTTCAGTAAAACAGGACTTAAAGATACCTGGACACTTCTGAAGCAAGAATGGGGAAACAGCTAGAAAACCTAGAATTTGGTGTCTTATTACGGCAGTGAATCTCACTCCATTCAAAATTGCAGTATTGCTCCTTATTGCTTTCCTGATTGGCAAGTCCAGTAGAGAGACTATAAGCTACAGAAATTTGACCGTTAGGAATCCTGTTATAGGTTGCTCTAGGAAAGAAAAGTTAAGTTAAATTGTGAAAATACTGCTTTTACAGACAAACTGTCATAGTTCCAATATATAGTTCCATCGTAGTTCATAAATGAATAATAAATATTTAGGTATGTGCATTTGTAACAATTTAGGGGATCTGTAGATATACAATTAAAGGATTGTAATACGTACAAGAAAGCTCTGTATCATAGAAATACAAGTATCTCCATACCACATTTCTGAGTACTATATCCATTATACATATATATAAAAATATGTATATATAAGGTGTCTGTGTTTCTTGTCCATAATCTGTGAGCTACAATAGAGAGTTGTTGAGTTTTGGTAACTCCACAATCAAGCAGGAATGTGCTACGCTTCTGAGACACCTGAAACATAAGAAAAAAAGGTTAGGAAAGTAAATATGGGCATATTTAAAGCGGAACAATTTTTGAGAAGGTAACAAAAAAACTTGGATGCTAGCACGTGTCACCATGTGAAGAAAACATTTAGGAAAAGTAAATACTTTTTTCTAATGTGATTATAGTCTAAACAGAGAAGTTGAAAAGTGAAACATGCTGTGACTGCGCAATCCCTCGTAGCATTGTTGAATTAACTGTACAGTACGTCATACCAGTTTTACAGTAAAACAGGGAAAATAATACCAGTCCACTGAGACCTAAATGAATTCTACATCCAAGAACCAGTACATGGAAAAGAGATGAGCATTCACTTATTGCTACATTTCAAAATAAAAAAAAACCCCAACATTATTCCTAATTATGCCACAGTCATAACATTTGCTTGGCAATTGTTATGTAAAAATCCAACAAGGTAAGTGATCAATTTTTTCGTCAGAAACACGCTTTTTCTATACAAACTAAAGTCCCATTTGCTGGAGCCTGACTGCAGTATTTCCGGTAAAATTTGCCAAGAACAGGGGTTGGATAAAAGAAATAATTTCATCCCCGTTTTACAGACAATAAAACTGAGGATATGAGAGACTAATTTATACATAACAATACATAGAAAATCTAAGATGGGACTGAACTAAGATCTCTTGAATTCCCATTCATTGCTTCAGTTGTTAAAAAATAAAAGAATAAGAAAAATAATTAAAAAAATCTCTTTCAGGAAGTCATTTTGTTGAAACTGGATTACCATTGAGACTAACAAAATTATTTTATTTTTAAATGCTATTAAGAATATGATTCAAATCTCAATAGTATTCATTTCAGTATTTTAAACATTTATAAGAATATTTTTTAAAGATATAACCTCTTTGACTAGTTTTTAACCATTCAGTATTTTCATGTCTCATAAAAAATAGTTTTACCTAAAAATATGTGTTTGCCAGTAGCATTTAAATTAGATGTAAACCAATATCTATGAAGCCATCCAAATAGAGTGAAATCTTCAGTTCTTTTACTACTGTGGCTGGAATAAACAGGCTAATTCATACCCCTTGAAAAAGCAATTTTTTTAGCAAAATGCTGATCCTAACGCTTATTTGCTGAAGCTCAACTGTTTATCTGTTTCGCCCACAGACACCATACGGGGCATATGTAGGCCACATTGAGTGGCTGGAATTAGCAAAGCCATTTGTGAACTGCATATAAATGTATTATTTGCACATAATTCTCTGTGATAATAACCAAATTAGAGAAGGTGATAACACCAACATTTTTTTCAACTCGGTGTTTATGGAAATGATTCCTTTATCTAGTTCGTATCCTTCCAAGAGCAGAAACAAAATCAGAACCAAGACACATTAGAAATAAATGGTCAAAACTCTAAAATTCAGTGTGTACTAGAGTTACGGGAAGTTTCTTTTTTTGAGAACTGGAAGGGGTATTTTGCTCACACCCGCTCTACCCTGATTAAGCACCCCTTAACCTTATGGATGTCAGTGGATCTAAGTGCTCGCTGCACCGTTACCACATAAGCTCTTCCTTAACCTCAGAGGCATCGGTGTGGCTTGCTGCATCATAAAATGTGATCACATCTTTGCTTTGGAGCACGGGAGTCTAAACGCGATGAGAACCTGGCCCAAGGAGACCAGAGAGACTCAGAAAAAAGTAGGATAAAAGCTTCACATCCCAGCTCAAATAACATTTTTTACTGCATTTCAGAGAACTGAGCCATTTTAAAGGCAGTGAAACCCTTTGCCAGCTTCCTGCTTAGTCCATAATTGATCTGTAAAGGCTTTTTCAAAGTGCCATCAGAGGAAAGAGACAAATGGGTTCCAAATTTTTATGGTGCTCTGGGTCCTCTTGCTGAAATTCAGCTGAACCTTTCTCAGAAATAGAAACAACAGCACTCCAGGACTGGTATTTCACAGAATCGCAGAATCACAGAATCACTAAGGTTGGAAAGGACCTTCAAGATCATCAAGTCCAACCATTAATCCAGCGCCACCATGTCGCCTAAACCATGTCCTGAAGCGCCACATCCACACGTTTTTTGAACACTTCCAGAGATGGCGACTCCACCACCTCCCTGGGCAGCCTGTTCCAATGCCTGACCACCCTCTCAGTGAAGAAATTTTTCGTAATATCCAGTCTAAACCTCCCCTGGCGCAACTTGAGGCCATGATGAAAATATGGCAGCAGCACTGCCTTTCCCTCTTCATCCCACATCTTAGGTCGTGACCACAGAGTTCAAAGGGGTTATAAAGCATCAGATACAGTAGTCAGCAGCTCCTCAGTTTCTCCAGGGAGCAGATGTAAGAGAGGAGCGAGCGTGATTATTGTCTGCAAAATCTTCTGCTGCTTTTACTCTCTGGCAGCAGCTCAGTTCCTTGTGGGAGTGAATGAGTGTCAATACTTGCAGAAATCAATTATAATTGCTTCTCTTCCTGAGTCTTCAAGAAACCGAGCTGCTGCTGAGAATAATGCTGCACAGACACAGATGAACCAAAAGAGGTTTGTACTTCCAAAATTTTGAGAAGCACTGGCATAGCATTAATCACTGTCATTTGCCAGCAGAAACAATCATCTGAGTGCAATCGCTTCTTGATTGCTAAAGACGTTTTCCTTGCCTACAGGACTAAGGTTTGACTTTTTTCAGCAGAAATATCTGTTGCAGCTGCCACGGAGAACCACAACTGACAGCAGAAGCAGGCAGATATTTGTGATATTTTGGTGCTTCTGTTTACAAACATCATCCCAGAAAGTCAGTAAAAAATGCGTTTATCACAGAATACAGTCATATATATGTATATGTGAATATTTCATCTATGTAGATAGTCCTATCTATGTATATTTCTTCTCTGTTTGGATCTATAGTACCATGAGAAGACTAATTACTGCTCACAAAAGACCTGTCTTCCTCTCACCCAAAGAATGAACCATTATAGTTTCCAACATATCACCAGATGTCTGGAGCAGAGGCAGGGCTGCAAAGGAGATGAGCATCCTTTGAAATGAGACTTCCTCTTTCTGCTCTATTTCACTCGGTCGTGACTGCTAAAGCAATTCTGCACTGTGGGCAAGTAATGTCTTTATGGGATGTTTTATCATGAATCTTCACCAGGCAACTATTAATCTTAAATCATACTTTTATCAAGTGTTTATTCTTTTATTCTCTTCAGGCTTTGTGATAGCAATATCATGTCTGTCACAAACAATGACAAATGGCATCTTCTCCATTGCTGAAAATAAAGATGCCTGAGATAAATTAACTTAGATAGGAATTTAAAGAGATAACACTTGATCTAGGAATAAGAGTGAAAATGTCCATCAAAAAAGGCATTATATTGCCAAGCCCATGTGGATATCTCTGTGGCAAAGAAGAGCAGAGCAAATACGTTACGTTACCCTGAGAGGTTGTAGATGCCACATCCCTGGAAATGTTCAAGGTCAGGTTGGACATGGCTCTGAGCAACCTGATCTAGTTGAAGATGTCCCTGCTCATTAAAAGGTCCCTTTCCACCCAAACTGTTGTATGATTCTATGAACATGGTCAAACAACTGCATAAGGCTGAACTATTTGTAAAATTATCACTCCACAGCTGGCCTATACCCATCGGCTGCACATGATAAAGCACCAAGTGTGTGCTTCAATGCATGCCAATGTGGAATACAATGTTTACGTTCCTGAACACTACAACGGTCTATTTTAGACTTTAAAGGTCTAGAGAAACACATAGGAAATTATTGCATCTCTGAGACACTAGCATCTTAGCTGTAAGAAGTCTTCACTAGCACCTGAGAGACAATAAATTACAACTGAGGGACTGATTGCTTCCGGCCCTTATGAGTATTCTCATCTCCATTATAAGGACTTGCCGTGGTTTATCTCCAGCTGACAACTAAGCACCAGATAGATGCTCACTCACTCCCCTCACGGTGGGATGGGGGAGACAATAGGGAGAGTAAAGTGAGAAAACTTGTGGGCTGAGGTAAAGGCAGTTTAATAGGTAAAGCAAAAGCCGCACACACAAGCAAAGCAAAACAAGGAATTCATTCACCGCTCCCCATGGGCAGGCAGGTGTTCAGCCATCTCCAGGAACACAGGGCTTCATCACATGTAACAGTTAATTGGGAAGACAAATGCCATCCCTCCGAATGTCCCCTGCTTCCTTCCTTCTTCTGCCACCTTTATACACTAAGACTGACATCATATATCCAAAGGAATATCCCTTTGGTCCCTTTGGTCAGTTGGGGCCTGCTGTCCCAGCTGTGTCCCCTCCCAGCTTCTTGTGCTCCCCCAGTCTACTTGCTGGTGGAGTGCCCTAAGAAGCAGAAAAGGGCTTGACTCTGTGTAAGCACTGCTCAGCAATAATGAAAACATCCCTGTCTATCAACACTGTTTTCAGCACAAATACAAAACAGCACCATGCTGGCTACTACAAAAAAAAATTAACTGTATCCCATCCAAAACCAGCACAGGAATTAACTTCCTACAGAGACAGTAATTACAAGAACATGGAAGTTGAGATGGCTGTCAATGAGTCCTCCAAATTACCTACAAAATCAGGTGTTCTCCTGCCTCCTTTATCTGAGATGCAAAGCCAATAACTGGGGAAAAAACATAATGTGAACATCTACCTTCTGAGAGATCAGAGAACTCATATAAGGATTTCTATATGTAATTATATTATTATTTTGAGCAGAAATAGTTTTGATTCATAGAATCATGGAATCATAAAATCATAGAATAGTGTGGGTTGGAAGGCACCTCCAAAGATCATCCAGCCCAACCCCCCTGCAATGAGCGGGAACATCCTTAACTCAGCCAGGTTCTTCAGAGTCCAAGCAAGCTTCATGAGCTCCAGTGTTTACAGAATAATTTGTGCACCTAATCCGTTCTTATAAGCAAGACTTTAAAAGAAACGTCTCTTCCTGCCTCTTTCTTTCAAAGATCACCTCACTCTTCCTAGACCTCTCTCCTCTTCTGAGATTTTTGATTAATCAAAGACAACTTTGCTACCCGTCATTTTCAATCTGCTTTTATTTTTTTCAGCGGTTAGTCTTAATTCCAGGTCTCAAAGACTTTTTCTGCACCTTCCCTTCCATTTGAATTCTAACTAAGGAAATTATTTCTGAAAAATGAATGAGAGCAAAAAGAAAAATAAATTAAAAAAAAAAATCCACAGAAACCTTTGGTTTAAATTCAGTATGCAACAAATGGAAGATGGATAGTATTTCGGATCACATCCATTATATTTTCATTATGATGACAATATATGAATCTCTGACAGTTCTGAACTGAGTTCCTACATTAATCAAATGCTGTCTTCATTGTTTCTCTGGCACTTTTTCATTAAAACAGTTGCATTTGAGCTATAATCCTATAAGTTATTCCTAAACTGGCTCCTTTTCAAGTACAAATACTATCTAGCCCTGAAAAATCTGTGTATTTCCAGGCATCTGTAGATTTCAAAGTAAAATAGGGCGGAGAGAAAAGTAATTATACCTACGTTTTAAGAGAAAAACTGTGACGCAGGATGATACCTAATGTGTCTGACAGTGATCGTGTGTTGCTTACTGTAATTTCTCTAATATATGTATAAGCACTCTCTTACCATCATCTCACATCCTTTTATAAATTCATCCTCCCAAAAGAACAGGTTTTACAGAAGAACTGACGAACGCTTTTACTAGAGGGGAACCAAGGCACAGAAGAAACAGCTTGCACAAGAGACAAGACAAGAAATACATCTGGGATTGAATCTAACTCTACTCATGTATCAAACTATTCCTTCAAAGAATGGGGAAAGTTTTTCCCAAAGTCTAACCAAGCATTCAAGAAACATCCTAGATCAAATAATATTATCATGTTCATTTACATTACTGAACAACTCTCAATTTTTACACCAATATTTATCAACTCAAGTTTGCTGCACCTAAAGACATCTACACTGGTTCAGGCCAGCACTCTATATCCTAGAGTAATCTGTCTTCAGGCTTGGAAATAGGTTTGGACAAGCAGAGCAGAGTAAGAACAAGGCAAACATTTCATACAGTATTAGAATAATTCAATTTGGAGGAGACCTCTGGAAGTCTCTGGTCCAAAATTCTACACAAAGGAGGCCTGACTTCTGAGCTAGTTCAGGTTTTCCATCCAAGAATGGAGGTTGCACCAGATCTATGGGAAACTTATTCTGGTTCTTTACTCCAACTTCTTTGTCCTTATACCCAATAGGAATATTTCTTGCTGTGCAGTGTGCATGTTGCCTCTTGTCCTTTCACTGTGGACTTCTGAGAAGAACTTGGTCCTCTCACTGCGGGGGGCTGAGTGGCTGTGCTTAGCTGCCTACCGGGGTTAAACCACAACAGCATTAACCTTTTATTAAAGCACATGGTGACACAAGGACTAAGTATCCTCTTAGATCCCACAGACCATTCTCAATAACAATACTGGTCAGCATATGTTTCCTCAGGGTTTGTTGCAAATAGACAGTAACTTCTCAGCAGACCTCTCTTAAAACTTTCTAATGAAAGCTTTTAGGACCTGTCAGTGTTTACAGTAACCACTGAGTATCCACTCTGGCCACTGCTGGAGTAGAATGGGGAGTCCTTTGTCATGCTTAACTGCTGTCTACGTTATGTAGTTATTTTCCAAATCTTTCTTTACTTTTGCAGTCAATTCTACCACTTTCATTCATAAAGGATCCATTAACACTGCTTAAATTTATTTTGGTTTCTAGTATATGTAAGAAGAATGGCTCACACCTAACCTATAGTTCTTCTAATCAAATGTTTCCTCATGTGTTTTGTTTTCCTTACCATTTTTCCATTTTCTAGCTTCTGAATTATGTTAATTGTTATAACTCTTTCTTTTTTCCATTTGTTTATAGATATATATTTCTATGTCTAATTACAAATTTTCATCCTTGTATAGCTTACTTTCATTTTTGTGTCAGCACAGACTGGCTAATTATCAGTGTGGCCTTTCTTGAACTGTCATTTCCTAAGCATCTAGTAAAATGCATTTATAGTTTTTAATTTTTCATTTTATCTGTGTGTTGCTTTTTATATTTCTAAAACAGATTGAAGCAAAGTAAACAGTGATTGCCTCCTTCTGTCCAATAGGTCATATCACAGGTCTAGAATAAATGCAGACACATTGTTCTTTAATAACACATTTTTCCTTCTCCTATGTATTGAAATAGTTACGTGACAACCCGTTGTCTCTCTTTGTCTTTGGTTGAAATATTTCTGAAATGCTCCAGTTCACACCTACACATGGAGCTGTTCCTGGGACACAAAATAGAATTGGACGTTGCTCTACCTTCCAAGAGAGTAAATAGTGGCCTCAGTAGCCCAGTGACTTTGTAGGCTCTGTTTACAGCTCCCAATATTAGCTGTTGCAGGTGTTCAGTGGAACAAGTTATGTTTTCAGTTCAGTGCCTATGATGCAAGGGCTCATAAATGCAGGAGACAGACAAAACTTCCTCTTTCTTTCAGGTTTCAACTTGTTTCTACCCCTTGATATGGCAGTATCGGCTAATAATATGAAAAGGAACAAAAAATTGAGGTTTTTAAATTTATTTACTGTTTCAAAAGGAGATACACCACACCACCATGACTGAGCTCACTTTGCATTTAATGCAATAAAACTATGAAAGGAATTTTGTTAGAATTGCCATTTAACACAGCATTATAATTATTGCCCATCACAAGAATTGGCGGCTACTTCCATTTGGTGACATATGAATTAAAGCAATTGCAGGAAAGTCTTCTCAGATCCTTTGGAAACACCACAAAAACATCACCTTGTCTGTGCATCTACTACTGCGTATTTATTAAGAAAAACAGTGATAATCATTTTGGGTAATTATTTAAGGCCCAATCCTGTTGCTCCCAAATTTTATTACAGGTGCTTGTTTTACTCTAGAGAGCTCTTCAGCTTTTGCTGAAGACCCCATCTGATGGGCATGGCACACAGACATCAGTCAGTGTAAAGTTCCTTGTTGAATGCACAGAGACAGTAAGTTATTAAAGTTCAAGCATATCCATGTCTTTTAATGTTGAGTAAGATGCTCTTAACGACAAAGAAGAAAACTTAACAAATTGTTAAAATTATAATAATGAAATAATTCTGCATGCAGATAACATACCTTCAAATTCACAGGAGTGAAAGCACAGCTTTCCAGAATTTGTATCAGCAGGACCACAGTATTTTGGATATTTCAATCTCTATCTCCCATGACACTACAAACACCAGCTGTTGTATAAGCCTTTTTTCCTAACTCACTGGGATAGGTTTTTTGGCCTTCGGTGTGCAAGAAATCAGGCTTGCAACAATTGTTCTCGCTTCTAAAGTTGAAGTGTTGCCCTATAGGCTCCTTAATGGACCAAAACGAATGTGTGTCCAAAGAAGAGCAATGAAGCTGGTGAAAGGTCTAGAGCACAAGTCTTATGAGGGAACTGGGGTTTGCTCTCTACAACTACCTGAAAGGAGGTTGTAGCAAGGTGGGTGTCAGGCTCTTCTCCTAAGGAACAAGCGATAGGACAAAAGGAAAGAGCTTCAAGTTGTGCCATGGGAGGTTTGCATTGGATATTAGGAAAAATTTTTTCACCGAAAGGGTTTGTCAAGCATTGGAACAGGCCCAAGGAAGTGGTGGAGTCACCATGTCTGGAGGTATTTAAAAGATGTGTAGATGTGGTGCTTAGGGACATGGTTTAGTGGTGGACTTGGCAGTGCCAGATAAATGGGTGGACTCAATAACGTGTGGATAATGTGGACTCGATAATGTGGACCTTAAATGTGTTTTCCAACATAAATGATTCTATGATTTTCTGAAAATGTTTAGGATTAACTCATAAATGGATGGAGAGTTACAGGCAGAGATCCCAAACATACACCTTATTTTGGACCCCCTTTTATCATGAAACCTAAGGGCTGGGCTCTTCCCTGAATGTTTTTGAAGCAGCCACCAGCATTGCGCCAACAGCATCCTACTGCTCTCCTTGGTCTTCCTCTCTAGCTCCCAAGACCATTCACTGTATCTGAAGTGCTTCAGCTTTTGAAGAAAAACCCAGTTCAGTTTTCCATAAGTAGAAAGATATAACGCAGACTTGCAGGCAAATATGCTAGTTTTTACCTCCCACGGATCTAGACTTAGCACAACACAAGCTCAGTAAAATCTCTGAGACATGAGAGACTCCTCAGAAATTATTTTGAAACTGTTCTCTTCCTCACTTTACCTGTCAGGACATTTTCCACTTTCTCCTGAAAGACTTCTTCAGTCTTTCTCTGTTCTCTGAAGTCCTGGGAGCTCCCTGCCTTGTTTGTTCTGCAGTTTAACAGAAAACTGCAAATGAATAACAGTTTTCTATGTAAAAGATTCTGGATTCCTTAAACCTTCAACTTAGTGACTTCACCCCCCTGGGTAGGGGGACTGAGCCATGTATATCTGGAACGAAATATTTTTTCACCTTCTTTCTAAAGCAAATTTATATATGCGGCTACGTTGTCTTCAGTCTATGTTAATGATGCTTTAACTCTGCTTTTGATACAGTTTACAAAGGTAACATACAAAAAAAAACCAAAAGAAGAAAATTATTATCGAACTCAATGAGAGACCTAAATTAAGGTACTCAATATACTGTGAGATCAATCATCTCAACAGACACTGGATAACCCATGTGGCAGAGCTAGAACCAATCAGATGTCATAGTTCCTCTAAATATATAACCGTATTTGAAATTTCATTGGAGTGCAGCCCTTTAAGAAGAAAGATTAGTTAGGAATGAGTTTGTTTAGGCCACCATTTTATCTATTTGGGTCTTATTAAAGTTCTTTATTCTCTGATGTATTAAAGTGGTTGTTCACTGAGCAGACAGACATAGCAACAATTTTTATTCTGACATTGATTGGGAAGTTATTTGCACTGATAAGTCTTTTTATCTTCTTAATGACCACCATGCTGCTTGGATCTTGTTCTCGGACAGAAATGAATTGCGCCTAATATTCCGGTTTGGAATGGTGGGTGCTTAAGGATCTCACGAAATTTGTCCCCTGCTTTCCTCAGTCCTTCCGCACAGGAGTGTCATTAATCCTATGGCAGCCTTGGCTATCTCGGCAAAATGCGTACAAGGTATTTATCTGCATGGAATTATATTTGTCTTAATGGGGTCTTTGTTTCAACCTGTGTGTATGTAGTACAGTGGATTCATTGTTTTTGTCTCATGTAGGGGATGGTCAAAAGATGGTCCAGAAATAAAACCTGGCCAAATAAATCTGACCTTTGCGGACGCAGGCTGGTCAGCAAGCTGGGCGTGTTGTACGTGCTGTTCTATGCTACACAGGAGGCTGCATGTGGTGTTATTCTGCAGTGGTTTATTAGGTCAGATGCAGCACCACGCAATGATGGTGTCACAGCGCTCTGAACAGGTTTAGTCACAAAATACTTAGAAAAATACTTACAGAAAAGAGGTTCAGAACCAGGAGCTCTTCAACACTTTTTTTTTTTATTATTTTTATCTGAGGAGTATTATTATCATACATATAAAATTTGCAGTGCAACAATACAATTCTGTGACGAGAAAGAAGAGATTTCATTTAATTTTCCTAATCATAAAATCAGTGATTTAAAGGTGGCTATATCTTCTTTTAAATATTGAATTCCTCATCTCAGTTCCTCCAGAGACCATGGAAAAATGTATTTGTGAAGGAAAACAAATATATTGGAGAAGTAACAGTATCCCATGAACAAACAATAAACCAAAAAGTAATTATTGATAAAAATATTTTTCTTCACAACATTAATCTGAGAGGATCTGTGAGTTTGATTTTGACATATACATTATATAGGAAAAAAATAATGTTTTTCAGAAACACAGCAAATGAGGTACTGAAACAGAACATTCTCTCCTTTACCCCCCTAAACTGGTTTGTAGTTCATACCTAGCGGGCTAAAAAAAACATTTCAATATTGATTGCACTTTGTTATTCTTCTTTAATGATTAAATACATCAGCCACACCATCAAAGCATTATATCCTGATTAATCATCCTCAGAACCCCAGGAGTAATACACAGAACATTTATTTAAAGTGTAGATAGAAAGACCAGTTCAGGTTTTATTCTGAGATCAAATGGGAGTTGTCTTTTGAGCTTCCTTGGGCTTCAATTTCTTTTGCTTCAGTTTCTCTCAATTCCTTATAGTTCTTATAACTGGCAACAGATAAACTACCTTAGGGCCCGAATCTGCAATTTGGGAATTATGAATGTATTGAAGGTGCTGTGCTGGTGTGGTGGGTTAACCTTGGCCAGCTGCCCACCCAGCTGCTCACTCACTCCTGCTCCTCAACGGGTCAGGAAAGAAAATCAGATGAGAAAGCCCATGAGAAAAGACAGGGAGCTCAATTACCGATTATCATTCAGACACAATGGACTATAGTTTTATTTCTTGCTGGTTCAAATAGTTTTGGATAGTGAGAAACAAAGACAACCACTAAAACAACACCTTTGACCATCCTTTTTGTCCCAGGCCCAACACCACCTTTTCGCTCCCGACCCCTCTCCCCCTGAGGGGCGCAGGGGTGGGCACGGGGGTTGCGGTCAGTCCCTCCCAGCCCCTCTCGGCCGCTCCTCCCTCCTCACAGGTCTCCCTGCTCCAGCGCGGGCCCTTCCCCGGGCTGCAACCCTTCAGGGACAACCCGCTCCCGCCCGGGCTCCCCACGGCCGCAGCTCCTGCAGGAAATATCCCCCTGCTGCGGCCTGGGGCCCTCCCCGGGCTGCGGGGGGGTCTCTGCTCCCGCGGGCTCTCTCCAGGGCTGCGGGGGATCCCTGCTCCGGGCCTGCAGCCCTTCCCTCCCACCCTCCTCCTCCTCCTCCTCCTCCTCCTCCTCCTCCTCCTCCTCTTCCTCCTCGGGCCTCGGGCCTCAGGCCTCGGGCCTCGGGCCTCGGGCCTCGGGCTCCCTCCGCTGCTGCTGCCGCCTCTTGGGCTCCCTCCTCCTCTGCCGGGGCCGCCTTGGGCCCTTTATGCGTTTTCCCGCTAACTTGAGTACTCTGTTCAGATGGAGAAAACCT
This sequence comes from Phaethon aethereus, assembly GCF_964289735.1. Classification (NCBI taxonomy): domain Eukaryota; kingdom Metazoa; phylum Chordata; class Aves; order Phaethontiformes; family Phaethontidae; genus Phaethon; species Phaethon aethereus. The sequence goes on along the minus strand of NC_138582.1, from coordinate 3,603,248 downwards.
GTAAAGAAATGAGTGGGCTGGAACAAACCTCTCCAGGTCTGGATTTAATTCACAGTTGACACGACTGCTCAAGTCCTCATCAAGCTTTAAGTCTTTGGGAAGAGTTCATATTTCCCCAAATCTTCTCCCTCCCTGGGCATCAGTCACAGAGATTTGCTGGAACAAATTCTGGTCTCCTTTACAGCAGCTTGGTGCTTCTTTCTTCCCCTGATTTTAATCTGTCGGTTGCAGCTCCAGTATGTCTATTTAATCCCTATTATATATAGGGACATACTCCAGTATGTCTATTTATATTAATTATTAATAATTAATTATTATTTATTATGTTATGCAGATCTTTATCAAAGGGGGAACCTTCCACTCCCGAAGGAAACCTATTTTGATTGAGAGTTGGGCAACACTAAAAATCTACTAGTAATGTTTTTTTATTTTTTCTCCTTTTGTTTTAAAAACGTGAAATATTTTGGACTGGAAACAAAAAAGCAGAAAAAGCTTTGTCCTCCAGGCCATGAAGATATAACCAAGCTCCAAGATGTTAAAAGAGATTATCAGGGGCCAGTACTCAAATTGGTAAACCCAGACTCCTAACATGATTTATAACCTCCAGCCCATTGTTTCATTAATGCAGATACAGGCTCGGTATCAGATTGAGGTCCAGTCAGGTATGATCACAGGAAGCTTGAAATTCAGGTTTTTCTGAAACTAATTTTGCAAAGACCCTGTAACACAGAGAGGAAAATATCATACTGATTCGTTGTTGTAATTTAAGCCCAGACAGCAACTAACCACCACACAGACACTGTCTCACTCCCCCCCGTGGTGTGGAGGAGAGAACTGGGAGGGAAAAGTGAGAAAATTTGTGGGTTGAGATAAAGACAGTTGAACAGGGAAAGCAAAAGTTGCACATCCAAGTGTCCTGGTTTCAGCCAGCATAGAGTTAATTTTCTTCACAGAAGCTAGCATGAGGCTATGTTTTGGATTTGGGATGAGAAAATGTTGATAAGGTGCTGATGTTTTGGGTTGTTGCTGAGCAGTCAAGGACAGTCCAGCTTCTCGTGCTGGGCTGCCAGCGAGCAGGCTGGGGGTGCACGGGGAGCTGGGAGGGGACACAGCCAGGACAGCTGACCCAGGCTGGCCAAAGGGGTATTCCATACCATAGGACATCATGCTCAGTATATAAAGCTGGGATGACAAGAAGGAGGGCATGGAAGGACGTTCCGAGTCACGGCGTCTGTCTTCCCAAGTCACTGTTACGCGTGATGGAGCCCGGCTTCCCTGGAGATGGCTGAACCCCTGCCTGCCCATGGGAAACAATGAATGGATTCCTTGTGTTGCTCTGCTTGCGTGCACGGCTTTTGCTTTACTTATTAAAGTATCTTTATCTCAACCCACGACTTTTCTCACTTTTACTCTTCTGATTCTCTCCCCGGTCCCACTGTGGGAGAGTGAGTGAGCGACTGCCTGGGGCTTAGTTGCCAGCTGGGGCTAAACCACGACAAGCAAAGCAAAACAAAGAAGTTGTTTACCACTTGCCATTGAAGGGCAGGTGTTCGTCCATCTCCAAAGAAAGCAGGGCTCCATCACGAGTAACGGTTACTTGGGAAGACAAATGTCATCACTCTGAATGTCCCCCCACTTCCTCCTTCCCCCACTTTTATATGCTGAGCATCACGTCGTATGGTATGGACTATACCTTTGGTCAGTTGGGGTCAGCTATTCCAGCTGTGTCCCCTCCCAACTTCTTGTGCACCCCCAGCCTACCTGCTGGTGGGGTGGTGTGAGAAGCAGAAAAGGGCTTGATGCTTTGTAGACCCTGCTCAGCAATAATGAAATGATTCTTAAATTATCAACACTATTTTCATCCCAAATCCAAAACGTAGCCTCATACTAGCCACTATGAAGAAAATTAGCTGTACCCCAGCTAAAACCATCACATTTATGTAGAAATAGTACAGAAAGAAATGTTGCATTATTAATTTTTTGCTAGTCTCGTCTTTAAAATTCATTTCTTAACCCTCACTTGTAATAGAATTAATGAATGAAATAGAAATCAGAAATGCTATTCCTTGCCAGAGTAGGACTGAACTACAACAAGGAGGAAGAAATGTTTGTCTCTGTCTAGGACAGTTGCAGAAGAGCAAACAGCCACAGTTTACATTCCTGCCTCTGAGCAAAGTCTTTGCCTGGGGTGACAGTCTTTGTTTTGGATGAAAAGGGCACAATCCAAGCTGTAAAAGACAAAGTAAGCCAGGAGGAAATTTCAAGCAGATTCTGCAGATGAGTGAGATTGTAACAAATCCGGAGCCACTAAGGACTTCTTGGTTGTCATTATTCTATACATTCTAACATTTTCACAATGATGCATGCAATGCTCTGTCTGGCAGAGTCCATATTTTCTTCTCCTTTGGTCTTTTGATGTGCGGTTTTTAAAAACCAATAAATAGTCCGAGTTATACCAGGCTTGCTATTTGAGCGATGATAATTGCACATGACTAAATTTTAATGTTTGTGTTCAAGATTTCCAAGACTATTTTTGTACAATGCAAGGAAGTCTTCTATATCACAGAAGAGCTGTGCCTCTCCAGTTTATTCAGAAGACAGGACTAGCGTGCACATACACAGATAGACCTATCTGTGTAGGCAGATGCATATGTTGAACAGTTCATGCTAATTTCTGTACTCGGTTATCTATATGCCCTGCATCATTCAAGGGTCCCTTCCAGTGAATAGTGAATAAAAAATGACAACATTAAAGTAGAAATGAGGTCCTGTATGCTGTGTCTTCCACCTCACTGCATGAGCTAGTTGCTCTTTGATGTTAATACTCACTTGGATCTGTATTGCTTCAATGTTAAGCCAAGTCTCGTGCTGCACAGGCAGTCCAAATAGATCCTGTGGTTAGAAATGCTTCCTGTGACACATGTTATTCTGAAAATCTTTGATATCTATACCATAAAAATGTCTGTATAGTTATATTATTTACCTGGTAGAAGAAAACTGATGTGTCATATTCTTGAAAATATGTACAAGGACTGTAGGAGACTGAGTTATTCAACTCCTGTAGTTCTGACGTATTTTTAAAGGTGTAGGTTAGGTAGCTTCCACTTTTACATGCTGTTTTCTTCTGATATGATTTTAGGAGTCTAAATACATCTCTTTGGCATGGGAGAGCCTCAGTAGCCAGTCTGAAACAATGAACTTCTCTAGACAGGAAGGTGTGCAGAGACTTTTGCTGCAATTCCAAATTTTTATGGCAATTGTACCTATATTGATGGAGGTATTGTCTGAATATTAGGTTGGAAATATTTAATTTCTTTGCCTTTTAGCCCTTAAATCAATCATATCCAGATTCTGAAACAAGTAGAGATTATCAGACTTTGAACAGGTTTCATTTCAAATAAATTAAGAGGACATAAATCATTTTTAGAATCTGACAACAAATTACCTGATAATTTTACATTTAGATGGAATCATAGTAGAAATATAAATAATGTCCCTGTGAATAGCAGATGGTTTTACCATGATGGATGTCATTAAAATAAACAGTAGGAACACTTCTGCAAACAAATAGACATTAATTAAATCTTTATTACAAAATGGGTCTGTAGACAAAAAAACATATTACAGGTCTGGTATGTTAAAAAGTGGTTTTCCTCTCAATTAATACTGTATTAAATATTAATCTTATTTTTTTAGAGCATAGCTGACTTAGAAAAATAATCTCCAGAATGCAGATCATTTCTTCATTAGCCCAGGAGAAAATTATTCTCTCCCTGGGGATGAGCAATATATATTCCTTCTGTTCTTCTGTAACTAGATTGCGTTTGCAAATACAATTGCATTAATAAGACTCCCACTTTCTCAGAGTCTTAGATAAGTTTAAATATAGCATTTTGGTAGCGCTCTTATGATGAATGTATTTATTGTTACAGGCACTCCAAGACCAATTTTTCAGATCTATCTACACATAGTTATTCAGGAAAAATGTGTTCACTATGTCCTGGGAGAGTTTAATGCATAATGACTGCCATTTTCTTTTCAAATGAGGTGACTACTGGTGCAAAGCAAGTTAGAACTGCAGCTAGCCATTTCTGTAAGCAATGTTTTCCTGTGCTTACACAATAATAATTGCATGTGTAACTCAGAGGCGTCGTTGCACTTGTGTTGCACGTGCAACTGCAGGTGTCCTCATCATAATATATATGTCCCTATTGTCCTGGAGTATTTTGATCATCAGGCTAAGCATGGATCACTGCATTGCTGCTTCTTCCACTTGTAGATCATGTACTCTGGAGGCTTTTGTCCCAAAGGATCATGTGATATATCAAATGATTGATAACAGCAATAAAATAACCTGGGAAATGGAAGTGAATCTGTTAAAAGAGTTTCCTGAGGTAGCAATGGTGTCCCAGGGAACATTTGGTGTGACCAGAGCCACCAGAAAGAATAAGACTTTAGAAGTGGGAAAAGGAAGGTTTAGAGACATGGGTTTTGTTGTGAATTTGTGGCCTATGTCTTAAGGGGTTCAATTTTCTCATTGATTTGTAGGGTGGAAAGGAGCTACAGGGTGACCAAAGCAGAGCAAGAGGAAACAGAATATATAATATTGCATGTGACCAATTTAGGGATTAAATCCAATAGGGTCAATTTGCAATTCTTTCTATGTGACATTGATCAAAGGAAAGAAAAGGAAGTCAAGACAGAGTGAGACCTTTATTGGTTCATTTCTCCTTTGTACCAGTTCACAGGCTAAGCTCATAAGCAAAGACATGTAACCTCTTTGGCACTTTATGGCAAAGCACTGCATCCTAAATCTGGGGAGGCTTTTGATTTACCCAGGTTCTTCTTTAACTTTGAATGAAAGGGGCATATTTATAGGTTCAGCATACAAAACATCAACTTCCTTCAAGAACTTGCTGTCATTGAGATCTCAATGCACTGTTAAGCATCTTCAGCACAAAACTTTGATCTTTCCTTTTTCCCTGTCATTTTTAGCAAAATGTGTTTAACTGACTAGGTAGGGAGCCAGGAAGTCACCCCTTCATTCCCAGAACCGTAATGAAGTTTTAAAAATGGGGAATATGTTACTCCTTTGTAACTACTACAAAATGGGTGTGCAGCTGGCTATAATGATCTTGAGGAATTTAGTGGAAAAATTAAGTAGCAATTGCTGCTGGATTTTATATATTTGCTATTTTCACTAGGAGTGCAGAAGTTGCTATAGGAAAGGCACTTCAGGCATTAGAAAGAAAAAGGTAATTAAAAGATATAAAAGGATAGGATTAAAATTCAAAATATTCTTGAGAAATTAACATGTGGGGCTGAGATTGATAGAGTGAGTCTCTAAAAGCAAAATAAAAAACCACTCTTCTATAGAAAATTCAATCCAACACAGAACTTTGGCATTGAAGAAAACTGGAAAACCAGTGCAACAGGAGTGAAAGAGCTGGCATATGATGGAGCGTGAGGTATTAGTGCCACTTCTATTTGTGAGAAAATGTATAAAATGTTGGTTGCGTTAGACAAATATCACACGTGGAACACAACAAAGAAACAACTGGCAGTGTGAAGCTGAATGGGAGATGTGGCTTCTTTACCGGAAAGGTATTATGGAGATGCAGATTTTTCCAATTTGTCCCATGTATTTCCACCAGTGTCAGAAGGATGAAGGAGTTCATGGCTTTGGGGACATCAAACTGTCGTCTTTCCCTTCTTAAAATCCTGTCCCCAGCACATGCAAAATCTCTTTCCAGTTATTTTTTCCCTTTTTATCATTTTTCCCAGGACCTGAGGAATAGAAAGCTGAAAGCATCTCAGAAGATGTGCATATTCTACTATATAGTTTGTTCTTCACCACCACCATGGCCCCAAGTAGTCTGATAAGGCTTCTGACTCATTTATTATGCTCTTTCTGATCTACAGCATCTGAGAGCTTTCATCCAACATTTAAGCAATGTAAGTAGAGATAAGGTGAAGAATGTGGGCATACCCATATTCTTGATCACAGGATCAAGTAGCTACCACAGTGCATGTGTCAACCCACCAGTAGTAGAAGAAGGGCTGGTCTGTGGCCTCTTGCAAAGGCTCAACCCACATATATCTATGGATCTGGATGGACTACACCCCAAGGTGTTGAGAGCAATAGCTGACATCATTGTTCATCAATCACAAAGATATAGAATCTTTGAAAAATCATGGAGATCAGGGGATATCTCTCATGACTGGAAGAGGACAAAAGTCATACCCACCTACAAGAAAGGTCCAAAAGAGGATCCAGGAAACTACAGACCCGTTAGTCTTGCTTCAGTAGCTGGGAAAGTAATGGTATGAGTCCTCCTAGAAAATACTACAAACAAAATTAAGCTGTTGATTGGGAAAAACCAACATGGATTTACCAAGGGCAAATCATGCCAGGTTAACCTGATCGCCTTCTACAACAAAAGACCATCTTTTGTTGACAAGGGGAAAGCAGTGTTGGTGTTTACCTGGATTTCAGCAAAGCGTTTCCCACAGCTTTCTCCTGGACAAAGTGACGTGATACAGACTGGATGGACGGTCTGTGGGATGGGTAGGAAATTACCTAATAGGCCTCACTCAGAAGGTGGTGATCAATGTTTTTTACTTAGGCTGGCAGCTTGTCACTAGTGGGATCTCCTAAGTATTGATCTTGGGTCCCACACTGTTCACTATCTGCATATTGATCTGGATGATGGGATTGAAAACACCCTCACCAAGTCTTCTGACGACACTAAACTGGGCTGTGAGGTGGACGTGTCAGAAGAAAGAGCCATCTTATGGAGGGACTCGGACAGGCTGGAAGAGCGGGCAGGCAAAAACTGCATGAAGTTTAACAAAGACAAGCACGAAGTCCTGCACCTGGAACAAACATAACCAAAGAGCCCAGTACAGGCCAGGATCTGTGTGGCTGGGGAGCAGCCTTGCTGAAAGGGACCTGGGGGTCCTGGTGGACAACAAGCCAAACAGGAGTCAGCAGTGTTCTGCTGCAGCAACAAAGGCAAATCGGATCCTGGGCTACATCTGCAGGGGTGTTACTAGAGATGATCAGAGAGATGTGATCATCCCACTCTACTCAACCCTGATCAGGCCACACCTAGAGTATTGTGTCTGGTTCTAGTGCCCGCAATTCAAGAGTATGTGGACAGACTGGAAAGGGTCCAAAGGAGGGCCATAAAGATGATCAAAGCCCTGCAGAACCTGCCTGTGAGGAAAGAGTGAAGGAGTTAGGTCTCTTCCACCTGGAGAAGAGAAGCCTCAGGGAGAACTCATCACAATATTTCAGTACTTAAACGGTGGCTACAAAGAGAACAGAGGCTCTCTCTTTCCAAGGAGTCACATGGAGAAGACAAGGGGTAATGAGGACGTGTTGCACCAGGAGAGGTTTCATCTTAATATAAGGGAGAAATTTTTTATAGTGAGAACAGTCAATGTAACAACCTCCCCAGGGATGTGGTGGAGTCCCCAACACTGGAGATTTTCAAGGTGCGATTGGACAGGGTGATAGATGATCTCATGTAGGCCACATTTCCCATGAAAAATCAGAACAGGTGGTTTTTTGAGGTTCTTCCCAACCTCGGCTGTTCTATGAGTATATGAATTAATATCTGTCCTACGCTATTCTTTCTTTCACCCACTCCATATCCAGAGTGAGATCTGGGAGCAGGATGCCTCATATGCTTTTGTGAGATCTTTTTTTCTCCTCAGTGTGCCTGTTTCTATATATTTCTGTTAGAGAAGACAGATTGTGTCTGTATGTGTCATATAAATTAAACTTGCTATGACCCTTTTTACATCAAGCTATCTGTCTCACAACTGAGTTCCCATCCTGTTGTTGTCAGTTTTTCTCCTAATATCTAGAGCAACAGTATTGTCTTGTCGATCAAATATTTCACAAGTTTTGAGGTCTGAAAGGATTATTAAAACATCTTCTCTGGCCTTGTGAAGAACACAAGCCCAAGAAATTTGTCCTGTTTCTCCTGTGGTGAATACAAAATGTATATTGGTGAAACATGCCTTCCAGAAAAAACACCTGTATATGTCCTGTAAAGTTTAGAAGGATGGAAAATTCACCAAGACCATTGGTAATTTTAGTCTCTGTTAATTTTTTTCATATATTTAAGAATTCTTGTCTTATTTCTAATTTAAATTTATACGTTTTTTGCTTCTGGGCTCTGTTTCTTGTTATGTCTTTCTCCACTAAATTAAAGATCCCTTTACTACCCGGTATTTCTCCCTGTGGAGATATTTAGAACGTAATAACTTCACCTCTTGATTGCCCTTTTTTTAAGATAAACAGCTTGAGTTCTTTATGTCTGATTAAATAAGTCTTTCAGCACACAAAAAACCTAAAAACTGCAGAGCAAAAATATCTTCCTCTGTCTTCCTCAAACATCCAAATAAGATTACATGCTTACTTAAAAGGGCGTACTTATAAGAAAATATAATAATTTATAAAACAATAACTAGTTAGACTCCAAATACAGAAGATATCCCAATACAGGTGGTTCTTTAGAAGATAGCTAAGAGGAGAGATATGAAATAAAGATGAAAATTTTGGATATAGATCTCTGATAATTAAAGAGAGGTTGAACAGTCTCTGTTCAGAGAAAAGGATGTAGTTATTGCTTAAAGAGTTGGTATAGAAAGGCCCAAGTGTCTCTTATAGTCAAGTAGTCACCGTAAACAGAACAAATCATGCTGTGCAAAATTAGGGAGACTTCACCAACAAGGGCTTGAATGTAACATTAAAAGAAATATCATAACTAAACAATCATTCTGGGATTAGAAGAAATTGCCAATGAAGGTTGTAGAATTGTCATCAGAGGAGTTATTCCAGCCTTATTATGAGCTTTCAAGATAATACAGCATGTTAGAAAACTACAGGGAACAATTGGAAAACATATAAGGTCCCTTTTGAAGCCAGAAATCCATTCTTAGCTATTTTAAGCCACATCAAGCAACCTTCCTTCATTTAGATATAAATAAAGTGATGATGTTGTAACATCTAATGAGTACCAATAAGCCACATTAAAAGTCAGTGTTTCCAATTATATGAAAGTACTTTTTTTCTTTAGTTGAAATGCAGAAAATCACTGTCAAACCTGGTATCCTGGTTTCAGCTGAGATAGAGTCAATTTTCTTCACAGAAGCCAGTGTGAGGCTGTGTTTTGGATTTGGGATGAGAAAACATTGATAACATACTGATGTTTTGGATTGTTGCTGAGCAGCCAAGATCTGCCCGATTTTTCATGCTGGCCTGCCAGTGAGAGGGCTGGCGGTGCACGGGAAGCTGGGAGGAGACACAGCCGGGACAGTTGACCCAGGCTGGTCAAAGGGATACTCCATACAATATGACATCATACTCGATATATAAAGTTGAGATGAAGAAGAAGAAGGAACGGGCAGGGGAATGTTCAGAGTGATGGCGTCTGTCTTCCCAAGAAACCATTACGTGCAACGGAGCCCTGCTTCCCTGGAGATGGCTGAACCCCTGCCTGCCCATGGGGAGTGGGGAATGAATCCCTTGTTTTGCTTTGCGGCTTTTGCTTTACCTGTTAAACTGTCTTTATCTCAACCAATGAGTTTCCTCACTTTTACTCTTCCGATTCTCTCCCCTGTCCCGCCGTGGGGGATTGAGCGAGTGGCTGCGCGGGGCTTAGTTGCCGGCTGGGGCTAAACCACGACACCTGGACAATTAGATGTGGGGGAAACTGCAGTCCCATCTTCCCAGTGTAGATTGGGCATAACTGGGTTGAAATAAGAAACATATCTGACAGTGTCACAGTAGTGCTAGATCAGCAACTGTCTTACCACTGAGCATTACACCATTGTTCGAAGTAAATCAGTGGAAATCGATCAATTAGTGGAGATCAACAGAAGAGTTCTAGAGCTGTGGTGCTATAAAATAAGGGGCTGGCCATGAATGACAAGGAAGGGGATATTGTTGATTGGAAATCCTGCTTCCTTGTGAACAGAGGAAATGTACCTTCTGCTCTGAAGATGAGATTCTCAAGGCAGCCACCCACCTTGCAGTGGCGGGTGTTTGGAAAAAACATTGATAGTTGATAACCTAGTTATCAACTAGGTCACTAATTCAAAGACTTATCACTTGGTTTCTCTCCACCCTGCACATGCAGCTGGCCAATCCAATTTGTAATCCATCAGGTATCCAGTGCAGGATAACCCCAACAACGGAAGAGAGGGAGTTGAGACAGAGAGGCAATGGGCCATCTCTGGGTATTAAGACTAGGAAAGTATTGACAGTTGAGATTAAGCTGATCAGGATGTGATATTCCAGATTGCCAGAGACCCTACATTTCTGTGTGTAGTGTTTAACAACATTTCTTTCTTTTTTTATCTTTTAGGATTTTGTTAAAACCTTAAAACGTCAACTGTCTTTCCTTTGAATCAGGACTTTGTTCAATCTCTTACCATTGATGGTTACAATAGTGGGAACTGTGGACAAATCACAACCAATAAAAAAAACAGCAGAAATACAAAACCAGAGCCATTTATGTAATCACTTAAAATGGGACACGGCTTCCTGAATGTCTGATTAAAGTTTTACAAAACTGAAGTCACCTGTGGTCATTGCTCAGCACGGATATGCAGTGAGCAATAAGTACAGGTGAGATCCAGGAGGAAAGAAATTATAGGATGCAGGAAATGAATGCTGGATATTCTTGCAGCATGGCTCAGGATGTGTCTTCCCACATCATACTACTTTAATCTATTTGAGATTTTAATCTAATTGAGATTGGCTTGAGAAAATGGGAAATTCATGTGTCCATTCAAGCTGTGGACAATTCTGAAAGGAGTTTTTCAAAAAATAAGATTTATATGTATAATGACAATTGTCCTTTTCAGCAGGGAGTCACAGTGTAATGGTCTCCCACAGTGCAGGCTTGAGCACTAAGTTAGTTCATGGACATGATAGGTGTCCTATCACATTCTTGGATCAGGAAAAGGCACTGCAAGGATGGGGACAGTCCACCAGCAAGAAGTCCTGACTGTGATTTTTTTTTTCCCCTGAGGAAGAAGAAGATGACAGAGGAGCGATGAGGAAGTAATCCCTTCACTGCTGAATGCAATTCACAGTTTTACATGTGAATTTAAAACACCAGTGAAGGAGGGTGAGACGCTGCATGGTGAACTGGAGAAGCTTTGGTGGGAGCTATGTTTGATCTTACAGATTTTGGCACAGGAGCAGTAAACCCCAGCAGAATGAACCACAAACCACGACAGATGCTGCGTGACTTCAGATGTGCTCAGTTGATGTGTGTGACGTGTCACGTAGGAATGAGTGGATGCCTACAGTAACCCACAACTGGTAGCCATGCAGGTGGGGTCTGACCTGCTCCCTAGAGCCTGTTTGGGATCATAAACCTGCAAATGAGGCCAAGCATCTCAGTGACCCATGGTACCTTAATGGGGAAACCTGGGGATTTTGCTCATCTGGTTTTTCCCCTTTTAACAAAAGATCCAGAATATCATGTGCTGCTAGGCAAATCATTGCTTTTAATATTAGGACACAGACATCTCAGCTAATTCAGAGATAAATGCATGGGACATCCAAGAAGGGACTGATTCCCAGAAAGGAAGGTGCTCAACATTTGCCAAAAATAAGGCTCTTTGGGGAACTCTTGGACTCTGTTTTACACAAGTGAAATATTGCATAGAAGAAATGTACAAAAAAAACCCCCCAAACCATGCAAAAATAAAAACAACAAAAAATTTGACAATAATATAGGGAAGAAAAAAGAAGATATAGGGCTTGCTTAAAATACCATGTTCTTGCATAACAAACAAGAAGGTTCTTTCCAAAACCATGTGTCATTTCCAAAGACCTGAGGGCAAGATGAACAGATAAAGACCTCTACCGCTATTTATTTTCTGAATAATTAAGAGCTGAATTCATCATTAATTCACCATCTCTGTCTATACCTGGTCAATCTTCTTCAGCCACACTTTACTCTGAAGGAGATAGACACAGCAGGCTTGGCTGGATGTTGTTTTAAAGACAACCTGAGCGTTTCTTCTTTCTTTATCCACGTGACTGAAAAACATTCACTGGTTCTTCACCTCCTGCTGCTTCCTTTTCAAATCTTACATCTACATAAAATTTGTAACAGAAGAGGAAAAGGAAAATATTACTACTATTAATAATCTTACTTGCTTTTGTTATTGTAAAATCATATTGTTTAGGAAACATTTTCAGAAGAACCAGAAAGAGCCTCATCTAAAGTCAATATCACTTCTAATCTCACCAATGCTTTAATTTGAGGTGAAATAACTTGCCAGAAAACAGGAGGAATAAAACAGTTTAAAAACCTAGAAAACAGATGGTTTCTAGTGTTCCATACAGAGAGCAGGTTCTACCTCTCTAACTTGTACATCTCAGGCAGACCCGAAATAAGTGACTCTGTACATGGCCTGTGATCTCTTTATGCTTGAGAGGACTCCTTCCATGTTCTACCTTCTGGAAATTTGTTTGGTGAAAAACTTGTTTTCCTATTTACAAAACATAAAAAAAAAAATGGTGGGTGCATGTATGTCGAGGTGGTGAAGTAAGGGAAATCTGAGAAAATCTAATCTCCCTGAAATAAACTAGAACATTTTTTCTGTTTGTTATTTTTTAGGTAATTAATGGGTCTCAGTTGTCTGTTGCAGTAGTTACAGCAATTAGTTCAGCATAGCACAAGTCTCTAATTTCATACATCAATAAATGTTAGATCAGGGCATGATGACTATCAAGCATAGTCATTGTTTACAGCATATTCATCTTCATAAGTGCTTGACTATAAACAGAATATCTTCCCATTGAGGTTTGCTTAAAAATATCCATCAGTATGCCTTAGAAATTCTGGGAAATACTGAGGGGAGAAAAAGCAATAGATCTTCTACAAAACTGAAAAACAAAATGTCAGTGTAAGACATTCATTTTCTTCTACTACTTAAGACCTACATGAGATAGATAGAAACTGTGATGCTGGGTCTTGTACAAGCAGAGTGAGAAATGTTTTTGTCCCAAAACAGCTGCTGCTTGGAGAGGCAAGGGTACAAAGTGGGGTTAAATGTGGGAGATGTGTGAAGACTGGGGAGGGAATAGGAGAAACAAGAATTTCACAACTTGGTGGTGAAGACAGGAATGAAAATCAGGTGTTCACCTACAAACCGTTAAAGGACAGAATAATTTGGTCTCCAATCTCAGAGGAGAGCTGTGAGAGAGGAAGAAATCTGAGGGAACTGTCACTTTGATTTCTTAATGGATGACCTCTTGCTGTCTATATCCGCTACTGTGACGAGATACTGACTCTGACAGTCTTCCATATGAAGGAGTAGCAAGGCTAAATCTACTTCAGCATTGGAGAAACTCCTAGTGAAGATAATGAAACACCATGCAAATACGTTAGTTGCTGTAATGAGGTTTACTCTTGGCTCCTTGATAGTGGTAACACTAGCAGAGCATACCCGAGGAAGAACCTTGTACTATGACCATATATCATTCAGTGGGACTACTGCCACAGACTACACTGTTGGGATTTATTTATTTTTAGTTACACTACCTGGATTAAAAATAAATGTAAAAGCGTGTAGGGACAATTCAGATATTTGTTTTTATGTGACAGGAAGAATATCCAGTGTTTAAGGAGGTAGTTGTTAACAATAAATAAGACTTAGAGTACATTTCTAATATAGCAGACCTGAGACATCACAGAATGATTCCAACTCCCACAGTTTTGCTGTTTCACATTGAAGATAACAGTTCATCTTTGTTTCATAATTTTTCCATGCACCTAAAAAGTGCCCTAACAAATGTGCGGGGCACATTTGAAGATAATCAGACATCTACCTCCCCTTGAGTTCATTAGATTCAGGCAACCAAACACATTGGATGATTCGATAGGTTCCTACTCCATACAGCTGTATTAGGAAAGTTACTCATTACTTGAAGAGGCACTAGAAAGAGGAAACAGAAAACACTTAGGAACACACGGTTTCCTCTTTCTCCTCCCCAAATGAGGAAAAAAAATGTTAAGCTGACATTTGTGTTAATGTATTGTGGCAGGTCAATTAGGCAAAGAGTTAATTAAAGTCTGAGAGTTAATTAATGAGATCCACTGCACATTGAAGATCATTACTCCATCTGAAAAGAGTAATTAGAGAGCAGTTTCTGGTGTGTTTTATTCTCTTGGGTGTTTTGCTGACACACCACATAAGTCATTCAGTGTTAAGCAAATAATCCACTGATCTCTGTATTTACTGTGATTATGATATAATTGTTGCAACTTAAGCTGTTACAGGGAGATTCCTCTTTCTAACAGATTTCCTCCCAACCACTTATTTATCTGTCTCTTTATCTGTCTCTTTATGCCTCTTAATTAAGTCAATTGTGATAAAAATAATTTCTAAACCCCATTTTAACTGGTTGCTTTCACCTAGTAAACCAGTTGTTTTTTTTAATATCACCTCAGATAACAGAGCATAAGGCTTAAGAAATCTGTCTTACTGTGCTGCTGGCATTATTGTGTTGTGTGGCCATGGGCAAAGTCAGCTCACATCAGTTCCCAATCAGTTGTCAACTGAGACTATAACCTTTTTGACAACACCTGTCTGATGGCTGGGATGTCAGTCAGGAGCCACAATAGCCATTTACAGGGATAACACTGAGCAAATGGTTAGTACTCAGTGAAGCACAAGTCTTATGAGGAGCGGCTGAGAGAACTGGGGTTGTTCAGTCTGGAGAAGAGGAGGCTGAGGGGAGACCTTATCGCTCTCTACAACTACCTGCCAGGGTTGTGGCATCGAGGGTGCTGGTCTCTTCTCCCAAGTAACCAGTGATAGGACGAGAGGAAATGGCCTCAAGTTGCACCAGGGGAGGTTTAGATTGGGTATTAGGAAAAATTTCTTCACTGAGAGAGTGGTCAGGCATTGGAACAGGCTGCCGAGGAAGGTGGTAGAGTCGCCATGTCTGGAAATGTTCAAAAAACGTGTGGATGTGGTGCTTCAAGACATGGTTTAGGGAACATGGTGGTGCTGGATTAATGGTTGGACTTGATGATCTTGAAGGTCCTTTCCAACCTCAGTGATTCTGTGATTCTTGCCATTTTCTAAGCAGGTCCTTGGAAATTTCTGGCCTTGAATCAGCACTGATTACAACTGTTACTGCTGACAAATGCACAGTAAGTTGACATTTCTCTCTCTGGTTGTACTAACTCACCCTAGATTTTGTCAGGGAAGCCTTTGAGAAAGCAGTTTGTGTTTCCCATCACACAATGGCATAGTAAATGTGAGAGTGGGGCCCTGCAGCTCAGAATCACAGAATCATTAAGGTTGGAAAAGACTTTCAAGATCATCAAGTCCAACCATCAACCCAACACCATCATGCCCACTAAAGCATATCCTGAACTGCCATGTCCACATGTTTTTTGAACACTTCCAATGATGGTGACTCCACCATCTCCCTGGGCAGACTGTTCCAATGCTAGACCACTCTCCCGGTAAAGAAATTTTTCATAATATCCAATCTAAACCTCCCCTGACACAACTTGAGGCCATTTCCTCTCGTTCTGTCGCTGGTTACTTCGGAGAAGAGACCAACACCCACCTTGCTATGGCCTCCTGTCAGGTAGTTGTAGAGAGTATTAAGGTCTCCCTTCAGCCTCCTCTTCTCCAGACAGAATGAACAACCCCAGTTCCCTCAGACACTCCTCGTAAGGCTCGTGCTCCAGACGCCTCACCAGCTTCATTGCCCTTCTCTGGACACGCTCCAGCACTTCAGCATCCTTCTTGTAGTAAGGGGCCCAAAACTGAACACAGCATTTGAGGTGCGGCCTCACCAGTGCCAAGTACAGGGGCACGATCACTTCCCTACTCCTGCTGGCCACACTATTGCTGATACAGGCCAGGACGCTGTTGGCCTCCTTGGCCACCTGGGCACACTGCTGGCTCATATTCAGCCGGCTGTCAATCAGCACCCCCAGGTCCTTTTCCTCCAGGCAGCTCTCCAGCCATTCCTCCCCAAGCCTGTAGCGTTGCATGGGATTGTTGTGGCCGAAGTGCAGGACCCTGCACTTGGCCTTATTAAACCTCATACAGTTGACCTCTGCCCATCGATCCAGCCTGTCCAGATCCCTCTGCAGAGCCCTCCTACCCTCCAGCAGATCAACACTCCTACCCAGCTTGGTGTCATCTGCAAACTTACTGAGGGAGCACTCGATTCCCTCATCCAGATCATCAATAAAGATATTGAACAAGACCGGCCCCAGAACCGAGCCCTGGGGAACACCTCTTGTGACCAGCCGCCAGCCGGATTTAACGCCGTTCACCACAACTCTCTGGGCTCAGCCATCCAGCCAGTTCCTCACCCAGTGAAGAGTAAACCTGTCTAAGCCACGAGCTCCCAGTTTCTGCAGGAAATGCTGTGGGAGACGCTCTCAAAGGCTTTACTAAAGTCCAGGTAGACAACATCCACAGCCTCTCCCTCATCCACTAGGCGGGTCACCTGGTCATAGAAGGAGATCAGGTTGGTCAAGCAGGACCTGCCTTTCCTGAACCTGTGCTGTCTCGGCCTGATCCCTTGGTTGTCCTGCACATGCCCTGTGAGCACCCTTAAGATGAACCTCCCGGTACGGAGGTCAGACTGACAGGCCTGTAGTTCCCAGGATCCTCCTTCCAGCCTTTCTTGTAGACGGGCGTCACATTGGCAAGCCTCCAGTCTTCTGGGACCTCCCCTGTTAACCAGGACTGCTGATAAATGATGGAGAGTGGCTTGGCAAGCTCCTCCGCCAGCTCCCTCAGTACTCTTGGGTGGATCCCATCAGGCCCCATAGACTTGTGGGTGTCCAGGTGGTTTAACAGGTCCTTAACTGCTTCCTCCTGGATTATGGGCGGGTTATTGTGCTCTCCATCCCCATCTTCCAGTTCAGGGGGCTGAATACCCTGCGGATACCTGGTCTGGCTATTAAAGACTGAGGCAAAGAAGGCAATTAGTACCTCAGTCTTTTCCTCATCCTTGGTGACAATGTTCCCCACCATATCCAGTAGGAGATGGAGATTCTCCTTGCCTCTCTTTTTGTTGTTAATTTGTGAAAATATTTTTTGTTATCCTTCACGACTGTGGCCAGATTGAGCTCTAGTTGGGCTTTGTAATTTTGTTTCTGTTTGACCTAACGAGATCCTTGTACTCTTCTTCAGTTGCCTTCCCCTTCTTCCAGAGGTGATAAACTCTCCTCTTTTCCCTGAGTCCCAGCAAAATCTCCCTGTTCAGCCAGGCCGGTCGCCTTCCCTGCCAGCTCTTATGTCACATGGGGACCGTTTGCTCCCGTGCCTTTAAGATTTCCTTCTTGAAGACTGTCCAACCTTCATGGACTCCTTTGTCCTTCAGGACTGTCTCCCAAGGGACTCTCTCAACCAGCCAAAGTCTGCCCTCCGGAAGTCCATGGTAGCAGTTTTGTTGACCCCTCTCCTTACGTCACCCAGAATTGAGAATTCTACCATTTCGTGCTTGCTAAGCGCAAGACGGCCTCCGACCACCACATCTCCCACCAGTCCTTCTCTGTTTGTAAACAGCAGGTCAAGCAGGGCACCTCCCCTGGTGGGCTCACTTACCAGCTGTGTTAGGAAGCTGGATTTCACTTTCAGATCCATTAGGTTTTGCCTCATTGTTACTGGTTTTGCTTTTATTCATAAACACCCTGGAAGAACATTTAAGCTTGACATTTCATGTCTTGCTGTCACCATCTGAATGTACTGTTCCTCTTTCCCTTTATGGGATCCCCTCATGAGCCTGCATTTCACAAATAGATTTTTCTACATCTCTCCTCCACCTCCTTACCCCATACAGACTTTACACCTTCCCTCTTCTAACCTTGCTCTTTCCTTCACCTCTAGTCTTTTCAAGCTGTTACCTTTCTAAATCTGTACCTGACTTCCAAATCCGCCAGATGTTTTCCATCCAGCAGTACTCCAGGTCAGGGTCTGTAGGCTGCAGGACTCTGAAGTTGCTCATTTCACATTTAGCTTCAGTAGCTAATCTCAGTGCTTCCTGCAAATCTTTTTTCTTAATCTAAAGGTCTCTTCAGAAATCAATTTAAGAATCAACAGAGAGCAGACTTGTATGATATCTTAAACTGCTGCTTGCAGTGAAGAAAAATTGAAGAAAAAAATTAAGCAGCACATTTTAGCCCTCTGCTTATGTAACAAACTCCAGAACAGTCTCCTCCCTGTTTTAGTTTCAGGAAATGTTTTTTATTGTCTATCCTATAGGACCTAACAGTTTAAAATGATTGCTGTCTTCCCTGTAGACCGATGATTTCCTAATTTTTCAAAAACGGCTGACCCCCTATAAACTCTGGCATACAGTGCTATGAAGAGCAAACGTGTGCCTGCTCTCAGCTGGTGTGCTTCTTTTGTGGCTTTCAAAGATTTTTTAGATATAGTCCACAAGATGTTCCCCCGTGCATCCCTCATACTACCCGGAAATCCACTGTACGTCATTCCAAAACCTTTCCTGTGTGCTGCACATGTACTGATGATGAGCCTTTTTCCACATATGGTAAAGAGTTGAATAATCAATGCTGATATTATTCACCTCGTTCAAAAATAATGATTTAGTTCATGGAAAATTAATGGAATAATTTCTCAGGTATTATGACGAACTTTGGTTTTGTTTGTCTCACAATTTTTGTTCTGGCAAACTTGGCACATTTGTCAGAATTGACTTTCCATTTTTCTAAAGGGAGCTCTGCTTCTACCTACTATTTTTGTTCTACTTCAGAAAGCTGAGAGCTTGAATTATTTCAGGAAAAAGAAGATCTAATAAAACATACCAGAAAGGCAGAAGCAGTAATATTTACTAACTAATAAACATGTGCAGGTCTTACTGTAGTTGGTGGCTCCATTGAACTAGAATCCTCCTTTCATCCCTTACTATCTGCATACCTCCTCCCTGGATACACCTGATGACAATTCTGTATTAAAATTTCAGGCCATGCTGGGAATTCATTAAAAAAAAAGAACTCTGGAATTGACACAATAATATATGTTAGAAATTTCTAATAATCCACAAACTATATTCAGACAGCAGGACGACTCCCAAATCTTCCCAACAGCAGAGACACCATGGCACAGACAAATGGTTCATAGGATCACAGAATCAGAGAATGGTTTGGATTGGAAAGGATCTTTAAAGATCATCCGCTCTTACCCCCTCTACCATGGGCAGGGACATCCTCCATTAGATCAGGTTGCTTAAAGACCCATCCAACCTGACACTGAAAACTTCCAATGATGGGGCATCCAGTCTGTGCTGGTTTTGACTGGGATAGAGTTAACGTTCTTCATAGTAGCTAGTATGGGGCTGTGTTTTGGATTTGTCTGAAAACAGTGTTGATAATACAGGGATGTTTTCATTATTGCTGAGCTGTGCTTACACAACATCAAGGCCTTTTCTGCTTCTCACACCACCCAGCCAATGAGTAGACTGGGGGTGCACAAGAAGTCAGGAGGGGACACAGTTGGGACAGCTGAGCCCAACTGACCAAAGGGATATTCCATACCATATGATGGAATATAAGCTGGGGGAAGAGGTAGGAAGAGGGGGGAAATTTGAAAAGATGACGTTTGTCTTCTCAAGTAACCCTTACTGCTTTCCTGGAGATGGCTGAACACCTGCCTGCCCATGGGAAGCAGTGAATGAATTCCTTGTTTTGTTTTGCTTTGCTTGTGTGTGCGGCTTTTGCTTTACCTATTAAACTGTCTTTATCTCAACCCATGAGTTTTCTCACTTTTACTCTGCCGATTCCGATTCTCTCCTCCATGCCACCAGGGTAAGCAAGTGTCTGTGTTGTACTTAGGTGCTAGCTGGGGTTAAAGCACAACACAGGCTCTGGCAAAAAAGCCTCTCTCTGTCCTTCTTATAAACCGCCTTTAAGAACTGAAAGGACACAAGAATTACTCGCTGGAGCCTTCTCTTCTCCAGGCTGAACAAACCAAATTTTCTCAGCCTTTCTTCATAGGAGAGGTGCTCCAGCCCTCCTATCGTTTTCATGGCCTTCCTCTGGACCCACTGGAACAGTTCTTTGTCTTTCTTGCACTGGGGACTCCAGAGCTGGACGCAGTACTCCAGGTGGTGTCTCATGAGAGCAGGGTGTTGGGGGAGAATTACCTCCCTCGACCTGCTGGCCATGCTTCTTTTGATGCAACCCAGCATACAAATGGCTTTCTGGGCTGCAAGTACACATTGCTGGCTTATATATAATCTTCCATCCACTAAGTAGCTCTAAGTCCTTCTCTGCCAGGATGCTCTCAGTCTAATCATCACCCAATTTGTACTCGTGCTGAGGATTCCCCTGACCCACGTGCAAGACCTTGCACTCAGCTTTGTTGAACTTCATGAGGATTGCATGTGCCCACTTCTAAAGCTTGCCAAGTACCTCTGGATGGCATCCTTTCCCCAAGCATATCAATGGCACCGCTCAGCTTGGTGTCACGTGCAAACTTGCTGAGGATGCACTTAATCCCATTATGTTATTAAAGATATTGAACACTAACAGTCCCAAGACCAACACTGAAGGACACCACTTGTTACTGACCTCTGTTTGGACATTAAGCTGATGACTGCAACTTTTTGAATATGGCATTCCAGCCAATTCCTTACCCATCAAATAGTCCATCGATCAAACCCATATCTCTCCAATTTAGTGACAAGGAGGTTGTATGGGACTGTGTCAAAGTCCTTACAGAAGTTCATGTAGATGACATCAGTTGTTCTTCACTTAACTACCAACACAGTGACTCCATTGTAGCATATCACCAGATTAGTCAGGCATGATTTGCCCTTGGTGAAGCCATGTTGGCTGTCTCCAATCACCTCCCTGTCATCCATATGCCTTGACGTATTGTCCTAGTTTCAGCTGGTATAGTTCTGTGTTTTGGATTGTACGTTGCTAAATTTAGCTCCAGCTGTGCCTTAGCTTTCCTGATTCCATCCTTACATTCCCAGGCATTATCCCTATATTCTTCCCAAGATGCGTGTCCCTGCCTATGCATTTTCTTCCTGTGTTTCAGTATGATCAAGAGGTACTTACTCAGCCATGCTTCCGTGCCCAATTTCTTACACGTTGGAATCAAGAGTTCTTGTAAATCTAAGAAAAATGTCTTTGAATAGCTGCCAGCTCTCTTCTGCCCTTTTACTCCTGAGGGCAGTTTCCCAGTTCAACTCACACCTTGTCCCGAGATAATTAAGAAGCAGCCAGGACAGGTATTCAGTACCAGAAGAGTAGATTTTCCCAGCTCCCCCAGTGAAGAGGCAGACTCCTTAAACTCAAAAGATTTGTTGTACTGGTAAAGGGATTTAGTACTTAATGAAGGCTGATTTACAAGCAATTAGGGTTAAAGAAGGAAAAAATAGCTTCCAAACACAATTATACAAGTTTTTCAGCCTGAATTAGCAGCCAGATCCCAAAACTATGAAGCATCAGATAAAATACGTGTTTTTCTATCAGATCATTAAAAAAAGAAAAGATAAATATTTGAGTCAGTTTTAACATCACTATTTCCATCAGTTATGCTTCTGAGAATATAGCAAGATACTATTAAAGAGCACTTAAAATCATGACACTTCCATTGTATTGCAGAAAGCTGCTGAAGGGTATTAAAGGCATTGATGGCACCTCTAGATTTGGAAGTTTTTTCACAACAAGTAACCACAGGCTGAAATATTATTCTAGAGGAGTATTCTTGCTCTGTCCTTGGAGTTGTTCCTAGGAAACCACTGTTGGCTGCCCTCAGACATGGGAAATTGTTTAGGTAGATCTTTGGTCTGACCTAGTGCAGTTGTTCTCATACTATATTTACTAGCTACCTGCGTGAGGCTTTGGCTGCAGTAGCCAAAGCCAGTAGCTGTAGAAGCTGGGACACTGGAAGGTGATAGAAGGATGCTCAAAAGCTGGAGAGGCAGGTCACTTCTGCATAGGAAAGTAAGGCAAGCACTAAGATTTCAGTACTCGCACTTCCACACATGAGTTTTAATCCAGTCATTCAGCTAAGAAGGCTGACATATTGAACTATCCTTGAACTATTTAGTTCTCTGGTGATGTAGCAGTGTTACATTGTGGTGCATGAGCTTCATGACTCCCCATGGTAGTATAATATCATAAGGACTCCAGTAGGGATATCATGGCCTGGAACTTGCCTTCTTTTAGCTTAGCAGGCTATATAGATGGGTCTTGTTGCTCCTGTACACATGAAGATTTTTGGCATGTAGCTTACAGAACCATCTCTGCAGAATGCAACATCATTTCTTCCACATTCAAGAATAAATAAACTAACTAGATACTATTATAATTTTGCTTGAATGAAGACAGAAACCATCAAGTACTGCTGGACAGCATCCTAAAACAGCTCTTCCTGCGCCATCCTCACCCCTAAATCCTGCATACAGCCCTGTCTCAGCCTCTAAGCTCTAGCTGCACCTTGTATGTCCGTAAGTCCTCTAGTAGCTGTTTGGCACTAAGGCTGAGAAAAGTGATGGCTCCACAGGCAATGAGAGGCCTAAAAGTTCTTACCACAGAAATACTGGCATAATTTATTACCAGTGCAAATGGGAGACGTAAGTCAAGTCATCCAACCTCTGAAACATTCCCTGTTGTCATCCAGATGACAAGAGAGAAGGGGCAGTTAGTTGACTCTGAGGATGTGGCAGAGAGGTAGGATATAAAGAAACCATCGTAACACTCCCTCCTCCTTCATATTTTCATATGTCTGACTCTAAACATCCCTATACCTCTGGTGTTATGCTTAAGTGGTACAAATTGCACCCCCAGACAAATCTATGTGAAGAAACATCCAGCCATGTTAATACTTGAAAAATCTCCCTGACTTTGGCACTCAAAGCAAACTATTTTATTCTTTCTGCTATCACTGTCCAGATCTCTCTCCTTTCATTTCATGAGCATGCAGAAGGTACATGAAGATATAAGCAGAGTGATGATCACTCTGAATGAAGATCTACGTACCTTGGTGGTAACCAAAAGAAAATACTTCAGGAAAAATTGTGGAAGAGAGAAAGCGCAGAATGGTACTGTCCACACGTTGTCCTCCTCCCATGATCCAGCCACCTCACTTAAGGACTGACTGATCTATAGTGCATCTAAGTTAAGTAAAAAAAAAATTGTGTTAAAAATAACAGAAGCTTTCTGCGGCAAGGATCCATTTTCATTCAGCCCATGTGGACCAAGTTCTGATTTGTCATAGAAATTACCGTTGATAATTAAAAATGGGCCTCTGCTCTTTCTTCCTGCAAACACTTTTATTTTTTTTCTTTTTAACCTTTCTACCCCTCAGCATGGCAATTTTTGATTGATCCCAAGCACCTTGTAAATCATCAGCTGCTCACAACCCATCTTACACAGTTTCTTATAGAAACTCCCAATGCTTTATTTGCAATGTAATGCATTTGCCTTCCAAATATACCTGGTTTTTTTTTACTTTCTTCCCTTTTCCTGGCATCTTTTTTTTTTAACTCCTAGATGGCTCAAAGCAGGAATTAGTTACAATATTCTCATCTCTCACATCTTTACTTATCAAATGGAGGCACAGCTCTTCCCAAGTGCATTGGTTTGTAAACAGTGCCAATTAGACTTCTGTTCTGCTGCAAGCCTGGGACAGAGCAGAGAGAGAGACATGTGCTGCATTACAAATGGGACTTACTAAATTACACACGTCAAGTCTCTATAAAAGCCTTATCAAACAAAGTCAGTGAGGGGAAAGAAAGAGAGCTAATTATCAGGCAGCACCAGTAAATCAAAAAGAGCAGCCCAAATGTATTTTAAAGTCAGATAATTAAGCCATGGTCTAGTAACAGGGGGATTCCTGCCAGCATGTTCAAGACTTTTTTAACCTGAGTTTAAAAGCAAAAAGCAGTGTCATATGTAAGTTACTTTTGTTATTTCATCCTCTGGTGAAGAAAAAAAAAATCATAGCAAAATTGCTTGAGTGCTTTATACGAAAAAAACAAACAGATCACAACAGGCAATGTGCCATCTTGATTGACCATTTTTAAGTGAGTGGTTCTGGCAATCACGTTGGGAGAATTAGACAAAATGTTTTCTTCTGTGTATTTCTTTAACCTGAGACAACAGTTCTGATGCAGGGGACTTAAAATAAAGTCGGTTTGCAATCAGACAATGTACCAAGGTAAATCTGATCCTAAATTACTTGAACATTTTTAAATATTCTCAACTAAGCATCACTAGCTATAAAAAGCTATGTGTGTATGTAGATATTTTCATTCCACTCTTTCATTCTGGATTGTAAGTCCTGCTCATGGGGGGACTAGGACATCAGGAGAAGACAGAGGCCAGGAAAAAGGAAGAAAAATCCAGAGAAGAGAGATTGAACAGTGCTTGTAGGAAGTATTCCTTCTCTTCAATTTTCCAAAGTTACCGATTTCCTTAGTCTGGGCGTGCAAGAATACATCCGACCTACATGTGCACCACACAACCCATCTGAACACAGGCAGTAAAGCCCAAAATAGCCACTGTGCCCTAAGTCTAACATATCTTGGCAGCACTGGTCGCTTTTCTCATGTATTTCTGTGCTCTTGTCCAGGAGAGTATGCTACTGTCATGCAAGTCTAGGAAAGACCTGTTCACTGAATACCCTGTAGATTTGCAGCGTAGGGTGTCATAACAAATACTGAGATAGAAACACGTACCTCCATGTATCCATTATTTTAAATACCTTTTATTTTTTCTTCTTTTCTTTTTTTTTTCTTCTTTTCCCCTTCTGAGTTTCTACACTTTCTGAGTGTGATAAATGATTTAGTCCCAAACAGGATTCCAATTTAAGTTTACAATTTATTAAACGAATAGAGGTAAGCAAACAGCGCTGGGTGCGCTGGGAGTCTCCGCTCTACCAAGACGCACACCTTCACTTCTTACAATTCCTTCCTTTATACTTTTCTAGGCTTCGTTTCTTGCTTTTCTCCGCCTTTTTCTTGGAAGATGACTCCTTCTCTAAGTGTGTCACCACTTCCCCGGTCTGCGCATGCTTCATCCTTTTTTAGGTGGTCGTCCGATGGTCGGGAGAAAGATGCTCCTCTTCATCAGTGCACTCTACATGACCTTTCTGTTTGCGCATGTGCTCTGTTATTCTACTTATATAATGCTACCGTATTTGGCTATACATCTTGACATTTCTGCAGTTATCTACAACACTGGTTTGCACTAGTATATCAGGAGCTAACATACACATATCAGGAAGCTACATAAGCTACACATATCAAGAAGTTACATAAGCTATACATATCAGGAAGTTACATAAAGATTATGGTTTCTTCTATTTAACACCACTCCACTGTTTATGGTCATGCTCTACATACATTCTTTTATTTCAATATAAATGACATTTGCTTCAAGCATATATTCGCTAGATTTTCTTTACACGAATCACTCATTCCTCACACGAGGCACCCAGCTCTACCTCTCCGTATCTGACTTAACTCAGGACAGAAAATGTCAAGGGTGGATACTGACAAAACTCTTGAAAGTTGTGCATTGCAACACAAGGCCATTGAAAACACACAGCTTTAAAAGCAACACTCAGAGCCTGACTGTATGCTGCTTTCAACGTTGGTTGTCAAAATTGTCAAAGAACATTTAGCAAGTGGCTTTTCTACATAAAAAAATAAATATTGGCAGGAAGCATACAAATGACTAGATATGGGTAAGAGATTCTCAGAAACTGTGTTAAGTTAGCAATTTAGCATAAAATTATGTTCATTTTTCCTTTCTATAGGGTATACTCATGCATAGCTGAGAATATATAGAAATGAGTTCACATTGTAATATGTGGAATAAAACAAGCCAGAGCTCCATTATAGTTGTGACAGAGAGAGTCATATTAATGAATTCCAAACGGGTACAGAAGGTGGAAGATCACCTGTGATATGAAAAAGCATACAAATGCTATTTTGTTTTCACAGTAACCACACCAGATCTCTAGGCGTGCTGAAAATGAGAAGCATATCGCATAAAATGCAATTTTAACATCTGTTTTGTATGAAATGGAGTTTTAATAATATACCTTGTAACATCAAGAAACAATGTAAAATGAGGGTGGCTGGAGTTTTTCTATGACTGGGTTGGTGAATTGCTTATGATAGGAGAAGTCTTCATCCTTCATTGCATGTAGATAACTGGCTATAATAAAAGTAATTTGAAATTTTTATCACCGGTAAGTAAATTTCAACTTCATCTATGCTAGCTTCAGGACGTCACCATACAAATGAAGCAAAAAGAATAGATATTTTTTTTTTTTTTTTAATCTATTCTAGCCGTGGACTCATTTGGGAGTCCACTTCTCACCAAAGACAGCTTTGACCAGCTAAAGATCTCTTGTACTGTGTTAAGGAGCTGTGTAGAGAATTAAATGTAGAATTCTAATTCTATCCAATCTATGTCACTGATTTATTGCCAGCTCTGTGGGAAAGCACTTACTTACTTGCACAAATGACTAAGGGGAGATACCCAGGTGAAGTTGCAGTCTGCCAGTGCAAAACCTCTCTGTCATTTCAAGTGGACCTTGGACGAGAGAGCGCAGAAGTGTCTCCTAGCATGACAGACCTGTCCAGCCTGCAAAGTGGTGTCTTCTACATGTGGCATTACACTTTTTTGTTGCTTTGAGATCAAAGAGTGAATCTTGTCAGCAATAAAAAAAGCCAAGATGATGAAAAATGCCAAGACGGAGAATCCACTTCTAGTGTTCAAACACTCTCACAATAATTTTTTTTTAATATTTAAAAGACATTTTCTGTATTTTGGTCTGTGACCCATATCCTCTTGTCCTGTCACTTCAAATAAAATTTGAAGAATGAATCTGCAGGTTTACCCCCCAGAATAGCTCTGATTTCATGTCAAATATGAACAATATTCTATATTGAAGATTGCAGTGTATTTCTGGCAGTCTGGACTACCACTTTAATGAAGATCCTTTTATTGGACTTCTTCTCTACTTTCTGAGGGGTTTTTTTTGTTTTTTTTTCATGTGCAGATCATAGAGGAAAAGCTTGGCTCTGATCCCTGTCTTCGTTTCCTCAAAGCAAAATCCTGAATATCTCCTGAGTTTAGAGAAACTAAATAGTCTTAAATATAAAAGATCTTACTTCTGCCAAGACAATTTTTACTACAGATAAAAGGTCTTGAACTGATAAGACAAACATTGTAGACAAAGGCAGGGAGAGTTCAATGTAAAGAGGAGCTTGTAGAAACCAAAGGGACTTGCTGAGGTGCTGTAGGAAACAGATTACAGGGATTGGTTCCAGAGAATATTTTTTTTAATCTGTATTCAGTTTAGTTGGCTCTCCTGAATTTTGATTTGACTTCCAACTCAACAAGCCAGACTGTGGTTGGGTCTACACATCTGCGAGATTTGTCCTCATGTCCAAGATCAAACCCACAAGTTTTGTATCCAGATTTTGCATAACGAAACGATTTTCATAGCACAAGAACTTCTGGTATTAATAATCTGTATCTTCCTTGTCTGTTCTCCTCCTCCTTCCCCACACCTATCTCTAGATCAAGCTGCTGAGGAGTCTGCATGGCGTTTTTCTAAAGGTGTTGCTGATGTTCTATGCACCAATAACACACACATTTTCAAGAAGGAAAAGAGAAGTGGGGCAGAGAGAGACTGCCGTTTTGCTGCTAAACATGGGTAAAAATGCTGTGAAATTACTATTTTAATTTTTTTTAGTCATTATCTGTACCGTAAGGATAGCTACTATCAGGAAAGGAAGGAAGAACAAGGGCAATTTGTAAGTACTTTCACTGTCCAGGCTTGGATGATGAGTTTAACTCATTGTCAGGGAAGTATAACATTGCCCATTGACCCAATGGCTTCTCTAAATTTCCCCAAGAGAAGATATACAGCAGAAATTTTAGTTTGCAGCACTGTTGCAGGGTACATTCTGAGATTTCATGACATAGTGCTATGTACACACAGTTTCATTCACTGGCCATTAGGAAAAAAACAAACACAAAGAAGAAAAAAATAAACAGCCAAGAAATTCTTACAACACGGCAAAGGTTACTTGCCTGATTGTTTTTCATATAAATACAACTAGAAAAGGAGAAACTCCTGCTTAAACCTTAAATCCGGGCTGGTTTCACTATTTTGAGTGGCACATCTGTGGTGTTAACTAGTGCCCTCACTTTCCTGGAGGGTGAGATCTCATGTTTTGGGTTCAGGTTTTAAAGAATCTTCAGACCCAAGTGTTAAGTACTTTTTAAAGTTCAAGAATGGCTTGAAGTACCCGTGTAGTCATAATCCCAGAGAAAATCCTTATGCTGGAAATGATAGCTACCACTTCTCCAGCTAAAGCGCAAAGGTTTTGTAAGAGGGTGCAGCAAGCTCTATTATTAGCTTTGATGGTAACTCAGCTCCTACTCTTTGTGCACACTCACAGCATCTTCCCAGAGGGATTCACAGTTAAAAAAATTCACCACTGAGATGGACTATTTTGCACTACATGAAAACAAAATATGACATGGAGCCACCAGCTAGATGAAGACATCCAAGCCTCTATTTCGAAGTGTAAATAACAATTCAGAGCTACAAGAAATAAAAGAGCTACATGCAGGAAAATGATATTCAAAGTGCTAGCATAAAAATAATGAACCCAGGGAAAATGAAATTAGAAGCTAAAGGAAAACCAGAGGGAAATATAGCAAGGAACTATAAAAGGAATGGGAGAGCACAGTTAAAATAAAATAGACAGCAATTTAAAAACAGTTTAAAGCTCCTAGAAAGTTGAGGGAGAAAAACATAATGAAGATAGGAAAAAAAAAGTGATAACACAAAGTAGGAGTTGTGGGCATAAAATTAATGTATTAAAAGTAATGATATGCTTACAATCTACATAGAAAGAAGGCCTATTTCACAAGTGATAACATATACTTAGAGAATTTTCCCCATAGTATCTCTGCTGAGCTCATGGACAGAAAACTGCATTCTGCATGTAATTGTCAGTAGGACAATGAAGTTGCAAGGCATGATTTAAAACTTCTTCTACCTCCTGTGAGGATGTCCTAGACCACATTGCCCATCCCACTGCGTGGTGCTTAGCAGAATTTTCAGTGTTTAGTAACGATTGATTTGGCTTGGTAGAAATAATATGTAAGAGCAAGTTTGAGTAACCTAGTGGATGCAGCACGCATCTGGGATGAGTGATTCCTAGCATCTAGTCTGAAACAACCAGTTGTACAATTACATGTAACTAGTCATTGCCATAATTATCGTGCACTTTAACTTTAGCATTATTGTCATGACTTCTTTCTCCGGTCAAATTTTAAAAGTCAAACAGCCCATGCTCCAGTTTTGACAGAGACATTGCCAGTGCCATGGCTGTTCTGGTAGCGCTGAGTAACACACATGAACAGCAGAGCGGTGAAGAACTGAAAACACACATCTATGTTTTGCTTTTCCTGTTTTCTATCTTCCTTGCTGCAGATGCTCCTTTTTGTGTCTCCTGTTTGCAAGTAACTACAGGCATGTTTGTCCAGGAGAGCTTAGATACCTCCCACTGGATTTACTCTTTGGAGAGCTGAGAAACGCTCCTTCCAGCTGGATGGAAACTACTTTGGCAAGATGCTTCATCTCAAGAGAGAAATCTGGAAACTTTCTATGTCCACTTGGTACTTGTAAAGACTTAGTACTAAATGTGAAGCACTTAGTCTTTACAAATACTAAATAGACATAAATACTAAATACAAAGTACTTAGTCCTTATAAATGTAAGACTCCTGATAGAAACACTGGTCCAGTATCTGTGGAAGGCAGGAACTCAAGTGCTGAATACAAATTTCAAGAGCCAGAAACACTCCTCTGTATTGTCAAGGTACTTCCATGCACCTTTCTGAGTTCAGGAACAGACAAAACTGTTATGTGGCAACTACCATAGCAGATGCCTTTACATGTATTGCAGTTTTGGAAAGCTCCATTCGAAGTAAGATGATAAAATTACATAAATTGATTTTGCAAGATATTTGACATGCAATTACAGGGCTGATGCTGTAAACAGTATGGAAGAAATCTGGGAAGATGACTGTGTCGATTGAGCTGTTTTCCACTAAGAATGCTGCAGGGTCAAAAAATGCTAAGGACTGGATAATATATAATTCATGCCATGGATTAGTGATGACCGTTGTCAAAAATAATAATCTAAATAAACTTCATCTTCATAGTCTTCCAAGCTCATAATCTTATTAGACACCATTGACTGTCAACAAACAAAAATGAAATGACTGAGAATTGGCTAGAGAAGTGGACCACATAGAAAATTTAGTCTGTTAAAAAATGACAGGTCAGACTGATAAGAAAGAGTCAGAAACATGTCAAACATATCGAAGTCAGACTCAACGTATTTAAATTAAACTTTACCAGTGATCACTGCATGATAGCTTGTATGACCATGACTCTCTGACTGAGGAGTCATGTTGCTTTAAAAGCTGTTTGTGTCTTCCTTGCATTTATCACTTTGACAATGATTTAAATTAGATTAAGCATGAATTAATATACAAGAAGTCCAGGAAATCATTAGGTACAAAGTGTTTCTGGTGTACAGGATTAATTTAAAGAGCAGCAGTGTATGTGCCAATATAATTAACAAAGTAATGTCATAATGCCAGTTAGTACTTTCCTCTAGTGAGAATTTTATGCTGCTGCATTTCAACATGGAAAAACTAATTTACTGTGTGTCTGCAACAAGCAACAATAAAGCTCGTGTTTGTTTACAAATAAATCTTCCAAGGAAATGAAATGCTTGGGAAATTGCAGGTAATGCTCTTCCATTGTTCAGTGCACATTGAGGGCTGTGATTTAGAGATTACCGGGGCCCTGCAAAAATAGCACTCGGAGTGGAGCAAGAGTTAATCAGCTACAACAATAATTGAGGCATCATCTCTGCAGCAGGGCTTGAGGTAGCAGGAGATTGGTAGAAAATAGGGAATGGGCATTTCTCCATAGTAGTCATAGGTGATGGTCTATGACAGGGCTCAGGAAGTAATGCTGGAAATATGGAGCAAAACACGATTGCATAAACCACTGGAATTCTGTGTATTTCTCATGTAGGCGAACACCCATTTCACTTGGCAAAAATCCTCCCTAAAATAAGAAAAAAGCTTTACAACTATAGAAGAGCAGAGAGCACCTGCTTTCCCCAAAGCTTTAAGGACATCTTCTCAATACAGGAGCCAAACTTCCCCCTGTGGTACAGGAAAAGGTTCTCTAAAAACACTCCTGCTGAGCAGGGAGATGTTAAACAACAGTCAGATACAAGGACTCTAGAGAGAGTAACTGACTTCGGAGTGACGCTTGGCATCTGTGGGTCTTGGGGGTTGAGAACATAAGACCTGTATAGAAAGCATGACCTCTATTCTTTTGAAAAACTGAGCTCCTTTTTAAGGACAGGAGGTTGTGATGCTACTTATTCCTTTGATAAGGGCAGTTTGCTTATATTACATTCAGCAGCTACTGGAAAAAAAAAAAAAAAAGAAGACTCCTTGAACAGAGCCTGGGATGTAGCATTCCCTTCTAGAAGAGACGTGACCATTTATGGAGCAAAGTCACACTTCTGTTTGGAGTTTTTCTCCCTGTGTCTCTCACATACAAACAAAACTTTATTTCTTTGTTGCACAGTGAAGAAATTCCTTTTTTTTTCAAGTGGAGATTAGCAAACTCTCTTGGATCAAGCTCTTATCTCTCTCTGAGTGCTGCAACTTTTAGACCTCCTTATAAGAGTCATTTTTTTCTCCCTGCAAGTCTTAAATGGGTGAGAACCACAAATGCACTTTACAATATGTTTCATACTGGTTTTGCCTGTTAAACCTATTTTGAGAATGTTAATCACAAATAAAAAACTTAAGCAGAAGAAAACCTACTTCCTGGGATGCAGTTCTGCCCATGTATTCAAATTGGGGTACATGGATCTGAGAAAATCCTAGGAAGTCAACTGAAATTCATTCTGTGATGTTAAGACAAGCAACATCCCAAAAAATGCAACTAATAAAATCCCAAGTTCACACCCATGTTACATTGTCTTATCTTAATAGAATCTTTCATATAAGAGTAATAACACCCTAATGTTTTTGTCTTTTCATCTTTCCTCTGTGATTGGCTTCCCATACTCTCATCTTCAAAAGTTTGTAGGAGCTGTTCTATCCTCTCTTACTTTTCACATTTCATGCAGCCAGTTACTTCCCGGTTTAATATACTGTCTCATAGACTTTGTTGCTGAGATGTGTTACTTACTCTTTTTTCCTGATGGTAATTCTAATACCTCAATACTGTGGTGGATTTATGAAACAGGCTGCAGATAGCAAGGTTCCCTTGGCAATTAGTGGGTCAAGCTATTTTCCATGCCTTCAATTCCTGTAACTCTGTGCTATTAATCCATAGGATGACCTGAGCCACCGTAAGCTTAAAAAGATATGCAGGTGTTTTAGGATATTTGAAGAGTTTTGGTCCAACAGTTTTCTCATGATTTGCAAAGGCTATTTCAACCTCAGAAAAGCAATGCTTAAATCAAGCTATTTTATTTATTTATTTATTTTTAAAATTAAAACCTGAAGGGAAACATCTGCTTCCAGTTGATGCAGGTCTGATGAACACTAATTAAAGTGAATAGTCAATTTCAGCTGGACTTTGGATTAGTTTGACCAAGAGATATCTCAGGGCTGTATCATCACAGTATCTGATCTCTTCAAAATTTTTAATGTCTTTTTTTTCACAGCAGTCATCTGAAGTAGAACAGCATTTTTATCCTTATTCGGCATTTAAGATTATAGTTTCATGCACATAAAGGCAACACAGAAACCGTAATGAGAAGGAGACCTACATAGAATCATCAAATCAGGAATTGTTTGGGTTGGAAGGGACCTTTAAGGGTCATCTAGGCCAACCCTCCAGCAATGAGCAAGGACATCTTCAATGGGATCACGTTGCTCAGATCCTGATCAGGTTGCCGTGTCCAACCTGACCTTGAATGCTTCCAGGGATGGGGCATCTACCACCTCTCTGAGCAAACTGGGCCAGTGTTTCACTACCCTCATGGTGAAAATGTTCTTCCTTATATCTAGTCTAAATCTCCCCTCTTTTAGTTTAAAACCATTACCCCTTGTCCTATCACTACAAGCCCTGTTAAAAGGTCTGCCCCTAGAAGCCCCCTTTAGGTACTGGAAGGCTGCAAGAAGGTCTGCCCAGTGCCTTCTCTTCTCCAGGCTGAACACCCCCAACTCTCTCAGCCCGTCCTCATAGCAGAAGTGTCCCATCCCTCTGATCATTTTTATGGCCTCCTCTGGCCCCTCTCCAACAGGTCCATGTCTTTCCTGTGCTGAGGGCTCCAGAGCTGGACGCAGCACTGCAGGGGGGTCTCAGCAGAGCATAGTGGAGGGACAGAATGACCCTCCCTTGACTTGCTGGCCACGCCGCTTTGGATGCAGGCTGGCATACAATTGGCCTTCTGGGCTGCGAGCGCACATTGCCTGCTCATGTCCGGCTTTTCATCCCCCAGGACCCCCAACTCCTCCTCGGCAGGGCTGTTCTCCATCCCTTCATCCCCCAGCCTGTATTGATACTGGGGCCTGCCTTGAGCCAGGTGCAGGACCCTGCACTTGACCTTGTTGAACCTCATGAGTTTCCCATGGGCCCATGCCTCAAGCTTGCCTGGTCCCTCTAACATGGAGCCATTAGATTGCTGATGCTCCAGAGTGAAATCAAACCTTTGTGTTAAAAGCATATACAAAGTATAGGAAAAGATAAGTGTCCCAAACCAGATTCTTAGAGATGACCTTCTGAGACTGGAGCTGCCGATAGTAAACACTGAGAACAAGGAGAAGTACTCTTTAAATCTTGCTCTTCTCCAGAGCACTTTGCTACAAGTTTTATAAACCGTAACACAAATGTCTCTCGTAAAAGGCAGTCATACCCTTTCTTTAAATAAATAAATACTGTCCTGGTTTCAGCAAGGGTAGAGTTAATTTTCTTCATAGAAGCTAGCGTGAGGCTGTGTTTTTCTGTTTTGGGATGAGAAAATGTTGATAAGGTGCTGATGTTTTGAGTTGTTGCTAAGTAGTCAAGGACAGTCCAGCTTCTCGTGCTGGCCTGCAGCGAGCAGGCTGGGGGTGCACGGGAAGCTGGGAGGGGACACAGCTGGGACAGCTGACCCAGGCTGGCCAAAGAGATATTCCATACCATATGGCGTCATGCCCAGTATATAAAGCTGGGACAAAGAAGAAGAAAGGGGTGGAGGGACGTTCGGAGTTATGGCGTCTGTCTTCCCAAGAAACCATTACGCGTGACGGAGCCCTGCTTCCCTGGAGATGGCTGAACACCTGCCTGCCCATGGGGAGTGGTGAACAAATTCCTTGTTTTACTTTGCTTGCGTGCACGGCTTTTGCTTTACTTATTAAACTGTCTTTATCTCAAACCATGAGTTTCCTCACTTTTACTCTTCCAATTCTCTCCCCCGTCCCACCATGGGGGAGTGAGCGAGCGGCTGCATGGTGCGTAGTTGCTGGCTGGGGCTAAACCACGACAATACATACGTACAAACATACACTTCTGTTTCTAAAAATCCTGTGTTGGCATAGGATTTGTTCATCTGATTGGTATGAATCACATGATTGATATAATTTGAATACATACACTCACTTTGGAAATCCCAGCTAATTCTGCTATTGAGCAAGTTCACATCTCTCAGCTCCCAATCCCTTTTGACAATCTGAAGTAGGAATGCTTCCAGACTTCATAGAAAAAAAAGAAAAAATAAATCACCTTCCCAGGAAAAAGAAGGAAAATTTCTTCAGGGCAGATAGAGAAAAAGGAATAAAACAGGAGAAGAACTGTTTGGATGAATAGTTTCACCTGAGCTGGGCTGGACCTCTGCCCAGGTGACTTTGCCTTGAGCATCAGACAACAGTCTCAGAATAAGCCCATTTAATTTACCAGAATAAATGAATATAAACTAAAAATAAGCCTAAATTTAAACTTTCAATGAGCTTGATGCTCCATTTTTATAGCATTCAGGTTCAACCAAAATCCTAAATTTTATAGGCTGTGTTCATGCCTAGAAATGATACAATTACTGTGCTGACCAAAGATACAGTGGTGTAAATTAGATAAATTCATTAGAGATTCCAGTTACAGGAATCCTTTGTTGGGGAAGATCTTGTATGGGGAAGTCTCTGTAAGGAGGAATAAACCCTTTTGTTTGTGTCTGCTGTTAAAATCACTGCACGTGCTGAGTGTCTTCAGCTGAGGTCCCTCAAGGCTCTGCTGCCTTCTGCTGCTCAGTTATTAGCCCAAGCTGGATGAGGTTGAACCAGAGCACCCGATTTCACTGCAGAAGAGGTTATACCAGGCCCACAAGCACTGCTGTCTTCCTTTGCATGTTTTTACAGACTCGAAGAGCAAAACCAAATATTTCACAGAGCTACAGTTCCTGACAACCATTTTCTTCACCTTTGTGATAACACAGAGAGAAACCTGAGGTGTAATAATGGTATGAGGAACTGTTCAAAAGCTGCCAGAAAATTAAAACTGCAGTAGAATTAATTGCTTTGAACTTCCTTACTCTTGGATAGGAGAAGATCTGTCAAGCAGTTATTGACTGCACCTATGACACTAAGGTACAAGATCCCAGGACAGTTTCCAGGTTCTTAGCCTAACTGGCCTGGAGTGAAACATATCCATGTTATTTAACCCTTTCATCTTCCAAAACAGGGTGGCCACATCTAAACCACCTGTAATATCTGCTTCATGATATATCTCAAATCATGTTTGGGAAAATCCTATCTGATCTAATCTAAAAATATTCCAGGAACTGTTTTAATGATACTATAGTATAGACATAGAGATCCGGTGCTTGAGAAAGTAACATAGTGTTGTCTAATGTAACCCTACAGACATAACCATTTTACCGCAGTCAAGAAAGTGTCTATTTAACAACATTTCCTCCTCATGCCATGTTTGGACAGATGAAAATAAAGTTTTTCCTAAAACAGATGGGGCAAATACAACTGCAGAGCTCTCGGTAA
The DNA here is from genome assembly GCF_964289735.1 of Phaethon aethereus. Lineage (NCBI taxonomy): Eukaryota > Metazoa > Chordata > Aves > Phaethontiformes > Phaethontidae > Phaethon > Phaethon aethereus. Next base: position 3,567,139 of record NC_138582.1, on the reverse strand, counting down.
AGTTGGACTGAAATTTATAAATGATTAAAATATCTAAAGCAACCCCTTTAGACTATTAGGTCTGTATTTTGATACCCATGACTGCAACAAATATATTTTTTGTCTATCATATACATATCTCTTCAAGGTCATCCTGTACAGTGGTCACTTGCTTACTTGATGGTACAGCATAGGATATTTGAGGATGAGAACTGTATTTTAATCAGAATAACGTTCCTGCCCATCATGATTCTGGTCTTACACAGACATAATTGTCTTGAGTAATTGTTTCTCAAGTAAGTAGCACATGTTATTACTAGAAAAATGAATGTAAGGGAGTCCTTGCAGTTCTATCAATTATTTACAATTCTTAATTACTCTTATTGCAACCATTATTTTTTGTTATAGCAGCACAGGTATACACAGCACACACAAAAATTACATTTTAAGCCATTTCTAAGACGTTGATGACGTAAAGCACTATGCTGTCTTCTCAGATGCTGGTCAGAGATGCTCGTTCTTTATTTCCTCACAATATTGCTGAAAAACCTGTCATTGCCTTCCTCCTTAGGAAAGTTGCCAAGAAGCAAGAGAATGAAGGGGTCCTTAGGAATTAAGGATAGACTTTAAGATATGCATGGAATCAATAGCACACTGAAAATTCATCCAAGGAAATAATTTCATGCTCTGCACTTGTTACTGTTGTGGGAATTGTGCGCTGAGTGTTGCTTAAGGCCACCTGTAATATTCAAACAATAAAAATCACAAGTCTGTAGTCACGCTGAATCTGTATGAGGAGTGATGATCTGTGAAATAAGTGTTCTAATGCTGTACACTTCAAATGGACAAGCTCATGGCGCTGTTTCTGCTTGCAATGCATAAATTCTTCCTTTGACATCTGTGGTCTCACAGAAGACTTCTGGGGGAACGTAGGAGCTCCTGCAAAGGGAGATCATGAACATCTAGGCTCCTACCTGCTGCTTTGCAGATAGTTTATCCCATGGCATGAACCCCTCGGAGGCATCTTACTGCTTGCAAACTCCACTTAATTTATCTTCAATGCTTCCTAAATCGATAGTAATGAGCTTAAGAAGTTGTCAGGGAAAGAAACAAGCAAACTCTGTGTTTCTGTATCTGTGCCAAGATAAAATGGTGATGAGCATGTTAAGAAAAAAAAAATCTAGGTAGGTATATAAAGGGAATTAAATACATAATTTAAGAGAAAACATTCTTGGAGGAAAAAAAGCACTGAGACTGAGTGCTCGTTATTTTTACTCCATTAAAAAGTAATTGTTACATTTTATTCTTCTTATAGCTGAAAATTTTAAAGCACTTTACAAGCATTAGCAAATTAACTTTTTCAGCATCCCAGGCAGAAAGTTAAGGCTTATTATCTGCACTATGTGCATGGAGAAAGAGACCATAGAATCTTTTTTGGATCTCTTATTTGTATGAACAGCCCCATATATATCCATGAAAATTATTATATATAGAATCATAGAACCATTTAGATTGGAAAAGACCAAGATAAGATAAAGTTTAACAGATAAGCTAACACTATCGAATACATCACTAAACCATGTCCCTAAATGCCACGACTACATGTCTTTTAAATGCCTCCAGGGATGGTCACCCAACCACTTCCCTGGGCAGCCTGTTCCAATGTTTGACAACGTTCTCGGTGAAGAAATGTTTCCTAATATCCAGTCTAAGCCTCCCCTGGCACAACTTGAAGCCATCCCTTCTCCTCCTATAGCTTGTTACTTGGGAGAAGAGACCAACACCCACCTCACCACAACCCCCTTTCAGGTAGTTGTAGAGAGTGATAAGGTCTCCCCTCAGCCTCCTCTTCTCCAGACTAAACAACCCCAGTTCCCTCAGCCACTCCTCATCAGACTTGTGCTCCAGACCCCTCACCAGCTTCGTTGCCCTTCTCTGGACACGCTCCAGCACCTCAATGTCCTTCTTGTAGTGAGGGGCCCAAAACTGAACACAGGATTCAAGGTGCGGCCTCACCAGTGCTGGGTACAGGGGCACGATCACTGCCCTGCTCCTGCTGGCCACATTAGTGCTGATATGGTTGAGTTGAAATATATTTATCTTTGTTACTAACCAAGATGCCATAAGACCTGTTTTGTAATCTGCCACTACTGGGAAGATAGTTTTGGCATTAGTTTTTCAAGGAAGGAGAACTGAAGCAGATATGGCTTTTAAAACTTTTGTTTCCATTTGCCTGAAGATTCAGTTCATATTTGTAGTCCATTCTCTATGTCTTGAGAACTAGAAACATCTTTTGGTTCTTATTTTAGTTCCCTAGAGATACAATTTATAAGTGGGATAAATTTTTTAAATTTATTCTGGAAAATTTTTACTTCAACTAATTGTATATGTGTGTGTAAAGTAATCTTGAGCTACAAGTCACTGTTGCCTGAAGTTGCAGAATAATTATTTTTTGCCTAGAAAATTTTCAGGCTTTTCCAAGAAGACATTGAAAACTTACAAAAAACAAATTAACATATGTCAGTGGAAATCTGTATTTTATTGAAATTTTAATTTTCTGTCAAAATTCAGATATAAGATACTTAACTAGCTCTCTTGAGGACATAGGTCAGTCTTGGCATTGGTGTGGGTTGTGCACAGTTTTGCTGAGCAGCAATGAGATCTTGTGTTGTAGTTACACTGCAGAGGCCAGAGATGACTTCTTCACACTTGTAACACTGTGCTTTTAAATGCAGAATCAAACTTCCACATGTTGAAGCAAAGAAAATCTGAGAAAAATTAATTCCTACTTCTCTCCTCCAGCTCAGAGAACCAGGGGAGAATTTTCCTCATCTTCAGCATCCATTTAGGTATTAAAAGTAAATAAGAAATAAATAAGATGGCCTAGAGGCTAACTTGAACAAAGGTGGGGTTTTTTTACAATGGTTATTATTAACCAAACAAGTCTGCAATTGGAGGAGATACTATCTATGAATAATTAAAGGTCTCCTTTTGTATTGACTTTCTAGATGCCTTGTGATTAAATGGAGGTTGTTCATGAAATAATAATAAAAAAATGCTGACACTGTAAATCAGCCAGAACCAATCTTCTCCTTTCCCAGGCATTACCGTAAGAAAATTAATTCTCTGCGCCCGGGAACAAGCCCTCTATCTCAAAGTAAATTGATAAACTGTGTTTCAGCTCCTGTGTAATTAGGAATAATGGTTCCCAGTCTTTTGAGTGAACGTCAGAAGTAGGACTGATGAGTTACCATTGTCTGTTGGTGAGAGATGTGCCTTGTATTATCACTGGCTTGTACTTCTTTGCCATATGAACTCTCATAAAGTAAAACAGCATCTTTTTGTCTGGCCTTTTTTGAGATAACTTGATCTTCATCAACCTCCGCAATTCTCTTGGCTGTGACACAAGGGAGAGTGCTGTGCTGGTTACATCACAGAAGAGGCCTTCTGTCTTGGATGTCAAGACGTGGTTAGAAGGCTTGACCCCAGAGGAATAGCAAGGTGTTGCCACCTCCTTCCCACTGTATGCCATGCAGTCCCCATGCGAAGATGTGTTGGATGGGCAAATTGAAGTATCTGCTGACCTGTAACCTTGCCCTTACATTCATGAGGCAGGAGAAGGAATATTGCATGATGCTGCCAATGCATAAATCCCAGCTGACCTTAAATGGAAAAGTGTGTGCTGTGTTCAGTGTTCGTGGTCTCAGAAATTTATGCTGATTTCTGGGACTTATATGCATGAATATTGAGGCAGACGCTGAGGGATCAAGTTTACCTGTATCTCCTCTTCAGCATTATCCCCACCACAATGTTTGCAGCCCATATGATGTGGGATGCTGACCAAAGGAACTTGGTTGATTCTTCAGGTGAAGTTTCACGTGGCACATGCTTGCTTCATCCGTTTCATCTGAAAATTTAGGAAAAAAATCAAATTTTGCCCAACATAATTCTTTTTTTACAAACCCAGGCAGCTTTCCCTCTCTACGTCTGTTCTTCAGAAGTCTATTAAAAAGAGGACTTCCATTAGTCTAGAAATGAAAGCTTAACATCTGAGGAACATACGGTAACAAAATCTATGGGAAATCCATGAATTCTAAATAAGATTGAGATTGTAAATCTTCTCTAAACCACTCAGCTAGTAAATTCCAACATGAGCACAGGGAGTTTGGACTGGGTCTTTATGTTTCAGTTTCTTTGTAATATGGTAAAGTACATTTCTGGGACTTCTTAAAACCACAAAGGCCTTGTATGTATTAATGGAGTTGCTGTAAAACTTCAGGGCATATTTCCTACTACCTTTTGCCATTGTTTTTCAAATCAATTTTGGTTTGCAGATTCCTGAATATTTTCCGCTGGAGTTCATATCCCTTCAAGTATGTCTTAAATATAGATTGTCGCATGGTAAAATAGAAACTGGAACTAAAAATAACCTGTGCTTTTTTAATGTTATGCCCAGTAGTCATCTTTACACATAGACTCCTAGATACAGACTCTCAGAAGCCATCAGCCAAAGTCTGCAAAAAATTCTTGCAAGCCACTACTAATTAACTGAGCAATTTTTCATTGAAAACAACTGGATATTCATTATTTTATTCTTGTTTTTATATATGACTCAAAAAATCATATTATTACAAACCTACTAAAGACTGTTTATTCTTCTAGTAGCATCCAAAAAAAGTTAAAAAAATGACCTTTCAAATCAATTTGTATGTGGACCAAGACAATACGAGATCCCTGTATTTTATGAGACTCACCAAGCTACAGACTATGCTGCAGACGTGATTGCCCCCACTACACTCAGCATTGGTGCAACCTCATCTCAGTTACTGGGTGTAGTTTTGGGCTCCACAATATAAGAAGGATAGGCAACAAAGATGGTAAAAGGACTAGATGGCATGACTTAGGAGGACTGGCTGAGGATACTAGGTTTCTTCATCATAGAGAAGACTGAGAGATGAACTCATTGCTGTCTACAACTTTCTCATGAGGGGCAGCAGAGAGGGAGATGCTGATTTCTTCAGTGATTGGAGGTGAGGGAATGGCTAAAAGCTGCGTCAGGGGAAGTTCAGAGTGGATATTGGGAAAAAGGTCTTCACTGAGAGCTTGGTGAAGCACTGGAACAAGCTTCACAGAAAGTGGTCATGACCTCAAGCCTTCAGTGTTCAAGAAGCATTTGGGCAATGCTCTTGGATGTAGGTTTAACTTTTAGGTTGCCCTGTGTGGTGTCAGGAGTTGGATTGAATGATCCTCATGGGTCCCTTCCAATTCAGGATGTTCTATGAAAACCTGTGTGAGATCTTCATTCTAAGTGGCTATATATGATTCTGTTGTGAAACTGCAATTCTAATGTGTTCTTTGAAACCTTTGGCATTTTGTTGCTCAAGTTATCAGCTGGAATGAGCTCTCCTGCAAATCAGGATACTAGTAGGCCTGCACAACAGTATCTTACCAAAGCCATCTATTCACTCATGAAAATGCTATAGGATTACAGCTTTAATTCTGCCCAATATTGGCATCAAAATAAATAAAGCCAGAAGCAGATCGGAGCTGAGTGATAACTGAGAACAGGTTTTTAAATACATCTGTGCTGTAATTTGTCTCACTTTCCATTTAAAGTTGAATCAACCCTGTCTCTGACTTTACCATCTCCATCTGGGGATTTACATGATAGACATGATGAGATGGTTGCATAGACCCAGGGCTCTAACAGCTTGAACAAAGAATGTGACAGGAATTAGACCTGGATTTTATACACAACATACCTCAAAAACAACAGCTGAGGCCAATAATCTAACAAGACTATAAGGTATCTGGGAGCCAAACACTTCCAAAAAAGGGCACTAAAATTTAGGATGTGACTTTCACTTACACTCCAAGCAGCAAAGATACTCAGTTGTGGGATGAAACAGAATTCCTGAGATTTATTGTTTCGAGTTTAAGAGGTTTGCCATGGGAATACCGTAGGCTGTGATAAACACAAGCCCATTAGGTTTCTCCTGGTGTCTAGGAGAGGTTGACTGATATTGTACAGCATAATGGAAAGCTGGCTAATCAATACTGTGCTATTTTTCAATTTAACTATATTAATCGTACACACTGTTTTCATTTGTGTCTGAAAGATAAATAAACAGGTGTGAATGATTCCTGTTAAATAACAACATTATGAAAGAACATTATTTAGGTACGTCTCACTTCCTTGCTATTGTTCTAGAAAGTCAGTATTATGTAGAGGCCTCTTCTGCTCATTATCCATGAAAATGAAGACTTGCTAGCCATGATGTCCATTATGCTCTGATAACATGGTAATATTTCTATGTATCTATGATGACTGAGTGATTGGGACAGGTAGCAGGGTGAAAAACTAGGCCATACCTCAGTGGGGAGACATCAGATCTTGGCTGTAGGCACAGAGGAGCAACGCAGCCCTTCCAACCCATGGAAAATGATCCCAGCAACTTAAAAGTGACCATCTCCTTGCCTCCAGAAGGTAGCATGATAGAGTGGTTAGAGCACCACCTGATGATAGACTCCTTCCAACCCTTTCTTAGTGCTTGTTTAGAAGTGTGCAGCAAGTCATTATTTGCTAACACTTCCCTCTTACTGCCCTCAATCCATCATATACACCATCCTGGCCTGTATATGTGTGGCCAGCAGGAGTAGGGAAGTGATCGTGCCCCTGTACTCGGCACTGGTGAGGCTGCACCTCGAATCCTGTGTTCAGTTTTGGGCCCCTCACTACAAGAAGGACATTGAGATGCTGGAGCGTGTCCAGAGAAGGGCAACGAAGCTGGTGAGGGGTCTGGAGCACAGGTCTTACGAGGAGCTGCTGAGGGAACTGGGGTTGCTCAGCCTGGAGAAGAGGAGGCTGAGGGGAGACCTTATCGCTCTCTACAACTACCTGAAAGGGGGCTGTGGCGAGGTAGGTGTTGGTCTCCTGTCCCAAGTAACCAGTGATAGGATGAGAGGAAACGGCCACAAGTTGCACCAGGGGAGGTTTAGATTGGATATTAGGAAAAATTTCTTTATGGAGAGGGTGGTCAAGCATTGGAAGAGGCTGCCCTGGGAGGTGGTGGAGTCACCATCTCTGGAAGTGTTCAATGTGTGGATGTGGCACTTCAGGACATGGTTTAGGGAACATGGTGGCGCTGGATTAATGGTTGGACTTCATGATCTTGAAGGTCCTTTCCAACCTTAGTGATTCTGTGATTCTGTGATACACAAGTCAGAGACAAAAAAAAGTTCTGCAAATCATACTCATGCCTCACGTTATGGTCAGAGAAAATTCCTAAAAATAAGTTTTTGACCTGTGAGATTTGACTGGTCAAATCTCATGTTTTCAGTGAGGGATATGTGCACCTGAACCCCACATCAACCACCAATATAACATGAGCTTTTGCACCACTGTAATCTCTCTGACAATTGCTCCATCACAAGACAGCTCCAGTTTACTAGCACCTCCTGATGCACCAGCTGGGTTCCAGTCATTATCCTCCGTGTGGCACTGCCTCACTATCAAAAATATACAACAGATTCATTATACTATGGCCTTTAGGATGTGAACTTATGAGGTGTCTTGAAAGTGTCATCCTAAGCTGCTTCATATTTCCATTTTGCTGCCTTGGGGGTATAATGTGAGTCTCCAAAGACATTTATGCAAGGAGGACTCATAATGTCTGAGGAAATAAGACTGATAATAAATAATTGTAATAATAGTAAATTACAAACTAATAACAAAGAGCCATAATAATAAATAATGCCTAGTAAGGTAGGTGTTTATCTAATGTGCCTTGCCATTATTCTGTTGACTTCAGTGGAGGTGCACCACTTTACACTGCTAGAAATGTCACGCACAGGTTCTATAAAAGGCAGTAGAAGTGCAAGGTAACATTATAATTGGACAATAGCAAAGGCAAAAATGCAAGATAGGGAGCACTTTTTGCAAAGGGAACTCTACTGCCTTTAAAAGCAGTGGTGAGAATCCCTGACCTAGCATTACATTAAAGGCTCCCTGCTTCACACACTTACTCACCCATATGTTTTCTTGCACTAGAAAAATTAAAACCAAGTCAGTTTGTGGATCCATTGACTTCATGTAAATACACGGAGGGAAGAGGAAATGTAGTAGAAAATGTCGTGCTGGACAGAAATAAGAAATGGTCATGGTCTCAACATACCAATGACCGGAATAGAGAAGGCAAATGAAAAACAGAAGAAAAGTCATACCAGTACATGAGGAGACCTGAGGCATAGGGTAAATAAATTGCCTTGCTTCCAACAGGTAGAGCATGATGTTGAACTGCAGTTCAGTGTTTTATGTACAAGATTGCCTGTGGGACTTTGCAGCCTTCTGCCCAAGCCTTGGCCATAGCTATGTAATTGTAGCAGGGGACAGAGAAAACTACAGACTGCACTGGAGGCATCAACGATCCCAACCAACTCTCTGGGAGTAGGTCTTCCGAGAGGCTTTTCAGAAAGAGCTTTCAGCCTTCCTCCAGGCACTGAACAACTTTTATGGAAAGGAAAAGCCTGAAAGTTTTACATACATTAGCATAATTCACATTTATTTGGCCAACTATCCCTTCTCTGACATTAACACAAAGAGTCACACCATAAGCAGCTCTCCACCTTTGATAAAGTTATAATCTATGCAACACCTTGCTGTAGGACCAAACATTGCTGTAGCACCCCAGGATGTTTTGGGTGGGTTGGGAAGGTTCAATATATTGCTATCCCTTCCAGGTACTCTAAGTCCTATTACGTAAAATCTCTTGTGACTGACAGAATTCAGACTGGCAAAAGGACTAATTAGTCTGAGGTAGCTTGGGAGCTTTTCTGCTGAATTCAGAAAGCCTTGGGATCAATCATCTGGGTTTTGTGCTGCCAGGAAGAAGAGACATTTGCCCTGGGCTGCTGTGACAGACTATTTCAGTGTTGTGTCTGAATCACAGCATTAAATTTCCTCTCCTGATCAATGACATACAGGTTCATTAGACAGTCATTTCTTATTGTTCTTTGCTGTTCTTCAAATATTTTGGCAGGCTCTTCTGAGGAGACGGGCATCCAAAATACATATTTTAAAACCAAGCTCCGTGAAATCCTCAAATATTAATGGTTTGCTCCCACCTAAAAAATTAAGCTCTCATTTCCTGAGGCCTCTTGAACTATATAGCCAAAACTGTCACTCCTCCCACTCCTTCTCAGATGGCAGTTTCAAGCCACATTAATTAATTGATTTCCTGAGCATCCCAGGATAGAAACAGGCCATAGATGATTATTATCCCTAAATTAAAAATGCATAAACTAAAGAATATCAACATCAAGTGAACTGCTTAGCAAGATCAAGATTAAGCAAATGTTAGACCACCATGTCTTCACATGAAAGAGGTAAAATCAATGGTTGCAAGCAAATCTGACCAAATAACTGAACACTTCAGACCCTATGTAGGATGAGATGCGACCCACATCACCTATATCATGGTTAGCATTTATGTGAAGAAGATATGACAAATAATTTGGAAAACCTTTTTGATTGTGTGCTGGTTTTGGCTAGGATAGAGTTAATTTTCTTCATAGTAGCTAGTATGGGGCTGTGTTTTGGATTTTTGCTGAAAACTGTTGATAATACAGGGATGTTTTCACTATTGCTGAGCAGTGCTTACACAACATCAAGGCCTTTTCTGCTTCTCACACCACCCCACCAGCGAGTAGGCTGGGGGTGCACAAGAAGTTAGGAGGGGACACAGCCAGGACAGCTGAACCTATCTGAGCAAATGTATATTCCATACATATGACGTCATGCTCAGCAATAAAACTGGGGGAAGAAGAAGGAAGTGGGGGGAACACATTCAGAGTTGTGGTATTTTGTCTTCCCAAGAAACCATTATGCGTGATGGAGCCCGGCTTCCCTGGAGATGGCTGAACCCCTGCCTGCCCACGGGGAGTGGGGAATGGATTCCTTGTTTTGCTTTGCTTGTGCGTGTGGTTTTTGCTTTCCCTGTTAAACTGCCTTTATTTCGACCCACGAGTTTTCTCACTTTTACGCTTCTGATTGTCTCCCATAAACTACCAAGGGGGAGTGAGCGAGTGGCTGTGTGGTGTTTAGTTGCTGGCTGGGGTTAAACCACGACAAATTGTTTATTCTTAGAAGGAGAATATGAGGACCCAATTGTCCTGGCACTGTACAAAATCAATCTCTAAAGAAACTGTGATCAAAACTGAGAAGCTGAGATCATTTTATCTCAAGATGAAAATGTGTAAAGCCAGGAGCAGATCCCAGGAATCTTTAATCTTCCCCTGAGCTCAAAGGAATGCCTGTAACACACAACCTCTCATTTTAAAATTAAGATCTTAGTAATCTATAGCAGTAATTAAATTGTTATTTCTGCACTGATGTCATCTTCAGGAGCAGCACTACCTTGGGAGTTCCAGAGTCAAGGATAAGAGCAATTTTCTGAAAGTGATGTTTGCCTTAAACACAATGGCTGAATCTAAATGCTGTAACCTGTGATTTTATATTATGGCACGTCCAGAGGGCCTTTTCTCCAGATCATCCATGTCAAGACATAGGTCAGCTCACCTCTTATCCATGTATGGGGATTTCTAGACCACCTAAATGAAGGTCTAGGTGACATGGGACTTGGTGTGCCTGTTTCTCAACCACACAGAATTGGGCTGCAGCCAAAACACAGACGCAGGAGCTTGGAAGCACTACTAAGCCAGTTCTGATGTTTAGTAGGGAGCTGGGCATTGCTTTTGAGCAGTTATATTTAGAGGCTGAAGTGCTCTGAGATACTGAACCAGCTTCTTACTAGTCAGTCTTTTCTTCCTCCTTTCCTTTTTCCTTTTTCCTTTTTCTGAAAGGTACAGGCAAGTGAGAGGAATTCTTTTTACAGACAGCCATCAATGAGTCAAAGACCAACAGAGCATGAACATGTAGAAAGCAAGACATCAAAATACAGTAAGATCAAAGAATTGAAAAGTGTCAGGCATGTAACCTTTATTGTGAGCGTTAATCCAGCAAACCCTCCTTTTCCAACAATGCTATTGTGTCCTTAAGATGTGTAGGCTTAGCAGTTACATTGCTGTATTTGCTAGTCTTGTCACAAAGTCCATTTTAATGGTTGACTGAGAAAAAGGAAAGAGATTTTCCCAGTTTTGGCCTCCAGACACATTTGGAAATTCCATAAAGTGAGGTGTTTCATAGAGTCACCTTGCAGAGCTGTTGTTGCAGCTCCTCTTAATCTAATGCCATGGTACCCATTGCTGAGGTGTCTGATCCCTCATAATCAAGGATTATTTTATCTTTATAAGTCATATGACATCATATAATTTACATTTTATAGAAAAGGAGTAATTGGCCAGAGATAAATCATAGCTAAATCACTGAGACACAAATGGAAATCCGGAATGCTTTATTACACACTTTGCAAAGGCAACCTCCATTTCCCCTAAAAGACAAGTTGAAACAAAAAAGTTACTTAAAGTTACTCCACGGGTGTATTGCTCAATACCTAAGTAATTACATCATCTCTGCTACTGCAATGGTAAAAGTAAGTATCCCAGGCTGGCGAAAACTGATGACACTCTGGGAAAATGAGGGCCTGAGCAACTAACAGTCATTGCTGGATTCGAGAAAGACAATGCAATTACAGTTTGGTTGCATAAGTATAAAGTTTAGGTGCTTTAGTGATGGATCAGCTTAACACATTCCAAAGAGAAGAAAAAGGGTTTTCTCCCCAAAGCATCCAGTTTTCAAAACGAGACAAGATACAAAGCATGTGTATGTAGCACTGGACTTATCCAGAATCTGGACTGCAGGAAAAGGGGAAGATGGGAAGACTACAGCTGCAGAAGTCCGTCAGATGTGTTAAGAGCTCATGTCCTTTTGCAGCTCTTCTATTCGTCTCTCATCAGAAAAGTTTGCCTCTGGGTGGTTGTTAAAATCCAAAGGAACTGGCAGATAGTGTTTTGCATGAAGGTGACAGGTTTTAAGTCATCAAATGACTAACTCTCACTTAACTTTTGTGATAAGATCATAACAAATGAGAATTTGTGGTAATTTTGGAAAGGAAGAGTAAGCTATGTTTCTGGCTATTTAGCAGAAAATCCTCCAAATGCAAAAGTTAGCACAGAGAAAAAGTATAGTCTGGTTTCAAAAGTTAGGCGTCAAACGTAGGAGGTGCCGTTACCATCATAACTAAGAAAAGCTTTAAGGTACAACAATAAATAGTAACTGCATTGTAAATAGGCACTATATCAGCAGATGAGTAGGTATAGTATAGGTATATGTAATATCTGTTTTCCGGATGATACTATTGCATCTCTGCTAAATCTGTCAAGCTCGAGGTGAAATCCAACCATGGTTTATGAATATTGTATATCTCCTGGTCACTGTCTGAAGGCCAAGCCAGCAGATAAAGGTTTGTGAGTATTCCTGAGAAGTTGTCTTTGGTCATTATCAGTACAAGCAAGATTGATATGGATGCAGTTTCACAAAGTAAATCTAACTACTAGCTGATGACCATTCACCATCTTTGAGGTGAACATAAGCTGTTTTAAAGGTAGACATGTGCTCCAGTACAAAGTCATTGTCTAGACTGTATCCTCTACAATCAAAAGGAATAAGCATCTGCTAAAGACTTTACACCATGGTGCTTATCTTGGACAACTATCTTAGGATCGATGAATCACCCTTTCCCCTTTGACGTACAGGATTTGGTGCTTGGTTTCAGACTTGGCTCTCTGCTTTTGGATGTCTAGCATTAACTGAATTAAATCAATTATATATATGAGTGGGTGTTCAGTTCTAGCCTTTGTCACATATTCTGTGACAATTCCCAATAATCCCGCGTATGTTTCCAGGCCCTTTGCTTTAGGACAGGGATATTTTGTCTTTTCTATTTAGCTTCCAAGCTCTCTGAAACAATGTCTATTTCTCTTTTGGTCATTTAAGAAGAGCTTTTCTTGATAACGTCAGTGTGCTTCCCCTTGGAAATCTGTGTCTTATCACGGACAGTAGGCAGGTGCATTAACCTTCAATGATTAGTAAGTGTCCTTAAAACACTGCAAACAGATGGAAGACAGTTTTCTCTCCAGCCTCCCACTTCCAGGTATGACCCTAAAAACATTCTTGGCATCTTTTCCCTTTGTTGTTGCCAGGGCCATGGAAAAATCTGAAGTGGAGGAAAAATACAGTATTCATAGGCTAAAATAAATTAATGCGAAAAGTGTTTGCTTCAGGTTTCTTAATGTTTGTTCTCCCAGTGTAAAGATTTATGATTTAAATAAAATAAATGTTAAAAAAAGCAAAAACCCTGAAGTTGCACTTTTATAGATTTACATATTGTTTTTTGGGGGGAAGATTCACATCAGGCAACAAAGACTGAATAAATCATCAGGGACAGACAGAAGAATGCTTTAAAAGAAATGATTTGCAACAGATATACTGTAAAACATTACCCACGGCAAATGTTGGATCAGCATTATATATAGACCTGCCACTTACGAATTTTATGGGCTTCTTGGGAGGTTGCTTACGAATAGTAGTATGGTCTCTCCAGCACAGGACTACGAATCAGGAGATGTGGATTCTATTTTCAGCTAAGTCAATGCCCTTACAATGTCAGTTAAATAAATTACTTGATTTCTCTGTTTGCCCTTGCAAAAATAAAGGTGAGCTATTCATGCACATGAATTTTGAATCTTATTTAGAATATACTTTGCAATCTTCAGGTGGAAGTTGCTACACAAACGCAAAATACAGTTTGCATTAAGGGTATTGGATTAATTCTAAGGCAGAGGAATTTGTAAATACTTTACGATTGTGTATATTATATGGCAACATTCAGCCCATTTTTGCTAGGCACAAAGTTGCAGCTATTTGTGGTGGAACAGTCTATCAGAACTGTATAAACCATCCCATGGACTGGTTTGTAAGCAGATTATATAGGTAACATATATTGCTTAGTTTTACCTTCAGTTCTTAAGGAAACCAGTAGCAAGAAACTTACTCCAGACCGACATTTTTCTTCTCCTTGCTATTTGTTTTTATTTTGAATGGACACTTTAAGGAAAAAAAAATCTGAGGGCCTTGCAGCCCTTGACTGCCCATAATTTCTAATCCACCTAGACTGGAGTGATGGAGGAACCTATAACATACATATACTGAAGCTCTTGGGGAGTTCCCTCAGGAAGCCTAAGTAAATTGGGCATTGGTTTTATGAGGTTGGTTTTATTTTGGTAGCAGACATCTCTGAGAGGTCTGTAGTAGCACTAAAAGAGATTGGAATCTCTTTTCACCTTGCGAACACACTATTTTTTGAAACCTTTCACCACTTAGGTATGTGAGTTAGGTCAGATATTTCTCTTAGCTTGAAAATTGAGTTTAGCCCAGAAATTTGCTTCCGCCTCTGGTCAAGAACAATTATTGGATGATTTTCTTAATGGCAGGGGTTTTAAACAGGTAATTTTTTTTACAAATGTGAGGCTGTTTTGCTCTTTAATTAACCTTTAACTTTATTGTCTATAATTCCTAATCAAAATTATAGAATGAAAGAATGTCCTAGCCAATGTTTATCTGTTTTGTGCATTTAATAGTTTATACATTTTACATGTTATGTTTTCCTAAATCTAGTGAATCATGGGTGTAAAATAGAAACATAACTGTCTTCTGCTGCTCACAGATGAGCAACTTTCTCCCAGGAACGTCTGTTAGCTCTGTCTCACTACCCTGTAAACACTGACATATATTGAGATACCACGGAAACTTACCTTTCAGTGCTGAAAGCTGCTATGTCTGTTTATCTTGAAGAAGGTAGATCACACACTTCGGGGACAATTGGTGACTGCCTCCATCAGTAGTCTGAGGCTGTGTGGCCATAGTGACAAATAAATGGGTAGAAATGGGTGGTCCAAATGCACCATCTCACAATTTGAGATGACCAAAATCAACTCTCCCACCAATCTTAAGCAATCTGCAGAACTGGGTAGATGGTCATTAGCAGGGTGGGGGACAAGCTAATGTCCCCATTGTTGTCAAATGATTTGGAGGTCAAGGACAAGCTCAGTACTTCTGGGCTTTTCTTAATCCGAAATGCCTCAGTATTTCTTTAAACCTAAATGACAAAGTACAAATGAGATATACAGGCCTTGAGATGGTTCCAACACAACAATATTGTCAGGAGAGGCTTCTGTAGGAGAAGTCTGAGCATCTCCTTATTGTCAACTGTATATCTGAGTGCTGTCATCATAATGAACAAGTCTCCTGTAATTCCATATGTCCAAGTACTAAAGCATGGCCTTGCCCTTGTGTCCTTATGTAGGTCAAAGCTTTGCTGTCATTGACAAGATCTCTTTAAATCAAAGATGAATGGTCTCTTTGAGATCAGTGTTATTACAATGAATTTCAGGAGAAATTATAATAATGGAACACTTAAAAGCAAAGAGCTAGCACTTGAGCTAGCTAGCTAGCTGTTAATTATAAATGCCAATCTCTATCAGGAATTCTTTTTTATGTAAAGCTGATCTATTCTGAGTACTGTTTTAGTGTTAATTAGAGAGAAGCAAAGATGAAGTGTTATCCAATGATAAGCATTCATTACAAGGTCTGCTGACTCCTTGTGCTTATTCCCGGAGGTACGCTAGTAGAGCCCCTGGTATTAGCAAATGCATTTCAGATATGGACATTTTGAGTTTGTCCCAAGTAGCTGTAAGGATGACACTTGTAGAAGCTACTTGTTCCAACAGGAGTGTCTGTAAGGGTTTAGCTGCAGGACAAAAAAAATATATTTCTGAAATAATAAGATCCATATTTTAAGAAAATATAGAAAAAAATAGACATTTATTGAAAAGCCTGAGAAGGGAAACAACTAAAGACACTGCCCAAGGTTTTAATACATTTTGACAGTGAGCCAGGAAGCAGGCAGATAATTTGAATATATTCAAATGAACCCTACTTGAACAGTCTCTATTGACAGAGAAGTTGGCATTGAAGGTCGCAGATGTCAGCAGCCATTCTGCTGCCGGGTTTCCAGTTTGTGAAGTCCTTGATGGCTCTTCCTCCATACGCTCATCAAGACAACCCAACCAACGCTATAGAGGCTACGGGACAACCTACAGCAGATACCCACAGTTCTTCCTAGACCACTCCTGGGATGATTGTTTTACTGTCCTGCAGGCCTGAAGGAAGGGTGATGTGCTACATAGCTTCTTACTGATGCCTTTACAACCTGGTGGAAGATTGCATTGTTTTGATCAACTCCTGTACTCATTCCAAACATAGGTCAGATAGATTGATTCAGATGGAATAAGGCGGCCAAATTTTCAAAACCATTTTCCTCTTCTGAACAGACACAAAGCAGTCTGTAACCTTTATTTTGCTGCAAATAGACATTAATAAAAAGCATCAGAACCATCAGGATGAATCATAATGATCACTTATTTGGAGCAGGACCCTTTTTCGAACCATGGCCATTTTCACATAGTTTATATTAAGGTGTAAAAAGATATCTAAAAGTGGCCTAATTATATCTTGTCTACAATAAAGCCTTTTTAAGTTCCTATGACTTGTAAACGTAACCATTTCCAGAAACGTTTTTCTCTTCCATACAAATGTAACTACAAGAAAGTGAGCATTTATTTTAAAAGTGTTGTCTACATCCAGAGTCTTGATGATTGGGTTATAACCGTTCCTTGTTCCTGAATTTTCCTAAATATCCCTTTAATTTTCTCATGCATGAGAATGAGCCTCATTTCTTTGCTCACTGCTGCCCTTATGCCTCCTTTTCTGCCAGTAGTGAACTAAATGTTTGGAGAATGTAATTGTAAAAATCATTCTTTAATGTAAAAGGCTCTAGAGACAAATGTCAGATTTTATTTCCTCTACAGCCAATAATGGTACTTGATAGAACCATTTATAATTTCTTAAGAGGGAGAAATAATTCTCTTTAACTGATTTATTCATATAAAGCCATTTACTCTTTCACTGTATGTAGTGGTTCAAACTGAGTTATGTTTCCTAATTGGCTATTGATATGTGGGGGGCAATTCTAACGATGCCCACCAACATCCTCTTTTATAACCAGTGATCATCAGAATGGGCCTAAGACCTTGCATAAACCAGCTGGAGACCTGCTATCTACTCTCATCCCCCAACATCTTAAAATAAAGTCATTCTGTACGAAAGAGCTATAAAATATACAGGGGAGTTAAAGGCAGTACTCCCTCCTATCCTACTGGGATATGTTCTGCTTTGGAGGACTGAGGGCTTTCAAACCCCACTGGGTGTTGACCTCTTGACTGCTGGTTCGCCCTTACTAATGAAACCACTGCCTTGAGTGTCCTGACTGAGAAGACCTTTGCTAGGTAAAATAACCTATAATAGCTACATGTCTGAAAGGAGTGAAGAAGTACACTTTGACTTCTTTGCTTTATAAATAGGCACAAAGCATGTCAGCGGGGCTTTAAAAATAGCTTTCCTCTAAGAGAAGGGAAGATGAATGCTGAAGATGAAATCTCGACCCTGCTAAACTCAGTGGAAGTTTTCCTACTGATTTCAGTTGGGCCAAGGCTTCATCCAAAGCACTGATCTGTTTTGATGAGCTTACAATAGTTGCACAAAGATGGAGAGGGCCTTTGAAATTATATTCAGTGCTCCAAGGGGGCTGGGGAAGCACTACGTCTAGAGATCAGGGAAAATGTCACAACAGTGTCAATTGTTTCAGAATTTCAGTGTCAACTGCAGAACTGTTAAGGGAAGAACTCAAAACACATATGGTAATTCCTGCTTTAGCTTGTTTATTCTAAATAGTATTGTTTATTCTAAATAATAACAAACACTTTGTGCAGGATGGTATATATGTGACCCACCTAGTGGATGAGGGAAAGGCTGTGGATGTTGTCTACCTGGACTTTAGTAAAGCCTTTGACAGCGTCTCCCACAGCATTCTCCTGGAGAAACTGGCGGCTCGTGGCTTAGACAGGTTTACTCTTCTCTGGGTGAGGAACTGGCTGGATGGCCGAGCCCAGAGAGTTGCGGTGAATGGCGTTAAATCCGGCTGGTGGCCGGTCACAAGCGGTGTTCCCCAGGGCTCGGTTCTGGGACCAGTCTGGTTCAATATCTTTATAGATGATCTGGATGAGGGAATTGAGTGCTCCCTCAGTTTGCAGATGGCACCAAGCTGGGTGGGAGTGTTGATCTGCTGGAGGGTAGGAGGGCTCTGCAGAGGGATCTGGACAGGCTGGATGGATGGGCTGAGGTCAACTGTATGAGGTTTAATAAGGCCAAGTGCCGGGTCCTGCACTTGGGTCACACCAACCCCATGCAACGCTACAGGCTTGGGGAGGAGTGGCTGGAAAGCTGTGCAGCGGAAAGGGACCTGGGGGTGCTGGTTGACAACTGGCTGAACATGAGCCAGCAGTGTGCCCAGGTGGCCAAGAAGGCCAACAGCGTCCTGGCCTGTATCAGCAATGGTGTGGCCAGCAGGAGTAGGGAAGTGATTGTGTTCCTGTACTCGGCACTGGTGAGGCTGTGTACTCGGCACTGGTGAGGCTGAACCTCAAATCCTGTGTTCAGTTTTGGCCCCCTCACTACAAGAAGGACATTGAGGTGCTGGAGCGTGTCCAGAGAAGGGCAATGAAGCTGGTGAGGGGTCTGGAGCACACGTCTTATGAGGAGCGGCTGAGGGAACTGGGGTTGTTCAGTCTGGAGAAGAGGAGGCTGAGGGGAGACCTCATCGCTCTCTACAACTACCTGAAAGGGAGTTGTGGCGACGAGGGTGTTGGTCTCTTCTCCCAGGTAACCAGTGATAGGACGAGAGGAAATGGCCTCAAGTTACACCAGAGGAGGTTTAGATTGGATATTATGAAAAATTTCTTCACCGAGAGGGTGGTCAGGCATTGGAACAGGCTGCCCAGGGAGGTGGTGGAGTCACCATCTTTGGAAGTGTTCAAAAAATGCGTGGATGTGGCGCTTCAGGACATGGTTTAGGGGACACGGTGGCATTGGGTTAATGGTTGGACTTGGTGATCTTGAAGGTCCTTTCCAACCTTAATGATTCTGTGTGATTCTGTGTGATTCTGTGTGATATGTTTACACCCCAATAATTTTCTGCTGCTCTTGTTTTTTGGGTGCAGTCAGAGTTTTTCTGGTGTGTTTTACCAAGAAGTAGATCGATAAAGCTAGTAGAGATTTTTCTTCATCCCAAACTGGTTATAAAACACACCACCATCCACAAAATTTGTAAATATTGTGGACTTCTCAGAATAGTGCACTCCATGGTAAGAGAGTGTCATTGCCTCCTGAAAAGGATGATCAGAGTAAATGTCAAAACATTTTTGTTAAAGTAAGGCAGATACTCCTGCCGATGGTTAGCAGTTTAACTTGAATGGGTGTATGCTGATTTACCCTGGCTGATGACATTGCTATTGTAATATATCCTTGTTTTTACAAATGTTAAAATGCTTTTATTGCTTGCTTTACTGCTTTGCTTCATGTGTATAACTGCCACGAATGTAATACACAATTCTTCTCACCTGAGAAGTTATTCCCATACATCCCTGTACTTTATACATACTCATTTCTTCAAATGGCTCTTTTCCCTGTGTGGGAAAATATTGCCCTTCTCTGACTTTCTGTATAGCCCACTGATTCTTTCTCCTTAAAATAAGTGATCCTCAGCCAGGGTTTGCACCACTTCAATAGTTAACTTTAATGGAAATTCTGCAACAAATTCCCAGAAGGATCTTTGAAAATTCATCCTTTGGCATTATAATTGCTTTCTACTCTTCATTCTCCCCCTAGTTCTTTTGTTTAAAGTTCTTCATGGAGTCCACCACTGTGTGTGCTCCTAGCAAATGCACACAGCTCCTCACTTGCACTTTGTTTCGTCAGATACTATTCTTACATTTCCTCCAAAAAGCTGTAAATCTGGAAAGGAAATACTTTTTCCATTGGTTGTCACCATTTTTGATGCTTTGAAATAAGATGAAATTTTTTTGAAAAAGCAGGAATCAAGTGAGAGGAAAGGAAAAAGGAAATTGAATTGGCAGAGAGAATTTAATTAAAAATTAAAGTTTTATTAATATAAGAATATCCCTGTGCACACAAATCTATATTCCTATACTTATGTTCTCTGCCAAACCTTCTTGATTTAATAACCCACGGTTCACATTACAACTCTTATGTGCTCTGCCTACATTCTTGAGGAAAGGATTATGCATCTTATTAATGATGCTGTCTCAGACAGTGCTGGATACTGGCACATTTTACATGCTTGGCTTCCACTTGCAAGGTTGCAATTATTTTTAGCAGCTAATTACATATCCTGTACTCATTGCAGTGGAGGCTTACAGCTGTAGTTCCCACAATATCACCGAACCTTTGATAAGCAAATTTCATCCTGGTCATTAGTACACTTCTGAGCAAGTTTTCAGGCTGTGGTTTGACTGCAGAGGTTCTTCCCCCTGAAATCCAACTAGCCCCCAAATGTATGATGGGCACCACAAAATTATATCATTATTTCTTCCTTTACTGTATCCTAACTACAGTCATTTTTACCTGTAGAAATAGTAGAAGTGAAGATGGGGAAACTGTACCAGACACATTCTCTCAGGAATACTAGAGATTAAGGCCATCCCTGTGACCCTGGCAACATGTTTCCTGTATACGACTTCAGCCAATTCACTTGATCCAGTTTGTGCCTTGCCTCTCTTTTACAGATAAGGAATTTGCATTTCCCTGGTGCAGAGAATTGTTAGGAAGTTTGGGGGTTTTTTTTAGCATCAATAAGAATTCCGATACTACAGGCTCCAGTATGAGGAAAGGCTGAGAGAGTTGGGGTTGTCCATCCTCGGGAAGAGAAGGCTCTGGGGAGATGTTCTAGCAGCCTTCCAGTACTTAAAGGGGGCCTATAGGAAAGATGGTGAGAGATTCTTTATCAGGGAGCATAATGATAGGACAAGGGGTAATGGTTTTTAACTGAAAGAGGGTATATTTAGATTAGACATTAGGAAGAAATTCTTTACGGTAAGCATGGTGGAACAGGTTGCCCAGAGGCATTGCGGATGCCCCCTTCTTGGAAGTGTTCGAGGCCAGGTTGGATGAGGCTTTCAGCAACCTGATCTGATGAAAGGTTTCCCTACCCATGGCAGGGGGGTTGGAACTAGTTGGTCTTTAATGTCCCTTCCCACACAAACCATTCTATGATTCTATGATCTGTGATCTATGATGTCTCAGCACTCAAGTGGAAGAGTGCTTCAATGTTTCAGCTTTTATTTTCACGTTGCTTATCTGGGCAGTAGTAGGAATGCTGTAAGGGTTAAAGAGAGCCTATACAGGAAAAGATCCAGACCCACACTGTCTTTCCAGTTACCTGGAAAACATGACTAGACTGAATCTACCTTTTCGGGGTTGAACTTAGGAACTGCTTGCAAATATCTGTAGACTGCAAACATGGAGGGTAGCAGTAGGACAATGCAGAATGTGATAATATGAGATTAATCTTATTGTAAATGGGAGGTAGATATCAGGAAAAGATGTATATGTAACACACTGAAGTCTGTAAATGTTCTTTTTACCTATGGTGATGGAAGTTCTATAATTTACCTTGAGAAGGAAAGTGCTATAAATACTTTTTTAATAACCCCACAGAAATCACCTATTTAGTGTTGCTTTTCAAGACTATTTCCTATTAGCAACTGGAAGTTGAGTGAAACTCGAAGTGAGCTCTGTGGCTCAGAGGAATCCCTATCTGTTTACAAAAAAGATAAAATGATAAGTAATATACCTACAGACATTGAAACACTTGAGTTAGTTCTGATAACTTCCCCAGATAAAAAATTGTATTATGTAAAGGTTTAGATAGTTCAAAAAAGAGAATTATTTCATAAGTAGTTTCTAGAGAATAGGGAAATATTAAAGAAATACTTAAGACTGCTAAACTCTGCACAGCCAACCATTTCTTAGATTAACTCAGAAGAAACTTTTCTGAGTTCCTGGTAAGAACATAAATATCAGCAAAGAAATAAGCACAATACTCTGAAATTCATGAATAGGCTATATCTTCTCATTGTGAAATACGTGGTCAAGTCAAGTTTCGAAAAGGGCATTTTTTTTTAGTTCTGAAGGTAAACAGAATTGGAAAGCAATTACACCGTGCCTTTTGTTTGAAGAAAACATCCCAACACCAAAGATATCTTTGCAAATTAAATTTGAGAGTAAGCAATGGAAAAAACCAGAAGTTATCATAGTAAGCAAACATAGTTTTCAAATCTTTTGGGTCTCATGAATTTCATGACAGGGTACTCAGGCTGAAGGCTGAAGAAACTGCAAATTTCTTAGTGGATATTTTTGAGAACTTATGAAATGCAAATGAGTTCCTAGGTAACTGGCAGAAGAAAATCTGAATACTTCTCTTTAAAAGTCAGAGAGAGTAAAAGAGAAATCCCAAGGAACTCTAGACCAGTCAGCTTAACTTCAGTTCCTGGAACAATACAGGAACAAATAATCAATCAAACTATCTGTAAGCACTTAGAAGACAACAAAAGGACGAGCTGCAGCCAAAATAGCTTGTCAAGAAAAAATTTTGCCAAGCCCTCTAAAATTGTACTATGATAGTGTAAAAGCCTTGCAGATATAGAAAAGCAATAAGCATCATCTGTATTAGATTTAGAAAGGCATTTGACACTCTTTCTCATGGTAACCTTTTGGGGGAATATGATCTAAACAGAACTACCGTGATGTAGGTGCATAACTGGTTGAAATACCAGGTTTGTAGTGTAATTATCAATAAATCGCTCTCATAGCAATCCCCCAGTGAGGTGTCAGGGACTTACCAGTCTTCCGAGTATAGTGAGTTAGAATATAAAGTAGAAGATATGCATACCTGTTTTGTAGATGTCACTATGCTGGGTGGGGCTACCAGGAGGACGTAGTGAAAGGCATGATTAGCACAACTTGACAAAATTATCTTGATAAACTGGAACAACAGTCTCAAACAAAATTAAATTGCAATTCAGTAAGGGCAAATGCATATTTTTATCCCTAAGTGTCATAACCATTTTTTAGGCATAAAAAATGATATAAAAATATAAAAATTTTTATTATTATATATTATATATAATATATATAATATATATAATTATATATTTTCTTATTTATATCATTTTATAAAAAATGCCAGATGAGAAATGGTACACTAGACAGTCATTCTGTAGCAGAGGATCTAGATTATTATCGCTTCACAAACTGAATACAAGTTTCAAGTCACACAGTTGAAAAAAAAAAGACAAACTATGCAGAAATATTTCAAGAAGCATGATGTGGTTTGTTAGACACGTGAAACAATCCTTCAGTTTTGGCCTCAACTGGCAGAAAGAAGTAGGTTTCTTGTAGGGGAGACATTGTCTGATACTAAGCCATTTAGATGCTATGCATAGACATCTCCATGTTCACTTAGTTTCTGTTTCTATTCTATTCAAAAGACAGCTAGACCACGCAGCTGAGTGAGCATGGAGAGCATGTCATGTCAGCCTGAAGTAGGTCCTTACTCTCTGATCAGCTGAAGAACGGTCTGGGTTCCCTCAGCCATCTAAGTCACATCTACAATGACTGTAATAGAAGCCATGGGTATTGTACATCTGCCAGTAGTGCTTCCAGTCTTCAGAATGGCCAAGAGCTGCATCCATATTAGCTGTGGATAGGACAAGGTGGCTCAAACAGTGGCAAGAGAGGTTTAGATTAGACATTGGAGTTACAGTTCAGTGACACTTTTAAGGCATTTGTCACCCCTTATACCATTTGAGATTTCTTACAGTGTTTTGCCTGACCTCCCCACCTTTTACAGCATGGTGTGAGTGAGTCTTCTGTGGCTTCTGTGTCATATCTGTCAGCCTATGTGGATATCTTGGATACCTCAGGGTATCTGAAATGGTGGTAGATACCTGTACTTCAGTAACTGAGTTGACATCCCCAGACAGTTAAGTTTTAGCAAGCCCTTAGGGAAAATTAGTGTCTCATGGGTAAGGTGAAGACGCATAGAGAAGATCTCACAGAGGTCATATAGGGATTTCATGGCTGGATGTTCCTATAGTACTGGTTACGTACACATTTGGTCATTAAAAGATGCAGCGGGACTTACGCTGCCTTGTGGCAGAAAGAAGGGGTAGTTGACACTTGAGGTTTCTTCCAGCCTTGTTCTCTGTGTTGTTGTGTACAGTACTGAAGATATATGTTGCTTGCTCTGTTGTTTTGGAAATCAGCTACAGAGCGTCTGATTGCTCACTTACCAGCTCAGATGTAGTGTAAGCTGCCTGACTGCAAAATCTGTGCATTGCCATTCATACTTGTTCTTTTTTATTTTCTCCTCAGTAGTGTCTCAATGTGCTAGAGTCTATTTGGGTTGTCTGAGTATGTGTGAACTCTTTAAAAAAAGGCAATGAATTGTTAAGAGAAAGTACGTACACTTTGCCTGTCATCTGCATACTTGCCTGCCTATCTGCCCATTACTTGCCAACTCTGTGGCTCCCATTCTGACTGTCTATATGCCTGTATATAGCGCGCTCATCTTCTCGGTCCACCTAACTTAATCTACTTATCATTCCTTACAGTGATCACCCTTTGTTCCTCCCATCTATCAAAGTTGTTTATAAAATCTTCACCATTGTGGCATCCCCCTTTCAGAAAAGATACATTTTCAATGCCCAAGGCTAAGCAAGATGTGGACACTTGCTCTGTTTCCCTGTTACGGTATCTTTTTCACCCCTCTGCTGCCTTCTACACTCTTTTGACATACTTTGATCATGAGGGATGCTATGAAAACCCAAAGTATCTTCTATATTTGTTTATAGTCTCATCTTTCGCAACGGCTGACATGATCTATAATTGACTCCAGTCACATGGAAACATGACAGCTACTCCTATAAACAATGAGAAACCTTTGGTTTGTACAATAGTTGCAACTAATAGATGCCTAATGAGGCAGTTTCTTTGCTGTGATTGAAGAGTTCTGTAGATTTCTGGGTTCAAAAAAATGTTATAACAACTTTTTGCTAGAGCTCTAATTATAAATCAGGTTGAAAACATGCCAAAAATACAATCTTTTAAAACCTTCTTTCTCATTTAAATTCGTATCTGACATTTTTAAGACACTGGTACTGCATTAAAAAAGGAAACCTAAACAAATAAAAAACCAAACTATAAAATGAGATAAATACTTTACAGATAAAGTACCAGTGCTGTAATTAGATTAGTCAAATGACTACTGACTCATCAAAAGTTTTTCTGATGCTCATATCAAAGAAATGTATGTGACATACTAGAAAGCATTCATTTTATTTTATCTTAATTTAATTTAATTTAATTTAGTGTTACACACATTTTGTAGCCCTGAAACATTTTATAAATGCACAGGGTTTCTGCCATTTAATTTTTAAATTGAATTTGAGACACGCTGAAAGATTTGAAATTATTCATTTTCAGAAAAAAATCTTACACCAAAGTGAAGTGATTCGGTTGGAAAACCCCCTTTTCATACAGCAAAGAAAAAAATCAATAAATGTAATTTTTTTTTTAAGTTAAAAGTTTAAAGTTAATTTCAGACTAGAAATGTTTTTCCCTCAGATTTTGAAATTTACTGGAAAATAAATTTTAAAAAATTGTATACAGTTCAAAGCTATGTGGTAGTAATTTTCTCATTATCACTTCATATAGGAAGCAACTACAGAAATATTATCTTCCCATTTTTATTGAAAGAACAAACCAAAGCATGATTTCACCTTGTAATGTTTCCTGTGATTGCAGTATCTTCTTTTTCTGTATCTACGCCTGTGAGTACTGAAGAAGTAAACCCATAATCCCTCTATATTAAGACCTTATGCCAATAATAATAAAGACCACAACCTACTCTCATGGGTGATCTTATTTTACCATTCAGTTCAATATGCAATGTGGAGCAAAAGAAGTCACTTCTAATGCTGGTTTTGGAGCTTTTTGTTTTGTTTTGTTTTGTTTTTCTCCAATGAACTACTCCCCCTTCCTTTTTTTCTTTTTTGCTGAAGCTTTGTAGCAGTGGTGGCCATCAGTTACATTATTCTCATCTGTCCTGGTTTCAGGCAGAGTTAATTTTCTTCACAGAAGCCAGTGTGAGGCTGTGGTTTGGATCTGGGATGAGAAACTGTTGATAATGTGCTGATGTTTTGAGTTGTTGCTGAGCAGTCAAGGACAGTCCAGCTTCTCGTGCTGGGCTGCCAGCGAGCAGGCTGGGGGTGCACGGGGAGCTGGGAGGGGACACAGCCAGGACAGCTGACCCAGGCTGGCCAAAGGGGTATTCCATACCATGCGACATCATGCTCATATATAAAGCTGGGACAAAGAAGAAGGAAGTAGGGGGACATTCGGAGTGATGGCGTCTGTCTTCCCAAGAAACCATTACACGTGATGGAGCCCGGCTTCCCTGGAGATGGCTGAACCCCTGCCTGCCCATGGGGAGTGGGGAATGGATTCCTTGTTTTACTCTGCTTGTGTGTGCGGCTTTTACTTTACCTGTTAAACTGTCTTTATCTCAACCCATGAATTTCCTCACTTTTACTCTTCCAATTCTCTCCCCCATCCCACTGTGGGGGAGTGAGTGAGCAGCTGCGTGGGGCTTAGTTGCTGGCTGGGGCTAAACCACAACATTGTCTCAGAAGAGTAAAGTGATGGCTGGATGCTAGATCCATGACTGCCATATCTCATATCTGTTTCAATGCAGTGACTGTTGATGTTGATTTACACCAGCCATGTTGGAGTTACAATAATTCAATATCTTCTCTTCCAGTTGTCATTTTCATTGATTTTCCTCCTTACACTGAGCTCCTGGACATAAGCAGCTGGACTGAGCTACAGCTCTTTATTCATCAGTGTGATGTGGAGTACAAATGGATCATAGTTGTGTGTATGAGAAGCCGTACACACAACTGCAGGAACAGAGTTGGGGATGAAGGGGTTTATCTATTAGATCTTTCCTGAGATGCAACAAGCTCCTTCACTATCAGGCTCAACTACCAAGTATCTTCATCAGATGTCCTGAATACTAACCCATTTATTAAAATTCCTCCTCATACGACCACTGCATTCAGCAGCTCCATCCACAGACACCAGGGCTCCTCCTAAGATGTGTGGATAGGTTGGTGGAGGTTTTGATGCTGCAATCTGCTTGATGTTTCTGCACCCAAGCAATGTTCATCCCTTTCCTCTAAGGTATGCCACATGAGCTGGTTCATATATCTGATCATACTTGTACATACAGCAAAAGGTTCAGGGCAGGTCTCTGAGCAAAATTTGACTTAGTGGGTGAGCAGTGACAAACAGGTATAGGAGCTAAATTTGGAAGGAAAAGGTCCTGGTAGTTATAGATTAATCATTGTCAGTTTTTCTGCTGTCATCTGCCTCTTGACTGTACCCCAGATGATCATAGAATCATAGAAGAGTTTGGATCGGAAGGTGTATCAGATAAGAATGAAATACATAAATGAAACCTTGGCTGAATCTTCAGGTAATTGCATCAGACAAGGTGAGGGCTGTTAGAGGCATGTTACAATAAAGTCCCTGGATTCCTGATTTCATAGGTCAAAACATCAGTGCTTTAAAAAGTTTTGTCTGCTTTTCCACAGGGTGGACTAAGGCAGTGCTGTTGGTGCATTGGCTAATAACATGGAAGATGTAAAAGTTCATTTCTCAACAATTAGTCTTTTCTTAATACTCTAAATGTAAAAAAATATTTTAAAAAAAATTACCTGAGCTATGAGTAGGGAGGGGTGTATCTCTCTAGAGTTGAGGTGCTGTGCTATTGGCTAAGTCTAGTTCTCTTGTTACACCACCATATTTCACCAGTCAGGTAGAACAGACAATTTTAGCTCAAAAAGCCCTCTCTGGTGTCTTTGCTTCCCTTGCATTAAATGCATTGCCCGTGAAAGATTCATGCATATTGAAATCCAAGCAGTTTCTTTTTTTTTTTAAGTAGATACAGAGATGGTAGCAGAGTAAGTGTTGTCCTTCCTTCCCCACAGTGTCCTCCAGTCTGCCAACCCAAGCCACTTTTTTCACTAGGGAGAGAAGTCATGACCACAGTTATAATAACCCTACCAGAAAACAAGCCAAGATCCACGTCACACAAGTAGTAATAGCTACACAAAGAAAGAGCAGATCAAACCTGCCCCTTTAAAGATCCAATAGATTTGGTCTGACCTCCTCTGTCCCCTTAATGTGGCAATCCAGATCACCTGGAAGCAGATCAGGTCCCGCTGAAACTGCAAGTCTAATGTGCCTGAATGAATGGGCAAAAGAGAAATCCAGAAAATATTAATCAACTGTGCGAAAATTCTGCATCTCCTGTGCCTCCTTCACCACTTGGCCCTAGAAGTTTAACTGCTGGAGACATAAAATTAATTACTGCTTAGGAATTTCAGTGTAATACTCCAATCTTAATGTTTGAACAAAAAGCCTTTAGTGTTTTGAATGCATATTTAAAACAGCAAAGCATAAATTTTTAAAGTAATAACCACAGCAGATGACAAATGTGCCTTGTTGTTGTAATAACTTTAGATCTCTAAATTAAGGATTGTGGTTTGAAGTAATAATAATATTTCACATATAGAGGGGCCTTTCATTTACTTGGAAATAAAGTCCTCTTTCATGGCACAGACATATACACATAGGTGTAATTGCAACTACAGAGTTTGATTCAGTGGTCATTCAAGTAAATTGAGGTTATTGGTGCTTCTGCAATACTGACAATTTAGTGTCCCCAGCCAGCAAGTTGTGCTAGGAGCTGCATGAATGAATGAATACAAGAAATAATCTGCAAGCAAGCTGGAGAAGGAAAGGGAAGGAAGAAAACTGTCCTCTAACATACAGATAAGCAGAGGCATCGAGGTGTTTGATGATAATCTGGAGTCACAGAAGTAAATAGGAATCATTCCTCACATTTCATGTCTACTTACTGATAAGACGTGGAAAAATTGATATTAATTTTCAAACCAGAATATATGAGAGGTATGTCCAAAGTGTTCTTGCTTTTCATGCTGGAATACCTGGCAGAGTAAAAATTATCAGAGTCCTGCCTGATATCTTCTTTCCTGTGCAGTCAATGTCAGACTAAGCTATGTTTTGGGGCTTCATCAGTTTTTGCTGTCTCATTCAGCAGTTTTACACAGAGTCACCTGGACCTTAGAGTAAAGGAATTAACTTTCCCTCATTGTCACAGTCCTTTACTATATAATTTATATGGGAGTTTTTCCATGTCAATAATTGCCCAATGGTTGGCCATTCCAAACTAAATATTCAGCTGTTGATAAAAATAAACTTCCTCTTTACACAGCTTATTTTAGAGTAACTTTAAGAAAAATTAAATGTCAAGCAGACTCTGTAGGTTATTCTTCTTTAATACAACTTATACTTAACTTTTAGTCATCTATAAACTCACTTATCTTCCCTGTTCTTCTGTAGTATCAAGCCAGCATTGGTGGGGAGATATTGGATCCTCATGTAAAAAAATACCATGAACTGTGGAAATCTTATTGAATGAGCATGATGCAAGATGTCCAGCATATTAAAGCTATATAAAGCCTTTCTTTGTATTCCATTGATTTACCGATGCATGACTTAGATAATTTAAAAAGGAACATTTACATGGTGGATTTTCACCAGGAACACTTTACACACTAGGCCATGGTATGACAAGCTAAGCAGCGATAAAGTTGTAAAGCAATTTTGCATCATTTTCAGAGGGACACTGCTGCTGAAGGTCTGGTTGTAATACACTGCAGGTAAAAGTATTTTGATGTAGAGAACACAAATGCCCAAGCAGATCCTACAGCCTGACAGTTGCTCAAGTAATCATGCTAAAGACATGCCAAAACCACAACTGGCTGAGTGCAACTGCATAAACAAATTTTGCCCTCCTAGTTCCATATAGGCTACCGTAGAGTCTGAGGCGAAGAAGGACACAGAAGTCTTCAAACAGAAGCAGTATGCCCTGGATGGGCTGAATAAAAAAGTAATAAAAGATGAAATGCCACAGTTCACATGTTGAACAACTCTTATTTTCTGTAATAGAAGGTAGTTATTTTTCTTAAGACTCTTCAGTTACCTGTGCACGCCCAAATTTGAGCCAAACATGCAAGCAATAGTGTCAGGTTTGTATCCTCAAAAGAAAGTCTTACAGCCATGATGAATTCAACTCACCTAACTCCAGATATCTACAGTGGGGTGCCTGCATCAGAGCCTGTTCTCCAGGCTCTTGTTATAGTCAATGAAGAGCTGGCCAACAGAATTTATATTGAACCAAATGTAAGTACCTATTTAAGGAGATGAATCACATCCTGACGTCATTGACTACACAAACAAGATTTCTGTTATCTGTGACAGGGAACCAGGCTGATTTTCTTGGATGTGCATTGTAGATATTACCTACTGAAAATCTTAGTTTAGTATATTTTACAGTCATACTGATTTCTTATTAAAGCTCACTCTTCCACTCTACACACTTACAAGACCCATCCAGGTTTCAGATACTAGCTTGCAGCTACTCCATGCACAAGACATTAATGGGTAATTATCATTCAGTAGACACAGTAAAGTTTGGTCTGTAAAATATATGTCAGAGAATTTAGAGTAGTTGCATCCATTTGTGCCTGTAGCAAGCAAAATATCTATGTCCAACATTATTACTCAACATATGTATGTTGTGGCCAGTGCAGACATCAGTCCTACAAGATTGCCTTGTAAAGCAGCTGTGTTAAAAAGACCCTGTTTCTGATCACTCGTTAAGTCAGTTTTGCCTCCCCTTCAGTCAACAGAATCACAAGAGTGTAAAATGTATAGGGGGACAGAAGTTGCAAGAATATACTTTTTTCATGTTTTGTAAGTTGAAGGTCCCTTTTGCTCTTGTGGAAAAATGAGTATAAATAGACTGATGAGTAAGGGAGTGAATAAAAGGGAACTGATTTTATTTTGTCCTGAAATTTATCAAGTCCAGTTAAAACTAAATGTAATTGTAATTACATTAAATACTTCGGGGGTATTGCATAACTTCAGCACAAGTGGCAAATCAACTCCCCCTGCACTTGCTCCATAATGCAAATTTAAACCATTTACAATAGTACTTTTGCCAGGCAACACCTCATGGTGATTTAGGTATTACTTATAAACACGAAATCTATTTTTGTCATCTTCACCTCCATTTGAAATTAACTTACATATTAATTTGCCAACTGAATGCCCACAACCATTAACATGTAGCTTGTACATATGATATTATAACGTGCTTCTGAGGAATGTAACATATTAAACAGGAGTAGTAGAGGCTACTTGTTCCATTTCAGCCCATGAACCCTTCTCCAAAAGTTGTCCCTCCCAGCTTGCCTCTTCTCCAAAAAAGGAAATATTAAAACGCTTTTTTATGTTCACTTGGCCCATTTTTATTCAGTGGTTTTCTGACGAACACATTGAACCCCCCCATTGGCTTTTCTTTGAACTAAAGAAGTAGATATATTCTTCTTTTTCTCTCATAGTAATTGATGATAAGCACATATAACTTCACTCGCTCTAGTAAAATGAATGTGAGGATTTACTGGGTGTAAGAATTGTATTGCGCAATGAGGTATGAGTGAGTACAGTACCTTCATTACAGAGCAGGTGGGATAGTAAGTCCTGGGAAAGACAGTGCTGTAGTTGAAAAGAAGAAAAAAAGAGAAAAAAAAAAATTGAAAGAACATTAAATGGCATCTAAGCTAGAAATGATAGTTGGATCACATCCCAGCATCTCTATGAATGTTTTTGCATGAGTTTTCAAAGTCTACAGTAGGCTTCAGTTGTTAGGAGCCATGAAAAACAGGAAAAAATTGAAAAAATACCCAGTGAATGAAGCATTATTCTGCCTGAAGCAATGAATTTGCTCTCTATAATTACCTGAAAGGGTGAGATGAGTGTTGGTCTCTTCTCCCAAGTAACCAGCAATCAAATGAGAGGAAATGGCTTCAAGTTGTGCCAGGGGAGGTTTAGACTGGATATTAGGAAACTTTTCTTTACTGAGAGAGTGGTCAAACATTGGAACAGGCTGCCCAGGGAGGTTGGTGGAGTCACCATCACTGGAAGTGTTCAAAAAACGTGTAGATGTGGCACTTCAGGACGTGTTTTAGTGGGCATGGTGGTGTTGGATTGATGGTTGGACTTGATGGTCTTACAGGTCTTTTCCAACCTTAATGATTCTGTGATCCTGCAAATTGGGGAAGGAAAGTGATGGGTTGCTGTGGATAGTGAGAAAACAATTGAAGTTGTGATGAAAGCATG
This sequence comes from Phaethon aethereus, assembly GCF_964289735.1. Lineage (NCBI taxonomy): Eukaryota > Metazoa > Chordata > Aves > Phaethontiformes > Phaethontidae > Phaethon > Phaethon aethereus. Next base: position 3,534,837 of record NC_138582.1, on the reverse strand, counting down.
AAATACAAAAGATTCAAGCCTCACCATTGGTCATCGACTAAGTAAACAATGTCTGCGTATCAGGACAACATTACATAAGGATGTAAGAAAAGACAGAGTTGGTCAGAACAAGCATCCACCTTTCCTGGTGTCCTGTCTTCAACAATACCAGCTTCCTAGAGAAAGAAGTTAAAACAAGGTATTTACCAAATGAACTTTCTGTGTACCATTTCACTGGAGCATCTTGAGCAATTTAGCTCACTCAGTGCAGGATTCAATTCAAAATTTAGATGCTGAAGTGTAAGTACCCTATGTGAGCAGGTCCTCCATATCAGGAAAGATATGCTCACTACAATAAACAAAGACTAGAAAGAATGCAGCTGGAACAGCCAGTCACTGTCCAGTTTGGGATGAGCTGTTTCGCTTCCTAGGCTCCTGTGAATACATGCACCAGCTCTCTTCTGACTATCGCAGGAGCTTTGACACTTCATGCACACGTAGACACCTATAAGCAAAGGTCTAAATTCAGGTGTCTTCACCTACAACTCACCCCCACCATTAGCAGCTAATGCCTGTGGACCCTGTCTAGCTATATGCCTATTAATGATAAATAGGGTTCGTGTCCTTCTGGTGAGAAAGTTTAACTTTGGTGATGCTCATGCCTCTCTGAATCACCACTGTTTACTTGAGTTCAGAGGTCTAGCTTCACCAGCAGAACAATAGCTGTAGTCTGAAAATAACCTTCTGTACACGTTTTTGGTGACGTGGAAGTAAGCAGAAAGCAGTTTCTTATTACTTTTTAAGAAGGACCTGGTACTGGGGGGAACAGTCCATAGGATTGGGCATCTTTTTAGGGGTGTTGGATCATCGTTTGTTATCAGACATCACCCTTTTTGCATACTTCTCCCAGAAAACTTCCAGACCCCCCAGCCAGGAGGGTAAGTTACTGCTTGAAAGCAAGACGCCTTTCAGTCTGTGATGCACAAGTAATGCCAACGACTCCGGGCCGTGTGAATGTTTGCTGTCTAGTCTAAACTAATTGCTGAGTTCTCTCGCTACACAGCGGAAAGGGAGAAGTGCCTGCAGCATGAGATTAATCTCTGCGTTAGAGACCTATTTTAGGATGGGATATAGGAAACAGGAGCTCACATGTACTTTGCTTTTAACAACTCAGCCTGTCTGTTTATCCTAGGACTGTCATTACGGTCTCTGCTTTATTACATTAACTCAGCAAAAGCAGCACACACATGTGTTGAGTGCTTCAGTGAATAGACTTAAGCACATGATTAACTTTAAGAGTGTGCTTAAGCACTTCGCTAAATCAGGGCTTCTATGTTTTCCCCTCTCAATACATCTGGTCGATTTGCATATATTTTCCATATAAAGAAGTTTATATTCAGAGAAAAATTAAACTATTTCCATGCTTGCACATTCAGTGGTACTGCTGCTGAAGCTAGCTTAAGCAATTCCCTTTCAGTCCCTTTCACCTGTCCCACAAATTTTCAGGTGGTTGTTCCAACAACTGCAAGCATTGTGCTGGAACAGCTCTATGGGCAGCCATTTGGTGAACTGAATTAAGGCAATGTTTAAACTGAAGAATAAGTATAGTTTTGGTGAGTTGTTTTATTCTGGATTAGTTTCTGATATGTTATGTGACCTGGCTGTACAAACTGTCGATAAAACAGATCTAGGAACAGGTGATCAGATCGGGAAGGTGCTTCAACTGGCATCAGCCAAAGAAATGCACATTAAACTCTTGCTTTGCGACGTTTTGTGCTTGGGGAAGTGATCGTGTCTCTGGTACTTGGCACTGGTGAGGCCGCACCTCGAATCCTGTGTTCAGTGTTGGGCCCCTCACTACAAGAAAGATGCTGAGGTGCTGGAGTGTGTCCAGAGAAGGGCAACGAAGCTGGTGAGGGGTCTGGAGAACAAGTCTGATGAGGAGCGGCTGAGGGAACTGGGGTTGTTCAGTCTGGAGAAGAGGAGGCTGAGGGGAGCCCTCATCGCTCTCTACAACTACCTGAAAGGGGGTTGTGGTGAGGTGGGTGTTGGTCTCTTCTCCCAAGTAACCAGCGACAGAACGAGAGAAAGTGCCCTCAAGTTGCACCAGGGGAGGTTTAGATTGGATATTAGGAAAAACTTCTTCACTGAGAGAGTGGTCAGGCATTGGCACAGGCTGCCCAGGGAGGTGGTGGAGTCACCATCTCTGGAAGTGTTCAAAAAACGTGTGGATGTGGCGCTTCAGGACATGGTTTAGTGGGCATGGTGGTGTTGGATTGATGGTTGGACACGATGATCTTGAAGGTCTTTTCCAACTTTAGTGATTCTGTGATTCTGTGATATGATGGATTCAGAAGACATTGTACTACATGTTCCTTGAAGGACAGGATTTTTTGTATTAAAAAAATATTGTATTTAGATGTTTCAAAGGAAATGGCAAAAATCAGTATGTTCATTTTCAGCCATGCCTTTAAACTAAAACGCAAGCAAAGTATAATGCAGAACATCTTGTATTTATTTTAATTGTTTGAAATTACATATAATGAGAATAGAGTCCCGTTTAAAACCAAATTAAATCTAATTCTAAAAAGGTGAATTTATTTCTCCTGGTTTAGGTGAACCAGTTTTCCCATAATGACAATTTTGTTGTGTCATCAAAGACAGAAGAGCAAAAAGCAAGCATTCTCGAAAGTTAATTTCTATATCAGGTCATATGTGACATAGCTGAGAAAATTAATGACTGCAGAAAAAAAAGGAGCGTTTGGTAGCGGTACAACTCGTCCTCTGCAGTAACCTAGGTCAGCTGGATCAACAAAATATTATTGGATTGGGACAGTTCATGAGACCTTGGTAGGTCTAAAGACCTGACACTCTCTGATGTCTCTGTAGGAGTAAAAGGACAATATGCAGCTCTGACTAGTCTCAGTTCCTTGAACCATAGTATTACCCACCCATAGACTGCCTTTAAAAGAGAATCTAGCCAAAAAAAGCCTCTTTTTATAAAAACATTTATCCTTGTGGAATTTCTTTGCTGTCAAAAAGAGAATTGATAAGATTAGATAAGATTAGATGAGAAGCTGATGAGAAAAATATTGTTTAGTTCTATTGTTCAGTTCTAGCAATTATTTTATGGTCTAATTGCCTGTTATTGATTAATGTTTTACTTTTCTACCAGTTAAAAGCCATGAACCTTCATCAGTGACACATGAGCTTACTCTACAGCTTCATGTAGATGACACTTGGAACCCAACATATTTGTATAGAGCCATCACACTGTAAATATTGTAATTCTGAAAATTATTTGTAAGGACTGTATTAGACCTAATTCCCTCAGGAATCTGTGTTTTTGACTAGGAACTGTGTTTCTTCATTCACCATCCTAGATATTTAGCTGACTTCCTGATTTCCTTATTTTCTGATGTCAGGAAGGACATTTAGAGAAAAAAATTATAAAACCTGAGTATCTTTTTGGGAACTTGAATTTCAGTTTCAACCATCTAAGGATAGCATTCTGTCTCAGAAATTCTGGGTGACTCTATCTCCCAAAAAAAGGTGTCAAAACTTTTAGTAACTGGTTAAGATAACAGGGCTTTGCATGTGATTAACAGATTATAACAAGTAAAACCTGGGAATATTCCCATCTATTTATAGTTGCTCTCAGCTGAATGGAATGGAGATATCTTTAGCTGTTATTTTTAATTAATGATCTTATCGATCAGTTCTGTGTATTATAATACAGTCCAAAGAGTCTGTGTACTTTCAGTTCTTTTGTACCAAACACCATACAAAGACTAACACAAAATTCCTACACTCATAGCTCAGTGTCTAAGGAGAAATTGTGCCTGAAAAAGGAGGCAGATTGATTAAACAATATATTCTTTCTGTGTGGTTTCCAAGAAATATGATAAGCAGATAATGGACAAAGTAGTTTAAGCCTTAATTACTGTCTATAAACTCATTTTAGACAGAGCCTACCAAAGAAAATTTGGAAAGGTTTTCCTGTTTTTTTTCTTTGATAAACACTTTCATAGATCATGGTGCAGAAAAAGTGGAATTGATTTGAACAGAAATAGTTTGGCTTCTTTATCTGATAATATGGTCCAGTGGATTGGTTGTTGTCATAATATTAACATTTATGAACCATTACCTACAATAAGCCAAGGTTTAGGAATAAACAACTGCCTTGGTTTAAGGGTACTTATGTACCATTGTACTTATGGGCAACCATTGTCCACACTTGAAAACTTGGGGAAAATAAATTACAAACAAAGCTGGATAATATCCCTATTATTGTATCTTATGATATGATTAAGCTCATAGTACTATTGATTAAAACTCCCTGGATTTTTCATTTTTGTTTACACAGCATGCAGAATTTATCCCTTTTGCTGATTTAATTACCTCTTGTATTTACTCTGACATTATTATGAGATCATAGAAGAATGAAGAATAGTGTCAATTACTTTCAAAGCCAATCGAGTTATTCTAGGTGGATAATGGAAAAGGTGATTGAAAGATGTATTGTTCAGGAAAACAATTAGCACAGGTACCTTAACCCCTAAATGGGTTATCTTTTGTAAATCCTTGAGTCATACTAAACAAACTGAGTTAACACATCATTATTTAGTTCAGCTCAATTAGAGTCCGAAGTAACTGCTAAGAATATGCTTTATATGAAACAACATGCAATGCACGCTGATATTAATTTCCAACGCTCCATCTCACCATGAGCAGTGAAAGAATCAGAAGGGCACTAATATCCTGTGGAAAGGGAGGCAAAATGCATAATGCTGACCCTGTGTGAATCAGTTAAATGAAAATTGATAAATTTTCATTCCTCTTATAAAGCAGTGTTCCTTTGAGTTTCTCTGAAACGTCCAGGTTACCACCATAAACTTTACGACCGTAAAGTCACGCAAAACACTACAGTATAAGCTACTATGGGCAGCAATGGTGCTTTTTCAGTGGTAGCAACCCCTAACTTTAGATTTGCTCATATTTGAGATTCCTTTCTGAAACAGCAATCCTTTTAATCTTGCTGTTCTTCACAAGCAATCTAGATGGCCAATATTCATGGGTACCTTTCCACTGAGTTAGAACAGATGAGGTTCTGCTGTTTTATCTCTCCATCACCATTTGCCAGAGGGAGGTCAACTGAGTGTTTTAATTTGAGAGTTACTTTGGGACTGGGTGGAGAGGCAGCTGTTCAATTTATCTCTAACCCTGCAGCAGGGACTTTCATTCAGCTTCTCTCCAACACCTCTTATATCTGGTAGGAATGATGAAGATTATTATTATGGGGGTGGCCACCCTGCTGGACAGCTGAAGAGTCATGTGTTGCTATATGTGTTACTATATGTGTTACTATAGTCTCAACCTGCATCTTTCTGTTCCTGTTTTCTGGGGACCTGCTGTCCATGAGCTCTCATTGGACTATGTTTTCTATACCTGAGTGATGGAAGAGGACTTGCAGTGAGTAAAGTAATCTCAACACCTTTCTCCAGTTTCCTCGTCCTATCCCTTTTCTTTCACTTCTTAATCGTGGCAAACATGGTAGCCCAACAGCCCAAACATTTAAAAAATCACAGAATCACAGAATCACAGAATCACTAGGTTGGAAAGGACCTTCAAGATCATCAAGTCCAACCATTAATCCAGCACCACCATGTCCCCTAAACCATGTCCTGAAGCGCCACATCCACACGTTTTTTGAACACTTCCAGGGATGGCGACTCCACCACCTCCCTGGGCAGCCTGTTCCAATGCCTGACCACCCTCTCAGTGAAGAAATTTTTCCTAATATCCAATCTAAACCTCCCCTGGCGCAACTTGAGGCCATAAAATAAAGGTGTTATGCTTGTAACAGTAAAAATGTCAAGGACAGCTGGGATTCCTGTTGTCTAACTGAGCTGAGAAACAGCTATCTCTCTCTCTCGACTACCCTTAAAAATGATAGCAAAAACTGGACTTCTCTAGGAAGTGATGCATCCCCTAATTTAGACTCTTGTTTTAGGTCTGGAGATGATGTCCTCTAGAGGTGCATTTCTCTCTCACCATTAACAAGGCAGGAAGGCAAAATAATTAACACAATATAGCTACCTGAGTTTAGACTGTTAAAGCTATGTAAAAATTTCATGACCAACCATGCACTCATTCACTAGTGTCTTGAAAGTCTAAACATCAAATAAGTCTAAGAGGAAACTGGCAGGTTTTCTGTCATTTTCTGCTCTATCAAAGGTTAACCTGTTAAAAAAATATAACAGAACCATAAAGGCAGTTGGATTTTTAAAATCGTTTAACTACATTTTAGGTCAAAGTTTTGTTTTGGTGACTTTTTCTTTCTAAATGTGCTGGTGAAATAGAAAACAAACATTAATAATGACTGTGAAAATGGCTGCGCAGGGATGTATATTCTTACCTTTATGTCATTAATATATTGGCTAGTCATCTCAGACAAAATAACAGTACAAAAAACATTTCAACTTTTTTATGTAAGTAAACATCCCCTCCCTAAAGACCGTACTTGGCTTTTAATTTGGTGCAAAACACCAGGCTGTCCATCTTCCTCCTGCTTGTAAAAATATTGTCAGTTTGAAGAAATCTTATTTCAGAAAGTATTAGACTGCTAAGCATACTTAAGCCTGCTGGTCAAGTTACACACCACTGCTAAGAGCTGCTATTTAGCTATGACTATTACTTTCATTTCTACAGATGACTCAGGAGAGATGCGTGCAACCTCCGGGTCTGGCCTCAGCCTGTTGTGCAGCCACAAGAATCCCGTGTTGACAGATTATCTTTCTCAGGGATTGTGTACGGCGGGTTCATAACACATGTGGGTGGAAGTTCAAAAGAGTGACATGACTGAAGACAGGAGGCAGGAAACACCACTCTGTGCTCACAGAAGTCAAAGCTCATTCCATCTTTAGAGACTTGGTACGCACAGTGTCTGGTGGAGATCTACACACAGAGGAAACCAATACAAAGAGCACACAGCACCTCAGACTGTGGTACACGGAGGAGCTGGGTAGTGGGACTCCAAGACCCCCAGAAGGGGGATAGTCAGGTCATCATGGCTAATCATAAATGTTCAAGCAGCCCTGCAGTTTTGTACTAATTTTGGAAACTAACACCTCTACACGGCACTATTCAGTTCAGTGTGCACATACTATTTAAACATCTTTACACCCTACCTCATAATTAGCTTGTAATTTTTTGGAGACTTGCTCTTCGTTTTTGGAAGCTTCATCTCTTGAGACCTAGATTCAGTATTTCCTCCACAGAAGAAAAATTATACTCCATCACCTTACGCAATGACTGTTTCCCAGCTGTTATAGGAAAACAAGTATTGTAAAATGTTCATCACCACATACTTGGAAACTCACAAATATATCTGATTAGTACAGGAAACATCTCCTAGCACAAGTGTTGCCTCCACTCATGCTCTTCCACAGAACCTTATCTAGAAGATGAGATGCTAAAGGAGATACCAGGTAGGTAAATACTAATGCCAAGATTTGAGTCCCACAGAATATTTTAGAAGTGGTAAATCTCCAGCTTAAATATTAGGACATAAGGACATATTATCGATTCATAATTACCACGTGCACGTTACTGTAGCTGTGTTGTCAGTTAACTGAACACCTGATGCACAGAAGCTGAAGCTATGAGGAGGTACTTTGGTGAACATACTCTGCACAAAGCACAGAATTTCACACAGCCAAAAAACAAGAACAGGAGAAATAATTATTCCCTGCAGCATAATTGAACACAGATCAGTGCAAGACCTCGTTGCCAAATTAGAAGTGGAAATACTGAGAGAACTTCAGCTGAAGCGAGGTAAACACCTCTATAGACTAATGCAAACTCAATTTTTATTCTTTCTGCATTTTAGCCACAAAATGAAGCCAGGACTTAGTTACATTAAAAGAGATTGCTATATATTTTATGCCATGCATTAAGAATATTTTGCACTGGAGATTTTAAACGGCATATTAAAAAGTACTCAAATAACTCATATCAATTGGCTATGGTATAATTGAGCTCTATAAAGATTATTGAAATACTTTTGCAACTATAAGAAGTAGTATAAATAATGTGAAATAAATCTTTCTACTTCCCACTCTAGAAGAAACAAACTTTTTAGCATTTGCCTCTGTATTTTTTCCATCCAAAAACATCAGTGCAGAAACAAATTGTTGCCTTAATCTGTCTGCAGACCACAAGAGAGATTTCTGTAAAAGGAAAGTAACATTTTTCCACATTTGCACCTTCAAAATTCCCCTCTTCTTACTCATTCCTTAATAGCATTTGTTCCTTTGCATTTTCTTTTCAGAGGGATGTCGATATATGAGTAGTACTGCACTCAGTGACTACATAAGAAAGCTTTGAGGGTTTGTTTTTTTTTTTTAATTATGTTTGTTTGTTTGTCTATTTTTGTGGTGGTGGCTTTGAAGATATCTAAAAAGAACGTGATCCAGATTTAGACCTTGTCGTGGTTTAGCCAGACTTGAGGGGTATTTGGTATGTCAATCTATATACCAGAAAAAAGTCTTCCTGGTGAGGCTGACCAAGGCCGTGCTAGTTGTGACCATGGGATTGGGAAGAGATAGTTCACCCTCTGAGAGACAGACTCATCCTTTCACTTTGATGATGGCAAGGGCACTCAGTGACTTGACATATTGTGGTGCCAATATATTTCCATATATGACCCAGGTATCACCCCTGTAAAGCAATTATATCAGACACACACACACACAATAACAGAGGTTCTTTACACCCACAAATAAAATGTCATAGTGGCCCTGAGAATTCAATATACCACCTAATATGCTCCTGCAATCCAATATATTTCATTTACAAGCCAATATATTACCCAATTTATAACCAATCTGTCATGCACGTGAATCAATACAAATCATGAAAACACACATACATAACACACTTCACATAATTGAATTTTATGCTCCCTAGCTTCTCATTACCCTGCCACAAACTGCTTGAAATAAATACCTCGTATTACTTTCAAGGTGCAAACACCATCAGGGACACCAGGCCAGTGCTACACAACTTTCAAGCACATATATAAACCAGGATCAACTTTCAGAAAGATCATGAAACCTGGAAAACCGAACTGCAGTTTGCAAAGTGTATAAGGGATTTCTCCATCTATCCTGGCATATCATTAATTTTCCATGGAGAAAATGAACAAACATAGATCATTTAGACTGAAACAGTCTCCAGTCCTTAAGGTCTAGAACACAGGGACTTGCATGATTGCACTTGATGTCACCATGAGCCACACCTGACTGTATCACATCCATATGAATGTGATAAGTACATTTTAGCACATGTTATATGTAGATCAATAATATTATTCGTATCAGGTTATCTGTGTAGAACTTGGTTAGGAAGGAAGCAGATGTTCCTAAACCAAACTGTCTCTACCAGAGGCTGCGAGTACATCTGTCAAAGAAGTCTGGCATTTTGATCAGATGGAAAGAATTCAGAGCAACTCCCCGGTATAAAGTTTAACGTTTCTGCAATTGCTAACTGAGGCTATATATCAAAGTGGGATTTTAGGCATGCATATGGATTTATTGAGAGTAGAAAGTATTCAGTTGTCATTAACAGTAATTCCCTTTTGCATGAAATTGCTTAATTAGGGTTGGCCTTTGACTAGAATTGTAACCATTGAAAAAGCAGTCGTAAAGTAACAACTCCTTTTTGTTTCAACAAATAGAAGCTTTAGCTCATGGAAGATAAACACAAAAATGTAGAAACCAGGGCTCAAAAGGCATGAAGTTCAGCCAGCAGCCGCAAGGTGAGATGAACCTTCCATGAGTCTTTTCTGAAAACTGCTACTGCAACTGAGTTCAGTATTGGCAATTCAACATACTCCCGGGGTTAAGCATGCCAGTGCTTTACTCTCCAAAATCTGATACCTCTTTTTGCTGCAAGTTAAAAATGAGGGATACATTTTACTGTACACTTTTTTCCACCTTCTTTCATACACATAGGACAGGCTTGGGATAACTGAAAGAAACTCCTGTCCTCTTTGAGGATACATTGTGCACTCAGACATACCAGCTAAGAAGGATGTCTCGTCTCATCTCATTTCATCTCATTTCATCTCAGAAGCGTAATGTGTGTGCTAGCAATTGAGAATTGTTATCCTCTGTTGTATTTCTGGAAGAACCTAGCTACTATATAAATTTCCTAGCATCTTGTATATTCATTCTTTTATCAATCTTACTGAAGTTCTTGTCTTAATTACAGTGTTTGCAGTCAGTTCTGGTGTATTTATTTATTGCATTAAAAAATGCAGAGTGTGCTTAAAAATCAGAGATATCAAAACTCCTTCTGACAGGTTTACATGGAACATCTTTCAAAAAACGATTATGCCGCATTTATGTGTATGTGGTTAGAAGCTGGTGAACAACACTGGATTGACAAGTGTGGAAATTGAATTTCTCTATCTAAAACAGATACACAGCAAGCAGCAACAGTGTAAGCTGCTTTTACAATCCTCAGCATACGTGCTACTCATGTGATGGTAGCTGGGACTGTAACATGATGTTTTTGAACTCAGCACTCATTTTGTCGCCAGTCCTTGCACTTCTTCGGGGTCATCTTTGGGTACATCCCGTCTCTGGTTTTGCAGCTTCTCCTACTCCATAGCAGGAGATAGATAAGAAAAAAGATCAGACCTATTCACCCCAATTTAATTTACTGTCTTTACCTTTTCCTTGCAAGTGTTCTGTTGGCAGGTGTTATATTCTAATCCCAGCTGGCAACTAAGCACCACCAGCCACCCACTCACTCCCCCACAGTGGGATGGACAAGAGGCATCAGAAAAAAAAGTAAAACTCATGTTTTGAGATTAAGACAGTTTAATAGGACAGAAAAGGAAGGGAATAATAATAAAAATAATAACAAGAATAATACCATTGATAATAATAGTAATAATGATAAAAGAATATATAAAATAAGTGATGCACAATACAATTGCTCACCACCCGTTGATGCTCAGCCAGTTCCTACGCAGTGGCATCCCCGGCCAACTCCCCCCAGTTTATATATTGAGCATGATGTCCTATGGTATGGAATATCCCTTTGGCCAGTTTGGGTCAACCATCCTGGTTGTGGCCCTTCACAGCTTCTTGCTGGCAGGGCATGAGAAGCTGAAAAGTCCTTCACTAGTGTAAGTACTACTCAGCAACAACTAAAACATCGGTGTGTTATCAATATTATTCTCATACTAAATCCAAAACACAGCACTATACCAGCTACTAGGAAGAAAATTAACTCTTTCCCAGACAAAACCAGGACAGTGGACTCAAGGAATAAAATTTTGCTTCATTCCTGTGAATGTCATTGCCCCAGCCTGTCGCTTTGACTATCATTTGTCAAGTTTATTCTGGCTCCCTGTTCTCTGTATTCTCTGAGAGTAAGAGCCAGTAGCTTGTTATCTGCTCCTTTCAAAAGCTTCCAGAGGTTATTCCCAACTTTTTTGCTACCTTCAGATGCAATCTCAGCCTCTTAGCCCATTTGGATAGTTCAGGTACTCACCAGAGCTGTCTGATGTCATTGAGGAAGGATCCATGAAAGCCTGTCTAAAGCAGCTTCCTTATTTACCTTCAGATCTTACTTTTCTTTGATCTGCCATGATGACCATTCAGGAAGAAAACAAAATTTATGTTGTTGGTGTGCCACAGCCTGGTATCATCTCATCATTTTCTGGTGTCATCAGCACATTCCTTATTTTTTGTCTATAATGAGGAGTCTTCCTTGGTGTTATAACTTAAACAAAAGCAGGGACCAACTCTGTCATTGTCTATCCTTATCCCTACTTGTGTTTCCCTAATAGTCCAGTAATACTAATAGCAATTACACAGTAAGGTGAAGACATAAAGAGACCTCTACATATATTTGCTGTAGAGGTCTCCAGTCCAACCTCCTGCATGTAACAGTAATGTGTCCAGCAGTAGATCAGATGAGCTATTATTTTGCCTCACCAAATCCTAAATTCCCCATGGGTGAGATACCTCTATCTCTCTGCATGATCTGTTTTAGTACTGCACTACCCTCCTAGTGAAGGGCTTTGTCTTTTTTTCCTAATGTACAGCCTGAATCTATCGAGCCTAAATTTGTGGCCATTGCCTCTTCTTTCAGCAGTCAGACTCTGCTGAGAAGGATTTAGTACCTTTGCCTTTATAACTCACTTAAGAAGATGAAGACTGCAACCAAATCCCATCCTAGCTTCCTTCTCACCTGGCTAAAATAGCCCTTGACATATCCATATTCAGTGTTCCTGATTACCTTCTCCTGTGCATGTTTGTAAATGGCTTGCAGGAGGATTTATCCACAATTCTCCATCTCCACCATTCTGTTCCTGAACTGTTGGAGATGTCTTCAGTTCCCTGGGTCATCCATCATCACTTTCATCAAGATGTGAATAATATCAATCCTTTTCCAAACATGAGGGACCTTTCTCAATCAGTGACTGACCTTGCAATTGTATCAGCCAGCTTGTCCAGCTGTTCTGAGAACACCCCATTCCGTGCAATGGATGACATACTAAAGGAATTAAATATTTTGTAAACTAAATCTAGACTCATTTCCTGGTTTATAATTATTTCTTTCTTTGTAAACTATACAATCATGAGCTGCTAGTTGTGTTTATTATTAATCACTCCACTTCTTCATATTGTACATATCTTGAACACATAAGCTTTGACACTGTAAAACTCTGAAGCAAGTTTACAGCATAAGAAAACACATTTATAGATTACATGGATTATATGGACAACGTTAAATGGAATAAAGAAAAGTCGTTGGGTACCTCATCCTTCTCCTCATCCGTTGTTAGCAGTCTGTCAGTCTTGCTCAACACTGTACCCACCCCCCCACAATGAGCAAGGCTGGCAGACTGGTAACGGTGGATGAGGAGAAGGATGAGGTACCCAACGACTTTTTTGCCTCAGTCTTCACTGACAGCCTCTCTTCCCACACCTCTCGAGGGTATGGAATGCAAGATAAGGACTGGAGGAGCAAAGTTCCTCCCACTGTAAGAGAAGATCAGCTCTGAGACCACCTGAGGAACCTGAAAATGCACAAGTCTATGTGACCTGATGAGATGCGTCCCAGAGTCCTGAGGGAATTGGCTGGTGTAGCTACCAAGCCACTCTCCATAATATTGGAAAAGTCCTGGCAGTCAGGTGAAGTCCCTGGAGACTGGAAAAAAGGAAACATTGCACCCGTCCTTAAAAAGAGTAGCAATGACAACCCTGGGAACTACTGACCTGCCAGCCTCACCTCTGTGCCTGGGAAGATCATGGAACAGATCCTCCTAGAAGCTCTGCTAAGGCACATGGAGGACAGGGAGATTATTCAAGACAGCCAGCATGGCTTCACTTCATCAAGGGCAAGTCCCACCTGACCTAGTGGCCTTCTGTGGTGGAATGACCACATCAGTGGACGTGGGAAGAGCTATCGATCTCATCTATCTGGAATTCTGTAAGGCCTTTGACATGGTCCCCCACAATGTCCTTCTCTCTGAGTTGGAGGGAGATGGATTAGATAAGTGGCCTGTTGGGTGGATGAAGAATTGGTTGGATGGTCATACCCAGAGGGTAGTGGTCAACAGCTCAATGTCCAGAGGATATCGGTCATGAGTGGTGTCCCTCAGGGGTCCGTACTGCGACCAGTACTCTTTAATAACTTCATCAATGACATAGTGGGATCAAGTGCACCCTCAGCAAGTTTGCAGACGACACCAAGCTGAGTGGTCTGGTTGACATGCCTGAGGGACAGGATCCATCCAGAGACACCTGAACAAGCTTGAGGAATGGGCCTGTGTGAACCTCAGGAGGTTCAACAAGGCCAAGGGCAGGGTACCTGGGTCAGGGCAACGCCCAGTACCAGTACAGGCTGGGGGATGAAGGGATGGAGAGCAGCCCTGCTGAGAAGGACTTGGGGGGAATTGGGGGATGAAAAGCTGGATGTGAGCCAGTAATGTGCGCTCGTAGCCCAGAAGGCCAACCATCTCCTGGGCTGCACCCAAAGCAGCGTGGCCAGCAGGGCGAGGGAAGGGATTCTGCTTTTCTGGACAAAACTCATCTTAATGAACTAGAATATGAAGAGCTGCTGAATCAGTTCCTGAATCTGATACTTGCATGGTCCTGGTTCTATATATCTAAATAAATTAGTATTTAGGGAATTTCATTTTTTCAGTGAGAGCTATATGTAACCTGACATAATTCAGAGAATGACCTATTGCTGAGATACCAGACCAAGGTCATCAAAACCGAAATCTTTGAGTAACCCACCAGGATGTTTAACTTGCTAACAACACCCAGTTAATAAGAAACACTGCAGAGTCTCATTGCCATGGGAGGTATGTGATACCGAGATTCTGCTTTCGACTGAGACAGATAACGGTATGTGCCTCTATGGAGGTGTCCACATGTGCCCTATGGATCCAAGCTCCTATTACAGACAACAGAGCTCCAGAGTATCGTTAAATGAGCCTAGGGTACATTTCCACTAAGCCTGCAGTAGACATTTACAAGCAAGTAATTTGAAACACTAAGCAGGTCCTGACTGTTCCCTTCCAATCTGTTTCCCAAGCCTTCACTTCTACTTTAGTAATACTTCTCTTTACTGCTATACTCACTGCATAAGGTAGATTTAAATAAATAAATAAACAAACATACAAACAAATGAATAAATATCTCTTGTAGCAATACAAGACCCCTTTTGAGACTGGAGAAGGAGAGGCAAGTGTTGTCCCTCTTAGTATGACTGACTTTTGCTGTTATTACTGGAGGTACAGGAACGTCAAGAGTCTTAGTGAAGGCTAGGGCTTAATTCTGGTGGTTGTTCGATTTACACGCAGAAAAGGGAGCCAGTAAATTAAGAGACCATTTAGGTCACCAGTCTTTAAATATGGAAGTCAAGAATAACTCAGAATTTCTAGTCCCACCTTATTTAAACATCATTTTAGATTAAAATCCCCCAAATAAAGTTGGGGGGGGATTATTTTAAAGGAAGCTCCCCATAATTTCAATAAATAGATAGAAGACCTCCATCTATAGACTCAGTCTTTTTAAGCTTGTACCTTGCCAGTGAGAGTAAAGGGACCTACTGATGATTTACGTTTGCTTAGGGTTGAGCTCACCTTGACCTACTTGTTAAAGAAGAGCCTGCTGGTGCAAGACTGGCTCTTGAGAAATAAATGGCAATGCATACCTTTACCATAATAACCCAGCACTACGTGTTGTATATTCACTTAGGAAATGGGAGGCCTAAATTTTAGGATCCCTTTGGTTTCAGGTGTTTAAAAACATCCATCTAACACCCTAAGGGATGTTTTGCCCTGCAGACCAAAGAATATTCTTGTCCAAAGCTTTTCCCAACATTTAAGCCAGATTATGTGGCTGAGCTAGTTATGTGAGGTCAGGAACAGGCAAAATAAGTAAACTGTGAACGTGATCAGTTCTAAAAAAAGATAGGAAGCATATCTAGAAATGTTCCAAAGTGTGTCCTGGTGCCAAAACATCAGACTGTTTTTGTTTTTTACACAGTAGTGGACTGTGTTAACATGCAAATGCTTTCATTTTTTTTTTACTATCTACACAAGGAGTCAAGGTGCCTAGCAGTAGCTATAGCCAAAGTTCACAGTCTAATCTCTGATGTGATTTACAGCTTAAAAACTGACAATAAAGGTTCTGCAATCTTTCTAAAATTGATTGTGCATCTTGGGAGAGAAAGCAGCACCTCATTTGTCCTTGTTCATTTCAATAAACTCAGAATTAGTCACACAATTTAGCCTCAAATTTCAACGTGTTCACTCATCATGATTATGGCAGTAGTGGTTTTAGGGTATATTGGAACATATCTGATCACATTACTCTAAAGTTTTCATTATAACCCCATGAAACAGCTACATATTCATTTTGCTTAACTTAACCCCTTTGCTCGCTGCAGCAAGCAGAGGAGAGCAGAGGGAGTTTTAATGCGGTAACATTGACTAAGTGAATCAGAACAAGACAAAGAGTATCTTAGGATTCAGGAGGTTTTTTTCATGTGCTAGGAGGGCTTGCAATGGGGCTGTGTTGGATGAAAACCTTCTTAGGCAGATCCAGAGGTAAATGGTAGTTTTACAGATTGGGAAGTTAATCAAGTCAGGTGTTTGACTGAGAGCGATGCAGAATTGCACCGTTAAGATTGTTCTGGTCAGGAGACATAAATGAAACATCAGGATTTTTTTTTTTTTTTCTTCCATGTAAAGAAAGATTTCCTGCAGTCTTTGCAAATATAGCATCACTGAATTTTGTCTCCTGCCCAAACACAGGTATTTCCAGTTTAGCCTGCTTAAATTCTCCTTGAAATGTCAAATGAGTATTGTATTCTTCAGTCTTGGGCTATTGAGAAATATTGCAGTACACCAACAAAGAGCCAAGAGAATCCACATGATAAGGTCACAGGTGAAAACTCTCATAACTGGGTTGTAGATCTGGTGCTGTAATCTTTGAGCTTCCTGCCTTTAATATAGTAGACTCATGATTAGCTCGGTTATCTGGACAGTTGGCACAATTCCCTCCATAGCCCAAGGAAAATCTGAGTTGCAGAAAAAAAACCAAACCAGCCCCAAAGTGGAAAATAACTGGTTAGTTTAGAATAGAGCAGCCATAACTCGGACACCTACAAAAGGAAAATTTGGTGTCCTGATCCTTGTGCTAAATACTCTACTTTTGTAAAAGTTTTGTTTCATTTAAAGCATATAAGTGGTTATTAAAAATACTTCATTCATGTAGGTCTTAAACATTTTTATATGTTTTATGTTACTTTCTTTTGTGAACATTTATTGCTTGGCAATGTGGAATGACACACTGTGTTTAAATACAGTGACTAGAAGAGCCACCATAATGCGGTCATTATTCTTCGTTTATGGTATGTATTGGTAAATGTTCCCATTTTTTCCAAACTATTGTCTTTCATTTGCCAATACATGTCACGAAATAGTAGTGTCAGGCAGCGCTGAACTTACTATGGAGAATCAAGTATAGTGCCTTCTTTTGATGCCAAAAATAGTCAGCTTAAGAAGCAAAGAGTGGCATCAAATGGAAATGAAAATACAAATGCAAAGCTTCTCAGAAAATCTTTCACCATATTCATATAGCTCAGCTTTGAAAAAACTGTGGATGAGGTCAGAAACCTGACATCCTGCATTCTCCATCTTTTATATTTCTTGTAGAAAACAAGGCAAGAGATTTCTAAATATCTTCTGACTGAAAGTTCAGCCCAGCTCATGGTCATCAAGGTTGTTCATGCTACCATGTGAACAAATCACCAGACAAACATCTCTGTGTCCAGAGTAGCAATTTGGGAATTAGATATGCTAACCTCTTTTTGTCAGAGACACCCCTGGTCAAACACTTAACTTCTCTACCTTTCAATCTTCCCATCTCCAAAATAATGTTAATTTTGCAAGGTTTGTAGGAAGTGTAATGAATAAATGCAAATTGCTTTTAAAAATCTCAAATCAAAACTCAGCAAATTATTCTTATTATTAATATTACTAATAAGCCTGAGAAAATAAGCTCATCTTTCACCTTGCCTGGAACCATAAAATGCAAAATAAGACAGAACATTTTCAGGAGTGGTATTTAGCTAGATGAGGCCGAGAGCAGCACAAATTATTTTACTCAGCAGTAATTTAAGCAAAGTCAGGGTGCACTAAAAGAGCAAATAAATGTGGTAACAAGGTGACAATCTCTAAGAACCACTGTACTCTATTGAGACTGATATGTAACATGGACAAGATAAGGGGGAATATGAACAAAAATGTGACCGACTGTGCCAGAGTTTCAATGTTTTCGAGTTTTCAGCCCTGTAAAGATTTAGCAGTCAGCATTGTGGGTCATCTTAGAGAAGCAAGAAGCATGGGTTCTCCTACGTTACTCCTGAAAGCATCATATAACTTAATTTTCTTTTCTTAGTCACTTTTCTCTTGGACAATGATAAAAGCCACTGGCTAATCAATGTGAGTTTGGTGGTTGTTTTCTGATTTCTAATAAAAAAATACCCTTATCACAGATTCCAAACCAAGAAATTAGCAATTATTTCTAATTTGATCTTCCCATGCTCTAAGCGGTGTCTCTGTCTGCAAACTGCAATAGTGATGCACTCCTGTTTTTAATCTCTTGGCACAATGATAAAGATTAATCCCAAGAACTGTGCATTTCTGGGTCCTTAGAATTCTGAACCCATAAGTCCAGTGCAATGCTTATTAGAGCAAAGAATTTGACTCAGAAAGTTAGGACGTAAAACCTAGTATTCCCAATATTGAACTTATTAATTGACACAACTCTTATTTAATTAAAAAAGAAAAAACGTGATCTTTTGGACATAGTTCTTTTAGGGAGTTGGGGATGACTATGTTTCAGTTAGTATTTTCTCTTGAGTTTTGGTGGAGAGAGAGGTGTATCTCTGGAGAATAACCCCAATTCTAGAGTGAACAGACTAATTCTGTTGCTGTACCTTCTTCTTTCCAAAAACTCAAAAGGGAGCATAGGATGATTAGGTTCCCATTTGAGGTTTCTCCATTATGTGCCTAAAGATAGATTGACCTTTACAGACAAATTTACTGTGCTAATACAACAGAAGACATCTGGTCTTTGAAGCACACGTCATTTTGAAAATAACATTGCTTCTTGCTGTATGTAGACTTAAAAAACAGCTATTAATAACCATGTTTTGTTGTTTGGTTTTTTTCCCTGAACTCTTTCAAATGTCATCAGTACTGAGAAATGTTTCTCTCTAGTCATGTCAAAATGTGGAATCGAGCCTGATCATATAACGATCAATTTCTCATATAAAACTTTTTCAGTCATCTTCATCATGTGCCCTTCATGGGACTCAGCATTAATTAGGAACATAAGGCTGGAGAAATTGCCAGTGTCATCAAATCCAGACCCAATTATTGCAGAGAACTACCTCGTATGACCCTGTTGACAACTCTTCACATTCTGTCTCAAGGCAGTCAGATTTTCTTCTGCCATGACTCTGATCAGAGGCTATCCTAGAATTTTGCTGCTACAGAGTTTAGAAATTTTCTCTGCCTTTCCAGCTTACATTTATTCTTAGGCTGATGTTCGTAGGTCTGCACTGTTATAACTAGAGGACTGCGCACCCCTCCACTGTGAATTAGATGGGGTAGTCAGATGAGGATCAGAACAGCAGGAGTTGAATTAATATGGACTCTGTTACTCTAAATGTCACACAGCAAGGTCCCTCCTGACATACAATTCTGATATGAATCTTTTCTTCTGGATTTACTATTCCCTTACTTGTCCTTCTTTGCAGAAGCAGATCCCTGATCCTTTGAAGATCCTGGGGAATATGTGGCCAGATGTTTCTAACTCCCTTTCCACAGTAAATTTCAAGTGCTCCATGAACAGCAGCAAACACCACGTTCAGTGTGTCAGCCTCTGGGACACACTGAATACTGTGTCAGAAAACTTTAAAGAAAACATGGTCCAGACTTTCATAAAGATGACCACTTTTGGTGACCTTTCCATGTAGTGAGAGAGGGGGAGTTAAAAGAAAAGCATCTTCTTTCAAGTCAAGCTGTGTCTTCTCCAGGAGTAGCTGCTGTCTGCTATTACCTGCCTCTGGAGCTGCAGGTAGTAATAGAGAAGAGTAGGGATACATGAGGCCAAGCAGGTGAGATAAAAAAAGAACTAAATATAGAAGGAAAATAATGTATTTGTACTTCCCACAAACATGGCAAGGGGTTTCCTTTGTCTCCATTCCTTTCTATGCTATTTAAATGGTTAAATAGGTATCACATGCCTTAATTAAGAGGGCTTCCTCAGTTCAGGTAACACGAGCTTGAGCTGTCCATAGTGATAGTCCTTTGTTTAATACCCTTGTGTTGGCCTGTTGTGTATGGTGGTTTATCACAGCAAGGTGTATCTGGGGATGTGGGATGGGTCTGAATACCAGGAGCTATAGAAAACAAATAAACCAAAATGTCATATTAAAGTGGTTGAGTTTTGAATTTGGTTCATTCTTTTTAGAAACAGAAAACAGACATCTATTCAGTCTTGCTTGTCTCAGTGCTCATGCAGTGGTTGAGAATATAATTGCAAAGAAACAATTTGCTCAAGATAAGGACAAATTACACTGGAATAGAAGTTTTTAGTATATAGGCATCTTGAGGGATTTGTTTCAGTTCTACCTGTTTTATTGTGGGAGGAGAAAATTCAAATAATATTTTTAGGGCTGCACTGTCAAGCACAAAGGGCAACATTTCTCAATCATCATGATATCACATTTTATTATGTGAAAAATTCCCAGTTTGTTCTGGAGATGTATCAGGATCACGTAAGGAGGAGGCTGTGTCTCTGGGATTCACTGCAGTCTTTGAGGGTTGCAAAGTTTATCAGGAAAGGAACCACGAGAAATGCGAGAGTAGCTTCCTCTCCAAGAATAATTAATTGATTTTTCTTTTCTGGACA
This sequence comes from Phaethon aethereus, assembly GCF_964289735.1. NCBI lineage: Eukaryota > Metazoa > Chordata > Aves > Phaethontiformes > Phaethontidae > Phaethon > Phaethon aethereus. Next base: position 3,514,333 of record NC_138582.1, on the reverse strand, counting down.
GATTCTGTTTCACTTGTGGTCATGGCAAGTTGTTTCTTCTGTGATACCTATTCCTTATATGTTCTTCTTTTTATTCCTTATGTGTTCTTCGTTTTATGGGTGCTGAACTTTGAGACCTTGAGTTGTGCCTGAAAGCCATGGCAGAATGACGTAAAAAAGCTCCGAGTCCCATTGAGTTCTGCTCTAACTCTGATCCATTCTTCTCTACTGAAGGCTATATGGTCAGGTGGACTCAAACAAATTAACCAATTATCTCATAGGTGTGGAACTGAAAATCTGACAAATCCAGACCTCCTTACCAAATTTCTAAGTGTGTACTGGTGGATCAAGACCACCATGATGAAAACTCTGTTTGTCTGCTTCAGATTGCAGTTTTTACTCTCAACCTCAGCAGACGCAGCATGGAACTAACACTTATTTCTCTCATTCTTTTTAACCAGAAACTTCATCTGGAAGAAGGGTAAAAAAATGACATTATTATAAAAACTTTAGGCTTGGAGAAACTGTACTTGAAAAAACGAATAGTCAGATAATTTTGGAGAAGCTCTGCATGTGAAAATGTAAATAGATTACAAAAATACTACAGAGGATCTGACATTATTAACACTAAAAATATTATAAGAATCTAATCCTGCAAGATGCTGAGTCTATGGGAACATGCAGCATTTGGCAGCTCTCAGGAAGCTCTCAATAACTCTTAGATTCAGGCTTAAAGTGCTCTGATCCTGAGTTGCCCATTAAAGATGCACTAAAAGATTCCACTAAGGGAAGTCCCAATTATGTGGTTTTATATAGAAAAAGGGAAAGTTAATGAATGGAAATGTAACAGCTCTGACACTGCTGAAGCACTGAGCTGTCATCCTTATAACTTTCCCAAGGAGATAAATATACTCTTTCCAGCTTCTCAGAAGTTATTATTGCATCCGATTTACAGGCAGTATAAAGGTAGAGAGGGGGAAAATCTGCAGTAACTTTTTGAGGTTTTTCATAATGAAAATTTTAAAAGCTTTTTTAAAATAAATAGTAGGGAAAATACCATGTTTTTATTAAAGAAGAAAACATGGACTATAAACTGGTTTGTATCTAACAAAATAGTCATGTTAGCTAACATGTCAGCATATCATGTTAGAAAATTCCTGAATTCAAAATCAGTCTTAATTTCAACTCAAATTTTGAGCTTCATAGATGTCCTGTAAAACACTCTAAAACCAGACAGTTTTTAGCCCTTCCGTTTGGAAGAGGGACCAAGATCTACTGAATGGGGATAAGATTACAGGCTGAATTTTAGCTAAGTTGTGTCGAGGTTTAACCCGACCTGGCATCTAAGCACCACACAGCCACTTGTTCACTCCCCCCAGGTGGCATGGTGGAGAGAATCAGAAGGGTAAAAGTGAGGAAACTCATGGGTTGAGATAAAGACAGTTTAATAGGTAAAACAAAAGCCTCACACACAAGCAAAGCAAAGCAAAACAAGGAATTCATTCACTGCTTCCCATGGGCAGGCGGGTGTTCAGCCATCTCCAGGGAAGCAGGGCTCCATCATGTGTAACGGTTACTTGGGAAGACAAAAAGCCATAACTTCCTTCTTCTTCGCCCCAGCTTTATATGCTGAGCATGATGTCATATGGTATAGAATATCCCTTTGGTCAGCTGGGGTCAGCTGGGTCAGCTGTGTCCCCTCCCAACTTCTTGTGCACACCCAGCCTTCTCACTAGTGGGGTGGGTTGAGAAGCAGAAAAGGCCCTGACTGTGTGTAAGCACTGCTCAGCAATAATGAAAACATCCCTGTATGTTTCCAACACTGTTTTCAGCACAAATCCAAAACATAATCTCACACATAGCTTCTATGAAGAACATTAACTCTACCCCAGCCAAAGCCAGCACAGTTGTTACTGGAGCACATGCAATCCATACCCTGCTTTAGTTATCCATATTACAGTGAAAAGATTCACCTTCTGGAGGCTCCAGGCTTTTTCAGTTGTCTCTTGAAGAATTCCTTAGGGTTGGAAACCCAACTTCTTTGCTACTAGAAAGTATGAGATTAATGTTACTTATCCTGTCTGTTGTTTCTACCATCTGTCTCTCTGCTTGTTTCCCTCTCTTTTTCTATTCCTGGTAGCAGATACATAAGGGCTCCCCTCTTTCCTTCTACAGCTTTTTGCTGCTATGATGACAGCAGCTGGAACTCTCCACTGATATCAGAGCCCTGTTGTGCTACAGGTTGCAGCTGTGCTTTCTAAAAGGCAATTTCAGCCCTAAGGACTGTCTTGTGCAAGTGCAGTAAGGAAGGATGGATGTAAGAGTGACCATGGAAGGGCAGGTGAATTTGACACAATCCTCAGCCCATCTGCATTGACAATCAAGCCCAAGTTTTTGCTGTCGAACCCTGCATGCAGCCCAGTAAACCTTCACATCTCTGTGCAGTTCCTGTTTTCAGTGTCATTGTAAAAGAGTGTCAGCAGTGATACAACTGAATGCAAAACCATAGTGAGAGACAAAAGGCAATTCATTAAGTCCCAGGCAGATAAAATATGTACCCATCAATGTTGTGTTTAAACATATGTGTCTGCAGTGTAGGTTAGTCCCACCCCAAGTGTGCGTCAGCCTGGGCTCCCTGACACGCATGGAGAGGGAGTCCAGATAGACAGGGAGTGAAATTCATCTCATTTTAAAAGAAGATGCTCATGTTTCTTGGGATAAGTCACATCCTTATTTCCATTGACCCTACTGACTATAGAGTCCATAGCCTGTTAACTATAATGAGAATGTAAACGTTCAGCTCATATGGAGATGACTGAACTGTGCACCTCCAAGACAGAGCAGAAGAATCCATTTTTAGTTCTGTTATGTGGGACCAAGCTGTACTCTGCAGAAGACTTTAGCATTTTCATCCATATGAGCTTCAGTGACTTTATAGTATATGTTCAGCTGTGGTTTTTTTTATTTTATGGAGAAACTCAGTGATTTCTCATTTAGAAATTTCCCCAAGTTCTCAGGTCACTTGATAGCTGACAGTTTTATGCCTTTTTTTGCAGTTTTTACTTTCTCGGGGGGAGTGGCAGGTGGGGAGTGGGGAGAAGAAGGAGAGAAGGTATATAAAAAAAGGAGGTGGTTTTGTCCCATATTTTGCAGAGACCCCAAATCAGAAAATGAAAATGTTCGGGGCTTTTACCATCCATAGCTCCTGAAATACAACTCCTCTCTGGAGCATGAGATGTTTGCAATACATTGTTTCTGCAGACCCAGCAGCAGAGATGGAGCAAAACTTTGGGAAAGGAAACTTATGCACAGTTACCCATTGCCTTCATATTTCCAGTGATCATGCTTTAGGCATTCAGGCTTGGCACGTAAAAGGGGAAACAATTACCAATACCTAAAGAAGTCAAGTGTTCAGCATCCTAGTGTTTGGTGAGTAGCAAAGCTAGCATGCTTGGCAAGGAAATCTGTTTATGGATCAGATCGTGATCTTGAAACGCATAAGGTATCTCTCACACTGTCATTGTTTGAAGTGTCCATCTTTGACAAAAAGATCAGAAAGAAAATCTCGATGAAAGAGGATAAACCAGAGTGGTTTTCAGTAGGAAAGAAAGAACATGTCTGCTTGTTGTTGTACATGGTGGAGCCCTTACAGATAAAACAGCACAGATCAAAAGTGGGGAAAAATCCCAGAAATTGTAACTAAGCTACACCACAAGGCAATCTGCTTTAGAATTCCCGTATTTTTTTGTGTCATCAATTCATACGCTTTGTTAAAAGGTATCTGGTGATGATGTTAATATGCAACATGCCTTCAATCCTAACAGACAGAGTACGTTAACTGAATGTAATTTCAGGTTTGTGTTTTTCCTTCCAAGTTTAAAACTTCCTACCTGTCCTGAGATGCCTTTCCTTGCTTCTACCCCCGGAAAGTATCAGCAATTACATACAACTCAGAAACCATCCAGCAACGGTAGATGTATTAAAAAACTGACTGTTTCCACCAAGGCTTTTTACAACAAACGTTAATGCAAACAGAAACTGGCTATTCTCTAGAGAACCTGTTAGTTTTTATAACAGACGGGATAATGTGGTGACCTTGGACATAGGAGTGAAATGAGCAGATAGCAGTTTGCTTTTGTTGGCAAAGGCTACATGATTCCTACAAATGGGCTAACAAGAGCAGGTAACCTTGTACCACATTCCTGTGTCCCTTTGACTATTTTTTTATAAGACCATGAAGATGTTTTCCCATCAAATATCTTTTAATGTGTGAAATCAAAGTATGTTCTTAGTTATATTCAAAAAATATTTTTACAGTATGATGTCCATGAATACAAAATATGGCTGTTTAAAGTTAAATGAAATGCCCAGTAAAAAGGCACAGTTTAAAATAATAAATAAAACCACAGATAAAAAATAGATTTCTAGATAAAATAGAGAGAAAAGTTGTTTTTTCCCTGGAAAAAATCTTGACATCCATCCTTGGTCTTATTTTTCCTTTGCTTGAGAGAGGTTAAGAACACCTAAAGTCTTGTCTTCCTTAAGGAACTTAAATAGTGCTTATTAATTTCATAACCTAGCATTTCTCTTGTTTTAGTGTATGAAAATAAAATATTTCCTAAAACAGCATTTAATATTCCATGTGACTGTTTAAAAAGCTGAAATTGTTGCAAAAGTAATTATTTACCTTTATCTCTGCCAAATATTAACACTTCACAATAATTGTTTCCCATTATTTGGCTGTTTAATGACCTTGCTACAATCAATACGTTCATTCTCTACTGTCTGCACTGAGGCAAAGGAATGGCCTTAGTCTTAAAGAAAGGGAAATTAAGGTAAAGCAAATATAAGTGTCTTTCATTACATTAAATAATTGCTTCCACTTTCTGTGATTCTCACTCTCTTTTTAAACTGCAAATCTAACCTTCAGATGGGAGCTGGATTTGACTGTTTAGTTGAATCACTTCATCTGCAGTTAATATACTTTTAATGGGCACAAATCTAATGCATATATTTAAGAAACATTAGAATAGATTATCACCACATTCAGCACATCTAAAATTCAGTAAATATCATAAGAAAACAGGGTATTTCAGGTTTTATAAGTATTACTTCACATTTCATGAGGAAATATCCTTACACACACTTCATCCAAACAATGTGCATGAGCATATTACTGAATATACTATAAATAAGGAACAGTGTTTTATTTTTCTTTCAAGTGAAATAAATTAAATAATTAATTAAATAAATAAATAAATATAATTGTTTGCTCTGTGAATAAAAAGATCCATCCTCAGGGATACAGTGTGGTTTTCACATAATTACGGCATTAGCCTGAAGGCAAAATGCTCAAATGTGGACAATTTCGTCTCACATGAGTTGTTTTACAGCGTAAACACAGTTTCGGAAAGGTCCAGCCAACCGTGTGGTCTGACTTAATTACTGAAACAGCTAGGCAGTCCCAGATACTCAATTAAGGAGCTATTTTCCCCGGCCCAAAGAGAGCTTCTGTCCAAAACCGATGGACTCTGCAGAGGCACTTCTTGAGCAGCAGTGGATGTATATACCTGTCAGGGAAGAGAAGGCACCATGGGTGTACAGCCTAATAAGTAATAGCTCTTAGCGGAGTGGAACTAAGACATTAACTGTTAACTCCAATGGTGTGTTATGCCGCGGAGACCCAGATGCTAAATCATATGCGAAGACATATGTTTACTCTGATGAATTAGGTCTGCTCCCTAGAAGAAATAAACTCCGTTTCCTAACATTATATTAAAGATGTTAATGCATCTTGCACAACAGTGAGAAGCAATCTGCTTTGGGAAGAATCTCGCTGCATACTTGTTCCCCCATGTTCCTATTTGGTTCTTTGTTATTGTGATGATTTATTGTTTGTTACTAAAGCCCTTTCCATTAAAATCCAGCCTCCACTGTGGGTAAGTGCTTTCTAACTGATTGATTTGGGGATTTCCTTAAATTAAAGTAAAAATAGAGAATACATGAAAGCCAAAATTAACATTTCCATACTTGACTGTCTAATGGTTGACATGTGGAGCTGCAATTCTTTAGATGGGTCTCCAAGAGTGGAACTGTATTAAAATAAGTCCATATAGACAAAACATGTTATTGAATAAAATATTCCCGGGCAGAATCTCCCAGCAAAAGTACAGCTGGCTGCCAAGGGAAATGACTAGGATTAGACAATTTCTCTTCACAGCCCATAGTGGGATTCACCCGTTATTAGTTCTGACAAACCCTTTTTCTCCCCAGCTCTGGGGAAATTCAAAATTAGAGGCTGTTGCTTTATTTGGTGCATTCAGGGAACTGTACCCTTCACATCCACATTAAGTGTTCATACATAATGTCGAGCCAAAAAATGAGAAAGCAAATGAACTCGTCCTTGAGGGAGTGCTGCAGATCCTACTTTTTCCATTCATTGATGATAGCCACAGATAGCCACACAGCCTGTGTTGGTGGATACTTAAGAGGGCTGTACCGACCCACAAGTACAAGTTACAGGTACTCTTTAGGTTGTATGACTGTAGATTCCTTCACCCACTAGAAATTTTATTGATTTTGCATTTGATTAGACAGGAATAGAACTGGGAATCCAGTCTGATTCAAAGCCATCTGTCAAAATTTCCATGGCTAACTAAACTGGTTGTCTAACAGTATGTTCGCACTGTGAGTCTCTTGTTTGGGGTCTTACCATTGCCACATTTCATGCCTGTACCAGGACAGTTTGTGAGGAAACATCAAGCTACGCCTTGTTCTGATTTTCATGTAAAGCAAGCAAAAAAATGTAGACCATAGGAAAGCCACAGCATACAGTAAAATATTTTGCAACCAGCAAAATGATAGGGCCAGGATTGTGCCCACATGGTGTATGTCTTACAGCCCAGCAATAGCACTGGCTGCTACAATGGTTGGTTAGCAGTGGGAGGAGGAATACAAGAAACACAGAAGAGAGGGCAAGCTTTGCCAAAGGTTTCTGTGTGAGTTTGGGGCGTTCACTGAATCTTGTCACCCAGAGAAAATAACATGGACTCAGGTCTCATCTTCTCCTGTCCTTGTCTGGCAAATCCTTCAGGTTAGCAATTTTTTTTAGTTTTACTGTGTGTTTGCACTGGCCCAGTACTGTGGGCTGGAGAGTATGGCCGTACGCAGTATCTGGCATGGCACTGAAGTCAGTTCCGCTACTGTGTATATCCCCTTCACAACCTTGATGAACTTTTGTTGTGGGACACTAGATACTTTTAAAAAGATTTATCTCATCTGCCTCAAGTGATGTACAAATGAGTCTGAGCAATTTATCAAAGTTTCCTCTTTATGTGATGGAGAGAGAGAGATAACTACAGATGTTTCTGTAGAAGAGGTGGGACGAAGGCAGGTTAATAGAATTTCATTAATAATGGTATGGCTGTTTTGGGAAAGAAGGGGAGTATTTGTGGTGAAAAAGTCTTGTACACTCTTTTTCCCTGAGCTGTGCATGGATTTCTTGACCCGTGCTCACATACAACAGTTGGTTGTACACACACATTTATTTAGCCAGTGACTAGATTAAATAGTTTCTTCTTAGAGGGGGAAGGGAAATACCTAGTAGATAAATGTGCCCTTTAAGATTTGATGGTTTTAGCTTAATAATCATCTTATGTTTTGAATAATTTGGAGATCCAGGGACAGGACTAAGCATATAAATACAGTAAGAATTGGCACCTGTTGCATTCTTTTGTCCTTCGATTTCAGAAGACTGCTGAGGTGCAACCATATGGACATCCTCTCAAAAGCTTTCAGCAATCCGGAGATGTGGAGAGAGGTGTGGTAATGGACAATATCACGGAGGTGTCTCAAACCATTCCATTGAAAATTAATTATTTCCACCTGCTGGGTAGAAAGACATGGGTTTGAGTGCTCACATGGCCTTGGGCACAGATATCCTTCAATGAACTCTCCCAACTGACACCACCAATTTTAACTGTTTAACAGGTTGAACTGAAGTGGGGTTCTGTTGAAACAAAATAGCCTTCCCATCTGTGTCTCTTGGACAAAGCCATTGGCTTGCTGAAATCTCCCTCAGGCTCCCAGGAAGAAGACATTGCCGAGGAATATTTTTTATATTGTGAAGTTCCCCTCATGCAACATTAAACTGATGAAAGCATAGCTGGGAATCCCTATACATACGTGTTTCCATTACACACACAGCTTTCAGTACTGATTCCTGTTTCTCTATCTCATGGTTAAAATCTTGCTGATAAATCTGTCAGTCTTGGTCTTGTCAGTTCTGGAGCCATATTTAGCGCAACAGAAGGAAGGAGGGGAAGGAAATGCCTTTTCTCACTTACTGTAGGATACTGTGAAACCCAAGGTTGGTTTTGATAGGTGTCAGAGGACTGCAGAGCCATAGAACAAACTCTGCAAGGATCTGGAATGTCATTTGGTCAGTCCCTTACAAGGTCAACCAGACACATGTGTTTCTGACAGACATTTATCAATGCTTGCTACTCTTGAAATCACCGAGGGGTGATAGGGGCTGCCTTTACACTCCTGAGGCTAGACCGTATCTTCCAAAGCCTCATTATCCCACCCATCATGAAGTTTCTCTAATGTAAAATCAGGTGTAAAAGTTCCTTCCTGGAAAGTGTGTGCATTGCTTTCTACCTATGGTGAAAACTGAGCACTTCATTCTCTTTCTCTCCATGGTATCTTTGCAAATTTGAAGACTGTTTTATTATGTTTGGCTAATTACACAGCCCAGATTATTACTGAATTTTTACTTCTAGAAAGACCTTTGATTTTTACCCTGCTAAGAACACACAGAGCTAGTCTGTGATACTCTATAATCCCATTGTGGGCACATTCATCCTTCCTGACATAGCCTCTTCTGCTTTCGTATAACCGTTTGTCACTCCTTAGTTTGCCATAGCAGACACGGTGCGGGGATACACAGTGCGGGGTCTGTGAATGCTTTTCAAATTACGTGATAATGCTTGGCTTGTCCCTCTTATGGTTTGCTTTAAGATTTGAGCTTCAAACACATCCCTGCCCACCCATCCCTCAGCAGAAATTACAGATTCTCTTACATGGTTCTTGTTTGGACTCAGATGGGAACCTTGACTTCATCCAACTGAGACAGGAGCTTGAAGACAGCATCTGGGTCTGCTCAGTAAGAAACATTGAAAGTAATTCAAGATTTAATAACTTTTTTACGCTGCTGTATCACTTAGGTCGAAGATACAGAGAATATCTCCATTTTGGTGCAGTCTGTGCCAAAGGTAGGGACAAGTATTTGCAGCGACTCTGCCTTGAGGGTTGTTGAAGCCACTGCCTTCTTGTCCAAAGAAAGTGGAGAGGATGGGAGGTGGGTACTTGGATACATTCTGCTTGGTAGTTTTGGGAATAGAGTGAAATATCAAACTGTCTACAGGCCTGATGGTTTTTTGACATTCTTTTTTAAATAATCAAGCTGTCTACAGGCCTGATTGGTTTTTGACATTCTTTTTTCAATAATCTTTGATGGAGGTATCTTTCTACTTAGTCCCTTTGAAGCTCAATTTTTTATCATTAGAATACTTGAAACTCTCAGTCTCCCCAAGCTTGGATTCGAATCTATTCTAAGAAAAAAACTATCTGGCTTTGGGATTTTTTTTTTTTTTAATGTAGGGCAAAAGAGTCCATGCAGCAAAAGATTAATATTATCTCTTCATTTTCTCTCTTTAGAGATAATGCTGGAACCTAGGAATACCAGTGCACTTAGTGATCCACTTTTATATGGTGATATGTATCAGACCATTCAGACCTTTTCCTGTAAGAAAACTACATACTCACAATTTTCTTGGTAGAAATAAACCTAAATAAATCATGCAATGGAAGATTTTCAAATATTTTAAGGATACATGTGTTTTGTTTGTTGTGTTTGTTTTGTTTTTGTTGGTTGGTTAGTTGTTTTGGTATGGGTTTTTTTGCACTGGTTTGAAATGCCATTCAGAATTAAACTCGACTGGAGGTTAAGAAAAGGATACCCAGGTGTCCTTTATGATGAATAAAGTAACGAAAGGTAATAAATAAAACATAGCATCACTAACCACTGGAGACATCTGGGGCTTTTATCTGCACTGTAATGAAGTACTTAACCAGTTAACATATGTGATACTTGAAAAAGTGACCTTTGCTAAGTAACAGGATTTTTGTTCTCCCTTCTCTAGGAAAAAAAAAAAAGTTAAAATGTTGTATAAAATCCTAAAATGTTTGACTTTTATTAAAGCTTCTTTGGTTGTTTCTTACAATCTAATGCAATAGTGATGAAACACATGAGTGACAGCCCCAGAGACTGATGGATCTGTTTACCTACGTAGCTGTGAAAGCACCTCCATTGCACAGGAAAAACCAACATGCTTTAGCTGTGTCCCACAGAGCCCTTGTCTCAGGAAAAGAGACTAGCTCAGTCTACATTGTTTGTAGTTTTCTGTGTCCCTGAAGAAAGCACCAGCCCTAGTGCCAGCAGGGTATTTTGATGAATGACAACTCATATTCAGACTAAAACCACCAAATGCATTTTATTTAGTGGAGCCAGCAGATACATAATTAATTTTGAATACTACTAAAGCAAGACAAATGAGAATAGATGACTTAGACATGGAAAGTTATATAACTCATCAATAGTCCCTTGGTACCATCTACAGCCATCATCTACCAGTTGCCCTCACTACAAACTTACTTTAGCAGAATAAGAACATTGCAGTATGTTGAAGAATGGGGGCAATAAAAAGTGGTAGCAGAATACCAGGAAGCAGTAACAATTTAAAGAAATACCTTCAAGTTGCCAGCAGGTGCTGTGTGTTATGGCTTATCAATGGTTCAGCCTGTGTTCCATATACTGTTGGTGGTGATCCAGGAAGTCAGTGAAGTTGCCCATTATTGTACAGACATCCGCAGAGAATTAAAAAAACCCCCACAAAATCTCAGTTTATTAAAGATGGGATGTGGTGGTTCACAATGAGTTTTGAAGATTGAAATGCATCCCTTTGCCCAAAAACCATATATTCAAAATACCAATGAATGCTGTGACCAAAACCACTAGACCTTTTAACTTCACACCCATTCAGGTTACCTTGGTGTGGTTTACCTGCTGGACCTCCTGAAGTGAAATACTGAACTGCAGCACTGAGGAATCCCAATGGGGTCTTTCATTTTGGAGCTTCCTCTGTTGCTTTTGCATCTGTTGCTGCATTCTGCTACGTCCTTGGTGACAGTTTCCACCTTACCCTGTTCCTTCTGTGCCATCCATTCGTGCTTCATGAAAAGTGCAGCTCTTGAGGATCTACAGCTTCATTTTCTTTCTTTATTTTCTTATCAGCAGTGAAATAGTTCAAAATGTCAACAATACATCAACATTTTGATGTACATACATCAACAGTCAGTCAACATCTCCTTGAATTGAATGGGACAGTTTACATTTGTTGTGGTTTAGCCCCAGCTGGCATCTAAGAACCACACAGGCACTCGCTCACTCCCCCACAGTGGGATGGGGGAGAGAATCAGAAGGGTAAAAGCGTGGAAGCTCATAGTTTGAGATAGAGGCAGTTTAATAAGTAAAGCAAAAGCCGCGCACGCAAGCAGAGTGAAACAAGGAATCCATTCCCCATCCCCGTGGGCAGGCAGGGGTTCAGCCATCTCCAGGGAAGCCGGGCTGCATCACACGTAACGGTGACTTGGGAAGACAGACACCATCACTCCGAATGTTCCCCTACATCCTTCTTCTTTGTCCCAAATTTATATACTGAGTATGACATCATACGGTATGGAATATCCCTTTGGCCAGCCTGGGTCAGCTGTCCTGGCTGTGTCCCCTCCCAGCTCACCGTGCACCCCCAGCCTCCTCGCTGGCAGCCCAGCACGAGAAGCCGGACAGTCCTTGACTGCTCAGCAATAACTCAAAACATCAGCACGTTATCAACATTTTCTCATCCCAAATTCAAAACATAGCCTCACGCTGGCTTCTGTGAAGAAAATTAACTCTATCCTGGCTGAAACCAGACAATGTTCTTATAAGGCAGTTTTCCATGACTCTGTAGACTCAGCTGTTTTCTTCTTGTTTTGGGGATCTTGGACTAGATGATGAAGGTGACAAGCCCAGAGTGACAAGTCTTCCCTGCAATACTTCTTCTGATTCAAACAATAATGCAACACCATAGAAGTCTCCAGGTTTTAAAAAACAATCTTAGTCTTCATCTTTTTTTCTCCCTAAAGGGTGACTCTTTTTCCTCATAAACCTCTAGTTCTCTTAAGGGACACGTGACACTGACCTCAGGCAGCAATGATTATTCTTTATCTGAATATATATGCCTCTAACCAGCAATAGAAATATGACAAATGAGTATCAGTTGAAACTGTAACCCCCAGCCTCCCCTGTGATATACCAACTTTCTTAATGAGAGAAACAATAACCATTCTAGTCCGGAGAGGGTTGAAGATAAATGACTGTCTAGTGTTGATACTCTGATCTATAGGACAAATATGGTTTTTCTATTGGGAGTGTTTATATAAAGCCAGCTGAAAACCGTAGGCTGTGTTCTTTCCAGGCAAATCCACTTGATTTCACTAGTAGAGAAAAGCAGAAATATGTTTTTAAATAACTACTTTCCCCAGGCTCAGAAAGGACTTTTTTTTCCCCTTCCTTCTCTTTTTTCTTTCTTTTTTTTTTTTTATTATTTTCTTTAAATAAAGGACCACCTAATGGGTGGAACAATACCTGGAAAGTCATGTTACAAAATCCACAGCTTTCTCTTAAACTGTCCTTTTGACAGCCACATACAAAGGCTCAGGAGGCCAAAGATGTTCTTTAAGGTCAACAAAATATATTAGCAGGGAAAAAAAAAGACAGATGTAAAGAGACAGATTATAATGGATCTCATGGATAGTATCACAGTAATATTTCCCAGTATTTCCGGTAATATTGCCATTTTTTCCTTCAGCTTTCAGACTGTATTGTCATACTGCGTGATGTAATATCATTATATCATATAAAGACTGTACATCATACTTAGTTTAATTAACCCAGACCACTCATTTCTGCCTGATGGCAAGTTTCTTGGTGGCTAGGCTAGTGTCAAAAAAAAGTGGGTTCTTATCTTGAACAGTTATCATGACATTACTGATACAGTTCTGTCATGGTTTAACCTCTTCTGCGAGAGCTGCTGGCTCCTGATGTGTCTCTGCTCTGCCCTGGTATTTCCCTGCCTCAGGATTTATCCTTGTTGTGGTTTCACCCCAGCCGGCAACTAAGCCCCACGCAGCCGCCCGCTCACTCCCCCGCGGTGGGACGGGGGAGAGAATCGGAAGAGTAAAAGTGAGAAAACCCATGGTTTGAGATAAAGGCAGTTTAATAGGCAAAGCAAAAGCCACGCATGCAAGCAGAGTGAAACAAGGAATCCATTCCCCACTCCCCATGGGCAGGCAGGGGTTCAGCCATCTCCAGGGAAGCAGGGCTCCATCACACGTAATGGCTTCTTGGGAAGACAGACGCCATAACTCCGAACGTCCCTGCACCCCTTCCTTCTTCTTCGTCCCAGCTTTATATACTGAGCATGATGTCATATGGTATGGAATATCCCTTTGGCCAGCCTGGGTCAGCTGTCCTGGCTGTGTCCCCTCCCAGCTCCCTGTGCACACCCAGCCTCCTCGCTGGCAGCCCAGCAGGAGAAGCTGGACTGTCCTTGACTGCTCAGCAACAACCCAAAACATCAGCATGTTATCAACATTATTGTCATCCCAAATCCAGAACACAACCTCACACTGGCTTCTGTGAAGAAAAATAACTCTATCCCAGCTGAAACCAGGACAATCTTGTAGAATTCTGCTTCCAACATCTGAACTTCATAAAGTCTTTCTTTCCAGATTTTCTCTCTATGAAGCTCAGATGTCAAGGTTTGTTAAGCATCAAAATTGACAGGGACTTCTGTAGTTGTGCTTAGTTTTATGATAGGTCCCATAGCAGGGACTTTATAAGTGTCCATTAAAATCAAAAGGTAAAAAAATTACTAAAAGAGAAGTGTTCTTTACAAAACTTTATTTTATAAAACTACTGTATCACAGCATTGGTTACATATAATGCCAAAACAGTGAGGTTAAGCCAGTAATGGAGTTTGTAGGGCAAATTAAGTCTTCATTATACACAAGCAATAGCTATGTGGCTAAGGAAGAAACATAAAAGGACTTTCAACAACACTGCTGAGACTATTGTGGCTAAATTACCTCTCTTTCTCCTGATCTCATGACCCACTCCAGGGGTTTGCCTTACCTGCAATCATCCCTTCAGACCTGCTGACATGGCCCAGACAGTTCCTCTGATTTATATGTCTTTATATTATACTTATTGGCTGTGATAGAAACCAGTAAGGGACCATTTTCCCACACCCAACCTCCTGCCTCCATGTAACTTATAATTGGGTTGTCGTTGGGGAACATTAACTCTCCGAAGGTGTATGGAAATGTTTTCTCTGACTGGTGATCTGGGATATTTTATTGTCATGCTCACCATCTTGCTTTTCTATTCTTAGCTCCAGTTGTTGATTTTAGTGCCTGACATATCTCAAGAGGTTTTACAGAGACAGAAGTAATTTTCTGAAGAAGAATGTGAAAGTTTCCATGTGGTACAAAGTATGAAAAAAGAGCATGGTCAAGTGAATAACAAATGCAGGTATGAATCAAAGACTGTTAAAACCAAGAGGAACATTATTATTAACTGCAGGGTCTTTGGGTCCTGGGAGTCAGACTGTATCTTACAATGCCACTGCTTAGTGTAGGGGGCAAAAATGTAAAAATATCACAGTTGTTTGTGGAGAACTATGTTTAATAATATGTGGGAGGGTCTGCTGAGAGCAGGAGAGCAGTGTATTTCTCAGTTCTCTAACATGTTTTGGCTGTCTAGTTTTAAAGGAGTTTTCTGGGAGATTGAATATAATCCCTAAATCCTTTAGTATCAATATGGTCTGAGTCCAAACCAAACAATTCATAAATCAGCAGCAAGGCTTCAGTCCTGGTAAGTCAGGAATTCATGAGATTGGAAACCAGTGCCAAGGACTGCCTCTCTTGGCCGCATGTAAGGAGAAGGCTCTGCTCCCAAAATGAGCATCTGTGTTCTTGGTTGGACAGATCAAATCACCAATTATACTATCATGAGCTTGGGGGAAATCCATGGGAGAGTGTGAAGAGGCAAAAAGTTTCAGTGCTGTGGACAGAGTGGCAGGAGGGAGAAAAAGTGACAGTTGAATAATACCCTTTTGCAGAGAGATGACTTTTCAAAACTTTACAAACCTCTTCCCAACTCCAGACCTCACCAGATCATCTTCGAGGCTCTTATCTCCTCCCTCTGTTCCCCCTCTGCAGTTTTATCTATGTTTCTTGGAGGCCTGGCATCATCTTCACGTCCTTTCCCTGGTATTCCACCAGCTCATACATGCATACAGTGCCCTTAAGAGCTGGAAATGAGAATGAGGATCCCAGGAAGTGTCAGGCAGGTATTGTGTCTTTTGGGGCCACCTCACAGCTATATTTTTTGCCACAGCTGGCAAAACAATGCACTTTCTGATTCAATTACAAACTTTCATTTCCCCACACCAGTAGATTTGAGGAAAATGAAAGAAAACACCCACACACACTGCTCAGCAGTGAAGCACACAAAATCAAACTAGTTTATAGCCAATGATTCACCAGTTGTGGAGAATAACAACATACTACGGTGATGAGCAGCGCAGTTTGGCTTTTTGCTGCTTGGGTGCTGTTCTTCAGTCTTTGGAAACTGCCCTTGTCCTTTAGAACAGGGCAAACTCCAAACCTTGATGAATTATGTAGTTAGGCTAAAAGCAGAATAGTTTACTTCAAATAAGAATTTGACAAATGTGAAGTGATTCAAATAAGAATTTGACAAATGTGAAGAACGGTTGTTCTTATGCAAGAGAAATCTTGAAGAAGATGTTTAGCCTGGGCACACTGCATAGATGTTGTTGATCATGGAAAAGTGGTGGTTGACTGGCAGGAGAATATGATACATCCCATTCATGTTTTAAAGCAGACAATTTGGCAATATTTGTTGACATTTCTTAGTAAGATCAAGGATCAGAAACAGACTTCTATTCATATGGGGCCAAAAGTGGCCCTGTTCATACCTGGGATTCAGCTGGCTTGGAAGAACCAGACACATTAATGGAAGAATTAACAACACATTCCGCTTCTTTCTATCTGGCTCCAAACATAAGAAAACTAAAGCTGTTTTGTCCTTACTATGTATTCATATTGTCTGAATTCTCTTCAGCCAATGTTCAAATTTCTCCACGTAGATGTATCTGCCATCTTAGAGTTATCCCAGTAAGTCCTTTCATACCATCCAGTACCAGAGATCTGCGATCATACCCCATGGATATAATTTTTCTGGTATCGTCTACAGCAAAGTTCTTCATAACAAAGGTTTCTGATTTTGAGTAATATATAAACCCATTATGAATCCTCGAATTGCCTTAAGGAATGGAGAGTGACTTTTTTTCAGCCTTTGAATTGTGTTTGCACTTTCTCCTTTGGGGTCCATAAATATTCCAAGAACCCAGAAGCATTTACAAAGGTTGCCTTCTTCTGCCTTTCCTGACCTCCTCTGTGGAATACTTTATTTGATCTTATGTCAAATGAAGATGCAGGCTGAGAAGGTTAGTAACACTTAAAAGCATAGGAAAGATCAACATGGGATTTGGAAAAGTGGGAAGAAACAGCCCTGATGAAAATTTATAGCCCACCAGAGAGAGGTTTTTTATTAGAGCTTTGTGAAGGGAAACACAGCCTAGACTCACCCCACCTGATGCTCTAAATCTTGAACACAGCAACCCATGGGAAACATAAGCATCTCTAGAGGGTAGTTACAGCCTATCCCAAGGCCTCTCTCCACTGATGGTAAAAGGAGCTGAAAGTGGCTGTGCTCTTTCTTTAGATGCTTAAAGTAAGATGAGGCAGATCTGGGCTCAGCAGTGAATCCAACTTACTTGTAAAGAAAACGAGCTCTAAAACCATCTTGTAGATTGAAGAATTGCTGAGTCTGTGCTCTGAATGCGCAGGACTGGAGGATGCTGGCACAGGCTTTTCAGCACTTGGCATTGCTGTTGAGCATGTCAGAAACACCCCAGTGGAGACATAAAGAAAGGAAAAAAAGGCAAAGGACGATGCAATCACAGAGTTGTCTGATGTTTTCCTACCTGCTGCTGTCAGATGTGTCGGTCATCGCCGCATGGTTCTATGTCTTGCTAACTGCCTGTTTGCCATGCATTGCAAAAGCTGTTCCGGTATGTCGACATACTCCATGGGGGTCCTTTTTTTTTTTTTTTTTGTTTATCTAGTGTGACAGCAGGCTGGCTACTGGGAAGTTAGTACCACAGCTGGACAGATGATTGCAGTAATCACTCCTGGGATCCTTTTCTCAGCAAAGACCTTTCATGATCTCACGTTCATGCGTTATCTTCAGCCAGCATCAGCCAGACCAGACAGAGTCCCTGTGCTCTGCAGCTTGTGTCTCCGTGTGCTCCCTTCCTCCTCCAGGGTTAATGTCCTGCAGTGATGTTAGTACACACAGCATGAAAGCAGCCTATGCAGTGAGACAACTGCATTCACTCTCTGTAGAGTCTGTAAGCCATGCTCTCAAGCATGCCACCCCCCTAATCCCCGAGACACACAGTCCCCACGCAGACGCTCTGGGGGTAACACGCAATGACCTTATGTATTCACTGTCCCAACAGGTTTCCTTAAGGTTCTTCTTGGGTAAAATTTTTCTTTACATTCTCATGCTTCCATCTTTCTCGTCAAAGAAATTTCTCATGCCTTCTCTCTGACAGCTCTGTACGTTATCTTGCCCATATTGTTATGCTCAATACACATTTTTTGTTCCTCTGGTTGTAGTGTCTCATATAATGCCCAAGTTTATCCAGTGGATGTCTGTTACAGAGTCTTTCATTCATGTCTACAAGGTCTGTGAAGAAAGCAGGGATATGGAGTCATTCCCTTTGCCTGTCATGAACTTTTTGGCTTTTTCCCCTGGAAAAAAAAGAGGCCCAGCACAGGCATTATTCCATAGAGTCTACTGTACTGGTGTTATTCCTGGGCGGGGAGAGGTTATCACAGAATCACAGAATCACTAAGGTTGGAAAGCACCTTCAAGATCATCAAGTCTAACCATTAATCCAGCGCCACCATGATCCCTAAACCATGTCCTGAAGTGCCACATTCACACGTTTTTTGAACACTTCCAGAGATGGTGACTCCACCACCTCCCTGGGCAGCCTGTTCCAATGCTTGATCACCATCTCAGTGAAGACATTTTTCCTAATATCCAATCTAAACCTCCCCTGGCATAACTTGAGACCATTTCCTCTCATCCTATCACTGGTTACTTGGGAGAAGAGACCAACACCCTCATCGCCACAACCCCCTTTCAGGTAGTTGTAGAGAGTGATGAAGTCTCCTCTCAGCCTCTTCTCCAGACTAAACACCCCCAGTTCCCTCAGCCGCTCCCCATAAGACTTGTGCTCCAGACCCCTCACCAGCTTCGTTGCCCTTCTCTGGACACGCTCCAGCACCTCAATGTCCTTCTTGTAGTGAGGGGCCCAACACTGAACGCAGGATTCAAGCTGCGGCCTCACCAGTGCCGAGAACAGGGGCACAATCACTGCCCTACTCCTGCTGGCCACACTATTGCTGATACAGGCCAGGATGCTGTTGGCCTTCTTGGCCACCTGGGCACACTGCCGGCTCATGTTCAGCCGGCTGTCAACCAGCCCCCAGGTCCCTTTCCGCCGGGCTGCTCTCCAGCCACTCCTCCCCAAGCCTGTAGCGTTGCATGGGGTTGTTGTGACCCAAGTGCAGGACCCAGCACTTGGCCTTATTAAACCTCATACAGTTGGCCTCTGCCCATCGATCCAGCCTGTCCAGATCCCTCTGCAGAGCCCTCCTACCCTCCAGCAGATCAACACTCCTACCCAGCTTGGTGTCATCTGCAAACTTACTGAGGGAGCACTCGATTCCCTCATCCAGATCGTCAATAAAGATATTGAACAAGACCGGCCCCAGAACCGAGACCTGAGGAACGCCGCTTGTGATTGGCCACCAGCCGGATTTAACACCATTCACCACAACTCTCTGGGCTCGGCCATCCAGCCAGTTCCTCACCCAGCGAAGAGTAAACCTGTCTAAGCCACGAGCCGCCAGTTTCTCCAGGAGAATGCTGTGGGAGACGCTGTCAAAGGCTTTACTAAAGTCCAGGCAGACAACATCCACAGCCTTTCTTCATCCACTAGGCAGGTCACCTGGTCATAGAAGGAGATCAGGTTGGTCAAGCAGGACCTGCCTTTCATGAACCCATGCTGGCTGGGCCTGATCCCTTGGTTGTCCTGCAGATGCCCTGTGAGCACTCTCAAGACCAACCGCTCCATGATCTTCCCTGGTACAGAGGTCAGGTTGACAGGCCTGTAGTTCCCAGGATCCTCCTTCCGGCCTTTCTTGTAGACGGGCGTCACATTGGCAAGTCTCCAGTTGTCTGGGACCTCCCCTGTTAACGAGGACTGCTGATAAATGATGGAGAGTGGCTTGGCAAGCTCCTCCGCCAGCTCCCTCAGTACTGTTGGGTGGATCCCATGAGGCCCCATAGATTTGTGGGTGTCCAGGTGGTTTAGCATGTCCTTGACTGCTTCCTCCTGGATTATGCGCAGGTTATTCTGCTCTCCATCCCCATCTTCCAGTTCAGGGAGCTGAATACCCTGTGGATACCTGGACTGGCTATTAAAGACTGAGGCAAAGAAAGCATTAAGTACCTCAACCTTGTCCTTGTCCTTGGAGACAATGTTCCCCGCCATATCCAGTAGGGGATGGAGATTCTCCTTGCCTCTCTTTTTGTTGTTAATATATTTGTAGAAGCATTTTTTATTATCCTTGGCAACTGTGGCCAGACTGAGCTCTAGCTGGGCTTTTGCCTTTCTAATTTTGCCCCTGCTTGACCTAACGAGATCCTTGTACTCTTCGTGAGTTGCCTGCCCTTTCTTCCAGAAGTGATAAACTCTTCTCTTTTCCCTGAGTCCCAGCAAAATCTCCCTGTTCAGCCAGGCCGGTCGCCTTCCCCGCCAGCTCTTCTTACGGCACATGGGGACCGTCTGCTCCTGCAGCTTTAAGATTTCCTTCTTGAAGACTGTCCAGCCTTCCTGGACCTCTTTGTCCTTCAGGACTGTCTCCCAAGGGACTCTCTCAACCAGTGACCTGAACAGGCCAAAGTCTGCCCTCCGGAAGTCCATGGTAGCAGTTTTGCTGACCCCTCTCCTTACTTTGCTCACAACTGAGAATTCTATCATGTCGTGGTCGCTAAGCCCAAGACGGCCTCCGACCACCACATCTCTCAACAGTCCTTCTCTGTTTGTAAACAGCAGGTCCAGCAAGGCACCTCCCCTGGTGGGCTCACTCACCAGCTGTGTCAGGAAGTTATCCTCCACACACTCCAGGAACCTCCCAGATTTTTTCTTCTCTGCCGTCTTATACTTCCAGCAGATGTCCGGTAGGTTGAAGTCCCCCACAAGAACAACGGCCAGCGAATGCGAGACCTCCGCCAGTCACTTATAGAATGTGTCATCTGTCTCCTCGTCCTGGTTGGGTGGTCTATAACAGACTCCCAGCAGGATATCTGCCTCATTGGCCTTCCCCCTCATCCTTACCCATAAGCACTCGACTTGGTCTTCACAATCATTGATTTCTATGCAATCAAAGCACTCCCTAAAATACAGAGCCACCCCACCACCTCTCCTTCCTTGCCTATCCCTTTGGAAGAGCTTATAGCCATCCATTGCAGCACTCCAGTCATGAGAATCATCCCACCATGTTTCTGTGATGGCGACTAAGTCATGGCTGTCCTGCTGCACAATGGCTTCCAGCTCCTCCTGTTTGCTGCTTGCGTTGGTGTAGATGCACTTGAGCTGGGCTATCGATTTCAACTCTGGCACGCCACCCCTAAGCTCAGCTCTAGTGAGCCTGGTTTTATCCTCTCCCCCCTTCAAATCTAGTTTAAAGCCCTCTTGATGAGGCCTGTCAGTTCATAAGCAAGAATCCTTTTGCCCCTTGGAGCCAGTTGCACTCCATCTGCTGCTGTTGTTAGGTTGTCAAACAGAAGAAAGCAACCAGGCAGAAGTTGCAATAAGAAAATTGAAAATTTAAGCAAAATATTTTGAAAAGAGATTTTAGATGAGGGATTGAGGAATTTCCTCAGGGACTTGGTGAGGTTTCCTTACTGGAGGTGCTTGGGAAGATAATTCTTTTTAATATGTAGACAAGTTAAGTGAGAGGAACTCCATTCCTGTGTTGGCATTAAGGCGGTGGCCGCACTCTCCCAAACCCCTGAGCTCCATCAAGCTATTTTAACCATAGAAACATAGAAACATTGGGTTGGAAGGGACCTTTAAAGGTCATCTAGTCCAACCCCCCTGCAGTGAGCAGGGACATCTTCAACTAGATCAGGTTGCTCACAGCCCTGTACAACCTGACCTTGAATGTTTCCAGGGATGGAGCATCTACCATGTCTCTGGGCAACCTGTGCAAGGGTTTAACCACCCTCATGGTCAATAATTTCTTCTTTATATCTAGTCTAAATCTATCCTCTTTTAATTTAAAACTGTGACCCCTTGTCCTACCACTACAGTCCCCGCTAAAAAGTCTGTCCTCATTTTTTTTACAAGGCCACTTAAAGTACTGGAACGCTGCAGTAAGGTCTCCCTGGAGCCTTCTCTTCTCCAGGCTGAACAACCCCAACTCTCTCAGCCTGTCCTCACAGCAGAGCTGTTCCATCCCTCGGATCATCTTTGTGGCATCCTCTAGACCCTCTCCAACAGGGTTGTCCTTCCTGTGCTGAGGGCTCCAGAGCTGGATGCAGCACTGCAGGGGGGTCTCACCAGAGCAGAGCAGAGGGGCAGAATCCCCTGCTTTGACCTGCTGGCCACGTTGCTTTGAGTGCAGTCCAGGAGATGGTTGGCCTTCTGGGTTGTGAGTGCACATTGTCCAGCTCATGTCCAGCTTTTCATCCTCCAGGACCCCCAAGCCCTTCTTGGCAGGGCTGCTCTCAATCCCTTCATCCCCCAGCCTGTACTGATATCAGGGGCTGCCCTGACCCAGGTGTAGGACCCTGCGCTTGGCCTTGTTGAACATCCTGAGGTTCACATTGGCTCATTCCTCGAGCTTGTCCAGGTCCCTCTGGATGATATCCCGTCCCTCAGATGTGTCAACCGCACCACTCAGATTGGTTTCATCTGCAAACTTTCTGAGGGTGCACTGAATCCCACTGTCTATGCCATTGATAAAGATATTAAAGAGTACTGATTCCAGTATGGACCCCTGAGGGATGACACTTGTCACCAATCTCTATCTGGACACTGAGCCATTGACCAGTACCCTCTGGGTATGACCATCCAACCAATTCCTCATCCACCCAACAGTGTGCACCCATTAAAGCCACCTCTCTCCAGCATAGAAAGAAAGATGTTGTGGGGGACAGTGTCAAAGGCCTTACAGAAGTCCAGATAGATGGCATTGGTAGCTCTTCCTTGTCCACTGATGTGCTCACTCCATCCTAGAAGGCCACTAAGTTAGTCAGGCAGGACTTGCCCTTGGTGAAGCCATGCTGGCTCTCTTGAGTCACCTCCCTGTCCTTTGTATGCCTTAGCAGAGCTTCTGGGAGGATCTGTTCCATGATCTTCCCAGGCACAGAGGTGCCTATAAAAACTTTAAAACCTATAAAAACTATAAATCCTGCAAAAACCTTCAGTAGAAAATGTTGCTTTTTCCTCTAGGATCGCAAGGCCTTCCAGTGAAAATTTTAATGATCCTACTGACTTAGCAAAAAGCTGCAAATGCATGTTCTGAAGGTTTAGAGCCTGCCATTTGGAATAACAAATTGACCAGTTTCAGATGATTTCAAGTAGCAACTCAGATGAAAGGGAAACTCAGGCTGATGTGTTGAGTCTAGATTGTGTATCACCGTATAAGTAACAGACGTCTTAATCACATGATTCATGTTTCATAGCCTGTCCAAATAGCCCCTGAGTGCTGCATAAAGGCTGCACCAGCTGGAAGGCTGGTATACTGGGGTATAATAAGGTGAAGAGCCTTTTTAAGTCTAGATAGGAAATGGAGGCAGGATTGGGACGTTGATCATTAACCATTTATTCTAGCAGTCCTCTGATTTCACATTCAGCTTTGGAAGCTTCATTTTTCTTAAGAACACAATGAGGATGTATGGCATTTCTGGGAACATCTACCTTGCTTTCTTGCTTCCAGGTTTTTTTCTATGTTGTTTCCTCACATGTGCATTGGCAAATCACTTCTGAAACAGTTGGGTGTGGCCCATAGTCATTAAGTAACTTGACGGATGGAATTTCTTAAAACTAAAAGATATTAGAGATCCTGACCTTCAGAGATGGCGGTAGCCAGTAGCCAGCTGTGGGACTAGGAGCAGTGAATCTGAGTATCTCAGTATGTCTAAATACAGGATTTATCACTTGTAGAAACAATCAGAATGTATTAGAAATGTTCAAATGTGTATATCCATCAATCTGCCTTTAATGGCATCTTAGCCCTTTATTTGTCAACCCCTCCCCTTATTTGCCATCCCAGTGTTGTGGTTCATTGAGCTTCTGTAACCCTGAGCATCTACAGTCCTGTAAAAGTTACCCATTAGCTGAGGTAATGTTTGTAACCTGGTCAATAATATATGTATGAATTTTTCTCTATCCCTTCTTTTTGTCACTTTCTCTGCCTCATCTGTGCCTTAAATCAATACAAGTTTCTAACATATTCTAAGTCACATTTTCTACACCTCTGGAAACACGAATTATTTCTATGTTTTACTTTGTACACCTTGAGAAGTTCAGAAACAAGAGCAATGCATCCATGAAGTATGGAAACCCAAGGGACTTCTTTTTGATGTTCTTTTTCCCTGACCCTTATGGTGCTCTGACATATGAATCTCAAAGGACTTTATTTTAGTCCAGCATCTACTTTTTAGCCGAGTAGTTCTATCCTCATAGTGTGCAGTCAAAAGTATTCATTTTCAGTAGTATCTATTTCTGGTTCTTGAACCAGAAGAATGGCATTTTTCAGAAGAATGTCACTTTTAACTCTTACAATTGTCTCAGAAAAGAAAGAAAATAAAGAACATAAAGAAGAGGAGAGG
Organism: Phaethon aethereus; assembly: GCF_964289735.1. Taxonomy (NCBI): domain Eukaryota; kingdom Metazoa; phylum Chordata; class Aves; order Phaethontiformes; family Phaethontidae; genus Phaethon; species Phaethon aethereus. The sequence continues at coordinate 3,490,122 of NC_138582.1, read as the reverse complement.
AGAAGCGAGAGGAGGGGAGAGGAGAGGAGAGGAGAGGAGAGGAGAGGAGAGGAGAGGAGACGAGACGAGACGAGACGAGACGAGACGAGACGAGACGAGACGAGACGAGACGAGACGAGACAAGGAGGAGGAGGAAGGAAGGAAGGAAGGAAGGAAGGAAGGAAGGAAGGAAGGAAGGAAGGAAGGAAGGAAGGAAGGAAGGAAGGAAGGAAGGAAGGAAGGAAGGAAGGAAGGAAGGAAGGAAGGAAGGAAGGAAGGAAGGAAGGAAGGAAGGAAGGAAGGAAGGAAGGAAGGAAGGAAGGAAGGAAATAATCTCGAAGGAAATTATTAGAATATATCTTTTAAACATTCATTTTCCTAAAGCTTCACCACAGGGTCTTCCTTACCCTGTTTGTATCACCCAAAAAGCCCAACATGTTCACCCTGGCAATAGGTTTTTATGTAATTTGGACATGTGCCCATGCTGCTAGGTATGAGTTAGGGATTTTGGCATTGGTCATAACTCTATTTCACTGGAACAAAGGTTACAAAGCAGCAATGACCTATCTTCTTTCCTAAATGGCATTTGATACTGTTAAAACAGACATTCCAACCACTGACAGCACCCAAGGATCAGGAATCCCTTACTTTTATTGGGAAACTCATCAACTTCTGCCACGGCTGTGTATAATCATCAACCAAGTTACCACTCATCATCATATGTTTTATTCATCTGCTTTCCATGGCAAGGTAAGGTGGAGTTGTTCCACTGTCCAAAGCAAATGATAGATTCTAGAATCAGTAATACAAAGAAGGAGCCAATTAAACCACCTTATTACATTTTACTAAGCTGCTCCAGACCAATTATAACCATATTTCTTTGTGGTCTAATTAGGTTCAATTCAGTTCCACAGTGTGGAAGCCTATAATGAGAGAACACAAGAGAAACATAGTTCAGACTCCATGTGAGGGATCATTAATATGCTCTGGGTTGCTGCTTTGGAAGAGGCTGCACCTAATTATGTGGGTTAATGCACTTAAACTAAATGGATGAATTGCAGCCATTCTCTGTGTTTCAAGGTCCCTTAGACTGACAGAACTGTAGATTAATAAGTTGTTAGAGAGTGATCAGTTGACCTGCTCCATCATTCTTCACTTTCACTCCATAAGTTCTTAGAGGTATGAAATTTTAAAGTAGAGAAATGTGCCAATCACTGCCATTTCCATGTTGTTGCTCTCTCTGGCACTTGCCTAAGAAATTATCAGAACTGGTGAAGAGCAAAATACAATGCCTGATTGTAGATACATCCAAATGTACCAAAATACATCCAAAAATAGAAAATACACCCAAATATTTAATGATCCAATGGACTTATGTCCAGTGTCCAATGACTTTGGATCCAAATGCACCATGCACAGGAAATAACAGATGCCCTGTTAGAACAAAATGACTTGGATAACAGACTGAATTCCTTTCAGCTAGCAGTGGCTGTCTAAAAGTCAATCATATAGTCTAAAGCTAGTGTTTAGGATATCCCCTTAGACACCTGAAAGTGTAAGTCATGCAGACTAGGCAAGTTACCCAAGTATAAAATAAAAGGCCAGGTCAGCTGGGCCTATTCACACCGGCAAAGAGACAACTTAGGAATATATAACAGAGGCTACAAAATCATGATGGGATGGAAAAAGTGTATTGGAACAGATTGTTAACCACTTTTTTTGATGGAAGAAAAAAAGAAATACCAAATTACAGAAGTAGGAGACAAGTTCACCTCCCCCCAAAAAAGGGTGTTTGTGTTATGTTTTTTTCTCATTTGGTAGTAGATCTTTGAAACTCTCTTGCAAGCCATACGATCATCAGGAAACCCCCTTAATATAAAAATTAGGAATGGAGACTGAGAGATGATTAGGGAGGAAGGATCATAGGTACTTTTTCTGTCCCCTAGGTGTTTATTTATGGCCAATGTTGGACACAGAACACCAGCTGATACGGACCATTTAGATTAGTCAGCAGAACTGCTTTTATGTCCTGCCTTGCAGGGATTAAGACATTGAATGCTCCTCAAGACTTTCCTCCTGGTTAGCTTAAGCAGCCATCTTCCCAGTGCAGTAGATTTATATAGCTCGTAAAAGTTTTCACATGTAAAAGGGGTCTAAAGGTAGAAAAAAAATTGTTCAACAGTAAACGGTAGGTACAACAGTATCAGTTTTGACACCTACATACCTTTGTAGACTTAGATTTGGAGAACAGTCCCTATTTGCAATGACCTCAGTTCTGAGAAATTTCAGTGGCTTCTGAATGTCTTGTCTAACTGACAGCAGGAGACATGACAAATAGGTTTGTTTTCTCATGTTCACACTTGTCCTTAAGGCACTAGACACAAAAACTGCTTTGTATTCCATTCTTAAGTAAGAGGACGTGACAACTTAATAATTGAATTGGGTACTTAGCTCACTATGTTTCTGATGTGCATCCCTCTAATTTATTTTGTCAGGACCTTTTTAACTTTTCTTCCACTGTCCCTAGCATGCTCTAGCTCCTCATAATGCCCAGGAAAGGAGGTTTTGTTAGAATTTTCCTCTGTCATATCGTGTTCTCATATTAACCCTCTAACCCATGGTGGCTTGCAGAGCCTGCCCAAATTGAACTGCCTGTGTTGGAAAGCTTTGAGCTTCACGTCTGTGCCTGTGTCCTGGTTTCAGCCAGGATAGAGCTGGTTTTCTTCACAGAAGCCAGTGTGAGACTGTGTTTTGGATTTGGGATGAGAAACTGTTGATAATGTGCTGATGTTTTGGGTTGCTGCTGAGCAGTCAAGGACAGTCCAGCTTCTCGTGCTGGGCTGCTAGCAAGGAGGTTGGGGGTGCACGGGGAGCTGGGAGGGGGCACAGCCGGGACAGCTGACCCAGACTGGCCAAAGATATTCCATACCATACGATGTCATGCCCAGTACATAAACTGGAGTTGGCCGGGGGGCGGAAATCGCTGCTCGGGGACGGGCTGTCGATCGCTGGGTGGTGAGCAATTTCTGTATTGGGCATCACTTGTTCTTGTACATTCCTTTGTTGGTATTATCATTGTTGTTTCCTTCTTTCTTTCTGTCCTATTAAACCGTGTTTATCTCAACCCACAAGGTTTTTTTTCCTAATTCTCTCCCCCACCCTACTGTGGGAGGGGGAGTGAGCAAGCGGCTGCATGGTGCTTAGTTGCCAGCTGGGGCTAAACCACGACAGCCTGTGACATTGTACAGAAGAAAAAAATATGTCAGTGCAAGGAAAAAAATATGGTCAAGTGCAGGGTCCTGCACCTGGGTCAGGGTAACCCTCGGTATCAATACAGGCTGGGGGACGAAGGGATGGAGAACAACCCTGCCAAGAAGGACTTGGGGGTCCTGGGGTATGAAAAGCTGGACATGAGCTGGACAATGTGTGCTCACAGCCCAGAAGGCCAACCGTGTCCTGGGCTGCCCCCAAAGCAGCGTGGCCAGCAGGGCAAGGGAGGGGATTCTGCCCCTCTGCTCCGCTCTGGGGAGACCCCCCTGCAGTGCTGTGTCCAGCTCTGGAGCCCTCAGCACAGGAGAGACATGGACCTGTTGGAGAGGGTCTAGAGGAGGCCACAAAGATGATCCGAGGGATGGAACATCTCTCCTGTGAGGATTGGCTGAGAGAGTTGGGGTTGTTCAGCCTGGAGAAGAGAAGGGTCCAGGGCCACCTTATTGCAGCCTGCCAATACTTAAAGGGGGCGTATAAGAAAGATGGGGCAGACTTTTTAGCAGGGCCTGTTGAGATAGGACAAGGGGTAATGGTTTTAATCTAAAAGAGGGTAGATTCAAACTAGATCTGAGGAAGAAATTTTTCACCATGCAAGACTGGCAGAGGTTGCCCAGAGAGGTGGTAGATCCTCCATCCCTGGAAACATTCAAGGTCAGGTTGGATGGGGCTTTGAGCAACCTGGTCTAGTGGAAGGTGTCCCTGCTCATGGCAAAGGTGTTGGACTAGATGATCCTTGAAGGTCCCTTCCAACTCAAACCATTGTCTACAATTTAGTATGAATATACTCTTTTATAGTAACCTCGTGGAATGGTGTTGTTTTAAAATAGCATTTTGCATTATAACCAAGTCTATAATACACAGCAGTTGGGGATATGTCTGTGTTGCCACATGGAGATTTCATGCTTACTCCAAGACAGGACTCTTCTATAGTTTCAGTAGGGATATAATTCACCTGGGCCATCGATGCCAAATGCATCCACTGTGTCAACTGGCTCATTGAAAGCTCCATCAGTTGGCCTCTGCACCGCATCATACTAATGAGGTAATCACTGAGCTTCTGTTGAATGGGATTAGTGAATGAGCAAGAATTGTTTGTTCTGGATCCCTTGTAAATGCAGCTCGAAGCTCTCTAAATATTTGTTTGCAATCAGCTATGAGCTGGGATGATTTCAGCTCTTACTAACTAGATGAACATAATTTTCATCACTATAGAATTTGCCAGATTTACTGATAGAGGCAGCCTGTGGTTTGTAGTGGGTATAAGTAGGGAGCTCTGTTTCAGAGCTCTGTAGTAAGGTAAAGCAGCAGGTATCATAATTTGTAATTTCATGTCAGTACTAAGCTTAGTTGGAAAAAAAAGTATATTCTATTAATTAGCTTTTCTTAATAGCAACTTTCGAAGACTTAATATTACATATAAAGATCCAGTTCTGCAGATTTTGTAGGACAGATCTAGAGAAAACCCACCAGAAACTCTGGCTTTTGTTTATTCACCAAACCTAACTGCATTGATTTAAGAAGTTTTACAGTTTTGACCCTGAATGAGCTTAAGCACCTGCAAGATTTCCCTGAGCATTTTCTGTGCTCAACCTTTATTGAGGAATGACTGTGTCAGCTTTTTGGAAAGGAAGCATGTAATTGAAATCAGTGCAGGTAAGAATCTAGTTTAATATTTGTTATTCTTTTCTAAACCTTCACAGTAACCAAAAATACATAACTTATAGACCTAGCTGACTTTTCCTGGTGGGAAATATTTTTGTCAAACGATGTAACTTTTCATGAAGAATAAAAACCAAATCATTTTGTGAAATTCTCTTCAATACTTCCTATGACATTTTAATTAAAACCATTTTTGAAATGTTTTATTTACTGGACAAAAACTGCATTTATAGTACATGAAACACTTAAAGATGAATTTAAATGGCATTTTCAATCATGTTTTCAGCAGAAAATATTGTGGGGGGAAATGGAACAAAATCCCAAATGCTTGTTGCATTGAAACCTATGAAATGAAATCCAACGCAAAATTTGACATTTTTAATGAGATGCCTTACTTGATTTTTTTAACAGATTAAAGGTTTTTTCCTTTTAAAAAATGGTAACAATATGTCTTAATGTTTATTTGTCCTGCTTTTTCACCAGCGTTTCTCATAAATAAATATCGTGTTCTATGCCTACAATGTGATCAAATAAGCATCTAACCGGTGTGTTTGTAAATGGCACATTTAATTGTGAAATTGCTTAGCTCAGATCTGACAGAGCAAATTCTAAAGCAGCAGGGCACAGTATGAGGAACTGAGCTAGGTTATTTTCAAAACATACAAAAAACCCCAACAGAAACAAATCAAACAAAACATGTTAACTTTGATGGTTTTAAATGAGCAGACCTGGAGATCAGGAGCATGTTAAAAACACAAATAAAGATGAATTAATAGCTACATATCTTATATTAGGGCACTTACAGTAACCTTCCCCAGATACGCAGGGGACATAGTTAAAATCTGTAACATAAGGTAAAACATGTCTGCAATGAAAGGGAAAAAAAAAAGGAAAAAATATTCACAATTATACTAGCACACAGTATAAAACTTCCTTTTTTTTCTTTCATACATTTAGTGTTTGTTGGCTATAGCAGTTTTAATATGATGTGATCAGTAAAGCAGACATTGACGTAGAGCCTGAATGTGAAATGCCTTGAGAATCCGTTCCACTTCACAGGGTGATCACAGGCTCTGCAAAAGCAAGAATAACTGGTAAGTATTTACAGGATTCCCAGAGACGTGCTGATGTAAAGTTGTTACTGCTGGAAGCATGGCTACTCAAGGTGTTCCCAAAATGCACAGTCAAAAATGAAGGAGAGGTAATCTCAGAAAAGCACATTTTCACTGATTCTAGTCTAAGGTAATTGTGGAAGTGGAAGGGGTGGGGAGGCTTAAAGTAGAGAAAAAAACATATTTACAAAGAAAATACAGCATATAGCCTGCTGTAGCAAGGAAAAGAGTAGATTTTGTGTTCTCTTCAATGCCAGCAGTTCCCATACCTGGAGGATGGTGCATTTAGTTTTAAAAATACATTTTCCTGAAAAGTGGATTAAGTACAGAAGCCAGACTGTGACACTGATGAACTTTGCAGAATTGAATATATCTAAGAAATCTTAGTTTGTTTTCCATTTTTCCGTGCAATGAAACCATTAGATGCTTCCTCTTTATAGGAAGGGCTCACTATACCATGTGTAGATCTTTATGTTTATGTGTAAACATAAAATATTTATACTATTTACGGAGACAGTTAATGGAAATAAGGAGTGCATGTTTCTCTCCAACGACTATAAGAGAAGCTCCTTGGGAAAGACATCACCAGCAAGATAGCACCTCCAAGATAGACATCAGCACTATAGACTTCTGAGGTTAGATAAATTGTATTTTTGCACTCACCACCTCATGAAGGAGGCCTGTGTGTTTGTAGTAAGCATCACAATGAAAAACATAGCAGGCTTTTGTAGTGTTTGTGTTTATTCTACATCTACTGCCTTAGTGAATATTGTTTGTATATACAGGTTATGCAAGAAAATCTGGTTAAACCTGGTATCAAAGGAAAGGAAAAGGACGGAAAAATAGCCTGTTGTTACTATTATTGAATACTGAGAATAATTTTTTCTTTTTTTTTTTTTACTACAGGTGGAAGACTTAGAAACACTTTTTGTTTTAATTATGTTTTACTGTAAACCAACGAGGTGTCAAAATAGACCAGAGATCAGACACCTCCCTCCCTCAAACAACAACATACAAAACCACACACATATTATTTATGTCGATTATTAAAATTGTTCATAATAAGATGTCACTTCAATAAACTTTTGAAATTAAATGCCCATTGTGCCACATATGCAATGCATAGAAGACAGTTCCTACCTTGTATTCACATAAACCCCACAAAGAGCTAATAGAAACGCTTTTCTTTAATGAGAAAGAGTATCCTTCTGAAGATGACATTCATCTCAGCTAATTTAAGGTATAAGTATCTCCATCTGAGTATAATGGCTCCCAGGCTCCTACTACAGTAATTACAGATCTAATCAATACAGTCAATGGATTTTTAGGGTGGGGGTCATTTGAATAAAGACATCAACTTCAGAATTACCTCAATTTCACTGGCTGTTGACTAGCATTAGCTGCAAAGGGACCTTCAGGATGACCTTCTCAGATGCAGAAATGTGCACCGTGGACACCTAAATTTAGCTGCACAAATTCAGTAGTAAAAGTCCCTCATCTCACAAAACTATTTGCTAGAGTTACTCAGAAAAGTGGAAAGGCTCTGGAAAGGGGATGGACACCACTAATTATATAACCTTTCCATCAACCTTGGAACCATTCTCATTTTCCTGTTCACTTAATATTTCACAATCTTTTTTCAAAGAGGAAGAACTGTAAGTGGAGCGAAAAGAAAACTACCTGAACAGGAAGGAACATTTCTACAGGTGCCAATCAACAATATGTTCACTGCTTGTGCAAGTCACAGAATCACTGAATGGATGAGGTGGAAAGTGTCTTCTGGAGATCATTGAGTCCAACAACCAGCTCAGATCAGGGTCAGCTGAAGCAGGGTGATCAGGCCTGTGTCCTGTTGGATTTTGAATAGCTCCAAGGCTGGAGATTCCACAACTTCTCTGGGCAACCTGTTTCCCTGTTTGACTACTCTTACAGTAAAAAAAAAGGGTGCTTTCTTATGTTTAAACAAATGTTCATATATTTCAGATTGTTTTCATTGCCTCTCATCCTGTCAGTGGAAATTACTGTGAAGAGCCTGGGTCCACCTTCTTTATACCTCCCATCAGGTATTTATACAGCTGGATAAGATCCTCCTGAGCCTTCCCTTCCCCTGGCTGCAGTGCCAGCTCTCTCAGCCTCTCTTCATATGTCAGACGCTCCTGTCCATTAAGCATCTTCCTGGCTCTTTGTTGGACTCAGTCCAGCATGTCCATATCCCTCTCTTGTCCTGAGGAGTCCAGAATTGGACATAACACTCCAGATGTTTCTCACCAGTGCTGAGTAGAAGAGAAGGATCACCTCCCTCAACCTGCTTGCAACACTCTGCCTAAGCTTCTCTGTTAGCATCACAGAACTGTCAACTGGGTATCTGAATTTCTTAGCACTGTCCTCAGTGCAGTCTCATTCATGCCAAGCAATCAACAATGGTGTGATGTAAATGCAAGTAATAAGTAAAAGACAAACTCAAGTTAATCACTAACTGTGATTAACTGCCTTAAATAAGCCAGCTGTGCTTCTTTATGATTAGAGTGTGTATGTGTGAATGTATGCATGTGTATGCACATATATATGTCCAAACGTGCACGAGTGAATGAGATCGCTTATGTGTGGGCACACATATGCCAGTGTACAGGAGAGAAAGAATGCAGCCTAATCAGATCCTGTGGACCTTGGACAGGCTTTTTCTCCAAGGACTAGGATGAAGGGCACCATATGTTTGACATGAAAGCAAACCCTACTACCAGCACAAGCCATTACTCTTGGCAGGCTCTGCAGCTACTGGGGATTATGAATCTTGATTTTCAGGCAGGGAAAATATTCAACATTGCAAAAGCCATTTAAATAAGAAATAGATAATCTACAAACTTGGCTTTTGAGTGTAACAAGAGAGAATCTCCCAACCCCATCTAACTACAAAATATATTGGGCCAACAATCCAACAGACTTAATACATGTTTCTGGTTTAGCTGAGGATAAAGTGAGTTATTTTGAGTTACTGAAAAAGAGTTTGAGTTCTGTCATACTGTTAGGGTTTGATTAAAGATTTTTTTTTACTGTTTGCTCTAGGAACAGTTGAGTTTGTCATGGACCATACAGTCCTGTGTTAGCTACTATACAAATAGAGAACTAAATTACAATCTCAATTAAAAAAAAAAAAATTATGTTGGGGAAAATCTTTGGATATTTTTATATCTGGAGAAATTTAACAGTAGAAACCTGGGTGACCTGGTTGCCCATCCATATTTCAGTTATTCATTTCTGTTACCTTCATAGTCAATGAAAGAGACATATTTACCTTGATTTTTTTTTCATACATAAAGAGAGAGGGCAAGAAAGGAAGGGACAAATGAAAAAAGACCCTGCTGCTATCAGGTTGCTAAGATTACTCTCCTGAGCAAGCTAACAGTACTGTGAACTGCAAAAACCAACTGTAAAGAGCTGCTCCAGTTTTTGGTAGCTCTATGTTGCAACAGGGACCTGAGCTATGGACCCACCCTAGAGCCCTCCTTGGCTTCAGAGGAGCATCTTTCACCGCTTTGGGGTTTACAGTGTAGAGTCTGCTCGTTTGTTTAGTCTAGCCTGTTCTGCCTGTGAATTAAAGAGCTAGTCTTATGGGAAGATAAATTTGCCAGAATAATAAACCAATTTGATCCTACCTGCTGTTGTTACAAGTCAAGTGAGATTTCTGTCTTCCCTCTAAATAAATCTCATGACACATACAACATTGTGTAAGTTCTGATGATACAGCCTTTGATTTTTGCAAATTTATACAGATTTAAGGCTTTTTCATAGTAATAAACCTCAATGAACTTCTTTGTTGGAGAAGGCTCATCCAGATAATTTGTAGTCCATTACTAATAGTAGTTGACCATTGTATATGATGAGATTTTTGGCTGGTTGAATGGTTCCTTGAAAGCGTGAAACAACGGCATTTGTTACAAGCTGACTGAGATGACCAAAGGAGGCCTACAAAATTACCAAGTGGAAGTCTGCATCATTGAAAAAAGAGACCTGCTCCAAAGCTTGCTAAAGTCAGTGCAAACACTCACTGACTTTATCTAGCTTTGCATCAGGCCCATATGAATGTTCTTACAGTTGTTCTGCAAAGTCATAGTTTGTAAAACCACACTGTTGAACTAAGGCTGATGGATTGTCCAAAGGATGGAGAATGTAGGACAGAATGAACAGATGGATTTTGGTACTGAGTACTGAAAACATGGACATGGAAACAGCCCTTCAGAACTATTCATAGCCACCTTTTCAACACGTCAAACTCATGTAGGGAGTAAGCATGTGCTGGACCCTCAGCACAGGTATCCTAAGCTGCAGCCCACAGAAAGGAAATGCTAGGTCCTCATCTCAATTTTGCCGTTTTTGTTTAATTCAGGGGTTTTTGGTTTTGAGGTTTTTGTTTGTTGTTACAATGATTAAAAGAAAAACAACAGTTCATGTTGTAATGAACCTGTTTTCAAGGCATAAATGTCTTTTGATGTTTTCAGACTGAACCCTTCACATATGCAAATCTACACTGATTAAGCCCATGTCCTGTCACAATATATTGTATTTATTTGCTTTACCCTGAAACTCTGCCAGTTTCAGATGTAAATTGGAAAGTAGCTTCCAAATATAACAGAGCTGAAATCCTGCAACAGCATCTCATTCATGATAGAGAACCTAAACTCACCTGCAAGGCTGATAGTGGAGATAGCTTCTTGTTACATGAGGATCTACCTTTTCTGTTCCTGAAAACCCTTGAGAGAATGTTGAAGGGAAAGTAGGAAACCTCTGGTTGTTTACAATCTTCTGTCTCCAGTCACCTGTAGTTGCTAATATTATTTTTTTCCTGACATACCAGAGAACTGAGAAAAATGTGCAGAGAGTGGTAGTTCTGAGAGGTACAGAAATCTCTCAGATGTTGCAGACATGGTAGAAATAGTTCGCTCATGTGCTCAAGATTCAACAGACCACCAGCTTTGGGCATCAACGTCAAGTTTACCCCTACATCAGATAAAATTCTTCTGCAGCTGTACTGTAATTCATGACTTCACAGAATCAAAAAATCACAGAATCGTTAAGGTTGGAAAAGACCTTTAAGATCATCAAGTCCAACTATCAACCCAACACCTCCATACCCATTAAACCATGTCCCAAAATGCCATGTCTAAATGTTTTTTGAATACTTCCAGTGATGGTGACTCCACCACCTCCCTGGGCAGCCTCTTCCAATGCTTCACTACTCTCTCAGTGAATAAATTTTTCCTAAACATCCGATCTAAAACTCCCTTTGTGCAACTTGAGACCATTTCCTCTCATTTTATTGCTGGTTACTTGGGAGAAGAGACCAACACCCACCTCACCACAACCCCCTTTCAGGTAGTTGTAGAGAGCAATAAGGTCTCCCCTCAGCCTCCTCTTCTCCAGACTAAACAACCCCAGTTCCCTCAGCCACTCCTCATAAGACTTGTGCTTCAGACCCCTTAACATCTTTGTTGCCCTTCTCTGGACACAGAATCACAGAATCACAGAATCACTAGGTTGGAAAGGACCTTTAAGATCATCAAGTCCAACCATTAATCCAGAACCACCATGTCCCCTAAACCATGTCCTGAAGCGCCACATCCACACGTTTTTTGAACACTTCCAGGGATGGTGACTCCACCACCTCCCTGGGCAGCCTGTTCCAATGCCTGACCACCCTCTCAGTGAAGAAATTTTTCCTAATATCCAATCTAAACCGCCCCTGGCACAACTTGAGGCCATTTCCTCTTGTCCTATCACTAGTTACTTGGGAGAAGAGACCAACACCCTCGTCGCCACAACCCCCTTTCAGGTAGTTGTAGAGAGCGATAAGGTCTCCCCTCAGCCTCCTCTTCTCCAGACTAAACAACCCCAGTTCCCTCAGCCGCTCCTCATAAGACTTGTGCTCCAGACCCCTCACCAGCTTCGTTGCCCTTCTCTGGACACGCTCCAGCACCTCAATGTCCTTCTTGTAGTGAGGGGCCCAACACTGAACACAGGATTCAAGGTGCGGCCTCACCAGTGCCGAGTACAGGGGCACAATCACCTCCCTACTCCTGCTGGCCACACTATTCCTGATACAGGCCAGAACGCTGTTGGCCTTCTTGGCCACCTGGGCACACTGCCGGCTCATATTCAGCCGGCTGTCAACCAGTACCCCCAGGTCGTTTTCCACTGGGCTGCTCTCCAGCCACTCCTCTCCAAGCCTGGAGCATTGCATCGGGTTGTTGTGACCCTACTGCAGGACCCAGCACTTGGCCTTGTTAAACCTCATCCAGTTGACCTCCGCCCATCGATCCAGCCTGTCCAGATCCCTCTGCAGAGCCCTCCTACCCTTCAGCAGATCAACACTCCCACCCAGCTTGGTGTCATCTGCAAACTTACTGAGGGAGCACTCGATTCCCTCATCCAGATCATCAATAAAGATATTGAACAAGGCCAGCCCCAGAACCGAGCCCTGGGGAACACCGCTTGTGACCGGCCACCAGCCAGATTTATCATTGTTCACCACAACTCTCTAGGCTCGGCCATCCAGCCAGTGCTTTACTCAGCGAAGAGTAAACCTGTTCAAGCCACGAGCCGCCAGTTTCTCCAGGAGATGCTGTGGGAGATGCTGTCAAAGGCTTTACTAAAGTCCAGGCAGACAACATCCACAGCCTTTCCTCATCCACTAGGCAGGTCACCTGGTCATAGAAGGAGATCAGGTTGGTCAAGCAGGACCTGCCTTTCATGAACCCGTGCTGGCTGGTCCTGATCCCTTGGTTGTCCTTCGCATGACCAGCGCGTGCCCTTAAGATGAAACTCTCCATAATCTTCTCCAGTACCGAGGTCAGGCTGACAGGCCTGCAGTTCCCAGGATCCTCCTTCTGGTCCTTCTTGTAGATGGGTGTCACATTGGCAAGCCTCCAGTCTTCTGGGACCTCCCCTGTTAACCAGGACTGCTGATAAATGATGGAGAGTGGCTTGGCAAGCTCCCTCAGCACTCTCGGGTAGATCCCATCAGGCCCCATAAAGTCATGGGTGTCCAGGTGGTTTAACATGTCCTTGACTGCTTCCTCCTGGATTATGGGTGGGTTATAGTGCTCTCCATCCCCATCTTCCAGCTCAGGGGGCTGAATACCTGCAGAATGCTTGGTCTGGCTATTAGAGGCAAAGAAGACATTAAGTACCTCAGCCCTGTCCTCATCCTTGTGACAATGTTCCCCCCCATATCCAGTAAGGGATGGAGATTCTCCTTGCCTCTCTTTTTGTTGTTAATATATATGTAAAAACATTATTTTTGTTATACCTTACAATTGTGGCCAGACCGAGCTCTAGCTGGGCTTTTGCCTTTCTAATTTTCTCTCTGCATGACCTAACGAGATCCTTGGACTCTTCGTGAGTTGCCTGCCCCTTCTTCCAGAGGTGATAAACTCTCCTCTTTTCCCTGAGTCCCAGCAAAATCTCCCTGTTCAGCCAGGCCAGTCGCCTTCTTACAGCACCGGGGGACCGCCTGCTCCTGCTCCTTTAAGATTTCCTTCTTGAAGACTGTCCAGCTTTCATGGACCCCTTTGTCCTTCAGGACTGTCTCCCAAGGGACTCTCACAACCAGTGACCTGAACAGGCCAAAGTCTGCCCTCCGGAAGTCCATGGTAGCAGTTTTGCTGAGTCCTCTCCTTACTTCACCAAGAATCAAGAATTCTATCATGTCACTAAGCCCAAGATGGCCTGACCACCACATCTTCCACCAGTCCTTCTCTGTTCATAAACAGCAGGTCCAGCAAGGCACCTCCCCTGGTGGGCTCACTCACCAGCTGTGTCAGGAAGTTATCCTCCACACACTCCAGGAACCTCCCAGATTTTTTCTTCTCTGCCGTCTTATACTTCCAGCAGATGTCCGGTAGGTTGAAGTCCCCCACAAGAACAAGGGCTAGCGATTGCGAGAGTTCTGCCAGTCACTTGTAAAATGCTTCGTCTGCCTCTTTCTCCTGGTTGGGTGGTCTATAACAGTCTCCCAGCAGGATATCTGCCTCTTTGGCCTTCCCCCTCACCCTTAACCATAAGCACTCGACTTGGTCATCACAATCATTGAGCTCTATACAATCAAAACAACACTCCCTAATATATAGAGCCACCCCGCTGCCTCTCCTTCCATGCCTATCCTTTCCAAAGAGTTTATAGCCATCCATTGCAGCACTCTAGTCATGAGAAGCATCCCACCATGTTTCTGTGATGGTGATTAAGTCATAGCTGTCCTGCTGGACAACGGCTTCCAGCTCCTCCTGTTTGCTGCCCATGCTGCGTGCGTTGGTGTAGATGCACCTGAGCTGGGCTATCGAGTTCACCCCCAACATCAGCACGCCACCCCTAAGCTCATCTCTAGTAAGCCTGGTTTTATTCCTTTCCCCCTTCAAACCTACTTTAAACTCCATCTGCTGCTAGCAGGCCCAGTGTCGTGTAACCACCCCATGGTCAAAAAACCAAAAATTCTGCCTGTGGCACCAGCCTCTGAGCCACATGTTGACCAGGTGTGTTCTCCTGTTCCTTTCAGCGTTCCTCCCTGCCACTGAAGGGATTGATGAAAACACTACCTGTGCTCCCGCTCCATTGATCAGTCGCCCCAGTGCGCTGAAGTCCCTTTTAATTGCTTTTAGACTTCGTTGTGCTACCTCGTCGCTGCCAACCTGCATGACCAACAGCGGGTAGTAATCAGTGGGCTGAACCAGACCAGGGAGTTCCCTGGTGACAATCTCTCACCCAGGCCCTGGGGAGGCAGCAGACTTCCCTGTGGGTTGGGTCTGGTCAGCATATTGGGCCCTCTGTACCTCTCAGAAGGGAATCGCCTACGCCAATTACCCTCCTTTTTGTCTTAACAGAGGTAGTTGTAATGCGTGGGGCTCGTTGACTCACCCTAGACAACCACCTGGGTGGAATTCCATCAATATCCTCATGTGCCTGGCCCTCAAGTTCCAGAGCCCCACATCTGTTGTGTGAGGGCAGCTGGGACGGTGATGGAGGCCGGGAGGGGATTCGCCTGCCGCCCTGAGCAGTTAACTCATTTGAACTGAGTCTTTTTCATCTGTGATGGTGGGTCTCTGAGGACCCATGTCTCTCTTTTCTGATCATGTTAATGATGGTTTCAACCTGTGCCTGATATAATTAATTTATTATATACATAAATTCTTAATGATGGATTTTCAGGATAGAAAAAAATAGAAAAGAAAAAAAAGGCAAAAGAGTACTAAGAAATTCTGTGGTGTTTCCTTCCTCTTTGAAGCTGAAGCTCATTGGACAACAGATTAGTCTGAGAATTGCATTACTGACATTGTGAAACTTCCAGAATTGATTCTTCATCTGGGCCTTTCTTCAAAGTTACTATATGATGTTGAGATTTTGCCTTAAGTAAAGCCTGGTTTTTCATTGGTTAAAGTTATTCCTGTTTAAATAGTCCTTCCCACTAATTCTCTAGGGAAGTACATGATACCCATTTTTCATTATAGATACCTGAGACATTTCTCTAGTGCACAACTGCCCACAGCAGAAAAGCTGCTGTTCTATTCAGTCACACTGGCCCTTTCTGCTTATACTGGAATTTTAACAACAGCTTCTTAAAACAGGACAGACCTAATAACCAAAGAGTCTTCTATCAGAAAAAATGTGATAGCTGGGTGATGATATACTCCATGCAATATTGCTTCATATTCACGTAGTCATTTATTTCTCCTGTGTATTCTCTTAACTGCATCTTTGGGGCACAGCAACCACCCTTGATTCATCTTCACTGAAATAATTTCTTTTTAGCATAGAAATATGCCCCCCACCCCCCCAAATCCTGATCCTTTGGAAGTTTGGAGGTCTTCTGGCCCTGACATCAATGACTTCAATTTAACAGTTGCAGGTCATTGGTAATATACGAATTTTGGAGGCAAAGGTTAATGCAAGTATATGGGCATCTTTCAGGGACTACCACAAGTTTAAGACATAGGTTTATCTTCTGGATAGTCCAGGTTGATCCTAAAGCAAAACTAAATCAAGAAACAAGATAATACTGGGAACAAAACAAAAAGAAACACACCCCTCTCTCCAATCCCAAACCCATAATACAGGCACAGTTTCATGGTCCAAGAAAGATGTCTCTGTAAGCAAGCTCTTGGAATTCACTACCTTAAAAGACATCCCAACCATTTTCCAGCTTCATGTTAAAACACTGCAAGTGCCTAGGGACAATTGACCTGCCTTGCATTGCTGTGTCTGAGCTGTAAAAATTTCTCTTAGCAATGTACATTTCCTATCAGCATTGCAGTACATGGCAAAGATTTTTAGGAAACATGGAACTCATAAGGTCATGTAGACCTATAAAAACGGTCTGTAGCAGTGTCAGAATCTGCACCTAGGAGCCAAAACTGCAGAGTATTACATAATTATGGCAAAAAATATAATAGGTGATATCACATTTCAGAACTGAATATTGCTAGCTGAAATTTGGGGATCATGAGAAAATCCATTTCACAAATGTGGAATGCCCAGGGCTTGGGAGGTAACACATAATGAATGAAATGGGAAGAGAGAAGGGGAAGTAGTAATTTTGCCCAACCTCTTAAAAACAAGGGCTGTTATCAAAGTAGCAAGATTATCTGTAAAAAGATTTTTAAATTATATGATGTTGAATATGTGCAACATCAGATAATGATATCTCAAGCTCTAGTCTGATTAAATGGCAAATGAATAGCAAATCTCAGCAGCATTGTCTTATCACAATAGAACAAGGGGAAAATCTCCTATTTATGAATGAACTGACCTCATTTTTTCTCCCCTTATGGCACACTGTGTATGGCAGAGTTGTGTATAATTGAAAAGTCATTATGCAGTTCTTTAACACAACGTTTAATCCAAGGCACAGTTCCTTTTCACCCTCCAATAACTTCTTATTATTTGAGTCATATAGTTGACATAAGCTCTGAATGCATTACTTTGAGGTTGTGTGAAGTGTAAAAATTGGGTTCTGACAAGTTATTCAGTAAGTTCTTTCAGGAATCTCCAGCACAAACCTGAAGCAAAAACTTTCAAGATAATGTAATTCACCAAAGGCTCAATGACATTTTGCTAGCTTTCTCTCTGGCCGTAGAGATTCAATGCCTCCAACCATTTTTCTATACCTCCTGCTTTTGAACACTGACTATTAGTGCTGACCTCACTGCAGATGCTTCACCACCTTATGTATGGGTTATCACCATGCGTGTTGCTCCAGTCTAGAGTCCACCAAGACGCCTACACAGCGCTATGGCTTTTCAGATCACTTGCAAAAGAAAAGGTAGGAAAAATGAAGATGTGTACAAAGCTGGCATATAGAAATATATATTAAAAAAAAAACATTCTCCAAACTCCTTCATGTGTATACTAAATCAAGTCAGGAGAAAGAAGGAACCAAAACCACTTAAAAATAAGGCCTTGCTTCTTCTCAATGTCACAACTCACAGAAGATGTTTCCTTCAAAAAATGCATACTGATTTTCTCTTTATGTCATCTTTGTTGTAGAAGCATTGTCATCCTAATTCTCAAAAAAAGCCCCTGTCATTTGGGATTTCCTTTATAATATTACAGTAACAATCTAAATAATCTTATCTGGAACCATCTTCTTCAGAAGAATGAAATGCAGAAGAGTGAGGCTCAAGGTGCAGAAGGGTTATGACTTCATTTTGTTGCCTTGAAAAAAAGGTTAAAATTGCCAGTAATGCGTGATCTAAATCTAAGTGACATTAAACAGATGGCACTGAATGACCAAGAAAATAGCATTGGTCTTTCTCCATCCATGAGCTCGCTTTGCACTTTAAGCTGCATTAACTTTGCTCAGCTACAAGATGCAGCCTTTTTCTCACATCTACCTCTTTGTTTTTAAAAAGCAAATTGAGAGCTTTGGGAGTGGAGACATTGTTAGGTTAATAATGAGAAATCCTGTTTCTCATGAGGAGGATGAAGAGGAGAACATTACCCAGAGATGCTAGATCTGCCGGTGTTTCAGGACCGGATGTTTCTTCCTGTTGCTACTTGGAACAAAAAGGTGAATGATTTTGTTCACCCTTTTGCAAGTAGTATGGTTGTCAGGCAAAAGCTGCTAGCAGAGAACAGCAGGGACAGTGCTCCCACCGCAGCTCTTCAATCAGGCTTCTACAGTAATGGAAGCCATTTGAAGACGTTATCTTAAAAGATAGAGGCACCACCACTTACATGACCTATTTTCTTCCGTCCTACCTCACCTTCAGAGTGATCCAAGATGATTTGAACATTCTTTTTTTTTTTTTAAATATGCTTTAACGCCTGTGTCCTCAGGTGCAAGTTAATATTTGAGCCAGACAGTACACATCTCCATTCCCCGAACTTCATGGACAAGTGACTAGAGTCTCGCTTGCCTTGAAACAGGCCACGTCTCTTTTGGGCGGTGCAGTTACTGCCTATCTTTCCCCAGAAAGAAAGGGCTCCTAAACTAACATTTGGCAACTCCTGTTGTGCCAAGGGAGGAAGGAGAGAAAATCAACTGTATGAATATGCTGAATTATTCCGGGAAGCACCCAGTGTAACACTGAAATGAGAGACATAAAACACCGGCCAGATAAGACATCATGGGCTGGAGACTAATAGAGATTAGATAGCAGACCCGATGAGTCATCAGTTTGCACCAACATGGCAAATCTTATGTTCCTTTGGGAATATGCAGAATTACCAGCATTTGACTTCCAGTTTGGATTAACTATCAGGAAGAAAAATGCTGACTCAGATTAAAATATGTCTGGTTGCAGGAAAAGACAATTTCAAGGAGATAGATGTTTAAACACTAGAGTATGTAGCCAAGGCTACCTAGTGTGCAAATCACTCAGTACCCATTCAGCGTATCACTACTATTTTACCATCCCTGAGGACCTGTCAAGAGCCACAGGGAAATACCAGACTTTCACCTTGCAGCAGCGTTTAACTACAGAGCAAGCAAATCAGAACTGTAAAAGGTGACAGAAACGTTAAATACTCATTCACAGGTTAGTGGAAATAGACCTGATAAACCCTGTAAAAGCCCACAGAAGACACACACCATGGTTAGAATTAAACTCCGACTATTTCAGCTAAGGAACTGTACGCTCCATGTTTTGCTTAAAGGTAACCGGTAGAAGACTAACACGGTTTGTGCAGAACTAGAGAAAATGAGAGTTGAAAAGCTCACCTACAGGAAAGAAAAACACCGTGGGAGACGGTGCACATTGCATAGCAGTGTTGCTTCTTAAACACTAATGGATGTTTCAGTGCAGCAGCCCTGCATAGTTAAATGCAATATATTGCATTTAACCTACCTCGGGGTTTTTTTGTTGTTGTTGCTTTTTTTTTTTTTTTAAGAGTGGTTAATTATGAAGGGAACAGAAATTATTTTAGTCAATGGGGACAGAGATGCAATGGGTGAAATTCCTGTTCTGGAATTAGAACTGCAACTTGTAATGTTTTCATTAAGAACAGTATTGGAAATAAATTGCTGCACAGAGAACTAATTAAAAACAGAACTAATAAATTCCATAGACGTAAATATAATGCATTTTTTGCATCCATCTGAACACCAGCTGTTATTAACTCAGGGTGATGCTGTTTTTACATACATATGTTGGTGTTATTCGTACAGATGGTGCCGGGGCTGAAGCACTGAATGGAAGTACGCTTCACAAGGTTGCTTCATTTACGCGCTAGCAATAAGTACTAGATTAATGCAAAACCTAATCCCATCAGAATGGAGATATTCTAGTAGACACCATGGAGATTAAAGCAGTTAGTCCCTGCATCAGAGCAAAAGCTTGTGGCAGGAAAACGCAGATATGTCAGGGAATTCACCCTGATATTTGTAGACAACCTTGATACAACTTCTGGATACCTCCTCATTTGGTTCTTAGTTGGCTGTTCATAAATGAGGGTAAGAATTAACTTGCCTTTTGATCTCTCTCACCATCCTTCTAGTGTAGGTGGGTGAAATTCTGACTGTTGCAGGTTTGTCCCTTTTTTTACTGCCCCAGACAAGTAAATATGGAGCACCATGGATGAGATTCTTTTCATCCAAATGCAAAAGCTCAGATCAACACAAGTCACACTCATTTCTTGGAGAGATACAAGCACTTCTGGAGGACAGTGCAGCTTACCTTCAACTAATCTATTCAACAGCTCAGAAAAATGGCCATTTAACATGCCTGTACATACACATTAGCCTGAAAGGGATCATCATGTCACAAGTTCAGGTTTAGTTGTCCAAACTTCAGTGAAATTAATCCTACCCTGCTTGTTTTATATTTTCCTTCTGAAATACATTTTTTTCTATTATCTTATTCTGTTCACAAGTTTTAATGGTTTGCTTTGTATATTTTCTCGATAAATAAATCTTCAGTGACCAGATACGTTAGTTTTGCAACCACTAGTATAAGGAAAAAACTTATCATCATAAAAACGTTCCCTGGAAGTGATAATCTGATTCTTTCTTTTTTTCTTTCTTTCCTTCCTTCCTTCCTGCCTGCCTGCCTGCCTTTCTTCCTTTCTTCCTTTCTTCCTTTTTTTTTTAATGTACACACAAACCATTCTCATTTTCATATGGAGACCAGATTATCCTGATACCCTTGTGTCATGGTTTAGCCCCAGCTGGCAAATAAGCACCATGCAGCCACTCGCTCACTCCCCCCTCCCCCAGTGGGATGGGGGAGAATTGGGAAAAAAACTCGTGGGTTGAGATAAAAAACAGTCTAATAGGGCAGCAAGAGAGAAGGAAACAACAACGATAACAACAATAATAATACCAACAAAGGAATATACAAGAACAAGTGAGGCCCAATACAGCGATTGCTCACCACCCGGTGATCGACAGCCCGTCCCCGAGCAGCAATTCCCACCCCCCGGCCAACTCCAGTTTATGTACTGGGCATGATGTCGAATGGTAGGGAATATCTCTTTGGCCAGCCTGGGTCAGCTGTCCCGGCTGTGTCCCCTCCCAGCTCCCCGTGCACCCCCAGCCTGCTCGCTGGCAGGCCAGCATGAGAAGCTGGACTGTCCTTGACTGCTCAGCAACAACCCAAAACATCAGCACGTTATCAACAGTTTCTCATCCCAAATCCAAAACACAGTGTCACACTGGCTTCTTGAAGAAAACCAGCTCTATCCTGGCTGAAACCAGGATACCTTGGGAAGTATCATTGGAAATATGCGTAGATATTAGTTCTCATGCTACATCCTACTGACAACCATCAAACAAAATCCTTAAAAATTGTTTAGTTGCTACATGAATACGGCTTCCATCTTGTTTTCCCCAAGATGTTCTTCATGCATAGAGAAGCAGCTCCCTCCTCTAATATGCATGTTCTCTTGCAATCCCCACCAAAAATGAAAAAAAAAAAAATCCACAAATTGAAGGGAAGAATGGAAAAAAAATTTCAAAGAAAGATCTCTGAGTTACTAAGTAAAAGATGGTGTCAGAAGTCCCTGAGCAGGAAACAGTCAGAGACTTGGACAGTGCCTGCGGGAATATCCTATGTACACCACCTGGTATTAGCTTCCCTGGATGTCTGCTTACGGGTGCTGCTGAAGGTAGAAAATGGGTGAAACATTCCTTTTGTACTGGCAAGAGTGGGTGTACTTACAGCCTCAAAATCAGCTCTGTCGTATTTATCAGGGTGCTGCATCTATTCGCCTCCTCTCTGTTTATTATCACTATCATGAACAGCATCACTAAAGGGATTATGTAAACTTCCTGAAGTGACTTCATTTTCTTTTGAAAAGAGACAGAACCTTGTTGGGAAGGGAAGATAATCATGAGTAGTCACTGAAGAGCCAGTTATACATTATATATTCTGCCTTGTGCCTCTGGTTCCATTTATGTGAATGAAAATGATTAAGATTTTACTTACTCTTTAGCATGTAGTGCTATAAGAGATTAACAGACAAAAGAGGGGAGATGAAGTATTTAAGAGCTCCAGGAGACACAGAGAGAACTTTTGGGTATCAAAGAAGCCTTTTTACAACTAAAGTCTGTTAAATGAAAGGCAGAAGAAGAAAAAAAGGGATATCCTTTTAGGTATTTTTAACAGATCTTGGGTACCACAGTAAGTGAGGTCTTTGACACACAACATAAAAGCCAAAAACTAGTCTAGACAAAATACAAGAGAGTAAACTGTAGGGAATTACTATGAATCCATGGAACGGAAAGAGATTTTTAAGCTATCTTTTACTCTAAGTCTCTAGAGTTATTCGAAAACGAGAATAATTGTGGTAGTTACTGCACAGTCTTCTCTATCCCACACAACTGAGATCTCCCAGTCAATAGTAACTGGTACTGAATTTTGGCTCTGCTCACTGCCTTTTTTCAGAGTGATGGTACTGGACATCAGTTTTGGCGTGACTGAGCAGAAGCCTACACACCCTCACATGCACCAATCACAAGGAGATCCTCTCTCCTCAGATACTGAAATTCACCCTTGGCAAGAACGACAGCAGCACTGAAAAAGCAAGCAAAGAAGAAAAGAAATAACACATCTGTCATATTTATCGTCAGTTCTCTGCTGTGTTCTTGACCTGCAGTTGGCAGCAGTTGGGCAGATCAGAATAATCTCAAATTACATTTTGCCAAGTCTCTCTTTAGAGGTCTTTTGCCATCACTTAATTTGTTTGTTTGAGAACAAACATATCTGTAGCAGCAGTAACGAGGTAGGAAAGCTGGGCAGGCCAGGGTGGGAGGTATCATGCACACTCATGCACACTTTGCCTCTTATTCCCAACAGTGAAGATGAAGGAGATGTGAACCATTGTGAGAAGGATGGGAACACTCAACGATACCTGTCAGGCTGTAGCTGATTGATACGTGTCAGCTCGATACACTCATTGATACATGTCAGCTCCATCTTCTTTATTTTCTTTGGTGAGGAATAGTAAAATATTTAAGGGGAAATGGTGATGCTACTTAAAAAACACTTACCTAATTAAACCTCAAATGCGGAAACCTCTATTCACTCAGAGATGCACTCTGTGATGCTCACTGCCTAAGGCTACACCTCAGCCATATGGCACTTTAATAGATACTAGGGGAGGGAGACCTTTTTTATATTTTAACAGATGAGTGCATGCTAAATACTGGGGTTGGAGCAGAGGGCAGAAGGAAGGAAAATGTAAGGAAAGAGAATCAAGAATGACAGACAAAGTTCAAAGGATGAATTCTTATTGAACTCTTCCATTTCAGCTCAAAACAGCTGGAGGTCTTGTTTCTTTCCTAGAAAGAACTTCTGTTGTTCCCAAGCCCTTGTACCCAGATCCACTGATAACAAACTTTTTCACAGCAGAGTTACTATGTGAGGGTTTGTCCTTACAGCAGAAATACCGCTACTGGTATGTCAAAGTTTGCTGGCCCAACCAGTAGTTGCATGAGTTCAGGAATAGGATTCAAGTTTTTACAGTGTTTCTGCTGCTGTACCTTCCCCCTCCAGGGTCATGCCCACAGTATATACTACAATCTCAGCAAGTTTGGGCTGTATCAAAAATTGTTTAGAAGACCTCAGAAGAGAAAGTCTGTGCCAAAGCAAGTCAACTCCAAGTAAAGAGTCAGAAAAGAGAGAGTTATTTGAAAATACGCCACTTATTGGGATAACTAGCTTTCAGATGGGTGTTGATCTGGTAAGACTGCAGTTTTAATCACAGGTATTGCATTCCCAAAATAAGACCAACAGCCAGAGGGACCATAGGGCTAAAGTAATACGGTTCCATTTACATTATGGTTGTTACACGTTTTAATATCTTCCAGGTTTGTTTGGATGGCTGCCCGTTCCCTCTCCTGGAGCAAGCGTCAAGGATCTAAGATGATTGTGGCTTTGGTGCCTAAGCCAAAATGGTACATGACACCTGTGCCCCCTTCCTATCTTTGCCTTACAGTACTTCCATAAATACCATTCTTTTCAGCGTATGCCGTTCGTTTCCCACTTCTCAGGGTAAGTTTAATTTGTCTCAAAAGGCCCATGGGAACTTGGTGGTAACCTTTCATCCTCTGGGGCTTTAGAGGGACCTCGCTCTAGGGCAGTGTGAAAGCATTGCAGACCCACCGGCTTTGACAATGAACGGAGGAGAGCTGGGATTAGCAGCAGTGTGGCTGCACCATCCAACGTGGCACTAGATAATTCGCTTGGCTGACACTACTGTACCGGTTCTGGGACCATGTCACCCAGGGTTATTGTACCTACAGCAGCTCAAATACCCTTGCTGCAAGGATACACAACAACGTAAAGTATGCTATACGTGCTCTTGATAAAATACAGTGTGCATTATCTTGTTCTATAGAAACAGTGAATACACAAGATGAATTAAATATTTACTTAACGAGTGATTTTTTACTGTTTGTTCCAACTTCTGGTGTCCATCTGTGTACCATAAAAAAAGTCCTGTGAATGTAATCTCAGAGCATTAATTCCTTTATTGAAAAACTCTCTTGTTATTTTAATACTTGCAGCAACGCATTTGCTTTTTTTCCTTAGAAATGCATTTGCTTTTTTTTTGCAGGATTATTTTCATGGGTCTTTTCTAGCTTGTCCAACTTTATGCAAACTGAAAGGAAGAAGCATTTCCAACATGAGAGACAGAAAGCTGCTGTCATGAGCCCTCTGTTATAAATAGGAAAGCAAGTATTATTGCGGGAAGTGTTGTACCATCTTTTGTGAGGTTGATTGTAATACCATTGTAAATACAGAGGGTCTGGTTCTCACACTAGAAACATTTCACGCTTAATATAATTCAGTTTATGGCCCCAATGCACTGCAAGAGTGGTGTAAAATGGCATTAAAGTTAATGAGAATCAGGCCTTGGGATTCTAATATTTGCTTTCTACTGTGCTTGGAATTACTTCTGTTATTTTATACCAATGTTTAAAAGTCAGTACAGAGACATTATAAATAAAAAATCCTGGGTCACATCCATCCATCTATCCATCTATCCAAGAGAAATGTAATGTGGCAATTGTTACAAGGTCTAAGCCTTGACTTAATTACAAGTAGGATTAATGTGGCGTTTTAAATTTAGATGTTGATACAATACTTTCTCTAAAACCATGTCTTTCAACCATTTTAAATCAGCAACACTTTATTCAAAGGCAAAAGTTTTCATAAGCTTCATTTTACATTTCTCCTGTGAGTAAAAAATGAATCGAGGATAACAATGATAAATCTAAATAATGTATTGTGAATATGTTTCAAAACGCTGACAGAAAATATTTGCCCTTCCATGGAAGAAATGCTTGGGGAAAACAGAAACGGAGATTTCCTTTACCTTCAACTATAATAACCTTTTTAATGACTTGTGAGCCATCTGATTGTTTGTGATGAAAACTGCCTGTTTCTGCTTATGTAAGGATTTTATTTATTATTATGGTAGTATTTGGCTTTCTGTCTCCAAAATTCATCGGAGCCCAAAGGAAAGTATTAAAAAAGAAATCCCAAATTTCTTATATGTCATCATTTCAACAGTTACATTATAATAAATATCCAGACCTCCTAGGCACTCCCAAAGTTGTATCTTGCAGAAGTATTATACTTCTGTAAGGCTGGAGAGAAATATAACAGAAATCCAATAATACAAATGTATTGAGACCATCCTGTTATTTGGAGGAGTGAAAGTCTATATGACTATAAAAGAGTAGTTGCAATGCATGCAGATACTCTTTGCGTATATCATTGCATTTTCTTACTAAAAATGAACATTTTTACATAGACCAAAACAAAACAAAAAATACTTCAAGTATATTTACTACCACAAAAGTTTTTAAGGCAAAGGACAACTAATAAACCTTCAAATAATGAAGATGCTTGGAATATTGCTTGGAAAATATGTTCAAAGTTTAATATTACCTTTCCTGAAAAACATATAAGACAACAGAGGAACATTCAAATGACATGGTGAAGGAGACATACTAATCTTTACATATACCTATATATTCTCACTTTTTATAAATTTCTAGCTATTAAAGGTTGGTGACTATATGGTGTAAAAATCCTGTTGAAGCAAGATTTTGTAACATGGAATATTAATTTGGGATTACTGTAAATGTTAGAATACGTCATATGGGAATCTCTGCACAGCTCAGTGACAAAACTATATACTCCAGACTTGAGGCATCTTCAACACAGTGGAAAAAGGACACATAGCAATGCCAACAAGAAAGTAAAGGCCACACTGAAAATACAAAATGACCTCCAAAGCATAGTCCAGAAAACCATACAAAGGCTATCATATAAACCTTTACATAAAACGGTAATAGATCTTTTGGAAACCCAAGCAATTCTGTTTCGTTGTTCACACAGTTTGAAACATTCAGAACACACCTAAAATACAGGTTTATTTTTGGATAGGCATTACAGAGGATGTTTTAAGAAAAGACTTGAAGAAGAAAGGTGACTTTCTTCCCTTTCTTTCCCTGTCCAGGGATCAAGAGAGCAGAAATTCTTTCCTGATGCTAATGAGCACTTCATGCCTTGAAACACAAAGGTTGACAATTACAATTTCCATTTAGAACTTGGTGGAATTTGCTCCCCTCCAATATATGCTAATCAGTTCTGGAAATGCATAACATGTTTGTGTAACTTGGTGGCTTCTCATTTTTCAAACTTCACAATCAGGAGGACAGAAATTCCTGGTACTGCCATACTTTTGCCTGATCCTCTTCTCTTTTTTTAAAGCACTGCCAGTATAAGAACTACATTTCCTTTGTAGAACTTTTTTTCTAAACCGAATACTGATTTCAAACCCTGTAATACCACACTTCTTAAAAAAAAAGAAAAAAAAAAGAGAGACATTTGCTGAAGCAAATTATCTCTTGAAGAATTCACAACTACAACGGCTATCCTCACCAACATCACCAGGGCCTCACACTTTGACATATTCATGAAACGTTATGCAATAGAAAAGCTAAATATTACTTCAGCAGCACATCCATCTTCTTCTGCCATATGCCATTTCCCTCCTTATATTTGCATTTGAAAGCCTGCTGTATTGCCTTCATATGATATTTGAGTAAGAGACCTCAGAAGAGACAGCTTGAAAGAGAAACATCTGTGATAGGCTCTGGTGTAACATGCTACAAGTAGCTTTGTGGAGTTGACAGTTCATTTGGAGTTGACAGGCGTGTTTTTGCTACTTTCCCTCACTTTCCTGCACTGCTCATGTTGTGCCATGAAGCCTTGATACCCCGTGTATTTTTTAACCTGTGAACACTAAATATGTAGTATGTTCTACTCAGCTATGTCTGAACATAAATTATAATTTACTGACCTTATTGTTTGGAGGGAAGACTGACTATTGCCTTATCTCTGAAGAATATAACTGTCTGTCCACGACTCTTGTTTTAGGGACGGGATGGGCTACCAAATGCACTGTCTAGATCCAGAAGGACCATGTGAATCCTGAGTGACAGACTTGAAACTGGAGAGTCCAGGTCTCACTTAAGTGTTTTTACAATACAGAACACTTACAGTGACAGAAAAGCTTTAGTGATGTTCTGCTAAGAGTTACTTTCTCCCCAAACTGATTTAGGGGAAA
The DNA here is from genome assembly GCF_964289735.1 of Phaethon aethereus. NCBI lineage: Eukaryota > Metazoa > Chordata > Aves > Phaethontiformes > Phaethontidae > Phaethon > Phaethon aethereus. The sequence continues at coordinate 3,462,535 of NC_138582.1, read as the reverse complement.
CAGTGCATGCCATCGCAGTCATTTCCAGCTAATAATTTAAGCTAAGCATGAGAAGATACTGAGCTGAGGATAGTAATGCCAAATCCATATAGGGGCAGAAATTCCCGGATTAAAAGTGAGGATGAAGAGCTGGAGTAATTACATGTTAAACCTTTTGAAATAGACCCTCAAGCCAACATTCCTCAATGCCTTATTCCAAGGATGTAAGTGCCTGAAAAATTCTCTTATCCTGAGAGATGAGGATGTTGTGTTACTCTGAGGGTCTCCTTGAGAGTGTTTATGCTTTTAAAATAAGTGCAACTTGTGGGATGCTTTCCTCTTCTTTTCATAAAAAAATTTGGAAGGAAGAAAGAAAGAATATAGTGTCTGTTATAGTTTCTCTTTTAGCAGTGTCGTGTTACATATAAAGTCATTAAGACCGAATGAGTGATAAAGTTTTACATTTTAATAATGTAATTAGAAACATGAGAAACTATGGGAAGTAAAATCTATATAAATTGGGTACCAATTCACTCAGTTCTGCTGCTGTTATTGCTTTGTGTATCTTCATTACCAGCAGACTGCATGGTCTGCGTGACCTCTACCTCGGCATAGAGTGGCCAAGAATTACTTTGAATTCCTCTCCATTTGTGAGAAAAAATGAAAACTCACTGGATTTTAATATTAAAACTCTCTGATAATGGGTTGGATTTGGTTTGTGTTCAGTTCAGAGAAGGAAGCCATGTTTTTCAAAATGACAAATAAGAAAATGGAAAAAAAACCCCAAAACATTAATTACAGCTTGAAATGAAATTGTTTGGGACAACTTGTGCAAATTCCCTTTTCACTACTGAGTCAGTGAACTTGTAAAAATGTGGAAAATGTTTTGTTACAAAATTAATATAATTTTTATTCCTATTCTGGTAGCTGACGGTGTGGTGATCAACCTTAGAGGAGTACAGGACAGGGATCTGTGTTTTGTTTTAGATAATTTAAAAGAAGCACAGCAGTCCAGCTTTTGATTTCAGCTCTGAAAAAAAGGATTTGGGTTTATTGTGTCTGCAGCTTCACTCAGTTCTTCTGGTGCCAAACTCAACTAGCTGCAAAGATCATCAAAAAACAAAATCCTACCATGGGTGGTTACATCAACTCCCAAGCTGAAACGAGTCAGCAATGGAACTTTTTTTTTTTTTAACAGCAAAACCAAAAAAAAGATGGGAATTCAGTCAGATGAATATTTCACCACCTGGTTTACTCCTCCACTTTGAACACAAAATGTTGCTTAAGCAGGACTCCAGTCAGGCAGCCACCTACAGAACTTCCCTAGGCAGAAATCATATGTATGTTTTTAAGATAAACAGAAATAGGACAGTGACTTTTTTTTTTCCTTTTTGTTCCCTTAATTGCCAGACAAAGTGCAATTTTCTGTTCCGTTCTCTCAACCAGATGCCCTTGTCATCCACCATTTTACTAAGGTAATGGAACTTGACGTCCTCTTTGTTGTTTCTCACTGCATTTGTGTGACTCACTGTGCAAAATAAAAATGTACTAAGAATAACAGAGGTTGTGTTAATGGCAAAGCTATGAAATTCCCTTCATCTAATTGTTTTCAGATTTTTTTTTTCAGTGCTAAGGCTCTTGAAGTTGTCTTGGATGCTGTGAGCATTCAGCCATGAAGCCATGTACCACCCAACACATCAATTTCATTAGAAATCCTGCGAGGATAAAGTTTTTGAAGGTACTTTGCAACCTAAAGGAGCAAGTACAGACCTTTACAAACTTCCCAGAGATATGAAGGCTGTAGAATTGGTTTTGAATACTTTACTTTACACAGTTGAAAAGCTGTCCACAAATGACAAATGGCCACAAATTACTCTGGAGCATTACCAAGCATCTGAAGTTGTGGCCCTAACCACTTGAGGCATTGAAGCATAAAAGGTCAAGAGGAAAGGAAGTAACTGTGCCATTGGTAACTGTTGTTGAAGCTGAACTACACAGGTAAGTATAAGTAGGAGAAATGTCTTTCATTTGTTTAGAATTAAGAAAGAAAATCTGGCATTCCATGCCCGTTTTACAATTCTACATCAGTAAAAACCTCAAAACAAAGTTTATATGTGAGGACAGTCCAAGACTGAGAGAGAAATTTAACGTAGTATGATATGACATACAGAAAGATAGAAGGGATTGGAACGGAATAGAATAGCGCAGTTCAGTTGGAAGAGGCCTACAATGATCATCTAGCCCAACAGATACATGTCCTCATTTAAAGATAAGATCACATTTCCTTTTTACACCACAGTAGGTGCACAAATGCCAAAACAAGGACAACAAATACTAGGGCAAGACTGAGCGACAGACTCGTGGGAAAAAAATGAAGTGCAATGTGTTTAATTTTCCCAAGCAATTTTGGAATGTGGTAACAATTTGCAACATTGGGCAAATGTAAAATTAGAGGTGGCAGGTCAATCAGAGCACAAAACAAAATGAGATCAAGATACATGTGGTGATGGAAAGACTGGTAAGAAGAAAATACACTCCCAAACAAGATCCACAGAGAGCGAGATCTCTTGATCTCAGGTGTAAGAAATCAGGAAAGGCAGGCAAGAGACCGGCATGGCTGAGTGGAGACCTGCTGGTCAAACTAAAGGGCAAGAAGGAAATACACAGGCAGTGGAAGCAGGGACAGGTACCCTGGAATGAGTACAGGGACGCTGCTCGGTTGTGTAGGGATGAGGTCAGGGCGGGTCAAGGTGCAGCTGGGGCTGAACTTGTCAAGGGATGCAAAGAATAACAAGAAGGGCTTCTGCAGGTACGTCAGCCAGAAAAGGAAGGTCAAAGAAAGTGTTGATGAGCAAGGCTGGCAGACTGGCAACAACAGAGGAGGAGAAGACTGAGGTACTCAATGACTTCTTTGCTTCAGTCTTCATTGTCAGTGTCTCTTCCCACACTCACTCAAGTGGATGGGCTGCAAGACAGGGACTGGAGGACCAAAATCCCTCCCACTGTAAGAGAAGATCAGGTTCGAGGCCACCTGAGGAACCTAAACATACACAACCCTGTGGGACCTGACGAGTTGCATCCCAGAGTCCTGAGGGAATTGGCTGATGTAGTTGCCAAACCACTCTCCATGATATTGGAAAAGTCCTGGCAGTCAGGTGAAGTCCCTGGGGACTGGAAAAAGGGAAACATTGCACCCATTTTTAAAAAGGATAATAACAAGGAGGACCATGGGAACTACCGACCTGTCAGCCTCACCTCTGTGCCTGGGAAGATTGTGGAACAGATCCTCCCAGAAGCTCTGCTAAGGCCCATGGAGGACAGGGAGGTGATATGAGACAGCCAGCATGGCTTCACCAAGGGCAAGTCCTGCCTGACCAAACTAGGATGGAGTGACTACAACAGTGGACAAGGGAAGAGCTACTGATGTCATCTATCTGGATTGTTTTAAGGGCTTTGACACAGTCCCCCACAACACCCTTCTCTCTAAATTGGAGAGATGGATTTAATGGGTGGACTATTCGGTGGATGGGGAATTGGTTGAATGGTCACATCCAGAGGGTAGTGGTCAATGGCTCAATGTCCAGATGGAGATCGGTGATGAGTGGTGTCCCTCAGGGGTCTCTACTGGGACCAGTACTCTTTAATATCTTCATCAACGACAGTGGGATTGTGTCCCAATGAGAGTTCGCCCTCAGCAGGTTTGGAGATGACACCAAGCTGAGTGGTGTAATTGACACGCCTGAGGGATGGGATGTCACCCAAAGGGACCTGGACAAGCTCAAGGAATGGGCCCCTGTGAACATCATGAGGTTCAACAATGCCAAGTACAGGGTCCTGCACCTGGGTTGGGACAGCCCCCGGTACCAGTACTGGCTGGGGGGATAAAGGGATTGAGAGCAGCCCTGCCGAGAAGGACCTGTGGGTCCGGGGGCATGAAAAGCACTCACAGCCCAGAAGGCCAACCATATCCTGGGCTGCATCCAAAGCCATGTGGACAGCAGGGCGAAGGAGGTGATTTTGCCCCTCTGCTGCGCTCTGGTGAGACCCCCCTGCAGTGCTGCATCCAGCTCTGGAGATCTCAGCACAGGAGAGACATGGACCTGTTGGAGCAGATCCAGAGGAGGACACAGAAATGATCAAAGTTGGGTGTATGACACCAAGTTGGGTGGGAGTGTTGATCTGCTGGAGGGTAGGAGGGCTCTGCAGAGGGATCTGGACAGGCTGGATCGATGGGCAGAGGCCAACTGTATGAGGTTTAATAAGGCCAAGTGCTGGGTCCTGCACTTTGGCCACAACAACCCCATGCAACGCTACAGGCTTGGGGAGGAGTGGCTGGAGAGCAGCCCGGCGGAAAGGGACCTGGGGGTGCTGGTTGACAGCCGGCTGAACATGAGCCGGCAGTGTGCCCAGGTGGCCAAGAAGGCCAACAGCGTCCTGGCCTGTATCAGGAATAGTGTGGCCAGCAGGAGTAGGGAAGTGATTGTGCCCCTGTACTCGGCACTGGTGAGGCCGCACCTTGAATACTGTGTTCAGTGTTGGGCCCCTCACTACAAGAAGGATGTTGAGGTGCTGGAGCATGTCCAGAGAAGGGCAGCAAAGCTGGTGAGGGGTCTGGAGCACAAGTCTTATGAGGAGTGGCTGAGGGAACTGGGGTTGTTTAGTCTGGAGAAGAGGCTGAGAGGAGACCTTATCGCTCTCTACAACTACCTGAAAGGGGGTTGTGGCGACGAGGGTGTTGGTCTCTTCTCTCAACTAACTAGTGATAGGACAAGAGGAAATGGCCTCAAGTTGCACCAGGGGAGGTTTAGATTGGATATTAGGAAAAATTTCTTCACTGAGAGGGTGGTCAGGCATTGGAAGAGGCTGCCCAGGGAGGTGGTGGAGTCGCCATCTCTGGAAGTGTTCAAAAAACGTGTGGATGTGGCGCTTCAGGACATGGTTTAGGGGACATGGTGGTGCTGGATTAATGGTTGGACTTGATGATCTTAAAGGTCCTTTCCAACCTAGTGATTCTGTGATTCTGTGATTCTGTGAAAGTCATGGAACACCTCTCCTATGAGGACACACTGAGAGAGTTGGGGTCGTTCAGCCTGGAGAAGAGAAGGCTCTGGGGAAACTTTCTTGCAGCCTTCCAGTATTTAAATGAGGGTTCTCAGAAAGGTGGAGTCACTTTTTAGCAGGGCCTGTTGCTATAGGACAAGGGGTAATGGTTTTAAATTAAAATAGGGCAGATTTAGGCTAGATCTAAGGAAGAAATTTTTCACCATGAGGCTGGTGAAACACTGGCAGAGGTTGCCCAGAGAGGTGGTAGATGCAGCATTCCTGGAACCATTCAAGGCCAGGTTGGATGACACTCTGAGCAACATGATCTAGTTGAAGATCTTCCTGCTTATTGTGGGGGGTTGGACTAGGTGACCTCTAAAGGTTCCTTCCAACCCGAACTATTCTATGATTATGCAAATTCAATGAGATGGTAATGTAGTTAAGAGCATATAAAATAATCACATTTTATGAAAGTTAATTTATAACTCAAAATTAATTCAAAATTGTATAAAAATACAGAGTAAGAATAAATTTGATTGTACTGAAAAAGCTGTATTCAAAATTACTGATGAATCCCACACTGTATACCTATATCTGGACTGTAAAACTGACTGCCCTGTGATGTTATTCAGGTCTTAGCAGAGCAGTTGGCTGGAGATGTAGGTAGTAATGCTATCCACTGTAACGCAAAAACATTCAAAAGAAATTTGAAAGGATATCACATCTTTAGTGTTAAGAGTTTTAAAACCCAACTCCTGGAATTACAGATTAGTATGAAATCATAATTTGGTCAGGATGGGAGAGGAAGTATTTTCATCTTATATTTATTGTAGCCTGCACTGTATTCTGAATATCTGCATCACAGCTCAGTTTACACTCTTCTGCTGTGTTTCCAGTCTACGTTGAGACAAGGTTACAGGCTGAGGAGTAAGAATAGATGTTGGCATACAAATCTATAATGTTCTAGAAGAGGGGAGAGGTGAAAATCCTGCAGCAAGATGTATTTGTAACAAAACTGGACAAATCACTTCAGAATAGCACCTCATTCAAACAGGAGACTGTCTCTGCAGCATCACGTGGAATGACTGTACTGTGGCAGATTGATGACCTTATAGATATTTTTCCCATCTTCATGGCTTGTGAAATTTGTAATATATTCTTATTTAATTTTTTTTCTACCTTCTACCCTTACAATAAGATTTTATGCAAGCCTGCAAACCATTTCTACTCTGAAATGGTGCACAAGCCAGAATGGGAGTCACAATGTAAGGAAAAACTACAGATTCTGTTATTTTCGCAGTCAAGAGAGTTAAGCCAATTTCCTAAACACAGAAATGATGGCCTCTGTTTCAACAGAGGCCAGAAGGCCTCCTCCTCACGCCTTCTCCCATGAGCAATCTATGATTCCAGATACAACGAGGTCTTGTTCATAAAAACTTTGCTGGATCTAGGGAATGACAAACCCAGGCTTTTACCTCGGAGAAATTTTGCTGTGTTTGGGGTTTCAGGTGGCTAATGTAAGAGGTAGTTTAAAAGTCCTTATAGGCATTTTCAAAACAGTGAATTAAGCCATAGGAAGTTCAAAAGGCTCATGAAGTACTGCTCATGAAGTACTGCACAACAAGCAGGTGATAGAATTAGGTTTTTATCACAGAATTGGATAATATGAAGCTCAAAATTCTGTTTCATCAGCTGTTGAAGACAGTGGCACATGTATTTTAGTACCATATGGTTTGTATGCATTTATTCTATAATCAGTACAGTGTTCCCTCCTTCTGTGCTGAAGTTGCCTACATTTATTTTAAGCTTGAGTTTCTATCCCCCAAGGATTTATCTCCATTGTCACACAGTTTATCGTAGATGTTCGATTACTGGTTATCTCTGAACAGCAGGAAGAATGAATTTGCTTTGTCAAAATCTTGGCATTTTTTCCCTTCTTTTTCTCCCTGTTTTGCTGACATTACTTTTTTTTCCCTTCTCTTCTTCTTCCCCCAAGTTTGTAATGTACTAGTGTATCCGTTGTTCTAAATAACCTTAACTTTAATAGCCTCATTGATGGTGCCATAAGGGGACACATAACCATTTGAATGAGCTTACCCAGAATTACCAGCTGCCAGAAATGCTTGAAACACTATGTGCATCTTTACCTCGTTTTCTATGAGGGTCATTCTTTTCTTCTTGATAACCACAGATCAACTTATTGGGATGCAAACTCAGTAAACTGATGAAACTCTACTTTTTTTCCCCCCCAATATTAAAATATTCTTTAAATGCTTTGCTCAGAAACTAATGTAACCATTTTTCAAATAGGCAACTGATAATGGCAATAGCATCAAGAACACAGCTTTTGTCATTCACTTGAAAAATACATTGGCCAAGATGCAAAGTTATGTTTGCCTATGCCTACTATAAGCATAAGAACATATATGCCTAAATTATTCAGAAATGTCACCTGCATGAAGCATGATCCATCCAGTTGCTCCTGTCTTCATCCCACAAACTCACAGGAAATGGTGGCAAAGGGAAAGCCTCTTCCGTGCTTCCCTTGCTGCCCACTCACAGGGCAAGTAACCAAACCCTTCCATTTCTCCAGAGCTTCTGGGCATGCATATCTGCTACTAAAATCTGTTCTGAATACACAGACTATCATCTACTCTGCTCTCTGGAAAACTCAGGCCATAAGCATGCACAATTTGGCATGCAAATGCCAGCAGCCACTTTTGAGAATAACATCCCTGCACTGCAGGTCCTCATTCATAAAATCCAAGCAAAACGTCTTCCCACATAAAAAGGATGTTGAGGAGATAAATTCAGGTATGCTATGGTTAAGTGAGACATGGAAGCTCACAATGAAGCAATTAGCTTTACATTCAGAGCAGGTTTTGACTGGTGTACAGTAAATAAGGCTTGTGATCACATGTTGGTGAAGATGAGAGGGATAAATGATTGTTCACTGACCACTCACCATCCTGTGCCTAATGTCCCGTGGATCAGATCATTGAAGTTTATATCATACCAAAAATATATACACAAGAAAACTGAAATAAGTTACATAAGGAATATTAATGTTGATGTTTGCTAATCATTAAATGGTTTGATTTTTTAAGCTTGTAGTTCTTTCAGAGTTCTATATCTTTGCATATATAGATTATACCCACTTCACATTGAATCATGGAATAGAATAGTTTGGGTTGGAAGGGACCTTCAAAAGTCAGTTAGTCCAACCCCCCTGCAATGAGCAGGGACATAAAACATATACCTGCATTGTCACTGAATCCGATGATTCTCAACAGATAAAATTTAAGCTACGTATATGTGGAAAAGTGGTAACTTCTACATGTCAAGTTTCATTTTGAAGTACCACCAGACCACATTGAAAGTCAAACTGCGAATGCAAAATGCTTCATTTAGACATGACAGCTTTTTCTTTTTTTTTTTTTTCTTTTGTTTTTTTAGGTGCTTTACACCATGCCACACATTTTGGGAAAGGCTTATTTAAATCCAAATGCCAAAGAGTTCCTCTCTGGTTAGATTCCAGCTTGGGGAAGGATTAGACCTAACTACATAGCTGGCTGTTCTTTCTTTATAAGGCTCATCTTCCTTTGCAGCTTACTCCTGAAGACTCATTGCTTCGCCCAGTGTGTTAGACATAGCACAATAGGATGTGCCTTTAGGAGGTTTTTATGCTTCATGTTGGTGGAATCAGTTGCCATTGGGGGTTAGCGATTACCATATATTAGTTTTGTCAAGGCTGCTTTAAAAATAAAGTGGAGAAAGAATAGGAAAAAAAAGTGGTGCAGCATCCACGCAGAAAACAGAAGGACCTACATCACAGAGCATAGGGCAGAAGAGCGGTTGGGAGTATGGCATAGCTCTCACGTTCTCTTGGGCTGAGTCTTTCTGGTCTAAGTTTTCCAATTAGCCACAATAACTCTCCTCAGGTGATGCTTTGGACCCACTTTGTGAAGTGACACAGCAGATTCTCAGCCATCCTTAAAAGGTGGCTCAGTTGCACTCACAGCACTGACTCAGGCCACTTGACTGTGCAAGGTTCATGACTGCTACAAACAGGCAACATGGATGAAGCCACCTTGTTTTGGGGAGAGAAAATGAGTTTAGATGCAGGGACACAAGCCATGCTATGCCACTTGCCTTGAAGGTCCAAGGATATTTCCTGGCCAGGTATATTTCCTCCTATAGCCTAAGACCAAATTCCAGAAAATAATTTATAATGTGTAGGGATTTACGTCTATTTTCTATGCCACTTAGTTCTCTGTCTCAGAATACATTTTCTCTTCACTGTACAAGGCAATAACAGAGCCTACAGAAGTACCACAGCTGCTCGTGATGCCACCACTGTCACACATGGCCAGCACTGGCGAGATGCCTCCACAGCACTGGCTCTAATTGCAAGACTTTGATTAGGGCCAATCCCATGTGAGATGTACCTGTTGGCTGGTTGGCTGGTGAGTTGTACCTTGGATGGCATCAGGAGAAAAAAACCAACAAACCAAAACCAAAACAACAAACACAGTATCTTCTGACCTTTTAAAAAACGATTTTTGTGATGCCAGAGATGGGGAACTGCACAATGTCACTTAATAAAGTCACTTCCCATGTTATGCTCAACCAGTACCTAAGATATTGCACCATTAAAACAAATATAACAGAGGTACTTTTTCTTTTTTTTTTTTTTTAATATGCATACAAACCTTTATGGACAAAATAACAGGACAGACTGACATGGCCATACGCCTCCCTCACTCTCCAGGATAAGGACGTACCAATACCTTCAAAGGAGGGCCACTAAGTGGCAAGCCAGCGGGGACAGGACCACATGTGCCCTGTTCTGAGACTCTGTCATCCATTACAGCTCTAGCAAAAAGAACAACCCATGCCAGGATGAACTGCATGAGGAAACACAAGTGAAAATTAATCCATTATAGCAGAGTTTGGGAGCACAGCAGCTAAGATTTTGCCACAGACAGGAGGGCCTACTGGCTAAAAATAGCCTTCAAATGTGTCTTCATACAAAGAGAAGGTTCTTTTATCTGTCTGCTGCCATGTAGGCAAGTAAGTAGAAATTTAGCAGCACTTCTTCTAAAGGTGCTCAACAGAAGCCTTCCTGCAGATAGTTAGATGAAAGCAATAGCCCCATCTCAACAGCACAATTTGGTGGCAGTTACTTTGCAGCCTCTCCAAAGCAAGTCAATGGTCTCATCACCATTCCTGGGAGGCCTTGATGGTTAAAGCCACCAATGGCATTGGCCGTGCTGCTAATATTGTCTGGAGAGATGCCAAGTGCTAAATCCTTTCTGTGCCTCAATGGTTTTAGTACCTGACTTTGAGAGGAGCATGGAATCTTGTATCATCTTTGGTGAGACAATTACCTCATGAGTTTCTTTAGCTTTGAAAACACTTTCTTCCTCACAGAGCAATTATATGCACTTAAATATATATACAGGCATTTTTATCTGCCTTATATAAATTATCAGTTCAAATACAGGATGTGAAATGGGGAGGATGCGAATGAGGATGTGAAATAAGTCCTTTTGAAAGACACACCGTTCATATATTAAACTGGCATCTGGAGCAATATTTTTCTCTTAACCTTGGAAAACATACTTCTTCCCCGTTCTTCACTTTTCCCTCCTCTCCATGTAGTGTTTCTTCTAACCCATTACTTCACCCTACTGCATGTCAGTGGCAAGGAGACTGGGGTGACCTTAGGTGTTCCCACTGTGCACAGGGACAGTTTCAGGGCACCCCTTTTTGCAGGCTGAGAGCAGCAGACACGAGGGCTACGCAACTGTGGGTGCAGCACAGCTGATCCCTTGGTACATCATGCTGCAGAGAAAGGCATCAGGAGGCTCTTCCTTACTCCTCCCATGTAGTGGGTGTAGGATTTTACAGCATCTCCCCATTAAAACCAGTAATGCATCTAGACATCAAAGCATGGGGCTTTTTGTGGGCACAAACGTAAAGCTGGATTTACCATATTAATAAAGACAAAAATAACTTTTGACTCTTCTTGTTCTATCTTGCCTTCTGATTAAGCCTGGGAAAGTTCCTAGATGTCTCTTAGAAAGCACTACTTAAATTTATTTAGCATGGAACTTACAGTCTTAACTAGCCTCTTAGTTATGCCTCTCATTTTGATGTCCCAGCTTAGATCCCCTCATGCTTTTTCTTCTTCTGGGACACTGAAGAAGAGGAAAGAGAGGAATAATATATTCTAGTAAAAGAATACACTTTTAAATAAGCAGATATATGATGAGAGTTAAGAAGTTAAAATTTCATCTTAGTGCCTGCAGGAAGAAGTGAGAAGAAACACACATTGTAGGATGTATCAAAGAAGTTATTTGGCTGGTGGACTTTGCTATATATCATTTACATTGCCTTGACTTTGGTTTTTCTACATAGTAATGCTTTTTCACTGCAGTTCTTCCCTGAAGCTCTCACATTAATCTACGTGGATTCTTTAAGCGCTTTTTAGTCATTAAATTTGAAATTTTATTTTATTAAATTTTACAGGTTGCATAGTTTTATTTTTTCTTGGCCTTTCCTTTGTTTTACTTGGCTGGAGAGGTATAAAACATTTCAAGAGAAAATGCTTTTGCCCTGGTATTTGAGGGACACAAATAAACAAGAAGGGGTGCCTAGAAGTTATAATTGAGTTTGAGAGGTATCTTTCTTCTTCATGATAACCCTTTATATACTAGAGGTTAAAAAATGGGCAGTGGGTATTTTAGAATAGAATAGAATAGAATAGAATAGAATAGAATAGAATAGAATAGAATAGAATAGAATAGAACAGAGTATTTCAATTGGAAGGCACATACAACGATCGTCTAGTCCAACTACCTGACCCATTCAAGGCTGACCAAAAGTTAAAGAATGTTGTTAAGGTCATTGTCCAAAAGCCTCTTAAACACTGACAAGTTCGGGACACTGACCACCTCTCTCGGAAACCTCTTCCAGTGCTTGACCACTCTCTCAGAAAAGAAATGCTTCCTAATGTCCAGTCTAAATGTCTTATCACTAGAGAGCAGGGAGAAGTGATCAGCACCTCCCTCTCCACTTCCCCTCCTCAGGAAACTTTGGAGAGCAGTGAGGTCGCACCTCAGTCTCCTTTTCTCCAAACTAGCCAAACACAAAGCCTTTAGCCGCTCCTTATAGGACATGCCTTCCAGCCCTTTCACCAGCTTTGTTGCCCTCCTAGATGCACTCAGGGACCTTCACATCATTCTTATATTGTGGGGCCCAGAACTGCACGCAGTATTCATGTCATGGTGAGGCCGCACCAACTCTGAATATGGCGGGACAATCATCCCTTTTGTCCATCTGTTTATACGGTATGTAATGCACCTTAGGATGTGGTTTGTCCTCTTGGCTGCCAGGGCACACTGCTGGCTCCTGTTGAGCCTGCTCCTGACCAGCACCCCCAGGTCCCCTTCTGCGGGGCTCCTCTCCAGACACTCCTCTCCCAATTTTTACTTGTGTCCAGCATTACTCCATCCTAGGGGCAGAATCTGGCATTTGCACTTGTTAAATTTCATCCCATTACTTATTGTCCAATGCTCCGATCTATCTAGATGTCTCTGCAAGGTCTGTTGTCCCTCAAGAGTCAACAGCACCTCCCAGTTTTGTATCATCAGCAAACTTGCATTCAACTCCCGCATCCAGATCACTGATAAATGTATGGTACAGAACTGGCCTAAGGAACACCATTGGTGACTGGTCATGAGCCAGATGTAGCCCTGTTCAGTGCAACCCTTTGAGCTCTGCCTTCAGTCAGTTCTTCACTCAGCGCACCGTGAACCTGCTCATCCCACAGGTGGACAACTTGTCCAGAAGGATGCTGTGAGGGACAGTATTAAAAGCTTTACTAAAATCCAGAAAAACTACATTCACCACCTTCCCTCATCCACTTAGGTGGTTGACACTGTCATAGAAGGATATAAAATCAGTTAAACAGGACTTCCCCTTTCTTGGGTTCAGTCCTCCAAATCGACCTGTGAATGATCCCCCATTTTAAATTTACTGCACTACATTTTTTAGCTATAATCTCTGTTACTTATTTCTGCACTCACTGGAATTGTTGCAGGTAGATGTATTTTTTCCTGTGCATGAATTCTATAGTTTGATCTGTCAGCTCCAATGTTATCAGGAATCATTTAAATAAGTATTTGCTACAGAACTCCTCTTGACACCTCCCAAGCTACTCCAGATGTCCTGCAAACTATCTTCACTACATAATTAAAAAACTGACACCTTTTCTCTACAGGATCCTGCTTTAGAAATTGGTGTATATTTTCATAACTCAGTCTTACATTTCCCAATGAAATCACTATGAGTTTTGCCATTTATTTCCATGGTCACAGGACCTGGCCTGGAGGCCTGACCATGTGGATCTTATTCTGGGTGACATCTGATCCATGCTCTAACACTGCAATAAACTATGGCGCCTTAAAGTATTTCTGGGAAGTCCTCACTAATGTCTTTTCCAAGCGTCCCTCTTCTAAACCTTAGGTCTTTAAACACAGTATCTGTCACAGCTGGTGCTGCTAAATACACAGTGGCGACAGTTCAAGATCCAGGTCTTGGGCTGGAGAGCATCATGATTCCTGAGTGCCCTAAAGATTCAGTATGTCCTGGACATTTCATAGCAGGTTATATACTGCATGTTGTCCTCTCTGAGATAAACCCAAAATGTTAGGCATTTTGGTTTTACTTTCCAGATAACAGTGTTCTTCTGGTTGGTTGTTTGGTGTTTTTTTTTTTTTTTTCTCTTTATGTTTGAGATAATCTAGCATAGGTAATAGCAATGAAACCATTTTGTAACCGCTTCATGGGTAGCCCTCAGCTTAGACGTGAATGACATCGGATAGAGGTGAGAAGCTCATCTTTTCCCCATAGATGCTCCAAACTCTAATTGTTTCTGAGAGGCTAGCAAAATGCTGATCAGCTGATGGCAACTATGACGGTGGCATTAGGTGTTTGGAGGAAGATTTTCAAAGGTACAAAAGCACAGCCTCCATCTTACTAAAAGCCAATGGGATATAGCGTTCTATACCTGTTTTGGACCTTTGAAGGGCTTTTCTTTCTCTATTGAAACAAATATCTTCCTTTTGACTTACTCTGTGCAGAACTCTTACCCAAATAAGCCCTAAACCTCAGCAGAAAGCCACAAGATGACAAGTTCATGTTTACACATCTGCCAAAATAACTGGGACTCCAGGTGTTATCTTGAGACCGCCAGCATATGTCAACCAGCATCTAGGCAAATGCATCAACTAAAGAGTGAGAAGGAAGAAGACTGTGTGATCACTCCTGAAATCCAAAGCCTTTTGGGCTGCAATACCCTTCCAGATTTCCCTTTCTTCTGTTCCGACCTGAGGTATTTCTGAATTTAAGGTAGCTTTGCAGGTAGCACAGAAGTAATAACCCATTGACGGAGAGCTACAAATTATGTGAAGAGAGCTCTTGCACAAACCGTAATCCTGGAGAAATGAGAGTTCCCCTATACCACTTAGTAAGCTCCAGGAATTTACAGTTTTTGGTGGTTTTTTTTCTTCCAATGCATAAAGAAGATGCACAGTGTGCTATCCTATATTGGGCATTCATTGGTTTGTATTATTCCCCCAATTCCTAAAGAGTGTGCTTAAAGTAAGAAAGATATTGCATGAGTGGAGTGCTGGCATTTTTCCCAGCAAGGATCTGAGTACTGGCAGTTTTCCTGAACTAAGAGGGACATTTCTATTTTGTCCCTTTCTGCTTCACTTGAAGGAGGATAAAAAATGTGCAGCAATAAAAGGAATCAAGAAACCAACTAATCCTGTAGTTAATTCTACTTCGGAGTCCTGCTATTTCTCTCCAATGCATGCTATAGCGTTCAAATCACTCTCTCATTTTCCTGGCGCTCTCTGCATAACACATGTATGTGCCATAGACCAGGTGGTGAGCACGGAGAGCAGCTGTGTCCAGGCCCACATCTGAGTAAGCAGCTTCCTCATCAAAAGGTTTTGCACGGGAATCATTCCATATCTGTGACCAGCATCGTTGCGTTTCTTTATATTTTGTTTGATATTGCTATAACTTTCAGAGGCAATTAGATTGGCATGCAGTTTTCTGTATGAATGCACATTGTGCATTTACAGGCTAGCTTAATGATGTTTTCTGGTTTGTTCTCAAGTCATTTTCTAATAATACCTATCATTACATTTGCCCTTTTGGCTGCCACTGAGCACTGAGCTAGTGTTTTCAGGTGATGACTGTATGATCCCTTTTTTAAGCAGGAATAGCTAATTTGAATTCTGACAGTAACTACACATGGTTTCCATTGTTTTTTTCTATGCACCTGGATGTATTTTTGTCAACAGAGAATTTTATCCTTTTGTGTAGTCATTGAGATACTTTGAAGACTCTTTGGTTTTAAATAATCTGAATAATTCTCTGTCAGCAGTAATTTCACCAAATCATTACCTCACCCCCTGCAAGGGTATTACTCACAGCATAGCTAAGGCTCCTGCTCATAACTTCCTTCATCATGAAAATTAATCACTTTGTCTCTGATCTCTTTTGTTTCTGATCTTTTTCATATTATTAGTTACCAACTTTCTCTCTTACGCTCTAACAACTTCTTTAACGTGGGTGTGAAATGATTTCTTTGGTGCCAGGCACTATGAGAATCAAAATAACTTGTGCTGACCATTTGTTCTTGCCAGTGTAGTTTGGTCTCTAATTCTCTGAATCTGACCCTCTGCTCAGTTTCTCAGAAGCCCCTTTTTGCTGTGCTTCACTTATCCAGCACTGCTGAGGGTCCCTTTGAGACATTACCCTGCTGGATTGTCATTTAAAGTTTGTAACACTGGCTGTTATGCCAGCCAGGCTGCAAAAGACCCACAAAAGGAGAACAGGCAGAGACAGAATAAAAGCGATGAAAAGGATATGTCAAAACCACAGATAATGAATAGCATAAGGAATTGCAGACTTGTGATGAAATAAAAACAGATAAATTGGCAAGTCTGCATTTTCAGTAGAGCTCCAAGGATGTGATCTCCAGTTCTGTAGGCTATTCTGCTTACACTTGCACCCAGTCACAGCTATCTAAAAACCACATTGTTTTGCTCATCCAAATCTTGCCTTAAAATATCTGACGGGTTTTATAACATCAAGCTGAGTTTATCTGTTTGCTGGGCAGGAGTCTCTTCTGAAGTCTAACAAACTGAGTTATGGGGCCTGACTGGGTCAGTGAGATATTCCCATTGCCTCAGTGCTATAAATGATGAAATAACAAGAACTTCATTAGGGCAGCATGGTAATCAATGTAGGACTCATCCTTTAAAAGAGAAGTCACTGAGAATTAGGATCTACGCTGCTCCACTCCTAACAACATACGCTTTCACTTCCAAAACATTTTTATTTTAATTTTCATGAGTACAGGGCTGCTATTTACTGCTGAAGGTATAGTACAGTAAACAAAGGGTACGAAAAATCTATATTGTTATCTCCGTAGTTATTCAAAATCTGGGTGTCTGTTTTGTGTGCCTAGCTAAACAGACATTAATGTGTTTTGATGTTTCCTGGTGTACAAAATGTTGTCTGACTAAAAATAAATGTAATCATTATTTTCTGAGGCAACTATCAACTTCAGAGGAATTAGCTCAGGCTGTCTGAAAAGGTTTTTTCTTCTTGCCCTAGCATGAACAAGTCTATTTGTATTTAAGAATAACTACAAACTTGAATAGGACTTCTGAAATTTATTTGACAACACATGATTAATACCTGCACCTTCAGCTCTTTTTTTTTTTAATATTTTTACTAGATCCACGGGACTGTTGTGGAAATGGAAAATTATATATGATCAATCTTCCAAATCTGTCATGTTTGCAGTTGTGTTCAGTTATTATTTGAAAACATGAAAATGATATTATTTTTACCTTGAGATCAACAATATTCAGGCAAAGCTGGTGTGAAAGTAATTGTATATGAAATTATTTGGAAGTCTGAAGTTGAGAAATTATAATGCTTTGAAATTAATATTTTTGGTATGGGTCTAAATCAAGGAATAGAAATCATCTTCCATGTGTTATTAGAATCACAGAATCATAGAACAGCCCAGGTTGGGAGTAATCTTGAAAGATCATCTGGTCCAACCTTTCGTGGGAAAGGAGGCCTAGAGGCGATCCTCTAGCACCCTGTCCAGTTGCAGCTTGACAACCTCCAATGATGGGGACTCTACCACATCCCTGGGGAGGTTGTTCCAGTGACTGATTTTTCTCACTGTAAAAAATTTCTCTCTTATATCAAGATGAAACCTGTCCTGATGCAACTTGTACTCATCACCCCTTGTCTTCTCCACATGGCTCCTTGTGAAGAGAGAGCCCTCAGCCTCTTTATAGCCGCCCTTTAAGTACTGGCATACTGTGAAGAGGTCCCCCCGAGCCTTCTCTTCTCCAGGAAGAGAAAACCACTCCTTCTGTCTTTCCTTGTTATTTTCCTCACTATGAGTTTTTCCACTTTTATTAGGGTACTAATAAAAGTTAAGCCTATATTGGATATTATAATGCTCCTGTTGGCACCTCTGTAAATTTCCCATCACTGCTGTACAGTTATAAATGCATTCTGCCTTGCTCTTTTTTAACCAGAGATGACCACAGCATCCATCCTGATCCTGAAAAGCCGCTATTAATTCACTTCCACAATTTCACACACCATGTGTATCCCTTCCTCACTTTACATGGCTAGCTTACAGTGAATCTGTCCTTCCAAATGTCTCCATCCCCCTTACTGAGATGTGAAATTAAGAATACCTTGGGCAGGGTTTGCTCAGCTTGTACCCTCTGCAAACCCATCTTTTTGCATGGGATGTTAAATTTATGTTAATTAAAGCTGAAAAACTGTTTCTGCTGCAATTGAGTGTTTGCAGGATCGTTTTCCTACTATTTTTTTTTTCTTTTTGAATCAGAAAGTAGTAAGTTTTACTAAAGGGAGAGATTGAAGTCTTGCTGAAAGGATCCCATCAAGTGTAGTATGGGTGTTTCTCTAATTCCTTAGTGAACAAACCTAGCTGAATGCCATTACATCATCGTACTCCTACCCCACCAAACTGGAATCAATATTACTTAGGACAACATTTCATTAGGATTTTATGCTTCTAATTATAATATATACTGAAACTATTGGACTGCCGGTTCTTTGCTTGTCGATTCAAGTGTCCTTGCCAAGGTAACCTGTAAACTGCATTATATAGGATTTATTACATCATTTCCTTTGTGAATATAAGGTGATTATCACCTTCATTACTAGTCATAGATGTATACGCTATTGTATTTTAACTGTATTAGTGCCTTCCACGTGGCACATGGTAATTTAGAATTACAACCACTTCCCCTTAATTGTTATACTACAGCCTTTTAGCAAATTGCATTTCTTAAGGCCTAGAAATATTTTTAGTTTTTTGAAATCATCCTTGAAACATAAGAGTTTCGGTTTCTTAATGGCTGATTGCTGTTTCACTTTTACACTAACCTCTAAATGTTTTTTCCTAGCCTGCTATTACCCTTGAAGACCAGTATGCTTAAGATACTAACCCAGAAATGCCCACCTTCTTATGCTGGAAAACACAAAAATACCAGGACCTAGGATGACACTGAAAAATACCAAAACTAAATCAAATTGACCCTTATCTTACACTTTCAAATTGAATTATTTGGTTCTGTGCAGACAGTATCTCTACTGCAAAGCATCCACAGAGCAACTTCTAAACCAGATCTAAATGGGAGAGAAGCTGGTACTTCATGCCTTCAAGTATTTTTCTCACTGTTTTAAAATCCAATGCTATCAATTAATCATCACTGTCATCCAAGCGACACACTCTGTACAGGATGTCACTATGCTCATTGCTAAAATGCACACCCCTTCCAGTGGAACAGAAAACATATTTAGAGGAATAAAGGAGAATATTTTACTATTTGTGTGATAACTTTTTGTTTGTTTGTTTAATGTAATCATCAGTCTTCTCATATAAGAAGTTGTTTCAGATATTTTTTATACTTTTCTATACACATGCACTGCTTCCTCTTCAATTTATCAGGCCAGATTTGAATTATCTTTAGATTTTCTGTTACTCAGGGGCTTGGGTCATATCACAGCAGTTAAAATAAAAAAATTAAAAAAGCTCTGAATGGAAAAAAGAAAAAAAAAATAGAATATAATTATCTGTCCTCGAATTTAGTCCCTGTGAAAATGCACTGGGATCTCTTAATGAGTAACAGTTTGATAACTCAATCTGCAACACCTGTATTTCCTGAGAACACTCCGTTAATATTATGCTTCAGAAGGAAGATGATGGTATTTTGAATCACAAATTATACTCTTCCATCCATTCTCCTCAAGGTTGTCTGGTCAAAAACAGCAAGGAACAAAAAAATAGGATCTAATCTGAGGCAGCATTGAGTAACTCCACAGTGTAAACCCAGCTGAATGCTTGAACCTAAGAAACCATCCTCTGAAGACTTCTACATGACAGTGAGCAGATCTTCAGTTGTGAGAATGGTTTGGAAAGTGATGGCAGAGCTGAACAAGGCGTGAATTTTGTATTCAGACCTCTGTTTCTCCATCAGAAAAGTTCTGAATGAGTGAAATTGAACAAATGAGCCCTGAACCAAATTCTGGTTCATTTTCCTCCCTGCTGCAGTCTCCACCTAGCTCAGTAACAGATTTTCTAATCTCTGTTTCACCAGCATTAACGTCGAGGAATGATGGGACACACAGTCAAAACTGCAAGGCAGACTCTTCCTTTCTCTCCATTTGACATTCAGAGATTCAATCCTTCTCAGCCTGTGTGTGTCTCACTGTCCACTACAAGCTGCTTTAACGCTTTGCTAGTCTCATTCAGCTTTTTTGAAATAGGACTGAAAAGCAGGAAAAAAGAAGTTACAGAGTCTGTTTGAACACAGCCCAGTTCATGGACTGTCTGATGGTCTGCAAACAAGCACATGACAGGGAAAGGAGGAGAAATTATATACAAAGGAGAACTCGCATTTGGACTGATGCATTAATTTATTCAGTTATAGGAAAACTGAATGTGCAAATCCATATCAGCAGGAACCTTCCTTGGAAAGGAATCTCTCTTCTTGATGGATTTACAGGGAGTAGTTGTTAACCACTCTCAGACTCCCTTTGGCAAAATGAAACAACAGAGGTGCTTTGTGGGTTTCGTCACATTTATTTGCACACAGGAATATGGAAGCGCTGAAAAAGAGGCTGCAGTCATTAGGGAAAGCCATTGTAAGAATGACCTACATTATCTCTAAGTTGGATCAAATGCCCCAGCCCAGCAATGAAATATGTTCAAGCTGTTCATGGTCAAGCTGAGTTAACTTGGGTTCCTCTAGAGCTCCAGATGAATTGTAGAACCACGTCATTAGTCTCCTTATGTAAGACAAGGTCTCCATTATCTTAACCCTCTGAGTAATCTCTTTCTACCTCTGCTCCACCTTCCCAGCCTATTTGTCTTAACCATAAGTACATACTCTATTCCAGAGGGAAATCCTGTCATCACCTGTGCAACGTCATTGTTGTTTGTGTATCTCAACAGGAAATGGATTAGTTGATAAACCCCTCATGAGCACACCACATCAGTGTCTCACAGCTGCCCTCCAATCAGTTGAGTCACTGGATAATGGAAGAAGGAGTGGTATCATTTCTCTGAGTGTCTTTGCATTTTAGTGGCAAAAATAAGCTTCATTTTTCTTAAGTATCACTGTAAAGAAGATAAGATGGATTCTACTCTGCTTCCTATATAATGTACTGTATATTTTGTCTGAGTACCTACGACAAGATGTGCGATTAGTAACGACATGTGATTCAGAAAGAATAGGTGGATTGTTGTGTACCTGGTCTGTATCGAATAAAAAAATTTTCATCTGACAGGCAGAAATGTCAGTTCATTTCGTAGGATTGATTTTCCCTCCTCTTTTCAACGGAGATTTGCTACTTGGATTTCACAGCAAAGTGATGTTAAACTCATTGTAGTACTGAAAAAGCAACTGCCTTTGTGGGTAGGAATGGCAAGTAAAAATGCTAAATGACCATTAATCTTGATGTTCTGATCAAATTTTAATTGAGACGTATTTTTATTTTCTCTGTTCTAAATAATCCCCTTTAACACTTAAATAGTTGTATTGAGTTTGTGTGGCCGGGTTTTGGTACCGGGGGCTGCAGGGGCGGCTTCTGTGAGAAGCTGCCAGAAGCTTCCTCCATGGCCAACAGAGCCAATGCCAGCCGGCTCCGAGACGGACCCACCGCTGGCCAAGGCCGAGCCCATCGGCGATGGTGGCAGCGCCTGTGGGGAACAGAGTTGAGAAGGGGGAAAAAAACCCAAGTGTGGAACTGCAGCCAGAGAAGAGAGGAGTGAGAATATGTGAGAGGAACAGCTCTGCAGACATCGAGGTCAGTGAAGAAGGAGATGGAGGAGGGGCTCCAGGCGCCGGAGCAGAGGGTCCCCGGCAGCCCCAGGGGAAGCCCCCGGGGAGGCCGGCTGTGCCCCTGCGGCCATGGAGCTCCACGGGGGAGCAGATCTGCACCCGCACCCGGGGAGGGCCCCACGCCGGAGCAGGGGGATGCCCGAAGGAGGCCGTGACCCCGTGGGCAGCCCGCGCTGGGGCCGGCTCCTGGCAGGGCCTGTGGCCCCGTGGGGAGAGAGAGGAGCCCCGGCTGGAGCAGGTTTGCTGGCAGGACCTGGGACCCCGCGGGGGCCAGGCTGGAGCAGCCTGTTCCTGAAGGACGGCACCCGTGGGGGGACCCAGGCTGGAGCAGCTCGTGAAGAACTGCAGCCCGTGGGAAGGACTCACGCTGGAGAAGTCCATGCAGGACTGTCTCCCGTGGGAGGGACCCCAGGCTGGAGCAGGGCAGAGGGTGAGGAGTCCTCCCCCTGAGGAGGAAGGAGCGGCAGAGACAGCGTGTCATGGACTGACCACAACCCCCATTCCCCGTCCCCCTGCGCCGGTCGGGGGGAGGAGGGAGAGAAATGGGGAGTGAAGTTGAGCCTGGGAAGAAGGGAGGGTTGGGGGAAGGTGTTTTTAAGATCTGGTTTTGTTTCTCATTATCTTACTTTGATTTGATTGATAATAAATTAAACTGATTTCCCCGAGTTGAGTCTGTTTTGCCCATGACAGTAATCGGTGAGTGAGCTCTCCCCGTCCTTGTCTCGACCCACCAGCCTTTCATGGTATTTTCTCCCCCTGCCCAGCTGAGGAGGGCAGGGACAGAGCGGCTTTGGTGGGCACCCGGCATCCAGCCAGGGTCAGCCCCCCACAGTAGTAAAGTGGGATTGAAAGAGAATAAAAACCTGTTGTCTCCTCTTCCAGTAGCCTTCTCTGACTTTATGTGAAGAGGGAGAGATTGATACCTATTTTGTAAAGGTAGGGGAGACAAAAGGCACTATAGAACGTATATGTTGCACAGTTGCAACTATTTTAGAATATGCAGATGACCATCATGCAAACAAATGGTTGTTTGAGATAGATACCAAAAGTAAGAGACAATATATTAACGAAGTGCAAATCCATTCTCTTACATTCCAAGAAACCTCCGTACGATCTCACTGAATCTGAAGCAAGTCAGAAACTGATGTCATTTTTCACAGTAAAAGACCAGAGATATTTAGCAAGCTCTTAATAAAAAAGTACTAGTGAGTTTTCCTGGATAAATATGAAGAAAAAACTAAAAAAAAACCCTTGTGCAAAAATAATCAAAATTGATCTTTAATATTCCAAGACCAAAACCCATAGCTCCTTAGAAAGGAGAAGGCAATCCTGTGCTGACTGCTCTGTTTGAAGGAATGGCAACAATCAAAAAAACCCCAACAACCAGATAATACATGTGGACAAATGATAAAGCTTAACCAGTTGGACCAAGGAATTATCTCTTAAGAGAAACAGTGCAACCCTCTTTGTTTTGTTCCTATAAAGCTGGACTAAATAGACAGTAAAAAAAACCTTATATTTTAGATAGTAATGAAAGAGATGTTCTTTTTTCACCTCTTGATGCCTTTTTAAAACAGGGTTGTGTAAAGGTAGCTTGTAAGTAATGGAACCTCTAGTACAGTACAAATATCTTATATGGAAATGCATTTTTAAGAAGAACAACACAGTGTATAGTAGGATTATAAGGTTTACACAGTTATCACTGTTTCTTAGTAAGAAAAAAAAAAAGGAACATTTCAGAAATACACAAAAGACTCTGTCCTCATCCCTTAGCAAACCAAAATTTTATCCCTTCGGAGTTTTATTTTTGACCCCTAAATTCCTATTTCTTTGATAACCCTGTTTAAGAGATTCGTTTCTTGGAGTACTAAAAAATAATGACTGAATTTAAAAGCATTCCTGACTTCAACAGATATATAATTAAGGATTGTATCCTCCCAATATTTGTGCTGGTGTGAATCCCTCAATCCCAAATTAATGATTACTTCTTCAAGCTACACAAAATATTCCAAATCCAAAAGTTCATAAAAAGAAACAAAATCTGAGATAATTAGAATTGGGGGAGGTTGTAGAGTTATCTGAATGAGATGGCTGACTTCTAAGGAGTTACTGGAGAGGAAAAGGCGATTACAGCAAATCTGAGCTCTTTGAGCCAACACATGTTGCTGGTTAAGGGGAACGAGGTAGAATAACTTTTGTGCATTCATGAATTTATTTAGATTATGCGAGCCGAAGGGCACCGAAAAAGCTGTCCTGGTTTCCTTGGCAGGCAGAACTATCCCAACACAATTAACTCCAAAATCCTTTTAATAAAATCACAAATCATGCTTAAAGGCAGCAGTAGGTCTCCCAAATACCCATAGAGCCAAATACAAAGCACAAAAGCCAAACACAGCTAAGGGAATTTGGTAAAGGCAGTTCATGTCACTCACTATCTACTTGCTTTGTGAGAAGCTGCAAACTTGATCACACTGCTGTTTGAGGATGTTTGACTTTTCTAAGCAACCACGTGTCCAGTTTTCTCTCTCTGATTATTGGTTTTTGCAAACATAGGATCATGGAATGGTTGAGGTTGAAAGAGACCTCTGGAGGTCAGGTTGAACGGGGCTTTGAACAACCTGATCTATTGAAGGATGTCCTTGCCCATGGCGGGGGGGAGAAGGGGCTGAACTAGACGACCTTTAAATGTCCCTCCCAACCCAACCCATTCTATTGATTTTATGAGGTCATCTGGTCCACCCGCCCTGCTCAAGCAAGGCCACCTACAGTTGGCTGCCCAGGACCATGTCCAGATGGCTTTTTAATGTCTCCAAGGATGGAGACTCCACCACCTCCCTGGGAAACCTGTGCCAGTGCTCAGTCACCCTCACAGTAAAAAAGTGTTTCCTGGTGCTCAGAGAGAGCCTCTTGTGTTTCAATTTGTGCCCATTGCCTCTGGTCCTGTCACTGGGCACCACTGTAAAGAGCCTGGCTTCACCTTCTTTGCTCCCTCCTTTCAGGTATTTATATACACTAATAAGATCCCCCCTCAGCTTTCTCTTCTCTAAGCTGAACAGTCCCAGACTTTTTTTCATAGAAGAGATGTTCCAGGCCCTTCTTCATCTTTGCGGCTCTTTGCTGGATTCCCTCCAGTATGTATGTCTGTCTTGTACTGAGGAGCCCAGGACTGGACACAGTATGCCATGTGTGACCTTACCAGTGCTGAGAAGAGGGGAAGGATCACCTCCCTCGACCTGCTGGCAGTACTTTGTCTACTGCAGCCGAGGATACCACTTGCCACCTTTGCTGCAAGGGCACATTGCTGGTTCATGTTCAACTTGGTGTCCACCAGGATGCCCAGGCCCTTTTCCACCAAGCTACTTTCCAGATAGCTTTTTATTTCATAAGTAGGAGGACTGGATTTTGCTGAAAGGGCCAACATTTCCCTTAAGAGTATCCAGACCTTGGTTAGAAAGTAGGAAAGATGCAATACTTGAGTTCAGATTGAAAAGGGACAGTGAGACAGCCAAAGTGTACAATCAAGTGAGGACATCAAGCTGTGAGGAATGTGTCTGATGGGTCTTAAACCAAGATGGAAGACAACTGTATGACAGTGAACAGGATGGTGGCTTTATGGACATGGATCATCATCAACCCATAAGGTCAACATGTATTCATGACTTGTGAATCTCTAGCACTGTATGTACAGTTTTGATTTACCAGTTTAGGAAAATGGATTTGACTAAGAAGACAATATCTTCTTGCACTCATAGTGGGAAATAAAATTGTATTTGAGATTATTCTTGCAGGGACCCCATTCATATTATATAAACTTTGATAAATTTTAAACTATCACTTCGTGGCCACAAGTTTCAGGGATTCATTAGCGTGCATGAGCTCTCTCCACAAACCACATTAAACTGATAAAAATCTGGTTTTGACTCAAGTAGGGCGGTCTATGCTCAAAATTACATTGCTCCCAGTTTTAAGTACCAGCTGCATTAGCACACAGGAGACAGCAAGTCTAGCTGCTGGATAAGATACTCAGTCATTTGATGAAGATTATTAAACTATCTAGCCATTATTGATAATGTGATTTACCATGTTATTATGGTCATTATTATCAGTATTTATGCTGCTCCTAGAAGTTTGATTCATGGATAATGCACCTACTAAGCTGGACTCTACCTGAAAACACAATCTTTTCCTCCAATGTGTTCCCCAAACCCCCTGGGACCACCAGTACTACAGTGGAACATGTTAGGCTTTCTCAACTCCTAGAACTATTCCTAGCATAATTTTGGCCTGGGCCAGCTAGTACTGTCTAGAACTCATAACTATGGCTGGATGGTAGCAAGGACCAAGGGCAATGGACCATTCCCCATATGGATATAGAAACTCTATGGCAGCTGAGTCTTGACATCATTTGCTAGAATGGATGCCATAGAAGAGCTTTGCTCTTCTCCATCTAGGAGACAAAAACAGGATAATAAGTGCAAAACAAAACAGATTTATTTATATTATCGGCTTCGCTGCCACATGACAGATTCTGTTGATGGCAGATATTGGTCTTTGATGTGCCTCAGGACGAGCAACCTTGGCTTAGTAAAAATATCAGTCCTAATAGCAGTATTAAAACTAAACAAAGAAAGAAATGTGCATGTTTGCATCGAGAGTAGTATAACTGCTATCCTTTATTTTTCCTTTTCCTTCCAGTACCATAAAGTCCGGATGTCTTTTGCAAGCTGGGACTGCTAAGCAGGACTCAGCTGAATTCACCTGAGCTGGTTGAGGGCACTCGTTTTGCAAGCTGGCTGATCACAGTGAACCCATTGCTGTGGGCCATCAAGAGCTCCAGGGATACTTCAAAGGAAATGCTCTGAGATGGGGGGAGAAGGATGGGAAGGAATTTGCATTTTAAATGTGACACTTCCATGAATGAATAATAAGGGATTTGTAAGGCTGGACACCAAGAATTAGAAGAAAAAAACCCTCTTCACTGGTGCCACATCTAATTCTTCAGGCCTGTTTTCCAGTGATATTAACACACAGTTTCTTCCTGCAGAGGCTTTGTGCAACCACGATTAAAGAGGTATATCAGTTAAATAGGAAGCTACTCTAGAGAAGCTGGAGCCAAGAACTTAATCTTATGACACTTGAAAGCTGCCAAAGTAGGTGGCTGGACTTCCATGTGAGGTCTTCAAGCTTTCTTAGGAATGGACTGTACGGGTGAATATTATGAAAGTTGGTCTGTCTCAATGAACATGGTGAAGTTTTCACAATATCCCTTTAAAATTGAAGTGTTTGGGATTTTTGGTTGGGTTTAGTTTTTTTCCTCTAAAGTTTCAATACTCAACGTGCAGTAGATTAGGACACTTACCAGGAGTAACTCAGCAGCACCTCCTCTGTGCTTAAGCCCTACAGTGCTGTGAGAGAAATGGGAGAATAGAGTAGCACATTCACTGTGGAGTTGTGTCTCATTCGTTAGTACTGGCCTCATCACTGTAAGCATTTTAATGACCTGCAGGAGACAGGACCCCTTGCCATACATCATTTACAGCCCCTCAAATACTCACTGGCCTTCCAGCAAGCAACTCTCCTATGACATTGCATGTGCTGAGAAACTTCAGTGATGAGCAGAGCACAGGAACCCCACCAGAAAATAAACAAAAGGCTTCTTGTTCCGTTGGGCCTCATCCCTGAGTCTCAAGCAACTCCTCCCCTCAGTGGCCACACTTAAAAGAGAAAAGATCCATTGTCTCCTGTCATCATGGTAACAATAAAAGACGGATTCATCATTAAATCACATCTAACCAAGTGCAACTGGGTGCAGGAAATTCAACTAACACAGGATGCAAATGGCGGAGAGGTTACAGACGAACTAACCACCTGGGAATAAAACAGGAGGAGATGTGGTCCTGTGCTTGACTCTAGCGTGGCGTTTCACTCTAATACTGGGAAAATAGTTAACTATGTGCTGCTGTTTCTTCAGTCACTAAAGCACAGTTAATATCATGTGTTTTCGAAAGCATTTGGAGATCTCCATATGATAAATTGTGCTACAGAGGTAGACAGAATGCTACTGCTGTTGCTCATTATTATTATAGGAAAAGAAGGACGGAACTAGGATTGTTCCCTTCTCTCTAGATTCCAGTATCATTTAGAAAGTAAAATAGAAAGCTTTTTCTGGAAACATGCAAGGCATAAAATAAATAGTATAAGTAGATTCTCACATGAATATCAGAATTAATTTGAAATTTAGATGATTAAAAAAGAATTATCAGAATACACAATACTCTGCTTCCAGTAGCTGAAAACAAGTTATATATGATGGCATTTCAGCTGCTTCAAGGTAAAATTCAAAGAAAGAGATCTGAAGCATAAATAAGAATTTATTTTTAGACACCTTATTGTAACATTTGCCTTATTTTTATCTTTCTAATATAATGGAGAAAATAAAAACACTTTTCTGCAGAAGTACCATTTGCTTCTTGTGAGGCTGGACTCCTATTCATTGTGAAGATTTTTTGTAGCCATGAATCACGTAACAGTGAAAAGGACAGCAGTCCTAGTTTCAAGTACAGACTCCCTGAATATGGAGCTGAATTCTGTAAAATATTTAAGCATTTATGTAAGAAATCTTGAAGCCAGTTTAGTAGGTACTAGAATATTTTTCCTACTCTCTGGTCTTTTAGCCATGCCAAAAGGCTATGAACACAAAGCACTGGAACAGTTGGAACAAAGCATACCACAAACCTGAACTTCACACTGACATGTAAGAGGTATTGAAAAGCTATTTTAAAGTAATTATTAATTTTCGTTTAGCTGCTATCCTGACTGTAACACTAGGGCTAAAGAAAACAACTATTAGTTTGCAAATATCAATAAACTAGGCAATCCTTTTTGTTATTCAATACCTAACTGTTCTCCAGCCTACGGCTATCACCAGTTTGTCCTGCTCTCTATTTTGTCCTCAGTTTTAGCAGTGGGCTCTTCCCAAAAGCCTGAGAGAAGCTACGACAGCTTTATGTACTTCACCATCCCCACTGTCCAGTTAAGTCAGGTAGTGGCAGTAAACACAAAAATCTGAGTTAAGCTCCACGGGCCAGGTAGATTTTTTTTAGACCTTGCAATGCTCTAATTTGCTTCTCTAAATGCTTCATCTGTTTTTTTCTCATTCATTATCTTCAACATCCTTAAATAGCTCCTATCAAAAATCAGGTTAGTGGACTGGATGGGTTTCTGCCTTTACCTCTCCTCTCCTCTCCTCTCCTCTCCTCTCCTCTCCTCTCCTCTCCTCTCCTCTCCTCTCCTCTCCTCTCCTCTCTCCTCTCCCT
Organism: Phaethon aethereus; assembly: GCF_964289735.1. NCBI lineage: Eukaryota > Metazoa > Chordata > Aves > Phaethontiformes > Phaethontidae > Phaethon > Phaethon aethereus. The sequence continues at coordinate 3,433,704 of NC_138582.1, read as the reverse complement.
TCTCTGTTTCTGAAGGACAGTCATCCAGACAGTACAGCCATTAGAAAGGAGCAGGCAGCTCCCAAAGGTGTTTCAAGAGGCAGGATTGCTCAGCCTCTGGTGGTACCTACAATTTTTTACTGCCTAGAGCTGAGTTCAGAGGGCTCACTAAAGCAAAAAGCTAACTTTTAGATGGATGAGTTAAGATTAATCTGCCTTTCTTCATTTGACTTTGGTCTGCCTCTTCTTTACAGGGATTTTTTGCATGAAATGCTGTGTAAGAAAGAAAATCTGTCGATGTTAAACATCAACACCTTCCTCACTCTGGGGTGAATCACAATCGATATTTGACCCAGAAACAACAGTGAAATTATTAGCAGAGGTTGTTGGAGCGGGGATACATTTTCACCTGAAATTCCTTAGACAGTGAAAAATGGAATGGAGTGGAAAATAATGGTATGTTACTAAAACCAAAAAAAATTATCGACATGAAAACAGATGACCTACTGTAACCCAATACAATTAATTACACAGCAGCCTCAATAAATGGGATCAGTGTGCTTTAAATAACCACAGCTGAGTTACTGGTATCTACCAAAAAATTAGCAGATCAAATTAATCCCCAAAGCACTTCTACTGAAATCATCAGATATACACCACAGATATTTTTGCTTCATTTATCTAAACACATACTTTGAAGAGAGTGAGGTGCAAATAAAACCTCTTTGTGCTTGAAAGGTGAGAGCTTGGGAGCAACTGACACAATTATGCTCCTCTAATAGCCTCCAGAAAGTTACTTAACCTCTTTATATTTCAGTTTTGCTGAGGGTGTACTCAGAGTGGCAAGTTAAGACCTGCTGGATGAAAGGCATGCAGGGCTTTTATTAACATCTGTATTATGGTATCTTCAGTTCAGCACACTGTCTTGCAGTCCATTATGAAAGGAATGTGAAGCATGTAACAGTGTTTAGCATCAAATGCTTCAATCTCTGTTCATTCTAATGAGAATGGTACCTGGGTTCATGTTGAGCTCCAGAACTGACAAGCTGGGTTTACTTAATATCACCCTCCGTAATATCCTTTTATAAATCCTTTTTTTTTTTTTTTTTTTTTTACACTTGGCTGCATGCAATTCTACTGTCTACAGCTTGAGAATCAAGCCCTTGGTCTAAGCCTTTATAAAACATGATAGCATATTTCTCATTATGTCCATAGTAATTTCAATTATTTTCCTTTGTTTAAGACTTCCATTACACTTTGATGCCTGTGGACATTTTAAGTAACTACCTTTTTTATTAGCTGACTCAATGCATGACAGAAGATTATTCTGTCCAGTTCTTCTCCTAAGGTCCTTTTATCAGCCAAAGACCTCATGCACCCTCTCTTAATGTTACCATATTATCTGTAGGGGTGGAAGCGCTTAGTGAATTTGACCTCAAAATATACCTTTGGGGTAGAGAAGACTTCCACCCATTTTTATCAGAAGAATTGACCCACATAATGTATAATTGAGACAGACAACTAGTTCAAACACCATTATCCAAATTTGGGAAAGGGGAAGCAACACAAAAATGGACTGAAAGTTTTCCTAAGGGAAAAGACATGTGTCAAAATCAAGAGCTAAACTGGGATCGTCACTTCTCCATGCAGTTCCTTATCAGCCATCAAATCAGTCCCTCAGTACAAAGACTGAAAATAAAAATAACTGTGCATTCTGGAACATAATAGCTTAATCATTTCTTGGGCTTTTTTTTCTATAGAAAGAGAAAGATTACAAGTACCTCAGCTGGGGTCATTCTTCTTCAAGAAATATTCTCACTTTTGTCAATGTCTGTATCTCACACTGGAATAGCCAGTAATGCTGGCTCCCCTCCATTATGTCGGAGTATTCAAATATATCAAATCTGTGTTACCTGAACCTGGGATTCAGAACCCTGGGATACCTAACCCTGGGATAGAACTGACATTCTCAGGCAGAACCGGACACTTTTCTTCCATCCCTTTGCTGAACGCCACCACTGCCAACGTGCCTTTGAGAAACCCTACCACAAATCCACATCTACTTATTGTCTCTGTCTCAAACACAGGAGGTTTAGGCACAGTCTACCACAGCTATGGCAAAAGGCTTAGTGACCAAAGCTAAAAAAGCTCTACATCTTTTGTAGTTGTAGCAAGTTGTGTGACAAATCTTAGATCAAGCTCCAGTCTTCCTTAGCAGAGTGTAATAGCGTGGGTATGTGCAGAGCCAAAAACACGGCAAAAAAATGTGTAATAATGTCTCAAGACCACAAGGGAACCACACAGGATCCAGAGTCATGTGATATGAGATGTTATTCTGCACTATGGGATTGTAGGGTATTGCTTAAACAACATGGCCTTGTAACTTGGCCTTGAGGCTAGAGAATCTCTTGGTACTTTTAAAATAAGCAATACACCTGAGGCATCTGAAGGTCTTGCTTGAGCTAAAGCCAGGGCTGTGAATGGAAAGCACATGGGTACTTAGATTCAAGCATACTTCAGTTTGCTTTTCACTTGCATGGTAGGCAATTTTCCTTTCTGTATCATTATCACATTGTGTTTTCACCTCTTTTTGCCCCAAGAAAAGCAAAAGCAAACAAATTCTGTGTCTGAAGGAAAATCCTCATTAACATTTTGAAAGAAGTAGGGTGTAATGTGACATTTCCAGGAGATCTTTCTCCGTCTGGGATTTATTTCTCTAGGAATCCAAGTCAAAAAGCAGGGAAAGAAGCATAGACTCCAGTGAGTGGTTCTTCCTTGAAAAGAAAAAAGGAGAAAAAAACCTCAACCATATTAAAAAATCCCCAAACCCTCAAACAATCCTCTTCAAAAATCAAAGTTTTCAACTCCTTCTGAAATAACACCCTCACCTGAAAAATGGGCTCAGGGATAGGATTGCTTCTTCTCTCTCATATTCTGGGTAGAGTTAAAAAAAAAAAACGTTGAAACTAATACCAAGTTCAGAACAAGGCTTAGTAATCTCACTAAATGCTAACAGAGTTTTAATGCTGTATTCATTAATTTTGTGCCCTTTCATATAAAGCTGGAGGGCTACTCAACGATAAGAAAAACCCACCGATACAGTCACGTGAATGGATGCTAAATGTAAATGGATGTTAAATGCAAATTCTGGAAGCACTGGGCAATGCTCACAGCAGGGCTTTGACAGGATAAAGATTTTATGGAGTGTCATATCAGGACTTGTTGAGTAGGCTGAATGTCAAGAGTAAAAGCAACAGCAGGAAAAAAAGGAAAGCAAGAAGATCTCTGAAGTGATTTCTTTTTTATTGGAAATTGCAATTAAAAAAATTAACTTTCCTCTATAAGTAGCTAAAAAACCAACAGGAAGCTCATCAAAAGGAGGCTAAAAAAAAATAAAAATCTGACAGAGAGCAAAACCCTGCCTTTCACTGGAAAATCAGAGACAGGCTGACAAAATAAACTTTTCCAACAGATTTCAGCAGGGGATTTGGTTATCTGAGTTGCAGCATCAAGCCTAATACTTTGGCTGGGGCTTTTTTTTGGGGGTGGTGTTTGTGAAGTACTTGTCAGCAGTCTGTGGGGGAGGGAGAACTCTCACGAACAGGATAGCCTGCCAAAACCAAAGTATGTCCCTAGATGGAAGTACAGATATAAGAGGGCAAGAACATGGGTTTTATTGCCGGTCCTCTCACAGGTTCACTGTGTTCCTGATTCACCAAAGTTCTTCCATGAATCACACACCTGAAACTCAGAAGCAGTTTCACCAGCTCCTACAAGGCAGGAAGGTTACACCTGTTAAGCATTAAGCATGTTCTTAAGGCTCTGCTTGAACTCTTCCTCATCTAAATGTTTTTTTTTTTCCCCCGTCTGTGAATACGGGTAGGTCATTATACCAATTTCTGTATGTATTGTCCAACAACATATAAAAAGCTCTCTCACAGTGAATGTTAAAGCCAGCATTACCCTCACTGATATCAGCTATCATCAATCCATACAGAGAGAAACATCCCAAGAATGCAAGTTCTCGAACGTTAACGTGAGTGCTGAAGACAGAAAGGGGTGAGTTAACTAGTGCCTGTGGTGAATTTTCACCACCGGTGAGAGTGAGGATTGCCGTTACCTGCTTGACCTAGATACCTATTTTTCAAAATGGCTCAAGTGTTGTAACATCATACTTTGCCATGTTTTGTAGTAGCTGTACACTAAATTTGGGTCCATTGCTCAGACTCTTTGCAGTGAGAAACCATGAGAAACCACAATGGCTACTTTGTTCTTTTGGGAAGCTTATCATTAGCCTTTTCCTTGGATGCCTGATATGCCTCAGATAGGAGCCAGACTGCCCACAGAATCAGCATAACTTACTGTAAAGGTCTGAGCAAGTTAAATGGGATAACTCAACAGCAAGGAAACAATGAATGCAAGTTCAGCCATGTGAATTGTTGAAACTCAGTACGTGAATTAAACTCATCATAAGAAGCTAACATTTACTCCTATCCTATCTAGGCAAATAAAATGTCCTGCATTATTAGAGGAATTCCCTACGGCTACTCAGTTTGCTCCTCAACCACTTCAGGCAGGTTGTATGAGATCATTTGGCTATGCAAATGTTTCTTATCTACTGGAAAGCAGGATAGATAATTTCCTATCTTTCCTAAGAAAGTCAGGATGGTTACTGACAGAAAACAGAGTGGCAAATCCAATTGCCCAGACACTCAGGAGGTGTCAGGGATTCTTGAAAAGACTGAGCATCCTAGGTATGGATATGCAAATAAGCTGCAGGGACCAAAGCAAGGGAAGGTATGTGGATTAATCTGTCAGTATCAGCTTTCCCCACTACAGTCGTTTCTGGCTTCATCATCTTCACATCTGCCTTACCATGACTGCCCTTTTGTGGGAAGCAAGGACAAATGAAGTTCCGGCTACACAGAAGCAAGATGCAAGAAAGGGGGAATCCAACTAGGGATCTGGAGACATATATGTTGCACAAGCAATTCTCATACAGAGCTCTGCTAGCATGTAGACTTTTGAATAATCTTAATTTTCAGATCTGGGAGGGAGCAAACCAAATTGTCAGCCCTGGGATGAACCACCACCCTAGCCTAAGTCCCAGGAACACTACTGCCTGCAAGCCATGTGGTATACATGGTATGTTTTTTGACTATACCAAAACATGTTGCTTACAGGACAAAAAAAGATTTGTCAGCTCCTGCTGAAACAACAGACCCGCATACTCTGGATCTCTGCTACAAGTAAAAAACGTGTATCAGGGCTACCAGATGTGTTAATGTCATATTAGGTGGAGCACCAGCCTGCAAGTCCTTTTATCTTCTACTTTGGCTAAGATCAGCTGAAATGTTTCCAAACTCTTCCTCAGGATAAAACTCTCAAGTCTGGAAGCACTGTGTTTTCTGCTGAAGACCTGCTGTTGGCATATATAACCCTTACCAGTCCAGCCCACATTCAGTCCAGCCCATGCACAGTCACAGTAAACACCCATGCTGACATTTCAATGGACCTCATCCTCCAGATCGTGTTTCAGATCATTTTCATTTTGCTAAATCCAAATGGCATTTCCACTTGTGACTGACAATTCAGCTCAGAATTAAGGCACCCATTTCAGGCATCAGCATGGAGTTGTCTCCATGTGCCATTGGGTGTGCAAGCTCCACTTATAATCACCAGATAGCCAGACAAAACAGTCTGTGAAGCCAACATAGCTAATTTCTCCACGGTAGATCTCCAGGGCTCAATTCAGCTGCCTGCAGACAACCCTCTCATGCCAGTTGAGACTTGCTAGGATACACAAGACATCTATGTGGGGCTAGGAGCTATGACAAGTGACATCCATGCCCTTCTGGACTGACAACTGGGATCCAGGTGACACAGCCTTGGGAAAATCAAATAACAATAGACATATATGTATTGACAAGTGCACTGATCCTTTCGAAGTGGGTAGATGAATTCAGTCCAGGCTTTATTGTCCAGATCTCCACTGGCTCTCAGGGAAGTTCGGAATACTTGGCTCTCATGGAGGTAGATTGACACCCAAACACCTGTTTTACTCTTGAATTTCAGTTTCACAGAAGATGAGAGAAGAAATGTGGTGGAGAGATCTGGAAGGTGGAAATCTCCTTTCCTGGCTAGTGAGGGGCTTGCCTCTAATGTCTCTGCATGCACCAAGATCTTACCAGCAAGAGAGGATTATATGGACTCACAGTGAGATTTTCTGCTCCCAAGGAAGTAAGTAAGCTCATTAACTTCTTGGGTGTTTAAACCAAAGCAGACCTCATGACGACCCATTACAAATAACACAAACAAAAAGAATGGCCATGCCTTAGATTTACAAAAATGTTTCCAAAGAAAAGAGAAAGCATTCAGGGCTTCATCACAACAATAGAAAGTAATCATAGAGTCCTTTTTTCTGTATTAAGCAACTGAAACCGATAGTATCCAACCTGCAAGATATTTCATAATGAAACCAGGCTATTTTCAACACGTACTGATGAACAGAAAAACACAAAGAATCATAGAATAGTTTGGGTTGGAAGAGACCTTCAAAGGCCATCTAGTCCAACCCCCCTGCAAGGAGCAGGGACATCATCAACTAGAGCAGGTTGCTCAGAGCTCCGTCCAACCTGACCTTCAATGTTTCCAGGGATGGGGCATCTACCACCTCTCTGGGCAACCTGTGCCACTGTTTCAGCACCCTCACTGTGAAAAATTTCTTCCTTCTACCTAGTCGAAATCTGCCCCCTTTTAGTTTAAAACCATTACCCCTTGTCCTATCGCTACAGGCCCCGCTAAAAAGTCTGTCCACACCTTTCTTATCAGTCCCCTTTAAGTCCTGGCAGGCTGCAAGAACGTCTCTCCAGGGCCTTCTCTGAACCTCCCCAGATGAACCTCCCCAGCTCTCCTAGCCTGTCCTGCCAGCAGAGCTGTTCCAGCCCTTGGAGCATTGCTGGGGCCTCCTCTGGCCCCGCTCCAGCAGGTCCATGTCTCTCCTGTGCCGAGGGCTCCAGAGCTGGACACAGCACTGCAGGCGGGGCAGAATCCCCTCCCTCGCCCTGCTGGCCACATGGCTTTGGGTGCAGCCCAGGGTACTCTTGACCTTCTGGGCTGTGAGCGCACGTTGCCAGCTCATGTCCAGCCTTTCATCCCCCAGGACCCAACTCCTTCTCTGCAGGGTTGCTCTCAATCCCTTCATCCCTCAGCCTCTATTGATACTGGGGGTTGCCCTGACCCAGAGGCAAGACTCTGCACTTGGCCTTGTTGAACCTCATGATGTTCACACGGGCCCATTCCTCGAGCTTGTCTGGGTCCCTCTAGATGCCATCCCATCCCTCAGCTATGTCAACTGCACCACTCAGCTTAGTGTCATCTGCAAACTTGCTGAGGGCGCACTATTCCCCACTGTCTATAGCATTGATGAAGATATTTAAGAGTACTGGTCCCAGTACAGACCGCTGAGGGACACCACTTGTCACCGATCTCCATCTGGACACTGAGCCATTGACCAGTACTCTCTGGATGTAACCATCAGCATTAGAGATGGAGTGTGTTCCCTTGTGATCTGTTGGAAAACCTGAGCCATGAAAGATCTGAGTATCTGTGGCTATGTAGTACTTATCGAGCCGATATCTGTCATAGACAAGCAGGTACTCTCTGTCTGAGTGAGATACTGAACAAAGGGCAGGAGAAAACTCAGTATTATAACAGATTGTTACAAACAGCCACAAAAGAATATAAAGCTCAAATCCAGCCTGGAATATTGGCTCTCCAGATTGGTGAATTTAACCTTATGTTAAGCTAGTATGATACGCTTTGTTTATATTAAACAGTATACTGTACCTTAGTAGTTCTAGAACTTACTTTAAATAATTTTATTAATATGATTATACTCTCAATAAAAACAAAAATATAATAAAAAACCCAAACCAAAAATACAACTACCTACATGCCTTTTTACTCCTATTGTACAACTTTTTCTGTGTAAATCAAACCTATTCTGGTCTTCAAGGCATTCACTGAATCAAGTTACTGAAATTTTTCATCACACGCAGACACTAAGAGAAATTCCTCTCCATAAAGCAAGGTGAACTTCCCGTGTGCTGGATATAAAGGTCAGAGATCATACTAGCTGGCACTTTTGACCCAAAAAAAGCATATGTAACTGAACATGTGTCTGACTAAAGATTAGCATCTGTTACTGCCCAGCAAAACTGTTGATTAAAAGCCATCGCTAAGCAGTTCACAACAGTGACAGTGACAGTAAACAGTGGCAAATTATCTAGGACCAAAGAAGAAAATCAGAAACTATTGCTAGCAGTAGATGGCAGAGAAACATAAAAAACCAGAGGCAAAAATGGCTATTAAAATATATTTTATACTTATAAAATTAGCCTTAATGAATTATAAAATAAATAAGCCTTAATGAACTATAGCAGCCACTTACAATTACTTTTGTACTAATAAGTTCGGAGAATATATTTGTCATATAGTGGTCAGTAACAAGATATCCTTTGGAATATATAATTTAATAAAGGAAAACATGCTACAAATTAAAGGAATTCCAGGAAGTTTGTGCATCTCTCATCCCACAGCAATATTTGGGTGTCAAAAGAAAAAATTTCCTAGGCCAATAAGTACCCAAATTTGTTCATTTTTGAAAGAAATTTGTTCAATTTGCTGATTTTATAGCTTTTCTCTTGCATTAAATTTCTCCTCTATAGTCTTTTTAATGCTGTGTTCTGGAAAAAGTGTAAATAAATATTGGTCATTGGGATCTGCCTTGTACAGAACATTTAATAGGAATTCTTAATTGCATGTTGTAAACATAATACAAATGGTAGTTGTAAAACTAAGAACAATTTTGTTCAAAATAATCAACAAGAATGCCTCTTCATATAGCAAACTCTTAGAAGGCTAGTACTAGTCATCAAAAAACCAACCCTTGCAGGAATTGAAATAGAGGAAATTCCACTTTTGCATAAGAAAGAAACTCTTTTTCACTTTTTCACTTTCACTACGAGGTTAGTCAAACACTGGAATAGATTGCTCAGAGAGTTTGTGGAGTCTCCATCCTCAGAGGTGCTCAAGACATGGCCCCGAGAATCTGCCCTGAGGTGACTGCTTTGAGCAGGGGCTTGGACTAGATGAACTTGTTTGACCAACCTGATCTTCTATGACCAGGTGACACACCTAGTGGATAAGGGAAAGGCTGTGGACGTTGTCTACCTGGACTTTAGTAAAGCCTTTGACAGCGACTCCCACAGCATTCTCCCAGAGAAACTGGCGGCTCGTGGCTTAGACAGGTTTACTCTTCACTGGGTAAAGAACTGGCTGGATGGCCTCAAGTTGTGCCAGGGGAGGTTTAGATTGGATATTAGGAAAAATTTCTTCCCCGAGAGGGTGGTCAGGCATTGGAACAGGCTGCCCAGGGAGGTGGCGGAGTCACCATCTCTGGAAGTGTTCAAAAAACGCGTGGATGTGGCGCTTCAGGACATGGTTTAGAGGACATGGTGGTGCTGGATTAATGGTTGGACTTGATGATCTTGAAGGTCCTTTCCAACCTTAGTGATTCTGTGATTCTGTGAACTCTGGAGCTCCCTGACAACCTCAACCTTTTTGTGATTCTGTAAGGCATCTGAACTTGCATTTTAGAAGTTTTATTAAGGTAAGCAGTTGTACAACCAAAAATCTAAGTGCAATGCGGGCAGTTATCATCAGAGCCTAAAATTGGGTAGGCTTTCTTCTACCCTCATTTCAAAAATCCCTCCAATCCAAAACTGTGTAGAGGGTGCTCAAGATATTGCTGTTGCATGATTCTTCTTCTGAAAGCACTCTAGCACTCTCAAAGTTTACAAAGAAAAAACAGATGCCTTGAAAATATTCCACAGACGATACGGCTTTTTTTATCTAAAGACTAGGCAGACAATCAAAAGGGATCAAATTACTGCTGTTTAATGAGTTACAGCTTGTCAACTGAGAGGCAGCAATGGGCGGGATGTTATTCTTAGCATGTTTTGATGACATGATGTCAAAACTAATGCATTTTACTCTGGACACTCAGCAGGCTGTACATGGACAGCTACAGCAGTTCAGCTAACAAGAGGTAATTTAATCAACCACAGTAATGTGAAAATTGAAATGATCTACCTCCACTCCACCTTCTTCATCGTTTCAGTGACAAGAAATTTTGCCCGCCTTCTGAGTTGGGAGGATAAGATTCATTTGAGAGGCATGGTTGTAAACACACTGTCTCTTCGTACAAGCCCTTAACAGAGTAATTCCTGATGACCTACTTGTGAGAGAACTGAAATGGTTTATGCACTATATAGCAAAGTCATTCAACACTGTAATGTAAAAAGCCCATTTCAGTGTTAAAATATGGCTATTAATTGGGGAATTAATAATCTGTCAAAGCTTAAGCAACTTCCTTACCAAACTCACAAGTAAAAAACCATCTCTCCAGTAGTTTTTTAAGAAATAGAGTTATTTCTTTAATGACTACTAAAGTCAAAAGGCTCCTTTCCCAGATACATCTAAAAAGCCTATTTTGAGAGCTGAAACATATTCTGTAAATGGAAGGTTGTTGTGAAGTAGATTCCAACTCCTATTAAAGCCTAATGAAACTACAAGGGATATTTCAGAAAATTTGCTGAGTACAGAGGAATTATAATTCTCTTTTTAAAGATGATTTGAGAATCTCACATCACAGGGAGATAACGGCAATTAGGAATTTATTATTTATACGTTGAATAGACTATATATTACCAAAATGCGAATATTTCTACGTTCTACACAAGGAGGTGCATAGATAATGAAGACGTGGTAAGCACTACATTATAACTCGGTCAGGTCTGAGGTTATGTGAGATTTTTAGATTTTTTTTTAATTTTATTTTCATGTTAATGAAGGCCTAGGAAGAAAAGGAGGCCACAGAGACAGACTTGAATAAGCCCTCTACTGTTTGCCTGATTTCACTCTCAGGTTTAAAGAACACCTCCCGGATCATTACAATTGCTGGGAGAGAGTAAGTTGGTTGCAAAGGAGAACATAACAAGCTACAGCACATTGTGGGATGAGGCCATCTTCCAGCTAGGCTGACCACCACCAGGGCTTCCACGGAGATTGCTGGCATAAAGCACAGCAATTCAGCAGGTATATTTTATCACTTGTAACGATTTTCCTGTGGCATTGAAATGCTAACCAACCTGTTGAACATCAAGTTGTTTAGGCTGCAGTTCCTCAAGACCAAACTTGAGTTTTTGGCACTAAAGAGACAGAACAATCTTCCCATCTACATCGCTGCATGTGACCCCTCTAAGAGGCACAGCTAACACCAAACACACTGTCCCCTCTAAACACATCTTCATGAAGATATAATCACAGATGCACTGCTCTTCTAAGAGTTTTTCCTGCTGGCACAACGGTTTCTCTGGTTAAACTGACAAAGTATTTCTTCTTTAGCACAGTTACCAAAGAAAGCCTCCTGTGCTCGTTTTTAGGTTGTCTTCCAGAGAACACCGATCCAGAATTACTTTGCTTTGACACTACCGCCAAGGACAATAGTCATGTAACACTTTCAAGCAGCTTTTATACCAATGAGAATTGTATCCTGTCATTTAGTGAATGGCACTGATGAACTATGTGGTGCCCTATTCCCACGAAAACCTATGAGACTCTGTGGTGGTTTGACCTTGGCTGGATGCCAGGTGCCCACCAAGCCTCTCCATCATTCCCCTCCTCAGCTGGAGCGGGGCGGGGAGAAAATAAGATGGAAAAAAACTCATGGATCAGAATAAAGGCAGTTTAATAAAGCAAAAGCAAAGGCCACACACGTAAGCAAAGGAAAACAAAAGATTTATTCTCTACTTCCCACCAGCAGGCCATGCCCAGCCACTTCCTGGCAAGCAGGGCTTCGGCATACGTAGTGGTTGCTCCAGAAGACAAACGTTGTAATAACGAATGCCCCCCTCCCCCACCCCTTCCTCTTAGATTTTATTGCTGAGTTGATGTCATATGGCGTGGAATATCCCTTTGGTCAGTTTGGGTCAGCTCTCCTGGCTATGTCCTCTCCCAAGATCTTGCCCACCCCCAGCCTCCTGGCCTCTGGGGGCGAGGAGTGGGGAGGAATTTTAGAGAGACAACCTTGGTGCTGTGTGAGCACTGCTCAGCAATAGCCAGAACACTGGTGTGTTATCAACGTGTTTCCAGCTACCAATGCAAAGCACCGCGCTATGAGGGCTGCTGTGGGGAAAATTAACTCCATCTTAGTCAGATCCAGTACAGACTCCGTGTTTTAGGAGACTTTTTTTTTCACATTTATATCTCAGGAACACAGATAGGTAGAGTACCTAAGTGTATCAAAACCTGATGACCGCAGAGCTTCTATATAATACTACTGTGTGCATGTCCACAGGAGGGGAAAAACAATGTGTGGATTCTGTCTTTGCTACTGATTTTGGAGACAGAACATCGCCATAATTCAAGCGGCCATGTTGTTCTAAGAGCAAAACTCGTTTATTAAGATTGGATTTCTAAGTTATTTAGGGAAAAAAGACAATGAACAATGACAGTACTTTAATATTCTGTGTAGGGAAAGTGAAGATCTGTCTGTTATTTGCCAGCAGAGACCTCTTTTTCAAACTTTCTCTTTCACTTACAAAAGCTTTAAAATATCACAGAACCAGTTGAGACTGAAATGGTGATAAATATGTGTCTTTTGTTGCATCAATACATACTAGCACAGAACTGGTCACTCAGGGCCTCCTGGTTCCCCACACACCAGGTTCTGCACTCAGCAGCCGTAACCTTACCCATCTTCTCATCATCCCCAGGTCAAGAGGAATCGCTCTTCAGAGAAGAATAAGCTATTTTAACTTTACCAAAAAGAACCACACACCTTCCCAAACTGACCTCATTGAAAGTCCACTCACCCCAGAGCCAAAGGGCACCAAGATGAACAATGGTCTTCCTTGGGCTGCTCTTCTCAATTCTTGTCTCTCTCAGAACACCAAAATCTCACTGTAATTTGAGGGCTTGATGAGACAGATAATTCACACATTGCCAACTTAAAATATCAGCTAACAGTGGTGGACTGACGTGAGAGCAGTTTATAAATTGTGTCGCTCTTATAAAGAGACTAATCCTCCCTTCTCCTGGGGGTTACTGATTTATGCCTCAGAGAACCCTCCTGAGCCATTAATCATACTGCAAACACCAAGTACTCCCTCCACCAGACATCACTGCTCCTGAGGAACCGAGACCATCCACAGGGAAGAGGACATTTGCCATGGATTCATTCCAAGATTGTAGACATACACTTATGACAATTTTTTCCAAGTTGGAAACAAAATTTTAGGCACCTAAAACCATATTTAGACAGTAAAAGGAATGACTGGTGCTGTCCACAATTCTAGCTGATATTTCTTCTTTTTTTTTTCACATGGTCTTTCTTTAAACATTTGTGAATGACACAGTAGATGAGGCCAGAGAGACTGAATCAGTTTGATCATTTTTGTGTTGTTTCTAGCAGTTCAAACTGAATGCACTGAAGATCAGCCTCTTCTGCCAGGTCCTTCAGAGGTGTGTCATCCTGAATAAAGTTTAAAGGCATTACAAAGCATAAATAATTGATGTTTGCAGATTCCTTTGGGAAGCTCAGATCAAAGACTTGCCGTCCACCTGAAGGGTGAGCACAGTGCACAGCCACTCAGTGGGATTATTCCAGTTTCTTACTGAATGCAAAGAAACAGTGTAGAAACTTGAGATGGGATGAAGAAAGTTGCTGACTGCTTGAAAGCCCTACTGACTTTGCATTCAAATCAATGAATTCAAGTTACTAATCATTAATTGAGCTGCAGAAACTGTCTACATGTGGACTCTCAAGCTAAGGCAAAGGCAACATAATACATCCTCCCTTAGCTCTCTTTCACAGTAGAATTAATGACCTGGCATTATGTGATGCTTGTAAAGACCGAATAGCATGCAGATGGACAACAATCAAGGTCAACTTGAAATACATTCAGCAACAGCAATCTGATCATGTGAGGTCCCATCAAAACATGAACCTGTTTGAATGTTTAGGAGAGATGTGTATAACTGGTAAAAACTCAGAGAACTCAGAAATAAATCTCGCTTTTTACTGGCACATCTGCTTTTCTTGCCCTGTTACTTTGAAGGATTTTTTGCATAAAGCAGACTCTTGTCTCTTAAAATTTCATCTTCTACTGGTAATAATTTCTCTCTTCGACCTGTCTGTATCTCAGATTTTAACTGTCTGTCAGGGAAATAATTTAGCTAAGAGAAGTGCAGACATGGCCATTGAAAGTCTTCAAGAATATAAATGTCAGCTTAATTTAAGAAATTGGGCCAAATCTTAAAACCAGACTCATTATATATTAATCAGTGAAAACTCAGATCTCATCTTTGACTCATTTAAATTTGAAGCACAAAAGTTACTGCAGAATCAGGATGTACCTCAGTCTTCCTGCAAGATAAAAATTGAGCCAGGATGGGAGGATCTGAACAATTAATTTTATATTAGAAGACAAGAATAGAATTGACAAGAATTGACACCTGACCATAAATGTAGGAACCTTTTCAAAATAATAGGAAACAGGAAAAAAATAAAAAGATATTGCAGAGTTATTGATTCCTGGTCGTGCTGCAGAGCAACCATGGCAGCAATGCCACAGCCAGGGCAGAGGGGTAAATGATTTCAGAATTTGAATGACAGTTGTCAAAAATATTATGACCCTTACAGGATTTGAGAGACTGAAATGAGTGTGAAAACTGAGCCACTCACACAGTTATTAAGCCATATATTGACATGTGGTAAAAACAGAGACACTACATAAAGCCAGCCCCATGATATCAATTTAAAAGGCAAAAGCAACACCATGAAGAAAATCCGTCTATGTTTTGTCCTTATTTACAATGTCCATTAGGCTGAATTATTGCTCTGTTCAATGCTGAATAGGTACTGCTGTGCTCTTACAACTTGACATTGCCAGGCAAGAGGTGCACCAGGCAAATGTCAGAATTTCTACTGCATGTGTCAGAAGAGGGTGCCCAGATTTGTCTCCTGTTGCAAAAGAATGACAAAACTGTAAATGCCAAGTACCACAAAGCCACTTGTCAATCTTTCCCTCTCTGCCACCTACAGCCCTCATGACCCCAACAGATACAGACTCTGACTGCATTTGTTGGTGGGTTATTGACGTGCCCTGCCTTGTAAGAGCTTCCTCTTGGTGCTGTATGCCCTACCTGGATATCTGCTGCTGTGATGGAAAGGTGCAACATTAAATGACAGCAGAAGGGGCGGAGGTTGACCTAGCAAAATGCCATCCTACTGAAAGCTATTCTGTTGTCCTGTTTTCAAGCTCCAAGATTTAAAACTCAGAGGTGAAGGTGCTCTTTACTTCCCTAGGCCAGACTGCCTGAAAGGGCATTCCTCTGCTCCTCCAAATACACATACTGACTGCAAGTGCAGGTTTTATGATTCCTGCCTTATTGCAAGGAACCAGAAGTACAGCACACAGGGACACTGTAGTGCATGATGTACTAAAAAAAAAAAACACCCAAACCCAACCCAAAAAACGTAAGATCTGAAAGTAAAGAAGAAACAAACATCAAAGACAGACCATATAAAATCATCTGACTGAACCTCATGCTCATCAGTCAGGTTACAGAAAACATTTAACCACCTAACAAGCCTGTAAATGAATTAGGCAAGGAAAACTGTAATTGCAAAGGAGGGAAAAAGTAAACCAAATTAAAACAATATTTTCTAGTTTTCTATAATTATTAATTCAATTTAAATTAAAAAAAAAAGACAGTTGCATATTCAGGAAACAGATAACTGGAGCCTGATTATTGGTTTTCCATATGGACTACAGCCCTGCTCTGGAGATGCTGGCCAAGATGGATTTTTAGCTGTGTATTTAAGATTACATGTTAGTTGTAATTAGAGTGGAACTCCTTGCTCACGACATTTCACATCTTAAAAGTTTATGATGGTTCAAAATGCAACTGGTCAAATTAACAAGAAAGGAATGCATCAATGGCTGTTAAAGATTAAATAACTACTTCCTGGATCAGGAAGCCTTTGAGCTTCAAGTCGCTGGAGGCTGGGAGAATATTCTGCTGAATGATCACTTGTACACTTTCCTGTTGTTCTGCTCTTCCGTATCTGAGCATCGCTGTCAACCATTGCATCAGCTACCAAGAAAGGAAAACACTATTTTACTTCTCTGGGCTCTTGCCTCTTTGTTCACTGACAGATGTTAAGGCTGGAAAGAACAGGAAGTCCACAGAGTTTAAGGACCTATATAACGAAGTCCATGTACTCAGACTGGTAACGTTTGACTGAACCATGACTTGTAAATGGGGAAGGAACCTTCTGCTGCAATGACCATTTCCAAGAAAAGGGCATAGAGTAGTCAAGTAATCTTTTAATCGCTGTTTCTTTGGCTAAATAGATCAAGATGATTAAGCTGTTGTTGTTGGAAAGCATATTTTCCAACCATCAAATACATGTAGCATCTTTCTCAAAGTTTGTTACCTCTTTTTTCTATAAAGCATGCTTAAGATTTAGGATTCCAACAGTCTTGAGTGTCACTTCATGTAATTGTGTACTCATCCAAATGAGTCAAGAGAAGGAGGACACAGACGGTCTATCTAGGCTAAGAAATTCTGACACTGACATTGTTAAAGGAGAGACTTCTTTCAGACTGCTATCGAAATGTTGTCCTTTTAAGATGTTTACGGGTGTTGTACCATAAGAGAACAAAGAGCAGCTGCAATGTTACAATATGAGCAATGTGACCCAAAAGTTCCTGGGCTATTTTCCTGAGGTATCAGCAAACAAATGTACCAACATAAGTCCCCAAGATTTTTTTCTGTGTCCACTGTAGATGCTCTTCTTTTTCTCTGCCAGACAAAACTGCCCCGAGGGAGAGTGACATACTTATGGCAGGGGCCTCAACAGGCAGGAGTCAGGGCTCAGAGCTCTTCTGAACAGCTGGTCTCTGCATGCACTGAGCCAGCAGCCAGTGATGCCATCACTGCGGGAGAAACTCACAGGAAAAAGTACTTTTTACTTATCAAATTCATAAAGTGATATATCCTATGAAAGGAATAGTCTTGTCTGCCAAAGTCATGTCTGATTTGTAGTGGGGAAAAAAGTACATTTTTTGTCATTTTGAGAAGAACTGTTGATTCAGTATCATTATTGCAAAAGTAGAAACAGCAACGATAAAAAGAAGAGAAAGAAGACTTTATATGTTAATGATCATAATGATCATTAGTGATCATAGGAACTAATGGCATCATTTTTTTCCTTTAAGTCACTGAATAGTGACCTTCAGACTTCTCATTGTGGCTGCACTCATGAAAGCTAAAGAAGCCTACCTTCAAGATCATTAAATGGGACTTGAATGGGGTAGCTGGTGCTATTCATTTGGCTCCTTACTGATCCAGTACAGAACAAACTCTTTGATGACATGTGAAATGAAAGTTCTGGCCAGTCATTACTAAACTTGGGATTGTATTCAGTTATGTGTCCTGTGCCTATCAGAGTATTTTGTAACTAGTTCCCTAGCTTCCTTTTATTTTCTCTGAACAGTCATGTAGAGCTGTTAGACTTTAAACCCAGCTGTTCTCTATCTCCCTATGTCCCTAAAGTATGTAAGACAGTTTTAGATGAAACATTTTTTTGAGGTAGTTGAGAGTTTAAATCCACTGATATTTTAAAATCCATATGTGTTGCAATTAAGAATAGAAAAAATATTCACTGTGGACATGGAAATTCTGAAAACATTCTGGTTCAGAAATCTTCAAAATATAAATATGAAATTTCTTGCACACCATTTGTGGTCAACCTAGATTAAGAAGTTTATAACATTCAGAACACATACTTGTTCCAATATAAATCTGTGCAGGTTTTGCCTACATTTGTACTGCTGGAGAGTAACTTATGTTTTAGAAGGTTAATAATTAGTTTCATGACTGATGATGAAAAGTAGAGCATTATATTTTTCCTAGGGCTTTCATTAGTATCTCTAGGTTCACTTCCCTCAAGACATGCATCTCTTAACAAAAGATTAACTTTACTTTACAATGCTGGTTTATTGTAAGAATAATTTGGTTCTCTGACTTTCTCTACTTAAGGGATTTAGATTTAGTCAACTGTTGGTAAAATTTGTAATTTCTAGTAGGTGGAAATATTTAACTATATATAAAAGAAATGTTATTGTATTATAGACTATCATGATGGATCACATTTTCAAAAAGACTAATGCAGAGTAAAACCAGAGTAATTCAACTAAAATTATTGTAGTTGCTCTAGATTTAAATCAACAGGACAGATCACTATCTGCACCCATAAGCAATGTCTCTTATGTAAAAGAGGGATAAAATATATGTACAATTTATATCTATCTATTTATCTATACACATGTGCCATAAGAATATCAGTCTAAAGGTCCATCTCACCAGCATCATTCTCACTTCAGTGCTGGCCAAACACCTAAGTAAACATGCAAGTGTAGAAAAATATTTACAGCTATTTCTCCTAGCACTAATATAGGTCTCATGATCATCCTTATCCAAAACCAGTAAGATGGTACTTGACATCCTTCAAAAGATTTTTTTCTTTCATGGATTTGTACAAATCTTTCTTGTACCTAAATTTTGGCACCCACAATATCATGTCAGAATGAATTCCAAAGCTTAAGTAAACCTTGTGTGAAGAAGCTTACAGCCAACCCCTGCTAGTTTCAGTTGAGAGCATGACGTAGAAAGAAGGCACATTCGAGGGCAATGACTTCATCCTCAGGTGGAAGGACAGCATTGTCAAGAAACACTGAATTTTTGTAAAACAAAACAATAAACAAAATCTATCAATCCTTTGTGCTTTCTCTAGGGTAGGTCCAGAGGATAATTCAGGCTAAGAAATCTCCACTTAAATTATTGTAAAATGTCCCAGTGAGCCTCAGTATAATGAAATATCCACTAAGTACAGGTGTGCTCTCACACATGCTTTATGCAAGTCTTTGTGGGACACGAGAGATTTCTAAACCAGAAGTTGTCCCCACCCTCCGTTGCTTTCTGCCTCAGGACTCCTACTTACTGTCTGCAGGAGAAGTCCCATTGATACTCTTCATTCTGGCTTTACCAGTCAGAAACCCTGTCATGGCAGCAGACATGCAGACCTGGGATGCCAGAGCCCTTTGAGTGGTAGGAATTCTGTAAATTTGATAAGCTCTCCTTGAATAATGGCCTAGCAACCTTGTAAAGAAGCAGACACCCAGAAATGCTTTGTGTCACTTTGTGTCAGACAGAGATTATCAGAAATAACTTATGAGTCATTCTCCTATGGTATAAGGCAAAAACAAAAAAAAAAAAGGAGAAGAAAAACTTATTTAGTGTCTTATGCTTTACATTTAAACCACATTCTTTACAAAGAAAACACACTATAGCCTAAAATTCACTAGTGGGGTGAAGTTGCTTTGATGTTTCATCCATCTTGGTAAGGTTACAGCCCATTCTCCCTACTATGGACCAATACTCCTTTCAGGGGTGGATCCAGAGCAAAGATCACTGGAAACTCAGTTTTATTTTTGCCCATAACTGCAATCTCCAGCTGTTTGTCTTCCTGCTTCTCAGGAGGGCTTGTCTCCAGGGTCTCTTTGGAACATCTCAGCATATCTGTGGGACTCTGCTTCAGTCTGGGGTCTTTAACACCACTTCTGCATCTCTAATTCATATGGATTTAGGATTCCTTAATTAGCATTGCTATGAGATCCATATAAAAATCAAACACAGCACAAACAGCAGAGAAAAGGGTAAGAAGATGTTTTGTTTGAATACCACCTTGGCTTACATTTAAGGATGCTATTTATGAGCTCATATACCCTTTAAAGGAAATTATTTTCATAGGCCAGACTTGAATATGCAAGCTAAGATAAATTTTTCTTACTGTTATCAGCTTCCTAAACTTCTCCCAACCACCTAACAGAGCATGATAAAAGACTTAAGGCTTTTACCCATGGAAACTCTATCCAGATCAGCGCTTGACAGAGACCGCGATGATTATGACAACGAGCAGTAGGACGGCCAATGCAACAGAGAGAAGGCAGCACTTCATCTTCCTGGCTCGCAGCTAAAAGAGGAGAAAGAAAAAGAAATAAATACACGGATGTTTAACGGGAAGATGGAGGGTAAATCCGTGAGGACATTTTGCAATTTTCCATTGGTAGGGCTATTTGAAACAAGTTAATACAACATGAAAAATTTGTCTCTCTTTTTCTGACTGACTCATCCTTCTGGACAATCCAGATTCTTCCTTGTGCTGGTTTCAGCTGGGATAGAGTTACTATTCTTCCTGATAGCTGGTATACTGCTGTGTTTTGGATTTGGGATGAAAATAATGTTGATAACATACTGATGTTTTTAGTTGTTGTTAAGCAGTCAGGGACTGTCCAGCTTTTCATGCTGGCCTGCCAGTGAGAAGGCTGGGGGTGCACAAGAATTTGGGAGGGGACACAGCCGGGACAAACTGGCCAAAGGGATATTCCATACAGTATGATGTCACGCTCAGCATATGAAGCTGAGGGAAGAGGGAAGTGGGGACGTTCGGAGTGATGGCATTTATTTTCCCAAGTAACCATTACGTGTGACGGAGCCCTGCTTCCCCGGAGACGGCTGAACCCCTGCCTGCCCACGGGGAGTGGGGAATGAATTCCTTGTTTTGCTCTGTTTGCGTGTGCAGCTTTTGCTTTGCTTATTAAACTGTCTTTATCTCAAACCATGAGTTTTCTCACTCTTACCATTCCGGTTGTCTCCCCCATCCTGCCACGGCGGGGAGTGAGTGAGTGGCTGCGTGGGGCTTAGTTGTGGCTGGGGCTAAACCACATCAGTCCTTTCCAGTGAAAATCCCCGTAAGATACAATCACCTTCTCTACACTACTTTCTTCCTGCTTAAATCATTGTTTGTGTCACACTAAATTTCCAGACTCTGCTTGCAGGGCTGAACTTGGGTAAAGGCTATTCAGTTTGGTTTTGGTCTGGGGGTGTCAAATCTGCTTTCTGGTTGCCAGGAGAAGGCTGTCTCCTGTAAGACAAAGAGGTCTCTCTCCACCCTGCTGTGGAACGAAGTCTAGCCACGCAATAAGGCGGGCTGTCTACAGGGTAGGCAAACGTAACCCCAGCATTAACCACCCTGACTTGGATACGGTAAAAAAGATTCTACAGGGGTTGTATTTTAATGTCTGTTTCTACTTAAACACGTCGGCCTTCCCGGTGGCCTCCATGGACATACTGTTGTTTGTTCCCATTTAAAATCTGTTGCAGGTAGTTCAATTCTTCTTCCTCCCTTTTGGGTGGATTAGAAGAAGGGTGTTTCCAGGATCCCACAATGCCAGTAATCCTCTTATCCAACACATAAAAAAAGTAACTTCAGTGAGACACAGAGTCAACTCAGACATTTTCCTTGAGACCAGATCAACCAGTCCTCCAGCCACCAGACTTGATAACACCATCTTGACATGATGAACTAATTTCTTTTGTGCAGAGTTATTTACCTTTCTTACAACTGAAGGAGCACTCTCACAGGAGAGATTATGTTAATATTACTGCTGTTATCCACTTTTCCTTCCTTTCTTCCCCTAACTGCTGTAATCAGCCCTCCCAATCTGTCTCAGAGCCTTTGCTAACTGGTTTACACCACTCTGCACCACATTGCTTTTCCCGTAGAGCCGTATTCCCCTGCTGTTTTGTTCTACAGATGCCTTGGCCTCTTACACTGCAAGTGACACAAGACTCATCTCTTCCATCGGTGCTCCAGATCCCAGTGTTTCATTCCCTCACAACAATCCCAGGGTGCTGTGCATGACCTGTCCTCTCCTCCAGAGTCAACCACCAACCAAACTGGTGTTTTTTATTTAAGTGTTGTCTTGTCCTACCTCCATAACAGATAATCAGTGATTCATCCTGGCTCTCTATTTGCTTTTCAGTTACTCACACAGAAATGTTTTCTTTGGGTTTGGAAAAAATAAGTGCTTTAAATATATCATCCCATGTGCATGTGTTAAGAAGGATCTTTTTGTCAGGCATGCTAGGAAAGAGTGTGTTTGTGTGACACTATTTTCCCCCTCCCCAAAAATTCTAGTGGGGGACACTCATTTGCTCACCATTTTCAATCAATTTACTGTGACTCTTGGGAGAGAATTATAGATGGACCAGGGCTTTTTCTCTCTTTAACGAGTTTTTTCACCCACTAAGTGGTGTTTCTTCACAGTGGCTCTGCACTTGCAGCCTTTCTTTCTGGAGGGGTAATTCTAACGCATTCTGAAAGCTGACTGCATAGAACAACAGGCCTGCTACAGCATCTTCTTTTCTTTTAACCTTGATTAATTCCAAGTCAAACCAGAAAACCTCTGCTTAAAACTGCAGACTGCCTTAAAGCACCTGGATGTCCTTGTCCACTTCTAAAATACCAGAGCCTGCGTTTGGTCAGCAGAGGATGCTAATGGGTCATTTAGCTTCAAGCAGCATTCTCAAATATTCCTGAGAGTTTCAAAGGCTGTACAGTTATCACTTCAGATGGTTTTTCCATCAGTCCCTGTGCAGAGAAACTCCCTTGTTTTGCTCTTTCTAGCATTGCAAAGCCCTATTCACTCTTATTTTGCACTTCATGTAGTCTCTCCCCCCTGCCTTTTTCTTGTTTTTAACCAACACAAAGCAAGCATAAAACTCAACTGTAAACAGACTAAGAGACTAATCAGAGGGTAGGAGAGATGCAGCCAAGCCTTTATTCTGGTATTTGGTTCACATTTTATGACCTTGTCCTGGCTGGTAGGTCAGGATAATGATTCCTGCTCTGTTTACAACATCTCTTAGTGGATTTCATATTACTGTCCCTCAGAGCCATATAATCTGTTGCAGGATTCTCCTGCTAATTCCTATTTCTTTCTCTATATTTCAATAAGGAAAATATTCAGTTCTTTGAGTCCCTTTAGCCTCCAGTCATAAATTTGTAAAAGCTGGAGAAGTAGAAACACAGCTTCTGAGCCCTGCCTGATTACACAACTTTTTCTACGCATACTGAGAAAGGATGGCCATATACCCCAGCTTCTTTTTGTCACTCAGGTGGAAAAATACTGATTTCTCATGTATGTATATACAGGGGTTTTTTTCCCCAGCCTCTTAAGCAGGATCTCTGCTTTCTTCAGTAATTGGTTAACTATTATTCTATGTACATTATATATATTTATAAATTTTACTAATCTACTTCAGTTTTCTTGGGACGTCCATCCAAAGTCATGTTCATATGAGACCATGCAAACCTTTCACTTAACATCAAGATCCTAATTTTCCCATGGGAGTTTCATGACGGCAGAAGCATATAATTAAACATTTCCATCCCAAACATCAATGCAGTGATGGGTTTAGCCAGGGAAGTGGAGACACACACCATGGGTGGAAGTATAGCTGATCTCAAGCGAATTTCAACTCACCAAAGGAAAAAAAAAAAAGTGACTCATAATGCCATGCATGGAATCAAGATTAATCTACACTTAATGGAAATGGTAAACCATTTTCAAACCTGTAACAAGATCATTTCTCCTCAGGGCAAGTTCCTTCCTGCCGTGAGACAGATACTGTTAGTTTTCTGCCTCAAAATTAGTAGTCTCAGAACAGCAGAGTCACAGCCACAGAAAGTTTAAGGAGACCAAAAAAACCCCACCACACAACAAAAAACCAAACCACCCATAAAATGAATAATTTATTTTACAACATAATTCTTCAGGGAGCTTTGCATTTTTATAACATTTCCCACATATCCAACTAATCCGCAGTTGATTTCACTCATCTTTTTCCAGCTCCTTCTCCCCTCAACTCTGAAGATCTTTCTTTCACACTGTCCATTAATGTTAATCCCTATTCTCCTTGACTTTCCTGGGCTCCAGCAGAGGAAGCTCTGAGGGCATGGGCAATGTGACCTCCTCTCAGTTCCTGCAACCTGCACTCACTGCTTCTGCAAGCAATTGTAAGATAATTTTGCCCAGCATCTTCCACTTGCACTTGAAGCATACCTAGCTGCCTACCAAAGAAAAGCCTTACCTAGAGCTATCGGCACAGAGGTATCAATGGCTGAATTATACTCTACAAACTGAATTTTGAGGGTGTCCCCCCAACTTCAAAGAAGTACCAAGAAAAACTGAGGGAATAGGTTTTTTTTCTGGGGACTTGGAGGTTTTACCAAACACTCCTAGAGGGGACAAAAAGGTGTGGCTGCTTTCTCCATTTTTTTTCCTGCTAAATTGCAAAGTTCTGTCCACATGTAGGAGGCACTAGAATTTAACAAAACATCCTAAAAAACAAGTTCCTTCCAGGGAAACATATTTCCCAAAACTACATTTTGGAAAACGTTAACTCCCTTTAACTATCACTTAAAATGAGCATCTAAATAAAGATATAGAAATCAATGCAACAAACAAAATTTCAGGCTGAATTTGGGAAAAGTTTAAAGCTACCAGAAAGTATTATATTCTGCTAGAAAATGTATGAAAAACAATTATAAGCAGTATTATCTAATTTCATTTTAATTATATTACCTTATTCTGAACCTTGAATGGCATGCTGTTGCACTGCTCTGGTTTTACAGCTCTGTCCCAACCTGTTGTAAGCCCATTTCCCATAACACCTTGAATTTGTTGATTAAATTGGAGCTAATCTATTTTCATTGTACACATTTTCCCAAGATGAAAGGCATGCAGTGCGGGAGAAAAAAAAAATAATCCTGTAGTAAGACATAATGGCTTTTTACAGTTATTTTTGCCAGGCTCTCAGGGTTTTTTTGTAAAACAGTATAGGTAAAGATAGATCTATTTTAATCCTGACAGATGCTCTTTAAACACACATGTGAAATAGGAGTGAAAAGTAGGGAAGAAACGAGCAAGGCTATTTGGGGACACAGCTGAGAAGCATTTTATATTGACGGGAGAACTGGATGTGACTGAGCCTGGAAGAACTCTTTTCCTCATTGTTTCATAAAAACAAGCCGCAAGTCATTTTTTACAGCCTAGAAGATATTTAATTCTTGGGGGTGAAATGTGAAATGTTGAAAGACATTTTAGTTATGTCACAACAGATAGTTAAGTAATTAAAAGCTATTAAAGCCCATTACAGCCTCAGGTGCAGAAAAGCAACTTTCATCTGGGAAATTCCTAAGCAAATGCATTTACAACGAGGAAATAAATGTTTTCTTGCTAAGGATTCAAAAGCTATCTGGCACAAAGCATAAATAATAGGGGAGGTCAGAGGAAACTGTTTCTCCTGCATTTATGAGTCAAACCGGTAAGCATTTGATTCACATACGGAAAAGCAACATCGTGCTTCTCTACCGTCTGTGGATTGCTGACACCGTAGACTGAAAGGCAGGAGGGTCAAGATTTCACAACTGGCTCTACTAAGGAGGTGGAAAGCCCTAAAAAGCCATAGAAACAGGCATTTTTAGTTCACCCAAGGATCTGTACTAGAACAGCTGCTCTATTCTGGGAACATCAGAGCATACAACACTGCTTCAGAGTAGAATCATACCCTATGACTCCATGGTTGTGGCATTTTCTAGGTCTCCTGCAGGACAAAAGCATTGGGCAGGTTGCTCTCATTAGCTAAACCAATCTCACCAATATCCCATCTTCTTACTGCATCTCTCTCTGTTCTTAACCCTTGGACTAGGATAAGGATGATAGAGAAAGAGCATCACCTAAGATGGTTAACCTAAGACCATGTGTCTCTGCATTTGACATACCCTGGGCTTTTCAGTTAGGTTATATGGGCAAGAACCTGTCTCCTAGGGGAGGAGGTCCATTTTTCAGTCATTGTTTCTTAGACAGGTTATTATAGTAAGCAAGCAACAAGATACCCTGTACTCAATACCAAAAGCCTCAGTAAGACTACCCTTTTTTACTTACAGAAATGCTTATGAATATTTTAAATACAATT
The DNA here is from genome assembly GCF_964289735.1 of Phaethon aethereus. Classification (NCBI taxonomy): domain Eukaryota; kingdom Metazoa; phylum Chordata; class Aves; order Phaethontiformes; family Phaethontidae; genus Phaethon; species Phaethon aethereus. The sequence continues at coordinate 3,407,709 of NC_138582.1, read as the reverse complement.
TTAAAATAATGAAGAAATAATAAAGCATTTTCCAACAGAGCCAGGATTATAAGAACTTCTGAAAGTACAATTCCACTTGAGCAAAGAAACCATTGAACATCTATCTACCATGGAAATCTATTTCCTGCAAACCCATCCAGGAAATAAAACCCCAAAATGACTGAATTTAGAAAACTCACAATAACAGCCTCCAGTTATCAGGTCAGGTCCTTCTAAGGGCCTCTGTTGGGCAATGAGAACCCACCTTGATTAATTTTCAAGTACTGTTTCCTTCATTGTAAGATTAACAAATCTGTTTGACATAAAATGGTACACTTTATATGCAAATCTCTGTAGAGAGAGAGTTCTGACATTAAAGAGGTTCATACAATTTTGTTCACCCTGCCCTCAGAGGTCATTTGGAATTGCGCGAAAGCATTTGTCTATGCCCTTAATATGCATTTTGAAAGCTAATTTGAGGTCTGCTGGATTGAGAGCCCAGGTCCTTAATTACGTTTGGACGTGTTTATACAGAGATAATATTATGAATCTGAAAATACTGTCATCCAATATAAAGCAGCAGCGACTCTGCTGAAGGCTGTGGACTTCTTGTGGGGAAAAAAAGGAAATACTGGAGTAACACAGCAGAAAATCAGGCCTTGTAGATGTGGGTTTACCTCCAAGCATTATGTAAACATACAGAAGGAAAAAATCCCCTTATGCTTTCACCAGTGTTTTCATCATTATTATTTTTGGGTTTTATTCCATTTTCATTGATAAGATCCCTTAGCTAAGTCATACACAATCATCTCTGATAAGAGAGTAAACACACTGTGTTATTGCAATGGAAGTGAGGAATATGACCTTTAACGTGTGTACAAATTAAAATGCATTGACCAAATTTGGTGACCTTTATGGTAAAGCTTCCTTATAGAGTAACAATGAGTTTTCTATTAAATATCACTGATTCTGCAAGACGGGCTAGAAAAGGCCAGTAAACTTATTAAGCACTTGCAGAGTTTTTAAATGAGAATGAAGCAGACAAGTTGAATATGAGTAAAACCCAAAAGATATGAGAGCAACAGGAAAAGGCCAGCCCACACCAGCAAGGGAATATGACTTTGCTTTTGACACATTGTTTTTGTACCTTTACTTCCACATCATTTGGACTGATTTCAAAGTTTCCCCTATGAGAAAGTGTCGACGTATTTGCCATTTTACCTTAATTCCGTGCAGTATTCCCATCCCCCCTTAAGTATCTTTATGATTCCCTGCTTACACTTTTATCTTCTTTCCATACACCCCAGGTGAAGCCAACGGCCATCTATAGCTGGTGATAACCATTCAGGATTACATTTGCCATGCCTGCAATCTATCTCAAGCTATTTCATTTAAATGAAAATACTGCAGCCAAATCAAAGAAGAAAACTATTGAAAAATGTCCAAGTGTCCCGCCCTGAAAAAAATAAAGCAAACATTTTTCGCTAGTGCCTCCATGCTTTGGAGAAAGATGGGGAATGTGAGGAGGAATAAGGAGAACGGAGTTTGTCCCGTCGGTGGGGGTGCCTTTCTGGCTGAGCTTGGGCAAAGGTATGACTTCTCTCAAACCCTACTTGATGTACACTCATGTTCAAAATCTGAAATAATTTTCACCATCTGCAACAGGCTCCTATGAGGGTGAGGATAGGAGCACAATGTTTTCTGTGTCGTTTTGCCTAAAAGCAGACAGGGCTGATGTTAAGCCTGTATGCACAGATTTAATTGCTGCATTTTCTAACTTCTGAATGCTTGAATTAGCAATCTTAATATTCTCTTAATATATTTGTTTTTTTAATGGCTGAGACATCATTTGTAATAACACATGAGAATGGCTTACATTTCTGTCATGTCTTTCAAGGCAGCAGGCCTCCAATGTGATTTACAAATTCACTATAAAGAGGATTATTTTTTTCCCAGCACTGGAATGAAGCCACCTACTTCTGGCAGCTGTTTAAATTCTACATAGCAAGTATAGCCAGCAGTTTAAAGCAGGTAATGACCATTGTGCGTACCTGAAACACCAGAGAGCCTGCATTTTCCCAAAACAGAATTTGCCCAAGGTGGCGAAGCAAATGCCCTTATACTTCTGCAGAAACCACCTTGAGATGCTTAATAGCCCCACACAGGCAGACTCACAACCACCATAACTCCGCCAACCATTCAAACCCAGAAACACCATTGCAAAGGAGCAGAGCAGAGCGAGAATGATTCGACCACGTTAAAGCAGTGCTGTGCTCAGAGAAAACCTTCCTGCTGAGCAGTGTTTATTAGTTAGATTATATTATCATATGAATAGGACTACCTGGCTGTATTGGAAACGGCAATCTTTGGGTCACTCTGCTGCTGTTCTCAAGCCTTTGAGCCCAGCAGTTCAGCCAGCTTTCAACCCATCTTACTTACCTGGTCTGGACATCATCAGTTTTTCTATGAGGGAGTTACGGGAGCCAGTATTGGCTTAATTGTAGAACCAACTGAGGAAAGATTCAGCTCATTCTCTGCCCTGAAAAATGCTCGGGCTCCACAAATTGGCTCCTTATGCCAATAACAACTAGATCGAACTTTGCACAAGCTTATCAGGACCGGAGCCAAAGAAAGTATATAGTGTGGCTCAACTCCATTGGTGTTACTCAAACTGCTCCAGTGTACCTTATAAGACTCTGGTCCAGTTAATTTCTTTTTAGCACCATGTGTATAGCTATATGCAACATTTTTATTCTAAAATTCTAATAAAAATAAAATGCTTGGTAAAGGGTGGAGCATCAGACATGAAGGATCTTCAGACCATCCTCAAACAAATGCAAGTATCAGATAAAAAAAACAAAGGCACTTCTGGGGATAGAGGAAAAAAAATTCATATAACCATATTTTTCACATTGGGACTAAAAGAAAGGATTTTCTTTCTTCAAAGCACAGTGTTCTTGAACTAAGACTTGCCTTCAAATCTCAGCAGTAATTAAGACAAATTACCCTCAGTGTAAATTGTCAGGCACCGAAAAACAAACTGAAGGTTTAAGCTGGTCTGATTCTATCACCAGAAGGCAGCTGTACATATAAACATCAGTCAGTACATTACAGTAAGTGAACCGTGAAAAAGCTCCTCCCAGCCCTATGGATCATAAGCAAAACCAATTTTTGGAAAGGGTTCCAGGAAGTACTGTGCCATCAATGCCTCAGAAAGTCTGTGTTAGGAGCTGATGAATCTCCAGAGTGGAAATGTCACAGCACCATAATAAGCAGTATTCTATGTTTGTGTTTTCATTAGACCAATCGATATGATTAAAAAAAACCCAACAACTCAAACCCCAGGAAGGACTTATGCTACTTGTTTCAATGTCTGTCTGTATTTTCTTTACTGTGTCCACCGATTTAATATAAGACATTACACACTTTGCTCACTGTCATTTCTAGACCAACATTAACATCACTCCTACTCTAGAAGTACCTCTTCAACTGCAAAAACACTACCATCATTAGCACGTCAAGCAGTGGTTGACAGGCACATACTATCAGACCCCCCCTGCAGTGCTGCATCCAGCTCTGGAGCCCTCAGCACAGGAAAGACATGGACCTGTTGGAAAGGGTCCAGAGGAGGCCAGAAAAATGCTCCGAGGGATGGAACAGCTCTGCTGTGAGGACAGGCTGAGAGAGTTGGGGGTGTTCAGCCTGGAGAAGAGAAGGCTCCGGGGAGACCTTATTGCAGCCTGCTAGTACTTAAAGGAGGCTTCTAAGAAAGATGGGGACAGACTTTTTAGCAGGGCCTATTGCAATGGGACAAAGGGTATGGTTTTAAAGTAAAAGAGGGCAGATTTCTACTAGATAGAAGGAAGAAATTTTTGACAATGAGGGTGGTGAAACCCTGGCCCAGGTTGCCCAGAGAGGCAGTAGATGACCCATCCCTGGAAACACTGAAGGTCAGGTTGGATGGGGCTCTGAGCAACCTGATCTAGTTGAAGGTGTCCCCGCTCATTGCAGGGGGTTGGACTAGATGGCCTTTAATGGTCCCTTCCAACCCAAACTGTTCTATGATTCTATGATTCTGTGATTCTATGATCATACGTTACTTCATAGTGTTGTAGAACAGAGCCGACTTCTACTGCACTGAGCTTTAAATAGATCTCTAAGCATGGTAAATAGACTTTTCTGGTATTGAAGTCCAAAGACTGTAGAGAAAAGAATGTGTCAATAACAAGATTAAAAGAGTGTTCCTTAAAAAAGAAACGCCAAGAGAACCACCAGGTTTTGCAAGCAACAATATTATTACAGCTCAAGACTGATTTTTCCTCCCAGGCATGTTATTTTTCACTAGTTTACAAGCACTCACCGTGTCATTGCTGCTCCTTTGCAGTATGCACACTGCTTGGGAGCAAAGTGCTAAGTAACAGTAAGTAAATTAAATTGAGACCAGGCATGAAAATCTTACTTAGGAAAAGCAAGAAATTGTCTGCTCGGAACTCAAGGAATGTACACCTCCACACTTTATCTAACACACCAGAGGTCTACAAGCAGACTAAAACATGTGGCACTTCAGGACATGGTTTAGTGGGCATGGTGGTGTTGGGTTAACGGTTGGACTTGATGATCTCGAAGGTCCTTTCCAACCTTAGTGATTCTGTGATTCTGTGAAAAGCTATTTTACATCTTCTTAAGCCTATAAATACCTTTATGTGGGTCTTCACCTAGTCAAAGTAGATCCCACAGACAGAAGCTGAGTCTTAAATAATTACCAAATGAGCATCATTAAAGGACAAAATTATATTTCTCTTCTACTACCTACTAACATCTGTCCAAAAAAAAAGCAGATAAAATCTGTTGCACCAGAAAAAGACCTCAAAGGAACTAAAGAAGGTTCCTCTAAGAGGGTGACATGACCAACAGCCCAGCTGAAGTGCCTCTACAGCAATGCACACAGCATGGGCAACAAACAAGAGGAGCTGGAAGCCACCATACTGCTAGAAAGCTATGACCTGGTCACCATTATTGAAACTTGGTGGGACAAAACCCACGACTGGAGTGTGGCTATCGATGGCTACGGGCTGTTCAGAAGGGACAGGCAAGGAAGGAAGGGTGGAGGTGTTGCCCTCTACGTCAAGGAACAGATAGAGTGTGAAAAGCTGTCTCTGAGGAATAGCCATGAGCAGGTTGAAAGCTTACGGCTAAGAATCAGGGATGGAGGCAACAAAGGGAACCTTGTGGTGGGTGTCTACCACAGGCCACCCAATCAAGGGGAGTCTATTGATGAAGCTTCTCATTCCAGCTACAGGAGGCATCAGTCTCACAGGCTCTCATCCTGCTGGGGGACTTCAACCACCTCAACATCTGCTGGAGAAGTAGCACGGCGAGCTGTAGGCAATCCAGGAGACTCCTGGAGTGCACGGAGGGTAACTTTCTATGCCAGGTAATAGACAGCCCTACCAAAGGGGATGCCATACTGGAGCTGTTGGTCACCAACGCATGTGAGCTAAATGGTGCTGTCAAGATTCAAGGCAGCCTGGGCTGCAGTGATCATGCACTGGTGGGGTTTGCAGTCCTGAGGGATAGGGGGAAAGCAAGGAGTAAAGTCAGGACCCTGAATTTTAGGAAAGCAAAATTCCAGCTCTTCAGGGAGTTAGTCAATAGGACCCCTTAGAAACTGCCCTCAGGGACAAGGGAGCAGAAAGGAGCTGGCAGATCTTTAAGGACACTTTCCATAGAGGACAAGAGCTCTCAATCCCCAGGTGTAAGAAATCAGGAAAGGAAGGCCAGACACCAGCACAGCTGAGTGGAGACCTGCCGGTCAAACTAAAGGGCAAGAAGGGAATGCACAGGCAGGGGAAGCAGGGACAGGTATCCTGGGATGAGTACAGGGATGCTGCCTGGTTGTGTAGGGTGAGGTCAGGAGGGCCAAGGTGCAGCTGGAGCTTAATGTGGCAAGGGATGGAATGAAAAATAAGAAGGGCTTCTACAGGTATGACAGCTAGAAAAGGAAGGCCAAAGAAAGCGTACCCCCTTGATGAGCAAGACTGGCAAACTGGCAACAACAGGTGAGGAGGAGGCTCAGGTACTTAAAGACTTCTTTGCCTCACTCTTCACTGACAGCGTCTCTTCCCACACCACTCAAGGAGATGGACTGTAAGACAGGGACTGGAGGAGCAAAGTCCCTCCCACTGTAAGAGAAAATCAGCCTCGAGACCACCTGAGGAACCTGAACATGCACAAGACTGGGACCTGATGAGATGCATCCCAGTGTACTGAGAGATTTGGCTGATGTAGCTGCCAAGTCACTCTCCATGATATTTGAAAAGTCCTGGCAATCAGGCGAAGTCCCTGGAGACTGGAAAAAGGGAAACGTTGCACCGATGTTTAAAAAGGGTAGTAGCAAGGAGGACCCTGGGAACTACCGACCTGTCAGCCTCACCTCTGTGCCTGGGAATATCATGGAACAGACCCTCCTAGAGGCTCTGCTAAGACACACAAAGGGTAAGGAGGGGATTCGGGACAGCCAGCATGGCTTCACCAAGGGCAAGTCCTGCCTGACCAACCTAGTGGCCTTCTATGATGCAGTGACTACATTAGTGGACAAGGGAAGAGCTATGGATGTTGTCTATCTGTCTGGATTTTTTTAAGGTCTTTAACATAGTCCTCCACAACATCCTTCTCTCTAAATTGGACAGATATGGATTTGATGGGTGGATGAGGACTTGGTTGGACGGTCGCATCCAGAGGGTAGTGGTCAATGGCTCAATGTCCAGATGAAGATCAGTGATGAGTGGTGTCCCTCAGGGGTTCATACTGGGACCAGTACTCTTTATTATCTTCATCAATGACATAGACAATGGGATCAAGTTTGCAGATGACACCAAGCTGAGTGGTGAGGTCGACACACCTGAAGTACAGGATGCCATCCAGAGGGACCTAGACAAGCTCAAGAACTGGGCCCATGTGAACCTCATGACATTCAACAAGGCCAAGGGCAGAGTCCTGCACCTGGGTCAGGGCAGCGCCCGGTATCCATACAGGCTGGGGATGAAGGGATGGAGAGCAGCCCTGCCAAGAAGGAATTGAGGGTTCTGGGGAATGAAAAGCTGTATATGAGTTGGTGATGTACGCTCGCAGCCCAGAAGGCCAGTTGTATCCTGGGCTGCACCCAAAGCAGCGCGGCCAGCAGGGCGAGGGAAGGTGTTCTGCCCCTCTGCCCCGCTCTGGTGAGACCCCCCTGCAGTGCTGCATCCAGCTCTGGAGCCCTCAGCACAGGAGAGACATGGACCTGTTGGAGCGGGGCCAGAGGAGGCCACAAAATTAGTCAGAGGGATTGAACAGCTCTGCTGTGAGGACAGGCTGAGATTGTTCTGCAGAGTGCTCTGCAAGCAATGCAGAAAACTATACAGGCAGATATAGCACCTATGCCTACTTTTCTCATGAAATTGTTATTTGTCTTTCATAAGCCACTTAATGTCTTCCGTTCTTATTTTCCTCTTCTATAAGATTAGGGATCTTACTCCATTTAACTAAATAGAGCACAAGCAGGGAAATCTGTAATAGTCACACTGCAGGGAAGGGATGCCATCCAGAGGGACCTGGACAGGTTGGCCTGTGAGAATATCATGAAGTTCAACAAGGCCAAATGCAGGTACTGCAGCTGGGCTGGGGAAATCCCAAGCACAAAAACAGGCTGGGCAGAGAACAGATTGAGGGCAGCCCTGAAGATAAGGACTTGAGAGTGTCAATTGATGAGAAGCTCAGCATGACCCAGCAACATGTGCTTGCAGCCAAGAAAGCCAACTGTATCCTGGGCTGCATCAAATGAAGCATGGCCAGCAGGACGAGGGAGGGGATTTTGCCCCTCTGCTCTTCTCTGGTGAGACCCCACCTGGAGTCCTGTGTCCAGCTCTGGAGCCCTCAGCACGGCAAAGATATGGACTTATTGGAGCGGGTCCAGAGGAGGCCACCAAAATGATCAGATGGCTGGAACACCTCTCCTAAGAGGACAGGCTGAGAGAGTTGGGGTTGTTCAGCCTGGAAAAGAGAAGGCCCCGGGGATACCTTCTTGCAGTCTTCCAGTACCTAAAGAGGGCCTATAAGAAAGCTGCAGAAGGACTTTTTAGCAGGGCCTGTTGCGAAAGGACAAGGGGTAATGGTTTTAAACCAAAAGAGGGCAGATTTAGACTAGATAGAAGGAAGAAATTTTTCACAATGAGGTTGGTGAGATACTGGAGCATGTTGCCCATAGAGATGGTAGATGGCCCCATCCCTGGAAGTGTTCAAGTCCAGGTTGGACAGGGCTCTGAGCAACCTGGTCTAGTGGAAGCTGTCCCTGCCCATGGCCAGGGGGTGGAATTACATGATCTTTAATGTCCTTTCCAACTCAAACCATTCTGTGATTCTATGGAACTCAGTGTGGGTTGCCAAGATCAACACAGAAACACTGTTTTTTTAATACCTAGTTTGTAGGTGGATGGTTCTTTGGGTTTTTTTTAGGTAAATGAGTTCAGTCCTTTCTGCCATTAGAAGCTTTAACACCTTTCTAGATGATGGGACTTCTCTTTAATTATGTAGTCACACAATACAGTTATGTGTATGGCACTAGAGCTCATATTGCAGAGGAACAAAGTGTAGCCTCTTCCTTCATCTCTCCAACAACCATTTGGAGCTTTCTGCAGCATTATCCTTAAATGCATGTCCTAATCTGTATTTTACTCTGAGGTAAGCTAAGGTGAACAATGTCTGATATGAAAGTTGAAAGTGATCACAGGTCTAAATATTTACGCTTCATCAGTTCCTGGCAATAAGACAGTACTTAGAAGCATGCTGTATTATTCATTGCCATCAAAGCTGTGCGTTTCCTGCACCCATGACAAAATCCTTGTGTATTTACAGATTGTAATGGATTGTCAATAAAAGACATGTTTGTTACAAACAATGGAATATCTGCATTGTTTCACAAATGGCTGTGGAACCTGACCCTGTTGGTCAAAATCGTAATCCCAGGTCCAGGCGCAGTCTAGCCAGCACTGCCAACAGAGGACTTTTTATGTGAAGTGTAGTAATAATTTGACTGTGATAGACAACATAATAGAGCTCTGTGAATGTCACAGAGCATAATGCCGACAGTAACTCCTACAGAACATATCCATTACTAGCAGCAATGAGAGGGTGATCTGCAAAAGAAAGAATTGAAATGAATTTATGAGTCTTTAAGGGCAAATGCAAAAATAACTTTCACATTTGAGTTGCAAGGATGGAAGGAGCAGAAAGCAATGAAATCTATTAAATCCACCATATCTTTGTCTACATGTGTAAGATTTCTGTCATGGTGCCAATTTGTAGCCAGTTTGCAAGATTCACATTAGAAAGCACATCTACTCCGTCCATTTATGCTGTGTAAGTTAAAAACAATCTGTAAACATTTCCTCCAATGAACAAGACAGAGAGATGTGATTCTCTAGCACGATAGAAACAGGGGCATTTAGCCAAAAGACAACTTGTCACACAACTGTAACTGTTAGCCAAGAAAAAGAACTTTCAGTTACATAGCATCTAAAGAAATCTGTGTAGAGATGCACAGCTAATAAATTAATAATCTGTCAACTAGGCTAAGTTTAAAAAGTTTTTATGTAGTTCAGTTTGTTATGACATGTTTTTTAAAAAATGGGTGGTTCTCCTAGGCCACTGAGAATATGAGGTTATTAATCAGTTTCCAGGATAAGGCTTATCTGCAAATCCTCCCAAACTTATCTACAAATCTTCCCAAATTTCTGAAAAATTATCTGAATCACTGATTTTAAGCGCCGAAAAAGTCTTGAAAGTAGTTCTGAGTACTTCCAGTTAAACTGAAATCTCCATGTAAGATTATGCACTGGTGCTATTTGGAGAACAATTCAAATGCAGACATCTCCAGAGAGGTCCCGCTTGTGGAATTTTTTTGAGGTTGGCATTGAAGAAACCAGATATTTTTGAAGACTGAGGAAGTGAAGGGAACCTCTGAACTTGTTAAGTGTCCCAGCTTTTCTCGCATGCAGCTGATCAAAGCTTTTAACTCTCCATTCCTTTCCTCCTGGCATCTATGACAAGAGCTTAAATAGTTGAGCTCCATATAGGAAAGAAGCCATACAGATATCTGTATGGGTGTGTGTATATTTTCCCCTGCTTGTCAAAGCCTCTGTACTTAACAGATTAATTTATTGAGTTTAACTTTTTAATGCTAGCTCCTTTAAGTCATTAGAGCTCCTTTTTTCAGTATAATCCTCTTATTTGGTAATCAGTCTGAGTCTGCCTGTATTTTTTAAGGCTATTTTAAAGCTTCTGGTAAAGATCAAGGAAAGTTTTTTTTCTTGATCTACTTCACAAACTCCAACTTACTATTAGTCAGTAGTTCATTGTGACACTTAGGCCTACGGTCTTTTTGTTGTACGTCTCTATTTCTTGTATTGCTCCTTATGAGTGGAGGCATTACCTTTCTTTTAAATGCATTGTGGCTGTTGAAAGGTGACCAGCAGAGAGCTAGAGGAGTTAAAACAGATATGGCAAAGATTGTAACAGCTACTATAAAGTGCTCCAACTGGAACCACCAACAGACCCTTTTCTTTAGGTGACTCATTCCTAAAATCGGTCATAACATGTTTCTTAATACTGTAATTATTTTACACGCAAGACTGCCTTTGCACAACAGATCTGAGAACATGAACTAATCTCAAGACACCAGGCAGATATTACATCATAAGCAACAAACTTCTAGTCACCTCTGACTGAAGTTTCTATTTCTAAAGATAAATAAACTTACCCTTCACCATAGGTACTTTAAAAGGCAGAGAAATCATTAATACATAATATCTCATAATATAAACATAATATCTCAGTTGAAATGCATCAAAGAAAAATCCTCATAATCCCTTTACGTCTCAGCTATGGGACACAGTAAAACTCCCTGAAGCAATGAGCAACAACAGACTCTTAACAGAAGTTTAACAGCTCCACTATTCCCTCTGTGATCTTTCAAACCCTATTTAAAGGCAGAACTCCATTTATCCATTTAAGAAAAAAGCTGTAAGACAGCAGGCTGCTTATCCTTCTTTCTTGAATCTAGCATTTGGTGGCAGGGTGGGGAAGAAGAAAAGAAGTTGGCATAAGGGCAGTCCCACATCAACTAATCTCTGCAGCAAATTAATTAAACATTTATATTAGCCAAGCCTTCACTTCTGACATGGCACAGCTGACATTAATTGGGACACAATCAAGATAGTAATTCAGGTTAATTGGATTTCCACTGTCAGCAGCTATCAGCTTGTTTCAATACGCTGCCGTCATTTAAGAATAATTAATCATGGATGACTTTATTGGATGGCATGGGTTGACAGCTGATGGTGTGGTGACACTTGAAAAAGTTGGTGATTGCTGTAGGCAGAGTGAATAGGAAAGCTGGTTTCCTTTGTAGAGATTATTCTATCACCACTGCAGGTTGAGACCCAAAATTTGCTGCACACAGTGTTGAGACAGTGATGTTTGCTGACTCTTGCACACAATGCAGAGAGAAAAAGAGTGGGCTGGAGAAAGAAACAACCATTCCCATTGAAATAGCACTGCAAAAGGTCAGAGGCATGAGCATGTTCCACCACAGCCTTCAGGCACACAGTTATTGTTTGGCTATTGCTACAGCAACAAAGGATTCAATAATACAACAGTTCACATGCTGTAAGAGCTGAAATGCCAAGCTTGATCTAGTGTTATTTGCTTTTCTCCATTTATAATAGGCCATTACTTTGGTTAACATCTGATAATATAATTTATTCAATCTGTTGCCAGATTGTCTGCAAAAATGTCGAGGAACCTATGAAGCTAAGTCTTTATTTATTAATAACTTGAAAAAAAGGTGATGATACTGTTGTGGGGAAGTGGAAAGCGAGGGGGAAGCTAAAAATTAAAGTATAAGATGAAAATAATTTAGAGTGTTCCATAAGGACTAGTAGAAATACGTTATGTTAAAAAAAAAAAAAAGGCAATTTAAACTTCAGGAAAGAAAAAGCCATAACATCGAGTTCCGTTAGACTATGTAATTATTCCCCAAGGGGGGAAATACACATATATATGTATAAAATTAAAGTAAAATTTTAGATTATTCATGACAGTGCTAAAAAATCACATCAGAAGTTGCAACACTACTTTGATAGCTGGACAGAGAAAATTTTCTATGAGGAATATGATGAATTTATTGTGTAACTACCAGAAATCAGTTCTAGATGGATGGAGTACACAGAAGCAAATTTCTAAAGGAAAAATCAGACACCATGGCTGATGAATTTACTTCCTTCTTTTTAGCAAAATACTGCACATAAGACTGGCATGTGCATTACTCAAACAACAGAGCACAAATTCCCACTTTGAAGATGTTTTCTTGCTGTCAGTCAGAGAAGCCTGATTAGGCAGAAGCATCCATTAACCAAGGCGGGAGAGAGGAAGCCATTTATTATGACTCGTCTTTTTTGTGTAGGTCTGACAGTGCTGTAGATACAGGCGAGCAACACACATGAAGTTCTTACTCTGTGGGAGTTTCACTATATTGAACTTCTCCAGCTTTTTATCTTCAATTGTAGCAAAGACCTGGTTGCCTCCTTTGTCTCATTTTTTGGGGAAATTCTTGATTTTGGAACATGCTTTTCTGTTAGGATACAAATATAGCATAGTCTATTTGAAACTAGAAGAATCACTTGCTGAAATCCAACCTAATCTGAGCTATAGGGAAAAACATCTACACGTATGGCTTTATTTTATTTAATGTCTCTGATTCAAACGGAGTCCAACCGTGCAGTAGATGGTTGTTATTTAAAAGATGACTGATAGAGAATGTCAGTGAACTGTTTTGTTTTGGTTTGGGTTTTTTTCTGCTGTTTTTTTTTAGTCCACAATCCTGTTAAATTTTATCATATGCTTTATTAAATTGTGGGCATAAATTAGTTCTATAACCAGGGAGTCCCCGAATAAATAGCCAAAATGCTACTCTACAAATGTACATTACAAACAGTTTATGCTTATCAGATTATCTCTGTGATCATTGTTGACAGATAAAAACTGAATCTGAAACTACATGTTTTTTAAACCTTTTTTTTTCCTTCTAAACATATCCTCTTAAAGTAGGATTGATGTGCCCTGTTGTTAGCCCTGTAATTTGCAAGAAAGTGGGTATTTTGTGAGTCCTTTTCCCTGCTCCCAGGAGCTCCGAACTTCTTTGCCAAATTCAGGCACATCTGAGAGAGGAACAGAAGCCTCTAAAATACTTATGTCCTCACGATACTTGGTGTCTTGTAGAGAAGACACCCATTTAATTTGGTTTGGCAGCAGTTAACTGGTCAAAAAATAAATAGTCCAGTTTCTGGAACCACTATGTTTTTTCAATTTATGTATAGTGGGGTTTAAGCAAAGGGGAAAGACGTGAGACAATGGCCACAGCTGACAGCAAATTACACAGAATCACAGAATCGTTAAGGTTGGAAAAGACCCTTAAGATCATCAAGTCCAAACACCAACCCAACACCACCACTGCATCCCAGCACAAGTCTGATGTTCATATGGCAAAGCTGCTACGAGCATTTGAGCAGCAAGGAGGCCAAAGACTGAACTGACCACGTGTATTAAACTAAACTCCCATCTCCAGACATAATAAAGAAAAAAGAAGGGCAATGGAAGCAAAGGTTGGTTTCACGGGCCACTGTTTCTACACTGCAGGTTTTGTGCTTGAACAGAGAATTTGCTTCTCCATGGTCCCAGTTCAGCATCCTTCAGAAGTGCCCAAGTTAGTAAATGCATTTGAAAACTAGGAGGAAAAGTTCCAGCAATGCCAAAGTAAAGCTAATGGTGAGTGGACATAAAGCACGCTCAAGTTTTGGACTGCTGTTGCCTTTCAGATGTCCACTAACATCAGAGCTCTGATGCTTCAAGGAACTTTTGGACCATGCCAATATAACAAAGGGCTGCCATCTTTAAAACCTTGGAACTTTCATTGGCACTGGTGCCAAGAGGTGTGAAAAAGGAAAACCCTGTGAAGTTGGGGCTGTAACTCCAATGCTGTTCTGGGCATTAATCCATATATTTTGTTCCTTGCCAAATTTTGTTTTATTTTTTCTCATTGTTTTCATGCAAAGATCTTGGAACTGTTCTCATTTTTTCTTTAAATAAGGCTCAGAAGATGATCCAGATGGCAGGCAGGTGAATGTAGCACTGTTTTTTTTCATTTTCAAAAGACACACAGATGATGTTTCCAAGAAGGAAAAAAATGCTCATACCTTTTGCTCCACAATAGAACAGAAATTTTATTAACAGATTGGGGGTGGTGGGAATTTTTCATTATTTGTTTGTTCCACACTCACATGAGAGTGAAATATTTATTTTTTTTATGATTGTCTGCACTTGTAGTTTAATCCCTCAGAGCACATTACCATTAATAACAGATCATAAAGTCCTCAGAGATTTGAGGTAGACAACAGCAGAAAAAACCAAGGTGCTTCTCCTTGGATGCTTATGTAGAAATACTACTTGATGTAGCTTATTCTTTTTTAAAAAAATGTAAATGTACCTCTCATATTTAAAGGTACTTGTGTGCTACCGTATACTGAAAAAACAGAGCCAGGCTCATCCTTCCAACCTCGTGTTGGAATAGCAGCTTACAAGAAGAAGAAGTGGGTAGGGATCTAGGACCTAGTATTTTCTGAGGTGAGCAGGAATGTCTGGAGTTTCACTCAAATTCACAGTCTGCACTCTTAGCCTGTAAAATCCCTGCAACTGGAGCCTTTTTGGATACATCAGACTACGATGTGCAAACCAATGGAACCAATTACCATCTTCCTGTAATTAGTTCTGTTGATCTCATTAGCTGGGCTCGGGTGTTGATCTGTTGATTGTCATCTTGTAACTGCCATGAATCAATAAATGAGCGTGTGGGTGTGGTGGTAAAAGAGAAGTGAGAAATTACATGTTTTTTAAAGAAAGTTTCCCTTTTTCTTAGATGACCTCTTTTTTTTCTTTATTTTTCCTTGCAGTGGATGATTCAAGTCTTCAGACTTTCTTTCCCAAGACTATAGAAGTTCTGGGTAAGCAAGCTCTAAAAATCCAAGTCTTCCAGAGGATAAAAAAAACCCTACAATATAAGCAACAGCATTTCCACTTATCTATCTTCTTGTATCTCAGTTTAGGGTAGCATTGCAAGAGAATTAAACATTGGGGGACAGATGTTCTGAGCCTGTGGCCTATTCAACATTTAATTTTCACTGGGACAGCCAATGAAGATGTTGATACCGCTCTTAACCACATTTTTCTTATTCTGATCTGTTGGCAAGGAAATGGCTTGACCTCTTGTTTCTGTCCAACTTTTCCCCAGCAGCTCAGCTGATTAAGACAGCTACAAGGAAGTATTAAATTTTGAAGTGCATCTCAATGGGTGACACAGAATCATGTCAATAAAAGGCCAGAGGCATGTCAAGGGTCTAACACCAGAATAAATACCTACTGCTGTACATTCGTTATGCATATATAGAAATTTCTGCTATAGAGCTTTACAGTATTGCAGCCTGGCAGAAGCTGAGCCCTTTATTTGGAAGGTGAGCGGGTAGCCTGTGAGGAGAGGAGGGCACTGGATTTAATCTCCATCTGGCAACTGGTGAGCTGGGACCACATTTTGGGATTTTTACCTCTCAGCTTTCCCAGAAAGTCAGTATTTGGCCTCGCAGACACCCCTTGGTTTCCTGCAGCTTCGTGGTTTTATTTGTAAAAGTGCATCCGACACACACACAGGAGTACTAATCTTTTCTAGTTGAATGCTGCATGACCAACCATGATCGAAACGCAAGGAGAGGATGTGTAAAAGGCAGATGTGCTGCAAAATTTAACTCTGTAGTGCTGCACTGATCAACCTGACATGACAAAGAATATATACATAAGATGCTTTCAACTTCCTTGTATGCTTCTGCTGGAAGTCTGGAAAACAGAAAAAGAACCTGGAAATTCTTACAGATGAAAACATATACCTAACTGAAATGAGGAAAGTCTTTTCTGAAGACCAGAAACAAACCACTTCTGGTGCTATGTACTTTCTTATTTAACAAGGCTCAAGAAGGTAAGAGGGGTGAAAAAGGGGACAATAATAATTTTTTGTCAAAGACACTGTTACTTACTAAAGAATTATTAATAATCCAGAATTGTAGAATTATGTCTGAGCCGTTATTGCAGAATGATTCATAATTTTGAATATGCTGTGCTAGTCAGTAAAGCCTGGGAGCAGACACAGTGGTGGGGATTTGTTATAACTATCAAAAGAAATCAGAGAAAATGAAGTTATTCCTCAAGCACCTGCCTGTTGATGAGAGAAGATTAAAAAATTAAAACCAGAATCTATGTTGTTAAGGGAAATTTCAGTTTGTGAGGAATATGATTAAGGTTGCAAGGAGCCACTAATAATGCATAAAAATTGCAGCTGCTACTTTTGATGTCAGGCTAGTGTAGCCAAGATAAAATGACTTGGTTGCACCTGATTATGATGGACATAGGTTAATTACTTACTGGATTGGGAATCTGTAGTTTCTAAGGGATGATTGATCATGACTTGATTACATTCAATATGAAAAACAGAATCAATTCTCAATCAGTAACATCTTATGTATATAATTGGTGCCTCAAAAGGGCACATCTCCCAAAACTGAGAAAGTTCTGAGAAAAATTCATGGCAGAAAGAATGTAAATAGAAAAATGAGAAAGAAAATTGAGAGAACTCAAAAGAAGTCTATTAATGAGCCTGCACGCCTTGATCTCACAATCAAAAAAAAAGAGAGTTTTAGTTAAAACTTCATCCTGATTCAGTGATAAAGTGTAGGCAGCAATTAGACATTGAAGGAGCTGTAGCGTGAATGGGGAATGAATGCCCACTGCAACACCTGAGTTTCACATCCAGCAGACTGTATGTCCCTGCATTGGTAACCACAGCTCTTACAACGGTATCACCAATGACATATCCATAGGCCTGAATCCTCATGAGGGACACCCAAACCCCACCTTAATCTGCAATATCCCCAAGCCTCAGTGATGACAGATGCTGACAGACAGATTGATTAAATATGTCTTATTTACTTAGGAGATGAAGCTTAAAAATATAAATGTAATATAAATAGACAGAATATAATGTCAGCTACACATTAGAAAGAGAAGCTAAAGGCACCAGTAGAAACAATTACTGGCCTGGCTGAAGAAACAAGTTTTGGGGATTTTTGGGGAGAAAGAAATAAAAGAAAGTTTAGAAATGTCACAGACCAATTAGGTTGGAGAGAGAACACTGCTATTAAGGACACAAAAATACAAAACCATTCAATAAACACTTCTTTCGCATATTTGGGTAATGAACGTTGTTGTGCTTACATCCTTTGATGGGTTATATTAGGAACACTGAAGGATCTTTAACAACTGCAATCTTTCATCAGCAAGTCTGGACAGCCTGTTCCCAAGCGCTCCTGAAGAGTCAGCCAAGTAGACCCATCCCGCTGGTGTGTCAAATGTTAATAAATCCTAGGGTAGGGAAAATTCCAAAACGCTGAATGTATGTTAATGTTATACCTCTATTTAGAAATGCAAGAGGGGCAAGACAGATAACAACATGCTTAGCTTGACCTCAGATGAATAGAACAACACAGGACTCGGATGGGAATGAATTAAAAGATGGGTCTGGAGCCAGTACTAGCCTGTTTATTTATTTAGAACATAATGTATTTGAACAAATTGGATTGCATTCTGAGAAGTTAGAAAATTGATTGCTGAAGATGTCTGTGAAGATCCAATAGTCAAGTATAAAGTGACTTTCATAGCTCATAAGTCTCTGATGGAACATACAGCACTGAGAAATTTCCATAAAATGCATTGCAAATGAAGAAGCTTTCCTATTTCTGGTATAGACATCACTAAAGAATCAACTTCAGGAAACACAAGTAAAATCTGAGTCCATCAATAAAGCCTCATGATCCATTTCTGGGACATGGTCATATTCACAAAGCTTCCTAATTCTTCGTGCTGTTGCTGGGAAACACATTCAATGGAACAAGTTCTAACCTGTTTCTCAGGAAAAGACACTAGATCTGACATTTCTGATATTTGCACAAGTGATCTCAAGTGTGCCAATGAACACAAGGCAACGGACATGACAAAAGAAATCCATCCAAACAAATATAGGCATTTCAATGGAGAGAAATGTAAACTCAAACTTCTGAGAACGGCACGTATATACACTGGAAATGGGAAACTGTATTTTAATAAGTAGAGAGTGCAAGGGACTTAAGAGTCAAAGTAGGTAAACAGATGTTTATCTTATTAGATGAGCTGTTGGTGCAATCATGTCCACAAGTCTGAGGCAAACCTCAGCCATGCACTGTAGCAACTGGGAGTGGGAGGAGATTTCATGACTGTGTAGGACATTGAGGAGACCAGTACTAAAATGTTGACTTTCCAGTACTCATAGTTTAAAATGTATGCTAAGTAACACGACATAGATCAGAAAAGAAACACCAAAATGATTTAAGGGTTGGAAAACTGTCTTTCAGTGAAAGACAGAAAATTATAATCTGTAAATATTTGCAGCGATGGAAACCCCCCCCCCCCGATCTATTAACCTGATGGAAAAGACTTCAAAAGTATGTGTGGTTGGACGGAGACATCAGTTGCATTCTAATTAAAAACAGGGTACAGTGCTTGTGAGGTTGGTTAACCACTGGAACAAATGGTGTAATTTCTGAGTCTGGTCTGCTAGTTAAGCCTGGACACGTTAGAGTAATAGATGCTTTTAAAAAACACAGTTATGAGACTCAGTGGATGAGTAACTGAACTGATATATAAGCAATCAGATGGATCATCTAATTACTTATGAAAATTGACATATTATCGATGTCATATACAAAATTCTGTGAAGCTTCAGAAGCATAGATTTCATCATTTCAACTCAAAGAAGGGAAGAAAAGAGCATTGCAGGCAGCAGAGTTTTGTGCCTGTGCAGAGTGGAAGGAATCTGTATTGCCTAGATGTTGCATTTGTCCTGAACATAAACTGCCTTATTTCCAAATGGATTTATCAAAACTGTGTAAATGCATCCTATGTAAATAAATTCATAAAATATGTAATTTGAGATAAAACCATTTATTTATATTTAGACTGTATTTCAGATAAAGTACTCTATTGCACTAACATGCAATTTAGATCCATGTGAAGTGTATTTATTTCTTAAGTGTCACTGCCTACAATGCCACATTTTCTAAATGGATTACAAATGCTATCATTAAAAAAAAAAGGATGCATTGCACTGGGGAGAGATGACAAAACCATGTAGATGTGTAAACAACAGAACTAATTTATTGAGGAATTGTCCTGGTTTCAGCTGGGATAGAGTTAATTTTCTTCCTAATAGTTGTGGTATAGTGCTGTGTTTTGGATTAAGTATGAGAATAATATTCCTAACACAGTGACGGTTTTAGTTGTTGCTGAGTACTTGTAGTGCTTATACTCAGTCAAGGACTTTTCAGCTTCCCGTGCTCTGCCAGCGGGGAGGTGCACAAGAAGCTGGGAGGGGACACAGCCAGGACAGCTGACCCCAGTTGTCCAAAGGGATATTCCCTACCATATGACGTCATGCTCAGTGTATAAACTGGAGCTGGCCGGTGGATGGGAATCACTGCTCGGGGACAGGTTCCCAGGGTGGTGAGCAATTGTTGCATTGCGCATCACTTGTTTTTGTATATCTCATTATTAATATTAATACTATTAATAATGTTATTAATAATATTATTTCCTCTTCCTTCGCTGTCCTATTAAACTGTTTTTATATCAACCCACGAGTCTCTCTTCCAATTCTCTCCCATCCCACCTCGGGCTGGGGATGTGAGCGAGCGGCTGCGTGGTGCTTAGTTGCCGTCTAGGGCTAAACAACAACAGAAATTAAAATTACAGGAAGCATTTATTAGTTCATCAGTAAAGGTAGCTAAAGCCACACTTCTTCCTTTGCAGGTGGAGTACGGATCTCATGAAGAACTGTGCACAGGCAGTTCATGGGTTCATCCGCACAAAGCCCCACTGACTTCTGTAAGGAGCCAGATCCACGCTCCCTTGTAACACGCTTAGGAAGTAAGGCTTTGTGTTACATTCAGTGGGGCTTTGCGTGTCCAGCAAGGCCCGTTCATGAGGTTGAAATGTACTTTATGGTATATGTAGCTCCGAAGAACTCCGTGGCTATGTTTAAATCGGGGAATCCCAGAGTACTACCAGATTCCTGGGAAAGGGGAGTACTACAGTACATCCCAGCACCACAACAGGGCAGAACTGTCTTCATCTTGACTGTTCCGTGTGTTTCCAACAAGGAGATATAGGTTGGAAGCTATAGGTTGTTTCAGAAAATGCTTGGTCTGGTGGTTGAGAGACCAGGACCTCATGGTATGTTAGGTATGTTCTGCACAGAGGCAGCTCCTAAAGAGCAAAAGCCTCAGGTTCAGCCTGCGTCCATTTAACTTACCTTTATCTGCCTAGAAGTACCAAGCGTCATTTGGACATCCAGGTCCCTCCGTAGTAAATAAAGACAGTGAATTGCCTGTAGACAGTTGAAGCGTTGGAAGCCATGTTACCTCACAGTGTACGGGGTGTCCCTGCCCAGGCGCTGGCAGCGGGGGCTGTGGGGCAGCCTCTGTGAGGAGCGGCCGGGGCTGCCCGGTGCCGGACACAGCACCTCGGGGGGAGAGGAGCTGGGAGTGAAGGGCTGAAGCTGGGCCTCGGAAGTGGGGGAGAGAGGTATTGTTTTAATGGTTGTCTTTGTTTCTCACCATCAAACTCTATTTTGATTGTTAGTAAATTACATTCATTTTCCCCAAGTTGCATCTGTTTTCCCTGTGACAGTAGCAGGCAAGTGATCTCCGTGTCTTTATCTCAACCCACAAGCTTTTTCATCTTATCTCGTCCCCCTGTCCTGTTGAGGAGCGGGAGGGAGAGAGCAGCTGGATGTGCATCTGGCAACTGTCCAAGGTCAACTCACTACAGTCCTCCACCACTCACAGTTAAAAAAGCATCTAAGATTGTGGAAATGCTGAGCACACCATACTTAGAAGCATTTGAGACTGCTCTGACAGTGAACTATACATTTGGGGCTGTAACATCTTCTATGCCTCCAAAGATGATGGAAAGTGATGTTCATAAAAGATGGAGAAGAGAATGCACATACCCCATCAGTGAGGAAAGATCTACCAAAATAAGAATTAGCTACAAAAAGAACAGACATGCTCTCTGAATTAGAAAGCTTTCTGATAAGGTTTGCCATACTAAGGACTGACAGTGAGTAAGCAGAATTCAGTTCATTTCAATGAGGATATGTTAGCTGTGTAACACAAGCCACAAAACAGCCCACAAAGTCTCTGGTACTACTGTTACTACAGCTAGTGGCCAGGCTAGTCCAGCCCAGAAAATGTCTGTAGATACTCTTCTGCTTTTATCACATTGTGAGAGAAGAAAAAAGATGGAAGGGGAAATCAGCATTATCAACTTGCAAACAACTTGACGAACAAAAAAGCAACCTGAATTTCTCTCCCTGTAACGGCATGTCAGGAGATGAGTGGTCATTGCTTGCCCTCCAAAAAGCTGTCATAATGTCAGCCCATGAGCATGTTTTTTAGTTGCTATTCCATTCCCTGCTCTCGGAAAGAATAGCGTGATTTCTTTTTCACGCATTTTAGTGTCACCTACTGCAACTCTAGTGGGATGTAAGGAGAAGAACAGGCCCCTTTTTTTCCTTCCCCCCTACCATGTTGTTCAGTAATTACTTGGAGCTGAGAAGGCATCTGTTTGCTCCAGAGCTGTCTGCAAACTCACAACAGTGATCTGCGCTCTAGATTGCTTCCAACACCACCACCAGGAATCCTTATTGCCCTGGAAGGCACCTGGAGTGTGCCGGCATTTATATCACCAGCATATCCCATCTGCTCACATAGACAGCTTTGTATGACAGCCAGACTGCCTCTTCTGAAAGCATGGCTTTTTGCAAGCACTGTCTCCTACCAAAAATAATTGAGGAGGGCGGACATGTGAACCTCATTAAGTTCAACAAGGCCAAGAGCAAGGTTCTGCATGTGGTACAGGCAATCCCCAATATCAATACAGATTACAGGATGGATGATTGAGAGCAGTCCTGCCAAGAAGGACTTGGGGGTCCTGGTGGTTGAAAAGCTGGACATGAGCCAACAATGTGCACTCACAGCCTGGAAGGCCAACTGTGTCCTGGGCTGCACCCAAAGCAGCGTGGCCAGCAGGTTGAGGGAGATGATTGTGCCCCTCTACTCCACTCTGGTGAGACCCCACCTTGAGTCCTGTGTCCAGCTCTGGAGCCCTCAGCACAGGAAAGACATGGGCCTGTTGGAGAGGAAGGCCACAAAAATGATCAGAGGGATGGAACACCTCTCTTATGAAGACAGGCTGAGAGGTTTGAGGTTGTTCAGCCTGGAGAAAAGAAGGCTCTTGGGAGACCTCTGCTGAGACCTTTCAGTACTTCAAGGGGGCTTCTAAGAAAGATGGGGACAGACTTTTTAGCAGGGCCTGTAGTGACACGACAAGGGGCAATAGTTTTAAATGAAAAAAGCATAGATTTAGGCTGGACAGAAAGAAGACATTTTTTGCAATGAGGGTAGTGAGACACTGGCACAGGTTGCCCAGAGAAGCTGTGGATGCCCCAGCCCTGGAAGTGTTCAAGGCCAGGTTGACGGGGCTTTGAGCAACCTGATCTAGTGAATGATGTCCTTGCCCATGGCAGCGGGGTTGGAACTAGGTGATCCTCAAAGGTCCCTTACAACCCAAACCAACCTACGAGTCTATGATACTCACAGAATCACTTTAATAATGCAATGGCCATTTCAGGTAGTTTTACGTTACATCTGGTTCCTCTCTGGTGCCATTTATTATTCAGCACTAAGCCAGTGCCAAGAAGTCTGACCACTTCAGTGTATCTGGCAATATTGTGCCCATGATTCTATAGCCAGTTTCAATGAGCTCTGGAGAGGAGGGCTGAACACTTCTGAAGAGAGGGAGTATGCTGTTCTGGTCCTTTCCCAGCTCTTGCCTTCTGAATTAAAAATCCAAGGCAATAACACTCTTCATGTGGAGGTAATGGACACATTTAATCACTGAGTCCACAACTGAGATATTTAAGTATTCCATGTTGCAACACAGAAAGAAAGAAAATCTAAAGTGTCTACTACTTTGGGCAGGGAAGAAGTTCTGACAAGTTCCATATTTTATTTGAAAACTACCGAAGTGCATAATGGTGCAAGTAAAAGGGAGGAATTGTTTGTTGCCTGAAAAATCCCAGTCTACTCACGTGCCTTCGTGCCACCAGAATCGTTAAGCAGAAGGAAGAAATACTGACTGGGCCATTTGTAAGTGGCACGCTCCTTTCCAAAAACGGTCGCATCCCCCTGTTTAAATGAAGCCTGTGCCACTGACAGTATTACTACATCATTTTCCACTCCACTATTCTGAAACAGCAAGAGTAATCAATCATTTACTTATCACAGGAGCAAAACAGACTTTTCTTGGAGGGAGTGTAAAAAGTGCTACAATAAAGTAATTTTGCCAATTTGAGTGTTCCACTTGACAACTATTTGCATAATAAGGTTTTGCCAAGATAAGAAGATTGGTAATTTTCAGCAGCATAGAGGGGATTGAAGATTTTAAGCTTTTTTGCCCACTATCTACACACTCACAGACCTCCGCTCTTGAAATATGGTTCTTTTTAAAGTCCTCCATCTGTCTCCGTTGTGTAATGAATTCTGTCACTCTCAATTGTGTTCCTGAGCGGTGAGCAGTGTAAGGGAGTTTGCATTTTGATTATAAAAAGGTACCGTCAGCTCTTATTACAATGGAAAACCCATCTCCGTGTAAAATTTTAAGGCACTTATAAGCTTAGTCTCCCTCTCAGAAGCTGCCTGTAGATCATGCTGTCACCATTTGACAGGGTGTACACGAGAGCAGAGGGCTGGGCTGTACTGCCGGAAGAGAAGTTCGGAGAAATGGAAGTAAATCCAGTTTCTTCCCTAAGAAGCTCATGGGAGGGATACAGCAGTGCAGACGCCGTCATGTAAAAGTTGTTCCACAGGCGGCTTGTATTGGAGCTCTAAAGGGCTGCCTGGAGGAAAAAGATGGCAGGAGGAGATCAAGGCTGTCAGCTTATGTCTCTTTTCTTCTCCTCACGCTCATGAGTCAGTTTATCTCAGCCTGAGACTTGTCAGCAGCTTTCTGTTTGGGATGGTGGGAGGGCAGGAGGAAGGTACGCAGAGCTTTTACAGGTTAAGTATTAACATACTTCTAGGGGCTTTGATAGCAAAGTACTCTAGAAGGATTAGGATGTTAGAGAAAATGTAGAACATGTCTACACCATGTCATGGAAAGCATGGGAGAGATCCTGGGCTGGTGAGAATAAACCTGCTCAATGTGTTGCTGTGCCAGCTCACTCCAGGAGTTACACTATTGCTCCTGCACAGTGCAATCCTCCAGCTAAGACAACCGCAATAAACGAGCTTTGCCTAAACATCCTGAGAGCAGGCTTTCAGATCCAAGTCAGTGTCCAGCCAGTTTGATGGGCAACTTTTAGCATGGTCTTAGCTCTAGGTGTGGTGCCGATGGACTTAGCTGGGTGAAGCAGAGAGATACTGATAATCAGTAGTAGTCTTGGCTGTAGTGAGCATTAACTCGTTCAAGGTCCTGAGGGGATAAAGAGGAAGAGGAGTCCAGTGTAGACCCTGGACTTCAAGAAAGCATGATCTGAATTGCTAAGTGAACCAGTCAGTGATCCCATGTGAGGAAGCTCTGAAGGGCAAAGGAATTCAGAAAAGCTAGCAGTGTTTTAAGGACAGCATCCTCCAAGTACAAGAATAGTGGTGATGGTGCATCCCAATACTCAGAAAAAACAAATAGACATATCAGGAGACAATGCAGAAAACTCATAAACAGAGCTCCAATGCAAACAGGCAATACTCAGGAGGTGGAAGCAGCATGCTCTGAGCAGGAGGTTGAACTACAGACCTGTTGAGGTCCTTTCCAGCCTGAATTATCATATGATCTTATGTCATTCACATGGTAACCAATCACCACTGTGCATTTTACCTGCCAAACCTAAATTAAGAGCTAAATAATCTTTTATTTACAGTTCAGGATTTATGTGTCCCTGGTCTATAGTCTTTCACCTGGGGAGGAATAGCCCCATGCACCAATATGGACTGGGGGCTGACTGACTGCAAAGCAGCTTTGCAGAGAAGGACTTTGGGGTCCTGAGTGGACACCTAATTGTACATGAGCCAGCAACATTCATTTGTAGCAAAGATGACCAACGACCTCCTGGGCTACACTAAGCTCATGAGCATTGACAGGTGGTCAAGGGAGGTGACCATTCCTTCCTTCCCCTATACTTAGCCCTGATGAGACAATTCTGGAGTGCTGTGTCCAGTACTGGGCTCCCCAGGACAAGATGGGCATGAACGTACTGGAACAGGTCCAGCATAAGGCTGGTAAGTTCATTAAGAAAGTGGAGTATCTCATACAAGGAGAGGCTGAGAGAGCTTGGATTGTTCATCCAGTAGAATGGAAGGCTCAGGGGTATCTTACTTGTCTATAAATACCTGGTGGGAAGAAGTAAAGATGGACACAGGCTTTTCTCATCGGTGCCCAGTGGCAGAACAGGAGACAATGGGTGTAAATTGTAGTACAACAAACTACATTTAAACACAAGAATTAACTTTGTTGTTGCTTTGTGAAGGTGCTCAAACAGGGGTACGTACAGTTTGTCCAGAGGGGTTGTGCAGTCTTCATCCTTGGAGATATGCAAACCTCAACTGGACATAACCCTGAGCAACTTGCTTTAGCTGACCCTACTTTGAGCAGAGGGTTGGACTATGCGATTTCCAGAGATGCCACAACCACAATTACTCTGTCATTCTGTCAGCAAAACCTCCTGATGTGCATCCCTGTCGAGCTCCCAGACATACATGGACTTCATAGTCTAGACCCAACAATGTGTTTGTCTTTGTCATCCGTCTGGCCTCTTACTACTGTGGCCCAGAGAGGACCCTTAATGGACGGCAGAGGAGCAGCATGCAGGGCAGTGCACAGTTAAAGAGTAGTTGTACCCAACAAGCAGGCAGTGCAAGGTCACAGAGCAGAAGTGGCAAAACACTGACCAGAGGCTACAAATGCTGCTCTTCGCTGTTCTCCAGTCTGGATTACCAGCTGCCATGTGCAGTGGGAACTGGCATGCTTACAGTATTAAAACTTCCTGTTAAAATGATATCTGTGCCTCCTAACCATTCCTCCACACCACCCCTTTTAAATCCCTTTGTAAAACCCACTTTATGGATGACAGTCCCTTACACACTGAGCAATAAAGAGCTTTAAAAGAAATAATCACAATAACTAACTAATAAACATTCTTCATTATTTTGAAGACGATAATAATCCCTAGCACTTGCATTGCACTTTACATATTCAAGGACTTTATAATCATTAACTAATTAGTCCTTGCGAAGCTCATCTAAATATTATTATCCTGTTAATACAGAAGGAGAAGCTGTAAGAGAGAAGGTAGAGAATTTACCTAAGGGCATACATCAAACCATTTGCAGAGAAAAGACTGGAATTCAGCGCTTCAGTATCCTAATCCTTGGCCCATATCCCTCTTGCCGTCTCTGACAATATGGGGTAAATTATACGATAGTAGGATTATTTTCTTTAATATTCATCCCCAAATGCATAACATTGAATATTACATTTCACCTCTTTGTTGTCCTCAGGATCTCTTATTTCTTTCTGCCTCCCCTTCCACACTGATATTACCTCCTGCCTTTATATCATGAGCAAACATTAGCAGCACCTGGGGTCTAGCTCCCGTTTATGCAACAGCCCATGGATAGTCAGCTGTGCCATGTTACCCGATGAGTACACAGTCCAAAATTCAGACATGCACCTTTGAGCAGGGATAGAAAACTCTGTGTCTTAAGGGAACCTCCTTATCAGTGGTCCACAGACAGAAGCTCCACCCTATGCTGCCCTTCGTTATTCTTCTTCTGGTGCCTGAGCTTCACAAGCAGGGGTGTAGGCTAATTTGCCCCAGTACTGTTTATACCTCCAAATTTGTGTGTGGACCAGCTCACTTTCGTGTTCTTTTCAGAAAAACTGTGTTTTTTCGTTGTTGCTGTTATGTTTTTTTTGTTGCTGTTTTGCGTATTTTTTTCCAACCCATATCATTGATACAAGAATGACAGACCATCAGATGAAAGCATCACATGGTAAGTCTAAAATACAAGGAAGGACTTTTTTTTCTATCAATCACATGGATCTGGACTGTGGAAATCATTACTACAGGAGAGAGTGTATGCTCAATGTCTACGTGAATCCAAAATGTGAGTAGGAAAATCATGGAAGAAAAACATATATGTATGTATCCATCAAAGAGTATTAAGCACGTGGATAACATTTTGGCTGAGAAAGTATCTGAGCTAGTGAGCACTGAACACTGAGAAAATGGTATTGGGGTGTATCACTACATGCCTGTCCATGTTGTTGTGCTCCAGAAATATTAAAATTACGTGAAGAAAGTCAAGGCTTCAAGCCTATGCATAGTAATGCAAACCTATGCAGAAACCCTACACAAATCAACCAAAATTGAGGTAGTTCTTGATCTACTACTGTACTCTCTCAGTACGTTCTCACCCTCATTTTATTTCCTGCAGCTGTCATCCTGATTCCCTGAAGTCATTTTGGTTAATTGAAAAGGAACAATTGCCTTTGAAAGCACTTTTCCTAGTGAGATAAATAATGTTTTTCCTCTTACCTTGATGTGTAGTTGGATTTTGTTGAAAGTATTTAGTTCATTTTTAATTATTTACCTTTTAAATTTGAAAAAATTAAAATGTAATAAATTAAGTTATCATTTTCCACACCTGTAGGGACAATTCTCCCAAAGAAATTTAGGATCCGAGCCTCAGCATCTTCCAGCAGCATGCAAGTGTTTGGTATAACGAAGTTGATTTGTGTCCGTGACTGCTCTCCCTTCCAGCAGTAACACTCAATGTGCTCTTCACCCTTCCAGTACAGCCCCTTTTGCCACTGATGAGGGAATAAAGATCAGACTATGATCCCACGGTCCTCAAGACTGGATCTGAACTGCTGGATCACTAGCCAGTGATCAAGTTTGAACGTGACATCATGTTTCTGATGAATTATTCAATGAAACAGGGTTCCTGCTATCTTCATGTGGTATCTGATTGAATGGAAATTTAAAATGACAGGGAGATAACCCCTGGCTGGGCTGACAAACACTTTGTCATGTCAAAGTTACTCCAGCCACTTTTTGAACACATTTTAACCAAGGGAATGTCTTTAAATAATCAGGACACTGCATTGCATTGACACAGCTTTTAAAATTTGGTATTAATAGTTCAAAGTACAAATTTCAGGACCACAGCCTGAGCTTTTCGGGAAGTTGCATTATACCTTTCTTCGAAGCTTATGTGTGTATTCCTTTTACTTCCAATGACTCACTGCAACTAATGTCAGTGGCTAATTCCCAGGTAATCTTTCCCAGTTTACAGTATTTACATGGTGTGTATTTATATCCAGAGTACGTCCAACAGAGCTAGTCTGGTATTCTCCATCAACCCTCCGTGAACCAGTGTCTTCATGTGTCTCAGCCTTCAGACATGACCCTCCGCCAAGGAACAGCTATATTTGTGGTTAGTTGGCATCTACCCATAGAAATCAGGGAGTTTACAGTTCCTTGAGTCCTACTTGGTGCTTCCTCAAATAAGATGCTGTCCCTGTTACTCTTCATGCTGGAATGAACCCGGAAGACTAGCGCATTCATTTACAGCATCTCCTCTGAAAAGTGTTAATTGGAAGCTGAGGTGTGGTCGCTTTTTCAGTTGCTCTAACCTGACTGCAAAATTATATTAAACTAGTATTCCCTCCAGCAGTGGAGGACCTTTGAACTATGCATGGCTAGGACTCAAAACTCCTGTGATGGTTCCTAAGATTGAGGTGTCCTGGTTTCAGCCAAGATAGAGTTAATTTTCTTCACAGAAGCCAGTGTGAGGCTGTGTTTTGGATCTGGGATGAGAAAATGTTGATAATGTGCTGATGTTTTGGGTTGTTGCTGAGCAGTCAAGGACAGTCCAGCTTCTCGTGCTGGGCTGCCAGCGAGCAGGCTGGGGGTGCACGGGAAGCCGGGAGGTGACACAGCCAGGACAGCTGACCAGGGCTGGCCAAAGGGATATTCTATACCATATGACATCATGCTCAGTTGGGATGAAGATTTTATGGGGACCCCATAAAGTTGGGATGAAGAAGAAGGAAGGGGTAGAGGGACGTTCGGAGCAATGGCGTCTGTCTTCCCAAGACACCATTACACGTGATGCAGCCCGGCTTCCCTGGAGATGGCTGAACCCCTGCCTGCCCACAGGGAGTGGGGAATGGATTCCTTGTTTTGCTCTGTTTGCGTGTGCAGCTTTTGCTTTGCTTATTAAACTGTCTTTATCTCAAACCATGAGTTTTCTCATTTTTACTCTTCCAATTCTCTCCCCCGTCCCACCGTGGGGGAGTGAGTGAGCGACTGCGTGGGGCTTAGTCACTGGCTGGGGCTAAATCACAACACAGGGTCATACCAGTCATCTCCAAGCAGATTATGGAAAATGAATCTGTGGCGAGGAACAGTAAGCAAATTAGCAAACTAACATTATTTTGATTTTGGTGCACATGCTTCTCATAATAATGGACTTGTAATATTTAAATACATTATCTTAACTAAAATCCATACCACTTTGGAGAAACCTTCCATGCCAGTTTAGTACCATACACCCTTCATTCACAGTTGTGCTCCATGGTGATGTTCGTACCACCACGGAAACTGTACAAAACCAATACAGTTCAGCTTTGAATAGTGTTTCCTTTTTCAGAGGAAGAAGCCTGTGATGAGAGGAGGGAAAGCATGAGCCCAAAGCAAGCTGCAGTAGCCACTGCAGAAATTATTAATACATGCAAGCCAGAGGGGCTTCTGATTGCAGATGCAACAAATGTCTTTACTGAGTTTCTAAATCGTTCAGTCAATTGACATTTTTGGTCATGTAGATGCTTCTTTCCTTGCCTCATCAAATGTCTTAGGGTAGCCTCGTTGCCATGTGTGGTATATCACAGAGTCTGCATCGATAACCAGTCTCAAACAATTACCACAGGATAGGATGAATCCCTAATTGGAAGAGTCTTTCTCTCCCCACTAGGAGCCTAGATGATTTAGTTTAAACTAGATACATCATATTTAGACAGTTACTGTTGGCTACAGCAAATCCTACTGTTTTTTATAGATAATTCATCAACTGTTTCTTAAACTCAAGTGATTCTCCACATACTTCTAGCTTTCATGAGGACTGTGTGAGTGTGCCTTTGCATACTACGTGGTGTGACTGGACCTGCCTTCCTTAAAGACCTTCAGCCGCCAGGTCACAACAATGACCATGAGACATTTCCCACTCAGATTTCTGAGCGATAGATTTTACACTTCATTTCTCTTGGTCCGTTTCCTAAGAGCAGGCTGCTAGGATTTAAAAGACAAGTATTTTTCCAAGTGAGCTCATTACAGATCAGCTCTTTAATTACACCTACTAAAGGAGTAATGCATAGTGATATACTGAATTTGTCCCTAATTAAAAATACTGTACTTAAAGCTTGCATGATTCTCTTCTACTGAAATCTTTAATCAGGAGACGAATAAGGCTCTGGAGCCTTGATTAATAATAGGACCAAGTGCTCTGCGGCTGAAAATGCCAGGGTATTAAATTTCCTTGAGTCACCTGGTGTCGCCATCTAATAGAGGTCCTGGCAATGTTACTTATGCAATAGTACAGAATAATTGAGGCATAAAGTTACAGGTCCTGAATGAGACAAATTATACTAATTCTCCTGAAGACAAGTCTGACGTGGATGTGTGCACTAATGTAATAAACAAGATACCTTTGTAATTGCATCATTAAATAAAATAAATGACCACCTTCTAAGTATTACCCATGAAAACTAATGCATAGGCAAGATACACTGAAATCCCAACAAATCAAAGTACATGGGAGCTTGGGAAAACACACAGAGATAACCATCCTGAACAAAACCCACCCAGATATGACAGTCTTGAAAGTAAGACGAATTTTAAAAGTACCAAATTATGCAAAGAAGAAAAAGGCGTCAGATTCTTTTATTAAAAGTACTGGTTTTGTATCACACAAAGAAACAAACCGAACATAATCCAAAGCTCATTGTATATGAGCCGTGTTTTCTCTAGGCTGGTTTGGGAACAGCTGGTGGCAGAACAGATTCACCATTCTCAGAAGCCGCAAATATTTCAAACTACAATATAAGGAAGAAGGCACCTTCCTGATTTCTTTTTTTTTTTTTTGTACGATTGCCTCTTTTTGAAAGGAACTGTGTTGCGTAATGATACCTGTTGGCTATTTTACTGTACTTAACATAATCAGACATTGTTACCTCAAATGCATAAGTGATAAGGAATAGTTCCACAACAGGTCCCAGGTACCACTAAAATTATACGGGGACACTGTCACAGGAGCAGCCTAGAGTCCAGCAAAATTAAGAACAGGAGAGGGGAGACTGAGACACTTTTCTTGCAACGTGTTTGTTATAAAGATTTATTTAGGACTGCATACTGAAAGGGAGATCTGCATTGGTATCCTGTCCCCTCTTCCTGCCAGCAACCACATCCTAATCCCTGCTTGCCAGATAATCAGGCTCCACCTGAACCCTAGTGAGATGGGCTCTCCTGGACAGTCCTAACCCCAGTTCAGCATGAATTTATTCATGAGCATGTTATAACTGTTTGTTTTTACAATATTATTGATCTTAGGGATAAACAGTTCCTCTCAGCCTTTATTTTCCTACGCTACCGTGGCACATGGAGACAATCTTAGCTATTAGTGACTGCCGAAGTGCCAGGCACAGGAGCTCTGTTTCTAGTACTTCACTCTGGAAAGCAAACAGGCAAATTTCCATGCGGGAACTCTGTCTCGTACTGCCAGTGTGGCCATTGCCCAAGGTAGCCCGTAAGAAGCCAGCCAGCCCATTTCAGAGCTAAGCTGCAGGCTGCAGCAGCTATAAACGCTTGCCTTCAGGTAACATTTCCCCTCTCCTTATCATGCCAGCAGCTCTGTTAAGCTCTGCTCTTACCCAAACTCACTTTTGCTGTGCAGAATGATATACAACACTCCGAGGTCCCCACAGTATCCGATACAAGGGCAATAGTCCCTCCTTAGCACCAGACTTATCTTGCCTACCACATCCTATGGACACATGCATCTTTTCGTGATCTCGCACATTAATAATTTATACTCACCCTGGTATGCACAAGCTTTTTTCTTTCTCACTTTCAGGCGACGAGCTATCATTCTACAGTGGAAATTATTAGTCCCTAACTGAATAACCTGGTAGTTTCTGTTAGGAAATGTATTTTCTGCTTCACTAACATGGGTAAAACTGTTCTTCCTCAGTGCTGGTCTTTTCTTCCTCTGAACTCCCAATGCCTCCTGACTGTACCGAGATAAAATAACATTATGAAAATACTAAATAAGATTAGTCCCAGTTTGTACTGCCAAGTCAAATCCAGCAGCTACGGATCATGTCTCAACATCTCCCCTTAAAGCAGTGTCTTACCCACTTTTAAGTGTCTTCTGTAATCTCTAGCTTTTTCAAATTAAGTATTCACTTTCCATGTGATAACGTATCAAAGAGCTTACTGATTTTTACATGCATCCCATCAGCTTAATTTTGTTATCTAAAAACTCTTGAATGTTATCATAAAAATAAATATTTTTGTAGCCGACTTAGCAATTGAATGTTGGTCTCTAAAAATAGATTACATAGAAAAAGACAGATAACATACCGCCACATGATTTTGACCTACAGTTTCCAGTGGGTAATTCCAAGATGGAATGGTATGCGAATTAAAAACTTTTGTTTTCCACCCCAGAAGTGGCTGCATACCAATAGCAAGGGGTTCAACCCTTGCACATACAGTCTGAATAAGATCCCTGTGAGGACAGATGAGCGGAAAATTATAGTGAAAGCAGTTGTAGCCAAATAAAAAGATCCCGTGGGGCTCCATCTGCAGAAAATAAAATGATGTTTTGTTGTTGTTCGTATTGCAGTGTAATAATTCTCATGTTGTTTTGACTTAGGTGGAATTTTAGTTGAAATGCATGTTTTAAAGACCATGGATTTGTAGAAGCCTTATAAAAGGCATAATATAATGTGCACTTATAATAAATATTGTT
This sequence comes from Phaethon aethereus, assembly GCF_964289735.1. Lineage (NCBI taxonomy): Eukaryota > Metazoa > Chordata > Aves > Phaethontiformes > Phaethontidae > Phaethon > Phaethon aethereus. The sequence goes on along the minus strand of NC_138582.1, from coordinate 3,374,359 downwards.
AATCATGCTGATGGTAGTACTTACAGGCCAGGAAAAAGGGGTCTGGAATAGCAGGCACTGTACAAATACTACCAGTCCTTTACTGAAAGGATGATGGTCACTGAAGTGCGTATGATGAAATAGGTGAAATTGGTGGAGTGGGAAAGGTCAGCTTGGTGTATAGAACAACAAAGTGGACTATTGCTTCCCTCCCCAGTCCCGGTGGAAGTCGTAACGCCACATCAGAGAACAAGCCACGCACTGGGGATACCTTCGCCACGCGCTGCTTGCTGCCAGGCAGGTCTCAGACCTGAGGTGGGACATGTGGACCTACCTTTCATAACATGCCCACCCATTTTCTGCTAACTGTCTCTGCCAGGCTGCTGAGGCTCTGGCAGTCACTTACAAGATGTCCTCCCTACCCAGGCAAGAAATAATCAAAGAATAGGAATTGCATAAATGTTTCTCCTGGACCTTGGTTATCACTTTTAATAAGAAGTTAGTTTTATGTAAGCAAATTCATTTGTGTTTCTTCACTTATATCTTCATTGTAAGGCTTAAATCAATGCCAGATTAAAGGCTGAAAATATTCCACTCAATAGTTATTACATTTATTCTTTCTCTTTTTTTATGCAGTCAGCTTAAATACATAAATCAGTGAGGAATTTGGCCATTTTTTAAAGACATTAAAGTGCATGGAAAGTAGAGTAATTCTGCAAATGGATGTGATGGAAAATTAACATCAGAAGCCCTCTTGTAAAAAAAAAAAAAAACCACCAACAACTGAAAAACCAAATAGACTGGGGTGATTTGTGAGGAAGAGAAATTCTAGCAAACCAATCTCTGGTCTTTACCTCAGAAAAGGACAAACATCATTGGGAAATATTATGCTGCAAAGTCTTTTCCATAATTGTAACATCCTGGGCTAAATTCTTCCCTTTGAAGAAGGGAAAAAGTGTTGATGGCTTCAGGGAGAGCATTGCTCAAGTAGGAACTAAATCAGGCTATGAAGATGTGAATCCACACCAGCATGGGCCATGGACAAATGACAAATGGACAGAACCAGATGGAGGTTTTCTGCACTGCCGCTAGTATTTAGGTTAAGATTGGTTGTGGCATCTTATAGATGCTCCTCTTTCTCTGTGTCTGCTTTTCTCCTTTGACTCGACCAGGCTTTACTGACTGAACCCCACCGACCTTGAATGATGCTTGTACTCCTGAATGACTGGGGTATTTTTCAGAGAGTGGTGCGATGCAGGGGTACAAAGGTGAGTGAGCCCTCCTGCACCAGAGAAAATGCTCTGCTGCTTCTCTTACCCAAATTTTCTCAAGTGCCTCTGCACAGCAGCACACTGTAGGATGCAGATGTTTCCTTAGAAGGATTACTAAAGTTACTTAAGCCTTCCCCTATTAAAAACTGTGGCTCTTGAATCCCCCCAAAAAAACCCTCAGGAAAACATATGCCCCTTAAAGACAAAGCTTTGGCATCACCCAAGACAGTATTTCACATCTTTCTTATTTTCAGTTTATAATACTGCCTTTACCCTTTGATTCCCCGGTATATGCCAGGTCGCAAGACATGAAGGGAATGGGCATTTCCTGACAAAGGCAAATCCTGACATTTAGATGACGCTGTAACAACTTCAGGCGTTGAAACTCACAGAGATTTCTTGGAAAGATTAGCCATGGATTTCAGTCAAGAGGCAATCAATCAGTGGACCATAGCTCCTCAAAGGAGCTAGGCTGAAGTTTGGATGGCTAAAAATTCTCCCAGTATAAGTTCAGGACTGCATTTTGTCTGACTTAGATCAGATCATATTTTACCATAAGATTCCTGAGGTCTAATTATACTAAAAAAAAAAAATCAGTTAAAATTCCAAAATTCCATTACTAGTGTTATGCTACTTCCTAAAAAAAAAAAAAAAAAAAAGCGGAAAACCACTCAGATTTTGGTTTATTTTAGCTTTGTATGTTAACTAAGTCTAACCTGAATTCACCATTTTTCTTCTAAACAATGTGTCATCTTGTCACACCTCCCCCAAAGAGATTATGGTATAATTAAAGAAAAAAACATGATGAACCAGAGAAGTTGTATCTTCAGTTTGCACAGAAGGTATTCAGACACACAGAGGTAAAGAACTTTTTCCAAGATCCACTAGACATATGTGGCATCTTTCAGCAACTGAAAATGAATTTCCAGTGTCTAATTTATAGTCCGAATATCCAAGTGTGCCTCCAAACAAATATTACACGTTTGTCTAGAAGAATAGAAAATTTCCCTTTCCTCCAGGAAGAATAGAATTGAAACTTTCCAAGACTTTACACTGTAGTGGCCGAGATGAAATAAAACAAAATATTTGCAATGAGAAATCTGTCTGTTCTAATATAATCTTATATTAACCACTTAACAAATTAACCATAATTGAACTCTCCATAAAAAAATATGCAAATATTTGAGAAACTAACCAATTTAATTCTAGTTTTAAATTCCCAGGTATGTTCCTTCCCTCTGAATTTTCTTTCCTCTCCATTTTGTAATATTGAACTTCGTCCTGTCAGGAATGTTTTATCTTTCAGCTTGTTTGCTTCCCTGACTTTTGGATGTGAATTTCACAATCCTCTTCACTTAAAACTTGCTGCCTTCCCTGAAGATACTGTGCAGATAATGTCAGCAAAAGGCTCTCCACACGTTCAGTGAACTAGAAAGCAGGATTTTGTTTCCTTAAAAATAGTATTGTCGGAGCATAAACTCCTGGATGACTTCAGAAGGTTAAGTAAACTGAGAAAGACTGTCAGGTCTACAGGGGCTTTTACTGAAAACACAGGATTGAGATTAGCAGACCATAATAACACATTTAAGGTCACATGGTTCTTTCAAATTTTAGCCTCTCTGAAAAAGCAGAGAGCAGTCAGAAGCCACATGAACAAGGATCTGCAGTGCTTTGCATTTTCACATGAAATCCTATGTCTGGCATAAAAAATGATGACAAGTATAGCTACACTGCATGATTCCTTGCTTCCTTCCTTCCTTGCTTCCTTGCTTCCTCCCTCCCTCTCTCCCTCCCTCCCTCCCTTCCTTCCTCTCTTTCTCTCTCTTTCTCTCTTTCTCTCTTTCCCCCCCTTCCTTCCTTCCTTCCTTCCTTCCTTCCTTCCTTCCTTCCTTCCTTCCTTCCTTCCTTCCTTCCTTCCTTCCTTCCTTCCTTCCTTCCTTCCTTCCTTCCTTCCTTCCTTCCTTCCTTCCTTCCTTCCTTCCTTCCTTCCTTCCTTCCTTCCTTCCTTCCTTTCCTTCCTTCCTTCCTTCCTTTCCTTCCTTTCCTTCCTTTCCTTCCTTCCTTTCCTTCCTTCCTTTCCTTCCTTCCTTTCCTTCCTTCCTTTCCTTCCTTTCCTTCCTTTCCTTCCTTTCCTTCCTTTCCTTCCTTTCCTTCCTTTCCTTCCTTTCCTTCCTTTCCTTCCTTCCTTTCCTTCCTTTCCTTCCTTTCCTTCCTTTCCTTCCTTTCCTTCCTTTCTTCCTTTCCTTCCTTTCCCTCCTTTCCTTCTTTCTCTTCCCCTCTCCCTTCAATGATGACCTAGTGAACAGCAGAGTTTAGGGTATGAACCTCCTCACCCTACCACAGAAGCTTATACCTGATTAGATGAACTCCATCTTAGATGTCAGTGACTTGAATAGGAACTTAGACACCTATGGGTACCAAGAACAGACACCGACACCGAAAACACGCGAAGTTAGGTGAGATATGCCCTATTCACAACAATTTTTCTGAAGATTGCTGCACCATATGGTAGGTGGGAGCTGTCCTGACAATAGCCATTTTCGTGACCCTTCTAGCCTGTCGGCACCTTCATGTGGCAATCTCTTCCCTGTGGACTGGAAAAGCATATGTGTTACCCTGTTCTGCAATCATTAAATTCCTGCCCAGCCTATCTCTTAAAATGTGGTGTGGAAGAGCCCCGAGTATCTGTGCCTGTAACCACTCCGGAGACCATGAAGGCAGAACAAGACTCTGCCCGCTGCCTGATATCAAATGGTTATTCAGTACTGGAAAGAAGTTATGAATATGTGACAAGAGTGCCTGCTCTCCTCACAGAGTAATCTGAAATGTGCAACTTTGCTTGCAGAATGTTGTATTTCCATCCCCTCTTGCCAATTACTGAGTTAAGTGGTGCATGGAGCCTTTTAAAGACTAGAATTATTTTCTAAAGAGTAAGAGAATGTGAATCAAAACTGCTCATTACATATTCTCCTAACTTGGATGGTGTCCTCCACAGGAGGCTGCAGCTACTGGTTATTACACTTTTTCTGTTAGCAACAAGAATAAAAGGCTCTGAGCCAAAAACCAGAAATATCCAACAAGCAATTATAAAACCCCATTAGGAAATGGCTGCTCGTTGATTCTGCTTATTATAGCAACTCCTAATAACAACAATGTACTTCTAAAGTCAATTTGGGCACCTTGCACTGGATGCTGATATTTAAAAACACATTTTGGAATTTTCCAGGATGCCTTTCATTCTTGGACGTGTTCACAGAATATCCTGCTGAATTAACATCCCGTTGTTCACTTTTATATCCATTATAGATGTATGGAGACACTTAACTCTACCAAAACCAGAATGCACCTACTTACCTACCTATTCTAAATATATGTCAAGAAAAAAAGAAAAAAAAAGAGTTTTCCTGTGTTAGACAGACAGTTTTTTGGGAGAAATGTACTTTCACTTTACACTGAGCAGTGGAGTTGGTGCTCTATTATTGATCATGACATGGAGCGCAGAGTATAATACAGGAGTTCTGCTACAGATTACTCACTGATTTACTTGCTTAAAGCTGCGTTATTAAAAAAACCCTGTTAATATACAGTCCTGAAAATAATTAAATAATCTGATACAAATTCCAAGCTGGAGGAAACAGGAATACCTCCCACAGACTTCAAAGGCTGCTTTGCCTTCCTGCACTAGATATACCTTTTTTATCTCTCTGATAGGTATTTAATCCTCTCTCATCTCCTGTGTAGCTCCAGCCAAGACTGAACAACAGGCAATCAGCATATTAAATAGATGTCTGTTATCTTGAGTATCCCTGAGATACATTTGGAGTAGACTAGTAGACGTGTCCTCCTTGAAGAAGAGAATGTGAGAAGGCTTACAAAGTATTTCTCTGTCCATCAGCCCCTTCTTACTAATAGCCAGCCACGGATGAATCTACGCTCTTGAGCTATTTCTAGTATTTAAGGCAAAAGAATCTGTGGCAGAAGATACACATGTGTGGGTGTATGTGAGTATAAATGTTTGACAGGATTTTGAGATTCTCCTATGGCAAGTAGAAGGAAGAAATGGCATTGCAAAGATCAGCTTGCAGAAATGGGCCTGATGAACAGAAGTGGAGATACTAAAATAAATATGGTCTTCTGTTTTGTTTGGGGGTTTGTGTTTGGGTTTTTTTTGTTGGTTTGGCTTTTTTCCCCCCAATAACTCTAACCAAGAGGGCTCTAAGGAAACACAGGACTTCCAGCCTCCATATGTACTCTTTTCTAAAGCACCTGATGAATGTACAACTAAAAATACCTGGGTAGTTCACAGCTAAAAATAGCCTCTTTCCCCAGAAGCAGAACCTTAACATTTGTGTTGCCCTGTGATTTCCCTTGACAAGGGTGTTCCTTGAAGACCTTACTCTAAAATAGCAGCCCCTTAAAGCAACAAATAAGACTAAGTTGAGTAATGTCTGGGGTAAAAATATGAGTGCTTCAGTCATGATCCTAGTTCATGCAAGGCTCATAGTAAAATCCTGAGGAGCTTTGCCTCAAGTATCTGGAGAGCTTTGTACTGGCTTCACATTCAGCTGTTAAAGCTCTGGACCTAAGTAAGCCTCTTTGTTCCCAAATTTATAGGCTACTGGATTTAAATTTGATCCCATGTCTCATTAGCTTCAAGCTAATGAGCATAATTAAAGGTCTTGGAAAACTTATTTACACTGCATTATTTGTAATTGCTGATAAATTCAAATTCCTTGAAAGGGGACATCTGTTCCGTATGCCCAGTGGGAATCAGAAAGTAACATGCTTTATATGTAAGTAAATCACAGGATATTAATAGATCTCAGGAAAGAACTACCTGTTGAAGGATCAGATGGAGGGAAAGAGTGGGCTGGTGAGATACGAGAGCTTAACCAAGGAAACTTTGAAATCATCGCTAATTGCTGCTTCGTGGGCTCAGTGCTGCGCTCAAATCTCCTGCTCCTGCAGCCCCTAAAGACTGGCATGTGCATGGCTGGACGGCTCTGAAATGGAGGAGATGCTGACTCCAGCCCCTGGCAAGCGCCTCGTAACCCAGGTAGCGCAAGTGAAGCACGGGTCTTGCAGGACAGCTGGGTTGAAGCTGGGGTTGTGGTTGGGAAGTAGGGCAAGGTAGGAAGGTGGCTACCTGCATTGTCATTTTTTCCTCTGGCATAAACTGGTATATGCAGATCCCTCGGGTCTGATCTTCCTTACAGGTTGTCCAGATCCTCCATATAGTGAAAGCGTATAGCTTTTGAGTGGAACAGAGAAGAGTGTATCAATCCATACCAGTATGTCCGAACCACAGATACTCCCCCACAGGCCCACATCTTTCCCCTCTGCAACGTGAAAAGTCTTGTGGCACTGTCTGACACCTGGGGACTAGAAATGTCCCACATTCATGTCACACTGCTGTGAAGACCAGAGACTGGTCCACAGTTCATGTTCCACCTTCAAGCTGTGGAAACTATTCTTGCTACCAATTCTAACATTTTAAAATTCCCACTGGTCCAGGAACCCTTGAATTTGTCCATGTGAGCGCACCAACACCACTTCATGACATGATCCCACAACCTCCTTTATCAGAAATATCCCTTTTTCCATCCAGGAATGGAGAAGGTTTCTTCTGTTAAAATCTGACAAACAGCTTGTTGAAACACACCCATTCAAGATTTAGTGCATAGTGTAGCAATTGCAGTTCTGATTCTTGTTTTTATTATTTTGTTTTGATTGGATTTTTAATTTTCTTTAATATGTACTTCCAGGCCCTTCAATCTCTAAATTGACTATAAGGGCATCCGCCACCCAGAATGATATGAGTAGATGATCAGTATGTCAACGTCGTGCTGGAGCCATTTACCATTGGGAGGGAAACATGCTGCAATATGAGAAAACAGAACAACCAGCTTTTAGTGTCTTGCTCTGTGGCAATCAATCCTTTTACACTCTGAAATACATATATATATATATGAAGGTTTAATATTCTCCATCTGCTAAAATTCCAGAGCTGCAGCAGAAGGTTCCTATACTTCATACTGAAACAGTAGCAAACCGTCTTCTTGCAAGCTGTACCAAAAAAAAAAAAAAAATCAAAAACCACCACCACCAAAAAAAAAACCAGAAAAACCCCAAAACTAAAAAAAATTCCAGCCCACATCTAAAAAAACCCACATCACCCAAAGGGGATCCTGTGACTAAGTGTGTGTTATACTCATCAAAGCCAAAGGCAAAGGGCTATTAGTGTACACTTGAGATCACTTAGAGAAGCCCATGGGGAAATGCTCTAGTACTGCCAAAGTAACACAAAAAGAAACTTTGCCTCTGAATACCCCGAAGGGATGAAAAAAAATGTTTAATAAATGAGTTCTTTCCAGAGGTCAAATATTAACGATTTGTGTGTGTGTTTTCTGTTGAAATTTCATTTTCTCTGTTCCAGCCTGGACAGGGAAAAATATCAGGAGGCGAAACTTTGATTAAAATAAACGAATCAACACAGAGCTGCGTGCCCGGGTAAAGCTAACACATGAGAATATAGAGTGCGGCAGCTGCAATATTAATAAGGTGAAGAGGAGGAAAAAAGTCATAGAAACCTCATAGACTGATCTTATTTTCCTTGATCGTTTATGCATTATCTCTAGCAAAGAAGCCAGGAAAACTGGACAAGGGATTATCTGTATTGTTCCGGATATTCTTATTTTCTCTTTCTCTGGTATGATTCAATAGAGACGGGTGGGGGGAAGAAAAAAAGAAAAAAAAAAAATCAAAGAGCTAATCCTGGAGAGAGAAGATTGTGAGAACAGACGATAAAAGTGAGGTCGGGGAGAAAGAGAGGAAGGCTGGAGGCTGGCGATATTCAGGATGACAGGCAGACAGCAGAGGAGGAGAGCGGGACGCTGCATCTGAGCCGACTGACTTCGCAGAGCTCCTCTCGAGGAATCCCTCCTCCTTGCGGCGCAAGCTGTGTCCGTACCAAGTTGCGACGGCAAGATTTGTGGCCACAGAGGGCTGACTGGCAAGGTCTCCCCGTGCACGTGGTGCTGTTTGGCGATTTGTAATAATGAGATTCATTAGTGCTATATGCTCTGCTGGAAATACTTCCAGAGGTTTAATCGGAGCTGCACAAATGACTATTTACTTAGGTAGCACTTCATTAGCTGCTCTTGCCCTGCTGTGTAATACGGGATAAATTACTAGCTGGTGTCGCCAGCATCACACCCGGACTGGCTGTCTTGCTCATTGTACCGGGCTGCTGGCAATCAGCTAAAGGGGATTCTGTTTCAAAGTTGAAAAGATATCATGCCTGGCAAAAAAAAAAAAAAAAAAAAAAAAAAAAAAAAAAAAATCGCACAACATTTCAATTTCCAGGATGAAAATTTCTGGCCTATGTAAAAGAGAGTGGTATCTCCGGGAGAGCAAACTAAACCTGCTATGCATGGCATGAAATTTTTCACAATGCCTTGTGAACCAGCAGAACTCACACGACAGAACTGCCTTTTGCAGTCCCCCTCCCTTCATCTCTTTTGTTTTTGTCCATTTTCTTCATGGAGATCCCTCTTGATAGCACTAAGATCTCAGGTGCTGAGAGCAGGGACGAACAGGTCAGGCAAGCGGCTCTTTAGTATGCAATAGCCCAGAGCTAGCATCTGTGCTGCTATGAGGACCCCGATGGGTCTGATGGTGGAGGGCAGAGACGGGTGACAACATCCCATCATTTCCGCACGCTCCTCCAGTCTCCGCAGCTCAGCGCCGAAAGACCAAAAGACGCCAGTCCCAGCCGCTGCCGCCGCGATCGCACTGCAATCGTGCCACAACACACAACGAGCGGTTTTACGCCAATGGGTTAAAACTGGTTGTCACACCATATATGTTTTATTTCTCTGCTGAAATGCAGCTGTGCCTGTGTCTCTGTGTGTGTAGCTAACATCGCGTGGCCCCAGCATAAGCAGCACGGCACATTCCTTGTCACTTAAATTGCAAGACAAAAGGTTGGAAGGAGAAGTCTCTACAGGAAGATTTGGGCCAAGACAGGTAGAAACGCCAAATCTTGCAAATTGCTTTCTGTGGGTTTTCTAATGCCTAATAACACACAGTCTTCTAAAACTACTGAAAAATGAAGATACAATCACAGCCTTTATTATGAATTAAACCTATGAAATATAGGTGAAAATTTACATCCAAAGATGATGCAGACAGCAGTCTTCCCTCCCTTGAATCCACAGGGAGACCCATCCTGTAGCGGCAGGGATCTGGTGGACAGACGGGTACTAGACCTACAGTCCTCACGGGCTGCTTTGTCAGCAAGGTCCATGGGTAAGGTCTATTTGCTCCAGCAATTCATAGATCCATTAACCTTTACATGAGGGCGGCATCAGAGGGCTGTGAAATCCGGATGTGTATTGCGTGGTTTTCCCCATAGTACCAGCTAATCACCCCAGCTTTAGACATAACCACTCAAGCACAGGACTCAAACATTTCCTAAGGCTCTTCCATCCCGATAGTAATGTTGCTTCACATAGCTCTTTAGGCTGCTTCACTTCGGTCTCAAGACCTGCCTTTCCGTACTATTTACACAGCACCTTTTACACTGCCCCTGAGTGCAGCAGAGTCTCTGACAACCCTCCCTTTACAAGGGAGAGAACCGAGTCGTACAAACCTAAACCCCACCTGAAACACTCAGGGAGCCATGAAGATCTGGAGTGGTATATTCAAAGCCCAAAGTAGGAAAGAGGCCAAGCACTTTTAAAAGCTGTAGGAAGCTGGTTCTTGTTAATATCTTTTAAATTAGCCAGCTCCTCTGCCTTCAAATTCCCTTTAAGTCAAGCACCACGAAGGATGATACTTTCAAGCAGAAGTAATCAAAACATAAAGCAAGATTATTTTCAAAAAAAAAGCTGATATGTCAGTAAAAATTGATGCAACCATGGCTGAGATAAACACCATCGGGGTAGGCTGTCAGGGTTGTTTTCCATGTTCTTGGTGTAAAATTCCAGAAAATCCTAAATGGCCTCTGCATCATGCCATAACGGTATGCCACCAACCTAGATTCTCCCCTTGCACGATAAATCAGCACACTCCCAATGCAGGCTACCGACTTCAGCAATGCTGAATCACACCAGAGAGAAATCTGCGATGCAGACACAGATGACAAATGGTGCGTGCCAAATATCCGTAACGAACCAGTGGGATTTCTCGCAAACTTTTGCCAGACCAGCGCAAACCTAGACTCGATCGGAAAGAGCACTGTTTACCACTTTCAACCCGAAGAACTCCTGACGCTGCCACAAATCACCTAGAAACTCTGAGGGATTCCCAGGGATCTTTATACCTCATGTCTGCCTCAAAACTGCAAAATGTCAAAGGATTTAGTAGTATAAAGAAGCAGAGCATCCCACCCTTTGAAAGCCTCCCTACATTTGGTAAGTCATCTTCTTGTCCCCTCCTCTCTTTCTCATCTTACAAACATATTTCCCAGGGTTCCTCATTCAGTCAAAGCACAGTCTTCTATGCAAATCATTTTGTTTATTTTTATGATGTATGCAAATGAAGTCTTTACTCTGAACATCCTTTATGATGCTATAAATGTAAGAATAGATCTTGAATTAGCCCTTTTCATTGTCAGAGTGGCATTAAAATCAGCTGAGAGATTCAGAGGCTTAAATGTGTAAGCAGTTGAGTATAAACCAACTTTTATATCTCATTAAAATTAAGGGTCTGGGCTGAGGTATTTGAGTATGAAAACAAGATCTCCAAGCAGTTAGAAAAATGGCATGTTTTTCAGAGCTAGATGAAGATTAAGACAAGAAATCTGTGAGTGAAGCAACCTGTGGTTTAACAATCTCTTTCTTTCTAGTATTCCATTTCCTGTATTAACTGGGAACTTCCAATGGCAACTAAACTGCAGTTACCTATTTCAGCAGGAACTGGATAAACTGGATGATATTGTATCACTTTTGTTCCACCTTATACACTCCATTTGCTGTGTTTTCACTTACTTAACTTGCATCCGATAGCTCACACTACTCTAAAATAGGGTTACTTGAAAAATAAATCATCAGATAACCTCTACTTTTATATAATGGGGACAAAAGGAGGTGCAGAGGTAGGGAGGAATCAGAAATAGGGAAAATACTGGAATAATAGGCTCAGACGAGGGAGGATCAGACGCCAAGGACTGCTGGAGAAGGGGGAGCTCTGGGGTAAACACGTGCTTGACCTCATCTCTAATTGGGTGTAACAGGTTGCTGCTGAAATGCATTTTTTCCCCCACTTAATCTGACTGTCCTCTTCATGGGAAGATGGCAATTAAACCCTAGCCTTATCCCGTAGAGAAGGATATAAATTCCTGCAACTGGGATAGTGGAGTACAAAGAAAGAGGCAGTCAGGAGAAAACTTCCTAGTCACAGTATAAGACGAATAAGCCACATATTCTTTCCAGCAGATACTACAGACCTAACAAGGGCTTATTTGGTGAATGGAGTAAAAGGGTGAAGGAGATGCTAGCAGTTGCACAGTGGCATTTTCCGCGGTTAGAAAAAAATCTCTAAATTTATAGATATGGATCACTATTTCCTCTGACTCTACTGATTTACAGTAGAATGAGGGAATGCAAAGGTTATTCCATTCAAAATATGAATGAAATTCCCCTCCATTCATGGACCCCTAAGAACAGTGCTGATGGATTTTTTCATAATATAAGCATTCTTAAATCCACTAATATGGGAAAACAAGAAACGTTAACTGCTCTAACTCTCTTGAGGAATTACAAGTCTACTATTTTTTTGTATCACTGGTGTTTTTTACAAACACAATATAAAAAATTAGCCTAACATATCTAGCAAGGAATAGGATGGATGAAGGGAATCTTTTTATGTAAACTTTGTTCTCAAGCTGTTTGAAGTAGCCAGGAAAGCTCTGTGAAGACAGAATTGATTGGCTGTGCTTAGGCTTTAATTGCATATACCAGCCGGGATAAAACTGATGCTCAAACTGGAAAACTGCTTGCTTCAGGTTTCACAGAGAGTGTATAGAGCAGGCTTGACACAGAAAATGACTTTAAGAGCTCTATGAAAATGTCCATGTTGACATGGTGCCACAGTGTCTCCCTATGTCACTTTCAAGGAGTAGATATAAACCAAATCTCCACTGAGGAGATTTGATCTCTGCTGGATATGCAGTTGGCAGAAATTTGACTTTACGTGTTGATAAAGTCAACCTGAATACAGTGCTATAGGCTCCAAGTTTCTAAAAAAAAAACCAACAAACCCCCCCAAAAAACCTAAGGTGTATGCATACAGTAGTTCTAGACCTTTCTGCCCCAGTATTTCCAAATTTTCACCTCTGCTTCCACTAGACCACAGCATTGCAATTTCCTGGAAAACTTTTTTTTTTTGAACAGCCCGTGCCACGCTGCCTTCTGCCTTGCTCAGCAGAATTCAACATGCTCCTACTGATCTTCCCAAATAATATCCTTTGCCCACTGGCTGTCACTAGAAATTCATTAAGTTTAACTTAAACTTGACTGTGTAGCCAGCTCCTGCCTCTTACTTCCCTAACCCAGGGGAAGAGATTAACGTGTCTTTGCTCACAGAGCAGTCGCTTCTGAGGCCAGCCCTAGAGAAGGTCCCCTTGGTAACAGAATCATAGAACCATAGAATAGTCTGGGTTGGAAGGCACCTCTAAAGGTTGTCTACTCCAACCCCCCTGCCACGAGCAGGGACACCTTCCACTAGATCAGGTTGCTCAAAGCCCCACCTAACCTGAACTTGAACATTGCCAGGGATGGGGCACCTGCCACCTCTCTGGGCAACCTATTCCAGTGTTTCACCACACACATTGAGAAAAATTTCTTCCTTAGATCTAATCTGTATCTACCCTCTCTCAGTTTAAAACCATTACCACTTGCCTTATCACAACCACCCCTGATAAAAAATCTGTCCCAAACTTTCCTATAAGCCCCCTAGAAGTCCTGGCAGCTGCAATAAGGTCTCCCCAGAGCCTTCTCTCCTCCAGGCTGAACAACCTCAACTCTCTCAGCCTGTCCTCACAGGAGAGGTTTGCCATCGCTCTAATCATTTTTGTGGCCTCCTCTGGACCCTCTCCAAGAGCTCCATGTCTCTCCTGTGCCGAGGGCTCCAGAGCTGGACGCAGCACTGCAGGGAGGGGTCTCACCAGAGTGGAGCGGAGGAGCAGAATCCTCTCCCTCGCCCTGCTGGCCACGTTACTTCGGGTGCAGCTCAGGACACGGTTGGCCTTCTGGGTTGTAAACACACATTGCCGGCTCATGTCCCTTTTCATCCACCAATATACCCAAGTCCTTCTCAGCAGGGCTGCTCTCCACCCCTTCATCCCCCAGCCTGTACTGACACTGAGGGTTGCCCCAACCCAGGTGCAGGACCCTGCACTTGGCCTTGTTGAACCTTATGAGGTTCACACCGGCCCATTCCTTGAGCTTGTCCGGGTCCCTCTGGATGCCATCCCATCCCTCAGGTGTGTCAATCACACCACTCAGCTTGGTGTCATCTGCAAACTTGCTGAGGGTGCACTTGATCCCACTGCCTACATCACTGATGAGGATATTAAAGAGTATTGGTGCAAGTACGGACCCCTGAGGGACACCGCTCATCACCGATCTCCATCTGGACACTGAGCCATTGACCACTACCCTCCAGATGCGACCATCCAACCAACTCCTCATCCACCCAACAGTGTCCACCCATCAAATCCATATCTGTCCAATTTAGAGAGAAGGGTGTTGTGGGGGACTATGTCAAAGGCCTTACAGAAATCCAGATAGACGACATCCGTAGCTCTCCCCTTGTCCATTGATGTGGTCACTCCATCATAGAGAAGGCCCCTTGTTTGGTCAGGCAGGACTTGCCCTTGGTGAAGTCATGCTTCCTGTCTCATATCACCTTCCTGTCCTCCATATGCCTTAGCAGAACTTGCAGGAGGATCTGCTCCATGATCTTCCCAGGCACAGTGGTGAGGCTGATAGGTCATTAGGTCCCAGGGTCCTTCTTGCTACTACCCTTTTTAAAAATTAGTGCAACGTTTCCCTTTTTCCAGTCTCAAGGGACTTCACTTGACTGCCAGGACTTTTCCAATGTCATGGAGAGTAGCTTGACAACTATAGCAGCCACTTCGCTCAGGCTCTGGGATGCATTTCATCAGGTCCCATGGACTTGTGGATGTTCAGGTTCCTCAGGTGGTCTTGAAGCTGATCTTCTCTTACAGTGGGAGGGACCTTGCTCCTACAGTCCCTGTCTTGTAGTCCATCCCCTTGAGTGGTGTGGGAAGAGACACTGCCAGTGAAGACTGAAGCAAAGAAGCTGTTGAGTACCTTAGCATCCTCCTCATGTGTTGTTGCCAGTCTGCCAGTCTTGCTCATCAAGGTGGGTACACTTTCTTTGACCTTCTTTTTCTGGCTATCATACCTCTAGAAGCCCTTCTTACTCATCCCAGGATACCTGTCCCTGTTTCCACTGCCTGTGCAATGTCTTGTCCATGTTCACAGTGATTGCCTTCAAGTTGTGTGCTCATGTGTTCACATCATATCTACACAGCATCCTACCATGCAGGACAGAAATCCCGTGGCACTGAACAGTGAAGAGGCCAAAGATCTGCTGGGAAGGATCTCCTGGTATAAGACCCTAGAGGGAAGAGGGGCTCAAGAATGTTGTTTGATATTCAATGAACACCTCCTACAAGCTCAAGACAGCTTCCATCCCAGTGAATAAGATGTTAGGTTAGGAAATGTTGTTTTGTTGATGAACAATAAGAGCATAGTGAGGCAAACCTTCTTATTCAATATCTTTCTGTGCCAGGAACTGACCTGAATTCAGATCAAGATAATTTCTGTAGCAATGAGGAATCTTTCTTCCCTAGACCTCCAACTCCCTTACAACAAAAACCAAAAACAAAACAGCCTAAGATTTCTATACAGCTAGACGGCCATTTTACCAATGTTTTCATGGAAAATATGAGCGAAGAGTTTGCCTGCTGAACTACATCTCTGAGTTTGTAGTACAGCTGCTTGCAGTAACCTCTTTGATACTCTGAAATTCTTCTGTTCAGGGTCCAAATGTGGACATTTCCATGAATATATCTGCCACATCTACAATGGCAGTTGCAAAAGAAAAGAAAATCATATTGTACAGAAAGTATGGAGCTGAGAATAATGCTGAAAGTAGCACAGCGCCATAATATCATTTAACGAGATGCCCTCACCTTGAATATTGTGTTCAAGTTTGGCTATATTGCCTCAAAAATGAAATTAAATGAAATGAAGTGCAATAAAATAAAATACAGTAGGTAGAAGGGGAGGAGGAAGCAGGAATAGGAAAAGAAAATTATCAGAACCTGGGAGGACTTGTGAACAAAGCAAGAGAGAAGAGAAGAACAAGCTATTTCATTCCGAGCAAGAGCATGACAGAATTTTGATTGGGATAGGGAAAGTCAGCTGAGTAAGAAAGAGAGGAGAAGAACAGGGGGAAGGGAAGCTAAGACAGCACATCACTGTGAGAGGACGACAAGGGACAGACAAGGAGAGATGAGCATTTTGTGTCATAAACTACTGAGTAATTTCATAAATTACAGCTTGTGCTTTTGTTTTGCGAAAGTTTGAAAACCTCTTGTCTCTCTGCATCTTAAATAAGCAGATGAGACAGATGGAAGATGTTTTATAAGTGTGAATTCTTCTTGTAAGAAAAGCCAAATGAAATTAATTAAATTAATTTAATGGTAAGGAAGAGAAGCATCTGTCTAATGTACATGGCTACATTGTTTACATACTTCAATGGCTGAAATAAAGTTTTATTACAAATAACAATATCACATCATAAGACACACAATTAACCTGAAGACTTCTGGCCACAAGGTCTCCCAGATTCCCTGCTTGGCTTTTGTAAGTATCAGAAAAAAGCTGTCTTCCTAGGCCAGCCAGCTAGGTTTTATCTTTTGCTGGTGCAGCCTGTCAGAGTATTTCAAGAGTTTAAGAAACTCTTGTTCCTTAAACTCACACAGTACAGATCACCGCATCAGAGAACACCTCCTAAAGCCTTTAATGTCTTCAGCCAAGATCTACAGCAAGCTACTGGGTATAGAGGGCTAGGAAAAGCCAATGCATCAGAGAAGAGTTTGGGGGGATTTAAGTGATTCCTAGGCTTTGCAGGAGACCGTCTGATCAGAAGTGAGTGCCTTACCCTTCATGCACACAGAATAATAAAGCCTTGGGCCTGGGAGCAGGTATTTGATGCGGAAAACTGTAACCAAATTTTTGTGACAGGCTCCTTTTTAATCCAGTGTTTTCATGTTCCCACTGCTCCTGTCACCTCTGCTAATCAACATGCTCTGATTGAATGGGCGATGCCGAGGACATGGCTGATACTTCAGCCAAAAGATTCAGGCTTGTTTCCATTGTATGACCTCTGGAGTTTACCTGCAAAACAGTCATCCATTGACTTATGAACCTGAATCTGTGCTAATTTCATAATCCAAACACAATTTTTCAGCTCTGAAAGTAATCAGTTATGCACAAGTTGGAGTACTTCAAATGTCTGAAGATGTGCTTTGACATACTGACTTTTGTTGTACGTTATATTGTCAGACGTCATCAGTGTGGCTGGTGTTCTACAGTTCTACAACCTGCTCGTTGGTGGCAGTTCAGGCTTTTCGTGTTGTGATCGCCCCTTGAGCAGTTGTTAGCCTTACATCTTCCCTTCATCTCCCTTTCCCCAAGCTGGGCTCAGTGGTAAGAAAGCTGGATCTGAGAGAAGGACACTGGGAATTTTATAAAGTTTTCTACCACAGGACTGTATTATGTTTATATTTACACTGCTAAAAAATGTCTACTCTGGGATTTTGACTAACTGGTACAGAGTAGCTGTATCTACCCTGTCCTGTTCTGGGTCCTCTGAAATAGATCAGCAGGGTCCACAGGTCATAGTGCGTGGCTCTGGATTTACCAGGGTGCCTCTGTAGCTCTGAGATAATTATCAAGTTTTTGTGGGGTTTTTTTTGGACACATCACAGCAGCCTGAAACATATGAAAACTTTTCTGCTGCCCACCAGAGTGGGGTTTTATGGCATGATGGTATGAGGATGGATTATATGACTTGACATTGGAGGCTGACAGTGCAAGTCCAGTGGAGTGTTGGAGGGTTCTGGATGGTGCAAGGAGCTAAATCTGGTGTGTTCCTATGCAGACCGAGGTGGTTCATCCCACAGACATCCAGGTTTCATTTTGGAATGGACTAATTGGTTCACTCAAAAAAAAAAACCCAAAACAGCAAAGAATTAATATTTATGCAACGTGGATGATCAGGGGACCAAGATGTGGGAGTTATTTGACAGTGTAGTTACATCTTCTGTGGTTGCCTTTGTATATTACTCCATTCTTTATCTCATACAGCTATTTACAATGCAAGATTTCTGAAGGAGGAACAAATTGTCCCTGTGGATTTGGATAATGCTTAGTATGAGAGGTCTGTGATCTCAGCTAAAAGTTACGGTCATAGCAATATCAACACTCCACCTTATATATGGAAGAATCTCACAGAACATTATAATTGTAAGTGATTTACGTAGACTGGGATTGCTCTGTTTGCTCCTGAAATGCCGCAGTCTCTGGCGGAGAAGGTACTGGCCTATAAAGAGTATAGAGACACTGCATGAGGGAATTGGGATTGAGTAGTGATCTCTCTCTCTCTCTCAGAAACTTGTTCCTCAACTGCCTGCACTTAAAGGAATTTAAAATGCAGACCATAAAATAGATGCTAAGTAAGAAAGCCAGCAGTCTGCAGAATAGGTTGCACACACTCTACAAAAAGCTATTGAGGGAGAAATATTGTCATAAATTGTGTTAAGTACAGCGTGTTGAGTCAGAAGCACAGTTTTGATGAAAATTACAGTAGCAGTTTGAAGGCAAGCCATTTTGTGTCTTGTACAATGCCAGGCACTTCATACAAGGCCTGCTTGATGGACTTGGCAACTGCAGTTACTGGTGTTTTACTCTCCCACAACCATTCCCTGGGAGATGCACCCCCGCTGGAAGAAATTTGGCCCAGTTTGAACAAAGCGGATGGTAAAAGCATATCAACCTATTACAAAGAGTCTTTGGGTCACTCTTTGCCCTCATTCCTCCCAACTTGTTCAGGTTTAGACCCCAAACCTCTTGTTCCTGACCCATTCTCTCTGTGTTCACTTCAGGGCTGCCTGTTTTTAGGTTACCAGCAACAGAGCATCTGGCAGGAGCACCAGCATCCATCCCCCCCACCCCATTAATACAGCAGATGACATAAATGCTCACTAGTTGGTTGGTTTTGGACCTTTCTGGGCTGGACTGTTCTCCATGGCATCAAAGCAGGACTTCTATGGTTTTCAAGCCATGTCAGGTTTTGCACATATAAGTAGAAATAAATGCATAAACCAGCTGGCTGAAACTGGCCTGAAAATATACCAGTTCAGCCTCAAACTGGATTTGCTTCCCTGTGCTGTATTGTTGATAAGGAAAAATATTTAGAGCAATTTGCAGTTAAAAGGTAGGGAGCTTAGCAAGCTCAGAGCTTCTCAAATACAGAGAGAACTGATTTTTCCCAAAATTAGCTGATGGGAAATTTCTCTGCCATTTATACAGCTCTTGTGCCAGATGACTGCCTCGAGCTTGACGTAGGAAATCTGCTAAGGAAAGGACGAATAGAGGTGTGACAAAATATGGCTCTGTTGTGTTGGTTCAGCAGTGTCAGCATCTCACTATAAGTACTGCAACCATCACTTCAGGGTTCATCCCCATGTTTCAGCCCTCCCATTGTCCATACTGCTGGGTTCACTCCCAGGCCAGAAGCAACTAGTCCCTTCCCAGAGAGACACTGGTGAGCTTCAAGGTGTCATTTGAACGTGTCTGCTCTGTACAGAGAGTAGGGATGTGGATCACACCAGCGGATGCTTCCTAAAGCAGGTCAGAAAAAGGGACATAGAAAAGTTTTTCTGGAGGCTCTGATATCAAAGAAAAGCCATGTTGACTCAGGAGCTCCTAGATTTCTGGATGTTACCTTCCTTCAATACCAAGAACATTATAGATTCAGCATACTATTTTTAGAGGCCAAAAGCAAAAAATGAACTTAAAGAAAATGCAACTGTATTTTTTTATTATTATTATTCAAGAATAAGCTACACCTAAATAAAACCTAATTTTGGACTACAGACACCTTGTAGTCACCAGTATTCTTGCTATCAAATCAGTGACTGATCTTCATGAGGACAAAACTGGGGCTGTTTTCCTGCCCATTGATGGGGGGAAGCTTATACCCTGAAGTACTGCATTGGACCATAATCCTCATTCAGGTCTTTTTGTTTTTCCTTAAACTGACAGATCTATACAGATAATTCAGAAGCTGGTAATAAAATGTGCAAGCGGGATTCTGAATCATAATGCATACGACATGTGTTTGCCCCCTGAGCAGCAGTCAGTGAGGGTATAATTGGCAGATCTTTTTCTTCTTCATGCACTCTAACTTAGCCAAAAGCAAGCTGACAGGGAGGCTGAGAGAACAGAGAAAACTTCTCGGGTTTCAGAGAAAATGATGGCCTGCAGCTTAGCCCTAACTTTCAGATAATATGTAAGTGTACTGTTAGTCATATTAGGAAGGCCAGACTGGTCCAGAATATTGCCTTCCTTGGGGCTGCTGTAACGAAGGAAATGTGAATACCATCTTGTCTTTGAACTATGGGTGCACAAATCTGAGACCCACAGGAGAATGAGCAATGGCCCTTCTCTGGAAGGGATGATTTCACCTGCTGCTGAGCAGTCCTTAGCAAAGGAGAATGAATGAAATGTCAGGTAGGGCCAATATGACCTAGTCCTAGCCCAGACAATTTAGTAATTACCTCTGTAGATCTCCTAATGCAATTCCCCAACATAGGAGCCAATGTTGTGACAATGGAGGGCAAGACAATGGTGGAGGATGACAATATGACAATAGATAAACTTCTGCACCATCATATTCTTTTATAGTCTGTGTCAAGTCCTAAAATCTTCTAACATATCCCATAAGCCAGGAGGAACTAGCCAGGTCCTTCATGACATCCTGCTCTAGGGCTTAACCTTGTGAAAGCAACGCTGTAGCTTGCTCATTTTCCTGTGGATTAATGATATTTTGCACTGAGGAACTGGACCAGTTTGCACTGCTGTCAGTAGACAATATTCCAATTAACTCTTTAAAAGTAGCTACTGCTTCTGAAGGCCTGAAAGGAGAAATATCACTGTCACAAAGAATTATGAAGTCTTAAAGGTGGTCCACGGCTTGGGAGATTTTAACCGTGGCATTTGTTCCAACAAAAATTCTGTGCTTCAAATACTGTGTTCAGTTTTGGGCCCCTCACTACAAGAAAGACACTGAGATGTTGGAGCATGTCCAAAGAGGGGCAAAGAAGCTGGTGAGGGGTCTAGAGAGCAAGGCTTATGAGGAACAGCTGAGGGAACTGGGGTTGTTTAGCCTGGAGAAAAGGAAGCTGCGGAGAGACCCTATCACTCTCTACCACTACTTGAAATGAGGTTGTGGCGAGGTGGGTGTTGGTCTCTCTTCCTGAGCAACAAGGGATAGGATGAGACAAAAGAGCCTCAAGTTGTGCCAGGGGAGGAAAAAATTCTTTACCAAAAGGCTTATCAAGCACTGGAACAGGCTGCCCAGGCAAGTGGTTGATTCACAGTCCCTGGGGGTATTTAAAAGATGCTCAGGGACATGGTTTAGTGGTGGAATTGGTAGTGTTAGGTTAATGGTTGGACTTAATGATCGTAAGGGTCTTTTCCAACCTAAATTATTCTATGATTCTATTCTATGATTATGGAACTGTCTTTCTCATAGCAGCCAAACCACTGAACTGCACCAAAATTTCTTCACCGAAAGGGTTGTCGCATTGGAACAGGCTGCCCAGGGGAATGGTTGAGTCACCATCCCTGGAGTTATTTAAAGGACATGCAGATGTGACGTTTCAGGAGATGGTCCTCATGGGGTACTTCAACCACCCCAATATCTGTTGGAGGGACAACACAGCAGGGCATGAGCAGTCCTGGAGGTTTCTGGAATGTGTTGATGATAACTTCCTTCTCCAAGTGATAGAGGAGCCAATGAGAAGAGGTGCTATGCTGGACCTGGTTCTCACCAACAAGGAGGGGCTGGTGGGGAATGTGAAGCTCAAGGGCAGCCTTGGCTGCAGTGACCATGGAATGGTGGAGTTCAAGATCCTCAGGGTGGTGACGAGGGCGCACAGCAAGCTCACTACCCTGGACTTCAGGAGAGCACACTTACAGGGATCTGCTTAGTAGAGTACCATAGGATAAAGCCGTGGAGGGTAGAGGGGCCCAAGAAAGCTGTTTGATATTCAAGGATCACCTCCTCCAAGCTCAGGAGTGATGCATCCCAACAATGAGGAAGTCAGGCAAAAACACCAGGACGCCTTTGAGGATGAACAAGGAGTTCCTGCACAAATGGAAACACACCAAGGAAGCCTACAGAGGGTGGAAGCAAGAAGGCTGAGGTACTCAATGCCTTTTTTGCCTCAGTCTTCACTGGCAAGTGCTCAAGCCACACCGCCTAAGACATGGAAGGCAAAGGCAGGGACTGGGAGAATGAAGAACTGCCACTGAAGGAGAAGAACAGGTTCGAGACCATCTAAGGAACCTGAAGGTGCATAAGTCCATGGGACCTGATGAGATGCATCCACAGGTCCTGAGGGAACTGGTGGATGAAGTTGCTAAGCCACTATCCATCGTATCTGAGAAGTTGTGGCAGTGCAGTGAAGTTCTCACTGTCTGGAAAAGGGGAAATATAACCCAATTTTTAAAAAGGGAAAAAGGAAGACCTATGGAACTACAGGCCAGGCAGTCTCACCTCTGTGCCCAGAAAGGTCATGGACAGATCCTGCTGGAAACTATGCTAAGGCACATGGAAATGAGAGAGGCAATTGGTGACAGACAAATTGTGCCTGACAAATTTGGTGGCCTTCTACAATGTGGTTACAGAGCTGGTGGATAAGGGAAGAGCGACTGACATCATCTAGCTGGATTTGTGCAAAGCACTTGACACTGTCTTGCATGACATCCTTGTCTCTGAAATGGAGGACATGGATTTGATGTATGGAGCACTTGGTGGGTAAGAAATTGGCTGGATGGTCACACTCAGAGAGAGTAGAGACAAGTGACAAGTAGCATTCTTGAGGGGTTGGTATTGGGACTGGTGCTGTTTAACATGTTTGTCAGTGACATGGATGGTGAGACTGACTGCATCCTCAGCAAATTTGCAGACAACACCAACCTGTGTGGTGCGGTCGACATGTTGGAGTGAAAGGATGCTGGCCAGACAGACCTTGACAGGCTTGAGAACATTCAACATTGTGAAGTTCAACAAGGCCAAGTGCAGGGTCCTGCACACGGATTGGGGCAATCCCAAATATAAAAACAGGTTGGGCAGAGAAAGGGTTGAGAGCAGCCCTGAGGAGAAGGATTGGGGTTGTTGGTTGGTGAGAAACTCAACGTGACATGGCAATGTGTGCTCACAGCCCAGAAGGCCAACCGTATCCTGGGCTGCATCAAAAGCAGTGTGGCCAGCAGGTCGAAGGAGGTGATTCTGCCCCTCTACTCCTCTCTGCTGAGATCCCAGCTGCAGTGCTCTGTCAAGCTCTGGAGCCTTCAGCACAGGAGAGACATGGACCTGTTGGAGCGGGACCAGAGGAGGCCACAAAAATTATCAGAGCAATGGAACACCTCTCCTGTGAGGACAGGCTGAGCGAGTTGGGGTTGTTCAGCCTGGAGAAGAGAAGACTCTGAGGAGACCTTATTGCAACCTTCCAGTACTTAAAGGGGCTTTATAGGAAAAATGGGGACAGACCTTTTAGCAGGGCCTGTTGCAACAGGACAAGGGGTAATGGTTTTAAACCAAAAGAGGGTAGATTCAGACTAGATCTGAGGAAGAAATTTTTGACAGTGAGGGTGGTGAAACCCTGGTACTGGTTGCCCAGAGAGGTGGTAGGTGCCCCATCCCTGGAATTGTTCAAGGTCAGGTTAGCTTTCAGCAACCTGACCTAGTGGAAGGTGTCCCTGCTCATTGGAGGGGGAATGGAACCAGATGATCTTTAAGGTCCCTTCCCACCACTATAGATTAGTGGTGGACTTGGCAGTACTAGGTTAACGTTTGGACTTGACCATCTTAAGGTCTTTTCCAACCTAAATGGTTGTATGAGATTCTGTGTTTTTATGAAAAACAAGTTCAAATCCCATGAGAGATGTTTTGAAGATGGTGTGTTCATTTTGTGTGTGTGTATACTACCTGTGGCTTGTTTAGACTACCAGAATGAAGGCTGAGAAAGGGTATGATGAATCTTTATAAATAAAGCAGAGAAGTAAACAGTGGAGAGGGAGACAAGCTAGTTAAACTAACTGAGAAAGTTGTCAAAAGGACAAATGCTTATAAGCTGTCCATAAAGACGTACAGACTGGAAATAAGAAGGTGGTTGTCAACATAAGAGTTGTGAAGCTCTGGAACAACCAGGGTGGGAAGTGGTGTGGGAAGGAACAAACTGATGGGTGTGAAGATAGAGACTGATGCATTTATGTTCCTAATTAATGAATAAGTAATGCTGGCTGTATGCACTAAGTGTCAACCAGCTCTCCTCTCCCTGCCAGCACACAAAGTTTAGGGATATAAGCATGGTTTCATTTTTTGAACTGGATTATTTTCAAGTTTTTTTTCCTCCAGAGAATCAATAAATAAATACCTCCATAAAAACCTCCATCCAAGGTGGAGCAAAACAAAATGAAAATGAGAGCATCTAGAAAAATTACAGAATGAACCATCCTCGAACTCCAGAAGAACTAGGAACTCCAGTGCAGAGAAAACACACCATGCACAGGGACTGCATGTCTCTGAAGCCCTGCCTGCGAATGTTTCATCTGTCGTTACAACTAGAAACTGAGTACATTTAACAAACTGTAGAGTGTACACAGATCAAACCCACTGACATGTGACACAGACATGAGAAATATCGGTTCAATTGGGAAACCAGTAAGAAATAGAGATTTCTTTTCTTGTTTTTTTTTCCTCAGAAGAAAGTCTTTAAAAACAATCCAGGCAACTTCCAAAAAAAGGAATGTTCTTAGAAGACTGACCCACTTATGCTTATTTTAAACAGATCTGAAAGACCTGGGAAAATTTCAGAGACTAGAAAAGTAAAAGCAAATAACATGACCTCATTTTACTCTGTAAATGGTGTAATGACATGAATACTCAAATACTGTTGTCCTTTAGGGGAAAAAAAAAAAACCAAACCTAGAAAGTGGGTGGGAAAGATAAACAAATATTATTTTAAAGCTGAAGGAAAAGCTTTAAGGAGACAGACTCAAAAAGCTAAACTGATTTCTTAGGATAGCTTTCTGTTTCAGAAAAAAAAGCGGAATAGGTTAAGGTATGTGCCTGGGGGCATGACAGAACACTGTGCCACACTAGGGATTAGTACATCCAGATCTGTATTCAGCACCCACTTTTCTATTCCTGTTTACTTATAACACTCAGTTTGATGAGTACTGTGAAGTACTGCTTTGCTCTAAATAGCAATGACCTGGTCCTGCCTGCAGCAGCACCTTCATGCTGACTCTATCTTGAACGGTTTCTATGTCCTTTATAAAGACATTAATGCCAACAATCTACTACCATATTTACACTTCAGAGCATAAACAAAGCAAAAGTATTGAGTTGTCTGAAATATGGAGAACCCACCCATAATTACAGTGGCTTTTCGCTTCCTCTGGTGACAGGAGTGGAGAGGACCCCCTTACTAGTTCTTCCAGTGGAGGCTGGAACACTTTCTTCCTAAGATTTTCTTCCTCTGGTAGCAAGCACAGTGCAAAGTCCCTGTTTCAAGGAAAACTTGCCAGTGCTCCTTTCTGCAGCAAGTGTAGCAGTATAGCCACTGACGTCCAGAAACAGTGGAGAAGTGAGAAGAAAAGGGCCATAAAGTGCATATTCAAAGATGGGGGAGTAGAAGTCAGGACTTCCAGATCCCATTTGCTGGCTCCCTACTGATTCCTCCTGCAACTGAGACAACATCTGGGACAAAACCAGTGTCTAAATATGAAAAAATCTTTTCTTCATAGTCAGAACTGATGGGAAGGTGAACATTCTCCACCTTTTACATCTTTGTTTCAACACTAAAATTGCTGCTGATTTTGCAGAGGACACCTCTTTGTTCCACTGTTGTTACACATTGTATACAAGACAACAGTGAAAAGAAGGAAAAATGCAAGAGGGGTGGTAAGTGAAGCTCTGCTACATTTATTGTCATTTCATGGGATGCTAACCAAAGAAAAGACTTCACGAAGCTATTAATTTGCTCAATTATGGCTGATAGATGTTAGCTCTTTCATTCTCGAGAATCCATCTCTTGCCTTAAAGCTTGTCAACGAGTCCCTGAGTGACACTACAACCTTCACTAGCGACAGATCTCAGGGCTTCATTATGGAAGACTTTTATACCGCTCAATGATTTGTGTGTGTTGGTAGGTGCGATACACTTGCAAATCTACATGCACAGACAAGAGAAAGAAAAGCGATGAGACTGTTTGGTTTCTTAGCATTTTCTCCAGTGGGATAAACAAACGTGTTGCTCAATCTTCATAAATTGAGAGGTTTGGTAACACAGTCTGTTTTCAGCGACAGACCAACCAGATCTAAAATGCTTGTTAGCTGTTGTACTACATGACAAATTGTCTACCTACTACAATACTTTACGCAGAACCTTTCATACCGATTGCACCCATGAAATGGTCTAGAGTTAAATAATATGGTTACAGCTAAATAATAACAGAGGGAAAGAGAAATTAACAGGCAGAAGCTAGGGAGAAATGAGCTGGTTTTAGCTGATGTTTGAAATGAGTCAGAACAAATGGGGCACAGGGATAAAGTCAGAGCTATAGGGAAGACTCACCGACAGCAGAAATACTCCAGGAGATGCCTGCTTATAATGAAAGAGAGAGGCAGAGGCTGGTCTCCCTTTATGGTGGGTTTTATAACACAGAAGGGTAATTTTAAAGTGGATGGCGTAATGAATGAGGGAGTTAAGAGGAAACGTCTAAGGCTGAGGAGAGGTTGGACTTTGTCTTTTAAATATGTGTAAAGTAGCAATAGCATCTGTGCTTATGCCTGATGAACTGGAAAAGCAAAAGATGGCGATAGCAGTAATGAAAACCAGAGAAGAACTAATTAAATTCAATTTATTATTATTACTCTCTATTTTGCCGTGTGCCACGCTGATTCTTACATATCTATTTCATAACTATGCTCTTCCCGCTGTGCTGCTCCCTACTTGGCTAAGCTGCATTGGCATGGATTTTTGCCTGCGTTTGGAGTTTCCAGGATGCACCAGGTAGTCACTTGTTTGGGGTAAATATTCAGATTGTAAGTTGATTGCTCATTTCTGCAAACAAATTTTAGACTTAGCCCACAGGGAACAGACTAATTCATAAATTATCATAGAAATCAGAAACAATCAAAGTTTAAGATCTCTAGGTAGGGCACACAACTGAAGGTAAAGGTGAGTTTGTATTGCAAAAGAGGTGGAGGATATCTGACACGTCATTTCACACTGCTAGAGATTGCCTGCAGTCCTACAGAGATCCCAGCAGTTCTCCACCAGTCTTTACAAGCAGAAATCAGTGATGGTCTGGAGTATTACACAGTACAGAGCAGGAGTCAGGAGCAGGAACTGCCTACCACTGGGGAAATTCTCCTAATCTAGTAGCAATAGTGAAGCTGGAAGTAAACTATGATGAACCATAAATTCATATAGAAAGATAAAAAATTCAGGGCTGGAATACGCCCTGACAGTTCATGGGCATACTTAGCTTTTTTTTTCTTTTCTTTTTTTTTTTCTTTTTTATTCTATTAAGCAAAATTCTTCTATGAAGGAGAGACACTCCACTGGTTTCAATAAAACTGCTCCAATTTATCCAACCTAAGGTTCGGTCTGACTTTCTGCTGTGACCTACCATTATCTTTCCATTTCATTACCCTTTATTACTTGATTCATTCCCTGTACCAAGACAGAAACAGTTCTTAAAGAAGGAGGTGAATGTGATATATGCAGCGAGTTGATGTATTAGTTCACAGGAGAGGTGGGATTAATTTCATTTCACGTTAAGGATCTGATACAGGTGTCCCACTTGAGTTTCTTGTCTAGTCTCCCATTGAAGACACTGGAGGTAGAGCAAATATAGTCAATGGAGTTCAAGAGTGTGAGTCACCTGACCAAATGCGGATGCCTATTTTAGGGTGTGAAATCATGCCCTAAGCTCCATTGACTCTGCTGACTCACTCTCCATTGACTATGAACAGAAGCCTATGGCAACTTGCCCAGATGCATACACCCACGTTGCAGAGATCTGCAGTTAGTCAGATGAATGCTGCCAAATGTTTCCAGGTGAAGAGCATGGCCTGTGAGATATTAGGTTAAGGGGATATGAGAGTGGTAGGATAGAGGGACAAAGGTGGTCCTTCTACAGGGAGCAGGGTGTGGGATAAGGAGAAGCTTTCTGTTGGCTTGAGGATGGAGAGAAGGGTACAGGAAAGGTTTAGCTGTTAAATATTTTTGCAATAGGCTGATCATGATGAGGCTGGCTTTCAGAAATGATGAGCAGCCATGATGCCCACTGAAGACAATGGGAGCCCAGCACTTCCAAAAATCAGACACTTGCTTCTTAACACTGAATGTAATCTTTAATATTTAAAGGAATACAAGGAGCTGGGGGATGGGTGTGCAGACAAATGTATGAGCTTCCTCCTCAGATGGTTTGCATAGCCCTTTCTATCATTATTATTACTGCTTCCAGACATTATGTACAAGGGAAAACTACAGCTGGAGCATTATGTGGAAATGAAGAGTGCAGAAGGTTAGGCAAATGCTGACTGCTGTATTCCCCAGGGCTGTTCCAAAGCCTGGTAAAGTCTAAAAGACACCCACTGGAGTGATGGCCGAAGACAGATTGTATCTGGCTGCAAAGCCACTCTAAGAGGTTCACAGTGGTCCACCTTTGCCAATGCACTGTAGTTCACTGACCCCTCAGGGTGAATCTGTGTAACTTGGTTGAGCTGATGTAAAAACACATCACGCCAGAGGGAGATGTCTTGC
Source organism: Phaethon aethereus (assembly GCF_964289735.1). Lineage (NCBI taxonomy): Eukaryota > Metazoa > Chordata > Aves > Phaethontiformes > Phaethontidae > Phaethon > Phaethon aethereus. Next base: position 3,345,938 of record NC_138582.1, on the reverse strand, counting down.
TCCTTAACCTCAGTCAGTCCCTCCTTGCACACCCAATGCATTCTTGTGCACCAGTTCTAGTGATGGATTGACTCTTCCCAGAGCTATCTGAATTCACTAGTACTGAAGAATTGCAACTCCTTTCTTGCTTTTTGAGTTATTTCCCTGCTAGGTTAGTAAGCTAAACTGTTTCACTACAGTGCTTGGCAAACACCAGAGCCAGTGCAAAGCAAGATGAAGTATGAGATCTGAGGAAAGGGTAGTGTATCCCCTTCCTTTCAGAAAGGGTAACGTGGTCACCTTGAGGCACTTCATCACATGTAGCTTCACCCTTCTGTGCCTACACATATGTTCTGAAAGAATGTATTAAATTATCCAAAGGCAGTGGGGGAAAAAAAAAAATTCTTTCTTTTCTTTTTTCTTTCTTTGTCTAAAACCAGCTGGATTATTTCACTGGCATGGGTTACAGTGTCATGAAAGAGCAACTGCAGCAGCCCAACAACAGGGATGAGGCCACTGTGCCACTGTGTTGCTTATTGCAGTGGAGCAAGCACTACAAAGGAGCCCCAGTGAAGCCCAATGTATTGCAAAGAGAGAGTGGAGGGGCAGTGACTCCTGTGCTCCAGCTTTCCCATCAGAAGGAAAACAATGGTTTTATAAATCAGAAGTAAATTATTGAGGAAGGACAATTAATAAAGAAAGATGCAGAGAGGGCTGATGGGGCATTTTGTTTTTCTTGGCAAAGAAGATAACCTGTGACTAGATGCTGATGGAGTTAATCTTAACACAGGAGATTGTATTGGGGTTGTATCACAGGAAGAATGGTTTTAAAGTATTTCATGATGGCAGAGATGTTTGAGTCAGTTGAGTATGGAATATTTTGCAGGAAACTAGCTGAAACAAACTGAGTAATTAGTGATTATCTTCAAGAGTTTGTGGAGGATTCAGAAGTACCAGAGGACTGAAGAGGGACAAATATAGAAGCTGCCTATGAAAAACAGAGTTGATGGCTAGGAAATGACAGACTGATAGGCCTAACTTCAACTTGTGGGCAGATACTAGAAGAAATTATTAACCAACAATTTGCAAATAATCAGAAGATAATCACTTGTTAAAGAGAAATAAAATGTAAAGGTAATATAGGAAATAATTCCAAATAACCTAATTTATTTTCTGACTTAGTAAAAAGCCATGTGAGAATGAAGGTAAAAGAAGATGCTATATGTTGCTAGAAAAAGTTTTTTAACAGTAAGGTTAGGAAAGTCTAATTGTAGCAGGATAAGACTGATTGGTAAATCACTTTGGAAGGGCAATTGTCAGAAACTTCTTCACATCAGCATAGAAGGGGATCTTAGATGAGATATCTTGGTGATGATTCTTAGGCCTGGTTCTATTAAAAAATACAAGCACTGACTTGTTTTAATAAAAAGTATAACTAAATGCTTGTGAACGACAGCAGGTTTGAATAAATGTACAAGCACCTTGGAGAACAAAGGTGGAATCTAAAATGATCTTGAAAAAAATGGAGAGATGTGAAGTTAGGAGGAAGAAATTTAATGTACAGTCATGCAGTACGCTGTGACAGGGATGAAGAAGTTAAATGCACAAATACAAAAATATTTGGCTGGTCAGCAGGAGATTAGACAAAATTCTGGTGCTGAAAGGGGACCTCAAACTCCATACAAACCCTTGATGCAACGTTGTACAAGAAAAATAAATCTTATTTTGGAATGTCTTGTTGGGAATATTATCAGTAAGGCAGAGCAGACTTTTCAAGCCAGCAAGCTAAAGAGCTATAGCCAGTTTTGGACACTGCACTTTACAAATTGTAGATACAAACTGGTAATAGTCCTGGTAGACCAAGAAGGGTAACAAAGGGTTTGAACACTTGGTAGATCAGGAGAGGCTGGATAAATAACCCTTTTCTTTTGTCTTAAGTATTGTAACCATTTCTCTGCCCCTCAGACAATTCTCTGATTCCCAGAGGCAAAATGATGCTCAGATCCCATACTTGAAGTTTTGACCATCCTGACTTCTTCCTTAAAGTCCTTCTTCAGAATACCTGGGCAAAATTCCTTCCTGTTTTCTAAGGAAGACTGCATTCACTGCCTCTCTGCACGCACCTGCCAGTGTTTTAGTTAGTTTTGGATCCTCTCTGCTTTGCTTTTTATAGGATAAGAGTCTTTTCTGCCAGCTGCTAACATGCTCTCCTCTGGGCACTCTTCCATGTTTCTTATTAGGCCTGATTGCAGTGAAGAGTGAATCCTACCTCTTAACTTCAGGAATAAAATTCAAATGTCTTAGACCTGCATTTACCAAGACTCCTTCTCAATCAACAGAAAGAGAATAATTACTCCGGTAGATGATTTATTACTACAAAGGTCTAAGCCCTAATTTGGGTACCTCAGCCAAATGCTTAAAGTCAAGTGTTGCAACATCACCCCAAAATATCCTTCCTTAAGTCATCCACAGTGGCCTTCCTCCTTTAGCAAAACCTTCCAAAAAGTTCATTTTTTTGCGAGGGTGCTTGCAAGAAAAATAGAATGTCATCACCGAGGTCAGCATGTTCCCAACTTCTTTAGCAAAAATACTTCCCTGTCCTAGCATCCATGCAACAGTCTTTTCATTTAAATAATGAGAGCCTCAAGATAGGAAGCTTTCAAAAAATGGCACCTCAGAAGTATTACAGAAAGATATAATAAGCAATAAATTTCAGAATTTCCAGTTTATCCCTTATCTTCAGCATTCCTGTCCACATTATATATAAACTTTCTTCTATTTCCATGATACCTCCCTAGAAAATGGATGAGGAATTGGTTAGATGGTCGCACCCGGAGGGTAGTGGTCAATGGCTCAGTGTCCAGATGGAGATCAGTGATGAGCAATGTCCCTCAGGGGTCTGTACTGGGACCAGTACTATTTAATGTCTTCATCAGTGACATAGACAGTGGGATCGAGTGCACCCTCAGCAAGTTTGCAGACACCACCAAGCTGACATGCCTCAGGGACAGGATGCCATCCAGAAGGACCTGGACAAGCTCAAGAATTGGGCCCATGTGAACTTCATGATGTTCAACAAGGCCAAGTGCAGGGTCTTGCATGTGTGTTGGGGCAACCCCCGATATTAATACAGGCTGGGGGATGAAGGGATGGAGAGCAGCCCTGCCAGGAAGCACAGTCCAGAAGGCCAAGAGTATCCTGGGCTGCACCCAAAGCAGAGTGGCCAGCAGGTCAAGGGAAGTGATTCTGCCCCTATCCTCTGCTCTGGTGAGACCCCCCCCTGCAGTGCTGTGTCCATCTCTGGAGCCCTCAGCACAGGAGACACATGGACCTGTTTGAGAGGGTGTGGCAGACCAATACGCGGTTTCTGTCTTAAACATTTTACGGTTCTGAGGAACCCACACCTCTCTTGGTACAATGGCTCGAACATCTCTTGGTACGAAGTGGACCCCGGGAAAGAACAAGATACCTGTTCCCGCAGAGCAGAGATGCAGTGCAGGCGCAATGACCGGTTCCTGCAGAGCAGAGATACGGTGAGAGGAGACACCAAGGCCTGCAGATGTGCCGTTGCCTGTTGCATCAGCCTGCTGCATATGCATGAAGTTCCTTGGAATCAGCCTGTTGTATATGCACGAAGTTTCTTGGGATCAGATGGAGGTTGTGGGACTCGGATTGTATAAAAATGACACTATCAGAAGCGAAAAGGGTGGACCTCCACCACCAAGGAACTTCAAGAGGACCAATGGGAAGCCGCTGGATCCATGGGTGGTGATATCCTCTTTGCTCTCTTTCTCTCTCTCCCCCTCCCGCCTCTTTGTCAAAGTATAAAGGGTATGTTGCACAAGACTTGTCTGTTTAGTTGACCTAGAGAGAATCTTACGGACTGAATTGCAAGAAAATGGACAGGTGTTTGGCGGCAGGAGGGAAACGGGCTAATGTTCTCCCACTGAATCGGACTGTCGGGACACCACAGCTCCGTGGTGGTAGCTATTGCAACTAATTCTTTCTTTCCTTCCTTTCTTTTCTCTTTCCCTTGCATTTGCAAACCTGTTGTCGGCAAATAAAGTTATCTGATGCTTGACTCCGTTTTGAGTCTTAATTCTGTGCCTGAGAATACGAACAAAACCTCGCTCTGGTCTAGGACCGATGCATGACAGAGAGTCCAGAGGAGGCCACAAAAATGATCAGAGTACTGGAACAGCTCTGCTGTGAGAACAGGCTGAGAGAGTTGAGGTTGTTCAGCCTGGAGAAGAGAAGGCTCTGGGGAGACCTTAATGCAGCCTGACAGGGCTTAAAGGGGCTTATAGGAAAGACAGAGAAAGACTTTCTACTTGGCCTGTAGTGACAGGACAAGGGGTAATGGTTTTAAACTAGAAGAGGGTATATTTAGACTAGATCTAAGGAAGAAAGGGTCACAAAACACTGGAGCAGGTTGCCCAGAGAGGTGGTAGATGGCCTATCACTGGAAACATCCCAGGTCAGGTTGGACAGGTGTCTGAGACACCTTATCTAGTTGAAGATGTCCCTGCTCACTGCAGAGGGTGGTAGGGGAGAGGTTGGACTAGATGACCTTTAAAGGTCCCTTTCAACCCAAAGATTCTATGATTCTACAATAAAAACTTGTTTTCCTTTACAGACACAGAATATAGGTGATTTAGCATAGATGTCTAATAATTTCAGAATAACCACTCTGAATTACTGCAAACCCGAAGTATTTAACCAACCCTTTATGATAGTCCCTTGCTCACTGATCATGAGCTTCTCTAATTCGGAAACAGCTCTCCAAATTCATCACACACATAATTAAAAAAATATATTTCTTATGCAAAATTTTTGCTAAGTGCAGTAGGAAGACATTAATTGTGTGTAAACACCTCTTCATATGTAATCTTTTCATCCTCACAAAGAAATACAGTCTTCTGGACATGGAGAAGTCAGTTTTCCACCCCAACTCTGCAAATGATTTACTGTCCAGTCACTTGCGTAATTCAGTTATAGTCTCTGCTTATTTCCTGCTGTGTAAATCAGAAGGGACATGAACTTAAAAATCTCAGCGGGGGTGGAAATTTCTGCATGGTAAAGAAATTGTTTTTTCCACAGTGGCACTACCCCCATCCAGTGTTTAAACTCTTATCATCTGGATCTGAGTTAGATGTCAGCCGAAAGACCACTAGAATTAATGATAATTCTTCCCTGAGTTTTAAATCACTGAATTCAGCACTGGAATGTAAATATTGAAAAACCTTTTCTGATTCTGAAATCAAATTGTGACAGTACCAGAAACTGAAAAATTCTGAAAAGAAAACAGACCCCAGCACCTAAGCACATAACCTAGACTTTTCTAAACTTCATTTTTCAATGTAGGAACAGAGATTGTAAATAAATTGCATTTTTATACCAAATTGTTATTTGGATCCCTTGCTTTAAAGCTTTGATTTTCCATGCCTGTCTTTTCTGTTGGGTTTGATCAGTAAAAATCCTTGGGTATTTTGCAACTAGGAAAAAAGACGACTGTGATATAAATCAGAGGATAGGAACTGAAGAATATTCATCAGGTGAGTTACAGGATACATAGCAAATCCTGTGACTGGCAACGATAGGGACAAAAAAGAGGAATTTTCTAGGCATGATAAAAGAAAAATGTATCCTAAATTAGAATCCACTATTGCAGATAAAATGAAAGAGTATCAATAATACAGCTGGGGGGAAAAAAAAAAGTGAATGCATTCATCCAATGAAATTTTTGTCCACTACTTGGGAAGAAGCCAGATGACATAGTCAAATCATAAAAGGCATGACCCAGGTAATTACAGGCTTGCCAGTCTAGCATTGATCTTAGTCAAAATAATGGACCAACTGATATAGGACTCTACTAATAGAAAATTAAAGAAAATTAATATAAATCAGTGTCAATCATTACTGGCTTCTGGAGAACAGATCTCATTAACTGAATGTTATGTCTTTTTAAATAGAGGGGGGAGGATACAGTACTAGTTTGTGTGATGAAGCTAATTATGTAAAATTAGTGTCTGGACTGGTGCAACACATCCCCATGACATATATGACATGAATGAAAGGATGACCCAAGCACTCTGGTCTCTGGCTATTCCAGGAGCTAGGGAAATACCCTACAAGAGAGTGTTTATATGGTTTTCCTACAGATAAACTGCCCCACTGAGTATTTCTATTAGTAACATCACAAATCTATGTTGAAGTTGAATCTTGGTGGGATCCCTGTTACAGAAGTATCAAGAGTCCTTCATAAGATGAAAGCAGTTAAAAGAGGTAAACGTAAATCCAGAAAGAGATGAACAAAGAATTCAGGCTGTACTGATGGGTAGTGATGGGGATTGTCTGGGTGACTCTAAAAAGGCCTGAGGAGCAGCATCAGGTTAACAGGAACCGCCAGAAGGAGTTTGGGACTCCCAAGCAGGAATGAGAAGAGTTGGTTTTCAGTACTCATTACCGAAGTGCTGACATCTATGGCTGGGATCCACATGCCATGAAAGATTTTGACAAATAGGACAAAGTCTAGAAAAACTCAGTAACTGAAAGACTGAGGTAAAAAAAAACCCCCAAAAACAGTAAGCAAAAAAAACCAAAGCCACACATCCAGTTTCTTTGGGGGCTCTGGAAGTTGTATTATCCATCCTTATCAAAGAGAAGCTGAGGTCTCTCATGGCCACAGGACATAGGTGCTTGGGGAATACGACTTTGTAACTGGGGTCTTTGATCTAGCATGTAAGGGAAAAGTAAAATCCCATGGTTGGACCCATAAGATGGATAAACTCACTTTGGAAATCCAGTGTGGATTTTGAGCCCTGAAAGGAATTTCCATTGGAGAAGCAGGAGCAGGTTGTGGTCGGCCCTCTCATCACTCAAAATTTAAACTGTAATTCCTCCCTCTACCTCTTCTTTTGTCTCTGAGGTAAACTTCTTCAAGCAAAACCTGATTTGGAGAAAATTCACTGGCTAACGGTCAGTTTATGTGATCACAGCAGTTGCTTCTGCTTTCAGCATTTATGATACTGTGATTGAAACTAGTCAGGGATAAAAGTCCCCCAGGTACGTCAATACGGTTGGTCCCCTTGCAATGTGCTTGCATAGCGTGACATCTGTTGGCTGGGTGCACAACACTGCTCTTGCTACTAAAAAGTGAAATTAAGGGAGGGAGAAAAGCAGACCTTCCCGGGCTGTATTTGCCTCACAATGATGTGTGTTTTTCATCCCATAAATTTGTTATGGCTCCAGCTCCCAAGCTTGAGTGAACATTCATCTTTCTTCCTTTACATATATACCCAAACAAAGCTGAGCTGTGGGCTGGTAGTAAAGAAATGAGATTCACATTATTGGCTTTGCATTAGGTTTGTTTATAAAAGACAAGGCATATTAATCATAGATATCTACACTGGAAGAAGCATGCAGCAATGCAGGAAATGTATTCATTACCAAAAGCAGGATGTCAAGCAGACTAGGAGGTGCTATGGATTGATGCACTGGCTTCTCTCTCATAAAGCAAGCTAAACAAGATTTTGCTCTAGCCCAGACAGAAAGCACAAATTAACCCTGTCCGTTTCTGCGTCCCCAGGGAGCATTATAGAACAGGCTTTTTGCTCTGAGTTGCCAATTAGTTGAAACACTGCACTGGTGTGACAGCTTTTAGGTGATATTTAAACAAGGGGTTGCTCCAAAATATAGTCCCTATTACGGTCCCGGAGAACATGCCTTCCCCATGGGCATGAGGTAATCAACAACTGAAGGGAGAGGCTGGTGAGTCCATTTGCTTCAAGTCTGGTTGCTCCAAATTCGAGGGCTAATCCTGCCTTGACTTTTTAATCCCATGCAAACAGTGGGTGATGCTCCACAGGGAAATAACTGCAAAGCGCCAGGAAATCTGCCGTTAAGGCAGGAATTTTTTTTAAAACCACAATTAAGGAAACTTTACCCTATTCCACATACAAATGCTCAGACAAAATTACTGGGGAAAAAGAATTTTATACAGGTCCACAATTATGAATTCGTCACTATTAAAAGACAGCACAGTTTGTGCAACTACAAATTGGAGGGAAGAAAGGGACTCTGTCTCAAGGAACTTTGTTTTTTAAAAACATCAGCCACTGGAGAGAAATCCATTTTGTAAGAAGAGCTTCAGAAGAGCTATACTGGAAATCTGGATATATAATCCCAAAGAAAAGAAATTTGATTAAGGGCAGTTTATGGCAACTTACTCCTAAATTGCTTCTCCTCAAGTTTCCACCTAGAAATATGACTGAAAGCTTTTAGAGTCTATCAGCTAGTCGCACAGACACCTTTCAGCGAATGTGTATGCTATCAAAGGTTGGTTAAAAGACATGGCGTATAGTCACAGTTGCAATGCTAAATAGGACTTTTCAAAAGGCCATTGTGCTGCCGTGTGGTAGTGTGTCATGGTGATATACCATAAACTCTGGTTATCTGTTTAGCATTGCATGACTGAGAAAAATAGAATTGACAAAAACCCGGGGGAAAACTGAGCTCATTTTAATTTTATGTGTTCGGGTATGTTCAGTGACCCGGGAGTTGTTAAGAAACAGCTGTTAATAGAGAAAATACTTCACGCAAAGAATGGCTGCAGGACTGTCTTGCATGGAGGTGATCTTCGGAAGTCAGGTATAGGGTATTTTTGCAATGTTAAGGGGAATGCCACAGGGTGACAAAACTTGATGTTCAGAGGCAGGGGATTCAAAACAAGATCAAGACACCTAGGATATTTCAACTGGAGGGGAAGAAAAAGCACTTTTAGAATGGGAAATGAACCATACTACAAAGGAGACAGTAGCAGAGACCTCCATATGCATCTCTCTGCATAATAATAGTTAAATGGCACAAGAAGCAGATTGCCCGCTGACTGTGGCCCTCCGAACTTGGCAGATGTCCAAAAGAAATGGTTTTGGTGGAGAAGTGAGGTGATCTGGAACAAATGACAATGGACTTTCTTCTCCAGACAAAACTCTTGTGCAGTCTAAACGGGAATCAATGACATGGAGCATGTGAATATCATTATTTATTTATTTATTTACTTATTTTAGATCAGCCAGGAGCTTGATCTTGCCATACCTATAAAGTTTTCTGAAGAATTTTTCTTCCTCTTTCTTTACAAAACCAGCTATACTCACAGAAGATGGAGGTTTTGACTTGTCGTGTAGCTTTGAATGTCAGATAGCTAAAGACTATTCCCTTGCTTATGACATGGAATCAAAAAAGGGTTGAAAAAGTGAATTAACTTAACCTTCAAAGATAAAACATGTTTCCTTGTAGACAACCACAACATGCCCTCTGTTTTGCTCATATTAAGCTTTCCTGGGAGAGCACTGTACGACAAATTTGACCTAGCAGCCCCAGCAGTTCTGGTGTAACAGTTCTTTCCACAGCATCTGTTCTGTAACATAAGCAAAGAGAAGAGACATAGGACAAGAAAGAAAATACTAAGATCCTCCCCACTGAGAGATGTATCTCACAAAATCACAGAATGGTTGAGGTTGGAAGGGACCTCTGGCAGTCATCTGATCCAACCCCCCTGCTGAAGCACAGCCACGTATAGCCAGTTGCCCATGACCATGTCCGGATGGCTTTTGAATATCTCCAAGGAGGGAGACTCCACCTCCTCCCAGGGCAACCTGAGCCTGTGTGAGGTCACCCTCACAGTAAAAAAGTGTGTTCTGATGTTCAGAGGGAACATCCTGTGTTTCAGTTAGTGCCCATTGTCGCTTGTCCTGTCACTGGGCACCACCGAAAAGAGCCTGGCTCCGTCCTCTTGACACCCTGCCTTCAGGTACTTATATACATTACTTAGATTCCCCCCGAGCCTTCTCTTCTCCAGGCTGAAAAGCTCCAGGTGGATATTTCTCCTATGAGAGAAATATTTCTCCTATCTCTCCAGACTGAGAGATTTGGGGTTGTTCAGCCTGGAGAAGAGAAGGCTCTGGGAAGACCTTATTGCAGCTTTCCAGTACTTAAAGGGGGCTTATAGGAAAGATGGGGACGGACTTAGCAGGGCCTGTTGCAACAGGACAAGGGGTAATGGTTTTAAACTAAAAGAGGGGAGATTTAGCCTAGATCTAAGGAAGAAATTTTTCACAGTTAGGTAGACGCCCCATCCCTGGAAACGTTCCAGGAGAGGTTGGACAGGGCTCTAAGCAACCTGATGTAGTTGAAGATGTCCCTGCCCATTGCAGGGAGTTGGACTAGACGACCTTAAAAGGTCCCTTTCAACCCAAATATTCTACGATTCTATGAACATGCAGCCTCCATCTATACCAGTGCCCTCTCCTTGTCCAAGCTGATGTGGGAGTGATGCTTCCCCTCAAGCATGCCCTGGTCTCAGCCTCCAGCAGTCTAGGATTTTATTGACACTGAGACCCAACTAAAAAGACATCACAGCACATGCGGCCTGCCTCAACCCAGCCAAATAAGAGGGTGGTGGAACAACCAGAAGAACGAATCACATCCCTTCTCCTTCACACCCCATACTGTCAGCAGCAGCTGCAGCCCAATTCAGCTCAACAGTTTACAGGTGTCTTCAGGAACAACTGTCATAAAAAGCTCCTAAAATATGCACTTTTTTTCTTGTTTTCTTTTTTTTTTTACTGCTCTTTAAATTTTGTACAGCAACAGTTACCCAGTGAAAGCAGGAATTAACAGAAATGAAAGGAAATGAGAGATACTGAAGGAAAAACAAACATAATCAGCTCCAGCTGCAGCTCAATTAAACAACCGTTCAGAGAAAACTACTCATTCACTATTTACTCGCAGAATTCTACTTTCTTACATTCTCTTCAGGATTTCAGAGCCACAGAAGCATACGGCACTTTAAGGCTCCTTACAAAGTAATTTAAGGCCTTCCAAATGGCAAAGGCCAATGGCAGCTGCTTCACCAACCACTCTTGAAGAAGCTGGTGAGAGGTGAAGCCAGGAGGTGATGTCTCACTTGTACTGAAGGGAGACTTTCATATCCTGCACTCACAAAGGCAGAAAGAGATGAACTTGAGTTTCTTCTGTTCAGGAGTCCCCAGGTCTGCTTTCAGCCTCCTCTTTTTGTTTTTTTTTTTTTTCAGAAATGTGCACTCAATGCTCTTCTTTATCCACTTGTCCTTATCTCATGTCCTTCATGTTTGAGATGGTCCTGATGTTTTCAACTTGCACCAGAAATGCCCTATGAGCCACATACATCCACAGTAAATCTCACTACACTCAGCTGGTGTCAAATGTCTCAGGAAGATGACTTAAGGTTTAAATACTTTTCCTTCATACTCCGACATTCAAGTTTTCATCCCTCCAATGCTCCTCCCAAGAGATATGGACTTGCTGTTCATGTATTTGTCTCATCCCACGAGAAATTAGCTTTTATCCCAGCATTAGCGCAAAGGAGCTTTGCAAGCAGCAGCCATAAGATCTGCAAAATTGGAGAAGGGTTCAAGTACAATGCTGCTCCTTCTCTTTTTAAACCCAGCTGCAACTGTGACTAAACAGCATCCTGCAAATGCTCCTCACATTGCACTCTATGGGAGAGTAACTGATCCAGTGTGACAGAGGAAGACAAGCAGATTCTTTCCTTTCAGGGTTTTTTTGTAATGTGCCATGGTTTGCAAAAGCATACATTCAGAAAAACATAAATGTAAACAAAGTTCTTCCAAATATTTCTCAAATATAGATAGGGCTTACCACATTTTTGGATTAAAAAAAAAAAAGAAGAATCTTCCCTTACACAAGGTATAAATGATAGATAGATAATACAGAGAAGGAAAGACAGAAATTATCTTGTCTAAAATCTCCCCGTGACTGAAATATCTGTCAAGGCTCACAGTACAATTTGTGTATTTGTGGAAGGGGGGATGTCATTAGACCACTGACAAGCTCATAAAGCACAGCCTGGGAAGACCAAGACTGACTGGCATTTCCAAGGTGGTACCTATCTATCAGGCCTTCATTTCCAATGTTTGGACACTGGATACTACTGTACATTCTTTCAGCATACGACACCATGATTTCCTCAGTCAAGCACAACTGCACTGACATTGCTTTTCTCCTGCTGCTCATAGGTAGTAACTAATTAGTTTCTATTCCTATATTTTTATCAGAGAAAAGCATAACCTCTAGTCCACTTGCAGTTGTAAAGGAGTAAAGGATTTATAAAAGATGAAAACAAGACATCCACTGCATAATCAGTGTAATTACCAGTATTTGGAACCTCAGTTATAAAAACATATTTGTGCTATTTTAAAAGCCTGAAAACCACTGAAGTCTGAACAAACTCTCTCCCTTATTAGAATTGCCTACATCCTGAATCACATACTTCTTTCATGACTGAGTACAATTATCTCAATTACAGAGCAGGATGTGGGAGCAAATGTTGTATGTAGCTTCTTTATTTATTAAGTTCAAGTTCCCTAGGGAATGGTGTTGAGGAACACAGTCAAACATTGACTCTACATATGGGCCAGTGAAGAGGAGCTTCCTCAGGGTGGCCAACCAAAATATATCACCATGCTCTAGACATTTCCCTTCACAAATACAGCTTCTATCTCTCCTCCTCATCCTCAGTACATACTCATCATCAAATTTAATATCCTCTTGAAGAATCTGTAACTGCTCAACCTTTGGTGAATTGCTCCACAGCTCAAGCATGTGGCTGATGTCCTGCATCACATGCTAACACTCTTGAGGAATATGCTGTAACCAAATGGGCCGTGAGAATATCCCTGTCCTCAGTCCAGCCCCAAGCCTTGAACTGATGTCTCCCCATGAATTTCTCACCATCAGACTTGCAGCTATTCTGGGAGAGCTGTTTTGTCTTCCTCTTTGAGAATTTGAAGCAGTGTAGCACTCAGGCTATGGGAGATTCTGTCCATCACCAATGAACATTTCATTCTTTACCAAAACCTCTCCCTGGTGTAACCACCGGCTCTGTTGATTAGGAACTTCCCTTGGGATATGCAGTAATGAGAAGTAATGTCTACACCCTGGATCACCTGCACACATCTAAGAGTGTCCTGGGCATGAGCCTCTTGAGCATTTTGGGGTGGAGAAACGTGTTTTTGCAAAATAGGTATATTCATTACAGGGAAACAAACAAACAAAAAAACCACATAAATATTTTAGATTTGCTCCAGAGCAAATTGGGAATAAGACATTAAATCTTGGGAATTTTCTGAAGGAAAAAAAAAACAAAACAGAAAAAAACATTGCCCAGCTCTAATTCAGAGCTCTGTGTCCTGCACGTACCTCTACATCACTATTTATTTTTTATTTCTAAATTAATCTTCCTTAGCTCTGGATCTGAGATCTAGTATTGTCTTCCTACAAATTCAGGCATGCTCCTTCTCTTTCCATTTTTAAAGCCTCCGAAGGCTAATCAGGACATCCTAGGCAGAAAGCTCCATGGAATTGTTTGTAGACATTTCTCTGACTACAGGACTCTCTTTGTCCTGTACCTACTCACAACTGCAATCCCTGGGAAAGCGGCTGTGTTGTCTGGCATGCTGACCAACAGGAAAGTGCTGTGTACACCTTTTTGAGCTCTGTAAATGACAGATAAATATTAATAATAATGCAGCTTAACAGACGTTTTTTATCTTTAAGTACCCGGCTTCCATGTAGTAAATTGCAAGGCCATAAAAATGATTGGAGTGAAAAGAAATTTTAAAGAGGCATTATCGATTAACATTATGACATGAAGACCTGAGTAATTCTTGGCAAAACATCTTACTGAATTTACTCACTTTAAATTGCATTCAGTGCTAGCAAAAGGTGAACAGCTGACAGCACTGGAGACAAAACTTCTGAGAGGCCTATCTTCGCTAGAAAAATGCTGTGTACCTAATGTGGCTTAGTAACCCAAAGCGAAAGGGAAGGCATGGGAGGTTACAGGTTTTAGACTCTCTAGAAGGCCATAATAAACACAAAATTACTCTGTAATCACTAGCCCGAACTCACAGCTGACTGTTGTGATAAAGCTTTTTTTGTGGTTGGGTGAAAAATTTGCTTCTTTTAATAACAAAGCAATTAATGAAAGTGGGCAGAGACCCAGCGGAATGAGCAGCGGCAGCACAACCTCCTGCAGACACACTTTTCTGTAATACACCTCCAGTTTCATACAGAGGGATGATGTCCAAGGATAAATTGACAGTTTGATCTTTGTTGTTGCCAAGGGAAACCATTAAGAGTGATTTTTTTTTATCAACATGGACCTGTGCTTTCAGACATGTTTTCCCCCAGTTTCCAAAAAACATTGGAACTGGTGAGAAATCAAGCCCTAGCTAGCTCAGTATGGCTCAGTAAGGCATATAAAGCACCCCAATCAATAGTCTGCTTTGATGGGCAGCGACCTCCTCACCGTCTCCAGATTAAACACAGGTATGCCTCAGTTTTCTTCAGCAAGCTGCACTGTAATGTGACTTCATTTCATGCCCTTCTAACTATCCATGGACCATCGCTTCCTTTCTAAACTTCCTACCTCATGGAGGCATCACAATGTGCACCTCCCTGGGAGAGGGATTCAATCCCAGAATATGCCTGAGGGACATCCTTAGATCTGAAAAACTCATGCCAGTAATATCAGCTGTACATATTGACCCATTTGTTGCTAAAAGAGATGCTAGACACTTCAAGCAACCTTGGGTTGTCTCTGGGTGAGAAGACATCCACAGGCATCAGCATCCTGGACCCAGCACAGAAGCAGAAGCAGCCATTGATGCAAAAGCTGCTCTCCTCTTGACAGTGCAGGTATTGTAGTAGCCACAAGTACTTGACACTTGCCAGAGACCAATGAGCTGGTGCTTCTCTAAGGGGCACACCATTCAGGGTGCAATGTTTCTGTGATGTGCAATGGAGAACTGCGTACCTTTTCCTTCATCACGTGGCACAGAGCACAAATCATTGCACATTTATGGGATAAGTGGAAGAGAACATCCACTCCCTTAGGCCTTTCCTTACTAAACTGTCACTTGCCAATTTACAAGAAACAAAACTTGGCATAACGTTAGGTTATTCTATATATTTTGACCCAAATTACCACTGCAGAACTGGGCATATGTGGGTTCTAACCAGGGACCTTTGGATGAGTCCATGAAGAGTGTCTTATGCAAGTGGCATGGAAGCGTGGAAGAGATGCCACCCAGCTCTCACAAAAGCTGCAAGAAGGTGCATAACCTGAGCTAATAAGCCCCTCCATATAAACATGGTGTTTCTATGCAAGTTCAGGTGCCATAGAAGCTCTTGTATTTCTGTACAATGCTGTATTGTACCATGGGTGCATTGTCCTTAAGATGTACTGATAAATTGGGAGGACAAGTGGATCGTGGAGCTTATAAAGAAGTCCTTTAAATGCAGTCAGGGTTTCTGAAGATGCTCTAAAAACACCTTTCGTAAATATTAGATATCCAGAGGTATGAGAGGAATAAAGGCGGAGACCACTGCCTATCCCATCCCATCCAAGTAACAGTTCAGCTGAGCAGCCCCTGTGCAAACATTGTCAAACATTGTACTTGGAAAAGAAAAACACAATTTGGGAACATGAGTGAATGGAAATTACAGGGCTGCTTTGCAAAATAAGTGGAAAACAATGAAGTGAAAAATAAGGGGGGAGAGAGAGAGAGCAAGCACAGAGCTAATGATAAGGTGAACTTTTCCAGATGTGAAAATCAATTTTATTCTAAAACTTCCCAGTCTTTTCATTTAGAAAGCAATAAAATTCTATTTGTCCTCTGTTCATTTTCTACATAAAATGCCACTAAGCTACTAGCTCTCAGCAACCACACAAAATGTAATAGGTTAGGACTGCAGCCTTAAAATATGTTAGGGTTTTTTAATGAAACCAATTTATATCAGTTTGTGCCAGTGAAAGGGCCGAAGCAACTTAATTTAGTTTCATTTTCCACACATTTGTGGCCAAAGCTAGGATTCACTTATTTATAATTCAGCCCTGCTTCCACATGCCTGCTTAAGCCATTTCTAACTGATTTAGCTGGTGACCTCTGTTAAATAGCCAGGTGTTTGGCTCTATTAAATGGATAATCTCTTGGTACCTACACATCGCCTCTACAGCCACCCCCTCGTTTGTACAGCTTTTGTTTGCATGTGTGCTCAGTCAGAGAGCTGAGGAATTTTTGCAAGTGAGGGGGAAAAAAGTAAAGCCATAAACCTGATTATTCTTGTAGCTAAAACCTGTTTGTCTGTCTGTCAGTGCAACATCTGAGATTTAAATATTAAAAAAAAGCAGTTTTTCAAGGCCTGATTCTGAAATAACTAAATAACTTCTTTTTTTCTTCTTCTTCTTTTTTTTTTCCCCCGTATGGACCCTGTTTCTTCACTTTACTGGATCTTTCTCCTAATTTAGATCAGTGTGACATCACTGAAACAAGCTTTGTAGGAAGAACACATATATTTTATTAAAGCAATGGAGATAGCTGAGGGAAGAGCCAGAAAGATTTCAGGCATATGAGCTGTTCTTCAGGTCAGTCCAAGGGTTTGTGCTCCTAAAAAGGTGTCTGTTTTTTTTTCCATATATATGAATCAGCCTAATAAAAGACATGACCTTCACTACAAAGCCTGTCTGACTTTTATCACAGGGCACCCATACCACAACACCACACTGAGTGCAGATTCAGGTGTGTATACTCAGTGCATTTGTTTCATGCTCTCTGCTGTAGTAATGGTGGCTCATTTTGAAGCTTCAAAATTTAATAATTCAGAGAGCACCAACACTATCAAAGCCGTTTTTCACAAGCCTTCTGTTCTGTGAGTTATTTCACATCTAACAGGGAATGGACTTCCCTTCGTGGAGGTATTAATAGCATTTCTCTTCTACCTGGATACAGGTTTTTGCAAAACTTGGAAGAAAAGTAAAACTGAAGATTTCCATTTTGGCCATTGTGATAGAAACGAGACAAATGGTTGTAAATTTATACAAGACAGGACACACAGATGGCAGACCCACAAACGGCATGGGCACAAACCCAACATAACTGTAGACACAGTAGAAAGGAGAAGAAGGAAGGTTTAAATGAAAAAGAACCCCTTATTTCTAGAAATTCAAATTCTAAAGGCAAACTGGTAAGAAAAGGTAATGGGAGAGAGGTTTTTCCACCTGTTCTCACCCATTAGAAACAGTCTTGGCCTCAGGGATTAAGGGGTCTCTACCCAAGGGCTTCTGTGGATCTGTGGAGGGTGTTCCATACAATCATAGAACCTTTTGGTTGGAAGGGAACTTCAAGGTCATCTAGTCCAACCCCCTGCAATGAGCAGGGACATCTTCAACTAGATGAGGTTGCTCAGAGCCCCGTCCAACCTGACCTTGAGTGTTGCCACAGATGGGGCATCTACCACCTCTCTGGGCAACCTGGGACAGGGTTTCACAACCCTCATAATGAAAAATTTCTTCCTTACATCCAGTCTAAATCTCCCTTTTTTTAGTTTAAAAACATTACCCCTTGTCCTATTGCAACAGACTATGCTAAAAAGTCTATCCCCATCTTTCCTATAAGCCCCTTTTAAGTACTGGCAGGCTGCAGTAAGGTCTCCCCAGAGATTTTTCTTCTCCAGGCTGAACAACCCAGACTCTCTCAGCTGGTCCTCATAGAAGAGGTGTTCTAGCTCTCTGATTGTTTTTGTGGCCCTTCTCTGGACCCGCTCCAATAGGTCCATGTCTTTCCTGTGCTGAGGGCTCCAGAGATGGACATAGAACTCCAGATGGGGTCTCAGCAGGGTGGAGTAGAAGGACATGGTTTAGGGGACATGGTGGTTCTGGATTAATGGTTGGACTTGATGATCTTAAAGGTCCTTTCCAACCTAGTGATTCTGTGATTCTGTGATTCTGTGACATAATCCTCTCCCTCAACCTGCTGGCCATGCTGCTTTGGATGCAGCCCAGGACGTGGTTGGCTGCCTGGGCTACAAGCGCACATTGCCGGCTCATGTCCAGTTTTTCATCCACCAGTACATCCAAGTCCTTCTCGTCAGGGCTGTTTTTGATCCCTTCATCCCCCAGCCTGTACTGATACTGCGGTTGCCCCCACCTAGGTGCATGACCATACACTTGGCCTTGTTGAACATCATGAGGTTCACGTGGGCCCACTTCTTGAGCTTGTCCAGGTGTCTCTGTATGGATCCTGTCCCTCAGGCATGTCAACCACACCACTTAGCTTGGTGTCATCTGCAAACTTGCTGAGGGTGCACTCAATCCCACTGTCTATGTCATTGATGAAGACATTAAACAGTACTGGTCCCAGTACAGACCCC
The DNA here is from genome assembly GCF_964289735.1 of Phaethon aethereus. Classification (NCBI taxonomy): domain Eukaryota; kingdom Metazoa; phylum Chordata; class Aves; order Phaethontiformes; family Phaethontidae; genus Phaethon; species Phaethon aethereus. The sequence continues at coordinate 3,327,686 of NC_138582.1, read as the reverse complement.
TGAGGGATGCTGCTCATCACCAATCTCCATCTGGACATTGAGGTGTTGACCACTATGCTCTGGATGTGACCATCCAACCAATTCCTCATCCACCCAACAGTGCCCACCCATCAAATCTATCTCTCTCCAATTTAGGGAGAAGGATGTTGTGGGGGACCATGTCAAAGGCCTTACAGAACTCCAGATAGATGACATCGGTAGCTCTTCCTTTGTCTACTGATGTGGTCACTCCATCCTAGAAGGCCACTAGCTTGGTCAGGGACCAACTTAGTTGGTCAAGTCTTGCCCGTGGTGAAGCCATGCCAGCTCTCTGAAATCACCCCTCCCCAGCTTCATTGCCCTTCTCTGGACACGCTCCAGCACCTCAATGTCCTTCTTGTAGTGACGGGGCCAAAACTGAACACAGGATTTGAGGTTCAGCCTCACCAGTGCCGAGTACAGGGACACAATCACTTCCCTACTCCTGCTGGCCACACCATTGCTGATACAGGCCAGGATGCTGTTGGCCTTCTTGGCCACCTGGGCACACTGCCGGCTCATATTCAGCTGGCTGTCAACCAGCACCCCCAGGTCCCTTTCCGTTGGGCAGCTCTCCAGCCACTCCTCCCCAAGCCGGGAGCATTGCATGGGGTTGTTGTGACCCAAGTGCAGGACCCTGCACTTGGCTTTGTTAAACTTCATACAGTTGACCTCAGCCCATCGATCCAGCCTGTCCAGATCCCTCTGCAGAGCCCTCCTACCCTCCAGCAGATCAACACTCCCACCCAGCTTGGTGTCATCTGCAAACTTACTGAGGGAACACTCGATTCCCTCATCCAGGTCATCGATGAAGATATTGAACAAGACCGGCCCCAGAACCGAGCCCTGGGGAACACCGCTTGTGACTGGCCACCAGCCGGATTTAACGCCATTCACCGTAACTCTCTGGGCTCGGCCATCCAGCCAGTTCCTCACCCAGCGAAGAGTAAACCTGTCTAAGCCACGAGCCGCCAGTTTCTCCAGGAGAATGCTGTGGGAGATGCTGTCAAAGGCTTTACTAAAGTCCAGGTAGACAACGTCCACAGCCTTTCCCTCATCCACTAAGTCTTGTGGCCTTTTCTCAAGGAAGTGATGAAAGGCTGAAGTTCCTTTCATCTCTCTGCAGATGTTTACCTTGCCTATATTCCCTAGGGAATTAGCTTGGAACAACATGGGTAACTGTTGTTAAGGTATAATATCTTGACTGCTTTGTCCCATATGAAATGAAAGATTTTGGAAAAAGTTTGATTTTCCCAACACTATACATTAGATATGTGAATGAACAATGCTTTCCTTGCAGATATTTCCTCTAGTCTGGGACTATCTATTTGAGATCGAAATTGATGTTTGAATAGAGGTTTCTGGCATACTGTATTTTATTACATTGATACAAAAACTGTGATTATTATTCACTTTTGCCTTCTACAAAATGGGAATTCTCTAGTGGACAACTTAAGGTTACTGCTACACAGACTGAACTGTGGTTGTGTCAAAATTTTAAGAGATTCATTGCATACCTGATGGATTCAAGTGCCTGTTAAGTGTGTTTGAAAAAACAACGCATAGCATATTTGGCTCTGATTAGACTGATTTCCTATGCAGAAAGTTATTTTTAGTAGTTCTTTCTCATTGCTGTTGCAATCAGAAAAGTGACCATGAATATAATTACTTTACTTTCCACATTTCTTTCTTCTTCTTGGCCAAATTCTATCACTGTATATGGCAAATGTTTTTTTCTAAAAGCCAGTGTTATAGAATTCACCAGGGATTTGGTTATCAAGATGTCCGTCCTTTCTCCTTTGCGCATCCTCATCAGTCACAGAGATTACAAAAAGGTATTAAATCACAGTGTTGTTGTTGATGCACAAGGCACGATCCTACAACATCCACCTTGCCGTAGCGTAGCTCCATCACAGTGTGCTGAGCTACAAGGACTGAGAAGAAAACTAATGCATTTCAGTAAAATCAGTCTGACTCACCGTCACAAAGAACAAGACCATCAAGCGGTGGAAGTTGATGTAGTGCCATAGGCTGAGTCTTTGCCAATTTTTTGTGGCTGAAAACCCAGTCCAAGGGGAGGAAGCTACAGATACAGAATCAAATATTGCTTTATCTTATAGACTCTAGTGACACTTCATTAAGTCTGAAGGGACAGTGGCAAGGATGTCAAATCTGACATGCTTCTTCATTTGCTCAAATCTATTTGAAAAGTTCATAATCTTAGACATACATTTATTTCAAAATTAAAACTATCTTTTAAAACTCTTCCAGTGCCTCTAGCTTTACTGGTAAAATAGAGAGTGCAGCTTCAGGAACTCTGGTTTGGTTTCCTGTCCTGCTCATTTGATCTTGCTTTTTAGCCTTTTTCCTCACAGTACAGCAACTCACTTCAATTAAAGCTTCATTAAAACAACATTGCCATAATCACCATATGTTACTTATATATTTTTAAAGCATAACTGTTACCAACTGATCAAAATACAAGCGGGCATTTTATATGTCTATATAGTATAGTGTACATATACTATTTATGGTATACTCAAATTTTCACTTCTCTCAGCATGGACCAGAAGGAATCACTGAAGTAATTTCTACATCCTGTTCACAGTCATATCCATTTGTGGTTTCTCAGCTTTGCAGTATCTATGTTGTAGCATCAAGTTTCAGAAGGGCTTAGGTAAACAGCAGTTGGGATGGAGAAAGGAAGATGGGGACAACCCCTCCCAACTTCCTAAGTGAAAGAAAAGAATTCCTTTGATCTCAATAACATCAGGAGGCAGAATACTGCTGGCAAACAGTACTAGCTCCTGTCGACCTGGGTCTCTTTCAGATAGCTATCTGTATATGTTTATTATCCCCAGGGCTCGGTATTGACGACAATTCTGTTTAACACCTTTATCAATGATCCGGATGAGCAGATTGAGTGCTCCCTCAGTAAGTTTGTAGGTGACACCAAGTTGGGTGGGGGTGTTTGATCTCCTTGAGGGTAGGAGGGCTCTGCAGAGGGATCTGGACAGGCTGGATCGATGGGCAGAGGCCAACTGGATGAGGTTTAATAAGGCCAAGTGCCAGGTCCTGCACTTGGGTCACAACAACCCCATGCAACGCTACAGGCTTGGGGAGGAGTGGCTGGAGAGCTGCCCAGCGGAAAGGGACCTGGGGGTGCTGGTTGACAGCCGGATGAACATGAGCCAGCAGTGTGCCCAGGTGGCCAAGAAGGCCAACAGCATCCTGGCCTGTATCAGCAATAGTGTGGCCAGCAGGAGTACGGAAGTGATTGTGCCCCTGTGCTCAGCACTGGTGAGGCCGCACCTCGAATCCTGTGTTCAGTTTTGGGCCCCTCACTACAGGAAAGATGTTGAGGTGCTGGAACGTGTCCAGAGAAGGGCAACGGGGCTGGTGAGGGGGCTGGAGCACAAGTCTTATGACGAGTGGCTAAGGGAACTGGGGTTGCTCAGTCTGGAGAGGACGAGGCTGAGAGGAGACCTTATCGCTCTCTACAACTAACTGAAGGGATGTTCTAGCAAGGTGGGTGACCATCTCTTCTCCCAAGTGTGATGGGTTGGCCTTGGCTTGATGGCAAGTGCTACCACGCCACTCTATCACTCCCCTCTTCAGCAGGATTGGGGGGAGAAATTAGGATGGAAAAAAAATTACCAAACGTAGGTTACAATAAAGGTGGTTTAATAAGCAGACAGCAAAGGCCACATGCAGAAGCAAAGGAAAACTAAAGATTTACTCTCTATTTCCCACCAGCAGGCGATGTTCAGCCACTTCCTGTGAAGCAGGGTTTCAGTACATGTAGTGGTTGCTCTGGAAGACAAACATTGTAATAATGAATGTCTTTCCTGCCGTTTTTCTTAGCTTTTATTGCTGAGCTGACATCATATGGTACAGAATATCCCTTTGGTCAGTTCAGGTCAGCTCTCCTGGCTATGTCCTCTCCCAAGATCTTGCCCACCCCCAGCCTCCTGGTGGGGGGAATGTTAGAGAGACAGCCTTGATGCTGTGCGAGCACTGCTCAGCAGTAGCCAAAACACTGGTGTGTTATCAACACCTTTCCAGCTACCAATAAAAAGCACAGCGCTATGAGGGCTGCTGTGGGGAAAATTAACTCCATCTCAGCCAGACCCAATACATCAAGTAACAAGCAATAGGACAAGAGGAAATGGCCTCAAGTTGTGCCAGGGGAGGTTTAGATTGGATATTGGGAAAAATTTCTTCATTGAATTGTTGTTCAAGCATTAGAGCAATCTGCCTGTGGAAGCGGTGGAGTCACCATCATTGGAGGTATTTAAAAGACGTGTAAACATAGTCCTTAGGGACATGGTTTAGTTGTGGACTTTGGTAGTATTAGGTTAATGGTTCAACTTGATGATCTTAAGGGTCTTTTTCAACCTAAATGATTCTATGATTCTATGATCATTAGTTTTCAAAAACACTGTGTGCTACTGATAGTGGCATCCAGTATCCATGACTCTGCCCTGATACTTTTCAGGTGTTTTGCTGTTTTCAATATTATGCAATCCAGAGGGCAACACAAGAAGAACTTTTAACGGGGTAAGGTGTGCAGGATGGGCAGTGCTGTCACTGGGCAGTGCTTTCAGTGGGAAAGAGGATCTCCAGCAGTTGCAACAACCACACCACAGCTCCGCAGTCCATCCTGACTGGAAAGCGCAAGCTGGATGTTGTGGCAGCAGTCCAACAGCTGTTTTGATGGCCATACAAAATCATTCTCACAGCAGTGGAGTCCAAATGAAGAGGAGCAGTGGAAATGACTGGGATTTTCTTGGCATACCTCTCTAAACAGTGTGTAGTTTTGTGCAGATGGACCAGCTGATTGGATCATACATTTCATATGATGCAAAAGACAGTAATGACATACAGTAGAGATGTTTTCAATCCACTATGTTTATACCTGCATCTATTTTTCATTTTTCTGGAGCCTGACTGAGTTTGAACCAAGAATATGACTCTGGTGTGTTACACAATAGGGAACTCTTTCAGATCCCAAGCCCCCCAAAGTGTGATGGCATCATGGATCCAAGACCCTGGCTAAGACCCTCATGTGATCATGTATCACTCCTAAAGCTTAAACGGGCTCAGGGCTGGATTGGGTACTCAATTAGGACACAAAAGAATACTTATCTCCATTTTCCCTTTTCTCCAAAAGGTAACATAAATGTTACATTTCTATGAAAATGTCATCAGTATTCGCCATTTAGAAGCCATCTGTTCAAGTTCAAATGCACCAACAGTCCAGGTTCAGAAACAGTTAGTACCAAAAAAATATACTTCTTTTTCTTTACTGATGAAGGTCATATAACACAGTCTTGACTGCATCCTGCTGGTCTTCCAAACATTCAGTAAATGACATATATGAATTATTCTACTGCTAGGAAGAATAGATAAGGATTGGTTTTTTATAACTTGATAACTTGCTCTTGCTCCTGCTGAAAATTGGTATTATGTGCTGTATCTGAATTCCTTGCTAGTATATGGAAAGTTGCATTTTATTCAAAGCGGAAATTTCCAAATATTTCTGGGATACCAAAAGAGAACATATATATGTGAGGAGAGAGACAAAGAAAAAGAAAAGGCAAAACAGCAAGGAAAAATTAACAAATATATAAAATCTGGAAAAACTAGTTCTTAATAGCTGTATCAATTAATTAAATAGCTGTAATTGCATTTAGGCACACATTATTAGTACTTACTGTTTGTGTTCCAAAGAAAATGCTAATAAACACTTTGTGTATCTTCCAAAAATGTATTAAACAGATGAACAAGGTATTTACTAAGGCCACAAAGCTAATCAAAACTGCTCTCCAGATTATCTTTACAAAGCCTAATGGTATCATTTTTCTTTTACATGGTGCTTCATACTTGTATCACTGCAGAGCGCCCTGCAAAGCTTCGCTCATGCAGGAGCCATCCATAGGATCACAGGATAATTCAGGCTGGAAGAGACCTTAGGAGATTTCTAGTTACTCATTCAACATCCTGTGAAAGTAGGGTCACCTACGAGGTCAAATGAGGTTGCTCAGGGCTTTCTCCATTTGGAACTTGAAACCCTCCAAGAACAGACACTGTACAACCTTTCCTGGCAGCCTCTTCCAACATTTGACTGTCCCTGTGGGGAAAAGGTTTTCCTTAGATGCCATCTGAACACATCTTGTTTCAGTTAATGTCTGTTGTCTCTCATCCTCCCACCCTGCACCACTGTGAAGAATATGGCTCAGTCTTATTGATGATCTCCCCCGTAGGTATGGGGAGCTGCTATTAGATCCCTCCAAAGCCATCCCTCCACCAGGCTGAACAAGCCCCATCCCACACCAGGCACCAGACAAGTGCTCCAGCCCTAACCATCTTGATGGCCTGTCCTGAACTTGCTCCATTTGATCAATGTCTTGTACTGAGGGTCCCAAACCTGGATGGACTATCTAGATAGAGTCTAACAAGTGCTGAGTAGAGGGAGATAATAACTTGCTTGGATCTCCTGGCTGTGCTTCTGCTCACACAGCCCAGGATATCTTCTTTGCTGCCAGGACATACTGCTCGTTCATGCTCACCTCACTTTCTACCACTACCCCAGGCCTTTTCCCTAGAGCTGCTCCTCAGCCAGTCAGTGTCAGAATGTTCTGTTACAAAGGATTTAATCCCTCCCAGGTTGAGGGAGGGATTTGTATTTGTCCTTGTTGAATTTTGGCAGATTCCAACCAGCCCGTTCCTCCAGCCTGTTGCAGTCCTTCTGGATGCCAGCCCTGTCCTTGAGTGTACCAACTGATCCTCCCGCAATCTGGAATCATTTGGAGTGCACTTCATCACCTCTTTGACGTCATTGACAAAAATGTTAAACAGGGCAGGTCTCAGGATAGCTCCATGTGGCACTCTGCATGTTAGAGGTCTCCACGTAGACATTGACCCATTAACCACTACCCTCTGAGTGCAACAATCCAGGTAGTTTTTACCCATCAAGTTTTCTACCTATCTAGACTGTAACGTCCTAACTTGGATACAGAAATACTGTATCCAACAAAGCCTTACTAGACTTGAGGCAAATGACATCCACTGCTCTCACCCCCAAATCCAGTTATTTTATCATAGGAGGCAATCAAGTTGGTTGGGCATGATTTACTCTTGGTAAATCCATGCTAACTGTTACCAATCACCTGCAAAGTGTCTATTGCTGAAGTGGAATATAAAAGTGTTTACCACCCGTTCTCCCATTGAAATGAAACACGACAGTTTTACAACACATACAGCAGCAAATGCTTCTTTCTGGCAGCACTAATATATCTAGAATATGAGATCTGCAGATCTTTGCCTTTGCCTACACAATTACCCAAACTGTGTCAAATAAGGCAAGCACATTTTTTGCTCGTCTCTCTCATCCCACAGCCTCTAAATACAAACAGTTTGACGTCAGTTGTTAATATGTTTCTTTAGAAACAAACTGTAGTTTAATATAGAGTGGGAAGTTTTTTTCTTTGTTTGCACAAAAGCAAGATCAGATGCCTGTCACATTCAACTGTTTAATCCATAGTTATGTTCAGCATGGTAGGAATAAAAGCCCTTCACATCCAAGCCACAACTCTGAGTTCATAGTTCAAAAGGGGTCATAGAAAGACAACAAAGGGAATAATCAATGTAAATCTGCACTTGAAGACTGTCTTTCATCAGAAGGCTATGAGAAGTCAGACAGAAAACAGAGTTAAAAGGACAGTTCCACAGAAATCAATGCAGAGTGTCTGAGGAACAGCTCTTAAACCTGGATTAATGTCTCTTCTCTTTCTCCTACTGAGAAGCTATGATGCCAATTTAAGTCAAGACTTCAAAGGGTATTTGGGTGCTAGGTGAAGAAAATTAAGCATTGAGAAATGTATGATGGGTACAGGGCACACAATCCAAAACCTCGGAAACGTAGTACACAAAAAAGTAACTATCTATGCCATTGAAAATTGTGACACCAGAGCATCAGGACAAGGTATCCATAATGTTTTCTTAGCAAGATATTGGTTAAGAAGTGGTGGGGAACAGCATGCATCTGGGTAGTCAGCCCCTCAGGCAGGAGTAAGAGGAAAAGGAGCAGGGTTTGAATTCTGGGGCTTAGTTCAGATGTCTAGGAGTCTAGTGCCACTTCAAAGACTTTGGGGCATCCCACATGGCCTCCAACTACTGATCCAAAAGGGCACAAGTCTGCCCTAGGTCCTGTATCTCATCTAACACAAATGGATATAATTTTGTTTATCTTAAAACCACGGAAATGTCTCAAGAAGCACGAAAACTTTTGTTAGGAACTGAACTGATCTTCAGCATTCTATGTCCTGGACTGCTCTAATACTGATGAGACTTAACCATTAGCATTAAATGCCACTATCTCTCTTGATATCCCCAGTTTTCAAAAAAAAAAAACCCAAACAAAACCAACCCACACACCCCAAACAAAACAAAAAAGCGCACAACAGAAGTACAGGAAAGAAAGACGAAGGCTGAACTTCCAGTCGAAGTCCAGAACAAGGATCCAGTGGCCACATCAGTACCAGTAAACTACACAGTGCCCCAGCACTGCTCTGTAATTGTTCAGAGAGTTAAGTTTTCAGAGTAGTCTCAGCACTGTTCTGGATTGGGCAAGGTAACACTTCTCCAGACATCTCCTGAGCAAAGTCAAAAGGTTAATATAGGTCTGTGACCAGTGCAAATGGGCATACATGTTGCAGCCACTCTTCTTGCTTGCAGCCATCCTGAAAGGACACACGTTCAACTACAAAGGATAGTTTTGGGGCTAGAGAACAGTCCCTGCCGTATGTTATTTACCAATAAAGGTGTATGCAAGAAGTCTGGTGTCTATCTCCTGATGTGTTACAGATTCCTTGCACAACCTTCAACATCCCATTAGCTGTCTGTAAACTGGAGCTGTATATACTCCTTCCTTCTCCTTGGAGTGTCTAGTCTATTTAAATTGTGAGTTCCCTGAGCAGGGGTTTTCTTTTGTAATATATCTATGATGATGGTGGTCTAGCTTTATTTCAGAGTCACTAACATACAATGTTATGTAGGAAATGGAGAGAAAATGAGCATTTCTTGTATTCTGTATGATTTGGACAGCATGCAAACCCCGTTGTTTCTCCATCTCCTCAAAGGTACATAGTTCCTATGAATCACAAAAACACCATTCTGCATTAAAACCATAGGAAGCGTTCCCTGGATTGTCACCCCAGCAAGCCTCAGAGTTCCAGTATCTAAGAACATTCGTCTTGAAATCCCTCAAAATCTGAGAAACCACTCATACGAATCCATTTCTTTTTCACTGCACTGTTCCTCCATTGTACCCCAAGAAAAATAACACTTTATCTTTGCTTCTTGTCCCTCAGATACTGGAAGTCTCTGGAAATGCTATGATGATGTTGAGGACCTTGCTAAATCGCTTACATATAACACAGGGGATCACAAGGGTTCACACCATCCCTTCAGAGAGGTGTAAACTGAGGCATTTAAATGACGAATGAGGACATGTAAGCTACTGACAGACCATGCGTACTCTAGACTCACTGTCCACTGTCCTGTATGTTAACCTTCTTCTTTTTAACACTCCCTTTGCCTTTGTAGAAAGAGTCGGTGATTTCAGCTGATCTCTAAAATGACATGTACCAACACAAACTCTGCAACACAATTTTTCCAACAGCAGCCAGAGCTCTCATCTCGGCTTGAACTCAACTGGCCAAAACCCAGCCCTGAAGCTTTTGGCTATGGCAGGATGTATTTATTTTGTATTCAAGGAATAAAGCTAATTAATTTTTAGACTTTGCTGAAAGAGAGTCTTCCCCTTATTGCTGGCAGTATTTACAATGGATCTTTTAATGCTTTTTACACTGATAAAAAAAACCAAAAAAAACCCCACAGCTTCAGCTGAACATGGAATTTCCTAATGGTGATACAGGACCTGGAACCATTTAAGCTAATTGAGCTTACTATTCATAGAGTAGACACACAAAGGTCAGGTTGTCTTAACAGCTTGTATCCTGTCAAGCTGTATTTGTTCCTGAATACATACATCAGTCCTTTCCACCCCAAGCAGTAATGACAGAAGTGTACCAAGCTCCAAGAATCCTACTTAGAAGCCAAATCCTTTCGTATGTTATTGTAAAATGGATAAACAAAGGCAAGCAGCAAATAACAAGTACACCTCAATCGCCATGTAAGATCTGTGTTTGCACAAAAAGAATTAAACACAGTTTCGTGTTGCGTTTCCAAAAAAATATTTTTTTTTTTTTGCCATGAATTCCCACAGATTGAGGATGAGAAAGGACAGTTAGGTCGTCTTTATTAATCTAGGCTCTCTGCCTTTGCTTCACACGTTTCCTATGCATCAGTTATAAAACACTTCCTTAAAGAAAGATATCACTGAGTAAGGCAACCACCCTGGATTGGAATACATCAGAAGATGAAAAACCTACTGCTCCTTTAGTAATTTACACCAGTTTTTCATTACCCTTACTTTTAGAAATAATGAAGTAAATGTCTTCCCTCCACCCAGAAAGTGTCTGGCTCCGGCTTCTAGGCATTAATTCTTGTTATGTCTTTTTCTCTGCTACATTTGAGAACCCCGAATGCTCAGTATTTTCCTGCAAGTATTTTCCTATACAGTACAAGCACAAAGTAATAAAGTTTCCTTTAAGTCTTCATTCCTATAATCTATATACACTTCTACTTTCTTCATATATGGTATTGTTTCCGACTTGGAATTTTTTCATACAATTTTAAAATGTAGCAGAAAGAAATGTCTATTGTTTACCATTCCAATGCAAAATTAAAACCTCCTTTTGCATCCTAAGGAGGACTTACCTGTCCTAGATTTCTACTGGGTGGAACTCTTCTTTAGAACCAGTCAACTTAGGCTCATGTTTTGGTTGGTGGGAAGAGACAGGCACTAGTAGGATAAGATTGTGGTGGCCCCTCTCAGCCAAGGATAAATGTTGAAAATAGATGGGACAAACTGTGTCCTAAAAATGCCTGTTTCTGTGCATTGACTATAACAAAACCATTGACAATAAGAGTGAACATCGACATTTACAAAGAAGGCATCTCAGGTCAGTGAGATAAACCACACGCACTTGACAGTAGTTGAAGGAGTGTATCCAAAGATGTAGGTCTCAAGTTACAGTAATATTACCTGATAAACAATGTAAAAGTAATATTACAGGTAAACAACGGTAAGAAAACACCATAGTCATGAGATTCAATAACAAAGTTAGGCACTCTTGGTAAAACTGCTTCTTCCCTTTTACTATAGCACAGATGCGGAGACACTTGTCTCGTGAACTATCTCACTAAATGAGATGCTTTAGCTGAGAGAGAATCAATCCTCATAGATGTAACATTTGGGCTCAGAACATATCACTGGCAACCAACAGCGTTTATTCCACTCATGTTTAAGCTACAGTTTCTTTGGGTCTCCCTTCTAAAGCCCAAAGTCCCTTCTCAACCCTTCTGAACCCTTAAGCCAGACTGATCTGGTAACTGAATCTCTGCACTTGCAGTTGCTGAGTTGATTATCTTCCCTCACAGGGTTGCAAAAAGGAATTATTTAGCTTTCTTCAAACTTTAACTCCCTCAAATTGTATGAGAAGCTGCCCCTTTCTTGAGCTATTTCAGCTATTTCTGTTCCATCCTGACAGGAACAGTAACTAAAGTGTAGGTCTATTGATTAAATATCCTTATTTTTTTCCCCTGTAACAGCCTAAGGCATTTAATCAATATGGCAATGCCCCACATCATGGACCAAAGGCACAATATCCAGTGGTCATAAACTGCCTCGAAGAAGTGGTGTAAAGTGATTTTATGACCTGACACCTGCTGAAATGTCCATTTGTAGTGGAATAGATACATATATTTCCTTCTGCAAGCCAGTTACATAAAAAGAACTAAATATCGCGGGGAGCAACTGTATCATTTCAGCTTGACAGAAAAGACCCTTATGTTATTATGATTTCACATACATCAAAAGGACACAGATTTTGCAAAAGCACATCTGTACAACATGCCATATTTCCTGGAGGTGATGCACAAACACATCCCAAGAGGAGAAGAATATGGCAGTCTAACATACTTCTATGGCTCCTGCTCCTATAACATCTGAACTGCTCACAAGATCACTATTTTTTGAATGTATTTCTCCTCACAACCTATTTTTGGGAGTAGGTAGTATATTTATCATTAGGAAAGTAGACCTGATCTGTGTTGAAATAGTTTCTCAGTAAAATAATGCCACTTATGGTTATTATTCTTGGGGCTATGTAGATACGGGTGAATATCTTACTGCAGATACACCTGTATTAAAATAAACAAACAAAATACATAATAGTACTAATTTCTTCACTTGGGAAACCACTTATAACAGAAAGTATATGTTCGGTGGCTATGAGATACATTTCATCAAAGAAACATTATAAGTATAACTTCTCACATTCATTTGCCTATCTTCAAACAAGTACAATTTATTGACAGATCTTTCCCAAAGAAGATGACTCACGTCACTAAGGTCAAAAAGTCGTAGCACAGAAATTATTTGAATGAAATACCCAAAACTTACCATGGAGTTATTTATCTATTTTCCCTTATTTGTCATCTCGAAGAAAACCTCTTTGGCCTCTGTAAATGATATTATAAAGCGACACAAATAATGGAAATAGGATAATGGCAACTGCTGTAAGTGAAGGAACCTATGAACAAAAGAACATTTTTACTTTTTTTCATTGAGGACATGGTAAAAAATAGACATTTGTAGTGCCATTGTTTAAGACCATGGTCCATGTGGCAAGAATTTTAAGTGGTCAGAGGACATAGACTTTTGTCAATGTCATAATTGCCTGGTGGGAGTTTGGCAGGTGAGACTGCTAGTTATAAAAACTCAGTGTTCATCAGCAAAACTAAATATTAATAATCTCAAAGCTCTTGAAAGTTAAAGGTCTGATTAATTTGTATGGAAATCTTAGGGCTATTCATCTTGCATAAGACCCATGAAAGACTGGGACCTAAAAGGTACTCTGGTGGTCACTATTCAAATCTGCATTTTCCTGAAGTTTTTCAGTTATTTTATCAGTAAAGGCATGAAGAATAAATTCAGTAATTCTCAGTCTTGACCATAATCATAACCCTGTTCTGAAAGAGGAAACTTTTAAAAACTTCTGCGCCTCGTCCTATTTGGCTAAAAGGAAAGGTATATATTTACAACACTCCTTCACTTCCCTCCATCTCCTATTTCAGACCTTCAGGAGAAAAATCTCCAAGATTAAGCCTGATTTGTTTGATCATAGCAAGGACTGTCTATTGAAGTGATATCTGGCCAGTAAAGAAGAAGAACAATTCTCATAACTAAGATGCTTCCTTGGAAGACCAAGAGGTAACTGTCAGCTTGCAGGTCTCTTGTGAGATCCTTGGAAAGTCATCTTGGAAAATACAACATAGCAGTCACCGGACATAGAATATCCCAATAGTTCAGCACTATGCAGAGATACCCTTTGATTCAGGAGGCAGAACAGCTATGTCAGAGACATAACAAGGTATCTTGTCAGGCATTTCAAAAAAGCCTAGAAGCTTGTGCAAGAGTTGCACTGAAAAAAAAGCCAAAAAGTTCACTGTGTAATCCAATGTGTCCATTGTGTAATGCAGTCATTGTGATCCAACTCACTTGACTTTAGAAGTCTAAAAACCAAGTGATTACTCAAAGTAACTGTCCTGAAAAGGGCAAGTCACTGAATCCTGACATAGATCTTTAAAATGGGGGAGGATGACCCACCTTCTAAAGGCACTGGTCTTTCTCAAGTGGTTATGAAGCAAAGCTTGACAATTGGTTTAACATAGGTTCAGAGTAAGATACATATAGCCAACCCAGGCATCTGCAGCTCTCTTTACAGTCAGGAAGAGGAAAGATAGATATTCACCTCATAAACTTTAGGTGTCTGCTGTAGGATGAGATGAATTTGTAGAGCTTTGTAAGAGAAATATGAAGAGTGGTTTGAAAGATGTATGAATGGAAACTTCTGTGTGTGAAAGTACCAGAGCAAACATTAGAGGAAGAATTACAGAAATGGCACACATTGGACAGAATGGAAAATAGTCAAAGTTGTAAAGACCAGTGAATGTGTTCTTACACAAAAAAAAACTTTCTGAACATTGTTTTGTAGAGGAATATGAGACATAGCAAAGACTTGAGGTAGTCCTGTTTGTCCTGTCCCATGCAAAGCAACCTGGCCAGACTACTTGACACACACATCTCAGTGATTATGCTATTATGGTTATATGGATTATATGTGGGTGTGCAAGTGTGAGCAAAATCTATGCGACAGTGTGTATGAGTGAGAGTGCATCACTGAAATCAATTTTGTTTAAAATAAGTATCACTTCCATGTTTTGTTGCACTGATTTCCTACAAATTGTGCTGTGAACATGCCTATTTCTTTTCCTGGATTAAAAAACAAGAATAAGTAACCATTTCAGATGCAGACACCCACATGAGTGTGTCTCCTTTTGGCCAGGTTAGTCCCATTCTTTCTCTACAAAAAAATAAACTTAGGTGAACACCACCTTTGTATGCCAGTTTTCTGACTGTGATGGGAGAAATAGGGTTTTTTTCTCTCCTATTCTCAGAAAGAAAGCCACCAATATGTTGATGTGCTCCAGTACTTTGTTATGTAACCCACCGCAGTGCCTGAAATAAAAGAGTAAACCTCTCCCTTACAGCTGTTCGAGGCCTTAGAAAATGTCACCCGTTCTGGATAACGATGAGCTATTGATACCCAAGTACAGGATGAATGAGAAACAAAATTTACAAAGAGACAGTGACTTCCTTGAGATTATTTCATACTTAGGCAGTTGTAAGGAGTGTTTAAGGAAATATATCTATAGCTTTATATGTAATAGTTTGGCTGGTGCGATATAAAGTTGGAAAATGACACAATACATTTGCATTTTACTTGGAATGTTCTAGTCATGGATATGTACACATGAGTCTCAATGGATTTTCATGCATTTTTCCAGAAAAGAGCATTCCATAAAGGAATTGAATAGGCAACTTAAAACTGTTGACAGCTGAGCAGAGGCAAGAGTGCTCAAATAAAGGAAAAGCTACTAGTGTGTAGTCATCCCCTCCTCCCCTGACCTGGAGATGATAGGGATGGCTAAACCTTTTAGGAACCAGCTCTTGACTTACAGCAGCTGTGGCAATGAAAGAAACACAATGCAACACTTGTGTGGTGCAGAGATTTAGGATTTGGGGAAGGTTAGCCACCACACTGCTTTAATCTGTCCATATCTGTGCACCAACAACCAAATCCTTTTTCCACTGGTACTGCTCCAGTAATTTCTAACCTGACACTCCAAATTTCTGCCATAGTGCATGTGGCAGGACAGTGTCCCATGCCACAACACTGTTCTTTCTGCATCTGCTGCATTCATAGAAAACCAGTATGATGGACTTTCTTCTTTCTTCTGCTTTCTTTTTGAGCATCAAAGGGTCGCAGGATGACTTGCTCTGTGTGTAGACAAATGAGTTTGGAGGGGTCAACCAACACTTATAAAAAGGCTTGGTGAACAAAACCTACTACAGATGGAAGGCTTAGGAAAAGTCTGGAAGAAAATATGGCCTAGGAAGACAGGTTAATTGCTTAAAAAAAAAAAAGTCCATAGAAAAAGAGATATTTGTTTTATTAGTTGGTAAACTCAAACCAACTAGCATTAGACTAACATCATGATAGGGAATATTTAATACTTCACGAAGACCACTCTCAAAAAGGTATTCAAGCAATTGATCAGGCTGCCAAGGATGAATGAAGAGTAGTTTTCACAGGGACTATATTTAATTCTCATCTTTTTTCTCTGAAACACAGAGAAAATCAAATCAAAATAGCTAAAAAAAGAAAGAGAATGATAGCAACTAATATACCTGGGTACTGCTGAAGTATTCCCAGCTCAAGCTGAGCTACGACTTTCCCAGATGTTGACAGGATGGGTGATGTGATTTGCAACACAGTCCTCAGAGAGGGGGGTTGCACCTATGCCAGTGGCCAGCTGGAGTGCCTGAAGCCTCACCGGGGGATGGATGAGGAGCTGACAAAGAGCTTATGGGTCAGGATTAAAGGGAGGACAGGGACAGGTGACATTCATAGTGGGGTTCTGCTACAGGCCACACAACCAGGAAGACCAAGTGGACAGTCTATAGACAGATAGAAGCAGCCTCACATTCACAAGCCCTGGTCCTCATGGGGGACTTCAACCACCCCAATATCTGTTGGAGGGACAACACAGCAGGGCATAAGCAGTCCTGGAGGTTTCTGGAATGTGTTGATGATAACTTCCTTCTCCAAATGATAGAGGAGCCAATGAGAAGAGGTGCTATGCTGGACCTGGTTCTCACCAACAAGGAGGGGCTGGTGGGAATGTGAAGCTCAGGGGCAGCCTTGGCTGCAGTGACCATGGAATGGTGGAGTTCAAGAACCTTAGGGCAGTGAGGAGGGTGCACAGCAAGCTCACTACCCTGGACTTCAGGAGAGCACACTTTGGCCTCTTGAGGGATCTGCTTAGTAGAGTACCATAGGATAAAGCTGTGGAGGGAAGAGGAGCCCAAGAAAGCTGTTTGATATTCAAGGATCACCTCTCCCAAGCTCAGGAGTGATGCATCCCAACAAAGAGGAAGTCAGGCAGAAACGCCAGGACGCCTGCAAGGATGAACAAGGAGCTCATGCACAAATGGAAACACACCAAGGAAGCCTACAGAGGGTGGAAGCACGGACAGATAGCCTGCAAGGAATGCAGAAAAATTTTCTGAGCAGCCAGGGATCTTGTTAGGAAAGCTAACGCCCTGATAGAATTAAATCTAGCATGGGACATCAAGGGCAATGAGGAAAGCTTCTGTAGGGTCCTTGGTGATAAAAGTAAGACCAAGGAAAATCTGGGCCCTCTCTGGAAGGGAATGGGAGACCTGATTATCTGGGTTATAGAGAAGGCTGAGGTACTCAATGCCTTTTTTGCCTCAGTCTTCACTGGCAAGTGCTCAAGCCACACCACCTAAGACATGGAAGGCAAAGGCAGGGACTGGGAGAATGAAGAACTGCCACTGAAGGAGAAGAACAGGTTCGAGACCATCTAAGGAACCTGAAGGTGCATAAGTCCATGGGACCTGATGAGATGCATCCACAGGTCCTGAGGGAACTGGTGGATGAAGTTGCTAAACCACTATCCATCGTATCTGAGAAGTTGTGGCAGTGAGGTGAAGTTCCCATTGACTGGAAAAGGGGAGATATAACCCAATTTTCAAAAAGGGAAGAAGGAAGACCTATGAAACTACAGGCCAGGCAGTCTCACCTCTGTGCCCAGAAAGGTCATGGACAGATCCTGCTGGAAATTATGCTAAGGCACATGGGAAATAAGGAGGTGATTTGTGACAGTCAATATGGCTTCACTAAGGGCAAGTCATGTCTGGTAAATTTCGTGGCCTTCTACAATGAGGTTACAGCATTGGTGGATAAGGGGAGAGTGACTGACGTCATCTACCTGGATTTGTGCAAAGCATTTGACACTGTCCTGGACAATATCCTTGTCTCTGAAATGGAAAGACATGGATTTGACGGATGGAGCACTTGGTGGATAGCTTCAGTCCTAAGTGACAGATGTTTAAGAGAACTTTACATTGTCTGAATGTCTTTTGAAAGCATCTAGACAACAAACAGAAACTAAAAGGACTGCTTAAGTCTTAATTTATTTTTTTCCCCCCAAAAAAATCTCTCAGGAAGTTTGGAATTGAATGTTTTCAATGATTGAAAGGAATCTGAAAAAAGTGCAAATAAAGTAAATTTTGGTATTGGTTAAAAGTGCTGTAGCTTGACTGCCAGTCACGCCCAGCATGGACAACCCATGGCAACACAGCAGCAGTATGAACTTCCCAACACCTGCCACCTTTGGGGTGTAGACATCCATTTATCCACTTCCTTCTGCAGACCCTGCTCTGCCAGCAGTCACTGCCAGCAGGGACTGGAAAACAGTAATGCATTACACTTCCACAACTAGATTCAGCAGAGCTTATCAATCTACAGCTTTTACCAGGTTGATATCTGATAGTGGTTTCAAGTAGAGTCATAGAATCATAGAATAGTATACTGGTACATTTTGTTAGCAAGGTTTCCAGCCAGAGCTAGTTCAACTGTGCAGGGTGCAACCTACTGCATTCGAATTTACTTATTATGTTGGGAAACTTAATTAACCTGCAGTCACCACTGTGCCACAGAGATTAGTGTCCTTTGGAGACTCATGCTGAAGCAATTCTACATTGTGGTGTTGTCTGTTGTGTAGTTACAGTCGAAATTGCCCAGATTTTGCAGGGTGTACAACTACTCAGGTAACTTCCTGATGCTGCTCTACCCCTGGCACATCCCTCCCCATCTTTCATCTTGCTCCTGGTAGTTTCAACCGTGTAAGAGGTCGGTGATGGCAAGGAATCTGTGGCTATCTTGGCTTTCAGTGGGACAAATCCAGGCTCAGTCAGAATTTGATCCTCCTCTCCTATGCAGACTTAAGGAAGGAAGTGACACAACTGTGGCATATATTAGAAAATCCTATATGGGAAAATGAACAATCCAAAGCAAAAGAAGTTTGGCTATATTATTAAAGCAGTAGGTGGGAAGACAGAAGATCAGAGCATGGAGTCAAAAATATGTCTTCCCTTCTACCTTCTGGAGGTGAGTCCTTCTTTTACTGCTTTCCTGCAGTAGATCTGAAATGATCATTTTTTTGCCTTCTGGAAGTATTATGAGGAAAGGCTGTTGACTTCTCACCAAGCCCTTTGGCACTGAAACTGCATTTAGGAGACAAACCAGAAAAACCCCAGTAATGAGGCAAAGTTTTGCCCTACAAGTTTATGCTTGTTTCTCACTGAAAAGCCATCTGTGGATGGCTACATTGTGGTCAACATTTTATCCACTTCACAGAATCACAGAATCACAGAATCACTAGGTTGGAAAGGACCTTTAAGATCATCAAGTCCAACCATTAATCCAGAACCACCATGTCCCCTAAACCATGTCCTGAAGCGCCACATCCACACGTTTTTTGAACACTTCCAGGGATGGCGACTCCACCACCTCCCTGGGCAGCCTGTTCCAATGCCTGACCACCCTCTCAGTGAAGAAATTTTTCCTAATATCCAATCTAAACCTCCCCTGGCGCAACTTGAGGCCATTTCCTCTTGTCCTATCACTAGTTACTTGGGAGAAGAGACCAACACCCTCATCGCCACAACCCCCTTTCAGGTAGTTGTAGAGAGCGATAAGGTCTCCCCTCAGCCGCCTCTTCTCCAGACTAAACAACCCCAGTTCCCTCAGCTGCTCCTCATAAGACTTGTGCTCCAGACCCCTCACCAGCTTCGTTGCCCTTCTCTGGACACACTCCAGCACCTCAACATCCTTCTTGTAGGGAGGGGCCCAAAACTGAACACAGGATTCAAGGTGCGGCCTCACCAGTGCCGAGTACAGGGGCACAATCACTTCCCTACTCCTGCTGGCCACACTATTCCTGATACAGGCCAGGACGCTGTTGGCCTTCTTGGCCACCTGGGCAGGCTCATATTCAGCCGGCTGTCAACCAGCACCCCCAGGTCCCTTTCCGCCGGGCTGCTCTCCAGCCACTCCTCCCCAAGCCTGTAGCATTGCATGGGGTTGTTGTGGCCAAAGTGCAGGACCCTGCACTTGGCCTTATTAAACCTCATACAGTTGGCCTCTGCCCATCGATCCAGCCTGTCCAGATCCCTCTGCAGAGCCCTCCTACCCTCCAGCAGATCAACACTCCCACCCAGCTTGGTGTCATCTGCAAACTTACTGAGGGAGCACTCAATTCCCTCATCCAGATCATCTATAAAGATATTGAACAAGACTGGTCCCAGAACCGAGCCCTGGGGAACACCACTCGTGACCGGCCGCCAGCCGGATTTAACGCCATTCACCACAACTCTCTGGGCTCGGCCATCCAGCCAGTTCCTCACCCAGCGAAGAGTAAACCCGTCTAAGCCATGAGCCGCCAGTTTCTCCAGGAGAATGCTGTGGGAGACGCTGTCAAAGGCTTTACTAAAGTTCAGGCAGACAACGTCCACAGCCTTTCCCTCATCCACTAGGCGGGTCACCTGGTCATAGAAGGAGATCAGGTTGGTCAAGCAGGACCTGCCTTTTATGAACCCATGCTGGCTGGGCCTGATCCTTTGGCTGTTCTGCAGATGCCCTGTGAGCACTCTCAAAACCAACCGCTCCATAATCTTCCCTGGAACAGAGGTCAGGCTGACAGGCCTGTAGTTCCCAGGATCCTCCTTCCGGCCTTTCTTGTAGACGGGCGTCACATTGGCAAGCCTCCAGTCTTCTGGGACCTCCCCTGTTAACCAGGACTGCTGATAAACGATGGAGAGTGGCTTGGCAAGCTCCTCCGCCAGCTCTCTCAGTACTCTTGGGTGGATCCCATCAGGCCCCATAGACTTGTGGGTGTCCAGGTGGCTTAGCATGTCCTTGACTGCTTCCTCCTGGATTATGAGGAGTACATTGTGCTCTCCATCCCCGTCTTCCAGCTCAGGGGGCTGAATATCCTGTGGATACCTGGAGTGGCTATTAAAGACTGAGGCGAAGAAGGCATTAAGTACCTCAGCCTTGTCCTCGTCCTTGGAGACAATGTTCCCCGCCATATCCAGTAGGGGATGGAGATTCTCCTTGCCTCTCTTTTTGTTGTTAATATATTTGTAAAAACATTTTTTATTATCCTTTACGACTGTGGCCAGACTGAGCTCTAGCTGGGCTTTTGCCTTTCTAATTTTGTCCCTGCTTGACCTAACGAGATCTTTGTACTCTTCATGAGTTGCCTTCCCCTTCTTCCAGAGGTGATAAACTCTCCTCTTTTCCCTGAGTCCCAGCAAAATCTCCCTGTTCAGCCAGGCCGGTCGCCTTCCCCGCCAGCTCTTCTTACGGCACATGGGGACCGCCTGCTCCTGCGCCTTTCAGATTTCCTTCTTGAAGACTGTCCAGCCTTCCTGGACCCCTTTGTCCTTCAGGACTGTCTCCCAAGGGACTCTCTCAACCAGTGACCTGAACAGGCCAACAGGCACTTCTGCAAACAAAGCATGTAAACCAAAATTTTATGATCTGTTTGAGATCAGTCATTCAACAACCTCTTTTTATTGTTCAATCCTAATTAGCTTTAGATGTTAAAATGCAAGGGAGGCTGGAGTAAAGCAATAAAACAATACCCACACTGTCTGTTACTGAAAGCCATGATGCTGAAGAAGACTGGGGGTACCTGTTGCAGAAGTAATCTCATGCCTGGTAGCCACTGGATGGATACGGTAATGGTTATGCATGCAGCAGGCTGCTGTGCAACACAGAGCGTCATAGCCAGCAGATACTGCAGGCGTTTCACTACAGCTTTGTTCAGCAAGGCAAGAGCTTGTGGGGTGAGAAAGCAGAAAGCATCCCTCACATGGTCCTGAAGCAGTATTGACAGAGGGTGGGACATACTCTGCTCTCCTTACACCAGGTTATTTCTGGCCTAATGCCATGACGATCCTTCAGATTCATGACAACGACACCAAGAGCCGAATCCGAATCTCGCTTTGTGGCTCTTTGCATGCTGGAAAGTACTCCAAGTAATTAAAGAGAAATGTGAATTAAAACAACGTAGGCCCTGATTTACTAGACTTTGCCTCTCACCTCCTTCTGCTGCTCTGTATTGCTTTGTGATCTCATTTCCTACTGCACAGATCAACCTGCTGCCTGCTCTTGGCCATGCTGCTCTCATTTCCTAATCCTTGGACTGTCAGATCTTACTTTATTGCATGCTGCTGAACCTTTGCTATGTTTAAACCCTCTTTAAGTGCAATACCCAGAATTTAATGTCCTCCCTGCCAACACAATTTGGTTTTATGCAAGCAGCCACAATATTCATCATTCTTTTTCTCTTTAAAATTAATTTCCAGGTGGATACAGCAATATGGCATCTCTCCCTTCCTGTGTCCTCCAGCATATCTATTCCTAAAACCTGTAAATTCTAGTTGCTGTTTCTAGGGCTTACAGCCAATTAATGACCATCATCTTTGTGATCGTGGTGGAAAAGATGTGTTTCCCTGTGTTATTTGGAATTAGTCTCTGTTAGAGCCTAAGGGTCCAAGTAGTGCCTTCCATCACCTCTTCATGGCGACTCTACTATTTCTTTTAACACTGAAGAAAAACCCCTGTCTTACCAAATCAAGAATTCCTTTAAGGTCATGAAAAAGGAACGTCAGTAGTAAAACAACTATGCAATATCCTTACTGACCACACTGCAACTCTTGCAAAATCTATGGATCAGAAAAATGTTCCTTCTGTTTATAAATACATCCCAAAAAGCAAACAAGGAAAAAAAAAATCGACTGAATCAAACAAGACCCCAAGGAGCACACAACGTTCTTCTCTGAATGGACCATCAGGAATAAGATTTAGGTCTCTTTTGACTCACAGCACATCTGCCAGAGCTGGTGAACTGCTCTGATATATTTGCATGATGGTCAACACTTTGGCCCAGCTTTCTTAAAAATCATTCCAAGTTCTAATGACGTTTATGCATCCTAGGAAAATTTTTGTTTTATTACAGACCCTTAAGTTGTCAGGGAGCTGCAAGAGCTGCTCCCCTGGGAAGAGCAAGCCAGGAGAGAGGGTTACAGCAAGGTGAGCTGGGGCAGCACTCTCACCAAAAAGGGCTCAGTCCCACAGCACCCGAGCAAGAGCAGAGCAGGTTCAGTGACAGTAATCAGGGTCATCCAAAGGGTCAGTGACCTCCAGATGCATCTGTAGAAATGAAGCTGATCCAAGGCCAAGCCAGAAAGTCAAGCCAGTGAGTCGAGTCAGGTTCAGCATGGTACATGGCCAGGCAGGGCAGACCTACAACATAGCTCAGGCAGGGACCAAGAGCAAGGGACTGAACCTCATTGCATCTCCCAAGCAAAGGGATGCTGCTCCTGTGGAGGTATCTCACAGGTCTTTCTCACAGCAATGTGATCCAAGGTTGCAGAGCAGTGTGTATCAGAGCTGGCCTAAATCACGGCAGCCAAACCCCTGGGGCAAGGGGAAGACAGGCAGATACTGTCAGTGCACTCAGGACAAACTTTGGCACACAGTAACCACCTCTACACTCATAACTCAAAGAGGGGTGAGGCATAGGCACAAAATCTGGCTCTCCATCACCCATGCCTGCTTTTTGATGCAGCTTTGTCCTATTTTCCCGAAGAATGGCCCAGGTCCAACATAGCACATGCCAGCAACCATTCATAATGGACAGTATAGATGCTGTCTCCTTCTTTTTCATGGGACATAATTTAACCACAGGGACATAACCAGGCCTTGGACCCACAGGACAATCCCTGACTTATTTTATTCAGCAGTGTAGATGCATTCCTTCCTGAATTCTACCAGCACATTGATTTTCCCTCTTCCTATAAATTCTCCTTATTTCCAGCCTTGATGCTAATCAGATATGACCAGGACTCAGAAATCCAGAAGCTTGTTAAAGTGAAGTGTGATGATTATCTGCTACTCTTCAAAGAGAGTGCAATGCCAGCCCAGTTCCACACACACACTTTCAATGCCTGTGGGGCTCAACTACCTCCTCCAAAGTACTACCGAGGACACACACTATAATTTACCGACTTATCTTTTGTGGAAATCATTTGCAGAACAAACGGTAATTTTAAACCAAGTCCATGACACCTGAAAGCCAGGTAGAAAATATTTGGATAAAGCAAAGTGATTTATGGAAGTTGTACCCAACAGCTGCTCTAACCAAAGTTGACAGAAAATGCTGAGTCTAATCACCTCTGTCAAATTACATCAGTGATTTGGGTCCCTAAAGCAGGTGCATAACAAAACCACACTTTTTTTGAGGAGAGGAGGCAGAGGAGGAGGAGACGATGAGAATGAAAATCAAAGAATGATTCATGGGTGCAACATTTTCTGATTAAATAAGGATGGTTTGTGACACCATATGAACATGTCCTGTTTACATTGCATCTTGCAGCGTGATCTGACAGGCAACAGTAAAAGCAATTATACAAACACCATTCCTGAAATATGTTTCACTAGATACTCTTACAGATATCAAGTGCTGGATACTCTAAAATCTCTCCAGAAAGTGTTTCAAGCTCCTTATCATTAGACAGCTCTTCTTAATATCTACCCTGATTCTTTCTTGCTGCAATTTAAGTCCATTATTTCTTGTTCTTTCCATCTGTAATAAACAAAAAGCAATTATTCTTTTCCTCTTTGCAGCAAACTTTTATGTACCAAGAAACTGTTATCTTCACCTCCATCTTCTCTTCTTTAGCTTACCTAACTCTCTTTTTGTAATCTCTCCTCTGCAGTCAGGCTTGCAAGCTCTCAGATCACTCCTGCTGCTTTCCCATAAACTTGCAGTAACTGGCCTGTGTCTCAAAATGTCAGCCCACCACCAGACAGCATAGTCTGAAACACATGATTAAATTGCCCTAATGTGATGAAGACTCACACTAATGCCACATTAAAGAATGATTTTTAAGGAATCTAAAGCATATCATCTCAATCCAGGCACCACTTATCACTGAAGTAAGAACTCAGACTCAAAACTCAGATGGCATAATAAACTTCTCTGCACTGGGATCTGTCTAAGTAAGTGTTGCTCATATCCAGCCACCTAAACACAAGCACCTGGATATGAGATGCCCTGGGGTATCTGACACATCCACATGGACTTGAGCGATGTGGCACAGGCTATGTTTGAGACAGTAAAACACCTCAGTCAGTAGGAGTCTACGGCATCGTTGATCCCATCTTTGAGGAGACATATACATGAATCACAATACTTCCTAGATCTCTAGTGAAGGCGTAGGGTACCAAGACAACACACTCAGTGGTGCATTCCTACTTTGGATACACCCAGAGTTAGTTGAGATGACTCCCATCCCATGCATCAGTTAAGCTATAATGAATTCTATATTCATGCTTTGCTTGTGGCAAAGATACATAACACTCGATTTTCCTTTGCTAAAGGTGTAATAAAACATGGTTAAGATGTGTGATCCTGCATTGCTGAAAGATGAGTGCACATGTGGCGATTCTGCTTAGAGCTGACATGCTGTCATTTGCCAAGTAGCAATAGACTAGTTTTGATTTTCAGTCTTGACCTTTCATTTTACACAAATATAACATGCGTAATTGAGCAATGCTAATAGTCACTAAAAATACATTCAATTGTTGCCTCACTGGTTTTAGATCTATTTAAGTCTTGCATGGGCAGGGAGAAACATTGCAACTCAATCCATCAGATTAGGTGGTGCAGATGACGCAATAAAATAAAATAGGAAGAAAAAAACCAGCTTTACACAAAAGCGAAGGATATTCTGAAGCAGAAAGTTGATTTATATGAGAAAAAAATAACAGAAGAATACTTGTTGGGCATCATATTATTGGACAAGATGTTGTTGTGTGATTTGGAACAAGAAGTGAGCAAAGTTTTTGTTTTATGTCCGTAGTTGCATGGTTGCATGTTCATCAATATTACTGAAGAAGAGGTGTAAGAAAAGAGAAATCTGAGTCTTTGAACCTGAAATGAAAGTAACTAGAAGGAACTTCATGGTACTACACTTCTGTCTACTTGAAGGTTTCTCACATCTTTCCTGGAAGCATTTGTGTTCAGACTTATCTTACTGAACTTCAGATGTCTAGTTCAGGAGCTCAATATAGGAAGACAGCTGTCCTATACCCCCTCCAAAAGCAACAAAGAGACACCAGAATCACAGAATCACAGAATCACTAGGTTGGAAAGGACCTTCAAGATCATCAAGTCCAACCATTAATCCAGCGCCACCATGTCCCCTAAACCATGTCCTGAAGTACCACATCCACACGTTTTTTGAACACTTCCAGAGATGGTGACTCCACCACCTCCCTGGGCAGCCTGTTCCAATGCCTGACCACTCTCTCAGTGAAGAAATTTTTCCTAATATCCAATCTAAACCTCCCCTGGCGCAACTTGAGGCCATTTCCTCTTGTCCTATCACTAGTTACTTGGGAGAAGAGACCAACACCCTCGTCGCTACAACCCCCTTTCAGGTAGTTGTAGAGAGCGATAAGGTCTCCCCTCAGCCTCCTCCAGACTAAAGAACCCCAGTTCCCTCAGCTGCTCCTCATAAGACTTGTGCTCCAGACATGGTGTCCAGCCAATGGTTCAGCCCACATTAAGAACAAAATGACAGAGAGCCTTAGAAACATGGGACTTAAAAATAAAAGCAGGACGGTCCCATTTGGTCTGCGGTTTCTGAGTCTTGGGGATGTATGCATTGTGTGCTTTTCTAGTAATAAAGAAAAAGGAAGACAGCAATGTATATTCAGTTGTATTGACTCCATGGCATTCGTCTTCCTTTTAGGTCAAAGAAACTGGAACTTAAAGAAAAATGTGATCATGGCATTTTTTATTACATTGGTGATAGCTGAAATCAGTTGTTACTACATCCTTATACTCCTAAATATTCAATACACCCTTTATGTTTTAAAGACAGATCTGGGGAGATGGTCAGGGAAAGCTGGGAAACTATCAGTGGAATTTAAAACTTTCATGCTTAGAAAAAAATAAACTTACCTGAATGTTCATGAATTCTCCCAGTACTATTAATTCAGCAAATATGGCCTGTATAGTGGGTAGAGCTCTATTCGACTTCCATTAATGCCAATAAGAAGTCTGCCTTTGACATCAGTGAAAGCCTGAAGTTACAGATGTTTTCCTTTTCTTTATAAACTCTTAAAAAAAAGTGTTTCAGGAAAAGAGTAATACCCACAAGGAAAGACTCTAGAAAGTAAAGATAAATGTGAACGGAGTTTATTTTATTTTTTTTTTTACATTTCAGATCTAGGCAAGAAAAATGTCTTCTACAGTAAAAAGAAATGATGCAAGAATCATTTCTCATAAATGGACAGCAATGTTGTCTATAAAAAAGTATGATACATTGTCACTCACTAGGTAAAAAAAGCAAGCTATGGAGAATATACACAAGATGGACCCACTAAAACTGGAGCTACTGCAGTATTTAGTGTGACATTAAAAAAAACCTAATTTTTGACCCACCATATATATTGTTTTTATGAAGAGTCATCTTAAAAAAATGTAATAATGAAGTTGTTGTTTATGCAGATGCTATTTTATTATATATATTTATATTATGTTATTTATGGAGATGTTGTTTATGTTAGATGGTTCCTACTCTTCTAAGATCCTTTCACAGAAGACCTTAATCACAGTTTGCTCCACAGACTCCCCAGTACTTATGCAGGAAGGCATATGGACAGCAGTAGTGCAGCCTTGCACTGAAATGGTCTCCCTCCACCAGGACCAGGAACCCACCAGCCTCCCCAGTATCTACTCAAGGGACTCAGCATCATTTGCTGGCCTTTTCTGTGCCACTAAGTCCTCCAGGATGAGCTTCTGTTGGACCAGTGAGAGCTCTGATATTGGTACCAGGAAAATATGAGAGTGCTCAACTGGAAGTGGGCATCTAGCATCTGCTTCTCAAGCTTGGAGACATCATGCTTGGGGTGCTGGGTAGTTTGGTATGACCACCTCTGAAAGACTGAGTTTTTGAGGATGAGGATAGGAGGAAGACAAAACTAGTCTGTGGTACCCCTAGCTCCTAAAACTTCCATCTCAGTTGGCGCAGACATCACAGTTGTCTTCAAAGGCATTTATGTGGAATTTCTTCAAGGCAATTTCTTCTTGCCCGTGTTGGGGATCACAGTATCCGAACAAGGATTCTCTATCTTTTGGCAACAGAAGAAGAAACACCTGACGGCAGAACACTCAAAGAGCAGTGCTTGCTTTGCCACTGTACTTGTGAACTTAGGAAAAGCATTCGGGAGCTTTGTTTCTCCTTGGGCTTTTTGTGGTTATAAGTATCTCTTACTATTTTATATCACACACTAAAGGGCTTCCTTTGCCTTTGGAGCACCTACTTCTTTTGATATGCTGTGCCAATAAAATCCTTGGGCTTAAAAATTCCCTCCTATCTGTGTATGGTTCTCTTTTTCTTTGCAGAACCAATGTTTTAAAGTAACTTGGAGAATACACGTAAAAGGATGTGCCTTACAGGACATCTTGTAGGAGACCAAGAATGAGTAATACTATACGCAACAGTTGGTCTGTGAACTGTTCAGCCATAAGGCTGTCATTAGTAGTCTAACATTGCATTGGAGAGTTGTCTACCTCCTTTAGAGATGACTTTACCAAGGAAGAATGATCACCTCCCCTTCTTTATGGCCTTTGTTTGACTGTTGACGTGTAGAAGGGATGATTTGGATTGTTCTGGGTCTTTACTTGAGCCAAGCTCCAAAATTGTAGTTGGGGCATCATTCTAAACATCCAGCATGCTTAGCACCTCCACTGTCTTCCAGTGCCAGCAGGACCTCAATCTCTTTAATATCTTCCTCCTGTCCAGCCAAAGGACTTCACAGTTTGCCCCTGCGCAGTATCATCTGCTTATCTCTCCGGCAAACAACTTTGTCCATCAGCTTTCCCTTGGTCTGCCTCTCCTTATGGAAGGAGAAACTTCTATGTTCCTTGGACAATGCTTCCCAAGGACTACGTCTACTGGGTAGTGTTGCAGAGTCCCTCTACAGGCTTACTTGTTCTGTAGAAACTTGCATAGTTTTTATTCACTTCCGACGACAAAATTTTAAATTCTGCCAGAGCTAAGGTTGCTCTTCTCCCTGGCAAGCTATCCACCAATTTAAATCGGTTCCTCTTGTGAACAGATGAAACAGGAAAAGACAGTTTCTCACCAGAACCTAGAAATAATGTAATGAAATACATGTGCTTTCCTGATGTTGACAAAAGATTACTTAGAAACAATACACAGGAATACTGAAATAGATATGCTGATGCTGATTTTAATTGCTGATGGCCTCCATAGACCATGAACAAGAAGATAAGCCACAACAACTGATATTTACTAGTTTGTAACTGTAGCAGAAAAAGGGACATTTCTTACCTGGTGTAAAAATCTGTATTCCAGACAACTGAACACACTTACACTACCTGAGGATCAACTTTAGAGGTTAAAACAAGCCCGGGGTTAGATTTTCTTCTTACACTTCAAACAATTCAAATAGAAATGAAGAGACTCATGCTGCTGGAAGTCTGAGCAGAACCAGGCAAAGTGTACTTTCCAGATCCAGCTTTTCATATGCTCCTAAGGAAAACAAAACTTACTGGCAGAAGATTTTCATTTCAGTGAGTGTCTGAAAGAAGCTTCTCCCGATTTACCTAGAATGATAATGAGACTTTTCAAGTGCAACCTCAATTGCCTACATTTTTAGATTAGCTTAATTGCACTGAGATCACTGATGTAATTTTTTCATTACATCAGTGTTAATCATAATGTAGGAACTAAGCCTGCAGAACTTGTTGGCTAGTGATTTGTCTATCAAGAAATACAAACAACAGTAATGATGAAGAAACCATTGGAGTGCCTACTAAGACAGAACAGATATCTGGCTTACCTGGCAGGACTGCCTGAATTTATGGCTGCCTGACAGTATTTGAGTGATATGTTGGACACGGTTGCTTCCAAAAAAACAGGTATTTTGTCCATTAAATAATTTTATCCTGTAGAAAAGAGGTGCAACACTTACAGAAGCACTAGGACCTAATGAATATGTAGGACCTATGTCTCATTTGGCCATGTATATTTCTGGTTCTTCATAGATTTCATAAACTGAATCAACGGTCTCAACATACATTCCTCTCAGCATGAACATAACACAAAAAAGGAAGCAAATGCACTGAAACCAATTAAATATTAATTTCCTACAAAACTACAAGTGCAAGGCCCAGCTGAATGTTTTCCAACTTATGCTGTTTTAACAGCCTACAAAGATTTGGATCTCTCTGTGTAGTTTCCAGTCCCTTTTGTTGATCAGAGGGTCCATAAGGTGTCTATAACTCAAACTCTGCTCTTCTCACAAAAATCTACATCAAGTTGTCTCTGTGTCAGATAATTTGTGTCCAAAATACCTGTTTCATGTTAGAGAAGATTACAAATACATCTAAGTCACAGATTTTTAGCTTGTTACATCCCAACTTTTATGAAAAAAAAAAAAAAGAGGAGCCAATTATAAGATTTTGCTTTAAGTTTTTCTCACTAGTAAGTCATGTTCGATGGATTATGATCAATAGCCAAGAGGTAAAATCAGTTGTCCTGATGTTTTCTAACTATCAAGCATAATAAAAAAAATTGGCTTGCTCAATATTAGAGTCCAATAAAAATATGATGAATAATATTTAGCATTAATTTTGGTTTTCCTTTTTTTTTTTGTTCGGACTTCTGTACAACTATTAGCATATAACTATGCATTGAGTGTCTGTGTCCAGGTGTTGGCAGTGGAGGCTGCAAGAGTGGTCTCTGTGGGAAGAGGGGATGGGTTGCCCTATATCAAACACAGCCAGTTCCAGCCTTTTACGCTTGACAGTTCAGCAAATTCTCCACCCAAGTTTTTTCCCACTTGCCAAGTCCATATCTCATCAGTTTGGCTCTATGTGTCCACTCTCGATATACTACACATCCACAGACATACTTTGATGTCTAAGCTCCTATTATAGCTTTGGGACAACCACTCAACTTCCCCCCACGCCCCCATAGAGAGCAGGGACTGAATCAGCTTCAAAGTACACGTTTACTGGGAGGTCAGTTGAATCTTTTTCCAGTCTCTGTTGACTGCATTGAGTTGGTAATTCGGTTGCCCACACACAAGCATCCAGCATCATTTGAGATGACCTCCAGCTGCCAGCCCAGGAGGCTGTGGGTTTCCTGTAGTTCCCGTCTCATATCTGTCAGCCTTACATGGCTGTTTGGGACTCCCAAGTGCATCTCAAACGGCACTAGGTGCCTGTGGTGGGCAAGTGAATTGTTCCATCTGTCTCCATCAAATACAAAGGGAATTTAGACACTCAACTCAGATGTAGGTGCCTACAGAGAAGACAGATAAAGTCAGGTGCCTTCAACTCAAACTCAATAAAGCTAACTCCTTCAGCTGTTTAGGGAAACACTGATATACATCATGTGCTTGTAGAGCAGGTGTAGACATAGAAAGCACATTTTCTGAGGCCCACATCCATTCACTTTGTGCCATCTGATCTGAAAAGCCAGGGAAAGCTGTGCTTAGTCACCATATTCCACTTGAGGAAATGAGGAGGAAGCCTATCATCCCTGAACTATTGCAGGTATGCACACATGCATCAGCCCAGCAGGGAATATAGGAATGATCGAGCACTGTCAAAGACAGGGTTGAGTTTCCCAAGCTGAACTTATAGCAGTGTGTGATGTAGAATGAACTGAAGAGACATCAGAGTTGACCATACAAGAACAAGATATGGCCTAGCAGCAGCACCTCTTTTCTTAAGAATCTTCTAAATAAGAATAATCCTTATGTGATATAACTGTAGAAAATGTTTCTCTGAAGACCAGGAAGTCAAGTCTTTCTTACCACCTTTGTCTAAGGAAATCCTTTATTCTCACAAAGACAGACATGCAATTACATTTTCAAAGTCAAATGAAATCCCATTTTGTCCCACTCTCCACTGAACTCTATGCTTTTATTTCTTCATATCACAATGTCTTCAAGAGCTTTGTGTGTTGCTGAAGTCAGATTCAGCAAGACTATCATTCAGCTCTCTTTTCTTCTCTTAAGCATAAATTGTACTTAACAATTCCTGTTCTCCACTTCTGATTGATAGTTCCAGGCCATGACCTCATAGCTCTACTACAAATGTGTCCTACCAGGCCTGTGATTTCTTTCAGGAATATGGAAAAGACCTTTGATTAAAGTGCTTCCAGGTTTTGTCGAAGTGGAAATAAAAGCAATTTCATTTTTTGTAACTTCTTTCTCTTTACATATAATTTTCTCTTCATGATCAATATAGTTATTAAAACACACTAGGGGAATAAGCATTTACTTTCTCAGCTACTTTTGACCATTTGAGATGCCCCAGGTTCTCTGTAACATTTAAACACAGCTGGTAGAGGTGACTTGTGATTTTGGGAGGAAGAACAGACTTCCACAGTGGAAGCCAGAAACACAGCAGGTTTTTTTGCTTAGCACAAAAGCATACTAAATATTTTTAGGCAAAGAAATCAAACCCTAGCTGCCTAGTAGTTAAGCACTTTTTTGAAGGGAGCTGTCTAACAGCATGAAGGCAAGATGTTCACCTCCGGGGCACTATTCATCACAGACTAAGTTACAATATACAAGAGACGCGGGATGAACTGTCTTCCAGAGGTATGCGCAAAGGAAGCTTAGCTTCTCTTGTACTAGCTGCCTAAATTTTAAGTACTAAGTCAGATGAGGTGACACTATATTGACTGTAGGTCCCTACATCGTCCCTATAAAAAAAAAGGGATGATAAACACGTTAATGAGAACCAAGTAAAACATCAAGGCACAGAAATCAGAATATAAATCCCTGTACTGGAATTCAACCTTTAATTTCACTGTGGCTTTGAAAACCAATGTGGCATCTTTAATGACAGTCATTATCAAAACTTGTTGCAATACCTCAAGAATGGTGGCACTGTTTGGACTGTCCCTGTGCCAGAAAGGAGTCACTCCGAAAGTGAACAGAAAAACACTGCTGCCTGCAGGTGAAGGTTTTCAGCGGAGGTTTCCGGTATGAACACTGGCCAAGCTCAACCAGTTTGCTATTTGATGAGATCTGACAAGCTCACAGCCCAGTGTAACACTGCTTCGGGGAATGCAGCTGGGACTCCAACCAGCATACTTGCTTTCTGCTCCTGGTTTTCTTCGAATCCAGGTTAAGTATACATCTCCCATGTTAATATTCCTAACTTTGTGGTATTCCTAGCCCATTAAAGAGGCAGGTTTAATACCATTTCTCAAAGCTTTGACCTTTGGGCAATGCAATTGATTATATGTGCTGCCACTGGACACAAGGATGACTCAAAGTGTGGTTTTCCATTCAGTAACCAAGGATTTCCATTCACTCCTCTGTTAAATGAGGCCATTAAGAGAAATGTAACTCACTAGTTTATGCCACTGTCGGTGAGGTAAAATTGCTTTTTAATCTCTGACCCCTCAAAACAAAACTGTACCCTGGAAAGAGATTTTGTTAAACAAATTAAATAGAAAAACAAAAGACAGTATGCGATTTCCTTCTGCCATCTCTGAGCTGTCACAGATCAGACTTGTTCAGCTTTCGCACACAAAGTCCTTGCCTTTGAAATACTGAATCCAGACCACTGTGCATAATGTAACCGATATTCCTAAATCTTGACTTGATACAGTCAAGATTTAGGAATATCGGAATATACAGTCCCAGTGCTGTATACCACCAAGGTGAACAATCGGTAAAGACTACAGCCCACCCACTCATCTTCTCATCAGCCTAAGCAGCTTCATCAGCAATGCTTCACCACTAAGTTTGTTCCCAACACTTCCATCATAACCCTTCCTTCTCCTCTACTCTTGGCCTATCCGTTTCCTCCTCGAAAAAGGATTGATCTGTGCTTAAATAAAAGGTGAGCTCACAATAGACAATTTTTAATTTTGTTTTTCTTCTAAAATCCTACTGGCCATGGTTTATAACAAAAGGAAGAAAGATTAAGGTATCACCCAGCTGAGTCAACTCTCTCTCTTTGGTGGTACAAATGAAGAGATGTTCATCTGTGATTACAAATAGCCTGAAAGATTTTACCTTAACATGCAAGAGCATCCAACTGTATGACATTCAAAAGCTCTAAACAAACCTTTTCCCAATAAATATTTGATCGCACAGATTCATTATTTACAGAAAAAAAAAAGGTTGAAATAAAAGTTATGGCTTAGACCACATTGAGGTTAAGTTGCTGCATTCACGCTGCTCATTTATCACTTGGACTGCCGCTGATTTGAACACCATTTCCTGTGGAAAGCAGCTGATTTGCAAATGGGCTGCATTAAAATACAGTAAAAAAAAAAAAACAGAAACAGAAGTTGCTTCAAACTGAACCACTCTTAAATATGAAAACTCAGCCTATATTTCATAGGGAGCCAATGGAGCAAGGAAAAAAGGAAGTACAAGTTTTATCCCAACTACCTGCTGCTTCAAGGTGCCGTAGAGATACAGACCGTGTGGGGACACATCTGACAGACAATACAGGCAAACGTCCCTTTGTGGTAGGTTTTGAGCAATCTGGGGCCAGCAAATTATATTTGGGAAATTATATAAGGGAACGGATCGTTTGAAGTGGTAGTGTTGCTGGCAGCCATACATCAACAGGGGAGGACTGAGAGGTTGGAATTGAGCGCAAAAATGAAAAGATATGACTTAATGGGAGAGGGAAGGGGTGGAAGGAAAACAAGTGCTATGAAGGAAAAATTGCTTTGAAGTTGAAGAAATCAGTTCTGAGTGGGAAGCCCAGGCAGAGGTTTCTGAACTGAGCTGGTGTGAGTGTGTTGCTGTGGACTGAAAAACAGAAAGCAGAAAGGGACTGCAAATTGGTTGTTTTTTGAGAAATTCAGCCAATTTGGGGAGGACTTCTTTTACTAACCGAAGATGATGGCATGGCATTGTGAGGACTCTGAATGGCGGCAAAGTTTCCTTCTACTGCTGAAGAGGGGGATTAAGGCTCAGTCGTGTAATTACCCAGACACTTCAGTAATGGCTTTTGCTCGGAGTCCTTATAGAGCTCTGAGTTACTACTGCAGCTTTAATTCAGCTCCCATAACTTTCACAGGCAAAAACCACCAGAAGAAAGAATAGCTTTATAATCCCTCAAATAAAACTTCCAAGTCTTAATTAGCTAAAGAAGAAGCAAACTCAGCCACGCTCACACTGGCGAGACACAGCTAGGCAACAGCAACATGAGGTTGATTGCACACCCGATATCTTATAGTGAGCAGAAGATTGTCATTACATCTCGGACATGAATCTGCCTTACGAGCATCTAGCCTCTTCTTGTCCTAGGAGATTAAGTAGCTGTGTTGACATCAAGATATTCCAACCACGTGCATCCCCTGTGGCTTTGCAGCACGCTGGGCGGCTGCTGCAGGAGGTGACAGGGTGTAATCCCACTGTATTGTGGTGTTAACTGGATGTACACCGTAGTTTTAAAACTATTAGCTTTCAAAGGATTTAACAGCAGTGTAAGTCAGGATCTTAGGGCATACCCATAGGGAAGAGGAGAAGACAATCTTCATCACAGTATTTATAAGTAGAAAGTGCTTTAAGAGGCTAGCATGCCCGGAAATTTCAAAGATTTCAAAGGTGATTTTTGAAACTCAAATTTTATTTTGTGTTTAAAATACCAATGAGTTATTTCTGCAAAAGTTGAAACCAGTCCTTTATTGGTGGTCCCCAGGCAATAAGATCTCTCTGCAAACGTCACAGATTTATGATGCTTTTTTCCTTAAAGCCCCAGCGTTCAAAGTGTTCCTCTGTGTATCCCCTGAAAGCCAGACCCAGGAATTGCTTCTTTACAGGAAAAAACCTCATTGTTCTTAGACTACACAAGTGGGTCACTGAACTGTTGCTTGCCTTTGCAATGCCAGCAAATCCAAATTAGCTTGACTTCCACAGAGGCTATAGGGAAGGAAAGCGACCAGCATTAATCAGAGCAACACAAGTAGCTCTTCCAAAACAAATTAGCTTCAACAGTCAGCACACAGAGTCCTTCAGTCAGTGCAGCCAAGCTGAACATAGGCCAAACTTCGCGTCAAAAAGAGTAACTGGTTTAATATGTATCCGTGGAGTCTGCATTTGTTTCTTTTTCTTCCTCCCAGTCCATCTGCAGGAAGCTACGAACAAACTGAGCAAAGTAAAACTGCCCACCTCGCCACAGCCAACCTCCCTCTGCGATGTTCATCCCACCTAAGCTAATCTCAAAGGCCAATGAGACCATCGGGTGTCTAGATCCCCCATTTTTTTTTCCTGATAAAGGGAGAGGTGATACGCATGGGATTCATTTTCCCTTGAAATGTTGGCATGTAATCGCTATCACCTGGACTTTATAGCCAAAAGAGGGAACAGATATCTCCAGAGAGGCAGTCATCAGACCCATGTAAGATGAGACAAGGCGCGTGCAGGAACAATTCCACCTCCTGGTTGGTGTAAAGGGAGTCCAGACACCTCACTGGGACGTACGTGCCTCCACCACCCGTGGTTGGGCCAATAAATCCCTATCTTCCAGAGAACAATTTGACTCATGTTAAAATTGGTGTTTCAGGATAGGTGGGATGAATCGTTTTCTCCAGTGGCATGGCCAGTGATATTTCAGGAGACTAGTCTGTACCACTGGTATTAAATGGCAAGGGTTGTGGTCTCTGCTTTAGGTCCAAGAGATTTGAAACCTTCACAGAAAGGAAAGGCACTGAAGCAAGTCTACTGTGGGAGATTACTTCTTCTGGCTTCTCTCTGTCAGACTTGTTTGCCTCTCAGTCATTGTTTTTTAAACTAAATTTGTGTAGTAGAAAGTAGGAGAACAGAGTACAATTATCAAGTTTCTGTGAGCAACAGGGTTTTCATATGGAGACAGGCCTCTCTTCCTCTACTCCTGGTATCAATATCCAACATCAGTGTTTTCATCTGCATTTTGAACCTGTGTGTTTCTATAGATAATGCACTGGCCTAGCTTAACTGTTACCTGTAGTAAAAATATGTTTAAGCGCAAACAATTATTCTGTAATGAGAATAATTTAAAACTAGGGGAAAAAGTCTGCTAATAATTAAAACCCAATGTATTTCTTCCACAGCTCTGACAGCTCCCACTAAATAAAATTACATCCCTGTGGGATGTAATACCTTTTTTGCTCATGATTGCTCATTACAAGTTCATCTACTACATCCTCTATTGCAGCACAGATATAACAAGTACATATCACCTAGGTACTTGATATAAATCAAGCAGTGCTGAGATTAGAACATATCCAATGATTTACAATGGAAGGGAAAAAAAATATGGAAATAAAGTAAATATGACATCAGATAATTTTTTCCTACATCACGGATAGGCATAATGGGTATTGCTATTTTGCTATATGATCCATAGAATCTTTGCAATATTGGACTACCACAGAGTCCTTAGTGAATTTACTTGGTGAAGCAAGGAGGTGTTACTGTCAGGAGGTGAAGTCTACAGCTGAGAAGAGAGACTACAGGCAATAATGTGGCTGCCAATTACAGTACCCAGTATGGATCCAGGGATTTCCTGTGGCATCTAAGGTCAAGAGTGTAATGATAATTTGAGGCAATGTACTTTGCTGAGCTGTCTGATCCTGCCTCTTACAACAACAGTGCCCAAACCTTTTGCTGAGACAAGCTGCTTCATGTCAGATGGAGACACAAAAGGGCTGGGAATTGGTATCTCACCTCTGCATGGTGACCGGTGAAGAGTCGCGCCTATCCCGTGATGGAGCCTGCACATACATGTCCAGTGAAGAAGAGGAAGATGTGCATCCGAGAGGTAGAAGATGTTAGGGAAGAGCGAGGAGGGAGGCAGAACACTGGCACAGCTGCCTACGGCTCCCTTCCCTGGGCTGAGAGCAGGGCTGGCTGTGGGCTACACTGACCCACCCAGCACCCTCGTCCAGCCTGCAAGTTGGCCACCGTATACTTACCATATATTTCCCTCATATGTTCCCTATTACTGTTTTACGGTTTGGGGGGGGGGCGGGATTTTGTTGAATTTTTTTTGTGGGTGGATGCAGAGTTTACATGGGAGACATGAGCATTCACACAAAGTAATAAAACACTACTGTTAGCACACACATCTCAGGATGAAGGAGCACCCTTCAAAATATTAAATGCAGACAAAGGAGCTCAACAGGAAGATATTTACACCTGTTTAAACATTTCTATCATTGCAGGGAACCTAAATGCCCTATTTTGTACTAGTTAAAGAAAAGCTACTTACTGATGCTTTGTTATGTTCATGTACAGGTTGGAACTGGTGCTCCAAATTGTACTGTTGAAGTGAGTGCACTGCATTATATGCAAACATTATGCTAAATAAACAGTCACTTAATCTTTATTCCTGACAGAAATCCATTCGTTGAGGTCTACACTAGGTCTTAAGCCCGAATCTTGTTCATTGATGTTGACATTTCTGATTCTTCAACTTATGTACACATTTGTCAACACACTCATAAAAATACTACATGCACACACATATTCATATACATACATACATATAAATAGGAATAAATAACAAATGTATGTAAGCCATTCTGCATTTACAGGACAATCAGACTGTACTAGAGGTTGTAGGTAACAGCTAAATACATTAATGAATCAGCAGTTTAACAAAGGAAGGAAAACTACTCAGTAAGTTTTAAAAACAGTCTCTGCTTTTGATCTCTGAGCAGCACAGAAGAGTGCAAAGAGTGCTGAGAGAATTTAAAATGTGTAAATCTATGGCAGCTCCCTTGAAAGCAGTTCACCCTCAAAGCCGTCTGGCTTATCATTCTCCTAAATCCATCTTAGATATTTCTAAAGCAGCCAAAACCACATAACACAACCTCGAAGGACAACGTATACTCGCACTGCATTATCCCTATGTATGCAAGCAGCACCAACATCATTTCCTACGCAAGCCCTTGAGGGTTGTGTGACCAGGAACCTTCCTGTCACATTATGGAGACAATGTCCTTTGGCATGTAAGATGAGCAGATATCATGGCACATAACAGAGGAGGTGTCATGTGCCATTTGGCAAACCCCAGGCAGCAGGACAGCAATTGAAGTCACAAAAACTTCACCCCATTTTCTGTCCATGTCTCGGGGAACCTCAGGAAAGAGGTAACAGAGAGCAAGCTGGGCTTGCATGTATTTGTCTAGTGATCCTTATCCAGTAGTGTACAGGATAACTACCTGTCCTCCACAGGAGACCTGGATTGCACATTTTCTTTGTCAGCAGAATTTTCCTAAGCGATATTTGTCATACAGGCTCGTTTCAAGGGCAAGGGAGACTCTGAAGTGTTTTGCCATAAATACCAGTCAGTACATCTTTATGCCCTTAGCAGCAGTTGACTTGCTAAAACTGACTGTATCTTCATCTTGGTCAACAGATTTGAGGAATAAAGGACCTTCTAACTAGGCAGGCTATTTCAGCAGCTCCTGCTGGCCAGAGAAAGCAGATCCTTTACACTATGCTGTGTTCATTTTCTGCCTGACTACTCTTTGACCTTAGCCAAAATTGTCATTAACTCATTTGCAGCTTTGTAATCGGTTCTGCTGTCAAGTATTAAATTTATTCTTGTCTCATTTTAGACTTCATGCAGTAAAAACGCAACAGGCTATTTTCAAGGCAAATGCAGGATTAAATGCAGGGTGACACACATTATCTTGAATATATATGCCTTTAAAACCAAAACGAAGCTGAAGACCATACTTAGTTTCTGCAATATCAAAGTTCTACAAAAGTCATTCTTATTATCCACAATTGGCAAAGTATGCCTCACCAGAAAATGAGCTGTAGATAATTTTAAGATTACATTACTGCTTTGCAACGGAGTAAAATGCTTGTGGTTTTACTCCTTTGATCTGGAGGTTTGCCCCAGACCTTCAGAATTCATTGTGTCCAAGGACCAACAAGGAGGCACTATGTAATTGCATGGACCTTGGCTACATTTTGTCATAACAAGACTCCAGATACATGAAACTTACTTTGGACTTCAACAAACCGATTTATGATTGAGGTAAAAAGGAAGTTAATAGCTTTTGTTCTGTCAATCTAATGCAAGCAATAACAATTTTTTCTTTGTTCGCCCTGTCCGTCCTCCCCCCCGCCGCCATCTCCCTAGAAAGTACTAACTATAACCATCGAAGAGATCTTCCTGGCAAAGCTGTTTTCAAAAAGATTAATGTTTTTGTGTGTGTGTGTTTTATTCTTGTTCCAATGAAGAAAAATAAAAAAAAAAGAAAAACCCTACCCTCAAATTGCCTTTAAAAAGTGTTGAAAACCATTCCCATAGCCATTATTCACCAACTACATCATGTCTTCTTACAACTCAGTTGTTTTTGAAAAGCACTGTTGCCTGATTATAGGGAAACATTCACATAAGAAGCACATATACACTTAAATGATGCACTTTTCATGATGTCTTTCCAAGAAAAACAGTAGCTAATTGTTGAGTTTCCTACTGGGAAATGTGTCTTTACTATGCAGATCTCTTAATGACTACTGTAATGCAAATTGTCGATGCTACAGTAATTTAATCATATATTAAGAAATAAGTTTAGCTCTTACTTAGAGTGTACTTTATCATCTTTCCAGGTAGCACAAATCCAATGCAGCCCATGTGCCATGTGGTTCACAGCCACCACGTGTACTCTTTATTTTAAATACTATTACTGAATGTATCCGTAGGGTTTTTTAGTCCCACTTACTTGATGTTGACTGGCTTTTGCCAACTGCTCATTGGCTGATTCTACATTAGAAGATGCAGTCTCAATGTTGGCTTCAATACTATCTGCAAATTAAGATAATAGAAAATAATTACAGAGTACAAACCTAAAGCAAAGACTTACATAAACAGCAATTCAGCAGTTTACTCATGGGTATACAGAGACAAACAGCATCTTGTTTGCAAGCTGTAGTAGTACAGGGAAATAGGAATGCCACCTAACCCATCAGTCAGAGGCAGTGTGACTGGCAGCTCTCCATGTGTTCCTCGACAGGATGGAGGTGCAGATCATCTCATTCCCACTGAAACCAGTGGGAAGACTGATATGGAATTCAAAGGAAAGCAGCTCAAGACTGGTAGATTTACTAGATTAAAGTTAAATTACAGAAGGGCAGTTTGTGTCTGTAATTATCTCGTTATTAGAGCTCAGGGATAGATTCATCTGAGTACATTTGAGTTATTGACTGTCCCCAGGTCACTGTACTTGAGCAGGCCACCTCAGACACTCTCGCAGTCAACAGAGAGCAAGTCCACAGTGTGCAATTCATCCCACTCTACACATCCCACAGTAGCTGTCTACTGCTAATCAAATCAGACGCATCACAGCCTAAACTCCCGCATTACATTTCCGAACTGCAAGGGAGGTCTGTACACATGGCTCAGTCTGAGACATGCTGTCGGCGCCTAAGATTAGGGGAGAAGAATCTCACCCTAGATTGCTAGGTCTAAGGCTGAGGGAAGCTGGAGGAACATGAGGAATCAAAAAGAGACTGGAAAAGAAAGATTCACAGCTACACGTTGCAGCTGGTGGCTCCAAACTTCCATCAAGTATTAACTTTGACTCTGTGCCTTCAAAGCAAGACACCTGTAGTATAAAACCTGCAATTAAGGTTTTGTGTTTCAAACAGAAATGTTAGCAATCTTGACCAGTGTGTCCCCTAGGAGAAGCACAGCCAATAATTTTTGGCCACAATGATAGTACATGTGCACTTAGGTTGCTTCTGTGGGTTTTACAGCAGATATTGGAGTACATGACAATGGTCAGGAGGAATTCAACCACAGGCAGAAATTTGAGAATAAGGTTCCAGGGATTTCTCTAATCCTTAATAAAATTAATGGAAATTCTTCAAATGATGGTATTAGGGATTGCATTAAGATGTGCCACAGAAGATTTAAGTAATTTATTCTTTTATTTTTGAAGGAAAGAACATTATTCAGACTGGCCACTTTTGTGACAGGTAAAAAAAAGAGTGTTTTCAAATAAACTGTGGAAAGTGGTTGTGTTCAACTTTTGGCATTTTAAAGTGGAACAGTATTGCAAGTCTGTTAATGTAATTATGCATTTCTGGTAACTGAAAGACAAAATGAAAGGGTAAAAAAATGGCAAACCAAGAGAACCATGGAACAAACAAACTTCAGCTTAACACTTGGAAACCTGTTAAAAGTCTTGTATTACACCTGGGAGAGATGGTTTTCCATTCCTTTTACTTTAGATTATGCATGCTGTAGTACACAAGAAAAAAAAGAACATGACCGGCACTTTTATAGATGGATATACCATAATTTTATTGGCCGTATCCAATGCTTCTCAAACCATTTTTATTAAGACTTTAACACTGTGGACCTTGGCTGGCATCTCTGACCTGTGCTCAAATGCTTTCCTTGCATTCATGACTCAGCAGGAAGAGATGAAAAGGTTTCTAAGGAACTCAACCTCTGTCTATGAAAAAACATCAAAATTTCTTCTACACAGCCTTAGAAAAGCTGCATCCACACACATGCACACATCAGTGTTGATGATCGCCATTGGTGGAAGTGTTCAAAAAACGTGTGGATGTGGCACTTCGGGACATGGTTGAGGGAACATGGTGGCGCTGGATTAATGGTTGGACTTGATGATCTTGAAGGTCCTTTCCAACCTAGTGATTCTGTGATTCTGTGTGACAGCCTTGAAGAGTTTACTTCCAGTATTGCATTGATCTGCAGACATTTCTGGGAAAGTGCCAGATTTTTCTTTTCAATACCAGTAGAAAACAATGGTGCTGTATTACCAAAAATGATGAACATAAACATTGTAGTGAGCGGGTTCTACTTCAAGCAGATGTGTCTGAGAAACAAGGTGTTTCTTGTAAGTGAAACCTGGTAGACAGATTTCAACCTGTCACTTCATAATAATGAGGTCCTAGGCGAGTTTACAAGGAAAACCCTACTACCATATCTCCACCAGTACTACCACTGTGAACTGGTATCCCACTCCTGTTTAAAAACAGTAGATAGCCCAACTCTAGGGCTCATCTTGATGTCTTTCCAGCCAGACATCGAGGCTGACCCACAAATCAGCAACTGGTCATTCTATATATTTTATAGGAGTGGCAGTAGAGGGATATTTGATGTTTTCTTGTTAAAATTGAGAAGTAGCTGAGAAGTGGTAGATCTATGGGCTAGATTGGCTTCACAGGACAGGGTAGTGCTTCCTTTCTGTGTTTGCATGTTAGGAAAGTGATGCATAATTGGCAACTACACACCCCAGCCCAGCGTCCAGCACTGTGTATATGAGCATCTCTGCATATGGAAACAACAGGGCGCAAGGCAGAGAAACCAAGAGAGTTAATGTCATTAACACAGAGGGGATGTATCAGCCAGAATAAACTGTCCTTCATCCAAGGTGACAAATTCTTCGTTGCCTAGCTGGTGACAAGTATTTACTTCTGTAGTTAAGCATGACTACATCATGCATAGTTAACCAGATTGGTTTTGCCTAAAAAAAATGTTTATATGTTCTGTGGAAGTCCATAATAACTAGCCACTGGGACAACATGAGCTTGCATCAACAGAAATACACACCCTGATCACTCAAAGCTCAAACATGCCATAGCTTTCCTACAGCCAAGTTGTGGCACATGTTAGGATGGGAGAAAAGAAGAAAAAAATCAGGGAAAAAATTGAACCAAAACTAAGAATATATCCTGCTGGGACATTGTTAATTTTAGAAGCACAAAGCCTGACCATGTTTTTGGGTTACAAAATAAAACTTTACATAGGAAAGTGCATCCATGTATTAAGCTGTTTTGCAATGGGATTTGGAAGGCATAGGGGGATTTGGGAAATTTGGAAGGGGTGGAGGGAGTGTGCTGAACACACAATCACCTAATCAAAGTAACAGAACTGGATCATGTATCAGATGTTTACCAGGATCTTAGTGCAGACACCCTTCACTACTCAATGCCTCTTAAAGGCTGATTGTCCTCAGAAAATTAATCATTTAGGCATAGAAGAGCTACAGAGGAGAAATTTATGAAAGACATCTTACAAAAACAAGAGTAATCTCTCTGTGCTCCTCTTGGGGCAGAGGGAAATCACAGCAGGAGCTTAATTTAGCTTCCTTAAATGGCCCTCCAGAGGAAGCTAGTGCTTTCCGCTGCCTGCAGCAGGCCCTAAGGAGATTACCCTTTGTTAGATAAAATTAAACACTCTGAACGCCCCCTTAGCTCTGCATGGAATGGGATAATCATATGTTATGCACCATGTTTTGCAAACACCATCTATATTTTTCCCAGCACAGGCTTTCACAAGTAGGATGGACATGTGCTACATGTCCTATATGAGTTGCTGTGATGTTACAGGAGGAGGCTGGACCCTGACGGCACTGTTTCTGCTCACCTGTTTTCCTAAAACGGGAATATCAGCCTTGGAATAAGCAAATCTCCAATTTAAATTTTTTTTTTTTTTGGTAGCAACTTTAATCCCAAAACACAGAGGAAAACCAAAACCAAACAAAACCCCACCAAAACAGCTCCAAACGTTTATAAAAATAAGTATGTGACACAATTTAACTAGATATTTCTGCTGATCAACACGGGAAAGCAAGGGAAGGAAAGAGACTTTGGGTCAAATCAGAAGG
Source organism: Phaethon aethereus (assembly GCF_964289735.1). NCBI lineage: Eukaryota > Metazoa > Chordata > Aves > Phaethontiformes > Phaethontidae > Phaethon > Phaethon aethereus. The sequence goes on along the minus strand of NC_138582.1, from coordinate 3,283,303 downwards.
AAGTAAGTAATAGGTCAATGATGTTAAGTCGGTGATGAATGCGTCACTCACAGCTATTTCAGCACATCTTTGCTGAGTGCTAGTGATGGCTCACAGCTTCACCTTGCTCACTTTCAGGCTCTTTCCCGAGATACCTTGCCTGGAGATGGGGAGGCAAGTATTTCCAGAGGGGTGGTAGGACCCTAGATAGACTGAAAAAACCTGCTGGAGGGCTCTGCCCTTTCCTTTCTCCTTTGGCTTTGGTACGAAGGGACAGTGACTGTGTTCCCAAATAGGTGAGATAACCCAGCCGTGGGTCTGGCATTTTCCAAAGAGCTTGAATCCCACAACAATTTTCTGTCCTCAGTCTGTGATGACAAGGTTATGGTACCGTTTGAAAACAAACAAAAACCTTAAGGCAATGTGATCACCATCTAATTGAACCAAGGGACAGGGCTGGTCCAAAGCAGACGGTGGCTGCAAACAAATGCACCAAGAAATTAGGAAAATATTTCTATTTTTCCAGCTAAAACACATCCTTTCAATATGAGTAGTGAAGGTGACAGAGCTAACCAGCTTTTAGAAGTAATTTGATATGATTTTATGACACACTTGTCACACAGACAGAAATCATGATGACCCCAAGACCTGTTTTCTGAGATGAAGCCCTGCTAATGACCCACAGGAGTCTTATATGTGGAATTACTGGAGTGATAGTGGCTGGAGTTGGGTTTTTGTCCTAACGTAGCAAGGAATCACCTGTATGACCTGAATCTTTACAGCCGCAACAATGGTCTGGTTTCACAAGGCAGCATTTTCAGTAAAACCACTTGAAAGACAGGAAGGCGAGCTTGTGAGGGAGAATCTTAAAACACCTCTCCTTGGCAGTAACCAAAATGGGCCCCTTTAGGTTTCACAGTATGCTCTTGTTTTTAGCACTTTAATAAGCTTAACCCTCTTTTATCACTATAACTTCTGACTAAAAATAATCAATACATGTTACTGAGAAGCACAAAAAAAAAAGAGTAGTTTTTTGGTAATGTATAAAGGTTTATTTCCTAATTACAAGCCAAATTTTGTGTGAAATTGCTTTCAGCATAAAAAAGAATTTTGTCCATTTTAATTGCCATGTACTTGGAGAGTTTAAAGTGAGTCTCATTCCACGAACAAAAGACCCTCAGGCTTTCTATAGGCACAAATGTTGATGTTAAGGGGAAGGGAACTCTGGAAGAATGAAGTTTAAAATGGCTTAGGGTTGGTCATTTGCAAACTTCAATGTAAATGTCGAGTTATTAATTCTGCACGAGAGGATTTATAAAATAATCTTGCCTGTATGCTAAACTAAGGCTAAATGGGTCACATTGACTGGTGCAATGAAATACAATTTGCAGCTCCAAGAGTCATCAGGAACCACGGTTATTGCTTCCAACAAAAGGCAGATAGCACCCAGCATTCTATTTAATTTTAGCAGAGCTCTAATTCTTCCACATGGTAACACACCACGACCCTCAGTGGTAAGGACTATGGCACTGAACAACCACTCACCCTAATTTTCCAGGTAGGCCTGGAAAGACTATTTAAACTACCCTAAAATGTCATAACCAGCTCTTCCTGCTGGTTTTCTTCGGCCAACAGCCCAAAGCCATAGTCTGTAAGAATAAAAATGGCTATAAGGCAATGGCCGAACACCAGCATAAATTTACAACACTTCAGCTCCTGAGTGATTTATACTGTCCTTGAAATGCGTCTTGGAAGTGTCGAGTATCTGCTACATATGTATGACTGAAAAATGGTATTGCCCTGCCAGGGGTTTGCCATGCCCGCCAGGATGCATCTTCCAGGGATTTAAAATTCAAAGGTTGTCCTACGTATATCTGTTGGGAAATAGCACATCCTACCAGAGGATAAGGTACCTCATATCATCTGCTCTGTGCTAAATGGCAGAGTACAGAAATATTACCACTTAGCAGATACAAAGCGATTTACCGTTAGTTCTTACAGAGACAAGTGGTCTCAAATTACTGATATTTACCACAGGAGAAAACTCAGCATATGAAAAGTTTCCTGAGGGTGCATGATATGGCCTCTGCCATCATTGCCTGCTGTACACTTTCAGCTCTCTGACGTGTCCACAGTTCCCATACAATGCTCTCATACAGCTTTGGGTACTCCAAGGCTCTAGTTTTAATCCCACAAAACTTGCACAAGGGAGGATATCATATCATGGCAAGACACCAGCTTAACTCTACCCCCCCCCCCCCGCCTTCTTCTTCTTTTTCTGCTGAAAAAAAGAATTTCAACATGACATTTTTTGTGCAAAAATTTATGGACATGTCAGATTTTCTTCTTTTCTTTTTTCCAAAATAATTTCTGAAAGTAATTTAAAGAGCAAAGCAGCACTCCGTCTAGCTTTGATTGGGAAATTCCAGCTACCCCTCTGTAGCACACTCTTTGCAATATAAACTCAATACTTTTTTTTTGACTCTATAGGACATCCAAGTTAAAGAAAATATTTCAAACTGCAATAAAATATGTTTCTTTAAAATGACAAAAAAGAAATAAAAGATCAAATCAATTATATTTGGTTTTCCAAATCCAGCTCATCAATTGACACGGTTTGGATAAATACCTTAATTTCACTTGCATGCAGCATTTTTCAGAAGTCCACTTTTGTCTACAATTAACACAACAGTCACGTTCCATCATGCAGCTGAGTGCATAAGCTATCGAGTCCTATAGCTCAGTCAACTGATGAAAGAAGTGCCAACCTGAGTTTGTGACAGGAATAAATGAGGATGATGGGGGTGTTGATTCATAGAAATAAATATAATTTATTTCTCCTTGCTGTCTTGGAAAAATCATATATTTTATCTACAAAGTAAAGTCACTGATATTTACAACTTGCTTGACCCCTTTTGCTTTACATGGCTCATTTGATTTACTTAACCTGCTCAAGCCGTGACCTCCCAAACACGGTCTGTCTGTGGCAGAGTATAACACCTCCCAGCAGAAATAAACCAACCCCCTGGGCAGCTTCTGCCTTTATGACATTTACTGCTCAATTGCAGCGTTACTAGAAATGGAGAGCATGGCAGTTCCAACTTCCCAAAAATGAGTTAGGCTAAATTTGTGTGAGAAGACTCCTACTGGTGGCAATAAACCTCATAGAAGGAAGGGCCTTGTTTCTTGCACAAAATTAGCTAGCTCGTTAACTGCAAGTATACCAGTCCAACCACATTATGAGGGTCAAACACAGAAAGCAGACAAATCTTTAGGTGTTAGTAAATTTGCAAGTGTAGTGTCACCCATTACTCTTTTGCTTATAAACCAGCATGTGCTGTCTTACCAGCACTGTCAGCACTAGAGCTAAATGTAGAAGTCCACATACAACAAGGGAAGACACAAAAACACACTCACGTGGAGCAGAAACAGGAAAGAAGCACAAAAGCTCGTTCATTTTTTGTGCTGCCTATTATCTCAAGTAAAATGAGTTGGTCAGAGATCATGGTAGACCACACCTGACTCCAACAATTCATTTGTAGCAGTGGTCATCGACCTGTGCCTAACACGAAACCGAGCACCTTACAGACTCTTCGGTGCTGTCTAAAGCCAAGGAGTGGGAACAGTGATAGTGGAGGCCACCACTGCGGCAGTCCAGATAAACAGGGAGAGCAAGGCCAGTGGTATACAAAACACCGTGACCTTAAAATTGTTGCCTGCAAGGCAATTAAGGGTAGTGACACTATGCAATTGGAGCAGCTGGGGTGGTTTACAATAAAGCTTTGTTGGACTGAGATAACAGAACAACAAACGGCCCAACAGGGTATATACCTAGGATAAACAAAGAAATTGGACGTTTCTTGGGAAGTGCATGGGAAGTGGAACAAGTTATCACTGCTTCAGAAATACCCCAGTGTACCCTTCCTGCATGGGCTGTGCTCTGTCCTGACATGCAACTCCATGTCTCAACAATTGGCTGAAAGCAAGAGAGCCGAGAAAAGATTTCCCAATTCATCAGGAACCAATAAGAACATAAATGTGCCCATTCACATAATAACCTCCTCTGAGATCACTCAGAAAACTTAACCAAATGAGAGACTTCGCAGACCACATTCAACCAAACGCAGATATTAAAGCTGTTACATTCAGGTATTCAGGGACCACTCTCAAGATGTGTTCATTTTCTGCAGATGTCCCAACCGAGACACATAACTCAGGAGAGTTTAGTTAAGGATCTAGTTGAATGACTTGCCAGCTCGGTTTACATTAGAGTGTCCAACAACAGACTCTTGGCTGTGTCGTTCAGGCAGTCAGACTGGAGGAGGACATATGTGGAAGGGTGCCAATGGGCCCTCTTGACAATGTCTATGTGTTAAACCAACCTTCAGGTCAGAAAGGCAATAATGATAAAACAGGCAACAAAGCTGAGCTGATTTCACAGGCAAAAACCCCACAACCTAAAAAACCTCCCCACATTCAAATGCTTCCAAAATAAGCAACACATTTGCATTTATGCAAATGTATTTTACTTTGAAGAAGGTTTTTTATTATTATTATTATCATTAGGCAATAAGTGACAATGTGGTATGTCAGTGATCATCAGCATTGCTCAAGGGCTGAATATATTGACCTCATCAGGAAGTTCTTCCAAGACTGAAGGAAAGCACCAACTGCCATGTTTATATTTATCTTGGCAGGTTTGTGGTCTCTAGACTGACAGATACTATGCAGTGATGTTTGTAAAGTGAGGGAGCATCCACTTTAGATCATGCTAGGAAGTTTCTTCACCCTACTATTTTAAAATATAAAATGCCAGACTTCAAGAATGAAGTGAAAGGTTAGTAGCATCAAGATCTAAGCCTGGATAAGTAATGGAAGAAAAAGGAAATCTGAGGAAGCCTTTTGCTTGATGCAGTAGGTCTTCTTTCAGCCAGAAGGATTTGTTGTATAAAGACAGATTTGTATACATTTGGTCTGGACAAAGAGGTAGAGGACTGGTAAATTAGTTCCTGTGTCTGCTGCTGTGATCTTCAAATTGATGGCTGGTATATGATCTTGGGATATCGTCCCATTTGAGGGAGTTGGGGAGGTTACAGATACGCTGGCAGAAGGTTGGTTCCAAAACTGTCCAAAAGAAGAAACATGACTCTCTCAAAGTGTAAAACGTTTTCAGGAACAACATGGGTCTTTCCTCGTGGCTTTGAGAAATGTGATGGAGCTGCAGACAATGACATGAGTGGTGAAAGCAGAATTAGAGCAGTTAGATAAGGGTTGTAGATCTTGCATGCTATTGTGGCATAACTAGTAAGGTTACCTACACAGGTAGGATGGAAAAACAACTCTTCAAAAACAAAACCAGAACAGCATTTTCTTTTGCCATGAAAGGAAAAAAAAAAAAAAAAGGCAATAACTGTATTATTCAGGTCATCTTTATTCTCTGTTACAAGACAAACAGAAGCTTACAGAGGCGGACAAATATACACTTGCCTTCATCGGGTACTAATACACATACTGGCAGCTGTAATATTGATGCTTTCTTCAGAGGAACTGGGGATTTAAGTATTCTTTTCTCCCTAACACAAGTTATATAATTGATTTCATGGAACTATGTCTATTTATCCCAGCACAGTCAATAGAAGAACAAGCTTGCACATGTAAAATAACGACGTTCTGTGTGAAACACTGGGAATGTTTCAGTCTGTTGAGGTACTTGTAGTTCAGTTGAGCGGCCATCCATGTGCATGGAAAGGAATGACTGTTGCTCTAGCAATCACCCCCAATGTAATTTACTTCTCGCAGCACCAAGTCCTTAATCCTTGCCTTGGATGCTTCGGCTGAAGAACCCTTCTGCTACAATAAGAGTAAAGTTTAGAAGTAGAGATGGCCTCTTTTAGCCATCTGGAGATCTTGCCATTTGTGCATCAGATCCTCAAAGTTATCATCAATGTACTCCAGAGTGTCCTGGATTGTTTATGCCCTGCTGTGTTGTCCTTCCAACAGATACTGGGGTGGTCAAAGGCCCCCATGAAGACCACGCCCTGCAAACATGACTCTTCCTACCTGTCTGGCTGTAGTGTGTCCTCTCCTGTCACACCACCCCATGGCCTTTATTCATCAGTTCTGTCCATTGCTCCCTCACGGGACTGCTGGTCACCCTGTCCCTCCCCCATTATTTCTAGTTTAAAGCCTTCCTTGTGAGGTCAGCCATACTATTGGTAAAAATATTTTTGCCCAGCCTAGTGAGGTGGATCTCATCTCTCCCAAGCAGATGCTGATCTGCAAACAGGGTCCTATGGTTATAGAATCCAAAACCTTGTTACCAACACCGATTCCACAGCCAGTTATTGGTTTCTCCTATTGGTGTCCTCCTCCTCGCACCCTTTCCATCACCAGCACCCTACCTGATGAAGCTGCAAAGGGGACACTTCTGCCAAGAGCTCCTGTAAGACTGCGTTGAAAAGATTCTGTTGATTCAAAGGTAGCCTAGGCCACTAGATTGTTTTGGCTTTGAGGGCTTGGACTCACGGTTACAGTAATGCTTAGTTAAATATTCATGTCAAAGAGATGCCATGAGTAGGAACATAGGCATGGAGTTTATCTGCACAAGACAAAAAATAACAGAGAGATGCTGCCCCGAGTCTGCATTTACCCTCATCTATTTCCTCCTTGCATGACAGAAATTGCTCTCTACTCGAGGGAGTGTTATGGATGTGTTCATTAAGGAACTGGCCCACACACTAGCAAAAGTACTTTTAGGTTTTTGTAAGAAGTATGGGTTACTTTGCTTGTGCCATCAATAGACCAGACAAGCCCTTCCCATTAATTGTCCCCAGCTCAGGTGAACTAGAGAGTGGTTTGCTCTACAGCCCTGGGACAATTTTCCTGAGTGGCACAGCTCACATTCTTTGAGTATGTGTTTTCCCCTTGTTTTCTAATAAGCACACAAAGAGCTTTCATTTCATGCATGTAAGTGAAACGTATTAAAAAAAAAATAAAACAAGTGCCAAGAGAATTGTCTTTTATCATCGTTTTTGAATTTTCACTGTGGGGTTTTCAACTCCCTTTACCTCCTGTTTCTTATTCTCGCTTACTTCTGTGTAATATGAATGTCAAAAGACAAACAGTGGGACCTTTCAGCAAATGGTTGGGAAGATACCTTGACTGGCTGCCAGGCTGAAAAGATACTTGTAAAGAAATTATTAAAAATCAGCTTCAGTGAAACAGGAAGAAAGAACATGTCAGACATAAAAGCAACAAAAAACTTATGCTGGCTCAAAGACAAAACATCCTACTAACTGTTTCTCACAGGCAAGTTAATATTGGGGTTGCTTCTATGCATGGGCAACACCTTCAAATAATGAATATTGCCTTAAGAAAAGGAGTTGAGTGACAAGGATCTTGAAGCTAGCTGATGTATGTTGTCATGTCCCTCAAGGCATTAACATCTGATGTGCTTTTTTGAGGTGAACCAGGCTCCAAGGTTATCTATGTACAAAAAAAGAGCTTCCAAATAAGCATAAATAGATAATATTAAAATAAAAAAAAAAGCTGGGTTTAGATATCTTGATTTTTTTCTGCACCTGTGAACTTGACTGGTGTTTCTCAGTGGGATGCAGCTAGCTCTTTTCAGCATGAAGGGAGTGATTAATAAAGAGCAGCGAAGAGTTTCTTCTTTTATGATCTACATATGGCTGTCTTAGGACTTGATCCAACTCCCAGGAGCTCCAGTGAGAACTCCAGCTGAGCGCTGCAGGTTAGAAATATCTCCACAAATCTTGTTTCTCTGAAGCTTAGGTCCCTCAACCTGGCTTTAGAATGGTTAGCTCTCGAATTTGGAAGTAGACAGTTGCTTTGGAAGCACTGCACAGTATTGTCATACATACACAAAATGAGACATACAGAAAAAAATCTGATCGTTCTTAGCTGCATCAGAAGACAGCAATGACAAAGACAAGGGTCAGAGGAAATTTAAAAGGAGCAAATCTACTGTGTCTTACCCCTTTATTCACAAAAAACGATGGCTGTCACTGATGGGCTGCTCTTAAAGATAATACTAGGAGCTACTCTTATCTTTTTTCCCAAGTTTTGTCCACCACTCTTCTAGCCATTGGTAGCTGCAGAGCAAGAGGAGGTCAACTAATGGGCAGAAGCTTCAGACTATGCATGTGAGCACATCACGATATTAGGCTACTGTAAATTTAATCAGACACACCCTGCAATGTGGAAAGAAAATTCCACTTACGAGAAGCAAGCTGCTTAATTTTCTCCAGCACCATCAATATTCATAACAATAATTGCTACAACTATTGTTTTTTAATTACAGTTACAGGTAGAAAGGAAGAATTGGATCCTTTTACGGTTAATGTTATATATTCTCTAGCTTGCTTTTTGCAGTCAAAAGGGAATGGATTAATCTCACAGCAAATTCTATTTTATGCCAAATATACCAGCTAACTATCCTTCATATAAGAAACCTATTGCACAAGGCAGCTTGCCAGATCAAAATGTTGTTGGATGTACAAAATGCCCAAAACACAGGAAAAATAATCACAGCATCAACAAACAGCTGCTCATAAAGGAACACACAACATCGTATTGGAACGGTGCAGGAGAGCAATAAAGCCCATACTTTAAATGTGATACCTACCTATTGCATCTCCTTGCTCATGCACCATGGAGGCCAGGTCTTTAATGATCTGGTTGACATCCAACATGTCACTCTGAAAGGACAGAAAGTCTAACATTAATGATGAATGGGTAATAACCAAGCATAAAAGGCATGTTCCACCATCAAGCTTTGGAAAGAAAAAAAACAAAAGCAGAAAACCTTTTCTGGGCAGAATTAAAAGCAAAAGTTATAATGCTCCCACAGTAAATCAAAAATCCCATTAAACAAAGCCATGGTTTGCTGGATGTAAGTCAGCCCGTTGACTTGAACTTTCTATAAGAAACAAGCAGAATGACCAGATTACATGGTTGCTTTTCAGAACTGTGGAGCACTAAGAGAGAGAAAACAATAAAAGCAACAGCAGCAAACCCTTCTCTTTCTAAAAGTTACTTTTGATGCAGGCTACTCAAGCCAGAGTGCAGACTCTTACATAGAAAAAGGCCATCTTTCAGCATATCATCCATCTGATTGTATTGGGTCTGGCTGAGATGGAGTTAATTTTCCGCACAACAGCCCTCATAGCGCTGTGCTTTTTATTGGTAGCTGGAAAGGTGTTGATAACACACCAGTGTTTTGGCTACTGCTGGGCAGTGCTCGCACAGCATCAAGGCTGTCTCTCCAACATTCCCCCCACCAGGAGGCTGGGGGTGGGCAAGATCTTGGGAGGGGACATAGCCAGGAGAGCTGACCTGAACTGACCAAGGGGGTATTCCATACCATATGACATCAGCTCAGTGATAAAAGCTAAGAGAAAGGAGGAGGCAGGGGGCATTCATTACTACGACATTTGTCTTCCAGAGCAACTGCCACATGTACTGAAGCCCTGCTTCCTGGGAAGTGGCTGGACATCGCCTACAGATGGGACATATAGAATAAATGTTTCGTTTTCCTTTGCTTACGTGCGTGGCCTTTGCTTTCGCTTTATTAAACTGCCTTTATCTTGACCCACAAGTTTTTTTCCATCTTATTTTCTCTGCCCCCCACCCCCAAGTAGAGGAGTGATAGAGGAGCTTGGTGGGCATCTGGCATCCAGCCAAGGTCAACCCACCACACTGACAAAATACTATTCATAAGTTGATGGAGATATGATCAATATCTCACTGAATTTCAAATGTCCTTATCAGTAAGGCAATTAGGAAAGACCTGTTTGATGAATAGATTAATTTACATGTTTTCAAGTGTAAAAAACCAAAGTAACTAGATTCAGCACTGAAGTTTTCTCAGTTAAAACACAGCAAATTGCCAGTGAGTTTGTTTCCCTCATTTCTTGTATACACACCATACACAGGAGCAAATGTGAGCATATCTTGGCTTCATACGACAATGGCTTTTATAAAAGAATTAATCTATCAATAATAGACATAATAACAGAGATAGTGCTAAATGCACTACCAGTAAGGCAGCATCAGCAGAGCAGAAAAAAAAGACACTCAAATAGGATGCATTTTGTTAGAACTGTGCAAATCACAGAATCACAGAAACATTGAGGTTCGCAGGAACCTCTGGAAATCATTTAGTGCAATACCCCTGCTCAGAGCAGTCAATTAAAGCAGGTTAAGAATCACAGAATCACGGAATCACTGGGTTGGAAAGGACCTTCAAGATCATCAAGTCCAACCATTAATCCAGCGCCACCGTGTTCCCTAAACCATGTCCTGAAGCGCCACATCCACAAGTTTTTTGAACACTTCCAGAGATGGCGACTCCACCACCTCCCTGGGCAGCCTGTTCCAATGCCTGACCACCCTCTTACTGAAGAAATTTTTCCTAATATCCAATCTAAACCTGCCCTGGATTAACTTGAGGCCATTTCCTCTCGTCCTATCGCTGGTTACTTGGGAGAAGAGGCCAACACCCTCGTCGCCACAACCCCCTTTCAGATAGTTGTAGAGAGCGATAAGGTCTCCCCTCAGCCTCCTCTTCTCCAGACTGAACAACCCCAGTTGCCTCAGCCACTCCTCATAAGACTTGTGCTCCAGGTTGCTCAGGGCCATGTCCACTTGGTTTTGTATATCTCCGTGGACAAAGACTCCACAGACTGTCTGACCAACGGTATGTCCATGAATCTTTGTATTGGGGAACCCAGCATTGGTTGCTCTCCGTAGTGTTGAAAACATTTCCTAAGAATCTGCTTCTCCCGAGGCTATTTGCGCAGTAATTCATTTATCTGCTTGAGTCCTGTTGCAACTCTAGTCCATCAGGCCAACAGGTCCAATTGCTTCCACCCCACTTTTAAAGAACTCAGCTTCCCTACTTGCAAATATAGAAAATGGTGCAAAAGAAATTCACACCCTTCTACTGAAGTTTGTTATGAGAATTTAAGTGGCATAACATTTAATCATATAATGCTATAGAATTGCATTAATTTGCAATGAAGCCTGGGAGTCCCATTGTGAATTCTACAATATACCAAATTGTTGAATGACTGAAGAAGTAGTAGAAACAAAAGGTTTAAAAAGCTGTGAGAAATCATAATAAAACAAAAAACAAAAACCCCAACCAAAGACTGGGTAATGCATCACAAAATGCACTTCATTCATTCACTTGTAAAGCATAATGAAGCTTTAATTATGTATGGTATTATTCATAACTTGTAAATACTGCAGAATATTTTGAAAAAGCAATGAAGTTTAAGTAACTTGAGATTGCACTTGAGCACTGTGGTAGTAAATCATTGCCAGGAAATGAGGAGAAATTAGTTGTGATTTTTTTGAGTGGGGGAGTTGCTTGGGTTTTTTTTGTAAAAATCTTTGAAAGTAGAAAGCTGAAGTTTAGCAAAATGTAAAGGATTGAGAATTAACTTTAATGTGTTGTTCTGCTCTCATTTAACTGCTTAGTAAAAGATGATTAAGGAAAAATGAAACAAGCTAATAATAATAATGCTAAAAAAGCCCAGAATTCTCATTTGTCTCTCTTGGCTATACTGCTGCTAACATCACCCTTTGGTTTCTGTAACTTGAAACATAATAAAAAATTCTTTCTACCCTTCAGTGCGACTGTTTTGTTTTGTTCTGCTTCTTTTACAGCACTTTAAGTGAATGCAGCTTAAAACTCATGAACTTGTTTTTGCATGTACGTTTGGTTAGATATTGCAATATATTGCACTGTACATACCCCTTCCAAGTATTTCCATTGCAATAAAACAAGTGGGCAAATCGGTCTAAGAAAGATCAGATGATATATTGAGTCCTCATAGGTTCCTCCTCAGCTAATTTAATTGCAAAGGAGTTGCACTGTCTGCCTACTGATCCCTGGATATTATGACAAGAAGGAAAGAATGAGAAAGGAAATTCCATGCTGGATATGAAGAGTGCTGTTTCAGATTTGCCATTTATATCCAGGTACTTGGGATGAAACAGCCATCTGCTGCTGCAGAGTATAGATGCTTTTCATAACATTGTAACAACACTTAAAATTATTGTTTAGCAAATATGCATTACTTAAAGCCAGCCGCTGAGTTGTTAGGAAGGAAAAAATGCGACTACTGTATTTAAGGAAAAACAAACAGGGGTGAGTTGTAAAGCACAGAGCACCAAGCAATCTGACCTGAAGCAAGGAATCTGTTGAATAATTTAACCTGGCAATGGGAAGTTTCAAAGTCTCTGATATATACAGGCAAAACAACAGAAAATATAGAAGAAAGAAAAATAGCCAGAAATAAAGACCTTCCATAATGGAATATACCTACGGGCTCTGTTCCTGTTCTTTCTTGCCAGGTTAGCTCTACCATGAAGTACCTCTGAACTTGCCAGGCATCAGAGGTTGTTAGCAAAATCAGATTGTCTTTGGTCTCCCACATTTGCACATACTATGCGGAACTCACAGTGAAATACAACTCCTCATAAATCCCTTTGTCTCTACAGAAACCAGGAGTGCAACAGCTAGCTACCATTCCAAAAATTCTGTCTCCTTGCCAGCTAGCCGGGCTGGATTTTAATCAACACCAGCCTTTCTCGTCTGGCAACAATTCAGTCCCTACATTCAGCAGCAAGAGGGAGACATTTAAATTGTTTCATCTAAATCCTCTCTTTTTTTTTATTTTTTTAAAAGGAAAAATCTATCATACAGATTACTATATAGGATTTACTGTCATCCATGTTGGAACAAAAAGGATTAAGACTAGTGAATGGTACAATCAGAGATGGCAAAAAGTAACAGAACTAACTAAAGATGATCAAAAAACCAGAGAAGTTCCAATAAATGTCACGCAGATGAGAAAACCAGGGAAATGAAAGAGTTTGGGATCCTAAAAAACTGGAGGATTAACTCTCACTAAAAAAAAGTTAGTTTGGAAACTTCCTAACAGAAAGCACTAGGTTAAAATGGCAGAAATATTTGAGTAATTTAACCTTACTCGGCAAGTGAATAATGTCACTGCAAAGTACTGAGATTTTGAGAAAAAATCTGAAATTCCAACTCTAGCAGAGAAACTGTTGGAAATATGATTTTGCAGGTAAACTAGAAATTTACATTTCCCATATTTTACTTCAAGAAGACCACAACTTCAACAATTTTAAAATTAATCTGGGAACAAGTTGAGTTGTAAAACCCAGACATTTGTTACAAAGATGGGAATAATCTAGTCATAAATCACAGTATCACAGAATCACCAAGGTTGGAAAAGACTCTAAAATCAAGCCCAACCATCAACCCAACACCACCATGCCACTAAACCATGTCCCAAAGTGCCACATCCACATGTTTTTTGAACACTTCCAGTGATGGCAACTCCACCACCTCCCTGGGCAGCCTGTGCCAATGCTTCACCACTCTCTCAGTGAAGAAATTTTTCCTAATATCCAGTCTAAACCTCCCCTGGTGCAACTTGAGGCCATTGCCTCTCATCCTATCACTAGTTACTTGGGAGAAGAGACCAACACCCACCTCACCACAACCCCCTTTCAGGTAGTTGTAGAGAGCCATAAGGTCTCCCCTCAGCCTCCTCTTCTCCAGATTGAACAACCCCAGTTCCCTCAGCCGCTCCTCATCAGACTTGTGCTCCAGACCCCTCATCAGGTTCGTTGCCCTTCTCTGGACACGCTCGAGCCACTCAACGTCCTTCTTGGAGTGAGTGGCCCAAAACTGAACACAGTATTCAAGGTGCGGCCTCACAAGTGCCAAGTACAGGGGCACGATCACTTCCCTACTCCTGCTGGCCACACTATTCCTGATACAGGCCAGGACGCTGTTGGCCTTCTTGGTCACCTGGGCACACTGCTGGTTCATGTTCAGTCGGCTGTCAACCAGCACCCCCAGGTCCCTTTCTGCCGGGCAGCTCTCCAGCCACTCCTCCCCAAGCCTGTAGCGTTGCATGGGGTTGGTGTGACCCAAGTGCAGGACCCGGCACTTGGCCTTATTAAACCTCATACGGTTGATCTCTGCCCATCGATCCAGCCTGTCCAGATCCCTCTGCAGAGCCCTCCTACCCTCCAGCAGATCAACACTCCCACCCAACTTGGTGTCATCTGCAAACTTACTGAGGGAGCACTCGATCCCCTCATCCAGATCATCAATAAAGATATTGAACAAGACCGGCCCCAGAACCGAGCCCTGGGGAACACCGCTTGTGACCGGCCGCCAGCCGGATTTAACACCGTTCACCACAACTCTCTGGGCTCGGCCATCCAGCCAGTTCCTCACCCAGCGAAGAGTAAACCTGTCTAAGCCACGAGCCGCCAGTTTCTCCAGGAGAATGCTGTGGGAGATGTTGTCAAAGGCTTTACTAAAGTCCAGGCAGACAACGTCCACAGCCTTTCCCTCATCCACTAGGCGGGTCACCTGGTCATGGAAGGAGATCAGGTTGGTCAAGCAGGACCTGCCTTTCATGAACCCATGCTGGCTGGGCCTGAGCCCTTAATTGTCCTGCACATGCCCTGTGAGCACTCACAAGACCAACCGCTCCATGATCTTCCCTGGTACAGAGGTCAGGCTGACAGGCCTGTAGTTCCCAGGATCCTCCTTCTGGCCTTTCTTGTCGATGGGTGTCATACTGGCAAGCCTTCAGTCTTCTGGGACCTCCCCTGTTAACCAGGACTGCTGAAAAATGATGGAGAGTGGCTTGGCAAGCTCCTCTGCCAGCTCCCTCAGTACTCTTGGGTGGATCCCGTCAGGCCCCAGAGACTTGTGGGTGTCCGCGTGGCTTAGCAGTTCCTTAACTCTTTCCTCCTGGATTATGGGGAGTTTATTCTGCTCTCCATCCCCATCTTCCAGCTCAGGGGGCTGAATACCCTGCAGATACCTGGTCTGGCTATTAAAGGCAAAGAAGGCATTAAGTACTTCAGCCTTGTCCTCATCCTTGTAGACAATGTTCCCCGCCATATCCAGTAAGGGATGGAGATTCTTCTTGCCTCTCTTTTTGTTGTTAATATATTTGTAGAAGCTTTTTTTTTATCCTTTACGACTGTGGCCAGACTGAGCTCTAGCTGGGCTTTTGCCTGTCTAATTATATCTCTACTTGACCTAACAAGACCCTTGTACTCTTCTTGAGTTGCCTTCCCCTTCTTCCAGAGGTGATCAACTCTCCTCTTTTCCCTGAGTCTCCCTGTTCAGCCAGGCCTGTCGCCTTCCCCGCCAGCTCTTCTTACGGCACATGGGGACCGCCTGCTCCTGCATCCTTAAGATTTCCTTCTTGAAGACTGTCCAGCCTTCCTGGATCCCTTTGCCCTTCAGGACTGTCTCCCAAGGGACTCCCTCAACCAGTGACCTGAACAGGCCGAAGTCTGCCCTCCGGAAGTCCACGGTAGTGATTTTGCTGACCCTCCTCCTTACCTCACCAAGAATTGAGAATGCTACCATTTTATGGTCACTAAGCCCAAGATGGCCTCTGACCACCAGATCCCCCACCAGCCCACTTCCCCATGGTATGACCATTCCTGAGGTATTTTCCAAGACAGCACATAAGTAAACCTCCTCCCGCTTCCTCTCTCACATTTAGCCCTGACCTTAATGATGTCCTAAGGACACTTCTGTATTCCAGCCATGAGAACGACGTTAAATAAACCAGAGGGGGGAAACATTTCTTCTGAAAAGGACACAGAACAAGCATGTGCTGTCAATAATTTCTCTCTCAGGTTTAGTCAGATCCCAGCATCTTTTATTGATGTCAGATAAGGTCCTCAAGGGAAGAGTCACATTTATTTGCCTTAGGTTTGTATAAAAAATGGGATCAGAAATATCAGTGCTCTATCCTATTTAACTGATGTGCTTTTTCAAGTACTCACAAACCATCCATCCATTTTTTTAAAGGACTAAAAATTAGCATCTAAATTAATTTCTGATTCAACATTCAGGAGATGCTGAATTCTACAAGTGAGGTCTCGTTCTGCCCCACCATCCACTCTGCAATAAGCAGCCAGGAGAGCTATAAAACTAACTTGAAGAACATTCTGAAAGATGTAATGTAATGTTGATGTGTGTATTCCTGTATATGGAAGCACTCCAAAACAAAATAAAGCAAAACAAAACCATAGTGCTTGTTATCCTGGCAGGAGAGTGGGACACAACACCAACCAAAACCAAAGAAACCAAAAAAACAAAACAAAAAAGAAAAAAAACCCTTTGTAGTGTCTGTCATGTTTTACTAAAGGCATGCTGAGATGTTTCTTGTGTATTGGCCCATCTGCAACACCCTTGGGACATGTCCTACCCTGTGGTCCAGCATGTGTGAATGACAGATCCAGAGCACATAGAAATACTAATCAAAGCATGGTGTTCATCTATCCCCATTCTCTTCTGTGAGATAGAGGAAGGAAGGAAAAGGGAAAAAATAATTTAAAAAGTGAGCAAGCTTCTCTGATGCTAGATGGGCAAAAACTAAATCTTGCTGCAACAGCCTTTCAACAGATATTTTTCTCTTGTCTATGGCTGGGGAGAAAAAAATGACATTCTATAAATCAAACTGATTCAGCCTAAGCAACAACAGACCAACAGAAAATTGTTTTGAGGGCAGAAGGTATCCAGAACAACAATTACAGCCTGAGTTAGATCTCCTCTGGGACTGAACGCCAGCCAGTGTGGGGAGTTTCTCTCTCCCTCTTGCTCGCCTGTGTGTGCTTCCTCTCTATTTTGCTGTCTTAGCGGTCAGTGTCATCTCAGGTAGTGTAGCATTGCACTGAATAATTAAAATAGTTGTGCCGAGCTTTAGCATGCTAATCTAGCATCTACTTGTGGACAGTGGGCTCAAGAAACACAACATGAACAGAGTTCCTGTCCACCAAAAGCCAAATGGAGAGGCTGTGGAAAGTGAGGTGCTCATCAGGTAGAGGTGAGGCCATTGCAGAGGGCACCTTAGCAGGGGTGAATAAAGACAGATCCTGGAGCCAGACAGCTAGTTCTATTATTCATTGTTGCCCCAAGTGAGAAATAACCCAATGGCATGTTCAACCTACCATGCTGCCTCCAGCGCAAATTTCTGTGTAGCGAAGAGGGCACGGCTGGTGGGTGGGAAGACCAAATTGCTCTACATATTTGAAGAAGCAGCAGAAACAACTTCTACTGCAGGGCTGGCAGGAGTGGAAAAGGTGGCAATGTATTTACTGCAGCTCAGTTGCCCTTGTCCACTCTAATGGACATCTCACAGATCAGATACACATGATGTTACTATTTATTTTAATGATCTACTTGAATAAATTGGACACCTCCAACTCACCTTCTCTACGACACCCCGCCCTCCCCAGCAGCAATATGAGCATGAGTGGGTATGATGGGCAGTTCCCTTGGAAAACTACTCTCCTCTTAGACATTGAACCATATTTGAAGACGTGTCTTGACAGCCTGTGTTAATGATAGACGTCTAAAATGTGTGAGAGGCGTGTGGGGGCAACAGGACATTACTGTGAGATGTGTTAATATCTTTTAGCCACCTTTTGCACTACACCCTTTCCCTAGAGCTTCACAACCCTACATCTGGATCAGATTGCCTGCAAACATTCATTGCTATCGCTATCTCCCATGTACTTTATATCCCTCAGTGTTTGCCTTTATAGAGAACGAAGACTGTTTAAGGCAGATATTTTCTTCCACGGGAAATTTATCGGGTCCAAAGGACCTTTATTCAGTACCTGTGCTGAAGGTCAGAACTGGACTGTTGTCTCAGGGAAATATAATACAAATGATAGGAAGAGATACTTTGCCCTTCTAAAACCCTTTAGATCTGGAAATAGGAGACGTGTTAATGGAGGAGGTCATCAATATTTCTGCTTTTAAGTACGTATGCACAATTTATATTTGGGAAAATGTGGCGTACAATGAAGTATCAAAGATCATGTAAAAAGTTCTTGTTACTAACCACGATTTTAAACTTCAAATTAACTCCCATCCAAAATTTAATTTAAATTCAGCAGTTTGTAAAAGTATGCAACTTCACATATGCATATACATGTGAGTATTTATACAGGCACATATACACAAGTATTCTTGTGTACCACAACCACACCCACCTGTACAACAGTAACTGTATGTATAGAAATACTAATAATTTTAAGATCTAACTTGCTCCCGACATACACCAGGTGTTAAATGAGCATTTGAGGCTTAGCAGATTGCAGAGATACAAACACAGCCTATTTCTGTCTACAGTAGCACAAAACAGACTTTAAATCTCAGGCATTTTTCTCCTGGCTAAACACTCTGGTGCAAGATAAGCATGAACACTGATATGTTCTGATAGCAGGCAAGCAAACAAAAAGCAAAAAAAATTGTTTTGCCTTGCTTAGTTTTCATAAAAAAGCTGCATCGATTCCATTTTGCCTTAAAGTTAATGGCGTGATAGTTTGATATCAGGCAGGGAAAGGGCAAGAATAGCTCTCATCAGAAAACCAAGAGGCAACCGTTTGCTTGGGGAACAAAGGAATTATGCAACAAAGCCAAGGTGCAGAGCAAATGGAGAAATGTTTCAAAACTCATCCACGATGGAGGCAAACATGTGCATTTCCATATTCTGCAGTGCATCACCCTTCCTTCATCCTCACCTCTCTCCTCTTCCCCCAGACGCTCACAAAGTCCCTGTGAGTTGCCCACAAAGAGGGAAAGCTGACGGGAGATCCACAAACCAAGTAAACAAAGCGGGAAGGGATTTCACTACTCTACCGAGTACGAGGGAGGACATCAGCTCTGCTCTCCAAAAGGGGGATGCCACAGTTTTATTTCCCTTCTCTTGGTGTCTGATGTTACTGCGCTTTGTTAACACAGATGGTGCAACTCTCTAGGATGTTTTAATGCATATGTGGAAGCAATAACACCAAAAATGCATTAGACTGGTCGCACTTATTCTTTACACTTCTTAGCTTATGCATTTATTTTGTCAACATTACAGAAGAAAGTGAACCCACGCTACAAATTCAACCTTTTGCTCTCCCACAACCAGTTTTTAGCTACTTACCACTAAAAAAAAATCAATATTCTTGTGTTTCCAACAAACCTATGGCTTGTATATGAAAAAGGCTCACAGGCTAGAAATATTCCTTCTGTTTTCTGCTATGCTAGAAAGGTTTTTGTGGGATTTTTGGACAACTGATCTGTCCCAGCTTCCTTGAGTTGAATTAAGGAATACATTCCGAGACTTATGTTTATGGGGTAATCAGAGGGCACAACAATAAATGCATCAAAGACCCAAAAAGAATAAATACAAATAGAGATAATGAAATGCCTGACATTGTTGCATTCATATTCTTGAAATAAAAATGCTCAGTGAAGAAGAAACGTTCCCCCAATACTGAATATCCATTAGAAATTAGATATAGGTTGCAGCTTAGGGTTTATGAAATTTTCTGGCCTGACATGCCAAGAGTGAAAATGAAACACAACATAAAATGTAAAAATAAAAGCCATGCCAACCAGAGAACAAATATCCACCTACAATTATCCATAGCCTTGTCTGAGAAAAGGCTTTTATGAGCAACAGGTCACTCGGTTCTTTCTTCAAGAGCTGGACAATAAACACACCGATTAGATGCAATTGCCATGGACTGGTTCATGATGTGGATACCTGTCCACCAGGAACTATTAGTCTATATTACACAGTTTTGTTGTATCAGCTTCCAAACCACTCCAGTGAGCCATGGGTCTCCTCAGCAACAAACAGCAAAAAAGTGAGATATATGACTTCTTATGTCAACCTATGAAAAACTTTTTTTTTTTTTTTTTTTTTAATATACAATAGGAGTGCTTGTTGGGGACACGTAGTCTTTAAAAAAAAAAAAGAAAATGAAGTGTATTTAGTATTTATAGCTACATTTTTTTTGTAGCTGTTCGGAAGAAGAAGGTCTCCTGAGTATTAAGTCACCAAAGATATGGAAATACATAAGCAAAGTCCAAACACAGTGTCTTACACACTGACTTTTCCTTTAGCATCTCCTGCTTTCTGCCCCAGGCTGCAACGTATAAACTAATATGAGTAGTGAGGGAAGTAGCTGTAATCTATCACACTGACTGATACCAGCCCCAGGAAAGGTAGTTTATTGCAGGCGGTATATCTTCAAAAATAGAAACTGTGCAAAGATCATGACAAAAACTTCAACACTTCCTACACTTTGTTTGCAGCACTATTAATTCTTCAATCTGCATTTATTTCCATGAGGGTCATACAACCAGAAAAATACAATGGAGTAATTAATTTTCTTTTTAGGAGTGTTCTGGGAAACAAAGCAATTAGAGCAATCTTAAGCTGTCATGTATTTATCAATCGCCGCTCAATTATTTTACTTAAATAAAATACTGATTGCAGAGTCTGATCTGCAACTATCAACTGAGTGACTCATTTAGGTGCACTATTTTTTCTTCAGTAATTAAAAAAAAAAACAATATCAAACTTTAACTGAAAGGGGAAAGACAAAGGGACAAGGGAGAGGAGAAAACTGGAAATATGTAACATCTTTTCACAATTCTCAGTTTAGAAATATCTGAAACTACTGTAGTCTGTACCGAGTCTGGAGATAAGTCAGTCCTCACCACAAGAGAAGTCCATGGTTTTGGTGCAGAGAGGAAATTGTAATCTCTTAAAGAGGTCACTGAAGGTCAGAAGCTCTTGTCCTCTGTCTTCAGGAGACTGAAGGGGCACAGCCAAAAGATAGTGTATGGCTGTCCATGTCCCCAAGGGCTGCACATAAGCACCAGCTCCGTGAGTAACTACATATCCTAGGTCTACCCGAGGTTCACACGCCCCTCAGTGGTACAAACTGGTCAAAGAGAAGATGCATGCTCCATACAAGAAAAAAAAATGTCTCTGCCCTGTATTTCCTTATGTGTTTCACTACGTTCTTTGTCGACTATTCCAGATTTTGGTTCTGTGGGTTACAGACTATGCTGTTGACATTTACCTCGTATATTTTCAGTCAATAATGCAAAGTATGTAAACGGCACAAATACTGAGTAAAGGTGTCTGAGGGACAATTACTTACAACTACAGCTAAAAGGCTTATAAAAGAAAGGTTTGATGGCTATCACCTCCTGTAAAAATCAGACTTGCTGAAGCTGAATCTCCATAACAACCCTCACGTGGGTTTAGTCTCCACTCTCTGCGCGAGACAGCTTCTTTGTTAAAACTGTCCATTATATCCAAAATGATTAATCTCATTGTTCAAGGATTTTTTCTTAATGTTTAATTTATACCTATCTGTCCTTAGTTACTACTTGGTAATTTGTTACTACCTTCAACCTTAATATTTTAAATTATTCTACCCTTTTTTCAATGCTATTTCTCATCAAGTATTTCTACATAGTCATCATGGCTCGACTAATCACTGCTGCACTTTCTGAGCCTGCAGTTGGTAAATTCCTGTAATCTCTCTTCATAAATTATACTTAATACTTCTTCCTCATTTCTTTCCTTCTGGATCACCTCCAAATTTCTAATAGAAAAAGCAGGCCAGAAAACTCTCATTTCTTACGCACCTTCCTATCAGATAAAAGATGCCAATGTCTAAGGCAGACAGTAAAGGCTGTATGACAGTTTGCTTTACTTTCCAACTGCCTGTATTTACTTTCCAACTGCCTGTATTTATTTTCCAGTTGAAAATTTCCAATTTCTAGTTAGAACTATAGCATTGTCTCACACTGAGTCTTTGTCTTCCTATATCTCAGAGGTAGCAGCAGTTCTTTGGTGGGTGGCACAGTCTGAATGGTCTAGAAAAAGCTGTTCTAGGTTGACTTTTGCAATAGGCTTTGAGATTCTCATGGCAAGACTTTGGTGTGTGACTCTATAAGGAGATTAGAAGGGTTCAAACCCTTAGGTCCCACAGTCTCAGAGTCGCACAGAAGAGAAGTTTCTCCAGTCTTTCCCAATAAGCGGAAGAGGGAGGCAGATACTTTCAGAAAGTGGTTGACATCTTGGTATTTAAACAGAAGTGACATGAGACTGAGACACTGTAGGTAGCACTGCAAAGGGAGAAAGAGTCCTCTGAGTCCTTTTCCCAGAGTGAAAAATGTGGTTCAGAAAATACAGTTTGGTCAGCCAATCCTACAGACAAGATAGCTGAGTTTGCACTCATGACTATAACTGTACAGGGCTGTGTATCATGAGCTGGATTATGATCCTGTGCCAATCTAAAATGACACGCAATTGATTCCACAGTTTCTGATTAAGGTGTGCTTTAGTACTCATAATGCCCTGCGCTGTGCAAGTTGTCATTTACTTTCTGTATCTCAACCAGTTCCTGAACATCTTTATTGAACTTCCTTAAATAATCTTTTCAGAGTGACCTGGACAGTCTGAGAAATGGTCAGACAGGAATCTCATGAAGTTCAACAAAGGCAAATGGCGAGTCCTGCACAAGGAAAGGAATCACCCCAGGTACAAGCTGGGGACTCACCGGCTAGAAAGAAGTTTAGCAGAGAAGAACCTGGGGTCCTGGTGGCCAACCAGTTGCACATGAGCCAGCATTGTGGCAAAGAAGGCCAACAGCCTCCTGGGATGCATTAGAGTGTAGCCAACAGGCCCAGTGACGTGATCGCTCCCCTCTATTTTGCATTTGTGAGACCACATGTGGAGTATTGTCCAGTCTGGAGCTCACCAGCACAAGACAGACATTGACTTTACTGGACTGAGTCAACCAAAGCACCATCATCATATTCAGGAGTTTGGAGCACATGACGTATTTCAAGAGGATAAGAAAAGCTGAAAAAAGCTGGATTTGTTCTGACTGGATAAAAGAAGGCTCCTGGGAGACCTTATTGTGGCCTTTCAATACTTAAAGGAGGCTTCTAGAAAAGACAGAGAGACTTTTTACTGAGGCCTGTAGTGACAGGACAAGCAGTTACAGTTTTCAAGTAACAGAGGATGTATTTAGATTGGACATACGGAAGAAATTTTTTGTAATGAGGGTGGTGAGACACTGGCACAGGTTGCCCAGAGAGGTGGTAGACGCTCCATCCCTGGAATCATTCAAGGGCAGGTTGGACGGGGCTCTGAGCAACGTGATCTAGTTGAAGATGTCCCTGATCATTGCCAGGGGGTTGGACAAGATGACCTTGAAAGGTCCTTTCCAACCCAAACTATTCTATGATTCCAAGAGTTCTTTGTGGGTTTGTCCTGGATGCAGGAATAACCAATATATTCAGTAATGGTTTGGGTGATAGAGTAGAAAGGACAGTTACTAAATATGAAGGTGCAGTGAAGCTCAGAAATATTTTGAGCCTGTCAGATCATAAAATTAGGTTTAAAAATGATCTTGTTAAATGGGGAAAACACTATAAGAAATAAAGGCTGTAGAAAAATAACGGAAATACAAAGTTCTACAGTTAGACATAAAGAATAGGGAACAATTTTCCAGACAGAAATCCTCAAAAAAAAAAAAAAAAAGATGATAGTGAGGGTTTCTGGGGGCAAAGGTGGCACTTGTGACATGAAGTATTGTGTCTAATTTTGAGCAATAAATCCCAGGTGGACCATCTGGAGAAAGTTCATAAAAAAGCCATGAGAATGATTGAAGTTGTCAGAAACACACCCTGAAACACAGTAGTGTGTTTTCCAATGTAAAAAAAGGGTGGTAGTGGGGACAAACATATGATAATGCTTTTTAAATAAGTGAAACTGTTGGAAATAGGAAGGGAATAAGCTGTCCTCCATATCCATGATCCATAGGACAGAAATTCATGGGCTTAAAATGTAACAGAAGACATTCATACAAGAAGTTAATGATTTGGGTATTTGATTCTGTCTTAGAGCTGAGAGATGGATTTGATGATATTTAAATATTGCTCTTAACTCCGTTTGCCTAATATTCAGTGTAACCAATACAAGCCCTCAAAATCAGAGACGGACTATTTCAGACAGCAGCCACAAACGTCCTATCAACTCAAATCACTAAACTGATTAAAGCACGCACCTCTCCTTCAGCTCTTACGTGTTAAGACAAATTCAGCAAATCTCTGCTCTGCAAACACCCACCCACAAAAATAAAAGGCAAAAACTCAATAAGATTTAACCAACTTATCAATAGGAATGAAGACATTTTCTGTCATTAAATAGCAACAGATAACAATCAGACAGCAGCGTCTCACCTCTTTAGCATGGAACAATAGCATCTGCAGGCAGGGAATCCTTACAACAGTGTTCCATCTATCAGCTGTGTGTAAAAATAAACCACAACCAACCCCTGTCCCAAAGGCTGCATTTAGAAACCATCAAGCATGTCTGCAGTTGAGGAGCAGATACTTCTGTGCTTATAAAACCACTAGTCACTCAGCAGAGAAGTTATCCTGCCGTTGTTCCCACCTGCATTGGCCCCCCAAGGAAATGCTAATTTAGAAGAATTTGGATTAATTTCTCCAGTTTATTAGAAAGTTTAAAGCATTTTTATTCAATCATGCTCAGCTTGTGCTCCCTGAATTCAGATCAGCTTTCAGTGGATTGTTTGAAATTTATTTTAATTTGAAAACAAGGCAGGTGAGGGTTTAGAGTTGAATGGGGGATGGCTCAGCTCATTCACAGCAACATGCAGGTGTCTCTGGCTCAAAGAGTGAAGCACTGGGAAAGCTGGATGCGTCTAGGGGTGTGGGATGAGAAGTGGAGGGACTGGGGGATTGCTTTCAGGCTGAAGGTACCTTTAAGACTGCAGCTAATTATTTTTTTTCCATTCAAGGTAGATTGGCAAAATGAGTAATTTTCCAGCACAGAAGACTTTAAGCACTATACCTATCATACCACGTATTATGATATGCCACAGAGTATGATATAGATATATATATATTTGACTTTTTATTAATACTAAGTAATGTCAACATACTTATATCAGGCCTTGGTGAATGTTGAAAAACCACTGAAGTAGTTCAAACACTTCTGAAGGAAAGAGGAAACAGTCATTGGATTATTTTTTAGCTGGTAACAGCCAGTAAGTTCTCACTGTTTGATGATTCCAATTATTATTTGGAATAAACTGATGAATTGAGTTCTCTGTCCAGTCCTTACCAACCACAGGTCATCTGTCAGCAGGACCGATGGGGTATACCAACAGTCAAACACAACAGCAGCATTTCCTTCATTGCTAACAGGAGGAGACAACTTAGAACGGAAACAGAACAAAGCTTTAGTTTCCTTAAGCAAAACCTAAACCCATAAATTGCATTTGTTTGTTGTTGCCTGGATAGTTATAGATACTGACAGCAGACTCATTTATCTGATGAAATCTCTTACAGACACCCTTGTCCTGCAAGACCCAGCCCATGTCTTCCTCAAGGCACACTGGTTCATCATTGTTTTCCACCAGGAGGCTGGATAAGGCCTTGGCTCTTGCTGAACGTTGATGAACACATCCTCTTTGCTGTCCCACAGATCAGGGCTGTGCTTCTCTACCTTTCTGCAGCTGAGCTGACCTCTGAAAACACCGGTGAGATGCTCTGCTTCACTGCTTTTGCCCTCCAGCCCCGAAGCATTCCCCACCTGAATCTGTCTGAGCTTTGCTCACTTGCACCCGTACAAGGTTTTCCCTGTGACATGGGGATGAGAAGGTGGTGGAGACACCTTGCCCGTTGCAGCTCATCCTTCCCAAGTGCCAGAGGCCATGAAAGCACTCACAAACCTTTATTAGCGGGTGCACATCCCTGATGGCACATACAGTTCTTCAGCTCCTCCCCAGAGCCCAAAGGATCCTTTAAATTTGGGCTGCCTCCATGAGAAGGTACTGTCTAGCCAGCCTCAGCTCGACAGAAAATCAAACTAATATCTCTTTGCATATTTGGCCTCTGAAAGACCCCAAGTCAAGCCTGTAGAGTGGCATCTGCTTTTGCAAAAGCGTACAGGGTCAGGAACCACCCCCCTTTCTCAGCATCATTACGCACTGCCACATTTCGATTTATTGGACTCCCAAAATGGTTTATTACAGGAGAGTGTTTCTGCCCTGATTCCCACCCTTACATGTGCACTGAACCCTCACTGCTGTCTGAAGCCTCTTTGGGTTTAGTTTTGTATCTTTTTGTTGTATTCTTATTTTTTTTACAGGAAAATAGCTTGCCATAAATTTTGCCCTTTCAAGTGTTTAGTGACAGAATGGAGTTGCCCTCAGTCACATCTATTTATCCTGGTAAGCACATTTATAAAGCGATTTCCCATCCTCGTTATTCTGTCAATGGCATTTCACACTGTAGCTACTTTAATGCAGCATTTTATCATTTGTCCTGAGGGCTGCTGACAGCTGCCAATTCCAAGGCTTCCTTCCAATCTTAATTTTCTTCATTTCCTTTTATTTTCCCCTTCCCCCACACACCTTTTCCTTTATTTCCAAGGTTTGTGGGGCTATGGGAAGAATGATGTGCAATGAACGATGACGGCTGACGATTTCCTCTGCCTTTAAAAACAGAGACATTATAATCCCATAATGTGAAGTTGCGTTACCGAGGAAAAGTTAAACGTCAGCTGCATTTCAGTTGGCTATTAGACTTTTCACTTTCTCCTGATAAATTCTCCATTAATGCTACTGGGTTTACATTTCCCTTCTCCCTTGCTGTGCAGAAATTGGATTGTTCATCTCCCAGGGAAGGTACTTTGCATTCTTGCTTGCTGTGATTTTCCCACCATCCAGAATTACCTAAATCAAACCAGAATAGGCAACAATCCAGCTCTAGCCACAGGAGAACAGGAGTTTTACCTAAGGAATTATACATGTCTATTAGCCCATCTTGAGACAGTTCCCTTCTTGCCACAACATTTATATTTCCATCCAAGAAAAACTCCACCAATACTAGGGAAGAAGAACTGAATAGTTTGTTTTCACTAAAAGAACGGGGTCCCAAACCTGATCCTATTAAAGACGATCATAGTCACATTTCAGTTAATTTCAGAAAGCTGCTCCCCACACTACTTTTCTCCCCAAAATAGAAATGATCAGACACAAGCTTGTTTTCCAGCAACCATAAAGAGCTATTTCACTGTTACAGCAGTAATGTTTTGCAGCCTTCCAAGCAGCAAGCAAGGGCTATAGCATAAAAGAAGCCACAGGGTTAAATCCTTCACTGAGGCTAAATATTTTTTGTTGTTGTCCCAGACTGGGCATTGCTCGTGCCTTAATGGTAACTCCTGGTTTGCTCAATGGCCCAGCAAAGAGACTTGTAAGCAGGAAGACAGCATCACCACTGGAAGCCTTCATAAAGTTTAGAAGATTATAAAAACTCAACCCTTTGGGGAGGTGGGACCAGAGCATGCATCCAGGGTTGGTGTAAATGTGCTGCACGCTACGCAAGTGAAGGATCCTCAGAGGCTGCACTTTGAACCATGAAGTAGACTTTATTCATATAGGCTGGCTTGCAGACACTGTCCCACAATGGTTCTGCCAAAACCTGTGTGTCTCCCAGACTTTGGATATACACACATTCTTTGCAAGTGCAAGTGGACAGATTGATCTTTTATTTGCAGAAGTGAACTCTGCAAATCCTTTAGGTTGCAAGTCTTTTAGATGCCAAAGCCACAGGAGGAAAATGTGTTTTATCAGCTCTAGAAATTTTAGCCTGATTCGAGATACTGCTGCTAGTTTGCAAGGTCATATCAAAGGATGTGTTGCATCATTCTGCAGCAAAGAACAAGATAGGAATTTCATCCTGAGGTGAGCCAACCTTTCTGTTGCTCACATTTTCACTTAATTTTCCTAAGTTGTAAAAATAAATTTCTTCTTCTGATCTGCAATTAACATTAGATTCAATTATTGTTTTTTTCAATAGAATTGATTTTTTTCCCATTTTATTGCTGGAATGTACTGTTGTGTTGGTGAAAAGGCAACTTGCCAGAATATTACTTAGATAACCCTGGCATGCCTAAATGGAAAGCTTTTCATTTGTTCAATTAAAAGTAAGCATCAAAATCAGGACATTATTTTTCTTTAATTTCATTATCACAGACTGACAGTTTATACATTCATTTACTCATGCCGTCCATGATTATCAAAAGAATACTGTGCGTCTTCTCTCTAATTACAGAACACCCATCACAATTGAACTGATGGGGTAAATCAAACAGTGCTGATATTAAAATGCTATGCCACACTCTTAAGAGTAAGCAGAAAATGAAAAGGTTGAGATTGGTCTCTGAGAAACAAATACCTAAAGATGCAAGATCAAAACACAAAAGCTTCAGGTGACAAAAGCTTCTTAACCTACACCCAAAGTGAGAAGGTGATCTAAGAGATGGAGATGGCGGAAGCAGCACTGCCATTCAAAAAAGAAAGAAAAAAATCCACAAAATGGTGTTTTGTCCAAACAGTATGGTCAAGAAGAAAACCATAGCTATCACTGATTATGAATGCATGTCTGGGCTTGTGAGATGAACAGCACTTTGAGTTAGTGAAGAGAAACAGGCTAATCACAGGTCAACTTATGGCAGAACAGATGTCTAAACTCACATTGGATGAACTATGTACTAAAAGTGTCTTCTCATAGATTATTTTGAGACCTTAAAGTCAGGCAGGGACATCTACATCCTGAAAACCTAGGCCTAGGGAAGACCTTGCTTTGAATGAAAAGACGTCCTAATGACCTGCGGTATCCAACAGCTGACTTGCTAACAGGGATATGTAGTCTCTGTTTAAGAACAACCCCTGTTGCAGATTGCCTGTTACAGATAACTGAGCTTTACAAAAAAGTCTTGGCTATTTGAATGACAAATAGAGTAATAAAACCTTACACATCATGGTAAAATGGCTAAAACAGAACAAAACAACAAAACACATGCAAGGCTGTGATAGGAAAATCACAGCTCACTTATCATTTGCAATTCTTTAATTGAATCAATAGCTCAGTGGAAATGAAAAAGAAACTGTAAAACTTTTGTTTTAATTCTTTTTCAGATTGTAAAGGTCTGTGATGTTGTCACTTCTGAGGTCACTACAGAAGGTAACTACCATGGAGTGAGGTACAAAACAATTGCAAGTGCAAAAGCAGGTCAGGAGAAAGAAGAAGGAAAAAAAACCCAACCCAAACCTAAAAGTAGGTCAGTTTTCATTATCACAAAAGGTTAACAGTCAGCTGTGTCCAGGCATTTTTCAGGATGCCATGTTGTTAAATATATTTATTAGTGCTTAAGGAAGGGGAATCAGTGGTGGAGGGGAAAATAGAACTATCAGCAAACCCAGGGCCACTTGAACAGCCTCATCTGGAGGGTACGTAGGTGAAGAAAGCCCTACACGGCTTATAGGTCAAGCCACTGACTACTCTGAGTCCTCTGCCAATGGATGGAAAAACCTGCCAAGGAAAATGCAACATGGAGCTAAGTCAGTAACTGGCTGTCTAGTGAGAAGCAGGTTGTCTCCAGACCCTGGGGATGACCTGGCTAATCATTACGAGGTCTTGAAATAACCTATGAGGTAACCAAGTCCAACAAGACTGAATTTGGCAGCTCAGCATGGACCTTGTGGGACAGGCCAGTTGAATGGTAAAGCCAGACTGCACCCAGAGTATGTAGGGCAATAAGTAGACAGTTGTCTAGAAAAGATGGAATAATGACTAACGTAGACCTGGTACACAAAAGATGTAGAAGTCAACCACTGGGGGTAAAGCGCAGGCAGAAACAGGCTGTACCTCTGTAGTGAGGTTTGCCAAGACTGGAAAGGTCTGTTACAAACATCAGAGAGACCTAAGCACTTTCAGTAATATGACAGTGAATGATGTTCAACGCTGATGAATGCAAGTGTAAGAGGGGAAAATTAAAATTACTTGTACAGCTCACACGACTCCACATTTGGCACGTGAGTTCAGCAGACAGACTCAAGCAGCCTGAGGAAAACCGCTGCTTAATGCCTTGATGCTTTCCAAAATAGCAAATAAGATCTTAGGAAGCACAATGAACCAGGCAATAAATAACACAAGGTTGCCAGTCTGGCATGACTTACGAGTTCCAGCCCCACTTAGAAGGAAAGGACTAATTTGTCTCTGTGCTAATGCAATATGGTCACTGAGTGCCAGCGCCGTTGTTGTAAACGGGAACAATGTGACAGAGGCAGGTGGCACTTCAGTGGCACTCCTGCCCCCGGATCTCAGAGGATGGGGTCCTGCCTCACCTTGTTTGAAGGTCACCAAGCATCAGAGAGCCTGCAGTACAAAGCCATCTGCTCAGCCGCCCCCTCGGCTCAACCTGCCGCAACACGGTGCCGTCCTGACACCCACAGAGAAAACCCACCTGTGAAACAAAGTGCCAGCTTCTCACAGGTCTTCCAAAGCTATTGTGGCAGTATTTTTGATGGCACAGAACAATAGATGCTCTAACTCCATGGGCATCGGGAGAGTAAGTTTAGCAAGAGGTATTAATATAATAGCGTTTAACCCAAACCTCACCATACCCACACAGAGTGCTGCAAAATTAATTAATACTGCTGTTTCAGGGGGAACGGAGGGATGGAGGAAAGAAAAGGAAGCTCAGAGAAATCTAGGTTTGAAGCCAAGACTGTTCACCATGGTATAGTAACTGCATGCACCTCGTTGGGATGCACTAGTCCCCTGGGGATATCAGAACTGTAAAAATGCATAATATGGCACTGTCCCCAGTTAGGAGGCGACGATGCTACTGTGATACTGGAGATATCCATCTTGTCCCTCAGCCTGGCTCAGACCTCCTCCATCCTGCACAGCTTCCAGACCCCAATTCCTTCCGGGCTGCCCTGTGCACATGGGACTGGGACAATAGGGAAGGGGCTCTGCACGCTCATATAGGGCGATAACATTGTACCTTGTGGGAGAGACAAGGAGAGAAAAACGTTGAAATTTGCTCTAGCGTGGCAGAATGTTTGAGTGTGGTTGTAAAATACCTTCTGCTTCTTCAAAAACACCCAGGGGAGAGGAAAGTTGTGCATGAAAGAAATGCTGTTCACGCTACTCTTTGGAGGTGTTTGAAAGTCATTCGAAATGAGACACCAGTTCATTTACAGCTCATGGAGATCAGCACTGAAGTCAGTTGATCTATACCAATTTCCCATAGCTGGGTATCTATCCTCTAAGAAAATTAGCTCACTCACCAAACTCCTAAAGTGTGTTTGGGGGAAGACTACATATATTTAAAACCTGCTGATTTATGACAGACCCTCCTTGGGTCTCTTTTCTATGAGGTGACATCTCAGAAGAAGTGATAACCTTTCTATTGTGGTCCTCATAAAAGGAAGGAATTTCCTCTAAATCTTAATAGGTGAGTTGTAAAAAGTTGTGACATTCAGCAGCATCTGGAATTAAATGGGACGACTCACGACTAAAAGACACAGCGTTCTTAATCCTTAGGTAGGGAGACAGGTAAGAGAAATGCACAGCTAGTTCCCTGTTTGCATTTAAAGCTCTTTATTCACTGGCTCAGCAATTCTGCTATGGCATTTATTTTTAATGCTTTATTTTTGCAATTCGACGTTCTAATGGAAACACCTGAAGTCGCCTTCCTTAACCCTTCACAGTGATATAAATTAGAAAGAACAACAGAGGAAACAACTGAAGGAACATGGCTTATCCCTGTCAGACCTCAGTAGGGGATTACTTCCTCTTAAGTGATCAGCACCAATGTGCAAAGGTGCAGGATTTCCTTTTATTTCCTCAAGGTACACTCAGGGTGGAGGATCTAATCCCAAAAGGTCTTGCATCCCAGTGCTGAGACTCATATTTATAAGCATGAGCTGAAATTAGAGAGGCAAAGAATTCACGGGGTTTGCTCTTAATACTTTCCCCCCTTTTTATTGTTCATCTGCAGTTAGCAAGGAACAAAGTTGAAGGAGAAAAATGTCTCCTGCGACAACTGAAATGCTCCAGAGAGTTTACCGATATTTTAAAGGATAAAGCCAAATACAGGGACTGATGCTAATGGCATGACTTTTGGGCTCCAGCTGCTCTCAGCACCTGCTAATCAAATCAGGCTGAAGAGCTGAAATTTGCATGGCAGTATGTTTATAGGGACTGTCAAAATGAGACTAATTATGACAGTCTGCCGAACCATTGCAGATCTCAACATCCTTTGCTTTGCCTCCTTAGTAGTCATCATAGTATCATAGTATCATAGAATAGTTTGGGTTGGAAGGGAACTAAAGATTAGCTCATTCCAACCCCCTTGCCATGAGCAGAGACACCTTCCATTAGACCAGGTTGCTCAAAGCCCCATCCAGCCTGGCCCTGAACACTGCCAGGGACGGGGCATCCACAAATTCTCTGGGCAACCTGGTCCAGTGACTCACCACTGTCAGAGTGAAGAATTTCTTCCTTATATCTAATGTAAATTTACACTCTTTCAGTTTAAAGCCAATACCTCTTGTCCCATTACTACACGCCCTTATAAAAAGTCCTTCTGTATCTTTCTTAGAGGCCCCATTCATGTACTGGCAGGCTGCAAGAAGGTCTCCCTGGAGCCTTCTCTTCTGAAGGCTGATCAACCTCAACTCTTCCAGCCTGTCTTCATAGGAGGGGTGTTCTAGCCCTCTGAGCATCTTTGTGGCCCTCCTCTGGACCTGGTCCAACAGGTCCATGCCATTCTTAAGTTGGGGCCCCAGAGCTGGGAGCAGTACTCTAGGTGAGGTCCCACCAGAGTGGAGAGGAGGGGCAGAATCATCTCCCTTGACCTGCTAGCCACGCTTCTTTGGATGCAGCCCAGGAGATGGTTGGCCTTCTGGGCTGTGAGTGCATATTGCAGGCTCATGCCCAGCTTTTGATCCACCAGGACCCCCAAATACTTCTCGGCAGGGCTGCTTTCCATCCCTTCTTGTCCCAGCCTGTACTGATACCAGGGGCTGCCTTGACTGAGGTGCAAGACCCTTGTTGAACTTGACCTTGTTGAACTTCACACAGTTGAAGGTTCTCAAGCCTGTCAAGGTCCTTCTGGAGGGCATCCCTTTGTCCAGCATGTCAACTGCAACACACAGCTTGGTGTTGTCAGCAAATTTACTGAGGGTGCACTCAATCTCACAGCCCATGTCACTGACAAA
This sequence comes from Phaethon aethereus, assembly GCF_964289735.1. NCBI lineage: Eukaryota > Metazoa > Chordata > Aves > Phaethontiformes > Phaethontidae > Phaethon > Phaethon aethereus. The sequence goes on along the minus strand of NC_138582.1, from coordinate 3,250,297 downwards.
CATGTTAAACAGTGCCAGTCCCAATACCGACGCCCGAGGAGCGCCACTTATCACTGGTCTCCACTTGGATATTAAACTGTTGACTACAACATTTTCAGTGCGACCATCCAGACAATTTCTTACCCACCAAGTGTTCCATCCATCAAACACAAGTCTCTCCAATTCAGAGACAAGGATGTCATGCAAGACAGTGTCAAATGCTTTGCACAAGTCCAGGTAGATGATGTCAGTTGCTCTTCCCTTACGCACCAACACTGTAACCCTGTTGTAGAAGGCCACCAAATTTCTTTGGGCACAATTTACCCTTAGTGAAGCCATGTTGAATATCACAAATCACGTCCTTATTGCCCATGTGCTTTAGCATAGTTTCCAGGAGGATGTGTTCTATGACCTTACCAAGCACAGACGTAAGACTGCCTGGCCTGTAGTTCCATGGGTCTTCCTTTTTTCCCTTTTTAAAAATGGGGGCTATGTTTCCCCTCTTCAAGTCAGTGGGAACTTCACCGTGCTGCCACAACTTCTCAGGTATGATGGATAGTGGCTTAGCAACTTCATCCACCAGTTCCCTTAGGTCTTGTGGATGCATCTCATCAGATCCCATGGACTTGTTTACCTTCAGGTTCCTCAGATGGTCTCGAACCTGTTCTCCACCCGAGAGTACTGAGAGAGCTGGCGGAGGAGCTTGCCAAGCCACTCTCCATCGTTTATCAGCAGTCCTGGTTAACAGGGGAGGTCCCAGAAGACTGGAGGCTTGCCAATGTGACGCCCGTCTACAAGAAAGGCCGGAAGGAGGATCCTGGGAACTACAGGCCTGTCAGCCTGACCTCTGTTCCAGGGAAGATTATGGAGCGGTTGGTTTTGAGAGTGCTCACAGGGCATCTGAAGAACAGCCAAAGGATCAGGCCCAGCCAGCATGGGTTCATGAAAGGCAGGTCCTGCTTGACCAACCTGATCTCCTTCTATGACCAGGTGACCCGCCTAGTGGATGAGGGAAAGGCTGTGGACGTTGTCTACCTGGACTTTAGTAAAGCCTTTCACAGCGTCTCCCACAGCATTCTCCTGGAGAAACTGGCGGCTCGAGGCTTAGACGGGTTTACTCTTCGCTGGGTGAGGAACTGGCTGGATGGCCGAGGCCAGAGAGTTGTGGTGAATGGCGTTAAATCCGGCTGGCGGCCGGTCACGAGTGGTGTTCCCCAGGGCTTGGTTCTGGGACCAGTCTTGTTCAATATCTTTATAGATGATCTGGATGAGGGAATCGAGTGCTCCCTCAGTAAGTTTGCAGATGACACCAAGCTGAGTGGGAGTGTTGATCTGCTGGAGGGTAGGAGGGCTCTGCAGAGGGATCTGGACAGGCTGGATCGATGGGCAGAGGCCAACTGTATGAGGTTTAATAAGGCCAAGTGCAGGGTCCTGCACTTTGGCCACAACAACCCCATGCAATGCTACAGGCTTGGGGAGGAGTGGCTGGAGAGCAGCCCGGCGGAAAGGGACCTGGGGGTGCTGGTTGACAGCCGGCTGAATATGAGCCGGCAGTGTGCCCAGGTGGCCAAGAAGGCCAACAGCGTCCTGGCCTGTATCAGGAATAGTGTGGCCAGCAGGAGCAGGGAAGTGATTGTGCCCCTGTACTCGGCACTGGTGAGGCCGCACCTTGAATACTGTGTTCAGTTTTGGGCCCCTCACTACAAGAAGGATGTTGAGGTGCTGGAGCGTGTCCAGAGAAGGGCAACGAAGCTGGTGAGGGGTCTGGAGCACATGTCATATGAGGAGCGGCTGAGGGAACTGGGGTTGTTTAGTCTGGAGAAGAGGAGGCTGAGGGGAGACCTTATCGCTCTCTACAACTACCTGAAAGGGGGTTGTGGCGATGAGGGTGTTGGTCTCTTCTCCCAAGTAACTAGTGATAGGACAAGAGGAAATGGCCTCAAGTTGCGCCAGGGGAGGTTTAGATTGGATATTAGGAAAAATTTCTTCACTGAGAGGGTGGTCAGGCATTGGAACAGGCTGCCCAGGGAGGTGGTGGAGTCGCCATCCCTGGAAGTGTTCAAAAAACGTGTGGATGTGGCGCTTCAGGACATGGTTTAGGGGACATGGTGGTTCTGGATTAATGGTTGGACTTGATGATCTTAAAGGTCCTTTCCAACCTAGTGATTCTGTGATTCTGTGATTCTGTGATTCTCTTTCAGTGGGTGGTTCTTCATTCTCCCAGTCCCTGCCTTTGCCTTCCGTGTCTTGGGTGGTGTGGCTTGAACACTTGCCAGTGAAGACTGAGGCAAAAAAGGCATTGAGTACCTCAGTCGTCTCTATAACCCAGGTAATCAGGTCTCCCATTCCCTTCCGGAGAGGGCCCACATTTTCCTCAGTCTTCCTTTTATCACATACCTATAGAAGATTTTCTCATTGCCCTTGATGTCCCATGCTAGGTTTAATTCTATCAGGGCTTTAGCTTTCCTAACATGATCTCTGGCTGCTCAGACAACTTTCCTGCATTCCTCGCAGGCTATCTGTCTGTGCTTCCACCCTCTGTAGGCTTCCTTGGTGTGTTTCCATTTGTGCATGAGCTCCTTGATCATCCTTGCAGGCGTCCTGGCGTTTCTGCCTGACTTCCTCTTTGTTGGGATGCATCACTCCTGAGCTTGGGAGAGGTGATCCTTGAATATCAAACAGCTTTCTTGGGCCCCTCTTCCCTCCACAGCTTTATCCTATGGTACTCTACTAAGCAGATCCCTGTAAGTGTGCTCTCCTGAAGTCCAGGGTAGTGAGCTTGCTGTGCACCCTCCTCACTGCCCTAAGGTTCTTGAACTCCACCATTCCATGGTCACTGCAGCCAAGGCTGTCCTTGAGCTTCACATTCCCACCAGCCCCTCCTTGTTGGTGAGAACCAAGTCCAGCATAGCACCTCTTATTGGCTCCTCTATTACTTGGAGAAGGAAGTTATCAGCAACACATTCCAGAAACCTCCAGGACTGCTTATGCCCTGCTGTGTTGTCCCTCCAACAGATATTGGGGTGGTTGAAGTCCCCCATGAGGACCAGGGTTTATGAATGTGAGGTTGCTTCTATCTGTCCTATTAGAGGGCCTTATCCACTCGGTCTTCCTGGTTGTGTGGCCTGTAGCAGACTCCCACTATAATGTCACCTGTCCCTGACCTCCCTTTAGTCCTGGCCCATAAGCTCTTGGTTGGCTCCTCATCCATTCCCAGGTGGAGCTCCATATACTCCAACTGGTCATTGACATAAAGGGCAACACCCCCTCCTTGTCTCCCACCCTTCCTTCAATATCATTTCCCACTGCCCCCATCCCATGTAAAAAATACCAAGAATAAAGAAGCACTTATGCTTTCATCTGAGTTTTGTGGAGAAAGACCCAAATACCTGAAAACCACAGGGACGGAGCCTCTCCAGGAGCAGCTGTTGTGTATGTTTTGGGCTAATGGGGAGAGTGCATGTGTTATTTTGTGCAACCCCCTTCTGCTGCAATGATCAGGTACAGCCAATTTCTTGGCTGAGACCGAGCCACCAAATTAATTACATGCCTAGCAAATTGAAGCTTTCCAAAGGCATGTTGGTTCACCAGAAACCTGGTCATCACAGAGGATAGAAAAGCTGGAACAAAGCTTCATAATTCTTCAAAACCTCTGAATTTACAGCTAATCCCTAAAACCAGCCAGGCAAAGAGACAGTAACTGCTTTCCTCGAAAACTCATCTCACACATTAAGATGATTTTTTTTTCTTACATGAGAAAATAGCAGTCTTCTTCCTAAAGAGAGTGCAAGAGCTCTCACTGCTGTATGAGATTTAAAGTTGTTCCTCATTATCATTGCCAGATGTCTGGGCCCTCCTCATTTCCAGGGGAGAAAGGTGGCCACCAAGAAGCTCGACAGGAGCAAAAAGCCCCGTACGTACAAGTGCTTTGAACAGAGGCCCCTTTTGTGAAATCAGGCAGCAGCAAACCATCATTCATAAAATCAACATATGCTGATTGAAGTCTCCAGCACCTGCACTCCCTACGGACATTTGTCTGTCAGTCGCACGGCACTCAGGAGATTACTCATCTTTATAAAGCTTAACAGCATGTTGTCTGACATAGCCGACACTCCTGTAAGTTTTACCCTAGGTGTGTTTTACGTGCACAAATATTGGAGCAGCTCTTCCCCCCTGCCCTCCCTCATATAACCTCATCTTCCTATCTCAAAATTTTTCAGAGGGCAAGAGGTTATCTTTCCCTTTGACAAAGCAATCTGCTATGCGTTCTCCGAAAGACGGGCTGCTATTTAGCTTCCCTTGACAAAGTCATGATACCACAGGCGAAACTTTAGATCTCCCTGTAGGGGAGATCTGCTTTCAGTTACAAATTATGGTTAGCATTTTCCTTGAGCTTCATCCAAGCTGGATAGATGAGTGTGTTTTGTGAACGGGAGCACGTTCCATCTGCCTAGCAATTCAAACAAGGAAAGAAAAATTAAAAGCCAAATACACCAGATCTTGTATTTGGATCTCTCATCGCAGCACGCTCTGAAGGGAATTCAGTGAGGAAGTACAGAACAAGCAGCGTTTTAATCCTGGCGCTGATACTGACTCTTCCCCAGGTCTTAGACAAGGCATCTACATCTCTGTGGAGCTCCACTGGCAGAGAAACAACCGATAACATCTCAGTTTCCCCAGCTGTGAAATGGGGGTAGGAGCATGGTGAGAAATCTGCAGCAGCTTTCATCCTTCATTGTGCTGTGTGGGCAGGAACTTACAAGGAAACATAGGATTCGAGGACTTTTGCTCCAAAAATTACCATCACCAAAGGCAGAGTTAAAGGTAAGCAGATGTTTATTGCTGCAGCAGCACAGCCTGATACAGGTACATGGAAAGAAGAAAGTCTTAGACATTCACGAGAATGCTTGTAGTGATGCAGAAAAGTCTTTTTAGTCCCTGACAGATCTGTAGAAGATGTTGAGAGTAACATTATGAAAAAACAGCTGGACGTGGTTTGATCTTTGACCCAAAGCTCTTGCATCTTCCATCCTTCATAGTAAACCCTCACTGTTAAATTAGAAGATAGCTCAACTTTGTTCTTTATATCAGCAAGAGGCCACCTTTTCTAAAAACCTGTTCTTTTGATGCCTACATGAGCAAATGGATGTTTTTAAGGATTAGTTTCCAGTTGCCTTCCTAAATAAAGTAACTAAACTTTCATTTACATGGCTGACCCCACCACATCTACATTCCACTTCCTGCTGGAGAAGACAGATCTGAATTCTGCTAAAAATGTGACCCTGTAAGTGGTTAAACTCTCTGCATCAAAATAGTCCCCTCCTTCACTCATAAAGTTTTTTACTCATAAAGTCATCTTCACTCATAATGTTTTTCACTCATAAAGTATTTTATGATTCTATGATTCTAAGACAACACCATGAAATGACGAAAAAGCCTTCTTACTATACTATTAGGTGATGTGAAGCAATGTGCTGCTGCAAAACCCAGGTTTCCCTACCAAAATCAACCGAAAAAGAAAGCACAGTGCTCAGTCCAGGAAGGCAAGAAGTCAGATCTGTAGTAACAGCTCTTGAGAGCACTGCTAGGGGATCTTGTCTGGTTGATGGGCTATCGATCTACGTTGTTATTAATTAGCATGAGAGAACTAGAGGGTGAACTGCTCTAACCTCAGTAATAGGTGAGAGTGGTAATTCTCCTTTGGGGCAGCAAATCGTATCCACAGAAATAGCTGTATCGATGAGGCATATGATATTAGTACTGTCTGTGCTAACAGAAATAGGAGCAAGATATTACCTTTATTGAGACAGTCATCACCTGGCAACAAAAAAAATACGCAAAAGTGCAGTAAATGGAGGACGAAAGTAACACATCCTTTTAACAAAGGAAATATTAACACTTGAGCAAGAGGATTTGCAGAAGCTGAACACTATTTCATCACAAGCACTAGAGATCTCTCTCCAGCTCTTCGCCTTATCAATGTACATTGACAGTGAATATATGAGCCTTTAACTCAGCTCAATTTCTGTGGAGATATATATGCAGATGTGTCCGCCTAAAATTCAGATTATTAGGAAATAATATGTGTGTCAGCACAATTTTCTCCTTCTGCAGAGCAAATACTTCACTTTCAGTAGGTGCTAAAGTCCATCCCCATTCAGCAAAGCTCTTAAGACGTACGTAAGTGATTTGCTGAATCAAGTCTTTCGTTACTAGCTTCTTCATGCAAACTCACTGAAAGGAAGAGTGCATGAAGAAAAGGTTTTAGGGCAATAATCTCTGATACGAACAGTCTTTGGATAAGGCTCTGGGAAAATTATCTCTAGCACACAGTGGAAACCTCTCCAATTTAGTTAAAAGCACTTCACTACACACAATCACAAGGTTACACCTGAGACATAAGAAATCTCTAGGGCTAAAAATAAATGTTATATATTCTTGAATCCTCTCTGTCTTGCAAAGTAAGAAACTAGGTTGAACAAATAGCCCCGATGAAATACTGGTTGCAGAAATAAACAGGTTCTAATAATTTCTGTGAGGAGAGCAAGAATCATAGAATCATAGGATCATAGAATAGTTTGGGTTGGAAGGATCCTTTAATGAATTAATTCAATTTGTGAGCTCTGAGGATGCTCTGAGAAGTGAACTAAAACACAGTATGTGAGCACAACTGTGTGATTCCACCAAAATATGAGCCAGGGAGTGTGCCCAGGTGGCCAAGAAGGCCAACCGCATCCTGACCTGTATCAGCACTAGTGTGGCCAGCAGGAGTAGGGAAGGGATCGTCCCCCTGTACTCGGCACTGGTGAGGCCACACCTTGAATCCTGTGTTCAATTTGGGGCCACTTACTACAAGAAAGGCATTGAGGGGCTGAAGTATGTCCAAAGAAGGGCAACGAAGCTGGTGAAGGGTCTAGAGAGCAAGGCTTATGAGGAACAGCTGAGGGAAGTGGGGTGGTTTAGCCTGGAGAAAAGGAGGCTGAGGAGAGACCATATCACTCTCTACAACTACTTGAAATGAGGTTGTGGCGAGGTGGGTGTCGGTCTCTTTCCACAAGTAACAAGTGATAGGACAAAACAAAATAGCCTCAAGTTGTGCCAAGGGAGGAAAAATTTCTTCACCAGAAGGCTTATCAAGCATTGGAACAGGCTGCCCAGGGAAGTGGTTGATTCACAATCCCTGGAGATATTTAAAAGATGCTTAGGGACATGGTTTAATGGTGGACTTGTTAGTGGTAGTTAATGGTTGGACTTAACGATCTTAAGGGTCTTTTCCAACCTAAATTATTCTACGATTCTATTCTATGATTCTAGAACTGCCTTTCTCACAGTAGCCAAACCACTGAACCACACCCAAAGCAGACTTGCTCCAGAAAGTGTGAACTATTACAGGAGCTTGACTCCTACAAATCTGTGGGCCATGACGTTATCCACCTGAGAGCATTAAGACAGCTGGATGATGTTGTTGTGAGACCACTCTCCATAATCTTTGAGAAGTCACTGAGATCAGGGAAGGTCCAATAACACTGGAAGAAGGCTAATGTCACCCTTATCTAGAAGAAGTGGTTAAAGGAAGATCCAGGAAAATATAGGCCTATCAGTCTTATTTCCATCCCTAGGAAAGTTATGGAATGAATCCTCCTGGGGGTATCACAAGTCAAATAACGCATGTGATTGGGAAAAGCCAGCACAGATTCACCAAGGGTAAATCATGCTTGACAAATCTTTTCAGCTTCTACAACAAAGTAACCTGCTTAGTTGATGTTGAGCAAGCAGTGGACATTGTTTACCTGGATTTCTCCAAGGCTTTCTGCACAGTTTCCCACAGCCTCCTCCTAGAGAAACTGATGCATTATGGTCTAGACAAGTGGTTTGTATGGTGGGTGGGGAACTGGCTGACAGGCTGCACCCAGAGGGTGATGTTAATAGCTCCTTTTCAAACTAGCAACCTGTCACAAGTGGGGTCCCACAGTGATCAATACTGGTCCTAACACTGTACAGTATTTTCATAACTTCTCTGGATGATGGGATCAAGTATACACTGATGAAACCAGACTGAGTGGCGAAGTGGACACTTTGGAAGGGAGAGCCACCCTGAAAGAAGACCTGGATAGTCTGGAAGAGTGTGCTAACAAGAACCTTATGACGTTCAACAAGGACAAGTGTAAGGCCTTGCACCTGGGAAAACATAACCCAGAAGTGCAGCACATGTTGGGATCTACCCAGCTGGGAAGCAGCTCTATGGAAAGGGACCTGGGGGTCCTGGTGTACAACGAGATCAATATGAGTGAACAGTGTGCTCCTGTGGCAAAGAAAGCCAACAGGATGTTGGGTTGCATCAACAAGGGCATAACCAGCAGAGATAAAGAAGTCATTATCCTACTTTACTCAGCACTTGCCAAGCCATACCTGGAAATCTGTATTGAGTTTTGGTCCCCAATATACCAAAAAGATGTGGGCCAGGCTGGAGAGAGTCCAGAGAAGATCCACAAAGATGATCAAAGGACTGGGAAGCCTGCCACATGAGGAAAGGCTGAGAGAACTGAGTTTGTTCAACCTTGAGAAGACAAGGCTTAGGGGAGACCTTATCACTGTGTTTCGGTATTTAAAGGGTGGCTGTAAAGAAGATGGAGACACCCTTTTTACAAGGAGTCACATGGAAAAGACGAGGGGTAAAGGGTACAAGTTACTCCAGGGGGGATTCCGACTGGACAAAAGAGGAAGATTTTTCACAATGAGAACAATCAGCCATTGTAATAATCACAGAATCACAGAATCATTATGGTTGGAAAAGACCTTTAAGATCATCAAGTCCAACCATCAACCCAACACCACCATGCCCACTAAACCATGTCCTGAAGTGCCACATCTACACATTTTTTGAACACTTCCAGTGATGGTGACTCCACCACCTCCCTGGGCAGCCTGTGTCAATGCTTCACCACTCTCTCAGTAAAGAAATTTTTCCTAATATCCAATCTAAACCTGCCCTGGCGCAACTTGAGGCCACTTCCTCTTGTCCTATCACTACTTACTTGGGAGAAGAGACCAACACCCACCTCACCACAACCCCCTTTCAGGTAGCTGTAGAGAGCCATAAGGTCTCCCCTCAGCCTCCTCTTCTCCAGACTTAACAACCCCAGTTCCCTCAGCTGCTCCTCATCAGACTTGTTCTCCAGACCCCTCACCAGGTTTGTTGTCCTTCTTTGGACACGCTTGAGCCCCTCAAAGTCCTTCTTGGAGTGAGGGGCCCAACACTGAACACAGTATTCAAGGTGCGGCCTCACCAGTGCCAAGTAGGAGCAGGCAGTCCCCATGTGCCGCAAGACGAGTTGGCATAGAAGATGACTGGCCTGGCTGAATGGGGAGATTTTACTGGACTCAGGAAAAAAAAGAGAGTTTATCAATCACCTTTGGAAGCAGAGGAAGGCAACTCAAGAAGCATACAAGATCTTGTAAGGTCAAGCAGAGACAAAATAAGAAAAGCAAAAGCCCAGCTAGAACTCAATCTGGCCACAATCATAAGGGATAACAAAAAATGTTTTTACAAATATAGTAACAACAAGAAGAGAAGCAAGGAGAATCTCCATCCCTGACTGGATGCAGGGGGGACCATAGTCACCAAGGATGAGGAAAAGGCTGAGGTACTTAATGCCTTCTTTGCCTTTAATAACCAGACCAAGCATCCTCCAGCTACTCTGCTCCCTGAGCTTGAAGACAGGGATGGAGAGCAGAATAAACTCCCCATAATCCAGCAGGAAACAGTTAAGGAACTGCTAAGCCACGCGGACACCCACAAGTCTCTGGGGCCTGATGGGATCCACCCAAGAGTACTGAGGGAGCTGGCAGAGGAGCTTGCCAAGCCACTCTCCATCATTCCTCAGCAGTCCTGGTTAACAGGGGAGGTCCCAGAAGACTGGAGGCTTGCCAATGTGACGCCCGTCTACAAGAAAGGCCGGAAGGAGGATCCTGGGAACTACAGGCCTGTCAGCCTGACCTTGGTACCGGGGAAGATTATGGAGAGGTTCATCTTAAGGGTGCTCACTGGGCATGTGCAGGACAACCAAGGGATCAGGCCCAGCCAGCATGGGTTCAGAAAAGGTAGGTCCTGCTTGACCAATCAGATCTCTTTCTAGGACCAGGTGACCCGCCTAGGGGATGAGGGAAAGGCAGTGGATATTGTCTACCTGGACTTTAGTAAAGCCTTTGACAGCGTCTCCCACAGCATTCTCCTGGAGAAACTGGCGGCTCGAGGCTTAGACAGGTTTACTCTTCACTGGGTGAGGAACTGGCTGGATGACCGAGCCCAGAGAATTGTGGTGAATGGCGTTAAATCCGGCTGGTGGCTGGTCACAAGCGGTGTTCCCCAGGGCTCGGTTCTGGGGCTGGTCTTATTCAATATCTTTATTGATGATCTGGATGAGGCGATCGAGTGCTCCCTCAGTAAGTTTGCAGATGACACCAAGTTGGGTGGGAGTGTTGATCTGCTGGAGGGTAGGAGGGCTCTGCAGAGGGATCTGGACAGGCTGGATCGATGGGCGGAGGTCAACTGGATGACGTTTAATAAGGCCAAGTGCCAGGTCCTGCACTTCGGCCACAGCAGCCCCATGCAACGCTACAGGCTTGGGGAGGAGTGGCTGGAGAGCTGCCCGGCAGAAAGGGACCTGGGGGTGCTGGTTGACAGCCAGCTGAACATGAGCCAGCAGTGTGCCCAGGTGGCACATAAATAGTGTGGCCAGCAGGAGTAGGGAAGTGATCTTTTGCTAATATATTTGTAAAAACATTTTTTACTCCCTTACGAGCATGACCAGATTTAGCTCTAATTGTGCTTTTGCCTTTCTAATTTTCTCTCTGCATGACCTTATGAGATCCTTGTATTGTTCTTGAGTTGTTTGCCCCTTCTTCCAATGGTGGTAAACTCTCCTTTTCTCACTGAGTCCCAGCAAAATCTCTGTGTTCAGCCAGGCTGGTTGTCTTCCCCGCCAGCCCGTCTTGCAGCACATGGCGACTATCTGCTCCTGCACCTTTAAGATTCCCTTCTTGAAGATGGCCTCTGACCATCACACCTCCCACCAGTCCTTCACTGTTAATAAACAGCAGGTCAAGCAAGGCACCTCCCCTGGTGGGCTCACTCACCAGCTGTGTCAGGAAGCTATCTTCCACACACTCCAGGAACCTCCTAGACTCTTTCATCTCCACCATATTGTATTTCCAGCAAATGTCCAGTAAGTTGACGTCGCCCACAAGCACAAGGACTAGCGATTGTGAGACTTCTGCCAGTCACTTGTAGAATGCTTTGTCTGCCTCTTTCTCCTGGTTGGGTGGTCTATAACAGACTCCCAGCAGGATATCTGCCTCGTTGGCTTTCCCCCTCATCCTTACCCATAAGCACTCGACTTTGTCATCACAATCATTGAGCTCTTTACAATGAAAACACTCCCTGACATACAGAGCCACCCCACCACCTCTCCTTCCTTGCCTATCCCTTCCAAAGAGCTTATAGCCCTCCATTGCAGCACTCCAGTCATGAGAAGCATCCCACCATGTTTCTGTGATGGTGACTAAGTCATGGCCGTCCCGCTGCACAACGGCTTCCAGCTCCTCCTGTTTGGTGCCCATGCTGCGTGCGTTGGTGTAGATGCACTTGAGCTGGGCTATTGATTACACTCCCAACATCAGCATGCCACCCCTAGGCTCAGCTCTACTGAGCCTGGTTTTATCCCCCTCCCCCTTTGAATCTACTTTAAAGCCCTCTCAATGAGGTCCACCAACTCGTAAGCAAGAATCCTTTTCCCCTTTGGAGACAGCTGCACTCCATCTGCTGCCAGGAGGCCCGGTGCCATGTAAACCACCCCATGGTCAAAAAACCCAAAATTCTGCCAATGGTACCAGCCCCTGAGCCATGTGTTAACCAGGTGTGTTCTCCTGTTCCTTTCAGCATTCCTCCCTGCCACTGAAGGGATTGATGAAAACACTGCCTGTGCTCCCGCTCCATCGATCAGTTGCCCCAGCGCACTGAAGTCCCTTTTAATCACTTTTAGACTTCTTTGTGCAACCTCATCGTTGCCAACCTGCATGACCAACAGCGGGTAGTAATCGTTGGACCACGCCAGAACAGGGACTTCCCTGGTGACGTCTCTCACCCAGGCCCCAGGGAGCCAACAGCCTTCCCTGTGGGTTGGGTCCGGTCAGCATATCAGGCCCTCTGTTCCCCTCAGAAGGGAATCGCCTATAACAATGACCCTCCTTTTTTTCATAACAGAGGAAAGCTTGATACGTGGGGCTCTCCCCAGGGTAATCTCCCTAGGGAAGTGGAGAATTCCCCAACATTGAACACTTTTAAGATTCAGCTTGAGAGAGTGCTGGGCCAGACAGCAGACTGTGCTTTTGCCAAGAAAGGTTGGACCAGAGGATCCTTGAGGTCCCTTCCCACCTGGTATTCTATGATTCTATGATTAACTAGTACATGTTCAATGAGGATGCTTGAGAGAGCATCATGCAGAGTTAAACAGGGAGTGAATCAAAATGACACTGAAAACACCGAAACGGCATTAGCCCAGTCAGGGCAGAGCCTCTGAAACTCCAATTAATGAAACTTCAGTGCAGACTGACATGACACGGGCAGTTTGAAGGCAGCATGCTAAAGATGTGGAGAAAGCCTGGGAAAGGTTTTGATGTGAAGGCAAGTAATTGCAGTTTGGAGCAATGCATAAGTTGTGGAGGCCACAAGGGGACAGAGAGGGGAGACATGGGCAAATCAATATGCAATAAAAATGGTCGCTGCATGAGTCTGCTGGGATAGGATGCTTTTTGTTCTCACTACTTGCTAAGGCTTCTCCACATTTTCAAAGAGCCCAGCTGTTATTTTCACATATCCCTTATTTTGCCCTCAGGCTTGCAGTTTCCCACCGAGTTTACCCTTAATTCGCCTTATTCCTCCTCTTCCCTAAATGACACTAAAGACTAAAGGAAATTTTTGTGATCAAATCACCAAATCAATAGGGCTGCAGCTGTACAAGGACATAGAAGATGCTGTTTCTCAGGCACTGAAACTGCAGGTATGCACTTCTTTGCATTCACATCATTAAGTCTCCTTACCCTCTGAACAGGGTAGCTGCGTTGAAATGGCTTATGGAGAATATGTTAATTCTCAACCCACATCAATATTCAGGTAAGCACCGGCTAATCTGGGTCAAAAATGTGCCAGGACATGCTCTAAGAATTTAGGAGTATAATGAGTCAGTTCTAGTGTCCTTGATACTCCTTAATTTACTACTGTAGAAACTATCTAGGAATTTTTCCATCAGCACTTGCAACCTCTGAATTGGATCCATGGGGCTTTTCGCACATTTCTTCCGCTCAGGTTTGGTACAACACCAAGATCCTGTGTACGGTCTGTTGCTGTACGAGAAAGGAACTAAGAAATGGGAAATAACTGAGAATAGAGCACTGAAGTGAGCACCCTCGCTATGAGGATGGTGAGGCACTGGAACAGGTTGCCCTGAGAAGTTGTGGATGCCCCAATCCTGGAAGTGTTCAAGGCCAGGTTGGATGGGCTTCTGAGCAACTTGGTCTAGAGGAAGGTGTCCCTGCCCATGGCAGGGGGGTTAGAACTAGATGATCATTAAGGTCCCTTCCAACCCAAACCATTCTATGATTCTATATAATTCTATGAGAAGGGAGAGAGACTGACTTGTGAAGAGGACAACTGTTAGGATTTGAGGAGTTTACAAGCCAAAGGGGAAGAAGAATTATTTGTAGGGTCCAACAGAGTTTCACTAGGTGTAAAGAGCTGAGAATAATAAAGGGATCTTTAGCAAGAACAGAGGAAAGCATTTGATCAACACTGAACTCTGCTGGACCGTGAAATAGTCTCCCAGAATAAATGGTGGCAGTCCTACAGCTCGGGTCATTTTAAATTAGACTGGGCAAAATACTTGAGTGGATTCTTTAGGGAACAACTCAATACCGAGTCCCAGGGAAGCCATGTCAACTCCGCAGGCGGCTCCGCCGGTCATGATAACAATTAGGCTCCACCACACTACCATGAAAAGAGTGCATTTGAACGGTGCTTGACACTCGGTCGGCACCAGATCTTTCACTTACAGTGCTTGTCATGATATTGTGTTATTTATACATTACTCTGAGCCAAAAAGTCTCTGTGAAGAGGCAGGCAGAGCCCTCATAAGTCAAAGCCCTGGACTGTTGTGGCTGATGAAAGATATAAAACAGCTTGCATTAAACCTTCTAAACTGCCAGCATCAGTGAGAGATTTTACTGAAAATACCCCTCAGCAAGAAATGATACGTAGTAATGAGTGAACAAGGAACATGTTTGAACTAACAAACACACTCTGACAGACTCTGTGGGGCTTTTTTTGTTTTATTTTTATTGTATTTCATTTTCTGCCTGCTTACAGATTCTTGACCGACAGGCGTGGAGCTTGGCATCTATCACTTCTCTTCAAAACAGATAGGGAATGAACATCAACATTTTCCAACACCGATCCAGAGGGAACAACCTTTCCTAAAAATAGAAACATTTCCCTCACATCGTGTTGCCACAGACAATCCAAATCTCTTTCTCTCTTGCCAAGAGAAGCATTGTCTAAAACGAAATGTTGTTGTTTTGTTTTGCTTTCTTCAGGATATCCTCAACTGATGGTTCAAAACTGGACGGGTGTATTCTTGCCATATACTCACTTGCCATGAGTTAGCAAAGCGTCACAAGACAGCATCGTCTCTCATGCTCTGATGACTATATATTATTAGAGAAAACTGTCCACCTTCTCACATCAGCCAAGTTAATGCCTGAGTTCTGCATTAAATACAAAAAGAAGGAAATGGAAACCTGTGGAAATACCCCAGGGAGCAGAGGGGATCCTTCTTTTTATTTACTGTGTCTTCTGACCAAAATGAGGAAGGAACATGCTAAACAACTTCTTCTCCCAATTTCCTCTGAGACATAGTATGGTGCTTTCAGCCTCATTTTATAGGTAAGTGACTTAAGATCAGTATGTTCAGTGTCCAGGGCACATCAGGAGTTGATGGCAGAGTTGACACGTAAATATTTCTCCAAATGCTTTGCTAGAACCCTCCCACTGAGGGACTCTCCATGGCTGCACAGGCATCTGCAGCTGATGGTCTCCAGTTTTCAGTGTCAGTCCATCCAGTAGCAATTAATCATTAAACTGTGTTTCAGCTAGACTTACCTTGTACTCATCTGATCTGAAAGACTGACTTTCTGACTGCTAAGTAATTTGGTAACCGCAATCATCTGTACAAACTGACTGGTATCTGCTGGTTTTCCGGGCTGAGAGTTGATGTGGTTAATCCTGGTGTCAGGTTTGGTAGCTGACAAAATGGGCAGCTGCCTACCTCCATGGACTGAGCTCTTATTGCTGCTGCTCCTCCTGTGGGGACGGAGAGAAAAAGGGCTATTCCCCACCCTTCATGGCAGGAGAATGTCCACTGCTGTGTTAGCAGCCCGGCAAGCGCAGGAGCGGGACAGGAGACTGCTATAAGAAAGGATGGAGGGTTGTGGAGGAGGTGGGATGACTGGTGGTCACTGGTGGTGACTCCAAGGAAATGGTAGTGGGGTCTGGGAGGGGTTCGTCTCACCTCCTTTTCTTATCGCCTCTGGAGAAGCTGTCTGCAAAGGGAGGATCACTGGAGGCTTTCTGAATCAATATGGCATTTAGCATCTTTTTTTATAGGTCCTTCCAGTCACCAGATGAAATCCTGAAGTTCCCCATTCCATGGTTATCCATTTCTTCTCAAATTTTTATCTCCTTCAATTTTTCACATGACCACAGGTGCCAATGAAAGGCATGGGATGCTAAATTATATATATTTGCTATGACAGAGCTTGTGCCAGCACTGAGCACTGACAATGCACATTACAGTTCAGCTCATGTATTTCTGAAGGCACATTTTACAGTGCTATATATAAAGTTGTTATGGCATCTATTATTCACTGCCAATACAGTTCAAGTTAAAATAGGTTTTATATAACAGTTCAAAGCAATATTTTAAGAAATAACACTTGTGTCAAGGCTGCTGTGTCCTACCAGATTTTGACATTTCCATGCAATAAAGATCTCTATCCAAAATGTAAGGTTTTGGCGAGACATCTCCCTTGTAGACTTCTCTATTTATAATCTGCAAGCAATAGCGAAAGCAGCACATTTAAATAAAATGAACAGCCAGCTGAACTTTTGACATGGCTGTTATCTTTCTAGGTGGAAACTGTGAACGGTGAAAAGTGCCTCAAGGGATGTTCATGACAGAGAACAATGTCCCATTAACCCAAACCTCTGAAGAGATTCTGGAGATGTGGAAAACGCACAAGTGGAAAAGAGTCATTGTAACATTAAGAAGATGTCTATTATGGGCACAATTTTGTATCTGTTTTTCAGGACACAAGACAGGAAGAGAATTTATTTCCTCATTTCTTTAGCAATGAAAAAGGTTTTGTAACTCTTCTTGCAAAAAGGGCAAATTCAATGTCTCTTAAAATAAAAGACCCAGTACTGGTACCAGCACCATAAGCTTCTCCAAAGTTGTTTGCTAATCATTGTAGCCCAGAAGATACGATATTCTAGCAATGCTCTTTGACCTTTTCTGTGCTGCTTAAGATCTACATGTTTCTTGTGCTAGATAGGCAGAAACATAAAAATTGCTGCAAGAACAATCTAGTTGCATAAGATATGTTTTGCACAGCTCTGTTGTTCATTCTGGTCCCCAAAGAGCAAAGGAGAACAAATGCTATACATTAATTTCACAATAAATTTAGTTTATTAGCTGTGTTTGACAGTTAGGAATAATGTTTTCTTTTAACCTCCTTGGTTACTTACTGGTTTTGAAAACATACTGGAAAAAGTTGTAAGAGTGACTATGAGCTGAGCAAGACACTTCTCTGTACACCCACAACTTCTAATGAAATCAGGGAAGTTTTAATGTGCAAGAGGAGTCCTTTCACAAGAAATATGTTCATGTGGGTCAACAAACAGGAAAACAAAACCCAGTGAAAATGATTTAAAAGCACTATCTGCTTATTCAAGTACAGCTGGGGAGAGGTACGAGGCAGTCCAAAAGTCTATTTCATTTTTGTTATATTTCTTTCAAAAGAGACGCTAAATCACAGAATCACAGAATCACTAGGTTGGAAAGGACCTTCAAGATCATCAAGTCCAACCATTAATCCAGCACCACCATGTCCCCTAAACCATGTCCCCAAGCGCAACATCCACACGTTTTTTGAACACTTCCAGAGATGGTGACTCCACCACCTCCCTGGGCAGCCTGTTCCAATGCCTGACCACTCTCTCAGTGAAGAAATTTTTCCTAATATCCAATGTAAACCTCCCCTGGCGCAACTTGAGGCCATTTCCTCTCGTCCTATCACTAGTTACTTGGGAGAAGAGACCAACACCCTCATCGCCACAACCCCCTTTCAGGTAGTTGTAGAGAGCGATAAGGTCTCCCCTCAGCCTCCTCTTCTCCAGACTAAACAACCCCAGTTCCCTCAGCCGCTCCTCATCAGACTTGTGCTCCAGACCCCTCACCAGCTTCGTTGCCCTTCTCTGGACACGCTCCAGCACCTCAACATCCTTCTTGTAGGGAGGGGCCCAAAACTGAACACAGTATTCAAGGTGCGGCCTCACAAGTGCCGAGTACAGGGGCACGATCACTTCCCTACTCCTGCTGGCCACACTATTCCTGATACAGGCCAGGACGCTGTTGGCCGCCTTGGCCACCTGGGCACACTGCCGGCTCATGTTCAGCAGGCTGTCAACCAGCACCCCCAGGTCCCTTTCGGCCAGGCTGCTCTCCAGCCACTCCTCCCCAAGCCTGTAGCATTGCATGGGGTTGTTGTGGCCAAAGTGCAGGACCCAGCACTTGGCCTTATTAAACCTCATACAGTTGGCCTCTGCCCATTGATCCAGCCTGTCCAGATCCCTCTGCAGAGCCCTCCTACCCTCCAGCAAATCAACACTCCCACCCAACTTGGTGTCATCTGCAAACTTACTGAGGGAGCACTCAATTCCCTCATCCAGATCATCAATAAAGATATTGAATAAGACCGGCCCCAGAACCGAGCCCTGGGGAACACCGCTTGTGACCGGCCGCCAGCCGGATTTAACGCCGTTCACCACAACTCTCTGGGCTTGGCCATCCAGCCAGTTCCTCACCCAGCGAAGAGTAAACCCGTCTAAGCCACGAGCCGCCAGTTTCTCCAGGAGAATGCTGTGGGAGACGCTGTCAAAGGCTTTACTAAAGTCCAGGTAGACAACGTCCACTGCCTTTCCCTCATCCACTAGGCGGGTCACCTGGTCATAGAAGGAGATCACGTTGGTCAAGCAGGACCTGCCTTTCATGAATCCATGCTGGCTGGGCCTGATCCCTTGGTTGTCCTGCAGGTGCCCTGTGAGCACTCTCAAGACCAACCGCTCCATAATCTTCCCTGGTACAGAGGTCAGGCTGACAGGCCTGTAGTTCCCAGGATCCTCCTTCCGGCCCTTCTTGTAGACGGGCGTCACATTGGCAAGCCTCCAGTCTTCTGGGACCTCCCCTGTTAACCAGGACTGCTGATAAACGATGGAGAGTGGCTTGGCAAGCTCCTCTGCCAGCTCCCTCAGTACTCTCGGGTGGATCCCATCAGGCCCCATAGACTTGTGGGTGTCCAGGTGGCTTAGCATGTCCTTGACTGCTTCCTCCTGGATTATGAGGAGTACATTGTGCTCTCCATCCCCGTCTTCCAGCTCAGGGGGCTGAATACCCTGCGGATACCTGGACTGGCTATTAAAGACTGAGGCGAAGAAGGCATTAAGTACCTCAGCCTTGTCCTCGTCCTTGGAGACAATGTTCCCTGACATATCCAGTACGGGATGGAGATTCTCCTTGCCTCTCTTTTTGTTGTTAATATATTTGTAAAAACATTTTTTATTATCCTTTACGACTGTGGCCAGACTGAGCTCTAGCTGGGCTTTTGCCTTTCTAATTTTGTCCCTGTTTGACCTAACGAGATCCTTGTACTCTTCGTGAGTTGCCTGCCCCTTCTTCCAGAGGTGATCAACTCTCCTCTTTTCCCTGAGTCCCAGCAAAATCTCCCTGTTCAGCCAGGCCGGTCGCCTTCCCCGCCAGCTCTTCTTACGGCACATGGGGACCGCCTGCTCCTGCGCCTTTAAGATTTCCTTCTTGAAGACTGTCCAGCCTTCCTGGACCCCTTTGTCCTTCAGGACTGTCTCCCAAGGGACTCCCTCAACCAGTGACCTGAACAGGCCAAAGTCTGCCCTCCGGAAGTCCATGATAGCAGTTTTGCTGACCCCTCTCCTTACTTCCCTCACAACCGAGAATTCTATCATGTCGTGGTCGCTAAGCCCAAGACGGCCTCCGACCACCACATCTCTCACCAGTCCTTCTCTGTTTGTAAACAGCAGGTCCAGTAAGGCATCTCCCCTGGTAGGCTCACTCACCAGCTGCGTCAGGAAGTTATCCTCCACACACTCCAGGAACCTCCTCGACTGTTTCCTCTCTGCCGTGTTATACTTCCAGCAGATGTCCGGTAGATTGAAGTTCCCCACAAGAACAAGGGCCACGTGGTCCAGTGCAGCCCCACGCAGAGATACCAGCTTGTGGCACAGAAATGGGATTTAACCAGCAAAATAAGGACCTCTCCAAGGAGACACAAATGCACCTCTTGATTTTTCAAAGTTGGTGCACTTGAGGCTGACTTGTGGTTTGTCATTGTCCACTGCCTAATGGGCAAACACTGAATGTGTTTTGTTTTTTTTCTGGGGAGGACAGGGGGCAACTTAAAGACGGGAAGAAAAAGGCAGTGACTCTATTTCAAACAAAAGGATCACAACATTATCCTTTGTGTCCACAAAATCATTTCAGAAATACCTTTGTATCCATCCTTCTTGAACATCAAAGTGCAGGAACATCCCAAAACATGTATTTTCTTGCAACAAAGTTCCCTAGAGTTTGTCCTGGTGGATGCAAAGTGATTTCTCAAGTATGAAAGGACAATTCACACCCAAGGTTACTCAGTGTGAGAATATTCATTAACAATTTTATCCCTAGTAATGTACACAAGTCCACAACTCTCAATCATCTCTATTCAGCAAACCATAACCGAAACTAGACATATGCTAACCTTGACCCACTCCTATAAAACTACTAAAATTTCTTACTTACAGTGATGAAACATGCGTAGCTATCACTGTTTGCAAACAGAGGTCAACGCCGCAAAGCACCAGCCTACAGCAGGAATGTTTGTTCCCTTTTTGAACTGTTAACTCAATCACAATTCCTGCTATGCTGCAACCAAAATCTATTCTGATAAAATTAGCTCAATCTAATTAAGGGACAAAGTATAGTCATTAATTAATGTTCTGATTATTCTGAAGCCCTCTTTTTTTGGTTCATCTTGAGTTTAGGCCTGTAAAAGCATACAAATCAGAAAGGTTTAAAATGTTCTGGTTTTACTCATTTATTGCTTAAATTTGAGTAAAAAGAGTTTCCCAAAAGCGTAAAAAGAGTTTCCCAAAAGCATAAAAAGAGAAGTACAAAAAGAAAGATGTGGAATGTTTAACTTATTCAGACCTCTTTTTGTTCATATCTTATTTATAACACTTCTAAAAAAAAGGGAATAAAAATAGTATGTCATCTTTTAGCTTAATTAAGAACTTACAAATACTTTGATAAAAAAAAATATTTTATTTTTTGAAACACTTAACAAGGTATTACCTTTCGTCTACTTATTATTCTCTCTAATGATAAAGGTGAATATTTTCTGTGACAAATTCCAATTTCAAGTTTGCATGCACAGAGAAAGTTGCTTTGCCACAGAACCAAGCTCAATTAAACTACCTCACTATAAGCAGTGTTATGGATGACCTACTGAAAAAAAAACAACCCAACCAAACCAACATTAACCCTTTAACATTAATTAATTCTTGTAAATTTCATTACAAGCCATATGGATTTCTACTTCTTCCTCCTGTCACTGATTTCCATTTTTAGAAACACCTAATAATCTCTCCCATGATTAGTGATGCTGTACAAGCAGCCATGTAAATCAGCATTTTCTTCGTCATGTTGAGCAACGCACAACACAAGGAATCTGCACTTCCAGCTCACAAGCCCATGATGGGAGAAGGTTACTGACCTCAATCTGCTGAATGGCTTCTTCCCGCTGACGGATGGCCTCCAGATCTTCTTCTGTGATTTCTGAAAGCAAGGCTTGATTCTGGCTCTGGTTCTGCCACATGCCATCTCCCCCGTTAAAGATCTTTTCATCATCAGGTAGGTCAGAGAAGGGGGTCCTAGGGCTCTGCTGAGATGGGAGAATGGAAAGAAGGCAAAGAAAATGTAAATATTGTTCAGTTTTACATAACCTTCTTATGGGAAAAGAAAACAGTAGTATAATAAATTGCATAAACAGTGGAGAAAAGGTGAAGAGGAGAAGAGTAAGTTACATGAGAGGAAATGTATCACGCCTTGAAGGAAGTGCTAGGACCTGAAGCCAGATCTCCTGAGCTACATTTGAGCCCCAGCAACCAGTTTCAATTTTCCAACAGTTCTGATGGAACATAACATTTACGTGCATCTGAAAAACAATACATTTACCTTGTTGATTTTCCTGAAAATTCTTCTGGAATTAGATACTTTCTCAGGCAGACATAAAGCCTATGCATTTGCCTTGAAGACTTTATGATCCAACATGCAACATTCAACATAACAAAGTATGCTATCCATTTATGAGATAAACTAAATACAGCTAAAAAAGGGGAAAATCATTATTGTAATGCAACTGCATAGTCATCAGTTTGATCCACTCATAGGTTCATGGTGTTCACTCTATAGATTTGACTTCATTTTGCTGACACATAAGATATCGTTTTCTAGGTAGCTGGATGTTCACACTGCCTTTGGGAGCTGTGCTTGTATTCAGATCCAGATCAAAAGAGTCTGTTCATGATCCAGCTGCATCTACACTGCAGGTACAGGCAAAGGCTTAACAATGTCTTCTTCCATCCTTTACCTTCGGTGCCTATAGAGATATTAGGTTCAATCTAGAAGGGACCCAAGGAATGAACTGACACAAGGTTTGTATGGAGAATCAGGAGGCTGAGCTCAAGTCCTAAACTGATAGGCAGGCACTGCTGAAGACTCCAATCATGCAACTGCTTGAGTATTTAACTTCAAACAATGCACATGGTCCTTTAAAACCGGCCTTGATCTGAGCTTTGACTCCTAATCAAGAGTTACAATAAAAAAGCAATCCAACTGCTTCTGACGTCCTGAAGTTGAAAGAAGAAATGGCAGTTGCTACAGCATATTCTTGACCTGAATGTCCCCAAAGTCCCTGAAAGCTACAGGAGAAAACAAGCACAAAAATTCAGGAGGATGTTCAGTTCTCTGAATCTGGGCTTATCTGAAGCACAAACACTGGGGCTCTTCAAGAAGTTGTGCCTGAGAAATAAAGGTCTTTGCTCTCGTGCTGTGACTAAGTCTTCAAGGACGTTAAATGCCCTGAATTCCCACAGAGTGAACAGGAAGCAAGGCCATTGGGCAGGTTGCTGGAACGGCACAGTAGGACTGGAGAACTGGAAGAACTGGGAGGACTCGAGTGGAAGTTGCAGTGGACACAATGCCAAATCACCACAGCAAGAACGAGAAGTTTAGTCAAGCATGCATGAGGGATGCAGGGGAATGAGCTAAAAAAAAAGTCACTTGTAATGTGTTTTACTTCTTGCTTTTTCGCTTAGACATCTGCCTTGGAGGAACTGTGAAGGAGGCATAGAGAAAATGGGTAACTCTTGCAATCACACTTAGACACTCTATCTGTCTAGATTTTGAAGAATGTCAGGCATCTGTAAACTTTTATTTAACTCTTTGACTCTTCTTTAATTCTTTAAAGAGTGTATAATTTCTGCATTTAGAAACTGAAGAATTTTTGCAGTTGCCTAAATCTAGACTTTGCCTTACAAAATTAATTCATTACTATTATCGCCATCATCTAATTGCAGACAAAGAAAATTATACAATACCATGAAGGAAGTGGGGTGATGGAAGAAGTAGAGGCATACAGAAAAATTGTCAGTAAACAGTCAAGTACCTTTCAAAAATATAAACAGAAGATTAAAAACTCTGGCATTAACATCTGTCTTTGTTTCACCTTCTGCTTCCCTGGGATCTGTTATCTACAGAGAAAGGGTGTGTTACAGGATGGAAATAATCATTTAAAATTACGTTAAAAATTCATTTACACTGTAAAAGACACATTTTAATAGGATTAAGATACTCTGGGGGTGTTTTATTCGCTAATTATTACGTGCCTTGGACACTAACTTATCTGATAGAGTGTTTCACTGCCAAAAGCATATATAAAGGACTCAAGAAAAAAACCCTTGGGGTATTCTAATGCTTCGTTTACAGTGACAGAGATGTCCTCTCATCTTCACCAGTGGGCTAACTAGGACATGCAAAGGCAGTTATCCTGCACAATGCCAAGCAGGGTGGAAGAGCCCAAGGTGTCTGCCTTCTGAAGATAGAGGAAAACAGTGATCTAAAAAAATTCTTGTACTATGGTCACAACATGGATGTTGTGCCATGGACCTAAATGCACATGAACAGACGCTTAAAGCCATGCTTTTCTACGTAGATATGCATTTCAGCAGAAGATAACAAATTTACAAGTTTTCAAATGTTTCCTGTTCTGTTCTGATGTGGGAGCACAGGATTAACAGGAGAGCCAGCAACAGAGCAACCAACTCTTCAAACTGTATTAGTCCATGTAATACCACAGTTGTATCACAGATATGCTCGATCTTGGCCTATGTCAACTCTATTAGTCATCCCTACCTGTTGGTCCTGGTATCTGTAAATAACATGCCCCCCTCAATAATTTAGATAGTGAAATGCAAGTGATGCTGCTCAGTCATCTCTTAAAAAAGCTGGCTATTCATGTATTTAAATAGATAATGGTCTAGACACAGATGTTTTTCTCTAAACAAAGAGAGTGGCTTAAGTTAATTTCAGAGTTGCTGAAGGCAATTATGTGTTTGTATCCTTAGTATCTTTCAAGAAAATCCAACCACGCCTGCTGAATGAGTGAGTAAATTAGGAATCAAAAGGATGCACGGGGGCTGAAATTCCCTTTCAGACATAAAAATGGCTCTATAGTAAATTTAAATACAGTCGCCATGACCTGCTAATGGGATATGTACGGTGGCTGGCTGTGCTAACAAATTAAAAGTGATTTTCTGTTGATGGTACAGTGCCCCTCATTTCTGTGATGAAGTGAACAAATCCTGGGTTTGAAAGTGTGAAAAGATCTAACTTTTAATACTTCTGACTGAAAATCGCATAAGCTTGGTTTATCAGTGTTTTTTGTTCCCTTTTCAATTGCGCTCATTGCCATGTCTGACTAAATATTTTATGTATAGCAAGAAAAAATATGATGGAGGGCACTCACTGGTCCTCCACAGATAAAGATCCTTTTCGTAATGCCCTGCAAGGGGCCATAACTCCCTGTACAGGCATTTTCACATTAAATTTTATTTAGTGCCAAATTTTATGCCCTGTGAATCTCTGTGTAATTTTCTGTTGGATTTCCTTTCATAAATTGTTAATTGGATGTGTTTGAAGTTGTTCTTTTGTTGAAATTTGCCTGTGGCGTATTTTTGTCAAGATGTATCTGTAAACCAAACTCTGCCTGTGAAAAAAATGATAGGAGAGAAAAAGATGAGTATATTTGATATGCTCAATAGTTCTTTTAAAACTAAAGTCCTAGGACTGAGGTTCATACTATGCTGTTTTTCATCATATCTGAAAAATTATGCCCAGGCACAATATTTTTTCTGTTGGATAAAATCTTTTCACTAGGATAAAATCATTGCTGCTTACAACTCTATTTTTTAATCAGATTTATTCCACCAATGGGGAGATGCTATGTGCAGCTGCTGATAAAGAAAAGAAAAAAAATTCAAAAGGTTTTATCTGGATGGTGACAATTTCTGCCAGTATCTGTACTTCACCAGCAGTAAAATCTTTTCATCAGAAGCTGCATATCTGAGACCCCCCTGAAGATGACCCCCACCTAGCCCTGTGCCTGTCTCGCTCCCCATTTGTATGTTAGAAGGGACAGAAGAGGAGCGTTAACACACACAATTTCTTCTCCTTGTACACAGCAATATCCCAAGTTTTACAACCCATGTCACATAAAATCACCAAGCAAGGGACTGAAATGACCTCTCTTCTAGTTCCCTTATGGTCTTTATTTCACCCAGAGGTAGAAATCTACCATGAACCCCACCTAATATAACATCAGCCAGCCTTCACGTTTCATCTTCAGAGAGTTAGGGAATCTCCTGGAGGAGGAAGATCTGTGCTGGTACCATCTCAGTCCTGTAGCTTCCTTTTACATCCCTGACTTTAACAATGTTAAATAACATTTCTCATTGCTCACTACAAGGTTGTTCCTTTATCAGAAATTAAGGACATGAAATGTTGACTGGAGGTGGGTGAGAAATGGGTCTTCCTGACAGTGAAACGGTGAGTGATTTCAAAGGAAATTTTCTTTTCCACACCTCATCAAAACCTGAGGATACAGAGAAAAATATAGGCCAGAGGGAGACACACACATACACTCCCTCCATCTCAGGTTAGGTACAAGGCAGACAGTTAAGGTGCCCAATGTCAGCTGCAATGAGATGGTCCTCTAACAGTTTCTCCAAAAAGAACTGTAAAAGTTGATGTAAATAATTAAGATTTATTGGAGCTGGATTTACAGACTCTGTCCACCAGATGGGACACACTACACTACAGGGACAGGAGGATGAAGTGGGAGGATCAAGGGTTGAGGAAGACATTCACACACTTCCACCTTCCACTTCGGCATGAAGGTGATTGAAGAGGAGACTTAATTGAGCTCAGTGCCTGAAATTAGACAAAGTGAATCCATTTCTACACCATCTCCATCTAACCTGACTTCAACCAGGAGTTGTGTGAAAACACGACAAGAGGACAGTAATGGAGTATCTTAGGACAGATGTGACAGAGCTGTTGGTACCGTCAAATTGGGGAAGGTGGGTCTCCTAACTGGACTGAAAACCTAATTCTGGAGAATGAGAAGGAACACAAGGAAATTTTTCTGACTATTTCTCCGCTCATATGCACATTTCAAGCAGTTAGAGCTGTCCTCATCATCATTTGGTTGCAAGACACTTGAGACTGAAAGTGGTCTCCTTGATTCTAGATCATCCTGCAAGGTCTTGCAGTCCGGCAAATGGCTCTGTTGCACAGCACCATTTCCCTTAGCTCAAAACCAGCCCAAACCAGAAAGTAACCTGCCTTTGATATGCACAGCACAGCCTAGCTCACAAATTAACTGGTTACCTCCAAGTTTATATCAGTACAGGTAAAAGAAGTCTCACTCACATTGGCTCATTTTGTACTATATATTGCAGGTTGTTCCACAGAAACCTTTTGCAACCATGAAAATAGAGTATTTTAGAGGTCTTACATAACTTGGGTAGTAAACCAAGAAAGGGTGCTCTGTCTTCTCCAATCTCAAGAAGCCTCCTGCAGCTCTAGCAGGAATATGGCCAGCTCAAGCAGTAATTGACACACCTCCCACATCTCCTGCAAGCTATCACATCTCCTTGGGTGACATTTTGGCTCTGGCTTTCACACAAAATGCAAATGCAGAGATGTTTATCTCCTGCTTTATAGTATATATAGTCATATAAACAGCCAGGCTACACTTTATGAGGATATCCTATTCTCACTAGCGTCCAGGCTTAGAGATTCACATTTTATCGCCTGTAGAATAATGAGGCTGAAGTGCCTGCATTAAAGATCAATAAAATACTTTACATGGAGGGCCACTGTGCAGAATACTGCTGTAGTTACCCTGCCTGCCTGCTCCTGACACGTTTTTAATAGCACGTTGGCACTGCAAACTGGCCGGGACAAAAATGGCACGCGGCAGCCAGTTTGGCCTGCCGAATCTACAAAGTACAGCTAGGTTACGACAGATAAATCAGATTAGATGATCTCTCTCGAACCATCTTTCCAAAACAACTAACTTTGCAGACTCAATGAGATTTAGAACTATATCTCGTCAAGCAAAAGCCCAAAGCAATTACAGGTAGAAAGGCCTCAGGCAGGCTCCGAACAAGCAGCCTGGGACTTCTAAATCTTTTAGAGGAGTGAAATAGCGATATTACAACTTCGCATTATCTTTCACATAGAAGATCACAGCAGTGATTGGTAATCTGAGCTCTGGTATCTTCGGAGAGGGGCTTCCCACAACAAGGGGGGGAAGAAATGCAGTCACAAATTACCCATCGCTTGCTCTTCCCTTCCACTCAAACCTGGGCACATTTAAAACTGCCGCAACAAACACAGTTTTTAAGAGGGATATTTTCAGTCCTTCCTGCATACATCACTAACACAGGCAAATACAGAAACGCGTTCAGCATTTTCTTGAAGTTATGTAAATTTGATTACTCTGCACCAATGTAGCATGAGAAAAAACAGCATGGGGAAATTAGCATAAAGGGAAGGGTTGAAGTGCATTTTTATTTAAATTAACTAGAATCTCTCATGTGTTTCTGTCTTCATTCTTGATCAAGTTGTTTACTTTTGAATAATGTGAGCCTGAAATTGAGCAAGAAAATCACCATTTCTACCAGCTTCCTGCTACAGAATCTGCAAGAAATTACTAGTTTTAGGGAAAATGTAATAGCAGAAACTGTTTTGCTAGTTTGCTTTTCAGCATTTATAAATTTAATCGTTCAAGTCTCTGCAGTCATGAAGACTAAGAAAATACATTTAGTTTCCTGGAACTAGAAGAGACTTAGTAACAGAGTACCTAGTTCATACCTCCTACTGTTTTCCTCTTCTTTGTTTTTCCTTCAGGACTTTATTACTTCACCAAATTAATTCCGAGCGATCCTGACCTCATCACCTAGGGCTGCTCTAGTTCAGAGTCGATCTTACTGTACTTAGGGTGAGAGAATTAAATGACATGTCTCTGGTAGATGAAGAAAAAGAAAATAAGCCAGGGGCCTGAGGTTTAGGTCTCTGATAACCAACGTTCTTTTAAGAAGCACAGCATATTTTCACCCCAAGGTGAAGACCAAATTTAGGAGGAATGCCCTTCCTACCAAGCTTAGATGGTGGGGCTGACACTGATATTTTGCTCATGGACATCATCGGCTTCTAGGGAAAACTTCAGTTGATGATGAGGGCTACGTTCTGTCATGTATTTTCACCCTATGTAATTCTTATAGATGTCCAATAAGGGAAGGAAGGGGCAGTTTGTCCTATTCTGATTTCCAGTCCTTCTCCTTTTTTTCTCTCGATTTGGCAAGTTTATGTACCATGCAAATAGATGGTCCCATGGCGATATGAGTGAAATAAAACAGCAACAGTGAAGAGAGGTACAAATTTCACCTCTCTGTAATCTAACATCTTTTCAAACCCATTTCATTGAATGACTCAAGTCTGATTACACATGTCTACACCCATCCTTCTCCAAGCCAACTGTCTATGCTATCACTAGCTTCAGGTGGCTTCTCTATACATGCAAAGCAAGTGGATAAACATTCCTTTAAGATTGTCATGAAGGAGAGCGTTTGCTGGTATTTTTACAGTATCGCATCACATTTCTAAAGCTGTTCCTGCCCTTTCCTAGCTGTCTGAATTATATTCTCACAATTCTCCATCTCTGCACAACTCTGCTGCTGGCACCATGTTTTGGCTGGCACTGCTGGCTGAGACTGTACTGTACGTCGTCCCTGGAACCCAGTGCTTGGCAGAAAACTCCCCTGCTCTCAGCTCCCTCCCTGAACATCTGAAGCACCCAGCATTTGTGCAAGTGGACCACGTTTGCAAGAGCTCACAGACGCACCAAGACTATCTAGAAAGGACCGTGTTGTCTCTGCCTCCTGACGTATGTGCTGCACAACTGGTGAGCAGGTTCCTGCTAGAAAGGCAAACAAGAAGGAGAATGAGTCACTGGCTCACTCATTAACATCCGTCTAGTGAAAAAACAAAAAAAGAGAAGTCTTTTTCCTGGGTTCACACTGGGGGCAAGAGGCAAATTCAGCTTGATTTCCTGCAGCAGAGACAACCCCTAGCATGAGCACAGTTCCACGCTGTAGAGTGGAGCAGTGGAAATGTAGGAAGATGCTGGAAATAAAAAGGATGTCTTTTTTCTTTCAAGAAATTGATTGCTCTTGTACTACATGGAGGGTATGAAAATGGGCAGATTTACTGAATTCTAGTAGCTGCGAGGCAGAATGGAGCATTTGAATTTGCATATTAGTGGCAAAACCAGAGTATATTTTTACACCATGCACGTTGAAGGAGAGTCACTCTTCTTAATCTTCACTTACTTCCCAGGTTTTTTTGGAGTGCTCAGACACTTCTTTTCAGAATCATCGTTGACTGCCACAAAACATCTTCAGCAGTGATCTTTAGTCTCTTTTTGTTTCTGGCTTTTGGCAGGGTTTCAGTGCCCAAGCAAATGTTCACAGCCTGGTGTTGAGGAACACTGTAATTTAGTGACTGCTCCACAAAACATCTGCCCATTTCACAGCCCCTGCACTGCCTGCATTCACAACACTTCAGCTAATGCCCAAAAGCCTGATCTCAAATTAGGACAAAAATTGGAGGCAGCTTTTCACCACCCATCTGGCATCGCTGAGCCTTGTGAGGGTAGGTGGTCAGTTGGTGAGGATGGAGAGACAAGAGAAAGGTCCTGCCTCTCTGTGAGAGTGGGGTCCACCTTTGTGGGAGAGGATAAGAAAAGTGGGGGATGAGCTTGGAGTGGCAGGATGGGGCAATGCCTGTTCACGCCACCACAGCTTCTAGCACCACCCACAGAAAAGGCCCAGCCCGAATAACACCAACATTGTACTGAGAAAACTGCAAGATGCTGCAGCACAGATATTACCAGTTCTGCACTGGGACAACAGCAATGTCTCTGCAGGCAAACATAACCTATTTTTACTTACAGGCTTTTCCCAGCAGTCTTGTATTATCCATCGGATTTCACCATAAGAGATCAAGACATAAATGGTCTGTCTGCTATTGCAAAGGATGCTCAGTCCTTTGGTCCAGCTCACAGCAAATATTTTTCAGCACTAACTCAGAACAAAATTGGGGGGTTATCACAGGCTGGTAACCTGAAAACATGAAGTCAAAGCGATTTACTAAAAATGATCAATCAAAAGAGTCAGAGCCAGACAGAGTCCATCTGAGTAATAAATTGGTGGTTCCCATGTGGTATCTCCACATGGTTCTCTCCATAGAGAGAAAATCAAGTCAGCGGAGTCTAGTGCAGGATTTGTCCCATCCAAAATAGCCACTCCAAGCAAGCGTGAAAGCAGGACACGCTGCACGGCATGGCATCAGTAGAGAAACCAAACAGATCAAAACCAGAAGCTGGGAAGTTGAACAAGAAAATGTCTTTGACAGACCCTTCATATGTGCACAGCAGTGATGGAGGAAGAGGGAACAAAAGTTCACGTGTCCTCAATAACATGGAAATCTTTTTTTTTTTTTTTTTTTTAATTTACCTGTAAATTTGCTAAAATAAAGCCTATTGATCCAAGTCTGATTGCAGGCAGCTGCTTGTTAGGTATCACACTAATACTATACACAAACCCTTAACTGTTTTTCTTCAGGACATTTTTTGTTTTAATTAAAATACAAACAAAGGTAATAAAAAAGGTTAAAAAGATACAAAATGACAGACACCTGCAGTGAAATAAGAGGCACCAACTGAATCAAAATGAAAATATTGAAAATCTAATTTGGGACTATCCAGCAGCACTGCTATACAACAGGTTGTCATGGATCAGTGACATGATCTGTGGTCAACCTCTGGTGAACCCATTCACAATGGGCAGACAGCATGGAAAGGGCTCACCCTGGCTTCTCTTTTCAACAGCTTTGATGAAAACTTTCTCTCTCTAGGGAGATCTAATTAGACTGAGCTTTTTGATGAGAACTCTACAGAACTGAAGCTGTCACAAGCATCTCAAATAAAACAGATTTAGGAAAGCAAGGACACCATGAAGATGATGGAGGAAGTAACCATTAAGAAAGACTAGATAATAATGTTGGGCTACTTCCCAACGCAGGTAGTGTTGAATATTTGCCTGCCTTTTTCTCGGGTCCCTTTTTAGATTATTTAAAAAAGGATAAATCTAGGCAAGTGATCCTGGCATGCAGTTTTTGTGAAAGCCCCTTATCCCACTACAGCTGTACAACCTTAAAAACAGGTGGATTGATATTTCTCCAGGGTTTTTGTTAGAGAAGGACTTGGGAGCAATCACAAGCCCCATCCTGTTAGGAAAGCCATGAAGACAATTCCAACACAGCTTGAGTGGGTTGTGTTTTCAGCCAGCTCAGCTGTGTTTCAGCACATCTTTTTATGCTTATTATAGAAGTTCTGCTGTTCCTCTTGAGTCAAGAAAATAACTGAGGCCAGGAAAGCACAGTCTGTATGGGCTTTTCCTTAAACTAGAAAACGAAATAGGGCTTTAGCAAGACCAAGCAGCTTTTTTCCAATGTTACCTGCTGTTTCTGTGTGCTAAAATCAAGAATTGCTTAGGGAGCAAGGTCCTTGGTTTCTTTTAAGAACATGACTGCTAAAGCTAACAAGGTGTGTGCTGAAAGTGTATAAAATAACAACAGTCGCTTCCATGCTTCCTACCAAACTTTTTTTTTTTTTTTTGGCTTTCCCTCCAAACATGATATCTTCCAGCTCATGGGTCACAACCATCCAATTGGATGGAGGGAACATTCTCAGCAAGGACGAGGACAAGGCTGAGGTACTTAATGCCACTTTTGCCTCAGTCTTTAATAGCCAGACCAGGTATCCACAGGGTATTCAGCCCCCTGAGCTGGAAGACAGGGATGGAGAGCAGAATAAACTCTCCATAATCCAGCAGGATACAGTTAAGGGCTTGCTAAACCACCTGGATACCCACAAGTCTCTGGGGCCTGATGGGATCCACCCAAGAGATATGAGGGAGCTGGCAGAGGAGCTTGCCAAGCCACTCTCCATCATTTCTCAGCAGTCCTGGTTAACAGGGGAGGTCCCAGAAGACTGGAGGCTTGCCAATGTGACACCTATCTACAAGAAGGGCCGGAAGGAGGATCCTGGGAACTACAGGCCTGTCAGCCTGACCTCTGTTCCAGGGAAGATTATGGAGAGGTTCATCTTAAGGGTGCTCACTGGGCATGTGCAGGACAATTAAGAGATCAGGCCCAGCCAGCACGGGTTCATGAAAGGCAGGTCCTGCTTGACCAACCTGATCTCCTTCTAGGACCAGGTGACCCGCCTAGTGGATGAGGGAAAGGCTGTGGATATTGTCTACCTGGACTTTAGTAAAGCCTTTGACAGCGTCTCCCACAGCATTCTCCTGGAGAAACTGGCGGCTCGAGGCTTAGACAGGTTTACTCTTCACTGTGTAAAGAACTGGCTGGATGGCCGAGCCCAGAGAGTTGTAGTGAACGGCGTTAAATCCGGCTGGCGGCCGGTCACGAGCGGTGTTCCCCAGGGCTTGGTTCTGGGGCCGGTCTTGTTCAATATCCTTATTGATGATCTGGATGAGGGGATCGAGTGCTCCCTCAGTAAGTTTGCAGATGACAGCAAGTTGGGTGGGAGTGTTGATCTGCTGGAGGGCAGGAGGGCTCTGCAGAGGGATCTGGACAGGCTGGATCGATGGGCAGAGATCAACCGTATGAGGTGTAATAACGGCAAGTGCCGCGTCCTGCACTTGGGTCACACCAACCCCATGCAACGCTACAGGCTTGGGGAGGAGTGGCTGGAGAGCTGCCTGGTAGAAAAGGACCTGGGGGTGCTGGTTGACATCCAGCTGAACATGTGTGTTCACACTGCTCTGCAGTGTGCCCAGGTGGCCAAGGCGGCCAACAGCGTCCTGGCCTGTATCAGGAATAGTGTGGCCAGCAGGAGTATGGCGGTGATTGTGCCCCTGTGCTCGGCACTGGTGAGGCCGCACCTCGAATCCTGTGTTCAGTCTTGGGCCCCTCACTACAAGAAGGACATTGAGGGGCTCGAGCATATCCAAAGAAGGGCAACGAAGCTGGTGAGGGGTCTGGAGCACAAGTCTGATGAGGAGCAGCTGAGGGAACTGGGGTTGTTCAAGTCTGGAGAAGAGGAGGCTGAGGGGAGACCTTATCGCTCTCTACAACTACCTGAAAGGGGGTTGTGGTGAGGTGGGTGTTGGTGTCTTCTCCCAAGTAACTAGAGATAGGATGAGAGGAAATGGCCTCAAGTTGTGCCAGGGAAGGTTTAGATTGGATATTAGGAAAAACTTCTTCACTGAGAGAGTGGTGAAGCATTGGAACAGGCTGCCCAGGGAGGTGGTGGATTCACCATCACTGGAAGTGTTCAAAAACTCATGGACATGGCACTTCAGGACATGGTTTAGTGGGCATGGTGGTGTTGGGTTGATGGTTGGACTTGATGATCTTAAAGTTATTTTCCAACCTTAAAGATTCTGTGATTCTGTGATTTTGAATTGGCAGTGCTGGAAGGAAAGGAAGATCCTTGGCAATCAGCATTTGATTCTCCTAGTTGTATACTTAAGTGCATAATTATGGCACAGCACTGCACAGCAGAACGTATTTAGACAAGGATTTTTGCAGTGAAAGGTCTGTGGCATTTGTTCCTAAAGAAATACATTCAGTGAAATAACGATCACATTTTTAAACAAATGGGTGAAGTGGTTGCTATCCCTCTAAGAGTGCTTCCTCTAGTGTCGAAACATCAACAGGGACTTTTTCCCATTCCTCTTACTTGTCCTAGACGTATCCATGCAGGAGGGGATGCATCTAGTTTTTTCTCCTGACCAGTGATAGCCCTGTCTAACATAGTCTAATCTTCCAACTTGTAAGTAACCTTAAAAAAATAAGTTCAACTGAAGGGAGTTAAATGCTCGTTGTGATTTTTGTCTGCTGTGACATCAAGGAGTGGCATGGATCTGAGGACACTGGTTTACTGGAAATATTTAACAACCAGTCAACTCAAGAAAAATGAAGAGTGACAACTTGAATTTCAAGTCAAATGAACTCAGGATATTTACTCGTTTAAAGAAAACCACAAGAATAGCAGCAAGAAAATGATGTTTTTTCCTCAAGAATAGCAATCTAGTTATTACAGATCTAGATGGTATCTCAAGAAAAACAAATGAAAGATATTACGTAAATTTAGTCACAGATGCATATTTGTGACCAAAATGCCTACAAAGTGCAATAATGAAAATGGGAAGAGTAAACATTGCCAGAGGGAACAAAATCTTGTTTCTCAGTTGGTTTGTCCAGGGAGAATTAAATAGGAAGAATTCAGCAGTTTGCTAATTTATCCTGTATGAATTCTTTATAGGGCAGGATGAAGTGAATTTAACCTTCCAAAAAGTGACAAGAAAGAGGAAGGGCCAGCAAAGGAAAGCAGTGCATACCAGCTTTATTATCCTCATGTGCTCCATGCTGTCTCTGTGATATAAGTTTAAGAGATGCTAACCTTTCTTTAGCTGAAGCGCTCAGTCCCATGCTGCACGATTAGCATACAGTCTTGATGAAGGCTTTCACGAGGATTGAAAAGCTACCTAAAATGTTTGCAAAACAAAACATCCAGGGCAAAGCACAAGATAAAAAAATGCTAAAAGGTTTTCAGCTCAGCACCTCCGGAACACGACATGTAACAAGATTGTCCAAAAACTGTGCATTTTTCAGTGAACATCAGGACAATGTCTTAACTGTGTCAGAGGCAGGAGAGGCCACAGATAAATATTCAGATAATTTCTACCACATATTTTTATTGGACCATTATTATTATTAATTTTACTTTTGTTTTGACTATGCTATTGACTTTCCAAACTGATGAGGCATTAACCATCCACACAACCGTTCTTTATTAGCTTTAGCACTTAACCTAGGTGTTTCTTTCCTAACATCAGACCATTCTGACTTCTATCATTTAACTCAGTGATATTCATTTATATTTTCACCTTGAAAGTATTTTTAGACTGTAATCATGTCTCTATTGATACTTTCTTCTAGACTACTTAATTTAGCTCCCTCATTTTCTCATCTGATGTTTATAGACTATACCTCATTATTTTACTTGCCCTGTTTGTATTCTTTTTTTATTCTCTCTGTATTTACCAATACCCTTCCCAAACCATTAACCCCAAGACTTCATTGCTTGTACCATAAAAATACATTTCTGTTGGAAACATTCACCCAAACACAGGAGAAATTTTGTCACATATTAAAGTCTACTCTGAAAACTGCTGTATGGGGTTTTGGTTGGTTGGTTGATTGGTTGCTTCGTTGAAATTTTCCTGAATATTTGACCTAGTCTCAAAGGGCTCAAATCTGGATTCCTTCCATTCCTACAGTAATAAGGGAGAAATGAACATATTCTGCAAGGCTAGGACATACTCACTGAATTAAAATCATATTTCATTCCTCAAAATAGACCTCTGGCTCCACAACCATTCTGGAACAGGAACCTCTCAGTAGAAAGACAACAGCTTTCTGCTATTCTTTGAAGACTAGATTACACCTCAAGCTTCATAATGACTTATGAAATAAATAGTTACTACTCAAAATGATCTCTTTTTTTTACTTCCTCTTCTGCCTCAGGAATGAGCTGCTCCAGGTCATGCAGCACATGTGTGCACGCAGTGGTGTGCTGTATTTTCTAATACATAACATACTGTTCCTTGGTGCTCCTTCGTGTGTGTGGAGATGCGCTTTTTTAACACATAACCTAAGACATCGCACTGCACAAGAAGCCCCTCACTAACACATAAGGGTGTGTGCACAGGTGCAGACACACACCCACTGGCACCGTCTCCTCTCTCTGTCCAAGGAGCCATGAAAGTCTGGGGGACAAAGGGAACACAGTGAACCACAGGAAGGGTGTTTGCAGGGAATTTATTTCCTTCTGCTCCCTGGTTACTCAAAACAGCAAAGAGGACTTCTCCAGCAGGTAATTCAAAGCAAGAAGGTTATGCCCTTGCTTTTTTTTTTTCCCCCACTGACTTTCTAAAGAGCTATACATTGCTAATAGAGCTGAGGAGCTATATGCTGTTAACAGTCACGTAAAGTTAGGTGCCAGTTTGTCCTATCAGATACCAAGTATCCCATTCAGTGCACTGTGAGAAAGAGGGATGAATTAGGCAGATGTCGGTTCAGGACTGGAGTTATAGACATGTCGGTGGGATCCCTCTTAACTAACTTGAGATGTTCGCACAGTAGATATCTTTGTCTGAACTCATCAGCCAAACTGCTCTGCCAGAAATCCACCTCGCCAAGCTTTACATACCTATACTGGAAGCACTGACCTCCAAGATCCTTATTAAGACTCCCATTATATTCAGTGGAGACATGGTCAATAAAGTCAATGGAGTTAAGAGCCCTATTCTCCAGATTAAAAAGATTGACAGCTATTTAACATGAGATTGTGTCGTAGACTATAAAGGGAGCCTTGAATGTCGGACTCAGAAGTAGAAACCTACACTTCACATGCCCAGGTGTGACCAACAGAGTCTATGGAAGAAAAGAACAAGAAAACCAAAATAACACAAACAAAAACCCCACCAAAAGCCCTACAGACTATATATATTTTTTTTTTTTCCTAGAGATATTTCATGCTACTTAGCTCAGATGACTACACTAAGCTGTGTCTATTTCCCTCAA
Source organism: Phaethon aethereus (assembly GCF_964289735.1). Taxonomy (NCBI): domain Eukaryota; kingdom Metazoa; phylum Chordata; class Aves; order Phaethontiformes; family Phaethontidae; genus Phaethon; species Phaethon aethereus. The sequence goes on along the minus strand of NC_138582.1, from coordinate 3,213,554 downwards.
GTGACTGTAGAGTCTTGTTGCCTTCAAAGGTAGAAATCTACACTGTGGAATAATTAACAGAGATTCCTTTGGCATTCATGGTTTGAGATCCCACTAGATTTATCCGGTACTGGATGTGGACAGTGAGGCAAGACAGATCTGGGGTGGTGCCCTAGAACCTGCCTGGATTCCCTTTTCATGGAGAAATCCTGTCTTCCCCAACATGGTATGTTTAAGAGTAGAAAACATGTTTGCAATTATCTGGTCAGCATAACCAAGAAGTTACTGTTTTACTGATGTGTGGTTTGTTTATTCACGTTTCACACAGAACGACCTTCTATCTCACCACACAGAAGGCTGAACCATATGACATGCTGAATTTCTCTTGACAAATTTACTCCAACTGGTGAGATCTGGAGGCAAACATCATCTCCCCCACAGAGAGGTCCTAAATAGACTTAATAATACTGTGAGGATATGAAGTGATCTAAGCTTTATATTCACATTGTATGAGATCACACTGCATCAAAACTTTGATAGATACCTCTGCTATTTGCTCATCCTTAAGGAGCAATGACCCGAACATTAGCATGTCTAGTAAATTGTTCTAATGTGTAGTGAAAGGGGACTAATGGATACGGTAATTGATTGTTTGATGGATAGCTGGGGAGCCCTTTGATTATGAGTTTTTGCTACGGTCCAAGACATTTTCATTCTCCAGTTAACCCAGAGCTGATTGCTCGCATGAATTATCTCCTTCTCTGCCTGCAAATATCATTCTCTTAATAAATATTTCATTAGAAGCAAACCAGTGGTGGGGACAGAGGAGAAAGCAGATGCTCAATGCTGTGTCTTTTGAAGACGTTATAGAGTCTACAGAACAGACACAGAGATTACCCATGAAATGTTCTCAGGTCAGACAAGGGGTCTTTGCTTCTCCAGTGTTTAGTATTCAGAATAATGCAAGAGGCAGGAAGAAGCCTAAAGGTCAATTTAAATCCATCAAGGGAGGCCCATTATGGCCCAAGAAGGAGGTTCTGCAGTGGGGAAGCCACTGTATTAAAATTGGCTTCCTCACAAATTCCATGTTTCTGTCTCCCAAGTTTCAAGCTGATCTTTCAAGTTATAACAGAAAGGGACCCTGACCAAGAAAAAGAATATCAGCAAAAAAATGGAGTTACAGTTCCTGGGATTTAGTTGCTGAGGGATGAATTTTGATCCTAGTGAAGCTTATGGCAAAGTTCTCATGGATATCAATGGGGTCTTTTTTGATCCTTTATCATCTCATAATGACTCCTCAGAAGTTATTTACCACCTCTATTTAGCTTTATGGTATTTAAATTTTTATTCAAAACACCTGGACTGAACCTGTTTGTTTCATTTCAGCCTGTTATATTTTAGCATAACATACAATTGTACTTTTGAGTTACAAAGGTTGCTACTCTTTTCTACAACTAGGCTACCCTGTTCTCCTAAAGGACAGTGTAGAAACCAGGCAGACATAAAAAAAATGAAAAAGAGACTCTCTTTTGCCATTCCAACTTCCAAGCTCTGATCAACCCTGTTTCAGATCCCTTCAAATTTTCAAATATGAAGAGAGTGATATTTGCAGAGAACGCTTTGGACCTCCACAGGCTCCACTGAGGAAAGGAACTTGATAAACCAAGCTTGAGTCAGAAGCAGTTTGCTACAACAGAGAAAGGTGTCACTACACAAGCTAATCCTAATTCACTTTAGCACCACACACTTAATATGCTGAAAACTGCTGCAGTTTTTAAATACTCTTTCATTGAAAAATTGTTGATGAGCAAAACACATAATGTTCCCTTTTACTCTCCATGCTGTGTGCATCCCCTGGGCATTAGACACTCTTATCTTGTTTTCCTAGCTGTTCCTCAAGCATATTTATATTGTTAGTCTCACAATAGGTATCATTATGTCAATAAGCAGAATTTAAACATTAATAATATGGTTATGGGAAGAAATTATCACACCACATGCTATAACAGGTGTACACATGTCAGGGAAATAGCTTCAATGCTCTCAGTTCTTTGCCAGAACTTCTACAGAAAAGAAAGGCATGAGCAAAAGTTGGGGGAGAAGAAGAGACAGGGACAACTAACCAAAAGAAAGCAGGGACTAGCAAGAGAGAATGAAGAAAACAGAAGATGCTCAGAAACAGGGAGAGTGGGACTAATTGGAAAGGAAGCATGGAAGTGAATTGAAAGGAAGCTGAAGGCAGATCCAGGATGCTTCCAAAATGCACATATCTCCCATTAACGTAAGACAGGGTCTGACATAGGACCATATGCAGATTTTCCTCACAAGGAATGAAACCCTCAGTAGTGCTGACATATTTTGGAAACAGGGATGGGAGATAGAAGGCAGGGAATCTTTCAAAAACCAGTGCAGTCATTGGCAAAGTCTATGCATTACTGATTTTACTCCTTAGTTACCATACGCAACCCAACTATTGGAGAGTAAAGTCCACAATGGTTGAGCAGCAAATCAAATTTTATAGGCAGAATTTTCTGTCTTCTCCTGCAGAAGTATTTACCACTAATTTCTGAAGATAAACCAACATCCTGCCCACCTTCTGGAAAGGAAATTTTCTTGCCACGGGAGACTTTTAATAATAGAGATAAAAAAATTGGTAAAAGAAAAGCATTGGAAAAAATGTTTTTTCCAGGTAAATACTAAACTCTCTACTGATCTGATAATAGATTGAGTGAGGAAATTACTGGCACAGTTAACACTGGACGTATATTTTCCATACCAAATTATGGAAGCTGACTGAGCCCACAATATCACTGCATATTTTATCATAATTTTTACGCTGGACACCAACTTTCTCCATGGATAGCACTCTGTGAACCACTGACATTGCCTGCTGAGAGAGGTGACACTTCCCTTCAGTAAAGGAGCGTCTATCTGGCTCAGCGTTTTACAGTCCCTGATGGGTTTACATTACTTTTCTGCAGCAGTCTTTCTATTTGCTTTCACCAGCCGTGCTTTTACCTCTGCTGCTGCTGAACTCAAACACAGCTGTGCTAATATGCCAAAGCCACATATCTAATCCATCCCTTTTTCCTCTATTTTCGTGTCTCATTTGGCAAACAGAAGGAGGTGAGATGAATCGGATCATAACTAAGAGACAAGCCCTTGAGGTATGTCCTGAGCCAGTCTCCCAAGGATGTTGACACGTGCTTTAATTCTGTAGAGAACTACACTTGGCTGCATTTTACAAAAGGCTCTAAAGATTGGGTACCACCCAAACTCCCAGGAATTTTTCCAAGAGGACTCATGTTAGTTATATTGTCCAGGATAAGTGTAATCATTGATAACTCCATCCTGCTAACCAAAACATGTCTGTCAGATTGTAGTGATGATGGTGGTTTTCTTCTCACCCCGTCACGCAGTGGCAGTGCCCAGTCTGGCACTCCTCAGAAAACACTGACTTTCTCAGAAAGAAATTTGAGCCCTTTCACCCCGATTTATTCTAAATATGCCTGGTAGGTCTCATGAGTAATGTACCTACACAAAGAGATCTCAGAAAATGTACGGATTGTGCAGGAACATAAATTTTGACTGAACAAGTGATGAATAAAATGCAGAGCAACATCCTCAGATTTTGGGCAAAGAATATATTATCATTCAGTGATGTTTGCGAAACATGTCAGGCTCTGTCAGGAAGAAGCGTTATAAATAAATGTGAGGTAGATACTTTAATAATGCTATTTCATATACATGCAATAATGAACTTTAATTATTTCTTTGGGTTCTTTCTCCTTTTACTGTAGCAGATGAATCAAGCCCAGCTGTGTAATGAAACTGATACTGGTATCACAGCATTTTCTTTAGAGGTGGCTGAAAAAGCTCTATAGATCAGCTGCCAAGTCATCCCTTCTCTTGTGGGGTTTCCTTCAAGCATTTCACCCAGAACTTAGTTCCCCCACATTTGGCACGAGTGAATCACAGTGCAAGGAATTTTCCTGGTGGAAAAGATTTGGCACTCAAGCGGTCTTCTCACATCATTCATCCTGCAATAAAGCCAAAGTCATCTTTATCATACCCAGTGGAGCAACCTGCCAAGAAGAACCAGTTGCCATAATATATAAGGAAGTTCATAGAATGTCATAGAATCATAGCATCTTTAGGTTGGAAGGCACCTTTCAAGGTCATCTAGTCCAATCCCCCTGCAACGAGCAGGGACACCTTCAACTAGAGCAGGATGCTCAGAGCTTCATCCAAAATGACCTTGAATGTTTCCAGGGATGGAGCATCTACCACCTCTATGGGAAACTGGTGCCATTGTTCCACCACCCACGTTGTGAAAAATTTCTTTTTTCTACCTAGTTGAAATCTGCCCTCTTTTAGCTTAAAACCATTACCCCTTGTCCTATCGCTACAGGTCCTGCTAAAAAGTCTGTCCCCATCTTTCTTAGAAGTCCCCTTCAAGCACTGGAAGGTTGCAAGAAGGTCTCCCCGGAGCCTTCTCTTCTCTTCTCTTCTCCAGGCTGAACATCCCCAACTCTCTCAGTCTGTCCTCAGAGCAGAGCTGTTCCATCCCTCTGAACATTTTGGTGGCCTCCTCTGGCCCCACTCCAACAGGTCCATGTCTTTCGTGTGCTGAGGGCTCCAGAGCTGGATGCAGTGCTGCAGGGGGTTCTCCCCAGAGCGGGGCAGAGGGGCAGAATCTCTTCCCTTGCCCTGCTGGCCACGTTGCTTTGGGTGCAGCCCAGGACATGGTTGGCCTTCTGGGCTGCGAGCGCACATTGCCGGGTCATGTCCAGCTTTTCATCCACCAATTCCCCCCACGTCCTTCTCGGCAGGGCTGCTCCTCACCCCTTCATCCTCCAGCCTGTACTGATACCATGGGCTGCCCCAACCCAGGTGCAGGACCTTGCACTTGGCCTTGTTGGACCTCATGAGGTTCAAATGGGCCCATTCTTCGAGCTTGTCCAGGGCCCTCTGGATGGCATCCTGTCCCTCAGACGTGTCAACCACACCACTCAGCTTGGTGTCATCTGCAAACTTGCTGAGGGTGCACTCCATCCCACTGTCTCTGAAGATATTAAAGAGTACTGGTCCGTACGGATCCCTGAGGGACACCACTCATCACAAATCTCCATCTGGACATTGAGGTTTTGACCACTTCCCTCTGGATGTGACCATCCAACCAATTCCTCATCCACCAAACTGTCCACCCATCATATTCATCTCTCTCCAATTTAAAGAGAAGGGTGTTGCAGAGGACCTTACAGAAGGTAAGGCCAAAGGCCTTACAGAACTCCAGAGAGATGACATCCGTAGCTCTTCCCTTGTCCACTGATGTGGTCACTCCATCCTAGAAGGCCACTAGGTTGGTTAGGCTGGACCTGCCCATGGTGAAGCCATGCTGGCTGTCCCAAATCACCTCCCTGTCCTCCATGTGCCTTAGCAGAGCTTCTAAGAGGATCTGTTCCATGATATTCCCAGGCACAGAGGTGAGGCTGATGTGTTGGTAGTTCGCACGGTTCTCTTTGATACTACCCTTTTTAAACATGGGTTCAGTGTTTCCCTTTTTCCAGTCTCCAGGGACTTCGCCTGACTGCCAGGACTTTTCCAATATCAGGGAGAGGGGCTTAGCAACTACATCAGCCAATTCCCTCAGGACTCTGGGATGCACCTTGTCACGTCCCACAGACTTGTGCATGTTCAGGTTCCTCAGGTGGTCTTGAAGCTGATCTTCTCTTACAGTGGTTATTCAGTACCTCAGCCTTCTCCTCATCCATTGTTACCAGTTTGCCAGTCTTGCTCATCAAGGTGGGTACACTTTCTTTTATCTTCCTTTGCTGGCTGTCATACCTGTAGAAGCCCTTCTTGTTATTCTTTCCCTTCCTTGCCAAGTTCAGCTCCAGCCGTGCCTTGGCCTTCCTGACCTCATCCTTACACAACTGGGCAGCATCCTTGTACTCTTCCCAGGGTACCTGTCCCTGCTTCCACTGCCTGTGCATTTCCTTCTTGCCCTTTAATTTGACCAGCAGGTCTCAAATTAACCATTCCGGTCTCTTGCCTTCCTTTCCTGATTTCTTACACCTTGTTCATGTATATCTTTTCATTCAGAACCAATGAAGTCTATCTGGACTTAAGTAAAGCCTTTGACAGTGTCTCCCACAGCATTCTAACGGAAAAACTGGTGGCTCGTGGCTTAGACAGGTTTACTCTTCACTGGGTGAAGAACTGGCTGGATGGCCGAGCCCAGAGAGTTGTGGTGAATGGCGTTAAATCCGGCTGGCGGCCAGTCACAAGCGGTGTTCCCCAGGGCTCGGTTCTGGGGTCGGTCTTGTTCAATATCTTCATTGATGATCTGGATGAGGGAATTGAGTGCTCCCTCAGTAAGTTTGCAGATGACACCAAGTTGGGTGGGAGTGTTGATCTGCTGGAGGGTAGGAGGGCTCTGCAGAGGGATCTGGACAGGCTGGATCGATGGGCGGAGATCAACCGTATGAGGTTTAATAAGGCCAAGTGCCGGGTCCTGCACTTTGGCCACACCAATGCAATGCTACAGGCTTGGGGAGGAGTGGCTGGAGAGCTGCCCGGCAGAAAAGGACCTGGGGGTGCTGGTTGACAGCCGGCAACATGAGCCGGCAGTGTGCCCAGGTGGAAAAGAAGGCCAACAGCATCCTGGCCTGTATCAGAAATGGTGTGGCCAGCAGGAGTAGGGAAGGGATCGTGCCCCTGTGCTTGGCACTGGTGAGGCCGCACCTCGAATCCTGTGTCCAGTGTTGGGCCCCTCACTACAAGAAAGACGTTGAGGTGCTGGAGTGTGTCCAGAGAAGGACAACAAAGCTGGTGAGGGGTCTGGAGAACAAGTCTGATGAGGAGCGGCTGAGGCAACTGGGGGTTTTTAGTCTGGAGAAGAGGAGGCTGAGGGGAGACCTTATCGCTCTCTGCAACTACCTGAAAGGGGGTTGTGGCGACGAGGGTGTTGGCCTCTTCTCCCAAGTAACCAGCAATAGGACGAGAGGAAATGGCCTCAAGTTGCGCCAGGGCAGGTTTAGATTGGATATTAGGAAAAGTTTCTTCACTGAGAGGGTGGTCAGGCATTGGAACAGGCTGCCCAGGGAGGTGGTGGAGTCACCATCTCTGGAAGTGTTCAAAAAACATGTAGACGTGGAACTTCAGGATATAGTTTAGTGGGCATGGTGGTGTTGGGTTGATGGTTGGATTTGATGATCTTAAAGGTCTTTTCCAACCTTAATGATTTTGTGATAGCAAATTTACAGAATCACAGAATCACAGAATCACTAGGTTGGAAAGGACCTTCAAGATGATCAAGTCCAACCATTAATCCAGCGCCACCATGTCCCCTAAACCATGTCCTGAAGCGCCACATCCACACGTTTTTTGAACACTTCCAGAGATGGCGACTCCACCACCTCCCTGGGCAGCCTGTTCCAATGCCTGACCACCCTCTCAGTGAAGAAATTTTTCCTAATATCCAATCTAAACCTCCCCTGGCGCAACTTGAGGCCATTTCCTCTTGTCCTGTCACGAGCTGCATCAGGAATTTAGAGCTTATCGGTAACCTTATCACCAAATATTTGCACCATGGAGCAAAGAGTTTGATTTGTTTCCGGCTTTGATATTGGGAATTAATGGAGCATATTAAAAGAAAAACTCAGATCTGTTAAATGTAATGATGTCGGATAAATATGAAATACCTCATTCATTCCTTGACTCTTCCATAGAAGCTCAGGGAAATGAAGAGAGGAATGCAGCACATCACTCATTTTGCAAAATGCTTTCCTGTCAATATCTACAATGACTGCATGACTTTCATGAAGAAGAAGTCATATGAAACGAGTCTTACTGAAATACTTTCATTTCCCCTCCCATATTTCCTGACAGCAAGGCCAATGACAGCACAGCCCTACAGAAAGCAATGGGATATGTTCCTCAAATCCCCACACCATGGCCCAGTTCCTCTTCTCTCATAGGCAGTCACTGAGGGGCTACCCAAAAAGTATCTGACTTGTCATTTCTCCCAATCCCATACCTAATACTCCAATTTTAAAAAGTAGATAAACAAACCCATGAAACATGTAAACTCTGCAGACTCCTTGCATGTCAGAAGTCCTTGCATTTGACCACTAGTCAACATGTCCTTCTCTGTACACACCTCCAGACCCACCAATCTCCACTTCCGTCTGAGCAGCATGAAAAAAACCTAAAACAAACAAAACCAGCCCCAATACAAACAAAGCAGATAACCCATGGCATGGGTTACTCTGGGAACAAACTTTTTCTTTTTACAACAGTGATAAAATCAAATCTGCTGAGCTCAGTCTAACTTGCTGCAAGACCTACAATCTTGATATTACCTCTGACTTTTCTATAAAGTGGGGATGGGTTCTTCCCCCTATAGAATTGAAATATCTTAATTTCTAAAGTTTGAGGCTTGCGGGGATGTCTACTAAAATTCAGCATTGGAGAATTTCCCCAGCTCATCTCCCCCTATTTCATATCAAGTCTTAAATACAATCACCTGTTCATAAACAAAGAAGCCTAATAAAGCATTTAAAAGATCCCAAACAACCACAAACCACCATACCACACATCCTTGGGCCTGTTCTTTTCGTTTGGTGGCCGATTTATATTCTGTAAAGTTTTCCAGCCTCTCACAGCTGGGAAGGGGAAGAAGCACCACTGGTGAGCGCTGAGATTCAAGAGAGCAGAAAGGAAGAGTCAAGACGGCAAAAGGGTGATTAAAGGGATTTTGTGGGAATTCAGGTCTCTACAGGGGGACAATGCTTGTAAGCTCAGAAGCAACAAGCAGAGGTAGGAGGAGAAAAATGTTTTATAACATTGGATATCATCAAGCTCAAAACAAAATGCATCTCAAAACAAGCAGGATTGGTGTAGGACAAGAACACAAATGACATCCCACATGCAAAGGTTGCACCTCTGTATAATGAGGTATGACAGACAAAACTTATAAAAACAAAAGAAAAAAATGCAGATCCCAAACTCAGCATTTTTAAACAGAAGATGTGGTTCTCTGTAAAGAAAAAGTCCTTTCCCCCTCTAGTTTTCCACAAAACCCTCCCTTATGCCACATTTTTTGCCAGCCTGGGATGTCCTGACAGCTCTGACCCGGCAGGCAGGCAGGTGTCCAACAAGTGAACACCACTTGATATCACCATTACCTGTAGTCACACAGATGAGTTGAGGTTTCTTGTTAATTTAAATAACTTTGAACCTTTTAAACGCATAGATAGCAAATTAACACTACCACATGCTGCACCAGCGATACGTCACCATGCCTCCCGCTCCCATGTACTATACACACACTCAGAGCCCTGCCAGACCCTACCGGGTCCTAAGCAAGATGCACCGACGGGCAAAGCCTACTCCCACCTTTGGGGTGCCAGAATTATGTGAACTGGGGAGAAGGAGGACCTGCACAGCCCTCTGGACTCCGCCACAGAAGAGCATCAGACTAGCTGAGACTAAAAACTGGAAAACTCCCTGGGACATAAAGCTAAAATTTCTCCTGCTTAGGAACCTGAAAAATTATATGTGTATACACACAAATGGATTAATATTATACTTATATCAACTCTATTTAATATGTATGATCTACCTGGTACAGAGAAGGGATGTGTAGCAGATGTTCACTTACTCATTTCTCCACCACCCCATAAGCAGGGACTCTGTCTTCAGCAGAAGCATAAGAGACCCTATTCCAGCCCAACGTTGTCCAGATTTTATTCTCATCTCAATGATATTAATTGACCACAAACGTCGATGGTTCATCAAGCCTCCGCCACCGCCGTTCTCATCAGAGTGCCATAAAACAAGGCTCCTGTAACCGACTGAGTCCCATGCCAGCAGATGGCACTCTGAAGTGTGCAGCATCCACAGCTTCCCTCGCCCCAGCAACTGCTGGAAAAGGCTTTTTTTCTGTGTCCAGCCCTTCAGTCATGCTTTTAATGATGCTTGAATATAGAGGTCAACGAAGTAGCTCACACAATAGGGCCATCAAACTTCCCGGTCCTTGGCTTCCAGAAGAGGTCAGTATGTCCTGCTGCACACAACAGCCATTTTCCCACTCTCTCTCCTTAAATCACCTAACAAATTACAAACTGCTGGGCACAGAAAGGGAAAAAACACCTTCCTCACTCACCAGAAATTGGTTGTGCTTGCAAGCAGATGCTTCAACTATTTATTTTTGCTTGCTGGGGTTTAATTTTTTTAGAGCAATCCTCTGTGTTTCTCAACATGCCACTACCAAGCTCTTCATGCAAACACACTCCCATATAGAGAAAAAAGGGAAGCGGGAGAGGAAGTAAGAGGAGTGGAAATGAGAGGAGATGAGGGGAGGGAAGGGAGGATACTTCTCAAAGCAAGGAAATCTGCAGATCAACATGTTCAGCCCTATCAAGTGTAATACTGAGTACGGAACCACCGTGACAGTTTTATTTCATACAGGAGCATCCGGGCTGAGCTAAGGTGGAAAGCAATACTGAAGCTTTTCGTTTTAGCTGAGTGAGGGATGCAAACCACAACTCACAACAGATCCTGGGCTTGCAAAGCTTGGAAGCAGGATGTTCAGCTTTGCCCCATGGAAAACTGGGTTCATGGAAATAAGCTTTTTTTGGTCCAACCAGTTTCTCCATGCAGAAGAATAACTGGTATAGGTTTCCCCACACCTTGGTTTCTATGCCAAGGAAGACCTTGGAAACCTCCTGTCCGTGGTGCGAGTTTGCTTCAGGAAGTTGCACAAGCAGGGGTCAGTTTTCCTTCACTTGGTGCCCCTTGGCAGTGCTGCACTGGCTGCAGTACAACTGTCTGTTTTCACAAGTCTCTGACCCATGACATTAAAATAAATAAATGAAAAAAGTGTAATAGCTTATTTTTTCTTTTATCATGGGAAATACTGCATTTGTATAAGATATCTGAATGATCCCTGTGGGAAAATGGCCCATGAGGGAAAAACCTTCCTTGCTCTACCATTCCCAACTCTCTTCCAGCATCTAGAGAAGACAAGTACCCAAGTTGAGCGCAGAGAGACAAGAGATCAGACTGAGGCCTTGCCTGATGCGGGAAGCAGGGTAAGAGTCCTCTGGCACCAAAGCCATTAGAGGCAAGGCTCGCCAGCGTGACAGACTGCCTAATGCTCATCCCCTGTACCGCGTGGAAACGCAGCTTTAATTAAAGCGGGATTAATGAAGGAGGCACTGCAAAGTGTTACTGTGGTTTACTGCAGGGGAAGATGAATTCTTGTCGTCTCCCTGCTGAAATGACATATTGCTCGTTTGAACACCCGCAGGAGGGGGACACCCATGATAGCCTGGCTGCATTTCTCCCCCCGGAATTCACCCAGCGTTTACAGGCATGAAGAGGCCCACGGGCGATGCAAAGCAGGTACCAGCCGTGCAACGTTGACTTGCTCCTGACAGTAGCAGTGATGAGCAACACTCATGGCTCAGTCATGAGCCATTCATTCATAGAAACCATAGAATACCTCAAGTTGGAAGGGTCCCATAAGGATCATCGAGTCCAATTCCCATTTCATTCCCATCTATGCACATGGGAACATGTCCTGGCAATTTTTGGCAGGGTTTGCTCATGGCACACGTTGTGAATCACCACCTCATTTCAGATTTGGCACAGACAGACATAGCTGGAGAAGTCTCAGATTTAAGGGAATTATTTGCTACACAGGTGTCTTCTCAAATGGAGAAGTTTGTGAGAGTTATAAGGGGGAATCAGGGTCTGTCTTTAGGTGAACACATATTTATTGTATTTATCATACAGACTATTGCTATCAGCTTAAAAATAGCTATTTGAAACATCATCTGCAGCACATGCCTTATCTCACAGATCCTTGTGTACTTTGCAGAGGGACTATATATAAATTACCCCTCTGATATGTGTCCAGCATTACAGTTTAACTCCAAAGCTATTTGAGCACCCTGGCTTATCATTAAAAGTGAAGATGAAGCTCCATAACAGACCAAAACATCAGTGGATGTTTGGACAAACATTAATTTGTCAAAATAACGCGAACTTGGATTACAGTTTTCAGCTGGGCACCAGGACTAAGTAACAGAACAAAGAATCCAAATTATAAGCCTGGTCCTGTGTTTCCTTTTGTTTGCAGTAAATCGGGAATAACTGTGATCACTTGAAAGAGTCTGAGATAGCAAGTCTGTCTTACTACGCCAGGTCGATTTGGGGGCTGGTATGTGCAACAGCTGGAGCATCACATGGCATTTCACAGATGATACACGGTATAGGGGCAGTAACAGCACTGCTCTCTACACAGGAGTGCAAGGGGTTAAATATCTTTGAATTATATGGTGGATATAACATTGGTTATTGAGACTCTGAAAATAAATCAGATGAAGCTCTCGAAAGGTCACTAAATATTACTTTTGCCTTCACCCTGGTGAAGCAAGGGTTAACCTATTTCCAAATACATTTTTTTCCGTGGGAAAATACCATTGCCGTTCACATTTAATCATGTGATAAATGCAGCCATCACAGTGGGTTTAGAAGAATACAATTTCCTTCCTTTCAATAATCCATCTCCACAGGGGGGTTTAAATATATTAAATAACACCGCATTCACTTTGGAGCAAGGTGACACACTCAGTAAGGTTTCACATTTGTTTCTCTAGTTACTGCGTGATCTTTGTCAGGACAAAAGTCAATTTAGATTCTTGCAATGCAACTTCTGCAAGGTAGGGTAGAGGGAGGGGAGGTGGGATGAGGGCGTATGAGCATCCCCATCAAACCAGCAGAAACTGCTTTCACTTGCAGTGGGCAAAACTACCCATTTACTGTATCACCAGGCTCCTGCACGGGAAAAAAGGGAATATAGAGAGGAGAAAAGCCACTGATGTAGAGTGAACAAAATTCAAGCTTGCAGACTGAGGCAGAGGTTCATTTTTTGTAATTGTGCTACTGTCACCGCGGCCACACATGTCCTGCAGACCCAGCCTACTTATCATCAGCTCTGGGATCCTGGCCTGCGTTTGACCTCCCCGTACGCTGCTGTCAGCACGCATCTGACAGTGCTGCCCAAGGCGACCCTCACTGCCCAGAGAGCTACGTGCAAGGACAAAGCTCTCTGACCAAGGTGAGTGTCCATCTCACTGTCCACACCTGACACAACCTATATATTTAGATTTAGATTTAGATATAGGCTTAGTTTTATATCTAGACTTATATCTAGATTTATATTTAGGTTTATATCTAGATTTTATCTAGATTTGTATTTAGATTTATATAGTTGTAGACGTAAATGTAGATGTGGACATGCGTACCTACATCTGTATCTATAGACACACATATCCGTGTCAGCAGTGCTGGCCGGGACCATGCAGCAATGCGCTGCTCACCCTCACAGCGCCGAAAGAAATACTCATGAGAAAACAAAAGCCAAAACTCCTCGAGACCATGGCAAGACCTGATGCAACAGGCGAGAAAGGCTTTTCCCATCTTTATGGGCGCGGTGATCCCCTCCATGGACAACCCCGATTTGGCGTGATGACATGGGTATTTCCAATATCCTTGGAATTTAGCAGCTGGGAGGAGAAAGGAACACTGCAACTACCCAGGCAGCTACCACAAACAATGGTGAAAAATATTTTCAGAGCTGTCGGCTAGCTATGGAAGAATAATGATGTGAGTACCTGCTGAGTTACGCTATCTGCCCGAGCCTCTGGGCACAATATAGACTTGCTCTCCACAAAAGCGCTCTCTCCTCTTAACAAGGAACGTTCACGCCAGCGTTTCATCCCATGACCTCAAACACCTCCATGCAACCCCAGTGTCACCCTTTCCCACGTACAGCCCTCCTGCCTGGGTCCTCACTGGTGTGGGGTGAGGGAAATTGCCCCCAGGATTTGGGAGCATAAAAACAAGTGCTTGCAGAGCTGGGCGGTGAGGCTGGCTCATTCCAGACAAAACAGCCCTTCGGTTGGCGAGACAGCTCCGGCAGTGACTCAGAGCTGGGGTAGAGGAGAGCGGCATCAGCACGGCGCATGAAGCCAGTGAGCTGCTGTGGAGGAGGCTTCATGCAAAATAAACCCTTCCCCTGCCTTCATCCTCTGCCCACAGAAAAACCTCTGTCCTTTCTCACTAAAACAAAAGGAAAAATTAAAAAAAAAGAAAAACCCACAAACAAAAAACCCTCAACCAACCAAAAAGCCCGGCTAATGAATACAAAATCCTTTGCCTGGGTGCTGATAGAGGCAGCTGCAATCTCTAGCTACAGCAGCAGACACGGGCAAGCAAAGCGAGCTTATCTCATGCCAGGCACTTGATAGGGGATTGCTAAGGAAAATCCATGATGCTGGAGTTGTTTGGGCAACTGAGGAAATGGCAAGTTCCCCTCAAACCTGGTTATATGGGCTTGCTCTTTATATAGATTTGGCCTTTTCTTATTTTTCTGCTTTTGTAGAGAAAGGGGTTGTATGTTATTGGAAGCTCACACCTCTAGTCTTTGCAAGTTACCAACATATGCCTATAAATCTCACAGGCATTCATTTTTTTGGAAGATCATGGGCGTGCTGAGCAGAAAAGACCTTCCCCTCTCAGACCCACTGGAAGCACTGTAAAGACAGTACTTTGGGCCATTCAGAATAAATTCCACCTCTCTTGGGAATATTGGGAGCAAATAAAGAAAATCAGGTATGAATCTATTTCCATCTACTTATTAAATACCTGTATCAGAATCAATTTCCCTACCCCCAAACAGGCAGGAAAAAAAAAATTCTTAGGAAAACTGCTTAATGACTGCATTAAAAAAACCCACAAAACAAACAAAAGCCCACACTTAAATAAAGTGAAGAAAAAATAGCCATGCAATTTAAATGCTCCATATTGAGAGCCCTAAGAACAGAGGAGTGGGTTGATTAAAATATGGCTTTTAATGGATGCACAGTCATTTAAAGCAAAGTTGACATTATTGAAATAACACTTTTTACAGAAGTAGCTGCATAGCAAATGACCTTGAAAAGACATAGCAATTACTACCACACATGCAAGATACATTATCGCCAAAGCTAAGGCTTGATTTCCTAAGATATAGCAGCCAGAAAGGAACATTAGGAACGGGGATGAGTTCTAAGATAAGATGTTAGAGTCAATAAGACAAATGTGTAAATAAAAAGTTCCATTTGGCGGGGCAAAAGCTGTATTTTGGTTGTGAGAAATTCAATTTTGCATTTCAGAAAAATACACACCACAACCTCTCCCAAATCACAGAATCATGGGATAGTTTGGGTTGGAAAGTACCTTCAAAGGCCATCTAGTCCAACCCCCCTGCAATGAGCAGGGACATCTTCAACCAGAGCAGGTTGCTCAGAGCCCCGTCCAACCTGACCTGGAATGTTTCCAGGGATAATGTTGAAGCCAGTTTCAAACCGAGCTTTAGACTTCCAGCACGAAGAGTACCTACTGCATTAAAAAGTCGTTGTTAATTATTGTTCAAAATAGCCTGTTGGCATTTGCTTAGCCTGCGAGATCCTCAGGGTGGCACAATCTAATAGCTGTGCTTATACAGCATCTACCACGATAAGAACCCTGTAAAAATAGAAGCCCAAGTAACTAGAGTCATTACACACACGCATACATATATGCAGTTTATGCAGATATTATTGCTAAGAAATTATTCTCCCATAAAGACAAGGATTGGATCTTGCTGCCCCAAAATGAGAATTTTACTCTAATCACATAAAAACAACTTCATAAACACAGGAAGAAAGAGAGAAATTAAGCTTCCTGTGAGAAGGAAGTCCATTTAAAGCACGAATAAATTGATGCAGTCAGGAGAAAGAAGCTTGTATATGTAAATAGAGGTTTATTACCCATTTTTGTGCTCCTTAGAAACATAATCTACTGACCTTTGAGAGAAGGGTCAAGTAGGCTTACGGAATAAGAAAAAAAGGCATCTCTTTTGGCAACTGCCATGTTCTAGAGCAGTAATTATCCTTCCCTCTTCCCGTGAGCAGCAGGAAATGAAGAGGGGTGCCATTACATTATGACAATTACTGTAATTTTAATTTCTAAATATTGCCAGGAAAGTTTCCTCTTAAAAAAAAGAAAAATCTGTTCAGATTTTTGCTGTGGTTTTAGTTTAAAACTCATTCCTCAGCTAAAACAGAGCTGTGCTTCCCCTTCTCCCACTCCTTTTGGGGAACAGCTCACAAAGTCTATATGATGATAAAGGCCACTTTCCTCCTCATTAGTTGAGAAGATAGATGGCTAAGTGTGGTCAGTGAGGGCCCAGGAAAGATGGAGGTGGCCTGAAGACAAGTTGCAGATGCCATGGGGATGCACAAACTGGGCTGTCCCTGCTAGGCACTGCCAAGCACAGATCCTTAGGAGCCCTCAGCTTGTCAGCCGAGTCTGCTCTTGGGTTTTAATATCACTCAAACTTACTCAGTCATGGCACAATAACATAGTCTTCTTCCTATGGGAAGCAGATGATATCAGATGCACAATAATTCAAATGAAATAAAAAGAAGGATTCTTTTCATCTCCTACACTCAGAGGGATTATTGGCTATTTTGTGGGTTTTCTGCAGGCTATCCTCTATTATTTTAATATTAAGCATAAACTATTCTGTGCTATTAGAACATTATCATGTTTTATTATACCCAGCTGTTGCACTGTGGGATGGACTCCGCCCAAGAGGACACATCTACTCAACTGTCCAACCTACCCTACCGCTGACCACACTGCTCCAGGCTCTGCATTACTGCTACGGGGGACACCTGAAACGCTCCCTCTCCTACGGAGGAGACTCTGCCTGGAAGGAGGAAGAGCTGCTTTGCACCAGGGGCAAGGGGTGAGGTTAGAGGCACGTCTGCCCCATATGTAAGAAGGAACCAGGGGCGGCCGTATCACCAAATACATTACCGTCTCTGCTGTATGCAGCAACAGCATTTCTCATAAATGGAAAGCTGCTTTCCAGGATTCCCCTGTGCACTCCCTTAATGAGACTTCTGAGGTCTCGTTTTGGCCACTGGCTGAATATCTAAAATTGCTTTCACAGATCCAAGGGAAACGGCTTTTTTTCAAATAGTTGCCACAACTCAGGTTCAACAATAATCATTTAGTGCAGTAAAAATTTGTGTCTTTCAATATATGCAGTAACACACCTATAGGACTACATCGATTTGTCTACACACAAATACTTTCCTAAAAAAACATATTTGATTAAGAATTTATATAACTTCAGGCTTCAAGGAATTTTGGATCAATGCCTTTATTTTGCTTTTATAAATAAATAAACTCAATTAAACAGTACTTACAGCAAACCACAATGGGCAGGAGAATAATTTTCCTGAAGCTTCACTTTCCAATTTTTACAAGTTACGTGAGTCTAGGGAATCAATTCCTCCCTAAAGGGAACTTATTAGAGTTTGTGTTACGAAACATCTTACCTTTCCCACCCACCAAAGGAAGAGAAGAATTACAGGGACAAGTATGTAGAAAAACTAGCATTCTTCTTCAAACCTCTTACAATTTGCTGTAATAAATTAAAGCATAAATAAAATAAAACAAAGCCCCGCAGGCAAGCAGCATTTGAAACAAGACTGGATCTGCACCAAGTCAAGAAGTTCACCATGTAGTCTCACAAGACCCATAAATCAGGTCCCCTGAACATTTGTAGCATTTTGCATTACTATATAGGGTGTTAACTTTAATGCCTTAATATATGCACATTGTGGTCAGGTTACGGTTGCTGTGGGAACTATAATTTTGCATGTCCTGACCAATCTGCAGCTGGAAAAATAATAATAAGTAAAAAACAATCACACCACTGTTTTCCCTTCAGCAGGTTTTATACATTTAATTTATCTCTTTTTTATATCTGAAGGAGGAAGAAAAGAGGACACATGTGAACCTGCAAATGTATAGGAAAGCTGAAACGGATGGTGAATTAACTTGCTTCCTTTTCAAGCAGTTTGCATGAAACCTCCTGTGTCTCCAGCCCAAGCAAGTGTCACTGCATGAAAAGTACATGCTCTTGGGCATGATCAAGCTTCTTTCTAAGTCAGAAGCACCTCACCAAGGACAAACTACAACCCCCTCCTTTTTCATAATGCATCGAAGCCAACCGTTGGCATTCACTTGCAGGTGACAGCTACAAGGAGAAACAATCTGCAGCTGCTCCAGTTTAATACAATTTCTGCTGATGCTGCCTGACCAAACTGTTACAGCTACGGTCTCCTAATGGATGGATTCTTACCTGTGTTAAGGCAAAGGGATTTGTCTCTGTTCCCCCTTCTCCCAGCCTCCCTTTACCTCCAACACCACCATCACTTGCCTCCAGGATTTGGTCCAACGTCTTGTTATTTTCCCCTATGAAAACTCTGCTCACTTCCAGAGAAGGTTGTTTTTGGAGTCATCAACCATTTTCAATACACCAGAAGAGCTGATTGCAACCAGGATTGCTCCAGGTGCAGGGATGCACAACACTATGAAATAATTAGCCCTCTTCATCGTATTAGTACTGGTTAATGGCCAGCAGTGTCCCACATCATATGGAACAGCCATGGCCATGCAACCATGTGGTAGTTCAGGCAAGACCAGAGCTGTTCCCACCTCGGCAATCCACTGACAGTCATCTAAAAAAGTTGGTTAAAAGCACAAGAAGTGATATAATATAGACAGCAGGGAAACAAATCACAGCTAATTTGCACAAAATAAACCCCCTTATCTCTGAGCTCAATCATCAAAACCAATAAATGTTTGATGCCTGCTGAATTTGACCACCATTCAAGAATATGCTATTTGTGACCATGCACAACACCCACGTTCAATAGAAATCACCAGTTGGTGGACAAAAATAAGCTATGACATTTCTATAAATGCACAGCTGAAAAGCATCATCTGACACCATCACTCCAAAGGTGGTGGTGGGAGCTCTCAATAGGGGTAAAAGAATACATTAGCTGTTTGGCACACAAAGGCCTTAGTTTCATTGGCACTACCACCTAAAACCAACTAAGGGACAAGAAGGTCTGATGCCGAATGTAATTGCTTGAAACCTGTCTAATATTAAAGATCTGGTCCACTGACTTGCCCCAGTAGTAGGGTCTTTGGTGGCATCATTCCACCCTTCTTTACCAAGAAGCATTAATGTTACAAAGAACAGCTACTTCTTATGTGAAATAGAATGTACTTCTTATGTGAAGAATAGAATATATTTCTTATGTGAAAAGAAAGCCTCCTACGCTGGTACAGCCCTCAGATTATTATCCATTATTGATTTTTCAGGTAGGCAGGGATGAAGTTGCAACAAGAAGTCTGAGGGCAATTAAAGGAGACTTCAGGGCCTTGGGACGACTGGTTAAGGGATCAGGAGCACAAGCAGTGTGCTCTATCCTTCCAGTTGCAGCGAATGATGTGGGAAGAAACAGGAAGAGCCAGCAGATCAATACCTGGCTCCGAGCCTGGGGTCACCAGCAGAATTTTGGGATTTTTGGCTATAGGTCTGTTTACACAACACCAGGCCTGCTGGCAAGAGACGGGGTGCACCTGTCTCAAAGAGGGAATCACAGAATCACAGAATCACTAAGGTTGGAAAGGACCTTCAAGATCATAAAGTCCAACCATTAATCCAGCGCCACGATGTCCCCTAAACCATGTCCTGAAGCGCCACATCCACACGTTTTTTGAACACTTCCAGAGATGGTGACTCCACCACCTCCCTGGGCAGCCTCTTCCAATGCTTGACCACCCTCTCAGTGAAGAAATTTTTCCTAATATCCAATCTAAACCTCCCCTGGTGTAACTTGAGGCCATTTCCGCTCGTCCTATCACTAGTTAGTTGGGAGAAGAGACCAACACCCACCTCACCACAACCCCCTTTCAGGTAGTTGTAGAGAGCGATGAGGTCTCTCCTCAGCCTCCTCTTCTCCAGACTGAACAACCCCAGTTCCCTCAGCCGCTCCTCATCAGACTTGTGCTCCAGACCTCTCACCAGCTTCGTTGCCCTTCTCTGGACATGCTCCAGCACCTCAACGTCCTTCTTGCAGTGAGGGGCCCAACACTGAACACAGGATTCGAGGTGCGGCCTCACCAGTGCCGAGTCCAGGGGCACGATCACTTCCCTGCTCCTGCTGGCCACACTAGTGCTGATACAGGCCAGGATGCTGTTGGCCGCCTTGGCCACCTGGGCACACTGCTGGCTCATATTCAGCCGGCTGTCAACCAGCACCCCCAGGTCCCTTTCTGCCGGGCAGCTCTCCAGCCACTCCTCCCCAAGCCTGTAGCGTTGCATGGGGTTGTTGTGGCCAAAGTGCAGGACCTGGCACTTGGCCTTATTAAACCTCATACAGTTGACCTCTGGCCATCAATCCAGCCTGTCCAGATCCCTCTGCAGAGCCCTCCTACCCTCCAGCAGATCAACACTCCCACCCAGCTTGGTGTCATCTGCAAACGTACTGAGGGAGCACTCGATCCCCTCATCCAGATCATCAATAAAGATATTGAATAAGACCGGCCCCAGAACCGAGCCCTGGGGAAAGGATCCTTGCCCAGGAGTTAGCAGGGCTCATTGAAAGAGCTTCAAACTAGATTTGAAGGGGAAAAGATATAAAACCAGGCTTGCTAGAAATAAGCCTGGGGGTGACACGCCAAGGTTTGAGGGTCAGTGTGCTAGTGAGGTCCTTCAATCTGTTACCTCAGTGGAGGTAGGGGCTGGAGATCCATGAAGCAGCAAAGATGCAAGGGTTATTGATGTGTTAGAAACCACAGAAGCACCTGAGAATGGTCACATAGGAATTAGGGCTTTTCCCTGCAAAAAGGTGGTGGGTTCAATAGCCCAACTGACGTGCATCTACACCAACACACGCAGCATGGGCAACAAACAGGAGGTGCTGAAAGCCATTGTGCAGCTGGAAAACTGTGATATATCTGCCATCACGGAAACATGGTGGAATGACTCACACAACTGGAGTGCTGCAACGGACGGCTATAAATTCTTCAGAAGGGATAGGCCAGGAAGGAGGGCCGGTGGGGTAGCTCTGTATGTTAGGGAATGTTTTGATTCTCTAGAGCTTAATGATGATGACAATAGGGTTGTGTGTTTATGGATAAGAATCAGGGGGAAGGCGAACAAGGAAGATATGATGGTGGGATTCTGTTATAGACTACCCAACCCGAATGAAGAGGCAGATGAAATATTCTATAAGCAGCTGGGAGAAGTCTCACAATCGCTAGCCCTTTTTCTTGTAGGGGACTTCAATTATCAGATGTCTGCTGGAAATATGATACGGTGGAGGGGAAACAGTCTATGAGATTCCTGGACTGTGTGGAAGATAACATAACTTCCTGACACAGTTGGTGAGTGAAGCAACTAGGAAAGGCACCCTGCTGGACCTGTTGTTTGCAAACAGAGAAGGAATTGTGGGTAATTTGATGGTTGGAGGCCGTCTTGGGCATAGTGATCACAAAATGATAGTTTTTGATTCTTGGAGAAGTATGGAGAGGGGTTATCAGGACTGCTACCTTGGACTTCCGGAGGGCAGACTTTGGGCTGTTTAGGACCCTGGCTGACAGAGTTCCTTGGGAGGCAGTCCTGAAGGGCAAAGGGGGCCAGGAAGGCTGGAC
This sequence comes from Phaethon aethereus, assembly GCF_964289735.1. NCBI lineage: Eukaryota > Metazoa > Chordata > Aves > Phaethontiformes > Phaethontidae > Phaethon > Phaethon aethereus. Next base: position 3,191,951 of record NC_138582.1, on the reverse strand, counting down.
ATTCAAGAAGAAAATCTTAAAGGCACAGGAGAAGGCTGTTCCCATGTGATGAAAGACTAGCCAGTGGGAAAAAAAGACCAACCTGGCTGAATAGAGAGCTTTGGCTGGAACTCAGGGAAAAAGGAGAATTTATGACCTTTGGAAGAAAGGGCAGAAAATTCAGTGGGACTATAAGGATGGCGTGAGCTTATGCAGAGAGAAAATTAGAAGGGCCACAGCCCAACTAGAACTTAATCTGGCTATTGCTGCAAAAGACAATAAAAACTGTTTCTATAAATACATTAGCAACAAAAGGAGGGCTAAGGAGAATCTCCATCATTTATTGGATGCAGGGGTTACACATAGACACAAGTCTATGGGGCTGGATGGGATCTACCCAAGGGTACTAAGGGATCTGGTGGAAGGTCACACCAAGCCACAATCATTTATCAGCAGTCCTGGCTAACTGGCAAGCTCCCAGTTGACTGGAGGTTAGCCAATGTCTACAAGATGGGCTGGAACAACGATCTGGGGAACTACAGGCCTGTCAGTCTGACCTTGGTGCTGGGGAAGGTTATGGAGCAGATCATCCTGAGTGACATCACACAGCATGTGCAGGACAAGCAGATGATCAGGCCTAGCCACCACAGGTTTATGAAAGGCAGGTCCTGATTGACTAACCTGATCTCCTTCTATGACAAGATGACCCCCTTAGTGGATGAGGGAAAGGCTGTGTATGTTGTTACCTGGACATTATTAAAGCCTTTGACACCATTTCCAACAGAATACTCTTGGAAAAATTTGCTGCTTATGGCTTGGATGGGTGTATTCTTTGCTGGGTAAAAAAGTGGCTGGATGGCCGGGCCTGAAGATTTAAATCCAGTTGGTGGCCTGTCTTATGTGGTGTTCCCCAGGGCTCAGTATTGGGGCAAATACTGTTTAACACCTTTATCAATGACCTGGCTGAGGGGATCAAGTGCTCCCTCAGTAAGTTTGCAGATGACACCAAGTTGGGTAGGAGTGTTGATGTGCCTGAGGGTAGGAGGGCTCTGCAGAGATATGTGGCCAGGTTGGGTCGATGGGCTGAGGCCAACTATATGCGATTTAACAAGGGTCAGTCCCAGGTCCTGCACGTGGGTCACAACAACCCCATGCAATGCTACAGGCTTGGGGAGGAGTGGCTGGAGAGCTGCCCGGTGGAAAAGGACCTGGGGGTGCTGGCTGACAGCCGGCTGAGCATGAGTCGGCAGTGTGCCCAGGTGGCCAAGAAGGCCAACAGCATCCTGGCCTGTATCAGCAATAGTGTGGCCAGCAGGAGTAGGGAAGTGATTTTGCCCCTCCTGTACTCGGCAGTGGTGAAGCCGCACTTCGAATCCTGTGTTCAGTGTTGGGCCCCTCACTACAAGAAGGACACTGAGGTGCTGGAGCGTGTCCAGAGAAGGGCAATGGAGCTGGTGAGAGGTCTGGAGCACAAGTCGTATGAGGAGAGGCTGAGTGAACTGGGGTTGTTCAGTCTGGAGAAGAGGAGGCTGAGGGGAGACCTCATCGCTCTCTACAACTACCTGAAAGGGGGTTGTGGTGAGGTGGGTGTTGGTCTCTTCTCCCAAGTAACAAGCAATAGGACAAGAGGAAACAGCCTCAAGTTCCACCAGGGGAGGTTTAGATTGGATATTAGGAACTATTTCTTCACTGAAAGGGTGTTCAAGCATTGGAAGAGGCTGCCCAGGGAAGTGGTTGAGTCACCATCCCTGGAGGTATATGTGTGGACGTGTAGATGTGATGCTTAGGGACATGGTTTTATGGTGTACTTGATAATGCTAGGTTAATGGTTGGATTTGATGATCTTAAATACCTTTTCCAACCTAAATGATTCGATGGTTATATGCGTATTAACAAGGATCTAGAAAACCAGGTGGCACAAGGAAAGAATGAAGATTCATTAGGAAAGCAAAAAAACCTGGTTATTCTTCCTTAACAGAAGAGAGTACCAAGAATATCAGAAATAATCACTGAAATCAGGCACTTTTCAGTGGCATGATATCAGCTGCAAACACCTAAATGCTTATTAGTGTGTAGGACTTGAGAGACCAACCTAATCTCTGCTGGACTCATATTGCACCTGATTTCCTGGCATCAAATCTTTCATTGAAATCTGTGGTGATTTCTTTTACACACACACACACACTACATATATCGTATTTTGCATTACTCTTCATGAAAGACTACACACATATGCACATACATGCGTATATATGCATACATATCTTTACACTCTTAATCATATTCCACATGTGCACAGGCACACATACATTTCATTACATGCACATGCATGTACATATGAAAATAAATACATGCACAAAACAATGCTGTATATACTCTGATTACACATCGTATTTATTCATTGACAAAGTTCCTAATATGCATAAAAAGAAAAAAAAAAGTCTCTATTTGAGTACCTATGTAGTAGTTAACCACAGTGTAGCCAAAGAATGCAGAATACATAATCCCTCTTAAAACTGAGGATAGAGGTTTGACAAAGACTCCCCTCACTTCCTTCTATGAAATTGCACTTGGTCTACAAGCCCGGTTCCCAGGGAAGGGGGTACAGGACTGCTCTTTGATATATTTCAAAGTAGACAAAACTCCCATCAAGAATGGAAAAACAGCCCCAAGAGAAGAGAAAAGCACAGAATAATTAAACAGGTCTCACTTTTTTTTTTTCCTGGATCCTGTATCTTCCACTTCCAAAGACATCACACATCTCTGTTTGAAAACCACATCACTGGCTTCAAAGTAGGTAGTGGAGGAGCACCGTGCTCTTCAGCATCATTAGTGAGGTTAGAAAACAGACCTTTTTTACCAAGGTACTTACTGTCAGAGACACACATGAACTTACCTGTTTGGTACTTCTCTGCCCAGTAGGAAGCAAAGCTTTAGATTTCTCTGCTATTTTCTGTAAAATGGAAAAAAAAAGAGGGAATATGCTGAGGAAACAGCATCCAAATATTTAGGGAAGGAATCATATGAAGCTATTTCTTCTGCTTTTTAAAGAAAAGGACCTAGAGAAAACTCTTTTTATTTAGAAAAAGAAAGGGAGTATAACCTCATTGAAAAGTTTCGTGTTGCAGGAATTAAAAGTCTTCAAAGCTTCCAGAATGACAAGGTTATCAAAACTGAAACACGCATTTAAGAAATGACAGCTAGGACGTGGATAAGTAGCAATTTACCACTCAGATTGGTTTCCTGACGCAACCGGGCATTCACAAACTGCAGTGGCTAATTGTGGCACTTCTGAATCAATGACAGTTTAAAAAAAAAAACCACCCTACGTGTACGATTCAGATGGATTGTACTCATGTACGTTAAAAAAAAAGCATAAAAAAGGTGTGTGTATGTGGGGGTGGAGCCCTTTACCTGAATCCTTCCATCTTTTCATTTAATGAGATAAAGCAATTTCATTTAAAAACCCCACACTTAGGTTTTTGAATAGGACAGAGAAATAATTAAAAATGTGAGATGGCACTGGAGATAATGTGATGCTATTACATAATACACACGCTGTTGAAGTGCAATTTTATGTGCCTTTATTTATTTATTTATTTATTTTTTAAACCATGGGCGGCAAGTGTTGCGAAATCAATCAGTACAGAGTGTTTCTAATACATTATTAAGTGCATGTTGCCAGCCAAATTTCTTTACACCTGTATAATTACAATATATTCTTCCTATGTGTTGCAGACATGGGTCAAACTCACTAAAATAGTATAAAAAAGCAACCAGAGGTTGTCCAGGTTGTATTTGCACAGGATTCAATTAATCCAGATATATATTCAAACTTGTTACTGCAGGGGAGAGAAGCAGTTTCAGGATGGTGAATTTAAATCATTACTACAGTGTTTAAAAGCAAAGCAAATCTGCTCATCAGGCAGAGCCTCCCCAGGGTAAAGGAGGAGAGCAGGAAGCAAATTAAAGAGCTGGAGTTCAGGTTTTGTTTGTTTTATTAAAGAGCTTGATCTTGGCGACGGGTCCAAACCACAAGATGTGTTTGGAAACCTTCTGGCAAAGCCATATAACACAGCAGAGCCATAAGGTGGGTTAACATTTAAATTAGCCATGTTGCCCGCACGACCTCTCTAAGCAGAGAAGGTGAAAGGGGCACCGTGCAATCGCTTCTCCTTCTCCCCTGAAAGTGGAGGCACACCAAAATAACGTCATGGCTAAGCCAGGGGTAACATTGAAGGTCCTACCAGACACACAGCTGGCAAAAGCACGCTTTTTTTTTCTTTTCTATTGCTGCAGTCACATGCATGTGCATATTCCAAAGTAATGATACCCTGCTTGGCTGATAAATAAGAAAAAAAGGAGGAAACTACATGTAAGCAGCTCTGTGGAGGTGTTCCATGCTCCTGGGAGCCACGCTCGCTCCCACGTAACATGGTCCCAAATTCACATACGGAAAAGTGGAAGCAAGAGAGACCCTCACCTTCTGCACAGCTCCGTATCTCTGGATGGCATCTGACAGCTGGTTCTTCAGCCTGTCCAGCTGAAGTCGCTCTTGCTGTTTTGGAAAAACAGAAACCTGGTTAGCAGATGTGTAGAAATAAATCAAGTAGTAGAGACTGTCTGTGACCATGGGAAATACACCATGTAAACAAGGTGAGCACAAGTATTCTAAAAAATTCCATTTCACTGGGGCTACCAGGATGCTACAAAGTTTTATTTCAGGAAGGGAGCACAAGATGCTTTGATCTTTCAGGCCAAAGCAATTAAAAAAATGCCACCTTGGATATTCAAGATAGCACTCAAGTCATGACTACTGGGTGGTCTGCTATCTGAGCCAGACACCTTCTGTGGCAGAGATATATAGTGGGATATTTTGCTGTCCTGCTTTCTGCATGACGACAGTGTCACTCCAATACCAGTTCTTAAAGATTGTAAAACACAAGCAAAAAAATACCCTACTGCCATCAACAGAGCAGAATGGTTGTAGAATGACATCTTGCTTCTACTTACTAAACTCCAGCCTCAGATTACCTGCTGGAGATGATAACCCAAGGGATCCTCCTATAAAAAGTCCTTTATTTGGATGATACCCCATGACAGAGTTCATCTGATGGCAATGGGTGATTTACTGCACTTGAGGAGTCCATCAGCCACAACAACCTTCCTTCTGCCTGGCTCAGTGCCTGATTATCAGAAACCAACTAATCTCTACATTTTCCAGAACATGTAGCCAAATGTCACCTCCTTCCTGTCTGGAGATTGCCCCAATAAGATACCAATCTATGTTCAATTCAAGACGTACTTAAAGGGCATCCACTAAAAATATTACCAACTCCTGCCCCACATCTGGGTGGCAACCTCCCATGAGTAAGGCTGATTTCTTTTGAGTAGATGCTCCATTACAGGGAAAAACATTTATTTATGTGCATCTAGTAAATGATAAGTAGTGCAGCCCCACCAATGCACATGATATCAGAGGCAGCAGTATTAATATTATACTTTCCCTGTAGCCATAAACTGGATTCTGTTTCTACCTTCTCTTGAGCAAGGAAGTACAATCCACTTCTCCTTTTTGGCTGCATTAGCAATGCCAGTAACTTTCGTTAAATATACACGAAGAAAGTTTGAGACCTTTGGTAATTGATATCATATCAGTCTGGCTTAAAGGAATGGTGCAGCTGACATTTCTGTATGGGTAAGTCCAAAACAGAATGTAATTAAGAGCTGGGATATGATGTGTGAGACAACAACACAGAAGATGGAAGGAAGATATCAGGGATTTGACATCTATTCTCTAGGAAATTCTTTTTGCTGGTAACAAGTCAAACATTTCTTTATTGGGTTCATTTGGATAGGTCACTCTTTGATGTCAATTACTTGGAGTGTTTCAACCATAAATCAACAGGAAAGATCCGGCCACATTCATCTGAACAAGACACTTTGAGGTATTATCAGTGCAAAACATCAAAACATCACAACAAAAGGCAGCGCTAAGAAAAAGTGAGATCCACCAGAACTATCAACAAGGATCCCAGCTTTGTCATAGCCTCATTATGTCACTACTGTATGCCAAATTACTTCTTGTTCAATTATTTCCACTGATGATTCAGATCAGAAACTGGTTTCTGTCTCTGTCCCAGCTGCTGTCTTATTCCAGTCAAAGGCACTTCTGCCAGTGTTTTCGGTGGGAGTGGAATCAGTTCTTACAATTAATGTGTTTGCAAATAAACAGATGTTTTAAAGAAAAGTGTTGTCAGAAGGAAGACCCCAGTCTAGTCTGATGTAACTATCCAACATGTTGCAGAATCGCTGCTCTCAGGTGAAGTGACCAGACCCAAACACTGAAGTGTGTCAGGCTAATCCTTAGGCAATGGAAATTCTCCTGGAATTATTCTACCCCCTGGATCTCAAACTACAGGTGTGCAGGAGCTCACATGTCTAGGTTTTACAGAGGGGAATGAGCTGCAAGGAAGTGGGGCATCGTCTTAAAAACCAAGGAAGCAAACAAAACCCAATCTACACTAAAGCTACTAAGCAGAACTGTTCACTTTACAGCAATTTCAGCTTTTTGAGACAATTGCTTAAGAATACTACAGTAAATTTTATCAAAGATGGGATAGTCACCTTTACTTTTTAATGGTAATATTTTCACACACAGAAGACTATTCTTATATTACAGTTCTTCATCCAAAGATTCAAAACAATTTTTAGAACAGGGCAAACATCATTATTCCCATTCTACAGATAACGGTTTGTTACACATGCAAAATAAGAACAGAATGCCACCCTGGAGAGCTGACCTAATGGTCCAGTGCTCATCCTACAAAATCTGTGTCTTGGTTTATGCTGGGAAAGAGTTAATTTTCTTCCGAGTAGTTGGTATAGTGCTATGTTTTGGATTTAGTATGAGAATAACGAGCGAGCAACTGCATGGCGCTTAGTTGCCAGCTGGGGTTAAACCACAACAACCTGGAATTCCAGATAGGCCTCCATTTAAATCCGTTGGCGTTAGTTTGAAAGGAAACCCTAAAATAGCTACGTGCTATTTTGCATCAGTCTCCTGCCTTGTACCACACCGATCTGCTTACATCAGTGTCTTTGCTCCTGAAATACTATCAATTTGCGTAGTTGGGCCTCCTGTTTCCAATAGCTCCAGCAGCACTCGGAGATTCAAGAGTAGTCAGAGAAACTCCCACAGTGCACCTTGTTGGCGGTGCATTACTGCTGGAAAATAAGGAAGAAAGAAAAAAAAAACCTGTCTGTGTGCATGCAAAGCAATACACAGAATAATGGATTGGAAAGGACTGGCTATAAAGCTCTAAATTAATGGAAGGCTTTTCATGCTGTGAGAAATTTTATGGGAGGAAACTTTGCAATGCTACCCAGATCCCCAAGAGGGACTTCCTAAGTGGCAGCCAATACCCACCAGAACTATTTATTCTATATAAGGGAGGAAGGCTACAGGCTTTATACCAAAATTTGTAAGTTAAATTATTTAAACTACACACTGTTAGAAAAGAAGAGTTAAAAAATATAAAATCTGTTAAATTAATTGACCAGGGAGCAGAAAAAGTTATTATGTGATGCCAATAGAGAGTGGCAAGTTTCTTCCTCATATTACCATAATCGTTTGTGTGTCTATTGGCTTATATATTCTCCCTTTGACTTAGCAATTTTTCTCCCTATGACACTAACAGCTATTCTGCTGGGAGTCCCCACTGGACACTACATGGGCTTAAAGGGCAAATAATGACATTCTTGTGTGGCACTATAATTGGTCTTAACATGACCTTGCCTGATTTCCCTTTGGACCCAATTTATGTCACAAAAGGGATCCAGGAGATCAGCACAGAACAGACCAAATCCCCACATCTCAAAGAAAACAGATTTTGTTTCATGAAGCTTTTATGTAATTATTCTCAGAGTATGGAAGAAAAAGGAGGAAAAAAATAGTCCTTGTAGTCCACCAGTGAACAAAGAAACATGTTAACAATGATCAAAATATTAAGGTTGATGCCTGCATAAGGTCCATGTCTACGTATGGAGAACAGTCATTCCAGGCTTTCCGCCCCGTCCTCCAGAGTAGACCATCACTCATTCATTTTTTTAAGGTGGGCTGAACCCCACATGGTCCTCCATCAGTTACAAAGCTGGCCTGAGGTCATTCAGCTCTTAAATCCTTATCTCAGATGCCTGTTCACAAGTGACACAAATCCAGGCTGTAGAAACCATTCAGACAGAGATGAGTTTTGTGTTTAGAGCGGTGTTTTTTCTAGGTGGAAGGACAGCGAGAACAGAGTTGAAGTAATATGGGACTTTGGAGAATGGCAGGAAGTGAGTGAGGGTAAAACACCAATTCAGGTAAGTTCCTGACCAAGAAACTATATGAATGCTGGAAGCACGAATGTAACAGAAAACTGCTAGGCAGAATCAAGTAGAAAAGAATTGTCGTTATTCTCATTTCAGTTGCTGAATCACCTGTTATTTAGGTGAAACTTCTCCTCAGCTCTCGCACCAGCTGGAGTATGCCCCACACCGTGAGCTTTTGCTCTTCCCCAAGATCCATACCACAAGCCAAAGTCAGCAGGAACATACAGGGTATAAAAACCTCTTCTCTTTGTCCAATCGTTGCATTGGAGACCAGGAGATAGGGATCATTCATACCCCAGTGACAATGATGTTTATATGACTTGAATCTACTGATGACAGAAGACCAGTCTGTCCATACAACAGATGGGGTTGCTGTGGCGTAAATTATAATTTAAAGTTCTGCTCTGATCTGGCCACAGCCTGTAATTAACTATCTCCACTGCTGCCTTCGCACTAGCATACAGCACTGAATGAATGTCATATCCAGATGTATTCCACTGTTTTGCCCTTTCTGGACACTTCTGAACACACCACCCACTGCACAACCAAGTGCAATGTCAAACTCCTGTGGAGACAGGTGATTCTTGTAGTACTTTCACCCAAACTGAGTGAGATCCTGAGACAGGTGTGAGGTAGTCAAGTCTTTTTTGCCGAGTTCTTGATTTCCAATTACACATGATCCAGTTTTGGGAGAAGAACTGGTTTCTGCAGCTGTTTTCCCACTGGTAATTTATAAGTGCAAGGTATGCTCATTGTGTAACAGGAAAGGAAGTTATAACAAGACATGGAGCTCAACATCTTCAAAGCACCCACTACTACTTCTTTTTTCATTATTCCTCCCTCCATAAGCTGCAGCGTTCTCCCCCAAGAGCATCTTGAATGACACGTACCCTGGATGAGCCTCTGACAACCTCAGACAGCTGCTTGATGGCTTTGGTGCTAGTCGTGATGGTTTTATTAGTCTCTTGCTGGGTTGCATGCCTGCAGAAGAGAAGAGATGATGGGAACTGCAATTGAAATTAATTGCATAATGAGACACAGAATTTTTTCAAGCTGCAGAGCAATATTCAGACAACATAACACACAGCACATAGAGACACAGTCGGACTACGCAAGTCCAGGGCCTTGACCAGCAATAGCAGCCAGAAGGTTGTAGGAAATACTAGCAAGGAGCTGCCCAAAATGTTCCTCCTATCATCAGCACAAGGACAATGGCTGTGGACCTGCAAAGTCAATGGGGGAAAATAAGGTGAAAATAGGGAGTGGGCAGGTAACAAGGCCATCACAGATGGTTGGTACTCCAACTAAAATTGTCGAAAGAAGGGTTGTATAGCAAAAAGAGACGGGTCTAGGGAGTTACCTGATGGCGTGCACAGGAAAATTCTGTACTCAGAAGAGAAGTTTGAAGAGACAGGAACTGAGCAGAACAAATTTACTTACCATGATCATCTACCTGCCAGTGACACAGTATCTCCAAGAAAGCACTGAGAACACGAAGGTGCAGTGCTGCTCTACAAACACTGAAACTGGCAGGTGGGAAGGCAAACCAGTCCCCTCTCCAGTCATGGTTGTCCCTCTCCTTTACACCCCAAATTCCAGTACCATTATAACTTGTAAGCACTGGTTGCTGGCTTCACTGTTCTGGACCACATAAAGTAGGGGGAAGAGACGTAAATGCTGCCCAAGGTTGTTTATTAGCTCAACCCAGTAGTTCTCAATCTTTTTAAGTTCAACAGGGCGTCTTCAGCCTCTAAGCTTCCCCAGGGAGCACTTCACATCTTTTTAGTCAGAAAGGAGTAGTATTCCATAATGCTTCAATCAAAAACTCTAGAAAGACTCAAGACAGACCTGGAGAAAATGATGATTTTTCTCCCTTAGCAGACACATTTGAGCCATGGTTGTATTGAAAAAACTAATTTGCAAGTGCTGTTTCTTCAGGATGGGCAGGATGTGGAATGAATGGAAGTTCTTTGATTAAAAAATGTTAACATGACTCTTTATGGTCCCTCTGTCCAGAAGACCCATAGCCCATGCTGGCACTTGAGTTCCTCCCTGCTCTCTGTCAGCACTGATGGAGACCAACTCTTTCAAGACTTATATCAGCTCTTTCAGACCCTCCTTCGAGGAACAAAGCCAGCCCCCAGTCTTTACCAAACACAACCTTAACTACAAATAACTTGAGACCTCTCAACAAGCACTCCACTGACTCTCATTTCCATCTGGTCAGGGTAGATGGATATAGGCACGATGAACTGCAATATTCACCCCCATAGCAGTTTTGCAGTTTTATCCACTTAAGCAAGATCTCTGTGCAGACAGCTCAGGTAGGAAAGCTGTCTAGAATAAAAGTACACTTAATTTTAAGCTTTGTACCTACTAGGTACACTTTCACACAAGTGAAAGCTTAGCGTACAATGAAGACAACATCTCTTAGCTGCAGAACAGTAATTCAGATGTGCATGAAGAGTTGAACAAGTGCACAGAAGGCATGGACTCCTTTGGCACCATACAGGAAGGAGAAACAAGTTCACATGAAGACAAAACTGGATCTAATAACTAGTTATTCTGAGTTGAATTAAGATACCATTTCTATATCCATTCGTCAAAATGCACTTCATTTATTTATGATCCCAGGACCCACTGCACCAGCTGACAAATTACATCACTTGCAATTCGAGGTGGAAGAGGTCATATCTACCAGAGAGGTATTCCATGCTGTCATCACAAGAAAGGGAGCTGTGAATTCAATGCTGTCACATTGCCTATCTTGAAGAGTACACAGTTAGCCTGATCCCAATTTTTAATCAAGTAAATCTTGCCACCAAGTGCATGAATTTCATAAGCAGAAGTTTCAAGACTGAGACTTCCACAACTAAGTCCTCTTAATGCAATGCAAGGCATTGAAGTTGACGTCCAGTCATTTTGTAGGCCTCATTAAATTATCTGCCCACAGACCAAGTCAGAGGTTTACATACCAGCAATTCTCCATCCCCAAAGTAAAATGGCTTGTTAGGCTCATGCATTTGATCCTTCTCAGTCTCTAAAGTTAAATAAAATCTCCTTCATTGGCATTCTGATGTAAATTTTATCTTAGATATCTCATGTAATAAATCCACACCACACACAAACTTTGCACTGAACTGCTTCAAAATAATTGGGAGTGGGGGTACAAAAAATTAAAGTTCTGCCTTCCACCTTTTAATTCAAAATACACTTTAACCAACATGCTGGTGCTTGATTTTGGCACTTCCCACTATGCTGCCAGCACAATTCACTTCTTATTCTTCATCCTCAGAGATATGCTCAGGAATCAGACAGTGATTATATTTAATTTACATTAAATGCTATTAAGATCTTCATTAAAAAAGAGGTCTTGAAACTCCACTCCCTGCAGCATTTTATTTTAATATGTAATGGTAACAAGATATATTATTGTTATTGTTATTCTTATTGGATTTGTTATTATTATTATTATTATTATTATTATTATTATTATTATTATTATATTTCTTTATATTCCTCTTCCCATGGAAATGTGGAAGTTAATTAAAGGGGTGTCTCTAATGAATAAAATTCGCTTCTGGAAAAGTCGTCCACACAATAGTAAGTTAAATACTCAGTCTATGGAGATACTGAGTATCTAAAATATAAACGTTGTAAACGACTTATTTGTCTACAGCACAAGTCTGAAAATAACCACTCAGAGTAAAACCAGAAAAGTCATCTCTTAGGGAGAATAACATCTCTCGCTGCGCATTTCTGTATGCACAAAGATTGCAAAGACAATGCACTAAATAATACAAAAGGTGCCATGCTGCTACCTGAGAGTTTCCTATGGCTGCTGTTTTCTCTACCAGGGAAGTACGGTCCGCTGAATCCATAACCCCCAGCACGCAGCTGCTTGCAGTTTCTTCTTTGAACAAACATATCTCTAATTTATTTATCCACTTTTAAAATGAGCATCGCAAAGACACAGATGCAATGACGGCTGCTTCCCTTCTCCGCAGGGACAGAATGAAGGAGCTTTACTACTGTTTGAGCTGTTTCTTTGAGACACTTGATGAATGACCAAGTCAACAAAAAGTAATCAGACCCCAAATGCAACCGCAAAGACCGACAAGGGAAAGACTTCTCTCTGCCTCACAGTGCCTGCTGCCACTCAATAATCCCAAGGAGCTTTGTTTTCTAGCTCCAGCAGGAGAAAGGTATTTCTATTTATAACACAGGATATGGCTTATTTTACTTTCATCTGATCCCTAATATACGAGCAATAATAAGTTTTTTAGGTACAGCTCAAGGATACCTTTACTGTACTGGCTTAAACTTCATTAGAATTTGTATCTCCTTTGGCACAGTGCAACTGCATAGCAATGGAGTAGTTCTATGCATTTAGGAGTTCAGTGGTCAAGTAGGTTTGGCTACAGTTAAGTCAGGTAGTGCAGCATAACTTAAACCATACACTTGTCTTTTGCACAGCAGCTGTAATGCTTACCACTCGCTGCAGTTTTCTTGTACAGAGAGGTAAAAATTATAGTACGCGAAGCAGAGCACTGAGCTGCATGATCTGTAGCTTAAGCAGAAATAGGTTGAATATCTGCATTTACATAACTTCCATTGTTGTTGGAGACATAAGTGTGTGAGGTTACATCAAGCATGCATGAGGAAATCCTTCACTTCATAAGACTTTAGCCAATCCCTTCCCTGTCTTAGAGCTGGATTTTGCGAAGGACTGATGTCTGTGGGAGCTGATGATAGGCTTCAGCAAACTATAAATACGTGTGCCCTGGTTTCAGCCAGGATAGAGTTAATTTTCTTCACAGAAGCCAGTGTGAGGCTGTGTTTTGGATTTGGGATGAGAAAATGTTGATAATGTGCTGATGTTGTGAGTTGTTGCTGAGCAGTCAAGGACTGTCCAACTTCTCATGCTGGCCTGCTAGCAAGAAGGCTGGAGGTGCACAGGAAGTTGGGAGGGGACACAGCCAGGACAGCTGACCCAGGATGGCCTAAGAGATATTCCATATGATGTCATGCTTGGTATATAAAGTTGGGATGAAGAAGGAAGGGGTGGAGGGACATTCGGAGTGATGGCATCTGTCTTCCCAAGTAACCATTACGCGTGACAGAGCCCGGCTTCCCTGGAGATGGCTGAACCCCTGCCTGCCCATGGGGAGTGGGGAATGGATTCCTTGTTTTGCTTTGCTTGCGTGCGTGGCTTTTGTTTTACCTGTTAAACTGTCTTTATCTCAACCCGTGAGTTTTCTCACTTTTACTCTTCTGATTCTCTCCCCTGTCCCAGCGTGGGGGAGTGAGCGAGTGGCTGTGTGGTGCTTGGTTGCCCGCTGGTGTTAAAACACGAAAACACCTATCTAAAACTTTATGCATTTGCTATAGGCACAGCCATGGAATACCAAGGGATGCTTAGTCCCTGAGGCTCCTATTCTAGTTTCTCCACCTAAACAATGTGCTTAACTTCAGAGCAAAGACAACGGAGGTCCTTCAAGGTCTGTGGAGAGAGGCAGTTCTAAAGGTGCTGAAGAAACATCCACACTTCAGCAGTAAGCAACCACCCTTGGGTGTCTTCTACATAGCCAGGATGATCATACAGCTGAGCTAAGGATATTTCTTGGAGTGACCACAACAGTGGACAAGCGAAGAGCTACCGATGTTGTCTCTCTGGATTTCTGTAAAGCCTTTGACAAGGTCCCCCACAATATCCTTCTCTCTAAACTGCAGAGAGATGCATTTGATGGGTGGCCTGTTGGGTGGATAAAGAATTGCTTGGATGGTCACATCCAGAGGGTAGTGGTCAATGGCTCAATGTCCAGATGGAGATCAGTGCTGAGTGGTGTCCCTCAAGGGTCCATACTGGGATTAGTACTCTTTAATATCTTCATCAATGGCATAGACAGTGGGATCAAGTGCACCCTCAGCAAGTTTGCAGACCACACCAAGCTGAGTGGTGCAGTTGACACTCCTGAGGGATGGGATGGCATCCAGAAGGACCTGGAAAAGCTCAAGGAATGGTCCCGAGTGAACCTCATGAGATTCAACAAGACCAAGCACAGTGTCCTACACCTGAATCGGGGAAACCCAGGGTATCAGCATGGGCTGGTGGCTGCAAGGATCTTGAGCAGCCCTGCCGAGAAGGACTTAGGGGTTCTGGTGGATGAAAAGCTGAACATGGGCCGGCAATGTGTGCTCCAATTGTATCCAGGGCTGCATCCAAAGCAGCGTGGCCAGCAGGGCAAGGGAGGGGATTCTGCCCCTCTGCCCCGCTCTGGGGAGACTCCCCCTGCATCCAGCTCTGGAGCCCTCGGCACAGGAGAGACATGGACCTGCTGGAGCGGGGCCAGAGGAGGCCACAAAAATGATCAGAGGGCTGGAACAGCTCTGCTGGGAGGACAGGCTGAGAGAGCTGGGGGGGTTCAGCCTGGAGAAGAGAAGGCTCTGGGGAGACCTTCTTGCAGCCTTCCAGTGCTTAAAGGTGGTTTATAAGAAAGATGGGGACAGACTTTTTAGCAGGGCTTGTAGCGATAGAAAAAGGAGTAACAGTTTTAAACTAAAAGAGGGTAGATTTAGAGTAGATCTAATGCAGAAATTTTTCACAATCAGGGTGGTGAAACCCTGGCCCAGGTTGCCCAGAGGGGTGGCAGATGCCCCATCCCTGGCAACATTCCAGGCCAGGTTGGATGGGGCTCTGAGCAACCTGATGTAGTTGAAGATGTCCCTGCTCATTGCAGGAGGTTGGACTAGATGGCCTTTAAAGGTCCCTTCCAACCCAAAGATTCTATGACTCTGGTTTATAGAAATAGGTGATCCAGGCTGATGTGTTCAACAGTTGTGTTAGCAAACACTTATCTATAGATGGAAACGTGTGCTTCATTAGACTGCTATAACTTCCTGCCCATAGAGAGCTCCATGTCTTGTCCTCAAGGGCTGCTGGCTCTGCTTCCACATTCAGCAAGGGATGAATGCAGTGGGCATCTCTCGTCTTTAAGTGTTTCTTGAGGATGTAAGCAAAGCAGCAAGATGAGCTAGGTGGAAAGGTTGTTTCACTAAGCCCTAAAGTATCTTTACTGTTTCATTACAGTCACCAAAGAAAGGCAGGCTAAATCTACTTGTTCTGGCTCCAAACTAACACTCACAACTCTTTATTTCCCCCTTTCTCCTTTAGGACCTGATTGTGCAGGTTGAGAAATCATTTACAACAGAGCAAAATAAGAACTCTAATTCTGGTCTGTCAGCAAATGCCTTTGCATAGGTGTAAATCATCCAGCAGAGTAAAAGTCAGGAGAAAAACAGACCGCTACTTCCAAGTTTCAAGCCACACAATATTCTATAATAAAAGCATCATAGATTTCCAATTTGCCTGTCACTTGAAAGTATTAGGAGATGCTTCTTTAGGGAGCTGAGAGGATGGTCTGTGGCTGTGTGGGAAGAGAAGGGGAGGTATTTCAAATCCACCTGGCACTGGTGCTGTGTCATCTCGAGAGAGGAACATGGCTATAGTCTAGCAGCTACGTTGTTCAGCAATTCTGGATTAATACGTATGAATTGTAGTCAGATAGCAGTCCTCACAAATTTCACCACAGAAATGCAAGCAGGGCAATACAATAATGCAAACCCTAGCAAGATTTTCGATGGCATTTTTAATACCTATCAGGCACCTTTTTTTGCATCGCTTCTTGAAAATAAATAATAAAAAATGAAGAAGCATTTATTACTAACATAAGGAGAATGCTTGCTCCCCTACAGAATTTGACCAGTCTTTGCAAGCAGCTAGTTTCTCATTGACCTGCTACCAGAACTTCAGTTGTGGGTTTTTTTTTTCAAATAAATTGTCTCCAGGACAGTAAGATCCCCTCTTAACCCCGCATTACCTACAGATTAGTTCAGCATCGCCTCAGACTCCATCTGTCAAGTCATTACTGACAGCTCAGAGAGCACTCAAAACAGGACCCCACGGGAAGCAGCTTAGCAATGTCACTGACATTAGTCACCTCTCAAGTTATTTTTCCTTCTCCCACCCATACTATTCCCAAGTAAGTTTTAATTTTACAAGTTTCACTTTATTTCCTAGTAAAAGAGCCCCTTGGATCCTTTGTAAATGCCTTGCTAGCACTGACCTATATTACACCCCCCTCTCTCTCATTATCCAGTAAGCTTCTTAGCTTATCAGAGACAGAAATTAATTTAATTCACCATAATTTCATTTTGATGAACCCTGGTGCCTACTGATCATGACAGTTTTGGGTTTTTTTTTCCTCCAGGTGCTGATAAACTGCTTACTTCTTTTTAGCTATTCTTGCAACTTATGTTGTACAGAAGTAGACCATCTTCCTGCACCACATTTCTGCAAAAAGCAAGCAGGTCCCTCCCTTTACACGCCGAGGATCTCAGCTGCCCTCCACAAGCTCTTTCCCATTCACCAGCACTTCTGATATTGCCCTGATAATCCTTTTAGTGCCCTCAGATAAATGGCATCAAACTGTGACTACTCTGATTGCTTTGCCTGTGCTTTTTAGTTGTGCTGTGCCTTTCACATTTCTGCATTAACGAGTGGACCACGGCTTAATATCTGTCACAGAAAGGTTAACCGGGACGTATCCCTGCAGCGATTCTCAGCGGCATAGCCAGAAGTGCCTGTAACAACACCAGAAAACAACTAAGCAACATACAACCTACATATAGTTGTTATCAGAGCCTTTCTTCCACTAATTCATGGCAGCTCTTTGCTGAAGCTTGGATCAGAGCCGTCTTTCCAAGTACTTTCAACTTCTCCAATACTTTTGGGAGTATTATGCCCGTCTAAGGCTCAGGATTGCTGCATTTAGTGCTCTGTAGCAGGAGTTAATGGAGCCAGTCAACTTGCAGCGAGAGACGGGGAGAACTACACTCTTTCTGAGTCCTGCATGTAGTCCACAAACACAGAAAATGTTTTATATACCATAAAAGAGTGTTAGAAACTGTCCCCCTTCCCTGAAATTTGCAGACACATGGTTGTTGTCTTATGTTTTTAACCTCTAAATCTTTTTGGAAACACTATGTATGCGGACGCCAATATATGCAAACTCCCTCTTACAACTTCCCTGTTGCAGAGCACAGGCTGGAAGCTACAGACACAAAATACGATAAACAACATATCAAATCCCGTGGACTTCATGCAGATAAAAAAAGATGACCGATGTGTCTGCTTAAATATGTTTTCTCACAATTCACACGCCGGTAGAAATTAGCTGCTGCATTTCAGAGTAGAATCGGAAACAAAAGCCCGTGTCTCCCTATTTAGGAATTTCCCAGCCATAACACTTTCATGGCAAGAGCTTACTGAGGGTGGGGGCTGAGCCAGGGACACGCACAGGCTCTGCGTGTCACTGCAGGAGGGGACAGTCCTACCCATTGTAATTTAAAGTTAACCCCAGTGGCTACATCCCCGTGCCTCGCTAGCAATCCTATACAGATTTCGAGTCACGGGTGGTGTGAAAAGCACCACTTCACACCGCGTCAGGTTTTCTGTCATTGCTGAATGTTTTTTTTAAATAATATGACATGTTGCCATGTTATCAACAATACGACAATACACCCTCCCGGACTGTAGCACCAATCCTAACCACCGAGGCAGCTGGATGAGCGAGTGTGGGCGCACGAGTGTGCAAGAACGTGTCCTACACGCATACACGTATGTAGGAAAGACAGGGACAAATGGACAGGAGATAAGTCGCATTGCAGATTAATTTAGCCTATTAGCCTTCCCACATTCCCTCTCGTGGTTTTAGCATTTAACGTGGGTTAATACTTGGTATGGCACTGTGAAAAGTAAAGATGAAGGGCACTTTACTGATGCGAATGAGTGATCGATTGCTTTAGCTCTCCTTGAGAAACTACGCTGAAACCATAATTAATAAAAAAGCCAGCACTTTGTACCTTGGCGTATGAAAAGTTTTAGGGAACGGAGATGTAGATCTTTTGAGGTTTTATTCTGAGTTTAAAAGTTGCTTTTGCTGTTTCATGTGTTTTCTTGCCACCAAATTTTTCGGTGGCAAGAATATCTAAAGCAAACATCTGCAAAGAGTGAATAAATCACACAAATTTCTGAGACGTAGGCATTTTCACCCCAGAAAATACATGTTTCATTTTAAAAAAAAAGCCAACTTTGCTTAAAACCAGGCAATTTTAATTGAAAAATGAATCCATTTCACTCAAACGACTGAGAGGTGTTTTGTTATTTTGTGAAGTGAGCAAGAAATCAAAGGCAAACAAAGAGCTTGAGACACCTTTCAGCTTGCTGTTATTATTTGTGTATTTCTGGTTAGGGGTATTAAAGCACAAGTGCTCCTATGTGTATACTTAAATTAAGTGATATGCCTAAACCCAGTTCCTCAATCAGGATTTAAGTGAGAAAGAAAAGGCATTAGCAGTGATTGTACCACTGAAATTGTCAATGTGTAGCAAACAGGCTGTCTTATAAACCCATGAAAAATGTCCACTCTTTGACTAGCAAGAAATCCAAAAAGAAAGGCAATGACCAAGCATTCTTTTGCAGCCTAAAGTGCAAAAACAGGTGGTTTATCATCTGCAAGAAGCTCAGCTTTAAAGATCAACAGACAAACATCCAGAAAGCATTGCAGCAGTGCACAAACACAAAGGCATCGAGTTCAACCATGGCAGGGATCAACTACAGTGGGTTTCAGAAGGAAGCAGGTTGACAAAAGAAAAACATCTGATAAAGCTACATTGACCCCCGACCCTGTCCCAGATGACAAATGAAGGAAATGTGACCATAAAGCTCATAGAACAGCTCGGAAGAAGGTTTGATACGTGCTGGTTTCCTTATCAGGCAACGTGATGACACATATCAAAACAACATCACTGAAAGCCAGTGGCACATCAGGTTTGTTAGAAATCCACCTTTTAGGCACAAAGAAAGCCTTCATAAACCTTCATATTGAAATTAATAAATTTTGCATGGAAAATATCAATTAGTTAAGCTGTCTGGACAATGCAAATGGATCGACTTTTACAACGAAGGTTGAAGACAGAAGCAAAATCCACTACTGATGAAGTATCATGCAAAGGAACTGAGCACTTAGCAAACTCCTGATCTATTTCATTTGCTTCAGTACGATCACTGGCAGATGCAGCGGCACAGCTTTTGGTTTCCAAGACAAAATGTATATGTATATGAATCCCACAACCTGGTTTTCTCTTGACATCTCTTTGTTTTCCACCTGCAAACACCATTCAGATGAGACATAACAATTCTGTGTTTACTCACCTGGGATTTCAGTACATCTTCCTAGACAAGTCTAAGTCAAACATGGCTCATCTGTAGAGTCCATGTGCATTATACTTCTAAACATATAAGCATCTTCTGGATCCCTCATGTATCACACAGTACACAGACACACCTTTCTGCCCCAAAAAAACATTTTTGTTCTTTTATGTGCTCAAACACTGCTGTGGGCAATCCAGGAGACTCCTGGAGTGCGTGGAGGATAACTTCCTATGCCAGGTAATACACAGCCCTACCAAAGGGGATGCCATACTGGACCTGATGGTCACAAACGCATGTGAGCTAATTGGTGACATCAAGATTGGAGGCAGCCTGGGCTGCAGTGATCTTGCACTGGTGGACTTTGCAGTCCTGAAGGATATGGGGTCGGTGAAGAGTAAAGTCAGGATCCTGAATTTTAGGAAAGCAAACTTCCAGGTCTTCAGGGAGTGGGTCAATAAGACACCACGGAAACTGCCCTCGGGGAGAAGGGAGCAGAACAGAGCTGGCAGATCTTTAAGGATGCTTTCCATAGAGTGCAAGAGCTCTCGATCCCCAGGTGTGAGAAAGCAAAAAAGGCAGGCAAGAGATCAGCACGGCTGAGTGGAGACCTGCTGGTCAAACTAAAGGGCAAGAAGGAAATGCACAGGCAGGGGAAGCAGGGACATGTATCCTGGGATGAGTACAGGGACGCTGCTCGGTTCTGTAGGGATGGGGCCAGGAGGGTCAAGGCGCGGCTGGAGCTGAACTTGGCAAGGGATGCAAAGAATAACAAGAAGAGCTTCTACAGGTATGTCAGCCAGAAAAGGAAGGTCAAAGAAAGCGTACTCGCCTTGAAGAGCAAGACTAGCAAACTGGTAACAACAAGGTACCAAATGACTTCTTTGCCTCAGTCTTCACTTCTCTTCCCACACCTCTCAAGGCGATGGAATGCAAGATGGGGACTGAAGGACCAAAGTCCCCCTCACTGTAAGAGAAGATCAGGTTCAAGACCACCTGAGGAACCTGAACATGCACAAGTCTATGGGACCTGACGAGATGCATCCCAGGGTCCTGAGAGAATAGGCTGATGTAGTTGCCAAACCACTCTCCATAATATTGGAAAAGTTCTGACAGCCAGGTGAAGTCCCTGGAGACTAGAAAAAGGGAAACAGTGCATCCATCTTTAAAAAGGGTAGAATCAAGAATCCTGGGAACTACTGACCCATCAGCCTCACCTCTGTGCCTGGGAAGACCATGGAACAGATCCTCCTAGAAGCTCTCCTACGGCATATGGAGGACAGGGAGGTGATTCGAGACAGCCAGCATGGCTTCACCATGGGCAAGTCCTGCCTGACCAAACTAGTGGCCTTCTAGGATGGAGTGACCACATCAGTGGACAAGGGAAGAGCTATGGATGTTGACCATCTGGATTTCTGTAAAGCCTTTGACACGGTCCCCCACAACATCCTTCTCTCTAAATTGGAGAGAGATGAGTATGATGGGTGGCCTGTTGGGTGGATGAGGAATTGGTTGGATGGTTGCATCCAGGTCAGTGGCTCAATGTCCAGATGGAGATCGGTGACGAGTGGTGTCCCTCAGGGGTCTGTACTGGGACCAGTACTCTTTAATATCTTCATGAATGACATAGCGAGAACGAGTGCACCCTCAGCAAATTTGCAGACACCACCAAGCTGAGGGGTGCGGCTGACATGCCTGAGAGATGGGATGGCATCCAGAGGGACCTGGACAAGCTCAAGGAATGGGCCCGTTTGAACCTTATGAGGTCCAGCAAGGCCAAGTGCAGGATCATGCCCTGGGTCGGGGCAACCTCCAGTATCAGTCCAGGCTGGGGGATGAAGGGTTGGAGAGCAGCCATGTTGAGAAGGACTTGGGGGCCCTGGTGGATGAAAAGCTGGACATGAGCCAGCAATGTACGCTCGCAGCCCAGCAGGCCAGTCGTATCCTGGGCTGTATCAAAAGAATCTTGGCCACTAGGTCAAGGGAGGTGATTCTGCCCCTCTGCTCTGTTCTGCTCTGGTGAGACCTGCCTCCCCTGCAGTGCTGCGTCCAGCTCTGGAGCCCTCAGCACAGGATAGACACGGACCTGTTTGAGAGGTTCCAGAGGAGGACCATAAAGATGATCAGAGGGATGGAACCCCTCTCCTCTGAGAGGTGGTAGATGCCCCATCCCTGGAAACGTTCAAGGTCAGGCTGGACGGGGCTCTAAGCAACCTGATCTAGGTGAAGATGTCCCTACTTACTGCGGGCAGGTTGGACTATGTGACCTTTAAAAGTCCTTTTCAACCCAAAGATTCTACAATTCTATGATTCCCAAACCAGATGCTGTAACACCTGCCCTGCCACCCCATATCTCACCTTCCTGTTCTCAGTCATTCCTATATGTTCCATAGAGAAGGAACTAAATTTTCTGTCCCTACCGTTTCCACAGTCCCAACAACACCCACTTCACCAAAACCAAACACCACCTCGAAGTTCTTTAATTCCTAAATCAAAAAACAACTTCACACCAACAGTTTACTACCATACTTCTATTCTATATCCATCTCCCTCAACTCCTATGCTCCATTGCACATCCAAGTATTCCCAAAACATGACCGAAATCACATCCCCTGAGCTAGGACATGATCTCCTGCCCCATTACATCTCCATGGACTTATAAAGCATGGCCACTCACACCCGCCACCTGTGCAACTCCAGAAACTGAGACCAAGACATCAGGACTTCTCACTCTGGTTCTCTGTTCACATCTCCTCTGATATGGGATGCCCAAACCACCTCCTCGCCCACCTAAAATTCATCCCAAGTTTACACCCGCTCCCACATCCTGAGCCTGAAGTGTTATGCTCTGCCTCCCTGAGGTACCATTGCACCTCCCTGGTACAATGATACTGGGACCAGACTGGGAAGATGCAAACTGTTGCTGCTTCAGACAGAAAAACATTACCTTCACCGCTCCTTCCAAAGGTGGTTGCTTCCACTTCTGCTGAGCATGACATCTGGCTGCTTCACCTACCATGGGTTGGCGACCTCTGCTCTACCTAATGGCATTTCTGCTGATTCTGGGTATGTTGTACCTTTGTGACAAGCTGCATTGATTCTCTGGCAAGAGCAAACACAGAGGTGTTAAGTGCTCCACAACTTGGTTTGCTTTTTCTCTCTCCTCCTCCTCTTCCTCTCCTAGAAGGGATTTTGGAATACCGTGGTATACAGATAGGGAAGCCAGCTGGAGGAAAGAGATGTTTTAAAGTACAAAGTGAAGCATAAAAGTTGAAGTTGGTAACAGTGCTGGCGTTTTCTGAACACGGTCCCTTGAGGCACTTGTGCCAAGATCTATTTTTTTCTGATTTTTTTGAGCAAGAGACAGGAGAAAAGAAAAAAAATGAAAATAATATATGGCAGAAAACAGCTTTAAAATATGTTTGCTTGGGAGCAACATTTTTTGTTTTGGCTTTATTTGTTTTCTTATTGCACTTTGTTCTCAAAAAGCACGGAGATGACTAAAAGGAATTGTGCTGGGAAGAGAAATGGATCTCAGCAGCCTACTTACCACCTATTGCTCTATCCCATATACTTCATATGCCTCTTTAAATCTGACATCTCTGCAACTTCCTGAACATAAGGGCAAGCTGTGAAGTGTAAGGGAAATTAATATATTTATCCCGCACAGAGTGCAATACTCTCAAAATATAGAGTTCTTGATCTCTAAATACTTTTCTTCCTATCTCCTTCATTGTCCTTTCCATTCAACTTACGTTTCACTCTGCCTTGCATCACCTTTCCAGCAACACTTTAATTTAGCAGGCAGAAAGATGTCTCTGTCTCTTTTTAGGAATGATTAAGGTTCCAAAAAAGAGACAAAATCTTAAAAGAAATGCTACTGGGGAGGCTTCTCTGCTCATCAGCCCCACATTTCATCAATATAAAGATCCTTCAGACTCTCAGGTGACTATAATGCAGAATTCCCATGTGCCACAAGTCGCTCTTCCCCACCACCCTCCAACTGACATCAGACCATAAAGCAGCCTAGCAGTTAGATTACAAAAACACAAGGCACTTTATTGGCCAATAAAACACCCGCAAGAGCGGCCATGTGAATGAGGACCTCGTTTTGTGGGGCAATAAATTTTGCACTAGCACCCAAAAGGCATTGCTATTACAGGAATCGTGCAAATCACCATCCATGGTCCATGACAAAATATCTTAGGCTGTGACCAGAAGGACGTGCACCTCCACAGGGAGAGCAACAATTAAAATGCACAGCTGGTGGTCCAAAAAATTAAACTTCGAAGAGATACTACCCTAATCAGAATGGGGCACAAATATATAATAGACAGATAAACAAACAGAATAAAAGATCTAGGGAAGTTCATTATAAATCAACAGGCTCTGAGGTTTGTTTCTGGTAAGGCAAGACTATCTTTTTCTGCTTAGCAGAAGGCAGTGGACCAAACATATAATGAACTCAGATATAGCAACTCGCTGTTTACAGTGAGGGACGATGGAAATATCCAATTGTTCCAATCCATTCAAATGTGAAAACTTTAAGTCCCGTTATCAGAAACCTCTGCTGCTGATAGCAAATTTGTTCTCTAGGGGGAAAATGGATTCTGCTTAAGAACCGCTGTTAAGAGTCTGATGCAGGTACTTGAGAGAAGAAAATTACCTGATGAAAGATCAATAATATTTCTCCTCTCCCTGAATTGAGGCTTATGTGCAGAATAAAATATTCCGGGGACTGATTCTCGCTCGCCTTGCTTCAACACAAGCTATTGTAAATGTAACTAAGCTAGGAAATCATTTATTTACGATCATGTTGTGAAAATCACATTGTGTTTGTGTAGATGGGGACACAAGAAGTAAAGAAAACAGAGAAAGTCACACTCAGTGCACTGCAAAAACAGAGGAATCAGCCCAAACATGTTTCCTTGCAGTCTTAGTGCTTAAAAACGACTTGCACATGAAATGCTAAGTATGCTTGGTTTATGCAATAACTGCCAAAGGGTTGCGCACATGGATCCAGCCCACAAGTTGCTGAAACAAATACAGCAGCAATATACATTAAAGGCCCAATGCACCGCAGGAGAGGTGTTACTGAAGCATGTGACTGACCTTTCCTTTTAAAATAAAGGGTTCTTACATAGAAACAGGGTCAGGCTGAAATGCAAGAAGACAAATCCTAAATATATATTTTTTTCCCTTTATTTCCCAGTTGGACAGCAGAGTTTGTTCAGCTGAAAACTGACTTCTGGAGTACAATGAAAATCTGGAGAACTTCAGAGACATGAGATCTGGGGTGAATGATGCTGGTTTGGCTCATAAGGAGCAGAAGGAGATTTTTCCCTCCTACTTGTTTGCCAGTTAACTCAAATCTATCAGGTGGTGTGCATTGTGGTAGCACCAGGAGGCACATGCCAACTCCAAACTCCTGGACTCTTCTGAGTGTTCTGGATTAATAATTCCATAGTTGTCTAAATAAAACCATTGAAATTAAAAGGTGAAGATAATCCATTAGATTAGGAAGCAGACTCTCCCGTGCTGAAAAGAAACGTCTCCTGTCCTTGCACCTTTAATCCTGGACTGGCTGTCAGATGGTACTGCCACATTCATTAAGTCCCTTGGCTTTTTGGGGAATGAGCACCTCTGATATACTGGATACTAGGTCATTTTGATGTTATCCCAAATGGCACTCCTTACCATTCAGTGTTAACTCTTTCACTGACATCAAATCGGACAGATATCCCAAACCAGTTCTTGGGTCTATTTTCAGGACTCTGTCCAATTGTACAATATACAAATGCTAGATGAGGTCCAGATTCATAACTACTAAAATACATGACATCCAAGCCAGTCATCTAATCACCTATCATCCAGGACTGTGTCACCCTGTACCAAAATACAGTGTTGCTCTCTATTTCACACAGAATCACAGAATCACAGAATTGTTAAGATTGGAAAAGATCTTTAAGATCATCAAGTCCAACCATCAGCCCAACACCACCATGCCCACTAAACCATGTCCCGAAGTGCCACGTTTACTTAAAGGTCTGTAGGAACTTACTGTCTGTTCCTTCCACAGGTTTAGAAAAACCTGGTCAATGGAGACAGGCAGATCTCCTGCGCTTAAAGCTCTCTTGCTATCCAGGCTGATGGGTTCCTGCACAGAGAACCCCCAAAAACAGTCCTGCTGCTGCCAACCCACAAGTTGTACCATGTCTTCTGGCTGGTGCACTCGCCTGGATCTTTTCCCCCTGTCCCAAAGTTGTTGTGAAGATGTGAAGATAAACCAGCTGAAGGCATGAAGTCAGCATGAGTAAGTATAAGACTTTTTTCTTAACTGATGTCTATGTCACACAATGAGGCCCCCAGAAGCCTGCTCAGAGTTGGCCTTGCTCTTGAGCAGAGGCTTGGACCGGATGACATCCAGAAGACCATTCCAACGAACACTATCTTGTGACTTGATGAGCTCTGCTCAGTTCACTGGATTGATGCTTTTCCCAGAAGTTATCGTCCTTTTCCCAACTGTTTCAGTCCAAGAAAATTTCCAGACTCTGAAGGCTGTCTCTAGGCAGTCAACAGAGTTTATCAAAATGTTTGGACAGCCCCGAAGCAATCATGCAATTAAAACAAACAAACAAAAAAAGCACTGCTTCCTGATTATCTGTTTTCCCATATTAATGACAAAAAAGAAAAATAAATTAAGTCATTGCTACACGGAACAGCTAAGAAACCTGGTGACATTTTTAGCTGCACTTGCCAAACAGAAATATTCTGCCCATACATTTCATCCCATTAGCCTAAATTTAGCTGGATATTTTGTGGATGTAGGCTCCTCCAAGCAACTGCATCAGACCATGGGCTTATGCTTTATTATATTAAATACATTGCCAGACCCAAGTCTTTATGCCCACCTTACAGTCTTGCACTAAAGGTGGTTCAGCTGGTCCTGAACACAGCTGCAGTCATTGACAACCCAGCGTGTAACTGTGACTTCACTGTCACAGTCAATCTCAATTTCGGTTCAGCAAGATTTTGGCAAATTTTACACCCTTGGTGAGATATAATTTTTTGCCGTAGAGGTGCCTTATAATCTGTGCTCCTACTTGTCACCCAGATGGGTCCTTATCACCTGCTTCTCATCCATCTGCAGACACAGTGCAGCATGATGCCGTATCTCCTCTTCCCTCCAGCAACGAGGACACTTTGTCTTTGGTGGTTGTTGAAGAGAGCACCTAGCCAACAGCTCGAAGGAGCCTCATGCAACCAGTGTCAACTCACTCACAGTATGATGGTTCAATGTGCCTCTCTGACACAGCATCTCCTCTATCACACTGGCAGGATCTCATTTTTAGTTCTAAAACACATTACCTACCAAAAAGACTTAAAGAAAGGGACCCTTTTACTACCTCTTACAAAAGATAAAACATTTCTATCAGTGGGGGATCTTATCTTCCCTAAAAACTTCTATAAGAGGAACTTACTGAATCAGATGTATTTGGTTGATTTCTCCTTATCAATCTCTTACATTAATGTATTAAGTTAATGTAATTGTGGAAGTATGCTTTATTTTTACTATTTTGGAGTGTAAGAAATGTCAGCGATAACTACAAAGAAAGGTCTTTGGGACTGTATCCCTGAGAACAGAAAATAAAACCAGCAATCCACAGCAGCAGCTTTCGAGCAACTTGTAAAATGTCTGGATGTGTAGCAGGGAACCTGATGGGGAAGAATATTTCAATCTCAGCTTCTCAACCAGTCATTATGTCATTTTAGGGACATTTTTCTTAATGGAGAGAAAAATATTGCAGAAATAATCGTCTTCCCTTCTGCCTACCCTCCCTGGATACCTGACTTTTTAACACGCGGTGTTGCTGTTGCAGTTTTCCAAACGCAAAGTGGTTGAAAAACAGCAAGTGCAATTTCTTGAAAAGAAAAAGGTCAATTAATCTACCAGTCACATCACCCACTCTCTCTCTCAAAGACCAAAATAAAATGAATATTTAAAACAGACAATCCAGTAATTTATCAATTCCCCTTTTACTAGCAAAGGCAGCATGTCTTCAACTCCCCTTGGCTCACGATTCCAGCCCCATTACCTGGCGTGGCAAGCTGAGGCTTGCCCAAATTTTCAACCGTTCAGCTACGCCTACTATTCCTCACCATTAGGATTTAGTCCAAGCTGTACGAGTTGCTACCGCTATGTAGCTGGGAATTAGCCATCAAGAAACAGTCACACAGCGCTAAGGAAAGTCCATAATTTTACTATTAAAACAGACTGAAATGTCATGTTATGTTTCCTGTGTCCTTTTGAGAGTCCCGATAGCCTTTTAAGTGAAAACAACTCCTTTACTGTTCCTCAACCAGCCTGTTACTGTCCAGGACAGTAAATTAGAGCTTATAAAAAGTTTACTAGAGTTTAGGCAACACTCTCTGTTAAGGAGAGCCCAACAGCTCAGTAACAGCTGTCACGGACTCTTGAGAAAATCTGTTTGCAGATGGGACCGTTGGGGAAAATTCAAGGTATTTCAGTTCATTGTTAAAAACCCAGAGCATCTTAGTGCCCCCCTGAAACCACACAGATGTTAAGTAATAATAAAAAAAAGAATAAAACTATGGGTTCAGGAGAAAGCACTGACGATAACAAAAACTCTTTTGTAGATGTTGTTTTTTCCCATGTTCCCGCTTCAGCAAAATCAATTTCTTGTGTTAAAGAAAGTAACTATTCCTTACCTGCAGGACAAGATGAAATTTAATATTGTGATTGTGCTAGCTGATATAAGTATTCCTTCAGATGTTGATTGGAGGAAAAAAAAGATTTTTAAAAAGCATGAGGAAATAACCTTAAGAAGGAGATGCTTTTGTACCCTGCATTTTCTGCTGGTCTCTTCTTTATACAAAGATCAAAAAACTCAGGTCACCAAAACGTGATGTCCCTTTCTACACTCTTTTTTTGTTTTCTATTTCATAATTGACTCCAAGGACAAGCTTTCCTCCACACTGATATCACTACCCAGGTGCACACTGCTCCCACAGAGAGCAAGGAAATTGTTTTTCCTTTTAAAATACTATTTTAAAAAATGCATTAATGAGCCAGGTTGCTTCTGTATTATCATTTTTAGTTTCTTCCTTTACCTCAGATCCACATTCTGTTATACAGAGAACTAACTTCTGCTTCTTTTCTCTTATTTTGTGTACCTTGTCTATTGGGACTGGAGGTTCTTGGGAACATCACCCAGTAGAGCGTATGATGCTTTCATTTGGACTCTCACTGCAATACAAATACTAGCAAACGATATTGAAATCTCATTTCAGGATCAAGATGTAATTGGGTCTGAACTTACCTCCGGTCTTACACTGACATAATTCCATTAGCTTTAATGGAATTACTCTCGATTTGCACTGGTGTCTTGAATTGAACTTTTGCTTTTCAGGATTTATATATTTTGTTTTCCTACCATTAAAACAAGAAGCCAGACAAAGTAATTTCCAAGTAATTTTTTCCCCAATAAAGTCAAGCATTATTTTAGTCTATCTGTGTGACCTCCACTTGCTCTTGTACATCAGCCATCTAATTATTCAAGGCTCCTGCAGGACACTGCATTCCATTATCTTCTATTTATAATCCAAGATGTCTGAGAACAAAAGAGTCAGGGTTCTTCAGTATATGCCTTTCTGACCTTGTTACAATTTTTCTTACTCATTTCCAGGTGCTCTCTGCATATAGCCTCTCCTTTAACCTCTTGAAATTTGTGTTCTATCTTTTAATTATAGCTTCCCACGACCCACCTTGTGGCTATTAAAAGGAAGATTCAAAGAGGCACGGCAGAAAAATTATCACTTAGCAGAAACATAAAGAGCCATTTTACATCATCCAGCTTAGTTCAGTCCAGGTGGGAAGCCATAACTGCTGATCTGATGGGTTATCAGAAAGCAAGAGGTGGGACATGGGCTTCCAGTTCAGTCCACTGGTGCAAACCTGATTTGTAACCCACACTCTGTAAATTAGTATTATTTACTTCCTGGCAATACAGTAGTGGATCAGTTTTGTAAATTAAAAGGAAAGGGGAAGGATAAAATAAGGGACTGAGCATGCCTGGATACAGTCACCTAATGGGAGTAATCCAATCAAATACAGGCAACTCGATGTCATGGAAGTGTCTATGTCTCCTGGTTGACTAAAGAGTGTTTATGTGTGACCAACTCAGTGAAAACACCTCTGTTGAAATGTGTGAATCCCTTCTGGTGGAAGGGGAGACCTGCTCCCATCCAGCATCTGCCCATCTTTGCAGGGTTGGAGCACTCCCTTCTGTTCTGTGAACATGTCCTTGGAAAAAGCAATTCAAAAGCCTTTCAGATACTGGCTCAATCTCTCTTTCATTTCACAAGTGGAGTCAATGTAGCGCACCAAAGCCTTGGCAGCTAGTTTTCCTGGTTAAGCACACCCAAGACTATTTTTTAATTGCATTTCTTTCTTTTAATTTTTCTGGTGTTGACTTCTTATTGTCTCTTCTTATCACTCCTCTTCCTGCTAGATTTAAGAGCTCTTTAGATGACACTACTTTTCTCCCTTGAAGGTGCTTGTGCTCTGTAATCACTTCCCAGTCTCATTTCTGATAAACTAAACAGACTGTGCCACAAGGCTCACTGAGAAACATCTTTTTATTTTTCTAGACCTCAATTATTTCTCGTGTTTCCTTTGGATCCTTTTTTTCAGTTTTGCCACAAACCTTTAAAACTGCAAACACTGAAAACATTCCACTGCATCCCAGTGCACAATTCCTTTAGTTATAGAGAGAGACAAAAAAAAATCATCTTTCTGCTCCAAACTCACTACTTAAATGTTCATACACCTGTGAATGCCATACCTGGGAATTCCTGCCAAACTCCTCGACCCACGTTAGGTCACTGCTTTGCAACTGTATCCCTGTTTTATAAGTACGGTTCCTACTGCTTTCTCTTAGCAAGAACTTTGTGTTTGACTATACAGAAATATGCTGCTAGAAAGGGCTCAGCCTAACACCGTATGCAGCTCCTCCAGCCTCCTCAGTAGCTTCACTGATCTTTGTGCCAGCTCTGAATTTTAGTAGAAATTTTTTTACAAGCACTTAGTGCTGAGTAGTGAGATCACTTATTAGGATCAGGACAGCAAACATAGAGAAAATCCGTTAGAAATGCTCAGTTTTGATTCCCGTTAACTTTGCAGAGGGTTGTCACAGTCCCTATCCCGCTTTTCAAATTCAATAGACCGTGGAGGAAAACTCCTCCTGGGTGTCCGTGTCTGTGTGTGTACTGGGGGAGAAGAGGCAGAGAGAAAAGGCCAAGTGCCAGGTCCTGCACTGGGGTCACAACCCCATGCAACGCTACAGGCTTGGGGAGGAGTGGCTGGAGAGCTGCCCGGCGGAAAGGGACCTGGGGGTGCTGGTTGACAGCCGGCTGGACATGAGCCGGCAGTGTGCCCAGGTGGCCAAGAAGGCCAACAGCATCCTGGCCTGTATCAGCAATAGTGTGGCCAGCAGGAGTAGGGAAGGGATCGTGCCCCTGTACTCAGCACTGGTGAGGCCGCACCTTGAATCCTGTGTTCAGTTTTGGGCCCCTCACTACAAGAAGGATGTTGAGGTGCTGGAGCGTGTCCAGAGAAGGGCAACGAAGCTGGTGAGGGGTCTGGAGCACAAGTCTTACGAGGAGCGGCTGAGGGAACTGGGGGTGTTCAGTCTGGAGAAGAGGAGGCTGAGAGGAGACCTTATCGCTCTCTACAACTACCTGAAAGGGGGTTGTGGTGAGGTGGGTGTTGGTCTCTTCTCCCAAGTAACCAGCGATAGGACGAGAGGAAATGGCCTCAAGTTGCACCAGGGGAAGTTTAGATTGGATATTAGGAAAAATTTCTTCACTGAGTGGTCAGGCATTGGCACAGGCTGCCCAGGGAGGTGGTGGAGTCACCATCTCTGGAAGTGTTCAAAAAACGTGTGGATGTGGCGCTTCAGGACATGGTTTAGGGGACACAGTGGCATTGGGTTAATGGTTGGACTTGATGACCTTGAAGGTCCTTTCCAACCTTAGTGATTCTGTCATTCCATGATTTGGGAATTACAGATGAGGTTTTTAGGTGACGAGGGAGCATTTATTTCTTCATCTGAATGAGACCTGGGCATTTATCTCCCTTGAGCCCCCTCTTCCGTGAAAAGGGAAACAGGCTGTATAAGCCAGAGGACACACAGTATATGCCAGCCAGATCCCAGCCTGGACAATTAGGCAATGTATGGCAGCAATGTCTCCCGTGTAGTCTAAGTATAACCACATGGACCCTTGATAAGACCCTCACCCAGCCTCACAGTGCTCTCCGTCCATGAAGTTCATGTGATGTTAGGAGAGGAAGATAAATGTAGAGGAAGCCCTTTTGCCGGCTTCAGCACACACAAGCAGTCACGTGCCTGCCAGTACTGAAAGCAATAGTCAGTGCAAACCTTTCCTAACTGCTCTTTGAAAGAGAAATCCCTCAATTCATTTGGATTAAAACAAAAAAAAACCCCAAAACAAAACAAAAAAAAAAAACCAAACCCAACCCAACAACTTTCCTGAATTTCAGCCCTGAACGACATAATTACTTACAAATTACTTATAATTACACTTCCAAACAAGTACCACGAAATGCAGTTAAGAGATAATTCTCCCTGAATGTGAGAGGAATGCACCGGGATGCTACATTTGCGGTACAAACCATACCGGACTCTTGGCACATAACGCACCACAAGGGCCAAATGCCCTCACCCCCTAAATGACTCTTCCCAGCTGTGTGAGTAGCTGAACATCCGCCACGAGCGCTCAGCTTCGCAGGAACCATCTCCGGCCTCCAACGGTGTCAGGGACTTGACACCCGGGCAGCACGTCTTTACCTGCAGCACCACGAGGAACATATGGCACTTTGCCCCCTCCGCAGACGAGAATCATCCCTGGTACTAATGAGGCAAGTGGAAGCGTCTGCTACTGGCAGCCACAGGACGTGAGAAAACAACACACCTCGTCGTGCACAACACACTGGTAAAAAGTGCTGCTATTACGGACCACCAGCCCAACCCACAGGTACAGCTTAATTAAAGGATTTTAAGAGTCTTAATTAACATCACTCAAAACCTTAGGTATTAAAATCCATTCGCAGAACAACACGGGGTGAAAATTCTTTATTTAGCCTGTGTTTCTTGCTAAATGTTTCTGAGCTCAGCATCCTATTAGCTGACAGCATCGATCCTTGCCAACTTTGCTATGCTTCTTCACCAAACAGCCAAAATTGGAGTGACTTGCCAAAAAAAAAACCCTTCAATGTGCGTGTTTCCCTGGATTTTGAAGGGGCAGGGAGAGGTTTTCCTCATTCTGCCTAATTAAAAGAAATTGCTTTAAGAACTGGTATGCTGCTGATGCGATCCCATTTCTTTAGAAAGAACATGCACAAAGACCTGTTTCTCAAGTGCAATAAAATGAGGGGGAAAAAAACAACAAACAAAGCACTAAACCAGCCATCGGTTTCTTTCCAAGCTGCCTCTCTGGCAAGCTTTGTGTCTCAAAGCCTCCCGTCCATCTGAGGGCTTCCATGGCCACCCCTCCAGTTGCTTTTCTTTTGCATTCTGTAGGGTGAGAGCTTTCATCATCTGCATAATGGAGCTTAACTGTTCCTCCTGGTTAGCCAGAAGAAAAGGCATACCCATCAGCTTTGGGAAAGGGAGGTTATCACTGAGCACTTACACTTATGGGAGACAGCCAGCAGATTTCTAAATACTTTAGAAAATAAAGAATATTACCCCTGAAACCTTTGTTGGCTCTTTGTTGCTGCAATTACTGACTGCAGAAATAAAGGTGCTGCTAACACTGGGGTAAAGTGTGATTCCACTTCTCATTGACTTCACATTTCTGCGTTGCCTTTTTTTTTTTTAATGTTCTCCCTTATGCAAGACCTTGAGTATTTATTTTGACAGCTTATGTTATTCAGCAAGCAATTAAACTTTCAAATGTATTGTGTTCTCATAGCTTAAAATAGCTTTGGCAACATCAGTAGGGTTTCTCAATCCTCCACAGAATGAAGATAGAGAACACCTCCGTTGAATTTTTTTTTGCAGGTTGCTTTTTTTAAGCAAATACAGTATTTTAGAGTCTTCATGTTTTGACGTCCTTACACAAATCAAGCAAATACTACCCATGGAATTTCCCCCAAAGTTAAAATGGCAGCAGGTAAACAGAATATGATATAGGATAATGGAAGGAAACAGGAAGAGCCTGATGAACAAACTAGACCGACTGACTCCACAAGTTCATCTTGTTCATGGCCCTACCTGTC
Source organism: Phaethon aethereus (assembly GCF_964289735.1). Lineage (NCBI taxonomy): Eukaryota > Metazoa > Chordata > Aves > Phaethontiformes > Phaethontidae > Phaethon > Phaethon aethereus. Next base: position 3,158,004 of record NC_138582.1, on the reverse strand, counting down.
CCCTGCACACTCCTGTGGGAGGTCACTGGTTGCGGAAGAGAGAAAAGTATCTCCAGGACTCATTCAAATGACAGATTTAAACTAATGGTGTTCATGCTAAAAAGCCTCATGGGGAACTGAAACAATGACAAAAACATGTTCCTCTGCCAGCTTTGACCCCAGCATGGGACAAAGGAGGCACAGGGCAGTGATGTCTCCAGCCACCATGGCTAGTTGGAAGTGAACGCAGAACAGAGTCCTGAACATCTTCTGAGTTGTACCCGGTCAACCCCATGAAAACTCTGTTTGAAGATGTCCTTTCAAGAAGACAAGGAAATATAGAATCATAGAATGACAGAATCATTAAGGTTCGAAAAGACCTTTAAGATCATCAAGTCCAACCATCAACCCAACACCACCATGCCCACTAAACCATGTCCTGAAATGCCATGTCTACATGTTTTTTGAACATTCCAATGATGGTGACTCCACCACCTCCCTGGGCAGCCTGATCCAATGCTTGACCACTCTCTCAGTAAAGAATTTTTTCCTAATATCCAGTCTAAACCTCTCCTGGTGCAACTTGAGGCCATTTACTCTTGTTCTATACATGCTACCAGAACCAAAAGCTTGCAGTTCCTCCACATTTTCAAATGCAACTCCAGTTCTGTTTTCCTTCTTTCACCGCCTCCCTAAACCTCCAAGTTTTGCTAGCTGCAAAACAACCTCTTGTGTCATCTACTCTTCCTTTTATGCTGGCAATCACCACCCACGTAAGTGCCACCTCTGCTCACTGCTGGGGCCAGGTGTGCAGATGCACATTAGTGCTAATGTTACCGACCTGCTAATCCGCAGAGAGAGTCTTTAGCCAGCAATTTGCTGTTCAATTCGAGGACAATGTTAAGGTTACTAATTTGCTTCTCCCGTCAGATGGTGCTTAAGGAGAGCTAGGACAGCTTTTAGATATTCCTGCTAGCTTTTAAATGAGATGGAAAGCATCAGGGTAAGTCCTATGCCACAAGCTTTGGGTGTGTTTTCAGCTCCATGATGTTGGAGAAGAGGGAGAGGGAGAGGGAGAGGGAGAGGGAAGGGAAGGGAAGGGAAAAAGGAAGGGAAAGGAAGGGAAGGGAAAAGGGAAGGGAAGGGGCAGTGGAAAGTGCTGCATGAGAGTCATATGATGACATCCTATGGTTACTATTATTTCTTCTACTGCTTAATGTCCTGGTGACGTTAGACTGAAGGACTCATACTTAGGAGTGCTCTGTAACTGGTTATTATGCTTGTCACCACTCCCTGTAAACACACCTTAGCTGTCTCCGCTCAATAGAGCAAGGATTAGCTGTTATTTTTTCCCTCTGCCATTTAACATGAGACAATCTCCTTTCCTCCCTCAGGTAACCTATGCCCCCCCAGCAATTTATTGTCCTACTCCTCCTCTTGGCCTCAACCACCCAGTCCCAGAGAGGAGAGGCATGCAATACTTAACTGACAGCCTTATCTAAAACTTGCCTTAGATTTTCCATCCTTTAAATTATATTTCATATGAAGGATGTATTTGCAGAGCACTTTTCATGCAGAGGTTTCCAAAAGGGATCCTCTGCAGCCCCAGTGACACTGCAATACAGTCCCACACAGGAAACACAACAGCCTCAACCACTTGCAGAAAAAAGAGGTTTTTCTCCTAGAATACCCTGGACAATCTCCCTCCTTTCCGAAGGTAACGAGTAGTAATTGGCTGTAGTTGTGATTGTCTGAGAACACATGTAAGAAAACATTTTTTGGCACAGGTAATATTTTTTATCATGAGCGGTAGAGCTGGAAGAAGCTTTAGGCCTACAAGACGAGTCTTGTACATCTGAAGAAAGCTCATCTATTTTTCCAACTCTAACACTTGGTTTAATAAAAGATGCTAACTCTACCTACAAGCCCAATGAAAGCAACACACGCTCCTTTATCCAGCCTGAGCTAGACCAGGTCCTGCTGAAAAGCGCAGTACTGAAATACCTGCCTTTACAAGGTGAAGCCTAAGCTTGGTCCACTACCACAGTCCTCCTCCTCCTCATTTTATATCCCGACACACTCAGCACAAAGTGCTACTTTTCTGACTTGCTTTACAAATCCAACATTAAGGCTGTTAATGCACACAGCATCACAACTATTTTTTTCCTTTCCATTAATACAAGCAAATGAACATAAAAAGAAAAGCTGCCTCTAATGTGAGGCTCTGCAGAGGAAGCTCATTTGCAAAACTGACAGATCCCCCTCACTGCTTCTTCTCTGTTCAATCTGCGCAGGAGGTGGCAAGGTGAGAAGCACAGACACCAACACAACGCAGCCGTGCATGAAAGGGGGGAAAGGGGCACGGCATGCTGAAGACCTCAAATTTGGTCTCTGAGAGGCAGTCAAGGTGTTTCAGATGAGCCCCAAAATTTATGGCCTCCTTCCTGCCTGCCCATGACCTCTCACAACCTTTGAGGAAGTGGAAGATGGTGAGAGATGGTGGATGAGGGAGCATGGAAATGCCTAGTCACTCAGGCAGGCATGGTTGGTTTCTTTAGCCCTGTTGATTTTTCTTTGCTGTATTCACCACTAAACACATTGAATCCTCCACACTACCTCTCAAATCAAAGAAGTTTTACCCCATGAAGAGCTGCATCCAGCCTTCAGGGCTTATTTCAGATGCAGCTTATCATTCACATGGCTAGAGCTGGCTTTTATCAATCTGTGATTTCAGTAAGAGAATTTTCTTCATGGAAAAAGCCACAGTGACTAATTGGGTTGCAGAAGTGTCCCTCTTCCCTTCACTTCAGAGATCAACGCCATCCTATTTTGCTTTTCTGAATACACACCAGAGCTCTCAGTCCAGCATCACAGTAGCTCACACTATGCTTTCAAGTAGTTCCTGGAGAGGAAGAGCCTTCTCATCCCATATCCCTCAAAGACTGGATTATGGAGGTCAGTTGTCACAAATCCATTTGCATCCCAAAGTGATTGATCGCCACCCGGACTCTCCTCAGATGAGTAATGAGCCGCAAGCATTAGTGTAATGTATGTGACCGAAAAAGTCTAATTAACAAATTATATTTTTATATGAAATTTAAGAGTCAGTGTCTGCAGATGATTACACGGAGTTTAAATACCATCCTGCCAGGCAGAGAAAGTCAAAATGCTTTAACTCCCATTAGTTTAATAACTTCCTAATAGTTTAGTTCAGTGCCAGCACAACCAAAATTCCCAGGGAAAGACACTGAAAGGTCCTTTGGAGTAAAGCAAGGTACATAGGGGATATTGGAAGAAGCATCAAAAAATGAAGGGAGCTCCAGAAGACCCCCAGAAGGGGGAAAAAAACAACCAACAAAAAAATCTCTCCAAACAAGCATTAGCAGATGCCACACCATGCCGTGAATCAGATCCCCCAGTGCCCTATCTCCCCAGCAACCTGCACCCCCAGAGAGCGTTTACCAGTTGTAGGACTCAATACTCTACAAACCGGTGTGTGAGCATCTCTGGGAATCACTGTCCGCTGTCATCACACGCAACGATGGTGGAAAGGCCACCATTTTAACAGAAAAAGGTGTGGCATTTTTTCCATTTTCCCAGCCTAAAAGGCTGGGAAAGCCAGTCTCCAGGCCATGAGCATCAGCTGCTGGTGACAGCAGAGAGGTCAAGGACAGCCTCTTCTTTTTCTGCTGTGGGAGCAGCTGTTTGGGAGAAGCAAAGGAGTCAGATGCTGAATTAAAACAGGGATGAATGAGAAGCTGTGTGAGAGAGGCAGGTGGGACAAAACACACAAAAGCACAAAGCTGAATCCACAACAAAAGGGTGGACATAAACCACGTTAAATCTTTATTACTGAGTGTTGCACACAACAATCCTTCCAAGTATGCTTTAATTCCTTCAAGCAGTTTTGTACTTTAACACCTTCAAGCAATTTGTACCCAAGGCTCACCATGTGCAGCACTAAAACTTTACAAAATTCTTCTAAATGACACCGTTGTCCTTACCTATGCTTAAGAAAAACTGGCCAAACCATTTTAAAGACCATCCTATCCACATCATCTAGGTAAATCTGGAGAAAAATCTGTCATTGAAACCAACGCAACTCGTGTACCTCATCAGGGTGCTTCAACAACCTTCATAATGATCATTCACACATTGTGAGAATTTTAACAAGGGTTGAAGAGCAAAGTGATGAGGCATATAAACTTATTCAGGAGGACTGGGTAGATTTGCAAAGGCTAAAGTGAAAAGTATCAATATCTCTAACCACCCACAAAATGCTGGCTGCAACTTCACTTGCATATGTCAGGCATGATTGATCATTGCAAACCTTTGATCAAGCAAATGCTTTATTAAGGTGGCCTTGTGCATCATGCGCAAGAGCAGATCGGCTGCCTGCTAAACTGCAAGCAACCGTTGGATATCCTGGAGCAACTCATCCATGAAGACCTGGCTCTCACGCAGGAAAATCAGCACACAGCACCCATCTCCTGCCCTCTCTTCACCCTCCCCACTTCCTTCCCCTTCTGCCTTCACACCACCTTCTAGTTGCAGAGTTTAAATGACCTAAATATAAACAGAACACAGATCAGTCAAGTTCAAGCTAGGCTTTGTAACCACAAGTATACACCAAGGTTTATATCTCATCTTTCCTTCAGCACTAAACCAGACTGAAGCCATATATAGATCCAGCTGATACAGAGGAAAGAAGAGAACAGGCAAGAAGAGGGGAATCCTAGTATGAAAATGCTACAGAGCTGAAATTTTCTGTTTCCATTTGATCTATTAATTTTTAGTAGGAACAATTTGAAATGTAATAGGCATGTAAAAATGGTGAGCATTGCCTTCACCACAAATAAAAAACATTTCCAGCCTTAATTAAACAGCTCAAGTCCTCAATGCTCTTTCTGTAGTGCATACCCTTTATTTTGTTCAGGGATATACACATGTGCCAATATTATTTACACCCACTTGAGGAAGAAGAGTTTTTGACAATAGAGGAAGGTACAGAAGACTTCTTTGGTTGCTTGTGCCACATATTGAATAGCAAGTACCATTTATTTCTTGCCCTCAGATTTAATGAATAACCCTGGAAAAGGAGGATACACCCCAGATGTGTCAAGAGCATTACACCTTCAAAGAACTGTAATGCCTGATTCTCACAAGACATTTCTAATTAATTCTAATTGATTGGTCACTCAGAGTCATTCATTCCCTATTTGAAAAACAGTTCCCAAATCTGGAAGGACTGGGCATAACACAGTGTCATTTATTATACTGACCTTAACTCTTAACGCAGTCTCAAAATTAGCCTGAATCCTGTTTTCAGGGATAATCCTGGTTATTGTAATTTGCCCAACAGCTATGAACAAGCAGGTCACATTTTCTTATTAGTCACACCAACATTTGTTGTTTCTGCTTGCTGGTCTGACTAGAAAGGTAGTCAGTAAATATTATTTTGCTATTATTTAGTAAAAAGCCACAGGCTTTGGCCTGACCCGATAGTGCAGGGTCTCAAGGACTTGTCTGAGTTTGTCTTGACCTCAGCTCATCTGAGCTTATTTTAGCTGCAATTACCATTGTCTAGACAATTGCCACTGCCCACATTTGTTCTAGTGTGGCACCAGTTTATAGTGATAGTTTATAGTAATAACAAGTAGCTATTCTGCACAGACTGAACTGTCTATGACTCCAGAGTAAAACAAGGTACGGAGGAGAGCAAACATGAGATGATACCAGATGTCCCAGTCTGTAAACACAGCTCATGATGGTCCATCAGTGGTCTCATGACAGTAGTGCTACCTTGTGAACTAGATAAAACCAACTTTAGAGAGACAAATGAGAACAGAACACCTGAATAACTGGGAACCAGCAAGACAAAAGTACCAGTAACAACAATTATAACTGTATTATTAATGAACCTTTCTGTAGAGATTGGGTAACTTGGACAATCAGACTGTTAAAACATTAACTGGACTAACAATAAAACCATGGCCCCACAGAGTTGGTGTGCTCCCTTTTGCCCCAACAAGGTTTGGGGGCATAACAAAATACACAGTGCTGTGGGGCTGCAAAGTGGGGGTCACTGGAAGATGGCAGGAACACATGGCCATGCAAAACGATGGGCGCAGTGTATTCTGCTGCATCCCTCAGTCCCCGGACTAGTGCTATCCTGCTGACCTGAGAGACACAGTCCTGTTCTGAAAGTGAAATACTGATTCTGACAGTGACTAAAATACCTCCCAGCAACCTTTCTCATTCTTATTACTATTACAACTGCTTCTAGCACAGCTCCTGTCCCAATGAAGTAAACATTGCAGGAGTTTTACTTAACTTATTTTGATATTCAAAGGACTGCTGACTAAAACCGTAATAAATACCAGGAGCTTGGACATCACCGCAGTGAAGGCAGGACAGAGATAAATTTAGGTATGTGCCAAAACCAAGTGCTCTGGCCGCTATGAATTATTTTAGGCTTGGAACTTCACTTGCAATATTTCACCCAGAAACACTGGCTTTAGCCAAGGACTCAAGTCAAAGACCAAATTTAAGCCCGGCTACTTCATCAGGCTGAAGTGTAGGCCAGATCCATTTTTATAGAACATTTGTTGTCATGTTACTATATAATTTATCTCAATTTGTTCTTTTTTGTGTTGTGTTTTTTAGTTTTTTTTAAATACACATTTGCACAACAAACTATTTGTCAATAACAGAGTTTTTTCTCTGAAGTATAGCAGAGACCCATGATGGGTCAGGGACACCCCAGAGGGACTGCAGCCGTACAGGCTTTTTGCTGCGTACGTTTTCAAACTAGTCAGGTTATTTATCAAAGCAAACGAATAAAGCCCCAAAATACACAAGTAAATAAATGACAGCAGGCCTTTTGTAGCGTGTTTAAATCAGGCATGCCCTAATTACCACGTTAAGGAGTGCTGCACACCCAACATGCACACCGCTGCTGGAGTGTATAGCAACACAAACCAAACTCCCTCCTGCGGCATCTCTGTCCATGCAAAGTCTGGCAGAAAAGGCAAAAGAGGCTCTTTTAGCTAACTTCCAATAACACTGCTGAAAGCATGGAAACGCTTTCTGGTCAGAAGGCGAAGAGCTCAAATCTGGAGCAGATGGATGGGCAGAGGGAGGGACAATGGGATGCACATGTCCTCCTTATGCATTCCCGTTTTCCCCTTAGAAAGGTGCTTGGAGAGTGAATGGCTAAAGTAACGTGGACCGCTGTACCTGCATCTTTAAAAAGGGAAGTTTCAATATCACCTAAAAGCTTAAAGCCTGAATCGGCGTCGGTGTCACGTGCTTTGTTAGGGGCACGGGCTGGTCACGGCTCCTCTCTTTCTATCCCCGAAAACCCAAGAGCAAGAAGGAAGGTGGTGACACACTGAATTAGTTGCTTGGCACCGCAGCATTTTTAAGACACTGTTACGAATTGTTTAATAACAAAATAATTTTGGAATGTACACAAAAATGCAGTAAAGCATAAGGTTAAAAGATTTCTGAGAGCAATTGCTTTAGTATCTTCCAGTACCACAGAGGTACAGAACATTTTTTTGCTTAACACCTCTACTCTGAATAAAATGGGGATTGGGATGGCTTTGAGGCCAGTCTGCAGGCTTCAAAGGTAAACAGAAAGGATTGCAAGTTTTTTGTTTATTTGTCCTTATTCTCAGCAATCTAGATTTCAAAAGTCAGAGTTAAATGTTCTACAATACACATCGCTCAGACTCGGCAGCCATGTGTTAACAGCACAAAACGAAAGAAGGAAAAATGATTAAAAAAGGATTAAAAATAATCTGTTCGTTGTTGTTTCCCATATTGAGTAATCACAGTTGTGACAAGTAAATTGGATTAAAAATTGCTCCAGTCCTAGAAAAAATCCCACAAAAAACCCCTAACCCACAACTGAAGAAAAAGACAACTGATGACAAATAGTGTACATCTTTCCCAAGCCTTCTGACGTTTATAGACCGAGCAGCACCCCTTTAAATACAGAACCACCTTACTAATCTATACAGTCAGCCACATACAGACCCCAGACAAACCTCAGGTGAGCAGACACCTACCAGTATGCATATGCTCTGATCAGATCTTAAAGCTTTAGTTAAGTGAACCATTTATAAAACTAGTCATCAGTGGTGACAGAGAACTACCCTAACTATGAAATCAGTATTTAATTAAGAAATCCGTAAGATGTGACTATATGAAATCAGAAAGCCATCAAAAAGGGGGTGCAAGAAAATAAAGCAAATTCACATCTATAATAAAAAACGATGCACAGGATGCAAACGATGAGGCAGGTAGATCAGAGCACAGATGTGCTGCTGCATCCGCCAAGAGGGAAGGCATTGGGCTCTGAAAGCCACGCAGTCGTATTTGCGTAAGGCAAGAAAGTTCATGAAGAGAGCTATTTTCATTAAGCCAATTGAGGAGGGAGGGAAGAAGAGCATGAAAAGAGCAAACATGAATGCTTATGGGTACATATCACAGGACAGAGTCATTTCGTTTCACCCAGGAATTATTCAGCCTGTGTTTTCTAGGCACCTTCGTAATTTTACAATCATCCTACACTGTGACAAGGGTAGTTTAAAATGTAATATGAGGTTCTTTACTTAAGTTATTTATTTTTCCTGGTTGTTCTTGCTTAGGCAAACTTTGATTTTAGCTAGAAACTATATTCCTCCATGAAAACAGGAGGAGATGGGGAAAACAGCGAGCCGTTCACACGCTCGTCATAAATCTCTTCTCTCTCACAATAAACAGTCCATCATGTTCCAGCTCCCCCTCATGCTGATGATTTTCCCACTCTACAAATGCCAGATTTAATGCCTCCTTCAGCTCCTGCTCCCCTCTTTCTGCCTCCATCTGCACCATCATTCATGAATAAAATGCTGCCTGTATCATCATTTATTAAGCTACCGCGTTTTCTTGATAGGTCCAACAGCTCATACTAATGTTAGTAAGATGCTGTCTGTACAGAGAAACCTCAAAGAATGTCATATCAGAAACTGTGGGGCCTCTCAGGGGAGCCTCAAGTGAAGTCTCCTTTCCAGGGCAATATTCACATATAAGGCACCACGAAGCTGGTAAGCTTGCCTGTTTATACTCCTTGTCTTCCCATTTTCTTTTTGCAGAGGGTGGGGGAGCCAGTTGCTGCATCCTAATGGAATTAGGGTATATTCTGGCCCCCACTGAGCTCTAGCTGAGTCCATAAGTACTCCTACTCAGGTGTTAATCAACATGAAAAAGCTGCAGATTTGGCCATGACCCAGCAAGGACTGCTTCTGGTGAGCTGCTCAGAGCATCCTGCACTACACAACAGAGGAACCAGCTTTTTGGACAATGTCTTTATTCTCACTGCTTTTTTATTTAACCTTAATCAGCACTGAGTAATTTCTTAATGCTTTAGAAAAAGTAAGAAGTTAGGGCTGAGCCAACAAAGACTTATGTCTTGAACTTGATCATTCCCCCTCAAAAAGCTAGGAAAAAGCTCAATTTGAACACAGTCCAAGACAAAATTCCCAATGAGCAGCAAACCTCTAAACAATAGAAACACACTCCATGCAATTACACAGCAAGAAATTACTTTGCTCAGAGGTACTTGTCATTCACCTCGAGTCCTGCAAAATACCAAGGGAAGAGACGGGAGAGGCGGGCCACCAAGGTGCACTTTTCCAAAACCCTACCCATCTGCAGAGGAATAATCTCCTTTTGCTGAGCAGGCACAGCAGCTCATGCATAAACCAGATCTTCCCAGCACTCTCCATCCTGCTGAACGCAGCGAGGGAAGCAGGTGCGTATATGGGTTTACGTATATTACTTGGATGGGTAGATTGGCAAAATTGCTTGGACCAGACTAGGGAAAATGTACTTTCTCTGAAAAGGAAATCTGGACAACTGCAATAAGAGATGCTCTGGCTTTCTAAGAGCTGCACGATCGCTCTGTGATCTAGCAGCTGGATTAAGGAATATCTTCACAAGCAAATATAATGTGTTTTGCTTTTTGCAGGATATAAGCATCACTGACAAGCACAAGCATCTCTTTTCTCCTCTTTATCCATCATCTTGCCAGTTGACAAGTGTGAGAAAAGTACTGCACATACTCATTTCATTTCTAAACAACAAAGAAAAAAAAGAGGGTCAGCAGCCTTGAATGAGAAAAGATCCCAATACTAAAATAGTCAATATTTAATGAAGTTTACACATTTGTAAGGGAAGAGGTGTATAACTCTATGACTGGATATCCTGGTTATCCACATAAAGTGATCTCAGCTCTTATTCTTATATATGTTACCTGTACGTTGCAAAATGGAGCAGGACAAAACCTTCTCAGTGGCAGCAGAACCTACTGCAGCAGGATGAGGCACTGTAACTGCTCCACTGGCCACAGAAATGTATCCCTTAAATGATAGATGCTGAATGGGGGTTTAGATAAATGAAAATCCTAAATCCCAATTTTTTTTTTCGTTTAATCTCCTTCCATGCCTCAATTCATGCATCTGTCTGGCAGGCAGACACTGCTCATGCTGACACACAAGACATTTGGAAACACAACACAAAAAGATTATTATGTATAGCTAATAAAGTTTTTTACGTATTTATGTACGGGTGTCTACATAGTGTACACAGACACACATATATATACACATACATAGACAATTTCTCTACATATACTTGGAAAAAATCAGTTAAATGCGAAAATAATGCTTGTTGGTTACACTGCTTGAGCAGAAAGAAACTGAGCCCCAGTGGCTTCATAAAAATTAGGATGAAATACAGCTGACATTTCCTTGGCTGTGACTAAGAACCACTAAACAGCATATATGACGTGTACTTGGAGCACTTCCTTCTAAGGCAATGGCTACGGCTCTATGAGTGTGACTGGGATTACTGGGTGGCAACGTCATACCCATCTCCCGAATTCTCCTGGCTCAGTGTACAAGTGAGCTTAGATTTGGGAAGAGATGTGATCCAGAAGCCCACAGTTCCCTATACAGAAGAAACCACAGTGGGAAGAGCTGTATGATAGGAAAAAATTGGGTTTGGCCAAGACTTTTGCTTAGAGTCAGTTGTCAAAGCCGAGATGAGTTCCTGGCATTAAGCTATCTCACATGCCAGCCCCACAACCGAAGCAGCTTAGATACGTGAAAATACATGACAAATATTGCCCTTTATCTTTTTGCTTCTCTGTCCTCTCGTAGCAGTGAGGCATGTGACATTTCCTACAAGGCAGGATAGGGAAAAGCCACAGTCCTGAAGTCCATCACCTCCACCCAAAGCATCCATTCATCCTTTGTTTTGCCAGAGATAGAATGGGCAGAAACATCCTGGACCCGCTGCAGCGAGTGCAGAGGAGGGCCACAAAAACAATCAGAGGGATGGACCACTTCTCCTATGAGGACAGGCTGAGAGAGTTGGGGTTGTTCAACCTGGACAAGAGGCTCCAGGGAGACCTTACTGCAGCCTGCCAGGACTTAGAGGGGGCTGATAAGAAAGATGGGGACAGACTTTAGCAGGGCCGGTTGACTTGGACAAGGGGTAATGGTTTTAAACTAAAAGAGGGCAGATTTCAACTAGATCTAAGGAAGAAATTTTTCACAACCAGGGTGGTGAAACCCTGGCTCAGGTTGCCCAGAGAGGTGGTAGGTGCCCCATCCCTGGAAACATTCCAGTTCAGGCTGGATGGGGCAACCTGGGCAACCTGGTCTAGTTGAAGATGTCCCTGCTCACTGCAGGGGGGTTGGACTAGATGGCCTTTAAAGGTCTCTTCCAACCCAAACCACTCTACGATTCTATGACTCTTTTCAGAGGCTGTGTGCTTGTTGCAGGAATCATGCTGGGTGACACGTGCCCAGTCTGATGCCCAAAAGCATTTCCAGTGCCACGACCACCCACTCATCCCAAGAGCATCAGCAGCAAACTGCAGACACCAGCTTCCCATCAATCCTGTTGTCAATCCATTTGTCACACATTTTGCTATTTCAACAAAGCCAAGCAGCTCAGGAGGCACACATACAGCCGACAGCTTTTAGAAAAGTATCTTCCCAGTTTTCTTCTTTTTTATTTTTTATTTTTATTTTGTTATGACCCCATTTTCACTCCCCCATCTTCCTCCCTATGTAGAAAACCACTATGGCAAATAAAATGCCAGGGGCAGTAGTGCTATTGACATAAAAACAGATGCTTTTTTAATTGTCCATCTCTCAGGCATAATTAGTTGAATGAAGGCACACATAAAATAGACTGCAGCACATGTGTCAAGGGAGGGAGCTTTCCTCAGCTGATGCGAGAGGAAAAAAATCTCCCTCTACCAGCCTGAGAAATGCAATAATTTAGCTGGATCCACTCAAATTCACTTTTCAGTGCCATAATTAGCGTGGTCTGGTCCTGTAATGTAGTGACCTTTACCCTGTTACCCAGCTTTCTCTTTTTATGGCTTGTTAGCAGCGTGGTCACTCAGGCATAGCCAAGAAAAGGAAGAGACATTCACAGGGCTATGGGATGGCTGCCATTCGTGGTAAAGGCAGCGTGTGGGTAAAATGCAGAGGCATCAGCTCACCTACTTAAAACTAACATTTCTTGTCCTGTTCCAATCACACCTACACAGGAGAAAAAGGCTATTCCTTTTTCTGGTCATTTCCTCAGTGCTGGAAACCTTTTCTCTTGTTGTCCTGGTCAACTCTAGATTTAAAGAGGATGCAAATACCCTGCACTCCCAGCTCTGCGTGAAATCATATTCAATAAAGAAGATTAACAACCAGAATGCTGGTAAAAAGGGTAAGGAGAGGGAAAAAAAAGAAAAAAAAATGTGTCTTCTTTTTAATTAAACTTGGTTTGCTATTTGACTGAACCTTTCATACAAGATTGCTTCCCAGCTTTGTGATTAATTCACTGGGAAACCTTAAAAATTCACAGGGCTTATTTTGTCCATCTGCAAAACGGAGAAATAAAACTAGGACCAAGATTTTCAGCATTTCAACTGAGGCTTTTAAAATGCCTGTTGCTATAGTACTGTGAAATCTTTTTACAAATGAGTCTGAAATATTACCAGCATTCCAAGAGGTAATTACAAAAGAAAAAAAAAATGAAATCATTATTTTTTCCTGTGTCCTTTACAACCTTTAAACCTAGATTTGTAATTGAAGTGCAAACTGACCTTTATAAACTGTACAGCATCTCTAAAATACATTATTCTACAGGGCTTGGGGGAATTCGCCATGCTCAGCAATTCAATAATCTCACTTTCTTTCATTTATGTTCTTCAGACAATGTGACATAGCTGGATTTTCCCTCTACCCCAGAGGCAAATCAAGCAGGAGGGTTTAGGGGCTTTATCAACACTATAATCTAAATCTCCTGTCAACTTGCTGCTGCAACCTGGTTTTTGGCAAATAACTCAGCTGTTTTGCCCACCTTCTCAAACATCTCAGCAGCTAATACTAACCCATATTAAATCCCATTTGCAATCTGCTAGCTCAGATGGCTAAACGGTCTACGTACAGAAATGATCCATCAGCACCAGCTGAACCATCTGAGATAGTTTTATCTCTAACCTTGCCGTATAATAACACAACGGCAATCATATGCTATATCATAAACACACACCAAAAACGTCAGGCATCAGACTTCGTTACCGGGTAATTATACTCAAAGGAAACAAGCGCATTTAGAGCTTCACAAACACTGTAATCCTGCACATTAGTGGGAAGCCCTCAAAGTATCGATTTCATGAACCTCTTTCAGTTGTTGGCAGTCCAACAGACAATAGCTGTAAGAGCACCCAATCCACGTCAGCACTGCTCTCTGCCAATACAACCCCAACTTCTGGTTCAACTGAATCTGCGCTGCCATAGAACCGTGGAGTCATAGAATCATTTAGGCTGGAAAAGACCAGTAAGATCATCAAGTCCAACCGTTAACCTAACACTACCAAGTCCACTACTAAACTGTGTCTCTAAGCATCACGTCTACACGTCTTCTAAATATCTCCAGGCATGGTGACTCAACCACTTCCCTGTTCCAATACTTGACCACACTTTTGGGGTTGAAGAAATTTTTCCTAATATCCAACCTAAACCTCCCCTGGCACAATTTGGGGCCATTTCCTCTCGTCCTACCACTGGTTACTTGGGAGAAGAGACCAACACCCACCTCACCACAACCCCCTTTCAGGTAGTTGTAGAGAGCGATAAGGTTTCCCCTCAGCCTCCTCTTCCCCAGACTGAACAACCCCAGTTCCCTCAGCCACTCCTCATCAGACTTGTGCTCCAGACCCCTCACCAGCTTCGTTGACCTTCTCTGGACACGCTCCAGCACCTCAATGTCCTTCTTGTAGTGAGGGGCCCAAAACTGAACACAGGATTCAAGCTGCAGAATCTGCATCTGCACCTGCATCTGCAATGCAAGGCTGCCTTTCTGCTCTCATCTCCTTCCTTCCACCAGGGACAGGTTCACCTGAATGGCTGACACTAATTTACCTCCCCCCATCCCACACACGGGCAGCACCATTGTGTTGATCAAACTTCAGCAACCTGCATCACCTCTTTCCTTTTACATCTTTGCTTAATCATCTCAATCAACTTCCTCTGAAGTCCTGCATAAAGCCACACTCAAAAAGGCCTCTAGAATTAGCATTTTGGCTCAAGGGTGGTACAAGCTTACTAGACAGCACAGATCAGCTATGTGCTATTTTTGACCATACCCAGGATTTTTCAGTTTGCACCTCTTGGGAGCCAGCACGAGAAACAAAACCTGCTGCTCTTTCTTCTCCTGCTATGTTTGTATTTCTCCCCCACCCCAGGTTTCGCTTCCGAGAAGCAAGACTGTGCTCCAGTCACCTCCTCTCAAGGCAACAGATTTCTCCATTTTTCATCCAAAAGGGAGGATATTATAATTTTTACCACCACCTAAAAGGGTGTTAGACAAGGCTTTGGTGCACAGGATTACCGTTTCGTGTAGCTTAAGAGAAAGAAAAGGAGAAATAACGTTGAAAAACCTACTTATTCAGTGCTCTACCTCTTGAATGCTTTAACAAGTTTCCTTTCTTTTTCTGCACCTTTTGTAACGTGGCTGTTGCCATGGGACCAAGTGGCACAGCACTCGTGGTGCTCAAACACTCAAACTTCATTGAACTGCTCACCCTTGCAAAGTGCAGGGGGTCATGTGTACAGTCTTAACCTTCTGGACTTATTTACTGTATTAACATTAAGAAAATAACTTTTAAAGGAGGATGAAAATTTCTCCTCAGCTAGTTTAACTCCTAGGCATGTGTACTGGAAAACTAAGACTTTTTTTACCCTCATTATCTTAAATCTAGAAAGAAAATTCCCATTTTGTGACATTGCAATCTAGGAAAGAGGCACAACATTACTTGCTCATTATTCTGCAAGACTGAATGCATGAAGATCACAGGATGCAAACAGGCAAGCTCTCCATGTACAAATTGCGTCTGTGTTTTGTGAACACTGGGAGAGAGAATATAAGGAGACAGCATTATAAAATGTCCTGGTAAACACATATATTCCCCTTGAGGTTTGACTTTCTTCAAAATAAAACACGCATGTTTGTCGAACACTTGACCTTCAGCTTGGTTATTCAAGAGGAGATCGTGGACCCATGGCTGGTCACAAGTGTCTTCTGGAATAATTCTGCTAAGCCACATACTAAATTCCCAAAGCTGTGACATTACTGACAAACAGTCAATGCTATATTAAAATAATCATTTCTTTAAAGCAGCCATCTCTTTTATTTTCTTTGTAGTTTTCATCTGGCATTATTCACTTCTCTTCCTCCAAGACATTTCCCAAAGAGTAGCCCCATCTGGCTTATCTAGTTCCACTTCAAACATGGTAGGGAAAGGGGTTTAAACCCAATCTGCTATGAGATTTCCTTCTGATTCCTATTACTGCTCTGTGCAAGTGTTACTTGCCAAAAACCATCTACTTATTCAGTTAAAACATCTGATGTACACAGAAATTGCCAAAAAATTTGATTAACCTCTGGTGGTGCCTCCTGCAATGGGAAGATGGATGGGTGTCTCATCACAGAGGGTTTATTATGGTCCTGATTGAGCATGGTATGAAAGCAATCGTCCGTTAGAGCACTGCAGTGAAAAATGCAGTGATAGCAAGCCAGAGTGACTCCTCCCGCAAGCAACGGCTCAGCAGATCCTCGTACTCTTTTCTGGGATTGGACTTTACTTCTTTTTATTCTTTTTTTTCTCCCTCTATCCCAGCAAACCTTCCAGAGGATGCTAATTGCTTCCACAGATAGCCTGCAGAAACACGACTGAATGGATCAGCCGAAGCCACAGATCACAACAATCATCATTCTCATTGACAGGAGAGCTCCTGGCTCCAAAGCTGCTCCTGGCTTTGTGGCCGGCGTAAGACTCGGGGAATAAATGAGACCTTACACAAAGCCAATAGAAGTATTCTAATAAACATCAGTATGTTTGGATTAGCGTGTCAGACCCCTGAAGGACTCCATGGCAGAATGGATGCTCAGCCCTGACAACTGCACACTCCACGCCTGCACACATGAATTATTAAACAAACTTCATCCCACAGGTCTCTCCAGTCAATCAATATGAACTGCATTGCTCAGTGTGTAACTATTGGCATAAAAACTTACCGTAAAGATGCAGACGTCCTGTCCCCCCTCCAGGAATTTTTTTTTTTTTTTTTGTCTCTGAAAGTTCACAAAACTTGTGCTTATAAATCCTGAGGCAAGTCACTCCAATCAGGATCTCAAGTCATAAGATAAACTTCCTGCCCGTGGATACTTCAACCCAAATAAAAAATTATTTGACCTCTGCAGGCTATGCTAACAGAATGTGAACTCATCTTTCACTATCTCTAACTCCGCGGGAGGAAAGAGGCAGAATATTTGAAGTTGGTTTGTTTTTTGAGGTGAGGAAGGATGAATTTTGCTCTGTTTATTCAAAACGCCAACCTTTAAACTAGTCAAATAGCACATTTTATTTCCAATACATGAGAATGGCAAAAGAAGTAAAAACAAAATTAAGAAGCTAGTATTTTGGCTAATAACAGGAGGCAATATCTGTATATTTTTCACTGATGAAGCTCAGAAAGGCTTCTGAAAAAGTAGTAAAAGTATCGCTGTTATCATGGTGGTCCAAGATAGGGAGGGAGAGGTTTATTCTACTTATTTATTCTTCCTGCTGTCACCCACAAAACAGAAAATAAAATAACATCAGTGTGAGTTCAGCATTTCCCAGATAAACATCTTAGAATAAATTTATGAAAAGACCAAGCATGTCAGTATTTTTACACATAGCCATATCCAGCTACACTTCTGCTAGTGTAAAATTTTCTTGCTACAAATAGAGCACTTGCTTCAGGATGCAGTTGGTTTCCAAAATGGGAGCGTACACTTTTCACCTAAGGCACCAAATCAAAAGCGGTGCATGGGGTGGAGAGAAGGCTTATTCTTACAGCATCTGGTCACTAGCAGAAGACAACAGTGATCTCTTTGTTTTCCCAGATCTGTGCTCTGAACAGCATAAAGACCGTGGGATGTTACTGCAGACCCTGTTGTTTGGAGTGAGTGTTCAAGGACCTGTGTTCACGCTGTGGTAACCAACTTCTCCTGTTCTTCAGCCCCTCTCTGCCCCAAAGACATTACAGCCACAGTGTTTAATGAGCTTGACCTAAATCTGGAGAGCAAATATGCAAACTGGAGATGCAAACAAGGATATGTGAAAAGGCTGGGGCTCCCACGCAACCCTGTTTTCACCTGCAGAGACACCAGCAACGAGTGGGCTCCTACGTTCTTGTTTCCTTGACTCACGGTGACACCAAGGAGAGATTAGAAATGCCGAGCTCAGACATCAAAGCATGAAAAAATGACATAAGAAGCAGCGGCAGTAAGAGACCTTCAGGAGGAGATAGCTGGTTGTCCCCCAGATGACATCTTTCCTTGTCCCCATGCTTGCACCTCCTGGAGCATCCGTCAATTGCCACAGATAACTAATCATTGCTCCATCAATTCACAGCTTAAAATTCAGAGCCTAATTCCAAAGGCTGGTATCTTGATGTGGGAAGATGCTATTCCTTTTGCCAAGGTTTCTGGCCATCTCAGACCTCTGGCAAGGGCAATTTGGGAGGAAAACATTAAAAAGAACAACTTCTGTGACAGATTGATTTGTAGTGACCGTTAGAAACTGTTCAGGCATATGAAGGGATACTCCAAGGACCTCTCTAAACAGAAGTAGTCAAAAGCAGATGAATTTATCATCATTGGAGAGTTCTGCAGTTCATCAACAGTTTTTGTAATTTTGTCACAGAGATGTCATATATTTGGAGCTCTGGGATTCTTAAGGTTGAGATCTGTCACATAAATACAGTTATTAATGCGTCAAGTGTATTATACAGTTAAATGCAAATGTTGCAATCTGGCAACCCATTTTTACTGCCAAACCTAGAAGGTTTTTCATGTCAGAAACTGATGCCAGCAACGATAAATGGAGAATAGATAAAGTTAATCCGACCGCTTTGAGTTGAACAGAGAAGGTATTACTTTGAGGGTTTAACATATTAACGGAATCAAAACGACATTTCAAAATATTTATGGAAATCTCTTTTTTTTTTAAGCTTATACAAGCAGTATAACAAAACCATATAAAATACTATTAAATCCTACCATTAATTAAACATGCTGACACGTAAAAGCTTCTGTCTGATTTACTTTAAAAAATCTTCTTTCAGTAAATTACAACTTTAAAATATCTTTCTGCTGCAAATGAATCTGCATTCCGGAGGAATTAAAACCTTTTTAACAGAAGGTTGAAAAAAAAAAATACTTTTTTTTAAGCTATACCTCCAACTTACTTATCAAACATAAGGGTAAGATAGGAAAGGAAAAAGAAAACCATAGGCATAAATCACAGCTCACAAAAAAAGCAAAGGGTTGCTCTGCTTCTTAGTGTAATATCAGTTAGGTGTGAAGAAACTGAGTTGTCTTAATCATTCAGCTTGAAGGTAAACTACCAGTGGTAATTCTCCCATTTGATTCAGGGGGACACCCACTGTCTCTTGACATGTCCTAGGTTGCCACCAGGCCTACAGCTGTTGTTTCAGAAGTGTATCAACAGTAAATTCTGTGCCAAAACTGCCAGCCCCGCATGTGTGTCTCAAACAACCTGGGGCATCTCAATAGCCTCTAGAGTCATCCAGCTTATCAGGATGAACTGAAGCTTGACAGACACCATAGACTGAGCTCACATAGACACCTACCTTTAGGTGTATTATCCATAACTAAGGTGATATGAACAACCTGTGTCAAGCAGACACCATGGCTGGGTCCAATCTGTCATAAACTTAATGATTATGTCTTGAATGTCAATGTGTTTCAAAAGTGCTCCTACAAATCCAGCAAACTGCCTTGGACTGAGCCTGAGTGCAGTGAAGAGCTCATTGCCATTTTTACACTTGACTCACGCTGTTCATAGAGGCTTCAAGCTTGGATAGGGATGCTTCTCTTCCCAAGAGCACCCCAAATGGGGCAGCCTGCATATGTCGCATTGGCACTGCTTCACCATGGGTATCATTTTGTGTGGTGGAAAAATAAACTGATGAGGGGATTTTACTCACCCCCCAAAAAATTTTCTGGTGATGTGGTAAATTGCCTGGGGAAGGATGAGGAAGATAGAGTTCCCTCTAATCACAGCAAAGATTATAACAAATTATACATCCATTTTGGCACAACTAGTTAACATGAGGCTCAGGGGCTGGTGCCATCAGCAGAATTTTGGGGTTTTTGACCATGGGGTGGTTTACACAGCACCGGGCTTGCTGGCAGCAGATGGAGTTCAGCTGTCTCCAAGGGGGAAAAAGATTCTTGCTTAGGAGTTGGCGGGGCTCATCAAGAGGGCTTTAAGGCAGGTTCGAAGCGGGGAGGGGATAAAAGGGAATAAAACCAGTCTCACAAGAGATGAGCCTAGGGATGGCGTGCTGATGTTGGGGGTGAAATCGATAGCCCAGCTCAAGTGCATCTATACCAACACATGCAGCATGGGCACCAAACAGGAGGAGCTGGAAGCCATTGTGCAGTGGGACAGCCATGACTTAGTCACCATCACAGAAACATGGTGGGATGACTTTCATGACTGGAGTGCTGCAATAGAGGGCTATAAGCTCTTCAGAAGGGATAGGCATGGAAGGAGAGGCGGTGGGGTGGCTCTGTATGTCAGGGAGTGTTTTCCTTGTAAAGAAATCAACAAACATGATGACCAAGTCGAGTGCTTATGGGTAAGGATGAGAGGGAAGGACAACAAGGCAGATATCTTTCTGGGAGTCTGTTACAGACCACCCAGCCAGGACGAAGAGGCAGATGAAACATTCTATAAGTGACTGGCAGAAGTCTTGCATTCACTGGCCGTTGTTCTTGTGGAGGACTTCAATCTACCGGACATCTGCTGGAAGTATAACACGGCAGAGAGGAAACAATCTGGGAGGTTCCTGGAGTGTGTGGAGGATAATGTCCTGACACAGCTGGTGAGTGAGCCCACCAGGGGAGGTCCCTTGCTTGACCTGCTGTTTACAAACAGAGAAGGACTGGTGAGAGATGTGGTGGTCGGAGGCCGTCTTGGGCTTAGCGACCACGACATGATAGAGTTCTCAGTTGTGAGGGAAGTAAGGAGAGGGGTCAGCAAAACTGCTACCATGGACTTCCGGAGGGCAGACTTTGGCCTGTTCAGGTCACTGGTTGAGGGAGTCCCTTGGGAGACAGTCCTGAAGGACAAAGGGGTCCAGGAAGGCTGGACAGCCTTCAAGAAGGAAATCTTAAAGGCGCAGGAGCAGGCGGTCCCCATGTGCCGTAAGAAGAGCTGGCGGGGAAGGCGACCTGCCTGGCTGAACAGGGAGATTTTGCTGGGACTCAGGGAAAAGAGGAGAGTTTATCACCTCTGGAAGAAGAGGAAGGCAACTCACGAAGAGTACAAGGATCTCGTTAGGTCAAGCAGAAAAAAAATTAGAAAGGCAAAAGCCCAGCTAGAGCTCAATCTGACCATGGTTGTAAAGGATAACAAAAATGCTTCTACAAATATATTAACAACAAAAAGAGAGGCAAGAAGAATCTCCATTCCTTACTGGATATGGTGGGGAACATTGTCACCAAAGATGAGGAGAAGCTTGAGGTACTTAATGCCTTCTTTGCCTTTAATAGCCAGACCAGGTATCCGCAGGGTATTCAGCCCCCTGAGCTGGAAGACGGGGATGGAGAGCAGAATAAATTCCCCATAATCCAGGAGGAAACAGTTAAGGACCTGCTAAGCCACACGGACACCCACAAGTCTCTGGGGCCTGATGGGATCCACCCAAGAGTACTGAGGGAGCTGGCGGAGGAGCTTGTCAAGCCACTCTCCATCATTTATCAGCAGTCCTGGGAAACAGGGATGGTCCCAGAAGACTGGAGGCTTGCCAGTGTGATGCACGTCTACAAGAAAGGCCGGAAGGAGGATCCTGGGAACTACAGGCCTGTCAGCCTGACCTCTGTACCAGGGAAGATTATGGAGCAGTTTGTCTTGAGAGTGCTCACAGGGCATGTGCAGGACAACCAAGGGCTCAGGCCCAGCCAGCACAGGCTCATGAAAGGCAGGTCCTGCTTGACCAACCTGATCTCCTTCTATGACCAGGTGACCATCTAGTGGATGAGGGAAAGGCTGTGGATGTTGTCTGCCTGGACTTTAGTAAAGCCTTTGAGAGCGTCTCCCACAGCATTCTCCTGGAGAAACTGGCGGCTCGTGGCTTAGACAGGTTTACTCCTCGCTGGGTGAGGAACTGGCTGGATGGCCGAGCCCAGAGAGTTGTGGTGAACGGCGTTAAATCCGGCTGGCGGCCGGTCACAAGCGGTGTTCCCCAGGGCTCGGTTCTGGGTCTGGTCTTGTTCAATATCTTTATCAATGATCTGGATGAGGGAATCGAGTGCTCCCTCAGTAAGTTTGCAGATGGCACCAAGCTGGGTGGGAGTGTTGATCTGCTGGAGGGTAGGAGGGCTCTGCAGAGGGATCTGGATAGGCTGGATCGATGGGCAGAGGTCAACTGTATGAGGTTTAATAATGCCAAGTGCTGGGTCCTGCACTTTGGCCACATCAACCCCATGCAACGCTACAGGCTTGGGGAGGAGTGGCTGGAGAGCAGCCCGGCAGAAAAGGACCTGGGGGTGCTGGTTGACATCCGGCTGAACATGAGCCGGCAGTGTGCCCAGGTGGCCAAGAAGGCCAACAGCATCCTGGCCTGTATCAGGAATAGTGTGGCCAGCAAGAGTATGGCAGTGATCGTGCCCCTGTACTCGGCACTGGTGAGGCCACACCTTGAATCCTGTGTTCAGTGTTGGGCCCCTCACTACAAGAGGATGTTGAGATGCTGGAGCGTGTCCAGAGAAGGGCAGCAAAGCTGGTGAGGGGTCTGGAGCACAAGTCTTATGAGGATCAGCTGAGGGAACTGGGGTTGTTCAGTCTGGAGAAGAGGAGGCTGAGGGGAGACCTTGTCGCTCTTACAACTACCTGAAAGGGGGTTGTGGTGAGGTGGGGGTTCGTCTCTTCTCCCAAGTAACCAGCGATAGGACAAGAGGAAATGGCCTCAAGTTGCACCAGGGGAGGTTTAGATTGGATATTAGGAAAAAATTCTGCACTGAGAGAGTGCTCAAGCATTGGAACAGGCTGCCCAGGGAGGTGGTGGAGTCACCATCATGGGAGATGTTCATAAAACGTGTAGACGTGGCACTTCAGGACATGGTTTAGTGGGCATGGTGGTGTTGGGTTGATGGTTGGACTTGATCTTAAAGGTCTTTTCCAACCTTAATGATTCTGTGATTCTGTGAACTTGTATGCGCAGGGAGAACAGATGCCCTGTGAGGTAAATGTTTGGCCAAAAAAGGCAGGTATGAGCAGCATTTCAAAAGCTCCACTTTT
Source organism: Phaethon aethereus (assembly GCF_964289735.1). Classification (NCBI taxonomy): domain Eukaryota; kingdom Metazoa; phylum Chordata; class Aves; order Phaethontiformes; family Phaethontidae; genus Phaethon; species Phaethon aethereus. The sequence continues at coordinate 3,135,083 of NC_138582.1, read as the reverse complement.
GGCCTCTTCCAGAACTGTTGCCTTTCTCTCATCCCAAAGCAGCTCAGATGTCAAACTGAGCCTTCCATTTGGAAAACACTTTGAAAGTCCTTTGCAGTGCTGCACCCTAATCAGTTCGGCAGCACAGCCTTAATAAAATCGTTAAGGTATTATACATCAAAATCATCCACTTCCTCAGTGTTCAGCAGACAGTGAGCGCTTTGTGGGTATATATTCACTAATATTGCTCAGATGGGACACTCAGTCTGTGGCCATAGGAATTCTATGCCGTGCACCATCTTAAGCAGGATTGCCATGTCAATTCAGTCAGAGAATGATACAGATGTAGAGCTGAGCCCTCTCTCAGTTGCAGAAAAAAAACCTATGTGATTCAATAAGTTGCACATTTTTTAAGAAATTAATGCCAATGGGAGAAAGGATCTGGAAGCTAAAATTTGGGCTTTTCCTCAAATCAGGAGAAACCAACTAATTTTGCAGTACGGACACATTCAAATATCTCATCCATGCTAAGAGCCTCAAAAATATCCTTCTTACAACTCCTCCCTAAACAGGCAAATTCTCCTGCTAGTGACTGGTAAAGGACTAAGAAATGCCACAGAGTGAAGACTCATGGGCTACATCCCAGACACACTTAAAAAACAGTGGTAAGCTATGACTGTAACTGAATGTAATATTATTCTTGACCTTGCACATGCAATGAGCTAAGGGCAAATGTCCAATAAGGAGATATACTCCTCACTGAGGTGAGAAATGATTGAAGCTTGGTTTGAAGAGCACGGAGCACTGGTATGGTCAACTAGCCTCCACAGAAATGGTATCAAGGACCCTTCATGCCAGTAAAAGATCAGTCTCATGGCTTCGAGGTAGCCATCAAATGCTGCTTGCAACCTGCATGACCACTTTTCTTGATGTCACAATAAGATTGGGTCAGGTTGTGAAAAAATGCAAGATTTTTTTTTTCCTAAAAAAATGTTAGTTTTACATTTTTTCTTACTAAATTTTTTTCTCGGGGGGGGGGGGGGAAATCTGGTGGTATACAGTGAAGCTTTATCCTCATGGTAACATTAAAGGGGGATACCTCTGGATCCAAGCCTTTGTTTTCAGCTGGGCAACAGCATCCTTCACTAGTGTTGTGTTGGGTCAGTAAGGAACAAAGGTGGGCAAGACTGATACAGGGGAGCATATCATACTTCTCAGAGAGCATTGCCCAGGTTACAAGAATGCTTTCATTCCCAGCCTCTTTTTTGAGGGTGTTGGGAGACAAACCAAACATACCCACCCACAAGAATACAGACTAGTTTTCACTGTCTCTTAGAGACAGTGATTTATCTGGGCATTTAATTTTATTTGCCTAAATTAAAAGCTAGTTACCTTCAGTGCCTAATGTCAGAGAATCCCCTCAACCCACACCCTCTGGCTAAGGAGGCAGATAAATAGATAAATGCCTTGGGAGCTTGGATTATTAAACCAAAGATCATGAAAGAAAAAAAAAAAACCCAAACCCAGTTGATTTTTCTTGCAACATATCAGTACTTAACAAGCTGTTTGTAGCCAAGCATCACTGGAGAAAGCTTTCAGTGTTGCCTACTGGCCCTAGCTCCTCACCACAGCTCCATGCACATTTTTTCCTTTTGGTCCCATTTCCTTCCCAATTAATCCAGGGTCAGTTGCATTCAGTCGACTCCATCTAGAGCTTCTCATGGGCATTTATATTTCACTTGCCAGGACTTACAGTTCCAAGCACAGAGCACACACAAGTTATTTCTGCTGGCTCTGGGAAGATCTTTGAGCAAGATTATTCACTGTTGGGCCTCATATATACCCTCCTCACGGATCCGCAGCCAAGTCTGCCTCGCTGACTAGAGCTGGCACTCCATTTGGGATGAACTCTCCCAAATTCACTTCAAACACACACAGTCCTTATTCTGAATGACTCAGCTATCAAAGGGAGAGAACCCATTTCAGAAAAGGGAATAGCCCAATTTGACAGTAAGAAGCCTGCCCTCATCTGATGCCCTTAGAAGTCCTGTGCATAAAAAGCAGAAAGTCTGAACAAATTTTAAAAAGTCAGGCAACTTTGTTTTCTTCTGTTTTAGCAGGACCCTGCAGCTAAGTAAGCAAATACTTTTGCAGTATACAGACTATGGTAGCTCAGTGTCCCAGGTGGCAGGACCACTGTTCACCATGAACCTCTATTCTCAAATATTCTGCCTCCCCGCACCTGCCTAACAGTCTCATTTTAGGTAGAGTGATAGTCACCTAGTTAGTATGAAAGTAGAAAGTGTGGCCATTTTAGTACTTAGATACCCACAAATACTATCGTTTTTCTAATAGCCAAGGCTATAAACCTACCAAATGTTCACTCATTGCTCCCCAACCATCTTCCACGTTAGAGGATGTTCAAGGAGAAACATGCATCAACCTTTGAAGGGAAGGGGTCAAGTGGCAAAGGAGGAAGATTAAGCCATGATTTGCAGCCGGTAAAGCAGAAAACACTGCCCCAGAGGTCTCACCTGAAGAGCTGACCCTCTGCTTGTTCCCGAACATAGAGATATATGCAGCACTGCCAGCTCTCGTGATTCATGGCATACTGCTTTTTGCTGGTGCAGCTCTCATGAGAGACAGGCAGAGATGTTTGCAGAGCATTCAAGGCTGCTTGCCTACATCTGGTGATGAAATTGAGGGCAATGCGAAGGACACACTAGTGTTAGGACGGGACAAAAGCATGAGAGGATTGAGGGGAAGATAGCTGCTGGTTCTGCTTGGCTTGGTGCCCTACAACTCTTCGGTCCAGAGGTGCAACGAGCCAAATGGGAGAAATCAGGAGAGACCTTCTGCTAGAGCATGGGGAGAAGGGATGAGCCATGAGGGTGGAAGGAGGCAGCTGAAGGAATTCTGGGGCTGACGACAGGGGCAGGGAAGCATGGTTAAAATAAAAATAAACTGCATTTAGCTATCTGGACAATTAATGATAATTCAGAGATCAAAAATAATTATTGCAATTAGTGCATTATGCATCTATTTATGTAACTGCTCAGGAAAGAAGAAAATTATCTGGCCATGTTCCTGAAGTGCTCTGAAGAGTCAAGGAATTGATTCTTTAGTAAAAAAAAGAATAGTTAGGAGTGTAAGCACAATAGCTGCTCTGCATGACATAAAGGCGTTCCTGGGTTAAGGATCTCCAGCAGTTACTAGGGTGCTTTATGCTACAAACAATTTTGTGCATGTAAACATCTTCCCTGATTACATTGATCTCCACAGGCTGACTTTTTACTCTTACACCCTCTCCAATCTCCTAAATTTAGTTCCAAATCTTCTGACTATTATTACTATTACTATTTTTAATCCTCGAGTTTGCAAAACAGAGTATATATGAATTAGGGAGACCTGATGCACTGATGAAAGCAATAGATTGGAGAGAGAAGGAGAGAGTGCAAACCGGTCTGAGAGTTTATATTGGATTGAGAAGGTCAGTCAAGTCCATCAGGCAAATTACAGCGTATAAAGCCAACATAAAGAAACAGAAACCAAATTGTCCCCTTTATTCAGCTGAATCTCATCAGGAACTGCAGTCATATACACTAAATCAGAGCCACATCCTAAGTACTTGATTTTTGCATGCAAGCTGCATTAAGGGAAGCAGCTTTAATAAATTGCGCTACATTTGGAAAAGCCATTTTAATTCTCTAATTAGCATGCGTACAATGAAAACTAACTGTGCGTGTTTGTGTATACACATATCTAGAAGAGAGAGTTTAATGAAGTGTATCTATTGCAAGTGACACTGAAGTTTCGTTTTCTCAGTGTTGTGCCGTGTGATGCTGTGATGCAGGTTTCAATTTCCACCTACAAAATATCTTCTTGCTCCTTCTCTCTCTTTTTTTTTCTCTTGGGCTCATAGTCTTTGGCAAAGAGGAATGGGCAGGGGGGAAGGAAAAAACTACACAAATATCGTACTCTGGCTTCACATTAAAAATAAATTTAAAAAACCCAACAACAAAAAGTAACAACACATACACAACCACAGAAAACCCACTTTCACTGTGGTCCATCATTTTCTGTTATCTACTTACCATTCTCTGCCACCTGAAAGCAGCACGAGCAAAGCTTTGTATGATCAATACATGTCCTACCATCATTAATCACCAACATAAAAGAACAAAATGAAGTAAGACTGACAAAAAAGTGTCCAGCTATCAAAAAGGACAGAGGAAAGGGTGAGGATGGATGAGGGAAAAAAAGGCTGGGACAAAGAGAGATCTGCAGCAATTCAAAATGAACTCACAGTCCATCCTGCAGCTCCTGAGTATCATTTGAGGTCCCCAGGGATCGAAGGCTTCTTTCCAGAGAGGTCACTGTAAACAGCACAGTAAGAAAAGATAAAGAAGCGGTACACTTTTTCAGAGAAAAAAATATTGGATTTTCATTTATCTGTTTGTCTTTCAATTTATTGTCATTCAAAACACCACAATGAAGTAGTGTTTGGGTAGGTATCTCATGAAACAAAGGGGACAACATGTGGCAATGCCTGTTACCCCGAATGGATAAATTGGGTCCCTTGGATGCATAAACGGTGAACCATGTCATGGTCCATGACACGATGGAACATGACTGCTTGTAACAGCAAGAAAACCTCCATCCCCCCACTACAAGGAGGACGTTGAGGTGCTGGAGCGTGTCCAGAGAAGGGCAGCAAAGCTGGTGAGGGGTCTGGAGCACAAGTCTGATGAGGAGCGGCTGAGGGAACTGGGGTTGTTCAGTCTGGAGAAGAGGAGGCTGAGGGGAGCCCTCATCGCTCTCTACAACTACCTGAAAGGGGGTTGTGGTGAGGTGGGGGTTCATCTCTTCTCCCAAGTAACCAGCGATAGGACAAGAAGAAATGGCCTCAAGTTGTGCCAGGGGAGGTTTAGATTGGATATTAGGAAAAAATTCTGCACTGAGAGAGTGCTCAAGCATTGGAACAGGCTGCCCAGGGAGGTGGTGGAGTCACCATCTCTGGAAGTGTTCAAAAAACTTGTGGATGTGGCACTTCGGGCCACGGTTTAGTGGGCATGGTGGTGTTGGGTTGATGGTTGTTGGATTGATGGTTGGACTTGATGATCTTAAAGGTCTTTTCCAACTTTAATGATTCTGTGATTCTGATCCCATGGACCTTGCACAGATCTCTGACTCTGCCAGCTCCAAACTTTCTAACTCTTCATGTTACAGCAACTGCATGAAATTCCCAGGGCTGGATGCAGTTGTGCTTTCTGCCAGGAGATTGGGGCAGCACTGTTGGGACTGTGAAACCACTGCTTATCGTCAGGAGGTCCATGCCTTGAGGCCCCATAGAGCTGCGCCTGGAGCATCTCCAGCTGGAAACGTGCCCTCAATAAAGAGGCAAGAAATTGCATAATAGCTGTTCATTGCTCTGAATTGTCCATTCTGATAACTTCTATCTCAGTGTTCAAGACTTTAATACTCAAAATCCTTTCTGTGTTTTTGTTCAGATAAAAGGGGGTGCTTTGCTGTGATCATCTCCTTTGTTTGATGTAGAGAGCTTCTTGGGTGTTTCCATCAGGGCAGAAGAATACTCTACCCTAAGAGCAGCTGGAAGATGGAAACATGGTTTGTTTTCCAATACACAGTGACTTCATATTTCAGAAATGTGAGTATGTGTATATAAAAAAGTGGCAGAAATCTAGAAGTACTGTTGCCTTTTCACACACTTGAATGTTCACTGTCTCCAGTTCGCTCTCAAATCAACACCAGGTCACTACTTCTAGACTTAGCATATCAAGTATGCAAAGTACTTCAAGATCTTCCACAATGGAAGATGCTAAATAAATGACATTCTTAATATTTACATGTTGGATTTTCACAGGACACTGCCAATTGTAAAAACTCGTAACTTGTTATCAGTCACACTTCAATATTTAAGGAAGGAAAAATGAACATATTAGAGACATGACTCAATTATTTTGGTAGAAATTTAAGAAATCCTCTATCTTAATGACTCCGCAGATGTGCGCTTAGCCTGTAACTTTGAACAAGTCACTTAATTATTTTTCCAGTGACAGACAAAATCTCCTCTTCTCTTTTTGGCAACTCTGGGTTGACACCAAAAGTCACCAAACAGCTTAAAAAGTAAATAATGTGCATGGACAACACGAGTATTGAAAACAAATTTAAATAACACTGTACATTTTTACACCCTTGCTAGATCTCAATAGCAGATTTTAATGTAGAGTTTGGCAATTCAGTAAGATAAAGCTCAAAGAATTGTCTATAACTGAGTTAATAATTATTATCCTTTGCTGGATGCACAATGATTTAAGGAATAAATTGAGAGTTTTTACTAATAAACATTTGCTTCTCTAGGATAACATCATTGATCCTGCAAGAGATCTCACAGACATTATACTTCCCTCTCTTCCCTCCTCCGCAATCCTAACAAATCAATCTCTCATGCAATCTGTATGCTGTCCATTTCAAAGACAAAATTTGGCATACTCTAAAAATACTTCTGGGACCATCGACCCTTCAGGGCAAAGCAGACTGTGGTCATTGGAGAACGGACGGCAAGTACAAGGTAGAGAAAGCACTTGTGTGGATATTGAATTTCTAAGAACCTGTTAAAGTCATTTGTGCAACTCCAGAAGGGAAAAGAGCAGCTACAGCATCCAGGCACCTTTCTAACCTGAGCTGCAAAATCAGGACAATGCAAAGTGAAAGCTACTCTGCCAGCATCTTCCTACAAATGAAGACAAGGCTGATGGAAAGCAGATCTGATACGCAGGCAGTTCTGTCTAAAAACAGTACAGACCTTTGCTACTGCCTGCTCTGGAGAAGGATGGATTAGGAAGCAGTTTTCCTATTGCACAAAATTGTTCAAGACTTCACACACACTCCATTTTACACTGAGACAAATCCAAGAGCTTTCACATTTGTTAAATATTTTTGAAAACAGACACACGAAAGAGTCTGAGACAGGAATGCAAGAGAAGAGGAGAGCACTTGTCAGTCAGGTGAGAAAATGACTCAGGTTTAAGTCCCTATCCTAAAACTTTATCTAATATTCTAATTTGAGCACACTTAAAGGGCAGTTATCCCAAAAGGACAAGATACGCACTCTCGAACAGCCAAAGGTTGGCATTTGATATGGTTCTTACCTTGGAAATAACAGGACTGAGACTCAAACTTGAGTCTCCTGGATCTTGGGGATATTGAGCTATTTTGGGGTAAATTTAACTTGTTTTGGCCAAGAATTTCTCTATGAAATCTGTGTAATTCCTGGGCTGGATGTGGAAAATCCCTCACAATTTATCAGATCTGACCATGCGAGCAGTAACTGTACCAAAGGATCAACACGTCAAGCTGTGCTGGAGAGATGCTGTGAAGCCAGTGTTAAAACAAACATCTTACTTTAAAAGCCTTGTACACTTAATTTTCAAAAAGGCATGTGCTAGTCCTCCAGGATGAGGCACATTCAGAACAGATCGCTGCTGTTGGAGCTGCACCAATCTACATAAACTGAGAATTTGGCATCAGTTGTCTATGCTGCTGCAATCCTTAAAATCAATGGGGGATGAGAAACCATCCTGAGATGGCCATGGAGCTTTATCACACCTGGGGGATGATGAAAAATCCTTTGCTCAGCCTCTCAGATCAAGGTAATGGGACTGTGCATGGCACCAACCTGCCATGGGGAGTCCTTAATGAGCAAGTAGCAGGAATTAGAGAGGGAAGAGACCCATTAGAGTGCTCAGGTTCTCCATCTGGCCAGAACAGGTCCGATTCCTCCAGGATATCCCCCGCTGATCAGCCTTCTAGACACGATGCACCAAACCAACTCCTTTTACGAAAGTGTTATTTGTTTTACTTATTTATAAGGCTTTTACTGAGAGGCCGCTAAAAGTTGTACACTGACAAATGTACAAAATGCAAAAACTTCACAAAAATAAGTAGAAAAAAAAGCCATCAGTAAGACAAATTCAGACAGTATTTGAGCTTCTTTTTGTGGATGTTTTGTGGATGTCCTGGCTAAGATTTCTGTTCAACACATGATGAAGATTTCCATTTCAGGTGTGTGGTTTGGTCTCCAAACACAACGAGGAACCTGGAAAGCCCCAAAGAGGCCAGGGTGAGGCAGGAAAAGAAGGAAAAGGGGAGCTGTGACTGGATTTTATGCAACTCTTAAGGATGTTCAACACACTATTCCCAGCGCAACAGGAGTACAAACCATCATCTGGTGAGCATCTGCAGTGCAGCCACTTGTTCCTTGCTCAGCCGCTTGTGTGGTGGTACACAAACAACAGCACTGACTTGTGCTACATGCTCTGAGATGGAGCTTGCTGGGTTTCCTGAAGAGACCATATGGCACAGCTGCACGGAGCAGAAGGGATCATGGGCATCTTTTCCCATTTTATAACCCTGTGAAGTTCTTTACCTGACATGGATTAGCTCTGCAAAATCTTAGCAGTACACTCAGCATCCCTCTCCTGAAAACCTGTGCACACTTTTGGGGAAAAGGCTATGAAGAAGCCATACAAAATGAATGAAGCTGACTTCAGCAGACAAAAAAATAATACAGGTGGTGAACACAGCAACAACAGTGGAGTATCTTATGGGCATTTCTTCAACCTAAAAGCACTTTTAAAAGCATTATAAATTCATAGATTCATAGATTTTAAAGGCCAGAGAGAGCAATTCTGATTATCCAATCTGATTTCCTACCATAAAATTTTGTCCCATCACTCCTACATCAAGACTGTAGACTGTAGCTGGACTAAAGTATATCTTATAAAAAGGTATTTGAATCTTGATTTAAAGGTTCGAAGCAATGCCAAATCCATCACGTCCCCTCAATAAGCAGTTCTAATGGCTAGTTATCTTCATACGGAAAGATTGAATTTGTCTAGCTTTGACTCCTATCTCCTGATCTCGTTATGTGCGAGAATGTTAGATTAATGAGCCCTATGTGATCTGTTTGATGTCTTTCTTCCCAGAGAGGTACTTAACACACCCTGTTCGAGTCCTTTTGGATGTCTCAAACAGAAGTTCGGATAGCATGCATTTTAAAGTCTGACTTGAAGACTTCAAACAGCTGTCATAGCTCTTCTCTGTACCCTCTCCAATTTTGCAAAATAGTTGTAAGTACAGGCACTGTCTTTACCTGCTTCACGGAGCCCTCAGTACAGGCAGCTCTTAACAGAAAGCACATCATCACGCACTTTATACCATCTCCAGAGGAGAAACAAAGGCTACCAGAAATTGTTCAAAACCTAATTCAATGGATGAATGAAATTCTAATAAAGAATAAAAATTAGAAATTGGATTGTGGCATTTTAAAAAAGATGCACCACTCATCTTAAGGGTTTTGCAGGATAAACTCCACTACAGCAGTAGTTGTGATTACAGCACAAAGACATATCAAGTCAGCCCTAATCTGGCTAGTTTCAGTAATTAATACTGAATCACACAGACTTGTGAGAAGGTTGCGAAACTTCACACTGAGCCCGTGGTTTGGTAGCAGAAGTGCTACTACCATTGGTTACTACCATTGCCAAAGTAAAACTATTAATGTTGGAGCAACCGAGGGTGATCCCAACAGGTGTTGCTGTATGTTGTAACATGGTTATTCAACCGTCCATAAGGCAAGTACCAGTGACAGCAGTTGGGAGGTTTAGGCTGCCACAGTGGCCACCAGCCCAGGTCACAGCATTGGAGTTTTCTCAAGGAAAACCTCAGGAAAAAGGCCCTGGGGGTCCTGGTGGACACCAAGTTGACCATGTGCCCTTGCTGCAAAGAAGGCAAATGGTATCCTGGGCTGCACTAGGCAAAGCATTGTCAGCAGGTCAAGCGAAGTAATGTTTCTCCACTACCTAACACTGGTGAGGCCACATCTAGAGTCCTGCATCCAGTTCTGGGCTCCTCAGTACAAGACAGACATGGATATACTGGACATGGAGAGAGTCCAGTGAAGGACCACAAAATGATGAAAGGACTGGAGCATCTCCCCTATGAGAAAAGCCTGAGACACCTGGGACTGTTCAGCCCAGAGAAGAAAAGACTGAGGGAGGATCTTATTCATGTCTATAAATACCTAAAGGGAAGTGGCACAGATGACAGAGCCAGGCTCTTTTCAGTGGTGCCCAGTGACAGGACCAGAGGCAATGGACACAAACTGAAACACAGGAGGTTCCCTCTGAACAGCAGGAAACACTTTTCTACTTTGAGGGTGACTGAGCACTGGCACCGGTTGCCCTGAGAGCTTGTGGAGTCTTCATCCTTGGGAGATATTTAAAAGCCATCTGGACATGGTCCTGGGCAACAAGCTCTAGGTAGCCCTGCTTGAGCAAGGGGGTTGGTCAAGATGACTTCCAGAGGTCCCTTCCAACCTCAGCCATTCTGTGAGTCTATGAATTTCCCCACCTTCTGCACCACGTGGTTGTACTTCACCCCAAGTACCATCAATCCCACCACTGCTCTCTAGTATCCCAGTGGACAAATACCACTGGCAACCCAAAGGTGACTTTCAATGGCTGGACTTCTCAGATTTTGCTCTGTGAAGAAAGCTGTCGAACCTGTGGTATCCAAATCCAGAAGCCTATAAATAACAAGTGTTTCAAACAACTGTTTGTATAATGCATCTACCTGTTGCTCCGCTGAAAAATAACAAAAAATAAACAAACATGAAGTGTCCATTTCCCATTTTGCTTTTGGCCCATTCAGAATCATCTTCTGTGTGCAGTAATTGAGATTCTGACAGACTACTGAAGGATCATAATCTCATGAAGGTTAGAAGGCATCTCTGGAGATCTCTAGCACAACTTTCCACTCAGATAAGGTCCATTTAAGAGCAAGTTGTTCAGGGTCTTGTCCAGCTCTGAGTATCTTGAAGGATGGAGATCTCACAGCCTCTCTGGGCTCCTGTTGCACTGGTTGACCACCCTGACAGTTAGAACCTTTTTCCTCATATTGAGTTGGAATATCTTATATTTCAGATGCCCTTTGCCTCTCGTCCTTCTATCATACACATCTGAGAGGTTATGGCTCCACCTACTCTATAGTCATCCATCAGGTAATTACAGAGAAGAATATGATTTCTGTTAATTCATGTTCAACTTGTGGTTGACCAGTACCCCCAGGTCTTTTCTTCAAAATAGCTTTATAGTCAGCCAGCACCTATGCTGTCCTACTGCATAAGGTTATCCTATCCCAAGACAAAAGGGAAAGTGTGAATAAACATTTTTCTTCTGGTTTTACAGCAAGCTGGGCACTTGAATAACTTCATGAAGCCTACCCAGAGCCTACACAGATTTCAGGCCTTCACCTTCTGGGTGAGTGGAGAGCAGTAATGAGGCTCACAGTGCTGGGGGTAAGAAACATTCATGTTACAGGAGGTCCTGAACTTGTTGAAAATAAACTCAAACCTACCAATCCCTTGTACTCATAGAAGAATTGGTGCTTGAATTTTCCTGGCAGATGGAGAATAACACAATTCCCCTAAAGCAGAGATAACTTCGTTTAGAAGTTTTACTTGTCATACTTCTTCTAGAAATGATTCCTTGCTACAAGGACTGGGGCCTTTACCTCTGGGACACATGGAGGAATAAGGAGGCACTAAGATCCTTTCTTTATGCTCAGGCCAGCTCTCTGTCACCCAATTCCCATAGACACAGAACAGAACAGATGGAGAAGCTGTCCAGGTGATTCAGAAGCAATTTCAAGGTCCTCCATAAAATCAATACCCAATAATTTTAGATCCTTGTCTGACACGAGAATTTTAGAATATTTTAGAACAGGGACACCATGACATTAACTACCATTCAGTGATGTTAGCTTATATCTATCTGCAAAATACATCCCTCCAGCCCGATCTGACAAAACAGATGAGCCAGAGCATGTCTCCAAAGGAAGGAAGCACTCTGCATCTCCAGGGTCTGGGCAGACATGAGCAGGAATAGCATCCCCGCTCAACCTACGGAGTGAAAAATAATAGAAGAGTTTTGGTGTTGGTGTTTTTTTAAGGGAGATAGATGTTTTGCAAGCTCATATGACAGGTTCTGAGCAGGCATAGTGCTGCAACACATCAGAACACGAGTCTGGCTTGTTCCACCTTTCTGCTCTCTAACTCCCTATTGTAACAGATGACACGATTAAAAATAGAAAAGGATGTGGTCTCTGCAAGGATTGGAATATATCTGTGCCTGTTTAATGGAACATATGGTGGAATATTTTTACATCTTATAAAGAACTGTGTATTGGACATGTGCTGGTGCTTGTGAGATGCAGCAGCAGAAAAACTGCATTAATATTTGCTCCCTGACAACAGGAGCTGCCACACACCGTGTACAAACACACAAGTCATCAGCAGGACAGCACAGAATTGACTAGGAAACCTTTCATTATACGCACCATTGGAGTTAATTCGGAAGACGTTGGCTGAAGTCTCCTGAAAAAGTTCCTGTAGTTCGCTGGGATCAATCTGGGTGGCTGTGAAGACAGAAAGGGAGAAGATATATTAATACAGGAGACCACCGATCACTTTGAAAGGGGCTTACCTCCCAGCTGATCCTTTGAAGGGGGATGCAGGTTCCTCCTTACTGCAGAAATTTGGCCCAAATAGGTGGTCTGACGTAGCCTTACACAGTGTCTGATCATGCAACTTGCACTGGACAGGCAAATACCTATTCCAGCACCATCGGGACAGTAAAGATGCTGCTGCAACACGGTAGATATGGCCCACATGGATCAAGACAGAATTTGCAGTAATTATTAACAATTGGAATATAAATGATTTTTGCTCATTTATCAAGTGGGAATAGCAGAGGCAGAAATGAATGAGAAACCACAAGCACAACAGCATGGTTAAGCATTGCTTTCCAGAGCAGAAGGTCACGCAGGCAGGTCGGGCCTTCAGAAAAGGTGAGGAAGCAGTGAGCAGAGCGCAACTGCTCCATGGGCTCAAAGCTTTTGGGGCAGAAGGGAGATGGAACCCCAGAGAGGTCCTCCACCACAGTCATCTTCCAGCCCAGCATCCCCTGGAGAGGCTCCCCTTCTTCCTACGTCTTCCTGATACCCCAACTGCAAGGGTCAAGGAGTCAGTGCCAGGAATTGCTATTGCTGCTGCTCAGATGAATTCTCTCAGCTTCATTCCCAAAGGTCCCATTTTGGCCAAGGTACCCAAAATCTGCCCTACAAGGACAATACTGAAGTGAGGGTTTAAATATTTGGGGGTTTAGTGGCTGTTTTGTTGTTGTTGTTAGCTTCAGTTCCCAACTTTAAACCCTCTGAAACTATTCTGATCTCCTCCACAGCTTCATCATACCCAGAGAAGGAGCAACATGAGGTTGGACTGGGCTATATTCAGAGAAAGGATACCTCGCCTAAATAAGCTTTAAACAGACATTGGGTTTCTGACTGGTCATAATCACCAGAGAAACACTCACTTATACCTATGTCTTTGGCACCAGCTTTCTGGCAGCAGCTTTACAGCAGATTTTCCCACGGTTTAGCCCTATTCTGCCTCCCAGCTGTGCCAGCTTTTGCAGGTTTCCCAGAAACTGCTCTACCTGAAACTTTAACCAAGTCCAAAAGCACCACAGGGCTCATCCACCGCACACACTACAGCGCATTCAAACAGCCACTGCTTATTTGCAAGCCCCTCCTCCGAGCTGAAGCATTATAGAAACTCCAATAGGAGCTACGAGTCGTATTTTCAAGTCATCAGACTGTAACTGTGTCATATTCTGCATCCCCTAACCAGATTTCCCTAAGCTATTTAAACACCACGCTCCCAATCTGCATTTGGAAGAGCAGAAAGTCATCAATGGAGCAAGGTGAAAACCATGAATATTGAACTGAAACAAGGATCTAAAACAATTATAAGGTTTTAGCATGTGTCACTAACCAACTGTAAGTTTTGCAAATTTCTTAACTTATGGAAGGTTATTGATTACATGATTAGTTTAACTTTAGTACAGAAGTCTTTAGCCTAATAACTGTGTGATTATATTTAACGGCCTACTCTCATAGTAGGCTGTGTTTCCTCAATGCTAACATTGTACCTATGTGTAAACGGTTAATCACGAGGAAAGCAGGCCTCATGAAAATTAAAACAAAGAAGAGTTAAGAGCAAAGACTGAGAGATTAAAGAGAACAGAGAAGATATCTTAACCTTGAGCGTAGAGACGGACTGGCAGGAGTGCTCTAAGAAGGATGATAAGAAGAAACCGCTCGGCTGGACAAGAGAAGGAGTGAACATTCAAGGAGAAGAAATTATCCTCAAGAGACCCGTGACCATAAAAGGGAAAAAGGAGTAGGGGGCTACCTCCCCAAACGACCCCCGATGACCGCCCGAGACCCTCGCGCATGCGTAGTGTAGTTTTGCAATGCCAGCATTATGGAAATGTAGTAGATAAGCAAGGAGGCGGTGATTTCTTGGAAAATGAGTGAATATTCATGTCTTTAAGGTATATAAAGGATGAACTTTTCTTCCAGCGCACGCATGTTAGGAGGAGATATCCCCCAGGCGTGCAGCGCTGCAATAAAGATGTCTGCTTAATGACACTTTGATGTTATTGAGTTTACATTTTTTAAGTTTGGATTTCTTTGAATCAGAACAAACTGAGAAGCCTGACTGATGCACTGCTCAGGTTGCTCCGGCACATGTATCCCCCGGTGCCTGAGGACAAGCTCCACGTCCAAACAGCGCAGTCAGGGGATTTTCCACAGATTCTCACACATCTCACCAGCAGCACTCGTGTGAAATGATTCAGCCCTGTACCAGCCGCAAATAAACTCCTTGATCTGTCAGATTGACACAAATCCAGGACATTAAATGGTGTTTAATCCCAACGCACAGGGGCTCATTGCTAGAGATTTTCCCACTCTTCTCGTCCTGCAGTTCCTCCTAAATCAGCTGTTCCAGACACTCCTTTCCTTTGCTTTATATATGAGGCTATATAACACAAGAAATTAGCTTGGGCTTACCCATCCCCTAGGAATTTCACTTCTTACTAACAAGATCCAGCTTTCATTAAGCCATTGGCAGAAGAGCAGCACAGGATAAGATTTTTAGATCTTTTCAGACTGTGCTGACCCCAATTTCAGGAGGTTTTTCTTGGATTTTCAGTGTGCCGACATGCTCTAGGTTAATAATGTGGGAGGATGGGTGGCCAGGACATGGCTTCAGCTTGGCTAAATTTCTAATTGCATATGCCAAAAGGACTGGTCCACATATTTTGTGAAAAACTGAATTTGCCGCAACAGATTTTTAGCCTGGACCAGGGATGCTGAGTCCATACGCACTTATGTAGTTTGCTGAATGAAGCCTCAGATGAAGCATGTTGCAATCAAACCATTCTACATTTCAGAGTCCCCACAACATCATGGGAAAGAAATGCCGAACAAATCTGCATGTTCAGAGTGGTCCCTAAAGTTAAAAACTACCCAGAAATCCAGGTGCTAAGTTGGGAGAATGGGATTTATCCAACCCCCCCTGGGTGACCATGGGGAGACGAATTTGCTCACCCTGTACTGCATTTCTCTAACGGAAAAGAGGCAAAAGACAACAGGATAATGTGTGAGGATCATACTCTGAAGACATGGAAATACTTAACTTTTTAAGCCTCAGCATGATACTTACTTTAGCCAAATGCAAGAGGACTGTGAGATGATGAACTCTCCCTCAAAACTCCTCGAAGGCTTGAAAACTCAGTCCATAAATATCTAACAGAGAGCATCATGACAACCCCACACCTCAAATAAGTGTAAATTAAATGGAAAAAACAAAGGCATATGCACCCTTTGGCCAGAATTTCCAAACAATCACTTTCAAAATGCAATGCTCAGAGAATCCGAGAAAACTGCATTGAATCTGGCTTGCAGTTTCCTGCCCCTGGACTTGTATTTCATGTTACATGATTCTGCCAGTTCTAGTTTTATTTTATTTTTGTTTTAGAAAAGAAAAGAAAATAGTAACAAGGAGCTTGTTTTAACTGCTCCAATTTCAAGCTTCCATACATCAAGCAGAAATGTTGTAACTATTCATGGAGGATTCAGCAGTTCAAGCCGACAAGCAAAACAATTTAAAAACAGCAGCAGAAAGCAAAGCAAAAATGCATCTGTACTGCCAAGTAAGTGAAGACATACCAAGACTGCAAAAGAAAGTGAATGTGAAGTACATCTGTGTCTAATAAAAAATTAAACGTCTTTGACTACATAAAGCTAGCACTAAAATATTACGATTCCCCAAGAAGGAATATGAGGTTGCCAATATCCAGTAAATCCTTTGCACGCCCCAATGTTAATAGAGTTCGGGGCCACAACTGGGGAAATGTCACTTCTGCTGACACTTGTGGTTCCTGAAAGCTCTGAAGGGTTTGTGGTGGATACGTTATAGAATCTTACATGCAAATAGCTTCTCCTCAGCTTCCTTAACTGGGTATTTCCAAAAGCAACTTTACAGTTTCCAGTTATTTTCCCCATTTGCTCTCCAGCAGAATCCCCTTGGCAGGAGACGGGACAGCCCAACTTCCTCTGCCATCAGCTCAACCTTCTCCCCACGTAGCAAACAGCGATGGCCTGTTTGCAATTGTTTGATGGACATTTATTGCAATTGCTAAAGCAGCAGCAATCAACACTGGCATTTTGATATTTTCCTACTGTTTCTTAATTCTTCTGTCTTTTGCCAGAAAAGCTACAGGTGGGTGCAGCAAATGGAAAGGGCAAGCTTTTAAGTACGTGCTCTACCAAAGCAAAGTGTGTTTATGTGCTGTCTGGCCAACTGCAATGGGACACCTCAGCTGCAAGTGGGATCTTAAGGAAATGTGCAGCTTGAGATAGAACCACTGCCTCTTAAACCGCTTTGCAGCACTCCTGGAAATGCATGTATTGGCTTTTCTTGTTGTTGTTCATGTGCTTATTCTACTTATTGCAGCAAAAATTCCTCTCCTTCATAACAAAAATAGTTGAATCCCACCATGCGATAACGGCGTGAGTGTGGTACAAGATATTCCTTGTCTGATGATGCTGACAGTGCACTGAGGAGGGACAGAGACAGAGGAGGAGGAGGGAAAAGTCATTGCAGCCAAACAGAACAGTCCCTTTTCACCGGACTTTGCTGCTTTCTCCATGCTGTTAACCCTTCCCCTCTTGTCATCCCAGCAAACTGCCTCAGAATAAACCTTGAAGGGAATATGTCCACTAGTAAATTGAGTGAGGGAACAAACCATATTTTATTGTTAGCTGGCTGCCCAGCTCTGTATTGTCAAGACAAACTCGGGAGCTGTTCTGGGGATAGTTCAACCCAGAAGTTGCTTCCTCTAGGCAAAAATCAGTGAGATGACACCGGGTTTAAATCCAAACATGCAACATCATCTCACAGCTATCTGCCATGCAGAGGTGGCAACCTGATCTCTCTGCTACCCCTCGCACTTTGGACCAACAACAAAAAACAAACAAAAAAAAAGAAACTGAATCATAGATTCATAGAATCATTTGGGTTGGAAAAGACCCTTAAGATCATTGGTCCAACCATAAACCTAACACTGCCACGTCCACCACTAACCCATGTCCCTAAGCGTCTTTTAAATACCTCCTGGAATGATGACTCCACCACTTCCCTGAGAAACCTGTTCCAATGCTTGGCAACCCTTTGGGTGAAGAAATTTTTCCTAAAATCCAATTTAAACCTCCCCTGATGTAATTCCCCTGGTGCAACTTGAGGCCATTTCCTCTCGTCCTATCACTAGTTACTTGGGAGAAGAAACCAACAACCACCTCACCACAACCCCCTTTCAGGTAGTTGTAAGAGAGCAAGTTGAGAACCTTAAAAACCCATACAAGCCTCACACATGATTTTTGCAACCATTACTCCAGTGGAGATTCAGAGTGCATTGCTTTCCACGTTTCAGTGCAGTTATGATCTCTAATTCATCGCACCTCTGCCTACGGGAGACAATTGGGATGAGGACTGTCCCGGGTAGACAACGGCTCTGTCAGTGCTTGGAGCAAAATATAACCTGGGAGCTTGTGGTCTGCTTCCCCCCATCCTGCTCCGGAGGGAGAAAATGCTGCTGATGCATGTGGGCACCCCGGGGCTCTTGGGCGCTCTGACAGTCCTTAGCTCCAACCACCACCGACAGCAGCCGTGGCAGGTGAAGGAGAAATCCAAGCGAGCTGGTAAGCAGAAATATCTTTCCGTTCCTCTTCAAGACAAGCCAAATGTGAAGCCTGAGCAGGCTTATAGGGTTTTTTCTCTCGTGGTCTGGATATAATTAACGTCCAAAGAGAATAGCGAGAGGTCCAGGACAACACACGTGGTAAAGGTATCTACAGGAACATCCTTTCGCTTAATGTTAATGAAAACTGCCCGTGCTCCCCACGTTAATCTCCTTTGCCTATTAATTATTTCACACTAATTTGAAGCTCCTAATGGCTTTTCTGCAGCCAGGTGAAGTCAATTGCCTTCCTGAACTCAATTTTGTTGCAAACCCAAAATAACTCAAAAGTTGCAGAAAGAGGCAATAATTACAGTAACTCCAATAAAAGTGGGAAAGAGGCAAAACAGGGCAAGCACTCAATCCTTCCACTTACAATACTTAACGTGGCTGTAGTAAAGCAGCTCAACACCTCAGATTTGTAATGCATTTATCACCAGTGCACCACCGAGAGCTACGTCTGTGCTCTGTAAGACAGTCACAGATTCCCTGCATCTGCAGGGAATTCACTCTTCACGTCTTCACTCCTTTGAAAGCTTTAACTGAAGTTATAACATCATCCTTTGCTCAAAAACTTCCAGCATAAAGTTACTTGGTATCCAAACTCCCCTTTTGGACCTTGAAATTCTTGTAAGGAGTAAAGTGCAGGTAGGGAGCAAACTGCTCACTACGATTTAAAACCATCCACCTCAAATCTTCAGTTTAGCTCTACCAAAAATCACCCATATTTAAGTCCTGTGGCTTAACCCCTTCACAACCCAGCTGAATGGACACGTCTCCTCCACCAAGCACCTTGCTCCTTCCCCAGGATGAGGGGACACATTGCAAAGCTTCAATTCCTCCCTTGAAGACTTTTCATAGCACTGACCTATGTTATCCAAGAGAGTAATTCTTTTTTGAAGACTGTGATCCACAAAGAGAGACATGTGCCTCTGGCACTGGGAAATCGAACTCAAGGCAGAGAAAGAGATTGATTTCTGGCTGCTGGCCCAAGAGTAAGAGATTTGTTCTAGTGCAAAATGCTAAATTCATGTCTTTATTTTAGCTTTTCCACACAACTGACGTAAAAATGGAGATGGAAGAAGATGAAGTAGGCAAAGGGGGAAAACAAAAGAGTAAAGACAAAGCAGCAGCTTGTCATGGGAAAAACAAAATGCTACAGAAAACAGAAAAGAAAGAACTGGTGGATGCCCAGACACCTACATCCACCTGAGACAAGTCCTCTGGCCACCAGAACTCAACAGCATCCCAGAGTTCTACTCCCTGTGGACTGTCTGGTGTCTGGCCCCATGCTTCATAGCAGCTCTTGGTCTCTTCCACAGTGAGAACACTCTTTTGGTCTTCAGCTGCCTTTCCACTTCACATAAACCACTGGAACCTCATTTATCCTCATGACCTCTGCTCTGGTGAAAAACTGGTCAAAAAAGCTTCAGCAAATACCAGCATAAGAAGGACTGGCCAAGAGCATCTTTGGACAAGGCTCCTTTCCTCAAGGGAAAGAGCTTAAAATAGAAAGGGAAACGGAAGGGAATGAAAGAAGCAGCATTGTGTCTAATGTTGCAAAGTTGCTCCTGCATGCAAGCTTAGGACACTTTTATTTCCTCCTGTAGAAGTTTGAGTGAAATAAGTGATAAAGGGAAATGTAAGCAAAAATCACACTCATCAGACAACATGCTTTTCATCAGGATCAGAAAATGTGATGCAGTTTCATGGGGCAATGCTCTGGAGCTCTTTGCTACAGATTTGTGCAGTGACTGCCAAAAGACCTGGGTCTTCTCGGCATGGCCACAGCACAAAGAGGGGGCACCAAGGGGATTCTACGTTTAACTAATGGGATGAAGCGGGTATTGGCATCAATCCTCTTCCATTCTCACTCAGTGGGGTTAGTATCCTAAAAACTCATTACCTATGGGTTAACTTGGGGTTTCTGTTTGCATTAAGACTCGTAACCTCCTGTTCCATTTTTTGAAATTGCCTTCCTGGCTTGGCCAAGTTCTCCTGAAGAGACAATTTTTTTTTTTTTTTTTAATTTTAGAAATGAAGCTTTACCTGAAGGTATCTTGGACAGAAGAACCCATTTCATCGCACCCATCTGAAAGGGAGATATGTTTAGTACCTACCTCCTCTTCCCCTCTCCAAGTGAAAACTGAGAAGCTGGGAGGTCTCTCACCCCACAACCTTGCCCTGAAGAAGTACCTTACACCCACCTTACTCCCCAACCAGATACACTAGCAGAAAAAATACAGAGCGTATGAGAGGAAAAAACCACATATACTTTAACAGAACAATTGTTTTTTTTTACTTTGAGAGACCAACCATAGCTATAGCAAGTTGACCAAAGGAGACAGAATGCACAAGACCAAGGAAGTAAAGCTGGCAGGAAGACTTTCAGGTTGGTAAGAATCCCGCCTAGCCATGCATTTTTTTCTTGTGCTCTCTGAAGTAGAGTTTCAATACATTAACCTTTGCAAAGCCTCTGAGATTTGTGCTTAAGTTAACATGTTCCCAAAGAAGTAACTGCAATGCGTGGTGTTCCCAGCACAAGTGTTCCTGGTAGAACTAGTAAGTTTTAACTGGAGCTCAGCACAGCTCTTTCCTGGAAGCTCCTAGGAAAAAAAAAAAATCTATAAATATATATATACACAATACATATCTCTGAAAGAAAAAATAAATACAGAACCTACGCCAAGGAAAGCCTAAGAAGCCAAGGACAGAGGCTATTCAGACAAAAGTTCCCATGTAGGTGAGATCTAGGGCAGTGGGACCAAAACTTTGCAGCTTGGCAAGTGTCTGTGCGCTGGTGGGACAGGAGGCATTGAAGGGACAGCCGAGGCATGGAGAAGCATCCCTTACAGAAATCAAGAGAAGGTAAAGGGTGGGAATTAGCTTGTAGTGAAAGTCAACCTCAGAAATTAAAGAAGATACAGAATTAAGACACTATCTACCTCCTCCATGACCTATGTGAGGAAAGGGGCTGCACACAGTCTGTGCACTCCCGTTTCAAATCAGCCAAAAGAGTGGTCTTTTCCTAAGCCACTGGACCATTATCCCCTGGCATCATTATCCATATTCCCATCCTTCTTGCCCCAACCATGACGGAAATCACCCCCTGCAACTCCAAGCACAGCACCTCAGGTTTCAAAATGCAAATCTGCATACCCCCAACCAAGCGGTTCGCAGAGAAAAGGAAACATGAGTTATCTTTTTACAGTGCAATCAAGATTCAATCATGTTTGCGTTGCATTAGTTCTAGTTAAGATGGTTTTATTCTCTTTTGTTTCCTTCTATAGCAAATATGCTAATAAGCAACTGTGGAAGAAGAAAGCAGCGAGACACTCTAGGTGCACAGCTGGTGCCAGCATCTTCTCAGCCCTGCAGCCTGCCCTGCGAGTCCAGGAGAGCAGACAGTGCCAGCGTATCAGCTCGCATACAGGGAGCCTGGCCAAGGAGACTTCCAGCCATGTTGACAACGCATCGTTCAGCTTTGCTGAACGACTTCGGATCCATGTCTGAGAGGGTACATCTCCACCAATTTCATCGCAGTCATCAAAAACAGCCCCCCAAGCCACCCACACAGTATTAAGGCAAGCAAGAGAGATATACAAGTAGTCCACCAAGAGAAGAAGTTGTCTCTAGAGCCGTCCCTGAGACACACACATTCATTCTCACCCCACCAGGCACTGACTCTTCTCCAAGTGGAGAGGTGTCCTCCTTGGTGAGCACCACGTCATTCCATGCAGCCAGGCATGAGCAATAGCAGCCCTGCCCAAATTTATTTTAGCTCTGAAGGTTGACTTTGCAACTGAACGGCAAAGCTATGACCAAAAGCCTGGAGAGCCTTGACAAGGAGCAGAGATGTCCCAGACAGCATCAGAAACAGCATTAGAGAAAGTTGCTGGCATGAAGTGTCACCCAGAAGATGGGATACACTACACAGTAAAACAAAAATGGAGTGAGATGAAGCAGAGATGCTGCTGGGGGGCGAATACCCAGCAAACCTCAACAAAAAAGTCCCAACAAATCAACAAACTTGATTACATTATTACCCTAACTGTTTATTTTAATTTATTATTAACAGGTTCCCTGCTTTTGCCAGGACACTAGAAATATGTCAGATCTTTTCCAGCAGCACATTACAGTTTGTGGTTTTCAGTCTTTCCTTCTCAATCTTATTAAAGATGCTAGAAAGCGAACAGTGGCTTGCAGTACAAAACCTGATATTCTCTACATCTGCATTAAACTATAATGCTACTAGAAAAATCTGTTCTCATCCTATACTCCTTTTTAGGCAGCAGTGAAAAAAACAAAATAAAAACCAACCAACTAAACAGAAAAAAAAAACCCCAAAACCACAATGCCTTCTAATTTCTACAACAAGAAAAACAGCAGCTCTTGTTGATTTAGGACAAGGAAATGCCAAAGACTCACAAGACCGTTACTAGAATAAAAAGCCCATCACTTCATGGTGGCAACACGATGGCTAAGGGCGATTTGAAGGTCAGGCGAGCTTGGCAGCCCATGGGAAATTGAGTTGGTGGGATTCTCAGTCCTGTTTCACTTGCTCAAATCTCTATAAAATAAATAAAGTAATTCAGAGAACAATGGAGACTCTTGCCACAAACATCCACATTGGCAGAGGTACTCTTGTCCAGACAGGAGAATCAGGGAGAATGTTGATTTTCCATGATGATTAACTGCAAAGTAGACTTTAAATTTGAAGTAAAATCTTATGAAGAATAAGTGCAGAGCAGAACTGTGCAATGGATTAAGCAGTTGCTAATTCTGGCAGTGTGGAATTTTGTCTTTGGTTGGACAGTTTTACAATTAAAGAGTTTTTTTCCATTTTTAAGCAAAGGGGAGGCACACTTTAAAAGGTTTTGCATAATTCTGATGTATTACCAAGATGCAGTTAAGGAGCTTTTAAATAAAACAAAGCACTTTGATTCTTTTTTTTTTTTTTTTTTTTTTGCTGGTAGTGGATTAGGAGAGAGTTAAAAAGACAATTCTTTTTTGATTGAAATAAATCAATGTACTGGAAAATAGCAATTCATTTGCAAAATTTCCCTATCAAATCCCATTGCTTCCTGCTTTCCAAGATGGAAAGTCTAACCATGTCCCCTTCTTCATGCTCCAAAGCCAGAGCAGGATCATACGTTAAGGTGGTGCCTGCCTGTACTTTTAAAAGGATACCCAAGTTATTTAAACAAAAAGTCTATTTAAGATGTTTGACAGTTTTGTTTGTTTTGGGTTTTTTATGATAATGTGATATGAGTATATAAATAAAACCTAAGTGAAAGCAGGTTTTTGTTTGCACTGCTCTATTCCCAGGACAGTCTGCAGTGCTGTCCTAATGCAAACAACACAGGCACAAGCACCAACAGTATGTGAAAATGCAAAGGAACTGACTGAAAAACAGGGAGAAAATGACTGATCTTACACTCACTGTCCAAGCTGTAGGGATTGTAACATCAAAACGCCGACAAAAAAGATGAAGAATCCAAATACTTGCGAAACGTCATTATTTAAAGGTTTATTGGTGATATAAATTACAAAATACTGTTTTTATTTTTAAACTAGCTCTTAATCAGTCTCTCTTCTGGTCTTATTAGTGCACTTAGCACTAATTGCCTTTGGAAATATTCTTTCAAAGATCTAGGCTATTAATGAAAAAATTGAGATGATTTTTTTTTTCTGATTAAGTCCATGTGATACAAGGAAGTGATATGAGAAAAATCAGCCATACAAAGGACAGACAGAAACCTTTAAAAACATTACCTTTCCACAGTTTTCCAGCTGAAAACATCCAAGTAACTAGGTATTTTTTTCACGCCTTGTAAATTATGTGTTTTATAAACAAAATCCTGAAATGTAAACTTGATTACCAAAAAGACCCCCAAAACATATTGGATAAAAGGTTAGCAATAAAAATGAATAAGAACATGTGATCCCAGCAGATAATATGTATAATTCATGAAATTATCCTCATTACCACTGTACCAGAGGGCTTCCAGTGTTGGGATGAGTCACTAACAGGAATGATGACAGAGATGAGACACATTGCCTCAGTAATGGTGACACTCAGAGGGAGATGAACAGTGGGATGGGAGAAGGGAGTGTTCTCTTCACTGGTCTGGCCACTGGTACCCAGTAAAATCAATCAGATTCTCCTCAGCCCCTTCACATTTGCAAGTCAATATGGAAGAAGAGCTGTAGGAGGACAGGAGAACACATGCATGAGAGTTCTGCAGAAAAAGGATGTGATGCTGGACCCCCAAGCTTGCTTCAGAGTCAACCACTTTTGTTCCAGCACAACGCTGAAGAAGCTCAAGTGTAGAAAATGCCTTTTTTGCCCATCTCCTTCCTCTTCATCACTTCCTTTGTTGTTCAGGACTAACATTTCAGACCATCTCAAGGATATAGAAGGCAAATGGCACCTGCAGTAAATAAATACAACATGCTCAGAGAGCCCTTGCAGCATCATTGAAATGTGCATGAAGAGTTTTTACAAACCAGAAGCCCCAGAGAGTGAGATCTTGGATGACAGGATAGTGAAAATTACCGAAACGGAGATCAAGTGGATTCCCTGAGTCCCAAGGGAAGTGGTTGAGTCACCATCCCTGGAGGTATTAAAAGACGTGTAGATATGACACTTCGGAACACGGTTTAATGGTGGACTCGGCAGCATTAAGTTTATGGTTGGACTCGATGAACTTAAAGGTCTTTTCCAACCTAAATGATTGTATGATTCTATGATTCTATGATTCAATGGGAAACAGCAACTGAGCAATGCGACAGCTGGCATCTATCTGCAGGAAAAGAGAGTGTTTTGTGGATGGACAGTAGTGCAAGTGCTGGAGCAGATTTCCGAGTTCAGAACAGAAGTACCAACTGATGCATGCTCCTCTTCTGGACAGCTTCAATTCTCCATCAAAAAAGGAGAAAAGTAACTTATTAGATGTCCTAAAAACAAACGAAAAAGTTCAATATGCCCTTTGCCATTTATTGGTAGTCTTTATCTATACATTTAAATTAGAAAACTGTACTGATAATTTATGCACGATAATTTATGCACCTTCCCAACATTTACTGAATGGGGGAAGGA
The DNA here is from genome assembly GCF_964289735.1 of Phaethon aethereus. Taxonomy (NCBI): domain Eukaryota; kingdom Metazoa; phylum Chordata; class Aves; order Phaethontiformes; family Phaethontidae; genus Phaethon; species Phaethon aethereus. The sequence goes on along the minus strand of NC_138582.1, from coordinate 3,109,775 downwards.
AAATTATTTTTGTTTTCCTAAGATTAACAATAATAGAAACCATCTGGCCCAAAGAACCAGCTCTTTTTTTGGAAGAAATCATAAAACCTGTACAGGGTTTTGTAATCCATCCATACAAAACCCCATACACCATTCAAGGAGGAAGATGAAATACCATCTGCCATAACTTCTGGAATTCTCTTGGAATGTTTCTCTGGGACATTATATGCAGATCTGGTCCTTCACAGCTTATGGGATCTGCAAGTGATCATCAGAGGTTGTAGCAATGGTCATAAGATGTCCTGGTTCCTGTTACACAGCCCTACTGCTGTAGTTATTCACTGGAAAGGAAAGACTAGTACAAAGACACAGGTTCAACTGCCCCTCCCTGGGATTCACATGGACCAGATTTTGAGTTCTCTGACCCAGAGCAAGTTACTGGCAAATCATCGTATTGTTCATCACTAGTGAGATGGTCAATGTGGGCAAACGTTACAGAATTCTTTTCTTTTTCATATACAGAGACACGCTTGATCAGCAACAGTCCTTCCTCATCTACCGAGACAGAAGTAGAGAGGAACATCATCTTACGGCTTTCTGTTAATTAGGGAAAAAAAAAATACTTTGCTGTTTCAAAGACAATTTCAGGCATAATCTCATGGACCTGTTAATGTACAAGGCAACCTCTAACCCATGCAGAACACCACAGCTCACGGCAGTGCTAAAAGATAAAATAAAAATAAAAGAGACGTTCATTAGAAGTTTATGTAAAGCTACAGAAGAAATGTAGTTACTCCACATGTAATGTGATTTGAACAATGAACTTTATATGCGTACTTGCACAAAATAATAAAAAAAAAAAGATTGCATGGCTGTTAACGTTTATTAGAGATTATTATATTGCCTGTGCACCTTTGTAAAAGCAAGAACATACCTTCCCTATAGGTAAAACAGCGGCATGTGTAAGGCACTGGGGCTCAGCCCTAACGTGAAAGAGGACTAATCCATCCTCGGGCCCATCTGTGCATTTGGTTGCAAGAAAAAAACTGGCCTTTTGTTGTTTAATTCAGCAGAACTTTGCTCTTTCTCATTCGCAGCATGACTCATTAAATACCTGCAGAGCAGATTTTGCTCTTCATCTTAATTGAAAAGACTCTATTATGTACTTGAACACAGACTTTCTCCCTTTCTTCCAAAATAAAACTGAGATATGGGTTGAAGTATTTGCCTAAAAAAAAAGCCACGGCACTGCAATACTGAGAAGTACGAGAAAGACGAGAAAGTGGAAGTGACAGGAAACTGATGAAGAAAAGGCTGAATTAAATTTTTTAGACAACTGGTTTATTAGCTAAAGCATTCTGGTTTAGGTCAACAGATACAAATGCCAAACACAGTAAGCTGGTTTCAGCTGAAAGTTTTTTTTCTTCCTCACTTTACTGTAGTTGAAGCAGCCCATTGCAAGCTTTCAGTGGAAAATGTTTTGACGTTTTGACCCAAAATACTGTGTTCTCAAAGCTTGCCCACACTTAAACCTCCTAAAGAGCAAGAAAACTAGAAAAAAAGAGGTTTTTTCCCCCAAATATTTCAGTCAGTGAAACTATTCTTTCTTTTTTTCCATTTTCAGATAAATTCTAAACATGTTTATCTGTCATAGGGAGGAAAAACTTAAAAAAGTAAATAAAAATCAATTATTTACATCACCCCACTGAGTACCAGTACCATTGCTCATGCAGAGAGAACTGCACATACGAGACATAGCAAAATCCCAAAAAACAAAATACCTTTGCAAGTTTTTGGCTGCAGGGGCAAAACTCCCGGAGATGCGCACTCTCCACAGGAACGAACCCCTTAGTCACTTTGGAAATCTCAAGGAAACCCAAAGCGGACGCTCGTTTCAGGGCTGTCGCAGTCATTCGGTTAGTAAACCCGAGAAATACCATTTTAAATTCTTCCCTGTCTCTCTTCCTCTTGTAGCCTCTCTTCAAACATCCTTGCAAAGTGCTGCAATCATTTTCTGACACTCTTTCCATGACATTTTGCTACTGCCGAAGTCAAAGAAACCCTTCCCTAACCGCGCTCCCTACCAAACGCTATAAAAGGGTTAACACCCCGATTTTCTGCACGCATACAACTATTGCCGTTAATAATGGGAAATCTGAACACGTCAGCAGCATGCTGCCAGCAATGGCTCTCTGGATTTTCATCGACGTCAGGACTACAATACTAAAAAATAATGTTCTTGCAGAACAAATAGGATGGCTGCTGAATCCCTGTCCTGATCCGATGTCGGGGGAGGTTTCGATATGATCCCGAGAGTGAGATTAAGGTACAAATGAGGTCAAATGCCATATACCCAAGACAGCTTTTATTATCAAAAGTAAAGAATTATTAGCGATAGGACAGAATGGAATAAAAAGACAGAAATCAAGCAAGCCTTCGGGATAGAGTAGCAAGGATAGTCACCACCATGGATCTGCGGCGTCCCGGGGTCCAAGTCTCTCAAAGCTTTCGTTGGTGGGTGATCGCGCTCGGAGGTGGCCGGCGCGCACACGGGCTTGTCTTGGCAGTCCCCTTTTTCTCTCATTCAAGGCCTGCAATTTAGCACATCTTCGCATTCCTGCATATGCACCCACGCTTCATGGTGGGTGGCTCCAGCCCCGCTCCTCACATGTAGCCGTTATCTTGGCAGGGTGTTTTTCATCAACCAGAGATCTCTGTGGCCATGTAGCCATCCTTATCTTGGATAAACAATTTTTGAGACAAATGTTTTACGATTCAGTCTCTCACAAGCCCTGCTCCCCCACGTTCCCTCGTGCTGCTGTTGCATCAACCAGCATTAAATGGTTGGGCACAAGCATCTAGAGCCTGTGTCTAGCATAGCTGGGGCAGGGGGTTTATCCATCCACGAGCCAAGAGCAGCCATGTGATCAGGACTGACCTTGGGTGCCTGTCTGGGGATGTTGGACTGCCTTCTCCTTTCTCTCATCTCCTTCTCCTTCCTCCTCCTTTCCTTCACTCCCTTGGCCTCTTACTGAACGCTTTTTCCACCCACTGCTTGTAAAGTCAGCAGCAGCCACCACCATGCAGATCTCACGAAGCAGCTCAGGAAGACTGAGACATTCCACATCTCTCCTTGAGCAAAATCCCCTCCTCACTGCTCCCCAGGAAGAGTAGCCTGAAATTGAAGGGCCCCCAAAACTCCCTCCATCTCTGTTGCCACAATGGTGCATCCCCAGCACCCACGTTCAGCTGCTGCAAGCTTCAGCCCATACTTCCTCTTGTTGTCTGGATATGGTCCAGAGCAACCTGGTGCCACTTGACTAGATGATCTCCAGAGGTCCTTTGCAACCTCAACCGTTCTGCGGTTCCTCAACATGCCATGCATCTTCTTCCTTTAAACAGTGATGAAGACCCAAGGATGAGGAGTGATATAGTTTTCTTTCGTAAACACATCCTGACTCCCTTCCTCACACCCCACTGCACTGTGCAGAGGGGACAGGCACTGTGCAGCCCAAACTCTGCAAGAGTTGGACTACATTGCTGCTCAGTTGGGGGTGCTGCTCAGGGGCAACCAGCGATCCTTAAGCTGTGAAAAGTTGCCTCCCACAGACTTTTCATCATCTTGAGCAACTAGGTGCTACCCTCACACCAGCACCACTGGGTGACCACAAGACAGATCATGTAGACTGTGTGGTGCACATGGATCCTCCAGGAAAGGAGATGCTTTGCAGACCGACTTCTCCGCTGATGGTCAGTATTGGATGAATGAAGTCCAGGAGAGCATGGACAAGACCACACTGGGCATGCAAAAGTCACAGTAGCCAATCCTCCCTGAAAACAGAAAATATCCCCTGTTGGATACAAAGAAAAGGGGTCTTGAAGGTCTTGAAGGCTTGTCTAGAAGTTAGAGATCAGCCCCTAAGCACCCATTCAGTTCCAATGAGTTCATGGTCTGGTTGGAAAGTTCTTCATCTGGTAACTTCCCAAAAAAAAGGTGGAAATCAGAGTTTGGCAGTCTCATTCATTTGCACTCCTGTCCCACTCCCTGCACTGTGCTGATTCCACACTTGAGATGGTTTAACATCCCCCAGAGATCTGAGGAGGAGGTCAATCAGCACTTCTTTTCCAGTTCATTGTAACAGGCAGCCCAAGCAGTTAACATCAGTTAGTTTAAGTGAATTGATTTTATCTGAAATTCCTGCTGCTGCCTTCATGCGTGCACACACATTGTTGCAGCTTCTATAATTAGAGCACACCAAGAGAGAAGCAATTTGTATGGAGAATGACATCTCTAAAACGTGTCTTTCTCAGAAAGATGTTGTGTGCATGTCTGTGGGGAAAAGCTTGCATATTCAGGAGGAAAGCCTCTGTAATGATGCCACTAGGCATTAACTGGAAACCTAATTGGTTTTGTCTTAGTATCTAACAGTCCCAAGCCACAAAAGGAGAAGAAAAAACACATATACACACACAGGTGCTCACGTGCAGACACCCCTCGGCCACCTGTGCTTAACCAAAGACAAGATATGTGTAAAATAACCAAAATATTGGCCAACGTGTTAAGCATAGTCTTTCTAGACACTGGATGTGTGTACAGTGCAAAGGCTTGAGACCTGTGGGAACAAGCCAGGAGTAATTTCATATAGGTTGAGATTTGCTAACAGCATAGCAGGTAGTGCTCTGGTTCATGTTGGTATTGACGCTGCTCCGGAGCGAAAATATTTTGGTCTACAAATCTCAAACCTCTTCTGTTCCCAAATATTTAAACGAGGCAAGATGTGCTTGCTGGGGAGCTGCATCCACAAAAATGCTCCCACCCACACCCAACCCAAGGCTGCTTGATCGCTGGGCTTGATGCAGCTAAAATGCATGTGCAAGCACCTGACTGGGGTCTCACTCGAGTCGCGAGTGCTTCTTTTGTGTCCCCTTCCCTCCCTGCAGACCCGTGCCAGGCACCCATGGTAACATGAAGCAGAACCCCTCCAGTCTCTAGGCCACCAGACATCTGATTTAGTACTATTTTTGTAAGCAAGGAAGAGCACAAGATCTCACCAGACTGTGGGCCATGCTCTGCACAATCTGCAGGCAGGAGTGGGTTGGTGGTCCCGGTCCTGGTCCTGGCCCTGCACGGGTGACCTGCAACACCTGAAGCTCCCCCCCTGCTTTGGTGGACCCCGTTTCCTGTTTGTATTGAGGTCGGAGGGGGAAAAATCCCTCTGATCCTGCCTGCCAGAGTGTGGGGGGTAATAGCTTTGGGCCCTAGTTCCCCTGGCTGAAAATAGGACAGGGCACTTCCTACCCATCCTGCAGATAAATCCAGATGACCTCCTGATGCAAGGAGCTGAATATACATTGAATAATACTGAGTAAATTCTTAGTGTACAGGTGATCCAGAAAGACTGACAAAATAAGCTCATGATCCCTTCTAGCTTTAAAATCCATGACTGCAAGAGCTGAAAGACATGCCAGAAAAAAATATAATGCTGCTTACTGTTAATGCCAAGACTAGACATATTTTCACCCAAGATCATGGCTAAACAATGGAATTTCAAAACTTCCAGAAAACTTTTGTGCCCATAAACTGGCGTTTATAGGAGTAGGTGGAAAACAACACTTTTAACACTTTAAAAAGGAGCATCTTCCAGCAGGAATGCGTCATTAAAAACACGCTCTTTCTAAATCACCTGGGATTATGTCTGGGGACTTCCGTGCCATTGTCTTAAAACATATTTTAAAAATAAGAATAAAAAGACTGAGCTTCACAGATCAGGAAAGTTAAAATTCTTGTGCCTCCATTAAAATGTTGGAGGCTTACATTTCTCAAACGGTTTTTGGTTTGTTTTAAAACCAAAAAAAACCCCAAAAACCCATGCACTGGCATCTGAATACCTTGCCCTCGTATGCTTTTTTAAGCTTGTTAATTCAATCAGAGCTCTATTACCGTTGCTCTGTCCTCACACAGGAATTGGCTGCTTAATGCTTAAGCTCAACGGCCATAAGCAAGATTCATCTGACTGCTACAGGGTAGTATTTCTCACACAATAATTAAAGCACAGATATTTAGTGCTGTACTACAAACCATGGCATGAGGAGAGGCACAAGCCTGTTTCTTTTTGAGTGCAGAGCTCCCCTCATGCCATTACTAATGATACTTCGCACAGCAATGAGGAAATTCTCCCAAAGTTTTGTGTACTCCCCCGCTACACAGCAATGTCAGGAATCGCCAAAAATCCCTCTTCCCACAGGAAAGAGTTCATAGGCCCGGTGTACACCAGCAGCCCACAGCATCACACTAGCGGGGGACCAGATTACCCTGGTTGTCTTCAAATCAAGCCCTTGAGACATGGCATCTCTGTTGAAGGTGCTCCAGAAGACCCCAAGGGATGTTCCTGCCCTGGCACCCGATTACAAATCTCGGCATTGCTCTTTACAGCTACGACAAAACTCCCTTTTTCTTGCACTGATGCTAAAGCCTAGGACATGGACAGTGGGGTGGGATGTGGAGGGCACACTATTCCCAAAACAGCCTGTGCCTCTGTTCTAAGCAGTGAAAAACTCAAACAGCGGCTACAGCAAAACTCACTCGCAGTTGAAATGATTATATGCTGGTGAGGTACCACCTGGAAAACAGCTTATTAAAAAAAAAACAAACAATACCAAATAAGAAATATGTTTGCTGCATGCATGAAGGAGCCACAGTCCCACCTTCCATGGGTGCATTTTGGTAGTGCTAGAAAACAACTCCTGGCAGCTGATGAGCTCCAAGACACACCACGAGATAGAAGAGCTCTTTAACACCTGGCTGGCATCTGAACCTAGGTCAGATGTTACCTGTCAAGGCTGGGCAACCTAATGTACAGTGATGTACAGGCTCCAGCACACAAACATCTGCATCAAATATTGGTCTTCTTAGACAAAACCCATAAGGATCCCCAAAAAATCCTGCAAAGATTTCCTGTCCCTTGCTTAGCTATTGTCCTATTGCACCTCCTCTTCACCCATCTCATGGAGGGCAATTTTCTTGAAGAAACCAGCCCAGCTTGGATAGGTGACGGAAGACACACCTGAGCTGCGGAGAGCAGCACCACACACGCACAAGGCAAATCTCCCCGAGTCAGGATGTCCACATGATGGAGGTGGGCAGAAATATAGCAAAAGGTCTGGAAGTCCTCCAAGAGAACGTGCCTTCAGCCTGGTATGGGCAACCTTCCCCCTACCATTGGGGGTCAGGAGCTGAGCTGCCCCCATCTCTCCACGCAGCCAGACCTGGCAGCACCGCACTGAGCAGCATTCAATTAGGAAAGCAGCCTGCAAGCTGAAAGAGAGCTGAAACACAGGGAGAGGAAGAAGCCAGCTCAAATAATTGGATAATTGCCATTTAATTCCCACGTATTAGATTTGGCAATACTTGCATTACAGTTAAGTCAATAAAGCAACTTTGACTTGAGCTTGATTTGACGATGGGACAGACCGATCAATCTGTCTGAGAGGCAGGCTCCCAGTCCTGCCAGGGAGACCTCGGGGTGGAGGCAGAGGAAAGCCCACTGCCCATCTGCCACGTGCTGAGGGAAAAGATCCTTTACGTGCCAAAATGAGTCTGAAGTAAAGGTCCCATTCATGCTTTTCCTAGATTAGGCAGCCTCATTCATGGGCAAATGCAGCCTCTTATTCCTATGGCTCAGCAATGCTCTACAACAACCGGCCACCTTGCTGGAAAGGTGTTGCTATGCCAAGCACGTCTGCCCATCATGTCCACATGAACACAACTTAGGAGGCAAGCCTGTGTAGGAGGCTCACTGTCAGGAAATCGGCTCAAGAGAGTGAGCTAATTAAAGCTGCAGCAGAGAGACAACAAATTCCCCTTGCTGACTGTCTCACAGCTTGTCATTCCAACCCAGCTGCCCACTGGTAAAAGAAGCTGCGCTGGCAAGGATGCCCACGCAACCTGCCACTGACAGTGGGCAACAGCAAGGAGCAGTAGAAGAACCACCACTGCAGATGTTTGGAGTCCAATTCAATAATAATAAACATATTTCTTGGCATCCGGCATCAACAGATATAAAATAATTCAGCTGGTTTACAGGTGGAGCTCCCTTTCCTTGAGACATGTGAAACCCTTGCTTTTTTGGCATGCCACAGTCTCCTTTGAGATGGACAAATTCTCCCTCTACTGCAACACAGAGCGGCTCATAAAAGTAGGTGGAAACCAGGTGAAAGCACAGGAGTTTGAGTTCAGCAGAATACATACCAAGACGGCAATGCAATAAAGATGTCCATTATTGTGCATTATATACAATAGAATTATGCATCATATACAATTTGCGCTAGTGACTTGTGAGACATCTGCTCTACCCAATAGCTGCAACAAACTACGGCAAGCAGAACAGAAAACCGTGACAAATTGGTTTTGGTGAGAACACAACCAGGCATTTGACAGTCTCTGAGGCTCTATATTCTGGTAAACTTGGAAGTGCCTGGAGACATTGCCATGAGGTTCAGCGGATTTAATATAAAAAGGGCACAGGCTCTTGCATTCAGCAGCAGGATGCATCATAACAGTATTTACCCGTATAGACTGAAACTTTGCCACTATGAAGTAAGAACATGTTCGTCCCCCACTGCCTTAAAAAAAGCCCAAACAACCCTCAAAAACCAACCCTTTATTTTACAATTTTCAAAGCAAGGCAGTAAATTAAAGAAAATCTCTAAATTCCTCTGTTCATTTTTTAATGTTAGAATATTAGCGATAATTCTTCATCTTACAGTAGTTATATGCATGCCACGTGGCTATGTATACACCCAGACACACGTAAAACATGTTTTATAGCATATTGCTTTTTCATTGCAAATATTTTCCTGAGATGTCCTAGAATGAGAGCACATTAAAAGCACCTGCTATTAAATCTTTGCTAAAACCTCCAAATTATGCATGAAAATCCAAAGTGTGCTGTTAATGAAATTGTTGGGTTCTTAATGTGTGTGTCATTTTGATGTAGAACATCATTTCCATAATGTCTTACATGTTTCACGCACTTCTGGGTATTATACCCTCTTCTTGATATCCCAGGAAAACAGATCATTAGCACAAGTAGGAAGGAAAACTGAATCATGGAGCCTTGTATGCTTACATAGAATTTGTTTCAAGGTAAGAATCACTGTACAAAACTTCCCAAGTGCTTGTTCGGTTCTCCAACCACTAGATTAATACTTTCCAATCCTTGCAATAATTTAATTAAAGTGATCAGCAAATGAGAAGTAATACTGCACCACTGAATCTAATTAAACTTCAAGTTTATCCTCTAGAAATCAAGAAAAATATATATTTCTTCAAGAAAAGACATTTATTTTATTCTGACAGAGGAAAGGATAAAAGAAAAAACTAATCCGTTTTGCTGATAACATCTCCCTCTTCTCTCTCTCCCCCCTCCTTCCAAATGACAATGCTTGCCTGGCTAAATAATAAAATAATAAGCATTCTTCAAAGCTAATCTTCCTGTTCTGCGCTGTCTGAGCCACTTTTGTCCCTTCCCACCCAAGCCATTGTATAGCAAAACAATAGCGCCGTGGTAAAAATGACAACAGAAACCAAATGGAGGGGAGGTCTCTACCCTGTTGGAACCTGCCAAGAAGAGAAATAAAAATTTAGACCTTCTTACCTCCATATGGCAATTGTACATCTTACAAAAGGTCCCCCCTCCATCCCTGTCCCATGCAAGTATTAACTCTCTAAGCCTGGTTGGAGCTTCATGCAAAATTAAAGTAGGGATGCCGAGAGGGAAGATAATCTACCCTGTTCAGGCAGCAACAACTTGACGTATAGAGAGTATTCCCACTTCCTGCTGCCCAAATCTCTGCTGCCGAAATCAATACCATGGCCTAAATCTAGCTGTTGTCCAGCACCTCCTCACTACAGAGGCATGCGTGCACGCATGGTAACAAGTCGTGCTTACAGACAAGACCATCATCTCTCCACTCGGCTTTCTTGAAAAATCATGCTGAAAAGTTTTATTTCTGTAAGCACAACACTGAACACAGTTAACTAGTGCAAAACCACAGAGTAATAAACATTTAACTAAATATGCACAATTTCCAAACTAGGCTTGCCCAATTAACATTTTACTGCAACAACCTCCAGGGAAATATTGTCTTGCTAATTAAGTACTTGCTCTCCCTCCCCTTACTGAGAACAGGTTGGTTTTATTCTGCCTTTTCTCATGGTAAAAGGGCAAGTGGATGGTGAGTAAAAGAGAAACAGTTGTATAAAAAGGTTTGTTTCGCTGCTGCTTCCCTAACAGCACCTTTTCCTCCTGATGCTACAACCCCTTGTAGACACTGCTGTGTCCAAGCTACTGCATCAGGTGGGCATGAGTTGTGCATCCACACCAGTAAAGCTCCCAACATAACTGGTTGCCTCTGAGGATGGGTGGCCAGGAACTGACTCAACTGATCTACAAAATAAGAACAGGCATGTTGGGGAAGATCTAAGGTCTCCAGCAGTCATAAACAGCAGATGCCTAGAAAGAGCAAAAAGGTGGGAAGCACACATGCTACTGCACAAGCACCTTCCCAGGCACCAGCTATTTGCGTCTCGAGAACTTCTTGAGCAAAAGGTGTTTTTTGTGGAGTACTGCACCACGTTTAGTCTCCCCTCAAAGCCACATACACTTTCAGGACCTGTAACATACTACAACAAAGGGCTCAATGACATAATTGGAGCTGATTGAGGCTTCACTCCTTCTGTTTGTTCTGAACATGACACCTGCTACCGTCACACGATGTGTGGAGACCAAACACGAGTCAGTCTTCACAGCCAGGAGATGGGCTCAATATAAGAATAAAGATGAAGTTGCTATGCAAAAGCTGTGCAGAGAACCACTTCATTAGTGAAATATCACTGCCATAAGCCTTGTAGCTCTAAACCCTTAGCAACTCTTTAGGGAAGAAAAAAAGGGAACGAAGGAAAGAATGAAAGAAAAAGGTTTGCAACATGAAGGGCTCTTTGTAGCTTTTGATAGATTTCAACCATTTCTACCGTACTGCTGCTGCTCTGCACATGCTTGTAGGGTGAGCCTTATAATCACTTGAAGGAAGATGATTCAACATCTTTCTGAGCCAACAGGTCAACAAGTGCAAATCCCAACTGAGCAACCTACTCAATGAATCACAAAACGGAAAGAAAGAGTCTCTCCAGGTCAGCTAGTCCCTTCCCAAGGAAGGAGGCAGAAAAGAAATGCCCCTCCACATACCTACTTTCATTGCCTACTCTCATTTTAATGCTATTCAAGCAGCAAAGATTGTTCTTAATTTCTTAAAAGACTATTTCAGTGTAACACATTCCAGTGGTGATTTATCTTCACTGCAGAATGGAGAATGACACTGATCTCTCCACAGAAGTCTAAGTTTGCTTGAGGACCTTTCTTATTAATTTGCCTTAGTATTTTTATTGTGATATTACCCCAAAAACCCCACAGATTGTGCTGCATGTGCTAAGCACTACAATCGACTTTTTCTCCTTACAAGCTATTGCTTAGAGGTCTGCCATGCCCTTCAGATGCATCCTCTCTGAAAGATTTCACAGGTACCTCTTTCTTTCCCAGTCAAGACCTGAAAACAGACATCTCCTTATCTCCAAACTGGTAAATCCCCTTCTTGATGTCTTACAAAGAAAGAAGGAAAATGTATTAGTCTATAGACCTACAAGGCAAAACTTCCCATGTTTTATTCCTGTCTGATAGCACCTCAGGAAAATTGATTAATTTCTCTGTGAGTTGGTTACTGCATCCATAAAACAGTGATGATAAACAGTGGATTATTGCTCTGGGGTGGCATGAAGGTTAAATTCATTAATGCTTGTAGAGTGGCTGAGATGTTTGGATGAAAGGCACTAACCATGGGAAAATTATTATTTATTCTCATGAGGGCATATCACAGCTTCATTAACTCCACTTGAAGATACACGTTATACACTAAGTGTAGGCAAACCTCCATTCCTGCAGTGCCCAGATCCCGTACGTGCGCAGCACAGGGTCTGAAACACTTACTGAAACAGAAACCAGGCAGACAATACACGCTGCCCTCAGTTAGGACCAGCCTGCTGTCCCAGCAGAAGCAGCATGGTCTGATGCAGAATCATGAACAGGTAGAGCTGATAACTCTCACACCAGTGGTAATTCTCAGCCACTGATTTATTGCATGGTGTTGGGAAATTCACCTTCATACTCGTTTTCAGCTTGCTTTTGTGCAGTTCCATGGACAAGAGAAGACCGGCACAGAGTGCAAGAGGGACCAGATAAAAAACTGGCAATAGAAATGTAATTCTCAGCCTGGCCACCAGTCACCAGAAAAACATCTTTCTACAGGGCATACAGCCAGGTTTTTATACCTTCTCCCAAGATGCCACAAGAACAATGTCAACGGACAAGAATCAGACTCTCAGAATGGCTGAGGTTAGAAGGGACTTCTGGAGGTGATCTGGTCCAACCCCCTGCTCAGGCAGGGCCACCGAGACCCAGTTGCCCTGGACCATGTTCAGATGGCTTTTGAATAACTCCAAGGAGGGAGACTTCACAACCTCTTTGGGCAACCTGTGCCAGTGCTCAGTCACCCTCATAGTAAAATAGTCTTTCCAGACCAGATGGACCCCTGGCCTTGTGCAAGATTGTAGGCTCTTCCCTCCCCATGCAGTGTTTCCACCATTGCCTGCCCCACGAGCCCACTGTGTAGCCCATCTTCATTTCTTCTGCTGCACAGAGGGCTCGAGCATACGCCACCTTGGGCGAAACATCAACCTGCGCAGCAGGACTCCAACCTCCATTGCCATCTATTTATTAAAACCAAGATGTGAAAATGAGATATAGCAAATGAGAAGATCTTTGAGGAAGGCTGAGCCCACTCAGGTCTCCGATGAGAACTTAACTTCCAGATTCAGTGAACCGAAGCTACTTCTTATTATGACATAGCAAAGGATAAACACCACTGCATTAGTCAGCTCCTGGCAGTCAGGTTTTGAAGGACATTGAGTGGGTGGCAGAGAAAACCTGAAAGCAAAGGGAAAAATCAGGCTCTGCAGAATGGCATTATTTGGAGCTGGTCTTCTGGCGTGCAGTGCCATTCCTGCTGTTGTCTGGAGGCCTCTTCCTGATAAATGATATCACCGTGCCACACTGCTGCTCCCCAAGCTCACCAAATGCAGACCAGCAATGTCCAGCTTTACTTTTCTCTGTTGAACATCTCCCAGATGTTTATCCATATTTTATTAAGAGTAAGGCACATAAAATAAAACTGGATTGTCAATGCATCGGTTTGCAGAGGTAAACATGGGATATATCCCTTTCTCCACTAAAAGGGGCAACAGAGCTTTGCAAAACCAAACACTTCTCCTGGAACTTTTTCAAGGGACTGATGTTTTTTCTGCAGGACAGAACTGAGCATCCATCACAACACGCAGTTTGTCAGGAGTCCTGAAAAAGAAATTGGAGCACCGTTTCCTGGTAGAACAACCGAGCTCTTTGGAGGTGAGCTTGGTTCTGGTTCGTGCAAACCATGGGTGGTAAATCATAACCGCTATTCCCAGGTAGACAGAGATCTTCCCAGCAAAGATCCTGCAGTGCTAGAGAAACACTGCTCCCTCTCAAGACAAATAACTAGCAGGGTAGACACAGAAAAAAGCAGAGCTTCAGGAGTGCAATTCCCCTCCCATACTTGTGATGGCCAGTGATAATTATACGTCCATTTGTGCATACACTAGAGCACAAACCTCTCCAATACCATCTTTGCCTGGTAGCCATCTCCCAGTGGGGCTTGCAGCTTTATGGGGGAAAACCAATGAGTGGACTATGATCGATGCATTTGTTGTCGGTATCCACTCCAGTACCTTTATGGATTGTGCTTAATGAGATGGAAAGTGCTGTGGAACGTTAAATTTCCATCCCGAGGATGGGCAGCCCTGCAGGACCGAAGCTGTTGCTGCTGCCTGCTGAGAGGGATGCACTGGAGACAGCTCATCCTTGCTGAATTCCTCAGATACACTGCTGTGGTTTAACCCCAGCCAGCAACTAAGCACTCCCCCCCAGTGGGACAGGGGAGAGAATCAGAAGGGTAAAAGTGAGAAAACTCGTGGGTTGAGATAAAGACAGGTTAATAAGTAAAGCAAAAGCCACGCACACAAGCAAAGCAAAACAAGGAATCCATTCCCCACTCCCCACGGGCAGGCAGGGGCTCAGCCATCTCCAGGGAAGCTGGGCTGCATCACGCATAACGGTGACTTGGCAAGACAAATGCCATCACCCTGATTGCCCTCCCCTTCCTCCTTCTTCCCCCAGCTTTATATGCTGAGCATGACATCATATGGGATGGAATATCCCTTTGGTCAGTTGGAGTCAGCTGTCCCGGCTGTGTCCCCTCCCAGCTTCTTGTGCACGCCCAGTGTCCTCGCTGCTGGGGTGGGGTGAGAAGCAGAAAAGGCCTGGACTCTGTGTCAGCACTGCTTAGCAATAACAAAAACATCCCTGTATTATCAACACTGTTTTCATCCCAAATCCAAAACACAGCCCCATACTAGCTACTATGAAGAAAATTAACTCTATTCCAGCCAAAACCAGCACATACACGCAGGCTATTTTCTTCCTAACTAGGTCCCTCAGAGAGACATGCATCTGACAGATGAAGGTGAGCTTTGCTGCTAGTACACTGGATCCAAAGAAGAAATATTGAAATCAGCACTTCAATATTTATATATATGGAAAAAAACCCACAAAAACTAAGGATTCTGTTGCCACAAGAGAAGCAATCTAGTAACATAAAGGAAAGGTTTAGTTTTCTCTATCAATATTAAAGCATTTAAAAATCTATTCATTAAATGCTTACAGCCACTGAGGCAGACAGTGCCACTGCCTCATCTTTATCAGTGCTTGTGTATCTGTTTAGCCATAAACCCTACCCAAGGATGAACACATTCAGCACGTTTGTTGAAGCTCTACACACTGACTGCTAGCCTGACCAGTAGAAAAAGTTTTCAGTCTTCCACTTCTCTCTTTGGGGCACATTCCTCTCCAAGAAATAATGCTTTCAACACTCGTTTCATTATTGAAGATTTTACCAAAGAGAAATACCTAGTGGAGTTTTTAACTATTTAAAAGGAAAGCTTCTTTAGCAGCCACTTAAAGTGCACAGCGATCAAAAAAGTTTCAGCTTTGACTTCCAGCCTGTGCTACCACCATCCAGGGAAAGCGAGTGCAGCCCTTTCCACATTGGATCCTACCCAAAGCCTTCCCAGAAATTCCTCCCTTAAAAGAAGATATCCTGCCACAAACAACAAAGAACACAAGATGAGCAAACACCAGAGACTGCCAGCGTGGCTACCAGGTAGTGCAATACTTTGCAACAGTAATCTGGGTCTGAAAATCAAAACGGATTTGACAACCTCGCTTTCCAATACACCTCCGAATTGGGAGGAAGGCAATAATTTGCCCCATCCCTGGAAACATCCCAGGTCAGGCTGGACGGGGCTCTGATCAACCTGCTCTGGTTGAAGATGTCCCTGCTCACTGCAGGGCGTTGGACTACATGGCCTTTAAAGGTCCTTTCCAACCCAAAGATTCTATGATTCTATGAATTATCCCTAATTTCTTGAGGGAACTGTAGCAGAGAGAATTAAAGGCTCTGACTTACACATGCTAAAGCAAATGGTGCCAGGAGCATATGCTGTTTTACCCCAGCAAGTGCTTGCCCCACCGGTGTGCCTTACCCCCTGGCAGATGGGTGCTGCCAATCACAGCCCAAAATATTGATAGAAACTCTCTTTTGTGGTGCTTTAAGACAACACTCAGGTGCAAGTCACATGCTATAGTGCTCACTTGGGAGAGGGCAACCTCCAGAGCTGAGCTGGACACCTGCAGCCAACTACGTATAACAACATGGTAAAACTTGTCAGGGGTCAATCTGAGCCCAAAATGATGTGTGTGAAGTCACGCAATGAAATATTCAGTGTGGTAACCACAGTGATGAGGACACCAGGAGTCCAGGCTCCTCCAAGGGTTCACAAGGTCTGTCTCAAATGCACTTTGCAACTATGAAAGTGCTCACTGTGAATTCCCCAACTGCCAGAACAAAAGCAAACCTGCAAGTCTCCATGGCTGTAACACCAGAGATGTTTGACATGTCTAAGTCCCCAAATTTGCCTTGAAATATCTAAAGGAATTAACCAGGTACTCAGGTGCCATAAAAACTGGCCTGATGGAAAAAGGAGTGAAATAGGTCTGTGGGCAAGCAGATGATAGATGTTTTAGGGTTTCTTTTGTGCTTTCTTGATTGAATTCAGGTTATTACCTATGAAATAATTATCTATCTACAACCTGGGTACAAAATCGTATTTTAATTTTTTTAACATGATTTCACATCACTCCGGACTTGAAAAGTACGTCTTTTTGATAGGTTTTCCCATTACGTAAGACTTGAAAAAAAGGTCTTACTTTTTTTCCTTTTTTTTTCCTTTTCCACTGTAGAGTTCTTCCATTGCTTTTATCTCTCTGAAGCTGTTTGTACAAACAGGCTGACTTCCGCGGTGCTGGTCATAAGCACAGGCTGGGAGGATGACTCAGCCTGCGTGCCAGCCAAATGATCAGTCAGAAGTCCCGCCATGGTCTGCAGGACTAGAAACAGAAGCTTTAATACAGTGTGCCAGGTAATTGCACCTAAACAAATTCACAAGAACAGAAAATGTATGACAAACATAGAAAAACTTCCATATATACATATTATATAGTTATATACATGCAGAAATGCTCTGTATGTCAATTTTGGGGACTGATTCTCGACACCTTTCGTATATTAAAGGAGATGACAACCAAAGAGAGCTATGTGTTCATGATTAAAGAACTGTAAGGCAAGGGAGAAGAGCTAACATCACACATATACAGACAAACACAACAGCAAAAATGACCTACAGCAGCTCCCAGTGACAATCACATTGACTCTCGCACCATGTGATGGTTCCTGGAACCTTCTCCCACCTTTGAGACCAGACCTGCGAATGGCATCTCTTCTGCTGGGAAAGACTTCTGCTAGTAGAAGCAAGGCTGAGGTATGTTGTGCTCTTACAAATAACTTACTTTCTCATAAATGGGTCAGATTAACCCTGATTTATGGAACTGAAGTTACAACTCAAACTCATTCAGATGTCCAGGAACACAAATTCATTCTTATTATTAAACAACCTTAAACAAATTAAAGAACTCGCCAGAAATTTCACTGTTGTGTCAAAGAACCGGATATGTCAAACTAGAAGAGACTGTTGATCCTTTATGTTACAACATTTTCTTTCAGAACTTGGTAAAATGATGACTACCAAAGATCTGAAAAAAAAAAGAAACTAGGGGTCTTCAGCTCCCCAAAATAAATCTGTGGCTTCAGAGGAGCAGCAATGATACCATTGGCTTATTATAAGAAATACCTCTCTCCCCTTATCAGTACCGATGACAGACATCTTTTCCAGAGGTTTGGCTGGACTAAAATATCCATCCAGAGTTGGTCTTAATATCTTCAATACCATGCAGAAAACATCAATGCTTGCTGAGTGCCTTGTAACCACTTTTGTCTCTTATCAGGACATATGCAGAATTCCACCATTAATGACGTTGGAACTATTCCTTGTATTTAGCCCCCATCCAGAGATCACTGATCTTACAAGAAAGTAGAGAGAAAGCAAAACTGTTATTGAAAGAGTATCAAAATTACCCTTAACGTCTATGTAAAAGTCTTTCATTTTTCTAGATAGCTTTCTTAAAATTCAGGTAGTCTTTGTCCTTAATTAGTAAAAGAAGCTCTTGTCTGTTCTTAACAAGACACTTATCTTCCCAAGTCTAGCAAGGTATTTCTTAAACATTGACAAAGAAGTCCCTCACTTCATATTAATAGTTTTAGACTTAAGCTGTGTCTCAAAATAGTAACCAATTATTTCTTCAAACACTTTTATGATATTGGTGTGTAAAGTTCTTGTTTATCCAATAATACCACGTGGATGTTACTAAATTCAGCCTTGCATTCAGAAGAGATTTCCAAATATTTTGCATCTCAAAATTAGTTTACATCAAAGTAAACTTCTGAAGGCTGATGGAATCGCCTTTTTGCAGAAGGATGTGACCCAGACACCATCCACATCTTGCACAAAGCTACGTCCAACCATAAAGACACATCTGAAATTTAGTAATCACTCTTACAAAATCAGATTCAGCAAGGATATTTGCAGAACAGCCTGTGCAGTTTTAAACCGAGTTCTTCACAAGAAACGAGAGCAATCGCTGTCGGTATTTAGTACCGTGACTTCAATGAATAGCCAAGTTACATCATTGAACTGATATAACTAAAGGCATGTGTGCTCTCAGCTAACAGCAAACCAAGATAAATTAGACTTGCTTACACCCATGCAAAAGATTTAGGCGAGTGTGTTTTATCTCACATTGGCATCGGGTTCAGCAGACAAACCACAGCCCCCACTAATAAACGGCAACTTGTTAAAATGATGCGGCTTTCCTGCGCTTCAAAGCCTTCGGAGTACAAAGGGGAAAAAAAACCCACATTCCTTGATCTCAGCAAATAGCATATCCATTCCTTTTATTCACCCAGGCCTTTCTTCTAGATCAGAAGTCCATTTTCTTGAGGCAGAGATCAAATGCATACGAGGATTCGCATTGCTCAGAAGAGTAACAAACCACCTAGTAAATGCTTTTTCCTCCTGAAGTCCAAAATCCTACATTTTTTCACCATGTTTAAAACTCATCAGCAATAAGAAGGCATCTATGAGACACACCTTGAGCAACACAAAGCTGTTTTAGACACTTTTCAAACCAGAAAATAAAATCTTCTCTTGTTTCAATTTTGCTATAATATTCAAGATGCATCACACAGCACACAAATGTTGTGGACATGTTGCTTTCTGGCCTGACTTTTTTTCAGTAGCAAGGTACAAGTCATCTTCTGAAACACTTGGCATGTTCCTGGTTGACAGAGGTGGGGGTTTCCCCAAGTATTTCTTAAACTAACTTGACATTTCATATAATTAAATCAGCAACTAGAGAGTAAGCATTTGAGCTATCACATTATCCAAGCTTCACATATATGAAAATAATTGTACTATCTCCTGAATCAGGGAAAGACACAACCAGACTGGTTAAAACCTAGTATTAGAAGTATAAATGGTTATAATTTTATTAATCACCATTTTTGTACCGGTACTGGGAATGAATTGCTCCCTGACGTTCCATCATGCCAAGCACTACACAAAACACGCATGATTAAACGCTTCCTCCCCAGAAGAGCTTATACTGGATGTTTCTTTGTTCAAGCAAGTACATGAACTTGCCATGCGTATAATTAAATCTGCTCTTTCGGGGGGGCCCGACGCCACCGATATATGTCTGTTAACAGTTCCTCCAAGAATAACAAGCTTACTCATGTCTGAAGCAAGACTGGAGCCCCAACAGAAATAGATGGGATTAAAGGCAGGCATTCAATAATATGGTCTGTATCCCCTTTAGGCAGCCAGGCCTATCTTTCTCTATCCAGTCTATGAAATCTGTTTTCTCAAAATGAAAATTATACTCACACCATGCTGGTGTCCTTGAGAGAGGAACATGTACCACCTTCTCCTGGAAACAACAGTTTTGAAGAAATGAGTGAGCTTCTCTATTTTGAGCACATTTAAATCCTACGAGTCCCTCTAACCAAAGAAAAAAGCCCAATAGCTGATATACATGAATACGTGCATCAGATAGATTTTTTTGAATGCCTCTTGAATGTGTGCAAATCGCAGGTAGAGGCGATTTTTCCTCCCCCGACGGTGGAAATAAATTAAGCCCCAAAAACTGAGTCGTTCTTTCAACCTCTTGTATTTTTCTGCAGGTTGCTGTGATCAGTGTCTAGCCATTTATTGCATTGCTAAAGCACAGGGAAGAAGACAGGCCAACTTCAGCAAATCCTCTCAAGGCTCCAAGGGCAAGGACTTAATTTTATTGGCGTAGTTGGCAGCACTGATGCAAAGGGTGAGGAAGCACCTGTACTGAGCTGGTGCCACTTTTCTTACCTGCCCCCCTTCTTTCCTTACAAGACGTGATAAATGGCTCTGATCCATCATCTTTTCCCTATTTTCAGACCCAGCTGCATGTCTCACTGCTCTGAATGGACCAATTATGATAACTATGAAAAATGCTGGTGGGCAAACGAGACCTAAATGTGGTCTCTTCTCCACCGAAGAGACACAAATCTGCCAGATGCAGATTGAAGGCTTGTAGCCACATTAGGACAGCGTGCCCAAGCTGAACAACCCTGCCTGTATTAGCTTAGGAGCAGCACTAAACTAAACGCAACCATCCTAAACGGGCAGCTGAGCTGGTGGTTCTCAGGGTCTCATGCCCTGTTAGGAGAACATATCAAATTAGCCTCTCTAATGGCTAAAGACGTGTGAAAATGAGAGCCGAGAGCTGTAATTCTGCAGTTTCCCAGAGCAACCCTCCAGCGAAGTGCACGAAGTGACTTGATATTGCTTCTCGTAAAGCCATTTACACTTCTGTTTTCTTCTCCCCAGGGGGAGAGATGCATTTGCAACACAGTGCCTTCCTTTGGTCGAGTGCTTAACACTTGTAGTTTTCCTAAGAGTTAACAAGTGCTGCTGAGCATATTTATAACCAACATAAATAGTGTTTAAAAAATACCACCCCCTCTTCCCTCTCCTCTTGCTATGGAGCAGCACTGCAGCGATGGAAGGGGAAATCCATCCCAAAGCTCCCTTTACTGCAGCTATCCTTGAAAAGAAGATATATTTTCAGCACATGGGAACCAGTTATACTGGGGAAAAAAATAGTAATTCCCTCCAAAGGAATTCAGCTAAATCGACTCTATGGTCCAGGAAATACCTGATGGAACTGATCACACACATGACATTCCCAGACTTTGCTTTAACAAGCCTCAATGTCACAACCGCACACCTTAAGCATCAGCAAGATCTTTTGTCTATTTGCCTTTCCAAAAGACAGCACTACTCATCCTACTCTGTTTTCCCTGCCTGTCCTTCTGTGGTGGGAAAACCCAACTTGTAAGTGTAAGTCTTTGCTGAGAATATAAAGCAATGAATAAATGCACCAGAACCTCAGCAGAAAAGGGATGATAGAGGCAGCTATAATCCCTATTTTCCAGCAAATTAATACTGATCCCCCCCGTTACCTTTGTTCACTGGTGTTCACATAAATATTAATAGTTTTCATTTTCTTATTTCCTATTTTATGGCAGTTGGCCCTTTGAGGAAAGTACTTTTCCCCTTTCAAAACTACACCCAAATTTCCCAGCTGGAGCTGTAAAGCAAAAGAAGGTTCCCAGAAAGCAAATAGCTCTGGTTGGGGGTTTTATTTGTTTGTTTGTTTGTTTTAACCCTATAAAATATGGGCACACAAGGTTTCATGCCTAAGAAATTATGTTTTTGCCATTGTTCTCACTTTGTATGAGACAACAGATGACAGAGGGAAGAGGTGATGCACTGCAACGGTACGGCTCTCACCATGTTAGAAGTCACAGAATCACAGAATCATTAAGGTTAGAAAGGACCTTCAAGATCATCAAGTCCAACCGTTAACCCAACACCACCATGCCCACTAAACCATGTCCCCAAGCGCAACATCCACACGTTTTTTGAACCCCTCCAGTGATGGTGACTCCACCACCTCCCTGGGCAGCCTGTTCCAATGCCTGACCAACGCTCTCGGTGAAGAAATTTTTCCTAATACCCAATCTAAACCTCCCCTGGCGCAACCTGAGGCCATTTCCTCTCGTCCTATCACTGGTTACTTGGGAGAAGAGGCCAACACCCTCGTCGCCACAACCCCCTTTCAGATAGTTGTAGAGAGCGATGAGGTCTCCCCTCAGCCTCC
The DNA here is from genome assembly GCF_964289735.1 of Phaethon aethereus. Taxonomy (NCBI): domain Eukaryota; kingdom Metazoa; phylum Chordata; class Aves; order Phaethontiformes; family Phaethontidae; genus Phaethon; species Phaethon aethereus. Next base: position 3,087,882 of record NC_138582.1, on the reverse strand, counting down.
TCTTCTCCAGACTAAACAACCCCAGTTCCCTCAGCTGCTCCTCATCAGACTTGTGCTCCAGACCCATCACCAGATTCATTGCCCTTCTTTGGAAGGGAAGGAATTCCAATCACAAGAGGTCTCGCTGTCTTTGTCTCTTTCAAAAATTGGAAGATTTCTCTGTTTTCCATTAAAATCCGCAGGCACAGTCATCCCTGCATCATGCCATACAACTACTACATTTATTCATCTTGCCATGGGATGTTCACTCAGGCTAATTCAGGCTAATGCCGTTAGCAACAAGAGGTGAGTCCCGAGATCCTTCTGAAGGCATGGTTTGTTAGGCCAGCATTATGGAGGAGAAGTAACTTGGAGAGGGTCAAAGCAAGAAACAGTAAACATGAAGGAACCAGACTTAAAGAAAAGATTGGCTTATACTTCAGGGAGCATTTCTCAATGATGAGCACTTCTCAATGCTGAGATCTGAATTAATCTCCCTGGAGAAGTAACTGAAGGCTGATGATGAGGAACATGTAGAAGTGCGATGGACAGCTTCAGTGGGGATGGACTGCAGGGCTGCTCCTGGCCATGAAGATGCCTTAGCTTGAAGAACATCCCATCACCTCTTGCCACATCCATGTTGTCAGGCCTCATTTCAGGTCTTGCTGAAGTCTAGAACATGGGAAGGGAAAGAGCTTGGTTTTCCCATCAACATCTGGCAACCTTTTGGCAACTGCAGGCAACGCTCAGTACCTTGCCAGGACCCCGCAGGCTGCATCATGTTTTATGAACGAGTCAGGCTTTAATTACCTTTAAAATGTGGAACAGCTCAATTCCACCACTGACAGATTTGATGACTAATAAAAATAGCATACGTTTGTATGAGTATTAAAACCGATACCAACGACTGCGGCCCCTGCGCAGCACCAGGGCAGCTTTGGGAGCCACCTACTCTCTTGGCAGGTCTGTGGTCCTCAGAGACCCCGGGGCAGAGTTGGAGATAAACACACTGGCTACTTCCATCGAAACACAGGCAGGTTTGCTGTAAAAGAACTGGTAGCGCTGCCAGAGACAAGTTCACATACTAATCTTGTTCAGAGAGGTGTGGTGAGCTGCCCAGGCCAAGGTGTAACTTCTCCCACGCTACAGCTGGGATAAGGGCCAAAGGGTGCTCAGAGAAAGATCAGGGGAATAAACAGGGAAACAAAACAAAATAAAGTGTGGAAACTGAGTTTTAGAACTAATGAATTCTTTCTTTATAAAGAGAAGACAAGAAAAAGGTAAATTATACAATGTTTGCAAGAGTAGAGCAGTCTGGGAAAGATGCTACTCACACCTGAATAGATACAAGTGGACAAAGACTTTCTCAACATACAAATGTTCAATAATTTGAGATTCAAAAAAGAAAAAACAGCAATTGCTACAAACGGGTAGGAAGCTCAGGATACACACGTGAACGCTCCACCATCCGCATTCAAAAAAAAGAAAAAAAAAAAAAGGCAAGTCCAATAAATGCATTTCCAACCCTGGAGAGCAGCTCTTCTCTATGGCATGAGTAAAGTGGCGAATGGTCAGTCATGCCCTCCCTGAAACACTTCTGGAGAAACAGAAGGTGCACAAAGTCCTCGGTACTGTAAATTCAGCTCAGACATTAAAAAGCCATTATTATCCAAATGGATAATGAAATTAAGAGGGGGAAAGCTAATAGGAACCACTGCGCGGAGGGAGCCCTGCTGGTGCTCAGCAGCGCGGCCAGCTGAGCACCGACAAGGAACAAATTGAGTGTTAGGAGGAGGGAAATAAAGCAAACGCCATAGCTCTGCTTGGCAGGAAAAGTGTAATAGATTCTGTCTCAGAGATGTATCAGCATCTGTGGCTTTTAAATCATGGAGGAAAGCAGAGGGAAGCAAACCTTTTAGCACTCAGAGCAAAATCTGTGATGAGACCTTTATGATGATGAAACGCGCTTGGGAGCGGTGGAATTAACAGGAGGCAAAACGTCCAGCGGGAGACTGGACAACCCCAGTCCTTCCCCCGTCCTCTACCAGCCTTGAGATCCTAAAGAGAACACGGTAGGTTTTTTCCTCCTTCCCTGTTGCCCAGTCTGACAGCTTGGAAACACATAAATATTTCTTTGCAATTTTCATAATCGCAGCAAGATCCTCAATATGCTTCAAAATTACAAATGAAAGATAACATGAATTATCAACATGAATTATCAACACCATTAAAGAAGGAAGCACGACTTCAGTTTTTGCCCAGAAATGGCAAGGGAGGTAGTGTCAGGGCTGAGGTGAGACCTCGGGATATCCAGTGTTTCAGACTTGTCCTGAACACCAGGTCAAATCAAGTTTCTACATTTCCCACCCGCTCCTCTCCTTCCCCTGTGGAGGAAGAGATGGAGACCTTCTTATTGAAAAATGGGGATACTTCTTCTGAGCCCTAAGTATTTTCAAATAAGCTGCAGACCCAAACTGAACACTTTGGAGACACCTAAAAGCAGCTGGTTAAGGAATCGCCTATTCAAAATAGTTTTTCTTCAGCGACACATCACTGTGCTGCTTGAACTGAATTTAATCTCCACGTCGTACGGCAGCTTAACCACCTCATCGTCCTCTTTGTGCACACAAACAGCAAATCAATCAGAGCAATTTTGCATCTCTTTCTGCATCAGCATCTCCCTAAGAAAATCGGCGCGTGCACTCTCACTTGCACATAACCAGGCTGGTTATGCCAGAGGACAGCACTACTCTAGCTAAAAAGTGCACAATTACGTTATCCGCCCTTACAGTGGAGGATAAAACCACCTCATTTAGCCTTTAAAATGCCCTTGCAACAGTTAGGAAGTGGGGTTTGGTGTTTTATATGTACACATGTACCACTATATACGCTGGCAAAGTGCAGCTGCCCCTGGCATACAGTGAGGGAGCTGCTTAACCGCAGAGCTAAAAGCCCACGTGGAGCTTTCTGCCAAAGGCTGATCAGGACCCTGAGAGTCAAATAATTAATACAGACCAAACAGCACACATTTCTGCCTCTACAAGGCCAGGAAAGGTGAAGCAGCACAATTTTCCAGTCTCACGCAAGGTAGCTCGCGAGTAGGGAATGGCGTTAAGAGCCTACAATATTAATTAAGTTAATAGTTTGGGATTTAAGACAGGACATCAAACATGCCTGCTGTATTACAACCTACTTGCGTGTGCCTGCTCCAAAATCCCAGAACAAAATTATGTCACTGCAGATGCAAGGACACGGGTTATGCTTTGCAGATTTCAATCAAGCAAAATTTACCATTCAGCTGAGTCCTTTCCGGACAGAAAAAGAAGTTGACCTTGAAGAATTACTGTGAAAGCTTCAGAAGATGGTCAGTATTTGATCCCACATAAAATGTAATCACGGGGAATATCAGGAGATCATCTCTAAATGACCACTCTCCTCTGTCCCACAACGGCGTTGTTTTCCTATCAGCAAAATAAGTGATTTATTCTTGCTCCAGTTTCAGGGGAAACTCACTGTGGACAAATTTTTTCTCCTCTGATCTTCCAGGTAGCTGCACTAACATGGGGCAATGGTTGCACAGTTTGTCCAGGAAAGTTACTTTTACCTAAGTGGGGCTGCAACTTTACCTTACCCTACTTACCCTACTTACCCTACTTTACCCTACTTACTGCAAAGAAATTAAAATATGCAGACAAGCCAACCTCTTCTTCACTTCTTTTGCCTTGAGGATGACAATCCCATTTTCCAACAGCTTAATTGCTGCTCTGCACTGTGGGGTTGCCATACCCATTCTCTCCATCTTTCTCCTCCATCCCCATTTCTTTCCTTTCGCACACACAGCACGAGTGTGAAATCCTTTCTAAAACTCCCCATGAACACATCAGTCTGTCTCATAAACTGCCACAAGAGAAATGGCGTGTGAAGGAGCAGAGGAGGTGCTCTGCAGCCTGCTTCATTATTCATTGATAAACTCCCAACCAGACACTGTATCCGTTGCTGTAACAGATTATTCTTTTCTGCATCGTCCCTAACATCCCCACATTTAGACAATGCTGTTCCGCAGACGTCCACTGATTCTTTATCCTCTTTATCCTCCTTGCCCTTCCAGAGCACCTTCCAGCAGAGAATTTAGAAAATTTTTCCCCAAACAAAACTTTTCCCAAGGCAAGCACAGGTATTATACAAGATCTGAGCCAATGGGCCAGATCAGAAATTCATGTGTTTCAATACCTGCCTCCAGGACCTACAGAGAAACTACAAAAATGGAGAGGTAACCTACACAGGAATGGTCCTTCAAAGCCTTCACTTTTTAGCAGTGGTTTTTATATACTTTGAAGCAGAAGGGTCCAATCTCCTTATCCTTAAATGTTTACCATCACAGTTGTGTATATTCTTCGGGGCCACTGAAATAGTTTGTGCCTCTTGGTGCTCAGATGAACTTTTGGCTGTGGCGATGTCTTCCCATAGCAAGCTTCACACATTGATGAGTCTTCCATAAGCAACTCTGGACCAACCAACCCAAACAACTCCCTAGCAGTTATATTCCAAAACATAAGGATATATGTCTTGTCCTGTTGTCTTGATAGGATGAGAGGAAATGGCCTCAAGTTGCACCAGAGGAGGACTTTTTGGGGTATTAGGAAAATTTTTATTACTGAAAGAGTGGCCAAGCATTGGCACAGGCTGCTCAGGGAGGTGGTGGAGTCACTGTCACTGGAAGTGTTCAAAAAACATGTAGACATGGCACTTCAGGAAATGGCTTACTGGGCATAGTGGTGTCGGGTTGGTGGTTGGACTTGATGCTCTTAGAGGTCTTTTCCAACCTTAATGATTCTATGATTCTATCAAAAATAAGCTATCTACATGGTTTTATATTAGACAATGTCATTATAGAGCCTTGTGTTATAAGGAGCCTCACGTGTGCAAGTCAGGGGGAAAAACAAGGTGTCTACAAGCATACTCGAGCACTTCCATCTATTTCTCGAGCCTCCCCACCCCAGCTCGGATGTCTGTCTTCATTGATGCCTGAAGCAGCAAGTTTTACAAGTTATCTGTGAGCAGAGCAATCACAAGTTTGATATCTATTTTAGCAGGGAATGGCAGCTGCGAAGGAAAAAGAGGCACAAACAACTAGTGAATAATCCCTATCTGCTCCCGCTGGGCACAGTGGAAGGTGAAGCACTGCAAGAAGCTCTTCCCCTACAGCAGGCAAGCACCGTCTCCCACCATGGGGTTGTGAAATAAATGGAAAAGACAGTAAGCTGATGTGTTTGCTGCCAGATTTATCGCTGCAAGGATCTTTAGGGTAAGGCAGAAACCAAGGTGTTCCAGGAGAGCTGTTTTAATTTGCTTCCTTGTGCTCCCCATCCCCATATCCCTACCTTCCCAACCACAGCCAGCCTCGACACACCCCAGGTGGTTTCTTGGCCACGCATGGGGTGGTTTCACAATGAAAAGTCACCAAGACCCCCACTACTGTCCTTCTGCCAGCTGTGCTGACCCTCATCTTGAGCTGATGAAAATTGCATTTTCACAGAAAATGAGCTAAAAATGCAATTCTGTAGGTATCAGTGGGCATTTTACCTTTTCTAACTTTTAACCTGGGACTGGAAACATCCTCTAAAAAAAAGCATTTAGCCCACCAGAACATCCAAATGCTGAATTAGTTTCAGGCTTCCTCTGAAGCACTGAAGTTTGAAGACTAGTTATCATGTATATTAAAAAAGGAAAATAAAAAAAAGCTGCAGAACAGCTCCTGCATCAGAGCACACCAACCTTCATTCCTTTATTTTTAAATGATTGCATCTTCAAACCCGGTGATGCTCCTCTCAGAAGACACAGCCAATATCCTGATCTATTTTTTGATCTTCTAAATCCAGGCACAGGCAGAGGAAGCCGCGCTCGAGACGACGGGGAAGCGTTTGCACGCCGCAGCCCCGTAACCAGCACTGCAACAAGGAAACTCCGGTTGGGTCCCACGCTTGCGCTACTCGCCACGTTATTTCTCGGCGCTTGCCTCTTAAATAGCCAAGTTCTCTATGTGACTTTTGCCGCGAAGCCTTCCATCCATGGCTAGGTGTTTCTGCCAAGCTGCGGATGAGATAAAACTGATCTCGGCCACTGGGGGTCATTAAAAGGCCTAGTGGAGCCTCCTCCCGGGAATTAAGATATTTCACATGCTGGAATCTGACATCTTGGCTCCTTTAAGTATTTGTCAGGACCTCTGCGTTACAACCCATGAGGATCAGCTGCCACTAAATCACCATTTTCTAGCTCTCCGTAGAGGTTTCTCCTCCTTTTCTGCTTAACTTAGGACATCTGATACAGTCACTGCTTAAAGGCAGATTAACACCCAAAAACCATCCCGGGCCAATAAATATGCCTTTAAAAAGAGCAGCAGAAGAAATATAACAGCATAAAAAGTCTCCTAACCCTCCATCTGGTCTCCTGGCCACTTTCCTGTCCAGAGGCTGGGCAGGGAGGGAAACCTTCCTGGGAAGTGGTGATAACTTTCTCCTCCCTCCCCTCTTCCATGTTGAAGAAGCAAGACACACATGAAGACGCTTGACTTATTGAAGGTAATCCAGTGGAGGAGCCGTGGTCATAGACTTGGAAAACACAAGTCAATGAACGAGATGGTAAACATCATGTTTAGTGTAGAGTTTTATGCAAAATAATCATCACAACCTTGTCCAAGAGGACTCTCTCTGGAGGAGAGCAATACCCGTATCCTTCAGCAGGTAGACAAAGGAGAAAATCTATTTACTGTGGTACAAATGCAGCTCACTCACAAGAACACTGATGACGCACATCTCCTTTTGGCAAGGGCTTCAAGGGATGGCAGTAACATACTCCCACACACAGTGTAATGCAGGACAATCCATCTAACCCTACAAGTAATGGTCTCCATCTCAGGTGAGAAGGTGGAATAGACTTCCTAAAACCAACCCACATGAGTGCCCCTTTCAGCACAGGGTTTGTGTTGATGTTTGAGGACCACACCACCCACCATCTCTGAGGACCATACCACCCACCCTTCCTGTGGAGATGTGGTTCAGAGCTGGAGCCTGCTCCAGGCGACCTCAGATTAATGGTTGGGTTTGAGCACGAAGCCGTTCTGCAGCCTGCACCGACGGAGACGCGGACAGAAATAGCTCAGGACAAACTAGGAGAAGTATTTATACGGCACTGCAAAACAATGTCATTGCCTTCGCTTTGGGAAACCTGGCCAAGGAAAGCAGCATGGGCAAGTGAGGAGAAAGGACTGAGAGAAGAAACCAAACGAGGGAAAAAAAAAAACCAACCCAAAAATAATTGGGGGGAGGGGAAGCTGAGTCCCTGCTGTGTCTAAACCAATGGATATGGAGGGAGTGGGCTTTTTAGGAATAATGAGGGAAGAGAGAGACAGCAAATCAAGCGGAATACCCAGCATTTGTCCCCAGAAGCAGACTGGCTTTTGTTTTTAGCCAAGAAGAGGATTTCTCGGCTACCGCAGTGCTGCACTAGCAGCCGAGGTGAAAGCCCCCGCCACCGGCTGGGGTCCCTTCTGCCTGACTCACAGCCACCCTGATGCAAATGCCAAGGACGAGAGAAGCTACAAGGCTTGCTGAGAGGCACTGCCACTGTCTAGGGCGATGCTGAAATGCTGGCCCGCTTCTCGTCCCCCCTCGGCTCAGCTTTGAAGAGGTCTCAGACATGCCTGGAAGAAGTAAAACACAGCAATAAAAAAGAGTTGGGCCAAAGAGCATAGGTTGTTCAACCAGAAACGAGAAACAAAAGGGTTGGAGAGCAGTACCAAGACAGGCAGCCCTTCTCCTACCAACTAGACATCATAAAAATAAATTAAATTAAATTATATAAAAATAAAAAAATAAAAATAAAAATAAAAATAAATAAAAATATTTAAAAATAAAATAAAATAAAATAAAAATAGAAATAATTAAAAATAAAATAAAATAAAATAAAATAAAATAAAATAAAATAAAATAAAATAAAATAAAATAAAATAAAATAAAATAAAATAAAATAAAGCTGGATTCTTACCAGTTCAAATCTGGGAGTATGGAGGGAAAAAGAAGAATTGATGTAAGACTCATTAACAACTCAATTAACATCCCTCATCTAGTTGTGGGGGTGATGCCCCCAAATCCAAAGCAGTCCCACTCTCTGATCTCCGGGAAGTTCAGTCTCCCAAAATGAACCTCTTGTTTGCAACAGTGGCTCTTTTCTTATTAATCTTGTACATAAGCATGCATTTTTCCTCTCTGTCAGGATGTCAGCAAGGCCTGGCTGCTTCTTCTCCAACACTTATGAGCAATAGTGTGAAAACCCCATGAAGAACAAAAAAAAAAACCTCCCTGTGAAAATACTGAAATTCTGTTCACAAATCCAAAATTAAAAAAATATGAATAGACGACACTTTGTTTTAGCAGTAAGACTATAAAAGGAGGGGTATGAAATGACAGTATGACCAAAACCTCCAAATTACACACATTCTATATACTTTTATCTATTTTATTGTTATGAGATCCTGGCTTGGTGTTATCTATGTATTGTTCAAAAGCACAGCCATCTGGCTGCTGTCTGGCTGGTAAAGCACTTCAGGAAAAGCAGCAGACAACCCCTCTTTCCCAATCTGCTTAACTCTTGCAGTACCTGAAATAAATCTAAAATACTGACTACTACGTGCTTGCAATAAAGGTTTTTTGCTGCATTTTGTCAGAAACACAAGTTCTTTGCAAACTGTACAGCAAACCTTCTTTATAAATCCGTGCTTTATACCATCTTACAGAAGTGAAAATAATAATAAATAAAAAAAGAGGTGTGGGGGATGAGTGGGAGAAAGTGATACAGAAGTCTCATTTTGCTCAGCTCATCACTTCAGTTGCTTCCAGACATGTGGACATGTATGGTAGGTCTGAAATGTTCAGGCACCTGGGACTGACCTTCCCCCTTCAAAACCTCTTTTTTGGGGGGAACAGAATTCCTAGCGGTCTTGCCTCAGCACAGCTTCATACTCAACAGACTCGTTTCACACGCAAGTCCATGGCATGTGCTATTCCCAGCCCAAGAAAGATGGCTTTATCACTTTTAAAAGTCTTCTATACATAACTTTGTCCCTCTACTTCGTCAGCTGTATCTCTATTTCCATTTCTGTATCTCTAGTAGGAGAGGAGAAGGAATAGAGGATATATAGTATTTTATGCAGTGTGGCTGTGGTCAGTTCTTCAGCCTTCTGCTCTCCGCTAAGCACCTGAAGCATTTTGGAAAAAAAAAACAAAAATTCCCTGCCTAACCAAAGTCCTTGCATGTGTCTGCACAATGAGCACGTATATCCACCTCTATGGGAACCTCTGAGAACCCACTCACAAATCTCTCTGGTTGAAGCTTTCAAAGCAAGGAATGGCCAAACACATGGAAATACTTCTGTGAAATGTCCTGTTTCAGCACATTTCTGGGCGCCAAGGGATTTAGAAGCTCTCAGATTTGATTGTCTATAAAAGAGCCTTTGGTTGAAAGACAGTATTTCAAGAGATCCTTAAAAGCCTTCCCACCTAGAAAGGGGCCCTGGACTCTCCACTCCCCTGTCCCTACCTGTATAACCAAATATGTGGAGACCTGTGAGATCAGACCTTAAAAGCGTTTCTGAAAATTGGATATAGACTTTAAAAAAAGCCCACTTAATATTTTAATCCTGGTACAACAACTCCCAAGATGTACCACCGACTTACCATTTCAGTATGCTTCAGGATTAATTCCCATTAAAAATACTGGGTCTAGAAGGAAGCGTTTTTAAGGTACTTAAGACGTGTTCATATGGAAAAAAAAGGTATCATCCCACTGCATCCCTCAGCAGCCAGAGAAAGGTAAGAAACACAGACATCCTAATAACGTGTTTCTATGTAGTTCATCTAAAGATGTTGCATGGAACCAGCCTGGGTCCTGGATAAGAGGACACCCCAAAGCCAACCTCCTGCTCACCCAGCACATTTCAAAGACAGGGACCTCCTCAGTGAGTCCCACTTGCTTATGAAGCAGTTGTGGGCATTATTTCCATGACGTTCAACCAAGGCAGTGCTACGCGGGGATGGATTAAAGCTGGCACATTGGTTTGGCCAGTCTCTAGGTGTGTTTTAAGTTCAAAGTGGATAGCGACTGTCACCTGGGAATGTGTGCTGCCAAGCAGAGGAGAGGTGACACAGTTGTGCTGGACACTGCCCTGCCAGCCATCTGGTAAGATGGCATCATGCCCGACAGCTAGACGTATGGGTCTTTGCCAGGGACAAACGGATCAAGCTTTGCCAGGTAGACTAAGCCAAACTAAAAGTAAAGATAGAACGTTGGACCAAGGAAGCTGCTCTGCATTTTGGAAGAACTGGGGACATTCCCCAGTGTCACCAGACAAGAGCCATTCTGTCCATTCCCCATGACATTGTGGACTGGGACATGGATGATGATGACAAATAGTCTTGAAATAGCAAGAAGTGTCCGTCTCTGACCCTGACCTTCTCTAAAAAAGACAAGTTATTTGGGGCAAGAAAGCATGTGCATTGCAGAAAGGCATGGAAACCAGAGAATAAAATGCACGTTCTGCTTGGGATCTCACAACTAAAGGTTGTGAGATACAGGCCCCCTTCACAGCTTGAAGAGTCATTACTAACAGCATGACCTATGGGTCACCAAGACTGTCTTTAAGTCTTCAAGACTGGTTTCTTCAGCAGTGACATCCATGTCTGCAGAAGCAGTACCCCAAAGGGCAAAACCTGCCCTACTTCACCCTCCAGCTGCTTCATTTCCATCACAGCCAAGGGAAGAAGTTGCAGGCAAACCACAGCATCCATGATGACAGCCTGTACCAAACTCTCACAGCCACAGGGCTGAAGAAATTACGCTCTTGTCAAGTGCTTCTCCGGACTAAGAAACCACTCAGGGAAAAGAGAGAAGACCATCCATGGAGGATAGCTGCTAAGCTGTTCTAAAAGAAGGGGGACACATCTGCATAACTGTCTACTGGAAAGTTTTGGGGTTTTTTTTCACATACTTCTTTTAAAATTTAAAAGCAAGTTTACACCTTGTTGGGTTTTTACTCTGCAGATACTCAAAAATCCCAGTAGCAAAGCTCATGTGCAGTTCTGCTGAAGGATGAGCCCAGGACAGAAACAGCTCAGCTCAAAGGACGGCCAGTGCTAGATAAGAGCAAGACCTGTGAATCACAAGCCAAGAAACTGCAGTGGCTAAAGCGGTCCTGGTTTTAAGGGAATAACCAAGATTTAACAGCAAGTGAATCCGGCTAAGGAAAACCATGTAGCTCAGGAATGGGGAGGAGAAAGTCTTTGCCATGGAAATCATACAGCTTTAAATCTTAGGATATAATCCCCAAGGGAAACGGAGCAGGCAGCGGGTTTGGTTTGTGAGCAGGAATCCTCCCATGACCCAAATGCCCCATCCTGGAGGATAAAACTCATTTTCTACAGGAGACGAAATGCCACCGGGACAGGAAAGGGCAGGGACATTCTCCAATTGCCATGGGGGCAAGAGACCTGTGAGTTTTCCACTCGCCCTTCCCACCGCCATGCCATGGTTAAGCAGCACAAGGGGTGAGCAGGAGGAGAGCTGTCAAGTGCAACCAACTTTGTGCTATTTTCCTGGCTAAGTTCGTTGCATTTGGTCCCTGATGTACAAATCGTCAGAGCTTTGATTTATGTCTCCTTCTTTACCCTGTCTTCTCCAGCTTGGGATTGGGAAGCGATGGGGAATTGGTTTTAGAAACACCTATACAATCACTTGCACACCTCAAAACTTATGCAAGCCACTTCTTCCACCTCGCAACAACCACCTGTAGGACCATCATTACCTTCAGCCATGTCAACAGCCACTAAAAGTGCTCATGAACCCCAACCATTAACATCCACGTCTAACAGAGAAATTCAAGGAAGGTCTGCAACACCTACATGCTAACATCCAATCTGCAATTCCTCCTTACTCCTAAACGCTTTCCATCCACACTAATTCACCCTCATCCCCAATCTACCTTCTTACATCTGTTGAGTCCTTCCTCACTGTTGATCTTTAATCCCTGCCCACTTCTAGCTGTCAGTGTCTATCTCCACGCAAACGTCAACCTGGAAGAAGAGAGTTTAGAAATTATATTTCTGGACTGAGAACATGGATAAAAGCTTTATTTATTTTTTTTTCCACTCAACCAAAATTCCATTTGTGTAACATACATTTTTAGGTCGGCTGTGCCTACTCTTCATGTGAGTTTGTGTACTTTCTGCAAATAAATACATCCGTATCATTAGGTTTCAGAACAGACAGCCACCGCTACAATATTTCAGTATCTACATAAATCTCCATTCCCATTTTACTTGCAGGAACAAATAACAAAAAACTCCACTTGTGTCTTCAAAGAGAGAAAGGAAAAAGCACAAATACACAAAGGATGCAATTTTTTTTTCTAATTGATTAAGAAGGACACAGCCCACATCCTTAAGGATCTAATTAATTAGATAATACCAGGCAGCTGGAGGGCAAACAACAAGAAAACATGGAAGTTAAGAGATCTACACAAGGCCACACTACAGAGCAGTGGCAGAGGTGATCAAGACTTGGAAGTTCAACACTTTCAAGACCAGAACCTTAAAATTTAAAAGTCTTTTCTTCCCCTGTCAAAAAAAGTGTTCCTCATTCGGTACTGAAAACCAGTGGTTTGCAGATTCGACTCAATATTTTGGACATGCTTTCAGGAAAGAAATTGCAATATACGTGTCAAACAGGAATTAATCCCAGCATAAGAAATTTTACAACAGATTGGCTATTATGTACCACCCAGGTTTAAAACAAAGTAGTGTTTATCCACTTAAAATGCACACCTTAGCTCTGTCTTACAGACAAGTAAAGACAAGCACGTTACCTTTTTTTTTTTTCTTAGGAGAGCAGCTGATTCAGCCAGATATTCCCATGTGATGCTGTGGGCTTCTCCAGGGCTGTGCAAGCAAACGAGGAGGAAAATTCCCCCCCTTGGAGGCTCAGAGACCTGCAGGCAGGAGCAGGATTGATGGAGCAGGGTCTGGCCATGTATGTGCTCCCCAAAAGGTCAATGACTTGCTGGGCTATGAGCTGCATTCATGCACAGAGGTTTTGCTGGTTTATCACAGAATCACACAGAATCACTAGGTTGGAAAGGACCTTTAAGATCATCAAGTCCAACCATTAATCCAGAACCACCATGTCCCCTAAACCATGTCCTGAAGCGCCACATCCACACGTTTTTTGAACACTTCCAGGGATGGCGACTCCACCACCTCCCTGGGCAGCCTGTTCCAATGACTGACCACCCTCTCAGTGAAGAAATTTTTCCTAATATCCAATCTAAACCTCCCCTGGCGCAACTTGAGGCCATTTCCTCTTGTCCTATCACTAGTTACTTGGGAGAAGAGACCAACACCCTCATCGCCACAACCCCCTTTCAGGCAGTTGTAGAGAGCGATAAGGTCTCCCCTCAGCCTCCTCTTCTCCAGACTGAACAACCCCAGTTCCCTCAGCCGCTCCTCATAAGACTTGTGCTCCAGACCCCTCACCAGCTTCATTGCCCTTCTCTGGACACGCTCCAGCACCTCAACATCCTTCTTGTAGTGAGGGGCCCAAAACTGAACACAGGATTCAAGGTGCGGCCTCACCAGTGCCGAGTACAGGGGCACAATCACTTCCCTACTCCTGCTGGCCACACTATTCCTGATACAGGCCAGGACGCTGTTGGCTGCCTTGGCCACCTGGGCACACTGCCGGCTCATATTCAGCTGGCTGTCAACCAGCACCCCCAGGTCCCTTTCCGCCGGGCTGCTCTCCAGCCACTCCTCCCCAAGCCTGTAGCGTTGCATGGGGTTGTTGTGGCCAAAGTGCAGGACCCTGCACTTGGCCTTATTAAACCTCATACAGTTGGCCTCTGCCCATCGATCCAGCCTGTCCAGATCCCTCTGCAGAGCCCTCCTGCCCTCCAGCAGATCAACACTCCCACCCAACTTGGTGTCATCTGCAAACTTACTGAGGGAGCACTCAATTCCCTCATCCAGATCATCTATAAAGATATTGAACAAGACTGGTCCCAGAACCGAGCCCTGGGGAACACCACTCGTGACCGGCCGCCAGCCGGATTTAACGCCATTCACCACAACTCTCTGGGCTCGGCCATCCAGCCAGTTCCTCACCCAGCGAAGAGTAAACCCGTCTAAGCCACGAGCCGCCAGTTTCTCCAGGAGAATGCTGTGGGAGACACTGTCAAAGGCTTTACTAAAGTCCAGGTAGACAACGTCCACTGCCTTTCCCTCATCCACTAGGCGGGTCACCTGGTCATAGAAGGAGATCAGGTTGGTCAAGCAGGACCTGCCTTTCATGAACCCGTGCTGGCTGGGCCTGATCCTTTGGCTGTTCTTCAGATGCCCTGTGAGCACTCTCAAAACCAACCGCTCCATAATCTTCCCTGGAACAGAGGTCAGGCTGACAGGCCTGTAGTTCCCAGGATCCTCCTTCTGGCCTTTCTTGTAGACGGGCGTCACATTGGCAAGCCTCCAGTCTTCTGGGACCTCCCCTGTTAACCAGGACTGCTGATAAACGATGGAGAGTGGCTTGGCAAGCTCCTCCGCCAGCTCTCTCAGTACTCTTGGGTGGATCCCATCAGGCCCCATAGACTTGTGGGTGTCCAGGTGGCTTAGCATGTCCTTGACTGCTTCCTCCTGGATTATGAGGAGTACATTGTGCTCTCCATCCCCGTCTTCCAGCTCAGGGGGCTGAATACCCTGTGGATACCTGGACTGGCTAATAAAGACTGAGGCAAAGGTGGCATTAAGTACCTCAGCCTTGTCCTCGTCCTTGGAGACAATGTTCCCCGCCATATCCAGTAGGGGATGGAGATTCTCCTTGCCTCTCTTTTTGTTGTTAATATATTTGTAAAAACATTTTTTATTATCCTTTACGACTGTGGCCAGACTGAGCTCTAGCTGGGCTTTTGCCTTTCTAATTTTGTCCCTGCTTGACCTAACGAGATCCTTGTACTCTTCATGAGTTGCCTTCCCCTTCTTCCAGAGGTGATAAACTCTCCTCTTTTCCCTGAGTCCCAGCAAAATCTCCCTGTTCAGCCAGGCCGGTCGCCTTCCCCGCCAGCTCTTCTTACGGCACATGGGGACTGCCTGCTCCTGCGCCTTTAAGATTTCCTTCTTGAAGACTGTCCAGCCTTCCTGGACCCCTTTGTCCTTCAGGACTGTCTCCCAAGGGACTCTCTCAACCAGTGATCTGAACAGGCCAAAGTCTGCCCTCCGGAAGTCCATGATAGCAGTTTTGCTGAGTCCTCTCCTTACTTCCCTCACAATCGAGAATTCTATCATGTCATGGTCGCTAAGCCCAAGACGGCCTCCGACCACCACATCTCTGACCAGTCCTTCTCTGTTTGTAAACAGCAGGTCCAGCAAGGCACCTCCCCTGGTGGGCTCACTCACCAGCTGCATCAGGAAGTTTTCCTCCACACACTCCAGGAACCTCCTAGACTGTTTCCTCTCTGCCGTGTTATACTTCCAGCAGATGTCCGGTAGGTTGAAGTCCCCCACAAGAACAAGGGCCAGCGAATGCGAGACCTCCGCCAGTCGCTTATAGAATGTCTCATCCGTCTCTTCATCCTGGTTGGGTGGCCTGTAACAGACTCCCAGCAGGATGTCTGCCTCATTGGCCTTCCCCCTCATCCTTACCCACGTTTATATACGTTTATTTTTTTTCCTCATAACACTGGATGTAAGTACACCCCAACCTGGCAAATGCACCGACCTCCATGTCACCCAGTGTGCCCTGCAGCACCCACTTTCCATATTACAACAGCACTGGCAGCAGAGGTTACGTTTTCCCTTCCTAAACTTTATCCCAGGTTTCAGATTACTTCGGATTTGTTCCCTCTTACAGCCAAAACCCCAAGTAGAAATTCTGCAACAAGAACAAAAAAATAATGCCCGAAGCAATAGACTTTAAATATAAAGTTTGCTTTGCAGCTGAAGATCAGGGTCTTGCAGCACAGCCTCCCCCGTGCTAACAACCTGAGCTATGCCAACATCCGAGTCGTACTGGGGGAATGCTTGGGGCAAAGCAACATCAGCCAGATGCTGTTCTAGCTCTCCTTCCAATGCCCAGTAACGCCCATTCCCAAATTTACTGGGGTTGCTACAGCAGTAGCAGAGGAGACAGAGCGTGCATTGGTCACTCGCTGCACGTTAACATCCTTGTGCCAATGCAACCTAGGACAGACTAAGCCGAATTTAATTTCAACCTCACCTGGTTTCCTGATATGCACATACAAAAAAAAAAAAAAAAAAGAAAAAACACAAAAGAAACGAACAAAATATTGAGAGACCTTTTAGCAAGCCATAAGGGCAGCAAAAATTGCCGGCACCAGCACCTTCTGAAGAATAGGACAGGGAAGGCAACGTGATGCAACAGGAGTGGATAAACCTGTGCCAGCAATGACATCCTGCTCCTGGATACCACCTTTTCCAACAAAATTTGGGGCTTCTTCCATTCCTGTTGCAGCAAGGGAGTTTCAGAACCTCAAGAAAAATGCTGGCTGGAGCCTTCAGCCTGGCTGGAGCCTGATCCTGCTTTCTCCCTAGCAAGACAACTGGATGAACTGAATTGGGGTGAAGACACCACCCCAGAGATGCCAGCAGCCCCAGACGTGGCGTGTTGAGAGCAAATCTGGGAACAAGCGTTGACCTGATCTACGACTGATTTCAGACCATAACCTACTTGCTGGCACATCTGCATGGCACAGCAAGGCAGAGGTGAGCGCCAGGACGTGCACAGTGAGGCAGCTCTGACGGAAAAGCAAACAGGGGCTGAAGAGGAGCTCCAGCCTCAGCCTATTCCCACGGATCCTCATTCAGCGAGCATGGACAGACATCGGTGCAAGGTCACAGAGTAATCCGACTGCTCAATTTCAACTGTGTCTTGCTTACGGCAGACTTATTTGTAGGCAGAGTGTAAGAAAGAAGGCTCCTGATCCAAGCATCTGATATTGTGAAGATGCAAAGCACAGGATGCAAGATTCTAGGGTAGAGAAAATGTTAAGGAAGGCTCGCAGCACTTGCAAGAATTTCATAATACAGCCAAGCACTCACTCATGGCTTGTTGGACAAGGGCTCTAAAGCAAAGACGTCTCTGCTCTCCTAACTGGAAAAGTGCTTTTCAACAACTGAGGAAGTTGGCAAAGAAGAATTGGATTGACCTGACAGTATTAAAGAAATCTCAGGAGCATTGATGTCTCATACAGGTCTGAGTTGCTTAAACAAGAACTGATACAAACTTCCCGGGAAGCAATAGCTGAGTTTTATCTTTTTAATAAAACTTAACTTTTCTTTGCTCTGCAGCGGAGACAAGGAAAAGCCTTTGGTTACGGACTCTGCCAGAGATCAGCCAGCTGCAAGAGCAGCCAGAGGCAAAAAGCGTTGAGCTGTATTCATTTCAGGAACTGAAACTAAAGCATGGGACAGTGTCTTCCTAGGGAAATACATCCACTTGGAAAGACATCCCAGAAGGACAACCTCACGTCTGGGGTTCACAGCCAGACACCCACTGGGAAACTAAAGGAATCACCAGCACGTTCATCTGCTTTTGCTATCAAGGTGCCTCTACCCATATGACAAGCAGACTGCAGGGAAAGGATCTTCTTAAGCTACTACTAATTTCATTAAGCTATTCTGAAAGGGTGAGATGTTTAAATGCATTTCCAGCTGAACGCTGCCTAAGGAGAGGCCAGCATCTTTGCTTTCTGACTTTCTGTTAAAGATTGGGACCACCAGCATGATTTTTACATGTTTACAACAAAATGGTTTTGGATGACCGAGACTAGAAAATAAAATTGGTAGAGGAAATCAAGTGTATCTTTAGTCAAGAGGCTTTTGGTTTGTTGTGTTTGGTTTTTTTTACGTGCTATGAATTTGTCAGCTCACCCTCAGATATTTCATTAAAACACTTATTTATTCCAATGCTGTGTTCTGGTTTTGCTATAAATAAATGCATAACCACTTAACTTCCCTGAAATACTGAGATTATGGCAAAACATTTATTATAATGTTAGAAGTGCCAGAAGGGGTAGGACAGAGGTTTTCAAAACAAACAGTTTCAAAGTTAATTCGTGCATGAAAGTTAATTCTCCTGGCAATTCCTTTTGCTATAAAACATGTTGTTCATTATTCTTCAATATGTTTTCTTATATTTAGGCTTATTGATTCATTAAATCAGTGCTAAGACATCTAAGAACAGATGTAAAACAGAGAATATCCTCTATATTTAGTGAGACTGGACTAAGGAAATTCATTTATAATGTGTGGAAGTCTTGCACAATAACAAACAAACAATATGAAATAATTCCTCTGTAGATGCCACAAAAAACTGTTTGGGGTTGTCTAGTGGAAGAGATCATCTTATTATGATGTTTTGTATTATTTGCATCTAGGCTTTGAGCAGCATTTTATTTCAGGCCAATTAATTAATAACTTATTTAATACAACACCCGTGTCCTCTACTTCTGAGTTCCCAAAAATTCAAGAAAATATTACAGGATCCAAGTCTTAGAAGTGAAAGTCAATCATTAAGACTCTCAGAAACTTTTTACATATTTGACAAGCCATTTTATTGTTTTGTGCCATAAAACCACTTTCCAAAACTGCTAAGACAAGAACAAAATAGGGTTTGAAAGGTACGAAGAGGACAGAAGGATGGTCCAACTGCTAAGACAGGACAGAGACAGCATTGCCAGCGCTTAGATGGGGCTTTCCACCCAAGAGCTGGTTGCTGTACCAGAGCACCAGGTAGCTGGTAAAGCGGGGAGGGCAAAGAAAATTATAGACCCGATTTCTGGAAAAATGTTAGAACAAATCATTTAACAATTGCTAAGTATTGAAATGATAATTAGGTGATATATACCCAGTGAACACTGCCAAGACCAACCTGCATGGATCAATTTAATTTTATTCTGTGACAAGATAACCAACCTAGCAGACAAGGAGGAAGATGCACGTGCGATATGTCTTGAGTGCAACTCTGGCCAGTGTCCCGCTTATCTTCATGGGCAACTGAAGGAAAAATGGCTAGTTGAAGTCAGACTGAAATTAAACACCAACCCAACGGTCCCTTGAACACACCTAGAAACATTGCACCTCTGGAATATGAAATTACCCTCACACTTTCAAATCTGGAATTTAATGTCCAGGGCACAGTAAGGTTACTAAAAGCAGAGTTAAAAATTTCCTGGCTTGTGGCATTTTAATTCAAGCTATTTGAGTTCCCTGATCTCTATGCCTCCCTGTGTACAGCAGGCTTTGTTCATTTACCCCACAAAAAGATGGGTTTAGGAGGACAACGTGAAGATGGTAGACAGTGCGTCTTGCACACATCAGAACTGTATGAATTCATGGTTTAATTCCTACTGCTATACAGTATTAGGTCTCCATTTATTTTAGACATGTCACAATACTTTAAAAAAAATCTTCTGAAGTCATTTCAATCTTCTTCATTTATCAGGTAAAAAAAAAAAACCCACAAAAAACAAAAGAAAAAAACCAACAACTTTCTACTACCTGCTTTCCAACTTCTCCATGCAACACCAATGCAGAGCTGAAGCCCAGAGAAGCTTCTACAAGGAAGCAGGGGAATCATGGGATCATGGAATAGGAAGGGATCTTTAAAGGCCATCTAGTCCAAGGCCCTTGCAAGGAGCAGGGACACCTTCAACAAGAGCAGGTTGCTCAGAGCCCCATCCAACCTGATCTTGAAGGTCTCCAGGGATGGGGCATCTACCACCAATCTGGGCAACCTGTTCCAGTGCTTCACCACCCTCGTTGAGAAAAATTTCTTCTTTAGATCTAGTCAAAATCTCCCCTCTTTTAGGTTGAAACCGTTACACCTTGTCCTATCACAACAGGCTCTGCTAAAAACTGTGCCCCCATCTTTCTTAGAAGACCTCTTTAAGTCCCGGCAGGCTGCAAGAAGGTCTCCCCAGAGCCTTCTCTTCTCCAGGCTGAACAACACCAACTCTCCCAGCCTGTCCTCACAGCAGAGCTGTTCAACCCCTCTGATCATTTTTGTGGCCTCCTCTGGCCCCGCTCCAACAGGTCCGTGTCCTTCCTGTGCTGAGGGCTCCGGAGCTGGACACAGTGAACACACTTGGTTTTACATGGATTTTTGGGAGCAGAATGAGAAGCAGATGCAGATGCTGCTGGAGGAGGTCATAACTCACAACTGCAGAGCAGGGACATGGCTTAAACGTCCACCTGCCACTCCTCATTGCTCTTCAGTGGCTGTGGGATGACACTGTCAACCCCCAAGACTGCTAGTAATCCTGGTGGTCTTCCTTGTGACACACCTTACAGTGCTCTATAGGCTATAATATTTGAAGCTTGCTGAGCGCAATCTCTCTTTCCTCTCAACAATTTCCGATAGAAAAAGAATAATAATAAAAAGAAATATATACTTGCTACTTTTTCAAGAAATCCTGGATACCCAGCAACACCACCAAAAGCAGAGTTTGAACTAGTGCTGTCTGACACCCAGGAGTCCCAGGAAAACCAAATTCCCCCAAAAAACTGTCTCCAGGATTCCACCCAAAACTGCTGCAAACGGAGCCTGTGGATGTCTCTAATTAGGCTGGTCAGCAAGGGCCACTGCTGCGCAGCCTGATGATGGGCTGTAAGTCCATCCATCATCGCATCAGCCCAGAGCCAAGGGAAGCACCTTTAAGTAATTAATCTTTCCCAGCCTGGGGAGCACGTTCAGATTGAGCGTGGAGGAAACGCAGCCAAGATGGACAGATGGGTATTAGGACAGAGGACACCCTCTTGGTAGTATCACCCTTTATTAAAAAATAAACAAACAAAACCTGAGCCCCCTTTTCTTTGCTCTCTTTCATGAAATTAAAGATTTTAAAATCAAGTCTCCAGTGGTTCTTTTTCCCCCCATCCTGCTGTACGACCACTTACTGCGACAAGCCTCCAGCTCTGAAACCTGCGTGTTCTTCATATGTGACTTTCATGGCCATTTCTTACTGAACGGCTATTAAGCAGTGCCGTCCCCATCACTACTGTTGTTGCAGGATCTCAGGGTTTTCTGTTGGATGCCTGAGCTTTACTGCTGTACCACACGCTACTGTCGGACAGCAACTATCTACACAGACGTTGGTACCTGGTTTTATTTTATTTATTAGCTATAAAAAGAAGAAGTTTAGAGCACGCACAGAACATGTCCACCAAGGTCTGCCCACCCTGCAAGCAGACATACACACGCCGGCAGGAAGGCCACGCTCTTTTGTTCCAGCTATACCATGATCTAATACGGTGGGCAGTTTTTCTTAGTAAGCCAGTCATCCGTCTTTCAGAAGCAGGAGGCAGACCATTAGTGTTGCATTACCCTCTCCTGACACCTAATTAATGATGATATCTGGGGATACTACAACAAAAGACATCCGGCATGTGTTATTCAGTCTCCCATGCAGAAGGGGTCTGGGGAGCTACATACGTTCAGATGTAACATCTCTGATCGAGATACACAGAAGGAAGAAAAGCTTCTCCAAGTTGCCCTTGGCCAACACAATTAGGTTGCACCCCTTGCAAACCTTTCCACAGGGATGCCTATCCAAGGGACCAACTTAGTATTTAGCAAGACCGCACCCAATTTTGGCTTGCTGGAAAAATGAACCCTGGAGGACCTTGGAGATGTGTCCATGGCAATGTCGCCTGAGACGGTGTGTGCATGCAGGGAGGGGAAGCCAGCACTCAACTCCAAGACATAAGCCAACGTGTTAACAGGCTCTGGCCAGGCAGCCAACACAGGCAGGCCAGGTGCCTGTCTCAAGAAAGCTGGTGTTTCTCATCAGCTGCTTTTTGCAATCAACTAGAGAGTGGCTTCAGCATCACATCTGTAACTGCCAAAGGATGGGTAAGCTGGGCACAATGATGTATCTCTTCAAATATTTAGAGATTGCAAGTGTCTTGAATTATTCTGTGCATTTGCATTAAAAGCAGTGGTCCTTTCATACCGCACAATAAGTATTCTGGGTTTTTTTAACCTAAACTACAATGCACTGAGATTAATCATTTGTTTAGTCCACATTTCAATTCCCTTTTCTTATGGTACTTTCATTGTGCCCAAATATACCCTTCTTCCTTGCTTTTATGCCTTTAATTTTGCCTTGTAGAATAGCCAAAAAATCACTATTTACAACTGAACAGATAACTCGCACTTACTTCAATACCTTCTCCCCGTTCAAAGAAAAGAAATCACAATTACACCCAAACTCATAAGAAAACAGAAAACCAAGAGAAACCTTTATGCTTCTTTTATATTTCCATCCAGGGGGAACAGCTATTCACAAAACAACAAAATGCTTCCCAAAGAACATTTGCAGCCCTCAAAACTTGAAAACCAATTCAGGCTGCCTTAATGAGCAGCCCAGATGAAATCAAAGGCAACTGAAGAGAAGGGAGATGCTTTTCCCTGGTGCAAAGCGGTAACACAGTACTTGGCTGTGTTACAAGGTCCCCTTTCCTGATGCTTCTGCAGGGGCTTGAACTCCCAGTCGTGTCTATACTGCAGCCCCACCCTGCAGTGCAAGCCAGACCCAGGACCAAAATTAAATGCAGGAATATGCTCCAGCTAACAAGGCTTGCTGAAAACTACACTAGATTAACCCAGATCCAGCCCTACAGCAAATGCCGAGCTGGATCAGGATCTGGTGCACATCTGGGCAGCTGGAGATGTCATCTTATCTGCCCAT
The DNA here is from genome assembly GCF_964289735.1 of Phaethon aethereus. Taxonomy (NCBI): domain Eukaryota; kingdom Metazoa; phylum Chordata; class Aves; order Phaethontiformes; family Phaethontidae; genus Phaethon; species Phaethon aethereus. Next base: position 3,065,099 of record NC_138582.1, on the reverse strand, counting down.
GCCCACGTGGGCTGGCCCCTTGAACAGCAGCTCAGAAGTGGTCAGGATGAGAGCTACTTTCCACCTCCATGCACAAGCCAGCCCCACGCCAACAGGGACAACCGTTGAGCTACCCACCATTCTTCTGGCAAAGATGCCTCCTACAACTTCCCTGTGTCAAGAAGGGGACACAGTAGAGTGAACACCTTCAACAAAAAAAAGCAGGAGGTTATAATCATTATCTGTGTTCTGTGTTATGATAGTTACATTATGAATTTGCTTTTATGAAACGCAGCTTTGACTTGCACGTTGGGGGCCGTTTCAGATACACAGGTTGACACCTGGATGTTTTTTTCTTTCTTCTTTAGCATTTCTAGAGTCCTTTAGGGCTTCTCCTCCCTTTAGGGCAAGGGAAGAACAGCTAAGGAAAGCCTATCAGGTCTTTGCTTAAAAAAATGCCACAAAAAAAGAATCCACAGCCACTTACAAGTCACTGTTTATGGTTTCAGCATTTCCCAAGCAAGTTTTTGACCCTGTTGCCACATCCAAGCACATACGTTCTGTGGAAGCACAGCCCGCTGCCCTTTGCGCATCTTCCCATCTACTCCCGTCATCTGCATGCCTACAGCCACAGAGCAACCATTTGAATAAACTTCTTAGAAAAATGTTGGGGAGATGAGGAAAAACACGAGCAGGTCTAGAGAATATTCTGCATTTCTTCTTCTAGTCCCCCAAAATATCTCCCAAATCCTCATCAGCGCTGCTCTTCCACATTGCAACCTCAAGTCCTGAGCACGGTAAGACATGGTGCTTCGTCATACAAACCGAACCCAAAAAAAGTTTGGTTTTCACCTTTGAAAATCACTACCAGAAATGACCTCTGGAGAGAGTGTAATATTTATACACCAGCCACCGTGAACATGAGCAAGTAAAACTTCAGTCCCAGGGGATTCAGGTAGAATAAATTACAGTAAGGGATCAATACTTTACCGAGAGGTTGATAGCCTTGTCTCGAAGGGCCTCCAAATGGGTTTCTGCTCCCAAATCCACTCCCATCAATGGATCCATAAGACATTTTCTAGACAGCAACAGATGCGGGATTATACTTCAAACCTAAGAAAACAGAAAAAGACAGATACAACACTGTCAAAAGTCAGCTAAACCCTAGTATTCTAAGAAAAAAAGGAGAAAAAAAAAGGCAAATTAAAAAATACAGGACTACGTCCAAACTTCAGGATGCCCACCTGTGAAAAATAAAAGCACTAAAATCCAGGTCTCCTGGACTACCGCTGATCTTGAGGGCAAACAAGTCATTTGACCTCCCTGTTCCTTATTTTCTCCAGTGATAAAGGGCAACCATTTATCTGTTTCATCCACGGCAAGACTTTTAATTCCTTGCTGTTCACGAAGAGCTTTGAGATCCTGAGCTGGTAGGCAAAGACTAGGCACTCTATCAAAAAAAGGTAATGCTGTCTTCTGGAACATTACTACTACGCAGCTGGCTAGGAGTCTATCCATCATACTGCAGCCTTGATGAGCTCTCAAAAGAGACAGTTTACTGCTATATTATAAGCTCCTGGGCCTCTAGTATAAATATTGGAGGCAGAGTTATTTTTCCTTGCTGGTTTAAAAAAAAAAAAAAAAAGCTGCAAGGTCTATGGTAGCAGCAGCAGAATGAAATCAATGCAGCACTGTCAGAGAAAGACGACTTCTTCCCCCTTCCCACCCAGGCCATAAACCCAGCTTCTCCAACAAGCCCCTGCAACCCCTTCAGCTTGATGGCAGAAGATGCTGGGGTGTAAGGCTAGATGACATGAGATGTAATGCTCCATCCTGGGCTCGGATACTCAAACTGCACATGGCCTGGCCCAGCCACTTTCCCTCTGACATGCTAAAAGCTGGAAATGGCTTCCAGCTTGTAAGAGCTTCTTGACACATGGCCACGAGTTGCATGATGTCCTGATGTCTGCATTGATAGATGCCTCAGCTATCAATGGGTAAAAGGGCTTCAGAGGGCTGAAGTCTCTTTTGTGTTGCAGCGTACTTGCAACTATTCCTTTGGTTTGTCCTCCATGGAGAGCAGAGCACCAGAAATTCCCAGTTCTGGACTGTACTGGGACCACTCTAATGTTCTCAGGCACCTCTTGTACTTTGTTCTCCTTTTTTTCTTTTAAAGTTTCAAAACCAAGCAAAAAATTACCGCTGAGATTCGCCAGACAGAAAAACTCCAGGACTAAAGAAAATCACTCATCATCTTCCCTTAATTGGACCAGACACATAAAAGAGGATGAAAGTGCAACTGCCTTGAGACAGCAAGGTATGGGAGCTAAATCCATTAAAAGTGGAGAAAACCCAAGAGTACAGTTTCTTCACCCAGCCTCAGTGTACCACATACACACATAATTGGCATCTGAGGTTGCAGGTACCCCTAGGCCATAAATCTTTCATTTTAGGAAAACAGCCTTCAGTCCAGACCTATGGCAACTGACCTGCAATAGCCCAAGCACCCAGCGAGAGGATAAGCCAATGTATCTGTGTGAGCATTGAGACAGAAAAATAAATAAACAAGAGGGAAAGTTAAAAAAAGCTCTTTGCGAACCAAGTGTTTGCAAGACACTCAACACCACCACAATCAATCATGTCAAGCAAGTAAAACTATAAGGAACATGGAAGTATAATCTATGACATCTTGATGGAAGTTCTTCATCACAACCACTAACCACTATGAGAAAAAAGCTGGACAGGAGCCAGCAATGTGCACTCACAGCCCAAAGGCCAACCATCTCCTGGGCTGCACCCAAAGCCGCATGGCCAGCAGGGTGAGGGAGGGGGTTCTGCCCCTCTGCCCCGCCCTGGGGAGACCCCCCTGCAGTGCTGCGTCCAGCTCTGGAGCCCCCAGCACAGGACAGACATGGACCTGCTGGAGCGGGGCCAGAGGAGGCCCCAGCAATGCTCCGAGGGCTGGAACAGCTCTGCTGGGAGGACAGGCTGGGAGAGCCGGGGGGGTTCAGCCTGGAGCAGAGAAGGCTCCAGGGAGACCTTACTGCAGCCGGTCAGGACTTAAAGTAGACAGCTTCTAAGAAAGGTGAGGACAAACTTTCTATCAGGGCCTGTAGCAACAGGACAAGGGGTAAAGGTTTTAAACTAAGAGAGGGCAGATTTAGACTAAATTTTCACCATGAGGGTGGTGAAACCCCGGCCCAGGTTGCCCAGAGAGGTGGTAGATGCCCCATTCCTGGGAACATTCCAGGTCAGGTTGGATGGGGCCCTGAGCAACCTGGTCTAGTGGAAGGTGTCCCTGCTCATTTCAGGGGGGTTGGACTACATGACCTTTAAAGGTCACTTCCAACCCAAACTATTCTGAAGATTCACTTGAGGAGTCTGCGGTAGACTTGAGAACAAATCTTGCCTCTTCCAGGCCTCAGGTAAGGCCACAACTACCACAGCAACACAAACTCCATTGCAGAATGCAGCCCAAGATCTATCAAGACTCTTACCTGGAAAAATAAGGGCGCACAGAACACAATTACGAGAAAATGTCTGGGCAGGTAGAAACAGTTATCTCATTTTCTTTACCTTCCAGCATGGCTCCAGATGAAGACTGCTGTAAGCAGGGAAATGGGACAACGAAACGGCTTGAAAACAGCTTCTACACAGAGATATATTTCTTTTTAGAGATAAGCAAGTGGAAGCATTTGCTGCCACGACTTCCCCAAGGCCACATACAACAAACGTGGAGTGAAAGTCTACACCATGTTGTAAAATGACTTGATTACAACTGGGCAAGTGTTTCTTTGGCAAACAGTGAATGCATCTATTTCCCCCCCCCCCCCGAGTAGTGTGAAAGGGGGAGAGAAGGAAGGCTTTTAAAGCAGTCCAAATGTTTCATGTTGATTTATCATTTTCAAAGCATGCTTCTATTTTAAAAATTTTCCTCCCCGTAAGGGAGAAAAGAAAGAAAGAACTGAGAATTAAATATTTTGTTTTAGCTTAACCAACCTTTTAGAAACAACCACCTATCACCCCATCCTACCAAGCCATTGAAACACCCCTTATTTATACAGCTCTGGAACCACACTTCTACCCCACAGTAATGTATCTACAGGAAAATTTAAGAGCAGGTCTAAACACCTTTAATTTGATTGGCAAGAAAAGCATTTCCCTCCCCATCCCCATGCCACCTCCCAAGTCTTTGTCTACTGCTCCTCAGGGAGACTTGTCCAATTTACTGTGAAGGCAGTTTGTACAAACTGGAACAAGCATTGACTAACATACTAGATACAGGAAAAAGAAATCTAAAAAAAAATTAAAAAAAAGGATTTTTATCACAGCTTTATCCTCATCACCTAAACTAAAGGAACAAGGATACCCAAGCCAGACTAAAAGGACATCCATCCTGCCAAAGGCATGAATTTGTATTTTAATGACATGCAACTACTTCTTGCTTTGTATATCCTGTAGAAGTCAATCACACAGCTAGTATTTTTTGTTTTGTTTGTGTGGGTTTTTTTGTTTTGTTTTTTTTTTATGGTGAGGGTGTTCAAACACCAGCACAGGTTGTGCAGAGGGGTTGTGGAGTCCCCATCCTTGGAGATATTCAAGCCCTGACTGAACATGGGCCTGAGCAACCCGCTGTAAGTGACCCTGCTCTGACGAGGGGGGTTGGACAAGATGACCTCCAGAGGTTCTTTCCCACCTCAGGGGTTCTGTGACTCTGTGATTTTCCTCCTACGACACCTGAAGCAGCCTGAGAGCCATTCATGGCTCCCCTTGGCAGACTGGAGGACCCTTACTGTGTCTATTTACTAAATGGGTGGAGAAAGGAAGATTAAGAAAATTGCAAACCCATCAGCCGCATTTCCATCTCCTGCAAAAAAAAAGGAATAAATTCACTTAAAGTATCTGATCATAAAAACCAGAATAACAGCCAGCATGCATCTGGCAACAAGTGATATCAAACCAATGTTAACTTCTTTATGCAACAAGTTAGCAGGCGGTGGAGTAAACAGAAAAACAGATGATACTACAGCTTTATGCTATTACAGGATTCCTTGCAGGGCAGAATAAATGGATTGGAGGTGCAGGTGAATTATTTTTAATTAGAAAAATGCTCCAAGTGTGCTGTTGTCATAACCAAAGAAGAAACTGTGTGGGGTCCACCAAGCTCTGCTCTCTCCATTTGTATTTTGAGTAGTGAGTTAAGTGATGGAACGGGGATTAGCCTCATTAAACACACACACGACACCAAACAGGGAGGTTAGATGACAGCTTCAGCATTCAGAACAATCCTAACAAACCAGAATTGATGTTTGACAAAGAAAATAAGATGCTACACAATTCAGATCAACTGCAGAGACCTGAATTTAGAAGAAGAAAACAAGTGCACAAACAAATGATGGGGGACAACTGGCCAGTGCTGCACAGCAGGACAGAGGGATGCTACAGGACTGCAAGCCGAGCACGAATCCACAATGATGCTTCCTGTAAAAGTGGCACACATCATCATGGGATTTATAATAGGATTACAGTCTTCTAGAAGACGGTGAAGTAAACCTTTTGCTTGACCCCACACTGCATAGTCCTCAGCCCTAGGCAACACTGTCCAGCAAAGATTTTGCCGGAGGCTAAAGAGAGTCTAGAGGGAACTTGGAGAATGACAACAGGTCAGGAAAACATGACCTGCCAGGAAAGACTGAGTAAATGGGGTTGCTTTGCCTAGAGAATAGAAGATTGATGGGAAAACTTGAACCTTCCAATCTGTGCAAAGCTGCTGCAAAAAAGACAGGGAGGAAAACGTTCTTTTCATTCATGTTGGACAAGATAAGGGAATAGCTCTAAACCAAGGCAGGAAAGATGAAGTGAGACATAGGGAGAGCCTATGAGGAAGGGTAGAGCACCTGTGGGAACTGGCAACATGGGGCAGGTCTTCTTTACACCTGGAGGTGGTAAGACAGGCCAACGCCGGTCAGGGGCCAGTACTGGGTCCAGTCCTCTTTAACATCTTCATTATGATCTGGATGATGGAGCAGAGTGTATCCTCAGCAACTGTGCCGATGACACCAAACTCAGAGGACTGGCTGATATACCAGAGGGTTGGGCTGCCATCCAGAGGGACCTGGACAGGGTGGAGAAATGGGCCAACATCACAGAACAGTTGAGGAGACCATCTAGGCTAACCCCTGCTGCTCAAAGCAGGATCAGCTAGAGCAGGTTGCCCAGGATTGTGTCCAGCTCGGTTTTAAATATCTCCAAGGATGGAGACTACACAACCTCTCTGGGAAACCTCTGGCATTTGACATCCATAAAAAGGAATCCCTCCTTGGTATCTAACCAGCCACATCATCAAAGTGCATGTGGTGGCTCTTGATGGGATGGGAGGAAGGGGTCACACAAGCAATGTGATCTATTGCAAAAGTGTTGGCAGACACAGAACTTCCAGACTCACAAACAACTTCCAGTCTTGTATTTGCATGCATCTCAGGCTGAGCATTCACTCTTTTCAGGACAGGTCCATCCTATCGTAGGGAGGACCTCCAGATTCCTCAGGAAGGAGCATTAGGAACTTGGATGTGGATTCAATGGGACCTTCTGGCAGGCTAATAGCCAGCTGAAGCCAAGACCAGGCATCCAGGTGAATTCCTTGCCCTGAATTTCACAGTGAGCTGTTGGTGCTGCTGGGCTCCTCATCAGGATTTCTCTGGCCTGGGGAATGGCACTGCTACCACAAAGCAGATTGTTTCTGTTCAGCTCTAGAAAAAGAAAATCACAGACAGTTTGGATGATAATTACCTGCTGTTAATGAATGCAAGTAAGAGCAATGGCACTCTTGTTCTCTATTCCCAGCTCTACCACAGCCTTGCTGACAAAGTGCCTTCTCTGGGGGCTTCAGAAGTGATTAGTAATGATGAAACCTCCATCTCTGGATGACCAACTAGAGATACACTTTTCTGAGGTTTTTAACCCAGATAAAATCCTTGTACCAACCAGCCTGACATTCTTCATAAAGAGAGAGAGCAGATCATTTCACACAAATCATCTTCGCGCATCAGTCCCTACAGCCTCTGGTCAGACCAGGTCACCTCTTTCCATAAAAGTCTCTCTGAGGCTCCGGTTAATGGAGGATTGGCCCCAGCCACTCTGTTAGGAGAGTTGCGTCTTCTCCCTTCTTGAACTTTGCTGTTTGATCTCTCTGTTGCCTCTTAACCTTCCCTCAGATGAACTAAACAGAATAACCTCCTTTCATTTCTCACTAGACTTGTTTACCAGCACACACAAATCACAAAAAGAAGGGAGAATTTTCTTGCTTTCCATACAGCTGCCTCCATTTCCCTGCCTGTAAAATGGATACAGAGATACAGAGGCTTCCTATTTGCAGACTACCAGGATGAACTTGGTTAATACAGAAGTTTTTTGAAGTCATGAGATGAAAGGGCATATTTGCAAAATGTGCTGCTTTTCCAAATCCCCTCTAACAGTTTGTTCCCCAGACTCGCCTCTATGTCACCCATGTCACAGACATACCACTTTTTAGCTTCTCTTCTCAGGGCTTTTCTCAATTATTAAAACCAAAACCCAATAAACCTTTATGCTGTTCACCCGGAAAAATGCCTCTTGCCTCTTTCTCTGTGAGCCTGAATTTATGAACAAGCTCTGCTGTTGAAGCACGGGTTGTTTTGGGTTTTTTTTTAATCAATGTTTTTAACATTGAGCTGGTGTAATTGCACAAATCCCCGAGTGCTCACCGAGCCTCGTAACACAACTGTCAGAGGTCAATCAGAATAGCTGTAGGGGATGACTTTCTTCTTTTTCAGTCTGTGCCTTTGAGGTAATTTATGCTCCTCTGGATCCTTTGTGATGTTGGTAATATTAATGTCACGTTCTCAGGTGGCTCTGGGCAGGGAAGGAAAGAAAGCAGTGCTCAGGAGCTGAAGAAATGACTGGCTGGAGAGCTGATGCCCTGCGTGCAGTGGGGCCCAGGATGCAGCAATACAGATCCTTCCTCCCACTTTGCTTCCCAAATAAGTTTTTATGCTGGTGGAAGGTCCTTGGAGAGTGAAATCATCTCTGTCTCCATGGCCCAAGAAGCACGTTGTCTAGCCTAGGTTGACGTGGGACAAACATGGCAGCAACAACAACTAAAAAACCCCAGGACATTATATCCATAATCAAGCCTTGTATAAATTAAAATGGCTTCCAGAAACTTCTAGAGCTACATATGTAGTACTTGACAGGCACAACGTCATTTATGACTGTAAACAACCTGATTCAACACCCTGAAGCACGCTCTTGTCTACCCTCCTCCAGCTAAAGTGTACTACAGAGCGAAGCGAACGCCCACAGCCTTAAGGCATCGTGGAGTAGGTGCAAAGTAAAACCAGCATGGATTATCTCAGAAACTAGCTGTTTCTGCTACTTTGGAGATTTGCTAAGAAACAATGAGAAAAATTCTCTTTTCGCATTCTTCCTTGTCAAAGCCTTATTTCAGGAAAGCATCAGATCACTTTCCAACAGATTTAGTTTTTCTTCCCTGCAGTATAGCTGCCATCGTAGATGTCTTCAGGAGCAGAGTGCTTTGTCTCAGAAACAGATACTATCAGGACAGTCTTTGAAGTCAGAGATAGCAGGATAAGACATCCATGACATTTTATGGAGATATATATTAAGCCACAAATAGAGTCAGTTTGTTCGCTGTGCTTCTAATTTGGATGACATTAAAGGCTCTGGCTGGTCTCAGTGCACTTGATCGCAACCTTCACTTAATCTTGTTTTTCCACTGGCTCAGCAACACTATGCAAACCCAACAGGAACAGTTTCTGCCTAACCCCTTCTTTCACCAGTCAGCCATTCCCAAGGTTTGCAGCTAACAGCACCCATCAGGTACACCAGACCCTTTCTTGTCAATCACAAGGCACCTCCATCCCCACCAAGCTCATGAAGGCTCCATCTAAGACCTCCTATTGATGTGAGGGGACTTTGGATCTGATGGATCGTCATGCAACACAAAGGAGAAGGAAACCATAAGCAACAGATATGGGAAGGAAGGAATGCCTGCAAATCATCTGTATACATTTCACGTTACACAAAGGTCTGCATATCAGACATGAAGGACAGAGGTAAGGCAAGCAATCTGGAAACCCCTTGTGCCCCTTTCATGTCAGTCCCAGTTGCCACTTCAATACACAGACTTTTCTTCCACATTGACCTGACTGCATGTCTTCTCACAAAAGAACTGAAGAGAGTCTTCACGTCCTGCTAAGTGGCACCAAGAGACAAGTTGGCCTTAGGCAAATGCCAAGAATAAGGACTAGATATACTTTGTTTACCTTGGGAAGCTCAGATTCATAGACCCCCTGTTTAAGCTGTATAAACTTCTTGAGAGCAAAAGTAGTTATTTAGAGCTGCTAGAAAAAGCCTTCCATCAAAAGGATCACAGATGCCATGGAAAGATGTATGCCTTCCATCTTCAAAGCACAAGGCAGCACACACTGAAAGAGTTCGGTTCCTAAAAGCAGCAGCCAAGTGTGATAAATGACAAAGTGATTGCACTAGCAAGGTCAACGCTCCGGACCCAAATATCTTTTCACCTGGAGAAGCAATCAGGCTTCCTTGATACGGAAGGACTTATATCAAGAGAAAAGAAGGAAGACTGTCTTTGGGAGACCAAATATGTTTTGGAGTCTACCACCACCGAGCTGTATGTAACATTTTCTCCTGTTCAGGCTATATGGATGGCAGTGCTTAGATGACGTAGTGCCAGGTCTCTGTTAACTCACTTGAATCAGGATGTGATGTCACCTTTCCTATTTTTCAAACTGACATTAAAATAATGGTTCAATGACATTTCATCCAGCTCCTGCAGGAGAAGATGATCTAGACAGCTTCCAACCCTGAATTTCCCTGGTAGAAATGGTTGGAAACAGTGCCCATTCTAATCCATCGAGGGTTTTCTTCTCCCCCCCACCCTGTATTGCATTCTTCTATTTGCTGTTTTGTGCCATGTTGTGTACTTTTTGTGAACCTTGCATGTAGAACGGTCTTAATCTATCTATATTCTAGACAAACACAGAAGTATTACATATTCCAGTGAACAGCAAAATTAAATTTCCAGTCAGTTCAGAATCCAGGTTTCATCTGCCTTTTCACTGGTTACAAAAGATGAATATTAATGTCTATTCGCTGTAAAAATACAGGGAGGAGGAACACAGAGAAGAGGGAACTGGTGTCTAGTTTGTTACTGTGAAGTTAGAGTAAACTTTTATTAATTAATAGCACATACATGCATGAATGGACAAAGACCTACTGCAACACAGCAGGTCAGCTTAACAAAATTGGAAATAACATTTATAAATTTGTATTGGATTTCATCAGAATAAGGAAAAATACATCTGAGGATGGCAACCACTTTTGAGTCCAGAGGAACATCTTGTTTGACAGACCTGCAATGCTTTAAGGGAAGGAGATGCAGGGTGAAATGGGACATGCAAATTAATCAAGTAATAGATTCCTAAATCCCAGGATCCTGCTACCCCATAATACAACATCATCACTTGTTGCCTATGCACTACTTCCCAAAGTAGCAGTACTGCTATTCAATGCACACGATCAGAATATAGATCAGCCTAAGTTCTCATCTACACGAGTGTTCACCAGTAGTTATATTATAAATAAAACCTGAAGAAGGCTAAAGGAGAAACAGCATAGTTTAGTGAAAAGACACAGTACACAGTGGGAAATTCAAGAATCTACTTCTAACTTTGGTAGGAAATCATGAATAAACAGAAAACAACTTGATGTCTTCAGGTTCTCTACCAAGACCATCGGAGATGACAGCAGTCAGTTAAGCACAGTGTAAATCAAGTCAATGGATGGATGTGGAGAGTAGAAAATTAAAAAACTATCACATTGGCCATACGATGGACAGCAGTCTCTGAAGTCTAATGACTAGGGGAGAAAAAGATTGTGGTGAGTTGTGTTCTGCTTGGGCTTTTTGGTTTGGGATTTTTTTTTTTGGTTGTTTTTTGTTTTTTTTTAAGTGGGAACTGAAAGAAAATCAATGAGATGTTGTGCAGTATTTTCCAAGTTTCTTTCCAGTGAGAGGTCAGCACTCAGGATGGCAAAATGAAACATGCTCGAGAATCAAATGTCAGTGAACATGGGCAGTCCAGGTCAACCACCAACTGAAGAAGCTGAGCCTTGGCAGGAGCTGAAGGGTGGCTCGGGGCATCCCCAGAATGCCCTGGAAGCAAAGGCTACCTTTGAAAAGATAGAAAGAGGGAGCCACAAACCCATGCAACCAAGGTGAGAAATACAGACATCTGCAAGTATTTCAGGAGAAAAAGGAGAGAGAGGAAAACAGTTCAACACAATCCCAAGCAGTGACTAGCTGGAACATAGGCATGGAGCCAACTACTACTTAACCATCACTTAACTATGAAATCATTAGTCCTTCTCCTTCCCCAAGAATAACCCCAAAGAAAGGTCAAAAAACCACAGTTGCTACATTTACTTATGCACCCATGCGAAACACCTTAGCAATACTGCATCCAAATAAGTACCCATCGCCTTCCCCTCTTTATACAAATAATCTTGCTCATGAAGAGGCAAGGAGGGCCAGCTTGTACACACCAACAGCCTGTGCTGACAAGTGTCCTCTTGACATTTCTATTCCTTGTTGTGCCCATTGTGATTCTACGGTTACTCCAATTATATATCTGCACATAAGACTACTGAAGACTTCCAAACAATGGCCGTGCTGTGAGATAAAGTAAAACCAAGTAGCAAAAATACATGTGCATCAATAATGAGAAAATGCAGAAAGATCCTCGGGATTGCACTGGGTCCTGTGGCCACCAGTCGTGAATCACAGCCTTGAGTCAGCAATGGCTGTGAGCCAATTTCCCTGCTAAGTTAAAGTGAATTTGCTGAAAGCCCTCCATTGAACCTGCACTGGGCCACTGTACATGTTGGAGGGGAAAAAAAAAAAGTGTGTTCCATTTTCTAACTCACCTACATTCACCAAGACCCCTCACTGATCGAGAACGTGGTTGATCCCTTAATTATTTCAAGCGGTCCTTAAATCACACCAATCTGCTGTTCACAGGACCTTCTGTATTTTTAAACCATAACATGATCTCCTTAAGTCAGAAGGGAGGGTGAGCATCTTGGCTAGCTTTATTTCAACTTCCCACCTGCCCAGATAAAAGCCATTAAAAAAAAAGAAGTTTTTAAAGCAAGGGATGCTCCTCAGTAGGAGCAAAGTCACAGGCAGGCAAAGAATTGCCGGGGCTGCTTGTAACAAGGCAACAGGATGAAAATTAAGTAACGTGGACTAAAGAGGAATAAGCAATAGAGATGTCTTTGACCACAGACATTTGCCTGTCACAAAAAACATAGCAACAAATTTGCCTAAATCCTAGGAAAACACACTAACAACCAGTCCTCGTCAGCAGGGGAGGGGAGGCTCTCCATGACGGAGCAGAGCCTCCTGCCACGTCTCCTGCCTGCAGCAGAGCGTGGTAGGCTCGTAGCAGGATTAGCATAGCAGAAGAAAAGAGATTTCACCACGTTTGAAGGCTTACAGGCAGGGATGACAAGAAAGAGCACACGATGCTGGATGTGTAAACACTTGCTGTCAAAGGAGCTTGTCTTCTCCAGACCAGCTCTGCTCAGAACGCATTTGCTGAGGAGACGGCAGAGACACTTACCAGCACGAGGCAGCTTGCAGAGAGCTAAACTCATCAACTCTTCAGTCTACGCTAACGACAGATCTGTTTTGGGGTACCTCCACCATCATGCTGAGAAAACCGTATCGGTCAGGTGTGCTCTGACAGTTTCCAATCCGTTATGTACCAGAGACCATAAAAAGCCTCGTTTCAGCTCATTTCCCCGCTTCGGTATCATTTGCCGCACACTTTGGGACTCCTCCTTCCTGCTGATAAGCTTGTGGAGCACATGATGGCACCAAAGGGAGCCAAGTGCAAATATCAAGGAGAAAAAGCAGCTTCGCTTCAGCGCGTGACTCATGCAAGAAGAATGCCAAGCTCTGCACAAGCCAAAGCAAAACATCTGACTATCAAACCCTGCATGTAAGTGCAAAGTTGCCCTTAAAAATACAACTGTGATTTTTTTCCACAAAAAAAAAGAAAAAAAAAGGTTTTTTTAATATAATTAGCCATGTATAAGAGCCTGATGAAGACAGGACACACAATGTGAGATGCAACTGTCTAAATATAGGTGCCAAGTACCACCTGAGATGCCCTGTGAGGCACATGTGGGGCTCACAAGGGACCTACTGGTCATAAACGTCCTTCTGGGCTGGCAGAAGACTGGGAACTGCCCCAAATTAAGGCACCTAAATCTCAGTGTGTGTAAAAGGTATCTGAGCACCCACGGCTACTGGTAGAGACTTAAGTCAGTACAGTCAGTGAAGACTGGAGAGCCAGTCAAAATATGCAGGAGGTGCCTATTTTGCAGTAAAGAGAGGGAGTGGAGGAAGATGGCAACTTCAGGGAAGGATAAACACGACAGGAAAAAAAAAATGCCTTTAAATTGCTCATTTTCACCTCCCTTTTCCATGCTTTCTCTAATTCTACCACTTTCCTCCTAATACAGTAGAAGAACTAAACAGGTGAGGTCTCTTCAGGCTGGGGAAAGAATGATGGGATGGGGGAAAGCCCATAAAATAGCATCCTATGAAGTCCTGAGTTGTCTGGAAAAGGTAAACCACCCTGTTTTCCAGTGCAAGAACTAGGGAAAAATGAAGCAAATCCAGGAGACGGGAATGAGCAAGAGAAGACAACATACTCCTCCATGTAAAGTCTACATAAGCAAGAACTCCATGTCACAGGCTGCTGTGTATGCTAAAATCTTACACAGGCTTAAAAATGCAAGAAGACTAGGAGAAAAAAAAAATATCCATTGTGTGCTATTAAATGCACCACCTCTGACTTAGGTAACATGGGAAAACAGTGGGAGAAGCCCTGCTCTGTTTGCCCTGTTCTCATGCTCTTCACAAAGCAGTCGTGACTCATCATGTAAATGGACTAGATTTGGTCCAACTTGCATGAACACATCTCTGTCCCAACCCAGTTTGTCTCTTCATATGACAATACCAGAAGAAAATCCTTCAGGTAAGCACAGAACCCAACAGTTAGAGCTGCCAGGGAACTTGAAATTCACCTCTTCTGGTCAACTTTGCCTCCTTCTATGACCATGGTGAGTATGCCCTCCATTCAACCCCAGTATCTTGGCCTTACACACTAGGTTAGACCCAGCCCTAAGAGCCATATTTCAAGATAACCATATTATCAAGAATCACCAGATATCTATCACCCAAGAGTAAAGAGAAATAGCAGAAAGGAGAGAGCAAGAGCATTGCCAGGGGCACATCAGCGACTAAGGGTTGGCTCCGCATCCTTCTGTGTTGAGGCAGGCTCAAATCTAAATCCATCTGCGTGTTTATAAAGGTAAACCGTCTTTCCATACTAAAGTCGGGAATGGGCACGAGGAATTAGCAGATGCTAAGTTCACATCTGATAAAAAGTGTACAAAAGATGCATCTGTGTTTTGCTTCGTTTTGCCGTTCAAGGGAAATACTGTAATTATGGCACACCTGTAAAGGATGCACGTGAATTGAGGTGGTTATAAGGTATAAAAATATTTAGGTTTCAAGTAAGGTGAGGCAAGACTGACCCTGTTCGGCTGTATCAGCCGGTGACAGTAGTGCCCACAGAACTTCCATCACTCAGGCACATTACAACATCGTTACACAGAACTGCACTACTGAGTGATTGCAATATTGCAATTTTTTTTTTTTATTTTCCATCCAAGCTTGTCTAATGTCACTGGCCCCATTTTTTATTGTTTGTTTCATTTTTTTTGTAGTGGCTTGATTCTATAGAAAGGATAGGATTGACTTCTGACAAGAATTGTTTCCTCTCGCTCTTTGTATGCATGCAGTCAGTTTTTACCTTACATTTTTTGTCTCACAAACTTTTTCAGCCTGAAGAAAGCGTCATTCTGAAAATGAAATAAATAAAAAATAAAACAAAGGAGACTCTGTAATGGAGCTGGGACACAGACCAAAAGAACTTTTATTTCGAATGTTCTATTGCACCGTTTGCTTGTGTTACATTCAAAGCTTTGGGAAGCCACCCAGCCTTATACAGACACAAAATAATCCATGGAAATTACAGCTGCAAGACGCCAGTGCCAGGGAAAAGTGCTTTGATTGGAAAATGAAACTGAAAACTCAAAGATCAGGTGAAAAGCATGGAATAGCTTGTGCAGGAAGAAAAATGTCAAAAAAAGAAATGGTGAACAAAGGAGATTTGACACCACCCCCCAAAGAAAAGTGACAAAGGGAGTGAAAGAAGCCCTGTGCAAAAACGAATTGGACAAATGTTGGAGGAGTTTCCACCCCTTCCAGAGGCTTTTGGTTTTGTTTCCCTTCTTATCTCAGTGGAGGATCTAGGAGATCTCCAATGCGTTTGGCCACTTTCCTCCCTCTGTGAATCAACCATAGGAAACTCCAAACTCTTGAAAGCAAGAGAAAGCAGAGAGAAACGGAGACCATCTGGGCCTCACGTGGCTTCAGACCAAACCAAAAAACTTGGCTGAACTGATCACAGCTGTAGGGCATAGATCCCCGACATGGATCTTCCCAAGCAGCACAAGGTCCACATCCCTTTCCACCTCCTTGGAGAAAGCTCTTAGGAGAGCCCAAGGGGAAGGACCACAATGGCTGGTGAGTCCCAAAGCACTTAAAGGTCTTCTGAAGACCCATCACAGAAAGTCCAAGGACACCTCTTAGTTTCCAGAACCACTCACAAGTTCACAGCTCCTCTTCCCCAGCATTTATAGTTCCCTATCACATTTAGCTTGAAAAAAAAACCAACCAACCAACCAAACTTAAAAGATAAGCCAGCTATGCAAAGATGAAAACTCTGGCTTTAAATTTAAAAAAGATAGAAAAGCTTATCCATTGTACCTTTCAAATCAAAACCCACTCTCACCATCTTATAAGGAAACGAAAACACTGCAACTGGAGCATAACTGAAATAGTTTAAGGTCAAATAAAAACCCAAACAATTCAGGCAATTAAGTTCATGGTAGCACAGGGAGGGTGCACAGAGTTGTGTCTAATGGGTTTGTTCCAGGATGAGACCAGAAATATTTATTCAAATCGAACAGTGCCTCCCTCTTTGTGCTGCCTTAATCCAAGTATTAAATTTGCTATCCACGAAACGCATGAGAGTCTGGCCCCTAATGATTACGTGCTCATAAAAATCAGAAGATATTGTTGCTATTTCAGTTAAGTATCATAAACAACTGCATCAATTAAATTTTGCCAGGCACTGTACGTATTGCAGATGCTTCAGAATAAATTGTTTCATTGCAAAACAGAGTATGTGCAAGCTCCAGCAGGGATGGGTAGTCCCACTTTAAATTGCTCTAAGGAAGCACATGCCTCTACCAGGCCCTTATTTTGCAGGGAACATTTTAAAATCCATTTTCAAATACTGAATTCAAAAAGTTGAGATAGCGGCTCTCTGCAGATAAAATTAAGGGAAACTGTAAAAGAACGAAAGGCTAAAAAAAGAAATCTGGTCCAGATGGATTCCCAGCTGAATTCTATAAAATATTTACAGATCTTCTGTCACCAAAACTTACGTTTCTTTATGATGAGGTGGAAACCAAAGGCTCTCCACCTGTCTTTTTTTTTTTGTCTTTTTTTTTTTTAAACCCTTATAGAAGATATAATAATGTTATTAAAAAAAAAAAACCAAAAAACCCACAAAAAACCCCAATCAAAACTCACCACAGACTTTAATCTCAGCTGTAATTATTGCCAGTGACTACAATTAATTAATGTTGATTCTAAAATTCTGTGAAAAGAGATATTGCCCCTTTGCTTAATTTAGGTCAAAGTTGTTCCTTCGGTTCCAAGTTCAATAGTTTGTTCATTAAAATAGACTTAGCTCAGATAAGCACAGGCTGATATCACCATCATTCACGTAATAAATTACCAGCCTAGTCCTATGACAGTGCTGTCTCTAGATACCAAAAGATACTTCATCATGTGTCATAAGGGTAAAGTATCCACTTTTTCATTTAAGATCAGCCAAAAAGGTCTCAATTTTCTGCTTCTAAAAATGTATGTTCCATTTGCCAACATCCATGCTGCTGGACCACATCTCCCCAAGACGGAGGGAGCAGTTTATACATACATCACATGCAGATCGACTTTAGATTTATTGTAGTCCTGTAGGTGATTGAGCAGATGAACATGGACCAGCTCTGTAAACTGAAGATAATCCCATCAGTCCTGGCAGGACTTCTGGAGAAGGATGTGACTGAGCATCAGAAACAATATCAGTAATTCAACCCTTTTGATTCAGGGTGTGCATCCAGGCAGTGCTTGGTACGTGTGGATGTGATGTAACAGGTAACAAGGTGAAGGCAGTGGGCTGAAACTAGGGGATGAAGGTCCAGGTCATGGCTCTCAGATTTCTTGCTCAAGGCTATGCATCTTTGTTCTTCTCCCTGTCACCAGTAAGGGAGACAAACGTCTTAAAATATGAAATCTTTCCATAACAATGCACGCATTAAACCTGAACTTTGATCTCTGTTGGGTCTTCTCAGCTCTACGCAGCACAATAAATGACTTCTTCTCATGTATTTGCAGATTAAAAGGGGAAAATAAACAAACAAAAAAAACCCCCACACTGTGGCCTGCTTTCAAACCAATTTCATATACCACTGCACGAGATAAGAATTTACAACATATCAGATGGTAGGGGTGTATCTCAATTTTTTTAAGCTGACCTTGTATTGTCCAATGCAGCATTACACTTTTTACGAGCAAAAGGAGAGACTACATAATGAATTGGTCTCCGCTGGATGTTGACTTGATAAACACCACAATTAATTCAAATTAGCGTGCTGCCCTTCCTTTCTCTTCGCACTTTCAGAAATGTCTCTCTAAACCAATCTATGATTACCAGTCATACATAAAAGCTTCAGAAAAATACTCCTCCACAAGCATATGGCAGAGCAAATTTGTCCGGCATTGCAAGCTTTTCATGGCATTTATCTTGAAGAAGGTATTACAGAGTGATATAGAAGCCTCTACGTGTTGGCTACACTCAGAAAGGCACAGAGCTATTCCTCTTCCCGTTGTGGCATGCACCATCTCCTTAGGAGAGCATCCTGCTCCCCACAGATGCTTCAGACAGATGAGGTCTGTAATCAGCTCTCCAGGATCTCAGCTGTAATATCCATCCTTAAAGTCAAGGCTGTGCTTTCTAGGAGCTGTACTAGACCTCAGCCACATGCCATGGCAACCAAATTCAAGTGCACTTCTTCAAAACCATCACTTAAAAAAAAAAAAAAGGGGCAAAAAAAAAAAAAGCAGCAGGCTTAGCTAAGCCCTTTACGAATGATGTAACTCCCATATGCAATGGCCAATATTTATAACATGGTAATAGCATATTTCCACCACAGCCACACTGTTCACGATGTTCCCCTGCCTAAGGGTAGGAAGGACATAGCAAACAGCATGTTAGCTGTCAAAACATAACAGCAGACACTGCTATGAGTTAACCTTAAGCATTAAGGTATCCCTCCTGCACTGGGATGTTGTCTCAGAACACACCGAACCTATTCAGCCTCCCTGATTTAACAGCGTGACACTGGTGCTCAGGCACGGCGAGATGGAACGGCTCTTAAAACAACCACCTCAAACGACGTAATTTCATTAGGGCAGGCTGACCCTTGCTGCTTCTGCTCGTGTTCCTCTGTGGTATCGTTTTCCAGTGATTTAGTTCACTCTCTTGCAAGCCTCCTTTTTCTTTCTGTCTTTCTAGTTGTGTATATATTTATAAATATAGAAGAATAAAGAGAACACAGATAAACCCTCAAGGCATTTCTCTCTATGCTGGTCCAAACAAGAACATTAAATGAACAAGGTATTCTAAGTGTTACACTCAGCAGTTCACAAGAATGTGCACAGCCTTCCTTTAGTGGCTATTTAATTTAAAAAAAAAAAAGTATAAGAGCTAACAAGTGCCTGACACATACATAGAAAACTTCAAGCTCAACTGATGATTCTGAGAATTCAAGGTTCAGAAGTTATTAAAAACTATAAAACTCACACAAACACCAAAATTAAATCTACCTTTTCAATTTGCAGGGTTAAAAATCTTCTCTGTGCAGACGTCTTGCACTGCCCTGAGGTCCAGGCAGACAACAAACCCTCAGAGAAGATGCTGGTTTTTTCTACCTCCCTGCCTCTACTCACCATTTTAAAAAGCCTCACTCCTTATCTCAACACCACTGAAGCATCCAGATGCTGCTCCGAAGGGGCAGCATTTTGTTTTACCAAAACCCAAAATGCTCACGTATGCCTAGTCTCTCTGTCACTGAAGCCAACACTGATAAATTAAACTTGAAGGACTGTCAGGATCTGGAAACTCAAGACTGGCTTTACATTGAAAAGGTGAATGGTCTGAAAGCTGCATTTCCTGAAAGAAGACAACACGTTTAGCTTTCAGGCATTTCATTCTCTACCTCTCCTCCAGCAGTTCTGCACACAAGAGTTTCTCTTTCAGTGAAAAACATTTTGGTTCTGCATATATGTGAATCTATATATTTAAAATTACAACATACAAACTTACATTAATTTCAATTTTATAAGCCAAAGAATTTTTACAATAACCCAGAAATGAGACACCTTTCAGCATCTCTTCAAAACATTTGGATTTCTCACGTGAGTCTCAATACGTTATTTTAACCCCAATATGGATTTGTTAATCTCTAAGACCAACCTATAATGAACTGAACAGAAGCACAAGAATCCCAAATAAAGATAAGCCCCACCAGCCACTACCTAAAATCCTCTGGAGAGGGTAAACATCAGCCTGTGGTTTCAAGCTGGTGTCTCCAAAAAGCTTCTTCCTTTCTTAATTCTGCCAGAAATCTCCACTATCACAGTCCAGCTCAGCCTCTCATGCTATTTTACCCACAGGGAAAACCAGAAACCACAGCCACCGTCCTTTGCAGAAATCTGTCAAACTTTTTCACTTAAAGAGGTAAAATGCTAAAGCGTTTGAATAATTTTTTGATGCATGACGTGACTAAGTCAACCAAGACCTTTTCAGTCAACATTGTAGACGTGAACATTACAGTTCAGTACAACCATCAGAAAAGGAAAGAGTTTCATAAAAAGGGTTGATTCAGTAGATCAGCATCAACCTTTCAGACAGGGCTGAGTTATTTCACCCATCAGCTCCTCAAAAGGGCAATGCGATGGTCACAATTTCTATTCGCGGTCCAGAGTGAAGGTCAGCTCTCCCATTAGGGAAGCTTTGATGGCCCCTTATGGACGGATCCCATCAAACATGAAGAGGCCCTTGCATACTCAGGACATGACTTTTCCAGGCTATAACCTCTTCAAGAGGGACCAACAAAGCAAGAGCATTCAAAGCCACATGTGACTATTTCCACACCACTGACAAACCAAGCACCAACACTTGCCTCTGAAGTGGAAGGAAAAAAGTTCCCTAAAGGAACTTCAGTCTGACTGGCATATGCTTGAAGTTTCCTGCTGCCAGGACTAAAACATCCCTAGAATTATTTAATATTACAGCTGACAAGTTTCCTACCTCAGAAAACACCGTGCACCGCTCAAGGGAATTTTACGTTAGACCTCATCTTGATATAGAGGAGTTGATCAAAGAACTGAAAATTAGCGGCGCTTGGGTAATCGTGACTTGTTCACTTAAAAAAGCAGCATTGAAAACACCCCACCTAGAACAGTAATATAAATCCTTGCTCTTTTTAAAAGGCCTGTTTTACAAAGGCATATAAGTAAAAAAAGAGAAGGGAAAACTGAATGTGGAAAAGGTAAGAAAAATATCAAGCCCAGGTATCCCTTCCTGAATGTCCACAATTCTCAGGTAGGGAAAGAGGCACCCCTTCTCTAAGGGGTTACATGTAATGGGGTAAAGAACTGTAGCAACCACTCCAAAACCATATGCTCATATATGAACTTAGGGAAAAAAAAGAAATGAAAAAAAGTAGCAGTTCAATAAAAAACCAAAACACCAACACACCACCAACAAAAACAAACACAAAAAACCTTAACAGAAAGCATACAAGAAAGCTACTGCCAAAAAAAAGCAAATAAGTTAAAAAAAAGGGGTAAAAGCTAACTTTCACAATGGAGCTGAAACAGGACAGGACAGGAGAGACCGAACTCGGATAATTCAGAACAATCAGGAATCTTTCTAACTTTTTTTTTTTACCTTTGGAAAATATCTGGAAAACATTCGAATACAACATTTCACTGAAAGCCAGTGGAAATTATTGTCCACCCCATCAGTTGCTCAGAAAAGTTCAAAAATAGCAGCTCAGATGTGATTAAATCTAGGAAGCCTCAGTAACATAAGCCCCAATGCTGTGAAAGAGCAGGGCAAGCAGCGATTGGGCTCATTAGTGCTGATTTGTGACACCATTTGGAAAAAATCAAGGAAATTCCAGAAGAAAAGCTAACATTGAATCAAAGCTAAAGGGTAGAACAGATAATACAGTGCTCATTAATGGCCTGCCAGCCTAACAACAAACCGGGAAAAGAAAAGAAAGGCGGGGGGAGAATGGAAACAAAAAAAAGAAAAAGATGTTGGACTCAATGATTTTAGAGAATATTTTAATTTCCTGGTGCAGTGGGCAATTTAACCCTTGTTTTCCCCCCAGCAAGGGGTAGCTCAGTGCATTGGCTCTCCAACTACTGGTAACCTGTCAGGAGAAACAGTTGGTAAATATTCAAATCAGTATGGATTTCTGGAAGCCAGGGCTTACTGAACTCGGTGACATGTTTTTGTCCACAAGATCACAAGTCGCATTGATAAGGGAATGAGGGATAATCTAAGTTTAGATTTCCCTCCCCCACTTAACAGATACGCTTTAGTTCAGAGGGAAAATAATTGAAGGAAAAAAGACTTAAGGTTTTTGCTATATAAAAGGTCAGACTAGCTAATGAGGGTGATTCCTTCTGGCTTTATAATCTGTTTCTCTGCTGTCACTGAAATCACTGCAGCTACACTCAGTGGCAAAGCTCAGCACACACATGGATGCAAGGACCACATTTGCCTTGGTGGATTTTTTTGGAGAAGAGAGAGAAATGACCTGGAGAGGCTTCAAGTAGCGTCACCCAGACTTTCCATGGCTGCAGCGTGTGTAGCATCGTCTTCATTAGCATCTGGGTGCTGTTCCAACAACATTGTCTCTAGGAAGATGATTCTGCCACTGATGTTCCTGATCAGAGTTGATTCTTCTCTGGTATAGCCCAACATTATTTCGAATGAACCAAATGGATTTCGGGCACAAATGAATTTTCTTTTGGATCAAGTTTCTCCAGTATTTCCTTGATTCTCTTTGCAGAGTGGTAGGCTGATTGCAACTGTGACAAGCAGCTTTCCCCATCTTTGTCCTGCCTGCTCATTTCACTTCTCTGCCTTTACTTCCCCTCTTCTTGCTTCTGTTTCATTATAGATATTCAATTAACTGCTTAATTCAGTCTCCTTTGAGGCACCTCACAGGGGTAAAACATACTACCCCTGAGCTTGCATTGACAGACCTTCTTTTGGTGCACAGAAACAACACACAGACACATCTGAAGTTTTTTATCAAGTAATAAAAATAAATTTAAAAAATATTAAAAAAAAAAATCCCTGAAGCAACCAGCTGTCTCAGGAAGCCCACTAACCTTCATCTCTTGATAAATCACCTCCCTTCGACTCTAGCATCTTGAAACTTGTCCAATTGCCATTTTCAACTAAATTGCGAATGTCTATGAAAATGAAAGCAAAAGCCCTTGAGCGGATGTCACTTCTCCTACTCTTCTTCTCCCCCTCTCCTTGTTTTTATAGCATTATCTTCAAACTCCATTTTGTGATGCTCTTTTAAATCCAGTGTCAGAGTTCAGTCATCTAAGCCAGGAAGGGCAGGAGCCTTGGGTCCTGAGCACATCCTGGTGTGGAAAGGCTGCCAAATAAACCTCTTTTCAAAACAAATTATTTTGGAGGCAACGGGAGCACTTTTCTCTTGCAAAAATCATTGCTTCCCCTGGGTACAGGTGGGGTAAAGCCACTCCATATCAAACATATTTCCATTCCTCCCACCAACGCAAAGTAGGAGCCACAGGTTCCACTGAGAACACTGAAAAGCTCCGTAAAATCTCCACTCAAGAAGAATGAATAAAAGGTTAACTTAGACTAAGTTACTGTGACCATTCTGGGAACCTGCTCCCCTGCATGCAAAAACTGAAGCTTCTAAAAGAAAGAAGCATCACCTTCCTCCAGATCGTCCCCGAAACCCCAAATCACACAGCATGCACGCCACCTTCTAGCACAACTTTCCTTATATCCAGAACGTTGTTCTTTGGTCCTCACAGCAGCAAAGACAATTTAAGAGAAAAACTGATGTCCAGCAGAAAATTATGAGCTTATGGCACATGAATCCAGGGAAAAAAAGTCTCCTTTACCACTAAGCTTGTCAGGGTTTCCAAGCCATGCTTTCTGGATTGGTAGCCTCTCTTCTGGAGGCTTGTCTTTAACCAGTGGCTGGAGTCAACAGCAGTGCCTACCAACACACCAGTTTTTTTGTCTGAAGTCCATTTAAAAAAAAAAAAAAAAAAATCCTCTTCCCCAGGAGCTATTTACATTCTACCCTTGCTTCTGTCTTTGTGGAAATGTTTAAATTATACAAATAAATCACATCCTTACTCTTCTTCATTAAATATTAAAAGGGATTTTTGTTTGTTTGTTTGGGGTTTTTTTAATATTTTTTTCTTAAATTTAGAAATAGAATGCAAAGGAACAACCACGTTCAACCTTACATTAGTGCTGCTCTGCCTAAACTATTGTATTATGAACATACATCTTTCTTGACTTTGCACAAAACTTGTTTGATAATGGGAGTTTACAATATTCTTGGTCTCTCACCTTGTAGAGTGTTTCTTCCAGGACAGCACAACTACAAACAAAAATCTTATATGCAAGAATATACAAGACCCTTAACATTATCTGGTGTAGTAAACACAGCACTAGGAAGGGGGGAAAAGAGGAAAATAATTAAATAAAAAAGAAGAAAAAAGAAAAAATAGTAGATGCATTAGAATGGGGGATTTACGTGTACAGAAACTTAGAAAATTTGGAAAGACAGATACTATTTTAGGTCGTGGTTTGAAACAACTGCTGGTTTTCTTCATTACAGCAGCTCTGGGACCTAGAAAGGAGTCTGAGATGTTGTTAAACAAGGTTTGAATTTACAGTGGAGGTAAAAGGGAAAGGAAAATACAGGCTTGTCACTCCTTCCATATCTCCATGTGTAAAGGTGCACAGAGGATCCCAACACCTGTATTCATAAGGATCGAAGAAACACCCCTCAGAAAATTCTCAAAATGCAGCCATATCAGACAAGGGGCAAGATGTGATCCACGTAGAAACTATCACGAGCAGGACCCAAATGTGCTTTAAGGCCAGGAGGAACCATGGATGCAGGGGCAGGACAGCGGAGAACCTGTCTGTCGATGATGCATCAGACACCAGGAGAGCAGCAACTGCCAGCTCGGAAACCACCGTGCAGAACCACAACAGGATGTGTCCCATCAGCAGGACTCTCCCACTACCAAACCCATCTGCAGCTCTGCTCCCATCACACTGGGTGTCTTCACTGCCCTCTTTACCAAACTTCTCACTTCTGGGCAAAATCAACTCCTTTCCACACTTTTCCCATTGTCCCATGTCACCAAGAGAGGTTTGGGTCCTATCTAAGGAAATCTTCCCACTCTGCTCTCCTACTTTAAGGGCACTCATAGTTATTTCCTGGTGGTGCCCAAGGCCCCAAAACCACCCACAAACCAGGAACCAAAGCCAAATGAGTTCTAGCCCACCATTCAAACCATGCTGATGACCCTAATCTACAAACCTTGATCTCCTACTCGTTTTCTTAGAAAGATATAGAGACAGACAATAGAAGAACGATTAAAAAAAACATTGGGACACAGAACATGTGGCCAGACAGTGAAGAGTGTGTCACTGGGAAGGTCTGTGCTCTTGGCCACCAGCCTGGGAGACTGTCAAAACCCACCATGCCCATGCCCATGCCCAAGTTAAGGGCTGCTGCTCTGGTTTTCAGCACAACAGCTTCAAGCTCACTGCTCTGAGGAGTGCCGCAGGATACTTGAAGCCTGAAAGGGGCTACAAAAAATCACCATCTCATTTTATTCATTTTACAGCTGGACCCGCTGCTCCAGAAGAGATTTCACCAGCTTGGGCGGCACATGAGCAGCAACTCAAAGGACATCCAGGGAAGGGAGGGGGGCCTTAAGTCCCCAAAAAGAGGAAAAGAAAAGACAAAGTTCAGCCTTGCGGACCCAAAAGAGCAAAGAAAGGCAAGTCAGGGCCACAGATGCTTGGAGCAAGCTTCATCTGACCAGGCAGGAACAACCATCTAGGAGACACAGTCACATCTGTCGAGACTTCAAAAGTAAACGGAGCAACTTTTAGCCAAGATATAAAGGAACAAGTTGTGGCTTCTTGCTGCTGCTCTTTTTGTTTTGCCCATTTTTCTAATTTAGACAAAAATCAGCCCTCCTGCCCCTGTAGAGGCACTCTTGGCACTCTTGGTCTGCAGTGGGTGTTGTACCAGGTCCTGGCTCTGCTTCACTCAAACAATCCACAGGGGATGCAGAGGGTTTTAACTTAGTTTTTAAAACCAGTCTGTGGTTCTCCCTCCCGCTGCCAGGGAGATTTTTTCATATGCATTGACACATTAGCAGGCAGGTCCTGCCACACCTAAACAAGAAAAAATGATGGAAAGAGAGTGTTTCCAAAATAAAGAGATGGGGAATGAAGCTTAAAGGTTCACATGGTGTACAGTGAAGAAGCAGAAAGGCTATAAAGCTTGTTCTTTGACAGCAAGAGCTGCAGTCCCCATGTTATAAAGGCACATCAACCTTCTCCCTGCTCTCCCTAAGAGAAACCCCAGAGCAAAACTCCCTTAAAAGTCCCCTTTCCCACATCTCTAGGATCAGAATGCTATTTCAGAGCTGGACATCACCCCGACCCTCCTTCTTCAGAAACTTCATGTTGTGCTAGCATAAAAAAACAGTCTGAAATGACCATCTTCGAGATGAGCCAACACGATTGAGAGAGGGATTCCTACTAGCTGAGATGTGATATGTAAATCCCATTGCTCTGCAAACACTCCTAAATCAAACCCTGTATTTGGGCTCTTTCAAAGCTGTCTTAGATCAGATTAACACCACAGGCCATGTCCTGGGTGTCCATGTCCAGGCATTGGGGATATTTCCTGCAGCAGTTGTGGCTGTGGAGAGTCCAAGTGGGAGCAAGGAGATATGTGAAGAAGAAGGAGCGGCTGAAATGGGCTGATATGAACTGACTGCAACCCTCATCCCCACCCCCTGCATCCCTCAGAGGGAGAGGACTCGGGAGTGAAGGGGTGAAGATGGGTCTGGGAAAAAGTCCGAGGTATGGGTGTGGTTTTAATTTTATCTTTGTTTCCCACTACTGAAATCTATTTTAATTGACAATAAATTAATTTTCCCCATGTCTGGTCTGTTTTGCCCATGATGGTAGTTGGCAAGTGATTTCCCTGTCTTTATCTTGATCCAAGATCTTTCTCATCCTATTTTCTCCCTTCATCCAGCTTGGGGTGGGAGGAGAGCGGCTGCGTGGGTGCCGGGCTGTTTGAAGAGGCTAATCCACCACAGGCAGCAACAGGTATAAAACACAGCAGCTGAAAGGTGAAATTAGAAATTTCAGGTTCCCCAACGTCCAATGCTTAACCCGGTTCCCGTGACTCTTCTCCTGACCTAGGTCTTGCCTCACATGTTCATTGACTCTTGTTGTGAACTGCTCCTCCACTTTCCCAGCTCTGCCTTCTCCTCCTCCCCTCTTGTCGTTCCCATTCACAAAGTCACAAAGACCCACTTAGGTACCTACAGCGAACTTCTTTTTTTCCAGTTGTGACGACCATCTCAAATGTTACCCAAGATCAGAGGAAGTTTCTTCCCCTGAGTGCTCCTCAAGGTCCCATTTCCAGTTCTGGCAGGAACCTGGTCACCTCCTGCAGTGCCCGTTTTGGTTCGCAGGCTCACAGCATGGGGAGGGAGGGCTGCTCCCACAACCTAATCTTCCAACTACTGCAATCCCTGTTTCTCCAGCTTTGACACATGCATCTTACCCCGCTTTAAGAAATCCAGAAAGTTAATGCAAAAATAATTTGTCCTTTATCCCGAGATTGAACTCTGCCATTCATCCATCTGCTCCCCATTCCCTTGTTAGACAATATTTCCCACTTGCAAAGCCCTTTGCAACCTAACCCTTCCTCTCTTGCAACATCAAAAAGTTCAACATACGAGCACCCCTTAAAACATTCCTCCACCACCTAAAATGAACACTTTCACATGGAAGCTGCTTTTTTTTAACTCCTGTGTTTATACAGCACCTGGAATCCCCAAGTTGTCTTTTTAAAAAAAGTGGCAAAATAGAGCTACAAAGAATTGCACACACACAAACACAGACAGACCATCACAGCAGAAAACAGCAGAGATATGATACAAAAAATGAAGTCCACAAATCTGCATGCATCCAAGCTTTGATTTTGACTATCAATGTGCAATGATGGCTACTCAGATCTGCTCTACCGCAAATTGCGTAAGTTCAGATTCATCCACCTTAAAAGCTAGTTAATAAGAACAATTTTCTTATTCATCTACGTTATGTTTGCCTGTAAGTGATGATATGGGCCATAATACAAATGCACATAAAATCACCACTTTTGATTCTTGAAACATAGGTATTTAATGGGTTATTTACATGCAATTCTAGGTGCATGCAGCGCAACTTCCCTTGGTCCAATGAAATTAGTCCGGGCAGTTTCACTCCAGGTTTTTATAAACTTAAATTTAAAATAGACGGTTTAGTTTGCTCTCTTGTACAACATTAAAAGGTTGTCCAACTCCCACTTATTGCAAGGGAACTTCCAAAGAAAAATTCCAGTCCCATGCTAGAGTATCAAAAATTACTGAATCCACTAATTCCTTCTGCAGTTTGTCCTACCAGCTGTGATGTCCGTTGCTGGAGGTGCATGCACACCCCCTCTCTCCTGTGAATTTACTGTCTTCCTGTTGCAACACGCCAGCGTCGCCTTTGTTCCCTGAACCCACACTTCTGGATAATTTGACGCTAGATTATGTGTTATGTGAGGAGGCGCACAATTACCTTGTGTGGGCTGTAACGCATTTTCCCTATTAAATGTGGTAGTCTATGGTCTGCACAAACTAGTGAGAATTCTTGTGGACTATGAGAAGATAAGGGGGTTGGTTTGGGGCTTCTTTTATTTCTTCTTACAGACTACAAGCAACTTACATAACCTGTTTTGATTTCTCTGTCCCCAGCAACCTCCAGATGGGAAAGAGAGCTGGGGGAAGGTTCAAAAACCCAACCCATAGCAATCAAGATCTTGCAATTTTCAGCTCAAACTCCACTACAAGTTCTGACTTCTCTGACACATGGTACCTTTTATCAGCTCACTCTTTGCTAAGTCAGTCAGTGCCAGTGGTTTTAACATCCCCATCAGGTGACTCATCCATTAAGACCAGTCCTACCAAATTCCCCAGTTCCTCTTCTTCACCACACTGAGCTGCCATACACCGCCACCAGCGTGATAGAAAAATCTTTACATTTTAAGCAGCAATTTATTTTCATCAGCAGTGAAGATTAGTGAAGATAAGGGACTGGGGAGGAACGGAAGAAAAAAGGAAAATAAAAATGTAGGGAGCTGATGATGGAGCAGCGAGGACAAAGCTCCAGAGGTTCACATACTATTGCTGGCTGGAGAGCTGGATTGTGTTTTCCAGCCTGCAAGAGGACAGCAAAGCGAGTGACAAACACCACAAGGAGTGGCGAAGCGTCCCCGTGGGCTGCGCAGTTAGCTGCCTGCTGTGCCAGCGTGCTGAAGACAAGACCGTGCAGACCTGGGGGCAAAAGTAGGATGCATGGCTCCATCTTACACCCCTTAGACCAACAGCCTCTAAGTGCGCATCTCCCCATCTACATTTGGCTTCCCGTGGAGGGAAAGAAGAAAGGAAAAGAAAGGGAAAGAGAGAAATTCCATCCTGTTTTTCTTTTCGGAGGACATTTAGTTACTCTCCCACTTGGCCCTACAGACATCGTCCGCATCTTCACCCACGCACAGCCTCGTCTGTGCAACAGCACTGCCCACCCGAGAGCTGCTAACGAGGCTGCAGGGTAGAAGAAGGAAAAAGGAATTTAATGAAAACCCATATGACAAAGATGCGGCTGGTCAATGCCCTGCATACAACGGCATTTCATGCAAAACTAAATTCATTTGCAGAAGCTCAAATATTTAAGAAAATGCATAAAAATTAGTAGTTTTACCACCCTTTAATGCTCAAAAAAAAAACCCAAACCCAGGAGACCATTGTGGAAGCTAAGTGCTCAGCTAAACTGAGTGTTTTAAATCTGTAGAAAGACACTGACTCAGACCACAGTGCTCCAGACAAGCAGTACCTAACTCGTCAGAGTCCCTGTTCGCCGCTACATTTAACGCATGCTGAGCAGCTGTGCTCCAGCATCGCTGCTCGCTCAAGGTGCTCAGAGACACCAGCCATTTCCCAAGCAGCAAAATGAACCCAAAGACCACACACAAACAACATCCTTGAGAAAGCAGAGGCAAGGATGGGTGAAAATGAAATGGGGGGGGGGGGTGGAAATAACCTTCCAGACTCCACAGGTTGTCGCTGTAGCATCCCTCTTTCCTCTCCGTCCCTGTAAAAATCACAAGTTTTAGCTACAGTCAACAAATTCATGATTTCTAAAACTACCAGCCTTTCTACATATCATTCCATAGTCGGTCAGAAAAAAAAGCTATATTTTGGTGTGAAGATGCAGTAGTGAGTATATAGAATCACCAGAGAAGCCCAAATCTCCATTTCACTTCCATAGACACCTCTGCAGAACTTCAGAACGGAAGCCCACCTCTAATGCTACTTTTTATTAGTGAATAACTCCACTTTACAGCCTCTCTGCATACGCCTTGGATACCCACACGGCCATCCAGGAGCTCCAAAATGTCACGTCAGTTGTTAAAAATAACATCCAAATGCGTTTTGTCTTAGCCCATTCATGGCAAGAGATGCTTCTTTCTGGGTGAACCTTCAGCCTGCTTCAGCGAGCAGAACCCACTCGCTTCTCCCAGAAACTGCCGCATCCCTTTTACATTATTCATACCCCAAATTGCTGTTTCTCTGCGTTAGCAAACAAGAACAAAATGTCCGGGCTTTCATTTTTATGTCACTCAATGAGGTGAAAATGCTGTCGATGGATTTCCTCCTGAAGCAAAAAGTTTTCTGGACCAACAGCCTGCTGTAATTAAGGTTAGGAACCCCAATTAAAAAGAAAATACAGCTTTTGGTATGTTGTTTCTTCCCCTGACAGAATTGCTGCTTCTTTATGTGATGGCGAATTACAGAATTCTGCCAGATAACAAGTGTCTGTGTCGGGTTTGTGTGGCCAGGTTTTGGTACCGGGGGCTGCAGGGGCGGCTGCTGTGAGTTGCTGCCAGAAGCTTCCCCCATGGCCGGCAGAGCCAGCGCAGCCGGCTCCAAGATGGACCCACCGCTGGCCAAGGCCGAGCCCATCGGCGACGGGGGCAGCGCCTGTGGGGAACGTAGGTAAGAAGGGGAAGAAAAACCTGCATAACAGCAACAGCAGCCGGAGAGAGGAGTGAGGACGTGTGAGAGGAGCAGCCCCACAGCCCCCGGCCCAGAGCAGGAGGGGCAGGAGGGCTCCAGGCGCCGGAGCAGAGGGTCCCCGGCAGCCCCAGGGGAAGCCCCCGGGGAGGCCGGCTGTGCCCCTGCGGCCATGGAGCTCCACGGGGGAGCAGATCTGCACCCGCACCCGGGGAGGGCCCCACGCCGGAGCAGGGGGATGCCCGAAGGAGGCCGTGACCCCGTGGGCAGCCCGCGCTGGGGCCGGCTCCTGGCAGGGCCTGTGGCCCCGTGGGGAGAGAGAGGAGCCCCGGCTGGAGCAGGTTTGCTGGCAGGACCTGGGACCCCGCGGGGGCCAGGCTGGAGCAGCCTGTTCCTGAAGGACGGCACCCGTGGGGGGACCCGGGCTGGAGCAGCCTGTTCCTGAAGGACGGCACCCGTGGGGGGACCCAGGCTGGAGCAGCCTGTTCCTGAAGGACGGCACCCGTGGGGGGACCCAGGCTGGAGCAGCTCGTGAAGAACTGCAGCCCGTGGGAAGGACTCAGGTTGGAGAAGTCCATGGAGGACTGTCTCCCGTGGGAGGGACCCCAGGCTGGAGCAGGGCAGAGGGTGAGGAGTCCTCCCCCTGGGGAGGAAGGAGCAGCAGGGACAATGTGTGATGGACTGACCACAACCCCCATTCCCCGTCCCCCTGCGCCGCTCGCGGGGAGTAGGGAGAGAAATGGGGAGTGAAATTGAGCCTGGGAAGAAGGGAGGGGTGGTGAGAAGGTGTTTTAAGATTTAGTTTTTATTTCTCATTCCCCTACTCTGATTTGACTGGTAATAAATTAAATTTCCCCAAGTTGAGTCTGTTTTGCCCATGACAGTAATCGGTGAGTGAGCTCTCCCCGTCCTTGTCTCAACCCACCAGCCTTGCATGGTATTTTCTCCCCCTGCCCAGCTGAGGAGGGCAGGGACAGAGCGGCTTTGGTGGGCACCCGGCATCCAGCCAGGGTCAGCCCCCCCCAGTGTCATATAAGTGTAAAACGACAAGGATTAATAAAAATCATTCCAAGTTAAAAATCAACACACTGCAGCAGTGGTTTCTTAAAGGTGCTGGACCAACACGTAAAAAATTGGAGATGGAAAAGAACTAATTAGAGAGGTCCTTGACCTGGCTGCCATCCCAATCTTCAGGACATTTTTCATGGCCTGAAGCTTTCACCAGTGCTATATTGACAGGGGTGGGGGCCAGGGGGGACAAGAGAAAAAGAAAAAAGCTTTTTCTAGGAGCTTTTCCATATTAATTAAAAACCTGCTGATGAGACAGAAGCAACAAAGCACGTCACATTGTTGCCTATGGAGCATCCTCAAATGATGGCAGGTGCTGCCAAATGCCGATATTTCTTGCTCCTGGGAAAATTCTTGGGAATTGCTCACGTTCACAGGAGCTGCACTTCCCTGGCCTTATTTTGCTCCATGTATAAGAAAAACAAAACAAAAGAAATACAAAGAAAAACTAATGACAACAAACAAGCTACCAAAAATAAGGAAAGGCTGTATTTCTCAATCAGTCAGGCTGCACCGAGCAATCACCTGTGATTTATTTTGGCACCGATTACCCTCCCAGCTATACCTCCGAGCTCAACGTGCATCACCTCGTGCAGACCTGCAGAGAAGGACCAAGCATCGCCAACATACAAGTGGATTCAAATCCACAGGGAAGGGAATAAAAATGAGTAAGTAAATAAATGTGGGCAAACGTAATACATAAAATATATACCCTATGTAAAAAACACAATAAATAAAATGTGTGCAAAGGTAAACACACATTTGGGTAACTTCACACAGAACATGTTGGCTTAATGGCTTGAGCACCAGCAGGTTAAGCAGGCAGACCCTCTGCTCCCCACTCACCCTCATCCTTGGTCACCTGGGATGCTTGAGCAGAGCAAGGAACATCCCAGCTCCCTTCCTACCCCATTCACTGGCTGCGTTTACAGGGCCCTATTTCACAGCTAAGGATATGTTAACTGCAAGGAG
Organism: Phaethon aethereus; assembly: GCF_964289735.1. Taxonomy (NCBI): domain Eukaryota; kingdom Metazoa; phylum Chordata; class Aves; order Phaethontiformes; family Phaethontidae; genus Phaethon; species Phaethon aethereus. The sequence goes on along the minus strand of NC_138582.1, from coordinate 3,032,281 downwards.
ATTTTCCATCCTTTCCCCAGAAAATCAGTGGGAATGATGCAAAGAGCAATGGGATTCCCCTCCTGTCTCTATCACTTTGGTTTTGTTTTTTGTTTTTTTTTTTATTCTGGGTTTCTTTTGCAGCAGAACTTGCATATATTAAGCATTGAAGACATGTAGAAGGAGCAGGGAGGGAAACAGAAGGGGGAGGGAGGTGTAATGCAATTATAACACCTTAACCAATCTATAACAGAGCTGCAGGGGACAAGGACAGAAAGATCAGGTACTCAGCAGCCCATGCCTGCCTTGAATAAATCCTGCTCTCCCTGCGCTTCGCCAGCACAGCGCCAGCCCCCAACACCTTCAGCATCACGGGCAGGAGCTGCCCGTGCTGAGCATCATGGCTTCCACCGACTGCACCTCAGAGAGAAGCTGCTTTGGTCCCCCCGGACAAGTGCGATGCAGATGAAACACAGCAGAGCTTTCATTAGAGAAGAGCTGATGAGCACAGCAAGATTGGTTGTTTGGTTTTTTTTCTGCAAAGGTGAGTTTTGCTGGACACAGGGCCATTCAGATGCTGGCGCTACATTTGCTTGCGCCGACGGACATCTGCGGTCACCGCCGCAGGTGGGCTCCTGCGCAAAAGCCAGACCGTGTAAAACACCATTTACCAAACGCATCCGCTTCCTCTGAGTCAGAGCCATTAACTTTTTTCTACGAAAAACAGCACTTGCTCCCGTTAGCAGAGCAAAAGTGAGTGCCACAACAGAGACAGGAGTCTGCTTTGCCTTGAACTTCATCATCAGAAGTGCCAAGATCTCAGGGCGGATGTGGGGGACCGACTTTTTAGAAGGGGGGGGGGGAACAAAAATTAAATTCAGATTTTCATTGCATGAACAGGGAACACTTGGAGAATGGAGAGGGATGAAATCGTCAAATGTGTGCCACCGTATCACTTCCAGAGAGTCACTTTTCTGACTGCCACCATACTTTAGATGGCAGTTTTAAAGGTTATGGCTGAAGGGGCTCTTCCAGCAAAGCCTCCAATGAACTTCGAGCAAACTAAAAATACATGTATGAACAAGTTAACGACAAGAGCAAGGCAAGGACAAAACTTCTGAGCCATCACCACAAATACCCATGGGGCTGTTACCTTGCTTGAGAAGCCTTCCTGTCATCCTGCCTTGCAACACTCTCCCAAACTCATTTACTAGCAAGATGATTCGTAATAGCATCCAGGTTCACAAAAATCCTGCTAATTCACACTTGGGAAAACAGCAAACAAACCATAAATCATGAATTAAGCAACACCACCCAGCCAACCACTCTCACTACCTCTCTCTATTTGGATTTGAGAAATAAAATCTGATGAGTATACATAGTTCTCCAGCAATCGCCATCATCTTTCTGGTGTCTAAATTACAGTTGCAAGTAGGTCCTGCAAGGTGGGCTCAGCTCCCTCTGTGCTAGCTGCCTTGCAGACATCAAGATGATGTGTCACCTCTCAACCGAGTCAGAAGTTGGCACAGAAAGACAAGACATGGGGTGCCTTTGGGGAAATGTCACTGCACGTGGGAACAACCAGACATGTAGGCATCGCAAACGCATCTCAACAACAGTATGAGATCTACCAGGGCATGTTTCTCCAGGTGGACTGTCTCACCTCCAAATTTCATCTCCATCTCAAGACACTTTTCCATGGACATGGTTTACCCCAAATGCAGTTCCACAGTTCCACCAGGTGAGACCATCAGTGGTACCATCATAACCCGATGGTTATAAAATTGGCCACAGCTAGTAGAAACCAAGCTGTAAGCTCCCCAGAGAAAAGCTGATATCCAGAAGCACCATCCAGTTGAAAAGCCATGGCAAGCAGGAGAGGCACACTCAGTCTCCATGACATTTTCTTGGCTTTTTGGGCCAGTGGTGTTAGGGAAAAGGTGTGTCTGGGAGCTGAAATAAATGACTTCCCATGGGTAAAGGCTGAAACCTCTCCAGCCAGTTAAGGACAACGGACTGATTGCAAAGCTTGAGTCCCATCTGGTGCTCTTTCAGCTGAAGAGCAGTTTGCACAGTCCAGATCAGCTGTAGCATATAGCACTGCAGGAGATGGGTGAGGAAAAAAACAAACTCGCAAAAAAAGGAGGTATTTATTTCATAATCAATAGGGACCCAGAGAGTGAAGAAAAAGATCAAACCTCTGATGCAGTAGGATTTGCAAAGTTTTCATGTAGGTATTTCACTTTTAAAAGACCATCCTGCAGCCAGAGGAAGCACATTGCATCACTTAAACCCAGGAACAATTTAGCATTTTGTCAGGCTGGGCTAATGAAGAAACCTTCCACCAGTATGGGGCTGGTGGGACAAAGAGGCAACGGTCCAGCACAGCAACCCGAGAGTCCTCCTTGCAGGCGGGGAGTTGTGGAACACAGCGTACACAACCGACCATACTCAGACTGCAAACAAACATCTCCCCAAATGCCAGTTGGGGATGCAGAGACGAGAAGCATCAATGGTCAAACCACAAACTAACCAAACCTTCTGCATGCCTCTTTTGTAAAAGTCTCACGGAAAAGCCCATTTATAATGAGAACCACATTTATTCACATACATCGCAAGGAACTGGGAAGTCCCAGGCATATGCATCAGGAAGATTTTTACTTGCAATAAGAGTCCTGGAGTTGTGATAACCTTCCCAGCCAGACATCAGTTCCACCACTTAAATATAAAACTAAAAACTCTCTCTTTTTTTTTTTCTTTTTTTTTTTCTTCTTAAATTGAATCCCACTTGGATTTCATCTCTCTGGTAACAAGGATGCTGATGCAATAGAAACGTCCAAAATCAGAATAGCAAATTCCTTATTCCCTAAAGAGCGTATAAATTCTGCTTTGACTTTTAAGCTGAAAAATAAGTGGTTCTGTTGTTTGGCTAGGGCTCTGCGTGTGTGTGGCCTGGTGGGGGTGGGATAGCCACAGACATCCCACATGGAAACAACATCAGCACATTCCCTTCAGATAGATTTTTCTCCTAACAAGGCACTGTTTCACAGAATAAACCCTCTCTCTCACCACACAACACAAAACACATAAATAGGTTAGCCTATGACTATGAGAGCAGAAAGTGAATAATATCAGGTAGTTTAAATCTTGGCATTCTTGCTTTGTTCCATTGGTTGAAATCTTTGACGGAGTCAAATATCTTACTTTGGGTACCTGCTTTGGGATAAAATGAATCATTTTCCAGACTAGAGCAGGACTAAAAGCCAGATGCACTTTAATCCTGCCTGCTGTGGGTAGCACCTGGCAAGGTCCCAGCAAGCTGTTTTACTTATTTCCAAGATTTTATACTTACATATTTTTAGATATAAAATAAGAAAAAAAGAGACTAAGGCAAAGGGACGGTGGGGTAAGAGGTGAAGGGTTCAAGAGCTGCATCTCCATGGTGCACCAGTGGCAAGGAAGCCTATCCATTATCAGTTTGACTCCCTTAGCAGAAATCATCTCCCTTTTCAAATAGCAAATAAAATGTCCCCCGAAACCACATGAACACATGTGGACTCATGATCGCATTTTCAGTACAAACGAAGTTTAAGCATGCAAGACACAGCTACAGGGATCTGCAACTGTGAACTCACATCTTCAGCATCCTGCAGCAGCAGTGCTTCCCAGAAAACACAGTGCTTGGGATACAAAGAAGAGTTATCGGAAAAAGCCCCAAACCATACCAAACCAAACACAGAAACTGGCCTCCACCTTGGTATGCCCAGCAACGCATTGCCTACCTCTTGCTGCTCCAACACTGGCTTTAAACCAGACTTGAAGTAGGATGGGGATAACATCAGGCTTACCCAGGACAAGCTGTGGGATGACACACCAAGGTTAGAGGGACTGGGTGCTAGCGAGGCCCCTCAGCCTGCTGCACCGGGGAAAGATCTCAGAGGAACTATAAGAGGATACAATTGCCTACAGCCCAGCTGAAGTGCCTCTGCAGCAATGCACATAGTGTGGGCAACAAACAGGAGGAGCTGGAAGCCACCATACTGCTAGAAAGCTATGATCTGGTTGCCATTACTGAAACTTGGTGGGACGAAACCCACGACTGGAGTGGGGCTATCGATGGCTACGGGCTGTTCCAAAGGGACAGGCGAGGAAGGAAGGGTGGAGGCGTTGCCCTCTACATCAAGAAACAGAGTGTGAAGAGCTGTCTCTGAGGAATAGCCATAAGCAGGTCAAAAGCTTATGGGTAAGAATCAGGGACAGAGGCAACAAAGGGAACCCTGTGGTTGGTGTCTACCACAGGCCGCCTGACCAAGGGGAGTCTATTGATGAAGCTTCTCACTCCAGCTACAAGAGGCATCAGTCTCACAGGCTCTCATCCTGCTGGGGGACTTCAACCACCCCAACATCTGCCGGAAAAGTAGCACAGCGAGCTGTAGGCAATCCAGGAGACTCCTGGAGTGCATGGAGGATAAATTCCTGTGCTGGGTAATAGATAGCCCTACCAGAGGGGTTGCCATACTGGACCTATCGGTCACCAATGCAAGTGAGCTAATTGTTAATGTCAAGATTGGAGGCAGCCTGGGCTGCAGTGATCATGCACTAGTGGAATTTGCAGACCTGAGGGATAGGGGGAAAGCAAAGAGTAAAGTCAGGACCCTGAATTTTAGGAAAGCAAACTTCCAGCTCTTCAGGGAGTTGGTCAATAAGACCCCTCGGAAACTGCCCTCAGGGACAAGGGAGCAGAAAGGAGCTGGCAGATCTTTAAGGATGCTTTCCACAGAGCGCAAGAGCTCTCGATCCCCAGGTGCAAGAAATCAAGAAAGGAAGGAAAGAGATCAGCATGGCTGAGTGGAGACCTGCTGGTCAAACTAAAGGGCAAGAAGGAAATGCACAGGCAGGGGAAGCAGAGACAGGTACCCTGGAATGAGTACAGGGACGCTGCCTGGTTCTGTAGGGATGGGGTCAGGAGGTCCACGGCACAGCTGGAGCTGAACTTGGCAAGGGGTGCAAATAACAAAAAGGGATTTATAGGTATGTCAGTCAGAAAAGGAAGGTCAAAGAGAGTGTTCCCCCCTTGATGAGCAAGACTGGTAGACTGGTAACAAATGATGAGGAGAAGGCTGAGGTATACAATGACTTTGCCTCAGTCTTCACTGACAGTGTCTCTTCCCACATCTCTTGAGGGGATGGACTGCAAGACGGGGCCTGGAGGAGCAAAGTCCCTCCCACTGTAAGAGAAGATCAGGTTCAAGACCACCTGAGGAACCTGAACATGCACAAGTCTATGGGACCTGATGAGATGCATTCCACAGTCCTGAGGGAATTGGCTGATGTAGCTGCCAAGCCACTCTCCATAATATTGGAGGAGTCCTGGCAGTCAGGTGAAGTCCCTGGAGACTGGAAAAAGAGAAACATTGCATCCGTTTTTAAAAAAGTTAGCAAGGAGGACCTTGGGAACTACCGACCAGTCAGCCTCACCTCTGTGCCTGGGAAGGTCATGGAACAGATCCTCCTAGAAGCTAAGCTAAGCACATGGAGGGCAGGAAGGTGATTCGAGACAGACTGCATGGCTTCAGCAAGGGCAAGCCCTGCCTGACCAGCCTAGTGGCTCTCTGTGTCCCACATCAGTGGACAAAGGGAAGAGCTATCGATGTCGTCTCTCTGGATTTCTGTAAAGCCTTTGACACAGTCCCCCACAACATCCTTCTCTCTAAACTGGAGAGCTATGGATTTGATGGGTGGCTTGTTGGATGGATGAGGAATCCTTTGGATGGTCGCATCCAGAGGGTGGTGGTCAACGGCTCAATGTCCACATGGAGATCAGTGACGAGCGGTGTCCCTCAGGGGTCCATACTGGGACCTATACCCTTTACTATCTTCATCAATGACACAGACAGTGGGATCGAGTGCACCCTCAGCAAGTCTGCAGACGACACCAAGCTGAGTGGTGCAGTTGACACATCTGAGGGCTGGGATGCCTTCTAGAGGGATCTGGACAAGCTCGAGGCATGGACCCATGGGAACCTCATGAGGTTCAACAAGGCCAAGGGCAGGGTCCTGCACCTTGGTCCAGGCAGTCCCCAGTATCAATACAGGCTGGGGGATGAAGGGATAGAAAGCAGCCCTATCAAGAAGGACTTGGGGGTCCTGGGGGATGAAAAGCTGGACATGAGCCGGCAATGTGCGCTCACAGCCCAGAAGTCCAACCGTATCCTGGGCTGCACCCAAAGCAGCATGTCCAGCAGGGTGAGGGAGGGGATTCTGCCCCTCTGCACTGCTCTGGTGAGATCCCACCTGGACTGCTGTGTCCAACTCTGGAGCCCTCAGCAGAGGAAAGACATGGACCCGTTGAAGACGGTCCAGAGGTGGGCCACAAAGATGACCAGAAGGATGGAACACCTCTCCTATGAGGACAGGCTGAGAGAGTTGGGGTTGTTCAGCCTGGAGAAGAGAAGGCTCTGGCGAGCCCTTCTTGCAGCTTGCCAGGACTTGAAGTGGGCTTATAAAAAAGATGGGGACAGACTTTTTAGCAGGGTCTGTAGCAATAAGACAAGGCATAATGGTTTTAAACTAAAAGAGGGTAGATTTAGACTCAGTCTAAGGAAGAAATATTTGACAATGAGGGTGGTGAAACAGTGGAGCAGGTTGCCCAGAGAGGTGGTAGATGCCCCATCCCCGGAAACATTCCAGGTCAGGCTGGACGGGGCTCAGAGACACCTTATCTGGTTGAGGGTGTCCCTGCTCCTTGCAAGGGGGTTGGAGTGGATGACCTTTAAAGGTCCCTTCCAACCCAAACTAGTCTATGGAATCATTCTATGATTCCTCCCCCATTCATCTCTCCCAGGGATAACCCAGTCCCGTTATCAAGTTTGCAACTGCACACAGGCTAATTGACAATCAATCATTACCAACATCATTCTTTCTCTTTTCCAAGTCCCTTCTCTTAAGGTGCAAGCACTCACCATACCTGTCCAGGTTTGGTTTTTAAGGCAAAGGCTAGCAAGACAAACAACGGGACAGCCTCTCTAAAGCCAAGCAATCGAGGTGTTACATGCCGCAGTGTCTGACACTTTGCAAAGTTGTGGAATTGAGGGATGCAAATACTCTCACCAGGGTCAAGAAAAAGCTGGGGTTTGTATTTTATGGGTAGAGAGAGAAAAACACCTGCATTACTTGCAGGATGAGAATGTTTTGGGGAGCTGAGAGCAGTATCTGCTGGCAGTAAACCTTCACTACCTGACGTCGAGCTTATCTGCATGCTACATGAAGGTAGCTCTGCTGCCAAAAAGCCATGTGTTTAACAGAAGGAACAAGCCTTTTGCGATAGGAATTAAAAAGCAATGATATAATAAAAGCATTACATAGCCACCAAAATGACTTCCCTCCTGACAGACGTCTCTGGGATGAGTATTCATGCTCTGAAAAACCCCACAAATCTGAGGCAACTCAAATGGGAATCTCTCAACCTCCCCCCTTCCACAAAGAGGATGCTATTTAAAATCGAGTGACAATTGACAGCACACAAAGGACAGAGGAACTGAAGTTAGGGGAGTGATGACGTAATACAGCAAAAAATAATAATCAAAGGCTGAATTTGGCTATTTTCAAGAGGCTGCTCAGCATCCATCCGCCTCCTTCAGCGGCTCCGTCCTTAGCTGTGTTCTCTTAGAAGAACATCCTGTCGAAAACTAACATTGAGTTTCTACAGCCTATATATATATCGCAGTGACATTTTTATTCTGTTAATTGATTTAAAAAAAAAAAGGCAAAAATATCTCAACTTTTGAACTACCTAAGAGCAATAGCTTTTTGGAATGGAATTACGTTATTTAAAATGAGCATAGAGTCTTTAAAACAGCAAGTCTGCCATGGACGGAGCTCTCTGCAGGCTCCTTCTCTTGCCTGCAGGGATGATAATTATTTTCAAAGAAATAAATCTGACTCGTAGTTTGAAACCAATCTTGCAGCCCTTTCAAACAGCATGATCTGTATTCTTTCCAGCGCTGCACTGCTGACCTGCACACATATGTTATTATGTTCATTACTGTCCTTATTAGACTCGTTGCTGAGAGGTACCACCCTGGACAACTGTTCATGTCCAAGACCGTAACTCCACATAAAGGAGGGACAGGAGTGTAGATAGTACACCTTAAAAGAGTCTGATGCTTCTAGCTTTTATTTTCATGCATTAACTTTCCGAACAGGTTACATAAAACTACCAAACTTACTAACTTATACTGCTGTTATGTCCCACCTCAAAAGCAAGTACAACCCTGTGGCAGGGAAAAGGAAACTTCTGTAGATTTAATTATTTACCATTAAATTTATGAACGGAGTTGTAGTTGTTTACAACTTGGTAACTCTCTGATCTTTTTGATCTTGGGGGAAAAGTGGAGAAGAGCTATTTTAATACACACATCCAAACAAAGCAGATTGTAATGCTTAACAGGGACTTTTTGATGCTTCGGTAGGTATCATGCCTTTGCAATCCACAGTGAATGCATGTTCTGGGAATCAACACATCATCACTGCTTCTAGAAGCAGCAGAAATGGACCAAAAATGGAACAGACGTTGATATCTTTTGGCCAGAAAATAAAGCAGATTGATTCTCAGGAACGCATTTGGAGTCCAGCTTTCCAGCCTAGCTGCAAGCACCAGCCTAGACCAAAATCTATGTAGAGCACTAGACGCTTTCCACTTAATTTCAAATTACCTCATCTCAGTGTTTTTCAGCCTGCACCCTACAGACTACTCTGTCTTTTAATGAAGGTACCATGACACCAAGTCTTTCTGCCCAGCAATCAAAAACATTAAGTACTCAAGCCATCTAGAAATCCAAAGGACTTCCAAGTAGCTCCTCTAGATATATATAAAGTTCAACCAAAGAATCATAGAACCATTTAGGTTGGAAAAGACCTTTACGATCATCGAGTTCAATCATTAACCTACAACTGCCAAGTCCACCACTAAACCATGTCCCTAAGCACCACATCTAGATGTTGTGTAAATACCTCCAGGAATGGTGACTCAACCACTTCCCTGGGCAGCCTGTTCCAATGTTAGACAACCCTTTTGGTGAAGAAATTTTTCCTAATATCCAATCTAAACCTCCCCTGGCGCAACTTGAGGCCATTTCCTCTCGTCCTATCACTACTTAGTTGGGAGAAGAGACCAACACCCACCTCACCACAACCCCCTTTCAGGTAGTTGTAGAGAGCGATGAGGTCTCCCCTCAGCCTCGACTTCTCCAGACTGAACAATCCCAGTTCCCTCAGCTGCTCCTCATCAGACTTGTGCTCCAGACCCCTCACCAGCTTCACTGCCCTTCTCTGGACACACTTCAGCACCTGAATATCCTTCTTGTAGTGAGAGGCCCAACACTGAACACAGCGTTTGAGGTGCAGCCTCACCAGTGCCAAGTACAAAGGGACAGTCACTTCCCTAGTCCTCCGAGACTGGTCATACTCAGTCTTGTAAATCCTCTCTGGTTGCCAGATTTGGAGTCAGGCTTCAGAGACAGTGTGAAACAGGTAGGCTGTTTGCACGTTCCACATCCCAAATTCATCTGGACGTTTTCGTCTAATAAAATCTCTGTTATCATACAGACATGGGACTCTTAGAAACACTCTTCCCCTTCCTTTTGAGGGTAACTGGGTGGTTAGTAGCATACAGTAGGTGGAAAAAGGGTAGAAGCAGAGGAGTAGATGCTCTTGTGGGTGGCTCTTGTAGACAGCCAACATGGTCTACAAAACTATTACAAAAGTAGCTTAAAATGGGATACAATGACCCCAATAAACTCTATTGTGTCTAAACTGCTATAAATTTCATAGACGTTTTTCTTACTTTATCTGCCTGTTCAAGGACCATTCAAAACTACTCAAAATGCCATGTAGATTACCTAACCAGGTGCTAAACGCACCAAAACGTTGTTTTCCAGTTCTTCTTCTAAGAGACCAGTGTAGAGGGCACCACAAATCTCACATTTCAATAAACCCAGGCCTCCGTATGCACATCCATTGCCGTTAGAAACCACCTAGTACTCTGTAAGGGGTCAGAGTATCTGCACAGTTTCAAGAGAAATTCAAGAATATTGATCCTTCTGGGATATCTGCCATAAACAAGTTATTTTCCAATATTTTACTGGTGATCTCCAGGGAAAGGTGACTTCTGCTGAAGACTTCTGCAATATGCAAGGGAAAGAGGAGGGTTGATGGGCAGGGGGTGTGTGGAGAGCTGGGAAGTCATCTAGATTTAATTGGCAAAGCATTCTAAAAGGATAAGGGCACTTCAAGATGTGAATGTGATGGAAGCAGACAGGTTCTGGGTAAACCATTCAAAATTATTTTTGGAACATTTTGGTAATGGCAATGAATTTGACAAGAGCATGAGTTATAACAGGGACCAATGCAGGACCACTCCTTCGCCTCTAAATGATGGATCAGCCTCTTCTGGGCAACTCTAAGAACTTAAAAAATAATTTTAAAACACAAAGAAAAACAAACACACGGATAGGTTGAGTTTAAATTGCTGCATTTAAGATAATTTTTCACATTCTACTTCCCACTCTGTACAGTGCTGAGCATTCCTGAAGACATGGATGATGGGATTTCGTAGAGAAGAAAAACAAAAACACCAAAACAACATGCAACTTAGGTACCAACCGATATGACAGCGGGCCTCTCCTCCAACATCTCAGAAGTGGTTTGCTGTTGCACAGGGGAAAGGAGGAGGAGGTTCCTAACTAAAAAATGAAGCTGAGAAATCAGCAACTTGTCCACAGCTAGAGCCACTTGCAAACAAAAAAAAAAATTGGTTACAGAAAAACCTAAAGACTCAGTCTCTATATTATAAATGAGAATAACACTGACCTACTTTCCAGCACACTTGCAAAGCTGCTGGAGATGCTTACAATGAAAGGCACTACAGAAACCTAAAGAAATACTGCTTCAGATATACAGGAATAAGGTTATCACTGAAATGCAGCAATACACTTTCTACAGTGAAGGTAACAGATAATATCAAATAATACAGAGAGCTAGACAACTTTTTTTTGGAAGATATGGTTTTAAAAGGCATTTGGGATTTATTCTTGCAAATGGTGCCCCAGATCTTTAATAACTACCAAAAGCAAAATTAACCTTTTTACGTGGTAAGGATTGTCTCTGGAAGAACCCCGTGCGATAAGCTACATGGAGCTCTATTTATTAGCTTAAAACATGGTGATGAGTTGATCCAGCCAGGACTCACATCTATACGGGAATAGGGATTAATCGGGTCTTGTGTGATTCAAAGGAAGCCCTCTTCAGTAAAGTGCAGTGATATATAATGAACAGAAAATTCCCTGACATAGCGAAAAAGAAGTCTTGGACACTGTACAGTATATTTAGCTTTGCTAGGGAAAAGCAAAGCTGGGCTCCCAAGTTCTTTAGAAATTACATGGTTTCTTGCTTGCATTCATACAACCACAAAAATGAAGGTCAAGCATCCACCAAGATGTACTTTTTTTTTTTTTTAAATGCTGAATTTGCCCTTACCACTTATAGAGACAAGTTTTCAAATTTTCTGCTGGAGCATTTATTCCCCACATTCCTATCGTCTATGAAAAGACATTCTTTCCTCGAATTGGAAAAAGAAAGTCAATCTTTGCAGGAAGGGGGCTGTGGTAAGCATAACCTGAGTGTGTGCACACAGATTGCACAAAAACGGAGCTAAAGGTAGCGTGTCCATCAGGAAAGCCTTGAAAGTATGAAAAATAACCATCAGCTCTTGCTCCCAAGAGCTATATTGTACCAGTCAGCATTTGGTCCATCCATTTTGGCGCCGAGCCAGTACTCATAAGACCAACGGCTGTACAACCTCTTAAATCCCTGCAGAAGTCCTATTCAGGCACACACAAGAAACGGGTACCCAGAAATACCCTCAGGAGCCCACCTTACCTCGAAGCGGGCTGTCCGTCAGCATAAAGAAAAGCACATTTAAAAATAGCTGAGCGATTATAGCAAACCTTTAGCAACAGGTTATCAGAGCACCTACTGATGCTCATTAAGGCTGTGCTATTAGGAAAGAGAATAAATATTGTCCAAATCCCCAGCACACCAACTCATTTGCATGGCAGGGGTGAGGATGTGCTACCCGTGCCAGCTCTGCTACAAAACACTGAGCTTTAAGCAAACTGCATCTCAGCTGCCTACCTGAGAAACGGGTTAAGACTGCACAGAAGAGCTAAGGAATAATATGGTAAATCATAAAATCACAAATGGATTGGGTTGGAAGGGACATTTCAAGGTCATCTCGTCCAAATCCCCGCAATGAGCAGGGACATCTTCAGCTAGAGCAGGTTGCTCACAGCCCTGTCCGACATGACCTTGAACATTTCCAGGGATGGGGCATCTACCATCTTTCTGGACAACTTGTGCCAGGGTTTCACCACCTTCATCATAAAAAATTTCTTCCTTTTATCTAGTCTGAATCTACCCTCTTTCAGTTTAAAACTGTTAACCCCTTCTCCTATCGCTACAGGCCCTATTAAAAAGCCTGTCTCCATTTTTCTTGTAAGCCCCTTTTAAGAATTGAAATGCCACAATAAGAGCTTCCCGGAGAGAGGGCAATTAAATCCTTTAAGCAAGCAAGGGAATATCAGTAATTAACCATTTAGAAGCCATCAAGAAACAGGAACGCACCCTGCAGTCCAGTAGCACAGAGAGGCTTAAGCTCTTTTATAGGAAATGCATCTCCAAGACGATGTGAATCCAACAGACTTGTTGGCAATAGCCAATTCTCCTCCCAGCAGGACCCATCACCCTGCAAGCACCTGCATTTGGAGAAGATGACCCCCAGCATGAGCTAATCCATCCCAGCCAGGTCATCCAGACAACAATGCCCGCAGGGAATATTTTGCCGTCCTCTAGACCGTTCCCTTTGCAATAACTCAAGCTGCGGTGCTTCCAGTCCCTCTCCTCAGAGGCTATTTCACACCTTCATATATCTCACTCTGAAGGCATGTTTCCTCCCAGTCTAATCTTTGGAAAAATTTGACAGCTACAAAAATGTAATAAACCAACCAGCAAGATTATATATATATTACAGTTTCAAAAAGATGAAAGGCTATATTGTTAAGAGATATAATTCCAGCAGCTTCCACAATGTAGCCTGTGCATACACAGAAGAAAAAAGGGAACTGAAGCAGCTTATATTTTGTCTTATAAGTCCCTTAAAATAACCCAGCTTCTGATCCTTGGTTCCCATCAGGAGAATGACACTGAAAAGGCTAATAAAGATCTGCCAAATATCTCGTCACTACAAAGAACCTGTGTGTTCATACCAGCTTTTGCCAATGCATCAAGTGAAGTGATCTGAAAAAAGGAAAGGAGAACTGCCTGCCTAAAAATCAAATATTCAAGAGCAAAAGGAAGCATACACAGAGGTATTGTGTTTTGGGTCATTTCAAATAGAATCCACTGCGATCAGACTGCGATGAGCAGTCACTGTATGGCTACAGTACCACTGCAAATACTCTTAGTTTCATTTAGAATAGCTGACAAAAAAAAAAAAAAAAAAGAAGAAAAAAGACTACTATGTCTCAAGGAAAACAAATAAAAATAAAAATTTGGCTATGAGGCTTGCTTGCAGGATAGCAAATTGTAGCCTTTATAATAACAATGATAATTTATTCCACCATGACACTGGACAGCAGATGATTAAAGATGAGCAAAGGTCTCCATGTGTTTGGATTTACATCAGGCCATTCAATCCATTTGCTTACAGCAGCACTAATATTAATCATTGCTCAAGAAGGGAGAAATCTTAAGAAAAACTTGTGCTTTCCAATTTCAGCAATGAGTTGTAACACCTTTAGGAGAGCAGTTCATCTCCACAAGAACTGAGATGTCTTGAAAAGCTGGTACCTTGTAAGCTTTTTAGCTTGCCATTTTACAGAAACCGGTATCACCCTTCAAGGAGCAGGAGGGGGAAGAAAAAAAATAAAAAGAAAACACCACCAAAACCCACAAGAAGCTTTTTGGACCTACAAATTCAAATACAACCAGTGCTCACCAAGAAGATCAATGGGACACATCTGAAGACAGTGCTAAATATAAATTGATTACAAAAGTCTTGGAGCAAGAGGATGAACGCTACCACACATCATCAGTTCCCTGATCACTCTACAGAAGGTGTCTCTCTCGTGGTGATAACCCATTTTCTGACTGCTGTCTCATCACCCCAACAGCCACATTTTCACCCAGCTTCCAATCCTACTTAGAGAACTGAAACTCCCAGTCTGGGAACAGCTGTTCAAGAAATAAATCTCTTCAACAGTTTAAGGGAAGGACTGAAATAAGGATAATTTCACAGTTACCATCAGACGAGTTCTGAAGACCAGCAGTTTCCTACTGAATATTGGGTAAATCTCTGCAGATTCACCCGATGGGATAGGAAGACTCCAACATCCCCACCTAAAAAAAGACAAACTTCGAATCACAGAATAATTTAGGTTGGAAGCAGCCTCTGGAAGTCTCTATGTCTACCCTTCTCCTCCAAGTTGCTCTTGTTAGAGTTGCTCAGGCCTTAGCCAGTTAAGTTTTCAGTACCTCCAAGGATGGAGATCTCACAACCTCTCCCAGTCCCTGCTCCGGTCTCCAAAAACAGTCATGGTGAGCTGCAGACAAAAACAAGGTCTCCCCTCGGCCATCTCCTCTCCAGCCTGAACAAACCCCGTTCTTCCTCCTCTTCTCAAATGTCCTGGGCTCCAATCCCCAAACACCTTGGTGGAGGTGCTTCAACATGTCTTTACTGTACAGGGAAGCCAAAAACTGGACACTATGTCCGAACACAGTCTTGTAAGTGTCAAACAGAAGGGAAGGATCATTTCCTCAGACCTGCTGGCTATGCTTTTATTAACACGGGATGTGGTTGACCTTCTCTGGCACAATGACACTTTGCCAACTCCCATTCAGATTCGCATTTAGGCCCTTCAATGAGTTTGGGCTTTGAATTCACTGTTTTGGACTTTTATGAGAAGAATGACCTTCCAGTAAACCAAGCAGGCGTTCAATCACCAGCCTCTGTGTCTTCTTGCTTGCTGGGGCTAGCTTTGCCTCCGAGTCCTCCTGTTCACTACCCTTTGCTATCAGTCGGTTCTCCAATATTCTCTCAACAAAAAACACTTTCTCCAACCTTTACAGATCAATAGCTCAGATCATGGAGTTAACAATTAGTGCTTATTATGTGGGGGTAAATGAGAAGGTCCTGACTATAGGCAATGTCTTGACCATAAAATATATTAGAAGAGACTAGTTCATTCAGTTCAGGATAGAATGTCGGTGATACCCACTTTTTCTTTTTCTTTTTAACCCCTAAATCAGAAACTCTACTAATAGAAAGGCTTTCAACAAGTCTATATAAAACCGATGGTATGGAATAACTTGTATTGAATTAAAGCATGCAGGAAAAAATTAATTACATCAGTGGAACAGTGGTTTTAAGAATACATGTTTCAGTTCACTTACAGCCATACATCTGCTTTTGCAGTCCATCACAAAGACGACAGAGAATCTGAAAAGGTGAAAGAAGAGCAGTGGGATGGGAAAGAAAAGTTTGTGTTACGATTCTGTTAAATAACTGGATATTTGGACCCAGCTTTCACAAATTTTTTGCTTGAAAAAGAACAAAGAAGCCACCTCCCATTCTGCAATACAATACACTTGTTCTTCATTCTTGACTGTCGCTCAACTCCTTGCCCTGGTACCCCTGTCTAAAAAAAGCAGTACGACATGATCACAAAAGGTTAAACAAGGCCATGTGAATTCACATCTGCACTCAAGACCTTCAAATGGAAGGAACATCTCCCTCCTTCGCAAGTATTGTTATTTGATGATGTATCTGAAAACAAATTAAAGCATAAAATGCAACCAAACAAAAAATAACGATCCTTGAGCAAGAGCTGCCTCAAGCAGAATGGCGAAGCTAACTGGGAGATTGATTTTGTGTCATCTTTTGCATAGGGAAGAATATTACAAAGAAGAATTTTGACAGATAAAATAAATTTGCTTTGGTTTGACTCTTCCACCTCCAATCAAACAGTCATGATCTCTGGATCAAAAGCCAGACAGTGAGAGAAGAGGAAAAAAAAAGAAAAAGGAAAAAAAAAAAAGAAAAACACCACAGCTCTAGCCCCTAAAATAGCATTCTGTCCTAATAAGGATCTGATTAATAAAGGGTCCTTATAAAAGTAAAAAATGAAACATGCCTTTATAGTAGATAGAGAGATAACAAACAATGAAATAAATTCCATTTTATATAAACCAGGAAACTTTATCCTCAAGCACTTGGAAGGCATCTCAGCTGGGAAGCAAAGCAAAAGCCACTCATGAGCCAGTTTCTTTGTCTATGAGCTGGGAATGTTAGACCTACAGGACCTCTGAGAGTTAAAAAAAAAAAAAAAAAAAGTGCTGATTTTGGCTGCATCATAGAATCATTTAGGGTGGAAAAGATCCTTAAGATCATCCAGTCCAACTGTTAACCTAGCGCCGCCAAGTCCACCACTAAACCACTAAATTAGTTTTTCTAACTAATGTTTAAACCATGTCCCTAAGCACCACATCTACACTTGTTTAAATCCCGCCCAGGATGGTGACTCAACCACTTCCCTGGGCAGCCTGTTCCAATGCCTGACAACCTTTTGGTGAAAAAATCTATCCTAATATCCAACCTAAACTTCCCGTGGCTCAACTTGATGCTGTTTCCTCTTGTCCTATTGCTTGTTACTTGGGAAAAAGAATGGACACCAACCTCCTTTCAGGTAGAGAACAATGAGGTCTCCCCTCAGCCTCCTCTTCTCCAGACTGAACACCCCCAGTTCCCTCAGCTGCTCCTGATCAGACTTGTGCTCCAGACCCCTCACCAGCTTCATTGCCCTTCTCTGGACGTGCTCCAGCACCTCAGTGTCCTTCTTGTAGGGAGGGGCCCAAAACTGAACATGGCATTTGAGGTGCAGCCACACTAGAAGATTTTCTACAAGTCCACGTGGAGACCCACTCCCACCTGAAAATGATGTTTTTCAGTAAACTTAAATACTAGCTACAACAGAGATAAGGAACTAGAAGATGCTCACAGAGCTTTGAAACATTGTCTGCAGTCATCCTCTCTCCAAAACGACCAAGTGCTAAAAAGAGCCACACCAAGAGGATGCAAGCAAAGACATGGAGTTGGCTAATTAATTAATCAGTAAGCACCTCCCAATCCTACCCAGGTTGGCATAGGAAGAATGATCCTATGGGGCACAGAAAAGTTCTGTGCATGGAAGGAAAAGGGGTGCCCAGTGCAAAGGTTGGAGACATTTTGCCCACAAACGCATATGCATGTACTTCAGACTTCAGCCAAAGGACTTTATGATGTTAGACAATTTTTTTTTTCCCCTATATCTTCATGGAATCTGCATTAGAACCTGTGTTTTGGGGCTGAAAGCTTCAGTGCAGAATTTATTTCACAGCTATTACAGGGAACATTACACTGATTACAATGTGCATTGTAGCCTGATACATAGTGCACCGTGATAAATCATATAGTGTTATGGTCTACTGTAAACACCGCCATACATCTTTGGACACTACTGCATGTTTGACCACTCTCATAAATACGAGCATTTCTGTAGTACAAGTATGATTGGCTACAGGGACTAATTTATTGCAGTTTTCTTTCAGCACATTAACAGAGTAATAAATTCTGTGGCTTCTAGGGGGGGAAGCAACAGTGGGATTTCCTTCAGTAACGTAGCATCAGTAGGGTTTTTTCCATTCAGTAACATACCAATTGTTCTTTATTTTCCAAAAATATATTCACTGTGTCATGTCTACTGTGCAGAGAGAGGTTTCTATCTTTAAAGCTTGTCAAACCTGAGAAATTGGGGTGAAGGGAGAATAGCAGGTTCATAGTTTTAAGGACTTTGGTGTTATTATGAGCTTTCCTTCCAGCTATCCCATACACAAAAGCTCCATTTCAGAGGTAAATCTTATGATTCAATCAAACACTTCTGAAGTTCGCACATTGTTCATCAAATACAGGGTAGGGAAAACTCCTGACAAAATATTTCTCAACAAGAGCAGTAGAGGTCAGACGCTCAATGGTGCATGTATCAAATGTGCCACCATGAACCTGACACGCTTTCCATGGGCAGAGTATTCAGACATGCTCAGGCTCCATCTAGAGCAAATGGGAGAGGCGTATAGGATATGTCCTGTGTGATAGAAGAACCAGAGTTGGAGCATCACCCAAGAGTCAGAGCATCACCCAGCTGGAGCGACAGGGACTGAAAGAATTTAGTTCCAGAATTAGATAACCCAAATTAGCATACTATTCCAAGTTTGCTGCTGACTTGGGAGCACACAGTATCCATTGACCCATTTGTCCTTCAGCCCATCCATTCAAAAAGCAATTTAAAAAAAAAAAAAAAAGTGAGAGACACAAAAATCTTCCATTCCAGATGTTCTTCACTCCCTGACAGAAGATATTTCAAGTCAGGCTGCTGTTCCCCTTCCTATGGCAGATCTCATCAAAATGGACAATCGCTTAAATAACCAGAAATATTTCCTTCATCCCCAACAGATGCACTAAGAGAAAAACCGCCCTAGAGAACTGCAAGTTGGGGTTTTGTGCCTCCTTGACACTCCACATTCACCTCTGCCATCCGTGTCTGCATTGAGGCTTTTCTCCAGCAAAGCACTGCCCTATGGACCGCACAGCAATGCCCAAACTGCTTTTAACAGGTAAGTGATGCCAGCACAGGTCTAGCAAGATGCTGCTGAGTTTGCACGAGCAATCCCGCAGGCAGGACAGCTCTGCTGCTCGCCATATAGCACAGAGCCAGCAAAATGTCACCATTCACAAACAAGTCCCAGACACAAAGGACAAACTTTAGAAAGTGACATCAACTTTGCCTCCTGCTCTGCCTCACCCAGAGTGAATTGGACTTGAACAAACAACAGAGTCCAAGCTCTCAGCAAAGCCACCAAAAAAGAAACAGCTTTAAGGTCATACAAACGGAAGGTAAGGGAGACGGAAAGGAGAAGGTGTTTTGAAAGGGAACCAGAAAGTCTTGTAGCACCATGGAGCAGGGAACACCCTCACAGGCAGACATGAAAGCACATACAGGAGACCAGGGAGACTGAGACAGCTGCTTAAAACTTCAACAAACTGCGATTACGGCTTAGATCCTACACAGTTATGGCCTGGAATAAAGGACCATAAAGTACATTTCCATGTTCCAAACTGTTGAGGGATATCTCAGAGAGGTCTATGGCCTTTGGCCAGTTCAAACAAGGGGATGTTGATTAGCCCAGACTGGAGATGTGGTAGGAAATGAGGCTGTTCTTCCCACACACCATATATGAACTAAAAACCCCTTGATCCCAATAGGAGCCTTGTTCTATGAACTGTTCCAGAACTTTTTACAAGGGCATGTAGTGATAGGACAAGAGGTAAAACTGAAAGAGGGTAAATTCAGATTAGATACAAGAAAGAAATTCATCACTATGAGGGTGGTGAGGCACTTGAACAGGTTACCCAGAGAAGTTAGTGGATGCCCCATTCCTGGAAATGTTCAAGGCCAGGTTGGATGGGGCTTTGAGCAAGCTGGTCTAGTGGAAGATGAGAACCTCCCCTCATGGCAGGGGGGTTGGACTAGATGGCCTCTACAGGTCCCTTCCAACCCAGAATGATTCTATGATAATTAAGAAAGAGAAGGATCCTCTGAAGTTGTCTTGTGCACATTCTGTGCACGAGATGGAAGAGACAACACGAACAGCTTCCACAGCCTGGTTGGATGGGGCTTCATAGAGCAAACATGAACAGCATCATGTACAGATTTTTTTCTTCAGACCTAAACAGATTCATAAAACAGCTTCATATATATGCTTTTACCAGAATATCATTCTTTACTTTGTAACCGTACTCAGCATTAACATTCCCACTACCTTGAATTTGACAGTCAAGAGAGAAGATGAATGTCAGCAGTCCAAGCAAGCAGACCAGTCAACATACAAAAACCAGAAAGTTCAATAAGAACAAAAGCCCAAAAGTTTTAGCTATGTTGTCACTCCATTTCCACTGTTTAGGCTCTCTGTGGCATTTCAGAGCTCAGCCATACCTCGAATTGCTATTAAAGTGAATATTTCAAAAGATGCCCCATCAACAGCCATTCCCTACAGCTAAGAGTACAGCTGCACCATAAAGCTATAGAAGGAAGCCCTTAGCTTGCCCAAAGACCCAAAGTCATCACAGAACACCAAACAACAGCATGTCTCCAGCTTTTGGGCACTGAAACTTAGGATTGCAGTTTACAGCTTCTCCCTCCCAGACACCCTAGAGGCCCATGAATTAGTTTGGGCAAAGAGCCAAGAAAAACAAGGCTATTGCCAAGACGACTCTACTGAGCACACAGGGAAGACCAGACAATGATTAGAGGCCTGCAAACCAGAAATTTATTCAGAAAGAGAAAAATCCACTGCCTTAGACCTCCCACAGGAGTTGGTTTTTTTCCTCCTCTATGTAAGTTTATGTTGTGTCCAACTGCAGTAGCCAAGTTGTGATAGGCAGGCAGAAAGTTAGAGAAACAACATGGCACCGTTGCACACTGTGCCAGCGTCTGAAGGGAAGCATAAGGGGTGGATGGTCCTTCCTGGCTCACGCAGGTAATGAGAAGATGCTTGGGTGTTCAACTGTGGGTGGTGGCTTCAGCTGCACATCCATCTTGAAGCATCTCTCTCAGCACCTCCAGCCACCTCACTCAGCCCGTTCTTCCTCAGCTAGAGACGACAAAACACCTCCGTCACGGAGCCAAGCGACACCAAGTTCAATGCACCGCAGAGACTGAGCAAAATTAAACTCCCGGAGCAGGCGCTGCTGCTAGCCAAAAGCAAAGGAGTTCATAAAATAACACTTTGCCACAGATATCCAGGCAGAACAGCTGCCCTCATCCACCACTGCCAAGAGCTTCTTCCCTCACGCTGAGTGCAGGGCTGGCAAGGAGCTATGGTATTTAAAAACTGATTAAAGTTCTGTGTAGTTTTTAATACACCTCGACAGACTACGTGCGGTGAATGGCTAACGCAAGGGCTACATTTCTAGGTCAGGAAAGGAGTTTCTTTGTAGGCTGAGAACCAGCAAGTTTCACCACAGCCGACAAGCAATGGACCCATGTCCATCACAAACATGGCAGAGGTCAACCAGACCAGGACATCTTTTCAACAACAGATTTTTTCAGTGCTGCAACAGCAATGCTTGCAGCTTGGCAGTGGTGAAGACATGTTTAAGCACCAGTAGACAAACACACACATGGTGAATTAACACGCTATTAAGAGCCCAGGTATTTCCCATGAGCTGGGCTGACCCAGAAAGAAGAGCACGAAGATCTGGACCTGTAGATGCAACCACAAAGGCATAACCTGAAATAGCTCTGTCTTGATCACAACCCCAATTACAAGACAACCAAGATGCTGGCTGAGGGCATGCTGGAATATGAGACTGTGCCAACAAGTTTAAAAATGCACTAACAGCAAGAAGATCCACACTCTTGCCAACTGAAAAATTAAAGAGTGGATACTCTTGTCTGAAACTTGAGACTTTTTTCCTAATTTTTCCTCTTAAATGCTTACTGCTGTCTTTCCATAGGGGACAAACCCTACGGTTTTCCATTTGAGCAGTGGGATTGAAAAGCTCACGTAACTACGTGTGCTTAGAAACAAAGCAGCCCTATAGTTTACACCTCTGCTGAGGAATGAGATTAAGTTCCACCAGTAAAGCTGTTACATTATCTAAAGGTCTGATGGACATATATTTAATATATTAAAATAAAGGTGTAATTACTTTAAGTCAACAGATCTAGAGTTTTTAGACAAACACAGGGTTGTATTTTATACCAAAGCTCAGTGCTTCCTCAGAACATCTACAGCAAGAAACAGGACATAAAAAGCCACAGAAGAACTTAATCATAAAAGACAGAAAAGTCAAGGTTAGTTTTATCCAGGCCATGACTTTTCAAAAGTTGGGATTTTGTTTGTTTTATGCTCATTAGCGGGAGTTGCTACTGCAGAAGCCATGGGAAAATTATAGGTAGGGTCATAGCACGGGTCTCTGCCAGTGCACTTCTCCTTGGCTAACATTAGATACATACAAACCCTACCACGGCATTGCCAAATCTGATTTAACTGGGTGTGACAGAGTCAGAAAAGCTCTTTGCCATCAAGATTAGTTATGACATAATAGAAAGTCTATCAGTTTTCAGTCCTGTAAATATTAACTTTCAAATGCAATTTCAAAACACACTAGTTTTCTGAGGGAGAAAATTGTTTATCCTTTCAATACCAGCTCCTCTGATTACCACCCAACATTTTTCATGCCTTTGTTCTCTTATAATTATATTAAAAATAAAATTATTAAAGTATATTGCAAATAACTCATCAACTTATAGATTCTCCTCCCCCATCCGCACTCCTCTTTCACCATATGTAATTACCTGCTAATTTAGACAGTAAACTCCTGTAGTTTGCTTTTAATTATGGCTACTCTATAGCAGCAGCAGAGATTACAGAGCTCACTGTAAATACAGTCCTTAGAAGACAATCTGAGCTCTTTATCAGCGATGTCATGCATGAGGGTGGTTGTGAGAGAAAAGAGAAATTATGCCAACTACACCACTTAGCCCAGCCAAGGCCACCAGCCTCTACAGAGCAGGTCTGGGCAAAGCGCAGATCAGCCAAAGAGCATTTCAACTGTCTTCTTCCAAAAAGTCTCCCACTGCATTGATTTCCATGTCCAGAACAGTCCAGCGGGTATCCATCATGCAAGCATGGCTCAACAGCACATGCTGGAGGTTCAGAAGAAGAGTTTGGGAATCATCATTGTGCAAGAATAGGATTTCATGTCTGGTAGAGCTTTCCAGTGTTGAGTTTCTTTGTTCAACCTGCTTTAATTTCTCCTCAAAGTGTCCCTGTGCTAAGAAAGCACATGTCCAAAGAAGAAATAAGGGCAAGAGAGGGGAGTACTGGTAGAGGACAGCATCTCAGCGTAACAGTCCTCAGATTTTATTAACTAGAAGAGTAGCTCTGGCCAAAGGACCAAACTGCCAGAAAGTGCTCGCAGGCTGGGAGCCAACAAACCAACCAATGGCTGCACCGATGGGATGAGCAATGCTGTCCAAGAGAGCCTTGTTTTACAGCACCTTGCACACCAGCTACGACAGCATCCTCCAGGGTTTTTTTTCTTCCTTCAGGTATTATTTGGTTATTTTTGGACCTGCAACCTTGTTTTTCCTGTAATGGCAAAGTAGGAATTTTTCAGACCCAGGAAAGCATTAACACATCTGTATCCCCTCAACTCCACAGTCTGCCTCAACTGCTTACTGCCTTTTATTTTTTGGGGGTGGGGTGGTTTATCACTGTTGCTCTATTGCAACTGGAAGAAAACAATCTAACACATATTTTTTCTGGTCCAATTTAAGGGGAAAGGAAAGAATGGAAATAACCCCCTTCCCCTAACTGGCACCGTGAGGTATTATTTAAATTTGAAAACACACTGATATGCCAAATTTACTAATCCCTAGAGAAATCAACATCCAGAGCTGCAGGTTGTTGTTTGGCATTGGAGGTCTTCCCCTTGCTTTAGTTAACTGAGCTTTGGTTGACACACAATGTTATTTTTTTATCATAAAAATGCCTCCAGCGTGACAATAGGCTTGCTATAAGCGCAGGGTAAAAACAGACTGTTTAATGCCACTGGCAAAAGCTTAATGGGAAAGCACAGATATTTTAAATTACTTTTTAATCACTTCTAGGTATTTTCCCCAAAAATTGTAACTACTTAGTGAACAACTGCACCTTGTCGAGAAGCAGCAACGCTGGCGGGCACAGACAATATTTTGCATTTGGCAAAGATGCTTTGATCCCAGTAAGCACTTCAGACTAATATTCACACGCAACAGCACTGGAGCTGAGCCTTTTAAACTCTCTGTTTGTATAAAGAAATAAAGAAAACCTGATTTTTTTTTTCCTTTTAAAAAATGAAGGATTTCTTTATTTTGCTTCTCAGCTGCTCTCTCAAAGCACATAAAGCACATTTTTTTCTAACTCAAAATATACTTCTACCTCTAAAGTATCCAAGTATCCTTCCCAGCCAGCCAGCTTAAGCCAGAGCTGATCATCTCAGGCAATTATTTTGTTGAGGAGACAAGGACTGATGACATGACCCAACCCGCAGAACCACCTTAAAACAGCAAACACTGATTCAAACCGTCTTCAAATGCAGAAAGGGCTCTTCCTGAATGATGGGCACCATGCCATTGCCTCTTCTCTTCACTATCTTGGCCCTGCTTGATTTTATGAACCTGCTTCCCTGCTATAGGTTGTGCCTGGCTGGAAGGTGAAGGTGGGAAGAGGAACGGAATTAGGAAGTCACCAAGAATTTCAAAGTTTCACCAGCATTTCAAATTTCATAGAAAAATTGTCATTTTAGAAAAGACTGATGTCCTTTCCCTTGGAAGTAATATAACAACAGGTTTGGATAATGCCACAGGGTTCCCTTGCCTTACTGCTTGCTGCTGCGTCAGTATTTTTGGGGTTCTGGAGACCATTGCTGTGCAATATCTGTCAGTCTCCCTTCCCTCTGCTCTGTAGCTGTCAACAAAATCCTCTTCCAAACCTACGCTCAGTTCTTCATCCTGGAGATCCACATCCCTCAGAGCACCCGCTCTAACACCACCCTGCACACGGTATGTCCATCCCTGCGTACTGCGAGAGGAGAGGGGAAAGAGGAACAATCCCCCACCATGGCTCCATAAAATAACCACGAACCTGCAGCAGGCAGGCTGGAGAGCTGCCACCCCATCCAGCTAAAAGATAAATACAATCGGTCTTTCGGATCTCTAAATGCAGAAGTAACTCACACCAGCTTCTTCCTCGCTGCTTAGTAAAAAGGGGACATCTGGATTTGCCTCTTCTGCAGAAACCTCACACGACGCTCAACACACCAGCTGTAGAAGTGCTGGCTGCCGTTCCAAACCAGCACGGAAACCTGCCCGTGTGTGGAGGAGGTGTTTTTAAAACACACACACACACAAAATTCAAACCCAGCAACGGGAGGCAAAGAGAAAAGTTGTAGGGCCCAGGGATGCAGATAATTCAAAATACGCCGATGTGCCCTGAAAAACAGGCCAAAAAGTCTGGCCTGACACAGGACGGATTCACTGGCAGCTCGTTGCGGAAATTCAGGTGGTTGCACAGATGTCTTTGCTTTTAAGACAAGGAGGCATCTGCTCTTGATTGTTGAGCCTGAGGTTTTGCAAATTCCAGGTTAAAAGAAAAAAAAAATCAATCCCTCCACTTCTTTAAAAAAATAAATACATACATAAACAAACTTAAATCATCAACATCACCGTAGCATCCCAACCTGAAGTTGGTAGCTATTTGATGGAGGGAGGGAAAAGACAATCTCATCTTTCCCCCATCCTACCCGAGCTGCAAAAGAGGACATTGATAAACTGAAAAATAGGTGATGGCAACCACCAGCAGATTCTTCATGCCACAGAAGGTCAGGAGTGAGAACAACATCAGATTTCCACAGTTCATGTGTTTTCTGGTGTCAGCGCTTGGTCCAAACACCTGCACAGCACAGGAAAGCTCTTGTCAATCCCTTAATACTCAGTGGAGATTAAGCTCATTTTTAAAGTTGACAAGCATCCAGGAGCTGTTCTTAGCAGTAACTACTGCAATAACTACAATTTCACTTCCTGGTATTCCCCCACATCTCAAAAAAAAAAAAAAAAAAAAAAAAAAAAGATAAATCTTTCCTTAACACTCAGCTTTTCTCCATCTGAGGATCACTCCCAAAACCTGAGAAACCCTTCCCCATGTGGTGCATGGCAGATACCTTCCGTGGCCAGACAGCAATGCTCACATCCAGGCATGGAAAGCTTTTCCTTTAGCTGCACGCTCTGCTTGGCCAAACCCAAACCACTTTGCCGACGTGACAGAACACCTTTCTACTTTTTCGGGGAAGACTGTGGAAATTGCGCAGATCCCAGGTTACTCGGAGGTGGTGTTTCTCAAAAAAGACAACTGAGGAAGCTCAAAGCGGCAATGCTCTTCAATCTTTTTCAAGATTAGGATGACAGCCAAGTGAATCAGCAATCCCAACGCCCTGCATCAACGTGCTTTTGCCCATGGTTGTCACTTGGAGGAGGGTTTGCTACAAAACAACACGGAGGGTATCTTGTTCACCTGCAGGAATGTAAGTGTGGGGAGGCAGGGAAAAAGCAGCAAGAAGGACACTGCGGAGCTTTGCAGAGGCAAAACTAGCCCTGCTCACTGAGGAGGGACAACCACATGGGTGAAGTCTGGCCAGAAACCAGAAACGCTGAAAACGTTGGCCATGAAACCGCTCTAAGAAAACATAAAACATGTTAACAGCCTGGTGACACTACCCATTGCTCTAAGCTGGAAGGTGTACTGAATGCTAAACATCAGGCCATCCAGGCAAAGGCAGACTTAGGTAAATACCAGGTTAGCCTAGGGAGCAGGTTTTTTGGGCGACCACACCGTTCACATCACATGCTGACAGCTGGGACAGCGCACAAGGATGTTGCACAATGGGTCCTTTCCCCTTCCAAACACACTCAACAGCATCCCACAGAGCAACGCCATGGCTGGGAACCAGACATGGGATGAGGATGTGGAGCAGGAGGCTGGGAGAGGAGCAACAGCAACCCAGGTCCACCAGCAAGTCCACATCACCAGCTCTGAGCCCTTGTATGTGGCCTTGGACAAATTAGTATGCTCATTGCTCAGCACCCCTAAAGACAAAACCAGTATCCACATGGAAAAGAACATCTGTGAGGTTCAACAGTGACACTTGCAACGACAAGGATAGGGATAAGGAGCCGGCAGTGTGCCCAGGTGGCCAAGAAGGCCAACAGCATCCTGGCCTGTATCAGAAATGGTGTGGCCAGGAGAAGTAGGGCAGTGATTGTGCCCCTGTACTCGGCACTGGTGAGGCCGCAGCTTGAATCCTGTGTTCAGTTTTGGGCCCCTCACTACAAGAAGGATATTCAGGTGCTGGAGCGTGTCCAGAGAAGGGCAACGAAGCTGGTGAGGGGTCTGGAGAACAAGTCTGATGAGGAGCGGCTGAGGGAACTGGGGGTGTTTAGTCTGGAGAAGAGGAGGCTGAGGGGAGCCCTCATCGCTCTCTACAACTACCTGAAAGGGGGTTGTGGCGACGAGGGTGTTGGTCTCTTCTCCCAAGTAACTAGTGATAGGACGAGAGGAAATGGCCTCAAGTTGCGCCAGGGGAGGTTTAGATTGGATATTAGGAAAAATTTCTTCACCGAGAGGGTGGTCAAGCATTGGCACAGGCTGCCCAGGGAGGTGGTGGAGTCACCATCCCTGGAAG
Source organism: Phaethon aethereus (assembly GCF_964289735.1). Lineage (NCBI taxonomy): Eukaryota > Metazoa > Chordata > Aves > Phaethontiformes > Phaethontidae > Phaethon > Phaethon aethereus. The sequence continues at coordinate 3,004,869 of NC_138582.1, read as the reverse complement.
TGTTCAAAAAACGTGTGGATGTGGCACTTCAGGACATGGTTTAGGGGACATGGTGGCGCTGGATTAATGGTTGGACGTGACGATCTTGAAGGTCCTTTCCAACCTTAGTGATTCTGTGATTCTGTGAAATGCAACCAGATCTAGCAAGGACCTAGGCACAGTAAGGGCATCAACACATGGATGTTACATCTCCATTTGCTTTAGCAAACAAAGGTATCTTTTTTATATAGTTGTGTGCATGCATATGTATTTTTATGAACTGATATAAACACATTTTTTACAATCACCGTGCCTCTACCTGAAAGCACAAATGACCAGTCAGAGACAAGGAGAAAGAAAACCACTTGGTCACACAAGAAAGGTTTGAGCACTGAAGCTGACGTTCACTGCTCCCACCCAGCCACGAATCCAGGTACAGACTTAGCCCCAGTCAACCTCTTACTTGCGTCACCTGAATGGCTGGAGCATGGGTCAGGCCAGTTGAACCATGCCCCCGGGGAGGACCTGCTGGTGTACTTAGCATGGAGTGAGTGGCCTCTCCACACCTCAGCAGCCTCTGGCAAGCACTTGGCCACGTGGATGAAGTGGGCTGGAGCCAGGAAGCATGCTGTGCTTGCACTCTGTACACCCCTTCCAGCAAAAGTGCCTTCACCAGTGCTCGCTCGGCACAGATCCCGGGTGAGGAGAATTGAGGAGCTAAAAAAACCTCCACTACCTGGACTTTAAGGGTATCAGGAGGTGAAAAACTACAAACCTGAACAGAGCTATAGCCTCTTTGCTGCAAGAAATGCCCTTTTGTAGCTTTGCTCCCAAAGGGCCAACACGTGGCTACCAAACAGCAAAGCTGTCAAGTGTATCTGATGCCCAGCTTGTAGCTGAGGTGATCCTCCCCAAACATTTCCCATCCACTTTGTTCATCCCCATCACACAGCTCGTATATGAGCATAGCACTGGACCCACGGTACACACAGAGTGGGGCGAGGACGATCAGCCACTGTCCTGTGCAAAGTGAGCACAAAGACACCACAGAAAACAGTTATGAAGTTGGACAGGTCAACAAATAACAGGGGCCAACATGCTGTCAACACAGCCAGAGACCATCACAGTAGCTGGTGAGAGATTAAACATTTTGACTCTGGCTTGGCTGACACCATCAACACATCTGTCAAAACCTGGAGGGACTTACACATTCATCACGTTTGGCGTAATTCACAATTCATACCACCAACCACCATCCAGCAGCGCCCTGCACTGGACTCATGACTCCAGGTCCGGCAAGACCAAGATGGGTCAGAGATATGGAGATGCCACAACAGTTAACCCCCTCCTCACTGCTAAAACAATCTGCCCTACCACCAGGTCAACTACAGCTTTCTAAACCATCGGTCTAGGCAGCTCCCAGAGGCTGTAAACCCACACAGCCAGCCCTTTCTGCCACACAGAAGAAACTGCACATGAAAGCAAGAGATGGAAAGGGAAAGCTATAGAGCTGAGAAAAGACGCCTTCAGCCAAATTTGTTTTAAGGCACGACTAGCTCACACTGAAAGCCAAATTCTCTAGTTTTCAGCTTGGATCCTTGTAGGAGGACGATTTATGTTCTCTCTCTCCAGCCAAACCTGGTGCTGGGGGACTATTCAGGACAGCAATAGCACCACTTACTTTACTCAGTACTGCCGCAAGGAGATCCAGGTGCAATGAGCACTGATATTTAGGGAAACAACACCCGTATCAAAAGGGGCACCCGTCCCACTGGTTCAGCACTGGTGCTGCCGCAGGTAAAATGAAAATTACAGGAAGCTCTGCTCTCTCCCCACACATGAGCCTTGCAGGTGACGAAGTTGCTGTTTCAAGGGACACCACGGTGGAGTCATGTAAATCCACGGCAGCTCCCTACACCTCCAAGTGGAGGTAAATCAGATGGGAGGAAAACCAAAAGAATACTCCCAGGAAAAGCCAATAGAGCTTTTAGCCAAAAAGCCTTTGGCTGTCGTGCCCAAGAACAGAGCTGCCACTTGTGAATCTACTGCTGGAGCAGGTAGCAAGTCCCCTGGGAGTGGACCAGTGAGCATCCGATGGATGCATGCACATCCCACCAGCGTGGTCTGGGACAAGCACTCCCCTGCTTGCCTTTCACACTCCACAGGAGCTCAGCAAGGCTTTACTCACCCTGGCAAGAGTTTCCAAGAGGAGGAACGTGAAGTTAAACCTGAAGACCTACAGAACAATATGGTTCTCGGTGATTTCAAGGAATGTGAGGAATTGGGACAGACATTTTAGCAGCGCCTGTAGTGACAGGACAAGGATTAATGGTTTTAAACTAAAAGAGGTGAGATTCAGACTAGATAGAAGGAAGAAATTTTTCACCATGAGGGTGGTAAAACTCTGGCCCAGGTTGCCCAGAGAGGTGGTAGATGCCCCATCCCTGGAAACATTCCACGTCAGGTTGGACGGGGCTCTGAGCAACCTGATCTAGTTGAAGATGTCCCTGCTTATTGGAGGGGGGGTTGGACTAGATGGCCCTTAAAGGTCCCTTCCAACCCCAAGTGTTCTCTGATTCTCTGATTGTAATTCTGCATGGCATCTCTAAGCACTCATGTTTCAAGACACTGCCGTTCTCCATATTTATTTTTTCTCTGTCCATAGCTAGCTCTAGAGATCAAAGAATTGAAACCATCAAAAGACCAGCACAATGACAACATGGGGAGAACACGAAAATATGGCCAAAGCTTTGAGACAGCTCTTCCATATGACTGAAGCTAAGGCATGACGCACAGGGACTCCCTCCCCAGCCTCGTCATCATATCAGCACGCAAAAAAGCAACACGTCACCAAATCCTGCTCACTAGCTTTCTGTAGGATGGTTGTGTACAGCCTAGTTTGGCACAAAACTCAGGGATGTGGGAGTGAAAACAGACAACTAGCCAGACCACCAGCTATGTTTGAGTAGGTAAACAGGTGGCTTTTTAATTGAGTTAGATAAGTGGTATTTCTAATCATGTTAGCACAGGCACTTAAAACAATACCACTGGCAGGTTTGTAGCTTGAGGAGAGCTTTGAAGGAATAAAAGGTCTGTTCAGGAAGGCTTTGTTTTGGAGAAGGAGCTTAAAACTTTCATAAACCAGCTCTTCCTGTTCACAGCTCAGTCCAAAAGAGGGTGAAACACCTATAAATGAAAGCCAGGAAAAAAAAAAAAAACATTTGTCAAGGGCAAAATTTTATTTGCATCTGCCAGAGCCCCATCCTCCCATGTGCAGGTGACCGTCTCCTGCAGAGATGCTCTTACCAACTGCTTCTTAAGTCCTGTTCCTCCAGTCACACAAGACTTTCTTCTAATCTGGAAGGAAAAGTGACACAACTTGTTAGTACTGGGAAGAAAACTACTTCACTGCAATGGCTAAAGACATGGACATCATCATTGCCATAAGCTCTGGTGTCCAACAACAACCTGCAGGCTCTGAGCGGGGCTGTATGAACAGGTACAAAAGCCAGCGCTGATTCCTCAAACATCACTGTTGAGTATGAGAACAGCATCTCCTTTTTAAAAGAATGTGGACACAAAGTTCTAGGGCTGCTTGAGAGTTTTAAGACTTCCAGATTAGCAGAGGTGCAAAAGTAGAGGGTTATAATTGGTTACAAGACACCTGCAAAAAATAACAAATTAAAACCTGCAATGGGAAAGAGGAATTTAATTGTCCTGTCTTCTTTAGGATCCTGAACCTGCTGTGGGAGGAATACTCTGGCCACAATCCAGTTAAGCATTTCAGTTTATGTCGAATTTGAGAGAACATGGAGAGCCCCGCTCAGTCAAGGTCTTCACATGTCTCACCAGCAGGTTGTTTATCTTTCGCGCTCACATACACACACCCCTACCTTGCAAGAACTTCCATTTTTAGCTTTTATTCTAAGGACTACCCTTCTAGAAATGCAACCTCTCTTGGTTGTAAAAGCACCTAATTCCCCTTTGAGGAAAAAATGCTGGTGCAACCCCGAAAGGCAGGTCCTGCACCCAGCAAGCAGCTTTCGGGATGCAACCCAGAGCTGCACCCACAAGCTATATGGTTTTACCTGCAGACACGTGGATGATGCAAGATGAGCATTAGCCAGATAAATTGTAGATTCCTTAACATATCCATCTACCTTGCAACAGCTATTAAGCATGCAGTATTTCCCAATTTACTCCATCACGAAGAAAATGCAGTGTCCATTCATCAGTCACAAAAGGCCTTTTAATTAATGCACCTATTTGCTTTGTTCATTTAACCCCAACAAGGATGCCCTTCTGCACTCGCTGGGTTTAGTTCTTATACTGGTCTGGTCACCATTTGCTGAACACAACAGTATTTTTAAGGTTTTAATAAAGAGTTCCTATATACATGCTATATACTTCCTAAAGGCATGCTTTATATATATAAAGCTCACTAAAAAAATGGATGCAATTTCCCCAGCCAGAAAAATTCAGAGATAAAATTGCAGCAATGATTTGTACCTGCCCAGAGCAGCAATCCCAGCCTTTGGTGACCTCTGTGCAAACATACCAAGCCAATTACAGACTGTGACAGCAGACTTTCCCCTCCTGTATCAGCAGCTTCTTGTTGCTGGCTGCGAGAAACATCAAAAGATAGCACAACAAATAGATGTATTACCGAGCACTTCAGGCTAGGGACAACCAGCCTAGAGGTTTAATCAAGATTTGGATCAAATTGTGCAAGGTGTTTTGTAAACATTGAACTTATTGAGTTGTTAAGCTAGAGGATGTAACTCCCAACTACCTGCCCGTTTAACCTATGAAAATCACCATCAGGCAACTCAGCTCAATCCTCCCTCTCCATCCCCTCTTGTTTACCATGGTCTTCATTAGCAGATGAGCGGTAACCTAGGTACCCCACGTCATCCTTCAGCATCCTACACCTGGGACTTCCCCAGCAGCACTCTTATGTCCTCCTGGCACAGTAAAGCTAGCCCGTGGGGCAAATGGAAACTTTTTAAAAGCTCCCAACCACAGCTAGCAGCTGATGGAAGAAACGTTATCAGCTTGTTAGATATTAAAGAGCAGGACAATGTGCCCTGGTGGCCAAGAGGGCCAATGGTCTCCTGGGGTGCATTAAGAAGAGTGTGACCAGCAGGTCGAGAGAGGTTCTCCTCCCCCTCTACTCTGTGCTGGTGAGGCCTCATCTGGAGCATTGTGTCCAGTTCTGGGCTCCCCAGTTCAAGAGAGACAGGGAACTCCTGGAGAGAGTCCAACGGAGGGCTACGAGGATGTTTAAGGGACTGGAACATCTCTCGTATGAGGAAAGGCTGGGAGACCTGGGGCTGTTTAGTCTGGAGAAGAGAAGGCTGAGGGGGGACCTTATCAATGTCTATAAATATCTGCAGGGTGGCTGTCGGGAGGATGGAGCCAGTCTCTTTTCAGTAGTGCCCAGTGACAGGACGAGGGGCAATGGGCATAAACTGCAGCACAGGAAGTTCCACCTCACCATGAGGAAAAACTTCTTTACTGTGAGGGTGACGGAGCACTGGAACAGGCTGCCCAGAGAGGTTGTGGAGTTTCCTTCTCTGGAGACCTTCCAAACCCGACTGGACGCATTCCTGTGCAACCTGCCCTGGGTGATCCTGCCTTGGCCAGGACCAGACTATCTTCAGAGGTCCCTTACAACCCCTACCATTCTGTGATTCTGTGACAAGGCGATGTGCAACCTGCTGTTTGCCTCATATTGCCTAGAACATCCTAGGTCCAACTTCTTGGTGAGCAACACCATCACTCTTCTGGTTATAACGATGCTTTTTCTGCTGAGCATCCCAAAGCACCTTCACTTCACCTCCTTTCTTTAGGAAGGAAAACAAGCAGCGGGGGCTGACAGCTAGGAATTCATGACTTCAGCTGCCAGCCTCTTCCCTCCAGGAACAGAAATTTAGGAAGAGCACATGATGAAGAGCACATAGTAGACCCCTGGATTTCTGAATCTTAACATCAGCAAGAGTCTGAATTTCAATCCTCACATGCTCACCATCCTCGTTTACCGCAAAGTAGTGCTAAGAGCAGCTAAACCCCAAGTGATTCTTCATCAGGAGAAAGAAAACCAGGAGCATGTACTTAATAGAGCCTGAAGCTTCACACAGGCTCTCTCAATCAACAAGATCCAAAAATCAGTTCATCCTACCAGTGCCCACAAAGGCACAATAACTCCAGATCCCATCTTACCCAAAAGGGTAAGCTATCCCCTCCTCCTGAGATGTTTACGGAGGGGAAACCACCTCAACCACTCAGCTCACCAGTCACCCAGGTGCTTTGAGTGTTCTCCAATCTGCTCCACCTACGCTTGTGCATGCAAAACAAACCCCAGGGCAGCCATGTTTTCCCCAGCAGAGCAAAACAGCAGACTCGGAGAGGGGAGATCCATCTGGAAAGCAAACATTGTGAAAAGCATCCCGCCATTCAGCCAGGATGAGTGTGTCCAAGGGCAACGCTGGCTGTTCATGTTGGTGGCCAAGGATTGGGAGCAGAAAACCTGGTGCCGGAGACGACAAAGGGAAACGTGTTAAGATTCAATGAGAAAGGCAGGGAGACTGGAGGAACTGCATGCTGAATCTTCAGATGGCAGGAGAAAGAGATGCTCTAACGAGGCCAAAGTCACCATGGATTTCAACCCCTATATGATGATACATGCTATGATGACTATGTCAATGGTAACCCATCCCCCAGCTTCCAGGGGATGCAGTACATCATCTGCTTGGAATTGGGAAGGAGACATTCTTTTCTAAACCCCAGAATGAATGCACCCACTTCAGTATTATATTTTGGGCTGTTTTCTTTTTTCTTCGTGTGAAGCATTCAGCCACGAAACAAAAGGATTTCTGCCTGCACTGATAGGGGAAACACTACTGACTGTTTAGGTGAGATTAATTTCAGGATTGTGGCCAAACTGAGGAAGTTGGTGGAAGAAATCCTTCATAGTTGGATAATGAGGTTGCAGTTTTATGAGTAATTCTCCTGAGTTATGTGCCCGGCACCTTGGGTGTGGGTGACACGTTCATTCCTTCCCTCCCTTTTTGAATGGAAAATGTCATCCAAGCACACAAACACGATATTCATTTCAAAAAACAACAAAACCCATGAGGTGGAGGCACAGATTGCGTCTTGCTTGTACCATGTCCAATACTGCTGCTATCTAGATGAGTTTGCCTGGTGGGTTCTCCAAGAATGCATCCAAGCTGCCACGCAATCAATGCCTGTCAGATGTACACCACCACCCCTCCCCACCCCAAATCTAAATAGCTTCTGGGGTAGAAACCAGGACAGTGCCAAGACAAATCAACAAAGACACTGCCCTATACACCTGTAGTATTAACACTTTTGATGTGGAGAGACCAACACAGGCTTCCTCACTCCAACGTTCACATCCTCGCTGTTGGGCCACCTCATGTCTTTGCGCATGGTCCTAAATATACTGCAGGGACCAAGTCTCTGTACCGATGCCACATTCCTCCCAGCTTGATATGGTGTAAGTGGATTTCAGCTAGCTCCCTGTTTTGAGCAAGCAAAGGCTTCCACAAGGAGGTTACTTGAAGTTTTAATGCTGTCAAAGCTCAGCTGCATAGAAACCAGAGGGGAGGAAGAAAGGCCCTTTTCTGAAGACCTCTCTGCTCCATCTGGACCCATCACCTTCCATTATTCAACTGCCTTTCTCGGAATTCTCCATGCCTTCCCCTATGCCATGCCCAGGCACTAGACATGAAAATAGCTTACGACAGTTCCTGCTGGCATGACATCGACCCTGTTTCTCCTGGAGGATGAATTAGCAGATGGGACCAGTGGAAGATGGCTGAGCTAGAGCTTGACAACTGGAGTCTTTCCAGTCCAGTAACTATAGTCCAAAAGACCGAGGATGCAAAGATCCTTCAGGGTCAGAACCTCTTTCCTAGGGGGAGGAACAGGGTCAAGGAAGATATGCAGGTGGTTACTGACAGGCTGTTCATGCTAACTTATGTCCGCGTGGTTGGTTTTACTGTTCCCCAAATTCCTGCTTTGCTTTCTTATTCCCCAGTCAACCCACCGTGTTATTCTGGCAACATAACCACAATACCGAAGCGTTTTTCAAATTAATATGATGGGCTTGCAATCATCTTCCATCGTGCAGAACTAAAATTAAAATGTACACCCAGCCTCACCTCACTCCCTGAAATTCATCATGCAGAAACTTCCGTGTGTCACATCAAGAGACTCCCCACAGCTGAAAGAGCTAATGGGAAGGTGCATTTCCAGGTTCAAAGCAGTGTTCCAGCTCCACCACCATGCCTGTTCCAGCAGACCTACTGCTGCTTGAGACACAAACAAGGCTGACTTTAGAGAACTGCTTCCTCCATGCACATGGACAATATTCATCCTCCAAAGCAAATGGACATGGAAGGACCAGGAGAAGACAGGTTTCCTGATATTTTGGAGCAGGAAAAGGCAACCATGAGTGTTTTCTCAGAAACTATTGATGAAGGCCACATATATATTCTGGCTTTGCCTCCATGCTGACACAAAAGAAGTAAAACTAGAAGCCAGGAGAAAACTGAAACAACCTTAGCAAAACCCTAAGGAGCCAGTGGGAGCAAACACAGAGCTCAGGAGCTACGAGACCATGATGTCACAAGGTTGGGCCTCCTTAAGTAGAAAGAGCTTCTGTGGATGCATCTCCACCCATGATGCACATCAGTTGCTTACCCAGTGGAGAGGTTTTGGTCAAAGATGTAACACTGCACTACTAGACCAGAGCAAAACCCTGATATCCATGGTACACCAGGTCTTAGGACTCTGCAGCTCCAGCTGAGATGTGCAGCTCTGTAAGAGGGAGCATCGGGACAGACGTTGCCTCACAGCCCTCAGGGCAGTCAGTGTCCCATTGTGAAAACCCTGTTCAACATCCAGGTACCACGATGGCAAGCCAAGTTGTTTCCAAGGTCTTGCTGCAAAACCCAACAGATTTTTTTTTCAAATTACTGCACTTGTGCACATGGTTGGCAATTCCTCAATTCCTTCATGGCTCCTTACATCAGGACCACAGCAAGAAAATCATCTCAGATACCTTCTGGCTCAGCAACCACAGCTGCCTGTACTTGATGCATATTTTGGGGTTGAAATTGAGATACAAACTGCTGCTAAAAGAACCGCCATGGAGGAGTGGTTGTTTTTTCTCCTGGAATACGGAGACACTTCCCATTTCTTCCCTCCCTGTCCCCTGACTGATTTCACCAGCCTATAGAAGGAAATAGGAATTGCATGGCTCAGAAGGAGAGTCATCTTCTACCCATCACAGAAACGCACACATGCACCCATGTAGCTGGGTGAGGCACTGTCTTCTGTCCCCGGCCACCGGTATCACACTAACCACCACCGGCACAGCTCTGTAATGTGCCCATGAGAAAACACAGACCAGACAAGAAGCAAGAGTACCATGAACCAGAAGTTAAAATTGGAGGACTGAACAGGTTTCCTCCCCTCCATTGCAGCATCCAAGGAGCCACCAAGCCAAACAGGTGGGTTCTCATCCCATGTGCCAAGGAGGTCATGGGAGAAGAAATCTGCAATTTGCTGCATGGAAGAGGCTGCGTGGGACCAGGCCAGAATGATCAACATGATCAAGGCATAAAAATTATGCCTAGGAACAAAGTGATGGCAACACCCCTTAGTGATGCCTGCAATCTCTCATATACTATGCTGGTTTGCCTGCTCTATGAGCTTTAAACTTCTGGAATGCCTCTCTAGAGGATGTTTTAATTTACTGGCATATATTTTCCATTGCCTCCAGTTTTACTGCATTTTTATTGTGGTGCCCAAATGCCCAATAATTGAATAAGCAGAGTGGGGACTGCTAAGGCACATGCACAGAGGCACCAGGAGAAGATGTTTCCTCTGACGCAGGAGGACAAATGTGAAAACGGCTTCTTGCTCTGCACCAGAAGTCCTACCACAGCAGCAACATCAGGTGTCAGAACGAGACCCCCTGCAAAACTGCAAAATTCACCTGGTGGCATACAGATATTACAGCCCCCCCGGCACATTTCCAACACCGGCCGTTTCCTCAGTTGTGATTCCTCCTTACCCCTAAGACAGCTGACAGCAACACGCGTAGGATCTGGAGATTCAGTGCAGGGCAAGACAACTCTCAAAGACATAAAGACACGAGTGCATTTCAGCAAGGCCTTTAGAGTCAGTTATCTGATGCTTCAGACTCCACTGATGCCATTTATAAATTTAAAAATGCATATAAGGCTTCAACATCCTCTCCCAGTCACTCTCTTTAGGATACAAATGCAATTTAATACAATTAGGCAGAACAGAAAGCCCAGACCTTTTTAAAGGATCAACTGCATTCCAGTTGTCAGGCAAGATAAAGAGATGCCAACTCAACAGGCAGGCTGGCCAAAAGCACCTCTGAATGGTTTTCAAATTACCATGGGACTTTGCAAGAAGGAATAGCACCTTCCTAAAAGGCATCAAGCCCTGCTACAGCTTTACAGAGAGGGAGGGGAAAAAAAAAAAAAAAAGAAAAAAAATAAATCAAGTAATCCCAAATTTGTTAGCAGGAAGACAAGAGGTTTCATTCAGGAAAAAAAAAAATCTCATCTTTAAGACTAGGAAAAAAAACAAACCTCCAAAAAGGGTGCCAGGGCACATTGCTCCATTTGCAGATGTGTTACCTGAAATTCTCAACATCAGAGCAGAAAAGAGAGACAAGAGGAGAGGGCTCTCGGCATGAGGCTTCAGGACGCTGAAGGCGTTGCTTAAGTTTCAGATTTGAACTGAGAAGCTGACAAAGTCTTTGGAGGTACCTTGAAACATTTCTCATCACGACTGCTCTTTGCAAAGCAGAAACAGTTTAAAACAGGCACTCAGTAGATATTTCTGTGTAATCTGCCATCTTCCACAGAAAAATCAGTCATCCCTAATTCTGGGCTTTTTTTCCTATTAAGAGACTGAAAAAAAGCATTTTTGTTATTGCAGCCTGCAATGTAAAAAATAAATTAAAAATTAAAAAAAAGGAACAGATTTACTAATCAAATCCTCTACATGTACCCTGGAACTCCTCAGTGACTTCAGAGAACTTTTAGGTGGTAACAAAGACCTTAACAATACTTTTCGAGGAGAAACTCAAGAGCTCTTAGCTTGTGCCTCTATTTTTAAAACGCCGTGGGTCAGGAGGATCTCAGAAGTAATCAGTTTATCAGCTCCACCCCTGCAAAAAGGAATGAGATGGAGAACCACCTAAGCAGAAGTACGAGGTCCACATGCTGTGGTTGCACGCCGGACGTGCTGGAGGTGCTTGGGCCAGTCCCGCATCCCCATGCCTTCACCTCCCATGCTAAATCTGGCACAACAGCACAGAGCTTTGGAAAGCGCTTTGAGATCTCTGGGTCTGTTACACAAGTGCAGGTGTTACTACCTTCAGTCCACGTAATCCAACGCAAATCACTGCGGAGAGCTAATGGTGCGGTCTAGCTGAAAATAGACAGAAATCCCCACCAAAACCATCGAAGTCGTCACGGTAGAAAAATAAATCCCGGCAGATTGTTGCTAGCATTGTATGAATCATCATGTTGTTATAGCAACTTCATATCTGCATCGAATCTGAAAACCAAGCACAGCTGAAATAATATAACAGCATTAAGTAAAAATGATATATAACAAGATAAAAATGGATCGGCTCCATCTCAGAGGAGCATCCACACTCCTTTCTCACCCTCTTCCCTCCCTTTGAAAACATTGCTTTCCTGTATTTAAACAAAGAGGAGAGACTTGGAGCTTACGGAGAAGGAGAACACTAATGAGCTTTCAAGTTCAAGGAGGACCTTTGAAATGAAGGCCCACCTCTAAATTAAATCAAATGCAACTCCCAGTTATTACCACGAGCCCCAGCCAACTGACTCTGTTTTTCCTATGACTGCAAAATTCATGCATTGCATGAATAAATATAAATAAATATATATAATATATTTATAAAATTATATAAATATATACGCACACTGTCAAACCCCTCTGTTCAGGAGTCCCAAGCAGAGACATGTCAACCAGAACAGAAGATGCAGAAGCAAGAAAGGGGATGCACAAGTCTATTTTTAAAACTGAAGGTACATGTGGTTATTTTATTACTGGAGAAAAACTTAAAAGGTGTCACCAAGGTTCCTTCTATCCAAGCAGCAAAGGAAGAAAGCTAAATAAACATATTTATTTCAGGGACTTGGCAGAAAAGCACAGCTCCTCTGAAAGGCAAGAGGCTCCCATCAACCTCCAAGACACTGCAGGTGCCTCAAAAGACAGCACTTTGCCCCGATCAGTGCCAAGAATGCCCAGAAAACACCACAGGGCACTGAACTGCCCCTCTTCCCCGTGGGATGAAGGGACAAAGGGGGAAATAGCTGGGAGATTTGCAAATTTTGCTCTGGATGTTTCAAGAAAATTAAAACCAAATAAACCAAACAAAACCCAAACCCACCGCTCTAGTCTCAACAAAGTCCTATTAGTCTCAACAAGAGCGCTAAAATATTTCCTGTACGTCAATCAATTAAAAACTAATAAAAAGTAGCAGTCTAACGTATTGTTTCAGAGTTCAAGACAGCAAAAAGCATCACTCTGCCCCAGACAGAACTCTGTTTTCCTTTTTTCTTTTCTTCTTTTTCTTAAATTCATTAAAGTTCCCTTGTAGGCTGTGTAATGAGTCACTTCGTGCTTCTCTAGAAAGTGTAGATTTAAAGCGAACATGGAGGCACTCACAAAGCCTGTTAGAAAAGCTTGAAAAGCTTTTGAGGGAGCCATAGATGACAGAATCACAGAATCATTAAGGTTGGAAAGGACCGTTAAGATCATCAAGTCCAACCATCAACCCAACACCCCCATGCCCACTAAACCATGTCCTGAAGTGCCACGTCTACATGTTTTTTGAACACTTCCAGTGATGGTGACTCCACCACCTCGCTGGGCAGCCTGTTCCAATGCTTGACCATTCAAAGAAGTGAGTCAGCTCCTCACATGGCCTCCAAAACCTTTTCTCTACCACCATAGCTTTCCCGGGGTCTGAGTCCAGCTGTCTCCCTGCTCACAGCCAGCACAGATAGCCACCCCCTCTCCTTCACCCAAAAATAACTCACCGAGCTTTCTTCCTCCCCAGAAGAGCTTGGGAAGAGAAATCCAGAGCTCTGGCAGCAAGCATGTGGGATGCTGCTCCTCCCATGGACTTGACGGCTTACAAGTATGGACAGGACTATCTCTGCACCAGTGAATCATGATCAAGGGAAATCATGTAAGCTGGTATCATCAAGAGCACGAGGCATTTTGTCTCTCACAGCCAGAGAAGCCCCAGCAGCCACCAGTTTAAAGTGAGCCACACATGTTCACGTGGGTGGGTAAAGACTGCAAGCAGCTATTTTGCAACTGGTTGTCAGGTGGGGAGGGAGAGTCCCTCAGGTGTGTGAGGCCAAGCTCAACAAAAAGACCAGGAGACAAACTCCCATCACTCAAACTGCATCTGGTATGTCCTGGTTTTGTTCCACAACTGACCCCAGGAGCCTCTCCTGGCTCTCCAGGACCTTCAGCCACCCCTCAAGGCCTCCCTTCATCAATGGAAGCTTTGAGGAAGAAAGTCAATAACCAGTGCAAAGGTGTGACACAAGTCTGCAGAGAGATTAGACAACAGGAATGGCACGTGTGTCAGCACAGTCTTGATTTATGTTGAGTGCTGATGGATCAGGGCCAGAATAATCTCCACCATGAAAGCAAAGGGAGAGGCTACCCTAGCAAAACTCAGACCCAGCTGGGGCCAAGCTCATCAGCCCCATGAAGCTCAGACTGATGAAATTATAATTTCCTAACACACAAAAAAAACAGTTAAGTTTGCCAACGCAAATCCCCTTGGGGATGGCGAGAGCAGAACAGCTACGGCACAGGCCCACAAACTTTGATCTACAGAGCGAGACCTTGACTGACCACCTGCACAGCACCCGCTATCCGAGGATGGCAGGCAAAAGCCCAAGATACCACGTGAAGCACGTTGCACCATCCGTCTTCATGTCTTCAAAAGCTACCTGCTAACTACCAGACAGATGCTGTGCTGATGGCAAATACGTTCCCTTCAAGCTCTTGCCAGCCATTTGCTCAGTCCTTGGGTGAGAAGGATGCCAACCCTTTGGAGCAACCCAGCACTACTGCAATAAGCACAAATCCAAAAAAAAGCACAACCTGAGCCCAACTCCACTGCTGCCACAGTTTTCCAGCACGAGCTCCATCTTGTCCAGGAGTAGCAGGCAGAGGACTTCAAATCGCTTCAGGGACAGCCACGATCATGTGTCACACCTCATGGCAGAGATCTCCGACCCTACCTAGAAGGGTGTGTCTCACTTTTCTAACGTTTATTCTATCTCACAAAGAAGATTTTTAAAAAAGAAACAAAAAAAATAACAAGACATCCCACCAAAACTCAAAGTGATAAAACACCCCACAAAATATAAAATAAATAAAAAACCCCCACAAACTAAAGGCAGAATCTAGGGGAACTTTTTCGCTGCCACCTAGACTGCTTCCAAAGGGTTCACATGCCAATCTAATAATAAAGCTGTCATATGGGGTGATGTGATTTTAGCTTTCAAGTTGAAGGTTGCTATGGGAGGCTGTTCCCAGCAGCAGCGCTGCACAGCATTTGTAAAAGGCCTTCCCGAGCACCAGACACCGCTCTGATTTTTGAGTAGGGAGAAATTCAATTTTTTTTTCTTTTTTTTTTTTGTAAAGTCACAGAAAAAAGAAATAAAGAAAAGAAATTTTTAAAAAGATAGACATACATATATGTGCAAAGCTGGCCAAATACAAATGGCTCTTTTAAAAGTAACAAACAAGTAAACATAGAAGATATTTTCTGTGCCAAATTGCAAGATTTAGGAGCCCATTACAACCTGCAGGATTTACAGAGGAAACACAATAAGAAGGAGGTTTACCGAGGACTTAACACAAGGACATAGCCATGAAGCAGCAGGAGGGGGAGACGGAGCTGCTATTTACCTTTCCACCATGCGCTGAAGACTACGGAATACTGATTTATAAAAGGCTTTTAATTCATGTTGCCAAACCTTTCAGCCATTAGGCGCTTTAATTCTTTGCAGGTTAAGGAAAGCAGCGTTGAAAGATGAGATATATGGATAGGCATGAATACTTACAGAGCAAACACACTGCAATTCTGTGGACATGTGCCTACACGACGTTGACATCAAGAGAGATATACAGCTGTGTTATTAAAAAAAACCAAACAAACTGAGAACGCAACAGCATTAACAATGACAAAAATAAAGAGGAGGGAATGACACATTTTGAGCCCCTGCCCAGATGTGAACAGACAGCTGGAAGCTGGTGTAGCCGGTACTCCAGTACGGAACTGGGGCATCTTTTTCCTTTGCGCGTTGACAACAGGAGATGCTATTTTGACAAAAATACAGCCAGTTACAGCAGAATCAACAAACCAGAAAGCCAAATCCTTTGGGGCTTTCTGTTTGTAAGGTTTTCAGGGTACGTTTGCCTCTGTCTGCAAAGCCTCTCACCCTTGTACCTAAGTGAGCCGCAATGATTAACTCTGGCGCAGGACTTGCTCGTCAGGGGTCCAGCGCTCAGGCGGTCGGTTCAGAGCAAAAGCTGAAACTGAGGGGGTTAAATTGGGCTTATAATGGGTAGGAAATGGCAAAAAAAAAAAAAAAAAAATCAATTTGATTTAGTGCTGCTCTATTTTGGGCAATTCTCCTCTGTTGCTACTTTAACTTGTCAATGCAAAGAAACCCCAGTATTATATATTGCTCATATATTTTATGTATATATTATACAATATATATGTATTATACATTTTTATACACATGTATAATACATATTTTAATAGTGTGTGTATACGTAAAAAAAATGTTTTCATACTCTGCACTGCTGTAGTTGTGAAAAAATAAACCTTCGCACTTGCAATGTCCCATAAACGCAGACCTAAATGTTAGCTACAAGGTCTCATCAGATCAGGGAGATGACTTTCAAAGGCACCAGTGGCATCAGCACCAACGCCAGCCAGGAAGAACGGTCAGGACCTTGTGTCTATCATGGAAAGACTCTTCTCCCACTCTAGCTATGATGATACATCTTGTTTACAGAGGTTCGTTACAGACATGCTGTCTATACAGCTGAAGGAAATGTGGCTGATGACGCAGGAGTCTTCAGTTCAGTGGATCAGTGGAGCATCTGCTTTACGTGGAAAACAGGGTAACCGAGAGGGGCTGAAAACACAACTGGGTCTGGAGTCAAAAGAAATGGAAGAGCATACAACCACGCAAAGTAAAAGTGTACCTGTACCAAAGCAGCGCCCTGTATCCCACTCAGCACAGCTGTCCCTGCGGAGATGCTCTTTCTTCATCAGTACCAAGACCCAGGAGGCAGTACCTCCTCCAGGGAGGTTAACAACCGTGAACTTCCGTGATGCCTTTCAGACATGATTTAAACTATGATGGAAGTTATACGTAGGTGCAATCTTAAGACAAGAGAAGGAAAATCAATTTGAGTCCCATGTTCAGATACACAACTAAGATGCTGGAGAAGAGAGATTTCCAAAGCGTGGATCGAGTTCAGGTTCTGCACATCACAGATTAGCATTTCACAATGTCTGGGTTTGAGACAAAATCCTGCCATGGATCAGAGAATTCTTTGCCAATGGAAATTTTGCCAGAACATACAAATAACCCAAACAGAAGTCTTTATCAATAAATCAGTATTTGCCTAAGTGTTCACACTCCAATTTTTTCCTGAAAATACTTTACTAGCAGCAGTCCTGAGCCCACAGTACCGTGCAAAAAAACAAACAGATGTTGAGATGCATCCATTACAGTGGCAGCTATCAGGAACACATAACCCAAGAAAAATTATTATATTAATTGAACTACTTTGCTACAGGCAAACCAAATTATTGCAGAAGACCTCACTATTAGATGAAGGCTTGCGAGCCCAGACAGCCCAACACCATCTACCCATCCTTTGCAGCTCACTCTACTCCCAACACTCCTCCTTCCCCAGCACTCTCTTAATAAGCTCAGGGATGTCCTTCCCAGCGATCTCAATGCCTTGTCAGCAGAAATTCAAATCAATCCAGCCCTGCAAGCAGCTGCGGCAAATAACTCAATCACGTTCATCATTTTAACTTATCCTGTTTATGAATCAGGTCAAGCTTCAAATCTCCATTTACATTATCAGCCTTCCTGATATTAAGATAATCATGCAGAGGACTGATCAAAGGGTCCTCGTAACTTCGGAGTGCAAGAATTACCATATGGGAACATTTTATCTATTCCAGCATCACTTTTTGACAACAGAGTATTTTCTGCCCCAGAAATTAGGATGAGGAACACCACGGTGAAGAAGAAAGTGCTGCCGATACTAAACCTGAGATTCACCATTCACTAAGAGGGCAGCAGGTACTGTGCGTACATCACCAACTAATGAAGGAGCTCATCAGGTTTTAAAACAGAACATCTGCTGAAAATCTCCAAGAAAAAGAGATATTCAAGCTGCCTTGAGCTACCTTTATTTTACTTTGGCTGGATGGAAGGGCGCTTTGATTTTTCCAGATGGATTTTGAAAATCATCAGCAATGGTCCCTCTTAACAGCATTCATTTCTCTCAGCCCTGCTTTGATGGGGAAATGAACTCTGCACCCTCCTGCAATGGAGAAATACTCTACTCATGCTCTTACAGCCCTTTCTCTGTTGTCCCTCCACTGTCCCAGTAAGAGCTGCAGCACCTGCACACTATCACCAGGTCACAGTCACAGTTGGTACAGATCTGACAACAAAAAAAATAAGACAGGAAAAAAAGCAATTCCTATCTTCCCAAAGAACTTTTGCTCTGCTGCTCACCTCCAACTTGCTAGTTTTCTTCCTACAACAAATAAAATGTAACATCATTCTACTATTTTTGGAAAGTTTTATCCAGAGTGTTGGCAGAGGGAAGCAATTTGTATCCAGATTTTAGAATTACTTAGAGGAGAAAAAAACTGTAAGGACGTAAGCTAATAAAACAGTCTTATTTGGGAAAAATAAATAAATCTAGAAATATTTTAACTGCAGGGCTTCACTTCTGATACCAGCTGTTAAGAACAGATATATAATCGTTTATTTATGTCATATGCAGCAAGAAAACTTTGCAAATAAAATATTACATGGGACACAATCCAACGACAATCTTCCCTACGAACTCCAGAACAATGGTCTATTGAATCTTTCAAGCACGATTACACTGTAACAAAATGGCATCATGCCTTGAAGTCCTATAAATTATTCTCTCTCAATACCTTCCTTCCTCACAAAGATGCCAGGAGGCTGGATAAATAAAGTGCTCGCACATCAAAGAGTGAAAGGAAATGAAGAAATGTGGAGGATCCTTCAAATGATCATGTTTGGGACAAAGTAGAGAGATGACCTTAACGGTTGGTGTCACAGCATCTAGCCAGGATCTGGCTTGGGAATTACTGTGCCAATGAGATGCTTTCTGCAAAGGAATGTAACACATACGGTTGAAAATGATGCTCCAAGTCTGGCCTGTATCAGCACTAGTGTGGCCAGCAGGAGCAGGGCAGGGATCGTGCCCCTGTACTCGGCACTGGTGAGGCCGCACCTCGAATCCTGTGTTCAGTTTTGGGCCCCTCATTACAAGAAGGACACTGAGGTGCTGGAGCGTGTCCAGAGAAGGGCAACGGAGCTGGGGAGGGGTCTGGAGCACAAGTCTGATGAGGAGCGGCTGAGGGAACTGGGGTTGTTCAGTCTGGAGAAGAGGAGGCTGAGGGGAGACCTCATCGCTCTCTGCAACTGCCTGAAAGGGGGTTGTGGCGACGAGGGCGCTGGTCTCTTCTCCCAACTAACTAGTGATAAGACAAGAGGAAATGGCCTCAAGTTGTGCCAGAGGAGGTTTAGATTGGATATAAGGAAAAATTTCTTCACCAAAAGGGTGTTCAAGCTTTGGAACAGGCTGCCCAGGGAAGTGGTGGAGTCACCATCCCTGGAGGTATTTACACAACATGTAGACGCTTAGGGACACAGTTTAGCGGTGGACTTGGCAGTGCTAGATTAATGGTTGGACTCTATGATCTTAAAGGTCTTTTCCAAATGAAATGATTCCATAAGTTTAAGTCATAACTTTGCTGCTGACTCAATTTTAGAGCTACCTATGGCAGAAAACTTTCCAATGAGTTTCTCTAATGTGGACAAACCATCACGAGTAGCAGAGATGAAAGCTCAAAACAGCTCCGTGGGCGATGCACAAGCTCAGAGGGACTCCAGGTCCCACACTCACAACCAGTGCCCTTCAAGCAGGAATCCCAACCATCTTTTCTCCAGCCACGACTTCAGCTTAGGAGGAAGCAAGCATAAGCAGAATCACAAATATTGCCAAGTCTGGGCGGCAAGACTGTAACACAGCTACTTAAACACCTCGTCAAAGATTTTCCAATTGTTCGAAGGATTGGGATGTGCAAGGAGGAGGCTTGCAGAGGTATAAACAGCAGCCAGAGTGCTGAGTAAGCACATCTGAAAGCACTAAACACTACCGTGAGTTCAATTTTAAATTCTCTGAACACATTAGGGAAAAAGAAGAGGAGAAAAAGCCACTCTGCGGCCAAGCTCACCCACGTAACCAAAGTGTTGTGTCTAGGAATGCAGCTTGGCTTCTCTGCAGTCCAGGGAGGGAGACTGGAGCCTCCCCAAAGGAGCTCCACTGACAATGGAAGGAGTCATGGGCCTCCAGTAACTTCTTCCAAGTCCCTTGGGACCACTGTCATCACTATCTGAGCCTTACCACAAAAGTGAACACAACCCACCCAGGATCACAGGGGACAACTGAGGAGCAAAGAAAGGGACAACATGTCAAGATCTTTCACAGCAGCTCATGGACCCCAAATGCCAATTCACTGCCTCCTTGAACATGCAAGTTGATTCTTCCTCTTACGTAAAGCATTTAGGTAATTTACTTTGATATGTCTCACAATTAGCTACACCGCACTCAATAAACGCAAAGCGATGATGGAGAGGAAGCGTTACAACATGCACACTCCTAACAGAAACTGGAGCCAACAAAAAGGAACTGGATGTCACCACTGGCACCTGAAAAAGTAACTTTGCTCAAGGATACTACTTTCACGTAAGCAACAGGATGCATAGAAAAGAAGACAGAATAATATAGACATTATTTTAATGTAAAATATAATTATTACAGATTATTATAATGTAAAAATACAAGGTAAAATTAGTGGTACAGTGTCATTTGGATCTTGTTGCTTTCAATAGAGAAGGAGTTCACAGAAGTAAAGAGGAGAGACAAGCAGGAAAAATGCTACTTGCCTCATGGTGATGGGGGAGAAGGAAGGAGACACCCTGAAGGTGTAAGTTCAATTTAGAAAGGAGACTGATACTAAATGCAGCAGAAATGAACTCAATTAAGGAACAGTTTAGAAAAGACTTCTGGTACCTCTGTGCTTCCTACCATGTACCACAAAAAAAAAAAAAAACAGGAAATCTCCCACAAAAAATGAAAAGTTGGGAAATTCTCAAGAGATAAGTGAAATTTTGTTGAGTAACTGAACTGTAGCACAGGTTGTGGAGGCCAAGAACTCAAGCACCCAAAGGCACAAGGAAGTGCCTAACAAGACCAGTCAAAGTTGCCATAACCAAGTTGTAACACATGTTTAAGCAAGCCTTAATGATTAGCCATCAGGAGAAACCCAGGGAGAAATTATCACCGCATTTGCATATCAGGGCATTACTTTCTCTTTTGAGCACACTATTACTGGTCACCATCCAAAAGAGAGACTCTTGAGCTAAATGAACCCTGTGTCTCACTAGGCAATTCCTAGACTACTTATAATTAAAGGCACCATTAAGCATTCGGAGAACCAGATGCCAATCCACGTCAAAAGTTACACAGCTGAATGCGGTCCAATTACACTACATACAAGATACACACCACATCCCAAACAGATACGATTTTATAGGAAGCTCTTTCCATATCTTACATTCTTAAGATCATTTGAGATGTTCTTCCTTGTATTATCCCTTCAGCATTGTTTAGAAAAGACAAGAGCATCCCTAGCTATCTGCCACAAGATGGGATAGGTGGCAAACAGAAGAAAAAAAATGACTGAAACTGTAGGGAAGTCAATTAATTTTTATTTTTTTAAAAAAAGTTTCCATGTAGAAACATGTAAACATTTCCCCACTTCACACTTTTTTGGCAGTAGGGGGAGGGTGATATTTTCAGCTTCCTTTTTGCACGCTTATTTTTTCAGGGTCTGTACAGTCGAGCAACCATACATTCTTCTGGATTGGTAAATGCCACAAGCCCAGTTCATCTACTCTTGAAAAATTCTTCTATAAACAATGTAAAAGAGTAATTAAGTGCCATGAAAAGTGCTCTTGCACAACCTGGTCCAGTGACAGAACACCCCAAAATATCTTTCAGATAAGATGTTGATTAAGCTTTCCCCTCTGCATTTAAGTGGAAAAAAACAAAGACAAATCGACTCAGATTTGTCATCATATAAGATTCTAAAAATATTATCATCTAAACACAGGAAGGTCAAAAAATAAATACTTAACTGCCTTCTCAACATAACGCAGAAAGCAAGTCTATTCTTACGCATACACCAAGACCAGTGAATTTGGGAAAAAAGACAGATGGGAGAATATGTAGGAGAATATGTTCCCTGAATACTTCCACAAATAGGCTACCGAAAGTCAAGAGAGATGCTGTGTCACAAGAGATGCAGAAGTCACAAGAGATGCATTTCTTGACATTCCCCACCAGGAGATCTTCTGGAGCAGATAGAGAAATCCTTACTACTTTTCACCATGGCACTGCCTCCAGACACTCATCCTATAGTTTTCCCATATTTGCAAACAAAACAGCCAGCCTCCCATGGTCATGGAGTGACAGATGCCAACTTTCTCAGCCTTTCCCAGCAACAAGGTGATCATCACCACAAAGAATTACAGCGATACAAGAACCATCAATGGTCTACACTGACTTTCCCATCTACTAGTCCCATTCTCCTGCCCTTTCAGCTGCTCCCATAACTTGAAGCTGTTGGCCAGCTTCAATCAAAATGGGGGGGGGGGGGGGGAGGAGAAGGAAAAAAAAAAAGAATCCTGACATTACCACCCCAAAAGTTGGGTGAAATATTAAGGGCTGAATCAAGGAAAGAAAGATAAGTGAACACCAGTGTGGAGAAGTAGACCAAAACACAATCCACATGCTGGGTAGCTGGTGCAAGTATTACCTACAAGTAGACAAAGGGGTGGCCAAACCAGAGTTACAATTTCTCTTGTGGTGGGGGTAGCAACTAGAGCTGGCAAGTGGTAGAATATGCACCAGGAGGTGAAAGGCATATCTGTAGGAAACCAGGCTCCTTCTACTTACTCTTCAATAGATGGAGCGTGGAGAGCAGATGGAGATCCTCCTTCTGAGGCTTGTATTTCAGACATTTCTTTTGTCCCACCCCAGACTGATGTCACCACCAACAGCAAGGTCAATCTTGATGGTGTAGCCAGCAATAGTGTAGGCAGCCACTACTGCTCCAGCCCTAAAGTCACTTCAGCCGCTTGGGTTTCCTCACATATATGTAGTCTAAGAAGCACCAGATTTATCAGTATATTGCTGCCCAAAAACCTCCCATGAAGAGCAGATATCCCAAAACCAGAGGCCTGAAGACTATGTTCTTGCTCCCCAAGTATACAATGCCCGACAAGCAAATTACACAGTGTGTTTCCAACATAACCGTGTCATGCATCTGACAAATGCATCCACTCACATTACTCTCCCACTTGATCAAGAAATTGTGACGATAATTAAGTATAACAGGGGACTAACAGAAAGGTATACTTCAGTTAAAACAATGGCCTGATTTTTGTCACTTTACTCCAATTGCATGAATTTGCTTTTCTGTTTTAAAGATTTTTGCCATCTAACACACAGTCTTGTTTGCAGTCAAGTCAGAGCAAAATTGATGAATGCCAACACAGCTGGATCTCAACAGCCCTTCCACTAAACTGCAGTGTAATATTTAAGGGAGTGCCAGAAATTACTAAGAAAAACACAGCAACACATCTGTAGGTTTCCAATCAAAAGTAATCTCATGGAGATGGAAACAATTGCAGGTGCAGGGGAAGCATGCAAAGGCAAACACATATGGCAGAGTTTGCATTAGTCCAGTTTCTAACCAAGTCACAGCCGCCTTTATCGCAATGACCCTAACTGGCATTTCCAGTTGTAAGATGGGAAAGATCAGCTGACACGAGCATCTTTGCCTATCATCCCAGAAAACGCAGGTTGAAGACAACACAGAGGTCTATCCAAGGCATACGTGAGCAAAAGAAAAAAAAAAAAATCCATTCTTCTTTCTTTTCCACGTGTTGAGCTAGCTAAAGCAATCCACATTCTCCAGTTTCTACCACCAGCATTTATTTATCACCATCCTCAATTCTGAAAGCAAACTCCAAGGGATAATGCATGATCCTCCTGCAAAACTAAACTGAGATGGATGGAGGGTGAGAGGTATAATTTAAGACAGTTTATACTGCGCACAGTACCACGAACACTGCATTCAGGCTGCAAGAAAGGTCACCGGTAAATTGAAGTCACTGGAAAGTAACAGAAAAGTTTACAAACAACATCTCAACAGAAAAAGGAGCTAAATTGGGCATTCAGGGAGAAGAGAAACTAGAGACCAACTCTGGGTTTGCAAGAGCCTTCCTCACTCTAGACACATGTGAGCATACTCATCTTCAGAAGCACAGAGCATCTTATGATGAAGCATAAAAGATTTGCATTAGTGCCAGCAATAGTAGCACCCAGTGTGGCAGGAACCTCCTCCTCGGCAAAGTCATACATACCAACACAGAAAACCAGTTTGGAGTTATCTCCCATCTCCCAGCTGGCTCATTCCCTTTAGTGTTGAAGTCTCTGTAGCCAGGATCTGCCTCCAGCAAAGTGCAAAGGATTGCTGCCCTGAGCAGGCTAGACTTCAGCTTTCAGCCTCTTTTTTAAATGCTACAGGAGATAAGCCATGTAAAGAGTTAACACAATCATCCAATGAAAACACGTTTCTCAAGTAAAGGAGAAACTCTTTATGCAGTTTTGTTGGAAGAACACGATGGAGGTCTGCATTGCATGGCATCAGCAGACAACTTACAAAGAGCATGTGTCACTGACTTCATTGGGTCCTTCATGGTCGAAACTCCAGCTGGGAGTTTAATGCTGAGGCCAAAGGAGAAAACAGGAAAATACGAAGAAGCTCCAACAGGACAGGCTGCATCTCAACCTACTTCCTTTTCTAATTTTGGACCATCCACATAGACACACTTTCCGCAAAAGAATTCAGGATCTCTGAAAGAAAGATTGTCACCCTGACCTCACAGAGGTGATACTTCGCACATTTGGGTTCCTTGACATTACCATTTCTTTTGTTCCACTTCCAGGAGAAGAGCTGGGATACACCAACTATCTTGAACGTCAGGTAACTCGGCTATTTTGGATTAGGAAAGCTAAGGGCAATGCCTTAAACATCCAAATTCCAGAACAGTATTTTGAAAAAATTCACATTCCCCTTCAAATGAAGAGTCTCCAAGTCCATTTTGTTTGCTCAACACATGCCTTAGCAGCAATGAAAACCTACATTTCTCTACTTCACAGCACTGAGCACTGCAGAGCAACATGTTCTCAAAGCCAGCTCTCAAGGGAGCTGAGCATCCCTGCCCACGTCCCCTACAAAATGCTTCCTGCCACAATAACCCTGCTCCCCTACTCTACAACCTTGTGATGCTTCTGTCACAGTCTCTCCACATTCTCCATATTCCTGGAGGCTTCTCCATATTTCTGGAGGCTTCAACTCTGCAGCTTCAAGCCCCATCTGTGACTCAATTCATTCTCCAAAGCATCCTCCCAAGTACCAGAGAGGCAGCAAGCTGCATACATGGGTAATCCAGGCCTGGACACGTAGTAAACTGGCTGACTGGGGGATAAAAACAAACAAACAAACAAACAAACAAAAAAAACCACTGAATTTTCGTGTGCTTCCTTTGAGGACATTGAGATATTAAGTCCTTACGTGCTTCATCAACATGTTCATTGAATGTTGGGTAGAGGAGAAAAACCCCAATCAGTAAAATGTACTCTTTTCTCTGATGTGATTAACTCAGCCAACCTACTAAAGTGGAAGAGGCAGAACAACAGCCACAGGAGAAAGCCTTAAAGGAAGTGAGAGACTTCAGACTAGCAAAAAAAATTCCACTTCTGAAAACAACTTAACAGCGCTCATCTGTTCTCACTTTCAAACCCGTGCCCCAAACACTGTATTTGTATTTAATTTTCTGGTTCACCAAGTAGAAAAATAACCCATTCCTCAGGCTTCCGGGTTTATTTACGCACTTGGTTAGGACCGAGCTGAACACTCAAACCTGTCCCTGAATATTTCAGATGCTCCTAGCTCTGCTTGCACTCAGCGTGTAGCAAAGCATCAGCGATGGAGGCTTTGCACTCCACGTCACAGACGCCACCACTGCCCAGAGGAAACCACCTTCCACTCTACCACACCAACCAAGGTCCCACCATGTCCTGACGGCTGGCACTCAGCCTCTTCAGCTTGGGGTGCAAGCAAGATTAATTCAACCCGAGCAAGAGCAGCAAGCTGCCTCATAGAGCTAAGACTACATCTCATCTACCCAAAAGCTAAGTATTTTTTTTTTATTATTTATTTTTAGTAGGGTTTTGTTTTGAATGAATCAGGCTCTGGAACGGACTCACCACACAGACACCAGCACACCAATGCCAAAATGTTGGATAGGGCTGAAGCCCATGGACCCACTTAAAAATGAGCACAGCCCTGACTTTTATTGGCTTGAAATGATGCAAAAAAGGCATCTTTGGCCTGCAGCTCCATGATGTGTTAGGTCTGACAGGGGAGATAAGTCAAGACACTGCTCCTTCCCCACTCCACACCACGGCTGGCTCTCTGCTCTCTTGCTAGTGCAGCAGCCAGCAGCTCATGCTGTAAATCAGATCAATGAAACGTTCAGTTAAAAATAACAGCCAAAACCTCCTCCATTGCAGGACAGCCTTTAGTATTACAAATGATGAAAGCACGTTTCTAAAAAAAAAAAAAAAGCAAGTCGAGTTGAGAACGATTTCTGAGAAGGTGACAAAAAACAGCATCAAGCCCAGTCAGCAGAACAATGGCTATAGGCTGCTCCAGGCATTGCTGGGTCACCAGAATAACCCTGATAGTGGGAAAATGGCTCTCAAGACCTCCAGCCAGTGGCTACCTAGATCAAAGATCTTGCCTGGCTCCCATCCTGGACCTATGCGGTGATGCTGTAGGAGCAGGACACTCAGAGGACACCACCATCCTCTGCTTGCAAGCTAGTCCTTGGGCATCTCCTTGCCCAGCAGGCTGCGTTCTTCCTGCCTCGTGGCTGGGAGCCGGGGGAAGACTTTGGGATGCAGCTTCTGGGGTCAAGAACCTTGCAGTGAGCACAAGCACCTGGCCTGCAGCGTTTACTGAAACGGCAAGAGAAAAGAGAAGAGACACCCCTGAGGTTTTTTTACAACTGTTTTTATGATTGATGCTGGGAAACACAAGGGATTTGTGAGTTAGGGAGGTTTTTTCCCCTTTTCATCTGATCTAAGCACCTTTCATCTATGCACACGTTACGTAAATAACCGGCTGTCTTCATCCTGCGATCCAGACGCCTGTCCCCATGCCTGGACCATACTAATGCTTCACCCACAGCAGCCAGGTCCATCAGGAGGATGATCTGCAACAGCTTCCCCCACGGACACCGAAGCATCTCGCCTTCTGTTTCCAACACTGCAATGCAATCCTGCTACAGTGATTGGTTTTAATGCCTTTTACAAATGCCTAATTCACTCCGTACTAATCCCGCAGATTTTACCCCTGGAGACACCAAGTTAAAATATTCATTGGGTTAAACCCCAAAACCTACAGCTCTAAGCAGTCGTTCAGGACAGAGGAGTTGCCGCTATGCAGTTCTGTGATACAGTACAGCAGCATAATACCATCCTTGCAATAAAAGTACAGGATGAGCTTCTGAAGATGCCTTTCTAAACTAGATGTTTCTAAGTGAATTTAGGTTTCATGATGAGATCTTTTTGCTTACTTCTCAATTTTTCTCATCCTTTTTTGGGAGGGAGGGCAGGCAGGGGCTGTTCTTTCTTGGGCTCAACATTAAATAAGAGCGACACAAAAACACATTAAAAATGCACTCTTAAGGCATGGCACATGACACAGTTCAAACAAATGCAGCTGAAAACCTCCAAACTACCAAAAACTATTTGAACAAGGAGGTTTGCCTACTTCACACATTCACACAAATTCTAAAAAGTTGAATCTCTTTCACGTATTTTAACTCAATTACATGGACAAACCCATCAGTATAGGAAGATAGCAACACCCCCATGGTCCTCATCTCCGTAGTCTTCTCAGGTTCCAGAGGACTTCCCCAAGCTGTCTGTGTGGGACATCAGGTACCATCCTCAGAACCTACTGCCCCAAAACGCCCCTGCTGTGAGCTGGGCTTTGCTTCCGGTTCTGACGCCAATCATCATCATCTCACTTCCTTTTACAATCCAATAAATTTGAAGCTATCCAAGTCAGGAACCAACCTTCTTGTCTTGCGCTTTCACACTGTCCAGCTCACGATACCTATATCCTACAGCAGTGCTCAAACTCAATGATTACCAGATGGACCTTCAACAGCAAGACATTTGTGCAGCTCTACGCTGCCTACACGCAGTGAAGAGGTTTCTGATGGGGCATTCAAGCTCTGGCTTCAGCCCACCATGACAGGATACGCCTCATTATTTTAGGAAGAGCTTTCGGGCGCAGTCTCAGCTGACTCTTCCAGACCAAGTCCAGATATCCCCAGAAAAGAGCAAACCATGGAAGTATGCATTAACAGCATTAACACATGCATATCATCCACATCTCAGCCACAACAAATCACCAACACTGAACAAGACCTATTTTATTTGACCTTGGACTACGACGCAGCCAAAGCAAGGTGGTTCCAGCCCATAAATATTCCTGACTCGGACAGCATGTGCAGACTAATGAAGCTCAGACCTCAAAACTTAAAGGTAAGTCTACAGCAACATTGAATCCCCCCAGTTGTTTCACCTTAACTAGGCAGGAGGGAGGTGTTGACACCGAAGTGTGCTTTGCAATTCCCGCAATCCGTGTTCAACTGCCAGGCATGCATAAACTCTGTAATGCAGTATTGTCTATCTAGGAGAATTACGTACAAGGCACGGTCATCTCACTCGCCTCTGAAGTATCCTAGTGCTGCAAAATGCATAGGAAGGACTCTTGGTTTAATGGGGTATTGTTCTGCTTCAGTATAGCACAGTAAAAAATGGACTTGTCTCATTTTAATTTTTAAACTCCAAATAGACTAAATTAAAAAAAAAAAGCCAAACCACCACCACAAACGCAAAAAGATAAAATGATACAACAATTATAACCAAGATGGCAAGAAACTGGCACTGTGTTTATCACTGGAACAGTTTGGGAGTTATCCTGAACCAGTTCATACAATTGATCAAGGCATTTCTTTGCATCAGCCTGCTGCAGTAAGCAGATAAAACATAGCTGCACTGTGTGCAAAAACTGTGTTTAGACACATAAATCTTAGCAAAGTGGCTTCTTATTTTGAGGCAAAACCAGAAAGAATTATATGTTGCATTAAATATTTTCTTCTCTGTCCTCTTCTCGACCATCTGAAAGATCAATTAAAGTGCTTTTGCATAAAACAGGCAGCGAGAAGCGCTTTCCATAAATAAATAAATAATGAATCCACTCTTTTCTTTTAATACGATCTGTAAAGAGAACAAGCATAATGACTTAAAGATTCCCACAGTGAAAAAGAAGAAAATACAGAAGGTTTAATCATCCGCTTATGAGGTAACAAAACAGATTTCTCATGTCTTAGCAGCTCTTGCAAAATTTTAAGCGCTCATACACACATATTAGTAACATGCTGCAGCAAGCTGAATAGTTTCCCCTGCCCTCGCAAAGGAATACGTGCGAGTCCCTCCCTTGCACTCACGTACACACATTTGCTGTTTCCATCACTTTTCTATTTTCAAAGAGATCAAAATAAAACTACAAGCAATCATGCTGTGCTTTTTAACGCCTTCCTCCCCTTATGAAGGTCGTCTTGTCCTGCATATCAACAATATTTCTGTCCAACTACACCAAGCATCATGGTGTAATGGAAGCATCAGCGTGAGCTCTCTGCACACTGAACACCAACGTGACTTATGGCTAAAACCCTCAGGACGGAAAGAGCATCACGTAGTTCAACTGGTCTCTCAGTTACTGACCATAACAGGAACTGGGGGGAAAGGCATCATCCCACCAAGCAAACTCAACACCTCTTTCCTTCTCACTCAGACTGCCCCGTATCATGTCTTTGCAAGGCAAGGGAGGAGCTGTTCCCATCAAAAGCCCATCTTCTTAGTTTCTAAGGAAATTTTTTGTTGTGATGAGGCTAGTGAAACCCTGGCACAGTTGCCCAGAGAGGTGGTGATGCCTCACCCCTGGAAACATTCCAGGTCAGGTTGGACGGGGCTCTGAGCAACCTGATGTAGTTGAAGATGTCCTTGCTCACTGCAGCGGGCTTGGACTAGATGACCTTGAAACATCCCTTCCAACTCAAACTAGTCTATGATTCTTAGTCCTTCAGAGAGCAGCAACCATTACATCATTACACCAAGATGAACCCAGAGGACCTTTCCAAGGCCGTGTTGCTGGACAGCAGTTTGGTGAAATTATATCTCCTCCCTTCCACAGCATCAGTGAAGCACTCAGATGCTCTTCTACTTTGCCCAGCCAATGCCAAGACGTTGGGCTGACTTCCAGCAACGCAGTCTGGAAAGGAAATCTCAGCACCAGGCAAAGCTGTGATAGGGGACAACAGTCATACTCACACCCAAATGCAAAAGAGCTGATAGGAGAGAGAAATGACTGCCCTACTCAATTGAAATAGGAGGAAAATAACTTGAAATACTAAAAAAAACCCCACCAAACCAACCTAAAAAAAAAACCAACCCCAAATTAAAAAAAACCCAACAAATAAAAACAAACGGTACAAGGCAAATAATTGCAAATAATTCATTTAGGCAATATGCAGTGCCCATACTCTACCTGAATTGTTTAAGTTGAAGGTTCATGGTTTAATCAGAACCACCGTGAAAAGAAAAAGTAGGGTCAGAAGTACAAGATTTATCTTGAGTAAACAAAATAGGTTTCTCGGTAAAGCACTTTCATTTAAAATAAAAAAAAAAAAACCCACCAAAAAAAAAAACATGTTGCAGTTTGTCAACTGACCAGTAAGGGGAGTCGGTGCCTAGAGCTTTGAGTCAACCGTGCATATGCAGTTTTGGGTGGAGAAAACTCAAATAAATGATTTTGAGGCAGCGACATTGAGAAAACATTGGCAAATGAGAGAAGATGCTAGAGGAAGACGGACAGAGAGTACTGTGTCCAGAAAGCCCACTAACGTGGACAAGGGAGAGGGCTTGGGAGATACTACAGTAGAAAGAAAAAAAAGTCACATTTTGCTTGGAAATGTGTCTTTCTGTCCCTGCAAGATATAACGGAAAGCATATGATGGAGAGCACCTGAAAGGAGAAAGGCAAAGGACAAATGAAATCAAATCAAGCTTGGGATAAAAAAAATAACTCAATGCACTTCTGAGTATGATATTCTGATGGTACCATGTTCCCCAGAAAAGATCTGGGCCCATTCCTCGGCCTTGAGAAGACATCTAGGAGACTACCAGATGCCTGGGAGAAGACTTCAGAAGACAAGGGCTAATCTGACACCTTATCACTGACCCCAGCACCTGATACAAATAGCGGGGGGGGGAAAACACAACAAAAAAACCCCACAAAAACCCCCAAAACACAAATAAAGATTTCCTTAAAAAAAAAAAAAAGCTCAAAATCTGAGTGGGATTTAATAATACTACACAGTATCTAAAGAAAAATGCCAGCAGTAGGAACTCGTTAAGCATTGTATGGGGAACAGCAGCAAAACCACTACTGCATCTATAGCCATGCTGGGCTCGGCAGCAGCAATGGGGCTGCCACGGGCTATGGGGCCATGGGGAGGAGCACTCATATGCTAACGATCCTCTTTCCTCTTAATCTCATTAACCTCACATTTACTCTGTTGTTGGTCATTACTCAGGATGTTAATAGCCATACTTTTCATACTATTTACTGAACGTTACAAATCTGTTTAGCTCTGTATACGAAATGGGACTGGAACATGCCAATTCTCCCCATGCAATGGAAAACAGAGGTAGAGAAATAAAATCCTTTTTAAGGACTTGTTTCAAAGAACGTGATTTCTTGAAATCTTAAAATTAAGTGCAAGATAACCAAGTGATTCAGAGAAATATGTAAATTTTTTCTTCATTTTCCTCACTATGAGGGTGGTGAGGCACTGGAACAGGCTGCCCAAAGAAGCTGTGGATGCCCCATCCCTGGAAGTGTTCAAGGACAAGTTGGATGGGGCTTTGGGCAACCTGGTATAGCAGAAGGTGTCCCTGCCCATAGCAGGGGGGTTGCAACTAGGTGATCTTTAAGGTCCCTTCCAATGCAAACCATTCTATGATTCTCTAAAAGCCTTTTTTCTAATTCTAGAATACTTTTTAAAGTATTCTATGAAAGAGGAACAGACACACAAACCAAAAATACCCAGGAAAACACTTATTTCCTTCTATTAAGCTGGAGTACATGAAACAACTATTCTAGCCACGATACAAATTACCATCAACAGTACTCCAGGTGGGAAGAACAGATGTAGTTTAAGAAAACTATTTCTGCTGATAAAAAAAACTCTATAGGTGTTACAAATACAGTCCATTATGCCTTGAAAAATGAAACCTTCACTGACCATCTGTTCCTAGGAGAGAGCACCCATTAACACTCAGTTTGACCAGAAAGCCCAACTCAAAGTCAACACACTGCGAGCAGGGACCATCCCAGAGCTTCAGGAACCAGTCAAGTCGGGCAAGATCAGCTGTCAGGGGAAGAATTCGGATGGACATTGCCCAATATTAACTAGTTAAAACACGGAAACAACTGTAAGAGAAGAAAGATGTCATCCAGAGGCGAACATCTGCAAGCACTGAGCCCACAGTGTTCCTGCACACCCACTCCACAGGCTGGGTCCACAAAAATGTGGCATCACCTTCAGTGAGTTGAAGGGATATGGAGAAAAACAACCAAAACAATACTGAAGACAGAAAATGGCAAAAAATATCTCACCCACAATTTTATTTCCTTCTCTTTTGGAGCCACTTGTTTGTCACTAGGCTGCAACAGCCCAACGAACCCAACGATACTGTCTCAGCAGTATCGTCTCTGTTCACGGAAAAGGAAAAAAAAAATAAAATCAGAAGTGAAGAGTTCATACAGGTTTTTATCTGCTCTGTTTCCCCTGGTCTGAAGTGCAGGTATTTCCAAGTCTGAGGTTTTAGCTGTATCTTTAGATTCAGCTGCCTTTGGAAGTTTTCACACCTCGTGAATTTGTTAAGGAAAAATATATATTAGGCAAGCTTTGCTTTTGACCTACACAATATCTCTTCACAGTGTAACACACACATTAAAAAAAAACACTTCTTCCCTTTAATTTCAGGGTGCAAACATTAGGGGATGCCCCGTGAAATACAGCAAGTAATTTTCTTTTTCTGCAATTTGTGATTTCGTGTAACTGTCATTTCCCCCTGCTTAGGGATCTCATATTTTATATTCAGTCTCAGCCAGTTAAGCAGGATTTTGTCAGCCTTTTCCCTACATTTGGTACAAAAAGAAAGCCCACGCAACTAAAGGGATTGCAGAGCTAGAGTGCACGCAACTGCAACAACCACGCGGACCCAGCGCTGGAAGAGGTCTCAGCACAAAACCTTTGCTAGGATGGTGTAACACAAAGTTGCACAGAGGCCTCATGCCTTTGTAACGGCAGCCAACTTGTTATAAAGCAAAATTAGCAGGAGACTGAAAAATCATTATGGTACCTTTAGAATTGATTTTAAACTAAAAATATATAGAGGAAAAAAAATTATTGCGTCTGGGAAGATTATTCATACAAGAGTGCATATGGACATGCTTGTGTATAGAAGAGTAGGCAGAGACAACATATTTACGTGGACAGATATACAACTACATATTTTAGAACAGCATCTGTAAAGATCTGATAGTTCAGATAACTCTGAAGACTCTAGTTAATGGTATCATAAACCCATTTCCCACACACACACTTCAACAACTGGATTATTCTGTCCCAAATTTGGAAA
This sequence comes from Phaethon aethereus, assembly GCF_964289735.1. Taxonomy (NCBI): domain Eukaryota; kingdom Metazoa; phylum Chordata; class Aves; order Phaethontiformes; family Phaethontidae; genus Phaethon; species Phaethon aethereus. The sequence continues at coordinate 2,971,459 of NC_138582.1, read as the reverse complement.
CCAATACTTCAGAAGGAATTTAACATGCTTTTAATGCAGTTCATTATGCTTTATTAAAAAATAAAATAGAAAACAAGAAAAAGAATGGCTTAGGCAACTCAGGTAGAGGCACTTATACACTGTGTACAGTTACGGACGTAGAAGTATTACTCTCTTTTTACAGTAATTATTCCTTAAAGAAAGTGTTTTAATCAAACTGCTGAAATTTTTGGCTGGTTGGTTTGTTTTCAGCAGGAGGAGCATCATCACGCAGGACTCAGCCTTCCAGACTCAGGATCAAAGCTTTCTTATTGTTCTTTGTGACAGGAGAAAGATTGTGGAGAAAAATCACATGGGATGACACTGGGGTTGGAGAGAGCAGGAAAGGATGCTGAATGAGTTCCTGCCCTGAGTTTTCATACCCTTAGAAAAAAACCCACACAATTACCCATTCCTCTTCTTTGATGAGGACATTCTACTTCAACACCTTTTGAAAGCCAACAGCAGAAGGTCCAACACGTGAAAAAAAATAAAATCATTAAGAGCCTTTACGTTAAAGTACAGTGTCTGGCATTGGCTTTTGAAGACAGGGTAAATAAGTAAGACCTTTAAATTTTAAGATGTTGCTCAGCAACACCTGGTCATGTTACATCCTACAACGCTTCCTCCTCATTATTTCCCTGGCCAAAGGTCAAAATTCATCTTCCCAAGAGACGAGCCTTCCTATAGAGAGAGTGATGAAACTCCCACATCCAGCTACCTCAGCAACAATCCACATCTCCAGCCTGGAGACATTCCAAACATCAAGACATGCTGCAACTTCTCAAGGAGGCAGCCTTCCCTCTTCGTAATCGCTGGACAGGGAGACACAAAGCATGGGCATTGTCACCAGAGAGATGCAGGATTCCTTGTACAAATCCGATTCCTCCTGTAACACATCCAAGGAGGCATCAATATGAAGTACCACTGTCTACCAGTGTTTTTTCTGTGTTTTGTGGCTTTGTTTTGTTTGTTGTGGTTTTTTTTAAATCTATTAGAAAAATCTAAAAGTAGATGTAACTGCTTAGTGTACAGCTAAAATACGCATCAACCTGCTCTAGCGCCCGGACTTTACCTTTCCCCGATGCATGCCACATCTCAGCATGTTCAGTGGTCCCAGCGAAGTGCAAGCAGCAGAGGAACCCTCCAGCCCTGCCATCGTGTACCCAGGAAAGTCACTCCTTGATCACTTTTCCAGGCTACCAAGTTCCCACAATTCATAAAAAAAGCAAGACCAAGCGAGTTACAGAGAGCAATGCTGGCAGCTGCAGTTAACTATTTTCAGCTGATCAATTACAATTTACATTTGTAAAAAAACCCAAAACCTAATATTCATGTGATTTAGTGCAACATAAGGTGGGGAAAACAGTCAAAAATCTTGTCTCAAGCAATCTCACATGGAGCAACCCTGCTCCAAACGAAAACAGCATTATTCATCCAGCACACAGAGTCCAGCAGTGACATCTCAGGATGCTCATGGCTCCTAAGGTAAGAGTTTCTATCACCTTCATGTAGCCTTGGGTCAAGCATTTTTAAACCTCTAGAAGCAAAAATCAGTAACCATTTTAATTTTTCAGAACAAGCTAAGCCATGACACATCCCATCTTGCCAAGTGGGGATTCAGGTCCTTAAGCACCAACACCTGGTGGCCCAGTTTTACAGAAGTATCAATCTTACGCCCATCTCTCAGAGCACCCAGTGGTGCAGGCAGCCCTACGAGGACGAAAACAGATATTGAAATTATCAACACGTGCTACGTCACGCATGCGACTTCTTGCCGACCCATCTTCTTATCTCATCCTCCCACCCATCCCATCCCACATATCTATCTGTTTTCTTCTCCAACTCTATCTTGTCAGGCAGTTTCTCCACATCAGGGTCTCTCCTTCTGCTGGACATCGTACAGGAATGCAAAAGGGACGCGATCTTTGGTTGGCATCCATAGGAACAAGCCCATTATAGAAGGAATTAATGACAACTCTGCCATGTGCGGGGTTTTTTTTGGGTTTTTTTTTGGTTTTTTTTGAAGTCATCATGTATATAACTCACATGATGTCAGTAGAGGAATATCACGCTAAAGATCTGGAATGTAGGGGGTGGGTTTTCCTCGTTTCTATGGTTATAAGCAATTTTAATGACCAACCTAAATAAAAAAGCTGGAAGAGAGAGAAAGTAGGAAGGAGTGAGGTAGGCGTTTAATTTTGATTGACAAGACGTAGCATAACTAGTTAAGATCTGTCAAATGCCTGCTGAGGATCACAAATCCTCAGCACATTGTATGGCAGACAGAATTAGTCTAAATGCACAGCTTTACAAAAATGTTTCTCACCCGGAGAGATCAGAGTTCACCCTTCCAGTTTCCCCACACAAAGCAGCCGATATCATAACTACCAAAGGACTCAAAGTAGGGACAGAAAAAATACATGGCTTTTATTATTTGTGAGATTTTCAAATGTTAACACACTACAATGTCTTAACTTTTGACCCTGGTCAGTACGTCTTTTTATTTTTTTCATTTTTTATATATATATACACACATATACATATATATATATATAAAAAAGGACAGCATTCCCAAGATCGTTAACTACAACAAACTACTTGAAAGGTATTATCAACAGCATCACTCTGGAATCACATCTGCATCACATTAAATGGTGTATAAATCAGAGTAAGGAGATGATTCCTGCGTTTAAAGACCTTAAAATAGGAGATTGAATGCAGAAAGAGTTGAACATAAACTGGATGGGAAACATCAGGAAATGCAGAGACAATCTGGAGAGATGGCAACACTGGCAAGACAGTCAGCTGTGAGGTTCCCTGAAGATATCCCATTAGAAAAACCAAGGTTTGGGGAAAATTAAGAGTACCCCTACAAATGTTCGTGGATGATGTCATCAGGAGGGAAGAAGAATGGAGCAACAGAGACCTGGAGGATTTCAAAGTCAGGAACAGAGATTCATGACTTTGGAGGGAAGAGTCAACATCCCAACAAGGCATAAGGCAGCACAAGAAGGGTTCTGGAAGACGTTAACAAGCAGCTTGTGTTTAATGCAACATGGATGTAAGATGAAGCAAAGGACAGACACAAAGAAGACTCAAGACGTCCCTGAACCAAGCTAGAAAGATGTTTTTCTTTTACTCAGCACTGTTGAGATTCAAGCAGGACACGGTGATCTTCACAGGGCTACGCACTCATGAGAGCACTTTACAGACCACCACTTTCTGAGCTCCTATGTACTTTCTTTCAATGTTTGAGAGCTCTGCTATTTTATCAAATCTGTTTGACTTTTAAGGAGGGAAAATCTAGGCATGCAAGGACACGGTTAAAAAGGAGGGAAGTCAAAAGCTCCTGAGATGCCTGCCAACAGGATCTGCACTTAAACCATGCCGTTTTGGCAGAGAACACTCTCAAAATTTGATATTTAAAAGTCTTATGGTGTTGGAACATATAATTAAAACTAAAAGGACACAAATTAACTAGAAGCTGATCAACACAAGCTTGTATCAAAGTCAGGAGAACACATTCCCACAAAGTCTCAGCCACCTGGTTCTTCCATGCTACATTGAAAGAAAGAAAAATTAGCCACCAACTACTTTTATTTCCACTGAAGACTGTCTTTCTCGAGCCTCTAAAAGGAACAGATTTGTACCAATCTCAGAGAGCTTAAAAAAAACTCACCCCAAAAACAAACAAAACCCAAAACCCATAAAAAGTTGCCTCATTTACTGCCAGTTTCCGTTCCTAAAGCAACATATTTATTATGATACAAACTTTTCTTTCCCCCAACACCACCTAGGCTTTGCAATATAAGAATAATTAAAACAGCTATAAATTACTATTTCTTGAAGAACCACAGTACTTGCTCCTCCAGAATTGGAATAAATGGAAGGATTCAAATCCATTTTCCAACTGATCACCTCACCGAGGCAAGTCCATCAAACTCTATCTTAAAACTCTCAATTTGCAAGTAATTAAAGCAAAGTTGTATTAAATTTATTAATTCAGCAGTTATACCCTAAACAAGCTCAGTAGCACTCACACACTAAGTTACCCATTACTCACCAGCTGTATCTAAAACTTCATTACACAAAACTTGGCAGAATTGGGCACAGACTCCTCAATTTCAACTGACCTCTTAAGAAGTCACCAAGACTTCTAAAAAGCCAATGTCAGAGCAACGTACAACCAGGAAAACCAAGCTCCAGGGCATGTTCTCCCACCACTCTGCCGGGCATGTTGGCTTCACTCAATTCCAACCATGGCCCATGACGATTTGATAGTGTGTACAAGTCCAACACGTACCTCGGCACGGTTACTTAAGCCCCTGAGAAAGCACTTGCAAGGGATAAAAGCATTGCAGATGCAGTCTTCCAGCTTTCCTATCCAATGGCTAGGCATGTTGTAATGGTCCACAGGCAAAAAACATTCGGTCAACTCTGTCCAGAAAACATCTACTGAATTAAACGCATCACCAGCACATAGGAACCACTTAATAACCATGGTTATAATCTAGTTACGAGGGATGCACGAGAGGAGGGAAGGTCCTCAGCTCTTGCTAGTGTTCAAGTCATCAAGGACATCTTAAATACATCATTTAATAATGAGACAAACAGATACAAGTCAAATAAGGTTCAAAAGTAGGATCAAGGATAAAACAGGAATATTAGGCAAGAGTGGGTAAGAAGATATGCCAGTGCAGAAGGTACTACCAAGAGGTTAAAATTGTCCTCTGCTTTCAGTGCTCAAATATTAAAAAGGGCAACTTTTGGCCAGTGGTCCCATGGCATGTAATGGCTCCTCTTGATCTTCCTCAGCGCTCCTTGTCCTTACTGAAGCAGGGTAACTGCTTTAAATACCTCAAAAAACACATCGTTGCCCGGCTGTAGCTGTTAAATACAACTGAGCTTGTGGGAGGAAAGGAGAAATGACTTGTACTGTACTCTGCTGGACACAAGAGCAGCTTGGACAGTTGCAAAGCAAGAACCATGAAACCACTGCTCTGGTTCTCCTCATTTACTGCTGCTTCCATCCCAGCAGTGCCACAATGAACTCAGTAACCAGGAAACTTTAAAAAAAAAAAAAAAAAAAAAAAAGTGATTCATATTATATCCAATTTCTTCTCGAGAGGTTTCAACCAGCCAAGCTGCCTATCACCAGCTTGAAGATAAAAGTCAAAGCGGCACTGAGTCAGCTGGCACAAGCTCATTTATTACCAGATAATGCCTCCAAACCTCCCAAACCAACTCTGCAGCCATCAGAGCCACCTCTTCCCTGGACAGTGCCCAGGAATCACTTGCAAATAAAAAGCAACCAGATTTATTGGTTCTGCAAGCCTGGAAATTCAAGTTACAGAGGTGACGTTACATTTTGGTTTGCCAATGCTAATCTAATACCTTTTTAAAGGTGCCCTGTTGACTTCCAATACTGAATTACCAGCTCTGCTAAGCTTCAGAACAAACGAGATGAGCGTGCTCTCCGAGTGAAATCCCTCGCTGTAATCTTTATCCAAAACACACTGCTTCAGAGCCTTGCGTGCATTGCCAAAAATCGCCTTGAGGTTTGCTCTTAAGATGGCAATTTGCATATCAACATTTTGCTGTAAAGCTTACCCAATGTCCCCGCTATTATTTTAATACTCAACTGTGGGCGGCCCCCTGAGCGGCGCACAGAAGTGCACGCTAAAAATACTCTTCCTTTCCCCACCGGCTCCACACATGACCACAGCTAACGCCAGCTCGGATGCAAAACTGGAAGCGCCGGCATCCATCGCCTCTTGAGGAGGATGCACGGGCTCCAACGTGCTTGACGAACGTGCTAAGTAGCAGAAAAGTACCTCTGCGTGGATGGAGGAAGAATGCACAGAGCCGCTGGAGGAGGAAGACCACAGAAAGTGCCAGTTTTGCAGCCAAGGAAAGAAGAAAGGTTTATCCAAGCACGAGACACACTTGGAAAAACACATTAAGAGGTAATAAAGCAGGCGAGGGAGGCATCGCCTGGTACATGAATTTAAGATGATGCTGGATGCAGGAAGTGAAAAAAAACTCATGCACAGGACAGGAGAGATCCCAGGTGAACGCAAGCACAGCCTGACGTATGCCCCAGAGGGGAGATTCCGGTCCCATTCACAGCACCGCGTTGATGAAAGCGCATGAAAAAAAAAATGGATTGCAGGTTTTTGGGTGCCCTCCTCCTCCTCGCCCAGCAAACCCCAGTCTTGGAGGTTGTAGTTATTTTCAGCAAGGTGTGAACAGGTCCGGGAAATGAAACCAAAACCCAGAGCTATTTATGAGATGCAATGCAGGGAGCCAGCATCAGAGCCCAGCTACCGTATCAGCAAGCGCAAGGTCACCCTTGTCTGCTTAGGAGAGCAACTTTGCTAAGTGGTGTGAAGCCAGGCAGGCAACATAACCAGCCTCCGTCTGCCCAGGAAGGCAAGTAATGGAAACGGAGTATGATGAACCACCACCAAACATTGCCTCATTCAGCTACAAGGGTTTTATCATGGGGCTGGTAGGCTTTGAGATGATGTCCATCAAGATGATGTCCACCCAGCTCTTAACTGACCACGACAACAGCCTGCCTGTCTGGGCTATGGGAGAGGAGCAAGAAGGACATGAGGTCCATAAGTCTTCCTTCACCAAAGCTGTTGTAGAAGGAGGCAGCTAAGGGGCTCCACTTGTGTGTGGAAGATTGATGAAGACCACTAACCACTTTATCCTGAAGGTTACCACCTGGTTCCAAGGAGTTAGTCATCCCAACGCAAGAAGCACCACAGGTTTTGAAAAGCAATTTGCTTGCAAGGAGCACAGCTTTATACTCCCCCTCTCCTTTCTGCCAGCAGAGAAAAACAGCAAAAGCTCAGCCTTCCCTGCATGGGGACATTGCACCCCACTGGGGCTGAAGAAGGTAGCAGCATCTCAAGCCCACGAAGCAACTACGGAGGGAAACGCAAAAGCTCCTTCTGATTTTACCAGAAGCTAAAGGAAAAGGGATGGTCAAAGCCAGGAGGTGCAGGAAGGCAGGAGGCAAGTGCCCCAGGGACAGCAGGACCTCCAGGCTGCTTTCTGCCCACTCTATATTCTGTGTTCAAAGCCTCGCAAACAGGACCAAGACCCGCAGCCCTTTTTCCAAGTCGGGGATTATAATACACTCTAACTAAAAACAGGATGACAAACACAATGCAGTAGAAAAAGAACTGGACGAAGCAAGAGCAAGCCTGCGGACCTGAGAGCCCGTGAGGCATCTCTATATACAAAAGGAAACAAAGGTAAGTCTGAATTACGTCAAATAAAAAAAAAGCAGACCTTAGTTTCCACACACAAAGAAAAGGATTTTTACAATTAAACTGCAGGTATTTCCATTGGTGGGGGAGGGAAACAGAATTGAAATCTTTCCAATTGCCCTGTGTTTGGGGCAAAGGAGAAGAAACCCATCCACTTGAAGCTCTAAAGATGATAATGATTTTGCCACCTACTTACATCTTTGGGCACTTGCAGTTAATGGAAGCTGAAGGTTCCTGGCACAGAAATTGAGTCACTAACGTGCAGCTGCCTCAACAAAACTTTAAGCACCACCATTTTAATTTTTTTTTTTTCCTTTTGCCTTATTTATCATTAGTAAAAGTAGCCCTAGTAAAATGACTTGATTTTTCACCATCGCTGAAAATCCGGATAGCTTTACGACCTGTACAAGATGGTATGCAAGAGGATGGTGAGCATCAGCAGGCTGGGCACGCTTCCCCGATCACATCATTCACCGTGTCCCGATCCTGCCACACCGAACCCACAGCCTTGCGCACAGCGGCTTCAGCAGAGAAAAGACTGACCTTTTCAATTCTTTAAAACAAAAGCAAAAAAAAAGCAAAACCAGAGCATAAAAGCAAACAAAAATACATGCGCTATTATTATATAGATGTCAATTTTACATGTACATGATCTTATGCACTATATTATAGAAATTAATTGTTATTTAATAATATATATATGATGATGATAAGTTTAATTTTTCACACTTTTTCACTAAGCGTCCGCTCCTGGTCACAGCAGAATATTTGATGGGTTTGACATTAGGGTCTCTCCAGCAGCGACAGGCACTCGGGTAAGAGAATGGGCTGGCGATACGGCAGACGACAGAAGACATCAACACATTTGGGAAAGACAACTCGCATCTCAGGCTCTTTAGCAGTATGCTTAAACTTGTAAAAATTAGGCATTTTAGAAATTAGGAGGTTCTCCTAAGAGTCTAGAAAATTAATAGTGCCACAAGGGATGATAAATCAAATTTGGGGAAGGCGGGGGGAGTAATAACCTGCATTAAGGTTTAGCTCTTGCTTCACTTCGCAATAAGGAAAAGCGCAAGATCTGCAGCTCCCAACAGAAAGATGCAGCTACGTGGAAGATGGCAAGAAAGGACATAGATCAATCTATGCCTTAACGTGCAGCACCTACTGTCATCCAGCCACGTGATTTTTTTTTTTTTTTAATTAGCTGGGAATAGAAAATGCAGTTCAATGGAGTTAACATCAAGTTGTTGTAGCAATTGCCATTAAAAAAAAAAAGTTTGTTACTCATTAATTAAGATTCCACAGCAAGTAGAAGGGACAAAGAGGGACTTCCAAGCATCGGCGGGATGTTGATCGGTGCCTGTGCACGAGTAGCGTTGTAAGCAAATCATCACCATTATCCCTCTTCAAAAAAATCGAGCCCACATGTTGGAAAAGGAATGTTTCGATAGAAGCAACGGCAAAATTACGCACGCTCAAGGGATCACCGTCTGCAGCTCCCACTTCATGAAAGATGAAGCACAATAAACAGCAAATGAAGAAAATCTGTCACGTACAGCATTATATTAAACAAGGTATTACCGGGCAAGTCAGCACAGTGCCTGCAGCATCATTTACCTTCCTCATCATCTACCTTCCTCATCGCCAAACAGATGCACGGCAGCATTTTTCCTCCCCTCTCCAAAATTAGAAGAGCTCGGGGCATAACAAACATCTCCAAGCTGGGACATGGAAAGCTGCAAAGCATTTACTAATAATTCAGCTCAAACATAACTGCAGTTATCTACAGTTAGTTGCAAACACTGCTTCCTCTGATAAAAAGGCCTTTTTTTTAATCTGCTAATATGTTTTCCGAACAAACTATTCACATTAAAAATTTCAATACCAGTTATCTACTGAGAACTAAATTCAAAGAGGAGATTTGGATGCAAAGTGGCATTTTTTGCATTAAAAACTCTGCCTTTGCAGAGCACAGACTGGACTTTCCCTACAAATAGTATTGCCTAAACTCGAAGCCACCGTTACACAACTTGCAAACCCAGTGAGACATCACCCAAGTCTTCCCTAAACAGCCTGGGAAGATTTTTCTCCCCCAAGACACCCCAAAATTGGAGCACGTGAGCTGGACCGCGAGCATCACTGCCCATGGACTGCGGTCACAGTCATGAGACATCACTTGCACATGGTAAATAAAAAAAATGGAATTTCAACGAAAAAAAAAAGAGAAACTAAGAAAAACAGCGGTATATGCCTCCAGCATGGAGCTCCTGAGCCATTTGCTCGTATGAGATTTATTTTCAAAGCAGCCATTAACAGCAAGTTTGGGGGTTCCCCAGATTCAAGTCTCTGCCACCTCACACAGCAAATCTGTAAGAAATAATCCAAAAATTTGGGTCACAGTACCTCCAAAGCTGCCTGTTTTTCACATGCACAAAAATGAAGGAGGCACCTCCCTCCTCCACGCAGAAGCATCATAAAGATTCCTTATAAACTGGAAAAAAAAGCAACAAGGTTCAGAAATGAGTGTGATCAAAGTCTCTCACGGAAGAAGAAAAAGTTTTATTTCACAGAAATAAGGACTACAGCCACTGACAGTATAACAAGGTTGTGATAAAATCCTACAGCTCAGCTGTCTCCTGTACTCCTTTACTCCATGCACCAGATGATGGAGGAGTCCTACGGGGGGGAAAAAAAAAAATACATGGCCAAGTTATTCAAGACTACAATCCATAATAAATGTATGCAGCAGGGGAAGGAGGTCAAATAAAGTCCCCAGTAACCTCAAAAAAATCCCATTTTTGCAACATGTGGCTTCGCAGTGGGGGTGAGAGCAGAACAAGAACAAAACAAACGCTACACAATGAAGAGCATCAAACATTTTGCAGTTATTTTTCACTTTTATTTAGGGAAGAGATGACAGAGGTAGCAAAGATATCACAGCCTAACCCAATACAAGGATTTATTTTAAAAAAATAAGTAAAAATACTAAAAAAAAAAAGTAAGTATAAGTATTGCAGCCGAGTTCAACTTCATTCAAGGAGAAGCTGGAAAATGTTTTGCAGATTTTGCTTGCTGCACCCCAGCAGATGAGTAGCCAACACACCTAAACTGACCTAGGAAGCTATATATATAGCTTTTCCCTATAGCTTTGCATCCCAACGAAGAACCATTAAAAAAAAAACCCTTCTGACAGCCCATTTCTTCTTTTTTTTGTACCCATCTTTGAAAAAACATCTGATCATCAATGCAATCTTCCCTTTCTAATGGCACTGCAAGCAAAACAGACATGGGGGGGGGGGAATCCATATTGCCCCCTTTTTTTTTTTTAGTTAAATACTACTTTTTCCACTATCAGAAACACTGAAAAGCAGAGACGTGCCCATGCACTGCAACAAAGAGATGGCACCTGCCTACTGAATTTCCTGACTAGTGACACTACGAAGAAAAAGAAGAGTTTTAAATAGAAACCTCCCTGCAAGTGTTAAGTCAGATTAATTTAACTCTTTTGCATTATTTTAATCTCACATCCCATCATTTGCAAGGCAAGCAGAAAAAAAAAGCCAGACTGTAGGATTCTTATCTTGACTATACTCCTTCGGAAACACAGTGTGTTATTAAAAACCACAAATAACCTTCCTGACAGCAAAAGGACACATGTTCCTTTGCAGTAGGGTGATAGCATGAGTTTTTATACCTAGTTTTTTGGGCACTCAACATCAAGCGACGGGCACGAGCTTCCCTCCACCCCTGCAACGCTTAACGTCGCTGCTGGCAACGCCAACACAAGTTTGTGGCCAGATTTTGAATCTGCACGTGTCAAAAAGCATGCTGCAAAAGAATAAAATGCAATTTGAAGGGTTGCTGATGTTGCTGGGGGACAAGTTTCACAACAGTTTGGCAAACATCGGCATCCAGGCGCTTGATGCTTCATTTTGCAAGTGAAGCTCACGCCTAAATATCTGGACGAAATTTAGAGCCAATGCATCACGCCATAAGCAAAAGCGTCCACTCTCATGGTCAGGAAGCCACCAGCAACCGCATCCCGGTGGAAGAACCGCGTCCCGGTGGAAGGACCCAGTCCTCCATCCATCCCTCAGGTCTCGTGGGGATCAGGCCTGGATACACGAGTCCTTTCCACCGCAAGCAGCCTTCGCCTTGACGATGACAACTCCAAGTCTACGTCAAACTCCTCCTGCCCACACAAAGCCCCTGGGTCATGGGTGTCACGGATTTACACAGTCCTCCGCAGCACCAGCAACCCTCAGAAGGTCCCTAAAAAGCCAAGCGAGAGCCACCTACCCATCCCGCTGCCCAAACTAACTAAGTGTAGGAAGGAAGATAACAAAGACAGGAAAAGTAAACTAGATTTTTTTAAAAGTTCTTTCCATTTTCATCTAGCAGAATGTGTTTATGGTACAGGCAGGGAATCGAAAGTATTATTTTTATCTTGATATTATTTACCCTTTCACACTTGCTATTTAAATATCCCTGAATTCCCAGAAGAGCGAGCAGTTCAAAATACCATTTGATATGTATTTATAAGCAAGGGGAAGCATAGACTCATTCATTTGCAGCTTGCCTACCTTTTTTTTTTAATTAGATTTTAAATGCTGTAATATCGATGTGCAAATTCATCAAGACACAGAAGTATTATTTCTCCTCTACCCTCAAAGCAGGCATCTTGCCAGCTGGGGACCTGGTCACACTGGAGAGTCACGTGGTGAGGAGCAAATGACAAAGAGCTTTAAAATAAAAAAAAACATTTTAAAAAAAGCAAGTTGTGAGAAAGGAATAAGGTTTCCTGCACAAGAGAGGATGGGAGTAAAAGACCTTAATATTAAAAGCTCTGTCCTACCAGTTTCTGTAGCCAATCTCAGCTATAGACCTCGTGGTCGTTGCCCAAGAGGTAACCCTGGACGCCAGGAAAAATGCAGCAGGACGGCGTTATACTGCGAAACTCCTCTGAACCAAGCAACTGCTAATATCCCTCTAGGAGGCAGATATCATATCTGAAAGCTCAGTCTTGTTTTAGGCACAACGGCAGGAAGAAATCAAGATGGAGATCTGACCAAGGAGCCACGATTGCAGCAGGACACATGACTGCACTGCTCAGCCTCTCCGATGCCCATCAAAACCACATCAAGTGGTGGTTGTGATATTTTTTAATTGCATTTAATACACACAGGCAAAACAGCAAAGTGTGAGGCTTCAGAGAGAGCAACAGGGGTTATTTGGTGCTTGGCTGATGGCTGGAGAAAGGGAGTCAGCACATCATCAGCACCCTGGAAAAAGCCCAGAGACGGACCTAGAGGTGAGATAAGATGGAAAGGGATGTCCCAGCTGGAGAAGACAGCAGAGCAGGGAGGCACTGAGGGGCCAGACAGCAGCTGACCTGAGTGATCGGTGATTTAAAGACCTGAACCATCTGCATTGACTCCTGGATCAAGGCAAAGAGACCAACAATGAAGGACTGGGCACTGCTTATACCCACACCCAAAGCAGAGGGAAATACCAGCCTGGAAAAGCGATAAACGTGGATAAAATATGAACCTTATTGCTGCTGGAGGACGAAGGCGGGGAAAAAAAAACCCAAAAACTCTTTGATTAGTCCAGCCTAACGCATGACACAGCTAGTAAAAGCTTAAGATTGTGCAGGATGAAGCACAAAGAGCAAAACTTCAGGCCACCACCCCACACGTGTTATCCTCGAGTTTGCAAACAGAGGACCACTTGTTTACGCGGCGCTCCAGAGACGAGGACACAGCTCGAGCTGCAAATGTCACGGAATATTTCAAATGCAGACAACCAGAGGCTTTGCAGCATGTATTCAGTGTGATGGAAGAAGGAAAGCACGCTTTTAGGTTTCCAAACCCTCTGCTTTTTCATATGCACACAAATACACCGAGCAGTTCAGCGGTAACACAGGATTTCCCCGGCAAAGTCCACTCCAGCACCAGATGCTGCAGGTTAATTGTGCCACACACCTACAATGAGTTTTTATTAAAAGCTTCAAACCACAAACACTTGGAAGTACAAAAGCAACCAAAAAAAAGTTTCCACAAAGTCAGCCAAGGACTATTGCAGGCGCTTTACGCGTTTAAAAGCAGTTTCATTTCCTCTCCTGTATTTTCTCAAAAGCACTTGCAAGTCCATCTCACTGACTCTTTCATGGCTAAAGCTTCCTGAATTATCCTGGAAGGAAAAAAAAATAGTAAATAAATACCATTATACCCTCTGTGCAGTTAGAGCTGAGCCAAAACTTGGTGTTTAACTACAACACAGGTTACGCAGCAGTTCCCGTTGCACCAGCGGTCGACATGTCAACGTTTCATTGCGTTAAGCAACCAGGGGACAGTGTCACAGCGACCGCTGGCCGCCGCGCAGGGACCTCCCGTCTTCGTCCGGTCATCAGCCACGCGGGACGCAAGCGCGGCCTTTGGGAGAGCACAGCACCCTCGGCACGTGCGTCCCTTGCTCACGCCCCTGGGGAAGCCCAGCCCCGTGCCCCCCACGCTCGTACACCACACAAACCCCGCACGAAGCCAGCCACAGGCCCCACGCCGAGCACAGGCACGTGTGCTGTGCCAGGGCAGCCGCAGACCCTGGTTCGCACACGTGCGCCCTGTGCCAGGCCGGCCCCGTCCCCACGCTGCAGGCGCACGCACACACACACACCTCCCCGTGCCAGGCCGGCCCTGTCCCCACGCTCCACGCACACACAACCCCGTGCCAGGCCGGCCCTGTCCCCACGCTCCACGCACACACACCCCGCGCCAGGCCGGCCCTGTCCCCACGCTCTATGCACACACTCACACACCTCCCCGTGCCAGGCCGGCCCTGTCCCCACGCTCCACGCACACACACCCCGTGCCAGGCCGGCCCCGTCCCCACGCTCCACGCGCGCACACACACCCTCTCCCTACAGGGCCAGCCCTGCTCCCAGGCTGCCCCCTCGCGCAAGGCCACCACGTCTCTAGGTTACAACCCCCACGCCCCCCCAAACCGGGCCGCCCGAGTCACGCCCGTGGGGCGGGGAAGGTCCAGCGCGCGCCCCTCACCTGCCGCCGCACGCTCGTGGCCGCGAGGCTGCGCCGTGCCGCCGGCACCCAAACATCACGTGACCGCGGCGGCCCCGCCCTTGATCACGTGTTGGCCTCCCCTCACCCCACCCCGCCCCGCCCGCTGGAGTGCCGAGCCCGCAGGTACCACCGCCGGCGGGCGCCGCCCCGGACTGCAACTCCCAGCCGGCACCGCAAAGCGGCGCCCCGCCCCCTTTCCCCGGGGACCAATCCCCGGAGGGAACGACCCCAGTGTGGCGGGCGCCCCCCGCGGCCCAACCCACATTCCCTCAGCGCCTCCCGCCTCAGGGCGCTGCCGGGTGCGGCCCTCACGGCAGCCGTCCGGCTTCTCCCTCCGCTGCCCGCGGTCTGTTCTTCATCCTCCCCCTCCCTTCCCCCCCCAGCCCGGGGACCCGGCGAGCCTCAGGGTGTCTGGCGGGTCCCCACCTTCCCCCTGCATCCGCGCAAGCCCCCCCACCTCCTCCCCAAGGCGGGCTTCCCCTCCCTGAGGCCTGCCCGCCGCCCCCTCACGGGCTCCCTGCGGCGCTTCCCCGTCTTGGGGATCCCGCTGCTCAGATGCCTCTGGCCTGTAAGGTAGCAGGTACTTCCCTTGCCCGCCTGCTAGCACCTTGCCTTCTCTCTCTCCTCAGTCCTGGCGTACCCCAGCAGCCCTGCTTCTCGCCTCCATCATTACTGCAAACGGTGTACTGAACATCTCGGCTACCTCCCCTCGGGCGTCCAGCCGCAGGGACCTACCCGGTGAGGAGCCCCAGGGTGGGACTGTGAGTGATGTGGTTTAGCCTTTGGTGGGGTGGGACTGTGAGTGATGTAGTTAGCCTTGGATTTCATCAGCTAAGGAGTCCTTCAGACTCTGGCATTGGAGGAGCTGATTCTCCTTTAAGCATTAACAGACACTCTTTGTTACTCATGGGAGCAGAATAAACTCTTTGAGGACAGGTCTGTGCCCTCCTTTGTAGTCACACAGGAACAGAAATAAATAAATAAAAATCACTGACTTGCTGCTACTGAACCTACTCACACCGTTCCAAACACCACGAATTGCAAACTGAGACTGGAGGTTCACCAAAAAAAGTGCTTTGACAGAGCAGACCAGCACAGAGGGCATTTGGCCCAACTCACACTGTACCTGGGAGGGGTTTGCTTTTTATTTGCGAAGCGACAGCAGCTTTATTTGGTGGTTGGCTTTGCAAAAGGAGTTATAAAGCAAGGATTTTCTTGATAGTGCCTTTAAACAACAATTCATTTTAACAAGGGGTTGACAAGCCAGCTGTGTTTTCAGAAATGTAGTTCTACACCAGAAAAAGTTTTAGAAGGGCTGAGGGGCCACCTGAGCCTCCATAAACTTCATGGTTTTACAGCACCAGACCGCTATCAGAGCAGTTTCCTCAGTCTTTTGCTGCATTGGTATATCATTTATTTCTGTGGACTCTATAAGAAAATCCCGTAGGAAAAGGGCCGTAAAAATGCATCGATAACGAAATACAGCTGTCCTGCTTGCTGCCTGCAAAATCCTCTGACCACAGTTACATGTGCAACACTCTGTGTCTTGCTGGGTGTTTTCTGGGGGGAGGAAGAGCAGGTTACTCCTGCAAGAAGCATAAATTACAGCACCAAACCACTGTGCAAAATTCAGGACAGTCCAGTAATTTTCAGTACAAATCATATTTACTTTCAGTGTGAGCCTCATGAAAGTAAATAAGAAATATATGAAGATATGCCAGTATAAGACACAGACAAAGTATTCTAAGGGACAGCAATCATAACAATTACAGTGAGATAAAACTCATATGATTGCTTTGGTTTGCAGTCTGCATCTCACTGGTTTTGCATTTTGTATTTGAAGAAATACTGCTTAATCAATAAGTTTATTATTCATACAATAATAATACCCTGTGTTCTCTGGGGTCATTTTTCTTCTAAGGGATTTGGGCTTTTTCAAACCTTAATACTGTGTGCATCAGGACTGGTCCTTGTTATTACCAGCTACTTATTGATCTGTTACAGCTTACAAAAAGAAGCAAGGGCAGGTTTTTGTCATGGTGTGGAAATCAGGCCTTTTACATAAGCAGGCAAGGTCTCTTGCATCATCTAAGTTGATACTTTCTCTGAATTGAGGAAAACAAAACAAACCACAAAACAATTAACATCCATCCCATAGCAATATCGTCTACAAATCTGAAATACATACAGTCAGCTGTAGGGCGACCAAAAGCCCTAAGGGCCAAAGCTTTATTTAAACTGTTTAATCTTCATGTTTGTCATCTTTTACTGGCAGGAGGTTGCCCATTTGCCATCTGCTGCGTGGCATTTCCCAAGGTGGAAGCAGTGATTTCATTCCAGGGTGAGTGAAACTCATGGAGATCAGTCAGATTCGCATTCCTGGAGGATTTTGGCGAAGGTGACTCAGGGGTATAGTTATCAGCGTGTTTCTGCTTTGGAAAACTGCCCTGATTCCTCTGCGAAGATGAAATGGGATGCATCAGAGGATCTCTACCTGAATTTTAATAAACTCAGCAACGATGCTTTCACTCCTTTCCTGCTGAGATGATTATCCCAGTTAGGTTGACTGTTTCTAGAGGATTTCTTCTAGTGTTTGGAAGGAGTTTCCGTTTGGCTCACTGGTTTGTTTTGTGAATCATCTTAAATCATAACCTTTTAATAGCTATGCTATTAAGTATTTATAGAAAGGTTATCCTGTGGTCCTCTACTTTCCTGAGCTCTGTTGATTTTGTTTCTCTCTAATGATACCTCCTGGCTTTTCATCAGCCTCTATTGCCACGTTCTTTATGTTGTCTAATGAGTTTCTTTGATATATGATAAAGCAAGTAACGCTCTTATGAAAACACTATCAAGGATTTTATAGAAAATGATAAATATGATAGTCAAACATCTTAGGGAATATTAAAAGAACAATCTCCCATTGAATTTCAGTTTAAAAAAAAAAAAAGCAAACATAAACTTGTGTTACACCCTATTACATACTTACCTATAAGCCAGTGGGGTTTCATTCCTATTAAACACTGCAGAAGCTTTCCACAAAGCAGGAGAATGCAAAGAATAACTTGCATGAACAGTAAAGGATCGTCATGTGGATTTCTCAGGTTGTAACTTATTTTGTGATCTTAACATCACTTCTTATAAGATTGAAACCGCTATTAATTTCTCTCCTGGTTTGGATTGATTGGAAGTGTTGATAGGTTCAGGAAAAGAGAGGTATTTAAATAGCATATCACAGCAAAGCGTCAATGACTGCTTAATTTATCCCATTAACACACAGTTGCTATGTCTCTCCCAGCAGCCATGTAAACATGGCAGCAAAGCTTTTCTAATACAGCGGTAAGGGAAGGATAAAGAGCAACTTATTGCAATGGCATGAAGAAGAAAGCCTGAATACTTGTCTGGAATATGTACAAATAAATTTCTCCAGATGTTAAAATAGTCTAAGAACTATTTAGACTAATTTTTCACCTTCTTTTGTGCTTAAGGAGTCTCCACTTTTGGGAAAAACAAACAAACAAACAAAAAAACAAACAAAAAAACGTAACAACCCTTCTTTTCAGAATTCTCTTTCTCTATTTGTTCCAATTTCTTTTCAGTTCTCAGTGAGAAATTATTTCCTCTCACCTCAGATTACTACCTCATTTTGCTATATTTTCCTGCTATTTTCAGTACTTGGGCTGGAGTCATAGCTTCTCTGAAGACTGCTAGACAAAATATTGCTGTTTTTTTAGCAGTAATTAACTTTTCAATCCCAAATTAATTGAACAATTGCACAGTTGGAAGAGTGCTTTTTTCTTTGATAAAAACGCTGTTTTCCAGTCAGATGCCTTATATACCAAACCAGTCAACTGTAAGGAGCACAGGAACAAAGAGAAGTTGGTCTGAATGCTTCACAAAAACAAGGTTGATTCTTATTTCCTATTTCCAGAGATCCATGCTGGTGACCTAAGGTTCCCTGAAAACAGTACAGCTCGGAGAGCTTATCGCAGCGTATCTCTATGTTGTTACCTGTGAGCAATGTAATAAAAAAGATATTATAGCAACAATAAAAGGAGGCTGGAAAATGCCAGCTAATCCCTGAACAACCTTATTTCAGTCTGTTTAAAGTCCAAAAGAGACTTGAATTCCGGGACCTAGCAGATTCTGACATAAAACAGATGTTTTCATCATGTCCCAAGCTGGTGACTATCTAGCAGGTCTGGTACGTCACAAGGAGGAATCACGAGCCATAAAAAGCTGATTTTCAATACTCTGCGCTGCATTCCTTCATCAGTTACACCCAGGAATATCTGCAATAGCTGTGGATTTTAGTGGCATTACACCTGGATTTATTTTAGCATCACTAGATTTGACCCTTCCTTTTCTAGAAACATATTATTATGTCTGGGTTAGGAAAAAAAACGCCCCAATCCAATATAAAAAACTTCGTATCCAAGGCAGTGATAAGTCAATCACCTCATCAATAAAGCGTGTCCAATACCCTCAGTAATCCTAGTGATCAGCTTTGTTTATGAAAGCTAGAGATATTAAACTGAGCTCCTCACTGCTCTGAGCAGGGATGACAAGTGGCAATTGAAACTAATGTTGGCAGAGCTGAAGGACCCCATGCTGAGTGCAACACACGTAACACAACGGAGAGGGAACAAGGCTAAACCGAGCTGGCGGGGAGGAAATCTCGGAGGTAACTAATGGACATTGGAGGAAATCCCTCATCCCACTTAATGACAGAACACCACTGATAATTTGCTCGGTTCAGTAATGCGGTGCCTGCTGCACCTGTACAATCAGGAGGAAAAATTGACCTACGCAGAGGAGCCATAACGGGAGTTGCAGGTATGAAGGATGCAAGGAGAGCGTGGCGGCGAGTGAACTGAGAGAGATTTCAGCTCGCCAAGTCTTGGTACCTAGTTCTGCCCTATGACATCTAAAGGCATCAAAGTATCTAAAGCATGACTGAAAACCTCCTTTTTATGATGCACTTGTGAAAGAAGTAAGCGTGTCATACAAAACAAGGAACCCTGAAATACAAGTAGGTACATAGGTACCTAGAAAAGAAGTTTAAAATGTGTGTTTCTGGTGTAATTCTACAAACATAAATATTTGTTTCATTGCCTGCTTTTAAGGCTAAATTCCCACTGTCAGAATCAAGTCTCTACTTGGTTACTGTTATTAGAGCTGCAGTTACTACCACTGATTAGTCAAGAATTGCCCTTTCTGCCTGTGGTCTCATCCAGTTAATAGATTTTATCCTGAATTACACATTTTGGAGGAAAAGATTATTGTTTTCTACATATTAGTGCTACATCTCTCACAACAGGTTCCCACTTTCAGTCTGCAAGTGCTACTGCGCAATCGTTTTTAAATAATACTACTATGCTGAGAAATGTAATAAAATCTTCCATTTCAGAAAGATTTAAAAAATGACCAAAGATTAACACTACGTTTTGGGGATTCGCTGACAAAAGCAAATGTACTTTTTCCAGGGATTATAAGGACTCAGCTGAACTTCTGTCAAGGTTTTCGTCCACATTATAAGACAGCGAGAAAAGGTCCACAGAACGACAGCAAGAAAGATCCAAAATCTAGACAATGTAATTACAAACAAAGATTGAAAGAGATGAGCTTGTTGAATCTGGAAAATAGAACATCTGGGGAAATGGGAGTAACTTTTCAGATATATAAGGCTTGCTGCAAAAAGGAACAGAAAAAAACTTCTCCATGCCCACTGAGGATAGGTCAAGAAGCCATTGGCTTAGATTGGCTTGGATTGCTGGGAGAAGATTTAATTTAGATATGAAAAAGTACTATCCAGTATTAAAGATAGTAAAGCACTTGCACAAACTACCCAGGAAGGCCTGGACTTTCTGCTGCTGGAAGTTTTCAAAATCAAATTGAGTCACAAATCATCTGTGGAAGTGTTTTACGTGATGATTCAGGTGATTTAGGGGATGAACCAAACGATCTCCTGAAAACCTCTCCCAGCCCTATATATTCTGTGATTTGGACAATGTCAGGGGGAAGGGCTGTATTGATTAAGCCTATAAGAAATACAAAACCGTTCTGTTTTAACATAAGATTTTTCTAAAAAATCAGTATTGTTTCAGATCCAGTTGCATTTAGTGCATCTCCTTCTACCAGCACCCACATGTGGATGCCAGAGAAAAAGTAATCACAGGGGAGATATTTATGACTACTTTACCAGTTTCTAACTATTTGCAGCTCAGGGATTTCCTGACCCTGTCATGATCCTTGCTTATTCCTTCCTCCAGCTATCCACCCTGATTGAAGTCCATAAGAATGTTCGTTCATATTTTTCATGTCTGCTATTTGCTGCATGACGGACCAACTTTTTCATTTTATTCTGAATCCCATTAGCTTCATTTGACAACATTAGTCTTTGTGCTAGAAGAAACTGAATTGTTACTCCTACCCTGTGCTTCCTATCTTGGAAAAATTATTTATATTGGTCAAGACCAGATAAGAGGATAAACTTATCCCATGGCAGTTTATTTTCCTTAAACACCTTCTGTTAAAACTTTTTTGGAAATCCAAGAAGATTTTATTTACTGGGTTATTGATACACACAAACCTGTTTACCCATTAAAAAAAAAAACAAAAAACAAAAAACAAGAGATCTGTAAGGTGCAATTTACCAGAAGTTAAATCTTTTTACCTTCCGTTGTCAAAGTTTCAGCTAATTTATCTGGTTCAGATGTCAGGTTTATAAGCTTGTAGTTCCCTGCATCTCTCCTGGCTTGCCTCCAGTTTTCACGTACCAGGGAAGTTTTAAGGGAGACCTTGCACATTGGTGTTATTAATTCGGACATTTAATTTTTTTTTTTTAAACTCTTGGGTAAATATATCTAGCCCTGCTGTTTTGTCTGTGTTTATTCTGTCTTTTTAATTTGCACCTTTAGTTCCATTTCAGGCAGGCTCTTTGCTGAATCCTGTCCTCAAAGAGGCTCTGGGATGTTTATCACGCCTGATTCTTCTGTAGTAAAACCAGTGCAAAGAATTCACTTGGGTGCTCTGCAGTGACCTTTATCTCTGTGAGTGATTCTTGTATACTGTTGCTATCAATTGGTCTTACAGGCAGGCTTTTCACTCCTGATGTGTTGAAAGAAAAATTTAATATTAGTGTTGTTTGTTTTCATTGGTTGCTCCTCAGTTTCCTTTGGCCTGCCTTGTTATATTTTTACTTTTATTCTGCTAGACTTCCCAATTCTGTTTGCTTTTTTTGGATACAGCTTAGCTTTGTGAAGGATGCCTTCTTATTTCTAATAGCAGCCTTTACCCTTCTGTTCAACTATGCTGGCTTATTTTTTGTCTAGGCTTTTCTAAGAGAAAAACAGCAGTACACTAGTGGCATGTTTCCTACTCAACACCCTTCAGTACTGTCAACATCTGTAAGGATTTAATTCCTCCAGCCTCCACTTTTAACTTTTTTTAAGAGCTCATTTTTACACCGTCTCTCTGCTGAATTTGGGCAAAGCTTTGCTGGACTGCTCGGCCCCTGTTGCTCCCATAGGGATGTTGACGCAAGGTACATAGTGGAATCTCTTGCAGGATGTTGACTTCATGATGAGATTTTGAACTAGATTTTGGTTAAACTTAGTACCAACGCAGGGGTTACGTATCTTCTGTTGGGATTGGTAACCAGCTGCTGCTTCAGACTCAGACATGCCTTTGCTCAGTCTCCATCGAGGTAACTGAAGTCACCCAATACAATTATATTTCCTGCCTTTCCTCCTACTTTTTATTTTTTTTCTGTTAGCATCGGTTAGTGCTGCTGAGCTGGTGTGCAGTCAAGTCTATTGACCCAAGCCTGTGTTGGTTGGCTTCAAATTTAAATTCATGGAGATTCTTGAGGACATGTTTTATTCTCTCTTTCCAGCATATGCCTCATCTGATATGGTGTCCCTTTGATTGTTTTCCTTCCACCAAGTTTTTGATACACGTATGTCCATCTCTTCATTCAGGCTCAAAAATGCCAGTTCTTCCATCTTTGTTTCTGAGGTTTCCAGCATTTGCATAGTAACACAGGTACTGCCACTTTAAAGTCACAATGACACTCTCTTTGTTTTCTACTTTCTGTTTGATTATTTGCTTCCTGTGACCTATTCTTCATTGAGGGGTACCTGTGTTTGTGTCCTCGTCTTTAGAAATGTCATCCCAAACCATAGGCTCTTGTGCACGCGTTGGCTTCCCTCACTCCTCAGTTTAAAAGCTCACTCACAACCTCCTTGATCTTAAGTGACAATGCCTCAGATTAATTCTGTCTCTCCTGTACTGCCTTTTGATGCTTTACATATGTCAGAAGAGCCTGAAACCATCTTACATTCAAACTGTGTCTCCTCCACTCTCCCTGGACCTGCAAGAGATAAGGAAACATTTCAGAGAACATTACCACTGAGGTCCTTCTCTTCGGTTTCTTTTCCATGAGCCTAAATTTTGTCTTCACTGACAGGATCCATGACCACAGACTCTCCATCACTTGCTCCTTATAATCTTCCAACTACCTTTGCATGTTATAACAATGAATGGTATTGTCTTATATCTTTTAATACCTTTACTAGGTGATAACTTCCTTCCTGATTGATCCTCCAAGTGTCTTAATTTTCCTGTCCTTTTGAAAATGGTCTCAATACCTTATTGAAGAGGGTTTCTGTGTGATTTCTCTGCAGGAAGTGGAGAGGTCACAAAAAACAAATTTTAGAAAAAAATATTGCATGATAATGAAACAAGAAACTTTCAATGCAGTTTAAACTTTGTGATGACCTGGAAAGGAGACCAAGTGAAGGAGATTTAAGGATATTCAACTGTAAAGCCCAAGAGCATATGCTTTAATTAAATTTAGCAGCTTGAATCAGCTCCTCCCCTCCCATCTGAATGGCTGGCAGATAGTCTGTGATCACGGAAATGTGCTTTCCTTTGCCCTTACTTATGTTACTAAATCTCTCCAAAAATTTCTCAGTGTTGTGACTCCATATAGCAATAGTGGGAGCAAGAAATAAGACAACAAGATATCACATAGACCCACACAAAGCACTTTGGCTAACAAGATGCTCGTAATACAGGTTGTCAATATTGATCAGATCTTTTGTTGCTTCTAGCACTGGAGATGAGATCCACATTAAGAAATTTTAGCAATTAGGTCCTGTTTCACAAGGAAGATTAAAATGGTTACTCTACAAAACTATCGGCAAAAAGATTTCTTAGGCTTTTTTAGGCACCTGTGTCCATAAATGCCAATGCTTTTGCAATTAAACATTAGATGTCTACAATTTTCTCCTGTGCATATCCAGAGGTGCTGCTGTCTCAGCAGAGCTGAGCAGTTCCTTCCCAGCACTTTGTGAGACTGATGACATTGGCACTCTTTTCTCAAACAGGCCAGTGAAGCTTATATGGAAAGCATGTTCTGAGTGCATGATCACGAATGACGCTGTCCTGACTGTCTAGTAATGCAAAATCTGTCCCTTTTGTAATATAATAGGGATTAGCTTGCTTGCTTAGGAAGTGGGTGGCTTGGGCTCAAGTATCTCAGGTTGGGAGGTTTCCAATCTACCATTCCCATGTCCCAGAAAAATGTGCTAATCATGCAGCTGGGTTAAAGCTGCTTTCTATCCTGCTAGGCAAAGCTGAGCCTTTGTGTAGAAAAAAAGGCTTTCAAGCTTCATAAAGCCAATGAAGGAACAGCCAAAAAAACCCATGACATTATAGCTCATTGAAGAGAGGATCCTAGGCAACCTCTTGGAAGAGAAGGTAGAAAGGCTGTGAGGATGTACTGGACACAACCTTTCAAGTTAAAACAAAACTCTCATATTTGGTCCAGAGGAGGGCTACAAAAAAGATCAGAGGGATGGAATACCTCTCGTATGAGGACAGGCTGAGACAGTTGGGGTTGTTCAGCCTGGAGAAGAGAAGGCTCCAGGGAGACCTTACTGCAACCTGCCAGTACTTAAAGGGGGCTGCTAAGAAAGATGTGGACAGACTTTTTAGCAGGGCCTGTAGTGACAGGACAGGATCACAGAATCACAGAACCATTAACGTTGGAAAAGACCTTTAAGATCATCAAGTCCAACCATCAACCCAACACCACCAGGCCCACTAAACCATGTCCTGAAGTGCCACGTCTACAGGTTTTTTGAACATTTCCAGTGATGGTGACTCCACTACCAGCCTGGGCAGCCTGTTCCAATGCTTGACCACTCTCTCCCTAAAGAAATTTTTCCTAATATCCAATCTAAACCTCCCCTGGTGCAACTTGAGCCCATTTCCTCTTGTCCTATTGCTAGCTACTTGGGAGAAGAGACCAACCTCACCCCCTTTCAGGTAGTTGTAGAGAGCGATAAGGTCTCCCCTCAGCCTCCTCTTCTCCAGACTGAACAAACCCAGTTCCCTCAGCCGCTCCTCATCAGACTTGTGCTCCAGATCCCTCACCAGCTTTGTTGCCCTTCTCTGGACACACTCCAGCACCTCATCATCCTTCTTGGAGTGAGGGGCCCAACACTGAACACAGGATTCGAGGTGCGGCCTCACCAGTGCCAAGTACAGAGGCACGATCCCTTCCCTACTCCTGCTGGCCACACTATTGCTGATACAGGCCAGGATGCTGTTGGCCTTCTTGGCCACCTGGGCACACTGCTGGCTCGTGTTCAGCTGGCTGTCAACCAGCACCCCCAGGTCCCTTTCTGCCGGGCAGCTCTCCAGCCACTCGTCCCCAAGCCTGTAGCGTTGCATGGGGTTGTTGTGACTCAAGTGCAGGACCTGGCACTTGGCCTTATTAAACCTCATGCAGTTGACCTCTGCCCATCGATCCAGCCTGTCCAGATCCCTCTGCAGGACAAGGCATAATGGTTTTAAACTAAAAGAGGGCAGACTTGGACTAGATGTAAGGAAGAAATTTTTCAACATTTTCATCATCAGGAAGATATTTTTCACCAGGGTGGTGAAACCCTGGCACAGGTTGCCCAAAGCGGTGGTAGATGCCCCATCCCTGGAAACATTCAAGGCCAGGTTGGATGGGGCTGTGAGCATCCTGCTCTAGTTGAAGATGTCCCTGCCTCTTGCAGGGAGTTTGGACTAGATGACCTTTAAATGCCCCTTCCAACTCAAACTATTTTATGGTTCTACGATTCTGTGTTTGAGGTGATAAAGAAGAGGGAGTCAGATGGGTGGAATTTCCTTGAATTTTCCTTATCCTTATTTGGAAGAGCTTTTTTCCTAAAGGGTGTGTCATACCAAATAATAAAGATTACCTCCCGCAGTGGATGCCCTTTTCAATATTGCTGCACCTCATCCTTACCCTTGAATAGATTGCTTAGGGTTTGTAAAATTATATTGCCTTTTCTTTTGAAATGAGTTTTTACTAACTACTGGAGTGAGCTGCAGCTGTATATTTCGGAGGAGAGGTTTATCACTGATTCTTTTTAGATTGAACATCCTTTTTAATAAATTAAATAAATGCTAAATGCAAATAGACCCTGCCTCTCATTATGACAGCTTTGTACTTTTTATCATGTGAGTGTGAGAGATGAGTACAGGTGTATGCAGTGCGTCTAGCTGGAGAGGGCACACAGTAGCACTGAGACTTGGCCTTGCAACCCTCGGACATTTGTGCCGTAGTGTTTGGGCATCTTTTGTACCTCATACCCACATTTACTAAATTTACTTCGTTAAAATGTAGTTATTTAGCAATTTCAAAGCTATCATTGGTGGCAGACCTCCAAGGAAGAGGCTGGATGCTACAATAAGGCACCCACAAGGTTAACTTTCCTCTGCTTCAGAACTGAACGGATGTACCACTTTGTGGCCAGGAGGATGCTACGTTATGGAGGATCCCTCAGTCCTGACTTAGTTAAAACTCCATATCACTTGCAGTCAAGAAAGACAGATGTGGATGGTTAAGAAAGGGCACGTTAGTCTTAGGCTTAGGCCAAGTAACAAGATGAAGGGTTATATTCTGCCTGCTTAAATTTCACCAAGAATTCAAATCAACAATGTACCTCATTAAGTTAACATGTCCCAAAGTTTTGTATGATGACTCGTGTTGACATGCTGTTGAATAGCCCCTACACCATTGATCAGAAGTGGCTGTACTTCAGCAGCGGCTCAGCTGCATTTCAGTCCTGCCTGAGGTTAATGTGAAGTCAATGGAAGGACTTCAGCCGAGTCAATAAGCTTTGGATCAATTTCCTATGTCAGTACACAAAATGCTGTTGGATAATTTATGCTGAAGGCTTTATATTAATCGAAATTAGTGTTTTCATTTACTTGCTTATCATAAGAATAAAACTTTGTTTTGGAAATTGTTTTACTTTTTTATCTGTTTGGAGATTGGAGCTGAAGTCTATTGATCAGCGTGATTAAAGAATGTGAAATCAGAGTGAGGTTGGCTCCCTTATTTTAACGAGTTAGTGTATCCATTTTATTTTTCTCAGACAGATTTGATAAAATGAGATACAAATCTACACACCTGCAGGCCATTGAGATAATACAGTACCTGGGCTGGGTACAAGAAGAGAAATGGTAGTAAGGATATGTGCTTTCGTCAGGATGTTATATACAAAAAAGGGAGAATGATTAACTTTGCAAAATGTTTTTCATAGTCCAGTGGCTTAAGATATTAATGAACCGCTGCTTGAATGAGCCAGATTGCTTGACTTTAAAGTGATATAATTTCAAAAACAACAGAAGCAAACATGAGCCAAGTGATCCACTTATTTAAAGTATTTTAAATGCCCCTGATTTAAAATCTGCATTACAATCTGATCTTAGTGAGGGCTGCCACCAGAAGAAGAGCTGGTCCTGCTCCTTCCACTTCTCAGCTGACCCTGCCTGCATATTCCTATGCTTTCCCACACGTTTGCGTGAGCAGTCACGTAGGTGGGGTTAGCGGAAGGAACTGGGATCAACTCTTTAGCAGCAGCCTGAAGCTGGACCATGTTAGGCATGACATGAAACTATGCCTTAATATTGGCGATTTTCTCCAAATGGCACCATAGCCCCATGTGATTATGGAAACTTCAATAATTAGAAGATCTTACGTGGTGCGGTCATAATTTATTCCAGAAGCGATAAAAAGTGATACATTCCTAAGTGTGAACAGTGATTGCTTTCTTTTTGTCATCAAGCTGATACCTCCTACTGGAATAATTCCTTTATTTTAAACGTTTGTATTAAACTTTAATGAAATATAGGAAGTAGAGTAACAGGAGGGGATGGAGGAGATGTGTCCCATTTTAGGCCAACAATTAGAAGGGAAAATAAATCTCTGTCTCCTGGCAGGTGAAAAAAAGCAAGCATAGTTGATGAACCTATGTTTTGCTAAGTTCATTAGGTTCCTCAGAAGGGGAACTGCTCCAGCTGAAATCACCTTAATAGAAAGTGGGAGTAAGCAGCGACTTTACAGAGAGCAAAAAGAGCCATGGGGAAACTGCATTTTAGAGCTCAAAAAATGTAGGAATAGCACGGGCAGTGCTAAAAGTAAATTCAAATTAATTCTGGCAAAGAAAATTAAAATAGGGAGCAAGGATTTCTTCAGTTTTTAAACACGAAAACAGAAAGAAAATATGGAATAAGAAATATAAGGCAGACATTAAAAATAATGGAAATATGACCCCGCAGTTAAAGGTCTACTTCAGCTCAGTTTTCTGTAAGGACTCTAATGTAGAACTTGCTAAGGAAAGACAAGATGATTAATGGGAAGAGGACTGTGGACATGGAAATTTCTATTACCAAAGTGGAAACAAAACTCTCTAAACTAGTTTCATTTAGCCAGGGAGAAGGGAAGAGATATGGAGCTGGGTAATCAGCATTCTTGATATTTGAAAGAGCTGGCTCAGGAAATCAGTGCTCCATCTCAAAGCTCTTTAATAAATGTATGAAGTTGAGGGTGGTTCCATCTGTATGTCAAATAATAAATATAGCGTCCATGTTTGAGTGCAGAAAAGCAACCACCCAACCCCACAAATGTGCAAGCTTTAGAATAAATCTTCAAGAAAACAAAAATGAATGAATAATTAAAGAAAAGGAACGACTACAAAGAGGTGAAAATAAATCAAGATGGGTGGAAACACAGATTTATCAAAGGCTGTTTGTGTCTGGTATCTTTCTTTAAAAAGGATAACCAGTTCTTATGGATGGGAAAAGTGCTTTAGACATAATCCACTTAGACTTCAGTGAAGCAATATCAATATTGTGCCACATGGGATATTATTAACTGGAGAAAATGTGGATCATTTCCAAAATACTAATGTGGTAAGCAACTACTAAAGAGAAATGACCTGGGGTTCTGTAGAGAACTTGTAGTTTGCAGGGTAGTTTTAGTGGTGTTTCACAATGCTCTGTCTTCAGACTAATCTTATTTAATGTTTCCATTGGTGAGCCTGGCTTGAAAAATAGAGATTTACTAATGAATTTTGTAGACAGCACACAGCTGGGAGATGTAGGGAATTCAGAAGAGGACTGGTGTATTAGTGAGGTGAATTGGATGGAGAAATGAAAAATATAATGGTACAAAGAGTAGGGTCGTATATGTGGGGATTAATAACAAAGAGAATCTGCTATAAAGCTGGAGCTTGTCAGTGGAAAATGAGGGAGTAAAAAGGGCATGTTGTGTGTGTGGAGCACGGAATGATACAGCCCTGAAAAAGCAAAGTCCTAGGGAGGCCTCAGCTGAGGTGTTGTCAGGAGAGGTCTTTGATGAGACTGAAGTGAGGCCTCTTACAGAAGACCATACAAAATCCTTGTCTCCCACAAACAAGAAATATGACTTCAAGCCGGTGCCGTGAAGTTCATCCAGGATCATCTGTGGCATGGGGAGGTTACCAGATAGGAAAAGCCTAGAAGCGTTTGTGTTTTGTACAGCCTAGGAAAATGAAAGCTGAGAGCGAATATGATTATTCTTTAAATGTGAGTGAACTCAATGAACAGAGAAGGACCCTTTAATTAGAAGGAGAACACTGATGCAAGAATAAATTGGTATACATTGGACATGGATTAATTTAGTCTGGAAAGTCTTAATAATTAAGGTGGACAATGTCCTAATCCCAACAATGGGAACAAAAGACCTTACTTTCACATAGATTTATTAAGAAACTGAAGGGTATCACCAGATATGACACCAATTGTAGTGCAGAATGGGTTTTGATTGCCCAGAAAGATTCTGGATACACTGAGCTCAGCTGTGTCACCTTCAGTCCTGAACTGGAATGTCTGCATGATGATGCATTAACTGATCTGTGTCTTTGGTAGCTTGGCACCTTTGCATCATTCTCTTTTGCATGGTACAAACTTATCTTAGATGAGTCACGAGTAAGACTTTGAGGTCTACTGTTGGTTCCAGGGAGGAAGGATTCTACTGCTCTTTAGGTGGGGGAGAAGTCTGTGAGTAACGTTAAATGAGCTAAGCCATGCTCTGAAGGTGACTTTCTACACCGAGGCCCAGGGTGGTTCCAATTTTAGTTGAAACATTGCCATCAGATCAAAAATGAGCAAGGATGAATCTAAGCAAAGCCGTTAATGTCCAGGCTAGGTCTATGTAAGTGAGGAGAAAAATCTTTTGGTTTTATTTTCTATTTCTACCTGCTGGACCAAGACTAAGCACTACAACCAACCACAGTTGCAATCAAAGGACATTTTTCAAACAAGAGGAGAGGACGTCATGTCCTTGTTGAGCTGTCCTTTCCTTTACCAGTTTCTCTGACTAAAAGTTTCAGCAGAACAAGAAGTTTTTCAGTACAAGGCTGACCTGCTGTACTTGCACAAAACGACTTACATACTCACTCACATGATGTATCCAAAGGAAATGTTCAGAACCAGTCAGGAGAACTTACTCAGCAGTGACGTTGCACTCTTTTTGTTGTAAGGGATAATTTACTCAAACCCTTTCTCAGTTTACTGAGTGATTGAAATGCAATATAAGGTTAAACATCTCACCTAGAACCATATATAACCTCCTCATCGTCCTCCTGAAATTACAAAAAAACCCTACACTGACCAGGGGAAAATGCATTTTTTTGAGGCACTGATAGTTTACTCAACAATCAAATAATGAACAATAATAGACAATTTTATAAGAGAAACATATTTATTTCTTCTAGACAATCTAAATTTACATCGCCTTACACTGTCTTATCCACATCAAAGATGTTTCTACAGGTTATCTAAGAGGAAGGTGTTTGTCCCTGCTCTTGACAGTTCATCCTACACAAGAAGTACTCCTTATGTGGGATGAACTGTGAAAAAGCAAGGAAAAAGTATTTCTACCACGAGAGACATCAAAATGTCATTTTTGGAACCATTTTGACAAATATTCTTTGGTCTTTCCAGGGGCATCTTGAGGGAAATTATCTCTCTTGTGGTTGCTGAAGGCTGGGTGCCACCAGGTCACTGCGACACAACAATCACGGTCAATGGGGGAGTCAAGTAGGGGAGGGACAACACAGTCATCCTGGGAAGATTTCAGAAGGGTTCACAGAGCAGTCAAAAAAGCTGTATATATTTTTAACATTGACTGCAAAACGGAAAATACTAAAAGCAAAAATCGTATGTATAACTTATGATTTACATATGATTAATGTTTTTCAGATACCCACATTCAAGCGATAGTCAGTGATATTAAATTCTACCAGTACTTGGGCCATGTCATATGGAAAGAAATGATCCGCAGAACAGTCAGACTGAAAAAATCACAGAACATCAGTCCTTGTTTAGAGAAAAAGGTATGGGGAGGAGAAAACCATCATAGCTCCCTTGCATTCCCATAACGACAAGAGAGGACAGTCCTTGTGGTATCCGTGGTGTGTGTAAGCAGGGAGTATTCTTGATACTCAACAGGCGGAGAGCTGCTGTCAGAGAGGTTTAGTAGTTTAAAGGGAAAGCTAGCAATTAAAAAAGAATTCAAAAACTGTACACACGTCTATATTTATTCTCATTTTGGTGAGTCAAGCAGAAGGATGTTCTTTGGTGGGAGGACTTGAAGAGCACAACTGTGTTCTCCCTTGGTTCAGCTCCAAGGGGGCACCTGGTTACAGGCCAAGAATTCTGTGCAGAAGAGAAGAAATAAGAGCACAGGGTGGGGGGTTGGGATGCAGAAAACCAATAGAGGGATGAGATTTAACGAAGGAACCAAAGGAATGTTATGAAGAAAGGAGAGATTTTGCCATTCATGGAATCAGGTGTAGTCCAAACATGATGCTGCAGTGGAACTGAGACTAACACAAAGCGTTCCTTTGACCTTGCTAACTTTGAGCTGATCTTTGGAAGGCAGTGATGGATTCTTTAATTTAAATCATTAAAATAAAGCCAAATCAAAACAGCATCTGAGCATACATTCAGAGAAAGCTCTCTTAATGTGCCAAGAGTAGCCTGCATGCCAGAGCTCTAAATAAACAGCCTAAATATACAGGTTCATAAATCTTGTGTGTAAAATTAAAACAAGGGAAAGGACATTGATTTATTGTATGTTTGTTTGAAAGCTTAAGAGTTAGTCTTTAGTTATAATAATGGTGTCCTCCATGCTCTGTAAGGGGGCAGAAGTGCTTGACTTCCCTTGTGCTTTTCTTGTTTTTGGTAATTATAAGGTCAGTAGGAAGTGTTCCCAGAAGAGCAATCTTTTTGCCTCCACTTCTAGTTTGTTTTTATATTCCCATTAAAAATTCACCACTCAGTTTAAGTTCCCTGAAAAGAAACTGATATCCTGAACTTGAAATATGGCTCTTGTTTCAGGGAATGGTTTTTGTGGGAGATGACATAAAAATCAGGAGAAGCATTTAAGAGCTCTGCAGTCAGATTGTGACTGATGTACATCACATAAGCTTCGCTTCTTATTGCGAGTTAATGAAACATCAGTAATTTTACATCGGGTGCAGATACACTCTGGTGTATTAGAAAGATGTCTTTTTGATTACTCCTAAAATTGTGCGGGTTGTTTTTTCTCTTTTTTTCCCCCATTTGTAGTACCTCCATAACCTCTAGACGTGGGTAGCCCCACTGTCTCTCGTGCATGCTCTGTGGGGAGAAGGGGCTGTATGGGCAGGAAGGCTTTTCCTTTTAGTACTACTCAAAGTCCTAGCATGCTGGTTTGAGCAAGGCTTAAGAAGAAATAAGGAAATAAGGAATAAGTAAGAAATAAGGAAATAAGGAGAGTAACAAACAGGAATGGAGGGGCAGATAGTGGGTGTTATTGGGGCTCAAGCTTCTCTACTGATACGTGCTGATGAGCTCTATGCTGTTACACGTACGTAACTCTTGTGTAACACATGATAACTTATCAACATGGTGGCTACCTGCACTGTGGGAGGGTGGCTTCATCTGTAGTCCTTCATTTGGAGAACGTGTGCTACTAAGATTCTCTTTGAAATGCACGCAGTCCCAAGAAGTCAAGAAAGGCAGAAGTTGGCAAAGTTTGGCTCCATCTTCACTCGCTACAATCAAGGGCAAAAGAAAGATGTGGCAGGTGGATGAACAGAAAAAAAAGTTTAAGCACGGGACAGGTGTTAAATGAAGATCCTCTATGCTCTGGCACTCTGTGACTTAGGGACATCCTGAGCAAGGATATAATCACATCTTTATGAGCAGTAGCCCTCAACAGACCTTCCTTACATAAACGCATCTGACTGCATTCAAATCTACTTTCATCTATGCAACAGCTTGAGGTGATGATTTCCACAGGTTAGTCTTGTAGTGCATGAAAAAAGCATTCTCCTTAACTAGCTGTCTGTTAAATAAGGGCAACAGATGAGGGATTGCTATGCGTGCATGTGGGAATCCTGTTTACGGGAGCTGTGCAAGGCGTATTCCTTTCCTCTTCCATGGCTGCCCATCCTCTGGGTCCTTTCATAGAGCAACTATCCTGTACCTTTCCCTCCAACCACTTGAGAGAAGTTCCACCCACTCCTGTAGTAACAGGAGCTCATTCAGGCTCTGCTACCAGCATGAAAAATCATTTCACAGATAGCTTTAGCTAGAAGAATGCCGGGGTCCTCTGTCACCTTGCAGGGTGCATCGCCTGGAACAGGCTGCCCAGGGAGGTGCTGGAGTCACCATCAGTGGAGGTGTTCAAAAAACTCATAGACATGGCACTTCAGGATATGGTTTAGTGGACGTGGTGATGTTGGGTTGATGGTTGGACTTGGTGATCTTAAAGGTCTTTTCCAACCTTAATGATTCTGTGATTCTGTTATTCCTTCCCAAAAGTGCAAGTCAGGAGATGTTACAGGAAGAGCTATTTGTACAATAAGCCTGTACAAGCCAATTGGCTGATTCCAGTTTCCCAAGAGCCTTTTCATCCTCAGGCATCAGTGCTGGAGCTCCCTTGTCACCGTGGCCTCAGCAGTTATGAGCTCCTGGTCTTGTCCTTCACTCCTTGGGTGGCCGAGGAAGTAGGAGATGGCAAGATGACTGGCTCTTCCATTGCACCCTGTGAACTGGAGGAGCACTTTCACACTTTTCCTATTTCGTGTAGCTCTGGTGACTCAGAATCACTGGCTTTGGGTCCTTTCCACAGCCATGCTCTCCAGGGTGGCCCTGAACCCACCTCCCCCTGCCCTTCTTGCTACCCAGAGATGTCCTTAGCTCATGCTAGACTGGGCGTGGAAAGAAATTCCTGCCTCTCACAAGCCCCTGGGGGCTGCTCCAAGGCCTTTGCAGGGTCTCCCCAGACTTCCCTGAAGGTGATCATCTGCCTTGCAAGCATCTGGTCCCTTCAGCTGTCTCAGCATGGCAGGAGCCCAAGACAAAATGACCTGACCTCAACTTCCCATTGATCCTTTGCTAGCTTCTTGCAAGGCTGCAAAGAATAACCAGTGAAGGAGGCCCTACCCTGGAGCCAGGAGGAGAGGGCTGTTAAAGCTCCTCTGTGCACAAGGCCGTGGGTGATGGGTCTTCCTGTAAAGAAGGCAGCTCCTACTATCTTTCTCTGGGCATCCATCACCAGAAGACCTGTTAAATTATACAGCCGTACTTCTCCTGGGGAGAGTGCAAGCTCTGCTGTTTTAGCCATGTGTCTTGGCTTAATTTCTGAACTGTCTCATAGTGGCTGATTAAATGAAATTTCCCGTTGCATCCATGGCTTCCTTCTTGCCATCCCTCAGCAACTCACTCAACAAGGGTGTCAGGGAGCAATGAGAGTCAGCTGCTCCCTAAGGCATGGGGAGCTGGCAGCTGACCTCCGTAGCACAGCTAGCCAGGCAGGGGCTTCACCAGCCCCATCCCCAAGCAAAGAGAGTGGAAAGATTGTGGCTGGGTTCAACCAAGAGTCCAGAGCACCAGGCAAGTTTATGGGGATGAGGCAGGTCCCAGGAGCTGGGAAGTCAATCCCTAGGACAAGGTCAGAATCAGGTCTCATGGTCCCTGTTAGATTTTTTTTATTTGTTTATTCACATGGAACCTTTTTTCTCCACCTTGTCCTGGGATGTCTGCATGCCTTGCTTTTGGTTTTGCTTTGTTACCATTGTAACCGTTGTAACGTTTTCCACCAGAAAATGTGCATCATTTCTCACAGTCCTTGCTTTGTGTACTGGTCCTTAAGCACAATTATGATGATTCGATTTTATAGTTACGTAGCCCAAAAGGATGTCCTACTGCTCAATTTTTTGAAAAGAAGGGAAACAACCTGGTTAATTCACAATTCTGCCTTACTCATATCCTGTAAAGGGTTAAATCAGTTCCTTACATCTTCGTGAATCACAGCCTTGCTATCCTCTGCAGTGAGCTAGGAGTTGTCATCTCTGAATTCGGCATGTAGACTTACCTTCCATCTCTGTCACTTTTCATGATCTTTATCAAGCTAAAACTTTCATGATCCAGATGTTCCCTACTGGCTTAGAGAGCTGTGCTGGTAACCATCCCCACTTAGTACCTCCAAATACCTTTGACACAAGTCTCTGTACAGTAATCAAAGTAAATAGTATTTGCAGAGCATACTTGAATTTAATTAAAAGAATAATAATATCTCAGACTTTGGCACGCTATATCACTGTTACGGTTTGCTGCCTGTATAGGCAGCTTCACAGAACAGCTATTCCTGCTCTGCATACCTGTAGGCTGACTGGCTTTACCTGGCTTACGGTATGCACTTCTGAGGGACTTAATAATAAGAAATATTCTGTCAGGTTGAAGGAAATCTGAGAAAAATTATCTGGGGAAGAAATTCCCTTAAAGTCTGTCAGTGTCGGCATCTGAGAGTCTGAGAAAAGTTTTAGGAGACCATCTTCATTGCTTTAAATAGAATCAACCTTAAAACACGAGACACCTGACTTTTTTATATACTTTTTTTTTTTTTTAGATGACTGAAGAAATGCCAGCTGTGGTCAGATTTTTCTGTCAAGTTGTTTGTAGATGTTTCTTGTTGCTTTTTTTTTTTTCCTGAGGGCAAGGACTGCATTTGAAAATCTCTCTTCTCAAACTACCCTCATCTTACACAAGCTGTTATAACTCAGAAAAGGCACTGAGAACAAGGGGTAGGCTTCAGCCAGTAACCTTAAAAAGGCATTCAGAGCCTTCTGCTAGTACAGTGACAACAAATACAGGAAAGCGTTTCTGGTTTTGGCAGCGGCAGGATGTTGCATTCGGCTTTTCCTCTTTAAAGTGCTTCAGATGGGGAAGGCAACAACTTCTCCCATGGCTTGTAGGCTGCCTCCTCAGTCTAGAAGCAGAAATGTGTCTGGGCTGGAGTGCCGAGTAAGTCCTACCTTCCCCTGAAAGTTTGCTGCTGCGAAGCAGGGAACTTGAAGCTTTTCTCAGGTGCTCTGCGATGAAAACCGCTATCCACGTCTCAGTGCAGCTGTGGACCTGATCATCAAAATGCAGAATAATTCCTTGCATTAATTGACCTGATAGCCCGTACGATGGCTCCGTTTCACATGAGACTCGCCTCCGGGCAGCCTAAGACCACAGGTCACTGACTTTGTAAATTCAGAGGCTTCCTGAGCAAAGACGACCTTTCTCAGGGCTAAAAAGTCACAGAGGCCTTGAAGGACATAAGCATGAGGAGGATCAGAACTGCCAACCCACTTACTGGTCACAGAGGGCACTGGGTACTGCCTGTCCCTGGGGTGAGGAAGTCTGTCCACCTCCCAGCTTTGCTCAGGTTCCTTGCTGGAGAGGGACAAAGAATTTACCCAAGACTACTGAGCTAAGGGGATGGGACAAGTTGATCCCTAGTGAGTTTGGGGGTTCATTTCTCCATAGTGTCAGTCCAATGTCCCTACTAGGAAGCCCTCCTTTGATCATTTTTCAGGCTTTTCAGCAGTCTGAGCAAACAGACAAAGGAGCAGTTAGGCCAATGAGATTAAATTATCTCCTCTATCCTTAGAGGTGATTTCCAGGAGTTAAGCTCCAGAATTCTCTGGAGGTCAGTATCCCTTTTTCCCTTCTTTCACCGGATCATGGAAAGCCACAGACTTCAGCATCAGAAATCTGACGGATTTCAGCAGTGGCAGCTCCCCAAGAAAGGGCACAGTATAAATGTGGAGTCCACATATACTGAAAAAACCCTGGAGAATGAGAGTGAAAATGAGAAGAGGATGTGAAAACAACATGTGAAGAAAAAGTGAAGCAGCTGGATTTGTTTAGTTTAGAAAAGGGAAACCTAAAGGAAGCCAGGTACATATTCTTCCAACAAAGGAGAGGGAGAATATGGCAATCAATAGTTCTGTGCCCTTGGTGACTAGAAAAACAAGAAATCTGTTCAACTTGCAGCAAAGAAGAGAAATTAAATGCCATAAAAGAAAATGAAGAGTGAGTGTTGTCTAGAGAGGCTGTGAAAACTCCTCGGATGTTTATTAGAAGACCTGAGGCAAACATGCTCCGGAGTGGTATAGGTATCATTGCTTCTGCCTTGGTGCAGAGGAAAGGACTAGGGCAGAGGTTCACAAACTGAGGGACAAAGAATATACCTGAGAAGGTGAGAAGCCCCAGAAAATTACTTTCATCCTGCGTGTCTCCCTCTGCCCTTGTTCTTTGCTGATTCCATCCCCAAAAGCTATCTCTTTGAAGCTGCATGAAAAAAACAAACCAACCCCCACACACACTCTTTTTTTTAAACCAGTATGGACACCAAGATGAGAGCAAAATACTTTTCAAGTGAATTTGGGAGGAAGAGTGAAGCAGAGGGGTTAGTCATCTATTATAGAAAATAAAGATGGCTCAATATTAAAAAGTCCAGAAGCTTCGGGAGTCGATGACCTTTAGGTCCATTGCATCTCTTGGAAATCCACTTCTAAATAAATATTCATTGCTGACGCATGCTCTAATAAAAAAATGGCATATTGCAGTCATTTGCTGGTTGGTGCATAGAGTCTTGTCAGCTCATTCATAGCACATTACTGCCAAATCGTTCCTTTAATCATAGAGTGAGAAATGTTACACACACCAAACAAACCTCCCTCATTAACTTGAGCGGGTTACTACTGCAGGCTGTTATACTTCAGCTTCTATTTTCGGAGGAGGTCTTGTAACCTATTGTGTGTGTGAGTCACAGCTGTCACTACCAGGCCCTGCCAGGAGGAAAACTACAGGCTAGGACTCTAGTCGGGCTAGTTGCCTACTTCTAAAGAAGTCTTCAGCATCTCTGCCCTGGGACAGAAATACCTGCTCTTCATTTTTACCGCGTACAGCAATCCATTGAACGGCACTTTTTATTCCTGGCAATCTCATTGAAATAATTGAAGTCCCACTCAACCTCAGTGTAGTGTCGGGATTTGACCCTGTATAATTGTCATACAGTAGGGAAAGTAAAATGAGAGGTATGGCTGCAAGTGCCCCTTGTGCACATCACCCCCAGCCTGCCTTCTGAAACCTCAAATTTTCGCTGTCAGTGCTCGTAGGGGGAAAATGAATCAAGTTGCCATTAATATTGAAGGAAAGTTAGGTAAAGCCTAAGGCCTTTTATCCACAAGGGCTACGATTTAGCAATGCACTTAAATACACGCTTTTTTAAATTAGGGCCCCTTGCAGACTTTTGCAACGGGCAAAGCGAGAGCAGAAATTCCCAGCAGCTTGCAGAGACAGAAGCTACAGATGCAGTATGCTTTTTTCCTGGGAGATACTGTCTGCGCTCAAAAATTAAATGTACTTGGAAAATTTCCTGGGCGATAAGGGCAACTGGTGCATCACAGGCAAACTCTGCGCTAGGAACCTCTTTAGATGCAGGGTGGCTGCATGCAAACTGCCAAATGGGCATGAACCCTGGAACACGCTTGTGCCTGAGCTGTGCCTGGGAGGCATTTGGAGAGCCTCGTTGGCACATACCAAGGGCACGCCGAGGACCTCTCCAACCTTTTGCTAATATAGATGGATCGTGTTCTGGTGCCTGAGGACATACCCAGACAGTTCAATGCACTAGTATATGGGCATCCAAAAATGCTGTCCCAATCTCATGTTCGTCTTTACAACTCTAGGAGAGAGAAAAGGATTTAATTCCAGCACATGCCATTTCCTGACAATTAAATCACCATCATCCTCATTTTGGTGGGCTTTTTTTAGCAGTCCTCCTGTCATCTGAGGTCACCAAAGAAAAGGCCAGTCACTTATTTTATATTTAAACTGCTCAGGCAAACGCACATCAAGAATAAAAAGTATGGAAGTTGCACTGGTCAAGCTTAATAAAAAGCAAAGGTCTCTTTAGTATAAGGTTATCCCATTGTGCTACTGGCCTTGGCTCATGTTAATAAGTATAATCACACCATTCAGTCACATTTGACCCTCTAGTCCAGTTTGTCATTTTTACGTGACTTAACTAGTTGTCTGGAAATCCAGAGGAAACCGAACTTATTCTCTAAATGCCCTTTGCCCATACTTTTTTTAGGAAAGGTTAATTTCTTAAGGGTTTCTTTAGAAAATATTAATTCTGGAGAGCACAGATAGGTGGAGATATGTATCATGATGACATATTCAATGACAAGATGATGTCAGTTAGAAAAAAATTGTGAAACACATCTTTTCATCTTTGTAACTCACGTTGTCACTATGCTTGTACAGTATTTGATGATCTTAAATTTTATAATCAGATCGATTCTGTCCAGTACAAATATAGCATTTTCAGCACATGCCAATCTTTTTATTCCTCATCATATTTATTTGTTACATGGATATCAGCTTTATGTGGGCTGCGATGACACATTTATACCAGACTCAATGTCTTACACATTAAACCTTACGTTGCCTTGCTTACACTCCCTCACAGTCACTTCACATAGCTGTGGAAATCTTGACCCAGGAAAGATCTGTCCGAATCCAAGTGACTACCACCAAAACATCAATCTGCTAGAGAGATCTCTTTTTGTTTCTCAAAGTGAGGAATTTCCATCCTAATTTGAGATCCAGAAAGACACAGAATGGGACATTCAGTCCTGAACCAGGAGGAGTCAGACCTTCATCTTTCACACTATAAATAAGAACTGTGGCCAACATATCCTATTGTACATACTTTTTTTAATACTCATTGCTACCTGAATACATTATCTATGGTTTTGAACAGCTGCACAGGAGAACGGTGTATATTCTGTACCTCCAAGAGATAAGTTAAAATTAAATGTATGCATCCATATTTTTTAATGCACAGATTAAAGTGCATACAAGAAAAAAAAGGTTTGCGTACTGAGACATGTTTATGTGCATGCATATATTTAGTAAATTTTATTTTATAGACTTCTATAACAGAATTACAATAAAGAGGCATTCACATGAAAATTTTTAGGTTAATTAAGTGATCTTTTGTACATGAGAGACATTAAAAACCCACGGATGAAAGGCTATATTATACGTGTTCAGAACAAGAATAGTGTATGATAACAGTGTATTTGTTTCTATTTTAGTTTGTTAAAGAGAATCATAGTTGGTATATGAGCTGGTTTGTTGACAGAGGGAGGAAAAAAACATGAAGCCAAGCTAAACCATTCCACCTACAAAGTTAATCAACTCCAATATGAAAAAGCCATTCAGGTTTTATCCTTTTTTCAAAAATATATTCAAACACTGATTAGAAAAACAAGGACCAAACCACTGTTTCTTAGCCCATTTTGAGCCAATTATACCATTAATATATTAAAAGTTTAGATGTCCTGTAATTTAAGTGTTCACATTCCCCATCCTATTTGTGGATCTGATCCAAAACACTCTGAAGATTCCCATTGAGTATAGGGGCTTTTTATCAAAACATTGCCAAGTGTCACAGTAAAATCCTGTCTCTTGTGAAATTTGGAAACAAATTATTACATATAAGTCTCAGCTTCTATTGAATAAAATAAGAACAAAAATTATAATTTTCATTTTGGGGAAAAGAGGCTTAAAAGTGGGACCTGAATTAATCTAAAAGCTAAAAAAGAGAGGTTGAAGAAGAACATTTATCTTTGTTGATTTTTTGATCATGGGGTCTTAAACCTGTTGGGTGAAAGTCACGAATGTTTCAGGTCATTCTAGTCTTCCTCCCCACCTTCCTCTATCAGTCAGTCATAGGAAGAACTTGGCAACTTCTGTAGGTGGTCTGCAAGGTACGATGGCATGTGGCAATGGACATGCAGATGCATTCCACTGCCAGTGGTGCCAGGGACTCCCAAACTTAACA
The DNA here is from genome assembly GCF_964289735.1 of Phaethon aethereus. Lineage (NCBI taxonomy): Eukaryota > Metazoa > Chordata > Aves > Phaethontiformes > Phaethontidae > Phaethon > Phaethon aethereus. Next base: position 2,930,507 of record NC_138582.1, on the reverse strand, counting down.
GGAACTGTTGAGATAGACACAACCAGGGGTGCAACTGTGATTTAGTTTCTTACTGAGAGGTTCCTTGACACTACTTCCCTGCTACAGCAAGGAATATGTGGGAAGCTACTGCTGAAGAGGAATGCTTAAGGAGGTCCTACAGAGGACAACATCATCAGTGCCTTCCCAAAGGAGCAGTGAACTGTGATGTTAGCAACTAGAGAGAATGCCCACCAAGGTGGGACTCTGATGAGGAACAGGTCATCACACAGGCTGGTAACTTTCTGCAAGTCGTCCAAGACAGATTATGTTTGAGAATAAAAGACAGTATTATAGGCTTAGGGAGCCTTTATTTAGGGAAAGATGAAAAAAGACATAAACTTGACTAATCATCCTATTTATAAAGAGTTATCCCTTATTTCTGGAAGACCTCCCTTAAGATGGCAAGCTCTCCCTTTCTTTAAATAATGGCTATTTATTTCATTCATTTCTTCTTGTGAGTAAAAGATCAGTTTAATAATCAACTAAGCTTTTGCAGAATAAAACTTAAGCAGAGTAGCTGTTTATGTCACTTTTCAGTGTAAAATCTGCCTTGAGAAACCTTTTAACAAAAGTGAGCCCAAGCCTCTACAAATTACTTTAAGGGGAGTCCATTCATGTTGTCCTCAGCAATACTGAACTACACTCTTGAAATAAAAATAATGGACTTTGCCTGTCAAAATGTGATATTACCCCATAAATCTGTTTTTGCACTTTTTACTCAAGTAAAAAAAATGCATGAAAGGAAGCAGATCTGTGAAAGGCCCATTAACAGCTCCGTAGGCAGCAGATGCTCACAAAAGATGCAGACCAGAGTGTCTCACTGAAAAGATGCAATGAGGTTATTTGTCAGTTAAAGCCTCAAGAGATGGTGGCAAGTGAGATCCTTCTGAAGAGTCCTAAACATTTGTGGGTAGGAGTTTTATCACAAGTCTCTGGAAACATTCGTCCAAGCTGCTGGGTCTTCAGTATAGTGTGAACGCAACACAGAGCATGTCTGAATCCAGCATGGAGCAGCAGGAACATATCTGAACTACAAGAAGAAGTGATTTTGATTCAAATGTAGGAGAAGGTCTGGAGAGAAGCTCTGAGATGGACAATTTGAGAAAGGCAGGACTGAGAAAATTCTCCTTACTCAGACTGCACAATGGAGTCGAACGTCCATGGGAGTAAGAGAAACCCGCGGGGGTGTGACCTGTCTTGCATGCCGACTGTAATCTTCTGCAGGGGTTGAATGTCAGTGTAAGACTAGAGGGGTGTCTTGTGAGGGTAAGATCCTGCATAACTTGAGGGCCAAGCTCCACCCATGTTTGGCTCAGGACTCAATGAGGTCAGAGCTGTCAGGGTAGCAACAAGACTATCGCTGCTCCACAGGGAATGACAAGTTGGAGGCTGGGGGTGACAGCAAGACAGGCCGTGACCTGGATGATGACATTGTGCACCCTCAGCAGATTCAAGGATGGCACTAAACTGAGAGGAAGGATTGACATGCCAAGACATGGCAGGGCCTTGACCCAAAGGGAGTGCAGTAAATTTGCAGGCTGGACAAACATCATGAGGTTCATCAAGGAAGAGTGTAAAGTTCTGCGTCCAGGACAGAATCATCCCACACCTCAGTACAGACAAGGACCTGACTGGCTGGGCACAGCCCTGCTGAATAGGACCTGGGAGTTATGATGGACAGCAGCTAACAGTGCACTCTGATTGCGGTTTTAAACTAGAAGAGGGTAGATTTAGACTAGATCTAAGGAAGAAAATTTTCACCATGTGCTTGGTGAAACCCTGGCCCAGGTTTCCCAGAGAGGCGGCAGATGCCCCATCCCTGGAAACATTCCAGGTCAGGTTGGACGGGGCTCTGAGCAACCTGGTCTAGTTGCAGATGTCCCTGTTCATTTCAGGGGGGTTGGACTAGATGACCTTTAAAGGTCCCTTCCAACCCAAACCATTCTATGATTCTATGATTCTGTGACTGCAACTATTCAAACCATGTCCTGCACTAAATTGAAAGGGATCTGACTGGCAGGATGAAGGGGAGTTCTTATTCTCCTCTACGCGGCATTGCTAAGACTGCACCTGGACTACTGCACCCATGTTTGGCTTCTCCATTGAAAAGCATGTGGAACAACTGAAGAGGGTCCAGAAGGCAGCTCCAAGTCAGGGGACTACAGCAGAGATCCTATGAAAAGAGATTGAGTGCTGGGTTTTTTTAGTCTGTTGAAGAGGTGGCTAAAGAGCGACCTAGTAGCTGTCCATAACTATATGAACTACAGTTATGTGGACAATGGGGCAAAATTCTTCTTGACAGTGCTAGATGACATAAAGATAATGTTCACAAACTGCAGATTGGAGTGTTCATGTTGAAATTCTGTGGTGGATTGACCCTGACTGGACACCAGGCGCCCACCAAAGCTGCTGAAAGCTGCCTGGTGGAAAAGGACCTGGGGGTGCTGGTTGACAGCCCATGAGCCGGCAGTGTGCCCAGGTGGCCAAGAAAGCCAACAGCATCCTGGCCTGTATCAGCAATAGTGTGGCCAGCAGGAGCAGGGCAGTGATTGTGCCCTTGTACTCGGCACTGGTGAGGCCGCACCTTGAATCCTGTGTTCAGTTTTGAGCCCCTCACTACAAGAAGGATGTTGAGGTGCTTGAGTGTGTCCAGAGAAGGGCAACGAAGCTGGTGAGGGGTCTGGAGCACAAGTCTTATGAGGAGCAGCTGAGGGAACTGGGGTTGTTCAGTCTGGAGAAGTCGAGGCTGAGGGGAGACCTTATCGCTCTCTACAACTACCTGAAAGGGGGTTGTGGTGAGATGGGAGTCAGTCTCTTCTCCCAAGTAATAAGCAATAGAAAGAGAGGAAACAGCCTCAAGTTGTGCCAGGGGAGGTTTAGATTGGATATTAAGAAAAATTTCTGCACCAAAAGGGTTGTCAGGCTTTGGAACAGGCTGCCCAGGGAGGTGGTTGCGTCGCCATTCCAGGAGGGATTTAAATGACGAGTAGACATGGTGCTTAGGGACATGGTTTAGTGGTGGACTTGTTAATGTTAGGTTTACGGTTGGACTCAATGATCATAAAGGTCTTTTCCAACCTAAATAATTCTATGATTCTGTGATTCTACTCTATATCTGAAGAATACCTTGTGTGCTCTAAAAGCTCGTGGTTTTTTTTTTTCCTTTTTTCTAAGTGTTGTGCTTTAACCCCAGCTGGCAACTAAGCCCCACGCAGCCACTTGCTCATGCCCCCCATGGTGAGATGGGGAAGGGAATCGGGAGGGTAAAAGTGAGAAAACTCCTGGGTTGATATAAAGACAATTTAACAGGTAAAGTAAAAGCCGCGCACGCAAGCAAAGCAAAATGAGGAATTCATTCACCACTTCCCATCGGCAGGCGGGGATTCAGCCATCTCCAGGAAAGCAGGGCTCCATCACGTGTAACAGTTACTTGGGAAGATAAACACCATCACTCCAAGCGTCACCCCCTTGTTCCTTCTTCCTCCACCTTTATATGCTGAGCATGACATCATATGGGATGGAATATCCCTTTGGTCAGTTGGGGTCAGCTGTCCTGGCTATGTCCCCTCCCAGCTTCTACTCGCTGGTGGGGTGGTGTGAGAAGCAGAAACATCCTTGACTCTGTGTAAGCACTGCTCAGCAATAATGAAAACATCCCTGTGTTATCAACACTGTTTCCATCCCAAATCCAAAACAGTCCCAACTGCCTACTATGAAGAAAATTAACTCTATCCCAGCAAAAGCCAGCACACTCAGTTATATCAGATTGTCTAAGAAAAGATACTATCTCTCACTGCAAACTTTGCTTACTTCATATTTTCAGATGACCAGATACCAACATTACTCATACCGTGGAAGTCAGTATTCAGTTTGTCATCTGCAAATGACAACACATTGTGAAATCAATTGACTATAATACACTTCCTCCATTTTCAAGCATTTCTAATGAATTTTTACTCTTGTATTGACAATAATTAAGCAGACAATAGATCACTGCTCTTTATACGGTATAGGAATGAACATCTGCCAGGAACATTTTAACATTTCCATGGTTTAAAGCACCAGTGGCCACAGAGAAAAATACACCCTTTTCAACCAAGCCTTTAATGATTTTTTTGATTGAAAATGGAGCTAGCACATTACCAGAAATATGTAACGCTTTTATTCTACCAAGATATATTATTTAACAATGGGTGAATTTTGCAGAACAACTCTGCTTAATTTGTTCTTTCAATCTAATGACCCATATGAATGATTGTAGGTACTGCTGTGGCACATAAGTTGCTTCTGTCAAAGCCAGAATGTGTAATTTTCTTCAGGTCTTCATCATGGAAAACATTTCAAGTGCTTAGACCCTGTACAAAAATTGTTTTATAAGTTACTCTGTTTGCATGCTGCCTTACATCTGGTGGTCAAGTATGAACAATTAAGAAAAGCCTTCTGCATCAGCTACTGTAGTCATAGTAATAGTCACTATCGCTGCTGTTCCATGCAAATTTGTATCTTCAGTGAGTGTATAGTCTCTTCTTTACAGACACTAAATTTCATTCTGTTGGAGGAGTGTTACTATCTAAAGCACTGTCAAGTCACGGTCCGTGTAATTCATCAAAATCGACACATAGGTAATAATTAAAGACAACAGTTGACAAGGATCGCACTGCCAGCCTTGGACCAGCTGTTGATGAGGTCCTGCGTACACCAATAGAACTTAACTTCCCTGACCAGCTTTCTGGGGCCTCCATCCACACATCTTCTTGCTGTTGCCCCAAGAGTCGCATTGAAGATCTGACTCTTGTCCTTAATCCTTGTCTTGAGTTACGTTGTGAGTAGGTCTCTGTTCAGCTGGGGACCTCACTGCTCCTGAATGATTGACCTTGGACCTGCCCATGACTGTGGTCCTGCCTGGTGAGCTGGGCTCTCAGCTGCACCTAGGAACTGTCACTGGTAGCTCTGTTTGCCTTCTGTGGGTCCTGTAGTCCTGGGTCCCCTGTTGAAGAGGTCACTGAGGAAGATGGAGGACAGCATCAGCCCCAGCTGTTCTTGTTACGAGCTGCCAGCCAGACACTCAGCTGCTGATCACTGTCCTTTGAGCAAGGTGGTGCAGCCAAATTTCAACCTACTTGACAGACTGTTCATCCACTGCTTCAGCCTCTGGAGAATGCAGTGGGAAGTACAAATTAAGTACAAGACATGATATCTACCAATCTTCTTTCACCCACCCAGACATCCATTTTTTCATAGAAGGCAATTAGGGCACTCAATCACCATTTGCCCTTGCTGTTGGTCTCCATGATTTTTCCTGAAATGGGGGTGACGTGGAGTGACTTATACTTCCTAATATTCTCATTATTACTGGTTTGTTTGTGGGTTGGTTTTGGGGGGCGGAGGGGGCAGAGGGTGTTTTCTTTTTGTTGGGTTTGGTTGGTTTTGGTTTTTGGGTTTTTTTTAGGATGTGCCTTTTTTTAAGATCAGCCTTTTTCCAATCGTCAGGGATCTTCCGTGATCACCGTTATTTTTCAAAGACTATGAGCAGAAGCCTCACGATCACATTAGCCAGGCCTTGAATGCAGTGAAATAGTTCTTAATGACCTTTCTTAATTTTCCAAAAGGAGTTTAAAATTTACAGGAAATATTTTATCATGTGGTTCTTCAAAACAGGAAAATGTTTAGGCACATCCACAAGAAGTGGTTTTCTTTATGCCCTGTAGTACAATACATTTTGGTGTGTTTTCCTGCCATAAAGCCCTTCTTTTGTATGTTAGGGGAGAGTTGCTCAATTTAATTTTCTAAGTTCCTTAAAGAAGACAAAACTGAGGAGGACAGAGTCGCTTAAGATTGCTGAATGTTAACGTGTCTTTTGAAATGTGTTAAAAGTCTGGTTTTTATAATTCAACAGTAAAGCTTAGAACTTAGAGCAACCTGATCTTCTTGCACTGAAGTTTAGGCATAACATAATATTTGAAATACAATTTATAATAAATTATTATGAAAAAATGGTCATAAATTTATCTCTTACCTAGAAAGAATGTGATGGCAAAGCAGAACAAAAAAAATTATTCAGCAACATGAACTACTTCTGAAATATCTGATGTTACATTGAATGCAGTGTTCTTAATCTAATTTACCTATGTACTTAAAAAAAGTTAAGGATGTCATAAAGTTTATTAAATAAGTCGGATCAGCAAGAGGCCAGGATGAAGTGGAAGATTGGGTAGGTTGTATGTACATGCACTTTGAAACAATCTGATGGTTTTTCTTCAAATCCTATTTTTTTCCAATTATTTTTAAATCTTGGGGAATTTGTTGTATCCATTTTTATTTCCAAGGCAGCTATGAAAATAATTCCTTCTTTGTGTAAACAAAAAGGTTCCAGAAGCTGACAAATACTGATTCCGTTAAGGTTAAATCCTTCATATCTGAAAAAAAAGTTTTAATAGAATTTGAGTGAGCTAGTTGGTGACATCAAGACTGGAGGCAGCCTGGACTGCAGTGATCACAGAATAAAATCATAGAATCATGGAATAGCTTGGGTCGGAAGGGACCTCTAAAGGCCACCTAGTCCAACCCCCCTGCAGTGAGCAGGGACATCTTCAACCAGAGCAGGTTGCTCAGAGCCCCGTCCAACCTGACCTGGGATGTTTCCAGGGATGGGGCATCTACCACCTCCCCGGGCAAGTTGTGCCCTTCTCCTTATCCATTGTTACCAGTCTTCCAGTCTTGCTCATCAAGGCGGGTACACTTTCTTTGACCTTCCTTCTCTGGCTGACACACCTGTAGAAACCCTTGTTATTCTTTGCATCCCTTGCCAAGTTCAGGTCCAGCCACACCTTGTCCCTCCTGACCCAATCTCTACAGAACTGGGCAGCGTCCCTGTACTCATCCCAGGATACCTGTCCCTGCTTCCCCTGCCTGTGCATTCCCTTCTTGCCCTTTACTTTGACCAGCAGGTCTCCACTCAGCTGGTCTCTTGCCTTCCTTTCTTGATTTCTTACACCTGGGGATCAAGAGCTCTTGTCCTCTATGGAAAGTGTCCTTAAAGATCTGCCAGCTCCTTTCTGCTCCCTTGTCCCTGAGGGCAGTTTCCCAGGGGGTCCTAGTGACTAATTCCCTGAAAAGCTGGAATTTTGCTTTCCCAAAATTCAGGGTCCTGACTTTAATTGTCACCTGCCCCATATCCCTCAGGTCTGCAAAATCCACCAGTGCATGATAAGAGAAGGCTCCGGGGACACCTTAGTGCAGCCTGCCAGTACTTAAAGGGGGCTTCTAAGAAAGATGGGGACAGACTTTCCAGCAGGGCCTGTAGTGATAGGACAAGGGGTGATGGTTTTAAACTGAAAGAGGGGAGATTTAGACTAGATCTAAGGAAGAAATTTTTCACACTGAGGGTGGTGAAGCCCTGGCCCAGGTTGCCCAGAGAGGTGGCAGATGCCCCATCCCTGGAAACATCCCAGGTCAGACTGGCCGGGGCTCTGAGCAACCTGATCGAGTTGAAGATGTCCCTGCTCACTGCAGAGGGTTGGGCTAGATGGCCTTGAAAGGTCCCTTCCAACCCCATCTATCATATGATTCTATGATTCCATGATTTTAAAATGAATGTTTTATGAAATATCTTAGTCAGAGTACTTTTGTTATTTAGAAAAGTGAAGCTTGTAATAATTCAGTGGTATATTTGAGAGCAATATGAGGCTCACTTTAGAGAAAAAGACATGATTTACGACCAAAACCAGTATTTCTCTAAAATACCTCTTGTAATAAAGTATTGTCCTTTATTCTGTATGCTTTACCTGAAGCATTGATTAGTAAATGTAATTACAGAAAAGCTTTGCTGAAATCATTAATCAAAACAGGCTCTGTAGAAGCTGTGACCGATAGACGGGCTGGCTACACACGAATGTGCTGATGAGGAAGGAAGAACCGCACACGATGAGCAGTCCTCTAAAATCATTCAGGTGGGTGCTCCTGTGTTTGTATTTTGCCATGCATTTTAGCATCCCGTTTGCTAAATCACGAGCATTAGGGCTGTTCCTTAGAGACAATAAACTTGGATGAGCCTCTGCCACGGAACTGAGCACATGGTCATTATTCACTGGAGTCAAGTGGACATCAGATTTGCCAACCGCATGGCCGGGGGTTGTTGTGCTGACAGGACAGACACATGACAAGAAACAATTTCTACCTAGGAAAGCTGCCCAAATATGGAATGAAAACATTTTTGTTATAGATCCACTTCTTAACAGTCTGCGGAGTCCTAGGAAGCATTAATGAATTGTACAACCATGCTTCCCATGTCTTTTTTCTATAGTTCATGTCTTGTCTTGAGCAAACTCCCCGGTATCTCTCCTGCCTGTAACTTTGGCTTATACTGGGTTGTCTGAATGATTTTCAGCCATTGAAGAAATGTTTAGTTTTTTGGAACACCTCCTTTTTTAGGCGACTGATGTGAAGTATCCTGAACTAATGCAGTTGTAAGAAGGTGGAACCTCAGAAATTATTTAGCTACTTTGTAATATATTTCCAGTTCTGTTCATTAGCTCAATCTTTTCCAGCCTGTGCTAGCTTTAGTAGATACAAATATACGTCTTTTGAAGCAAACACACTCAACTGTTCTGCTGGGTGCTAAGGTGTCTGTAACAGCTCATGGAAAGTAACAGCCCCTGAGCAATTTTTTTTTTTTTAATTCCTAATGTTTTCCAGACATTGTTCTAGAAACCAGGTATATAAGGGACCCCATAAACAAGCTCAAGACATGCTCAGAAAATGGAAGGGTGATCCTGGTCTTCAGGAGTTTCTCATCTAGGTGCAAGAGGACAGATTGTACAGAGCTAGGTCAAACAGTCCAGGAGAGCAATGTAGCAGTGACTTGGCAATGATTAGTGTTTATATGTAACAAGGATAAAGTTAAGCAACCTTAATAAAAATTGTAATTTCCAAGCCATCTGCAAAAAATATCACAGTCTCCCTCTTTTGCTTCTCCAAGACTTGTTATTGTCCCCTGGAGCCAATGTCATCTGCTGCTGCTTTCTTACACCCACCTTCCCCTTCCCAAATGCTGACACGTTGTTTCTGTCAGTATTTTGTGTTTTGTTTCTTTCTGTTTGTTTTTGTAACAATGAAATAAAAGCCTCTGAAATCCCATTTTTTCTACAGTTGTCATAACTGCCTTCATTAATGATTCTTCTCTTTGTTAGGAGTAGCTGATTTATTTTATTATATTTGCCAGAAATGTATTTGGAAGAAAAATAAACTGCGAGAAATAGACCTTATCATGCTATGCACGCCTGACTTTCAAACTGATTTGACTGGAAGCTACATTATGGGGACAAAGCTGATGCACTGACTCCCTTCTGAACCTCAAAGGCACAGTGAATCTTGACAATCCTCCAGGTGAAACTCTTGAGCTTGCAGTGTGTCCATTGAAATTCAAGGAAATGCCTTCCCTTTCTTTTCTGTCTCCAAACTTTTAAGTTCACAGAAATGTTAGGCAAGTCTTTTCCTTTGAAATGATCTTAACCTCATGAAGATGGGAGTCACCTTGGGTACGCAGACTCAGGCATTCAGCTTTATGATATAGCTACAGGACATTTGTGTTCCAGGAGAGGAGCTGAGCAGACTAGAGGGATGAATGAAGGTCCACTTCTACGCATCAGAAACTGTAGATCCCACTGGAAAACATGTCTCTTTGCTTTAACTTAAAAAAAAAAAAAAAAAAAAGAAAATTAAAAAGATTGGCTGGTTAGACATGCAAGATGGCTTAGAAAAATCCCAGCAAGGGCTGACCCCAAATAAGACATAAAAACTGAAAGCTTTCCATCCACGGGTGACTCTCATCTGGGTTCAGGAGGACTGTCTGTAAAATAAGAGTGCAATTCAGACATCCCAAATCATCTGTGGTCAATGGAGAACACTGGTGATTGTGCTGCTGGGTGTCACTGATGGGTTTCCATTTCAGTGCATATTAACCTCATGATATTGCTGATTTGGAAAGGCAATCTGCAACCAAATCCAAGGGTGTTGCCAAGTCTTTCCGTAACCACAATCCAGCGTCTTTTTGGTTTTCCAGTCCTCTGCCTCCAGTCCCCTCTTTGCACAGACATCCACCCCTTAGTAGCAGTCTACTGAGATAAGCCTTTGCTTCTAGAAAACAATTTCTGTGCTTCTCTGGGCAGAGGGAGTATGCTTAGCAGGGAGACATGATTCAGGTTTTTGTTTTCAGCTTTGTTTTTAGTTCTCACAGGGTTTGCTGAGGGAGAAAACTGCATGGAGGTCTGGGCCAGGGTCCTGAATAAGACATTGCCCACTTAAGAGTCTGACCTAGAGTCATATATAATTTTCAACAGTGACTGAGGAATGTTTTTTTCTGGTTCTGCAAATGGATCTTCAATGGGAAGTTTAAATCCAACGTTCAAAATCCCTCAAAAGGAGAAAGAGATTTGGATCTGAAGTTGTGATTTGAACCTTTTTAAGGATAATTTTCTATAATTCAATTCTGGGTCCTAAATTATTTCCCACCAACTTCCTATTATTGAAATCAACATTCATTAACACTACTTTTACCATAGTCTTAGCATTACCATGACTTTCAGCCATGACTTTTATCACTGTCTTTATGAACTCTGATATGTCAATGTTATCATTCTCAACTAGGATATAACAAAATTAGTCAGTAAGAAGCTGTACCAGAGCCAGGCTAAAGTGATTCATCTGTTCCACATTCACTCAAATACAAATAATTTGGAACTTTCTAACAGATAAATAATTTCCAATGACACTCTTATATTGGAACATAATTCCTGGCTAGCCTTAGTTGTCATGGTGTGTCAGTGATGAAGCAATGACCAGGTTCGGATAATATTTAAAACCAGTTGCAGCATAGAGATTCAATAGTTGCTCTACTTTCCTTCTAACTGACCAGCAGGCAGTCATTATATGGGCTTTATGTTTCTTGCTGCACCATGTCTACAACCACCACAAGAGCAAAAGAAGGGCTGCAGCTGTACTGGTGAGTTAAATGTCCTCATGACCAGACACTGAGGACCTCCCCCTACCAGTGAGCTGCTGAGCAGAAGATTGACAGTTCCATTAATCTTCTAATTTACTTACTTATTTTACTTGAAATTAACCTGAAACTTTGACCAAGGTTCATAAAGATTTTCAGTGTGACCAGAAGGGCAATGGGTCATGTGTATGGGGGATAAAGAATAAGCAAAAAGTCAATCAGTGAGTAGAAAACTAAAAATAAAATAAATGAAAAGAAAAATTGACTAGCCCCACTTATGGTGTCTGCTGTGTCCTGCACACCAACACCTCTGTCTAAGTTTGAACCTCCAGTGATATTAATATTGTGCTAATAATAACTAGCTCCCTGTCTCTACCGCTCTGTGTATTCTACATATGCGTAAGATATTCATTGCTAATTTGTCTGCAGGAAGGTCTGAAATCCTCTCTGAAGATTTCAATGTCTTACAAGTTTTATTTTTACATCGGAGTTGCCGAAGGTGAGCCCAGTTTCACCACCCACGCATGCACTGAAAAAAAAAAACTTACAATTTGCTAGGAGAAGGTCCTCAAATCCCCACCCACAGGAGGCCAGTATTTTAAATTTTCCCAGAAGAGTTGATTATGGTGAGACCCTTAAATAACCACCTACATCCATACACCCACGTGCATGTGCACTTGGGTTTCTGTAACATGGAGCCCCGGAAAATTGACTTTTCGAGAGATATGGATGTACGTTTCTACATGTCTGTTGGCAGAGCAGAAGTGAGAAAAAGTGTGTTTGCAAGCTCTGCACTGCAGCTATAGTTACAGGGGAGTTTTCACCCCTAGAAAGCCATGCCTTTTAACAGGCTGGAGTTAGTCTTCAAATTCGCACACATCTAACTGTTTCTTTCTTTGGATTCAGCCTGGAAATTAAGTTCATTCTCTGTGCTGCTGCTGCTGCCTTATATCACAACGACTTTTCAGTCTGGGTAGATGTTATGCTTATCCTTATTAAAAAAAAAAAAAAAGAAAAAGAAAAAAAAATCACATAGTCCTCACTCCCCACATCAGCTAGAACAGGGTGGCTGCAAATATGCATACCGAGGATTTCAAGGTAGCAGGTCCAGCATGGTGTGAGAAGTGTTGGCACTCAGAATAATATTGAGCCTGTTGATAGACCATTTCATCGAGGGGAACGTGAGCAAGTGAAGGTCCCTGCGAAACTGGCACCATCCCTCTCTGCCAGGCAGAGGAGCCAGGACACGGGAGGGATGAATGCCCTGACTGATTAATGCTCACTAGCTCTTGCCATGACAGATTTAGGAGAGATGCTAAATCTCCCGATTAGCAGTTTCCTGTCTGAAGTACTCCATGGTACTTCTGCATATTTTATCCCCTCCTGTCTCTCCGGGACCCTCCTGCCACCCTGTCTCTACTGAGCTCTGATCTGCTCCCAGAAGAAAATCCTGCAATGTCTCTGCACTCTTTCCCAGCCAGGCAGGTCTATAGGTAGTGCTTTTGTTTTGGCCCCAGGTCACCTGTTGGACTTCTTGCCGGACCCATACGACTTTCGGTTCCTAATTTGTTTCTCTAACAAGCAATACAACTTTTCCCCTTAGACCTCCTCTATGACTCTGCATAGTAGTGAAGATCCTGGCTAGAAAGACCCACTTTCTAAAAGCAAATGAGGTCATTTGCGTCCCAGCTGAGACTCTCAATATGCAAAAAGCCAGGGCATTAAAAGATGTTCAGCATCCTCTTGGCTGCAGTGCATTGTGTGTCGGTATTTCAAAACTCATGCCTGTGTAGCACGCTCACAAAATGTGGATGCAGTTGAATGAGACCTTGGCTGTATCAGGACTCACTGCTTTGCTATATGAACATGTATGTGAGAGACTTTTTTTTTTTTCCCCATTTGTTTCAAGTTAGAAGCCAAAGGCTGATTGCGAAAGTATAGAAAGGGCTGAAAAATCATGAAAAAGCAATGACATTATACCCCAGTGTGCTAGGCCTGAGATTTGTCCTTACGGTGGGATTCTCAACAGCTAAACAAAGGGTATTGGAAATGTCAGACACTCTCCTGCGTGTTTTCCCAATGTTGAGTAGGCAAAAGTGCCCAGAATTACAGAGAACATCCCTGGATGGAGTTCAGATCCTCTTCTCCACTCCAGGGAGGTCCAGAATAGCAACCAGGAATGGATAGAGAGAGGAACTCCTGCCATTGCTAACGGCAGCTATGGGAGGGAAAGTAATAATGAAGGCTCAAATGGCTTTAAGACAGTAAGATGCAGTAGCATGAGGCTGTAAAACTAAAACTTGGTGGAGAAGTACCACAGACATGCCAGTTCTGCTAGCTTGTGAAGGGGACCTCAACTCATTTAGCAGTCATCTCACCTTAATGTATCCAGGACAGATTTGTGGTTTATGGTTCCATGGGTAGGTTGAGGTCCTGTATGCCCATCTCAGTGTGTCCCTTGCCTTGTCCTTGGCAGCATTTAACAGCCTGGCCAGGTCATGCTGCTGAGGGGGATCATGGCTCAGCATTAGTGACGAGGTGCATATAAGAACAAACATCCCCGTGAGTGGGACTAATTGGGCTCCTTGCTCAGGGACTCATCAGTGAACTTCCAGGGACGAGCAGCCCTTGTGCTCCAGGACTTAGGCTTGTGAGCTTAGAAGAAACTCACAGTGAAGTTTCCGAGGCTGATACCCTTTGAATGCTAAACAAAGAAGTATCCATCTGATCTCAAATTCCTTGTAGGAGGGGGAAAATTTGGAGGAAAAAAGAGAAAATATGAAATTGGCTCAGACTTAGTGGTTCTGAGTCGTCAGACTGTCGCTGAGTGGCTGCTGGGTAAATATGACCTTTCCTTTGCTCCCCTTTCCTCCACTTAGCTCCTAACTTTTCAGAGGTGACATAATATTATCTAACAGCCAGTTTCTCACCTCTGCAGGGTATGACTGAAACTGTAATGAACTGAGGGAATACGTCTTGGGTTTTTTTCCTCTTTTGATTCAAAGTAGGGACAGCAGGTCTCCAGCATGTGCATGATTCAGAGACATGGAAATCTTTTCTGTGCTTATTCCCACTGTGTTCCCCAGTTGTATGAAATGGCTTCTGGTCTAGAAGTTGTAGTAGATGGTGGGATTTCTCCCATCTCTTTCATAACACAGAAGGTGGTAACAGAAGTTCCACCTCTCAGTGAAATTAGTCCGGTTGATCAGATTTTGACGAGGCTTGAAGTGGCATGGACTGCGGAAAGATGCATCTTCTCTCACCTCTGTGTTTTAACTTCAATTAATGGCAGAGAAAAGGGTGCACATAAGTGCCCATGCATACATCTACCCATTCAACTGAGTGAAAGTCTGAGCCCAAATAATGAACTAGGGAGCTCTAGTTGAGGTATGAGATCTTTTTGGGTGAGGACCCAGGACATTTGGTGACTCAGAATATCATGTACAAACCCTCTGAGCCTAAACTAACACCAAGTAACAGCCAGGAGGGAAATGAAAAGCTGATAACTGCATGCACAATGATCTGCTCTAAATTAGCACTGACCCCTCAGGAAAGAGATTTGGAGTGGTTGCAGATAGTTCTTTCATATGCCATCTCAGTGCTCAGAAGAAGCAAAAAATGTGAATAAAATCCTAGAACTTACTGGGAAATGAATAGAAAACGGAGCTTCACTTTAAAACTGTGTATATAAATCCCTAGTGAACCTAAATCTGGGACACTGTGTGTACTTCCATTCATGCCATATAAAAAAAAGGATGTAGTAGACTTAGAAAAGGTAAAAAGAAAGATGATCAGACATGTGAAATAGTTTTAATATAAGCAATGGCTAAGTAGGACTTCTTATTGCAGCAGAGAGCCATTCTATGTACCAGTAGACATCTACAAAGTGATGAGGAGTATGGCAAGGCTCAGTAAGCAATGGTTATTTGTTATTTCTCGTACCATGAGAACCCAGGAGCACTAATGAAATGATCAGATAGTACATTTAAAACAAATATAAAGGAGTTCCTTTACACAAATCATGGAACTTGTCATAGGAGTTAAAAATATAACTTTTTTTTTAGAAAGAGTTTAGAAAAATCAGTAGAGAAAAGGTTCAGCACTAGCAACCAAATACCTAATCCAGAATAATCTAGCAAAATCACTGAGCACTGGAGTGTAGGAAAGCAAAACAGCTGAAATCCAGCTTATACTCTGTTTCTTAAATTTTTCCCTAAAGCCCCATTATTGGTCAATCTGAGACTGGGTAAGGCAAATTCTGGTTCTGACCATGATGGCAGATCTTTTAGCAAGGGATTAAATGTGCGGACACTCACCCTATAGCCTGGTTTCCTTCCAGCATGGCCTTAGCCAGAGCAGCTTAAGGAAGTTTAACCTCAGTGGTTTCCTAATTGATTTCAATAACACAGATTCAAGACAGGGAACAACTGATGAGGCATCAGTTCTCAGAAAAAAAAAAAAAAAAAGAAATGAAACACATTTGAAGGCTGTAACAAATCACAGCCTGCCCCCAAATCAACACACCATGCTGTCATGAAAAAGGTGAATGCTGTAGTACGCTGTGTAACCTGCCAGTGATGCTCTGCTCACCCCTGGGAAAGCCTCGGTCGGAGGAGAGTATGTAAAGTGGGGCACTCCGTTTACAAAAAGGGTTGTCCTACTTCAGGAATATCTAGCAGGAACCACAGGACCAGCCAACAGGGAAAAACTACCTGTGGGGAAATACTGAAATCATTATCTCCTTCAGAGGAAAGAGGACCGAGCAGAATATGGTAGCAATGTTGAAAGCCATGAAGGGCTGCTTTGTCAGAGAAGAAATCCCTAGGAAAAGGCACAATGGGTTTAAACTGCTACAGGGAAGATGGTTGTTAGATATTGGGAGAGATTTTCCAACGGTCAGGACTGCAAAACGCTGGAATGAATTGTCAGCAACATCTCCATCATGGGAGGCCTTGAAAAACACTTTAAACAAAGACCTGTCAACGGTGACCTAGAAATATTGTATCTTGCTTTGTGACAGGAAAGGAAACTAGACAACCTCTTGAGAACTCTCCCAGACCTATGAATTTGTAATGCAGTCTTAAAACTCTCCTATAGGCCTGATAATTTGGGTGAAAACACTTTGGGTGTCTTGAATTAATTACACAGCCTTTTACTAGACTGTGGACTGGGACTGGCAATGTCATTTCAGTGAGGTCCATGAAACACACAGCTATTTTAACTTTCTATTGCTACGGAGGGATCTTCATTTCTCTTCCCTGCAGCAGGGTTCAAGAAGTATTCAAGCTTTGCTGGGATTTTCAGGATAGAAATTTGGGGAGCGACAGGAATCATTTCGTCCTTATTTCTTTAATCACAGCTGGCAGGAGCACGGTGTATGCTTTCCCTGAACTGGCTTCTGGTTTTTCAGCGTGAGGTAGCTGAGCTGACCTTGGGCAGGCAAAGATTTCATCGTCACCCACGAAGAGCTGTTGTGGGTGATTAGAGAAGAGAAGGCTCTGTCACAGAGGTGGTGGCAGAGGTTGCTCAGGGCAACACGGCGTGGGAAGCAGCACGAATGGATGTGTGGATGAATTCAGCCACCAAAGAGCAGGACTGGGCTCTTCCAAGCTCTGCAGCCGAGCAGAGGGGGAGTTCAGCCCTGTGCTGCACGCTCGTTGCACCAGCAAAGCCAAAAAGCAAAAGCTGCTCTTGCTTCACTTTGCACCATTGCAAATGTCTTTGGATTCCCCTTTGCTGTGGATGACCTGGCGGCACAAATAACTCTGGGGTAAGGCTCAGGGGAGCTGCTCTCTGTCATGCACTTACGACTATTGCAAGCCCCATACAGGTGCCACCACCAAACAATACCTTGGGCAGCTTTTGGCTCATGCTGTTGCCCGTTCCGCTTGCAGCTGCTGGAGGAAGGAGGCATGAGCAAGATCTTCACATCTCTGTCTTACCGCGGAGATGAACACCTCCCAGATGTCTGCTTTGGCTATACAAGATGTAAATGCCAGCCCTGTTCGTGACTGAAAACAGCAAGGAATTACTTGGAGGCTGCTGGCATCAGCCAGGATATCTGTGTACTTTATGTAACTAATATTGCAAGGCCAGTGCCTTATACACTAAAGCTAAGTGGAAAAAAATTGGAAACTAGATGTCATCTTGTTTATTTATCAGATTATCTCTCAGCCCACCAGCGCAGTCAGCACACATTTACTACAGCTTGTAAGGAGCAGTCAGTAAAAGTTTCTACAGCCTCTGGAAATTCATTCTTTCTCGGGCAGAAAACTCTGGTTGGAGAAAGCTTTTTTTCCCTGCTCTTACATTTATTTTTTTTGTGGGGTTGGTTGGGATGTTCTCTGAGAATTTTATGCCACATGAACAGATCATTTGCTCTACTCACTTCCTTCAGCTTGTGCTGAAGGGCTGCTGCAGCCCCCTTTACACTGTGTCTCTGCTGGCTTCTGCCTTGCATTGGCTTTCTGGCATGACTGTAAGGCAACGGGGATATATAGCAAAATATTTGCCTGGAGAGACCTGCTCAGAATGAAGTTCAGGATTCACTTGGGCTCCCTCTCTCTGGACCTCACCAAAAGCCCTTCATGAGCAGCTTGGCTTTGTCCTCCATTTGATTGGTAGCATAAATGTCTACAACAGTTCTTCTCTGTCACTACCCATCCCTTGCCTCCAGACTGAGTGAAAATATTCCAGAAATTGAACAAGGACCACCCAGATGCTGTACGTGCAATGCTCGGTGCCATGACATCCGATCCTTCCTGAGGCTTCTCGATGCTGCAGCACCAGACGCCGCAACTTTTGCTCGGAGGCACATTTCTACTGCAGGGGAAAAGGGAAGGAGATCATTTAGACACAGCCATTGCTGGCTCTGGGTCCCCAACAGCCTGGGATGGGTTCATCTCCAAACTGTACCCCATACTGTATTTTAATTAAACTGAACAAATAAACCAATCCTGAAGCCATCCAGCAGTGCTAACTTCACACTGTGGCTGAGCTGAACCATGCACCACTATGAGGAGGGAAACTGGATATTCCCATAGCTGCTCTTTTCTGAATATGTGCTGCCAAGAACTAGAGTATACTTTCTTACAGTAAAAAGTTGTTGGGAAAAAAACAAGCAAACCACAAAGAAAATGGCTTCAGGACTGTTCCCCTCTTGTCGGTATTTATTCAAGCTGTCTTCCTCTTTCTGCAAATTTGGCAAACGGAGTCTGGCATCCCAGCTCAGGGGACACCTGTTAAATAAATAGGCTCAGTCTCTAACTGCTGCATTCATGGCAGAGTTTCCTGGTTCCCTTAGGCAGCTAATTTTTGTTGATTATCATACAGTACAGAGGGATTGTTTGTGTTTCTGCATCCCATCCAGGCAGTGCCGCTGGTAACAGACATGTCCATGTGACTCAAGCCTGCTGCCTGCGTGGAATAAAGAATAATTTTTTATTCCGAGGTTTAATGTGGATCACGAAGCAAGGAGAAGCAGCCAGGTGGAGTTCTTGCGGAGGTGAACTGAGCCCCTGCTGGTTTGCTTGGTTTGCCTGTAGCAACGCGTTTTCGAAGAAACCTAAGAACTGAACCGAGGCTTAACTGAAAGCAGAAGTCGCTGTTGCCTGAGGCAGAGACACAGAAAAGCTTGCTAAGAGGCAACAAATGGGCTGGGACACCCTCAGAGAAGGTCTAAGCAACAGAGGGCATCGAGGAGCTGGATTTTGGTACCGAGGGCTTCAGGATACGCAGAGGAATTGAACTCTCCCAGGACATGCTTACACACAGAAGCAGACCTAAACAGCCTCATACAGCATGCGAGCCAACATGGAGAGGCATGGAACCACATTGGCATGGTGTTTTCCATCACCTTCGGTCTATTTTCCGTCAGCTGGATCTCAAAACTCACACACAACGCTAGGCTAGGCAGTTTTCAGAGGTGAATTTATCCCTCACCACCTTCAAACACAAGAACAGAGAGATGCTGTATTCCCTTGACCATATAGTCTGGCATAGCCAGCTCCAGCAATCTAGAAATTTGTCTGAGTAGTGGCATTAGGGATTCAAAGTAAATTTAGGATCTCATTAGTTTGTTAGTGATGCTTTGTAATTGTAAAGGCTTGGGGGCATAAGAACATAGATACAGTTCCTTTAACCTGACTTCTGCCTTAAGGTCTTCTTTTATAATCATAGAATATCTCAAGTTGGCAACGACCCAAAGGATCATTGAGTTCACGTCCCTGCTCATTGTAGGACTACCTAAAACTAAACCACATGATTAAGAGCACTGTCCAGACACTCCTTGAACTCGGACAGGTTTTGTGCCGTGACCACTTCCCTGGGGAGCCCGTTCCAGTGACCGACTACCATCTCAGTGAAGAATCTTTTCCTAATGTCCAATCTGACCTTCCTCTGATGCAACTTCACACTATTTTCTCGTGTCCTTCTTCACTGTAGTTTCTTGACTGGACTTGGATTGAAGCCTAAAACCATGGGCTTCAGAATAGGGATGGCTAAGACTCACATTTGCAGTGCTGATCACCACACTTCGGACTTCAGGATTTAGTGCACACCAGCTCTCCTTCAGGTCTGAAGTTGAAACAGCAAATTTCAAAACTAAATAACCAGTGGAATGTGTGATGTTTCTTGCCTAAATTTAGGAAGTACATGGCACTGTTCAGTTCAGCTTCTTTATCCTCCATGTCTTGTAGTCCCCATTTCAAATTCAATATCTTCCATACACAAATGATAGTACTTCTGGGGTATCCCAGTAGTACTGGGGTATCCTTATGTTGTAGGCAAGACGTGAGTTGTAGGTGGAAGGAATACCCTTCATTAAACCTAGAACTATATGGAAAACAGTAGAAATGCATGTGCACATATACACCTTTTTTTTAGTCTAGACTGCTCTGCCTTCCCAAGGAGGCTGCAGTCCAGAAAGGGGTGGATTCGCTGCAAATACCATTGAATGAGGGGTGGGATCTGTGCCAAGGATTTCACTGAGAGGAGCAGCCCATCTATTTCTGTACATTTTGGACTCATCTTTGAAGTCGTAGTCTTGAAGGATCCTCCATACTGGCTAGAAAGATTCACAGTTTATTTCTGAGCACAGAATAAACTATATCTAACTATAGATTTGGCTCAAAACCGGAACTCCCTGGGAATTCCATGGAAAAATCCCCTCTGTTTTCTTTTCAGAGATAATTATTCTGAAATGGAATGAAACACAAATCTCCTGTGGAATGGGAACCCTCACACGCAGTTGAGATGAAGTTGTGAAGGGATTCCCTTTACATCTTTTTGAAGTGTGTCTGAAGCTCACTGAAGAGCCTGAAAAGCAGTCTGCCGGCTTTGGAAAAGATGGGAGCGTAAGCAGTCCTGAAAATCCTGAAAGAAAGCCAAATTCAGAGCTGCCGCAAAATATAGAAAATTTGGGGCACACTTTGATTTTTTTCCTATAGGAAAAGAGTCGATATTCCAGAAATTCAGTTTTCTCTGAGGAAATAATTCCAGTGAAAATGTCTCAGTTACATATCCTTTTTTTTTTTTCTAAACCAGTGCACGTGAAAAGAAAATGATGTTGCTATCCCATATATGAAAGGCTGTGAACTCCTCCTCTTTCTCTTAACATGGGAGAATCCAGCTTTCCAAAAGAAACTATAAAAAATATAGCAGGGAGGAAAAACCTGCATAACAGCAACAGCAGCCGGAGAGAGGAGTGAGGACGTGTGAGAGGAGCAGCCCCGCAGCCCCCAGCCCAGAGCAGGAGGGGCAGGAGGACTCCAGGCGCCGGAGCAGAGGGTCCCCGGCAGCCCCCGGGGAAGCCCCCGGGGAGGCCGGCTGTGCCCCTGCGGCCATGGAGCTCCACGGGGGAGCAGATCTGCACCCGCACCCGGGGAGGGCCCCACGCCGGGGCAGGGGGATGCCCGAAGGAGGCCGTGACCCCGTGGGCAGCCCGCGCTGGGGCCGGCTCCTGGCAGGGCCTGTGGCCCCGTGGGGAGAGAGAGGAGCCCCGGCTGGAGTAGGTTTGCTGGCAGGACCTGGGACCCCGCGGGGGCCAGGCTGGAGCAGCCTGTTCCTGAAGGATGGCACCCGTGGGGGGACCCGGGCTGGAGCAGCCTGTTCCTGAAGGACGGCACCTGTGGGGGGACCCAGGCTGGAGCAGCTCATGAAGAACTGCAGTCCGTGGTAAGGACTCACGCTGGAGAAGTCCATGCAGGACTGTCTCCCGTGGGAGGGACCCCAGGCTGGAGCAGGGCAGAGGGTGAGGAGTCCTCCC